>NC_140755.1:77645000-80145000 GCF_051527215.1 Medicago sativa | reverse complement strand
GAAAGGGAACAAGCTCTTCTTCAGAGGCAACAACAACTTGAAGAACTGTTGAAGAAGAAGATTGAAGAAATGGAAGAAATGAAGAAACAACAACAAACCAACCCTTAGTTGCACACCCTTGTGTTTTACTTTTTGTTTGTTGTTTGTTTTATTTTCTTAGTCCTTGCTTCTGAAATCATCTTGTCTTATTTCTTTTGCTTCTGAATGCTTACTGATTCTGACTGTTTAGCTGCTTCTGACAATTGAATATACATGATTTTTGCTCTGATTTATTTAGTTCATTGCTTAGTATACTCTCTCACGTTTGAGTTTTTCTCATATCTTTTTGTCTTTTGTGCTTAAATTTATTTCAATTTTTTTGATAATGACAAAAGGGGGAGTATATGTGACAAGTATTTAAAGGCTCTGAGCCCCATTATATATTAATGGCATTTGAAATTTTTGAAAAACTTCTATCTTTTTACCTTATTGGTATAAGCTATGAACGAACGAAGGAGTATCAAAATTCAAGTAAAGTTAATTGAACCATTCTTCTTATCTATAAGTTAATTCTTTCAATGATTCAATTTTGCTTTTAAGCTCTGATAATATTATTGCGCGAAAAATGAATTTAATTAACCTGGATAGAACTTAGGGGGAGCTTACAAACCTCACCTTAAAGACTATCAGACTCAGGGGGAGTTTGAGCTTACAAACCTCAGATTCTGAGCTTACAAACCTCAGAACCCCAAAGTCAACTTGTTAATTAGATTAACAACAATTGATCAATTTTAAATACTTTTGTTTGTCATCATCAAAAAGGGGGAGATTGTTGGAACAAAATGTGTTTAACAATAAACCTTAAAGAGTTTTGATGATAACAAGGTATTAAAAATTGTAAATTGGACTAGCTAATATTTGTTCAAGTATACATGACCATAATTATAAAGTTACATCATCATTGGTTCTGAATGAGCAAATAAAGAGCTATGGAAACAACAAAAATTTGAAGCTTGGACGCTCCTGAAGGCAACTTGCTCCTGAAGAAATAGCGCTCCTGAAGTAAGCTGCTCCTGAAGAAATAGCGCTCCTGAAGTAAGCTGCTCCTGAAGAATAGTGCTCCTGAAGACAAGAGGTCCAGAAGCCACATCATCAGAAGCTGCATCATCAGAAGCTGCAGAAGTCACATCATCAGAAGATGCGTCATCAGAAGCTGCTGAAGCCACATCATCAGAAGCTGCGTCATCAGAAGCTGCAGAAGTCATATCATCAGAAGCTGCATCTTCAGAAGCTGCCTCATCAGAAGCCATTTCACCAGAAGCTGAATATCAACTGGATTTGCAAAGAATCAAGAATTAAAGATTTATCAATGCAAAAGCTGTCTATTGGATTCGAAAACACAAACAAAGGATTAGTGGAGTTTGCAACGGTCATTTCAAAGGTGTTTGAAGGTGTGTGTTTGCAATTTGGACGAAAGCGTTGACATTGTACTTTGTACGAATTGTACAACCACGTTCTCCACTACTCTGTTTTGTGTCCGCGCTACAAGACAAGAAAACAGCTCCAGAATACGGTCTCGCCTGCATAGATGTTCCTTTGGATAAGGAATGGATTTCAAATTGGTTCTTCATAGGACAACAACCAAATCAGGCAAAAGATCATTGGTGAAAGATCAAGCTTCAACAACGACTCTTTGGTGTGCTGGCAATTTCACAACGTCTCTTTCACACCTCTATATAAAGGAGTGAAGACCTAGAGAATTGGTAATGCAAGAACGCTGAACGAAAGACTCACAAGATTTTCACAAGTACCAAACCTCTGCTGAAATTGTTCTGCATTCACTTAGAATTTCTGTGTCTCAAAGTCATATCTTAGAAATTCTTAAGTCCATTGAGTCTGTATCTGATTTGTATTGTGAGCACCTCTGATTGTATATCAAGTGTTCAACCTTAAACAATTTTCTGTGTAATTTTGTTTAGTTAGGAAGTCTCTTGCAGTTGTGCTTGAGCAGGAAGTCTCTTGATTGTGTTCTTGAGCAAAGGAAGTCTCTTGCTTGTGTGCTTGAGCAAAGGAAGTCTCTTGCTTGTGTGCTTGAGCATTTGTAATCAGATATTACTCATAGTGAAATCTCCTTGGAAGTGCAAGGGGGACTGGACTACTTCCGGATTGTGGAAGGAACCAGTATAATTGCTTTGTGTCGTTCTTCTTCTCTCTCTCTGTTCTATTCCGCTGCATTTAGATTCTGATTATCACTTCAGAAGCTGTCTCGCTTAGCTTCTGATCAGTGTGTTCAGTTTTTAGGAGAAACGAAGAATTTTTCAAAACACAATTCAACCCCCCTTCTTGTGTTTTTCTCACCTTCAAAATTAAAACTGAAATTTTTCGGAGAAAAAATCGTAAAAAAAAATCCGGGAAAAAGCTGGGAAAAAAAAAATTTGAAGGAAAAAAACAAAAAAAATAAGCCAGGGGTATTTTCATCAATTCTCATGCCATTTTGGTAATTTGCTGACGTGGCAGTGATTAAAAGGGGAGAGGGACGAAATGTCAAGTGATTAACTTTTACAGGGACGAAATGGGAGGATTAGTAGCTCAGGGACGAAAATTCAAATGGTCTATAATTACAGGGACGAAAAGCATATTTTACCCAATAATTAATAATGTTTTTTTATAAATAAAATAGTACTAGTAGTTATATGTTCATACCTTAGGTGTCTCTATAAGGAGAATTTAATAGAATCTCCAATCAGCACAAGGAAAAATGGCCTTAACCAGAATACTTTGGCAAAAAATAAACTAGTTAGACTCTCTAAACTAACAGTTATTTTTGTGAGGGGATAAACTAACAGTTATTTAGTTTGGAGTAATTCTTGATTGCTATTATTTATTCCAACAAGTACATATTTATCAAACAAGATTTGGCACCAAGATCACATGTGCATGTTTCCTAGTAGATGCAGGTTTCCTAGAAAGACCAATTTAAGAGACTAACATGTGAAATACATATATATTACACACACCTTATTATAGAAATATAAACCCTCATAATCTATGGTTTCATAGTTTCAAAGTATCAAGAAACCTTCCCTTTGAAACATCATTACAACAAAGGAATTCAAGAAATTCCCTAAAGCTAAACTCCTTGTAAAGCCTTAGGATGTTGATCATCAACAAGTTCAAGTGCTGGACCTATCTTTTTATCCATAGCAAGACTATGAAGACTCACAATAGAAAATCTCTTCTCATCTTCATTAACAGTTGCTCTATGAATCACACTCTTATATTGTCCATTGCTAAGAACTTCCATTTGATCCCCTAATTGCACAACCAATGCTCCATCAACAAAAGGAACAGGAATCCACTTTTTGTTTTTGTCTTCAATTTCTAGCCCTGAACGAGTTTGTAGAAGCAGTGTTATGGAACCATAATCTGAGTGAGGATGGATTCCTAAGGTGAGTCCTGGTTCAGGACATATAGGGTAGCAGTTCACTGCTACTACTTGTGACCCTATTTCTTCATGCAAGTAACTTTGGTTTAATCCTAGGCTTTCAAATATTATTTCCATTAATTCGTTTTGTAAAACTTGTGTTGCCACTGCATACTTTCCCATCTTCTCCCTATAAAAAACAATTTTGCTCATTTACTTTTACAAGTCAATATAAGTACTAACATAGATATGAACATGACATACGTAGACAATACTGATAATTTATTAAAAAAATTATTGAATCTGTTTCATGTGTCTTAGTTTTTCACTAACACGTGCTTTAACATTTGACACGCCTTCGATTTGAAGTGTTAGTGCTAGATAAGTCAGACATCGTCGTTCCATTTAACATAGATACGGACATGACACACGTAGACAAGAGTGATAATTTATTAATAAAAAAAATATTGAATGTGTTGCAAGTGCGGTTGTTTGCCACTAACACATGTTTTGACATTTGACACGTCTTTGATTTGAAGTGTCGTGCTAGATAAGTCAAACTTCATTATTCCATTTAAATTTCTAAGGTAATTTTTTTTTACACAAGGTAAAAAAACTTTTCATATCAAGCAAAAGTTGTTTTAATAAATTTATTTTTCATTGAAAAGATTTTGCATTAATTTGAAAAGGTCTACATTAACAGTACGCACCTATAAGTGGATGGATTTGAAGGCCACATATGAATCCAATCTGCTATTGGATGAGAGTAATGTTTGATGAAATCTCTCCAGCAAAAAACTTCATCCTTGGCTTGATTAAGACTTGTTCCATATCGTACAGGTTTGTGAACATCATCGGAAAATAAGCGCATCTTTTCATCATGAGGGAGGTTGAAGAATTCTGTTGCAACTTGTTGAGCATCTTTCATTGTTGACTCATCAATTCCATGGTTAATTACCTACAACAATGGAGTGTCATATGTTAACTTAATTAATAATTGTTAATGAATGAAATTAAGTGACCATAAAATCGAAGACGAATGAATGTAAATGGTAGAGGATCAATATATGTAGCTTCTCACTTGTGTTTTTAAAGTGGCTTAGATTTTCAACTCACTAGATGAATGTCATTGGGAGGAAAAGTGAAGTGAAGACAAGTACCTTACTATATATAGTAGTGCAATGAAAACAATAGCTGCATCTATATCCAACTCATTTATAAGCAAATGTGACAAATACAATGTATCTTATACAATGTATCTTGATTTACGGAAAATATAATAAATAAATGGTCCCTTGAAATTAGAATTATACGACTGGTTTTTTTTAGGGGAGAATTATACGACTGGAAATATTATTATTAATTTTATTTTACGAATATATTGTTTTTTTTATAAATACGAATATATATTCTTACTACTTTACTAGCATATACTTTTCCAAAAATGATTATAGGCATCTTCTATTAATAAAATAAAAATTAATATATACAAACGTGTGTATATAATATATATATATATATATATATATATATATATATATATATTTTGACAGAAATATAATATATATATATATATATATATATATATATATTATATATATATATATATATATATATATATATATAATAATAATAATAATAATATAAATGTGTTTATTTAATGTCCAACAATATATCAATACACGTGTACATTTACATGTACTAAAATAGACATAGGACGTTTTGTCAAAAATAAAATAAACTTTTTTTTTGACAAAAAAAAAAAATTAAAAAAACTTAACAAGTCATCAAACTTTTTTTTCCTTATATTGATAAAAATACACTCTTTCCACTGAAAGAGTAATACATTATCTTTTAGTTGTTAATTTTTTTTATTGCAATGTCATAGGAACAAGAAAAGAACAAGTGATTTCAAGTTCTCATGAAATGCAAACCAAGGGTGTATTAATTTTTATCTGAAAGACACGAAACTCCTTGCAGGCAATTCGAATTTCATTGACTGTTTGGGACCTAAGAGATTGGTCCCTTAAATTAGACAAGTTTATAATGGGAAGAGTGGTGGGGATGGAAACATGATGAGTAATAGTAGGGCGTTGTGATGGAGGAAGTATGTAACATTGAGGTATAGAAGACACTCCTTGGTCACTTAGACTCATAGCACTAGTAAATGAAGAAGTAGAATCACTATGTTGGTCCATTGCCGATTTTGTGAAATTTTGTTTGTATGTTGTGTCAATGATCTTGATTGAGATATTGAACTAGTTGATGCATTCTATTCTATTTATAAGTGTCACATATAATTAAGAGATTTGATATTATCATGCTATACATGCTAGTCCACTATATGCATCCATATTTCTATTAAATTGTTCACTTACATGTACATGCAATTAAGGAAGTTCAAAAAGTTGAATTTTGTCCATATGTGAATGTGTACTATAAAGAGGAGTATATTTGCACTAGAGTGATGGAAGAAGAAATCCTTTACAATATCATGTTGTTTAGTGGGGATTGTGGGCGCAAGTTGTTGGTTTTTTTTTTTTATCATTATTATTGGATAGATTTTTTTTGAGGGGATTATTATTGGATAGATAAATGCTACAATTTGTATAAAAGAAAAAGAAAATATATATGTTGAGTTGGATCATGTGGCATGCATGCAGGTAGTAAGTATATAATGATGGACTGACGATCGACTTATTTTTTATTTGTATACAATGGGCATGTTGATTATTCGTCATGTGTGTATAATAATTTTTTTAATGACAAAGGAATTTGGTAGCTGCTTTTTGTTCTTCAATGGTTTGTCTTGGAGTAGTATGAGAGAAACATAAGATGGCACAATTATAAACATGTTATATTCAAATAAATGTATGTGCTCCTTTTTTTGCCATTTGGACATAAATTAAGTCAAGGGGTAACGCATCTAATAACAGAAGTTGTTTGTTGCAGCTATTTTCAACATTGTTTCCCTTTATTCATGATACATGCATTTATTCTTTATTTGGTAATACCCACAACTGAAAATACTTGCGTACCATAGTAGTTAGGTACCATTGCACCATTGGCCAATAAAATTTTGACAAATGTCAAAATCTTTTAAAACCTGTTCTTACAAAAACCGGCTTAAAAAGTTTATAATAAATCCAAAAGGAAAAATGGTTTTATTACCATTTATTTTAAATCCTAATTACCAGGAAATTTATTTGGTAAAAGCACAAATTAAATGGTGCGATAAAACAGCCATATATTATTTGAGAGAAAATTTTGATTATCAACTTTTTTCAAAATATGTGGTTTTAGCTGAAAAGCTTAGAAATAATCTTCAAAAATTGGCAAGATAAATTATGGAAGGTCTTATAAATCCATTTGAAAAAATAATACCACAACCATTCATATTACAACCAACATATCAAAATATTTATTTGGTAAAAAATCAAATAAAATAGTGTAGAGATACAACCTTTTATTTTTTGATAGTTGACTACGATTATTTTTTATTCGTAGAATTTGAAGGATTAGCAAATGAGCTCAAAGAAAAAATAAGAAACCTAATTAATGGCTAATAAAGGTTTAGGAGAAAAAATGCAAGATATTTTTAAAAAAATAGTTGTTTTGCAAGAACGACTAGAAAAAATAGTTTCTTATATAGAAACTTCAACAGAATATTGGATAGATAAAAAGGAGTTTAAGGAAAAACTAGACGAAAGATTATCTAGTTTAGAAGATAATCAAAAAGGGTTAGATGAAAAACTCTGCATGAAAATAGACGATTTAATTAATTTAATAAGTCTTTTACCTAAAAAGGATAAGAGTTTAACATTGGAGGATCTCCAATCCTTTTTTAAGGAGGGGGATGATGAAAGAAAAATAAAAAGTTTAGAACAAACTTCACAAGAAGAAACACACTTTTTCGTTCCTAAATATTAAAATGGACGAAACAGAGGAAGAAATAGCTAACCAGCTCAGTGAATTACAAACATTAATGGCGTCATTAGACATTAGTGAAAAACAAAAAATAATAGAAGAATCAGACGAAGAAAATAAATTTGTCTATGATTTTGATTCAGAAAGCTCCTTTAGTAATGAAGACGAACCACAAATAGGTTTAGTCAAAACAGACGAACCAGAAACCTCAGAAGCAGGTTCTAAACGAAAAAGAGAAGAACAAGAACGCTTTAGAGAACAAATGGTAATACAAGATAAAATTAATGAAAGAAGATATAAAGGTATCCCATCAAAATATATCCCAATAATAAATTCACAAAAAGAGGACGATGTTCTTGATCTTGACTGCAGTGCATGTAAAGGGAAGGAATTAAGAGAATGGTATCGAAAACATAAAATAAATGTTCACTTAGATGCACAACTAAAAGCCTTTAACCCAAAAGATATTTTCAATTATCTTAAAACCAAAACATCAGGAAACGCTTGGAAATTTATTGCAGAATACCCAGATTCAGAATTACCATCTACGGGAAATGAAATTGTAGATTATGTTTACTATGTTCTAAGAACAGAATTCATAGGTTATGAAAGTATCGAAGCTACTAAAGAATTAGAAAACACATTAATTCATAAAATTTTTAATTTAAATATTTGTGATATGTGTCAAATAGAACCATTTATATGTGAATTCAAAAATTATTATTATGGTATTCATCCAGCAAAAAGAATAGAATACAATTTGTTAAATTTATTCTATAACAAACTCCCCAATGGGATTAGGAATAAAAATGCAAAGAATTTTTGATGAAAAGGTAAATAGTACAATGGGATTAGAAAATACCCTAGGAGCAAAAATAACAACACTAAAACAGTGGATAACTGAACAGTGTATGGAAAAAATTGCAACAAAAGAAGCTCAAATAAAAATCTGTTGTAATCAGCTACAAGTCGGAAACTATGGTTGTAATAATCCAAAAAGACGACGGAAAAAGAAAATTTTTAGGAAAATAAATCGGTCAGAATATAAGAGAAAGAGGCGATATCCTAAAAAATTTTAAAAACAAAAATATTTTAGGAAAAGGAAAAAATTTCCTAAGAAAAATTCTTGTCCAAAAGGAAAGAAATCATGTACATGTTGGCTATGCAACGAAGAAGGTCATTATGCAAACGAGTGTCCAAAGAAAAAGGAATCCAAAAAGGAGACCTTAAGACTAATCTGGCAACTAGGTTTAGAACCCATAGAATCAGATTTAGATTCAAATTCAGATTCAGAAAGTGTTTATGAATACACTAATGAAGAAGAGAATGAGTACAAAAATCTTAAAAAATGGAAATCCTAATGCAACTTTTATTCAAGTTCTATTGTATAAAAAGAAAATCATGGGATACATCGATACAGGTGCAACTCTATGTTTTGGTAGAACATCTATTTCGGATAAATGGATAAAACTTAAAAAACCAAAAGAATTTATCATTGCTGATAAAACAAAACACCAAATCTGGTACGTTTTGAAAAATGTTTTTATAAGGATTGAACATAAAGGTTTTTATGTTAGATCAATATATAATCATGATTCAGGATTAGATTTAATAATGGAAATAATTTTTTAAAGTTATATAATCCATTCATTCAAAAAATCGACACAATATCATTAACATGGTTTAATGTTAATAATCCAGAAAAAAAAGAAGTTATTACCACAAAAATAATAACTAAAAATGAGATTTTAAAAGCCATTTCAGGGAATATAAATATACTAAGAAGTATCTGGGAAAAAAAGAAGATTTTACCTAACGGTAGAACAAAACCTAGAACAAAATTTAAGACAAGTATGTTCTGATAATCCTTTGGATTCTACAAAAAACAGAATACAGGATTTAATAACCATAAAACTCAAGGACCCAAAGAAAGAGGTTAAAGTTTTATACAAAATGCCATATTCTCCAGATGATAAGGAAGAATTTAAAAAAGAGATTGCAGAACTTTTAGAAAAAGGTTTAATAACACCTTCAATAAGTCCGCATTCAGCTCCAACTTTTTATGTTAGAAATCATAATGAAATAAAAAGAAATAAAGCTAGAATGGTTATTAATTATAAGAAGCTTAATGAAGCAACCATTGGAGATTTTTATAAATTACCTCGAAAAGATTATGTTTTCGAAAAAATTAAAGGTTGTAATTGGTTTTCATCTTTAGATGCAAAATCTGGATATTGGCAATTAAGGCTTTCAGAAGAAACTAAGCCTTTAACAACTTTTACCTGTCCAAAAGGACATTTTGAATGGAATGTTTTACCATTTGGTTTAAAACAAGCACCATCAATATATCAAAGATTTACGGACAATGCCCTTAAAGGCCTTGATCATATTTGTTTTGTATATATCGATGATATTCTAATTTTTACTAAAGGAAGTAAAGAACAACACGTTAAAGATGTTATAACGGTTTTGAACAGAATTAAAAACAAAGGTATTATTCTATTAGAAAAGAAATCAATACTTTTAAAACAAGAAATCGAATTCCTTGGTCTTATTTTAAGAGAAGGAGGAAAACTCGATTTATCTCCACATGTTCAGGAAAAACTTCAACTTTTTCTAGATCAATTGGTGGATAGAAAACAAATTCAAAGATTTTTGGGATGTTTAAATTATATTGCTAATGAAGGATTTTTCAAAGATTTAGCAAATGATAGAAGAATTTTACAGAAAACGATATTTGAAAAGGTACCATGGAAATGGACACCAGAAGATACTGAGGCTGTAAAATCAATAAAAGAAAAAATAAAAGTTTTACCACAATTATACAACCCAACAAAAAATGATTTTTTGGTTGTAGAAGTGGATGCAGATCAGTTTACTTGGGGAGAAGTTTTACGAGCTCTACCTAATGGTAAACAAAAATTGGGACTAGATCTCAATGGATATGTTGAGGGCACAACCCCACAACAATCCTATATCATTAATGGCGAAACCCATCAGTTAAAATCAGATATCCCTAATGGGCGATCAGATATAAAATCAGTCTCGACTGATTCAAGACTTGACTATTCAAGCAATAACATCCGATTTAAGGATAAAGAGCTTCTGCTCTGTAGATATATTTCAGGATCCTTTAAAGATGCTGAAACCAGATATCATATTAACGAGAAAGAAACCCTTTCTTGTTTAAAAGTTTTAGAAAAATGGAAAATGGATTTAATTCCATCAAGATTTTTAT
This sequence comes from Medicago sativa, assembly GCF_051527215.1. Taxonomy (NCBI): domain Eukaryota; kingdom Viridiplantae; phylum Streptophyta; class Magnoliopsida; order Fabales; family Fabaceae; genus Medicago; species Medicago sativa. The sequence continues at coordinate 80,134,432 of NC_140755.1, read as the reverse complement.
TAAGAACTGATTCAACTTATGTTAGCGAATTTTGGCGCTACAATTTAAAGGTTGATCATAAACAGGGAATACTTGTTCGATGGCAAATGAGCATCCAACAATTCTATCCTTATATTCAACTAATAAAATCAGAAAACAATTGTTTTGCAGATACATTAACAAGAGAATGGAGCAAGCTTTAAAGGTTCTCCAAAATAGCTTAAAGCAAAAGGATGAACAAATTGAAATTCATAGCCAAAAGCTGAATCAGCTCTCTTCGGAAAAGGGGGAGATGGTTAAAATGATCGAAAGTTTAACTAAAATCATAAATGTTGAACTTCCAACAACAGGTGAAAATTCAAAAAAGACTTTGAATGAACAACAAAGTTTTTCATCAACATCTTCAGCAGGTTCTATGCCAGAAGAAGATACAAAAAAGTCATGGGCTGACAAAGCCGAAGAAGAAAGTGAAGAGCCAAAAAATGGTTCAGATCAACTAAACGTTGTCGTCGATCCAACCAAAGAACAACTAGGGAAAAAGGTGTATGTCATCTTTGATGGTCCAATGAAGGGCATCTACAACAATTGGGCAATTGCAAGTCTTCATATCATCGGCAAAAACGTCAGCACAAAGCTTATCCAACCATGGAAGAAGCAAAAGAAGCTTACAAGGCTTCTTACAAAGAGATGACCATCGCCAAAGACATTGGTCAACCCTCAAAAATGGAATCAAAAAAGAAGATCTCAGTAGGATCCATTATAAATCTCCAAAAAGAGAAAAATAAGCCAAAAACCCTTGATGACTTCATGGGAAAATGGAGATGGCTAGCAAACTTCAAAGAAGAACTAGCACTTGAATGTTTTTACTCGGTAAACACCAAGTATGGGGTAAAAGCTAATACAGTTCCAGGAATATCCAAGGAATTACTCAAAGAATTCTATGACTATGGGATGCTCAAGACTGTATATCTTGAAGAAAAAGAAGGTCGTAGATTCCAAGAACTTGCTGATCTCCCAAAAGAGATTGGTGACACAGCAAAAAGATTTAACGATTTTCTTGCTAAAGGAAGAGAAATATACCTCCAATTCGAACAAACATATCCATGGTTCGAAGAAGAAAATAACCAGATGGCTGTAAGACCAAGAACAATCATAAGGATAGGCATTTCAAATAAAACCTATCTAGAACCAAATGCAACAAGTGTTGGATGGACATTAATTTCATTTGTTCAACAAATGCAGTATTTTTATGATCATTTGATTAAATATGGGTCATCCATTATTAATTACAAAGTTTTATATGTCTCAGATTTCTGTTTTATGATCTGTGACTCAAAGAAGAAGGTTTCAGTAGAACACCTTAAGCAAACACTTCATTTTGAAGATCTATTCTCAGGATTCAAAAATGGTCTTTACCGAATTCCAGAGGAAGTACAACAGGAGTGTTGCCAATACTTCTCAAAATACAAAGGTCATATTTGTACATGGTGTGCAAAAAACAAAGTGTCGGCAGAAAAAGACAAAGCACCGACAACCTCAGCATCTAAAGATAAGGCAAATGATAAAGCCTAAACACGTGTCATATAAATGACCGTAGAAATAAAGTTGTAATAGTGGAATCTTATCATTTGAGTCAGATGGGAACCACTAAAGATAAAAAATCTTATCACATTAGGTGATAATGCATCTTTTTTCTCTTTACGTGTTTTAGTGTCTTTACTTTTGAGCTGGATGGAAAGAGACATGTAAACTACCATTTAGTCTCTTCCTCCTATAAATAAGAGCCTTGATGCTCATTTGTATTCACAACTTAAATCAATGAAGTAAGTACCATTTAGTTTATGAGAAACGTTGTTGGGAAAGGACTTTGCAGGATTTAAGATTGTCACAACAAAATCAAAAGATTTTGAAGTTTCCAATATTAATAATCGAAAGATTATTTAAAAATTCAAAAGATCGGAAGATCAGAAGCATCAAAGACTCTAGTCAAAATCAGGTATGATTTTAAATATATTTTACAATTTTTAGTATTCTACAATGGAATTTAGCATGAAAAAAGAAGATTTATCTGGTTTTATAGCCGATGTATTAGTAGATCATATAGAAAAGGTAGATTTTACCTTAAAACCTGAAGAAAACTTCAAACAAAAAGGTATTTTTTCTTTAATAAAAGAAAAATAATCCAGAGAAAATATCCCAAAATATGGAATGATGGTAGGAGAAGTTGATGTACCAATGGAATCAACAGATGGATCTGTTGTAATATCCATGATTGATGATCAACAAATAAGCGAAAGATTAAAACACTTATCGCTAGAAAAAAGGAAAAAGATAGGATATATCCATATATCAACTATCCAAATAATCATAAAAAGCACTTTTATGAAAGGAATAGATTCAGAACTAGAGCTTCTTATAGAAGATGCCAGGATGGATAAAAAACATTCATTAATAGCCTAAGGTGAGGGAAATTTAAAATGTGGAAAAATAAATTCGAAATAAATTTATAAATAGGCTTAAGTCTAAATGATATAGATCTAAATAGATCTTTAGTAATTCATTATAAACTCAAAAACCAAAATCTCATGAAACCAGGAAATCATCCTTTTAGTATAGGCTATAAGATGAATTATGCACTAAGTAACTCTCATTATAGCATAGAGTTCAGTGGAAAAGAAAAAAAATACAAATAGATGAACTATTTGCATCATTAATAAAACTAGAATCACCAATTCTAAAACCATTAAAAAGGTCAAAATCTATTATGACAATAGAAAGAACACCTCTTTTAGAACAAGATGAAAGTACTAGTGAACCAAGGTTTTTTCCACCAAGAACTTCACTAGACAATAAAGAAAGGAGAAAGTTGGACAGAACTTTATCAGAAATAAAATTAGAAATTTCAAGCATTAATAAAAAATTATAATGCCAGGAATAACAATAAAAAACGAATTAAGTTTATTCAAAATAAAGCTAAAGAATTTAGCTGATAAAATAGAAGAAAATTTTCTAAGAATAGAAATGAAAAATACGCTTTGGGGAATCCGTGACTTAATAATTCTACATATTTCATACGTGGAAGAAATGTTAGAAGAATTAGAAGAAACAAAAAATATTTCTACCACACAAAAAGAAAGAGCCACAACTCTGTTATGGCCATCTCAAAACCTAATAAACCTTGAACAACTTTTAAAGAAAGCTCAAGAAAATTCCGAAAACCCCTCAAATAATTCTGCTCCCAACGTATAATGTATGGGTTAACAATTAAAACAGAATTAAAAGTTTTAAAAGAAAGACTAAAAACTATAGTCAGTGATATTGAATGGTATTATGATTTAATAGTATTCAAACAAATTTGTTATAATGCCCAAACTATAACAAAAACCCATATAGATTTAATTGAAGATTTATTAGCAGAAATTCAAGAAAATAATCTTACAGAGATTCAAAAAACAAGAGCAAAAATTCTCTTAGAACCTTTTCAAGCACTAACACAGATCAAATTGCTTTTAAAAGAAGCCAAAGATTTGGAAAATTCCGCTGTCGCAGACGCTGATCCCAACCTGGTATCAGAGCCAGTAATACAATCTTAAGGGATAAAAATGAAAATAAAGATAAAAATAAAAATATCTTTTTCCAAAAAAGACAGAAACTTTTTAAATCATTTTTTATTAACCGATTTAAAAGGTTAGGAGGACAAAATCCACATGTCACACACTGATTGAACAATATTATATAACATAGATTCCACTCTGTCACACAAGTGGAACCCACAACCTAGCCACAACACCTGTGAACAAAATATGGATCTAAATAATATTTAACTATAAATAAAATTATTCAAAGGTGCTTGGTTCGATACTTGGCATGTGAACTTATGAATCCACAATGTATTTCAAAATACATATCCTTTGTTTTGACAAAAAAAAATTGCTGGATTATTGTTTTAAAAATAAAATAAATAATTAATAAAAGATTATAAAACAATAAAACAACAATAGATAGAAGAATATAATAGAAATAGAACATTCTTGTATTTATTTATAAATCATATGGTAAAAGATTGCAGAGATTTTTGTTATGCTGGAATCATACCGTAATTCTTCACTTTTTTACATTTAGTGCATGTGAGTTTTATGATTAGATACTTTAGAATGTTAAGAATGATAAAATAAATAGAACAATAGATATATTTCAAGCCTATCCATGAAAATATATAGATGTAGCCTTTAAAACTATGATAAAAATACAAGGCTGTCTTTGATTAAAAGTATCATATGATTGATAAATTAAGTGATAATGAATAGTGATTTGAAATATTTATTAAAACCAGTTCATTGATAAGTTTTATCAATGAATCTATAAATTTCACCATTAAATCAAATGAAATATAATGTGACTTATTGTAAGTGCTAGAAAGTAGTAATTCCATGATATATATTAAGCACTTTTGGTTACTTGTTCCACAAGTTATCTAAGGAAAAACCATGAAATATTGATAAAATGCATTTTTATACTCCTTGTGTCTTACTTGACCCAATTGTGCAGGAAAAGAATGAACAAGACAAGAATCAAAGAAGGAAAATCAAAAAGAAGAGCAAAGGCCATGTCGCTATAGCGGCATATGTCGCCATAGCGGGAATGAATTCCAGAATGTCACTATCCTACTCGCACCATAGCTCGCCATAGCGAACCAGAGAGCGAGATGTCGCCATAGCAAGGGAAGGGCGAGCAAGAGGGTGTGAATGAGTTCTAGAGAGCATGTTTTTGAGGATCAGAGTTCACCTTGGCGAGAAATTCCTGCCTGGCGAGTTAAGGCGGTTTTGGAACTCCTAAGGATGATGTGGCAGAAACCCATTGGCAAAGAAAGGTCAGCTCGCCATAGCGAGCAAATCCTGCCCGGCGAGACTGCAAAATTCTGCAGAAGTATAAAAGCTCATTCCCTCATTTCAGAACTTATCTTATCCTTGTTTTAGAGAGAGAATATGTCGAAAAACACTGTACTTCATAGGGCAAGAGTGAGTGAGTGTGGATTCATCAAGAAACTTTGGGAAATCAAGTTCTTAGCATGGATCTTCATCTTTTCTTCCACTTTTGTATTGTTATCATGACAATGATCAACTAAATCTCCTTTGTTGGGATTAGAGGTACTTGATCAAGCTTAAATGTAATCTTTTGATCTTTCAAATATATGATTATAGCAATTTACATGATATTAAGTTTATTCTTGCATCTCATTCTTATGTGTGATTTAATTGTTTTTGTTTAGAACAAGCCAAAATGAAATTAATAAGCACAAGTGATTCATCTCGCACAAGGTGTGCAAAAGAGAAGCACTTCAAACAGATACAAATGTCAGTTCACCGGTGCCACAAACACTGACACCGTGATTTCAAAACCAAAACAAAGAAGATTAAATAAAAATACGCATACAAGACATAGGGTGTTGCCACCAGTCATTGTAACACCCCGTTTTCCCAACACATAAATAATATGAATAATCAGAGTTTTCAACTTTTAAAATAGGATGTCACACTTCTTACACAGATTTAAAATAGGATAAAGTCACTATTTATTCAAACAGCACCTGTCAATATTTCAATTACTTTGCAGCGGAAAATAAAACATCTTAATTAATTCATCATAATGACACTATGGTCTCAACATCATTCAAATTATTAAAATCCAAATCAAAGGTTCTTCAACATAATTCATAATCAAACATAGTTCTTGACAAATAACATAGTTCATGATAAAATAACATCGTTCATGGCAAATACGTAACACATGGAAACAAGCAATATCCCCACCCCGTTACGTATCAGAGCAACCTAAGACAACACGGCGGAGACTACTCAAGACTGCAACTATTCTTGATCACCTGCAAGTTACCCATGTAAGGCAACAATTTCCAAGGAGAAGGGGTGAGATTTCACATTCAATAATAATAAGCATATAATTCATCAGCATAATTTAACAACATAAATAACACTTATTTAACTATGTTACTTCTTCATAATACTTCTTAATTCAACTCCTTAATTTATTGACAATTTGACAACAACGATAATAGATCAACCACGACATCCACAACTTCGACTAGACATTAAGGACGATGCAACAACAACTCTTTAACTTCGACAATGCAACAACAACTAAGACATCATGCATGTGGTACCATTCAGGGCATAAGCCCTCATCTCTATTGAGCATAAAAGGCTCCCAGGGCTTGAGCCCTCGTCACTTTTGAGCACAAGGCTCCAGGGCTTGAGCCCTCGTCGCTATTGAGCACAAGGCACCAGGGCTTGAGCCCTCGTCGCTATTGAGCACAAGGCTCCAGGGCTTGAGCCCTCGTCGCTATTGAGCAAAATGCTCCAGGGCTTGAGCCCTCGTCGCTATTGAGCAAAATGCCCCAGGGCTTAAGCCCTCATCGGTTGTATGAATAGACTCAACAACTTGACATCTTAACATCCTAACATCTTAACAACTCAACAACTTGGCATCTTAACATCTTAACAACTCAACAACTTGGCATCTTAACATATTTACAACTCAAAAACTAAGACATCATATAACATCGTATTCAAACATCAACAATTCATCATATAACATCGTATTCAAACATCAACAATTCATCATGCATCTTTGTAAAAACATAATAAATTATACATAACATATTTTCATGTCAAACCAAGGCTACTGGAAAGATATCGCAATTATCAACAATTTTCATGTTTATACCAAAGACCAATTCAAAACAGAAACATATGAACAAAACGCAAAAACATGAAACAGAGAATGATGTCACTGTGCAATTTTGCTGTGACCTATGTGCAGTAATTTGGACATAACTCAAATTCTATAAATCATTTTGAAGTGAAACCAACGACATTAGAAAGTTAACATCCATATCTACAACTTATGTGTTTACACCTAAGACCAATTCTGCACCGATCAATACCAGTTTTCATTTCAAAATTCGGGAAAAGTTGTGCTGAAATTCATAAAAATTCACTGTGACCTACATGCAGTAATTTGACCATAACTCAAGTTCTATAAATAGTTTTGACGTCAGACCAACAACATTAGAAATCTAACATCCATACCTACAACTTTCGTGTTAACACCTAAGACCAATTCCGCACCGATCAATACTAGTTTTCATATCAAAATTCGGGGCAGAGATGAAAATAATCAGAAAAATCAACTTATATTATTCAAACTTCACATTCATTCAAAATCATCATAATCAACAACAACTCAATATAATTCATACCCAATTCATAATATGACATTAACAACAACAATCATCAACTTCCACAACTCATAATCATGAATCCAACCACAAATCAACAACAACATAACATAAATCATCAATTAAATTGCAATTCAAAACCCTATCTTCTTTTCAAACCCTAACTTCTCTAATCATCAAAATAAAACAACAGCAAACATGTTAAACCCTATTTCAGAACCATATACTTATGATTAAAGAAGGTTAGTCCCACCCTTACCTTAGATTGATTAGCAGCAAGGTCTACAGACTTCTCATTCTCTGACTCTTCTCTTCTCTTCTCTTCTCTCTAAACCTTGTTTTCTCCAAACCATTGTTTTTACATATATTAATCTTTCAACCTAATCTCTCCTCTATTTATATTACTAATTACTCTTCTTAAATCTGATTAGGCCCAATAACTCTCTTCTTTCTATTTCAGCCCCCAAATCTACTTATTCTAATAATTATATTTCTCCACTAAATATATTCTTCCACTAAATATATTCTTCCACTAAATATATAAAATAGGGGCTACTAATAAATATTAACACATAATAAAAATATCACTTATCAAATATATTAATTAAATTATAAAATAGGGCATTACAGTCATGGTAACTGAAAGACGAATGCAACCTAGATTTAAGCCACTGGAATGAAAGTAATTTCACTCTGTCAGATATAACGCTAATTGTTGTAGCCTTCTGATTAAAAATGCGGTTGTTCCTCTCCTTCCAAATTGTCCACACACAAGCCAGCCAAATTAACTATAAAAAAGAATGTGAAGAATACGGTAAACCCGCCATATGTCCAAACTGAAGATAGTGGTTTCTACATCCCTCCAGTGCGACGTATGATAAACCAAGCCAAAGCAACACCTGTGTCCACACTCGGCCAAAGAACTCACAGCCAAAGAGAAGGTGTTCGACATTCTCAAGTGAGCCGCACCCTCCACATAAGCTATGTTATCCGAATGCAACACCTGTCGACGTAACAAGTTATCTTTAGTAGGTAATCTATTTTGAAATAGTCTCCAAGCAAATAGCGACTGTCAGATTGGAGTTGCAAATTTTTATCTTTGGGGGGCCGCTTGATTCTTCTAAAATCTGTCTTGTCGTCTCTTCCGGTTTACTTTCTTTTCTTCTTCAAGGCACCCACAGGTATAATTTTTTTTCTATTGAATCTATTTCTAATTTTTTTTTTGGGGGTTGTGAGGAATCTAGGAAAATTGCATGGGTAGATTGGAATTCAATTTGTCTTCCAAAGGAGGAAGGAGGTTTGGGGTTGCGAAGGTTAAGTGAATTTAATGTTTCATTATTAGGAAAGTGGTGTTGGATGATGTTAGGAGAGAAGGATAGATTATGGTATCGAGTCTTAAAGGCTAGGTACGGGGAGGAGGGAGGGAGGTTGAAGGAGGGTGGTAGGGAGAGTTGTTCGTGGTGGCGGGTGATGTGTGGTATTCACAATGGTGTCGGTTTGGGAGTTGGGAGTTGGTTTGAAGATAATGTCCGAAGGGTAGTAGGTGGAGGAGGTGAGACTTATTTTTGGACTGACAACTGGGTGGGTGGAGTTCCCCTATGGGTTCGCTTCCCACGCCTTTTTGAGTTGACTGAAAACAGGTGGGAGATGGTGGAGGACATGGAGAGGCGCGGGTGGGAGGAGGGAGGTGAGGCGTGGGGCTGGCGTAGGCGCCTGCATGCTTGGGAGGAGGAGAGTGTCACAAAATGTTCTATACTACTACATGATGTTGTTTTGCAGGCTCATGTACTTGACAGGTGGAGGTGGCTCATTGATCCCGCACACGGTTATTCAGTGAAGAGAACCTATCAATATCTCACTACGGTGGACAAGCCTCCGGAAAGGGGATTGGTGGAAGATGTGTGATTTAATTGTTATTGAGAAATACTTTTGAATCTAGGTTTAGAATATTCATCTATCAAAACAATGATTCTAGACATAGGGTTGATGTTTTGATAATCACACAAAGTATCGGAACTTAAAGCTTTCAGATCGTTTAATAGATTGAGAAATCGTTGATCAAACGATACAATTGATCTCACAATATCATTTAGACATGAATGATGTTGTTGAGTGATACGTGACAATATCGGTAAAAAGCTAGAATCCATATATGTGATCATTAGGTTGTATTCGACGTTTGATCAATGAACTCTAATCCCAACGCTTTTACGCCTTATTACTCTCCGTTTTTATCTTCGCAATTTAGTTTTAGTAGTTTTAAACAAACAACCAATTAAACCCTAACTTAAAATAATAATCAATGTTGAACGATTTATGATATCGCACTAGTCCCTGAGGAGACGATATATAAATACTTACTTTTGATTGATAGAAAAATACCACATCACTTATTGATCCTATGATCGAAAAGACACTTATGCATGATGCAAGACCATTTTACATGTGCATGTTAGACAAACCATTTAGTAAAATTAGAGGTTTTAGTAATTGTGATAAATAGTGAGAAAACTTAGATGAGACACTAAAGACTCATTTTTCAGCTTAAAAGTCTTGGGTTCGATTATGCAGTTGCGGTTAGTGATACCCGAAAGAGCCAAATTGAATGTTTCACTTCACACCTGTAGCTTATAAAACTCAACTCTCCCTCCATTTTCGGCTGATGAAGACATCACATTCTTCCACCCTTCGCAGCTCATAGCTGCCAACAGGTACTGTTCTAACTTCCACTGCATGTGGATTTGTAGCTTCTTTCTCTAATTATTTGATTTGAAACTGTTAAATTTCTTGTTGGAAGAAGGTACACCAACTGAATGATGAAATTCCTGAAAGGAAACCTGTTTGATATTTTTGTGTTTCTTACATTCCTAACAATGATCTAGTGTCTGGTTACTCTTCAATCTTGTATGATGTAATCTGTACTGTCTGAGTCATGTACGTGTTCATGTGAATTTTGAGAGCCGCGTTTGAAGGGGTTTTATGCTGATGCTTAAAATGCATTTTGCATTCTTTGTACTGTGGATCAAAACTTTGTGCTTCTGTAACAGGTAATCAGGTATGATATCACCTTGAACAATGCCGTTCTCGCTGAGGATAAGCATGTGATGCTTTCTTTACTTGATCTATTTTCTATTGACATGGTTAGTTCCTTGCACCCTCTTAAGCTTCAATTTTAAATACTTGTGTTGTTTGTTTGTTTGTTGATAAGTCTATTAGTATCAATACAGTTATATATAATGTCATTCAAAATTCTACCGACCAGATATATATCCACATTATTATGCTCGTTTTCTCATCCCAAATTTTGGCCATTTCCTTTCATAATTTGGTAGATATATGCAGATGTGTACATATAATTAAGATATACCATACATAAGCACGTGCTTTAATACATAACTTGGTACTTTGGTTAGAGCGAGTTGAGTTTACGATGATAAGGGGTTGTGCAGCGGTTCCTCCATTTGATGTGAATGCAGCCTTACACTACTGGGATGCAGGCCATTGATTATGTCATATTAAACCATTCTGTCGGTTACATCCCATGAATTTCACGTTACATTCTGAATTGATAAAAATACCCCTAGTTCCATTTTCCCCCGCAAGCTTTTGAATGTTTTCCGCGTTCCCTTTTTTCCCTATAGTAGGGGTATACGTGAGCTGAGTATACACCCACATGAAATGAGTTCACAGAAACTGGCGTGACTTAAGTTCATGAATACATTACTCAGTTTAGGAAAACATACATATACAGGAATTCAATTAACGTATTTATGTGTTAATTCAGTTCACATATGTATGCGTTAATTCAATTCAGTGAAGTACATCCCAAACCTCCAATTGGATGAGTACGTGAACTCAAAATACGTATGTTGACTTGAAGTAAGATAACATAGGCGGATGTAAAATTAGTCCACGTATGGCCGGTAATTAAATTACGAATTTACAGGCTGTACATGAAACTATATTCACATAGACCTACACGGATAGAGTTTTTTTTTTTTTTTTTGAGGAGACCTGTGCAGATAGAGTTCACGTTACATTTGGAAATTCAGAAATTGCTGGTTGTACGTGAATTGAGTTTGTGTGTGTTAAGACTATTTTTTCTGACGTGCATGGACTTGGTTCATGTGTAAATGTGATTCTCAGGTGAATAAAAAAATTGAAATTAGCAGATACAATATTAAGGTCACTTACATATATAATAAAATGTAAATGGAAGATGTAGAATGAGTTTAAAATAAGAGGGATGTTATCGGCAGTCGCTTTAACACTTGCGGTAGACACTCTCTCGTAGATTGGGCCACGTCACCCTCTTCTTTAAACTCAGCTACTTGTTTACTGGTTTCTCAAGTTTATTTCTTTGTTATTTTTTATTATTATTTATATGAAAAAAGACGGATCTGGGTGGATCTTCATCACAATTTCACAACCTTCAAGTTTCAGTATTTAAATCTCTGCTCAAATAATCTGTTGCTTTCGTCATCTCAGAATCAACCTTCAAGTTTCAGTGTTTAAATCGACTAAACATCGACCAAAAAACAAAGCTTTACCAAATTTCATAAGCCAAATCAAATTATTCCAATACTGTCAATCTTCCGTTAATTAATTTTCTCACGCCTATAACTATGGCTTGGGGTATTTTGGACGTTATTGTTTCAGAGGGGTGTAACTAACCAGCATACATCTTCTAAAAAATGTGGGGTAAATAATTGTAAACTTCCAAAACAACATAAGTTAGTCTAGAATTTCCATACTCAATTTTCTTTTCTTTTTTAGCAGCTAGACTTATTTGAAAGTTATTTTTGGAACCATTGAGTATGTAATTGTACCAATTAAGCCTTTTATGATTGAACGGAAGAATTTGCTATTACATCTTACCTTCATCTCTTTCTCTTCGGGTAAGAAAAAGGTTGCATTAATATCTATTATATTTAAATTTCTTGGCATTATTATCATATATGAAATTTTTGTATTATCACCTAATTCTTCACAATAGATGCGATTGTATTAACATCTGTTACCAAAAAAGGTTGCATTAACATTGTAAGAGTTAACTTAAAATCAGGTTATGGAAAAATCGTGCCACGATTCAGAAGCAACGTGCCACGATTGGAAGCAACGTGCCACGATTGGTTGAAAGCAGTTCCTGAGGCAAGCACTGGAAAAATCGTGCCACGATGGAATCGTAACGTGGCACGATGGGACGCTGAAGACGGAAAAAGAAACGTATGTTCAGTGTAGATTTGTTCCATATTTTAAGGGTTACTTTTACTATAAATATAAATCTTGTATCAGATGAAAAAGTGTGTAGAAAACAGGGTTTAGAAGCCAACATAAAAACTAGGGTTTATAGAGAATTTCTCTTGGCAACAACACTAGGGTTGGGATTGTTTTTGATTCACCTTGGACAAAACACTGTTAGGATTGAGTCTCTTGATCACGGGAAGAGATTGAGACTTGGGTAGAATTAGGTTTGAAGACTGATTCTTGTAACCCTCTGATATCTTTTTGTAAAGAAACTCATATCATTATAGTGGAACGGAGAGCTGCTCTCTCCCCCAGAGTAGGTCATCATTAGACCGAACTAGGTAAACAGATTCTTGTGTTCTCCTTCTTCCTTTCATCTCTTGCTATTTATTTTTGTTTGAATTATTTTTGTCACCCGCTTGATTTGATTGCTTAGTATTAATTTGCCCCACGCATCAAGTTTATTATTGGTGTGTTTTTTCACAACGAATTCACAACAATTGGCGCCCACCGTGGGGCAAAGGTCAAATCAATAACCAGATATCATGGGTTCGAAGTGGGATATTGAAAAGTTTACCGGTAGTAACGACTTCAGGTTGTGGAAGGTAAAGATGAGGGCAATTCTAATTCAACAAAAGTGTGTTGAAGCATTGAAGGGAGAAGCACAGATGCATGCGCATCTGACACATGAATGATAAAGCGGTCAGTGCTATCATTCTGTGTCTTGGGGATAAGGTGTTGAGAGAGGTAGCAAGGGAGACTATTGCTGTGTCTATGTGGAACAAACTTGATTCATTGTACATGACCAAGTCCTTGGCACATAGACAATGTCTGAAACAACAACTCTACTTTTTCCGAATGGTGGAGTCAAAACCTATAATGGAGCAACTGACAGAGTTCAATAAGATTATTGATGTTTTGGCGAACATAGATGTAAATCTGGATGACGAGGATAAAGCCTTACACCTACTGTGTGCTTTACCTAAGTCCTTTGAGAATTTCAAGGATACAATGCTTTATGGCAAAGAAGGCACTATCACTTTGGAGGAAGTTCAAGCAGCTTTGAGAACCAAAAAGTTAATCAAGTTCAAAGAGTTGAAGGTTGATGAGAGTGGATAAGGCTTGAATGTCTCAAGGGGGAGAAGTCAAAACAGAGGAAATGGGAAAGGCAAGAATTCCAGGTCAAAGTCTAGGTCGAAGGGTGGTGATAAGAAAACAAAATACAAATGTTTTATTTGTTACAATCCAGGACACTTCAAGAAGGATTGTCCAGAGAGAAAAGGGCTATGGAAGTGGTAATCCATCCGTTCAAATTGCAAGTGAAGAGGAAGGTGAAAGGATTTTAAGAGAGGTTTTTCAAAAAATTATCCTCTTAATGGAACAAATCCCATTGAAAAACGGATCTTGATTAAATCATTAATCACAAATCAATCAGAACACATTCTTAAACACTTTAAGGATCATGTGTTTACCTCTTGAAGCGCAGCACCTTTGTAGCAGAATTGTTTCTGATCACGAGCAAAGCAAAGCAGCGATGCCTCTACTCAGTCCACACGAACAGAGCATCTCCGATGACCGGTGCTAGTCAATTCCAACTGAGATTCAAAGAGAATAGGGTTTAGAGAGCGACGGCTAGGTTTCTAACTTTTAGAATTAGACCAAAAGTCAGTAATGCTTCAACATAAGGGTTCTATTTATAGAATCACTTGTGTGGTCAGCAAGACAAGCACTTAAGTACACCATACCTTACGGTGCACCATATTTCACTTAAACACACCGTACCTTACGATGGACCGCGTTTCTCTATTTTTCGTAAATTAAATAATAAATCATATTTAATTATTTAATTACTAATAAGTCCTACTTATTATTTTATAAATAAAGTCTTACTTATTTATTTCTCTCATCTATCTGTCCTTTGTGTGTGACCCTATAGGTTCCCGTAACGTTGGCAATAATATTAAATCACATATTTAATATTATAAACAGTGAGCGGTATCTAGCAACACATCACTGCTACCCAAGTGACGAGAATGTCATGTGATCTGATGAAACCTTTCTGTGATAATGATCATGTGTATAATTACCCTTTTTGCCCTCATGTCTATATTGAACACAAGGCATAGACCGTGTCATCCTTGTCTAGTTCAATATTGGGCCCGTAGACATTTCTCCTGTTATGTAGGAGGGGAAAATTTCATCTAGGTCACTCATGTCCCTCAACATGATTCATGGAGTACCCATCAACCAACTTTATAGTCATCCTGTACAGACAACGTTTGAAAGGTGACAAAGCACTCGACTCCAACATCTCGGATACATAGTGGTTTCAGGTCGAAGGGTGGAATACACCACTATCACTATGAGAATATCTTATGACACTTTTCATAACTTTTACTTTGTAGTATTCTCATGGCGGGTCAATCCAATATAAATATGACTCCTAATATTTATATCTATGTGAAGACTTGATAACTCTTTATCCATGACTGTGAGATGTGATCATCAGTCTACTCACATAATAGTCTCTATGCTTTAATGATATCTCACTTCTCAATAAAGCTTGACTACAGATACTTTAAGAATAATTTCCTTATGTTTAAAGGGGTCTCACAATTAAGTTATACTTAATGTTCCAATAAACGGACTAACTATTCTTGGGACTTTATTATTTTGAAACAAAACAAAATCAATAAAGAAATGCCTTATTATTTATATATTCACAATATATATTTATATCAATATCATGATACAAAGCCAAACCCAATCAACATAGATTGACTATTAGGGCTTACTCCAACAATCTTCCACTAGCACTAAAAGCCAATCAAATATTAACTCAATATCTATTGGTCAAATGTTAGCATCAAGCACACTCTGGGCATGATACTATTCTAGTAGATAAGGAACCCTTTCCTCTGTTGGTAGGTTACACTACTTTCAATTTACACTTTTGATTTTCTATCAAAAAGAAATTGAAGTATCAAAGTATGCATTTGGATCATTAGTGAGATCAAGTTTTCATTGCTTGCAAGATTTAAACCAATTTTACCTCAGACGAGATCAATGGAATCCGCAATGCAAGAAACACATGTTTTCACTCAGTTATGAGCTAAACAATCCAAATCATATATATTTGACATCTGTAATAGAAATAACAACTATCTCAAGCTTGTACTTTTACAAATTTCATAGTTGATCTCCTAGCATAACATTTATTCCAAATTACGATCTGGATATACTGTACACCGATATGAAAGTCAACATCATTTAAACTCATTTACAATGTTTCTTTCATCTGTGTTCAAGAAACAATCCATAATCCTTTAAGACATGCAAGGATATTCTTGAAGGTATTTTAGTGTCGAACACTATAATCAAGTTTGGTACATATTTAAAATAATTTTCTGACCATGTCTTACATGTGTATATAAATTGTTTTGGTAACTAGTATGTCATCCACATACTCCACGAAACTAATATCAATGCTCCCACTAATCTCCTTGTGTGCACAAGATTTCATTACTAATCAAAGTTTTCATAAAACTTCGTTAATAAAATAAACCATTCAACTTCGAGAAGTTTTCTCTAATTCATAAATGAATTTTGTAATACATGTACGTTTCTAGCATCCTTGGGATTAACGAAACCCTAGATATATGTCAAATACATATATAAGGTCATTCTAATTAAAGAATTGAACGTCGTTATCCATCTCCTAGAATTCGTATTATACAACAATGACAATTGGGATCGTTAGATTTAAGCATTACGATGATGTAATAGTTTCGTCATGATTTGCATCACGAGTTGCATGAAACCTTCTACAATCAGTCACATCTTAAAGGTATTCATAATACCATCCATGTCAGTTTTCTATAAAAAAAACTCACATTCATCTTATGAGTCATACTCATTTGGATGATATAACCAATATCCATATAGGGTTTGTGTACATAGATTCTTTATAAGATCCCATGGAATCTAGCCACTTCTCAAAATCAGGCCATCTTCCATGAGCATCATATCACCTTGTTGAGTCATGACAAAATCATGTTTCTCATCATAGTGTTATGACATATCAGATCCATCTAGATCATGTGCTACTCGAACTAGCGATTTTACCAGCAACCCTTTTGTTGAATCAGTTCATGTTCCATTCTTAGAGAAACATGTATTTTGTGGTACTTGACTTAATTCAAGTTCTACATCACTCCCACTAGCTCTTGCAGATCTATACTCCTTGAAAAGGAATATTCCAGTTCTAGCGACAAACAACTTTTGTCAAGGAAGAAGATGTAGAAATAGTATCCTCTAGTTTTCTAAGGGAACCTCCACAAGTATACATTCATTTAATTTGAAGTTTAGTTTATCTAGTAAACCATATAACCTCATTATCATAAAGTCAAAAATAGGTACTCTTACCTCCATATCTAATATGGTGCCTTTATGATTACTCAATTAGAACTTGTTGTGGGTGAAGAATAACTGTAATTTAATTAATTTTAAGAGTCTTTGAGTTATAATCAAACTATTTTAGATCGAGTCATGTCAAACATGAAGCGGTATAAATAATCATTATACTCATTAATCAAGCATTTACCATCACTACTTACTCGTATAGTCTTTATACTTTTCAAACTTATTCCTTTTATTTCATTGTTAAAATCTTTGAACAATTTCAAAGTTTTTTTGAATCGTGTCAAATACACTTCGCTCATGAACTAAATTAATTAGTAATGTTAGATGAAGTAAGAGAAACAATATCTAGCAAATATGTTTAGTTCTCCATATACATCTCATATGTATATAAACTCAAATAAATTACGTGCCCTTTCACCTTTGTTGATGACCGGTATACTAATCTATTTTGAAATGTGGGACTCACATCCTTCAAATGATATAAAATCAAATGAGTCCAATAGTCCATATCCACGGATTTTGGAAATGTGAATCACACCTGTTTGTACTAAACAGTAATGCCAATGATATACAAAAGGTTCAAATCTCATTTGATCCCTTTTCACATATGTTATTGATCAGCTTATCAAGATCATGGAACTCAAATCCATTACTTGATTAGCACACTTGTATAGAAAACATTATTTGGATAATAGGACAACATTTGTCTTTTAATCAACTACACAATCCTTCTCTTGTCAATACAAGATTTAGGACATAATGCTTCTATATTATATGGAATTTAATAACAATTATTTGGTTCCATATCAAGTTAAGTTTAAGTCCAAGCATAAGCTCTTAAAGTCAATGAAACTATTTGTTCCATTCTAGACGTAGATGGACTTCACTTATAGTTAATGTTCCACTTCTTTAAAACTCTATATTTCAACAAATATAAGATTAATCATCAAGTATCATATACTTATGATGCAGAAGTAGAAATTTCACTTTATATAACTATATGGGCAAATAAGAAATCTTACTTCTTTCTTGTTTTGACTCTTTCAAAACTACGAGCAATTTTGTTTTTCAACTTTTGAAATAATTGCTTCCCTATTTAGCAACCATGTTTAACCTTCCAAGGTAGAGAAACAAAGTTTGAATTTTATTCTTATCCTTTTTCATCTACTTGATAGGCTGAAACTCTTTATCTTATCTTGCAGTTATAACATTGAGGTTAATGATCATATCATTATCCATTGTCGTTACCACTATGAGATATCTTATATCCACTCAATCGACATGATGCTTCTGACAAGCATTCTTTTCGAATTTAGATATAGAAAGTTGCTAGGAAATGGTTGCTCGAAATTATACAGTTTTTTTTCTTATTCTTAAGAACAATTCTTAATTTTGTACCAATTCAGAAACTCCTTTCTGTAGATTTTGTTCTTCATAAGAACAATTAACAGTATAACTAAAATGTATATGCCGAAGAAATTCTAAATACAGAAAATAAATAAAATAAATGTATCATGATTGAAAAACATATTTAATTATGTCTTTAATTAAATATGCTCCCACTATTTTACTCAAAACTAATGACTTTCAACATTTGAATCGGAAAATCTCATTGGAAGATTTTCTAGGGGGTTGAAATCCATATTTCACCTTGCTTTAAGTCAACAGGGGCTGTACTCAAAACTCAGTTATTTCGGTAGGAACTCCTTCCAATTGTACCTCATACAACTTTCAAATTATTTGAGTGAATAACTCCTTACTCTAATATATCATATAGATGTTCCCAAACATTGCTTCTAAATTTATTTTAATCATATTAAAAAGTTAAACCCAAAAGAATAACACTTGGGTAAATTGGATTACCGCACCGCAACTTACTAGTATAAAATATGCGCTTCACGGAGGCAAAACCCACATATTCGATATTAGTCTTGAAGGGTGTTAAACTTTTGGAAAGCATTAAACTTAATATTTCATTTGAAGTAAATATATATATTTTAATCTTATTAAAAGTATCTAGTTAAGTTAGATCCAAAAATAACAATCGGTAAATAAAATTACCGCACCACAACTTACTAGTATAGAAAGTGCACTTCGCGGAGGCGAAACCTACACATTTCGATATTAGTCTTGAAGTGTGTTATACTTTGGAAAACAATTTACTTCATATTGTATTTGAAGGATTTTTATTTAGTTCAATCTTATTGACATGTGTATCTCATACACACGTCTTTAAAGATGCATGACATTCATGCTCATAGAAAGCCAGTATATAAAACATTTAAAATATACGTGCTAACATACATCTAAAACATGTTAAGCATACATCACATACATGCGCTAAATAAACATACATTTCATGCATCACATACATAAAATAAAAAATTAGGTAGTATGGTTATGACCTCCTTAACGCGCAAGAATTAAATAAACTATTTTATTACAATTCTTTGACCCACGAGCAAACTTCAAAAATTTCTCCATCGGAATCATCTTTTGGCGTCGTCTTCTCTCCAACTTGAGCATTTACAATATTTAACACTTAAATAAAATAATTAAAATAAACCACGACACGCAGGTCGTATTTAACTAAAATAAATCACGACACGTAGGTCGTATTTAACTAAAATAAATCACGACACGCAGGTCGTATTTAAATAAATAAAACGCCAAAATAAACTAAGGTCATAACCATATACCATAAATCATTTAATTAATATAAATAATAATTAACTTTTATTATTCTTGTCAAAAAAAAAATTTAACTTTTATTATTATATTCATTAAATTAAATAATAGTAGCATTATATATCAAATATGATGCCAGTATTTTTTTTTTTGGTAGTGAAATATGATGCCAGTATAACATTGACGAGATTACGGTGAATCCAATTAAATCTTAAACAACTAATACCGCTAAGATTACTATAATTGGATTATTACGATACGCTATTGCCATACTTGTTTTTTGCTATCATTATGAAATCTCAATTCAATTCAAAAACCAGGCAGAAAGTGACGTGAAACAAACAACTTCTAATCCAGCCATTTAATATCATTAAATGCCAAATAAAAATTGTATTACTTTTTTAAAGAAATTTACTTTGTATGATTATCAAATAACCACGGTACTTTATTGGCAATAAATTTGTCACCGAAATTTAGTTTGCAGCCAATTCAATATACCCGTAAAATCCTCACAATATAATTTGTTGCCATTTGAAACAATTTCAAAATTAGATTGTTAAAACTAATCACAAATACGATCAGTGGCATGTGAAAAAGTTCTTGCACTATCTTTGATTTTAAAAACAATATCAATCAATACCAATAAAACCAATTGATCTGATGTAAGGCAAGTTACGATGTACGCAAACAAGAACAAATCAAAATCAAAATCAAATAAAACATGTTCCAGTTTTAATTTATTTTGGATTGAATCGTATTCAAAACAATTAAGCATATGATCAAAATCGTTGTTTAAAATAAAAAAGCATGTTCACATTAATTTTAATTCGAATCAAAATCAAGTTGTGCCTGTACCCGTGATCTCAACGCTTGACATATATATAGGATTTTGAATCAAACGCAAAACAAATTGGCAATAGCGATATCATACACACCGATTACCGATACAATCATAAACAAATAAAAGGTTCTCACGAAACAGTATATGCATACCGATAGGATCACATCCAAAACAGTAAATCATATAAACATGTTAGGCAAACAACAAAATTTGAATTTAATGATTTAACCAGAACCGAAGCTCTGATACCACTGAAGGGATTTTAAGAGAGGTTTTTCAAAATATTATCCTCTTAACGGAACAAATCCCATTGAAAAACGGATCTTGATTAAATCATTAATAACAAATCAATCAGAACACATTCTTAAACACTTCATGTGTTTACCTTTTGAAGCGCAGAACCTTTGTAGCAGAATTGTTTCTGATCACGAGCAAAGCAAAGCAGCGATGTCTCTACTCAGTCCACACGAACAGAGCATCTCCGATGACCGGTGCTAGCCAATTCCAACGGAGATAATAGGGTTTAGAGAGCGATGGCTAGGTTTCTAACTTTTAGAATTAGACCAAAAGTCAGTAATGCTTCGACACAAGGGTTCTATTTATAGAATCACTTGTGTGGTCAGCAAGACAAGCACTTAAGTACACCATACCTTACGGTGCACCATATTTCACTTAAACACACCGTACCTTACGATGGACCGCGTTTCTCTATTTTTCGTAAATTAAATAATAAATCATATTTAATTATTTAATTACTAATAAGTCCTACTTATTATTTTATAAATAAAGTCTTACTTATTTATTTCTCTCATCTATCTGTCCTTTGTGTGTGACCCTATAGGTTCCCGTAACGTTGGCAATAATATTAAATCACATATTTAATATTATAAATAGTGAACGGTATCTAGCAACACATCACTGCTACCCAAGTGACGAGAATGTCATGTGATCTGATGAAACCTTTCTGTGATAATGATCATGTGTATAATTACCCTTTTTGCCGTCATGTCTATATTGAACACAAGACATAGACCGTGTCATCCTTGTCTAGTTCAATATTGGGCCCGTAGACATTTCTCCTGTTATGTAGGAGGGACAAATTCCATCTAGGTCACTCATGTCCCTCAGCATGATTCATGGAGTACCCATCAACCAACTTTATAGTCATCCTGTTACAGACAGCGTTTGAATGGTGACAAAGCACTCGACTCCAACATCTAGGATACATAGTGGTTTCAGGTCGAAGGGTGGAATACACCACTATCACTATGAGAATATCTTATGACACTTTTCATAACTTTTACTATGTAGTATTCTCATGGGGGGTCAATCCAATATAAATATGACTCATAATATTTATATCTATGTGAAGACTTGATAACTCTTTATCCATGACTGTGAGATGTGATCATCAGTCTACCCACATAATAGTCTCTATGCTTTAATGATATCACACTTCTCAATAAAGCTTGACTACGGATACTTTAAGAATAGTTTCCTTATGTTTAAAGGGGTCTCACAATTAAGTTATACTTAATGTTCGAATAAACGGACTAACTATTCTAGGGACTTTATTATTTTGAAACAAAACAAAATCAATAAAGAAATGCCTTATTGTTTATATATTCAAAATATATATTTATATCAATATCATGATACAAAGCCAAACTCAATCAACATAGATTGGCTATTAGGGCTTACTCCAACAGAATGTTATGAGAGTGCTGGTGCACTAATTGTGACAAGTTGGGAACCAGAAAAGGGTTGGGTCTTGGACTCTGGGTGCTCTTATCACATCTGTCCGAGAAAGGAGTACTTTGAAACATTGGAGCTGAAAGAAGGTGGAGTTGTTCGCCTTGGTAATAATAAGGCTTGCAAAATTCAAGTTATGGGTATTATCCGTCTCAAAATGTTTGATGACCGTGATTTCCTTTTGAAGGATGTGAGATATATTCCTGAACTTAAGAGAAATTTAATATCTATAAGTGTAACACCCTATTTTATTATTTAATTATTTTCTTGAGATAGAGTCGAATTATATGATTTATTTAATTATGTGATATGTTGATATTTTATTGAGTGGCTTTATTTTATTATTTATTAGAATATATTTAGTGCGAGAATATATTTAGTGAGAGAATATATTTAGTGAGAGAATATATTTAGTGGAGAAATATAATTATTAGAATAAGTAGATTTAGGGGCTGAAATAGAAAGAAGAGAGTTATTGGGCCTAATCAGATTTAAGAAGAGTAATTAGTAATATAAATAGAGGAGAGATTAGGTTGAAAGATTAATATATGCAAAAACAAGGATTTGGAGAAAACAAGGTTTAGAGAGGAGAGGAGAAGAGAGAAGAGAAGAGAAGAGAAGAGGAAGAGAAGGAGAAATCTGTAGACCTTGCTGCTAATCAATCTAAGGTAAGGGTGGGACTAACCTTCTTATGGTTCCGAAATAGGGTTTAACATGTTTGTTGTTTTATTTTGATGATTAGAGAAGTTAGGGTTTGAAAAGAAGTTAGGGTTTTGAATTGCAATTTAATTGATGAATTATGCTCAGTTGATGATTTATGTTATGTTGTTGTTGATTTGTGGTTGGATTCATGATTATGAGTTGTGGTTGTTGATGATTGTTGTTGTTAATGTCATATTATGAATTGGGTATGAATTATGTTGAGTTGTTGTTGTTGATTGTGATGATTTTGAATGAAAGTAAAGTTTGAATAATAAAAGTTGATTTTTCTCATTATTTTCATCTCTGCCCCGAATTTTGATATGAAAACTGGTATTGATCGGTGCGGAATTGGTCTTAGGTGTAAACACGAAAGTTGTAGGTATGGATGTTAGCTTTCTAACGCCGTTGGTCTGACGTCAAAACGATTTATAGAACTTGAGTTATGGTCAAATTACTGCACGTAGGTCACAACGAAATTGCACAGTGACAACATTCTCTGTTTCATGTTTTTGCGTTTTGTTCATATGATTCGGTTTTGAATTGGTCTATGGTATAAACATGAAAGTTGTTGATAATTGCGATATCTTTCCAGTAGCCATGGTTTGACATGAAAATATGTTATGTATAATTTATTATGTTTTTACAAAGATGCATGATGAATTGTTGATGTTTGAATACGATGTTATATGATGTCTTAGTCGTTGAGTTGTTAAGATGCCAAGTTGTTGAGTTGTTAAGATGTTAGGATGTTAAGATGTCAAGTTGTTGAGTCTATTAATACAAACGATGAAGGCTTAAGCCCTGGACCATTTTGCTCAATAGCGACGAGGGCTCAAGCCCTGGAGCCTTGTGCTCAAAAGTGGGCTCAAGCCTTGGGAGCCTTTTATGCTCAATAGAGACGAGGGCTTATGCCCTGAATGGTACCACATGCATGATGTCTTAGTTGTTGTTGCATTGTCGAAGTTAAAGAGTTGTTGTTGATCGTCCTTGATGTCTAGTCGAAGTTGTGGATGTCGTAGTTGATCTATTGTCGTTGTTGCCAAGTTATCAATAAATTAAGGAGTTGAATTAAGAAGTATTATGATGAAGTAACATAGTTAAATAAGTGTTATTTATGTTGTTAAATTCTGCTGATGAATTATATGCTTATTATTATTGAATGTGAAATCTCACCCCTTCTGCTTGGAAATTGTTGCCTTACATGGGTAACTTGCAGGTAACCAAGAATAGTTGCAGTCTTGAGTTGTAATATCCCGCCTGTCAGTGTTTGAACTGTATCAGTCGATCGTCCCAGAGAACTTATTTTGAAAGAAAGTTTAATGGAGAATATTTATTACGTAGTATCAGCTTATTACGGAGTAAGTATCAGAGATGAATATAACACGTTTAAGGCAAGGGCAATTTGGTAATTGCACGGGAGGAAGGATATTTATTTGGTGTTTGGCCAAAATATCTTATTCTTCTTATCTCTTTCTCTTTCTAAGTTAGAGAAAGAGTTTTGGCTCTCTCTTCTCCTCCCTCCTCTCCATCGATCTCTTTCTTCCCAACACCAATCCTTTCCAAACTTCTTCCTTCCATGGTAACTTCTAGATTCTTGCTTCTCTTGGTCTCTTAAGTTTATGGAAGCTTGGTTTTGCTTTGGGCTCTCTATTTCCTTACCTAAGAAGAGATTAAGGTTAGGGTTTTGGTCAAGTTGGAATTGAAGCATGATCTTGTGCAAGTCATGGGTTCTTCATGGTTAAGAAACAAAGAGAAAGATGATTGAAGATTGATTGGTGAGCTAAGGCCTTGGATGTTGGTCAATCAAGAATTAGGGTTGTTGAAAGAAGCTTTGGGTTGGATTTGAGATGAGCTAGCAAGGATGAAGAAGCTTAGGATAGCAAGAAAACAACTAGAATGGAATGGTATGATCAAAGAAAGCAATAAGGACCAAAGCTACGGTTTTGAGGCATGAAGTAAAGTTGATGCTTGGAAGCTTTTGGGAATCAAGTGTAATCTTTTAGGTGAGTTCCTTAGATAGCTTACCACCTTTTGGTTATGTGTTTCATTCATGTAAGGAAACTACATGAATTCTAGGGTTTAAAGTATAAGTTAGTTGCCCCTTTTTACCATGCTTGCCATACTTGTGTACACTTGTTCCATGACTGTTTTTATAGGTTTCTTATGATCCTAAGGGTCATATAGCACTTGGAGATGCTTGGTTTGAGGTTTTTAAGTCAAAAATATCAATTTTGAGGTTGCAGGACTGTCACAGCTCGCCACGGCGAGCAAATGGCTCGCGAGGCGAGCTAGAGGGCCGAACAGGGGGTCCTGCTCGCCCCCAACTCGCCATGGCGAGTAGGAGCTCGTCTCCCACACTAATTCACTCGCCTAGGCGAGCAACACAGTGGGGAAACCCATTGTTTTGTTCGCCTCAGGTCGTTTCGGCGTTTCGCGAGCGGTTTTTCTTGTGCAGTCTTTTTAAGAGAAATAAACCCCTCAAACCAAGATCCTAATTGTTAAAGTTTTAAAAGGAGAACTTCTTATAAATGAAACAAGTATTTGGCAAGTATGGTAAAGCATGGTAAACGAGAGATAGTACAAAAGAATCGGGTAGTAAGATAAGCATTCGGGAAGGGAATGAAAATAGAGCCTTGACATAGCTTGTCAAGAACTAGAATAGTTAGCAAAGAATAGAATGCTAGGCATGAGTAGTATGATTGATTAGATGCGAAGTGATTTAGAGCATTCTCTTCGTATAGAGACTAGCGTGCCATACGAGTATGACAAGGCGTGAATTGATTAGATGTCTCTTCACATAGAAAGTTAAGCAAGCATATAGTTTACCTCTAGTGGGATCGTTTGAGGATCCGAGGTAAAAGAAATAATATATATATATATATATATATATATAGATTTAATACTCATGCATTCATAGACTAAAGACTTTAATAAAGCTGTGAAGCGATTAGATATCTATTCACATAGAAAGCTTTAGCAAGATGTAGTGGTCGTGTCCCTTGTGGCTCACACTAGGTTGGCTCAGGGGGTTTCCACCAGGGTAAATGGGTTAGCCGTAAGGATCCCGCACATCACTGCAGGAGTGCCGTTGGTTATTCCTTAGATAGGTTCCATCGGTTAGATAGGGATTGCGCTCGGGGTTACTCCACTCGGGGCTTTCCGTAAAATGAACTCAGATTATAATTGTTTGTTAAACGCTAACTTAATGAACTTGACTATGCATATTTATTAGACATGTTTATGTTAAGTCATAGAGCCTTGGTGTAGATCGTCAAGAATTAGTATGATAGCAAGTTAGAATACGTTGTTAGACATAACGTAAGTATGCAATAGAGCAATAGAGAAAGTTATGCCGATGACGATCTTAGGTTTCCCCTAATCGTCCGGTTTAGAAGTCGTGTCGTGAAAGTAGATAGTAAGCCTTGATACGTAGAGTGTATCCTTGGCATTGCGGTTTTAGTTTCCCCCTTAACCGCCATGACACGTATAAGAAGAGAAGCCTATAACAAGTAAGATGAATTATGACGGCCCTAGTATGCACAACCGTCTAAGAAAGCATGTCCCCACACACGTATAATCAACCGGCAGGTTGTATTTTAGACACGTGGTGACCGTAGGTTTCCCCTGAGGTTACCTATAGCCTAGGATTAGGTGGAACTCACTGAGACATTATGTCTCATCCCAATCCTTATTTGTTTCAGATATCAGGATGGTTTGCAAGCTAGTAGCTGAATGGATGCTGCGACAAGTGTTGGTTCGTACCCGATGCCGGATGATGTGGATCTTCAAGGATGTATACGTTATGTATTAGGAAAGTTAAGATGTAATCTCTTGTACGAACGCATGTTGTTGTATAAACATTCATTTGAAGTTTTAATGTTGTAAATTTTTTTTGTATCCAGTACTAAAGATAACGCACGTGCTAGACTTTCTAGATACGTCTAGTATGGGTGTTACACTTGGTATCAGAGCAGACCTCTCCCAGTACGGTGTGGTTCGGGGACGAACCAAGCGGAAGCTGGTGGGCATGTAACACCCACGTCGTGGCTTTCGATATCCCGCTAGGTGGATACGAAAGGTTCTCGACCTAAGGGGAACGGTTTAAGCCGCAAGGGACCCCCACGACAATAGTAGGAACCGAAACACATCGGAATGAGAGGGATCCGGAGGCCGTGTAGGTATGGGACTACATGGTTGAAGGAAGGCTTATAAGAATTGTTAGGTACTACCCATATCAACAAGATGCATCTTCTTTTCGGTAGCTCAATCCATAGGAACTCCATAGTTAAGCGTGCTTGGCTTGGAGTAGTACTAGGATGGGTGACCTACTGGGAAGTTTCCCGGTAAGCATGTGAGTGAGGACAAAGCATGCTGAAAAGACTCGTGTTGGTTTGTGGGGTTAGTCGGCAATCCTAAAAGCAGTCTGGGATGTTACATGAGTAGTCTCCGCTGTGTCGTCTTAGGTTGCTCTGATACGTAACGGGATGGGGATATTGCTTGTTTCCATGTGTTACGTATTTGCCATGAACGATGTTATTTTATCATGAACTATGTTATTGGTCAAGAACTATGTTTGATTATGAATTATGTTGAAGAACCTTTGATTTGAATTTTAATAAGTTGAATGATGTTGAGGCCATTGTGCCATTATGATGAATTAATTAAGATGTTTTATTTTCCGTTGCAAAGTAATTGAAACATTGACATGTGTTGTTTGAATAAATAGTGACTTTATCCTATTTTAAATTTGTGTAAGAAGTGTGACATCCTGTTTTAAAGTTGAAAACTCTGATTATTCATATTATTTATGTGTTGGGAAAACGGGGTGTTACAATAAGCATGTTTGATGGTCTAGGATATTGTACTAGAATTGAACGTGGTATGATGAGAATTTCTCATGGTGCATTAGTTATAGCTAAAGGGTCTAAAATACATGGTTTATATATTTTAGAAGGTTCCACTGTTATAGCTCATGCATCGGTTGCTAGTGTAGACACTCTGGACATAACTAAACTGTGGCATTTGAAGTTAGGTCATGTTAGTGAGAGGGGTTTGGTTGAGCTAGCTAAACAAGGTTTGTTAGGAAATGAAAAATTGAACAAACTAGATTTCTGTGATAATTGCACATTAGGCAAACAACACAAGGTGAAGTTTGGGGTGGGTGTGCATAAATCTAGTAGGCCTTTTGAGTATGTTTATTCGGATCTTTGGGGTCCAACATCAGTTAAAACTCATGGGGGAAGTTCATATTTCATGTCTATTATTGATGATTATTCTAGAAGGGTATGGGTTTACATTCTGAAGAATAAAAGTGACGCTTTTGAAAAATTCAAAGAATGACATACACTTGTAGAAAATCAGATTGGAACTAAACTGAAAGTGTTAAGAACTGACAATGGCCTGGAGTTTGTTTCAAAGCAGTTTAATGAGTTTTGCAGGAAACGAGGTATAAAGAGGCATAAAACCATGGCATACACACCTCAACAGAATGGTCTTGCTGAAAGAATGAATAGGACCTTGTTGGAGCGTGTGAGGTGTATGCTGTTAGGAGCTGGATTGTCCAAGATTTTCTAGGGAGAAGCTGTTAGTACTGCAGCATATTTGATTAACAGATGTCCATCAACAGGGATAGATCTCAAGACACCTATGGAGGTTTGGAGTGGGAGACCGGCAGACTACTCTAATTTGAAAGTTTTCGGAGCTTTAGCATTTGCTCATGTCAGACAGGACAAACTTGATGCTAGAGCTGTGAAATGTATTTTCATGGGTTATCCTGAAGGTGTGAAAGGTTACAAACTGTGGAAGATGGAACCTGGAGGATCAAAATTTATTATAAGCAGGGATGTTACTTTTGATTAGACCCGCATGGGGATGAAGTGCAAAGACCTGGATACAAGCCCAGAAACGGGGGTAGAGAAAATTCAGTTTGAGGTGGAGCCTACCACTAATGAAAGGGAAGGGGATGATCAGACTCTAGTACCTGATGAGAGTGAAGGCCAAGAAATAATTAATCCTGACTATCAGCTAGCAAGAGATAGGACAAGGAGACAAATTAATCCACCTGAAAGATACGGTTATGTTGACCTCATATGTTATGCTTTGAATGCAGCTGAAGAATTGCAAGACTCAGAACCAAAGAACTTCAGGGAAGCATTAGAAAGCAATGAAAGCAAGGACTGGCTGAAGGCAATGAATGAGGAAATAATTTCATTGGAAAAGAACCAGACTTGGAAACTTGTTTCATTACCTAAGAATCAAAGGGTAGTGGGAAGCAAGTTGGTGTTTAAGAAGAAAGAAGGTATACTAGGGGTCGAGGCACCAAGGTATAAGGGAAGACTCGTAGCAAAGGGTTTTACTCAGGTGGAAGAGATTGATTACAATGAAATCTTTTCACCGGTGGTAAAACATTGTTCTATAAGGGTACTTATGGCGATTGTTAACATGTATGATCTTGAGTTAGAACAAATGTATGTGAAGACCGCATTTCTACATGGAGAGTTGGAAGAAACTATCTATATGCAACAACCAGAAGGTTTCGTAGAAGATAATACAAAAGTGTGTTTGTTGAAGAAATCTTCGTATAGGTTGAAGCAAAGTCCAAGGCAATGGTATCGTCGGTTTGATGAGTTCCTAGTAAAGGCTGGTTTTGTGAGTATGATAGTTGTGTGTACATGATGAGAATAAATGAGAAAGTCATTCTCTACCTTCTCCTTTATGTAGATGATATTCTTATGGCAAGTTCTGACATGCAAGAGATTCAGAAGCTCAAGAAAAGATTGAATGATGAATTTGAGATGAAGGATCTTGGTAATGCAAAGAGGATACTTGGTATGGATATCATGAGGGATCGAAACAAAGGTGAGCTGTTCTAATCTCAGCAGGGATACTTGAGGAAAGTGGTGGAGCGGTTCAGAATGAAAGATTCTAAGGTCGTTGGCACTCCTCTTGGTCATCACACAAAGTTGTCAATAAAGCAGTGTCCTCAATCCGATGAAGAGAAAAGCAAGATGGAGGGTACTCCCTATGCAAGTGGGGTTGGAAGCATCATGTATGGTATGGTTTGTAGTAGACCAGACTTATCCTATGCAATAATTGTGATAAGTCGGTTCATGGCAAATCTGGGTCAAGTGCACTGACAAGCTTTGAAGTGGGTTTTGAGATATTTGAATGGGACTTTGAAAGGTGGTCTGAAGTATACAAGGTCACAACCAGGAAGGGATGCTTTGGAGGGATATATGGATGCGGACTATGCAGGTAATGTAGACACTAGAAAATCTTTATCAGGATTTGTGTTTACTTTGTTCGGTACAACAATAACTTAGAAGACAAATCAACAATCAGTTGTAACTCTTTCAACAACTCAAGCAGAGTACATTGCCCTTGTTGAAGGGGTCAAGGAAGCCATGTGGTTGAAATGTATGATTGGAGAAATAAGGATTAGTCAAGGGGGTGTGAAGATACATTGTGATAGCCAAAGTGCCATTCATTTGGCAAATCATCAGGTATATCATGAAAGAACAAAACACATTGACATTCATTTGCACTTTGTTAGAGACATGATTGAGACAAGGGAGATCATGGTGGAGAAAGTGGCATCGGAAGAAAATCCAGCAAACATGTTCACCAAATCATTACCAAGATCAAGGTTCAAGCATTGCTTGGACTTGATTAACTTTATTGAAGCATAGATGAAGGTTTGAGAGAGCAGCAAAGTGATTGATATTTAAATTGGCATCATCGCTGATTTGAAGTCAAGGTGGAGAATTGTAAGAGTTAACTTAAAATCAAGTTCTGGAAAAATCATGCCACGATTCAGAAGCAATGTGCCATGATTCAGAAGCAACGTGCCACGATTGGAAGCAACGTGCCACGATTGGTTGAAAGCGGTTCCTGAGGCAAGCACTGGAAAAATCGTGCCACGATGGAATCGTAACGTGGCACGATGGGACGCTGAAGACGGAAAAAGAAACATATTTTCAGTGCAGATTTGTTCCATATTTTAAGGGTTACTTTTACTATAAATATAAACCTTGTATCAGATGAAAGAGTGTGTAGAAAACAGGGTTTAGAAGCCAACATAAAAACTAGGGTTTATAGAGAATTTCTCTTGGCAACAACACTAGGGTTGAGATTGTTTTTGATTCACCTTGGACAAAACACTGTTAGGATTGAGTCTCTTGGTCACGAGAAGAGATTGGGACTTGAGTAGAATTATGTTTGAAAACTGATTCTTGTAACCCTCTGATATCTCTTTGTAAAGAAACTCATATCATTATAGTGGAACGAAGAGCTGCTCTCTCCCCCAGAGTAGGTCATCATTAGATCGAACTGGGTAAACAGATTCTTGTGTTCTCCTTCTTCCTTTCATCTCTTGCTGTTTATTTTTGTTTGAATTATTTTTGTCACCCGCTTGATTTGATTGCTTGGTATTAATTTGCTCCACGCATCAAGTTTATTATTGGTGTGTTTTTTCACAACGAATTCACAACAAACATCTATCATAATATTTATGAATTATCACTAGTGCAGAAAACACTTTTTAAATCAGGTGAATATGACTTTTTAAATCGGGTGAACATCCGATTTATAGGTGGCCGATTTAAAAAGTGTATTTGATTTTAAGTCAGCCCCCTTTACCCGATTTAAAATCGTTTAATTTAAATCGGTTGAACCCATCTAAAATCTTTTAATTTAAATCGGTTGATACCATTTAAAAAAGGCTAACAAGAGTCAAAAATCTATGAATTTAAATCGGTTCACCCCATTTAAATTCTCTCTATATGGTACTGAATATAATATGAAATATCATATGATCAATGAAGGTATAAAACAATAATATTAATTTACTAAAACTTAATGTGTGCTTACTAGTACATGTCAAATTACAAAATAATTCTAGACCACAATGTGTCTTATCATCGGCCTTCTATTTTTCCTCCTTGCCAATAACCTCACTATGGCCCAAAGCATCAACTGAATCAATAGCAGTAATCATTACTTGAACCTGTACAATTAAGAAAACATGTTTTAGACTCTACTTATATTTTCATTTTATAAATTCAGTCTTATAGAATGGTGAACCAAACACAAAGGCAACAATGGACAATAGCATGACAATTGTTGGTATGCCAAATCCCCAACCCCAACCAGTATTGTCTTGAATGTAAACCACAATAGTCAAAGCACTTAAAGAAGATATACCCATGAAGAAAAAGTACCAATTGAAAATGTTCCATTTTCTTGATGCTACACCTTTTTTTGACATATCAAATTGTTCTCCTAAAAAGGGCACAACACAAGGTCCAACACCTCCAAAAACTAGCCGCACCTACCACAGCTCAACAAGCAGCTCAAAAAATTCCTTTTTATCGCTTTAAACAATCCCAAGGATTCCAACTTCACTCATAGAATATTTCAACAATTTACTATATAAAATACATACGAACAACATGATAAAGAAAGCATGAACATCAAATCTAGTCTATGAAAGAGCAAAAGAAAAATAGTCGGTCAGTCACCTTCATTAGCCCTTCAAGCAGTGGAAGTGCTGTTTCCAAACTCCGTTTGAAGTCACTTGCTAAAGATGGAGACATGGGTGTGCAAATTCACGAGTCAACTGAGCTTGATCTACAGCTCTGTCTAAACGAAAAATAGCATAGGTGAGAACACAAAAAGGACTATTTGAAATCATACAGTTTGGTTGACTGATATTAAATTTAATTAAATTCAGTCCATAAAGTCTCAGTTAGTGGTACTTCATATTTCAAGTACACGCAAATCAAATTGAATAAAATAAAATCTTGAATTCCAAAACTATTTTTCCAAAATAAAGTCATCATTATCAAGTTAATTAAATAATGCTAAAAAATAATACTTGTTACAAAAGAGAAGGTGCAATTTTCATGATTCAAAGACAGATAAGATTAGGACATGCAATAACTTACTAGCATTGAATTACTTGTTTAATTTCCAACCACACAATGCATCAGACAAGGAAAAAATTAAAGCAAAAAAATATGTTCAACACCAAAAAAAGGATGGTATTACTTGTTTAATAAATGGAATACACGTATATAAAAGGATGTTAGATCATTAACATTAACAAGTATAGAAATTTGTACTTTTCACCAAAAAAAAAAGAACTTGGACCCAATGGTTTGACTAAATTACAATACCTTCCCGAGAGTACGAGAGTGTCAACCAAAGCAATACCAGCAACACCTCCAACCAATGATAACATCAACATCACTTTAAATTTCTCTGATTTAAATTCTCCGACATCGATACTCGTCACAGTTTTGGATACGCTCATTCACCTTCTCTGTCACATAGCAATTTTTTTCAAGTTCATTGGAAACCTTATTCACCTAATATTATTGGGCAAGGCATTCTGTTTAGATGAATAGAACGGTACTTATGAAGATTCAACATAGATGCGTCAAATAATTGTAAAATATCTAGAGTGACATGATTAAACTTGTAATTGGGAAAAAAGAAGTTTGCTGATGGGGAAAGGAACATACAATCGCTCATGGTTCACATTCAAGCATACTTAATGAATGGAAGACATGTATAATAAAATAAAGGCTTCATGTGTTCAATCAAGTTCCATCATTATAAGCTTGATGTAAAGATCAAAACATGCTTCTAATTAAAATCTATTCAACCATTATACAGCCTACTGACCACATGAGTTACTTTGGAGTATCTTTTAGCGCCCAACAACATTTGAAGGGCTCTGCACATAAAACCAACACATAATGACAAACCAAAATATAGGTAATTTAAGTAATAACCAAATGTATATAACATGGTACTGATACTCACCTGTACCATAGTGTAACCAAAAGAGAAGTATATTGCTTGAGAGGGCTTCAAGCATACTGCCTTGACATTCCAAAGTTACAAATTTTCAAAAACCTTCCTCTCCATGTTCATATTCACCTTCTTTCGTGCTTCAAAATCTCCAGTGTTCTTAACTAACATCTTCATCAACATCAGACCTAATGTTTGTGCTATCTGAACAACCACCAACTTCTGAAATTTTAACAAATGAGATCCAATTCAGATTTAGGATTCATATGAGAATTAGGGGTTGGATGAAAAATTGAAAGAGAATTCAACTTGGAAATGATTCCACATATCCCATTAACATGTAAACTATCAGAAATTGAGACGCATACAAAGTAAAGGAATTCCAGAGAATCAGAGTTGCGATAATCTTGTATATTTTATTCTGATTGGCACAAGATTGCAATGGTTATTTATTAGTATATCTAGCAAACACAATTTATATTTTAGGCATATATCTCAAGCCGTAAACCAGGCTTTGTAAACACAGTTTTGTTTAAAACAAAATGAATGCAGTAGAACACTAATGAGTTTCACCTGACTAACGAACAAACTTGAGGGAAATGTAAAATTATAACAACAATGCCCAATATGAGCTAAAAGTCCATCAATGGTAAATGCAAAGCAAAACAAAGCCCTCAGTCCCAATCCCAAAGCAAAACACGCACGAATCGAATGTGAGCATAGTTTGCATTAGCATTCATAGGAGAATTTGCATTAGCATTCATAGGAGAATTTCTCATCAATAAGACTCACAAGCTATAGACCTAAACTATCTAAAATTACAACTAGACAAGTGCTATTTAACATGAGAGTATACTGCTTTCTTTTGGAGTGCTTATTACCGTCCAACCATGACATATCTACTTACATCACACACACACACATATCCACAAGTCTATAACTGCGTATCATATATTCCTAAAAAAAACTGTGATTATATTAATTATTCCTTGTGGCCTAACTCAAGTGGCATAACATAACTATTAGATAGTCACCACCAGGATACTATGCCCCATCGCAAAGGTGTTCCTAACCTTTCTTTTTAAATTCCCACTCACCAGAATGATTGCGAAGATATTTTTTAAATCAATTTTACAAATCATAATACCTATAACAATTAAAATTACAATAACACAAAGTTGATAATTACAATTAAAATTTACCCAGAACAATTCAAAATCAAAAACGAAAATCAAAAACAATTAAACAATTGAAAAACACAGAGATTAGAGAATTTACCTAGAAATTACGATTTCGCGGCTACGAAGACGAACACGGTTTCACGGCGATTTGCGATAGCTGCTGAGAAACAATTTCAAAACGAAAATCAAAACAAAAGAACATAGATTGAAGTTAGTTCAAGAAGAATTTGAGTTAGGTTACCTAGATTACGGCGAGTGCGGCGAATATGAAAAATCGGTTGTGAAATCTGAGAACGAGTCTGATATGAACGATTCAAATGAGATTGAGAATCGGTGATAGCGATAATGCAAAGAGCAATTAGGGATTTGGTAATGAATGAGAACAACAATTAGGGATTCAATTAGGGATTTGGTGATGAATGAGAACGGTGGGGTTTGGAGGTCGATTGGTTGTTGGTGGAGGTCGATTGGGTTGTTGGTGGAGGTCGATTGAGAACGTTGGGTTTGGAGTTCGATTGGTTGTTGGTGGAGGTCGATTGGGTTGTTGGTGGAGGTAGATTGAGAACGCGTTTCACGAGTGAAGGGGAAAAGGGAAAGTGATGGATAATGAAAAGTGAATTTTTTTTAGGAGGGTTAGCGCTTTACATTTGGTTTTTTGATAAATAGTTTTTAAATGGGGTCAAACAATTTAATATCATTAGAAGTTAAAAACTTTTCTTACACCCAGCTTTTTAAGTCATGTGGATAGCAACCCATTTAAAATCCTTGATTTAATAAGTGTTTTTTGTACTAGTGTATGAATTAATTGGGAGATAGAGTTCATGCAGAATTTTCAACATGGAAGATCCTTTTCCCTTTAATTGTAGGTTGTATAGCTTTTATGCGTTATTACTTATTAGTATATGTGCTCAGACTAACTTTGTTGAATTAGTACTTACTAGTTACTATTAATTAAATTGAAAAAGTTTCGTAAACAAATTATTTAGCCCAAAAAGAGCTTATTGATATAACTAATTCATAAATTAGTTTTTTTAGTCAATTAAAAAATTATTCATTTATCCTTTGTGGAAATAAATGAAAAATTAACCCACTCTGCTTTACCTTTATTAAAAGCAACAACTCTTAAGCAATAATACATGAACACAGACAGTCATACACCACTAAGCATCCCAAAAGTAAACATGACATGATATATACAATTACCAGGAAAGCTTGATAAGATAAAGCATATACGACTTGACTTAGAGAAAAAAAGATAAAGAAAATACTCAAATAGTTTGATGATTTAGTGGAGTTGTCCAAGTGTGATATGTGAGAACTGTTCCACTAAAGGTGATTGTGATTTTCTCATCAAAAGTTCTTTTGAAACAAAGTAAACATGACATGATATATACAATTACCAGGAAAGCTTGATAAGATAAAGCATAGACGACTTGACTTAGAGAAAAAAAGATAAAGAAAATACTCAAATAGTTTGATGATTTAGTGGAGCAATATTGACTTAGAGAAAAAAAGATAAAGAAAATACTCAAATAGTTTGATGATTTAGTGGAGCAATATTGACTTAGAGAAAAAAAGATAAAGAAAATACTCAAATAGTTTGATGATTTAGTGGAGTTGTCCAAAAAAAAAAAAAGATAAAGAAAATACTGAAATAGTTTGATGAGATGATTTAGTGGAGTTGTCCAAGTCTGCCGTTCCACTAAAGGTGATTTTAATTTTCTCATCAAAAGTTCTTTTGAAACATAAGGTCTAACTCATCCTTACAAAACCGGCTTGTACGGTGAGGAGTGCATCCTCTTTATACACTCTACTCAAGAATCATGAATCATATCTATCCGATGTGGGACTAAATCCCACCGAGGTGTTGGCCGCTAACACACCCCCTCACGCTTCAGCCCGGCCCAATGGGCCTGAAGCATGGAGATGCAGCCCGGCCCAATGGGCCTGAAAGTTTATACACTCTACTCAAGAATCATGAATCATCATCATATCTATCCGATGTGGGACTAAATCCCACCGAGGTGTTGGCCGCTAACACACCCCCTCACGCTTCAGCCCGGCCCAATGGGCCTGAAGCATGGAGTGCAGCCCGGCCCAATGGGCCTGAAAGTTTATACACTCTACTCAAGAATCATGATGAATCATATCTATCCGATGTGGGACTAAATCCCACCGAGGTGTTGGCCGCTAACACACCCCCCTCACGCTTCAGCCCGGCCCAATGGGCCTGAAGCATGGAGATGCAGCCCGGCCCAATGGGCCTGAAAGCATGGCCAATGGGCCTGAAGCATGGAGATGCAGGAAGCCCAACGCATGGAGATGCAGGAAGCCCAACGATGGACCCGATAGGCTCTAAGACCATGTACCATGTTACCATGTTGAAATTTAAGCCTAACTCATCCATACAAAACTGATTTGTATGGTGAGGAGTGCCTCCTCTTTATAAACTCTTCTCAAGAATCCTATCTATCCGATGTGGGACTAAATCCCATCGAGTGTAGGCCGCTAACACTATATACATGGAGCATGATTTTTGGTCAAGACCCACATATTTAGTAGACTTGACAAAGAATTCACTTTCCCCAACACGGATATCCTAGCCTTAGCCTAACCTTGCATCGCCTGAGAGGATCTTTCTTAAGCTTTAATCGCTTATCCGCTGAGGTCAGATAACATGATAATCATTTTTAGATATAAACAAATCCCCCATAAGTTGTATTATCGTTGGCCTTCGATTGAACAGTATCATCATTGCGCGGTAAAAGCACAAAAAACCGTTGGAAGTCCTTACCTCAGCCAACGAAATCGATTATTAAACCCCTTAGTTCTTGCTGATTCAGTAATCTAGTAATACTCCTCCCTTTTCTAACTAATCCAGAAGCTTTCGTACTTGACTTTCTATGGCTAACGACTCTCTGCTTTTGCTTTTCAAGGTTAAATTGAAACTGGAACCTTTTTTGTTGGAAGGAATGATGAAATGCCTGAAACCTGTTTGCTAATTTTGTGTTCATTCGGTTACTCTCTTTGTACTTTTTTTTATTTTTTTTCAAGCATCCTAATGGCTAGATCACACACTTTTTGAAGTGTGGAGAAGTGGGGAATCCGGGTTCGAACCCCAACCCCTATAAATAATGTCTCTGGTAGCTACCAATTTTGCTACACTTACGGGACTCTTTGTACATTTTCATCTGTCAAAGAGTCATGTATCATGTTGTCATGTGAATTTAGAGAACTGCATTTAATGCTTAAAATGAAATTGCATTTATTTGTAATGTGGATCAGAAAGGTGCTGTCAAATACTAGCAGTTATACCGCAATAGTGATAAAGGAATTTGAACAAACAGCTATTGTTCCGCGAAACACTATTTAGTACAAAGTTTTGTCAAATAACTCTATAGTGGCGCTAATACCAGTTTAGCATAGTAGTATTCAAACAAACCGCTATTTTCCGCGATCAGTGATTAACAAAATTAGATCTGAACTCTGCGCTTTTGCTTATTATCCTTTTTAATCGAGTTTGTGTTTGTGTTTCATTGACAGATATGTAATCACCTTGAACAATGCTGTTCTCGCTGAGGATAAGCATAATGCTTTCTTTACTTGATCTATTTTCTATTCACATTGGTTAGTTCCTTGCACCCTCTTAAGCTTCAATTGTAAATGGATGCAATGATGTGATCATTTTCATAAGTAAAGAAAGCTTTTATTGATATAATTAATTCATAGATTAGTTTATTTTTCAGTCAACTAAAAAATTCATAAATTAGTTTGTTTTTCAGTCAGCTCAAAAATTATTAATTTATCCTTTGTGGAAATAAATGAAAAATTAACCAACTCTGCTCTACCTTTATTGAAAGCAACAACTCTTAATCAACAATACATGAACACAGACAGCCATACACCACTGTCCACTAAGCATCACAAAAGTAAACATTACATGATATATACAATTAGGAGGAAAGCTTGATAAGATAAAGCATAGACGACTTGACTTAGAGATAAAAAGAAAAAGAAAATACTGAAATAGTTGGATGATTTAGTGGAGTTGTCCAAGTCTGATATGTGAGAACTGTTCCACTAAAGGTGATTGTGATTTTCTCATCAAAAGTTCTTTTGAAACATAATACATGGTGGGGCGAGAAGATGGACTCTCACTCAAGCAAGAAAATGCCAATCTTGTAATCAAGATGATGTCCCCAACAATTGAATTTGTAGGTTGAGGAGGGCGGTTGTCTAACACATCAGTCAACAGCAGATTATAAGTCATTGTTGCTGTAGATGATGAGAACAACGAAGAAATGAAATCTGCTGGATGCTTTCCCAGAAGGATTTCAAAACAAAGAACTCCAAAGCTGTAAACGTCACACTTCTCAGTCACTTCCATCGTCTGAGCAAACTCTACAATCAAATTAAAATTTTGAAGTTATAACCCATGCAACAATTAATAGACTTTTGCATAAAATATGGGTGCCTCCCTTAGCACGATAATCTGAATTCTGGCCATCACTAGCAAAGTAGCACATGTATATAGCCAGACTAAAAGTTATATAACCTTTATGTATACATATATGTTCTGTTAAAAAAAAAATGCTTGTTGTTCTGATTCTCAAGTTGTGAAAGACTAAATCCGTTATAATTCCAACTCTCGTTGATTAGAAAATCACTTGTTTACAATTTACTCCACTTTTGTATACTCTAATTCTTGCTTAGGGATTAAACCAATATCCCTCTAGTGGTATCAATCCCCATACAGAATTCCAATATAAAAAATTATGTAAATTGCAATGACGTGATCATTTTCATTTCTATATACAAAGGAAAACAAGTCTAACCTGGAGCTGCATATCCATATGTGCCTGCAAATGCGGTCCAGCTGCTTGAATCAGGCTTTAGAAACTTGGCTGTTCCAAAATCAGAAAGTTGAGCTTCATATGATATATCCAAAAGAACATTCTTGCTAGATATGTCACGATGAACTATTGGAGGTATGCAGTCATGATGCATGTAGGACAAAGCTTTGGCAACACCTCTAACAACATTCACCCTCTTTTCCCAATCAAATGCAATGGCTTGTGTGTCATTGTTTAACATTTGAGTCAAAGTTCCACCTTCCACGAACTTATAAACCAAAAATGAGAATCTTGAATGTTGGCAATATCCATAGAGCTTAATGATGTTACGATGCTTGATTTCTGTCAAAGCTTGAATTTCATTTTCAAAGGCTTTGATATTGGGCCTCTCCCCATCTATTCTCGAATGAAGTTTCTTCACTGCAACAACCATATCTGCAGACAACTTTGCCTTGTAAACAGATCCTTCCCCTCCCACTCCAATGAGATATTCATCATCAAAATTATTGGTAGCTTCAATTATATTCTCAAACATCATTTTTCCATCATGACTCCATATGGAAAAGACTTCTTCTGCCTGTGCTTCATTAGAATCTTTATCCTTGTTTTTTGTCTTTCTTGCTCTCCGATGAAGAATATACATTGAAATTCCCAACCCACAAAATACTAGTACTAGAGCACCTAAGATAACAAACAATACTAGTAGGAGGGACTTGTGGCTCTTTTGACTGTGGTTGGTATGGCAAAGGACTAAGCCAGTGTGATTACCACACAAGCCTTTGTTATTTTCTAATGATTCAATTGGAGCCTTGAGAAAGGCTGGATTATTTGGTAGCCTCCCTTCTAACTGGTTGTTTGATATGTTGACATAGGTCAAGCTTGACTGTGCATCCTCAAAACTGGACGGAATGGTGCCAGAAAGATTATTGCATGACAGATTTAGCTTTTGCAAGTGCTTCAACTCTCCTAGCACTGTTGGTATTGTTCCACTCAACGAATTCCCGCTAAGATCAAGAGATTCAAGAGGCTGTGACAGGATAAAGTCTGAGGGAATTTTCCCTACAAATTTGTTTTTGCTCAAATTCAGGTTCCGTAACAAGGGCAACTTCACAACTTCTTTTGGTATTGTTCCACTCAACATGTTTCCTCCTACATCGAAATCTTCAAGTTTCTGTAGCAATCCAATTTCACTTGGAATATTTCCTGAAAATTGATTGTTGCTGATCTTAACTTCAAGTAATGATTTCAGGTATCCAAGTTCCTTTGGAAGCTTTCCTGTTAAGTGGTTTGAAGAAAGGTGGAGCTTGCCCAGCTGGTTTGCCTCCAAAAGTGTTAATGGTATGACACCAGTGATATTATTGTTGGATATCATGAAGTTAGTAAGATTAGGGCACTTCCCCCAGTTTGGTGAAATGTGTCCATGAAATTTATTGTCACTCAGTTCAAGGTATTCCAACTTCGGATATATACCAAAATCTTGTGATATATCTCCTTCTATTTGATTATCCTGAATTCTGATTCTTTCAATGCTAGTGCAGTTTTTTAAACTAGTTGGTACTGGACCGGTAAAATGGTTGCGAAAAGCACTGAAGAATTTTAGAGATCCACCAGAACATATTTGAGGTGGCAAATTGCCAGTAAAATCATTATCGGCTAATTCAAATATATCCCACTTGGTAAAGTTATATAGGCTTTGTGGAATGCTACCATTAAGTTTATTGGTGCTCAAGTCCAAGATGATTAGCTTTGTCATATTTCTAATTGTTTCCGGAATAGTTCCAGAAAGATTGTTTTCAAAAAAATCGAGGTTGGACACATTGATCAGATTTCCAATAGAACTAGGAATTGATCCAGAAAGATTGTTTTGATACAAACGGAGGGCGAACACATTGATTAGATTTCCAATAGAACTAGGAATTGATCCGGAAAAATAATTATTGAATAAGTATAAATTGTATAGTTTTGTCAAGTTTCCAATGGTGGAAGGAATAGGTCCAGAAAAGTAGTTGTCAGCAAGTATAAGGTCAGTCAAATTGGCCAAGTTTTGTATCGAAGGAGGGACTGATCCAGAATGGTTATTGCTATTAAGGTAGAGTTTGGACAAGTAAGACATGTTCCAGAAGGATGCTGGGATTTGTCCAGACAACATTGTGTTATCATTAAGGTAAAGTTCATTTAAACTGGTCATGTTAGCAATTGATTCTGGGATGGTACCAGATAGAGTGTTCCTTTGCAAATCCATAGCACCAAGTTTTGTCAACATTCCAATTTCTCGGGGAATGGAACCAATACGGCTACAGTTTGCAAAATTTAGACGCTCTAATTGGGTTAATTTACCAATCTCACGAGGAATATAGCCGCTAGAAAAGTTGTTGTTTTCGCAAAAGTCTAGATATGATAGTTTGGACAAGTTTCCTATGGAATTAGGAATTTCCCCACTTAGCTGACATACAGAAAGATCAAGGCCTTTTAAGGTCCTTAATGTCCACATTTCTTTAGGGATGGAACCTTCAAGTGGGTTTACAGAAAAGTTCAAAACATTTATTTTGGACATGTTACCAATTTGTGGAGGAATGGTCCCATAAAAGTGGTTGTTGTAGATATTTAGGATGAGGAGGTTGGGGAATGAGGAGAAACTAAGAGTGTGGAGTTTACCTTTTAGTCCATAATTTGCAAGATTTATGGTAGAGATGGATTTGGATTTGTCACACTGAATTCCTTCCCAGTTGCATGGACTAGTAGTTCTTGTCCAAGTTGACAGCAGAGCTTGGCTGTGGTTGTCAAAGCTATCTTTCCATTTCAGTAGAGCATTTTTTTCATTTGCTTCATTGGAAAAACCAGCAACTTGTTGAGGAAAAATGATTGTTAAACGAACCCAAAGTATTATGAAGAGAATCTGCCAACAAGCTAGATTCTTGGTGAAATTGGGTACCATGGTTCTTCAAGTATAAAAGGATATTTTGGATATT
The DNA here is from genome assembly GCF_051527215.1 of Medicago sativa. Classification (NCBI taxonomy): domain Eukaryota; kingdom Viridiplantae; phylum Streptophyta; class Magnoliopsida; order Fabales; family Fabaceae; genus Medicago; species Medicago sativa. The sequence continues at coordinate 80,091,728 of NC_140755.1, read as the reverse complement.
ATAGCTTTAGCTTGCAGATTCTATGGAATGGATGTTATATTGTGTGGTGAGGATTGATTTTGGAGTTACGTTGTGTGCTTATATAAAAGAAAATAAAGAAGCAGCATTATTCAATGACTCAAGTACACTTTTGAAAGTCTTGCACAAAGGTAAAGCAAATTTATCAACTTAGCTTTTACTAATCATACTTTTTCCAAAGCGTGTGCATTATTTTGGCCTCCACTTATTAGCTAAGCCTCATATTTCACGATTTATAATTTTCTTTTGAATAAAATTTGATTATCTTGGAATCATTTTTAATTTCCTAATCACACTTTTTCCAATGTGTGCATTATTTTAGCCCCCACTTATTAAACTCATTTTTCACGATTCATACTATTTGCTTTGAAGATAAATATGCTTTGTTGCTTTTGTAAACAGTAGATAGATGGTGAATACCCTACTATATATTCATTAGTTGTGCATTAGTACACTACCAAATCCTCACCATGGATTTAAATCATTTATCAAATTTTTTAAAATAATTAGCTTAGATTTAAAAATAACTAATTTTTCATATTTCCAATATGATCCAACTACTATTTGATGGCTCAAACTACTATTTTTGGAAAGGTAAGATGAAACTCTTTCTCATATCCCAAGACACATATATGTGGGTTGTTATCACATGGAGATTTTGTTCCAAAGACCAAAGAAAATGCCATAAAAGAAAAGAGTGCATGGTCAACTGATGACAAAGCTAAGGTATTACTAAACTCTAAAGCTAGATTATTCTTATCATGTGCACTAACCATGGAAGAAAGTGAAAGAGTTGATGAATGTAAAAATGCTAAAGAAGTATGGTAAACTTTAAAAATACACCATGAAGGTGCCTCTCATGTCAAAGAAACTTTAATTAGTGTCGATTGGTGAAGTAATAGTCACTTTGTTTAAAAAATGCATATACATGTTACATGTGAAGCACAAATACTTTAAAATTGATGACGTACCGTATCCGATATGTATCTTGCACCGATACCTGCACGATACGCCCCGATATGTACCGGGAGTGTATCTGACAATTAAATTTTATTTTTTAAAAAAACAAGCCGATACATTTTAGATACTTCGAATATACATAAGGGATACGATGATGGAAAACCGATACACACGAGATACATGATTTTTCTATTGATTTTTTCCTTTTTTTTCTTAAAAAGGAATAGAGGAAAGAAATGAATATTAGTGTTAACTCAAACACTTAACTATTAAGTAATGAATATTAGGCAATGATGTTCTTTTTGGGATATAGATGTATAGCACTAACGATGTTCTTTTTAGGATATAGTATGACAGAATAAATGTTCTATTTTTGAGATATATGTAATTGACTAAACATTGATGTTCTCGTTTTAGGATATATCATATATATGTAATTGACTGATTGTCACCTTCTTTATTATAAAAATTACTTGTATTTATATTTTGTTATTACTTGCCGTATGTTTTGTCTCTTTTTGTTTAGAGAACGTTGTTGTTGTTAATTATAATGGGTGAAGGAAAATTCATCGTTGTCTCCTATTGTTATTTTACTAGTATAGTGACCCGTGCCAAGCACGGGAAATAAAAATCTTTTTTGATCAAATGTATAGATTTTATATTATGTTATCTTAAAATTATAAATGTGGTTATAATTTAAATTTGATATGGAAAAAAATATCATCTTAATGTTGTTAATTTTGTATATATTTTGAAATATCTAAACATTGCACATAACGATTAAAGTATTTGGATTTATACTTATACTAATTATTTGTAGTATAAGATGTACTCATTGTTAAACTTAACATATGTAATATTTATGCAAAAATACGCCGACGTACTGTATATTATTATTTGTTGACATAATATATTTTATTAATCATAAAAACTAAAAAGATTATATTTTTTTTATATAATAGTCAGTGTCAGATGTATACCCATAGCCTGTGAATGCAAACATTGTATTTTTTATGGGTGTGTCTAAATATAGTTTGGGCTACAGAAACGTCGATTGTTATTTGTTTTTATTTTTTACAAAACCAATGGTCTAATGTAAATTTGTATTTTGGGGTAACAACGATGTAAAAAAAAAGTTATGCGTACTGTTATACCTGAAAAGTGCATCAATTAAAAGTCAATGGCAGGAGGATCTGCTTATATAGAAATTGCATGTCCTGTAATGTGATAAGTGCTAAAAAGTGTTAATTTCATGTTATATTTTAAGCACTTTTTGTTACTTGTTCTGCAAGTTATTGTAGGAAAAGCCGAGAAATAAGCGTTAAATGCCTTATTACGCTTTACTTATCATTACTCTATCCTTTTGTGCAGGAATTAGCCCAAGACATTGATCAAAGAAGCAAAATCATGAAAAAGTACTATTTGGGCAGAAGCTGATCCAGGAAGCAGGCAGCTCGCACCCAAACTCGCATCTGCGAGTGCCAATGCGAGTAACTCGCAACTGCGAGCTACCTAACTCGCAACTGCGAGTTAGGGCGGTTTGATCCCTTCATTTATGACGTGGCAGCTCATCATTGGGCCTGAGAAGCAACTCGCATCTGCGAGTGATGTAGCTCGCATCTGCGAGTTCAGGCAGGACAGAAGTCTTTATATAGCCACTTGCTACTCTTTGGAGAGGATCTTGTCATATCTTAGCTTGATATTTTCTTAGCTTCTCTTAGGTTTTAGTTTAGATATTTTCATAGAGAGAAGTAAGGTAGTTCTTCATAGAGTGAGATTGGTTTTGGAAGTTGGATCTTAATACTTTGTTGAGACATCACAAGTGTAATGAATCCTTCCTTTTCAATCCATCCTTGCATGGCTTCCATGATGATGTGTAGCTAAATACCCTTTGTTGGGATGAGAGGTACTTGATCTTTGCTTAACATGTAATCTTTTGATCTTGCAAAATATGTTTCTAGCAATTTATATTCAATATTGTTGTTATTCTTGTGTTAATGCTTTCAAGGAGATTCAAGATGCTTTGGACACAAACTCTTGAATCTTGAGCTAGAATAGCAATATATCTTAGGTTAACTTACTTGACATCTTTGTTAATCTTGTGATAATCACCATAATCAAGAGCTAAATGCTTTCGTATAACTTAACCAGGCTGGACACGGTCGATTAGGTTATTCGATCGACTTTGTTATAGTTTAAGGAATTTGGACACGAATGTTTAAACGATAACTTAGAAATAATTATATCACTTTGGACACGAAGGATAGTTTAGAATTGATTGTGATAATGTTGCTTATGAAGCTAGAATTCGTATGGATCAATTAGGTTACGTGTGACGCTTGGTTAAGGAACGCTACTCCTAACAAGTTTTAATCCTTATCTTTCTCAACTTTTACTTTTCGCAATTAGTGTAGCTAATCACTTTTCAAACAAACAAGTACTCTTAATACTTTGAATGATAATTGATGTTAAACTGTCATTGATAACGCACTATTCCCTGTGGAGACGATACAAAAATACTTACCTCGTTTGATGCTAAAAATACTTTCATCAAAATGGCGTCGTTGCCGGGGAATGGTGTTTAGTTATCATAGATAGTACTATTGATTTATCGTTTTAAGTATTTGTATATAATCCGTAAATAGTTTTCTTTATTTGATAGTTGTTTGTACTAACCCCTCTTTAATAAGCAAAGAAAAGTTTCTTGTTAGTTGTTTCCGTTTCAGATCATCACCTAGACAAAATCATGGCTGATCATGGTTATAGCAACTTCTATACTCCACCTGAGTATGAATCCTATCCTCAGTATCAGCAACATTCTTATGAAGAGGAACGAATGACCAATGTGGAAAATACTTTGAATATCTTCATGCAACAATCCATGATAAACATGCAAGATACCAACCAAAGATTGAAGACTTTATCACTTCAAATTGAGTTGATTCAAGCACAAATCATGGATAACCAAGCCAACAATCAATCCACTCTTAGAGAACAAGAAAATAATCCAAACATGTTTGAGAGAGTTGGAGAGATTGTTGAAGAAGTTGTTGTTCAAAATGAGGAAGTTACAACATTAGAAGAATGTGGTGCACCACACAAAGACGAACTTCCTCAAGAAAGGTCAAATATTGAAGTGGCCAACACTGTTGATAATGGAGAAGTGATAGAGGTGGTAGAGAAAAAGGAACGGTTACTTAGCAAGGAAGAAACATTTGAACAAAAGGGGAAGAAAGTGAGCAAGGCTGAAATAGACCGGGTCATTGATGAAATTTACGCCTTGTTCAAATCAAAGTTAAGGAGGACATGGACTCCACATCATCTGTACTTAAAGTTCATGGAATTCCTCCCAAAGAGAAGGAACACAAAGGATGATGTATTGTCCGTCTCATTTTGGCCACCCTAACGAAAAAGGCGTCGAGCTAACGACGTTAAACAAGCGCTTGTTGGGAGGCAACCCAATTTTGTGAGTTCATTTACTGTTTTAATGCATATTAGGTATTAAAGTCATGTGCATGCATCAAATCTTCCAAAAATAGAAGTCAAACAGAGAGCAGAATTCTGAACTGTCCTAACTCGCAACTGCGAGTAAAACAGCTCGCAACTGCGAGTAAACTGGTCATTGACCATGTTGACTACCAATTCACTCGCAACTGCGAGTAAATCTACTCGCAACTGCGAGTTAGTGCAGTTCTGACTGTTTGCTTCTGCTGTTTGCTCATTTTAGCACATTGACTTAAATTTTGTTTTATTAGTACTTTGTTTTATGTTGAATAATGTGTTAGCACTTTTGGTTGATTAAGTATTTCATTTTGTTTTGAAAATTGTGGAAGTTTCTTGCGTATCACTCTTGCTTAATTTCAAAGCTCAGATGATTGATAACAATTCATAGTTGTGATTAAAGCACAAAGCCAAGGTACAAGTTTCCAGTTTTTCTAGGTTTTTACTCGAATATGGAACGAGTACTTTGCGTAAATTTCATTTCATTTAGTTCTTTACAATAATTTATTTATTTCTGAACCACGTAGTACTAGCCTAAAGTGAGGAAACCTCAAATATTTGTACATATGCAAGGAGACCGGCTTTCATTGTTTAACTCGTTTGTGTTATGTTAAATCCAATAATTGTTTTAAATTGTGTGAAGGCATGGAAGTGATCAAGGCACATTTTTTGTTATTGAGTGAAACTTACTTGACCACAAATAGCCTACCTTGTGAGAAGAGCGAGTATTTGCTAACCCACTTGAGCCAAATAAATTGGAGTCATCAATTATGAACTGTCAATTCATAAGCACAATGCTTGATGAAGTTGCCTTTAAATTTTTCAAAATTCAGTTCATCTTTGACGCACTTTAGGACTCTGATATGTTTTTAATTGTTGAACCCTAAACTTTCATTGTTATTTGTCCCTTTGGCCTTAGAGTAAAGGAACATTCAAATAGGGTGTATTTTGATTCAAGTTGGGGAGAGAAGGTAGATGTAAATCTTATGTCAAGTACTATGGTGTGATTTTATCTTTGATCAAGACAACATGTTGTTGTAAATACAAAAAGAAAAGAAAAACAATGTGTACATGAAAAGAAAAAGAAAAAGATAAAAAGAAAGAAAAATCCAAAAAGAAAATAAGTTGTCAAGATCAAAGTGCTTCATGTTTAAGCACCAAGGGTTTGTAATGATTGGTAGGAAATATTGTGAATTTTAATGGTTGATACAAGGAATGTTCCTCTTTGATAGGCTTTTTGATTTCAATTGCCCCACATATGACATTTCTTTTGTAGCCAAGCCAAGTTATAACCCTCAAAGACCTTTTGATCCATGTTTTTATGCCTTTTGAAACGATATTTGGATGGACACATAACTTGATTGGAATGTTAACTTGATTGCCGGATGTGTGTTCATAACCCTCATTCATTTGATTTCAATTGTTTATCTACTTTCATAGAAGTGTGTTAGGTGTGGTTCGTAAATAAATATATTATTGTTTTTAAATATTTGACATGAACTTTGTACTTAGGACTCATATCATGTTAGTAGTAGAATTTTAGATTAGTTGGAAACTTAGACTTGCCCGCGCATTCACTTTTAAATCATTCATCTGAAAATATTTTCAAAGCCTTTTTGTACTTGTGTCTTGTTATTAACTTGTTTGATTTTCAATCTTTTGTTTGAGGACAAACAAAGAGTTAAGTTGGGGAGAGTTTGATAAGTGCTAAAAAGTGTTAATTTCATGTTATATTTTAAGCACTTTTTGTTACTTGTTCTGCAAGTTATTGTAGGAAAAGCCGAGAAATAAGCGTTAAATGCCTTATTACGCTTTACTTATCATTACTCTATCCTTTTGTGCAGGAATTAGCCCAAGACATTGATCAAAGAAGCAAAATCATGAAAAAGTACTATTTGGGCAGAAGCTGATCCAGGAAGCAGGCAGCTCGCACCCAAACTCGCATCTGCGAGTGCCAATGCGAGTAACTCGCAACTGCGAGCTACCTAACTCGCAACTGCGAGTTAGGGCGGTTTGATCCCTTCATTTATGACGTGGCAGCTCATCATTGGGCCTGAGAAGCAACTCGCATCTGCGAGTGATGTAGCTCGCATCTGCGAGTTCAGGCAGGACAGAAGTCTTTATATAGCCACTTGCTACTCTTTGGAGAGGATCTTGTCATATCTTAGCTTGATATTTTCTTAGCTTCTCTTAGGTTTTAGTTTAGATATTTTCATAGAGAGAAGTAAGGTAGTTCTTCATAGAGTGAGATTGGTTTTGGAAGTTGGATCTTAATACTTTGTTGAGACATCACAAGTGTAATGAATCCTTCCTTTTCAATCCATCCTTGCATGGCTTCCATGATGATGTGTAGCTAAATACCCTTTGTTGGGATGAGAGGTACTTGATCTTTGCTTAACATGTAATCTTTTGATCTTGCAAAATATGTTTCTAGCAATTTATATTCAATATTGTTGTTATTCTTGTGTTAATGCTTTCAAGGAGATTCAAGATGCTTTGGACACAAACTCTTGAATCTTGAGCTAGAATAGCAATATATCTTAGGTTAACTTACTTGACATCTTTGTTAATCTTGTGATAATCACCATAATCAAGAGCTAAATGCTTTCGTATAACTTAACCAGGCTGGACACGGTCGATTAGGTTATTCGATCGACTTTGTTATAGTTTAAGGAATTTGGACACGAATGTTTAAACGATAACTTAGAAATAATTATATCACTTTGGACACGAAGGATAGTTTAGAATTGATTGTGATAATGTTGCTTATGAAGCTAGAATTCGTATGGATCAATTAGGTTACGTGTGACGCTTGGTTAAGGAACGCTACTCCTAACAAGTTTTAATCCTTATCTTTCTCAACTTTTACTTTTTGCAATTAGTGTAGCTAATCACTTTTCAAACAAACAAGTACTCTTAATACTTTGAATGATAATTGATGTTAAACTGTCATTGATAACGCACTATTCCCTGTGGAGACGATACAAAAATACTTACCTCGTTTGATGCTAAAAATACTTTCATCATAATGACCAATATATAGACATGGCAACGGGGCGGACCGGGGGCGGGTTTGAGAATCCCCGTCCCTGCCCCTGCTTCCATGCACCCGTACCCGCCCCCGCCCCCGCCTCCGTCCCCAAACCATATCAGGGGTAAAAATTGAACACCCAACCCCGCCCTCAACTCCCGGCTCCGCCCCCACCCCCACCCGCGAAAACTTTATTTTTTATAAAATATTTAAAAAATGCATATTTTTTCATTTTTTCATAGCAACAAAAACACAATAATTATATTAATAATTATTTATCTAATAAACTTTTTTCAAAAGAGCAAAATAATTATAATAAATATGTTTCTAAAGAGTAATATTATATTAAAATAGGTTGGTACTTATGGAAATAAGATTATAAAATTTAAGAAAGAAAGTTTTAAAAAACGGGTGCGGGGTGGGGGTGGGTGCGGGGTGGGAGTAAGCATACCCCGCACCCGCCCCCGTACTAAAACTCCAAATTTCCCCCACACCCGTACCCGCACCCGGTTAAATCGGCTTTTCCCCGTTAAATTCGGGGCGGGGGCGGCCAGGTCTTGCGGGGGCGGGGTTTGTTGCCATGTCTACCAATACGCCTTACAAAGAAATTAAAAAAGAAAAACGACTTCCAAACAATACGTAACTTTAGTTTTTTAAATTATAGCAACAACAATTCTAAAACATAGCCAATGATCATACTTTTTGAAAAACTTCACGATACACAACATTTTTGGTTTCCTTGCAAACATTATTATATTCATCCAAGATGAGCAGCTTTAAACCTTTTCTAGAAGTAACTCGAGAGACAACGACATAGAGTTGTCCATGCGTGAACACGGGCTTAGGAAGATAAACTCCCACTCGAGATAAAGATTGACCCTGACTTTTATTTATTGTCATCGCAAAACAAAGCGTCAATGAAAATTGCATGCGTCTGAATTTGAAGGGTAGTTCTGGATCACTCGGAATAAGATTCATCCTGGGAATGAATACCCTGGTACCTGCCCTTTCTCCTGTAATTACAGTAGCAACTACCGTGCTCTTCCCTAGATGTGTAACTGTCAGCCTCGTACCATTACACAGTCCATTGGCCTGATAGATGTTTCTCATCAGCATAGCCGGACATCGCACCCTTAGTTTCAACCGGTGATTTGGAATTCCAGAGCTCTTAATACCATTAAGAAATTCTGTTGTGAAATACTCGCTTTGGACATCATAATTTTCACACGATCGACAAACAGAATCAGAGTTTAAATACTCTTTCTCTTCACTTGGAATCAGCGACATCATATATTCGTTAACATGCTCAACTGAATCAAGCGTTGGTGCGAGTATTCCCCTTTCTTTGAAAAATAGCTAGTCACCAATGTTATCATTCAAATCAGGATACACAAAGTTTATAATTGACATCAATGGATTTGTTGTGTCCGATATGAGCAAATATTCAGGAATTTTTACCTTCATTTCACCATTCTCATCCGAAGCGTCATTGTCGTCTCCAGTTGAGAGTATCCACTTGCCAAAATTAGGAATTTCTTCCTGCTCTGCATGCTCTGCAGGTACCAAAATGCACCCAATCTCATATTAACAGTAAGCTTCAACAAATTACAATAAGCCCATATCTTTGATGAATTGATTGAGGCATCAACAATATCCTGCCTCGTTCCTTTTCGGACAACAGACAATATCTGCTTGAAATCACCACCTAAAACTACTGTCATTCCACCAAAAGGTCTAAACTCGTTTAGGGGATCATTCTTGGACATGACACATTGATCGGTCAACTGCCTCAAAGCACCATCGGTGCATCAATGGAGTCTCATCCCAAATTATCAACTTTGCAGCGCACACCAGGTCGGCCCTAGGACTATCCTTTTCCATCGTAAGCGATGATGCCTCATTAATCTCAATAGCGACTGTCAGCGTCGAGTGCGCGGTTCTTCCACCTGGTAATAGAAAAGCCGTTATACCGCTGGATGCAACATTCAATACAATTAACCCCTTCGATCTAACAGCATCTGACAATGTTTTCCATATAAAGGTTTTTCCAGTACCACCGTAACCATATAAGAAAAAGAAACCACCGTCGTCAGAACCAACAGACTCCATGATCTTGTCATGCACACATCTTTGTTCATCAGTCAACATCAGCGTGTGTCTTATCCAGTTCATCTTTGTTGTCAATTAGCTCATCAACGATAAGCTTGTTTGTGAAAGTTGGCATGTCTGCTGCATTTGGCCTGGGCATAGATTTGAAGTCAATAAGAGACCGTCCGTTTTCCTGAAGCAGCATTTCAATTTCAATCAAACACAGCTTCTTCAAGTCATCGTCACTGATACGCAGATCTGCATATTAAATGTAAAGTCCCGAAATTAATATTAACACCTTTGCATGCATATGTGTGCACGTTGAAGAGAAAGATAAAATATTAGCTTTATATGAGAATTCTTTATATTTAAACATATCAGCTTAAAAAATGTAGAAAATGCTGAATGGTATCGTAGAGTTAGTAACTCTTGGTTTGTTCTTTACTATAATTGCCTCGTCCATGTCATTTGCACCCTGATGCTAAACTCGTCATCCCAGAATTCCAAGCAGTATTTGACTTGTGTTGCTTCAAAAACAACAACAAAGGAGTACGCAAAGAGAAGTGCAGTGGAGACAACACCAAAGCATATCTCAGTGGAGACATGTTTTTACTTTGAAGTTTTACGTTACCTCTTAATGCATTTTAAGTGCAGATTTTCCTTTTAAAGTTGCATAATGACACGCCATTTGTTCTAATTCTCATCAATGACAATTGCAACATGTTCTGGCCTTAAAAAAAAATATATCATTATATCTTGAAACATGTCTATTTTCACTTCTGTCTTTGTCATAAAAACTAAAAATGATAGTAAGAGAATATATGCAATGCAACGGAAAAAATGATATTAAAGTTACGACTCAATTCTTAATCGAAAAAAGCTTCTTTCAGCTTAACTCAAACTAAAAAAATAAGCTTATTTGTAAAGGATTTCCCAAGCCATTATCTAATTAACGCGAAAATAAATAGATATAGAAACTGCTTCAAAAAGATGTCATGAATGCTCACTAATCTAGATAACGTGAAAAATTAATCAATTAAAGAACAATTTTGTGGCGTTGATAGTAGGTCATGCATTAACCTTATGTTGTTTGCATTATTTGTGGGTGTGTTAGTGTCAGTTCTGCGCTGCTATTACGTGATGTAGCCGCTGGCTGGGAGGCTTTTGTGTGTGCATAATTGCTGTTGCGTCCGCTTGGCTTTTCTGTTTTTTAGTTGCAGGTATTTCAGCCTGTTGTAGTGCAGCTTTGCTGCCGTGCAGCTGCGATTTTTTAGAGGATCTTTGTGGGCATTAGGTTGTGAGACAGGGGTACTCTCGTGTAGGCAGCACCACGGTTTGTCGTGGTACTTTGCTAGGTTTGGTCTTTGATTAAGGCAACCTAGTGTACTCCTCGGCCTCATGATTATTGCACCCGACCCTTGTATATGAATTTACCATCCGCATATATCTCCCTTAGATCATACCCCTATTCAAGCCTTCAAAACACTCCCTACATTCATATTTAGGTTCCCTCATAGAAAAATATTTTCTCCTAATGGTATATTTAGAATTAAGCCTCCTAAATCATCCCAAAATTTACTTTTAAAGTTTTTTTAACCCTGCCCAGGGTGCATAAGCACTAATGATATTAAAGATGTATTGTTCCACTATAACTTTTAGGAATATGATATGATCTTCTATCCTTTTCACATCTATAATATCCTTCTTTCATTCCTCATCAACAATAATGTCTACCCTATTTGTCGGTCTAACTTATAACACTAAAGACGTATTGTTACACTATAAATTGTATAACTATGATATGATGTCCTATCCTCTTTACATATACAACATCCTTCTTTGATTCCGTATTCACTATGATGTCTACCTCATTTCTCGTTCTAACTTTATTAGTGTACCAATTCTAAAACCTTGAACTATCTAATTCTTTCGCCCTTTCATCCACCCACTTAATTTCATGATATTAAAGATGTATTGTTCCACTACACTTTTTAGGAATATGATCTCCTATCCTTTTCACATCAATAATATCCTTCTTTCATTCCTCACCAACAATAATGTCTACCCTATTTGTCTGTCTAACTTGTAACACTAAAGACGTACTGTTACACTATAAATTGTATAGATATGATATGATGTCCTATCCTTTTTACATATACAATATCCTTCTTTGATTCTGTATTCATTATAATGTCTACCTCATTTCTCGATCTTTGTTAGTGTACCAATTCTTAAACCTTGAACTATCTAATTTTTTCGCCCTTTAATCCAACCACTTATTTTCCTATATGCACGTACAATAATCTTCCTTCTAGTCATAGCACCAACTATTTCAATATATTTTTCTATAAGAGTGTCTATATTCCATGTTCCAAAACTGATCATACTCTCTTGTACTAACTTCTTTATCCACACATCATTTTTAGAGGTCCATATTACACCTCAAAATGAATGTGATACAAATAACATACATTTTACCCAAACCATGGGTCGTTTATGCGTATGATGGTTTATCGAAAATTATCATTGATAGTTGAAAGACCAATTTTAAAAGGCTATATTGTGGTAGCAAAATATTTGCATTGATTTTGCTAGGCTGTATTTTTTATTCATTGTTTGAAAAATGGAATATGTTATTTAGTATATCAATAATATTAATGGGATTTATACCGTCTTCAATAATTTTTATTTTTAAACCAAAAGTGGGCAATTAGAGTATCACCTCACCAAAATATATTAAATAAAAAATATATACAATAGAAAAAGAGGAGAGACCAAACCAAAACTCTCAGAAATTTAAGAATCTAAAGTTTGATAAACCAAACTTGTTTCCAACAGAATACTCACTAATTTGGGCAGAGATGCTATTGCAGTTAGTATAATCATTAAGAGTCAGACCTAAATTTGCTAAAGCATATAAGCAAAAATTTAATTCTCTATAAATATAAGAAAATATAACTTTCATAAGCATATATGTTCCAAATTTGTTAAACACTCATACAAACTTCTATAAGTAGCTAGCATTTCTCTTTATATATGTTTATATTTGGGTTTCTTAATTAAGATTTCTTTTGTCAAAAAAAAAATTTAAGATTTCTAAAACTTTTTTATATATACATTCAAAAAAAAACTTCTTTATATATGTTTAAAATTATATTTGTATAAAATTTGTTAAACACTCGTACGAACTTCTTATCGAAGTCAAATATCTCAAAATTCAATAATTTTTTATATACACTTAAAATTATGTTTGTATAAAATTTATTTAATAAAACACTGATAAAAATGTCTCAAGTAAGTCGAATATCTGTAAAGATTAAAACCAGTTTATATGTGATTAATGCATTAAAATCACGTGATTCTCCTTTATTTCTCCATTAAATATCTAAGGTATTTTATTAATGATATTAAATCGATTTAAACAAAATTAAATCATTTAAATAATGTGATTCTCATTACCTGTATAGGAGTAAAGTAGTCATTAATGAGAATATCTTCATTAATATTAAAATGTGATTAATGATTTAGAAATTTTTTAAAATATGATTCTCATTAACGAAATATATATATATATATATATATATATATATATATATATAAACACAGCCCTCTCATTAAGGAGAATATCTTCATTAATATTAAAATGTGATTAATGATTTAAAAATTTTTTATTACATTAATATCATTTGTTTTTTTTATGGTCCTTTTGAATATTTGTATTTCTTCATCAGTTTGAAAACAAATCTTTATTGTTTGATGGTGAACAACGAAGACCATATATAGAACTTGAGATTCTTAAAATGCTTTTCCAAAGAATAAATATTTACACCAACAACACAACACGATAAGAAAGTGGTACACACCATATTATTGTAGCCAATATACATATGATTTACTAATAAATCCTTGAATGTCTACACATGACAATTGTCCACAAGTTCATTATGAATATTTCTAAAAAAAAATAATCATTATAAGCAGTGGTAGATGTGAATCCTTTAGTTATTTTCGTTTTTTTATTAAAAAAATTGATAAAATTTGTCATTTATTATTCTTAATGATTATCGAAAAATAATAATTATTCTTGCTTTTTTTTTAGGCATTTTATACTTACTTGTATAAAACTTATAAATATTACCATGTATTGGACCATGTGAGATTGAATCCGTAATCCTTATTTGTAAATGATAAAAAGCAAATTACTCCTTTGATATTATACCAAAAATATAATATTTAATGAGTATATGTGTCTGCAATTAAATGCTCAAAAGATCTGCTCCTAGCAATTATGTTTTGTCTTAAGCCAATAGCTTCTTTTGTTTAATGAGTCAATTGATTTTTGAAATTATTGTGAGACCATTATTGGTTAAATTTTACTTAGACTCAGGTCAAACTCCATACTATCATAGACCTTCCATAGAAACTGGAGGGTCAGCACAAAAAATCATTATCATTTAAAATTATTATTTGAGAGTTTAGATTATCAGAAATTAAGAAAGTAACTTTTTTTTTACATATATTACTTCAAAAAACCTTTTTTACATATATATAATTTTGTTTTTTTTTATCATGATGACCTACTATATTTATCTCTTTTTTTTAGGGATATTATATTCATCTTTTTAGGTGTTAATATTTATCTGTATATTTAATTTTAGCAACATTGTTGTGGTAAAGGGATGAAGATAATAGGAAAAAAAAAAGTCATATATATGATACAACACTCATCAAAGAAATTAAATCAATAAAAAAGGATAGTGTCCACTCTAATTTCCTAATTACACAAATCAAGTTAACAACAACTATCTATAATATTCAATATGATTTTAATCAATATTAAAATCATAACATAGTCGGTGAGCAAAAGAAACATTGCTATTTGAAATGTAAAATATGATCAACAATACAAATCGTAGCTCTAAAATTAAGTGCATGAATAGTTTTAAAAAAAAAGTAGTCATCGTGTGCATCATATTTCATCAAATTCGTTCTTCGAGATCCACATTTTGAACACCTAAAGAGAAGGTGAAATAGGTTTCCATATGCTGAATTTCCATATGTTCAGCTGAAAGAAAGAAAATTAGAGTGAAATAAGTTTAATTGTTGTACCCGTGGAAAATATAAAAAATAGAATCAATTTTTGGAGACAGATCTATGAAAATAAGAAAAAAAAATCAATACATTGAAAGATGGATTTCGAAAACTATTTTAAAATTTTTGTATGAAATTAGAGATGATCTGAAAAATGGTGTGGAAAACATGAGCTTCAAAAGCAATATTTATAGCCAAAAAACACCAAATAACCACAACAATTATTCCATTGATTAATGGATGCAATAATTGGGAATAAATTATACATTAATTTTTGAAACAAACTCATACACATACTCATGATATATTAGTCTTTTAATTTGAAATAATCAAAGTCACAATTTTTTTTATTATAACAATATATTGATTGCGAAAAACGAAAAACATATAATAAAGATTTTTTATTTACGTATCGTTTTTTTAACCCTGTGTTGATCTAGATTTAATCTTATAATTTAAATGTGTTAAAAAATCAAATGAATAATTACTTAATTAAATATGTACAATTTTTTTTTTGAAGAATGCACAATTATTTTTTATAAAGCGCATACTTTTTTTCCACATCAAGAGTACACAATAAAAACAAATTATTTTTTTATAAAAATATATAAATACTTGTAAAAACAAAGTAGACTCTTGGAATAACGTATGTTCCATGATTTATGTTTTTTTTTTTTTGAGAGAGTGATTTATGCTTTTTTGTTAAGACTTTTTTTACTATAGCCATATTTACGGTTGTTTTTTTAACTAAAATTGAAATCAATCTTTATGCAATTAATTATAATCAAAGTCTTAATCAATTATTATTAACGCCCAGAAAATGTCATTTTTTTTTAAATTTAAATGTGTATAAAATATAAATTTCTAATATCAAAATAAAAACATTATTTTTTCATGCTGAACACTTTTTTTAAAAAAAATTCTTGGAAAATATAATAGAGTGGGGATTTTTTTTTTAAGAATAAAAATAGAAGTTTAAATACTCCTCCAAAACTTTCGGTTCATTAGAGTAATTTCATATGTAAATTTTCGGCTGTCATTCTGGTACATTAAATACTCCTCTGAATTTTAGCAAATAACATTTTGATGTGTATATGAAATAAAATATTAAATGCACCTTTCAATATAAGGTTGTCACGTGTACTATCAAAGTAAAACGTGTGAATTGAAATTCTTATGAATGAAAATAAAAACTAATATAAAATAATAAAAAATAATGATTTGAAAAATCAAATTATATTTGAACCGTGTTAATAACAAAATGTAGAGATACACATATGTAATATTTTTTTGCATTATTCCTGCGATATTTTTTTTAATAGAAGAGATACACATTGATTGAATGATGTTGGGAATTTTTTTAATAACATTGCCAATTTATTGATATAATCTCGTTTGGCCATTGTGATTTTAGAGGAAAGGTATTGAAATAATTTTTTTTATCTATTAAGCAATTTCGATTTTTTTTTTGGTTTAAGGCTTATTTTTTTTAGAGCAGGTCCGCTAAATAGAATCAACTGAAATCATATTTTTGATATTGTCTAATGATACGTTTTCAATTCAAATTAAATACCTCCAATTCCAATCTTTTTCTGTCCTAAAATAAAGTATCCGATTTTCTTTTTCTTTCATAAAACAAACATTGAACAATTGAACGAAATTCATTAAAAAAATTTGGTGAAATATGTTCAACGGTTTTTGCGAGTTTAGAGGAAAGGTCTTGAAATATTATTTTTTTTTAGCTATTAAGCAATTCCTAATTTTTTTTTTTTTGGTTTAAGGCTTACTTTATTTTTTTAGGGAAGGTTCAATGTTTATTTTAGCAAGACCATTAAATAGAATCAATTTATATTATTGCCAAAAAAAAGAGAAATCAATTTATGTTAAAAAAAATAGGAACCAATTTAATAGCATTTAATATTTTTCTTTTTGTATTTTAACCAAAATTAAATTACATGATTCTACCAAAAATAGAAATATCTAATAAGAAAAACATGGGGTTTACGTCCTCTTTTTTTTTTTTGCGATAATCGGCATTTTATTAAAAAATTTAATTGTGGTGGAATTTATCCTTTGACAAAAATAACGTATACTTTTTAGTCTAGTAAATATTTGTATCATACATGACCTTAACAAAATAACCAAATATTATTTTTTTGGGTACCAAGTAAAATGTATCTAGTTAAATTATATAACAAATTAATGGTTACTACCAAATCTAATTAAATTATTTTTTTTGAAAGGAAAAGAGCATGCTTATAGCATTTCATTAATAATAAGAGAGTTTATACAACGAGGTACACGATAATAAATATTGGGACTAGCTGATAATGTGGCAACCCCAGCAAGGGTGTGAGCTACCTCATTTGCTTGTCTCCTGTTAAACTCGACCTTAGAGTTTGAGAAGTTTGTGTTAAAGAGACTCTGGCATGCTGAAATCACTTGACCAAATCTAATTAAATTATTTTAAAAAGTTACACTTTTATCAAATCATTTTTTTTTTGACAAATCAAATCATATTTTTATTATTTGACATATATCAATTATTTCATCTCTTTGATATTTAAATAATTATTTCATTAATCGTATTTTAATTAGATATTACTTGTTTTATTTTAATATCTGAATTCAAATATATTAATTTAAATTATTTGATTATTCAAATATAACAAATTAATGGTTACTACCAAATCTAATTAAATTATTTTAAAAAGTTACACTTTTATCAAATCATTTTTTTTTGACAAATCAAATCATATTTTTATTATTTGACATATATCAATTATTTCATCTCTTTGATATTTAAATAATTATTTCATTAATCGTATTTTAATTAGATATTACTTGTTTTATTTTAATATATGAATTCAAATATATTAATTTAAATTATTTGATTATTCAAAAAAAGCATATTAGAATTTGAAATTGTAAAACTTCCTTTTGTATTTGTATTTCTAAAATACGAAACGTTTAGCAGAAAGAAAAAACATTTAATTATTTTTACAAATATAAAGCATACGTTTTCACAAAATAAATCAACAATAATTTGGAATTCGTATTTTTTGAATGAATAGGAAATGTTTGATTTGAAATTTGAAGCATATTAGAATTTGAAATTGTAAAACTTCCTTTTATACATAAACAATAAATACAAATTTGTGAGGATGAATGTGGTGAGAGTATTTTGTGAGGATGAATGTGGTGAGAGTATTTGAAAAAAGAATAAGATGAGAGTGCCACGTGTCATAAGAATAGGAGGAGAAAAAACATTTCCATAAAGGGCTATGGAATCGGCCGTAAATTTATATTATATAGATGTCTCTTTGGCCACCATGCGTGACTAGGTTTTGCGCCTGTTTTTTTTTGCTTGATTTTAATACATAGTTTGTAATTTGAGATTTAATCTGTAGTTTAAATTTAATTTTATGCTAAAGCATCACGGCCGTATCGTATCTTGAATTTTGAATTTTTTCCTTATCAACATAACGGTGTCGTATCGTATCTGTGTCGTATCAAGTACCTGAGCTTCATAGCATGTTACCGTTCTGCAATATGTCAAATCACATCCTTTTTTTCTTTACAAATTTTTTTTTTTATAACTGAAAGTTCTTTTACCTATAAATTGAGCTCATTCAAAAACATTTCACTCAATTTCATCTCTTTGCTTTTTATTTTTACGCAATTTTTCTCTCATAATTTTAACTTCACAATTTCATCTGTTTAGTTTATGTCAAGTGGATCTCAATGAATATAATTATTAACCATCTTTGTTGCATTTTATGCAAAATCACCAACACCCTAAATTTCAAAATGCTCAATTCTTGTCACCACAAACAAACTCCACCATGTTTTTGTCGCCACCAACCAACCCCAACATATTTGATAGACCTCAAATAGATACCTAAAGATTAGGGTTTACTCGTTATGAACCTACACCGCCAACTAGGTCTATGTTAGAATCTCAAGTTCCACAATTTTCAATTCAAGTTGGTCTTTAAAATATTACGCATGGGGAGGAAAAAAAACATTCTGCTCGAAAAAAACCTCGAGAGCTATTCACATGGAATGATGATATGCTTCTTATTCAAACATGGCTCAACATTTCAAAGGATCCTATTGTGTGAAATGATAAAAAAAACAGACATATTTTGGTTAAGAATCCCAGTCAATTAATAAAATCTTGATTCCATCGAATCAATGGTCCCGTTTAAAAATTTGTTGGGTTACAATTTAGGTGTTTATGGAAAGAAAAGCGGGACCTCAGAGAATGATATCATGGAAAATGCACATGTTTTTCTTTTTCTCAAGATGATGGTGCACCATTCAATCTTGAGTATGCTTGGCGATTGTTGAAAGATGAACCTAAATGGAAGGGAGCATTGATTGAAACTTCTTTGAAGAGAACAGACACTTATATACTAGCGAGGCATACTCATCATCACTGAATCCAGAGACACCTTCAAGTTATGAATTTATTTTAGCATCTCAAATGGAGCATCCAATGGGGCACAAGGCGGCAAAAAGGAAGGCAAAAGTAAATGCAAGTGCAACTGAAATCTTGTTCATGAGACAATGGGTAAAAGAGTAGCATCCATGTAAAAACTCACACAACTTAAAGGAGGAAGAAAACCATTTACTTTTGATGTTAAAGAAGGATGATGTGGAGTTTAAGGCAATACAAGACATCATGTCAGACACCACGCCCACGATGAATGAGAGTCAACACCAAGTTCATGAAAAATATTGTAATAAGCTTAAAGAAAAATATGAATTTTAGTTAAGATGAAATATAGTATTATGAAAAATGTAGTACTTGTTTAGGATCAACTTATGTGTAAAATGGTCATTAGTATCACTTTAATTCATAATAAATTTATTTCCCTATTTTTTTAGAAAAACTATTTAGTAATTATCATGATGACAAATAGCCATTAGTCAAACTAACCGGTATTCTAACTAGTCGTTGATAAGATGACACTATATATACTCCCATTCTTATCAAGTTTATCAATCTTTTCTGACTCTTCTTTCACTCCAATGGATTCAAATAGTTCAGAAGACCTTAGTAATCTCTTTTGGGAGTTAATAGATGATGAAGTTGGGAGTTGATAGATGATGAATTTATGGACAACACTATTGAGGAACAGTTGATTTTAATACTCGAGAGGGAACAACTATGGGTCACAATGGGTCTTACAAAATAACCATTTATAGAGATAACCATTGGAGGCGATCTAACAATCTCCCTTCTCAAGTGAATCTTCCACATATTATAACGTCGATAACAAACCAAAAAAGAGCGCTACTTGACTCCATCGTCAAAAGACTTTTGATACAAAGCTTCATTTGACTTGGATTCACTCATGCTATCCCATAAAGTTGAACCGCTAAGTATGATGGAGATAGGTGAAAGTGAATGACGATAGAGAATATCCAAATCATTTTATTCATGAATAGGACGATTCAATAAGTTTTTTTTAGGAACATCATTGCATGTGGTTTTTCTGTCAAGTCATGTTATAAATAGTTCTTAAAGGAAGCTGCCTTATCAGGAAATCAGTTCAATGAATTCTATATGGCCTTTTAAAAATCGTCGAAGTGTGCAAATGGTATAGGTTGACACATTAAAATGATATCTTGGTGGGTAGTTGCCAGGCAAAAAGGGTTGCAAACCGGGTGAAAATTACTCTAATTGGTGTGCGAGCCCGTTGGTTTGCATCTAACTCATGTAAATTACTCATATCGGTAAATCATGTTCATTGAACTCTCTAATATATGAAGAGATAAAGAAGACAAGAGACTAAAGAAAGATGTTTCACTGCCACTTATTGATAATGATTACACAACACACTATATAATATAACAAAAGGCACACAGCCTATTAATAACATGAAATCTTAATACTCACTCAAATACTACATTGTTGGCATGTGCATCCACACTGCAATATCTTCACAGAATGAAGAGATTGTTTATTTGCGCTTAACTGTGATAGGACTCCTTACAATGTGTTTTCCATCTGTCCATTGCAAATTCCCGAATTGGTATTTCCGCCGTGGAGTCACATTTGTTGCCTGCACAATAACTTGAAATGTCTTCTTTTCACCAGTTTTCTTGAAAGTCAAGGACTTAGGTAGAACGGAAATTTTATATCCAGACAATTGAGCTTTTGCAGAATATGTACTTGGTGGCCCAACATTGGTGACTGTCCGGGTGACATTAACAGCATTTAACCCAAGATTCGGTAATGTGATTGAAGGGTAATTCAAGTCATCTATGCTATGAGTTCCTGAACAAGTAAATGTCATGTTGAAATTAAGTGCTGAAATGAGTTGCTTGTTGTATCCAGAGGCACATAAGAAGTTTAAGTAATCCTTAATGCCTAGATCATAAACAAGTCCAGGATCTATTGCAAGGTCAGGTTGAATATGTCCTGAACCATAAGCAAATGGATTCGCAGTTGTGTTTTCAAATGCATCCTGAATTGGCCTGTTCGTGTTATCTCGTGTACTTGCTGCAAGGATGTATAATTAAATAAGTTAGGACTCTTGTGGTTAATAGAAAATATATGCATTGTGTGTGCTTGTGTGTACCTGTGGTCATGATAGCTGATTTAATAGCTGCTGGACTCCAATTAGGATGCAATGTTTTGATAAGTCCCGCAATGCCGGCCACATGAGGGCAAGACATAGAAGTTCCTTGCAGCACATTGAATGGAGTTTTTTTGCGGTTGTCTGTTATTAAATTAGATGGACTTGCGTACAACGAATAGGCAGCAAGTATGTTCACACCTGGTGCAGTTACATCAGGCTGAAACAAAAAAAAATTAAATACCCCATTGAAAAAAGAAAAAAAAGACAACTACGGAGGACCATTACTATAGATAGTTGATTACTAGTCCATGTATATATACACCTTGAGTATTGATGGCTGAATTTTATTTGGTCCTCTAGATGAGAATGAAGCCATTACTGGAGCTGGCTTTCTTGGATAGAGTGTTTTTGCTCCTGAAAACTTTATTGTAGTACCGGTCTTTAATTTAGAATCCCTGCAATTTTAACATGTCAACAAAGGTAACAGCTTTAAAAGTAAGTGTGTGTCTGTGGGAGGCAGAGTATGAAGGATATATAATCAATTACATGGAAGTTATGTCAAAAGCAGGAGCATGTGAGCCTGCACGTTCTGGTTCATCGTGATGAGGTGGTGGACTTGCTGTAATAGCTGTTTTGGACACAGACACACAAGACAATGTATGAGGTTCTGCAAGAGTTGTTTTCCCTTGTTTTGGTTGATTAGTCAAAAGCATTCCCTTTGCGCCTGCTGATAAAGCTTCCTGACCCTCAGCAACTGATTTTATATTTCCTTCTCGAATGCACTCCACTATTTTCCCCTTCACTTTTGAAGGATCAAGTGTTCCTCGCCTACAAAATCGTCTACAATGACATATATATAACATATAAAAAGTGTAAGAAACAATCATTTAATTAATAAGTAGGTTATTTTAAAGTAAATCATTTGAGATTTGTACTTACGCAGCACGATTTGTTGCATTGGCAAGTTTACCGTCCGTAGCAAGAATCAGAGAAAAGGCCTGGTTAGGTGGCAAGTCTACAAAAAGACTGGCTCCCTAATAATAGAATTCAAAATTAAGTATTATAACTTAATAATAACACAACAATAAGAAAAGAAATGATGAGATTCAAGATGACATATACCATCACTTGTTGATTGTCGGTAAAAGTTATAGTATAATAATGAATCAACAGCAATAATAACAATAAATTTGTCAAAAATATAATAATCAGAATGTTAAGAATGATACCCTGAGTATTTGGTTACCAATGGTTATGGTACTGCTGAAGTCTCTATCTAATGTACTGGCAGCAATTGTGAATACCCATGGAGCTACATTCACAACACTTCCATCGGTTGGTCCATCATTACCTGCAGAGGCAACTAATAATATATTTCTAGAAAGTGCATGGAATGCTCCAATTGAAACCGGGTCTGTAAGAATATCTTCGGGATAAACAATGTGATTGCCACCAGCTGAAAGTGAGATTATATCAACACCATCACTAATGGCTCGATCAATAGCAGCTAATACATCAGCATCAAAGCAGTCATGACCATCATCTGTCAGAGACCAGCACACTTTGTAGGTTGCAACTCTAGCTCTTGGCGAACCACCTTTTGCAGTACCATTGCCAACAGCAAATACACTTGCATCTGGTACAAAGTTTCCCCCAGCTGTTGATAGAGTATGAGTACCGTGGCCTTGAAAGTCACGTGCTGTTCGTTGCCATGAGGGAAGCTTGCCATTGGATGCCTCATAAGCATTGCTGAAGAATCTGGCTCCAATTAGCTTCCTGTTTATATATAACAAGAATAATTAATCCTACTCCAATCAGTTTTCCCTATCTTGGTAACCACGGAAAAAATCTGCATCCGAGGGTCCCAAACTAAACGAGGTAGTCCTAGTAGGATCTCCGGACATAGGTGAAAATTGACATTTATATGAATATAAATATTTTCATTTCCATGATTTTGATTTGCACTTGATAACAAATTAGATTACATTGTTCAAGAAAAGACATGTGAAAAATGGATGGAAGGTCATAATTCATAAGCATGGGAACATTTTCTGTTTTGAACTAATTAATTGAGTGGGTGTGCCTAACTAGCTTCTGTTGGTTTTAGTTGCACTGGTGTTTTTAGAAATATTGAAGTTAGTTAAAGTTTGTTAATTATCTACTAGCTCTATATATAGTTTTTCTGAAATCTCATGAACCATATTTTAATCAATCAATCTGAAATCTAAGAAGTTTTTCTCTCTATCGAGCTCTCAAACTCATTTTTCCTATAAGATGAATCTTTATCTATTTGATGATGTGATTTGTAACAGGTGTATAATGTTGATGCAATATGGTAATGATGAGTTTATTATATACATGTTATGATTTGTAAAGGTGATTGGTTGAATTTAAAGGGTTGAGTTTCTCCATTTATAATCATATTCATTTCTTTCATTTTAAGAGAGAAAAACACAGAAGTTTAAAAAATTTATAAAATAAACAAGACTTAAACGCACTTTTGGTCCCTTAACTTTTCACTAGTTGTGATTTTGATTCTCTATTAAAAAAATCACTTTCCATCTCCCTAAGTTTTTCCCATTTGTAACCTTCAAGCCCCCCGTAATTTTGACTCAGTCAAAGCCTACGTGGCGCCTCACTTTAGTGACTTGGACGCCACGTAGGCAATTTTTTAATTAAAAATAAAAGATAAAGCCAATAACCAATGATGGTGGAACTTAGTGGTAAGGTACATCATCTACTTTTTGTGTTGATCTCTCTTTAAATGAATTTCTCCATTTATTTTGAAAAATTAAAAAGATTAGAGAGAGAGACCTATTGCAAGGATTTTTCTTGTGTTTTTCAAATTTGCTAATTTCACATGCTTTTCCTCCACGCCATTTTGATGGGACAGGGCCAAATCCTTTGTCGTTGAAGCTTTTGGATTCCGGCCAAACACCTAATCGATTTCAAGGTTGGAAACAAAAATAAAAATCGTTAATATGTTATTTTAAGTTGTCAAAGAGATTGCTTTTTTAACATAGTAAAAGAAAGA
The DNA here is from genome assembly GCF_051527215.1 of Medicago sativa. NCBI lineage: Eukaryota > Viridiplantae > Streptophyta > Magnoliopsida > Fabales > Fabaceae > Medicago > Medicago sativa. The sequence continues at coordinate 80,067,412 of NC_140755.1, read as the reverse complement.
TTTAAATGCACTTTTAATCCTTTTATGTTTATTTTTTTGGCCAAATTCCTTTTTTTTTTAAATGAAGTTTTGATCTCCTATTTTAAAATCAGTTTTTGATCCCTAATTTTTTTCTTATGAGTTTTAGTCATTTGTCCATTTTTTGGGCCATCTTTATGATGTGTCATATTCATTTATAGCGTGACGACATATTTTTGTCGACAATAATATTCAATGGGCCTAATAGATGTTGTCACGTCATAAATGAATATATCAGATCATAAAAAAATAAGACGAGAGACCAAAATCTAAAAATAAGTTAAATTGGAAAAAAAAAAAAGGTTTTTAAGATATGGGACCAAAACTTTCTTTTTTGTAATTAATAATAATAATAATAATAATAATAATAATAATAATAATAATAATAATAATAATAATAATGGAACAAAAAATGCATTTAAGTCTAAAAGAAATTAGAAAATTAAACTTTAGTTTTTGAAATTCTTTGAGACAAATATATTTCATTTCCCTGAAATATGATATTTTGTTAGGACTGTAATGTATTTCATTCTTTTTTTTTCTTAAGGATATTTCATTCTTTTTTTTAAATGGTGGCATTAAAATGCATACAAATATTTTACCTAAGTTATTCAACAAATGTCAATACTTTAGTGTTTAATTTAAAAAAGGAAACTAAAATTATAATGAATTTTTGTGGGTACTAATTGAAGTTGGAACAATAGCTTATATAACGTGCCAGCAAAAGATGCAAAAAAGCTTACCCGTGTCGATGTTTGCGATTATTGTATTTTCACCAAATCTCCCCTTTTGCCATGCAGTGTTCTTAGCATTTCTGCGCAGTCCAAGAAATTCCCATGACCGGGTAGTGTGTAGTTTATTAGATTTGCTCAAGAACACTGACACTACATTTGCCTTTTCTGCTCAAATGGAAACATTATAGTGAGTGTCAACTAATTTGAACAAGATTTTAATTTGACAAGCTAGGCCATTATTACTTACGTTATTGAAAAAATATAAGTTGAGAAGACTATATTTTCTACCGAAACAACACTAATTGGACTTGGATGATGTTAATGTCATTGAGTGTTGCTATTTTGACATTTATTGTTTCTTAGAAACACATGGAAATGATCAAAAACACCCCAGCGGTAGTTAATTAATGCTGGCTTCAAAGCAAAAAACCGGCGGTAATTAACTACCACTGGTTTTTTTTGGGTCATTTTCATGTGTTTTTAAGAAACAATGGATGTCAAAACAACAATTTCCAAAAAAATTAGATGCTAGTGGTGTAAATTTGGTCAGAAAATGTACAAACTTTGTTTCTAATTTTGGTATCAAAAAAGAAACTAGTGATTGGAGAATCAGATTTTTTTTTTTTTCTATTACAATCGTTAAAGGTTTTAGTGACAATTTATATTGCCACTAAAGATAATTGTCGCACAATCGTTAAAGGTTTTAGTGACAATTTATATTGCCACTAAAGATAATTGTCGCTGAAAGTAGTTTTTGTTGCAGTGATATATGCCACTAAATCTATTTTCTCTAGTTGTCACTATGGAAAAATGCTCACTTGCAATATCTGCAGCTTCTTCATCTTCAAGTAGAGCAGCAAAGCCATTGATGTGCTTGTTATATGAATAAATGATTGCTTCTTTTGCTTTCTCCCGGCTGTAAAAGAATAGTACAATAATATATCAATCAACTTTTTTGGAAGTGTAATTATTATTCTTTCTTTTCGGGTACAATAATTGTCTTAACTTTTTAAAGCAAAACAAAAAAAAAATTGTTTTTAAAAAGTATTAAACAGTAAGTAAATGCGATGGTTATGATAAAGTAGAATAAATAATTGGCTAATGAAACATTTTATTACATAAATTTGGTGGATTCTAGGGTGAACCATCAAACAAGTGGTTCACCGGTGGACCATTTAATTTTTACCATCAGATAAGATTAATGGTTTAGATCTATTATAATTAAAAAAGAGAATATTTACAATTGCCCACCTACAATCCTGTCATACCTCACCTTCTTCATTCACTCTAGTGCCTTTTCTATTAAGGTGAACCATTGGTTTAAACTCATGTTTTATTTTGAAAGAATTAAAACTCATATGTTCTATGTTTTTACTAAATTGGTTTGAATTTTCTTTAAGTGCTTTTGGTTTGAATTTTCTTTAAGTGCTTATATAAGCAAAATGGATGTTAATCAAGAATCGCTGAAATCCCATTGATTTAAATGTTCTTCCTGTTTTCATCTTATTCAAATATTAAGAAAATTAATTAATCAACAAAACTTAATCCAAAGGACAAGCGTTTCAAACAGAGGAATTTGAAATTGGGTATGATAAGATGTGGAACACCTACAACAAACATGAAACACAATTTCAAATCCCGAATGAGGGAATATTAACAAAAATTTGATCAATTTTGCAGAGATCTTACATCTTTATAAAAGAGGGGGAAATTAATGATTGAAATTTTTCTTGCCTTAAAAAAGAACCACCAGTTAGTAATGGTGGTGGTGGTGGTGGTGGTGACGGTAGAGTCACCGTGGGATGAGGATGCACGTGGTAGTTGTGATGAAACTCAAAACAAGGGAGAAGAGAAAGGACAAGATTGTGTGTGGTCAATTGTAAATATTCTGTTTTATAATTTTAATGGATCTAAACCATTGATCTCATCTGATGGTAAATAATAAATGGTCCACCGGTGAACCACTTGTTTGATGGTTCACCCTAGAATCCACCCATAAATTTGTCGGTTATCGTTATCTAACATGCTACATGTTGCACGTACTTTTTAGAGAAAACAGTTTTTTCTATAGTCGAATGTTATTTGTTAGTATGTTTTGTCAGTGGTCTGGATTTGAATCTTTGAGCTCTATATATCTCAAACTTTTCTAGTATTCCAACTCAATCATTTGATTTTTGAGCTAGACTTTGAGGATACAACAATGTTAATCATACGGTGCATTAGTGAGTGATGTCTTGCATCATGCACAAGCTAATTTCTATTCAATCAATAAATCTTACCATTAAATTATTTGAGATACGATATGACTTATAATTCAATGATAAAAAAAATACTTAAGCATACTGTAAGACCGTTTTATTTATACATCTTAGAGAAAGCCTAAAAAAAATCATTTAACTGTTAAATGTGTTAAATGTTTTCGCTATAGTTCTTCAAGGAATCAATATTACAAAAATATATTTGAATGTTTTTTCTTAGTAAGTTTATTGTTGTTTTATCAGTAGTTAATAAGTTCTTCCTATGACGGATTGTTTGTGGGAGAATCCAAATTTAATTTCTAATAAAAATAATTATTGTACAAATTTTACTTGTTTTTTGGTTGAACTCAAAATTATTAGGGTACTATTTCCTAGAAACCAGAGATTTAACAAAAAAACTAATGTGATTTTTTTTAGTTAATTTGATCATTAAATCTGTCTTTTTTCAAGAAAACCCAAATGATAGTATATTAATATACTCAAACCGTACTAAAAGTACGACAATATTCCAAAAGGGAAAGCCATAATCAACAACAAAGACCAATGAACCTAGCCTTAACGCAAAAATCACGTGCTTGACACCCAACTCCAAAATATTCTCACAAATGAATAAAGATGATTGATATTTTGACAATCAATTTCAAACAATTTTTAGGGATAACATTTTTTTTATTGGACAATAATAATAGAGAGAAAAAGAAAGAGAAAGTACAGTGAAAATATGAGAAAGAGAGTTGTCATATACTCCCTCCGTTTCTATATGTAAGCACATTTTTATTAGATGTAAATGGTGCTTACATATAGAGACGGAGGGAGTAAGTTATTTAAAAATCGTTGTTCAAATATCAATTCGCATGAATAAAACCCACACAACCAAGTGAATTCACACACCAATTAAATTATTAGAATATATATACCAATGTTTACACATGAAACCAAATGGGTGAAGATCCTCTCCATTCATTATCCTCTCCATTTCTACCATTTGGAGAGATAAAGACACATAAAAAAGTCAAAAGTAATTAATCATGGTGGGACCCACTTTATGGTAAGACCCACTACCCATTTTATGTGTCTATCTCTCTCCAAATTGCATACTTCCATTTATTTTATAAATGGAGAGGATCTTTACCCAAAGCAAATGAACAATAAGTTGCACCGTTAATCAGTGGCGGAGCCCTTCATGGGTTGAGGTGGGCCACGGCCCACCCCCAAAAATTTAAAATTCAATGATTATAGGTCTATTTTGCGAGATTTTATACAATTTTGTGTCGGTTTTAGGTTTCGGTTGATCCAAATTCCTGCAAAGTGATGTAGTGGCCCACCCGGAAAATTTAAATAATTCAATTATAGGTCTATTTTGCGAGTTTTTATACAATTTTATGTCGGTTTTAGGTTTCGGTGGATCCAAATTCCCGCAAAGTGATGTAGTGGTCCATCCGAAAAATTTAAATAATTCAATTATAGGTCTATTTTGCGAGCTTTTATACAATTTTATGTCGGTTTAAGGTTTCGGTTGATCCAAATTCCCGCAAAGTGATGTAGTGGCCCACCCAAAAAATTTAAATAATTCAATAATATGTCTATTTTGTGAGGCTTTAAACAATTTTTCAACGGTTAATTTTAGTGGCCCACCCTAACTTTTTTTTTTAGCTCCACCACTGCCGTTAATTATTTTTTATGGCAAAATCATTCCTTTTCGAAAACAACTAGGGGACACAACATTAGTTCTGTGTTGCAGAAAATAACCAAGTGAATTAACACACCAATTATTTTAGTAATAATTTTTACTGCTATCCTTAGTTCTGTGTTGCAAAAAATAACCTTATTTCTCAATTTTCAGATCGATCATATGTACGCCAACTAAATAAAACGAAATGAGAATTTCCAACAAATTCAACCCACAAATTCGATGGATACTAGCACTTCATTTACCAACAAACTACTAATACACTACAAATGTGTCTTTTGTTGGTCGGTTTAGCTCATAAAATCACTAATGAACAATATATATTTAATGATGTTTTTGTGATTTCAATACATTCAAGAATTATAGTGACAACGTCTCACACATTTAGCGATGAAAATGACAATTTAATATACTTTTTAATGTATTAATTGATAGTGATCAATAACAATGATTTGTATATCATTACTTGAAAGTGACACTCCCAAAAAAATATTTGTTTAATTGTTCAAAACATAAAAACAACAAACCTTTTTTTTATTAAAAACTGTATTACTTGTTTTTCATATTAAAAAGATAGTACTCCAGTACTGTTACTTATACTAACAATGAATCAATAAACTAATTAAATAGTTATAACTTATATATATCAACAAGCATTGTATACCTTCCCAAAGTTGAACTTAGTAAATCATAATGAGAATTGGTAGCAATTTCAAGTTCAAGAGATGTAGGGCGGGGTCCATGAGAATGTGCTCCCAAGTATACAATGTAACACTGTTCAACAAGACCAAAGGTTGGTGAAATGTCACAAATGATGGGAATTTAGCAACACAATTGCAAAATCATCATGATATATAGTTTGAAAGAAGAAACATCATATTAATCAATACAAGCCTACCTTTTTGGTGCCATGGACGGCTTCTAGCAAGAACATAAAAATGAAAAGTAACGAAACCATAGTGTGCAGAGAAAATAGGGAGCCACTCATTTCTTTCAAGTACTTGGAGTTGGTTTTCACTTGAGGAACTTCATCTATCTAGTACCCTACATATATAGACCTCTCTCTCTCTCTCTCTCTCTCTCTCTCTCTCTCTCTCTCTCTCTCTCTCTCTCTCTCTCTCTCTCTCTCTCTCTCTCTCTCTCTCTCTCTCTGTGTGAATAATATAGCATGTGTTGTTTCTTCTCAATTGGCCCATGGAGAAAGTGCTTGACATAGCTTTTGCTTTTCAAAATATATATTGGAGACATCTTTATCTTTTCCTTTTGCTTTTCTCTTTAATTATTTTGGTAAAAGCGTAATCCACATATGAAATAAAAATATTCTCAACGATCATCTTGAGATTATATTTGGATGACAAAACCCTAGAAAAATTTTGCTGATGATATCATGAAATAATTTTTTTTATTTATTTTGAAAGGGTTGATGATATCATGATTGGAGTGTTTGTAGTTTTTTTCTTAAGGAGAGTGTTTGTAGTTTTTTTTTTAAAGAAGAGTGTTTGTAGTTGGATTGGATCAATTTCGAAGTAAAAAAATCATCAAATAAAATGCATTAAAATAGTATGCGTTCCGTTAGGTTTGGATGCATTTCTCAGGAAAAAAAAACCATTTGATTAAATGGAGTTTCGATGAAGTTGATTTATTAGCTTTTTTAGTGGATTGGTTTATTAATCTTTATCGATGCATAATTATATATTTACTAGACATTTTTTATAAGTATTATACTATTATTATTCTTCAACAAAAAAGTATTATACTATTATTAGTCCCCTATTATTTTCCGCTCACGAATTTAGTTCCTTTTTAATTTGTTATTTTGGTTCCCAAGTTTCAAATTGTTTGCATTTCCCCACGTAATCCGGTGAAGTGTAGGAGATGTGAATATGATAGGCTGAGTTAGACTTTGCAAAGTTAAAGTTTGGAAATGTTAAAGTATAAGTTTGGTTACTACCGGCCTATCGTATACTTACTTTTAAGATTAAAGTCTGACATTTTGAAAGCTTGCTATAGTCTGCAAGTCTATTTAAAAGTCTGTTTCATATCAACATATTTAAATATGTAATGTGATATAAGTTTAAAGTGAATATCAAACTAATAGATCAATAAGATTAAACTTTCTTTTGATGTTTGTTTAATATGAATTTTTAGATTATTTAACTATATTTTTTTAAGAAATACTATTTAACTATATATTATATCATATCTTAATTCTAGCTTATAATATTACATTAAAATAAGTTTAAGTTGTTGAATAGGTTAACAAATTTATAATTTAATTCAAAATAAAAATATGGCTAAATTGTGTTTTTGGTCCCTTAACTATTTAATTAGAATCGTTTTGGTCCCTTACTTAAAATTTGATTTATTTTGGTATCTTAATTTTCTCTCTGTTACATATTTTGGTCATTTCCGTTAATTTTAATTCAAAAATGTTAGAGTTTCTTGATCTTCTTCAACAAAAAAATCCAGAAAAAAATCATCTGAATCCTTCATCACCTTCATCATTTTGTGGAAAAGTATGAAGAACAACACAACAAAATCCAACATCAAGGATACCAATAAAATCCAATAACAACAACAACAACAAACAACAGTAAAAGAGATTAACGAAAAAACACATAATCATCAAATGAATAATTGGCAAAACCAACAAAAACCCATCAACAACAAGAAGGAAGATAACTCTTATTTTACTCCTAAATTCTACAATTTTTATTTTAATTATTGTGATGTTGTTGATTTGTTGCTTGTCACAACTTGTTTATGAAGCCCTCTCTCTCTCTCGTCTCCTCTCATCTCCCATGACCTCTCTTTCTCCACTCCATTTTCTAATTTTTCTAGATCTAGCAAATTACTCCTCAAACAACCTGATTGTTGGTAATGAGTTGTTGAACTCTGAAAGGAAATAAACTTGCAGGAACGAAACAAAAAAGGGGATTGATGTGTTAAATTGTAGGGTTTCGAAATTTTGATGATGATGATAATGAAGGTTTGCGAGTGTCACCCATGGGGGAAGAAAAAGAATGGTTATAGGTAAAAAATTGAGAAGTGGGAATAAGTTATTAGGTTTTGATTTGGGTAATGGTGGTGGGAGAGATGAAATTGAGATTACTATAATTGTGATTTTGAAGATTAGTATTTTGATTAGGGGTTTGATTGAGTTTTAATGTTCAGTTTATGGTTTTTTATCTCGAATTTTTCTAGGATTTTTTTATTGATGGTTGATGTAGATGATATGAAGATGAAGAAGAGTGGAAGAAGATGAAGAAACCCTAACATTTTTGAATTAAAATTAACGGAAAGGACCAAAATATGTAACAGAGAGAAAGTTAAGATACCAAAATAAATCAAATTTTAATTAGAGGACAAAAGTGATACTAATTAAATAGTTAAGGGACCAAAAATGTTAATTCAAAAAGAGCCCAAGTACTAAATTTGATTAGTAATAAATTTGATACTAATTTAAATAAATATAAATAATATTATTTATTACTAAATAATATTATTTAAAGAGCCCAAGTACTAAATTTTTTATGGATCTTGTTAACAAGTGCATCAGAGACATTTGTTAAGGAATCCATAAATAAAAATTTTGTCTTGAAAATATAAGTTGTTATTTTTTATCAAATAATAATTACACCAATTTTTTTATTTTATAAAAAACTTACTTATTTTGATTGTTTAACTAATGCATCTGGGACACTCATTAACATCTCCTCGAATGTTTTTTTTTTTTTAGGAAAATGCTAGCAAGTGTCTTAATGACACTTGATAAGAAGTTTAAAATAGTTTTTTTTTTTAATTTGTGTATTCAACACATTAAAATAACAAAAAGAAACTTTTTTTTACGTTAAAGTTATCAATAATTTTCATTTTTAAATAGTTACCAAGTGCCCTAATAGAAAACCCTCTTTAAATCTTTAAATCCTTAGCAAGAGTTTTTTTCAACGAGGGAGTACTACTACTAACCCTTGTAGCATTAAATGGAATTTAATAAAGTTTACTACTCCCTTCGTCTCTATATCTAAGCACTCATTTGACTTTATTTTTGTCCTTAATGTAAACACTTTTTCAAATTACTAGATGTATTCATTATATTTTTTTCCTAAACATACCCCTCATTAATACTACTAACTTGTCTTGAAATATGAATAGTCAAATTTAATACACATACAAACAAATGACATTTTAGTAATATTAACACACAAAACATATACATTAATTATTATGACAACTTTTCTTAAGAAATGTGAAAAAAGCAAAGAGAACTTACATACAGGGACATGGATATGGACGGAGGGAGTAAATGACCATTCCAAATCCTCTTTAAAAAAAAAAGGATTTGCTAGAACACACCCACTAGATTTTATGTGGGAGTGTTTTAGCAAACTACACCTTAATGTGTATTTAACTACTTTTTAGTTATCAATTGCTAAAATACTCCTTCTAAAATATAAGTAGGTGTATTCTAGCAAATGTCTATAGGACTTGTTAACGTACACCCACTTATTTTTTAGAATGTGTGTTATAGCAACATGCACCTTAAGATGTATTTATCAACTTTTTAGTTATAGCTTGCTAAAACACTCCCACATAAAAACTAGTGAGTGTATTCTAGCAAACCCATAAAAAAATCTATTCCAAATCTTTAAAGTATCATTGGATCAGAAGCTCCACTCTTTGTAAGTGAATCGACACATATATTTTCCTCTTTAAAGTATACTTTTATCTTAAATATGTAGAAAGTTGCTCTTACTGTACTACAAAAATATGTGCATGGTAGGTACGAATAATTTAGCATATATAAGGCATTTTGCTTTCTAAGGCATCTTTTTTTTTGAAGAAGGCTTTCTAAGGCATCTTAATGTTCATAGCTAGCTTTAATTAATGTTCCAATCATGAAAGCATTTTGCTGACAATATAAACATGAGTTATGTTAACTTCTACCCTAAAGACACATGTTAAGGAACTTAAAATGAACAATTTGCGTTGTAAAATATGATAATTTAACTTTTTACAAGTTGACTACACGACTTTTGATATGTATATTTCTATAATAAATTCCTTAACATATGCCCTTGAGGGCACAAGTTAACATTTGCATATAAACAAACATAAAATTTTGATTCTTAGTCTGGAAATTCCGAGTAATTATTTTTTCTTGAGGAAATTAATCAGCTTTTGTTTTGTAAAAGAGCCCCTTTATTACTGTAAAAGGATATTCCAATATAGATAAGTTTATGTTCTCTTAATGCAGAAAAAAATTTAGCTTTTACTTTTTTTTTTAACCTTTTTTTAATATATTCACTTGACTTCTTATGTAAATAAATAGAAACTTTCTCTTAGTTTACTCGAAATGTGTGCATGGTAGGTACGAATAATTTTAGTATTTATGGAATTTCTTTACAAATAAAAATATTATATTTCTTTGATCACTAAAAACTGGTTAGTTAAATATGTTTTTAATCTCTATAAACATATTCATTTTTCATTTTAGGCTCTTTAAATTATTATTTTTTGACTTTTAATTCTCAAAAGTTTCTCATCTTCACTTTTGGACTTTGGTCCATCCTTTTAACTAAAAACATATATAGAATACATATTTTTGAATAAAGTTTTGCAAATACATTAAAAAAAATTGGCGCATTTGAAGTAGATTTGGATCAATTTCAAAGTAAAAAATCATCTAATCAAAACACTAAAATAACATGCGGTTTTGTTAGGTTTGGATGCGTTTCTCTAGAAAAAAGCAATTGATCAAATGGGGTTTTGATGAAATTGATTTATTCACTTTTTGTTTGGTAGATTGATTTAATTATCTTTATCTATGAAGTCTAGATACTTAATACAATACGACACTGCTATGAATTTTTTCTTTAAATTAAAGATATGATGTTGCCGGGATACTTTAATAAAAAAAATAAATTTAAACTACATATTAAAACTCAATATACAAACTATGGACTAAAACTCAAAAGTAAAAAAAATAAGCGCATAATGTAGACAAAACAGACATAAAACAACAATAAGACACAAGAATGAAATTGTCTTCACATGACAATCAACAATAACAGTGTTCTTCCTTTAAAAAAAAAAACAATAACAACGTTCTTAAAACAACAAAAAGAGACAAAACAGACAGGGGAGAACAAGATAATTATAAATATAAGTAATCTATACTATATATAAAGAAAACTACCCCTTTCAGTACACTTTTGGGTTGGACTTTTCTTTCCAAAAATACCCTTAATTTTTAATTTTAATTTTAAATACAAATAACACATGTAACAAATAGATAATAATAAATTTAATATAAGGAGAAAACTTATACATAATTCCTTATGAGTTGCTCTTACTGTTAGCCAATTATAAAATAACATGTGGATTACTAATCCACGTCACTAATCATCCCCGTTAACCCTCTTTTAACTCCGTTAACCACAGATCAAACTCACAAAAAACTAGCACAAAACAAAAATTCATGTTACTTTTTTATCAGCCGATTTTATGTTGTACATCTGCGTTGTTCCCGTCAATACAACCGACAAAGATTGCCAAGTATTTTCATATCCCTTCCACAAAAAACAGTATTTCCATATTATTTTATTACTTGCACAAAAAACAGTATTTTCATATTATTTTATTAATATAATCCTTAACCTCTAATCAATTGTAACAAACGTCAGCAAAAAATAATGGTAAAGATTAGACTTTAAATCCTCTAAAAAAGATTAGTAACAAACGTGAGCAAAAAAATAATGTTAAAGATTGGACTTTAAATCCTCTAAAAAAAGATTGGTAACAAACGTGAGAAAAAAATATTGTTAAAGATTGGACTTTAAATCCTCTAAAAAAAAAGATTAGTAACAAACGTAAGCAAAAAATAATGTTAAAGATTGGACTTTAAATCCTCTAAAAAAATATTAGTAACAAACGTGGGCAAAAAATAATAATGTTAAAGATTGGACTTTAAATCCTATAAAAAAAAGATTAGTAACAAACGTGAACAAAAAATATTGTTAAAGATTAGACTTTAAATCCTCTAAAAAAAGATTAGTAATAAACGTATGCAAAAAATAATGTTAAAGATTGGACTTTAAATCCTCTAAAAAAAGATTATTAACAAACGTGGGCAAAAAATAATAATGTTAAAGATTAGACTTTAAATACTCTAAAAAAAGTAACAAACGTGAGCAAAAAATAATGTTAAAGATTGGACTTTAAATCTTCTGAAAAAAAGATTAGTAACAAAATTGAGTAAAATATTATGTTAAAGATTGGACTTTAAATCCTCTAAAAAAAATTAGTAACAAACGTGAGCAAAAAATAATGTTAAAGATTGGACTTTAAATCCTCTAAAAAAAGATTATTAACAAACGTGGGCAAAAAATAATAATGTTAAAGATTAGACTTTAAATACTCTAAAAAAAAGATTAGTAACAAACGTGAGCAAAAAATAATGTTAAAGATTGGACTTTAAATCTTCTGAAAAAAAGATTAGTAACAAAATTGAGTAAAATATTATTATAAAGATTGGACTTTAAATCCTCTAAAAAAAATTAGTAACAAACGTGAGCAAAAAATAATGTTAAAGATTGGACTTTAAATCCTCTAAAAAAAGATTAGGACTCAAAATATTTTAGAAGAAAATTTGTTAGCACTATATTAAATATTAATTATCAATCAATTTCCAGGAGAAGAACATAATTTGTAGTCATTTGACGAGGTTGAAGGGGATACTCATAACTTATATCAGCAGGAATTCCTAAACTCAATTGCTCAAGAAAATATCCCACCGCACATTTTAAAGGTAAAAAAAGGTGCACCTTTGATGTTGTTGCGAAACATAGGCCCTAGATATGGCATGTGTAATGGGACACGATTGTTATGTCGTGTTTTATTTGAGAATATGTTGGATGTGGAAACCCTAACAAGAAGCAATGCTGGAAAAAGAACATTCTTTCCCAGAATTAAATTAAAAACAAATGTGAGTTCAGGACTTCCCTTTGTGCTTAGTAGAAAACAATTTACCGTTAGACTAAGTTTTTCTATTATCATAAATAAGTCACAAGGGCAGATCATTCCCAATGTGAGAATCTATCTTCCACGACATGTTTTCAGGCATGGTCAATTATATGTAGTTTATCAAGAAGAGTATCTCAAAATTCAACAAAAGTTCTCATTAAAGAATGGAAAATAGAAGGAGAAGATGGAGAATTTAGGAAAAATGTAGCTTTCAAAGATATTCTTTTATCGTAATCATAACAATGTTTCTTTTACATAACATGTCATTTATACATTTATGTTATGATGTTACTAATTACTATTAGAATAAACAATAAATGATCATTATTTTATCTTAATTTTATATGCGGGCAAACTAAAATATGTTGAGTTCAAAAATAATTTTGTTATATGTCTTGACAATATTTTGTTCATAAATCAATAGATCAATAATTTCCATTAATATTTTAAAATTTAAAATTTCTAATCAAAATTTTACAAACAAACAGAATAAAATAATCACATGCGTTAGCGCAATAAAAAGAGCGGACAGACGGGCACGATAGTGCCCGTCTTTCCGCTAGTATTGATAATAAATAAAGTGACAATTAGTCAATTACATTCTTAAAAAACAAAATAGTCAACTACATATATGTATATCACAAAAAAAGAACCTCGTTACTTAATCAAATATGTATATCCCAAAAATAACAGAAATACCACGTTTCCCGCGTGTATCAGTTTTTCACCGCATATCCCTTGCTTATCCCCAATGTATCTAAAAAGTATCGGATAATTATTTTAAAAATAAAATTTAATTTAATTTTTGGATACTCTTTCGATATGTATCGGGAGCATATCGACAGATATTAGTGCAAGATACGTATCGAATACCGATACGTCATCCATTTCGAACTATCTGAACTTCAGAGGTCTTTGTCTTTGCAAGCATATTTATATTAAGCTTAATTTGTTTTTAGTCCTCCTATTATTACTCGCTTACGAATGTAGTCCCCCCTTTTTTTAATTAATTATATTTTGGTCTCCAAGTTTTGAATTGTTTGTCATTTCCCCCCATATTTTGGTGATGTGGCAAAGGAACCGTCGATGTGTAAAAATTCAGTTGCATTCAATTTTATCTATGTCATTATATATGTTTCATCCATTTCAAAATATTAGTAAAAATTATATAGTTGGTCCTAATTTTGTTCTTTATACATAAACTTTCTTTTAAGTCTTCCTATTATTACTCGCTTATGAATTTAGTACCTTTTTTTAATTTGTTATTATATCTTGGTCTCCAAGTTTAAATTGTTTGTCATTTCCCCCACATATTTTGGTGAAGTGGCAAATAAACTGTCAATTTTATCCATGTCATTATATATATTTCATCCTTTCAAAATATAAGTAAAAGCTATGTAGTTGGTCCTAATTTTGTTTTATATACATCAATTTTTTTAACACTCGTTAGAATTCTTCTATTTTTATGGGTCTTGCTAACATGTGTCTCAGAGATAAAAAATTTGTCTTAAAAATATAAATTGTTACTTTTGATCAAATAATAAACACACCATATTTTTTTTAAACACTTACTTAATTTAATTGTTTAACCAATGTTTTTCTAAGACACTCATTTGCATTCTCCTTATGATTTTTATTTTTGGTTAAATAGTATAATGGTTAGTGAATAAATGAGATGTCTAAAGTTCGATCCTTAGTCTAATCTCTACATATACTCCCTCCGGTTTTTATTATAAGAAAAAGTTGACTTTTTAGGTTCATAGAATAATTAATGTATCTTATTGTAAATATAGACTAGATACATCACTTGCACAATGAACCAAAAAATTAATTGTTTCTTATAATAAGGACCGGAGGGAGTATACTATTATGCAATGTTAACATACTAATTGAACTAAGCTCACGGAAACTCTCAGAATTTTCTTTATTAATTTGTGAATACTAACTAAACCTTGTAGCATTAAATGGCATTTAATAAAGTTGATTAAATGACTTCCTTCGGATAGTAAGTGTTGCTCTCAATGATTGAGACACAATAATGATCAAGACTATAGCTTTCAATAAGTGATAGATACCCTTCATATCATATGGTGTAAGCATCAAAGTATCAGATGCATCATGTACTTAGTGTCGGTCAATAGGCCATAGACACCATATGAAGTAAAACTTTAGACCATACCTATGAAGCATACTTATACGATACCACACTGATACAACACTATAGAGAAATTTTTAAATTTAAGATATAATACAATCTAGACATTTTAATAAAAAATTAAATTTAAAACAAAATATCTAAATGCATAATATGTAAATATAAGTTGATGAAAAGTTGATGTGTGTGACTGTTTGCGTGAATCTGTTGGTTATCAGCTCTAAAAGGTGGCTCCGGCGCGAGATTGGTTGAGATTTCGTTGGAGCTGCGAGACCTCGCTTCCGATGCGTCAATGATTGTCGACCCTCATGCTATGATGAATGGTTGTTGGTTCTGTTTTTAAACAACCTTCAGATGTTCCTGTTTGGCCTCAGATTGTAAGGCCATAAATGGATGCTTTTGAGACTTGTTATTGTGGTCGAAACGATGAGTTGTGAGTGGAAGGATCTGTATCCGTGTTTGCGGTGAGGTTCATACACCGTTATTGGATCTTTTGGAAAAGGATGGGTTTGATTATTCAATCTCGTCAATGACTATTGGTTTGGTTCTATAATTAATCTGAATGTGCTTCGATGTATTGGACAAATATTCATTTTGGATTATTAGCTCGAGAGAGCGTGGCCTTTCTTCTAGATGGTTAATTCAGGCGGCCGTTTTGAAAAAATAACGGAAATTAAGATAGTGAATATTTGTATTAAATATGTTTGTAATTACTATTGTTTTTACAATTTTATCATTTAAGAGAGAGGGTTGGTTTATGTTTTCAACATGTTATTTATTGCTGATTGAAGAAAAAGATGTATAATAAATAAGGGCATTATGTAAAGAAATAATTAATGTAGTTGGAAATAACAAATAAGTCTTATAAAAAGGGACAAAAAAAATTCTCAAAAGGGTCTTATAATTAGGGACGGAGGTAGTACCAGATTATCCCAACTTTGAGGTAAAATTATAAGAAAACTAACATGATTAATTTCTTTTGTATATATTATGCTTTTGAAATTTATTTTTCCTCAGTAAATAATGATTTTGAAATTGGTCTAACAAGCTTAATTTCTAGCTCCACTCATGATTGGGGTTGGAATTAAAATTAAAATTCTAGCTAATTCTTTTTTCTTTCGGAATCAGTCAACTTTTGGTGTATAAACGAATTTAGCTTTTACTTTTATTTCAACTTTTTATTTCAATATGTTCACTTTTGACGCAATACCTTTTTCATTTTTTGACGAGACAATGGAAAAAAAAAAGGAAACAAGAAAAAAAAAACTAAGCTCGCGGACGAGCAATACCTACAACATTAGCTATCAACATTACCTACTACAACATTTATTTAAAATCTATATTATATGGTAGTAAGTTTCAGTCTTTATAAGTCAATCGACACATTCATTTCTTTTTTTAAGAGTATACTTTTTACTTAGAAAAATGATATTTGCACCGTCATTTTTTGGGACAAATTTTTTTTTTCCTTCTTTTTTGGAACAAAAATAATGAAGAGAAAAATAAAAAGAGAATAAAAACATAATATAAATATAAGAAAAAGATTTGTCATAAAGAATTGTCAGAAACTAATTCTACAAATATGATTTCTCATCTACTTAATATCTTTTTTTTTTGGGTACAATCATTTACTTAATATCTTAAATGAGTAGAAAGTTGCTCTTGCCGTACTAAAAACATGTGTATGGTAGGTACGAATAATTTATTATATAAGGCATTTTGCTTTATGTCTTATCTTAATGTTCCTAGCTTGAATGTTCCAAACATTAAAGCATTTATAATATAGATAAAAATAAAACTTTTGATACGAATAATTTAGTATATAATGCATTTTTGCTTTATATCTTATCTTAATGTTCCTAGGTTGAATGTTCCAAACATGAAAGTATTTATAATATAAACAAAAATAAAACTTTTGATTCTTAGTTGGGATTGAAATAAAATTCTTACTCATTATTTTTTCTTGAAGAAATCAATCAGCTTTTGTTGTGTAAAAGAGCCCCTTTATATGTATCTGTGTGTGTATATATATACATATATGAAGGAATCCTGTATATAATGGAAATAGGTTTTTATTTTTTGAAACAATGGAAATAGGTTTTTGGGTTGGTTCTTTCAAAAAAAAAGGTTTTTTTGGGTTGGTTTTTTTATTATTTCAATTATATCCTTAAATAAGTTTTTATATAAAAACAGTGTTATATTGTTGGTGTTATTAAAAAAAGATAAACATAATTTGTCAAATTTGTTACAATTTAAAAGTAAAATGTATCTATATTTATATTTATAATTTTAATTAAAATTTCATATAAAATATCGTTCAAAATATACATACTTTAGTGCAATAAAAATAGCAAATATTCCAACCCAATCACCGTAAAGGAGATTCCAACCCAATTATAATAGGTTTATGTTCTCTTGACGTAGAAACAAATTTAGCTTTTACTTTCTTTTACCTTTTTATTTTATTTTAATATATTCACTTCTTTTGTAATATATTAAATAAATTGAAACCGTCCACGTGAGCTTAGTTCAAATGGTAAGGACAAAGCATAATATATGCAAAGTCCGGGGTTCAAATCCCAAAAAAAATTGAAACTTTCTCTTACTTTACTCGAAGTATGTGCATGGTAGGTAGAAATGATTTTAGTATTTATGAAATTTATTTACGGATAACACTTAGGTGACATAGAGTTGGGTGACATTGGTGACATTGGTCAATCATAATGTCACAATACTTGTGAAAGAGAGAGAAACACAAGCATTGTGACATTGTAATTGGCCAATGTCACCCAACTCTATGTCACCCAAGTGCTACCCTTTATTTACATACTAGTGCTGTGCCAATGCATGTGATGCGTGACATTGTAATAATTATATAAAATATATTATATTATATTGATAGTATTTTAATGTAATATTTAAATTAAGGGAAATGTTAACTTGTGCCCTTAAGGCACAAGTTAATTATTCAAATATAGAAATAATTTATTGGAATGTGTGCAATGTATTTAATTTTTAACTTTTTAGTCAATTAAATGCACAAAATTTTAGGGAATACTTTTTCTTTTGGGTTTCTTTACATGTGCCCTAAGAGCACAAGTTAACACTACCCTTAAATTAAATATTTTTCTTTTATATGTATCACTTCTGTTGTAGATTTTATTTGCCTGTATTTACGGAAGCAAATTTTTGCATATCTTTATTATATATATTTGCACTATTTTTTTTTAAAAGTACACTTGACATCCTATTAGTGAAAAGGTTCATTTAATGATTTTTCTCATGTACACACAAGGTATGATGGAGTTTATAATAGGAAAAAAACAAACAAAATTGGAATCCAAGTATGGTAACCGAAAATGTTGTGCAAAAAGTCAGAATTTGAAATTGTTGTTTAATGCACCAATGTTTTCTTTTATGTACACAATAAATATGACAAAGTTTATAATAGAAACAACAATCATAATTTGATGAATTATCCTAAAATGTTATCTCTATTTTATAAGAGTATTTAATGCACATGATTTCAATCAAAAGTTATCTCTATTTGAAAAAAGAGGATTATTGTTATTTCCTTAACAGAATTTTATAGGAGTATGTTATGCATATAGTATCAATTTTTTCATATTTCCTTCATTTTTTCCTATTACGGAAATAATGAAGTATCTCTATCTCTATTATAAACATTTGCCTTAATTTTTTTGAAAAGTACACTTGGCACTCTTCTATGTTAAACTTCATTTAATGTATTACACACCTAAGCATCACTAATACACATGTGCACCTCATCATCTAATTGTAGCTTGATTATTGGCTATTGATAAATCATTGTTACATATTAACACATGTTTGACCTTGCCATTTATTACAATTGATACCGATATGAATGTCAATACAAAAGTGGCATCCTATAAGAATATGCTCTCTATTGAACCTACAACCATTTCATTTTATACGTGTATTTCCACTAACCAAACAATCACCCTTTAATGTTCATAAATGTCTTATAATTACGTGTGAAAAAAGTTCTAAATTAAGATCTGCATCAACAATTGTATTGCTCAATTTTTCTCTATAAATATTGGTTCAACTTTCACCATTTCATATTCATTCAAAGAATTCAGAATTCTTTCAAAATATCGTAACGAAAGTTGTGTATGATCGTGGTTCGGGTAAAAAGGTGTTTTCATTTATACTATTTTCTGTTAGTTCTCTCTCATTGTATTGTTTTTATTTGATAGTATTATCTATCTTATTTTTTTAATTCACTTATAAATTCTAGACTTCTTTATCAAAATCTAGGGATTATGGATCTAATATGTAACGTGGAAGCTAGACCTAGCAATTAGACATCTAAATTTTGAACTCACACCTTTCAAGCGATCATTTGATATCAGGATCAACACGTAGCAGCAGTACAATTTCGTCCAAGAATTTTTGAAGAATATTAATATTGAGAATGATTGATAAGGATCTATGAAACATGGAGATTTTTTTTTTCTTTCTACGAAACATGGATATAAACACGTACTAATGTTCTTTTAAGTGTTTACTGGCATTATCATCAAATTGTTTGTTGATAATTTTTTTTTTGGCTGAAATATATAATTTAGTTTTTTTTAAGGAATAATTTAGTTGTTTCTCCTTAAAAAAATAATTTGGTCGTTTCAAGTTATAATTTTGCTACGTTAATGTTGTTGTTTTTTTTTTTTGAAGGAATGTTGTTGGTTGGTTTTTATTGTCTTTGTTTATTTTTTCATATTTTTTAATTATATTTTAAAACAAAGCAATTTGTTTAGATGCACCAATAAAACAAAGTGATTTGATATATCAATATAAAATTGTTGGTATATACAAGCTAACTCATTCACTATATACGAAATTACGAGTCTATATTATTATAAAGATAAAAAAAATAGTACACGTGACATTTTAATTTGCTTACAAGATTTAATTGCTCTTAATTCTTCATTTGTAAATTTCCTACAATAAACACGTTACTTCTTTTTTGTTATTATTACTTACTCATATTAATTTAGTAATTTTTATGAACATTCAAAATCAAATCAAGAAAGAGAAAATTTTCACGTGCCAAAGCAATTGTCTTTTTTTATGGTGAAAATTTTATAATTTTTTGTCAATCATTTCTATACATGCTAACAATTCAATTAATAATCTTAAACAAAATAAATAAAAAAATATCTACTTCAAATCTCTATAATAAACAAAAGGCAAGCATAACAAAAATAAATCAAAATAGGCGAATAATTATTGATTTAAATTGTACTAGAAAAAAACTGATTATGATTTTATTATACAGTTTCAACTCTATTTTATTACTCAATTATAACGTAATCGTTGTATTTTCTTCATGATTTTTTTAATCTATGAAAATAATATCCTAAGTGAATAGAAAATCATTTTTACGTATTAATTTTCCTACGAAAAATTTAATAAAATAATTTTCCAAAAATTTGTTTTAATTTTTGGAAAAATAAATCAAGGTAGGCAAATTTCCCAATCAAACTTATTAGGCCATATTTTGTTAAAAAATTGAACAAGCAAGAATTTTGGTTAAGAAGTGTCCATTTAATCATACATTATCATTGCAAGAATTTTGTTTTGAATGAAAATTATATGCATTGATTTTAGTTGATTACATAATATGCATGGTCAAAGATATAATTCATAACACATTTACCTTCAATTCCTTAATGGTGATCATCATTTACCTTCAATTCCTTTTTCCTCTAAAAAATAATTTGTTCAATTCCTTCAACGTGATAAATGGATGATTTGCGTTTTTAATTATATGTTTAATGTTCAATAATCTGCAAGCCTTTTTCCCTATATATAGTCGATCTATCTTATATCATTTTCACTTGCTTATTCATTTCATACAATCTTATTACCTTTAAAAAAATTGCAATATGTTCCATTTCCGTTGTTTCTAAATATGCTAACATGAACTAAGTTGTATAATCACATTAGGTTAAGAACAACCACGTTAATTAACACTGCATCTTCATCAAAATCCTTAAGACATTAGATATATGGATCATCTCATTTATATGTTTCTCCTCATCTACCGATGCATTCAATATGAAACTTTAACTCACATATGACACATTAGCAACACTTAGTGTGATTTAATGGATGAAGGTTTATGCTCATTTCTTTCATGAGAAAAGAGAAAGTAAATTAGGAAATGAAAGATGATAAAAAAAATTGAGCATGAGAGAAATGATAATGAATATCTCCGCATTCAATACATCATAGAGTTCAGAGTTATGAGGAAGCCTACAATGAGTTGGATCATTACATTTGTCTAAGAGAAACCCCACAAATGAGATTGACACCACATCTTCATTCAAAACCTTACTACATTAGGTATATTGGACATCTCATTTATATGTTTCTCAATATTTACTCTTGCATCAAATGTAAAAGGTTAACTCACACATGTCACATTAACTTCTTCTCTCTAAGGGTGAGAATCTTGGTGTCTATGATTTGACGAAATATCCAAATAAGATTGGAGACACAACCTGTAAAAAAGATGGGTTGGTGGCACTTTTATAGAGGGGCGTTTTTACCCATTTCTTTCGTGAGAAGAGCGTAAGTAAAATAGAAAAAGAAAGAAGATAAACGAAATTTAAACATGAGAGAAATGGTAAGGGAAAATAACGTGTTTTTGATAATTTATGAGTTTGTTGATGGAGTTATAAATTATTTGGGTAATTTTTCTACCTAATATTAGAATCATTAAAAAAATGTCACATAAATTTAAAATGTCTAATAAACGTGTATTTTGTCAACTCATCATAACACATCTACATTTTTCCTTTTTCATATCCTCCAAAGACCAAAAGTGAAGGAATTTTAAATATTGCTTTCAGCAAAAAATAATTCCATCAAAGTGAATGACATCAAAAGTTTAAAATGTAAGATAATAAACTTAACACAAATGACACCTAAAAATTAACAAAAATAAATCATCGTAATGCTGGGACTTCCTATGAAGCTTACGTTGAATTATATTCAACATCAGACTAAAAGAAATCACACAAATGAGATTGACACCATATTTTTATCCAAAAGCTTTAGATACATGTATACGAGTTATTTCACTTATATGTTATTCATCATCTACTCTTCCATCTATTGTAAAATTTTAACTCATATTAAACACATTAATATCTCTCTCTCTCTCTCTCTCTCTCCCTCTCTCTCTCTCTCCCCAATGTGCGACTCTGTGTCCTTAATTATGTGACATACTACACAGTCAAATAAGGTCAAATTGAGGCACAACGTGGTCAAAAAGGTGGATTGATGTAATTTAATGGATTGAGGTTTATGTTCCTATCTTTCATGAGAATAGAGATAAAAAAATTAAAAAAGAGAGAACATCATGAAAAATAAATTTGAGATTAAGAGATATGATAGTGGTAAAAAAAATAAGAATTGTGTGTTTTGTCCATGAGGTTATAACAAATAGAGTGATTTTATATCTATTGAAGGAGTTTGAGATATTTGGGTAATCAATTTACCAAAAAATCAAACTCAATTAAAAATACGCCACAACATTTAAAAATGTTCAATAAACATGTATTTTGTTAACTCAACATAACACATCAACGTTTTTCTATCGTGAAATCCCAACGAAGACCAAAACTGAAGGAAGTTAAAATAATAGAGATTGATATTATAAAATATTGCATAAAAGCGAGCAACATCAACAAACTTCAATTTAATATAAAAATTATACAAACAACGTTGAAAAAACTAACAAAATAATTCATCAAAATGTTTAGAGTTTCATGGCCACCTACAACGAGGTAGATCATCACAAAGCACACAACTGAGATTGACACCACATCATCGCCCAAAACCTTAAAATATTATGTATATTGGTCATCTCACTTATATGTTTTTAATGATCTACTTGCATATATTGTGGAATTTTAAGTCACAATTGGCACTTTAACATATCTCCCATAAGTGTGAGACTCTTACGCATGAGGTCTGGTGACATAGTCAAATAAGGTCAACCAGAGGCACAACATGGTAAAAAAATATGGATGTAGGTTTATGATCATCTTTCATAAAAAAGAGAAAGGAAATTAGAAAAAGAAAGAATATAAAAAATCTATTTAAAGATAATAGAAATGATAAAGGAAAAAAGAAGTGTGTGTTTTATCCATTCAAGTGTTAGGAATATAGCGGGTTACTGGTAATTTTATGAGATAGTTGAAGATTTATTAGTAATTATTTCACCCAAAAAGAGAATCAATTAAAAAAATATCACATCATTTTTAAATGTCTGATAAGCATGTGATTTTTTTTTTTTGAGGGAGATAAGTATGTGATTTGTTACCTTAACATAACATGTCTACATTTTTCTATTACTAGATCCCACCAAAGACCAAAAGTGAAGGTATTTAAAATAGTAGAGATTGGATATTTTTTTCTTTCATGAGAGTGAACATCTAAAAACTTATATTTAATATAATAAAATTAAACTAATGACATCCAAAAACTAAAAAAATAGTTCATCATAGTGTTTGGAGTTTTGAGCGAGCTTATAATGGATTGATCATCATATTTGACTAAGAGAAACCCCAAAAATGAGATTGACACCACATCTTCACACAAAACCTGAAAGACATTATGTATATTGGTCATCTCACATTCATAATTCTCAATATACTTTTGCTTCCAAGGTGGAAGTTTAACTCACACATGACACATAAACATATCTCTATTATGTGTGAGACAGTCCGTATTTCTGATCTGGTGAGAGAGCCAAATAAGATCAGAGGCGTAACATGTTAAAAAATATGGGTTGGTAGTGGTTTAATAGAGAAATGTTTTTGTTCCTTTCTTTCATGAGAAAGGAGAAAGTATATTAGAAAAGAGAAATGATATTTTGACAACCACTTTTTGACAACTTTTGGACAACTTTCTCTCTCATACTCACATGATGTTGTTATCCTCTCTCTTCCTTTTTCTCTCTCCATTGTTTTTGACCAATAAGAAGTGAGAAAAACAAGGTTGTCAACAAAGTTGTCATCAAATGGATGTCAAAATATCATTACTCGTTAGAAAAATAAAGAAGACGAAAAAGGAATTTGAACATGAGAGAAATGAAAAGAGAAACAAGTAAGGAGTGATTGTTTTTCTCTAAGAGAATAAAGTATATAATGAGTTATTGGTAATATTATACATTTATTGAAGGAGATAAGAATTAATCTGTAATTATCTTACCAAAATATTAGACTCATTAAAAAAATGCCACAACAATTTAAAATTTCCAATAAACATGTATGTATTTTTTATCTCAACAAAACACATCTACATTTTACTATTGTTAGATCTTACCAAAGATCAAAAGTGAATGAATCAGACATAACAGAGGTTGAATAATTTTTTGACATTTAAGATAAAAAATTAAACAAAACGACATTCAAAAACTAACAAATAAAAATATCACAACATGGAACTTCTGTGAGAGTCAAAATTGAGTTGTATGATCACATTAGGCTAAGAGCAATCACACGAGTGAGCTTAACATCACACCTTCATCCAATGTCTCAAGGCATTACAGTTTGGATCATATTATTTATATGTTTGTCACATCTACTCTTGCATACAATGTGAAATTTTAACTTACACTTAACACAATAACATCTCTCCATTAAGTGTCAGACTCTCCGTGTTCGTGATCCACCACCTAGAACACTCTCGCTCCCCTACAACGTTGAACCATGATATCATACCACGGTTGGACTTTCTGGAGGAGCCAACAATAATGTGGATCAACTCATCGGAGAAAGGGCAACCACACGGTAAAAATGAGACTACAATTTCATCCAAAAATTTAAGGCTTAAGTATGCGTTTTTCACTCTTTTGATGTTCAACCTGCACTCTTTCATCTAATGTTGAACTTTAACTGACTTTTGCTACATCGTAATATTATCTCTTAAGTTTGACGGAATTCTAGCCCGTGCTTGGCACGGGTTTCCATGCTAGTTGTTATAAGAAATCGATATGATAAAATTTTGAAAACTTGTGACTATTTTACAAAATATATCAACATTAATGTAGTGTTTCTATTAAATAATTTTATTTTATATGCAAAACATCCCAAAATATTTGTGCCGCGCCCGTTGCGGATTTTATGTACAAATTTTTATATGAGAAAGTTGATATGATAAAATTTTAAAAAAACCGTGACTATTTTCATAAATATTATCATTAATGTAAATTTAATATTATATATTTTCTTTTATATACAAAAATCTGTTAAATATTCGCACCGTGCTCACTGTGATTTTTTTTTTTGCTTATATATGTATAAGTAAATTTTTATGTATCGATATTAGAAAATAGATATGATAAAATTTTGAAAACTAATAAATACTTTCAAACTATGACAATTAATGTAGTGTTATGTGATTCTTTTTTATTCTATATGCAAAACATTGTTAAATATTTGCATTGTGCTCGTTGCGGATTTAATGTTTTCTATGGATAATTTTTTTTATTCGGATGCAAATATTAAAATCCAAAATGAAGTAGCAACGTGTTTAGGGAGAGGATCCACAAGCTTCAACATGTAGAGGCAATTTTGGTGATTCTTGTAATTTAGAAATACATGGTTATAATAAGATTAGACAGTTTCAACGAGGTTTTCTTTTACTTTAACGAAAGGCATAATCGGTGTTTAATGTTGTTGATGACGATGGTGGAAGAAGATATAATGGAGGAGGAAAGGAGAAGAAAATTGGAATTGAAATTGGAAAGAGAGATTGATGTAAAGAAAGAAAGTTTGTTTCCAAACTCGGTAGGAGAGATCGAAATTGAACTGGAAAATGAGATAGAATGAGGATAGAGATTAAAGAAGAAAATGAAAGAGTGGAGACTAAAGAGAATAGCGATATATGTGGTGTGGGGAAATTAAGAATGTAGACATTGAATCTGGAAATGGTAAACAAAGTAATAGAGCTACAATCAATCATTGAGACTTAATTTCTTCCACAACCACATCAAGATAGGTTTATGGATTTGAAAAACGTGCAAAATTTGGTTAAAAGATTTGTTATGTGCACAATTTTTTTAGCAGCACAATTGAGGGTCTCAAGATAAGTTTATGGATTTGAAAAACGTGCAAAATCAAGTAAAAAGTTTTTTTTTTCTATGCTTAATATTTTTTGAGCAGTGGTTCAAGATAGGTTTATGGATTTGAAAAACGTGTAGAATCTGCTAAAATGATTTTTTATTTGCATAATATTTTTTGAGCAACGCAAATGAGTGGCTCAAGATCGGTTTATGGATTTAAAAAGCTGCAAAACCTAGTAAAAAGATTTGTTCCATGCATAATATTTTTTTGAGATTTACTTTTCCCACCCTGTGGGTTTTCTCGTGCACCCTATTTTTTTTCTTCCAAAAATGCCCTTGAGTTTCCGGATTTTATAATCCGGAATGGTGTTTTCTTTTGTTAAAGGGTGAAGAAATGAGTAACGGATTTTTCCGGATTTTGTAATCCGGAAACTTCAAAAAATAGGACGCGTTACATGATGTTTCCGGATTACATAATCCGGAAACCCCCTAAACACCCTTTTTCAAGGTAAAACAGTTCGGATTATATAATCCAAACTGTATCAGCACAAATTCTAAACATGTTTGTAACATGAATAATCATTTTAGGGACAATATTAATCTTCCTAACTCTCATCCTTCTGTTTTTGGGTCATTGTTACATGTTCTTAGTCAAAAATCGGGTTTTCGAGCTACTTGATCGGATTGCTCTGAAACTTCCCCAGAAAATCAGAAAAAATTCAAGGACCATGACTCCCATAGAAGGGACTTCTTACGGGACTCCTGTTTTATCTTGGTTTTCGGGTGTCAAACATTGATTACGTTTGAACCTTTTAAACCGGTGATATCTTATTTTTTTCTTGGGAAGGGAAAAAATAAGCAAAACCCTTGAGAATCGAGGTCCGGGAGTTGTTTTCGCTACGGGAAGGTGTTAGGCACCCATAACGACTATAGTATCCTATAGGAACCGTCTTTAATTTCTACGCGCGCGCTTTATTTTTAAATGCTATTTTGAAAGAGTTTATTTAAACCTAAGAATGTCCTAAGTGAAGAATTGGAGGGAGAAGAATGTTTTTGGATTTTTATTTTAGTTGAATTGAAGGAATTTTGTTCCTTGCCTACGTACCCGTTTAAGGGATCAAATCCACCGTAGTTCTCTTCCAAAAATGTTTTTGTTTTTGTTGGTTGATTTTAAGTTTGAAAATGAATTTTGAAGAATAGAAAGAGGCCTCAAGGGCATGAGATTATGAAATTGTGAGGTTGAATTAGTCATTTGCAAAATGTGGTCCAAGTTTGATTATTTTTCATTGAAGTTTGATTAAGGAAATAAAAGGAAAGTTCAATGGGGTTTTGACCCCAAGGTTTATTATGAAAAATGTTTGAGTGAAGTTTGTTCAAGTTTTTGGAAAATGATTTTTCTAAGTGTAGAGCCTAAACATACATCTAAGCATACAATCCTAAACATACATCTAGACATGCATATTCTAACTGTATAGTGATGTGTGTGCATGTGTCGGTGCTTGTGTCGGTGTACATTATTAGAGTCCATTGTCCTTTACATCATACCCTAGGTACATTCTATGGCCTCTTTGCCAAGAAAATTAAAAGTGCATAAAGGAAAAATATTACAAAACTCCTAAGTGTTACATTCTAACTTTGGTACAAATTAAATTGCAAGAAAGAAATAGAGATGAATATGGGATGAAATGGAGATGCTTATGAAATGATGAAACATGAAATGAAAGGAGTTAGTAGCACATGACAATATCAAAGGAAATAAAGCAAGAGAGACACTATAACATAAAGGATGGAAAACAAACCAAAGTAAGGGCAAAATGAGTGTAAACATGACTAAAAATTGTTCATAAAATGCAAGAACCAAGTGACCTATAATTCTTACATCCCGATACATTTTTAAAGGTTTAGAATCAAACCTTGGAATGGGAATTAAGGCATCATGATTTACTTGGCATTTTTAAAACAAATTTTAAGCATATTTGCATTATTTAACTACACAACTAACTTGTAAGCTAAGCAACTAACTAAATTTCACACACAAGTATCAAAATCATGTTCAAACAGTGGCTGAAAATTATAGGAACACATATTATGTATCACAAGTATGCATCAAGGACAAGAAACAAAATTGAATCAATTTTCACCACCTTTTTAACATAAAATTCAAGAAATAACACTAAAATTGTCCATATATTTTTTATCAAAATTTTCAGTGTAAAAATATTAGAGAAAAAAAACCAAGAACACATCAAGAAAACATGGAAAAATGTTTTGGAATTTTTGCAAAAGATTTCGATACACAGGAGGTGCAGGAAGCAAAGTCCAGGGGTGCACATAGCAAGAAATGAGCAAAAACGAGGAAACCAGTAAAAAGTGACCCAGGCCCAAGGTTCTTGATGGATCTTGGATTATCCAGATGCCTCAGAGGCGTTGGATTGATCCAAGTCCATCACAAACCTAGATCCAAAGGCTGGGAGTGTGCAGCGCATGGTAAGCCAAAAGAGACACACAACCAGAACGAATCAGGACCACTCATCTAATCACATAGCAAGATCAACGGCTAACATGAAGCTTAGAAGTGAACCAGACCGGTTTCCATGAACCAATCCGGTTCACATCTGTATAAAAGCAAGCAAGACCGGTTCGTTTCATTTCTAAACCTAATCTCTCTTTCTTCTCTTCAGACGCTCTCGTTCTCTCTCGTTCTCTCATGGCTTCTTTCATGATTTCTTCTCACAAAACACATGGATTCAAGCCGTAAACCACAAATTAACCATGAATCAGTATAGCTTATACACAAAACGCTTCGATTTCGCCCTTTCTTGAAAGAAGTTATTCAAACCGTTTCGTCTTTGATGTTTCTTGAAGAAATTTGTTCGAAATCGTTTCGATCTGGATGTTTTTCGAAGGAAATTGTTCGAAGCGTTTCGTTCTACACTGATTCGAACAGGTTTGGTTTTGAAACTTTACGGCTTTTAGGGTTTTCAACTTTCTTCCTAATTTCTTTTGAAACTAAACCCTAAATCGTTCTATTTCCTCCACTGATGATGATTATACACTCTGATTTGGAAAACAAACGGTGAATCTTCGTGATTTTTGAAATTAGGGTTTCGGCTTCAAAAATTTTTCAAAAGCTTTTCAGGATTTTTACTTCGATTCACTGTTTATCTTTGATTTCAAACCTTCGATGATGATTATAACAAAAACGAGAAGGTCTTACGTGTTTACCTGAATTTGTTTGGAGGTTCGAATAAATAGATCCTTGCGAGCCTTTGATTCTTCTGGTAAGCTTCGAAACCGAAAATAAATCGGTGTTTGATCTTCTTCTTCTTCGAACTGGTTTGATTCTTGCTTCAATTTCTCTTCCTCTCTCCTCTTCGAACTGTGATCGTACGAATCCTTCAAATTCGTGCTTGAATTGCAGTTTCTGAAGTTCGATGATGATGATTCAGTGGTGAATCTCTGAGAACTTTTGAAAAAATTGCTTCAATTTGAGCTTAATTGGATTCTGGTAAAGCTAGGGTTTGATGAATGTTCTTCATGTTCTTGGTTATTTCTGGATTTTTGATCTAACTGCCAAGAGAGAGAAAGTGGCTACGTGTTTGTGTGATGTGGCTTCTGATTATTGATTCCTTCTGACACTTGTGATGAGTTGGCTTGAATTTATAGGTCAACTTGTGATTTCTGATCCAATGAACATTCGACACCTGTGCTTGGACTTGAGAAACTCGGCCTTGCTGGGTTCTTGCTTTGAGGACCTTGCTGCAAATATTGAAAATTCATGGACCATTCTTGTAATTTGAGGAAAAAAGGACTGGACTGCAAATAATTAAAAAAACAATAAACTGGACAAAAAGGACTTAGTTGCAATTTGACCAAAAAGAATTAAAAAGTTTGACCTAGAAAAAATTCGAATCAAAAAAAGGACTTAAAAGAAAATAAAGTGACTTCAAGGGACTAAAATGCAATTTTAGAATTTTAGGACTTAGAAAGAAACTTAAAATAAAATTGGATTAAAACTGGTAAGATGGAAAACAACGTAAAGTGAAACGATTAAAATTGACAAAACGGACTAAAACGAACCAATGGCCTAAATGAGGTACTTTAAAGTAACCTCTCTCTGCCGAAATTTCGTGTGAAATGACCAAAACGCCCCTGGGGCTAAAACGACTGAAAATGACTCAGATACAAATTTTAAAATGGATTTTTACAAGAAATTGAAGCAAAGACTCATACAAGCAAAATTAAAAGACTCAGAGACAATTTTTAGGATTTAAACAGTGATTTAACACATGAAAAGACTAAAATGCCCCTAGGGGCAAACTGACTCAAAATGACTTCAAATGCAATTTTTAAAACGGATTTTGACATAGAATTGAAGCAAGGGCTTATTCAGACTATTTGAAAGGACTCAAACAAAATTCTGAAAGACTGAGAGAAAATTGACATAGGAAATGACTAAAATACCCTTGCATGTAAATTTTGCAAATAACATTGAAATAAAATGCAGAGGGAGATGCAATTGATCAGAGACATATCAAATGGCTTGAAATGCAAGAAAGGAAAAATTGATTAGTATTTTTAGGTCCAAAATTAGGGTATAACAGCTGCCCCTATTTAAGTTTCTTTGTCCGGAGAGTCAAGAGACGAAGTCTTAGAGTTGTCAGGACGAAGATACTTAAATATTAACATTTGCACTGTTTTTGGACGTAAAAATACGCTTTCAGATTTTCAAAGTTATGAATGCCATGCAATGTTTGATTATGAATGCAAGACAAACAAACTGGAGTCTATGGGGCCTGTCATGTCACTGGGGATTTAGGTGGACATTAACAGGGTAGACGAACCAGGGAGTAGAAAATAAGGTACAAGCTATTCTTTGGGTCGAACCAGCCACTTGACCAAGGAATACAAAACGAGAGATGGGCGCAAGCTGTTCTTGGGATTGAACTTGGCACTTGACCGGAAACATAGACATATAGGCAGATACAAGTTGTTCTTTGGATCGAACTTGACACTTGGTTGAAGATACAAACAGATAGGCAGACACAAACTGTTCTTTTGGATTGAACTGGCCGTTTGGCTGGAGACATAGACAAAAGGGTTGATACAAGCTGTTTCTTTGGATCGGACTTGCTTGCTAGATTATCACCACGTCGTGTGGGAAGGTGCAGACTGTTCTCTTAGATTGAACTTGTCGTTTGACCGATAACAAAGCATAAGCTGGGTACAAACTGTTCTTCAGATTGAACTTGCCGTCTGACTGATAACAAAGCATGAGCTGGGTACAAACTGTTCTGTTTAGATCGAACTTGTCGTTTGTCCGGAAGCATAGGTATATAAGCAGGTACAAGTGGTTCTTTTTGGATCGAACCTGGCACTTGACCGTTACAGGATACAAATTGAAAGTCTGGTTTAGCAAGATACCAATTGGGGGTAAATTGTCATTGACTTGATTTGAAAATAGACATGACCATTTTTGTTGGCCCAAAAGCAAATTGAGATAGAATTGACATTGATTTTGAATTGAAAGTTGACATTGAAAGAGAGATTGAAAATTGAGATTGAGCAGAGACATAGACATAGACATTAGATTGGAGAGTTGCAATCGACATTGAGATTGGAGAGTTGCAATTGACATTGAGGTTGGAGAGTTGTAATTGACATTTGAAATTGGATTGAAATTGGATTGAGAATTGACATTGACATTGGATATTGATATTGACATTGGATATTGACATTGACATTGGATATTGACATTGGAGATTGAAAATTGCTTCGAATTGACATTGAATTGGAATTGAAATTGAGATTGCTTCGAATTTGACAGTTGACATGATTGGATTTGACAGTTGGTATTGAAATTGAAATTGACAATTGGAATTGAAATTGAAATTGAGTTTGAATTGTTGGAATTTGGATTGAATTTGACAGTTGAGAGTTGGATATGCAACATGTATGCATGATATAGCAAGATTATTGGATGTATGAGCACATAAGATGCATGATTATGCATGTATGAATGCTTGAAATGCATGATTGGTTTGTAGTTTGGCAAGGAAGTTTCACAAAGGCAGACGAAACATTGGAAGTTTGGGCACGTAGTGGCTCGTGCTGCAACGTATTCACAGGGGGAGAACCTCTTTGGAGAGACCGTCGTTGAGAGACGTATCTAAACCATGGCTGAGGGTAATAAAACTTGTAAAGGGAATAGCCTTGGAAAGTTCTTGGATACGGGTCGCCGTTGCTAGGCGTGTCAGTGCTGGATAGACGTTGGATGTTCGCATCTGTGGTCAATGCTTTTCAATATTTCATTCTTTCATTTTTCATTTTCAAAACCCCATTTTTGCCTGAACCGCCCTTCCGGGTTTTCGATTCACCGGGGAATAAGATTCTTTTCATTGCCCCATTTTTGCCTGAATTGCCTTCATAGGTTGTCAATCAGCGGGGTGCTCATTTTTGCCTAAGTTGCCCTTTCGGGTTTTCAACTTAGCGAGCTTTTCATTTTCATTTTTTTCGATTTTTCATTTCCATTCTGTTTTTTCATTCTTGCCATTAACCACAGATCATCCTAGGGAGTAACCTGCTTGTACCATGCATTGAAATAGACATTGATATTCATTTATTCATGCATGTTTCATTGAAATGTACCCTGTTGCTCAGGTTTGCTTTCAAAATAGACAGAAAAAGATTTCTTAGTTTTCAAAAATGTTTGTTTCAGACATTGACATTATCAAAATAGAAAGAAAATATTTGTATATAGCATTGAAAGTAGGAAGAAAAATAGAATTTCAAACAATAGAAAGGCTCAAATTGATGTAGAAGAGTGAGAGTCAGCCAGAGGCATGACTTCACGGATTTACAAAGCTTGGAAAATGGTAATTTTATTGGTTGGTGATACATTGAACACGATGACCGCTACATTTCATAGAAATTTTGAATCCACAAGTATAGAAGCCTCTGATGAAGAAGATCATTGACAGTTGCAGATACCCCAAGGGGTGATGGTGATTTGCCAGATATAGTTACTCGTCTTTTATCAACCTCATTTTTGCATGAACCGCCCTTTCGGGTTTTCGGCTCATCGAGGCGCTCATTCTTGCCTGAGTTGCGTACAATCTCAGCGAGCTTTTTCATATTCATTTTTTTTCCCTAACTTTTGCCTGGATCGCCCTTTCGGGTTTTCGATCCACCGGGAAGCGCATTTTTGCCTAGGCGGCCCTTTCGGGTTTTCGACCTACCACGCTGTTCTTTTCTTTCTAGACAAAGTATTTCTTGACTATATCGGCATTAACAGGATTTGGAAGCTCAACACCATCCATGTGTGTAAGAATCAAAGCACCACCAGAGAAAGCCTTCTTGACAACATAAGGACCTTCGTAGTTAGGTGTCCACTTGCCCCTTGGGTCGGGTTGCTGACTTATCCTTCTTTTCAATACAAGTTCGCCTTCCTTGAATTCTCGAGGTCGGACTTTCTTGTCAAAAGCATTCTTCATTCGCACTTGATACAACTGTCCATGAGTCATAGCATCCATACGTTTCTCTTCAATCAGATTCAATTGATCGTACCGACTTTGACACCATTCAGCCTCAGTTAACTTTGCTTCCATGATCACTCGAAGAGATCGAATCTCCACTTCCAGAGGGAGAACTGCTTCCATGCCATATACCAAAGAGAAAGGAGTTGCCCCGGTTGAACTGCGCACTGTAGTACGGTAACCATGCAAGGCAAACGGTAGCATTTCATGCCAGTCTTTGTAAGTAGTGACCATCTTCTGAACAATCTTCTTGATGTTTTTGTTAGCGGCCTCAACTGCACCATTCATCTGAGGTCTATAAGGAGAAGAGTTGTGATGTTCAATTTTGAATTCTTCACATAAAGCTTGCATCACACTATTGTTCAGATTGGAACCATTGTTAGTGATGATTTTGTTGGGAACACCATATCGACAGATGATGTTATTCTTGATAAACTTGACAACCACCTGCTTGGTCACATTTGCATAGGAAGCAGCTTCAACCCACTTGGTGAAATAGTCAATTGCCACTAGGATGAAACGATGTCCATTAGAAGCTTTTGGTTCAATTCTTCCGATCATGTCAATGCCCCACATAGAGAAAGGCCATGGGGAAGATATAACATTGAGAGCGTGTGGAGGCACATGAATCTTGTCAGCGTAAATTTGACATTTGTGGCATCTCTTAGCATGTCTGTTGCAGTCACGCTCCATAGTTATCCAGTAATAGCCGGCCCTTAACAGTTTTCTTGACATGGTGTGACCCGAAGCATGGGTCCCAAAGGTTCCGTCATGTACATCATGCATTAATTTCTCAGCTTCTTGCTTGTCAACACATCTCAACAAGACCATGTCATAGTTCCTCTTGTATAGGATTTCTCCGTCCAGAAGGAATCTACTAGCCCATCGTCTCAAAGTCTTTTTATCCCTGTTGGAAACACCAGGTGGATATTCACGATTCTGCAAGAATTGTTTGATGTTGTAATACCAAGGCTTTTTATCATTCACAACTTCATCAGCCTGACCTGGCATATTTTCAATGGTAAACACATGAGCGGGTCTATCAAGACGCTGCACTTTGATTACAGGCACGTCATTCCAATGGTTGACACGAAACATGGAAGACAAAGTAGCAAGAGCGTCAGCCATCTGGTTTTCATCCCGAGGGATGTGGTGCAGCTCAGCCTTGGTGAAGTACGTCAACAGACGTCTTGCATAGTCACGGTAAGGGATCAGCTTCTCATGATGAGTCTCCCATTCACCCTTTATCTGATTAATAACAAGTGCAGAATCTCCATAGATGTCAAGGTGTTTGATTCTCAGGTCAAGGGCTTCTTCAATGCCCAAGATGCATGCTTCATATTCAGCTATATTGTTCGTGCATTCAAAAGTTATTCGAGCAGTGAAAGGAATGTGGTGCCCTTGCGGAGTTACAATGATGGCTCCGATTCCTTTACCATAAGCATTAACAGCACCATCAAACACCAATCCCCACTTGCTATTGGGGTCCGGCCCTTCATTGATCAGTGGCTCTTCACAGTCTTTCGCTTTCAGATACATGATCTCTTCATCAGGGAAATCAAACTTAATCGGCTGGTAATCATCAAGAGGTTGACAAGCAAGATGCTCAGCAAGGACACTTCCTTTGATTGCTTTCTGAGCTTTGTACACAATATCATATTCAGACAACAACATTTGCCAACGTGCGATCTTTCCAGTAACAGCAGGTTTTTCAAAGATGTACTTGATTGGATCCATTCGGGATATCAACCAAGTTGTATGATTCACCATATAATGACACAGGCGTTTGGCAGCCCATGCTAAAGCA
This sequence comes from Medicago sativa, assembly GCF_051527215.1. NCBI lineage: Eukaryota > Viridiplantae > Streptophyta > Magnoliopsida > Fabales > Fabaceae > Medicago > Medicago sativa. The sequence continues at coordinate 80,032,068 of NC_140755.1, read as the reverse complement.
CAACAAGTCTTTTCAAGCATTGTATACCGAGTCTCGCAGTCGGTGAACTTCTTGCTCAGATAGTAGATAGCATGCTCTTTCTTTCCAGTCTCGTCTTGCTGACCGAGAACACAGCCCACTGAATCATCTAACACTGACAGATACATAATCAAAGGCCTTCCTTCCACCGGCAGGACAAGGATAGGTGGCTCCAACAGGTATTCTTTAATGCTATCAAAAGCTTCCTGACATTCATCGTTCCATACAACAGGCTGATTCTTTCTGAGTAATTTGAAAATTGGACCACAAGTAGTAGTCATGTGAGATATGAATCTTGAAATATAATTCAGACGTCCGAGGAAACCTCTGACTTGCTTCTCAGTTTGAGGGGCTGGCATCTCTCTGATAGCTCGAACCTTGTCAGGATCAACTTCAATGCCTCTTTGACTGACAATGAAGCCTAGTAACTTTCCAGATCTTACACCGAATGTGCACTTGTTAGGATTCAACCGCAGCTTGTACTTTCTCAATCTTTCAAACATCTTTTTCAAATACACAACATGCTGCTCTTCATCACTTGACTTCACAATCATATCATCAACATATACTTCAATCTCTTTGTGAATCATATCATGAAACAGAGTGGTCATACCCCTTTGATAGGTAGCACCAGCATTTATCAAGCCAAACGACATCACTTCATAACAGAACGTTCCCCACGGAGTGATGAAGGACGTCTTTTCTCTATCTTCAGGAGACATTCGTATTTGATTATAACCAGAGAAACCATCCATAAAGGAGAACACTTTGGATTGAGCAGTACTGTCAACAAGCACATCAATATGAGGCAATGGGAAATTATCTTTAGGACTGGCTTTATTTAAATCTCTGTAATCAACACACATTCGAACTTTCCCATCTTTCTTTGGTACTGGTACGATGTTGGCAATCCACTCAGGGTATTCAGCTGTCATGAGGAAACCCGCATCAATCTGCTTCTGCACCTCAGCTTTGATCTTAAGAGCCATGTCTGGACGAGACCTTCTCAATTTCTGTTTGACAGGAGGACATTCAGGCCTTGTCGGTATCCGATGTTCCACAATCTTGGGATCTAGACCCGGCATATCTTCATAGGACCATGCAAAGACATCTGGATAATCATGGAGAAGCTGAGTGATCTTCTTTTTCACTTCTGGCTCTAGTGCTGCACCAATCTTGATCTCTCGCTTGTTCTCTTCAGTACCCAGGTTTATGAGTTCAATCTCTTCCTGGTGAGGCTGAATGGCTCTCCTTTCTTGCTCAAGCAGTCGAGTGATCTCATGCGGTATCTCTTCATTATCATCCTCATCTTCAGCTTCATATACAGGGAATTCAAAATTTGGAGGAACCATAGGGTCACTGTGTTCAACGGGTTTATTATGGTTCAATCTGCATAATATGGTTGGGATGATTTTAGAAAAATGTTTTCTATGCAGATTTTTGAAATTAACAAGAAAATACAAATGTTTTGGTTTTTTTCTGGCATTACCATTATTTCCAAGAAAAAGGCACTAAAAAGTAAAAAACAAAGAGTCGTGAGAAAGACGACAACTTTTATTGATAACGGCGATGCCGAAACAAACACGCCCTTACAATGATATCACTTTCGCCTTGGGCAGAGCGAAAGGATTGTTATTTTGAAAACAAGAAAACATGAGCAACGAGACACATTACATGGAAGCATGCATGACTAAGGGAACATCAATGGCCTCCTAATTTCTCACAGTGCCTCCTGGTATAACAAATGTAGGCACGTGGCTTCTTTCAGCAGCATCTTCAGCAATAGCATTGATGAACCCAGCACTGTAGAAAGTTCCTGTTGAAACAGCAGATGTCGGGGAGAATCCAAGGCCTTCTTTGCGCTTGTTTTCCAAGATCTGAATTACCTTGCCCCAGCCAGCAGCTTGCCCTGCTTGAACAGCCTTCTGGGCGTCTTTTAGTGAAGCCATAGCAGTACCAGCCCTTCGGGGTTCTGCTCCTTCAACAGCCAAACCTTGAAATGATGTCCCTTCAGCGGATCCTGCTTCAACACAAGAGAAAGATGACACTTGGCTAACCAGATACGCTTCTTCACCATGTACAGTGACAAGCTTACCATTCCTCATGAACTTGAGTTTCTGGTGCAAAGTAGAAGTTACTGCTCCAGCGTCGTGGATCCACGGTCTTCCGAGGAGACAACTGTAGGAAGCATTGATGTCCATGACTTGGAAAGTAATTTGGAATGTCTCAGGACCAATGGTAATTGGCAAGTCCACTTCCCCGAGAACATCTTTGCGGGATCCATCAAAAGCTTTAACCAGATAGCTGCTACCCCTCAGAGAAATTCCATGATGACTCAATTGCCTTAGTGTGGACTCAGGCATCACATTCAAAGAAGATCCAGTGTCCACCAGCACGTTGGATATCATGTCAGATCTACAATGTACTGAGATATGCAGAGCCAAGTTGTGATGTTTCCCCGCTTCGGGGAGTTCATCGTCACCAAACCCCAAGTTGTTGCAGGCAGTAATATTACTCACTATCCCATCAAACTGATCCACAGAGACTTCGTGGTCAACATAAGCTTGCTCCAGTATCTTCATTAACACTTTCCTGTGAGCTTCTGAGCTCATAAGCAAAGACAAGATGGATATCTTCGATGGAGTTTGCAGCAGCTGGTCAACAATCTTATAATCACTCTTCTTAATAAGCCTCAGAATTTCATCCAGATTAGACTCTTCAATAGATTGGCCTGATGGGCCAGTGCTCTTGTCAATGGGAGGATCAACTGGTGGGGTTACCGTGGCAATAGGTGTCACCACCTTCTTTTGAAACAGGGGAGGACGGACCTTTCCGCTTCTCAGAGTTGTAATTTCACCGGCAACATTGTCAACTGCAGCTGGGGATACCAGAGGTACTTCCACTCCATTCTCGACCATGGTTGCATTGTATTTGTAAGGAATTGCTTTTGTAGAAGTATATGATACCGGACCAGGTAACCTGATCACCAAAGGCTCAACATTTCTAGTCTGAGATGCAGTTTCAACGGGGGAATCATGGAACACTGGCACAATCACACATACATCACTGACGATCAAGTATTTGTCATCCATCAGACCCTGGATATCATCTTGCACAACACAACAACCCATAGGATTCCGAAGACATTCTGAACAAGAAGTATGATCATGTTTGAACAAAGAAGCCTGGCAGAGCTTGACATGTAATGGCACCAAGGGAGTGACAACATTGCGGACATCCAACATGGGATCTTCTTGAGGAACAGGGACCCTTTCAAAAGCCTCAATCATGTTAACAGCAGCATGGTTTGGAAGTGGGTTGTCAAGAACATGAGGAACACTATTCTCAAACGTCAACCGTCCCTTTTCTATCAGGTCTTTCACAATATATTTCAGAGCAAAGCAACCTTCAACATCATGGCCTTGAGCACCCTGATGGAATTCACATGTTAGGTCCTGACGGAACCTGGGAGGTAATGGATTAGGCGGAGGCTTGCCTGGTCTAGTGACACAGTGTCCCTTGGCCAGTAGAGTTGGGAGCAACTCACCATACCGCATTGGTATTGGTGGAAAAGACGGTTTGGGTCGGGGACCCTGTTGTTGCTGTCGTTGCTGTTGAGCAGGAGGCTGTTGTTGTACTTGCTGTGCAATAGCATTGACGGGCACTGGTGGTTGGCCCGGTGGCAGAGGATACTGTTGGTAGAATGGTGGAAAGAAAGGATGTTGAGAGTACTGCATGTAGTGATAGGGCAGAGGTAGTGGTGTAGCAGCTGCAGACGGGTTACCAGACACCATCCCTACGTCAGATTCTTTCCTCTTATGATGGCCATTACCATACTTCTTCGGTGCACTGTTGGAAGATTCACCTTTCTCAAGGACAATAATACCATCTCGGACAGCCTCCTCTAGACGAGTTCCCATCGTAACCATATCAGAGAAGTTGTTCGGAGCAGAGACTATCATTCTCTCCTTATATTCCTTCTTCAGAGTCTTCAGGAATGTCTGTGTTAATTCTTCCTCATCGAGTCGGGGAGAGACACGGGCAGCTGCCCCTCTCCACCTCTGAGCATATTCACGGAAGGTTTCATCTGATTTCTGAGATAGGGCTTTAAGAGAGTCCCTGTTTGGCCTCAGACGGGTGTTAAACTCATATTGACCTTCAAAAGCAGCAGCTAGTTCCTCAAAAGTATGGATGTTATCTTTGCTCAGACTAGTGTACCAATCTGCTGCATCATCTGTCAAGCTACTCTGGAAGCAATGGATCATTAGTGCATCATTGTCGGCGTAGTTAGCCATCTTTCGGACATACCGGATGACATGGTTGTGTGGACAAGAAGTTCCATTGTATTTGTCAAATTCTGGCTCTTTGAATTTCTTAGGAACCTCAAATCGGGACACCAAGCATAGATCACGAGCTTTAGCAGGAGCACCATTGTTTCCTCGGCTAGCCTTGACCTCACGGAGCTCTCCAGCCAACTCCCTTAACTGTCTCTTCATAGTTTCCATCGCGGGATCCTGTCCACGCGGAGTATCAACATCAATCACCTGTTGCACGGTGTGGACAATAGGGTCGGTAACAACAGTAGTCACCTGAGGCATAGCAGTAGACACAGGAATCTGTCCTTGACCAGCAAAACCAGAGATACCAGCAGCAGTATTAGGAGAATAGAAAGGTGGGAGTCCATAAGGACGGCCGTTGGGCATAACAAACCGAGCATCAGTAGCCACAGTAGACAGTGGGATAGAGGGAATCACCTCAGCAGTAACCGGAATAGAAGTGGCTGGTTGTTCCTGTGCAGCCATCATAGCGGACATAGCATCATGAGCCTTAGCCAAGTCTTCTTTCATAGCAGCCAATTCGGCACGGAGCTGAGCATTTTCCTCTTCAAAGTTAGCCATCATTCTTCTCTTGTGAAATCTTGTTTGATGAATCCTATCTGGTTGGTAGACTTTGCGAACACGAGCCACTTTTCAGACTGCGGCGGACAAAACCAGGAGGCAATGAGCACGAGAGAAGTTTTTTGTGACCAATGAATGCATATGATGCATGAAATGTGTTAATGTATATGCGAAAAGACTCTTTTTTGTGTTATCGAAGGGTTTTAGACAAATTATAAACTCGTAAACATTACTAAACAACAATTAACATAAACGGGAAACAAACAAACAACATATAGTTTTACAAGACAATTTCAACATAAACAAATGGAAATAACAACAGGAAATGGAAATCCTCAAGCATAGGAAGTGGAAGCATCATCCTCAGACTCAGACTCATAGTCGCAGTGTCGTGCGTAGAAGTCACGGGCACCCCTAGCCCTCTTAGAGTCTCTCATAAGCAACATATCTTTCTCCTCAATCTCTCTCTTAGCCTTAGCTAGCTCTTTCTTTAGTGTCAAGACCTCATGAGTCTGCTGCTCATCCTTTCCATCCAAAGTCATGATCAAGTTCTCAGCCTCATAGTATCTAGCCCTCCACTGATGCTTCTCCCGACTCTCCATGGCTAGGTGTTCCTGATACATCTCCTGAGTAGGCGGGGGTAGAGGCAAAGGCATGGTAGGAATAGATGCGGACACATATCTCATAGAGGGGTAAGGCATACCAATCTCCTCAGCTTGGTTTATCACCCACTGTGTATAGGCCTCATGAGCAATTCCGGACCTTACACCCATATGCTTCACCTCTTTCTTCCGAAGCTTAGTCCAAGCTTCCATGAAATCCTCTCTAATTCCCGTGGGAGCACTGGAGTAGTGAAAGAAATAAGGAGCCGTAGCAAGAATGATGGGCTTATCTTTCATCGGGAAACCAAATTGTCGCAAAGCAAGCTCCGGGTTATAGTTGATTCCACCTCGGGTACCAAGAAGAGGTACATTAAGAAACTTTCCACCACCAAAGATGATTTCCTTGACCCTAGAAGCGGGAGTGAGCCAAACCACTGTATTAGGAGTGAGAGCCATAATCCTCTGTGAAATAGACCAATTCTCCGGATTGTCGTGGAAAGACTTCGGGAGGTGCGAAATAAACCACCTATAGAGGAGAGGCACACAACAAAGAATGTATCCGCGACCCTTGCCAGAACGATCATGAATAGCATGGTAAGTGTCAGCTAGCAAAGTAGGAACCGGATTCTTGGAGTGGAAGATCATAATAGCGTTCATGTCCACGAAGTCATCAAGATTTGGAAAGAGAATAAGCCCATAGATGAGAAGTGCAAGAATAGCCTCGAGAGTGTCCTGACAAGTGGTCTTGAGATTGGCTTTCCCAAGAAGATACTCTGAAGTGAACCCTCAGATACGTGCCTTAGTGATGAGATTCTTGGAGACATCGGTGGTCTTGAGATAGAGATCCTTAGCAATAACCAATGGAGTGAGAGGGGGCTCAAGTCCTGAGAAAGGTACCCCCTTAGCAATAGACAGATCCATCAAGGAAGAATAAGCCTCTAGAGTAGGCACCAGCTGAAAGTCCGGAAAAGTGAAGCACCGATAGTCCCGATCATAGAATTGCACTAGAGTGTGCACAAGCTTCTCATCCACATTAGTCTGGAGAATAGTAAGTAAAGCCCCGTAACGACGTCGGAAACCAGTCGGATCCTCAATCTTGAGTGCCAAATCTCTCAAACTAGCCAAATCCACTTCCTTGAACTTGTAGGAATTAGTCCTCTTCATTCCTACAATGTTTACAAATTCTACTTGTCTAAGCCCTTCGATAACAATGCATGACAAAAGTTTATGCATGTATGCATGTATGCATGAATGCATGATTATGTTCAAGTTCGGAGAAAACATGGTGGGTTGAAGTTCAAAGTTGAGGAGTCATGGGTGGACACGGTGTCTGGTGAATCTAGGGCTTTAGGATAATAGTAACCGGGTTCTAAAAAGGTTCCCAAGTTGCAACCTCTCCAACGTATATCATGGTGTCACGAGACAACACTCGCTCCATGATTATACGCGGAAGGTCTAACTTGAGTGTAGTATCGCGTGACGACTAAAACTCGAGACGACACTCGGTTTAGCCTCCACACTACATCCTAGAAAATGGCCATGGATGGGTTTGGTTATCTACGGTTCATAGCGTCATAGAACAATTAGAAGTAAAGTGCCTAAACGCGACAACACGCGCCGACAACATCACCCCCAAAATGCCTCAGCTATGTGGGATTGATCGCATAATCCAAAACACGAGGCAACCCCCGGAATGAATTGTCGATTATATCCCTCCTAAATCCTAAGTTCACTCAGCCCGGGTGCAGGACTTTTGATATTCTCACCCCACACGTTTGCAAGAAATTAAACATTTATTCACATAGGAAAGCAAGTAAAAGAAGCAAGTAAAAAGAGCGCAAGCGTGGAAATAAAGACTAGGCGTAACTCTCGAATCTCCCCAGTGAAGTCGCCAGCTGTTTTATCTTGGTTTTCGGGTGTCAAACATTGATTACGTTTGAACCTTTTAAACCGGTGATATCTTATTTTTTTCTTGGGAAGGGAAAAAATAAGCAATACCCTTGAGAATCGAGGTCCGGGAGTTGTTTTCGCTACGGGAAGGTGTTAGGCACCCATAACGACTATAGTATCCTATAGGAACCGTCTTTAATTTCTACGCGCGCGCTTTATTTTTAAATGCTATTTTAAAAGAGTTTATTTAAACCTAAGAATGTCCTAAGTGAAGAATTGGAGGGAGAAGAATGTTTTTGGATTTTTATTTTAGTTGAATTGAAGGAATTTTGTTCCTTGCCCACGTACCCGTTTAAGGGATCAAATCCACCGTAGTTCTCTTCCAAAAATGTTTTTGTTTTTGTTGGTTGATTTTAAGTTTGAAAATGAATTTTGAAGAATAGAAAGAGGCCTCAAGGGCATGAGATTATGAAATTGTGAGGTTGAATTAGTCATTTGCAAAATGTGGTCCAAGTTTGATTATTTTTCATTGAAGTTTGATTAAGGAAATAAAAGGAAAGTTCAATGGGGTTTTGACCCCAAGGTTTATTATGAAAAATGTTTGAGTGAAGTTTGTTCAAGTTTTTGGAAAATGATTTTTCTAAGTGTAGAGCCTAAACATACATCTAAGCATACAATCCTAAACATACATCTAGACATGCATATTCTAACTGTATAGTGATGTGTGTGCATGTGTCGGTGCTTGTGTCGGTGTACATTATTAGAGTCCATTGTCCTTTACATCATACCCTAGGTACATTCTATGGCCTCTTTGCCAAGAAAATTAAAAGTGCATAAAGGAAAAATATTACAAAACTCCTAAGTGTTACATTCTAACTTTGGTACAAATTAAATTGCAAGAAAGAAATAGAGATGAATATGGGATGAAATGGAGATGCTTATGAAATGATGAAACATGAAATGAAAGGAGTTAGTAGCACATGACAATATCAAAGGAAATAAAGCAAGAGAGACACTATAACATAAAGGATGGAAAACAAACCAAAGTAAGGGCAAAATGAGTGTAAACATGACTAAAAATTGTTCATAAAATGCAAGAACCAAGTGACCTATAATTCTTACATCCCGATACATTTTTAAAGGTTTAGAATCAAACCTTGGAATGGGAATTAAGGCATCATGATTTACTTGGCATTTTTAAAACAAATTTTAAGCATATTTGCATTATTTAACTACACAACTAACTTGTAAGCTAAGCAACTAACTAAATTTCACACACAAGTATCAAAATCATGTTCAAACAGTGGCTGAAAATTATAGGAACACATATTATGTATCACAAGTATGCATCAAGGACAAGAAACAAAATTGAATCAATTTTCACCACCTTTTTAACATAAAATTCAAGAAATAACACTAAAATTGTCCATATATTTTTTATCAAAATTTTCAGTGTAAAAATATTAGAGAAAAAAAACCAAGAACACATCAGGAAAACATGGAAAAATGTTTTGGAATTTTTGCAAAAGATTTCGATACACAGGAGGTGCAGGAAGCAAAGTCCAGGGGTGCACATAGCAAGAAATGAGCAAAAACGAGGAAACCAGTAAAAAGTGACCCAGGCCCAAGGTTCTTGATGGATCTTGGATTATCCAGATGCCTCAGAGGCGTTGGATTGATCCAAGTCCATCACAAACCTAGATCCAAAGGCTGGGAGTGTGCAGCGCATGGTAAGCCAAAAGAGACACACAACCAGAACGAATCAGGACCACTCATCTAATCACATAGCAAGATCAACGGCTAACATGAAGCTTAGAAGTGAACCAGACCGGTTTCCATGAACCAATCCGGTTCACATCTGTATAAAAGCAAGCAAGACCGGTTCGTTTCATTTCTAAACCTAATCTCTCTTTCTTCTCTTCAGACGCTCTCGTTCTCTCTCGTTCTCTCATGGCTTCTTTCATGATTTCTTCTCACAAAACACATGGATTCAAGCCGTAAACCACAAATTAACCATGAATCAGTATAGCTTATACACAAAACGCTTCGATTTCGCCCTTTCTTGAAAGAAGTTATTCAAACCGTTTCGTCTTTGATGTTTCTTGAAGAAATTTGTTCGAAATCGTTTCGATCTGGATGTTTTTCGAAGGAAATTGTTCGAAGCGTTTCGTTCTACACTGATTCGAACAGGTTTGGTTTTGAAACTTTATGGCTTTTAGGGTTTTCAACTTTCTTCCTAATTTCTTTTGAAACTAAACCCTAAATCTTTCTATTTCCTCCACTGATGATGATTATACACTCTGATTTGGAAAACAAACGGTGAATCTTCGTGATTTTTGAAATTAGGGTTTCGGCTTCAAAAATTTTTCAAAAGCTTTTCAGGATTTTTACTTCGATTCACCGTTTATCTTTGATTTCAAACCTTCGATGATGATTATAACAAAAACGAGAAGGTCTTACGTGTTTACCTGAATTTGTTTGGAGGTTCGAACAAATAGATCCTTGCGAGCCTTTGATTCTTCTGGTAAGCTTCGAAACCGAAAATAAATCGGTGTTTGATCTTCTTCTTCTTCGAACTGGTTTGATTCTTGCTTCAATTTCTCTTCCTCTCTCCTCTTCGAACTGTGATCGTACGAATCCTTCAAATTCGTGCTTGAATTGCAGTTTCTGAAGTTCGATGATGATGATTCAGTGGTGAATCTCTGAGAACTTTTGAAAAAATTGCTTCAATTTGAGCTTAATTGGATTCTGGTAAAGCTAGGGTTTGATGAATGTTCTTCATGTTCTTGGTTATTTCTGGATTTTTGATCTAACTGCCAAGAGAGAGAAAGTGGCTACGTGTTTGTGTGATGTGGCTTCTGATTATTGATTCCTTCTGACACTTGTGATGAGTTGGCTTGAATTTATAGGTCAACTTGTGATTTCTGATCCAATGAACATTCGACACCTGTGCTTGGACTTGAGAAACTCGGCCTTGCTGGGTTCTTGCTTTGAGGACCTTGCTGCAAATATTGAAAATTCATGGACCATTCTTGTAATTTGAGGAAAAAAGGACTGGACTGCAAATAATTAAAAAAACAATAAACTGGACAAAAAGGACTTGGTTGCAATTTGACCAAAAAGAATTAAAAAGTTTGACCTAGAAAAAATTCGAATCAAAAAAAGGACTTAAAAGAAAATAAAGTGACTTCAAGGGACTAAAATGCAATTTTAGAATTTTAGGACTTAGAAAGAAACTTAAAATAAAATTGGATTAAAACTGGTAAGATGGAAAACAACGTAAAGTGAAACGATTAAAATTGACAAAACGGACTAAAACGAACCAATGGCCTAAATGAGGTACTTTAAAGTAACCTCTCTCTGCCGAAATTTCGTGTGAAATGACCAAAACGCCCCTGGGGCTAAAACGACTGAAAATGACTCAGATACAAATTTTAAAATGGATTTTTACAAGAAATTGAAGCAAAGACTCATACAAGCAAAATTAAAAGACTCAGAGACAATTTTTAGGATTTAAACAGTGATTTAACACATGAAAAGACTAAAATGCCCCTAGGGGCAAACTGACTCAAAATGACTTCAAATGCAATTTTTAAAACGGATTTTGACATAGAATTGAAGCAAGGGCTTATTCAGACTATTTGAAAGGACTCAAACAAAATTCTGAAAGACTGAGAGAAAATTGACATAGGAAATGACTAAAATACCCTTGCATGTAAATTTTGCAAATAACATTGAAATAAAATGCAGAGGGAGATGCAATTGATCAGAGACATATCAAATGGCTTGAAATGCAAGAAAGGAAAAATTGATTAGTATTTTTAGGTCCAAAATTAGGGTATAACAACTCCGCTCCGCAAAATCCAAAATTCCATCGTTTAGACCCATTTTTCATTTTTTTAAAATTTTTCATATTCTCAGAAAAATTCGAAAAAATTTGCATTAGTTTTATTTGATTTTTAGAATTTTTTGGTGCTATTTTTATGATTTTATTTGACAGGTTTTTAGCATTTTTTACTTAGTTTTTTTTGTTGTTTTTAAAAGCAAAACTCAAAACTGCTGAAATGTGAGAGAGTTTGATGGCTGATTATACATAAGAATTGTCCGGATTATAAAATCCGAAATAGTAAACATGAATCTGAATTTTAAAATCCGGAATGCACAAGGGCATTTTTGGAAATTTTACAGGGCGCGGGAGAAGGCCATAGGGTGGGAAAAGTAATACTCTATTTTTGTAGCATTGCAATTGAGTGGCTCAAGAAAGGTTAATGGATTTGAAAAACGTGTAGAATCTGGAAAAATAGATTTGTTCTATGCATAATAGTTTTTTTTTTGTGCAACACAATTGAGTGGCTAAAGGTAGGTTTGCAGATTTGAAAAACGTGCACAATCTGGTAAAACGATTTGTTCTATGCATAATATTTTTTGAGTTGCGTAATTAAGTGGCTCAAGATAGGTTTATGGATTTGAAAAACGTAGAATAAGTAGTATCTATGAGAGAAAGTTTAAGCAGGATTAAGGTTGATAATCAAAGACATTTCAGTAAAAAAAAAGGTTAGGGTTGGTGTAGGGTTTATGAGGGAGAACAAATGAAATGGAAAATGAAAAAGACATCCAAATTGGAATCATGATCATAATTGATTTGATTTTAGTTTTGGAATGGATTCTAAGAGAGAGATAAGTGAAAAAGAAGAGCCGACCTGCGAGTGCCGAAGTGATGACTTGCTGTAATACCCCGTTTTCCCAACGTAAAAATTTCATAATTAAAAATCAGAGTAATTCAAGTTTAAACGGAATGCTACACTTCTTAAAAATTCATAAACTGAATAAATAACAATTTATTCTTCAAAATCATTGAACATAAGTAATCCAAAACTTCGCAGCGGAATTAGTTCATTCAACATAAAAAGTCTTTGGCACGCAGGCCTCATCAGAAAATCTCATAAGTCTTAGTTCAATATTTATTCATAAAAGTTCATAAACAATACGTAAGGAATAGAAGTAAAGTCAAGTCCCATCCCGTTACGTATCAGAGCACCTAGACACACATGTGAGGAGTCCACTCACGACGCCTCTAATCTTCATTACCTGCAAGTTACCCATACGAAGAGCAACATTTCCAAGCAGAGGGGTGAGATTTCTCAAAACAAAAATATTAAACATATAAATCATATAAAATACATTCAACAACTTAAACAACTTATAATTCATTAATCATATCCAACAACTTAAACTTCCTTAACTAGTGTCATTATTCTTCCTACATTAGTCATAAAACTATCTTAATACTAATCATAAACATCTTCATATATTATCAATTATTAATCTTAACATCATCATATAACATCAAATAATAGTCTCCAACAATCATCACATAGCATCAATATTAATCACAAACGTCACCACATTTCATCAAACATTATTTATAAGCATCAACACCTAATATCAAATATAATCATAAGCATCATCATAAATATATTCATAAAACATCACTTATAATTCATATCATAGTTCACGTAACATCTTATCATAAATCACATAACATCATAATCACTCATCAACATAAACGTCATAATCATTCGTCTTCATTCATCATAGCACTTCATTAATAACTTATCAACTTGACATCTTAACAACTTGACATCTTAACATCTTAAATCATCTTAGGCATCTTGCAAATGCATTTGGTACCAATACAGAGCATCAAGCTCCCAACTAACTTATATGAGCGTAAATAGGCTCTTCAGGGCATCAAGCCCCCAACATAGTGAGCAAAAGCTCCAGGGCATTAAGCCCTCACCCATCGTGTGAATGACTAAGCATTCTAGAGCATCAAGCCCCCAACCAACGTATATGAGTATGCAATGGACTCAACTTCCTACAACTTAGACAACTTCATGAACATCTATGACATCCTAACATCTTGATATCTTGACAACATAACATCTTAATAACTTGATGACTTCATAACGACTTGACGACTTAACAACTCTTATCATCTTAACGTCTTAACATCTTAACATCTTGACAACATATGGATCACACAAATAATTCATGTCATATCATAATATAACAATATCAAATGATAATAAACAACATCTTAAAACATCATATTCATCAATCATAAACAACTTCATATAACATCGTATTTAAACATCAACAATAATTCACTATGTATATTTGTAAAAACATAATAAATTATCCACAACATATTTTCATGTCAAACCAAAGCTATTGGAAAGATATCACAAATATCAACAACTTTCATGTTTACAACAAAGATCAATTCAAAACAGAAACATATGAACAAAACGCAAAAACATGAAACAGAGAAGGCTGTCACCGTACAATTTCGCTAAGACCTCCCTGTAGTATTTTCATCATAACTCAAAGAACAAACATCATTTTCACGTCAAACCAAAGCCACTGGAAAGCTAACAAAATTATCTAAAACTTTCATGTTTACGCCTAAGACCAATTCTGTACCGATCAGTACCAGTTTTTATTTTAAATTCGGAAAAGTTGTGCTGAAAGTCCATAAAAATTCACTGTGACCTACGTGCAGTAATTTGACCATAACTCAAGTTCTATAAATCGTTTTGACGTAAGACCAACATCATTAGAAAGCTAACATCCATACCTACAACTTTCATGTTTACACCTAAACCCAGTTCGGAACTTAAACTTGTCAAACTGAAACAATAAAAACGCGTTTTGCACACTGACAGTAAAATCGCAGTTCAGCTGCGATTTCGCTTTGGGAAAATCTTTCCGACTCCGTTTTCGATCCATTACTCTCCAAACTTGACCCTAATCATTACCCTATGATTACCCTATCATTAGAACACTAATTATTCATCAACCTACTGTATGCAAATTCAAAGAGTTCTCAAATCTATTAACAACCTATTACAATTCTTAAACCCTAATTCTTAAACTCACCGACATCTCATCCAATTCCATGGTTCTAACCTCAAAACTATATCCAATAATCATCCTATGGATTATCTAAGGTCTGTACACAGTTTCTACATCAATCTAACAACTTTTCATCGGTTAATCCTCAATTCTTCACTTAAAACCCTAATTCCTCAATCCTCACAAACTCTCCCCAACTTGTTAGATGTAATCTAATGATTTAACAACTTAATATTAATGCAAGATAGTCTCACCATCACCTTAGATTAATTCCTGAATCAACAGCAACGTTCTTCTTTCCTAAGGTCTTCTCCTCTTCTCTTGACTTTTCTCTTCTCTTCTCTCTTGTTCTCCTCTTTTCCAAAAAGCGGTTTAAGGTAAACTCTTTCCAACCTAAGCTTCTCTATTTATAATACTAAAATATTCTTCCCAAATCTATTTAGGCCCAACAACTTATTCTTCTTTCTATTCTAACCTCCAATTTTACTTACACTAATAATCCTCATATTCTAATGAATAATATTTCTCTACTAAATATATAATAATACACCAAATAACAAATATATATCTATAACAATTAACAAATATATTATGCTAGTAAATACAAACATATAACATAACAAAATATCACTCAACAAAATATATTAACTAAATTATAAAAAGACATCTAATCTCAACAAATCATATATCCCTCATATACATCATATAAATATATAAATATATTCTAAAACTAATTAAAATAATTAAATAAAAAGGAGGGCGTTACAACTCTCCCCAACTTAAAAGAATTTCGTCCTCGAAATTCAAGCACAATAGAAAATAAATTTAGTCATTACTTCTTCAAACAAAACACAAAAACCACATCAAGTTAGTCAGTTAAACATGATCACATAAAAACATAACTACTAACTAGAAAACACGACGACACGACACAACGACTCATCTACTTGGCCGGACGGACCGACCTGCTCTGATACCAATTGTAACACCCCGTTTTTCCAACGTAAAAATTTCATAATTAAAAATCAGAGTAATTCAACTTTAAACGGAATGTTACACTTCTTAAAAATTCATAAACTGAATAAATAACAATTTATTCTTCAAAATCATTGAACATAAGTAATTCAAAACTTCGCAGCGGAATTAGTTCATTCAACATAAAAAGTCTTTGGCACGCAGGCCTCATCAGAAAATCTCATAAGTCTTAGTTCAATATTTATTCATAAAAGTTCATAAACAATACGTAAGGAATAGAAGTAAAGTCAAGTCCCATCCCGTTACGTATCATAGCACCTAGACACACATGTGAGGAGTCCACTCACGACGCCTCTAATCTTGATTACCTGCAAGTTACCCATACGAAGAGCAACATTTCCAAGCAGAGGGGTGAGATTTCTCAAAACAAAAATATTAAACATATAAATCATATAAAATACATTCAACAGCTTAAACAACTTATAATTCATTAATCATATCCAACAACTTAAACTTCCTTAACTAGTGTCATTATTCTTCCTACATTAGTCATAAAACTATCTTAATACTAATCATAAACATCTTCATATATTATCAATTATTAATCTTAACATCATCATATAACATCAAATAATAGTCTCCAACAATCATCACATAGCATCAATATTAATCACAAACGTCACCACATTTCATCAAACATTATTTATAAGCATCAACACCTAATATCAAATATAATCATAAGCATCATCATAAATATATTCATAAAACATCACTTATAATTCATATCATAGTTCACGTAACATCTTATCATAAATCACATAACATCATAATCACTCATCAACATAAACGTCATAATCATTCGTCTTCATTCATCATAGCACTTCATTAATAACTTATCAACTTGACATCTTAACAACTTGACAACTTGACATCTTAACAACTTGACAACTTGACATCTTAACATCTTGCAAATGCATTTGGTATCAATACAGAGCATCAAGCTCCCAACTAACTTATATGAGCGTAAATAGGCTCTTCAGGGCATCAAGCCCCCAACATAGTGAGCAAAAGCTCCAGGGCATCAAGCCCTCACCCATCGTGTGAATGACTAAGCATTCTAAAGCATCAAGCCCCCAACCAACGTATATGAGTATGCAATGGACTCAACTTCCTACAACTTAGACAACTTCATGAACATCTATGACATCCTAACATCTTGATATCTTGACAACATAACATCTTAATAACTTGATGACTTCATAACGACTTGACGACTTAACAACTCTTATCATCTTAACGTCTTAACATCTTAACATCTTGACAACATATGGATCACATAAATAATTCATGTCATATCATAATATAACAATATCAAATGATAATAAATAACATCTTAAAACATCATATTCATCAATCATAAACAACTTCATATAACATCGTATTTAAACATCAACAATAATTCACTATGTATCTTTGTAAAAACATAATAAATTATCCACAACATATTTTCATGTCAAACCAAAGCTATTGGAAAGATATCAAAAATATCAACAACTTTCATGTTTACAACAAAGATCAATTCAAAACAGAAACATATGAACAAAACGCAAAAACATGAAACAGAGAAGGCTGTCACCGTACAATTTCGCTAAGACCTCCCTGTAGTATTTTTATCATAACTCAAAGAACAAACATCATTTTCACGTCAAACCAAAGCCCCGGGAAACCTAACAAAATTATCTAAAACTTTCATGTTTACGCCTAAGACCAATTCTGTACCGATCAGTACCAGTTTTTATTTTAAATTCGGAAAAGTTGTGCTGAAAGTCCATAAAAATTCACTGTGACCTACGTGCAGTAATTTGACCATAACTCAAGTTCTATAAATCGTTTTGACGTAAGACCAACATCATTAGAAAGCTAACATCCATACCTACAACTTTTATGTTTACACCTAAACCCAGTTCGGAACTTAAACTTGTCAAACTGAAACAATAAAAACGCGTTTTGCACACTGACAGTAAAATCGCAGTTCAGCTGCGATTTCGCTTTGGGGAAATCTTTTCGACTCCGTTTTCTATCCAATACTCTCCAAACTTGACCCTAATCATTACCCTATGATTACCCTATCATTAGAATACTAATTATTCATCAACCTACTGTATGCAAATTCAAAGAGTTCTCAAATCTATTAACAACCTATTACAATTCTTAAACCCTAATTCTTAAACTCACCGACATCTCATCCAATTCCATGGTTCTAACCTCAAAACTATATCCAATAATCATCCTATGGATTATCTAAGGTCTGTACACAGTTTCTACATCAATCTAACAACTTTTCATCGGTTAATCCTCAATTCTTCACTTAAAACCCTAATTCCTCAATCCTCACAAACTCTCCCCAACTTGTTAGATGTAATCTAATGATTTAACAACTTAATATTAATGCAAGATAGTCTCACCCTCACCTTAGATTAATTCCTGAATCAGCAGCAGCGTTCTTCTTTCCTAAGGTCTTCTCCTCTTCTCTTGACTTTTCTCTTCTCTTCTCTCTTGTTCTCCTCTTTTCCAAAAAGCGGTTTAAGGTAAACTCTTTCCAACCTAAGCTTCTCTATTTTGTTATACCCTAATTTTGGACCTAAAAATACCTGCTCAAAACATTTTTCCATCTTTGATATATGTCTATTACTCTTGAAAGATTGCCAATTTGCTATTGTTTTACACTGATATTTTACTCTGCTTTATCTCCCAATTTAGCTTTAAAAATCTTTTCAACTGTGTATTTGTCTATGTTTTCTTGCATTTAAAACCATCCAAAGGATTTTTCTTGCATGTCAAGTCATTTTGAAGTTGTCTCTGATCAATTGCATGTTTCTCTGCACTTCATTTCAATATTATTTGCAAAATTCATAACAAAGGGGTATTTTGGTCATTTCATGTGTCCAACTTCATTTTTGATCTCTGAAATTGCCTCTGAGTCATTTCAAGTTGTTTGTATAGGTCCTTGATCTAATTCATGTCAAAATTCATTTTAAAAATTGCATCTGAGGCATTTTGAGTCAGTTTAGTCCTTAAGGGCATTTTAGTCATTTCTAGTGTTGAAACTCTGTTTAATCTCTGAAAAATTGTCTCTGAGTCTTTTCAATTGGTCTGAATAAACTCTTGCTTCTATTCCATGTTAAAAACCATTTTAAAATTGCATCTGAGTCATTTTGAGTCAGTTTAGTCCCTAGGGGCATTTTGGTCATTTCACACAAAATTTTGACAGAGAGAGGTTACTTTAAAGTACCTCATTTATGTAGTTGGTTCATTTTAGTCCATTTTGTGTTTTTTATTGGTTTCACTTTACGTTTTTTCCAATTTACCAATTTTAATCCAATTTTATTATTAATTGCATTTCAGTCCTTCAAGATTTTAAAATTGCACTTTAGTCCTTTCTTCCATTTTATTTTCCTTTTAAAAGTCTCTTTCAATTTACGTTTTAGCCCTTTTTCTAAAAATTGCAGTCCAGTCCCATTATTTCTAACAATTGCAGAATGGTCCTTATTTTGTATCAAGTTTGTTTTTGTCTTTTTTTTAGTTTTGCAGGTTGGTCCTTTAACTTTCAAGAATTGCAAAAGAGTCCCAAGTCCCAAATTAGTCCAAGGCCGAGCCAAATGAGCCCAGTCCAGGTGTCATGAATCCATTGGTCAAGGCAATACACATGTCAGCTATAAATAGGCCACATCACCAATGCACAGAGAAGACTCATTCATTCAATGCCATTCACAAAGTGCCAACTCAACAAACACAGTTTCCCATTCTCTCTCTTCTCCCAAGGATCAAAATCCTAACTGTTTTCAGAAATTGCCAAGAACACGAAGAACGTTCACGAAACCCTAACTTTACCAGAATCAAAATTAAGCCAAATTGAAGTAAATTCATCACAGTTCTCAGAGATTCACCACTGAATCATCATCATCGAACCTTAGAAACTGCAATTCAAGCACAAATTCCAAGAATTCGTACGATCACAGTAAGAGAAGTGAGAAGAAGAGAGAATAGAAGCAAGTTCTGAACCAGTGAAGAAGAAAGAGAGAAGAACACCGATTTATTTTCGGTCCAAACTTACCAGAAGCTTTCAAGGATCTTTTTGTTCGAATCTCCAATTCAAAGTTCAGGTAATCATCAAAACTTCTTCGTTTTCATTGCAAAAGCTCAACGAAAGTTCGTAAGCACAAATAAACGGTGGATTGAAGTAGGTTAACAAGTTTTTGGACTTGTTCTTTCAAAGAACTTTGAAAAGATTCGAAAAAGTTTGAAACGAAACCCTAAAAATGTAAATCTACAAAGATTCGCCGTTTATTTTGTAAATCCAAGCTCATATTCATAATCAGTGAAAAAAATAGTTTAGATTAGGGTTTCATTTCAAGAAGTTTCGAAAAGTTTTGAAAACATAGAAACCGAAAGATTCAAGCGTAGATCTGTTCATATCTAGGCATTATTTCAAAAAACGAGTTTCAGAATCATGAAGAGGAGTCAAAGACGAACACAACGATGTAAAAATTTTCAGAAAAAGTGTCCAGGTACGGCGGGGCCACCGGCGGGCCACCGTACCTCCGTCGTTGTGTTCATCGGAGAAGGTGATAGGAGAAGAAGAGAGTTGCAGAGCTTCTCTCACTAGGAGAGAGCTTAGAGAGAGAAAGAGAAGTGAGAAGTGGACTGAACCGGTCCCTTAGCCTTTTTATAAACATCTGAACCAGACCGGTTCAGTCCTGGTTCACCTCTGCTTCGTTTTCAACCACTAGATCTGGGGTTTGATGGAGCTGGATCAATCCAACGCTCCTGATGCGTTTGGATAGTCTAGATCCATCAAAGACCTTGGGCCTGGGCTTCTTTTTACTGGATTTCGTTTTCTTGCTTTGGTTTTGCTATTTCAATATTGTTTCTTGCTGTTTGCACCCCTATGTGTTCAAAACTTTGATAAAAAAAATTCCTAAAAATTTTCTACATGTTCTTGACAATTTTCTTGACATTTTTGTGATATTGTTATATGTTAAAACCTGAGGGAAAATATATGTGGTATTTCTTGCTAAATTGTTTACTATTTTTGTTAAAATTTGTGAAGTTTTGCATGTTCTTGAGTCTAAAAATCCATTAAAATTCTAAAAAAAATTTCATGTATATTTCTTGTTAGTTTTGTGATATTTTTGTGATGATTTTGCACATTAAAAATTGAAAAAAAATAATGTGGTGCTTTTCTTGCTATTTTGTGATGTTTTATATTAAAAATTTGTGAAAAGTGCATGTTCTTGATCCCTAATCATGATACATGATATTGATTTGTGAAGTGTGAATTTGTAATGAATTTCTTGCTGTTTTGAAGTGTTTTTACTGCATGTGAATATATTGTATGTGTTTGCTTGTTTTACAAGTCATGTGAATGTTTGTTTGTGAAAATAAAGTGCCAAGTATGTCTAAAATATATCATGATTCTTGACTTGCATGTGTTCTTATAATTCTCATATCATTGATTGTAATAAAGCCTTTAGAAAATTGTCATGATGTGAGGATTATGGGTTATATACTTGTTTAGGTTTTATGATAAATTTTAGGCACATCTTTGCCACTTTTATGTTAAGATTTTGTGACCTTTTGTCAAAGTTTTTTAGTGTTTCTTCTTGCTTATAATTTCTATTCTATTATGCCTTATGCTACTAACCCTTTCATTTCATGTTTCATTCATCCACGAGCATTTCATCCTCCATCTTATATTCTTAATTCCTTGTTTCTTGCACTTTAAATTTTGCCAAGGCTTAGCATGTAAAACTTAGGGACTTTGTAATTTCTTTTATGCAATTTTAATTTCTTGCAAGACCATAGAATGTAAACTAGGGCATATGTAAAGGACAATGGACTCTAATGATGTACACCGACACATGCACCGACACATGCACACCCACATCACATGGATACTTTAGATGTATGTTTAGGGAATGTATGCCTTAGATGTATGTTTAGGAATCGCGGTACTTAGAAAAATTCTCTTTTCCCAAAAAATATGAACAACTTCACTCAAATCATTTTCTAAATAAACTTTGGATCAAAATCCCATTGATTTTCCTTTCATTTCCTTAAACAAAAACCTTAATGAATTTTAATCATACTTAGACCTTTTTTGCAAGATAACTAATTCCACCTCACATTTTCCAAATCTTATGCCCTTGAGGCCTCTCTCTCATTCTTCAAAATTCCATTTTCAAACTTAAAATCAATCAACAAAAACAAAAAAAACATTTTTGGAAGAGAACTACGGTGGATTTGATCCCTTAAAAGGGTACGTAGGCAAGGAACCAATATTCCTTCAATTCAAATAAAATAAAAGTTCAAACATCTTCTTCTCCCTCCAATTCTTGACTTAGTAAACTTTAGGTGTGAATATCATTTTTTCAAATAGCATTTAAAAATAAAGCGCGCGCGTAGAAATTAAAGACGGTTCCTATAGGATACTATAGTCGTTATGGGTGCCTAACACCTTCCCGTAGCGAAAACAACTCCCGGACCTCGATTCTCAAGGGTTTTGCTTATTTTTTCCCTTCCCAAGAAAAAATGAGATATCAAAGGTTAAAAAGGTTCAAACTTAATCAATGTTTGACACCCGAAAAACCAAGATAAAACATATTTATAATACTAAAATATTCTTCCCAAATCTATTTAGGCCCAACAACTTATTCTTCTTTCTATTCTAACCTCCAATTTTACTTACACTAATAATCCTCATATTCTAATGAATAATATTTCTCTACTAAATATATAATAATACACCAAATAACAAATATATATCTATAACAATTAACAAATATATTATGCTAGTAAATACAAACATATAACATAACAAAATATCACTCAACAAAATATATTAACTAAATTATAAAAAGACATCTAATCTCAACAAATCATATATCCCTCATATAAATCATATAAATATATAAATATATTCTAAAACTAATTAAATAAAAAGGAGGGCGTTACACTTGCTAGTGAGGAAGGAGAGATTGAGCTTTGAGATTGATAGGATTTTGAAGATTGGGAATGAAAGGAGGAGTAAGAGGAGGTTTAATGTGTGAGATTTTGCTTTGCATATGAAATTAGATATTATGTTTTACTTACCTAATGCAGAACTAATGCCACTTTTTTGGAAATAAGGTAAAAAGATTTGTTCAATGCATATTATTTTTTTGAGCAGCGCAATTGAGTTGCTTAAGATAGATTTGTGGATTTGATAAACGTGTAGAATCTAGTAAAAAGATTTGTTCTATGCATAATATTTTTTGAATAACAAAATTGTGTGGCTAAAGAAAAGTTTATGGATTTGAAAAGCGTGCACCTATTATTAAAGGACGTGCATAAAGTCGTGCACCTATTTACATATCCTAATATTGAAGTTTTTGAAAACTATGCAATTGAGTGGCTCTAGACTTGACAGGATAATTTTGATAATTCAAAGACAAATGTATTATTTTGAATGCTACGGTTGTTAGTTGGGTTAGAGTTTTGCTAGGGTTTGCTAGTAGAACTTCCTTCTTTACGCACACACATACATATATAGAGGGTTGCTAATTTACTCCCACCTAAAAATATAAAGGAGTAAGTTAACAGACCTACTCCTACTTGCTTTTGAATAAATGGCTGCTTAATACTATTCAAACTATCTCTCAATATAAGGATAATTTTGTTACTTTATTTTAATTTATTTATTAATTAAAACAAGAACAAAATCCCTTTCATCATAAAACAAAAAACAAAGCACATTATTGTTGTCGCCATGCTTAACTCCTGTGTATAATTTCTGTCAAAAACTCCACTAATCTTTGTCAAAAACAAAAACGGTTACGCTGTTTTGCAAAAAAACTTAGTTTTCGCAATCATAATGAAATCGAGACTCACAAATTCTCTATTACGTTTTTTTTCCCTGGTGTTATGTTGATTTTATTATGTTAACAACAATATAGAGTTCTCCAACAGAGTTCTTTTTGCAAAAAAGAAAGAGAATAAACAAGAACATATAGTGGTTTTTTTTTTGTTTTTAAACTAGTGATGCAAAGCATCACAAAATATTTAACCAAAAAAAAAATTATTTAACCAAAAAAAAGCATCACAAAATATCATATATAAAAAGAAAGAGAAATACAAAAAGGATAGGTTGGAGGATTATACCAAAGCCAACCTAAAAAATTTACAAATCTGTAGTTAGGAAGTCCTAACTTGTTCCTAATCATTTCACGTCTAATCTCAATTGGAGCTTCATCCCACCATGCTGTATCATTGATAGATAAGCTCATAGTAGCCAAAATATCAGGACAAGTGTTTCCCTCTCTAAAAATCTGACTAACTACGAAGTTCATTTGTCTGACCTTGATCAAACAGCAGGGCCGGCCCTAGGCATAGGCCGGGGGTGCAACGGCCTAGGGCTCATGCCATTAGGGGCCCTAATTTTTTTTAAGGTGGGGGGGGGGGTGTAAGTAGAAATATTTGGTTTTTTGAGTGTGTATATAGCAAAGTTTACTAAAAGGCCCAATCATTGTCATGATGAAAGGCTGGGCTGAAGCCTGTTAAAGTTTTTGGCCCTTTTTTTGGTAATTTACTATATATACCCCCGTATACACAAATATTTCTATATACACCCTCCCTATAATTTTTTTTTTTACTTCTTAATAATGTACCAAAAATATTATTCTCGAACAAATTGGTGATATTTTTTTTTGGCCTTTTGTACCTAATAATGTGCCTCACTAATTTTAAAAATATTGGTAATATTTATTATCCAAGAATTTGGGACAATTTTATAACTAAACAAATTATATTTTAGTTGAAAATGGGCTTACTAGAGAAATTAATCTTAATGTTGTTTTTCAAAGGTTCCAAAAAATTAAATTTTATCATTATTGTAACGTCAACTTTCTTGAATTGTTTAAAAGGATTTTTTATATGAAGTAATTGATTAAAAAGATTGCAAAATTGAATTTGATAATGCAAAATCATACGAGACATAGTAAAAAGCGGGGGAAAAAATGAACACATAAAATCACAA
This sequence comes from Medicago sativa, assembly GCF_051527215.1. Lineage (NCBI taxonomy): Eukaryota > Viridiplantae > Streptophyta > Magnoliopsida > Fabales > Fabaceae > Medicago > Medicago sativa. The sequence goes on along the minus strand of NC_140755.1, from coordinate 80,007,694 downwards.
CAATGAGCTAAAAAAAATTATAATGTATTATATAAGAGACCCTTTTCCATATTATGCCTAAGGCCCGTAATACTCTAGGAACGACCCTACCAAACAGTTAGACCATCTGTTTCTTATGTGCCAAGGAACAATGAAAAATGAAGAAAATGCAAGCATAACAATCTTTGAATCTGTTTTCTAACCAAAAATTCCTCCAACCTTTTTCACATCAAAAGTGCACTGAATTCTGCCATAATGGCTGAGCCATGCCTTAGGTTTTTTGCAAACCAACCCATACAGTCAGCATTAGAACTTCTAAAAATTCCCCCCCACAAGAAGATTGCATGTGATTGGCAATTGAGGCACCATCTGTATTACATTTAGTCCAATTTTGATGTGAGAGAGATCAAATGACTTCTTTAATCAAGGGAGCATTAGAGGGATGCACTTTAATATTGAAATGTTTCAGAATTAAAAAATCTTGCATCGGGAAATGGCCAGAAGTTTTTGAAAAGTTACCTTTACATGTGAAGTTATGTGATTAATTGAAGCTAGATATAGCGGTTAGTTTAGTACACAACCCATATAAAGAAAATAGCATGTTTTGTCTTTTTTGGGCGGATTTCATGTGTCTTTCATAAATTATTCTCTAACTTTAAATACAAATAACACATATAATAAATAGATAGTAAGTAAATTTAAATATTAAAAAAAGTGTAACAAATTCAATCTTTATAGTCCATGATATATCAATTTTTTTCCTTATCCTTTATTCTTTAAAAAAAGATAATTGATGGGAGTAAATTATAAAAAAAAATGTAACAAACACAACATGATTATATGTCCAGTTTCTTTCCCTTTTAAGCTTTAAAAAGTGTTACAAACTAGACCAACTATATGCATAAAATTTTGGACTGACTTTTTTATTATTCCAATTATACTCTAAAACAATTTTTTCTATAATAATGATTGTTGTTGGTGTCATTAAAAAGATAAAAATTTAGATTATGTTTTTTTGTTATATCGCTGGTGTCATTGAAATAGATAAACAATGTTAGTTTGATTTGTTATAATTTGAAAGCAACAATCATTTATATTTATACTTTTAATCAAAATCAATTTTTTTTTATAGAAAAACACCGTTTATAATTTTCAAACTTTAGCACAATTAAAAAGCCGAAAGACGGATACGTGAGTACCCGTCTTTTCGCCGGCATAAGATAATGTCAATTCTCATATTTATTTTGACATGATCCAAACAAAAAATCAAAATACTGAGAAGACAAAGAAAGACTAAAACAATGCTTGGCTAATGCATCCACATTCAACCATATGGTTGGCTTCTCCGAAGAGTGAAAATATGTTGCCAGCGAAACTCATCACCGCTCTCCACAATAATATGATGAAAGGCTCTTCGAAAAGCAAGCTTTAATCCAAGAATTTTCCATAGCTCAGTACTAACATCACTATCAGCATCCGTATTGAGTTTAATCTAGGAATTCGATAAAACCAAATTCACATTGAAATGTTATTTATATCAACTTGATTATATACAAAACTTACAACAGAAGAAACAATTAATATGCAAAGCTTACAACAGAAGAAACAAGAAATATTCAAAGCTTACAACAGAAGAAACAAGAAAAAGACAAGGATATTATTATATATACAATAGAGTGTTTCAATGAGTTAATGAAGAAGTTGTCCTAGTTTGATCGCGTGAAGTTGATCTTCCAAAGGTGATTTTCCTGCTCCAAGCATCTTACATACTTGATCCATGGTTGGACGAGAACGTGGCTCTGGATTTATGCAAGAAAATGCTAACTTTGCAATCAAGATAACCTCCTCATTGATTGGTTTCATAACTTTTTGAGGTCTTTGATCTAAAACATCTGCCAATAATGTATCATCAGCCAATGGCCTTGTAGATGGTGACAAATATAATGAAATGAGATCTCCAGGATGTTCTCCCTTTATGATTTCCAAAGCAAGTACTCCAAAACTGTATACATCACATTTCTCATTCACTTTCATTGTTTGTGCCAACTCTGCAAACAAATGAACTTATGTTATATTTTGCACAAATCAATGAGTTTCAATATTAAATCAAGTGGTGTATTTTATGAAAAAAAATGATATGATGATTTTAATTTCTATATAAGAGAGGAAAAGGAAATGGTTCTAACCTGGAGCTGCATACCCCAGAGTTCCTGCAAATTGGGTCCGATTAGTTTCATCAGGCTTTAGAAACTTAGCGATCCCGAAGTCGGAGACATGAGCTTCATAGTCAAGATTGATAAGAACATTTTTACTCGATATATCACGATGAACAATAGGAGGTGAGCAATCGTGATGCAAGTAGGACAAAGCATTGGCGACACCTTTGACAACATTCACCCTCTTTTCCCAATCAAATACAATGGCTTGTTTTTCATTGTTTAGTATTTGATCTAAGCTTCCACCTTCCATGAACTTGTAAACCAAAAATGAGAACTTAGAATGTTGGCAATATCCTTGAAGGTTGATGATGTTCCTGTGTTTGATTCCTCTCAATGTTTCAATCTCACTCGTAAAAGACTTTGACATTTCATCATCTGTTACTAAATGAAGCTTCTTCACAGCATAGATGGCACCAACCGAACCGCTGGACAACTCTGCCTTATAAACATTTCCTTGACTTCCAACTCCAATGAGATATTTGTCATCAAAATTCTCAGTAGCTTGAATGATACTTTCAAACGTCATTTTCCCATCATGACTCCAATTTGAAAATAGTACTGCCCTTTGTGCTTTTTCTTCAGTTTGGCTTTTTTCCTTTCGTGGTTTTCTTTGACAAAAAATATAAATTGAAATTCCAACACCACACAACACTAATATTAGGGCTCCTAAAGCAATGAATACCGATCGAATGACATTTTTTCTCTTTCGACTATTGTTTGTTGGACAAGGAACCAAACCTGTGATATTTCCGCATAAGCCTTTGTTATTTTTTAATGATTGATACGGAGCAAGAAGAAAAGCTGGAATTTTAGGAAGTGGGCCTTCTAACTGGTTGTCTGATATATTAACAAAAACCAAATTCCTTTCAAAATTTTGAGGAATGGTTCCTGAAAGCATATTGTGTGAGAGATTCAACATTGACAACTGCAGCAAGTCTTCAAGAGCTGTTGGTATTGTTCCATTCAAAAGATTGCCACTAAGATCAAGTGACTCAAGAGCTGAACCAAACAGAGATGGAATATTTCCTTCAATTTTGTTTCTGCTCAAATTCAACATTCGTAACCTCGGTAGCTCCGCAACTTCTTTCGGTATCGTGCCACTCAACTCGTTTCCTCCGAGGTCCAACTCGTTAAGTGTTTGTAGCGATCCAATTTCTGTTGGGATGTTTTCCGAGAAATGATTGTTACTAATCTTGAGTTCCATTAATGATGTCATGTTTCCTAATTCCTTTGGAAGTTTCCCAGTCAATTGATTTGAATAAAGATGAAGCCTACCTAGCTTGGTCAAACGAGTAAGTTCTAATGGTATAACACCAGAAATATTATTGTTAGATATTATAAAGTTCTGAAGATTAAGACACTTTCCCCAGTTTGGTGAAATTTGTCCATGGAATTTATTATCACTCGCCTCAAAGTATTGCAAATTTGGATACACACCAAAATCTTGTGCTATATCACCTTCTATTTGATTTGCCTCAATTCTGATCCTTCGGATGCTAGAACAGTTTTTCAAAGTTGTTGGTATTGGACCAGTGAAACGGTTATTATCAGCATTTAAGAACCTTAATTTTCCACCAGAACATATTTGAGACGGCAAATGGCCAACAAAATCATTCTCAGACACAACAAAGGAATACCAATTGGTATTGTTATTGAGTTCATTTGGAATTCTACCATGAAGTTTATTGGTAGATAGTTCAAAGACACGAAGCAGCTTCAAATTTCCAATTGTAGGTGGAATTGTTCCAGTGAGATTGTTTGCTTGGAGACTAAGGATATCCAAATTGATCAAATTTCCTATAGAGGCAGGAATTGATCCAGAAAAACGATTGAATCCCAAAAACAAACGTGTGAGACTTTTCAAGTTTCCAATTGTGGAAGGAATGGTTCCAGAAAGGCGGTTGTGATCAAGTGCAAGCTCATTCACATTAATCAAGTTTTCCACAGATTCAGGGATTGAACCAGAAAGACTCATGTTATAGAGTAAGATAATGTTCAAGTTAGACATGTTCCACAAGGAGTGTGGAATTGGACCAGAAACCTTTGTGTTATTAGAAAGGATAAGTAAATTTAATTTACTCATGTTGCCTATGGTTTCAGGGATAAAACCAGATAGAGAATTTGTTGACAAATCAATATAAGTAAGGTTTGTCAAAAACCCAATTTCTTTTGGAATAGAACCAATAAGGTTACAGTTTGGAATTGATAGAAACCATAATTTGTTCAATTTTCCAATCTCAGGAGGAATAGGAGTGCCAAAAAAATTGTTGCCTCCTAAATCTAAATACAATAGGTTGGTTAAATTTCCTATGGAATTAGGGATTGCTCCACTTAATTTACAAAACAAAAAATCAATATTTTGTAAACTTTTTAATGTGAACATTTCTTGAGGGATGGGACCATCAATAGGATTTAGAGAAAAATTCAATGTATTTATTTTTGAGATGTTACCAATTTGTGGAGGAATGGTTCCATAAAAGTGGTTATTATAGATATTTAGGGTTGTGAGGTTTGTGAATGAAGAAAATGTGAGAGAGTGAAGTGTACCTTTTAGTCCAAAACTTTCAAGGTTTATGGTAGTAATTGAATTGGACTTGTCACAGTGAATTCCTTGCCATCTGCATGGATTTGTGGTATTTTTCCAAGTTGGCAAGAGAGCTTGGCTTTGGTTGTCAAAGCTATTTTTCCATTTTAATAGAGCTGATTTTGCTTCACTGTCTTGAGCTACAGCTTGTGGCCATGAAGTGAACAAAATTATGAACAGAATCATGATGAATGTGGATAGTGCCATTATTCAAGTAGATGGATTGTTTTCTAATCAATATTGTTAGATGATTTATGAATTTTTCAGGGATCTGTATATATTTATAAGTTTGAGTTTAAAGCAAAGAATGAATATGTGGGTGTGTGTGAATAAGCATTATAAAAAAAATAACCATGTGGGTGTGTGAATATATTTTTTTTATTGGTAATAGTGGGTACAGTATGTGTGAAAATGAGATTATGTCAAAAGTCTTCCTCAAATTTTATGGTCATATTTTTCCATTGCTCTAAGGGAACATTAATGCAAATTTTATGGTCATATTTCCTAAGTCTTTCTCAAATTTTATGGTCATATTTTTCCATTGCTCTAAGTCTTCCTCAAATTTTATGGTCATATTTTTCTATTGCTCTAAGTCTTCCTCAAATTTTATGGTCATATTTTTCCATTGCTCTAAGTCTTTCTAAAATTTTATGGTCATATTTTTCTATTGCTCTAAGTCTTCCTCAAATTTTAGTGCAAACTGACTAACTGAGTGATAAGATGAAGACTATTTTTTTAGGAAATTTTTTGGTCCACTGGAATTTTGTTAAGTACGGATCTATGTCGATAAAATTAATTTTAAATTATTTTAAAATAATGAAATATCAAAAAATGGTATATATTAAATGAATGAATGATGAGTAGGTATTCAACTTATATTAGCAAATTATCTCGAGTTCGATTTCCACCTTCAACTTAAACTAACAAATTAACTTAACATACTAATGTTGATTGTTCAAACAAAAAACAAAATCCAGGGCACCAAAGTGTTCATCTTTTTTTAATTGATTAATCAAATGAACATGGCAGCAGCAACTCAATTATAAAAAGGTTAATTTCTATAACACCTATTTTGTTCAGAAAATTTTGAATTTTTTTATGTCCCTCCTCATTATATAAAGGCTCCAGCTATCATCCCGGTTCATTGTTCCCTTCTAGCAGAGCTAATGAGGGATATTTGAGCTATTGAGCTGGCTGTTCAAAAGAATTGGAATCATTTTTGGTTTGGAAACAGATTTTATTATTGTTAGGCAGGTTTTTACTAATATTCATTGGTACCTTGGAGTTTAAGGAACATATGGTTTATTGTATTCATTCGATCAGGAACATGCAATTTAAATGTTTTCTTGAAGTATCACCGATAACTTATTAACATAAGTTGAAAACAACTTATGAACATATCATAATATGTTCTCAGAAGTTTCCACAAACAATGTCACAATTGTTTATTTCAATAGATAAATACAAATAAGCCGATTTAAAGATGCCTGAATATTTATTGGACGGAGCTTAATACCACTTTCTTTTTTCTTGCCATTCAACAAAGAATTGATTATTCTTCCAAAAGAAATAAGAATTGATTATGTCATTCAACTGTTACTATATTATTATTTTTATTTAATCAAACTATCCACACCTAAAAATGGGAATTAATTTTTCCTTTCAACAAAGACTTGATTTTAATTTTCTATACGGTAAACAAAAAATTGATATCTATTAACAAATTGTATTATTTTATATGCATTGACCATCGACCAAATGATTAATATAAATCGTGTGTTAATTATCACTATAACTTTGTTCTTATTATCTTGTTCTTGCTCTACTGACTAGGGTTCTGCATAGCTTTGGCTCTGAGGATTGAACTCGGCAAGAATCATGAAGAACGCAGAAAATCTATCGCAAACTTAGATAGCTCAGCTTATTTGGGTTATAAATTAGAAGAAGAAACACTATTAGACTGATCAAGAGTGTAGAAACAGAAACCGATAGATATTTCTTCTGTGTAGGCTTTGTTTGTGAGTTTGGAGGGGAAATAAATGAAATATTTGAAAAAAAAAGGAAGGAGTGAGTGGAAGAAATAGAAGACATTGAATTGGAAGTATGGGCTTTGGGGGTCTTATTTTTCTTTAAAATATAAAACTCTCCTCGTTTGAGGACTAAAAAATTGTATTGGAGGAGAGTTTTGGGAGGGATCGTATGAATTTTCAAATTTAATATATGTTTTTTTAGGAATATATATATATATATATATATATATATATATATATATATATATTGTTATATGTTGTTATAATATTCTTAAAATTAAAAATAAATTAATCATAAGTATTAATTTATCACTTTTTAAAAAAATACTCTTTTAAAAAAATGTGAAAGATTTATCAATTATCTTTTATATTTCTCTCCCCCAAAGCCTTTTCTTCCCCTCCCTCCAAACTCCCAAACAAAATATTAGATTAAAAATCGTTTTTTTGTCCATTAATCATCTAACTTATTTTTGGGAACATTGGTCATCTAACTACTCTTATCAAACGAACAAAAATAATCCAGTGACTGCTATTTTTGTTTGTTTCTTCTTATTCGTATTCCTCTTACATTAACGTAGTTTAATTGACTCTGTTAGAATATGTTATTTGTTGGAAAATATGCCTGCCTCGTGATTATAAAACTGTCACTAGATTTATGAAGAAAGATGCCTGCCAATTTTTTTAATAGACCAAATTATTAATTTTTAATAAAGCCTTATTAAAAATTAGGATAAGAGGTTCCAGTGTTGACATCTATTGTATTCTATACCAACGTATAAAATAAATATATTAATTTTGGATTGACTTTTTATCTTTTAATTATCTCCTTTAAATACACTGTTTTTTACACATCTACTATATATATAAACTATATATAAAGAGAATAGGGGATTTTGGGTCAACATTTTTGCAATTCTAATTATCCTATAATTTTTTTTTAATAATGTTATAGTGTTGGTGTTATTAAAAAAGATAAGAATTTTTGTCATATTTTTATATTATTGTTGTCATTAAAAAAGATAAATATGATTTATTGAGTTTGTTACATATGAAAGTTATAAATATTTATATTTATAATTTCAATCTATATAATTTTTTTTATATAAAATATCGTTTCTAGTTTCCATGCAATTTTTTTTATAAAATATTGATGATAATCTACTCACGTTTAATTCTTTCTATCTCAATTGAATAAGTGATTTCACATATTTTCTGTTTTCTTGCGTTTGTTTTTGTGATTTCGTCGTCTCTGAAAAACTCTGTTTATTTTGATTTCCCGTCTTTGTGCGGTGTGTTTTTGAAAAACTCTGTTTATTTTGATTTCCCGTCTTTGTGCGGTGTGTTTTTGATTTCCCATCTTAGTGCGGTGTTTATTTGATTCAGGTTGAAAGATTAGCTTTGAGCAAGTGCAGATCCGATCAATGACAATGACTTTGGCGTCGTCAACGTTGCAGATCCAGAGACATGAGTATTCCGGAGACTTGAATATAGTCATATTAGTCATATTTGTAGGCATAGATACTTTGTCGTTTTATGCTATTAACATGGATGCTGTGAGTTTGTTCATAGATTCATCCCTTTTGTTTTTAGCGACTTTGGATTTGTATTGTATCGATGTATTCTATCAATTTGAATGAATGAATATCGTTTACTTTTGTCAAATAAAAAAAAAGAACGGAAAGACAGACACGTAAGTGTCCGTCTTTCCGCTAGTGTATATAAAGGGGATAAGAAAGTTTGGGATGACTTTTTATCTTTCAATTATATCATTTATTTAAACTATTCTAACTAGTGAAAAGACGGGCACATGAAAATTATATTTTTTATTGCGCTAACGTTTGAAAATTATTAACGGTATTTATATTTATGAAATTTTGATTTTGATTAAAACTAAAAATATAAATGTTTTTCTTTTGAACCTAAAAATATAAATGTTTGTTGCTTTCAAGTATAACAAATCAAACTAAACATGATTATTTATTTCAATGACGCCAACAATATAACAAAAAAATATAATCTAAATTTTTGTTTTTAATGACACCAACAACGATCTTTATTATAGAAAAAATTGTTTAAGGGTATATTTGGGATAATGAAAAAATAAGTATTAAATACTCATCTAATTTGTTACACTTTTTAAATGATAAAGGAAAAAAAGATCGTTGTTGGTGTCATTAAAAACAAAAATTTAGAATCCATGCCAGTAGCACCCGAATACCGACCCACTCCAGCTGAATTCGAAGATCCAATCGAATACATTTTCAAGATCGAAAACCAAGCTTCCAAATTCGGACTCTGCAAAATCATCCCTCATTTTCCACCTTCCAAATTCAAGGGCCAAAAGGTCTTTGTTAAGGTTTATGAAGGAGGAGATACCGGGAGTTACTTCGCCTATGGTTTATCTTGCCATGCTTTTTAGTTGGTTTGCTTGACATGTGGAGGATCATGATTTGCATAGCTCGAATTATCTTCATATGGGTGCTTCTAAGACCTGGTATGGTGTTCCTAGAGATGCTGCTGTTGCTTTTGAGGATGTTGTTAGAGTTCATGGTTATGGTGGAGAGATTAACCCTCTTGGTTAGAGTTCATGGATTTTGAATGATGGTAGTGGTATTAATTATAAATTTAAATGTTTGATTTTGTGGTTTTTGTTGAAGTTGAAATGATGAATTATTGGAAGAACAAAAAAAAGTTGAAGATGATGAAGATTGATGAAGGTTGTATGAAGATGAAGATGAGGGAAGAAGATGAAGAAAAGTAAAATAAATCAGGTGTTGGTGATATATAGTTAGATCTGATAGACCTCCTTTATCCGACGGTCTCCTTTTTTTGGGAGTTAAAATGAATAAAATAGGACCATATTGAAAGATAGAAAGAAGATAAAGGATCAATTTGGAACGGTTTAATAGTTAGGGGACCAAATTGAAAACTGAAAATAAGTTAAGGGACCAAAGGATGTATTATGCCTTAAAAAAATCAGTTAAACTCATTATAATATAGGAGCAATTCCACTACAATAGAAACAATAAGTTAACTAGTTTTTTTTAGTTAGATAAGTTAAATTTTTAATCGACTGTGGTATGTTCGTAAAAAAATTATAACCAAATACGATGAAACAAAAATACACTTAAGCTCAATAGAAAAGCAGAAAGACAGGCACATAAGTGTCTGTCTTAACGCTAGTAAAAGATAAAAAGAAGAGCTGTCAATTATTGTATATACATATTACTCGTTAACTCGTTAAAGGTCACATACCAATAATCAACTCAGCCAAAATATAAGGTTTATTGGTGGATCAGATGAGTTATTGGTCGATCCGTATAACTATAAACCGTATAACTCTTGATGCATCAATAAGAAGCATTATGAATTTGTCAAACAAAATAGGTCAAATACCACTTTTGGTCCTTTTAGTTTGACAGAATTCCCAAGTTAGTCCTTTAAGTTTCAAAAGTTTCAAATAGGTCCTTTTAGTTGATAATCTATTTCACTATTACCCCTGTTGTAAGTCTCCGTTTAACTGATACTAATGAAGCCGTTAAGTTGTTGACTTGGATCAAAATGCTGCCTTTTAAAAGCTCGAGGGTGTCAAAACGTTACGTTTATGGTCACAAATGATCATTTATAGTGTTAGAAAGACAGTCATGTACAACAACAAATGCCTTTCTAGCATTATTAAACGATATTTATAGTGCTAGAATGATCATTTGTGGTGATTAAACGTAACTTTTTGACACCATGGAGCTTTTAAAAGGCAACACTTTGATCCAAATCAACAACTTAACGACTACATCAGCATCAGTTAATTATTAACTGGCAGCAGGGGTAACGGTGAAATAATTTATCAACTAAAAGGACCTATTTGAAACTTTTGAAACTTAAAGGACTAACTTGGGAATTATATCAAACTAAAAAGATCTAATTGAAACTTTCGAAACTTAAAGGACCAACTTGGGAATTATGTCAAACAAAAAGGACCAAACGTGGTATTTGGCCAACAAAATAATATAAAGTTCTAACATTGTTCCTCAAGTTAAAGTTTACTAAGCTTTATGCTTGTTACAAATTAACCCAAAAAATAAATCAAATCAGCTAATAGCATAACTAATGAAGAGCAACAACCAAATCTAGTTATGAGCAGCAAGAACCATCACCATGAACCAGCCAAATACAGTAACCATCCAAACAGAAGAACCAAGTCATATAAAACCAAACAAAAGAACCGAGAGGGAGAAGCAACCATACATAAGAACTAATAGAGAGAGAGAAGAAACCAAACAAAAGAATCAAAAGGGAGAGAAGCAATCAATAAGAAGTATCAATAGAGAGAAAGACAATCAAATAGAAGAATCAAATAGGGAGAGAATCAATCATAGAGAAGAACCAAATAGAGAGACAGAGACAATCAAACAGAGGAATCAACAGGGAGAGAAGCAATCAATCAAAAGAATCAAAAGGGGGAGAAACAATTAATGAGAAGAATCAACGAAGGAGAAGCAATCAATCAAAAGAATCAAAATGAGGGGCGAAACAATCAATCAGAAGGATCAAACGAGGGAGAAACAATCGATCAGAAGAATCAAAATATGAGAAACAATCAATCAGAAGAATCAAAGGAGGGAACAAAATCATAGAGAAGAATCAAAAGGGAGGAGAAGACAATCAAACAATGAATCAATAGAGAGAACCAATCAAAGAAAGAAGAGTCAACATATGGAGAATCAAATAAAAGGAAGCAACCAAAGACCAAAGAGTGGAATCAAACCAACAATTGGTTAAACCGAACAATGATTGACCAATGAGTGGATGGAATGAACACTTGAAGCCACAAATACAAACTAGAAGCAATCCTCCAATTTTACTTCCAATCACATTTCCAACACGTTGAATCAAGGTTTTAAACTCGAGAGTTTACCTCAACTCGTTTTACCTAGGTAAAATCGATTCGTAAATTCGTAGGAGTTAATCTAAAATGAAAATTATATAAAATTTATTATATACATGACATATGTAACCTAATATAAATATTGTAAATAGTTCAATCGTGTAAAATATGATTTAGTTATAATAAAGGCAAAGTGCACCCAACCACCATAAGAAAGTGTTATCCTCAATTAAGCATCAAAATACAAAATCAACTCGCTCAATCATAAAAATGGTGTGTTGTGTTGTTTGTTTAAGGTTTCATAAGAAAGAAAGGTAAGACAAGGCAAGAAAGTGTTAACAGTAAAGGCAATATACACACTTTGCGCTACTGAGTTAAAAAAAAGGAATATGATTTTAACAGTCCCGGAAAAAATGGCCCAAAACTAGAAAAGTGTGTTTTTTAAGTATTAAGTTGTAAACTCGGACGATTTTACCCGAGTTTACCAAGTTTACCACGTGTTAACTCACTCAAAATTGTCAAACATTCCGATTTCAACAAAAAACTATTTTACCTCCGAATTAACATGATTTTGACACCTAAAAATGTAAACTCATCTGAATTTATGAGTAACACTCAATTTATGAGTTAAATGAAGGCCTCCGAGTTAGCAAACAGAACAACTATCGACCATTGAGTGGATGCGGGGGCGAATGCTTGTATGGCAAAGGGGTAGCTATGGCTACCCCAAAAAAGATAAAATTATTGAAAGAGGAGGTATATTTTTATATTTAGCTACCCCTAATAATATATACTTGGCTACCCCAAATTTGATTTTTAATCGGTTACTATTCGTCAAAACATATATCGCTTACCCTTTAATTTTTAATCGGTTACTTGGTTATGGCTTGGGACCTAGGAGTGTGCTCCTCCTTGAGGTCTTAGGTTCGATTCTCCTCGGTACCAATTTGAGTGGGCTAATTGTACTTCTTAAAAAAAAAAAATTTAATCAGTTACTATTCGTCCAAACATATAACACATCGCGGAACAACCTCCCCCATTATTATTGTTATATTAAAATAAAAATATTGTAATTAATTTATTAGTAAATAAATTAGGCAAAGGAAACGAAACGACACTTTATTTACACTGAAAAGAACACTGGAAGTCAGTTTAGCTCATAGACAATTATCAATGAATTTGAGTCTTTGAAAGGTCGTCGAGTTCAACTTTCATAAATAGCTAATATTAGTTTTTATTTCCTTTGTTGTTGCTTTTTAGGTACAATCCTCAGTTATGTTAATATTTTTTTGGTACAATCCGTTGTTGTTTTTTCGGTATAATCTATTCTTGTTGTTTTAAGTGTATTTTATGAAGTACATTTTATACAAGTAATAGTTATTGTGAATTTTTTTTTCTTATTGATTAAATTTACTGTCAATTTTTTCAAACAAAATTATACATGGCCAACTCATAAAAATATTGTTAGCTTCAGCGCCGAGTGGATGAAATGAATACATAAAGCCACAAATTCAAAGTAGCAACAGTCCTCCAAATTTACTTCCAAACACATTTTCAACACGTTGAATTGCTTCAACAACAACACGTGATACACAAATCCAAAAGCCACACAAATTCAAACTAGCAACAGTCCTCCAAATTTACTTCCAAACACATTTTCAACACGTTGAATTGCTTCAACAACAACACGTGATACACAAATCCAAGAAGTCCAAGGAGGTGTATCAACATGTGATGCACAAAAGGCTTTTTTTTTTTTTTTTTGAAGAAATGCACAAAAGGCTTATCAACAAATTAAACTCACCTAATAAATAAAAAAAAATCAAACTCACAAAACAAAAGAAAGAATCAACGAGCACTTTTTATATTATAAATAAAAAATCATCACTATACATTTTAGCAAGATACTCTAGGATTTTGATTCGTACCCTTATTTTAAAAGGAAAAAAAAAATACTAATAAGCAAACTCATACACATATTTAGAGTCTCGGTGAGAACTCATATTTATTGTAAGAAATGAAATTTAGGCGAGAAATTATAGGGTGCGTTTGTTTCAGCTTTAAAAAAAAATAAATTTTATGTTAAAAGAATCTAGAGATTTTATTTTAAAGATTTTAAAAATAATCTGAAATTATTTTTGTTTGTCTACTACCCATAAAAATCCATTTTGAGTTTTAACACATTAAAAGTCAAAATGGATCAAAATAGATTTTTTTTGATAAAATAATTTTTCTAAAAATCCTAAACAAACACAAAAAAAGAAAAAAAGTGATTTTATAAGGAAAAAAATAGATTTTTTATGAAAAGAATCTTAAACAAACGGGGCCATAATACACTTTAAAATCAAGGGCTAATGATATTTCATTTACTACTAACTTTAGGGCCCGTTTGATGGTCATGATATGATAAAGACATGATATGATATAAAACTAGATAGAGATATGATATGATAAGAATATGATAAACATGAATCATTTCTCGTGTTTGATTTGCACATGATAACAAACATGATATCATTATAATTAAATGAAAAAATTGCTCTCATAATTAATTAAATATTGTAAAAATGGCATGTTATTAATAATAATAGAAAATACATGCTATCATTATTTTAAAAATGACAATATTTTAAAAATGGCAAAATATCAAGATAATAAATAAGGAATGATCTCCAATCCCATCAGGATAATTTCTAACCCAACTTATACTCAAGATAGAAGTTACAAAGGAAAGTAGGATAGGATAGGAAAATGGTTTATTTTATCATATCCCTTTGGTGCATCAAACATGTGATTTAAGCAGGATATGATTAATGTATCATATCCTGTCTCCCTATCTTGTCCATCAAACGGAAGCATTAGCATGTAATGTAATCAGCGGTTGTTTTCTATGCCATTCATTTTCTGATGCGAAGTTTTTCCATCATTTTTACATGATTTTGAATAACTCTTTTTTTACTGGTAATTTTAAATTGGATTAAATAAGTAAATGGTCCCCTTAAATATACAAACATTTGATTTTAGCCCCCCTAAAATATTCTTTAGGTTTTTGGTCCCTCTAAAAATTTTCATTTACAAAATTAGACCTTGCCCTACATTGAGTTATATTACACTAGAGCATGGACTAATTTCATAAATGAAAAACTTTAGAGGGACCAAAAACCTAAAAAATATTTTATGAGACTAAAATCAAATATTGGTATATTTAGAGAGATTATTTACTTATTTAACCCTTTTAAATAACTCTGGTATCATACAGTTTTGGCATAATTTTATGAAGATGCTAAATATCCATTTTGTGACAGAAGGTCTATAGTATTTTTTTTAGGGTTTAAGGTCAAAAGTCTTTGTTAACCGATTATTACGATTATATGTCACTGGATATAGTTTCTAATATATTATATGCTGTCATTTGATTAACATCAAAACAAACTACTTATTTATCAATCAAAAAGAAGACTAACAGTCCCAGTTGGTTTAGTAAAAGATAAATAAACGGTAGTTGTTGTGGATAAGACAATAGAGATAGAAACAAAAAGAATATATTTAAAGAGACTGTGGTTTTTAGTAAAAGAAAAAAGAGACTGTGTGTTTAAACTAATAAATACAGACAAATTCATGCTTAAATTATTTAGTATATTATTACAATTAGGGTAAAATTCACATTTTGTCCTTGTAATATAGTTTTTTTTTCCTTAGTCCATACATTTTTTTTTTTAAATTATGTTCTTGTAATTCAAAAGCTCCCACTATTTTAATATCTATGTCAGCTTTCCATCCATTTTTATGATGTGGACAATAGAAAGTGGTTTTTTCTAGATTACCCCTTAATGATTTAGGGGTAATTTGCCCATATCAAAGAAAAATCTATTTTTTTTTTTTATCTTTTAATTTTCTTGCAATCAAATACCATTTTCATCTTCAGAAACATCAATCTTCTACATCTGATTCATTCAACATGTGATCTCCATATCTTTCGTTTCATATATAATCGAATCCTACTTGTTATTAGAGGTAAATTACCCCCAATTCATCAAGTGATAATGTAGACTTCATCATTTTGGTTTTTTCTTACAACCAATTACCATTTTCATCTTAAAAACATCAATGTTCTTCATTTCTTTCGTTCAACATCTAATTTCATCTTCTTCATTCTATAATCAAACCAGACTTGTCATTAGGGATCAATTACCCCCAATTCATGAAGGGGTAACGTAGGCCTCACCATTTAAAGAGATAAAAAAACTAGCCAACTATAACTTACAAGGATAAAATAAAATTTTAATTTCGTTTTTCAACTTCAACTATCATATACGCAAGTTTATAATCAATGTAAAATAATCAATATTTTGTATCTCTTCTATCATTTTTCTTATTTTCTTTTTAATAGTAAAAGTTGTCTTTAAACCATTTTCTCTCTTTTTTTATTGTCAAAACCACTCCCAAAGCATGATTTTGGGTATACATTTTCTTATAGTTCATAAATAACAAAGCATCATAGCACCATTTCAAGAAATAGAGCCCTCACTTTCAGATACGACAATTATTAGGGTCACCGTAGGTACTATACCACTTGCCTTCATACACCAAGGTTTTCTAAAAGATTAGAATATGCACAATAATACACACATTTAGGCTTTGTTTGCGAGTTTAGAGGAGAAAGGAGGAGATGGTTTTGAAAAAAAGGAAGGAACAAGTGGAAAAAATAAAAGACATTAAAAAGGGAGGACTTTGGAAGTTAATTTTTTCTTCATATATAACTGCTTTGGAAGGGGAGAGCAAGTGGAAAAAATTAATAATATTTTATTTGCTACTATCTTTAAGAATGTAATGTATGTAATCAACTGCTGCTGCTGGTATCCTCGTGAGCTTAGCTCAGTTGATAGAGATAATACATAATATATGTAAGGTTTGGATTCGAATCCTGGACACCACCAAGAAAAACTGCTGCTGCTGGTATGAAAGGGTGTTGGTATTGATTTGAAATTTTCCACGTTACGTTGGTATTGATTTGAAATTTTCCACTTTACCTCAGATTAAGAATATGTGGCAAGGAGTCCAATTCTGTTTTGTCCTTTGACTCTGTTTGTATTCCCTTCATTGTTTGATGTGGAGGTTTTACATAATTTTTTCCTAGATTTTGAATAAGTGTATGTTTCGAACTACATTTAACTTGCAATTCTCGCGTTCCAAGATTATTTTCACCGTGGTTTCTAAAAGATACAAGTTGTAGCTTCTAATAAAACGCATGTCTTGAGTACTAAAGAGGCTCTAACTCTTGTATCACACAATATTTTGGCATTATTTTGTGAAAGGTACCAAACATCCATTGTTGTTAATGGTGGTTCTTCAAAGGAAAACTTGTAGCACACAAGATGAATAGTGTTTACTAACCAAATTGTTGTGAATTTGAATTTAAAATCACACCAATAAATTTAGATGTGTGGTGCAAAAGAAAATAGTAACCAAATCAAAGTAGCTTCAGAAAACAACAAAAACAATAGACCTAGATTTAAGTGTAAAGTAAAACCACAAGAATAACAAAAACAACAAAGATAAGAGGGTAGAGAAAACCAACACACCAACATTTGTTTACCCAGATCAATATGTTCTATGACTGGAGGAGAGAGAAACTCTCCAGTCTATTACGAAAGATGATTTATACAAAGAGGTTATAAGAATTTAGATCCCAAACTATGAAAGAACAAATCCTAATATTTATCCATTTTCCAAGTCACTCAAACTCACTATGAATCATAACAAGAAAACAAGAGATAAAGCTTTTGGATCTTTCCTCTAATGAAATCTCACTACCCAATGTGTTTGCGAAGTGTTTCCCAACCCAAGAATCTAACACAAAGACACTTAACCCTTAGCCTCTAAGTTCCATCCCTTGGTTTGACAAAAATATTTCTCTTAAAGCCTCTCCAAAAATTGATTAATGAAGGCTTATGTAGTGCCCATACTCAGCGACCCAGACAATATCACACCGTAATTTTCTTGGATTGCATCGCGATCTTCAACACAATATCATTGCCAACCTTATCCACAATCGCGCCATGATTGCATGAAATCGTGCCGCGATTTTCAACAAGCCAAACAAATCTTCAAGAACCCAAACTGCAATTCTCAACACAGATTTTTTCATCTTAAGGAGCCAAGATGACAAATCTATTGTCACAATTTTTAGATAAATTATGATATGATATGATCTTTCTTTTATTGATTTATGATATAATATCTTATTCAGCTTACCAAAAGCTCAGAATAAAAATACTCTTGAACTGTCCAACACAACAAAACAAAAACTATTGAGCTGTCTTTAAACCCATATAAATATTTGTTCCTTTCATTACATAAGGAGATGAATTAGCATAGATCCTCTAAGCTAAGCTAACCTCTTTCCATAGACGGAAAAATGGGTCGCTCCATTTTATCTCTTCATCATCTTCTTTTCTCATCACTTCTTATTTTCATCTTGATGCTGAATCATGTTCACGCAAGCAAAAAGGTAAGCTAGTTTTGCTTCTTAATTGCATATATACTTTGTAATTAAGATCATGATTTCATTAATTTCATAAGCTATTGGTTTTTGGTTTCCTATTTATTTACAGTGCTACATTGTATACTTGGGAGCACATGTACATGGTCCAACTCCTTCCTCTGTTGACCTTGAAACTGCTACATCTTCTCATTATGATCTACTGGGTTCAATCTTGGGAAGGTATATATATAATAATGAGAAAAAACTATTAATTACAATATTCAGCTTAAGCTTTTCTCTAGAGGACATTGATCGATTAACTAATATATATTGATCATTCACAGCCACGAGGACGCAGAAGAGGCAATAATTTATTCATATAATAAACAGATCAATGGCTTTGCAGCTATACTTGAAGAGGAAGAAGCTGCACAACTTGCAAGTCAGAAACATAATTATCATGCTTCCACTGTCATAATTAATTAGCATATTTGATGTTTTTTAAATGACATAAACACTTAATAAAATATTTGAGAGAGCTTATGAAAATAACTTATGATATATTTATAACCCACTTTTAGCGTATTTCCATAACCTTTCTAAGATAAGTTATGGAAACAACTATTTGAAAATAATTTGTCAAAAAAAAAAAAACAATTTGAAAATAATTAATTATACTTTATTTTATCTTTTGTTATAATAATAGCTTATACATAAGAGCTTACATAATAAATGGTTATTTAAATTGTTTATCCTAAGTGGCCAAGTGTTTTACATTAAATCATAAACATCATTTTATGTTTGGTTTTAAATTAGCTAAACAATGTTCCAACATATGCAGAAAATCCAAAGGTGGTATCTGTGTTCTTGAGCAAATCTCATAAACTGCACACTACACGTTCATGGGAATTTCTTGGACTAAGTACAAATGATGTCAACACAGCTTGGCAAAAGGGAAGGTTTGGTGAAAATACCATTATAGCTAACGTTGATACAGGTACACACCTTTATAATTTTACCACATTCTATATATGTTATATAATCCAATAAAAATCGTTTATTTAGTTATAAGAACAATATTCAGTGTTTCCCTCAAAAAATTAATATTCAGTGTTGAAATTTGGGGCATAACTCATCTTTACAAAATCGCAAAATTGGTTTGTAAGGTGAGAAGTGCATCCTCTTTATAAACTCTTATCAAGAGTCCTATCTATCCGATGTAGGACTAAATCCACCCCTCAAAACAAACACGAAGCAACTCAAATGTAGCAATTAGGCGACTAGGGACAGACCATAGTGAAAGCTGAATTTCCAACATTTAGAACAACATTCTTTGTTAGACAAAATAAACGTACTTTTTAAGGTTGGAGAGAATAGTCAACATGACACATCATTAGTTGTTTACATGGGTTCGTGGTATAGCTGTGTACTTTTTGTCCTAGTTCTCATCAAATGTCAATTATAAAGGCATCTTGTGTACCTTGCATATATTTGTTTTTATATACTTTTGGATTTATGTCTTATGCAGTATAGTCTTTTTTTTACTCGGGGTTTAGAGTCTTTCTTTATTTCTGATAAATACAACTTGGTTCTGCTTATAAAATAGAATAAAATTCATTCATTTTCATTCACTGTTATGTTTTGGTGCCTTATTGTGTAGTGTTTTTCATATCTGCCACTTTTTCTTCTATTCAAACTGTGTACTTTTGTTTAACGTATACTTGTGAAAAAGTGTTCCCATTTCTTTTAATATCTTTTCTTATATAAAAAACATTTGCAACTTAGTTTGGATATTTTTATTAATAGCACAACCAAGCTTGGTATTCCAGATTTACAACACATACACGCACGCATCAACCACTTGAACTAGGTCTAGACCCTAGTGCTACATTATTTTGTACTTGATTGGAGTTGTTATGTTACAATCATGAAGTAAAATATAGATAACTTTACTATTGGTCCCCTAAAAAAACGAGTCAATCTCTATCACTAGCAAAAATAAATAACAACATGATATTTATGGTCCTGTGTATTATTATTTAATATTTATGGTCTGTTTTTTTTTTTTATGTGAATATTAATATTTATGGTCTTGTCATCTTGTGCATAGAAGTCTTTGCAAATAGTATAGTCTTAGTGACTTGATAGACCGCCAAAATTGACATAATGTTTTTCTTTTAAAAAATTGGTGAAGAGGAAATTTTATTAACAATTGTGGTTATAGAGTTAAGCTTTAAGACACCTCTTGGACAAAAAATTATGATATAATGTGGAAAAAAAATTGACATAATGTTGGTTATAGAACAACCGGATGATCAGCCTTTTTTCTTAGATATAATGAACCTACATGGAGACAAAAACTACATACTTTCTTTGAATTGGTAACATGTTTTCTTGAGTTCCCTTTTCTTTTCTTTTGTTTTCTTTTTTGACACCTTGAGTTCTTAATTAATATGAAAAAAAAATTATTTAATTTGCCACAATATCTCGTGCTTTGTTCCTTATTTGGAAATTGAAAAAAGGGAGGATTACACAGAGGTAATAATTAAGTCAAGTAGGTCACAAGTAACAAGAATTTCAACTATTTTATGAGAAAGTGAAGATAACATTTACAGATTCAAGTTCAATATTATAATCTTCATGTGAAAGGTCTATTTCTTTTTTAATTAATTAAACCTAGATGACTAATCCCTTAAAATAAACACCTAGAATAGATGACTAAATAACTCAAAAGATAATTATCCTATTTTTTGTTTTGTTTGTATTAGGTGTTTGGCCGGAATCGGAGAGTTTTAACGACAGAGGAATAGGTCCAATTCCAGCAAAATGGCGTGGGGGTAACATTTGTCAACTTGACAAACTCAATACTTCTAAGAAAGTTCCATGTAACAGGTTCTCTTTCAACTTGCTTCACTGTCACTTTATTTTGTATATTGCACAATATAATTTAAGTAATATTGAAAATCATAATTCTACTTGAAGTTAGTAATTAATATTGCAAAATTTTGGAAAAACCGACGGTCAGAGTCTCAAAACGTGAAGAATCAAATGACTCAGGCAGTTTGGGGCCGCCAGAAATTATCACGAAGGAATCAGATTACTATAATGATTTTGGCGGTTTGGGGCCGTCAGAAATTATCATGAAGTAATCAGATGACTAATAAATAAGTGTTAAAAATTGTTTTAAGAATGCAAAAAATAAAATAAAATAACCAGTTTAACTAACAACAGGTGAACCATGGTTGAACCAATCTGTCAATTAATAGAGTAACCGATTTCTGGTTTAATCAAATAAACAAACCGGTCAAGTCCAGTTTTACAACATTGATGACATAAACTCTAACAGTCATTTTGTTTATTTGTTTGGACTACCTAGAAAGCTAATCGGAGCAAGATTTTTCAACAAAGCTTATGAGGCATTTCACGGTAGACTCCCAAGTTCACAACAAACAGCACGAGACTTTGTAGGCCATGGGACACACACACTATCAACAGCAGGTGGAAACTTCGTACAAAACGCAACCATATTTGGTATTGGCAACGGTACCATAAAAGGTGGTTCACCAAGATCAAGAGTTGCAACCTACAAAGCGTGTTGGTCTCTAACAGATGTTGTAGACTGCATTGGTGCCGATCTATTAGCTGCTATTGATCAAGCAATTTACGACGGTGCTGATTTGATTTCTGTTTCGGCTGGAGGCCAACCTAATACAAATCCTGAAGTTATTTTTACTGATGAGATTTCAATAGGTGCATTTCATGCACTTGCTAGAAATATATTATTAGTTGCATCGGCTGGAAATGAAGGACCTACCCCTGGAAGTGTTACTAATGTTGCTCCTTGGGTGTTCACTGTTGCTGCTAGTACATTAGACAGAGACTTCAGCAGTGTCATGACCATTAATAACAAAACACTCGCGGTATCATCCTTAACTTATAGTTTTTTTATCATATTCCCCTTATTGTTTATATTTGTTACAAATTATTGTTATTGTTATTAATTTATACTTATTGTAGCATTGAAATTAATTGTGTTATGTTTTTCTTATCTTACTAGGGAGCCAGTCTTTTTGTAAACTTGCCACCTAACCAAGACTTTCTTATAATAATTTCTACTGATGCTAAATTTGCCAATGTGACAGATGTAGATGCGTAAGTGTGAATTCCAAAACTTTTTTTTCTTGTATATTGATGAAAAAGTTAATTGTATTTTTGATTGACTATTTTTTAAAATTTATGATTTTGGTGCTCCTTTTATTGCAAATTTGGTCCCCACACTTTTATAATGTAGTTTTGATCTCTCAAAATCGTGGACTTTAAAAACTATTTGATTGCAAAAATAAAACCGTCCAATTTTGGGAAAGGGAAGACTAAAACTTCAAACACTCACGATTTTGAGAGATCAAAACTTCAATAACAGAGTAGATAGTTGCGAGAAATAATTTGCATAGAGATTAAATTTGTGAAAAATAAAGGATGCTAAGATTGTCAATTTTTTTATATGCATATTTTTGCAGCCAATTTTGTAGACCACGAACACTTGATCCCTCAAAAGTGAATGGTAAAGTAGTGGCGTGTGATCGAGAAGGGAGAACAAGTTCAGTTGCTGAAGGTCAGGAAGCTTTATCTGCAGGCGCAGTAGGAGTGATTATGAGAAATCAACCAGAAGTTGATGGAAAAACACTTCTTTCTGAGCCTCATGTTGTGTCTACTATCAACTATTATAGTGGACGTTCAGACACAACCGTAAAGACTTCAGAGATAACTCCTCAGTAATAATTCCTTATACATATCTTTCTTGTAACAAGCTTTGAAAAATTTGGACATTATTATTAATTAAATTACATGTTACAAATGAAGGGTACCATTTATACATAATCTTATATATTTTTATTTTGCAGAGATATAAAGACGAATGCTACAATAAGAATGTCACCAGCAAATGCTTTGAATGGAAGGAAGCCAGCTCCAGTTATGGCTTCATTCTCATCTAGAGGACCAAATCAAGTTCAACCATATATACTCAAGGTGTTTATACTACACTTGAATTTGTTTGTTATTATGTAATACTCCTCATTAATTTTTGTTGATATATTAACGGGATTGCTTTTGTTTTTTGTTTTCAGCCTGATGTAACTGCGCCGGGTGTGAACATACTTGCTGCCTATTCATTGTTTGCAAGTGTGTCTAATTTAGTAACAGACGACCGTCGAGGCTTTCCATTCAATATACAACAAGGAACTTCTATGGCTTGTCCTCATGTTGCTGGCACTGCTGGACTTATCAAAACACTTCATCCTAATTGGAGTCCTGCAGCTATTAAATCAGCTATCATGACCACTGGTATTTTTTCTCTCAACCCCAACACAAACTATATATGGAGCAAATCCTAATCACATATACATTCATAGTTGATAGTGGATTTAAGTTGAAGTTAATAATTTTGCATATTCATGTATGATTATTTATCAAGATAATATATGATTAGTTTAGTGAAATCCTAGTCATACATATAACTAAAATCATAACTAAGTACATATAACAACTTAATCATCAAAGGAAATTAGAGACATAAAAAAATGAGTTACATGATGCACTCCTTTTGCTTGCGTGAACTCAATAGGTGCTATATAAATATAAGTGACTTTTATAGGTGATAAGTAACATTCTAATAAATTTTATAAATAACATCTTTAAATGATTATAGAACTCAGTATATAGCTAGAATTTTTTTCCCAATGAAATCACATACTTATAAGATATATCACTAGATTTGATTATAGAAAAATCATATATATTTGTCTAATACTTAAGATGAGTACTTACTTGCGAAGAAATGTGACCTTGCAGCAACTACAATAGATAACACCAACGAGCCGATAGAAGATGCATTCGAAAACACAACTGCAAATCCATTTGCTTATGGTTCAGGACATATTCAACCCAACAGTGCAATAGATCCAGGACTTGTTTATGATCTAGGGATTAAGGATTACTTAAACTTCTTATGTGCTGCTGGATACAATCAAAAACTCATCTCATCACTTATTTTCAACATGACATTTACTTGTTATGGATCTCATAGCATAAATGACTTGAATTACCCTTCAATCACATTACCAAATCTTGGATTAAATTCTGTTACAGTCATTCGCACAGTCACCAATGTTGGACCACCAAGTACATATACTGCAAAAGCCCAATTGCCTGGATATAAAATTGCTGTTGCACCAAGTTCCTTGAAATTCAAGAAAATAGGTGAAAAGAAGACATTTAAAGTTACTGTCCAAGCAACAAGTGTGACTCCACAGGGGAAATACGAATTTGGAGAACTGCGATGGTCAAATGGAAAACATATGGTAAGGAGTCCCATTACTCTTCGAAGGGAAAATACGAATTTGGAGAACTGTGATGGACAAATGGAAAACATATTGTGCGAAGTCCCGTTACTGTTAGACGCAGATGAAATGATTTAAAGTGTTATTATTGGTTTATACTAGTATGCTTTTGTTATTTCATCGATTTCGTTGTTGTTGTTTCGCTATTGTAGTGTAATAAGTTTTGTGATAATTAAAGTATCTGTGTTGTAATAATTGATAAATGGGAGTCCTGTGACAACTACATCTTGTGCACAACCATAAAATGTGCCACATTTTGATGGCTCCATTTAATACTCAAATCCTAGTAAAAGATGATATCAAATTATATACACGATCAATGTAAATGTGTTCTTGTAATGTATCACATTTTGTCAGTACAGTGAAGGGTAAAGGAAATGTAGTAAGAATAAAGCTGGTCTATCTCTAAACTGCTAACAAACTATCTTCTTTGAATGCTGTTTTCTGCTTAATTCCCATATTTCATGGTTACATATATAGCACTCAAGAAACCATTCATAAAAACTTATTCAAAAATTTGGTAGAATCCTAAAACTAACTATGACGCATCATAAGACAGAAGAAACATATAGAATATTTTCATGATGAATCATGCAAATAAACTCAAGGGCTCATAGAACTTTGGCTTAGTATTTGGGTCCAACATCCATTCATCCTTGTAGAAACACTTTGTTAGCAAGGATGATTGTTGTTTTTTGCATCCGAGCATAACTTCCGATCAGCTTATTTATTTTGTTACGGTGAAATGAATGATACTCAATGATCAAATGTTACTAAATCAAATTAGTGACAATTGTAAAGTGTTACTAACTCCAGTCTCTGTTGTTGTACCAGATGGAGATTGAGTCAAACAAATTTATAACATGTCATAACTGTGTATGGACTATACAGTGAATCACAAACAAATTTCATCTTTTTACATGAATAAATGATTGTTGAACCTTAACATCAAAAACTTATTTAACATTTAATAAATTTGAAAACATGGAATACTACACCTTCTTTACCTTTATCCCTAACTCTCAGCAAAACCACAGAATCTACGCGTGGACTACCACTCGCCAAACCTTGTCTCCAAGAAGGTAAGAAACTCTTCTCTGTGTGATCAATTTTATTCGCTCATTCTTTAGATATGTTTTGTAAATTTAAATTTCTTCATTAATATTTCTCCATTGCTATAATTTTCTCATTGAGAAATTTCATCAATTACATTGTTGTCTCCTACTTTTCTCATTTTATTTTGAATTTAGTATATACTCAGGTCCGGGTCTGGTTGAGTAACTCAGGATAGAGAGAATCCTTCATTTCTAATATAAAGTATGAATAAATAGTAGATATGTATCTGCCTTTTAGGTATTGAATCCCTGGTCGGGAAGCGTGAATGATAACATGCGTCTTTAAGAACAGAGTGACCCCGTGGATTGTCCATTCTTTCGGGTATTCACTCAAAAATCATTGAATTGAATAAGGCTATTCGACTTAGGACTCCCTTACTAAGCTTTCAGGAAAGTCTGAGATCTCATTGTCTTCCTAAAGCCTTTTTAATCCTAAATGAACAGATATAAGATAGATGCAGAGACTCATCCTTGATTCCTATGGAAAGAGCAAAGAAATTTATTGACAGTATTGTGCAAGAAAAATACACGGTTTTTGTTGTTGTTAACCCTTCGGTTTTTAGAGGAAGGGACGATGATAATCCAGAGTTCGGTCGTGAGGTAAGTATAGTCTGCCTAAGAAAAAGACAGATGTTATTGTTATATACTCCCTTCGTCTCAAAATAACTAACGCAGTTGACCTACTCAAATGATCTAAGAAAAATGTATAAATAAAAGAGAAATAACAATAGTATTAATAAAGTACTGTTATCATATACACACGTTCACCATAAATGCAAAGTGATTTTTTTTGTTACAAATGTGAAAGATATTGAAAAGGATAATTGATTTTGGGGTCATTTTGGGATGGAGCAAATAGCACAATAAGTTATTATATTGAGTTAGTTAAGTTGGCCTAGTCTGATCATGTGAAGTTGCATTCCCACCAAAGGTGATTTTCCTATTGCAAGCATTTTAGATACTTGATCCATGGTTGGTCGAGAACGTGGATTTTGATTCAAGCAAGCAAATGCCAACCTTGCAATCAAGATAACCTCCTCATCAACTGGTTTCACAACATGTTGAGGTCTTTGATCTAAAACATCTATCAACAACATATTATTGGCCATTGGCCTTGTAGATGGTGACAAAAATAATGAAATGAGATCTCCTGGATGTTTTCCGACTATGATTTCCAAAGCAAGTACTCCAAAACTATATACATCACATTTCTCATTCACCTCCATTGTTTGAGCCAACTCTGCAACAAAACAAATGTACTTATATAAGTTATATTTTGCTCAACTCAATATGAGTTTCAATATCATATGAAGGGATTTAATTTGTATTATACAACACTGTAATTTTTTTTTACGCTTGCATCCAGTTAAATCACACTATGATGCCACTTTTTAATGTTAATTCCTAAATTATCTATAAAATATCATCTACTTGGAGTGATTTGATTGGATGCACGTATAAACAAGTTTTACACTATCAGTGCATGGAAATTACTCTCTATAAGAAAAGTGATATAATCATTTCAATTTTAATATGAGAGGGGAAATGGATCTAACCTGGAGCTGCATACCCAAAAGTGCCTGCAAATTGGGTCCAACTAAGTAAACCTGGCTTTAGAAACTTAGCCGTTCCAAAGTCGGAGACTTGAGCTTCATAGTCAAGATTAAGAAGGACATTCTTGCTCGATATATCACGATGAATAATAGGAGGAGAACAATCATGATGCAAGTAGGACAAAGCATTGGCCACACCTTTAACAACATTCACCCTCTTTTCCCAATCAAATGCAGTGGCTTGTGTATCACTGTTTAGTATTTGACCTAAGCTTCCACCTTCCAAGAACTGGTAAACCAAAAATGAGAATTTAGAATGTGAGCAAAATCCATGAAGCTTTATGATGTTCCTGTGTCTGATTCCTGACAAGGTTTCAATCTCACTCATAAAAGACTTCGAACTGAAATGTGAGATTTCTTCATCTGTTATTAGATGTAGCTTCTTCACAGCAACAACCATACCTGAAGACAACTCTGCCTTATAAACATTTCCTTGACTTCCAACTCCAATGAGATATTTGTCATCAAAATTCTCAGTAGCTTCAATGATATTTTCAAACATCATTTTCCCATCATGACTCCAAATGGAAAATAGTACTCCCCTTTGTGTTTGTTCTTCAGTTTGGTTTTCTTCATTTGGTTTTTTTCTTTGACACAAGATATACATTGAAATTCCAACACCACACAATACTAGTACCAGCGCTCCTAAAGCAATGAATACCGATCGAATGACACTTTTTCTCTTTCTATGATGGTTTGTTGCACAAGGATCCAAACCTTTGATATTTCCACACAAGTCTTTGTTATTTTTTAATGATTCAAATGAAGCATTAAGAAAAGCCGGAATTTTAGGAAGTGGACCTTCTAAGTTGTTGTCTGATATATTAACAAAAACCAAACTTCTTTTAAAATTTTGAGGAATGGTTCCTGAAAGCATATTATGTGAGAGATCCAACATTGACAACTGCACCAAGTCTTCAAGAGCTGTTGGTATTTTTCCATTCAAAAAATTGCCATTAAGATCAAGTGACTCAAGAGCTGAACCAAACTGAGAGGGAATACTTCCTTCAATTTTGTTTCTGCTTAAATTCAATTTTTGTAACCTCGGTAGCTTCATAACTTCTTTCGGTATCCTGCCACTCAATTTGTTTCCTCCGAGATCCAACTCATTAAGTGTTTGCATCAATCCAATTTCTGTTGGGATGTTATTTGATAAATGATTGTTATTAATCTTGAGCTCAACTAATGATGTTATTTTTCCTAATTCCTTTGGAAGTTTCCCAGTAAATTGATTTGAAGAAAGATGAAGCCTACCTAGCTTGGTTAAACCAATAAGTTCTAATGGTATAACCCCAGAAACATTATTGTTGGATATCTGGAAAGTATCAAGATTAAGACACTTTCCCCAGTTTGGTGAAATGTGTCCATGAAATTTATTATCACTGACATTAAAGTGTTGCAAATTTGGATACACACCAAAATCTTGTGATATATCACCTTCTATTTGATTACCCTGAAGTGTGATTCTTTCAATGCTAGAGCAGTTTTTTAAACTAGTTGGTACCGGACCGGTGAAACGGTTGCGATCAGCATTTAAGACCACTAAGTTTCCACCAGAGCATATTTGAGACGGCAAATGGCCAACAAAATCATTTTCAGACACAATAAAGCCTTCCAAGTTAGTAATGTTATTAAGTTCATTTGGAATTCTACCATGAAGTTTATTGGTAGCTACTTCAAAGATAGTGAGCCACTTCAAATTTCCAATTGAAGCTGGAATAGTTCCTGAGAGATTGTTTTCTTGGAGACTAAGGGTTTCCAAATTGATCGAATTTCCTATAGATGCAGGAATCGATCCAGAAAGATTATTAGTTGACAAAAACAAATTTATGAGGTTTTTCAAGTTTCCAATAGTGGAAGGAATGGATCCAGAAAGGTGATTGATATCAAGTGCAAGATCTTTCAAATTGACCAAGTTTTGTATAGAATCAGAGATTGATCCATAAAGACTCATGTTACTAAAGTAGATCGTGGTCAAGCTAGAAATGTTCCACAAGGAGTGTGGAATTGGTCCAGACAACTTGGTATTATTAGCAAGCATAAGTTGATCTAATTTGCTCATGTTGCCTATGGTTTCAGGAATAACACCTGATAGAAGGTTGATTGACAAATCTAAATAAGTTAGGCTTGTCAACAAACCAATTTCTTTTGGAATGGAACCAATTAAGTTACTTTCTGAAATTCCTAGAAACCTTAATTTGTTCAATTTTCCAATCTCAGGAGGAATAGTACCACCAGAAAAATGATTTCTTCCTAAATCTAGATGTGATAGGTTGGTTAAATTTCCTATGGAATTAGGAATTGCTCCATTTAGTTTACAAACGGAAAGATCAAGGCCTTTTAAACTCTTTAATGTCCACATTTCTTGAGGGATGGAACCAATAATAGGATTTTCTGAAAAGTTCAATGTATTTATTCTTGACAAATTACCTATTTGTGGAGGAATGGTTCCATAAAAGTTATTGTTATAGATATTTAAGGTTATAAGGTTTGGGAATGAAGAGAAGGTGAGAGACTGAAGTGTACCTTTTAGTCCTAAATTTTCAAGAATTATGGTAGTAATGGAATTTGAGTTGTCACAATGAATTCCTTTCCATTTTTTGCATGGATTTGTGGTATTTTTCCAAGTTGACAAGAGACTTTGGCTTTGGTTGTCAAAGCTATCTTTCCACTTCAACAGAGCTTTTTTTGCTTCAATGTCTTCAGCTGCAGCTTGTGGCCATGAAAGTGTTGGAATTAGGACAGAGAGTATGAACAAAATTTGCCAGCTTGATAGTACCACCATTATTATTCAATTCAAGTAGCTAAATTTTCTTTTAATCAAGAATTGTTAGAATGATTTACGAATTTTTCATGGATCTATATATATAATTTGAGTTAGAAGCATAGAATAGCCACGTGGTTATATGTGTGAATATTTTATTAATATTGGTGATAGTGGGTGGGTGGGTATGTGTGAATATATGTGATTAGTGCTTGAAAAAATGATTGTGATTAAACTTTTTGTGGTCAAATTAAGTCTTCTTCAAAGTCTTCAAAGATGCCACAGTCTTTCTTTAATCAAACTGTCCCCACGCGTTAATATAGGGATCAACTTGGGTTCGGACTGTTTGGCTATAAGAAACGACGGTTTGTTGGTTAATGAAACTACTCTTGTTGCTGGATGTTAGATTCACGAAAATTGCTTTTCTGACTTAAAAATCATCCTAATAACACATGGAAATTTCGAAAAAAGCTCCCAACAGTAGTTAACCACCGTTCAGGAAACCGGCAGCAGTTAACTACCGCTGAGATCAGTGATAGTTAACTACCGTTCACACCAGTAAAAAAACCAGTGCAGTCTGCACTGTGAGTTCCAGCCAGTTTGGCTTGTTTTTACATGTAATTTCAAACGGCAATTCCGCATAAAATCAAACCGAAACAACAACATCTAGCAATTATAAACATCAACATTTCATAGTTTATCAATTATTCGGTAACATTACACAAAATCGATAGTACGTTAACGTAACACAATTGTTTGAAATTCGCCAAATTTTCTACATTATACAAGACATTACACTAAAAGTACATTAATTTATAATAAATGTGAAACTCAAATATATATATATATATATATATATATATATATATATATATATATATATATATATATACTAGTTTTTCCACCCGTGCAACGCACGGGCTAGAAAAGATTTATTGTGGCTTAGATCAAATACTTATAGCCGCCCATGTTTTTTGAGGAATTTGAAACTGTAGACTTAATTAAATAGTAACTTAATTGAAACACATGTAATTCGATGTTTTAGAGGAATATGAAACTTTGGACATTTAATAAAAATTTAAATCAAATACTTTATAGCCTCCCTGATGCATAAATTGATAAGTAAAAAGTGGCAAAATATTTAGTTAGTTAACAGTATACAATAACGTAAGATATGACGGTAGACTCGTGTTAATAGAGACCATCTATTATTCATATATTATTTTTCATTGATGAAAGAAAGACATACAATTTTAGAAACTTCCAGTTTCTTCGCTCAGTCATCTAAAACCAAATTGCATGATTTTAAAGGAGTACTCAGC
This sequence comes from Medicago sativa, assembly GCF_051527215.1. Lineage (NCBI taxonomy): Eukaryota > Viridiplantae > Streptophyta > Magnoliopsida > Fabales > Fabaceae > Medicago > Medicago sativa. The sequence goes on along the minus strand of NC_140755.1, from coordinate 79,976,301 downwards.
CTATGATGTATATAATGATGGATAAAAACAAATAGGATTTCTCATGCTACTAAAGACTCGTGGCTAATTGGAAATAGTCAAGAGAGGAACCTTGATAATGCACCAAACTTAGAAACATTTTTAAAGTTTTGTAGTGATTTTTCTCATCCTTTTCAATTCTTCCCTTTTATTTTCTTTTGTTTAAACTTTCGTTCATCTTCTGGATTTGAAACATGTTTGTGTACAATAGGTTCATATAACATTCATAAATGGTCTAAAATAATTAAGTACATAAAAATGATAATTTACCTAAAAGAAAAGGAACGAAAGTAACATCTTCCAAATTTTATAGTCCTTATTGATACATAGAGACATACATGTTGAGTATAGAGACATTGCATATGTAATCTAAACTTAAATAAAAGCATATTCTCAAGCAATGATGCGCTTTGAACTTGGTCCTCCATAGATAAACTCCCTCCATGCACATAACTCCACATGTACATTAATTAATTAATATACAAAGCCTTCCTAGAATATCTTATTCCTATTACTGTTGAACCAAAATCTCTTTTAATGTTTTAAGGATTACAAACATATATTAAATAAATCATCTTGTTATTACTAATGACTTTTGTGAGAATTATTTCATCAAAGAATACTCTCAAGATCGATCTTGTACTGTAAGCAAGCTCATAAGCAAGAAACGCAAGAGGACAAGGTTGAACTTTTTATTTAAGAAGAATAAATCATGAGGATCAAGAAATAAATGTTGTTTCACCATTTTAAGGAATATCTCATGTATTGATTAGGACACATTTATGGGCTTTAAAGGCTTTTTGATCCATTAAGGATAAAGACCCATAAAAAGAAATATCTCTTATGACATACACATGATATCATGCCATTACATCACTCAAGATACTTCTCATGGGCTGTACAATGCAAGGCAAACACTCACATCTTGCAAAGCATGTGATCTTTCTTTGTTGCACATGCTGAATTGTTTCAAGATCAATCTGGACAAAGCAAGATCAATCTGGTAGTGCAAATGCTCATGGTTTCTCTCAAGCAAAAAGTTTGGAGCGCAAATGGGATTTGAATTAAAGCAAAGACAGCTGTTTCTTCAAGTGTGGGCAGCAAGCATTTTACTTCTATAAATAGAGGAAGGCTTTGATGTTTAAGACCAAGAGTTTGAAATACAAAGCATACAACTTTCTCAAAGCAAGAAAAACTATCAATCTCTTCATCATCTTTAGTTCTACATCTTTAGTTCTACAATCACAAAGCAAACTCCATAAGCTTTCACTATATTTATTTTCCTTATCTCTTTGAGATAACACTTTGAGTTTGTGTTTGTAAAAGTCTCTTTTGTTTGAGACATTTAGTTCTAAATCATCATCCTACAAAAGTGTAACTTAGATCTCAAGTCTATTGGGCTTAATAGTTTGAGATAGGTGTTCTGGACTGATCTGGTGTGATCAAGACCTTATAGTGTTGGTTAGAAGTTTCTACCAACTGTATACTATAGTGGATAATCTCACACGAGGTGTGTGGGGACTGGAAGTAGCCGGATTTGGTGAACCAGGATAACTCTCATGTGTTATTCTTCTTCTTTCTATCTCTTTTAATTTACACAATATACACACACTATCACACGTATTTATTTTTAACTATCTCCAGAACATTCTGGTCCTAATTAACTATAATCATATTAATCCAGAGTTCTCTGGTCCTAACTTAATTCGTACTTTACAAATTAAACTGCCTCCAGAACATTCTGGTCCAAGATAAAACAACTGCTTAAATACTTAACTAAAGTTTAAATTCAGTCTATTATATTGTTTTATCATTCTCCAGAACAATCTGGTCCTAACTAAATCAACTTTATAATTCAGCTTAATATCATTTTTCTCATTCTGCTTATATTATCACTCTCCAGAACATTCTGGTCCCTTATATAAAATCAATTAATTATCTATCTATTAAACTAATATTCACCAAGAATTTTTTCTTGAGTATAACTTAAAGTTTCAGGAATAAATTAAAAAGGGTCACAATTCAAACCCCCCTTTCTTGTGACGTTCATTGCTACTTCAATTGGTATCAGAGCCCGGTCTCTGAAAGAAGAAAAGCATTTAACACGTGCTAGAGGAAAAGATTCAGGAAGAAGCAATGTCTTACATACCATAAGGTCTTTCATGCACAAAACCACCATTGTTCAATGGAAAGAATTATTACTTCTGGAAAGGGAAAATGGAATTATTCCTAAAGTCTCAAGATGTAGATATGTGGAAAGTTATTACTGAAGAAATCAGCACTAATCACATGGGATGACCTTGAAGATTCACAAGCAGAGGAAGAAGGAGAAGCAAATGTTTGTCTCATGGCAAACTCAGAAAATGAAGAGGAATCATCACAAAATGCAAGGAGAAAGCCATGGTATTTAGACAGTGGCTGCTCTAGACACATGACAGGTGACAAACACTGCTTTATTTCCTTCATAAAAAAAGAAGGAGGAGCAGTAACCTTTGGTAACAATGACAAAGGTCAAATCAAAGGTAAAGGAATTATAGGTAAAAATGATTCTGCTAAAATAGAAGATGTTCAATATGTTGAAGGATTAAAACACAACCTACTAAGCATAAGTCAATTATGCGACAGTGGTTTTGAAGTAATCTTTAAACCCAACATATGTGAAGTCAAACAAGTTTCTACAGGAAACGTTTTCTTCACTGGATCTCGAAAGAAAAATCTTTATGTTTTATACTTAGATGACATTCCAGCTGAAACTTGTTTCATGTCCATTGACAAAGATAAATGGATTTGGCATAAAAGAGCTGGACATGTTAGTATGAAAACTATTTCAAAAATTTCACAACTAGACTTGGTAAGAGGTCTTCCAAAAATTAATTTTGATAAAGATAAAATATGTGAAGCATGTGTTAGAGGAAAACAAGTCAAAAGTAGTTTTAAATCAAATAACATTGTCTCCACTAAAAAACCTCTTGAGCTTCTTCACATAGATTTATTTGGACCTGTTAGAACTGCAAGTCTTGCTGGAAAACAATATGGTTTTGTTATAGTCGATGACTTTTCCAGATACACATGGGTTTTGTTTTTGAAACACAAAGATGAAGCGTTTGAAGCTTTTGAAAATTTTTGCAATCTTGTTCAAAATGAAAAAGAGTCAAACATCATCTCCGTGAGAAGTGATCATGGAGGAGAATTTGAAAACTTATCATTCAAAACATTTTTTGATAAAAAGGGAATTTCACACAACTTTTCATGTGCAAGAACTCCTCAACAAAATGGAGTTGTTGAAAGAAAAAATCGAACTTTACAAGAAATGGCAAGAACAATGATAAATGAATCAAATGTTGAAAAATATTTTTGGGCTGAAGCCATTAACACATCTTGCTATATTATAAATCGAGTTTCAATCAGAAAAATTCTCAACAAAACCCCCTATGAACTCTGGAAAAACAGAAAACCAAACATTTCTTATTTTCACATTTTTGGTTGTTTTTGTTACATTTTAAATGATAAAGAAAATCTAGGAAAGTTTGACTCAAAATCAGACAAAGGAATATTTCTAGGTTATGCAACAAATTCTAAAGGATATAGAATCTATAACTTAAAAAATCAAACTATGGAAATAAGCATGCATGTTGTATTTGATGAGTTTGATGATTTAGTTGTCAACAAAGAAGATGATGAGGATATTTTGAAAAATCAAGAAATTGTAAGTAATACAGATCAAGTTTCTCCATCCCAAACTCCTCCAAAAAGTTGGAAGATTGTTGGAGATCATCCTCCAGAACAGATCATTGGAAATACCTTTGATGGAATCAGGACAAGATTGTCCTTCAAAGAAAATGACAACAACATGGCTATGATATCACATATTGAACCAAAAAATATACATGAAGCTATGTGTGAAGAATCATGGGTAAAAGCCATGGAAGAAGAACTTTCTCAATTTGAAAGAAACGAGGTATGGAATCTTGTTTCAAAACCTCAAGGTCAATCTATAATTGGAACCATATGGGTTTTTAGAAACAAATTAGATGAAGAAGGGAAAGTCATCAGAAACAAAGCGAGATTAGTTGCACAAGGCTATAATCAACAAGAAGGTATTGACTATGATGAAACATTTGCTCCAGTGGCAAGGTTAGAAGCAATACGTATTCTTCTTGCATATGCATCTCATAAAAATATTAAACTTTTTCAAATGGATGTAAAAAGTGCCTTTTTAAATGGATTCTTAAATGAAGAAGTTTATGTGCACCAGCCACCAGGCTTTGAAAACTCTACCAAACCTAATCATGTGTTTAAACTTACAAAAGCACTGTATGGTCTTAAACAAGCTCCAAGAGCTTGGTATGATAGGTTAAGTACATTCCTACTCAAAAATAATTTCTCTAGAGGAAAAATTGACACAACACTTTTTAGAAAAAATGATAAATCAAATTTTTTGATTGTTCAAATATATGTTGATGATATCATCTTTGGATCAACAAATGAAAAAATGTGTGATGAATTTTCCGGACTTATGCAAAGTGAATTTGAAATGAGTATGATGGGAGAATTAAGATTTTTTCTTGGTTTACAAATTAAACAAGAATCAAATGGAATATTTATTTGTCAAGAAAAATATATTAGAGATCTTCTCAAAAAATATAAAATGAATGAAGCCAAAATAATGGCAACTCCCATGCATCCATCTACCAGTTTAGATAAAGATGAAAATGGGAAAATTATTTCTGAAAAAGAATACAGAGGTATGATTGGATCTCTGTTATACTTAACTGCCAGCAGACCTGACATTGTTTTTGCTGTTGGTTTGTGTGCACGTTTTCAAACTTCTCCAAGAGAATCTCATTTAATTGCAGTAAAAAGAATTTTCAGATATCTAGTTGGTACTACTGATCTTGGCCTTTGGTATAGCAAGGGTTCTTGTTTTGATTTGATAGCTTACTGTGACGCTGACTATGCTGGAGACAAAATTGAAAGAAAAAGTACCAGTGGAACATGTCAGTTTCTCGGGAATGCTCTAATCAGTTGGTCATGTAGAAAGCAAAATACTATCGCTTTGTCTACTACTGAAGCTGAATATGTAGCAGCTGCCAACTGTTGCTCTCAGGTATTGTGGGTAAAAAATCAACTTGAGGATTTCTCAATAAGGTACGAAAATATTCCCATATTTTGTGATAATACAAGTGCAATCAATTTATCAAAAAATCCCATCCAGCATTCAAGATCAAAACATATTGAAATTAAACATCATTTTATTAGGGATCACGTAAATAAAAAGGAAATTGAATTAATTTTTGTTGATACTGAAAATCAACTAGCTGATATTTTTACTAAACCTTTAGTTGAAGATCGTTTTAATTTTATTAAAAATAAACTACATATTATTCGAAAACCTTGAATATTTATTAATCTTTAGATCAATCTAGAAATTTCATAAGATCACTTGTCTAAGCTTGATCTTCATGTTTCTTTAATACAATGGTAATTACCATTTTATTTTTGAAATTCAAATTAAGAGACAAAATCTCTTCAGCTTCTGCGCATATCTTTGGTATAATACAACTAATTAATGAAAAAGCATCATTAGTCTGGAAAACCACCCATCAAAAATAAACCTCTATCAATCAAATCAAAAAAACCTCTCCTCTTTCTCTATTTTCGTTTCTCTCTCTCTCTCTCTCTGTACTCAGACTTTTCATTTTCTCTATAAACTCCATTGTTCTTTCTCTAAGTTAACCACAAAACCCACAAACATGGCTAGAACAAAAGGCAAAGGTTCCAAAGCCACCTTTCATCGCTATTCATCTCCTTCCCTATCACCTCCGCCGCAGCGCTCGCCGTCACCACCATCTCCACCATCCAAACCAAACTCTCCTTCATCTTCACTCTCTGCACCGTTGTTGACTCCTCCTTCATCATTCATGAATGGTAGTCCAGAAGCATCTCCAAAATCGGCACATGCATCATCTCCAGAACACTCTTCAGTGTTAAAAGACTCCAGGTTGGTCAAGGTGAATCAAAGTTTACTGAAGCTGTTAATGAAGAAACTCAGGAGCATTATGTTGAAGGTCAAGATGTTATTATGGAAAAAACTCAAGAGGTCTCTGCTGAAAAACAATCGAAACCTAAAAAACAAAAAGTCTCAAAGTCTGATCCTTCTCTGTCAAAATCGAAGGTTAGGGTTAAAACAAAAAGGTCTCAATCTTGTCAAAACCGTAGAAGATCTACAAGACTTATGTTTGGATTTGGAAAGAAGAAGAAACCTGTCATAGACACCACTGTGTATGATATTTCTGACTCTGACAGTAGTGAAAACTCTGATAGTGAAGATTCCACCTTCATACCTGAAGAATCACCAAAGAGTGATCCAGAGATTGTTCCTCAAAAGGTTCCTATAAAATCTCCTCCAAAGAAGGAAGTTCCTAAAAAGGCTCCAACAAAACAGGAAAAAGGAAAGGGAAAAGCTGATTCCTCAAAGATTCCTGTTGAAAAGGAAAACTCTCCTCCAAAGAAGAACAGAAACATCTCTGGAAACCTATCTCTCTCAAAGCACATCCCATTGATGGATCCTGTTCATTACAAAATTTTCAAAGAAAAATGGAGCAGTCGCCCAATCGTTCCTGGCAGATATTATGATTTCGAAGCCCTCAAGACAGATAAGATCGTTCTTCAAAAGTACACAGATGCAATGGGCTGGACAAAATTTCTTCAGATACGTGAGAAGCATTATCCAAAGCTTGTTCGAGCATTCTTCTGTCGTGCCAAGGCATACCCTGATAAGGCTCTTATTGTTTCTAAAATCAAAGACATAGAAATTTCCCTCACTCCGGAGGAATTAGGAACAATTCTTTCATTACCTACTGATGGAAACTGTCTGTTTGGTGATAACTGGAATGAGAAATCAGGAATAGACATAGAATTTATAAACAACAATGTTTTTGAACCAAACTCCTCTGAACTCAATTCAGCCAATCTCCAAAAAATTCCAAAGATGCTTAACATCATAACTCAGTATAACATCCTCCCTAGGAAAGGCAGTTTCGATATAGTTACCAAAAATGATCTTATGGTCCTATATCACATTTTGTTTGGAGAAAGACTAAACCTTCCTTTTGTACTCATCCAACACATGATTGCCACTGCTCAAAACACAAATAGGCAGAGTTGTGTACCTTATGGAATGATGCTAACCAAGGTGTTTCAGAAATTCTTAGTGCCTTTACATGATGAAGAATCTCTTCTCATAATTAAGAAATTCTGCCCTAAGAATGTTAAGCACATGAAAGACTCTGAAGATGTGTCTAAAAAGAGAAAAAGGAATGATGATGATACTGGAAAACCGAAACCAGAAAAGTCTAAACTGCCAGATCATCCTTCAGATCAATCTCCTGTCTTGGAAGAACATGGAGTTTTTCTTTCAAATTTTCAAACTCAGGCTTCTTCTATGATTAAGGCTACTGATGTGCTACAAAGCTTTACATCAAATGCTGTCAAAGCCACCAAAGTGTCCAAATTCTCTCATCTTTTTATTTCACCACCAAAAACTGATTTCTCTGCTCTTTTTAAATCTGATGATGTTAGCAAATTTTTCCATCCACCTGCATTTGAGTCATCTGTGCCCATGAGCTCTTTACATTCTTTCCAGTCTACGTGTCCCTCAAAATTCTCAAACAAACCATCTTCTGATCCTAAAAGCGGGTCCAAAGAAGAAAGGCCACCAAAGAAATCAAGGTTGGAGAAAAGTTCAGACAAAACCCGTGATGCTATGCGCAAACTCTTTGAAAATCAAGTCTACATCATGAATCATCTCTCTTACTATACTCATCACAATCAGGTTCACCAAACTTGGCAAACAAGTGCCTTGAGCATTAGTCTCAACTTGCCTCCACCAACTGACCTTCCAGTCCAGCCACCAATATACAATCTTCATGTTCCTGACATTTCATCTTCATCAGATGCTTCCTCCCCAACCGCACCTTCTGGAACGCCTCCTAGAGAGTAGATGCTGGTTCCTTTTTGCGATGACAAAGGGGGAGAAGAAAAGAAGAAACTTATTTTGCTATTATCTTGCTACGTTTAACTTATTTTGCTATTATTATGTTTTTTTTCTGTTAAGAACTTGCTTATGAATTCTGCTGCTACTGCTACTATTTGTGCTGCTGATATGCGCACCTTATTTTGCTAACTGCTAGGTACTATTTGCAAAATTGCCTAAATGCAAATCTTTTGTATAATGCTACTGCTGATGCTTTGCTATTTCTAAGTTTATGAAATATTATGTTTCCTTTTTCTAATCAATGCAGGGTTATAAAAAACACATAAATTGTGTTGTGTTTTTAAAACATGAATCATGTTGATATTTGTTTTTGATATACTCAATCATTTTCAATTAAAGATATTGAATGCTGTGATTGAGGGGGAGTATTTATAAAATTATTGACTTATAAAAATAAAAATTTTCGTATGCTTAAATTGAGGGGGAGCAAATCATCAAAAAGATTATTTTCTCAAAAATCAAAGGCAAAATATTTTAAATGTTTGTCATCCTCAAAAGGGGGGAGAATGTTGAACCAAAATCTCTTTTAATGTTTTAAGGATTACAAACATATATTAAATAAATCATCTTGTTATTACTAATGACTTTTGTGAGAATTATTTCATCAAAGAATACTCTCAAGATCGATCTTGTACTGTAAGCAAGCTCATAAGCAAGAAACGCAAGAGGACAAGGTTGAACTTTTTATTTAAGAAGAATAAATCATGAGGATCAAGAAATAAATGTTGTTTCACCATTTTAAGGAATATCTCATGTATTGATTAGGACACATTTATGGGCTTTAAAGGCTTTTTGATCCATTAAGGATAAAGACCCATAAAAAGAAATATCTCTTATGACATACACATGATATCATGCCATTACATCACTCAAGATACTTCTCATGAGCTGTACAATGCAAGGCAAACACTCACAACTTGCAAAGCGTGTGATCTTTCTTTGTTGCACATGCTGAATTGTTTCAAGATCAATTTGGACAAAGCAAGATCAATCTGGTAGTGCAAATGCTCATGGTTTCTCTCAAGCAAAAATTTTGGAGCGCAAATGGGATTTGAATTAAAGCAAAGACAGTTGTTTCTTCAAGTGTGGGCAGCAAGCATTTTACTTCTATAAATAGAGGAAGGCTTTGATGTTTAAGACCAAGAGTTTGAAATACAAAGCATACAACTTTCTCAAAGCAAGAAAAACTATCAATCTCTTCATCATCTTTAGTTCTACATCTTTAGTTCTACAATCACAAAGCAAACTCCATAAGCTTTCACTATATTTATTTTCCTTATCTCTTTGAGATAACACTTTGAGTTTGTGTTTGTAAAAGTCTCTTTTGTTTGAGACATTTAGTTCTAAATCATCATCCTACAAAAGTGTAACTTAGATCTCAAGTCTATTGGGCTTAATAGTTTGAGATAGGTGTTCTGGACTGATCTGGTGTGATCAATACCTTATAGTGTTGGTTAGAAGTTTCTACCAACTGTATACTATAGTGGATAATCTCACACGAGGTGTGTGGGGACTGGAAGTAGCCGGGTTTGGTGAACCAGGATAACTCTCCTGTGTTATTCTTCTTCTCTCTATCTCTTTTAATTTACACAATATACACACACTATCACACGTATTTATTTTTAACTATCTCCAGAACATTCTGGTCCTAATTAACTATAATCATATTAATCCAGAGTTCTCTGGTCCTAACTTAATTCGTACTTTACAAATTAAACTGTCTCCAGAACATTCTGGTCCAAGATAAAACAACTGCTTAAATATTTAACTAAAGTTTAAATTCAGTCTATTATATTGTTTTATCATTCTCCAGAACAATCTGGTCCTAACTAAATTAACTTTATAATTCAGCTTAATATCATTTTTCTCATTCTGCTTATATTATCACTCTCCAGAACATTCTGGTCCCTTATATAAAATCAATTAATTATCTATCTATTAAACTAATATTCACCAAGAATTTTTTCTTGAGTATAACTTAAAGTTTCAGGAATAAATTAAAAAGGGTCACAATTCAAACCCCCCTTTCTTGTGACGTTCATTGCTACTTCAGTTACACCATGGATTTATGTGTGTTTTAATCCAAATAAGTTTCATCTTTGTAAACCCCTAAGATACTATTAAGAAAAATCACATACAAATTGGCCTAAATAAAGGTTAAAAAGTGAATACCTAAGTTAAGTTCAAGTGTACACCTAACATATCATGTGTATATCCACAAATTATCAAAGTAAAATATGTCAATAACTTAGTCAAGCAACAAATGTATCTATATAATTCTGAAACAAAGTAACCAAGAAATACAGCTTAATCTGTTAGTCATTTCCTAATTAGATAAACGTAGCTTCTTTGATTCAAATTCATGCAATTCTCTAATGTACAGACATCTTTAATTGAAAGACGAAGAAGAAAAAAATCTATCAAAGTCAAAAAAGTCATAAAACAGGTAAAGAGTAAAAATACACATGATAAGTACCACAACTCACCATCTTTAGTGACACCAAAAACTCCGGCAAATCGATTAGCTACTTCAAGTATAGTTGAATAAAACTCAATTAGGTATAAACTCTATCACAAAAAGAGTGAGTGATAAAAGATTAAAAATATAATCATAAGAATAGAAGTGGAAACATAAAAGAGAGAAAAATCTTTAAAACTACGTGAAAAACAATTACTCTTGTTTCAAACCAAGCAACAAAAATAGCTTCAAGAAATAAAGGAAAAAAAAACAATTTGAACCAATGAGTTGTAGAAAATTGAAGGAAGTCGAACAACATAACTGAAACAAAAAGATTTTTCAATCACCTATTCCATGTTCAATTGAATTTAAAACTCTAATCATAAAAGTTCAATCCAATACAATGTAAAACAAAATCAAAAGGAGAAACAAATAGAGATCATTTAATTCCCACCGACCATATATAAGTTGAACTAAAAAAATGTATTCATTTTCTCTCCTTAAACTATCAAAGCAAAAAAAAAAAAAAAAAAAAGGAACTTACCAATATTACTGATACACAAAGTGATGAACAATTTTTGGGGATTTTTTAATCCTTTTTTCAAACTTTTATAGAATGTCATGATGCTTAGTCCTAAAATGAACGAAAAGTCAAGTAAGTTGAAGGAAAAAAGATATTAATATTTGTTGAGTTTGAAATCATAAAAGCACATGACAAAATTAATTTTTAAATAATAGCAATCAGTCAAGAGGAGAGAAGACTTTCATTTAATAGCAATGTTTTGTAGAAATTAGGTTGGGGATAAGATTGTAAAAAAAAAAAATGTTAGCAAGCAATATCCAATATCTTTTTTTTTTTTTTGACAGTGTAAAGATGACTTTCATTTAATAGACAAAGATTCATTACAAATGATATGTAAATTTTATCAATTTATAAATTTTATTATTGTGCATGTATATAACTTCCTAATAAATTAAAGAGAAAATTTCCACCTTTGTGCATGTTTAAAACCACCTTTGAAATCAGCCGCAGTACAGGACAATCAATAAATCTTACAAAAGAGAATAGTCTCTCTCTTTACTGTTGAATTCTGATTATGGTGATAGCGTCTTCGTTTAAAATTTTTGGTCTGCTTTTGTCACGTTTGTCTCATTCTTTTTGCTTAAAGGGTTCTTCTAATTTGTCTTTTTCCCATTTCATGGATCGTAGAAGATGTATTTGGTTCAGTCAGCGTTCCAAAATCCATTAATTGCCGACAGGAAATTCAAATTTTTTGTTTGTTTGTGGTGTTGTCCTTGATAAATAGCAGGTTTGTTTCAAACTTTTAAGGATTTGGTGCATTCATCGCAGAAATTGTCGAGGGGAGGGTATAATTTTATTTAATATCTCTATTTTACCCCTCTGTTTTGAGGACTATATAAGGACGTGTTTGTGATCCGAGCTGAGCAGGTTTCAATTTGTCACTGGAAAAAACCTAAAGCTGGTTGCTGTGTTCGTTGTTTGGTTTCATCGTCAATTGAGTTTTAGGTTCATTCTGTGAGATTTTGGTGGATTGAATTTCTGAGCTCAAGTATCAAAACCTCACTGATATCATTTTGGTTCTGATTTTGAATTTGCGATGGAAAAATCCATTGATTGTTTGTTGAAACTCTGATGTGGTTCATGGTAGAGAGACATGGAGGATTAAGTCCCAACCTTTTTGAAACCTGATCAACCAAAATCTGTTCAAGTTTTGCTGATTGATGAGAAGGTAATTACTTTCATTTTGTTATTCATACTTGGTAGTGATTTTCCTCTTTGAATTATGTAATTGTGAATCGTACCCTCTGTTATTGTTATAGGGTGCCACAAAAACAATTGATGTATGTTTTCCAGAAGGATTAGGACCTAAATATGGAAAGTAATCTAAATACAGTATTGTATACTAATGGAGCTACTGTATTGCAGGTAAGTTTCTTGCTGTCAAAGAAGGTGGGTTTAGGGATTGGGTTTGTTCAAGTCATTATCATTTTTTATATTTGATTTTATGCTCATAACATGTTTGTGAAATTGCATCAGGATAAGAAGCTAATGTTGAATCTACACAAATAATTTTTGCAAATTTTTCATTTCTCTAGATTATCATGTAAGTGCTGATCTTCTTACAATGGACTGTCATTTGCATTGCTTAATCCTTTGTTTTTATTTGGTTAGTATTTTTAAGCTCCTCAAACTTTACATATGACAGGTGGAGCAGTTCCTAAAAGCATTCAAGTTGAAGAATTTTTATTTAGGTGTGGTTTTGTCAACTTATGAATTTATAGCTACTCTACATATGAAAAATGGAGAATAATTTATGCAATTCAAGAAGGCTGGTTTGAGTTATGCCGTAGAACCTCTTATTATTTGTTTATGTCATTTTTTAAAGGCTTTGAAGTTAAAAAGTTGTCTCAATGTTTCGTTGTTTATTTAAGTTAATAGTACTTTGACTTTTTACTTAACACCAATTTTGTTTGACACAATCAAATATGTAAATGAGACAAGAAATATGAAAGATGACTTTTACAATTGTTGATCTTAATAGAGGAACAGGCTTAAGTTCACCTGTCTTCCTTTTTTCTTCTTCTTTTTAGTATGAGGAGCTTTTCACCATTTTTTTGCATGTACAAATGACATGTCTATTTCCTCATAGAAACAAAAATAAAATTCCAATTATGAATTTCAGAGGTCTTTTACACTTCTCCTTGAGTTAGTACCGCATATACTTTTTAGCATTAAAATTTATTGATCCCTTTGTTTTGAAGCAGACAACCAAACTCAAGAGCTTTACAAACAAGTGTGATGAAGTATTATAACTAGCTTATTTGATAAACACAAGTGATTTCTCTAAAGTGATGACTTCAGCTTATTTGATTTATCTATTTATTTATAATTTATAACTAGCATTGAATTTCATGGAGACTTATTATATCTTTATTTTCATTTTCTACCTTCTAGATAATGAGTTTGAATAACACAAGATAGAAATCGAGGTTGGGGATTAGTACAAATCAAAGGGAATTCACAGATTTTGTTCTCTGCCCATTTGTGTTGAGAGACTTCATTTTGGCAAAACTAATCCACGTCATGTATTTTAAATTTCATATTTGTTAGTGTAGATAAGTGATAAAATAATGCTGCTTTTTAGATTTTGAATTTCAATAACTCTTTCAAAAGAGAATAACCAAATTGTTAACTATTGAAACACCAATTTAGTGAGTTTGGTTTTCACTTAATTGTTTAACTTGGTTTTGTCATATTCAATTGCCTTTTTTTTTGCAAAAATCTGTTGTACTTCTGCTGTTGCATTTTGTCAGAATGATATCAATTTGATTTTGTTGTTTGTTATTGTATGAGTTGCAGATAAGGCATTTGTTATTGTTGTTAATTACTATAAATATTTGCATCTGGGATGGATCTGCTCAAGTATCAAAACCTCACTGATATTACTTTTGTTATGCGTTTGTTATTGTCTGAGTTGCAGATAAGGCATTTGTGCAGAATGCGATGAATATAACTAGGCTCTTGATCAATCCTGACATTCTACAGTCTCTTCAACTGAAGAATGGGTATGTTTTTTATTGTATATCTATATAACTTCGGAATTTTCTGATGTAGATGTCATTGTATATCAATTGTTGTGACATGAGTGCTATATTTCAGGGTGGGCTTTGATGGAGTTGAAACATCCAGGATTGTTCCCAAACTTGGTCCCCGTGTAAGGTCGTCTTTTGATGAAGTGTTTTTGCGATTGTATGCAAAGAAAACCATTGCTCAGCTGACTGATATAGCTGACGATGGAACTTTTATTGTAAGTGCAACTGTTAATGAGAGTTATGAATATGACTGTGGTTGGGTGGTTGATCGAATTGCAGGGTAATTTGGAATGGGAAGTGATTGTGTACATCTAAAGGGTGATGGGATTATTGTGGTAGTATGAGTTGTTGAGGTTGTTGTCATTGTCTATTCTTTTTACTATGAAGCCATTTCTTGTGTGTGTAGATTCAGTTGAGTTTTTTTGGTAGAAGTAGATTCTTTTTTCCTCCTATTTTGGTATTTTTATGTTGCATGTCTGTATTTCTTTTTACCTGCAGTATCTAAGTATCTAATTACTTTGCTTTTTCTTTGTTGTTTTGACTCACAATGCTTAGTGACCATGCATAAATTTCTTAACCAACAGCACACTTATTGTCCTTTTCTTTTTCTTTTACTTATGCAAAAATATAAATTACCTTGATTAATATGAATTCTGAACTATTTTTGATGAAATTATTATTATTATTATTATTATTATTATTATTATTATTATTATTATTATTATTATTATTATTATTATTATTATTTAATAAAATAACTTTTTTTTGTTAAAAAATGAAACAAGAATCAAATAACACTTTTAAGATTCACTTGGTTTCAGTATTTTGCTTTCTTTTCTCATGTGCTTAAATTTCATTTGCCATGTGTTGTTGCAGTGCAGTGTCTCTGTCTTTGTAAACTCAAGATCTTGAAGGGCAATGCTGTCTCTGAGAAGTGAGAAAATCTACACCATGCAGGGGATGATTTCAAAGGCTTAAGATACCAATGCTATTTGTACAACCATAGGTAAATAAATGATCATTCACTTTGCTATATCAATAACTTAACAAATCAAAATGGTTTTCAAATTTCAACCCTTCAGTTATGGATAATATTTGTCTGCACCAACAAAATATAAATCAAATTCATATTCATGGTTGTATATTGTCTATGAAGCACAAACACCTTTAGGACTTGGCGTGTCGCGGTGTCTAACACGCGTCGATGTCTGCGGCACACCTATGACATTCGTACGACACGTGTCGGACAACTCAAACAAGTGTCCTAAAAAACTGTTTTGTTTTCATTTTTTTTGAACAAAAAAACTGTGTTTTTTTCTATTCTTCTTTACTTATTGGACCGGTGTCCAACACCTATATAACACTCATACGAGCTGTGTCAGACAACTCAGTCAAATGTATGATTTTTTTTATCTGCTTCCACACACCGTAGATTCAAGGTTGAGCATGAAATATTGATCAACAAGGGGTGGGGTTACAGATATTTAAATTGATTACACCATTTTTAGCTTTTTTGATAGTAGATGGATAAATTGGAGTTCTTTGCTACTGTAATGTGTCCACAGTGCAAATATTTTGGAAATATAGAATCTTGGTTCATATACATTTTGTCCTAATTTTTCTAATTAAATCAACGATTGAAAATGTAATTTTAAAGGTTGGAACTGTGTGAGTTGATATAGAATGGCATCTTCATGGGAACAATTTGGAGAGATTGCAAATGTAGCCCAATTAATAGGCTTAGATGCAGTAAAGTTGATTAGGATGATTGCGAAAGCAGCAAATACAGCAAGGATGCATAAGAAGAACTGCAGACAGTTTGCACAACATCTTAAGTTTATTGGGAACTTGCTTGATCAGCTCAAGATCTCAGAGCTTAAGAAGTACCCTGAAACCCGAGAGCCCCTAGAACAACTAGAAGATGCTTTGAGAAGGTCTTCTATTTTGGTCAATAGTTGTCAGGATCGCATCTATCTTTATTTGCTCGCCATGGGATGGAACATTGTTTATCAATTTAGGAAGGCTCAATAAACTTGGTGGAATAAACATTGTTTTTAACCATCTTCCTTATCCTTTCCATCCTAAGAAACCAAAAAAGACAAAGTTTAATCAATCAATTACTACAAACGAAATGAATAAAAAGTTTAAAAAACCACCCAGATTTTTCCTCAAATTAACAAACATCCTGGATCCTCAAAACTCCACCTCTAGTTTCAAATTAACATACCACCAGGATTTTTGTCTCTTTTTCAAAATTTAGAAGTTGAACAAAATTAACAAACAGTTAAGGTTAAGCAAACAACAAAGATTTTTAAAGTTGAATATGAATGTTGGTTTTTAACATACTCTGAAACAGAATTTCAATTCTTCTTGGTTTCTCCTTACACCTGCAACTAAAAAAGGCACAAATCAGAACTTACAAACAAAAATCCAAAACCTTTCACAACTCAAATTCAAACTAAAAAGGATGAATCAGAATATACATCACCTTGGGGTCTGAAACAAAACCTCTTCTTATAATATTTTCAAGTGAAATCCTTTAACATTCTTATCCCAAAAGAAAAATTCAGATGGAAGGCAACAATACAGGGGAAAAACAGAAAATCGCAAAAATTAACATAAAAAATGGTGAATGGAAGCAGAAATCAAACCTGTCACAGCTAGGGTTCAAGGGTTTCTATGAAAATCAAATAGAGAAGAGTGAAATGGATTCTTTCTCTTTGTGTGGTGAGTGGGTTGATAACGATTGTAAGAAGGGCGTGATTGATTTGAAGAGTGAAATAGAAAAAGAAGTGATTCAGGAAGAGAGAAAGAGAGATGAAGAGAGGGGTGAGGAGGAAACGGTTCTAAGGTATTGTTTGGTTCAATTGATTGTGTAAGGAAAGATACTCCTTAGGAAAGAAAGGTTTTTGAAAATTCTGCTTCAGTCGTTTGGTTCCAACAAGAAGGGGGAAGGAAAGATAGCTTTTTGATGGGCCCCACATCAAAAAACCTTCCGCCCAAAATTGCAAAGAAAGTGGAAAGAAGAGTCATTATAGCAAAAGACCTTTACATCCTTGCCTTGGATTATGCACATTATGTTTATATCATAATTTATTTAATTTATTTTTCTTAACATAATGTTTTTTACTCCTTCAAAAAAAAGCTTTTTATTTGGTCTGCTGCGTATTGCATACGTAATTTGTAATCCCTAGTATGTATGTGATTTTTTTTCTTCATAATTTGCTCTTCTTTCTTTTTTCTTCTCTTACCTAACATATTTTTGGTTACCAGAGTCAAAATTGAGGGCGATATCCGGTAAAAAAATTCGATTCACAATCTTTTTTAAATACTAGTACATTATTAGTGCGAGTAGCATCTCTTGATGAAAAATAAATCAGTTAAATACAAAAGTTTATTAAAAAATAAATGTAGGAATATTCTATTTTCAATTTTAAAATACAAAGGTAGGAATGTCATTTTTTAAATACACATCATTCTTTCATCTCACTTTCTTTTCACTTTCACTTCTACCAAACAACCATAAAAATCATCTCACTTTCCACTAACTTTCTACTCACTTTCATTCCTTTAACAATCTTTCCTATTACTTTCTTTCTGTATCCTTTCTTTTGTCATCCAAACGAACCCTAAAAGATGAAGAGAAGAGAGAGAAATGAAAAATTAAAATGAGGTAAATAAATGTTATTTTAATGTTGAATAGGAATAAAGGAGAAAAAGTAGGAGGGAAAAAAGGGTTTGAGAAAAATTTGAATTTTGAATTTTGAATTGAAGAGGGAAAATTTGTGATAATAATATTTTATTGTTTGTATTGTGTAATGCTTAAAATAGCAAAAATAAAAATAGTTTTTATTGATGATGTGACATTAGGGGGATTGGGAGCTTGACACATTGGATTGATGCAAAAAAATTTGCTATTTGTTGTTTCATGTTTGTATATTATTAAGATTAAGACTAGTATGTGGACCCGTGCCAAGCACGGGCTAGAATTTCTCCGTACTTGAGGCGAGAATATGTTGTGATTTATCAAGTGTCAGTTACGGTCTAACATTGAATAGAACAGTGGAAGTTGAACAAACTCTTACACTTGCATGGTTGCTCTTTATCCAATGAGTCGACCCATACCAATGTTGATTCCCTTAGAAGGTTCGACGATGATATCATAACCCGATTCAACTTTGTGGGGAAGTAGCATTGGTTCATGATGGTAGACCGCAGATGCAGAGAGTCTCGTACTTAATGAATAAATGTTAATGTGTTAAGTGTGAGTTAAGTTTCGCATTGGCCGCAAGAGTAACCGTTGAATTCATATACCTAATGCCTTAAGGTTTAGTGTGGAGATGTGATGTCAATCTAACTTTTGTGGTATCTGTTCGTCTAATGTGATGATCAAATTCAATGTAGAATCAACCAGAAGTCACAACATTACGATGAACTGTTTTTTTAGTTTTTGGATTTATTATTTCAAATTCCTTTATTTTTTTGTCTTTAGTGCATGTGACAATGGAAAATTGCATGAATGTTATGTTGAGTTGACAAAATACATGTTTATTAGACATTTACAATTATGTAATGTTTTTTTTAAATGAGTATAATTTTTCTTTTCATTTCTTTCTTCTTAAAATTCTTTTTTCATCTTCATTCTATTTATAATTTGTTTTCTCTCCTTTCTTGTAAGAAAGAAACATAAACCTTCATCCATGAAACCACCATCAACCCACATGTTTTACCATGTAGTGATCCAATATGATATTACTTGTCTATGTCAACAAATCACAAATGCGAAGAGTCCCACACTTGAGAGAGATATGTTAATGTGTCATATGTGAGTTTATATTCTATATTGGATTCAAGATTAGATGGTGAGAAAAATATAAGTGAGAAGACTCATATACATAATGCCTTAAGATTTTTTGGTGAATTAGAGTGGTGTCAATTTATGTCTTAAATTTTATTTCTTGGATGTGCTATTTTTTTTATTCAACCTCTATTATTTCAAAACATTTCAATTTTGATCTTTGGCGGGATCTGGAAATAGAAAACTGTAGATGTTTTATGCTGAGTTGAACAATAAATGCTTATTTGACATTTTAAGTTAAGATATGATGTCAATGTCACTTGCGTGATTGCCTTTAACCTAATATGATGATCCAACTCAGTGTATGCTACATATGTAGTCTCCCTTTGTAGTCTAAGTCTTAGCATTATGATGAACTGTTTTAGTAATGTTCGGATGCCATTTGTTTGGTTTTTTTATCTAAAAATTTAGTTTTTGCATGTCTTTCTCTTTAATGCTATTTTTAATTCAATTTTGGTCTTTGGTGGCATGTGACAATGAAAAAATGTTTATGTTGTTATACTAAGTTGACAAAATACATATTTAGTAAATATTTTAAAATGATGTGACATTTTTTTAATTAAGTATAATTTTTTGGTAAAATAGTTACCAAGAAATCTCTCACTCCTTTAACAATCTCATAGAAAAAGTACACACTACATTTTTTCTTTATCATTTCTCTCATGTTCAAATTTCTTTTTTGTATTCATTATGTGAACCGTCAATACTTTCCTAAAGACTTGGTGCCCTCCAGAAAGGGCAGTCCCATATTTTCATCACTTCGCCTTGTCCCAAGATTCGTGCTTGGGGGGCTGTGAACCGTCAATACTTTCCTAAAGACTTGGTGCCCTCCAGAAGGGTCTGTCCCATATTTTCATCACTTGGCCTTGTCCCAAGACTCGTGCTTGGGGGACTGTGAACCGTCATAATATTCCTAAAGACTTAAAAACCTTCCAGAAAGGCTCTAAGCCCTCTAGAATGGCTCAGGCGCCCTCCAGAAGGGCTCTTGAGGCCTAAGCGCGCTCACCTTAGGGCGCCACCCTTCTTAGCTTCTAGAAACCTCTAGAAAATGCGTAAAATACACAAATACCACTGTTGCTTGGGAACCAAGCAACTGAAACCGAAGCTCATAGTAGGCTATAAATACCACCTTGAGAGCATTCTCAAAGCATCCAATAATCAGTCTAAACCCTAGAATACGATACTTAACCCTAGTATCCCTTGTATTGTGTTTTTTGCAAGTACTTTATGTTTCTTCTAATTTCCGGTCTCTATTCTCATGAAATAAAGGTACATAAACCTCCTCTATGAAATCAACATCAACTCACCTTTTTGAACACGTGGTGTCTCTGTTTGACTTTATATGATTATGTCACATAATAAGAGGATGCATATAGTCACATACTTAATTAAATGATTTTAATGTGTGAAGTATAAGTTAACGTTCTACATAGTTGATGCAAGAGTATACTTTGGATAACATATTAGTGTGATATCTCATATACCCAGTGCCTTCAGGCTTTGGATGAATATTTGGTGTCAATCTCACTTGTGTGGTTGCTATTGGTCTAATATGACTATCCAACCTCATTTAGGCTTCTATGGAAGTCCCAAAAATATGATAAACTGTTTTGTTAAATTTTGGATGTAATTTGTTTGATTTTTTATCTTGAATTTTCGTCATTGGAAGTCATTCGCTTCCATACCATTTGTAATGTTCATATTGTTCATTTTCATACCAATTTTTCTTTGTTCGTTTTCATCATCCATATATCTAATGCCTTAATTTTAGGGTGAAAATGTGGTGTCAAAATCATTTGTGTTGATTCTCTTAGTCTAATATGATGATCAAACTTAACGTAGGATCTCTCGAAAGTCACGAACTTATGATGAACTGTTTTTTCTTTAATTTTTAGATGTCATTTGTTTAATTTGTTTGCTTAAAATATAGTTTTGCATATCATTCTCTTCCACGTGAATCTTTTCATTCAACCACTCTTATTTCAAATTCATTTACTTTCGGTCTTTGGTCGCAAGTGATAATGGAAAACTGATTTTTTTAATCGGATGGAAATCTGAGTTGACAAAATATATGTTCATTAGACATTTAAAATTATGTGGATTTTTTTTAATTGAATCTATTTTTTTTGTAAAATAATTACCTAGAAATATCCAACTTCTTCAACAAACTTGTAATATTACAAACAACTCCCATTATTCCATATACCTAGAATAAAACACATTTGTTTCCTCATCTTCTCTCATGTTCGAATTCCTTTTTCATATATGTTTCTTCCTTTTAAATTTCTTTCTTTCTTCTTAAGAAATAAACGAACATAAATCGCCTTATATAAAACCACCACCAACCAACCTGTTAGAACATAATGTCTCTATGTTTGACCTTATTTTTTAACATGCATTTAAGCATTGTTTTTTAGTTTCACATATGTTTTCTCAACCAGAGGTTACCATATTTGAGGTGTATATCAACAATAAATGTGAAAGTCTAATTGATAGTAGTTTATAGCCTTATGTAATTCAACAGCAATGAATACGAATGAAAGTGAAAGTCATTTGGATTTGAGGAAATCATTCTAATTAGAAGATATAAGGATTTTTTTTGCCCTAATTTTTAATTTTATTTTTTCATAAGTGAATATGCGCACTTAATTAAAAATATACTAACATTGAATTGTAAATATTTTTAGGTCCTCCAAAAGTTAACTACGCTGGAAGAAATTATATTCAAAGCACTAAATGTGAATACTTCTTATATAAAGAATTCAAATATTAGTTCAACACCAAATTAGAGTATACACTATATGAAAGGAAACATTATCGGTAACTAAAATTAAGTTTCGCTTTCTTCAAAAAAAAAATAAGTTTCGCTAGAGGTTTATGAGTAGTTTGTCCAATTGGTTTTGAAATATGTTCCAAAATTTGCCAGGATAGATATTACAGTCAAAGTCTAAATTACGAATGGTGGAGTGCACATTAATATTTTGGTATTTTTTGTTAAAAATATATCGGTATTTGGTATATGTATTTTGATGCAAAAAAAAAAAAAAAAGATATTTTATTTATTTGAAATCCATAAATTTCTCACACATAGCTTCCCAAATATCACAAATATTCTTGTTATTGTCGTTGACAAACAATTTACATGAGAATGGAAATGGATCCAATACCTTTTGCCTTATATGTTTTGATAATAAGACCCGTAATTATTTACTTTCCTTATGAAAAATGGCACAATGAATATCATTGTAGACAATTAAAAAATTTATGTCCGTGTAATCGTTTGTGGATCATGCCTAATTTATAAATAGATTGACATGTATATTCATTTTAAGAGCTATTCATTTGAATATTTCTCAAGTAAACAGGTGTGTCATGATTGACATCATGAACGAATTACGAACAATTTGAACGAATATGCTCTATGATTCCTTCACTGGATTGATCTCAGAGATGTTATCAGATCTTGATGTCATTACAACACTCTATGAAAGAGAAATATGCAAATGAAATGATTGAAGAAACATGAGGTACATATGGTTAATAGTATAAGTAAAATATTATTTGAAGCAAATTGAAAAAAAATGATGTAATAAAACCAAAATGAGGCACTATGATTGGCTCAACAACATAAAAATGACACATGTTAATTTGTCACAGTTTAATGATTGCCTAATCAAAATTAAAACAAATTGATGCAAATCAAAACATTGCCTAATTAAAATAAAAGCAAAATTTGTCAATTTTTTTTTGTCCGATAAGATCCAAGATTTGCAGCAACACCAAAGTTACTCAGAATAGACCTTTTCCTTCTTTAACTCCTTAAATATGTAGATTCAGAGTTCTTTGAACACCCAAAAAAAATTAATGCCAAAGGCATTCAATATTTTGTTGTCCGATTAGATATATACAACTCTACAACGTATGCATTCATTATAATATACAACTTTGTATGTATACATATACATATACAAATATTTCTGAGATGTTATACAACTTAAATTAGTTTCGTAAAACATACAACTCTAAAATATTTGCGGTGCCTTTAAAAAGAATATTATTTATAGTGTTGAACTTCAATCCTTATAGTCCTGTGCTTCTATTTTTGAATGAATCTACATAACTGGAAAAAAAAAATAGAACAAATCAATAAAATTTAGTCAAAACTAAAAAATAATTTGTCGAAGAACAACCAACATATTTCACTCCTTGCTAAAAAAGAAGAAAATTAAACAAAAAAGAGACATAGTCTGAAAAAATAGAGAGATGATTGAATATAAAATTATGGTTTTTAATATAATGGAAACTCGTAGGAATTAAGAACAAAAAAAAATGCAATATTTAAAGAATTCAGTTGTAGCATTATTTATAGGCACCATGAGGAAAAATAGGGTGGAACCAATTAACTTTGATTGGGTTGATATAAGAGATGTTATCAGATCTTGGTACCATGATAATTTTTTTAGAGTTTGACAACGCTATAAAGAAGAGAAATAGGAAGATGAAATGATTGAAGAAACATAAAGTATATGTAGATAAACAGTATAAGTAAAGTGCAATTTGATTAAATAAAAAATATGATGCAAATAAACAAAACAACGTAATCTGATTGAATTATTAGATAAAAGAGAAACATGCTACATTGTAATTGGTTTAAGTGTTAAAATGTGACGTTGTTATAAAATTTGATTGGTTTACTTATTGAGTAAAGTACACTCCCCTCCCCTCAAAGATGCTTGAATTACACTCCCCTCCCCTCTTATGTTAAAATATACACTTCCCTCCCTTCTTATTCAAAACATATTAGAAAATATTTCACTCCCCTCCCTTGAGAGGAGCTTGAATTACAGTCCCCTCCCCTTTTATGTTAAAATCTACGCTTTAATCCATCAATATTTTATTTTTTATTTTTAATAGTCTAACAAAAAAATAATCTAACACACTTAAAAGAAAAATAGCATTGCGGGTTCATTTCAATATAATCAAATTTTGAATACATATCTTTCTCTATTTTTTAGTCACAATTTCATTAACATATAATTTTAAACCCTATTATAAAATATGAAACAACCCAAAATAAAATTAAATTATGTTAAAAATTACTAAAGTCGATTAAGTATGATTATTTAAAAGTGAATTTTATACTCTAAATTATAAAATTAACAACAAAATATTTAAATTTAATTGTTATTGACATTTAGATTATAAAGAAACAAATTATATTTTTTAAATGGTGATTCAAAATTAATATATATTATACAAATATTTATTTATGTTAAAATAGATTAAAGTATAATACATATTTAATTATTAAGGGAGGGAGTTGTAATTCAAGCATCTTATAGGGGAGGGGAGTGTAAATTTTATTTTTCAAGGAATGGGAGTGTATATTTTAACATAAGAGGGGCGGGGGGGGGGGGGGGGGGGGGGTGTAATTCAAGTATCTTTGAGGGGAGGGTAGTGTAATTTACTCTTACTTATTTGTAGAAATATACCGTTGGAGTGTATTAATTATTCTCTATTAAATTATAAAAATATAAAATGAATAAATGTTTCTAGGAGAAATAAATTAAGATCATATTATAGACCAGTTCAATCTCAACTTGAGAGCACTCACGCAGTCACACTCGTCGTATATTGGCAAATAAAATCACTCTTAATTAGGTACTTTTGAATTATGTCTAAAAAATGAATTGATTATATATAAAATGATTACAAACCATGGGCATGTATATATACACATCAAAATATGAATAAATTGCTCTATAACGCAGGTGGTGGACAAAATTAAGTCTCTAACGTTCATGTGGTTGAAGGGGAAACATGTCAGTCTTCCCCTCAATTACCATGGTTGGTTGCTTAGTCCGTTCTCTATTATTGGCATAGGCTAGTTGTTTTCTATTTCAGTTTGCCTTTTGGTGGCTAGGCGTGTTGCCTTGTAAATAATATTCAGACCCTTGTTTGTTTTCAGGTGTTTTTTCCTTTGCACACCTTGTGCTAGGAAGGCCTGTTTGAAGTGGTAATATAATTCATTTTAGTCTCTTAAAAAAAATGAATAAATTAAACAATAGATCGTGGATAGAAAAATGTTTGATCTTAGTGTTACAATGACAACCAAAAGAAAATAACACAAAAATTCAAAATCTGTCATGAAATAAGTACAAATGGGAATCGAACACAACCATTGCAAAATCTCACAAAAATATTCAAACATAATTGACCAACGTTCTAAAGGCGAAATCTTAATAGAATATGGAACCAAATATTCACGTATATTACAAATGAAAAAAATCCAACAAATCGACATTCTCTAAATAAAATGTATTTACATTTTCTAATTTTCTCTTGGCACATAAACATTTCAAAATCTCCATGGTTAGATGTATGGTATCCATGTCATAAGCCGTTAGAACTTGAGAGTATCATAGGGTGAATATGTGAATTTGAACAAAATACATAGATATATACAACATGTAGTGGAGTAATATCAAAAATCGAATCAATTTTTAAAATTAGAGTGATAAAAAAATGTTAAGAAGAAAAGTGTTTCAATAAGATTTTGAGAATAATTTCAAAATTTTCGTAAGAATTCTGAATGATGTGAAAATGTTGAGACTGACAAACTATATTTATATAGGAAAAAAGAAAGTCACATCAAACTATATTAAATAGAAAAAATAATTTGAATAAAATATTCCATTTATTCTTTTGTCATTATAAACCTTTTAGTCAACTTGCATAATCATGTCAATTACATAAGTCTTGCACAAATCACATGATATGTACGAATTGCACACAAAAACATTAAATGCACCTTAGAATTCCAGGATATTACATTTTCTTGTGTAAATAGAAAAACATTAAATACACCTTATAATTTCGGCATGACACATGTACTATCAAAAAAAAATTAAGGGAAATGATTAAAATAGAGATAGAGATAGAGATGTGGTTTAAAGCAATACCTTTAATATGAAGGATAATTTTTATATCAAGTATGATTATATATATTATATAGAGTCAGGATCCATTGTCTCCAAGAGTAAGTCTTTAGACTTACTCCAAATCATTGTTATATATATATATATATATCGGTAAAAAATGAGCAATTCAAGTAACACTATTGAAAGAAAAGTAACACTATTAAGTTGATTTATATATAAAAAAAAAATCAAATCAATCAAAAAAAAAAACAATCCTTGAGAAATTCAAATTCGATATATAAAATTGTACAATAGAGACAGCTAAAAAGTAAATTAAGATTAACCTACATCATAAAACAAAACTAACTAATCGTGTCAAAAACCTTGTTATCCATCAAAACAATTTATAATGAGTAACATAGTATGTCCTTGTTATTATCTCTCAAAAACCACAGTCAAACCATTTAGATTGTAAAGAGGTACGAAGAAGATATATAGGTTAATTTCTCTCTTAATATCTTTTACAAACCACAACCGAAAACATTTGGATTGTAAAGAGGTACGAAGAAGATGTATAAAAAAAACTAACCAAATGAAAAGTTATTGTGATGTGAAAAATTTGCTAACCCAAAGGTCTAATTTATAGTATATTTTATGGGGTAATTTTGTAAAATCACAATATTTAACTTTACCAATTATTATGATTTTTTAGCTTTGCCATTAAGAAATACATTTTTATTTCTTTTGTTTTTGACAAAACATTTTTATTTCTTTTTGTTAAGTAAATCAAGTAGCGTTTAATTTTTTTAGTTTGGCCAATTATTATTTCTAAATTCTAACTCATAATCTCCCGTGATATATGATTTCCTAGCTCTGCCATTAAGTAATACGTTTTCATTTGTAGCTCTGCCATTAAGTAATACGTTTTCATTTGTTTTTGTTAAAGGAAATCAATACTATATTGATATGGAAATTAATAATGTTTAATTCTTTTTGTTAAGGGAATCAATACCATATCGTGTTGGTTAATTACATCTGATTTACGTTTTGTTTTGACCATTGATTCTTGTATCACATTTTGAATTTTTTTTTTGTTGACTAAGTATCATTACCTAAAATAAAATCTCAAAATGGAACAAAACAAATGTCATCTTATTAATTGTCAAACTCACCAAATTACTTGGTTTGCCAAACTCAACAAATACCATTTCTAGGTGCCACATGGCGATTGAGAAAAACACTACCATATATATCTTTGAGGAAGGTCTCAAATACCGTCACAATTTATATGATTTTAAGTACCTTCAAATCATTCCTTGTAGAAGAAAAAAATAAACGTTTTGCTTTGACACTAAGATTTGTACATTATACATTTCCTTGAACACAATAAATGTTAATTAGTAAATATGTCACTAATACTAAATTTGCCTTAATCTTAAGACATTATGGTAGTTGAAAGCGAATTACGCTGATTTCTCTTTTGATTACCATTCTTGATGGCTTAATCCAAAATTATGCATGTAAGTTATTACTAAAACAATTTTGGACTTTTTGTCAAAAAAGAAACAATTTTGGACTTTGTAACTTGTTGACATAGCCTTTTTTTTTGGCACACCTTGTGTTGGAAAGTCTAAACTCTTTAGTAATCTAATATCAGCTTCTTGAAAAAAAAGTATGTCACTAATACTGTGCAATTTTTGCAAGTTAAAAGTTTATAGGATAGATAGATAGATATGGATGACGTGTGTCGAACCTTTCAAATATGGTCTAAAAGCATTCCTTTACTATTTTTGGTAAAAAAACAAAATTTACAAAAATTTAAAATGGAGAAATATAAGTGTGAAATTTGCCTTAAAAGTAATTATTTAGACTACCGTAACAAAATATAAAAGGGGAATTAAAGTCCCTGAATAGGAAAGGAGTAGTCACTTTAGTCCCTGAATGCATAGAAATTGCAAAACAGTCTCTGAATGTAGACTCTGTTGGTCAATTTCAGGGACTAAAGTGACTAACAAAGTCTACATTCAGGGACTAAATTGACTAACGGAGTTTGCATTTAGGGACTAAATTGACTAACAGATTCTACATTCAGGGACTATTTTGCAATTTATCTGCATTGAGGGACTAAAGTGACGATTCAATTCCTATTCAGGGATTAAAGTGACTAATTCCCCAAATAAAAAACGATATGATTGATATCAACGAAACATATTTAAATTTTATAAAACACAGTTTAATATGGCCCTATTAAAATTGAACCCCAATAAACAAATTTTGAGCCACATATACATTGAAAAAATACATGACAAATGACAAAGATGGTAGCATTACAACCAAAAATGTATATGGAGCAAATGTCATCTTAAAAAAACGAAAAATATACACTACATCCAAACGCTTCTATATCTAATAGCTGCTTCTTGTAATACTACGCAACATGACTTATTTCTCATGAGAGATTTTCTATGGGTCATCATTTCTACTCACTTCATATTTGTGAAATACATATATACATAAAAACCAAAGTTGTAAGTGATCCAAAAAGAAAAAATAAAAATCAAGGACAACACTATATTTTTGCACAGGGAAACGATTCGAAGAAAATATATCAGAAATGAAATCGTATTTCATTTCATTTAGTTGTAAATCTAAAGTGCTACGAAGAAGAAACAATAAAAACCAAAATGAAAGAGAAAGAAAGGTGATTGAAGTTGTGATGTGAAATTATACTAATTGATATGCCTAATTTATAGATATATTTCACAGGATGAATTGGTAAAAAAAAAAACATTAATTTTTTTTTTAACATTAAAGTTTAGAAGAAATTTTACGTTACAAAAAAAAAAATTTGCTATGTTACTTTTTATACCATTTATGTCAAATGCTTCTACTATTATTTTTGAAGATATTTTTGGTTACAATTTGTTTGACTAATTTAAACTTTAATGCTAAATTTCGGTTACTATTTGTTTATACCATATATGTTTACTATCTACATTATTAGTTTGGAAGAAATTTCGGTTACAGAATTATTTGCCATGAAGCAACTTTAATGTCAAATCTTGGTTACTATTTCAACACAAAAACTTTAATGCTAAATTTTGGTTACTATTTGTTTATACCATATGTTTACTATCTACATTATTAGTTTGGAAGAATTTTCGGTTACAGAATTATTTGCCATGAAGCAACTTTAATGTCAAATCTTGGTTACTATTTCAACACAAAATGTCGATTACAAAAGTAATGTTCGATTACTACCAATTTATTTTTCTGAACCGTTTGATCACCCTTCACAACTAATATGCAAGGATTCTTTGAAAAAAAATCAATATGCAAGGGAAATACTTAATAAAAACAAAATATTATTTAATTTGATTTATTTGAACTTTAATATATCATATTTTATGTTTATGAAACAGTAATAAAATTTTAATTGATTTAATAATTATTACTAAATCACTGAAATTATTTGAATTTGTATCACTTGAATTTTAGTATAATTTTTATGAAAAACAGAAAAAAAAATATAGGATATTAAAATTGGTTCACATTATTATTATTATTATTATTATTATTATTATTATTATTATTATTATTATTATTATTATTATTATTATTATTATTAAAGTTATGAAAATAAAAGTTTAATAAAAATTCATTTCATTAATTGTCAAACTCACCAAATTGCTTGATTTGGTTCTAGGTGCCAAATGTCATATGAGAAAAACATATTCATATATACATTTGAAAGTGCCACATGTCAAGAATAGAAGAGAAGAAAAATGAAATAGGTCCTAAATTTATATTATATAGATTAAGATTAAGATAAGATATATATATATATATATATATATATATATATATATATAATTCATTAAAGGTTAGTTACATCTTGGCCACAAAAACTGTTTATTACATTATATATCCCAAAAAATACGTCGGTGCATATCGACCAAAAAAAGGATGAACACTGACCAAAAAGAAAGTGTCATATTTCATCTAATGAAATTAAATCATCTAAATGTTCCACAAAATCTTCAAATTCTTCATTTCCTTTGACAGAAGTGTCACAAAAAATAGGATGATGCTGATTTGTTTCTTTTTTGGGTGAAACCGGTCTCTCTCCTTCCTCAATATCCATGAGTGTTCGAAAACGATCGTGTTGATCCAAAAATTCATCCTCCCATGTTGCCGCCTCTTCGCTCTTGTGTAGTTTCCACTCCTGAGATGATAGAGGTAGTGGGCAATCATTTTTCAACAAAAGAAGGACAAAATGATTTGGGATTAAACCAAAGCAAATCATGTTGCTTTTCGGGATAATTGGAGGCCTACCTTTAAGTGGGGAAAAAGTCTCTGAGACTCCAATATCAAGGTTAGTTATCTCCACCACCGGCCGAATGTAATAAGTTGCAACGATGTGACCCATATCCAACAATGTCAACCATTTATCGTGAGGTGCAAAACCACTACCATTTTGGGAGGATGCAATCCATTCAAGATGTAGTTATAATGGTCCTCGCCCTCATATATCTCGATGTAGTCGATCCTATGCTCTTTAACCTCTTGAATAAGTGCTCTCCACACCATAACATAACTTTCTTCTGTCAAACCCAAGGATTCAGCTATAGCCCTAAACCCACAATTCTCATTGCCAATAACATCCACAATTCTCTCAATATAAGATTTCATGAATTTTGCATGTAATACATAGGACTCAATGGATCATAATTTCTTGGAACCAAGATAGACTTAGGATCCGGAACCGCAGTTGGAATCGATGAACGTGGAGAAATGCCAATGCGAGCACCTTTGAACACAACTGCAAGTTTTCTTGTCCATGCACAAGGTTTTCCTAGCACGCTCTTCTTCCACAAAAATAAAGTTCATGACTTGTCTAGACATGTTACACCCCCAACCCATAGTACAAGATGACATCTTTGTATCTATGTTCCAAGACCGTAACGCTCTTACCAAACGATGATTGTATCTCTCCAAATTGGATTACCAACATCTCATCTATTTTTTCCCAATGTTTTATCTTGGTTTTCGAGTGTCAAACATTGATTACGTTTGAACCTTTTAAACCGGTGATATCTTATTTTTTCTTGGGAAGGGAAAAAGTAAGCAAAACCCTTGAGAATCGAGGTCCGGGAGTCGTTTTCGCTACGGGAAGGTGTTAGGCACCCATAACGACTATAGTAACCTATAGGAACCGTCTTTAATTTCTACGCGCGCGCTTTATTTTTAAATGCTATTTGAAAATGTTATTTACACCTAAGAGTTACTAAATGAGGAATTGGAGGGAGAAGAATGTTTTTGAGTTTTTATTTTAGTTGAATTGAAGGAATTTTGTTCCTTGCCTACGTACCCGTTTAAGGGATCAAATCCACCGTAGTTCTCTTCCAAAAAATGTTTTGTTTTTGTTGGTTGATTTTAAGTTTGAAAATGGGATTTTGAAGAATGGAGATTGAGAGGCCTCAAGGGCATAAGGTTGTGAAATTGTGAGGTTGAATTAGTCATTTGCAAAATGTGGTCTAAGTATGATTATTTTTCATTGAAATTTGATTAAGAAAATGAAAAAGAAAAATACAATGGGATTTTGATCCCAAGGTTTATTTTGAAAATGGTTTGAATGATGTTGTTCAAGTTTTTTGGAGAATGATTTTTCTAAGTATAAAGCCTAAACATACATCTAAACATACAATCCTAAACATACATCTAAACATGCATATTCTAACTATATAGTGATGTGTGTGCATGTGTCGGTGCTTGTGTCGGTGTACATTATTAGAGTCCATTGTCCTTATTACATCATTGACCTAGTTACATTCTATGGCCTCTTTGCCAAGAAATTAAAATTGCATGAAAGTAAAAATATTACAAGAACTTCTAAATCTTTACATTCTCATTTTTTGCATGAAGCTTAAAGTGCAAGAAATTAAAGTGGAGAAAGGGATGAGATATGGAATGCTCATGGTGTATGCAACAAATGAACAAATGGTTAGTAATAATAGGCATATGATAGTAGAAAAGATTGACAAAGAAATAAGGCATGATAACATGATAAAATGGCAAAGAAAGATGACAAAATACATCTAACAAGATACCAAAATTCCAAGCAAACAAAAGACCCATAACCCTCACATTGTAACATTTTTCAAAGAGTTTTGGGGTCAGCCCTAATGTGAGGGTTACAAGAAAATTATAAGCCAAGGAATCATGATATGAAACTAGGACTATTTTTGCACCAATTTACATATTAAAATGACAAATAACTTGCTAACTAAGCAACCAATTATCACCCATTCAAAACAGCACCAAACACTACATATTATGCAACAAATAACACCCTAAGATCACCCATCAAGTACCAATTATCATGAGCCAAGATATTGGAGTTAAAATGTGCAAAAAAGCTTCACAAAATATGATGAAAAACAACACAAATCATTCACAATTTCACATGCACTTTCTCTAACAATTTTCAACATGCAAAAGGTCACAAGAAACAAGTCTTAATCACTCAAAACAAATGTAAAAGAAATCACAAGGTTTTTACAAGTTTTTTTATCAAGATTTTCAACAAAAATTAAAGAAAAAACAATAAACCAAAGTAAAAAATAATTCTCCAGTATTTCTTGATCAATCTTGACATGTAATATGTCAAAATTGATCAAAAAGTACATAGAAAATTATAGGAATTTTTTGGAATTGTTCATAGAGATTTTAAAACTCATAGTAGTGTAAACAGCAAATAATAGTGTCAAGATAGTAAAGAAACTTGTAAAAAATGAAACTGAAAGTTAAACAAGGCCCAAGCCCAAGAGGCAGTGGGTAGGGTCAAGATCCATGGGTCAATGATTTGGATATGGCATGGGTTGAACAAAAACATTGAATTGCTAGCACAACAACCACAAGCCAACGTGAAAACACTCCCTTCTCTCTCTCGTTCTCACGCAGGCTCCCTCCCTCACAACTCCAAGCTCATCTCCCACAACACATTTACGGCGGCGGTTGGCCGGCCATGGGTGGCGGCGCCGCCGCCTGAACCTCCTTTTTCTTTAAAGCTCAATTGAATTCAAATCGAATCCTCTTCTCCTCTTTCCCTTTCCTAACAACAACACATAACCTTTCCTTGTTTCTTCAGATTTTCAAAGGAAAATTCTGATAGCTTAACAAATTGAACCACAAGATAACAGCGCAAGGCTTCAATCATCCTCTCAAATTCA
This sequence comes from Medicago sativa, assembly GCF_051527215.1. NCBI lineage: Eukaryota > Viridiplantae > Streptophyta > Magnoliopsida > Fabales > Fabaceae > Medicago > Medicago sativa. Next base: position 79,943,144 of record NC_140755.1, on the reverse strand, counting down.
ACGCGAAAACGGTGGAAGGAACTTAATACGCAACACACATCGCAGATCAAAGAAAACAACACAGACATAAATCGAACCAAGAAAAAGAAGAATACCTTGGGAAGCAATCGGAGGAGAACCTTCAGATGAAGAACAGCACCAAATACACCGTTTTAGCAAGCTTTTCCGTCGATTTGGATGCGTATAACCTTGATCAGGACGATTCTTCTCTGTCTTCACAGTCGCGATCCCAATTCACCTTCCTTGAACTCGATTCTGGATTCGGCGGTAGTTGTTGGTTCGGTCTTGTTTCCGATCTGCTACCGTCACCGTCGTCGTGAATTGCCGTTGCGTTTTTGCTGCTATTCCAACTGCTTCAGCTTCGTGTTTCAATTCCAATTCCTCTTTGTTCTTAACTTGCTGATTTTTTGGTAATTGTTGAAGGTTGAGGATTGTTGATGTTGTTGATGAATGATTGTTGAAAAGTTTGATGGATGATGACGATGATTGAGGTAGGATGAAGTTGATAATGGAAGGTTTGGTTATGGAGGATTTTGGTGGTGGAAAGTGGAGGTTTGAGGTGGTTAGAGGTGGAGGAGGAGTTTGTTATGGAGGTTTTGGTGGTGGTTGTGGTTTGTTGTGGTGGTGGAATGGGTGGTTAGAAAAGTTAGTTATGGAGGTGAAGAAATGGAACACGTGAGGGAAAAGAAAGAGGGAAAAATGAGAGAAAGTTTGTGATTTTTTTTTTGGAGTTTGTAAAAAATGATTGGTAATGAAAAAATTGACCATGGTTTGACTTATATAGGCTAAGTCATTGACCTTGGACCAATAGGATAGAGACATGTGGCACTTGACTTGTAACAAACTTTTAAGAACCAATAACATTTGGACACATGGCACTTGGACTCTAACAAACTTAAAAAGGGATTAAAATGTAAATAACGAAAGTGCGCGGACTAAAACGAAAATTAAAACTAAAATTGAATTGAAAAAGTAAATTGAAAATTAACGTAAAATGAGACGATTAAAAACAACACAGCAGATTAAAATGAATCAGCAATATTATGTGAAATGACCAAAATGCCCCCTAGGGGCTTAAAAACGACTAAAAATGACTCAAATAAAATTTTAAAATGGATTTTTAACAGGAAATTAAAGCAAGAACTTATACAAGGCTCAAAGACAATTTTTTAGAATTTAAACAGGGTTTTGACACATGAAAAGACTAAAATGCCCCTAGGGGCAAAATTGACTCAAAATGACTTCAAATGCAATTTAAAAATGGATTTTGACATAGAATTGAAATGAAGACTTATTCAAACTATTTGAAAGGACTCAACCAAATTTTTAAAAGACTGAAAGAAATTTTAACACAGGAAATGACTAAAATGCCCCTAGGGGCTAAATTGACTAAAAAATGACCTAACTGATATTTTTTGAAATGAATTTTGACATGAGATTGAAACAAGGAAAGACTCAAACAATTTTCAAAGATTAAAATGAGTTGAATGCAGGAAATGACTAAAATACCCTTTTATGTGAATTTTGCAAATAACATTGAAATAAAATGCAGAGAAAGATGCAATTGATCAGAGACATATCAAATGACTTATAATGCAAGAAAAGAAGAATTGAACAAGTATTTTTAGGTCCAAAATTAGGGTATAACACCCAACAAGTACCCAAATCACCCTTGGAGGTGGAAAAATATTCCTTCATTCTACCAAGAGCTCCTTCAACACTGTTTGTGGTCCTGCACCCAAGATGTAACACAAGGTATGTCCATGCCGTCACTATTTTGTCCTTCAAAGTGTCAAAAATGGTAGTTTGAACATAGTGAAGAAACTTTGGATAATTCTTACAAGCATCTTGGAATTCCATTAGATTACTTGCATATAACTCTTGAGTAGGAGATTCAACCAATTTTTCCCATGCATCAAATTTGGTATCAACTATCTTACTATGCTTCACCTCGTCGACAAGCTTCTTTTGCCCATCCACTATGACAACCTTTTGATTCACTTTACAATCGGTGATGATTTTTGCTCTAACATTTTTCCCAACATGGAAATAACAAAGTATTGCACTATTATCGGGGAGAATATTTGCTACGGCATTCATCAAAGTCGTGTCTCTGTCAGTCACTACCACCTTAGGCATATCACTATTTGGTTTAAGAAAATTAAGCAACATTTGTAAAGCCCAAGTAAAGTTATCCTCCTTCTCCGTCGTCATAAATGCAAAACCAACCGAATATGTCAAATAGGTTGAGGTGACTCCAACTATTTTAAACAATGGCATCCTATATAAGTTGGTTTTGTACATGGAATCCATTATCAAAACAGTCGAAAAATTGTTAAACAACTTTACCGATGTTGGATGAGTCCAAAATATGTCTTGAATAACTTGACTTTCACTTTTTTCTCTTATGAAATAAACATATTTATTCTTTTCCAGCTTTGAGATTAGATATTGCATCTCCGTCAAGTCACCTCCTTTTCCTTTTTGAATTTATGACGTTCATTGTAGACTTGCTTGATATTTGTCATGGACTCTTGTCTTTTCTTCTTCAAATTTGTCAAAATATTTTTTGGTTTCACCGAACTATTGGTCAAGTCATGTACAATCTTCTTGTCGTCTTCCATTAATCTTTCCACAAGAAGGTGCTCTGCTAAGCATTGTCTTCACCAAGCATTGTCTTCACTGACGGCATATCCACGCACCTTGAACAAACACCCACATTTTCTTGATCCCGTTGCTTCATGCTTCAATTTTTTCTTCGGTACTTTATGCTCACCACTCCGTTCACAAACCAACTCCAACATAGGATTTCTAATTGCACAAGATCTTTTAATGATAACCATAAATCCATCCCTATTTGCTTGTAGACGAACCCAACCGAGCAATTCGTCTTTATCTTTCCATGTCTCTCGGCTCGAAAAGAAATGAGTCGTGTCCACTTCGTTGTCATGAAGTTTTCACACACCAGAATTGATGCTTGAAGCCTCCACTTTAACGGAAGCTTCGACCTTCACGGAAGATTCGACCTTAATGGAAGCTTCAACCTTAATGGAATCGACAACACTAGGTTTTCGATCACCCACTTTCTCAACCATATCTATAAATAAACAACATATAATTGCTAAAATAATTAATTATCATATAAGAACATAAACAATCCAAAAAAAAAAAAATAGAAAATTTAGGCAGTGGCACTGCCTTTTGAAAAACTGAAAATTTTTCTAAGTCCTCAGCAGCAGTTAACTACCGCTAGCCCGAGCGGTAGTTAACTACCGCTGGAGTGCATGTCGGAACAAAAAAAAACAACAAAATCAATCAAATGTAAACGAGTTTAATGTAGCAATACCTGTTTTTTGACGTATATTGTGCGTAGAAACGTCCTAGCAATTCATCAGCAATTATTTGGAACCAAGATTTTGCCAAAAAAAAACTTGAAATGGGGATTTTTTTTTTTTGAGGTATGGTATAGGTGATGTGTGAATAGGGGTTTTCTGGTTTTGGGGGGAAAACGCAGCAGCAGTTAACTACCGCTGGCCTCAGCGGTAATTAACTTTTGCCAGTTTGTTGAACGATAGTTAACTACCGCTGGGGTCTTTTTAGGAATTTCCATATGTTATTAGGAAGTTTTGTATGTCATAAAAGCAATTTTCTAGATTCACTCGTCAAGCTTCAAAGGTTGGAGCTCATTTGGCCTCGTCTTTGGTTTGTTGCTTGTGAGCGTCAGTACATCACAACTTTTTTGCAATTTAATTTGCACTTGTATGCGGGTTCACTCGTGTGTTATTTGTACCTGTACACGGAAAACACTTCTAATGTAAAATACTGAAGTGTGTATCTTTCCGCTATTTTTTGTTTTGTTTTTGTTTTAATACTTAAAAGTATGAACAATGTTTTTTATGAAATTTTGATTTTGATTGAAAAAGTATAGAGAATTGACGTTTGTGAATTTCTAATTATAACAAACCCAAAAAACTTCATTAAAAAACTCAACAAATCATGTTTATCTTTTTCAATGACATCAACCATATATCAAATATAATATAAATTATCTTTTTTAACGAGACCAACCATATAATATTATTAAAGAAAATTTGTTCAAGTGTATAATTGGAATAATGAAAAGTTATTCTAAAACCTTTTTCTTTGTGAAAGAATAGTCAGTCCAAAATCATGTATTCCCTTCTACAGATCATGGCAGCTTGCAAAAACGTGTTTATTCGTTATTCAACCCTGGATGGTACACATAGAACGTTCTGGTTAGCGACAAGAACGATCTGGATGAACAAATAACATGTTTTCTCCCCAAGCAACAACGAGGAGCGCTTTTCACATTGAAAACGTGTCCATTAACTCTTTTTCTCAACTTATCTTCAAGGCACATCATGATCTATAAATATGGGAAGATGTTAAGGTTTATGGCAAGGGTTTAAAAAGCAAAAATATTGTTACATAAGTGAAAGAACAATGCTATATCTAGCGAAAGTTTTTTCCTGAATCTATCCTGAAACCTTACGTGCCTTTTTCTTAAAGGAAGTCAAAATTTCAACTCTGAGATTGGGTGGAAAAAACGGTAGGCAATGGTATAAAATTAACCTCGTGAAATTGTCGCTATGTATTTTCTCACGACCTTTAGCATTTTCCTAAGTGAAATCATCACTACACATAAACTCTTCATAAACATCAAACTTCAAGCTCTCACTTTATAATTAGATCATAATCATTTGAGTTTGTTCATTAGAATCTCAAACATGAGTTGAGAAACATCTTTGATTTAAAGTCATCTCATCATACAAATTGTATTTAGTTCTCATGTCTATTCGTCGCCTTTGCAAATTTTTTTTTTTTTCCGATTGGAATTGCTTTTAGACTTTACACCATCGGTTTCTCCTTTTTCAGTCAACAACAACTTCTTACTTTTATACCATCCCATGCATGAAACACAGTTGTATTTGAATGATTATCACGTACATTTTATTTCTCTTTAAGCCCTTTCCGCGAAGGATGACATTTTAGAACAAACCAGTTTCCAAACAACAACCATCTCTAATAATTATACCTTCTTTTCCAACTTTCTTAAATATTGTTCAAATTTACTATAATTATGAATATTTTTCACCACACCAATCACCATCATTTATAATTTATAATTTTTGTTTTTTGAAGGGACAATTCAGTTTGTTAGTCTATGCATCTTGCCAGAATAGATCCAAAACCAAATTAAATCGTTCTTGATTCTAACTGGACTGGATTCTAAGTACTATTTCTACTATAAAAAACACAATTAGCAAGTCTTGATTAAGTTATTAAATTTAAATATTAAGGATTTGTCTTGTTAAGGTTTCGGTTAGTCTTGATACATAATCCACTTCGGTATATGTGCTGGCTATCCTAAAGAATAGAATGCTCGGTGCATTCAAAAGTAATTTGAAATATATAAAAGTGTTCTTTTAGTTGACTCATATATCTTGATCATGTGCACCAAAGACTAAAGAGAGACTATTATTGTTGAAGCAAAAATCTTTTTGATGAATGTTTTAATGATAACAAACCTCGTGGAATAAATGATAAGTTTTATGAATGGTGATCTACTGATGTTTGCACTTGAGTCTTTGTTAAAAGAACAGGAATCACATAAGTGGATAAGCTAGAAGCCACCCACATTGATAAGTGCATCACATCTACTGAACAATGAAAGAATGAGTATATCATCAGTTGAAACAACAAGATCACATCTCTATGAAGATCCATAGCTCAAGAATCATGATGGAAGAACTTACATCACAAGCTGCACAACAATGTGCTTGAATCACATTGAGTTTTATGTTATATGATTTGAAGATCCACCATATGGGTAAAGAAGATAAAAGGAGTAATATGCATACAAGTTAGGAAGATTCTCAGAACCTCCTCAAAGTATCACACTTCCAAAGCTTCTGAAGATAAGTTCAGAGTTCAGAATGTTCATATGAACAGAGATCAGAATGTTCATGTGAATGGAGTTCATAATAATCATGAACATTAACCCTGAATATATCCAAAAATAATAAAGGATTACTTCGTGGATAAACAAGAACATTTAAAGTCATCAGTTGCATGCAATGATGAACTAGATGCAAAGAAATATTCTTTTGGACTTCAAAGAAAGAATCATCTTGTTTGTCAAAACAAATGATCTCTCATTTATATGCTTCAAGTAGTTCTTGAAGGAAATAAATAAACAACCTTCATAAGGTTCAAAGTGTTAAAGAACATCAGAATGTTCAGCACAAAGTACAACCGTCAAAAAGGAAGGAGCCCAGAAGAAACATTTTGAAGTTCATATATATGAACCCAGAAGGAGTTCAGAATGTTGTTCAGAAGGTTCATTAGAGCAAAACTCATAAATCAATGTCCACGCCAAGAACATGCAAGAACAGATGTGACAAGAACATATCTTATAATGATTTTGACTTTGGATCAATAAATCATTAAAGGAATCTATGGTGATTAAAGGATTAATGAACTTTGATAGTTCTTGGTATTTGTGCGTTCTTGAGTTATTAACCAAGACACAAAAAAAGTTTAAATCATACCAAGATACAAGAAATCAAAGGACATTTGAATTCATGAACTAACTCTGAGTTTAGAAAGTTAGTTCAGAATGTTGCTCAGAAAGTTGATCAGAATGTTCAAGCAGAGTTTAGAAGGTTGTCCTTATACAAGCCCAGAATCTCAAGAACATTATCAAGAACATGCAAGGTACGCGTGACATGAATAAATGTCCAATAAAGTACATTAGCATGGATCAATCAAACAATAAAGGCATGGACAAGGAACTATGTCAAAAAGGCCTTTAATGTTCATCTAAGACTATGAACATTAAAATATTAGGATTATTCCAATGAGAATATTATCCTAGATGTTGCAATTACTGCACTTCAGTTGTGTTTTTACTATTAAAGTTGATTACATCAAAAGTTAAGTCTTACGAATCAACCTAAAGTAAGAACAAATGGAACATTCTGAAGGTCAGAATGTTCTCTCCTGCACATGCTTCCAGCTATGACAGTGTAGTTGGTGGAAAGATGAAAAAGGTAGCAAAAGGAGATCTTGCATCAGAGATAACTTGTCCTCTGAACAAAATTAAGCAAATCTCCTAGAAGCATGGGCCTGAAGTTGCAAACCCACTATCCTCTCTCTCCTGCACAATATCCAAGGCAGATTTGGTTCAACTTTATCCTACTTTATCCAGCAACTTTTGATGCATATGAAGAAGTTACTTTTTGGTGGATAAAGCCCAACAAATCTCATGTCACGCCTTGAACAAACCCAGAAACTCATCAGACATTCATCATTGATGAACCCAGATGAAGAACATCATGAATATCAACATTCTGATGAATAACACAACAACATTCTAATGTTCATCCTGGGAACACAACAACATTTTGATGGTCAGAATGTTCACCCGGATTTTCAAGTAAAATCTTGTGGGGCCCAGGACACGTGGCATAACACCATTGGACACCCTGCAACGGCTATATGAGCCCAAAGACTCTATAAATAGAGATCTAAGGCTCAACATTACTTGCACGATTGCAAAGCATACAAGAAAACAACTTGATTTTGTTTGAAGCTCTTGCAATTGAAATTGATCAATCTCTAAGGCTTTTGTTTACTCAGTGCACATCAATACTCTTTGTTATCTCTCATAAAGATAAATTCTTCTTCTTCTTCCTCCTCTTCTGTTTGTTTCTCAAACATTCAAACTCCAAACAACTTGTAAAGTCTCGTCTAGCTTTAGGGGTACTAAAGTGTTAATTTGAGCAAAAGGTGTAAAAGTCCAAGTGGGTAACTTAGCAAGAAGAAAAGAAAGTCTCATCTAGCTTTAGGGGTACTAAAGTGTTAGTTTGAGCAAAAGGTGTAAAAATCTAAGTGGGTAACTTAGCAAGGATAAAAGAAAGTCTCATCTAGCTTTAGGGGTATTAAAGTGTTAGTTTGAGCAAAAGGTGCAAAAGTCTAAGTGGTTAACTTAACAAAAAGGTGCAAGCCTGCTGAGGCTTAGAGAATACAGTTGATGTAATTGTTCAGGTGAACAAGATTGTAAAGTGCAGGATTTGAGAGGTTATCTCAAACATCATAGTGGAAACTCTCACAAGATTGTGAGGAGTGGACTAACCCACATTGGGGGAACCACTATAAATTTATGTGTGTTCTTTCTCTTCCCTTTACTCTTTTAAATTCAGTATACACTAAACACACACAACATAGTTACTTGATTAAATCAGTTTCTGCATAATCTTCACAAGAACGTCAAAACGTTCTGAAGTAATTTCACTAACTTAACTTTTTCCAAGTAAACCACTTGAGAACTAATTTTAAGTTGCAGGTTAATTTTTAAAAGGTCACAATTCAAACCCCCCTTCCTTGTGACTATTTTATCCACTTCAATTATTACTAACCATGTTCTACTTCAAAGTATCTACGGCACTTAAAGTGCCGTTGAAAATAAAAAATTAAAATTTGCAGTTAACTACAGCTAGTATCGAACGACAGTTAACTACAACTAGGACTAATTGGAGAATTTAGAGAGGGAGAAGAGCAATTTTTCATTTTTTATCCGCCAAGATTTGAATGCGAAGCAAGTTCCAATTTCCGAGCTCTTACAACTCAGACCAACCTAAGTTGGTCATATTTTTGGGACCAATAATGATATGTGGACACCTCTAATCCTTGAATTTGAATTCTCTCAATTAAAAATTCTCTCAAGTTTTTTCAAGTGGAATCTCATCCATCAAACATGACAGAGAAAATGAGAATTAAATTATAAAGAAAAGTGGTTGTTATATTTTAATGGCGGAGATTGAAAATGAAGAAAACTTGAGAGAATTTTTAATGGAGAATGGTGCAGCCAAAAACTGACTAACTTTGCTTACGGTATAAGATGTCTCAGGTCTTGAGTGAGTCAAATATAGAAGTCTTCCAATTGATCTTCTATATGTTGTAGGTTCAGGTAAAAGGTCACCAGAATTCTTGTGCAATTGAAGGTGAGGTTCCATTGGAGTGGAACAAGGTTTAGCACCAAGAAGGCCTGCATCTTGAAGAAGATCCAGTGTATATTTCCTTTGACATAAAGAGATTCCATTTTGTGATCTAGCAACTTCAAAACCAAGCAAGTATTAAGAGTTCCAAGATCCTTGATGCTAAATTTATTATCAAGTAAAGTCTTGATAGTCTGAATCTCATTGGTATTTGTCCCTCCCAAGACTAAATCATCAACATAAACAAAAATAACAGTGAATCCTGAAGAACAGTGCTTTGTGAAGAGAGAATAATCTATTTTGGATTGAGTATATCCTAATTGAAGCAGTGTCTCAGTAAGCTTAGTGTTCCATTGTCTGCTAGCTTGTTTAAGACCATAAAGGGACCTTCGAAGCTTGCATACTAAGTCAGGTTGAGGTAGAGATAGACCAAGAGGAGCTTGCATATAGACTTCTTCATTCAATCACCATGAAGAAAGGCAATATTGACATCAAGTTGAAATAAGGGCCAGTTCTGAGAAGCTGCAATAGCTATAAGAGTTCTAACAGTTGTCATTTTGACTACATGACTGAAAGTGTCCAAGTAATCTATGCCTTCTGTTTGTGTGAAGCCACCAATCTGGCCTTATACCTTTCCACAGAGCCATTAATTAGCATGCAATTTAACCTTGAACACCCATTTATAGCCTATAGCTTTCTTCTGTGGAGGTAGTGTTGCAAGACTCCATGTATTGTTTTTCACCAGAGCAGTTAACTCAGCTTGGATAGCTAATCTCCATTGTTCATAACCCATAGCCTCGTCATATGAGGAGGGTTTAGAGATGGCAGACAGATTGAGAATGTAGTGTTTGTGTGTGGTAGACAAGTTATTATAAGATAAATGATTAGAAAGAGGATACTTACTAGATGATGATGATGGATCAACATGAAGTGAAGAATGGATTGTATTATTGAGAGATGTACAATGATAATCTTGTAAGTATGTGTGGTTGAACATTTCTAGTAGATTTTTAAGTGGTAATATAGGAGATGGAGATGCACCAGAAGATGCAGATGCAGGGAAGGAAGAGGATGATGATGTAGATGGAGGAGACACATTTGGTGATGAATTATGATTAGCAGTATTGGAGGAATGAGATGCAGGATCATATGAAGATGCAATTTGTGTATCAGTAGTAACATGTGCATGATTATTGGGAGAATTTGATGTATTATCTTGATTAATATCAAAAAAATCATCCAAAGAGGGAGAAGAAACCTGAGCATATGCAAATGTGGGAGTCACACTATCATTGGACACAGTAGATTGATAAGGAAATATATGTTCAAAAAAATATAACATCTCTTGAAAGAAAAAATTCTTTTGAATGTAAATCAAAAAGTATGTAACCTTTAACACCATCTTTAAAACCAATATGAATGCATTTTCTTGATCTAGAATCATGTTTCTTTCTGTGAGGTGAAAGAGTAGTGGCAAAACATAATGAGCCAAATACTCTCATATTTTTTATGTTAGGTAAACAATCATGTAAAACATGAAAGGGTGACTTATTAGATAAGAAAGGAGTAGCAACCTGTTAATGATGTAAATGGCATGGCCAACAGCATGAGCCCAATTTTTTTAGGAAGGTTTGCTTGAAATAAGAGAGCTCTAGCAACAACTACAATATGTTGGTGTTTGCGCTCAACAATGCCATTCTCCTGAGGTGTACCAACACAAGAAGACTGGTGTAAGATACCATTTTGATTATAAAAATCTTTTAGTAAAAACTCAACACCGTTGTCTGTTCTAATAGTTTTAATTTTAGTGTTAAACTGGTTTTGAACTAAAAAAACAAAAGATTTGATAAGAGTAGAGGCCTCAGATTTTAGTCTCATGAGATAAATCCAAGTGAATCTACTTTTATCATCAACAATAGTCAAGAAATATTTATAACCAAACATGGAAGGAATGGAAAGAGGATCCCATATATCCATATGGATCGAATCAAATGTATGAGCAGAAACATGTGAACTTAAAGGGAAAGGAAGCCTCTTTTGTTTGGCATAAAAACAAGTATCACAAGGAGCATCAGATTTGTTAATAGAGACAAAAGGAAATTTTTTTATTAATCTCAACAAGTTTGTCCAATGAAGGATGACCAAATCTCATATGCCATATGCTACAATTGTTGTTTGTATCTAGAACAGAAGCTACATTATTACAAATGGAAGTAAGAACTTGACTAAGGCTAACTAATGGTTCAGTGAGCATATACAATCCTGCATGTTTCACTTCAGCTGTACCAATCATCTTCTGTAAGTAGGTGTCATGTATATATGTGGCATTTATCATTTTCAAAAATTAGTTTGAAATGAAGATGTTGAATAAGTTTGTGAACAGAAATGAGATTAAAAGAAAATTGTGGTAAATATAAAACATCATTGAGGTAAAAATGTTGATTGAAAACTTTGGTACCAGCACGTAGGGGTGTTCAAATCCAAACCGATCCAAATTAAAACCGCAAACCGATCCAAAAAAACTGAAAACTGCACAAAACCGAATATTATTGGATGTGTTTGGATGACATTTTCTGAAAACCACTTGGATTGGATCGGGTTTTGGATTAATTTTTCAAAATCAAACCACATACAAATATTTTAATATATATTTCCATTTTTTATAATTAGAATATATTATATTATGCTATAATTTTTTTTCTTTTTCGTATGTTTTAAAGATAATCAATCATTATTATTTCGAACTATTATTTTTTTATAAATCATATGCTATATTTTGTATCGAACCTATCATTTTATCATATTTTTATAAGATTATTATTAATTAAAAAAAGTTAAAATTTGTAATTTGGACATCCAAAAACCGATCCAAATTAAACCGCATTAATCGGATCGGATCGGTTTTTAAAAACTAATCATTCAAAACCGAACCAAACCTCATATAATTTTATCTTTGGATCGGATGAGTTTTTACTTCAAAACCGATCCAAACCGGACCGCGAACCCCCCTACCAGCAAGAGAAGTGGTGACTAATGAACCATTTGGTAACTTGATATGAACAGGGTTAATTTTCTTAAGACAATGAAAAGAATGCCGTGAAAATCAAACATGATATGTAGCACCACTATCAAGAATAAAAGATTCAATTTTAGGTATATTTGGTAAAGTGCAGATGATGTCTGTACCTGAGGGCTGAGTGGTGAGATGATTCACACTATGAGGAGAAGATGATGATGAACCTTGGAGAAGAGCTATCAAAGCCTTGTGCTGTTCTGGAGTAAAAACCAATTTCCCATTATTTGAATCATGATTCTCTTTTTCATAAGCAACATATTGAGAATCATCTTCATGAGTGTTAACACAATTATTAACCAAGGAATTTTGGTGTTGGAGATGGGGAGGATATCCATGTTTCTTCCAGCAGGTGTCAACTATGTGATTATTCCTATTGCAAAAAGAACATACTCTAGTACCTTTACCTCTACCATAAGAAGTTATACCACCTCTATCTCCTCTTCCACAAGACATAGAACCTATATATCCTCTACCATATGTTGGAGTATATTAAGCAGCAGCAAGTAGTTTTGATTCATCAAGAGGAATCACAACCTGTCTTTCTTGCTGTGCAAGTAAAGAGTAAACCTTCCCAATGTTGGGAAGAGGTTCCATTAACATAATTTGAGAACGAACTGTAGAGTATTGCTCATTGAGACCTTTCAAGAAACGAATAACTTGATCATTGTCTCTATACTCACGCATCTTGCTTATAACTTTGCAATCATCAGTACAAGAAACAACCGGAATAGGTCTAAAATCATCAAGTTCTTGCCACAATTTCTTTAAATTGGTGTAATGAGAGGAGATAGAACAATCACCTTGTTTAAGCGTGTAAATTTCTTCTTGGATATCAGAAATACGGAAAACGTCGCCTTGGTAAAAATGATCCTTGAGTTCTTTCCAAATTCTGATGCGGTATCAATCCACAAAACACTCTGAGAAATTTCAGGTTCAACCGAATTGATGAGCCAAGACATAACCATAATTTTGCAACGATCACAAGCAATTGAATCGCGATCTTCATGAAGAAGACGAGGTAGAGCCCCATTGATGAAGTGTAGTTTGTGTTTAGAGCGAAGGGAAACAGCGACAGATCGAGACCATGAATGATAATTCGTGCCATTCAATAAAGGAGGAGCAAGAATGAGACTGGGATTTTCATTGGGGTGTAAGAAATAGGGGTTCACAAGGTATCGTTTTGATAACCCTTTTGATTAGAAGAGATGTGTCCACCATTAACACTTCCTGCAGTGCTATCCATAGACATGATGCACAAAGAACGTGAGAAATTGAGAAAGAAAGTAAGAAGAGGATAGAAAACACAACGATTCAGTGAGAATTTGCAAAGAAAAATGAGAAAAATGGAGAAATTGATTCAGTTACGAATCAAAAAGAGAAAACATAGAACTCAATGGTTCAGAGAGTAGAAGAGAGATGAAGAACAATTACGGAGCTTCGGGGAGAAAAAGAAGGCACAACAAGCATGGCAGAACCCCATTACAGGGCTCTGATACCATGTGAAAACTTGAAGTAAAACTCTATTAATGGAGAGAAAAACTTGAGATAGAAGAAAGGTTTATTCTTATTGAAATGTTTCATACAAAACTGACTAAACATAGTACATGAAGAGTATATATAGAACATGTAATCCTATAGCTGTCAACTAACTATAGTTAAGAAACAATTACAAGTGGTTAACTTTCAGTGCAAGTTAAGTAACTAACTCTTCTCTATACTAACTTAATCAGTGGTTGTTATATTTTAACGGTGGAGATTGAAAATGGAGAAAACTTGAGAGAATTTTTAATGGAGAATCCAAATCCCCAATCCTCATACACCAATTTATCACATCATTTTTTCTCTATCTATCTCTTTCCATCATATCATCAATATATCATATTTTTTGCATTATTCTCATTATTTTTACCCTCTCAAGTGTCAATTTATTTTTAGGTGTCTTTTGAAATTTTTCCTTTTGGGTTTACATGATATGATCTGTCTTTCATTTATAAAACAATATCTTCTTTAGCTAACCAAAAAGCTAAGAATTAAAATACTTTTGTTATGTGTATGCCTTACATTACAAAAGGAGAGATTATCATAGATCTTATGGGCTAAGCTAAACACTTTCCATAAACAGAGAAAAATGGGTCGCTCCATTTTGTTTCTTCATCACCTTATTTTATCTGTTCTTATTTTCCCTTTATTGCTGAATCATGTTCATGCCAGCAAAAAGGTAAACTAGTTTTGCTTCTTAATTGCATATATACATTGTATTTAAGATGATGATTTAATTAATTTTGATTAATTGCATAAGCTATTGGTTGTTGATTATTGTCATATTTATTTATTTACAGTGTTACATTGTATACATGGGAGCACACTCACATGGTCCAACTCCTACCTCTGTTGACCTTGAAACTGCTACATCTTCTCAATATGATTTACTGGCTTCAATCTTAGGAAGGTATGTATAGTAAAAAGGAAAAACCATTAATTACAATATTCTGATTAAGCTTTCTTCTCGTTAGAAATTAATCGATGGACTGATATATACTGATCATTCACAGCCAGGAGAAGGCAAATGAAGCAATAATTTATTCATATAATAAACAGATCAATGGCTTTGCAGCTATACTTGAAGAGGAAGAAGCTGCACAACTTGCAAGTGAGAAAAACAAATTTTGTAGATCAATCTAATGTTTAAATTTTTCAGCTTCATTACATGATGTTTTCATCTTTATTATGCAGAAAACCCAAAGGTGGTGTCTGTGTTCTTGAGCAAAGAGCATAAACTGCACACTACACGTTCATGGGAATTTCTTGGACTGCGTGGAAATGATATCAACTCAGCTTGGCAAAAGGGAAGGTTTGGTGAAAATACCATTATAGCTAACATTGATACAGGTACTAAACTTTGGAATAGGAGTTCACTATGTGTTATATTGTCCTACAGTGGTGAAATATATATTTTTTATTATTATAAAATGGAGACGGATCCTCTCAAGTTCGTGTGGGAATATTTCCCAAAAAAAAAAGAAAAGTTCGTGTGCGAATATTGACCCACAGGTACTAATATCTTTTATAGTCTTGCTAACAAGTGTCCTAAGTATCCTTATGACACTTGTTAATTAAGGATTCTAAAATAGAAATAATTGATAAGTTTTATGTAAAAAAAATTACTTTTTCAAATTTTAATGTGTTGAATGCATCAATCCTAAAACAAAATTTCCTCTTTAGGCTTCTTAACAAGTGTCATAACGACACTTGCTAGCATTTCCCGATTTTTTTATTCTTATAAAATGAATTAATTAATGTAAGATTTCGGAACAATAATAATAAATAGACACTTTCTTTCTATACTCATGAAATTCATTATCATCTTTTTTCTATCTCTATTTCTATCATATCACCAAATTATCTTATATTTCACATCATTAATTTTTTTTTTTATTTCAATGTGTATACATCCTCATAGCCTCATAGAATGTACACAAAACATTTTCATTTCGCAATATTAAAAGTTTTTCTTTAATAACATTTTGCTTATAATAAAGTTATTAAAGGAGACCTTGACAAAAAAATAATTATTAAAGGAGACAAAAACACTTGAGTGCTTTACCTTTAGTAAATAGAAAAATTGGGTGCTTTACCTTTTCCTTTTTTTAAGAAAATATTTTATTCATCTACATGGAGACAACAACTACATGTTTTATTTGAGTTGGCAATATGCTTTCTTGAGTTCTTAATTAATACTATCAAAATAATTAAGTCATGTTGCTAACAAATCACAAGAAATACAACTCTCTCATTTTTCATTATTGTACGAAAAAGTGAAGATATATTGACAAATTCAATATTATAATCTTCATGTGAAAGATCTGTTTCTTTTTTTAATTAATCAAATCGAGATGGATAAATTAATTATTGTTTGCATTAGGTGTTTGGCCTGAATCGAAGAGTTTTAGTGACAGAGGAATAGGCCCAATTCCAAGAAAATGGCGTGGGGGTAACGTATGTCAAATTAACAAACTTAAAGGTTCAAAGAAACTTCCATGTAACAGGTTCTCTTTTAACCTGCTTCCCTTTTAAATGATTTTCTTAGCTTATACAATTATACTAGCTAGTACTTTTTTTTGGTAGAATGACAAAAGAAAAAGAATACTAGCTGGTACTTTTAAAATAAATAAAAAATCGCACAATACTCCCTCCGGTCCTATTTACAAGAGAAAGTTGACTTTTTAGATACACTGAATAATGTATGTATCTAGTCAAGAATCTAAACCAAATACATAAATTATTTAATGTATCTAAAAAGTAAATTGTCTCTTGTAAATAGGACCGGAGGGAGTATTAACAAATAGGGGATTGGTACAAATATTTTTAAGGGGAATGCTAACGAGTCCCTTTAAAGGGTTTTGTTAACGAGTGTCCAAGGACATTGTTTAAGGATTCTATTAAAGGAAATTTTGTCTTGAAAATACTAGTTGTTCTTTTAGTCAATGCAATGATCAACCATCCTTAAACAATTCCTTTTGGGCACTCGTTAGCAAAACCTTTTAAGGGCACTCGTTAGCATTCTTTTGGACACTCATCACATCAACTTATACGATTCAAGATAAGGACAAGACAAAACGTCCAACTTCACATGGCATTCATTTGTAGATCAATCATCAGAAATTCATGTTATATTTTTAATACTTCCTAGGAAAAATTTGTAAAAATTTGTAAAATCATCTCTCAATTAAAGCCATGAAAGCTATATAAAATTAAGTCAGACATTTTTGAAGAATTTACCTTAGATAGTCAATTCATGAGGAGTGCTATATAGCACGAGGCTTTTGTCGTGCAAAACACACGAAGGCATGCTTGATTTATAAACACACTATTTATAGGCTTGTTTTAATTATTATTTTAATATTAAAGAGAAAGGCAAATAAAAAATGCTCCAAAATTGATCCTCATAATCATGGCAGCATGTGATTCTGGTACCACCGTCAACCGCATGCATCCCACTATTTTTTTTGCATCCCACTGTTGTTGCTGTCATTTTTGTTCATATAAAGAATGAAATTGTTTCATCTAAGCAAGAGAAAGATCAGAGCGATGAAGCACAACAAAGGTGAGAGGTTGGAAGTACCATTGTAGAAAGTGCATGGCTAGCTAAGTTAATTACGTGAACAGTTATAAAAGGAGGTCTCAATATTGATTGAAAATATAAAAGGATGATATGAAGATGAAAACCCAACGTAGAAATAGAGAGAAACCCTTATATATGGAGGTTGTTACCACATTCGTGTGTGTGGCACGAAAATATTTGTCGTGTCATTTAGCATTTTTCGTCAATTCATATGCAAAGACAATTAATTTGATCGCATATCATAATTCAATGTAAATAATTTAGGAAAATTTATGCATTCAGGTTGATCAACATAGCAATTATACAGAACGACAATTCAATAAAACCTGTAAATGGGTTGTCATATGAAATCTAATTTTATTGAAGGTATAGAGATTAGGGATGAACATGATGCAATTGGTCCCATATAAAAATTATAAGCCAATAAAGTATAGAAAATCACACATTGAACCTATTTTATTTAGTAATTTTTCAGGAAATTTTAGTTTATCTTTACAATTTACTTTCTTTATAAACAACAAATGAACGGTCCAAAACTCAATAGAAACAGTTCATGAATCATATTATAAAATCTCTAATGCTATCAATGCATACAATTTAAGAAGAATATAAGAACATACATGCAACATGCCAAATTTTTAGATTTCTAACATGCATTCATGTTTCAATGGCTACACAATTGCACTACTAAATTTTTTGTTGTATAAACAATATTATACAACCCAGTTTTGACATCATTGAAGGTACTAGATATAGGAATTGTTTTTTTGCTAACTAACTATACACTACATACATACAAACCAGGAAGCTAATTGGAGCAAGATTTTTCAACAAAGCTTACGAATCATATAATGGCAAACTTCCTCGTTCACAACAAACAGCACGTGACTTTGTAGGCCATGGTACTCACACACTATCAACAGCCGGTGGAAACTTTGTACCAGGTGCGAGCATATTTGGTATTGGCAATGGTACCATAAAAGGAGGTTCACCAAGAGCTAGAGTTGCAACCTACAAAGTGTGTTGGTCTCTAACGGATGCTGCTAGTTGTTTTGGTGCAGATGTATTAGCTGCTATTGATCAAGCAATTAATGATGGTGTTGATCTAATTTCTGTTTCTGCTGGAGGTGCAACTAGTACAAATTCTGAACAAATTTTTACTGATGAGGTTTCAATAGGTGCATTTCATGCACTTGCTAGAAATATATTATTAGTTGCATCTGCTGGAAATGATGGACCTACCCCTGGAAGTGTTACCAATGTTGCTCCTTGGGTGTTCACTGTTGCTGCTAGTACATTAGATAGAGACTTCAGCAGTACCATGACCATTGGTAACAAAACAGTCACGGTATCATCTCCTCCTCCTCTTATTGTTGTTGAATTTAATTCATATACATTCATATAATCACACATATGATTAACCTCGTAAACTTTTTACAATGACAATATTATATATCACAATTAAACTCATTCATTATTCGAGATCAAAGGGTATGCGCTGACGGTGGAAAGTAATTTTTCACCGACATTCAATCACAACTTTTCTAATATCTTACAATCATATTTGACAATTTTCAAATAAAAGACAGTTGCATTTTTTTTTTTTTTTGTGGTACTTAGCTGTTGTGATTGAATTTTAATGGAAACAATTTTACACCAATATTGTATATGTATTTTAATTCGTTATTATTATAGCATTGAAATAATTGTGTTTTTTTTTTTTCTATTACTAGGGAGCCAGTCTTTTTGTAAGCTTCCCACCTAACCAGTCGTTTACTCTAGTGGATTCTATTGATGCTAAATTTTCCAATGTAACAAATCGAGATGCGTAAGTGTAAATTCCAAAAGCTTTACTTCATCAGTAGGAGCACAAAAATGTTACTAAACCATTATTTCATCATTGTATCTTACAACATTTTTATATATGCATGTTATTGCAGTCGGTTTTGTAGACCAAGAACACTTGATCCTTCAAAAGTCAAAGGTAAAATAGTGGCATGTGTTCGAGAAGGGAAAATAAAATCAGTTGTTGAGGGTCAGGAAGCTTTATCTGCAGGCGCAAAGGGAATGATATTGGGAAATCAACCAAAAGTTAATGGGAGAACCCTTCTCTCTGAGCCTCATGTTTTGTCTACTGTCACCTGGCGTCCCAATAAAATAAGAATGAAACCTCATGCATTGAAAGGAACTTCGACGTAATTATTAATTATATATACCCTTAGTGAAATTATAGTATTACATACCCTTGTTGTAACAAACTTTCAAAATTGTGATATCATAAAATAACATGTTACAAATAAAGGGCATCATGCATAATCATATATTTTTATTTTGTAGGGAATCAGGCACTAAAATAAGGTTGTCACAAGCAAAAACATTGTATGGAAGAAAGCCAGCTCCAGTTATGGCTTCATTCTCATCTAGAGGACCAAATCAAGTTCAACCATCAATACTCAAGGTGATTGATATACACTCAGATTTCTTATAACACTTCTATTAGTTTGTGTTGATTTTTCAATGGGATTGGTTTTGATTTTTTATTTCAGCCTGATGTTACTGCACCCGGTGTGAACATACTTGCTGCCTATTCATTGTTCGCAAGTGCATCTAATTTATTAACAGACATTCGTCGAGGTTTTCCATACAATGTATTGCAAGGAACTTCAATGTCATGCCCTCATGTTGTTGGCACTGCTGGACTTATCAAAACACTACATCCAAATTGGAGTCCAGCAGCTATTAAATCGGCTATCATGACCACTGGTATATTTTCTCTCACCTGACACACACTATATCTAGGAGCAAATACTAACCATGCATACAATCATAAATCATAATTGATAGTTGACTTAAGTTGAAGTTAAATAATTTTGCATATTCATTATGATATATGACCAATGATATGATAAAAGTGGATTATGAAAGATTATTAGACGTCGCCTTTCATATATGTCTAATTTTTTAAAATGATTACTTACTTATCGAAATATGTTGGCTTGCAGCAAGCACAAGAGATAACACTAACAATCCAATACGTGATGCATTTGATAAAACACTGGCAAATCCATTTGCATATGGTTCAGGCCACATTCAACCCAACAGTGCAATAGATCCTGGACTTGTTTACGATCTAGGGATTAAGGATTACTTGAACTTCTTATGTGCTTCTGGATACAACCAACAACTCATTTCAGCACTTAATTTCAACATGACATTTACTTGTTCAGGAACTCATAGCATAAATAACTTGAATTACCCTTCAATCACATTACCAAATCTTGGATTAAATGCTGTTAATGTCACTCGCACTGTAACCAATGTTGGGCCACCAAGTACATATTTTGCAAAAGCACAATTACCTGGATATAAAATTGTTGTTGTACCAAATTCCTTGAATTTCAAGAAAATAGGTGAAAAGAAGACATTCCAACTTATTGTGCAAGCAACAAGTGTGACTCCACGAAGGAAATACCAATTTGGGGAACTACGATGGACAAATGGAAAACACATTGTAATGAGTCCCGTTACTGTTCGGCGCAAATGAAAGGATTTAATGTGTTATTATTGGATTATACTAGTCTGCATTTGTTATTTCATCGATTTTGTTGTTGTTGTGGTTTTGGTGTGGTAGTGTAATAAGTTTTGTAATAAATTTTGTAATAATTAAGAGTATATGAGTTGTAATAATTGATATATGGGAACAATGTGACATCTATATATTGTGCACAACCATAAAGTTTTTACCACATTTTGATGGTTCGATTTAATATTTAGTTTAAGGAAAGTGATGAATGGAAATAAATGTGTAAATTCACTCAATAACAGAAACTGGAATTCAACATATTGGAATACCCGCAACGTCGGTTATTCCACATTTTTTAGCAGTTGTGAAAGAACACAAATTATTGATCACATGGGAATTAATAGTACCGAGAATTCAATGTTAAAAAATACTGTGAAGAGCCAAGAGTGCAGGGGTTTGATGTGGCCATACATATGCACACACATTATAGTCTAGTTTCGAGCACTGGGGCGGTAGTAACTGACATGGAAGCTCTCATCCCGATCGAGTGGAGATTAAGTCCAGTTTCGATTAAATGTTGCTAAATCAAATTAGTAACAATTGTAAAGTGTTACTAACTCCAGTCTCTATTGTTTGTACCGGGTGGAGATTAAGTCAAACAAATTTATAACATGTTATAACTGAGTATGCCCTATACAGTGAAATCACAAACAAATTTGATCTTTTTACATGAAAAAATGATTGTTGAACCTTAACATCAAAAACTTATTTATCATTTAATAAATTTGAAAACTTAGAATACTACACCTTCTTTCTACTTTGCTATCTTTTGTTCCTATTCACATGGTCTAAAAAAACTGTTCAAATAAAAGAGAGAATAGTACAATTACTACTCTTATCATATACACACCTTCACCATAAACACAAAATGTTTTTCTTTTTTGTTACAAAAGTGAAAGATATAGAAAAGGGTCATTTAATGTGGGGTCAAATTTTTTTTTCTTTCACAAATTTGTTATGACATTTTGGGATGGAGCAAGTAGTACGATAAATTATTATAGGAAGCTCATTATTATATTGAGTTAGTGGAGATGTCCTAGTCTGACCATGTGAAGTTGCTTTCCCACCAAAGGTGATTTTCCTATTGCAAGCATCTTAGATACTTGATCCATGGTTGGTCGAGAACGTGGATTTTGATTCAAGCAAGCAAATGCCAACCTTGCAATCAAGATAACCTCCTCATCAATTGGTTTCATAACATGTTGAGGTCTTTGATCTAAAACATCTATCAACAACATATCATTAGCCGTTGGTCTTGTAGATGGTGACAAAAATAATGAAATGAGATCTCCAGGATGCTTTCCCATTATGATTTCCAAAGCAAGTACTCCAAAACTGTATACATCACATTTCTCATTCACTTCCATTGTTTGTGCCAACTCTGCAAACAAACAAATGTACTTATAATTTATATTTTGCTCAACCCAATCTGAGTTTCAGTATCATCATATGAAAGGATTTAATTTGTATACAGCTACAGTGTATAATTTTGTTACACTTTCATACAACTAAATCACTTAAAAATATCTTAAAAATATCATCTACTTGGAGTAATTTGATTGGATGCACGAGTAAACAAGTTTTACACCATTAGCGCATGGAAAATTAATCTCTATATGAAAATTGATATTATAATTTAAATTTCAATATGAGAGGAGAAGTGGATCTAACCTGGAGCTGCATACCCAAAAGTGCCTACAAATTGGGTCCAACTAAGTAAACCAGGCTTTATAAACTTAGCCGTTCCGAAGTCGGAGACATGAGCTTCATAGTCAAGATTAAGAAGAACATTCTTGCTCGATATATCGCGATGAATTATAGGAGGTGAGCAATCATGATGCAAGTAGGACAAAGCATTGGCCACACCTTTAACAACATTCACCCTCTTTTCCCAATCAAATGCAACGGCTTGTGTGTCATTGTTTAGTATTTGATCTAAGCTTCCACCTTCCAAGAACTTGTAAACCAAAAATGAAAATTTAGAATGTGAGCAAAATCCATGAAGCTTTATGATGTTCCTGTGTTTGATGCCTGTCAATGTTTCAATCTCACTCATAAAAGACTTTGAACTGAAATAGGACATTTCTTCATCTGTTACTAAATGAAGCTTCTTCACAGCAACAACCAAATCTGAAGACAACTGTGCTTTGTAAACATTTCCTTGACTTCCTACTCCAATGAGATACCTGTCATCAAAATTCTCAGTAGCTTCAATGATATTTTCAAACATCATTTTTCCATCATAACTCCAAATTGAAAATAGCACTCCCGTTTGTGTTTGTTCTTCAGTTTGGTTTTCTTCATTTGGTTTTTTTCTTTGACACAAAATATACATTGAAATTCCAACAGCACACAATATTAATACTAGCGCTCCTAAAGCAATGAATACCGATCGAAGGACACTTTTGCTCTTTCTATGATGGTTTGTTGCACAAGGATCCAAACCTCTGATATTTCCACACAAGTCTTTGTTATTTTTTAATGATTCAAATGAAGCATTAAGAAAAGCCGGAATTTTAGGGAGTGGACCTTCTAAGTGGTTGTCTGATATATTAACAAAAACCAAACTTCTTTTAAAATTTTGAGGAATGGTTCCTGAAAGCATATTATGTGAGAGATCCAACATTGACAACTGCACCAACCTTCCGAGGCCTGTTGGTATTTCTCCATTCAAGAAATTGCCACCAAGATCAAGTGACTCCAAAGCTGAACCAAACTCAGAGGGAATACGTCCTTCAATTTTGTTTCTGCTCAAATTCAATTTTCTTAACCTTTGTAGCTTTGCAACTTCTTCCGGTATCATGCCACTCAACTCGTTTCCTCCAAGATCCAACTCATCAAGTCTTGGCAGCAATCCAATTTCTCTGGGGATGCTGTCTGTGAAATGATTGTCACTCATCTTGAGTTGAACTAATGATGTCATGTTTCCTAATTCCTTTGGAAGTTTCCCAGTAAATTGATTTGAAGAAAGATGAAGTCTACCTAGCTTGGTTAAACCAATAAGTTCTAATGGTATAACCCCAGAAACATTATTGCTGGATATCTGGAAAGTATCAAGATTAAGACACTTTCCCCAGTTTGGTGAAATGTGTCCATGAAATTTATTATCACTGACATCAAAGTATCGCAAATTTGGATGCACACCAAAATCTTGTGATATATCACCTTCTATTTGATTACCCTGAAGTGTGATTCTTTCAATGCTAGGACAGTTTTTCAAACTTGTCGGTACTGGACCAGTAAAACGGTTGTTTTCAGCATTCAAGAACCTTAATGATCCACCAGCGCATATTTGAGATGGCAAATGGCCAACAAAATTATTTCCGTGCACATTGAAGGACACCCAATTGGTAATGTTATAAAGTCCATCTGGAATTCTACCATGAAGTTTATTGGAAGCAACGTCAAAGTCATTGAGCTGCTTCAAATTTCCAATTGTAGTAGGAATAGTTCCAGATAGATTGTTTTGTTGGACACTAAGGGCTATCAAGTTTGTCAAATTTCCTATAGAGGCAGGAATTGATCCAGAAAGACGATTAATTCGCAAAATCAAATAATTGAGGTTTTTCAAGTTTCCAATAGTGGAAGGAATGGAACCAGAAAGGAGATTGATATCAAGTGAAAGGAAATTCACATTAACCAGGTTTTCTATAGAAGCAGGGATTGAGCCAGAAAGACTCATGTTATAAAGGTAGATCAAACTCAAGCTAGACATGTTCCACAAGGATTGTGGAATTGGTCCAGAAACCTTGGTATTATTAGCAAAGCTAAGTTCACTTAATTTGCTCATGTTCCCTATGGTTTCAGGAATAACACCAGAAAGAAGGTTGTTTGCCAAATCAATATAATTAAGGTTTGTCAATAAACCAATTTCTTTTGGAATTGAACCAATTAGGTTACAATCTGGAATTGCTAGAAACTCTAATTTGTTCAATTTTCCAATCTCAGGAGGCATGGGGCTACCATAAAAATTGCTGCCTGTTAAATCTAGATATGATAGGTTGGTTAAATTTCCTATGGAACTACGAATTACTCCACTTAATGTACACAAATAACAATCAAGCTCTTTTAAACTCCTCAATGTGTACATTTCTTGAGGGATGGAACCAATAATAGGATTTTCTGAAAAATTCAATGTATTTATTCTTGACAAGTTACTTATTTGTGGGGGAATGGTTTCATAAAAGGAGTTGTTACTGATATCTATGATGAGGAGGTTGGGAAATGAAGAGAAGTTGAGAGAGTGAAGTGTACCTTTTAATCCTAAATTTGCAAGATCTATGGTAGAAATTAAATTGGATTTGTCACACTTAATTCCTTGCCATTTGGATTTGCATGGATTTGTGGTATTTTTCCAAGTTGGCAAGAGAGCTTGGCTTTGTTTGTCAAAGCTATCTTTCCATTTCAACAGAGCTAATTTTGCTTCACTATCTTCAGCAACAGAGAGTGTTGGAAGAACACACAGAATCATGATGATGAACATTGGTAGTACCATTTTTCAAGTAGCTGGATTTATTTTTATGCAATATTGGTTTGCAAATTATTCACGGATCTGTATCTATAGGTTTGAGTTTTAAAAAATAAAAAGTAACCACGTGGGTATTATTTGTGAATAATTTAAAATAGTGGGTATGTGTGAATATGCGATTACATTTTATAAAAAGAAAAATGTTTATGTGATTAAACTTGATGGTCAAATTAAGTCTGCCTCAAGGGTAGTGTAGTACTGAATAATTCAATAATTTATTGGACATGAGCTTAATGCCACGTTCGTTAGTGGTTATGTTATTCAATTGTCACTATATTCTTTTTTTTTTTTATTCAATGTGTCTCTAGATGTGAATATGGGGACTAACGGAGATTTATTTATAATTTGATTTTTTGTCTTTATGGTAAATAAGTATTAGAGAATAATATTACTCAAATAAATGTATTAGAGAATAATAGTGATGATAACGATGATATTAAGTGTGCGTTTCATCAGCTAAAAAATAAAATATGGGACAAGACAACTACTATTATAACAGTGTTTCATTGTAAAACTGTTCTACTATTTGATGGAACCTTTGCATGCTATTAACATGGTTTACTATAGAGAAATGATATTTTGACAATCACTTTTTGACAACTTTTGGACAACTTTCTCTCTCATACTCACATGATGTTATTCTCTCTCTTCTTTTTTCTCTCTCCATTGTTTTTGACCAATAAGAAGTGAGAAAAACAAGGTTGTCAACAAAGTTGTCATCAAATGGATGTCAAAATATCATTACTCTTTACTATATGGTTATTCACGTAGAGATTAACAATCACACAGTTACACCTCAGATGTCCAGATGAGTCCAATACTCTCGCCACTGATTTTAAGAAACCACATGTTTGTGGTAAGAGCAATGATATTCTAACAACCAAAAATCAACAACTTTTGTGACAACCACCAATTTTCAAAGGAAAAGTAAATAGTGACACGGAAACCAAAGCAATAGAAAGAGAAAGTAAAAAGATAATGTGAGTATGAGAGATAAAGTTGTCACATAGGTTGTCACAAAATGATTGTTAGAATATCATTTCTCTTGTGGTAAAGGTTATTTTTGTGGATTTTCTGGCAAACCTTCTAACCGATCGTGCACACATTAATTGTTTGTGGCAGCACAAGTCACAATCGTTGGAGATTGATATTTTTCTAATTTAATAATTACTTTTGTGTTGTTTCTCTTTTTATAAGAGAGAGAAACTTATGGTTTGACTCTATATATTTGTAATATATGTTTCAATTTAGGGAGCTTATACGGTGCAATAAGAAAAGTGACTTTTTTAAAAAAGTTAATATTAATCTTAATGTTTTATTCATTTTTAAATTGTTGATTACTGATTAATGATCAATAGTAATTCATCTAGTAATACTTGCAACATCTTGGACTTACAGGTACTATTTTATCGTTGGAATCTTTAACATGCAAATAGAGTTGATGATATTATGTGATAGTCTTAAGTACACGTTGTGGGGTGTTACGCTTAAAACAAGGTAGGATAAAATTAGATTAAGTGTAGTCTTGTTAATCTGATGAATTGTTGATACTATGAGGACTGAACTTTTGATGCCATTGTACAAATAGTGGGGTGTTACTCACTACATTTTTGATGTTATAGTGTTAACTTCACTAAAAAAGTCATTTTCATGACTTCACCATAGAATTTTCCTTCAATTTAATGTATCAAAGTATCTTAACTTTTTTACTTTCTTCTGATTTTTTTCTTTCTTCTCAACCATTTTCAACTTTAGGTCCTTTTTTCTACAATAATGTTGACCGCATATTACTCCCTCCATCCCATATTATATTACATGTTTGACAATATGCATTTTTGACCTTACATACTTTGACCATATTTTTCTACTAATATACAAAGATAAATAATATTATATAAGATGTTGGATTCGTCTCGATCAATATTTTCAAAATATTAAATTTTCATAATTTTTTTAAATTAATAATTAAAGATATTAAAGATAAAAAAATATGTATTGGTATGTGTATCAGAGTCAACCAGATCATCTAATATGGAACGGAGGGAGTAAAAAAAACATGGGTTTCCTCCAAATTATGGACGATCCAATTCCACTATGAATGCCTCTAGTAGCTGTGGATGTGAGACACGTTATGTTATTGGAAACTGTGTGCATTATGGCCTATATTAACACACCGCTTGAGCACATGCAAGGATCCCATCAATTTTATTCTCTCAAGGAGAGCTTAGGTTTTTATTGTTCTTGTACTTTGCTTGCTTCTTTATCAACAAAGCAAGTATTTTCTTAGATTATTTTCTACTTGATGTTTATATTATCTTGTCTTTTGATTGATTTTTACTTATCAAGTAGTTTAGTGGTTGGAGTTTACACATTTTAAATGTGGAGAAGTGAGGTCTTCAGGATTCGAACCTCAGCCCCTGCATATACCATGCATTTGTTCCTACCAATTGAGTAAAGCTTACGAGGACTCTTCGATTGATTGTCTACCAATTGACAAACCGTAAGGTGAAGATTACCATCGGACCTATAAGATAAAACAAGGGATTTGAACCATGAAAATAGTCTAGTCACTATGTTGGGAAATTAAGCTTAACAAGTTTTGTAAACGATTCTGTTGAAAATATGATGTCTCATTGGTTCAAAAACACTTATGCATCTTTGAAAGGGGATATGTCACATAGTTTATCTCATCTTTAAAACTCTAATTTTAATACAATACTTAACATATTACCTTTTTCGGTCTCTATTATAATAGAAAGTTTAACTTTTAGATTCATTCAAATAAAATGATTAATGGTGGTTTGACGGTCCAAAACAATTTTGTACATAATTTATGTGACAAATTTAAATGTTTTGATTGGTTGAGTGTTCAAAATTGTTTTGCAGTGTCAACCCAACACCGTTAAACTCTTTTTAATATACATTAAATACATCATTTATTGAATGAATTAAAAAATTAATTTTCTATTGTTAGAGAGGTTAGAGTAATAGTTGTAGTAACGTTTATGACACTACACCTTCAAATAAAAAACATACGATACGATGCTGAAGGAGAGAAACACAATGAGGTTCCGAGACCAGTCAAGAATATCGTGCCAGATATAGAAAATTCCAAAGTTAAATTAGTTTCTTGCCCATTCATCAACGAACCACTACTTTTGTTTGTTTCTCATTCAATTTGAAAAAATAATGATTTGTTTGAAAATATGTTTGCCACGTGATTATAAAATTGTTTTTTTTACCGGTTTAATATTTTATTTTCATATATAGACATTTCAACTATAATAACAAAATATCGGTCAAAAGTCCTCGTAAGCTTAACTCAGCTGGTAAGGATATTGTATTTTATATGCAAGGTTCGGGGTTCAAATCCTGACCACCACAAAATAAAGAAGAAAACCAGTCAAAAAAACAACAATAGTAATCTATACTTCTATACTATCTATTCTCTATACTATATAATAGTAATCTATACTTCTATACTATCTATTCTCTATACTATATAACATATTTTGCCTATTTTGCAGTGACATTTTCTCTTTTCAAAATTACCCTCAATTTTCAATACAAATTGTACATATAACGAATATATAAGAATAAATTCAAATATTAAAATAAAAGTGTAACAAACACAATATGAATGTGTGTGTGTCTATATATATATATATATATATATATATATATATATATATATATATATATATATATATATATATATATGAACCACCAAAACCTTTCTAAAGACTTAATGATCTCTAGGAGATCCAGTCCCATGTTGTCATCACTTCGCCTTGTCCCAAGACTCGTGCTTGGGGGGCTGTGAACCGTCATAATATTCCTAAAGGCTTAGAAGCCCTCCAGAAAGGCTCTAAGACTTCCAGAAGGGCTCAGGCGCCCTCAATAAGGGCTCTTGAGACCTTGGCGCTCTCGCCTTGAGGCACCGCCCTTCTAAGCTTCTAGAAACCTCTAGAAACCACCTAAAATACACAAATACCCTTGTTGCTTGGGAACCAAGCAACCGAAACCCAAGCCCATAGCAGGCTATAAATACTACTCTTGAGAGCATTCTCAAGGCATCTAATCATCAGTCTAAACCCTAGAATCCTAGTATTCCTTACTGCACTTTTTTGCAAGTACAGATGGCGCCGTCTGTGGGAAGAGGTAAAACTAGCCTTCGACCACGTTTCTGAATCGCGAATCGTGATTTGGAAACCCTAAACCTATCGATCCTAAATCAGAGCCTCCTACTATGATCCAGCCGCAAAAACTCTAAATCGCCCATCCTTCGCCTTTGCTGATCACAAAGTGGGTTCCTCTGCCGTCGCGGCTTCACCACGCCTCTTTTTTAATTTATCATGTCGATCAGGTTTAATCTTTCTATTATTCATTCAAAGTTTATTGCTCCTTTTTATGGTGTAAAATCTCGTCGTTCATTTGTACGATATACTTCCATCAAGTTATTTTAAATACGAAAAATCTTGGTCGGCCTTGTTTTGGTTGACCATGATCTCAATTTAATAAAACGATAAACTTAATCGCTATATTTGCAGTCGGTTTTGTGTCAATTTGGATTTAATTTGGTTTCATATTAATTACCTGATCTCGTATTTCTTCCTTTTTGTTTGTTACGTAAATTGATCGATTAGAAAGTCGGTTCCTATATTTTATTTGTTTAAAAAAGTGACGATATTTTCTTAAAACGATACTGAAGAGCTTTCAGAGAAACGTGTTTCTATATTTTATTCTTTTACTGTATACAAGCTCATGATATGTGGTACTGGCCTTTGACATATCCAGCCCAAGATGTTATAACCGAAAGAGTCAATCAAGTTATATTTATGCACCATATGCTATAACAATTATCTTAAAGATACATGTGGAATTGGAAAGCTAAAGTAGCGTAAATGAATTTCCTGAAACACACAGTAGCAACTTTATATTGATCCTTATACACGCCATCACAATGAATTGAATTATTAGCGCTGGTGTACAAATATGCTTGTGCTGTGCTTGTTTGTCAAACGTCTCTGCAGGTTATAAAGCGAGAATTGCACAAATCCAACGCCCGGCGAAAGAATTCTGCCCGGTAACGATTCGAAGTGATAGCAGTCCAAGAGAGACCGCCCATGAGTGGGTTGCGAAGTCGCTTTCGTGCGCGACAACGCCTCGAGCACATCAGAACTTAATGCCGACGAAGGACATTGTGTTCGACGGTAACCACAGAGACCACCTACACAACTGAGAACAGGTTTTATTTTTCCTTTTGTCTACTATGAAGTTGTACTTTGGTAAATTGTCTACTTCGCCAATTCATATGCTGCGAATTATATGCCTAACCTTGCGAGTCTTCAGAATAATAATTCACAGTCCAGATTTTCACAATTAATTTTCGTAGGTAATATTTTCGTGATTTAGCTAATAGTAACCTTCTTTGATTCAATACCTCATACTCATATCGTTGAACATTATTATCACAATTGAAGCATAAGACAAGTCTTCCTGCGGCACTACAATACTCCCAAATGTCGCAATCAACACATGACGAAGGAATTATTTGTTAGTTGTTATTAAACGCGGATTAACTAAATCAGAATAATAATTATATTAAGAAGTAGTATATTCTTATCAACCCATCAAATTGTTCAGTTAGTTTCGAATGAATAGGTGAAGGAAAAGAATAGATTATATGGAAATTGAATGGGCGAGCTAGTCGTTTTTGATCGGCGAAGGGGACGAGTAGAAAACAACATAACTAAGCGGAAGAATTAGTCTCAATCTTTTAAGATAAGGAAGAGGAGTAGTAAAGTTGTAGCTGTATTTATTATAAAACAAATTATATCATTAGGAAAATTATTTAACTACTCTAGGTGCCCAATAGCACAAGTGAAGGGTAGTATTGTTAAAAGATCACATGAGAGGGATTCTGGCAAGGAAAGCTTGGTATTTAAGTGGTCCAAGTGACCCACCTCTCTTTCCTGGGAACCCCTTTCATGTACCATTTACTTTGCGAACTGAACTTACTGTATAATAGATTAACAACATAAGAACCACGTAGGAGAATAAAATTGAGTAGAAAACTTAGTTCCAACTTCATAGGAGGAAATAAAGACATAAAAATAGTGGACCAAAAATAAAGGGAAGGGCGAGATAGATCCAGATTAATAGGAAGAAGAAAAGGAGTATAAAATAAAAGAACGAAATAGGTGAGCTAGTAAGGAAGTAGCGGGAAAACTTAGTTTCCAATCTAATAAAAGAGAGAAAAGGTTTAAGAGCACAAGATAATCAAATAAGAAGATTAGCAGTAGAATGAAAAATGTCGGAAGGGGAGTAGAAAATTTGGGCGAATTAATAAGAGAAGACAAGGAGTAATTAGTTCTCATTAAATAGGATGATGGAGACGCCTTTATTTTAGAAGTTCGAAAGTAACTTTATATTTAAGATTAACGATGATGTAATCGCCAATACGCATATCCTGTTATCATCATAAATTTTTGTATATAAGTCGTATTTGTGATGTTAAAGAGTTTGACAATTGATTTGAAAGTGGCTAACATGACTTGTTCAAGTATGTGTGTAACATCTTTGTAAAAGGAATTCAACATAACAAGGTCGGGCGAGGACGTCGACGAAAGCGGCAGGTTGGATGAACGGTTGGCTTGGTGAAGTAGCACTCATCCACATCAACATCAGTTTATAAATTGCAATAAAATTGGTTGGTGAATTAGCTCCAGCGGTGCGATAACATGGCGAGTTCTACAAAAACAGCTCCCTTGAAGCCATCTCGTATTAGGTACTATTGTTCCATTAAATTTCGTTGAGCACTACCTTTGCCAAGGTACTTCCTCTCTTTCTCTATCTTCATCGGTGATTTAAGGCCAAGATAGCACTTATTCAATTAGTTTCAAATTAACCATGTTCCCACTGTTACTAATTTTGGAGGCACGGTTCTACTTCTGCTACATGATAAAGGAAGCTTAGTTGTATTAAATTCGGTATTTCTATTAAAAGGTTTAAGAAGAGACTTTTTGTTGAAGAAAAGACATAGAAAATAATGGAGTGAGCGAGTTAGTTCGGATTTAATGGGAGAATGATAAGTTAATAGGCGAGGTATTCAATTAGAAGAGTGGAGAGGAAAAGGAAGAGTACAAAGCGTAGGCGAGCTAAATAAGAGCTAAATAAAAGAAGACAAAGAACAGTTAGTTCCCATTAAATATAATTGCAAATGATTAAAACTCTTTTATTTATTTATTTACTTTGGAAGTTCGGAAATAACGTTATATTTCAGATGAATAAAGTTTGGAAGGAAGACAAGCCCGCCAAGGGCGAGGTTAAACAAAACAAGAAGAACTCACCAAACAAGGCGCCATGATTAAAAATGCAAGGAAGCAATCGTCCCACCATTAAGAACATAAAGATGAAACACGAAGTTATTCTAACCTTTCTCAACCTTTGAGATTTGTTTTGCAGGTTTTTAACGAGGCGCCCTTTCCTTTTTTCATATATATGACTCTCTCCGCATTTTTTCTTCTATTATGCAAACAGAATTCACTTACCAATGGCACGAAGATAAAGGATCCACGAGCCCCACAACGCCAACCTTGATAAAGGCTCTGGCTGGGTCGACACAACAACTCGCCTAACCTTCCATCAGAGTTGGAAGTGTAAAATAAAAGTCTTCCCTCAGAGTGGGAAGCAAAAGTCCTCCTTCAGAGTAGGAGGCGCCTTCCATCAGAGTTGGAAGTGTAAAATAAAAAGTCTTCCCTCAGAGTGGGAAGCAAAAGTCCTCCTTCAGAGTAGGAGGCGCCTTCCATCAGAGTTGGAAGTGTAAAAAAAAAAGTCTTCCCTCAGAGTGGGAAGCAAAAGTCCTCCTTCAGAGTAGGAGGCGCCTTCCATCAGAGTTGGAAGTGTAAAATAAAAAGTCTTCCCTCAGAGTGGGAAGCAAATGTCTTCCCTCAGAGTGGGAAGCGCCTTCCATCAGAGTTGGAAGTGTAAACTAATAAATTGGACAGCCCGCCATCAGGGTTTCTCTTGAAAACAAAAAATAAACGCCGAAAGAATAAACGCCAGGCGTCTCGACATGATCGCCGAAGTGCTTATGTCAACATTTTAGGACGCCGAAAGGTACCAGTTGATTGATAAAGATTTAATCGGATGTACAAAAGAGACGTAGTTGCTGAAACGCTCACTTTTAAAGAAACGACTCCCGCATCCCATCAACAATCAACCAAAAGCACCAACATGCAGAATGAAATCAAAGCAACGTATAAAATCATAAAATTACTTAACATTCGTGGAAAATCAAGCCACAGAAGAAAGGGATACCGCATCAAACATAGCTTGAATAAATATTCAAAGTCACAAACACCAAACAAATGAAGATCAACCGACAAAAGTCGCCAGGACATCACGCCAAATGTTGAGAATCTGAGCTCACACAGTCACCGGAGCATACAAGAAAATAAGCACGACAAAATTCAAATTGTTGCAAATCGCCGAAGCATCAAAAGTAATAAAATCGTTTATGTAAATCTCCAAAAACGAATTCAGCAAACAAAACCGACGCAAATTTAATGAGGAATCGCTATAAAAAAGTAAACTCGTCACAACGATACAAACCACTTCGCCTTGTTCCAAGACTCGTGCTTGGGGGGCTGTGACTGATCAACCTATAAAAACAATTCGAATAGATACTCCATGGAGGTCTATAAAGAAAACGTAAAATCACCCTAGGGGGTTTCTCCAAGTTCGGACGACAACGCCCAAAGGAAAAAGCATTAAGAAATTCAAACACTTCGCCTTGTCCCAAGACTCGTGCTTGGGGGGCTGTGAACCACCAAAACCTTTCTAAAGACTTAATGATCTCTAGGAGATCCAGTCCCATGTTGTCATCACTTCGCCTTGTCCCAAGACTCGTGCTTGGGGGGCTGTGAACCGTCATAATATTCCTAAAGGCTTAGAAGCCCTCCAGAAAGGCTCTAAGACCTCCAGAAGGGCTCAGGCGCCCTCAATAAGGGCTCTTGAGACCTTGGCGCTCTCGCCTTGAGGCACCGCCCTTCTAAGCTTCTAGAAACCTCTAGAAACCACCTAAAATACACAAATACCCCTGTTGCTTGGGAACTGTCATACCCCAATTTTTGACCCAAGATATTACAGACACGTGTCCTCGAACCCTGATCAGTCTTAGACTTTTCAGCGAAAAATTCGGCAGAGAGGTATTTTAAAATACCTCATATTTTGGTTCCGAGTCGGGCCCTCTTCTCTCAATTTTTATTATTAACTTTTAGTTTTTATATATATATTTTTTGTAGTTGTTTAATTTTAAATTTTAGGTTAATTACTTTTTTTTATTTATTATTATTATTATTATTATTATTATTATTATTATTATTATTATTATTATTATATCAAAAATCCAATTAAGTCCAAAATCTGTCCAAAAATATCCAAGTCCAGCACCAAGCAAGCTGTCGTGTTCCTTCAATCCCACACAAAGGCAGTTTTTGTCACTGCCTTCACAGACACAATGTCTCCATATCCCTCTATAAATAACAAGCACCTGCAACCAACAAAGGGGAGAATTTTCCAAGCCAATTTCGATCTAGAAACACAACAACCTGTAAGGCATTTTTATTTTTCACAGCACAATAATTTCCATCCCATTTTATCGATCCAAACAGTCATCAAACACACAATTTCTACACAAAAATTCATCACAAAACCTGCAAAAAAATATAACACACAAGAGGAGTTAAAAATCACCAAACAGCCAACCAAACAGCAATTTTCGCACAAACAGCCAACCAAACAGCAATTTTCGCACAAACAGCCAACCAAACAGAAGGTTTTCTCTCACAGACAGCAAACCAAACAGAAGGTTTTCTCTCACAGACAGCAACCAAACAGAAGGTATTCTCTCACAGACAGCAACCAAACAGAAGGTTTTCTCTCACAAACAGCAAACCAAACAGAAGGTTTTCTCTCCTAAATAGCAAACCAAACAGAAGGTTTCACACAACAGCAACTTATTTCCAAATCCAAAACAAAATTCCACAAAAGGTAGTATTTTCTAACCTAGATCTAGAGGTTTAGGGTTAGTATTTGGAGATTTTAGGTTAAGAAGTGGGTAAAGGAGAAGAAAAGAGGAAGAAAAACCAAAAAAAAAATAAGAAAAGGGAGGTGACTCTAGCGGCGGCGCCGCCACCTACGGTGGTCGGCCACCGCGCCGGAGGCCACCTCCGGTGACCGGAAAAGAAAGAAGAAGATAGAGAGAAGGGAAAAAAAACGTGAAAGAAGGGAAAGAAGAGAGAGAAAGAATGGGTTGAAATGATTTTTGGGGTTGAAATATTTATTTATACTAGCCATTAACCTGACCCATTAACCCATGGATCTGCTCCATAACCGACCCAACTATCAACCCATATACCCTAGCCCATTACTATATTTTGCTAAGCCCAGCGTGTGTTTTTCTTTTCTTTGTTGTTCTCTACAATTTTACTTCCTGCACCCCCCATATCACTTCATACACCCCCTGCATCTAACATTATTTTTCATGCATTTTAATTTTCTCATGCATTTTATATTTTATTTCTCATGCATTTTTATTTTATTTTTGCATTACATTCTATCATCTACTATTATCATATACATATTTAAATTTTGTCATTAAATACACACCTCAATCCAGAGTGCTCTGGTCCATTTTAGTTCTCATGCATTTTTATTTTATTTTCGCATTACATTCTATTATCTACTATTATTATATGCATATTTAAATTTTGTCATTAACTACACACTTCAATCCAGAATGCTCTGGTCCTAATTAACTGTTAATAATATATTTTTGTTTAAATTTAATTATTCTCCAGAACGATCTGGTCCTTGTTTAATTAAATTAATCCAGAGTGCTCTGGTCCTAAATCAACTGTTAATATTATGCTTATGCTTATATAGTCGTTCTCCAGAGTATTCTGGTCCGGGTTAAAATAACCTTATATTTCAGTTTAACATTATTTTTCTCATTCTGTTTATATAATTTGCATATCATATTCAAAATAACAAAAAAGCATTCAAATATATCAAAAAATCACAAAAATATTTTCATAAACAAACCTTGATCTTAAATCAAGTAATCGTTCATTTTATTTATTTTCTTAATCAAATCATCAATCAATTTAATTCTACTTTGAGTCTATTTTCTTTCAAATATCAAAAATACAAACAAATTCCAATTTGCCTCTTGGCTTTCCATTTTAAAACCTTTTTCAAAAACTATTAAAAAACACAAAACAAATCAAACGTCAATTTCTACCCCGAACTACGAGGTTTTGATCCCTCACGGGTACGTAGGCAAGGGACACGCGTCCTTCCAAATCAATAAAAATGTAGATAAATTAGGTCTCTATTTTCTTTCATCATTGCAAATTCCATTTTTTAAGCAAGCAAGTTTATAGCACAAAAGTTAAATAAAATCAAGAGGTTCTCGTAGAGTACTACGAATATTTAGGGTGCTTAACACCTTCCCTAAATATAACCAACCCCCGAACTACGAGGTTTTGATCCCTCACGGGTACGTAGGCAAGGGACACGCGTCCTTCCAAATCAATAAAAATGTAGATAAATTAGGTCTCTATTTTCTTTCATCATTGCAAATTCCATTTTTTAAGCAAGCAAGTTTATAGCACAAAAGTTAAATAAAATCAAGAGGTTCTCGTAGAGTACTACGAATATTTAGGGTGCTTAACACCTTCCCTAAATATAACCAACCCCCGAACCCTTAATCCCTAAAAATGTGGTATTTGAACCTTTTTCCACTTTCTTTTTGAAAAGAATTAAATGTTCAGTCGTGAAACCAATTTAGTGAGTCAGAAGCTAATGAAATGGCTTGATCTCCGAAAAATGGCGCGACAGAAATGGCGACTTCACTGGGGATGTTTGTCTTAAGTGGGTTAAGCCTAACTTGGCTTTGTTTAAAATTTTGTGCTTTAAACTTGCTTAAAAAAAACAAAAAATAAAAAATGGAAATATCTGTATGTATGTTCTCCCTTCTTCTTCCTTCTTTCTTCTAACGTAAGAGGTGAGATAAGTCCTACACCCGGACTTGAGAGAAATTTAAGATAGGACGGTGGTATAATCATAGTGCCTTGCCAAGAGTGAATTTTGGTTTGTGACACATGTGATAACCCCACTCAACTGAGGGATCTTGGAAGTATACTATGTTGGCATGAGTATTCGTGTTTGGCATGTTATTTTCAAGTGACTGTCGAAAGTTGAGGACCTTTAGTTACCTTTAACCCCTCTTGGCCTTTTAGGACGTGGTGCGGTGGCTAATCATGAGTAATCTTGGTTTAGTTGACACGCGATACCACACTCAGACGAGACTTTCTTACGAACATTATAGGAACGGAAGTATTTCCGTAACCTGATAGTGTTCGGAAGTGGTTGATAACTCTGGGAACTTGGTAGAACCCGTGATACAGATACAATTGAAAACCGTAGTCCTTACCAATGGCGTTCTTACCCTTGACTCCATCATTATGGGTCTAACCTCACTGTGTTTTCACCATTTGTGTAGCATAATCATGCATACATGCATACATGCATAAAAACTTTTCTCATCAAAACATCGAAGGACTTAGATAAGTTTTTGTGAACATCAGAAATATTCCACATTGAAAGGAAAATAGAACTGATTGCAATATCTTTACAAATTTTCAAGAGAAATCACGTTCATCTGCGATGTTTACAATTCATCTTGACAAATCCTTCGATGAAAAAAAAAAAAGAAAGGGTACATTTTTTTCATAAAGCATTTCATACATCATGTGCATTCATAGTTTCTGGTATGTGTCTCACGTCTTGTCTCTGTCTACCAAAGGTCAATCCGTCAGTAAAGTGGTCCGATGTCTTCATCCAAGTTCGGCTCGCATATGCAAACACTCGTGCAAGCACATCAACTTGATCAGCTGAAGCAGGAAGTCCATGAACTTCGCGGAGAGGTAACAACACTTCGGGTTGAAATAGGGAAGTTAACTAGTCTAGTATCTTCATTGATGGCTACAATGGAACCACCGTTTGTCAAGCAAAGGCTTCAGCCACCATATCAACCAATGTGTATGCAACAGCCTCGACAACGGGCTCTGCATCAGCGCACTCCTCCGAGTCCGGCCCCTCAGTCGGTTACTTCTCAGAATCAGGCTCAGGGAGTATCGCAATTTAACCCAATTCCTATCAAGTATGCGACTTTGCTTCCTATCTTGCTTAAGAAGAGACTTGTTCAAACCAGGCTACCGCCTCGTGTGCCAAACCCCTTACCATCATGGTATCGCGTTGACCACACATGTATTTTCCATCAGGGGGCGCCGGGTCATGACACGGAACAGTGCTATGCTTTGAGGGATGAAGTGCAGAAGTTAATCAAAGATGAATCATGGTCCTTTGAGGACCCAGATATAAAAGTACTACTTCAACCACATCATCTGGCTCCTCACTCTATTGCCGCTGTTAGGCCCACCATGGATGCTGTTCAAAATCCGGGTCATCAGCCCCAGTTTCAACGACATCAACAACAGCCTCGGCAACAGGCTCAGAAAGCTCCGCAATATGACCCGATCCCTATGAAGTACGCCAATTTGCTTCCGTATTTGCTTGAGAGGAACCTTGTTCGGACAAGGCCACTTCCTCTAAAACCAAAGAAATTGCCAGCTCGATGGAGACCTGACCTCTGTTGTGCCTTTCATCAAGGGGGATTAGGTCACGACACTGAGCAGTGCTATCCTTTGAAGGAAGAAGTCCGAAGGTTGATTGAAGACGATCTCATACCTTTTGAAGAGTTTGAATTGGAATGTGCAAGTTAATCCGCTATCGGATCTTGGAACCTGATGTTGATGCATTAGCTGCAATTGGGTTTTTGTTGATGTTTATTTCTACTACTCATTTGTTCAAATAATATGTTTGTTTGTTGCTTTATGTTTTTTCAAAACAAAAAAAAAAATCCTCCCGTCCCACCCGAAACGGAAGTGAACTTGTTTAGGGCTTTCTGCTTTATGTATTTTCATCATTAATAAAAAGTCGCTTCGATCCCGACTTTGTTTTATTTTTGTGCTTTTCTGGAAAAAATGGTAATACAAAAAAACCAAAAAAATATTTTCCTTTAATCATCTCCACATATCTGCATAATCATAATGTTTATATCAATAATCAAATCATGCATTATTAAACCCGTTGAACACTTAAACCCTGTACTCTCTCTCGACTTTGAGTTCCTTATATCCAAGACTGAAGAGGAGGATGATGAAGAAATTTCCAATGAGATTTCTCGCATACTGGGGCATTTTGGTCGTCGAAGCCGCAATTATCAAGAAAGATTTGTCCAGGAGAGAACATTCATGTACAAAGACTGACACAATTTGCCTCACATGGGTATTGTACTTCAGTACACACTTCAACAGGGGCAATCCCCCTCTATCCCTCAATATACAACGTAAAGGCAGTGCTTCTCGTGGAAGTCAAAGTCCCGTCAACAGAAGTTCCAGTGATATAAAAGTGTTGCCACTGTATGTCTTGGACAGTTATGTCAAAAGGATAAAGCAAGTATGCGACAAATAAAGTTCGTCCCCGCGAATGTCAAAAAGTGACTTTGTGCTCAAAAGTGTTTTACCCAATTCCGGGGGCAAATGGATGCCAAATTACAATCCATGGTAGCAAACTTGTATGTCCAGATGCAGTCAAGAAATACTTTGTCAAAAAATGAAAGCTCGATGAGCCACAAACATGATAAAGCGACTCAGGCAAAAATGAGTGTCTCGGTGGATTGAAAACCTGAAAGGGCGGTCCAGGCAAAAATTAGAGACATAAACAAAAATGATTATCCTGATAGATTGAAAACCTAAAAAGGCGATCTATGCAAAAATTAAGGATCAAATGACAAAGTAACTACATCCAATCGATAACAATCCGCTTGGGGCATGCCTGCTATCAAAGAACATCCAATTCGAAGCTTGGGGCATTTCAGTCGTAAAAAGTCCTCCAATTTATGGCAAGGTAACTGCATCAAATCAGACATGGTTCATCTGCGGCATTTTCAACTGTCAAAAGGATCTCCGCTATGAAGCATCTGCAAATCAATGACTCGGAACAGTGGAATTCAAAGTTGTCAGGGAGTATAACGGTTATTGTGTTCAACGTACCTTTCCCTTTATAATTACCATTTTCCAAATTTTTTAAAATCTGTGGAGCCACGCCTTTGGCATGCTACCACTCCATTACATTAATTTGAGCCTATGCCTATTTATTTGAAATTCTCGTTTATTTGGTGTGCAAAAGTTTTCTTCTATTTTTTGATATGAATACTTAAAGCAAAAAAATTTTTTAAACTTTTTCATGTCTTTTGGAATGCATAAGCAACTTGTACGGTTTCTTTGAACTTATGAGTAGAGGAAACATACATCAACATCCATCTCAAGGACATTTAAACTCTGCAAGTCTGACCAAATGTTGGATGATGCCTCTGTCAAAAAAAAAAAGAAAAAAAAAGAATCAAAAAAAGAGAGAGCTCGCTGAGTCGAAAACCTGAAAAGGCGACTTAGGCAAAAATGAGCATCCCGGTGGATTGAAAACCTGAAAGGGCGATCCAGGCAAAAATTAGGGATTTTCAAAGCAAAAAGCATGACTGCTGAAGCATGCCAATGAAGGAACAATCTGCGCTGGTCTACAAATGACAACTTCTTCCAGACTTCTCGTCAGCAATGGGCTTTATCCCCAAAAGGCATCAGTTGCTACTTTGTGCCAGATTTTACACCGTCAACGGCTCTATTTGCTCACAATAGTATCATCTTCAAGGAAGTTTGCCGAGTGTTTGTACTGCGTCGTCAGTCCACCTCCCATCTTACTTGTCTTGTCTCGTTTCACCAAGTCACCTGTCATATACAGTTCATACATGCATACATTCCTACATTCATAACAATCATATATTCATACATTAATATTTTCACATTTCATTTATTCATGCATACATAACACGTATACAACATCATTCATACATAACTACATCTGTCACCTAGAATCTCATTTCGGTCGTGTCTCCTCAGTCCGGTCTTTACTTATAATGGTGTCAAGCCGCAAGTTTCTATAAATGAACATCTTGCATTTACCTTCTTGTCATCAAAAGTGTCATCCCCAGTGTGTCTAGTCCAGAGATGTCACTCGTTATGAGCCCGTTGGATTCCGGCGAACTCTTACCAAGCCGGGTGGATTCTCGTAAATTCCAGCAGCCACACCAAAAAAAAAAAAAAAAAAAAGAGAAAAAAAAAAGAAAAAATACATTTCATAGCAGAGATTATTATTCTAACCGCGATTTCTACGAGAACAAATCTCCATAGTCCAAGCCAGGATCAGTAACGGTAAACCAAGCAATACCGCTATTGCGACTTCAATCTCTCTTAGAAACGCCATTTCTTCATCTATTTCTTCATAATGGAAGATGTCGATGAGTAGAAGAACGAATGCAAGGAGAGTGATGACAATAAGAAGGAATATAGTCATTTTAAGAAAGAATGAGGATGGAGGTTGTGAAAAAATAAGAGATGAATGTGAAGTATTTATAGAAGGATGGAGGAATGTAGCCGTTAGGGGGAAAGAAAAAGGGGTTACTTTTCACTATTCATGACCGTTAAAAGGGGGAATATAACCGTTTATTTAGACGCTGGAAGGCTCGAACGGTACACACAGATAAATCACCTCATGGTAATGAACAAAGATTAACACTTCACATATCAATCACGTCAAGCTGTCAGTTCACCAACGGACGCTTGGGTTTACCTTTTTATCTTGTTTCAAAACACCAAGTCCACCAACGGACCGATCAGGTTTACTTTCATCATGTTTCAAACGGCCAGTTCCAACTAATGAACAGTTTGGAATCACAATTCAATTTCAATAGTGTCATCCCCAATAGGACTGATTCAAAGAGCGTCACCAATCAAATTTGTTTCAAGTGGCAGGTCCCACCAAATATTCATCTTTACCAATGTCTATCCAAATCTCCCCAGTAATTGTTCAAACCTTATCTCAAGTGTCTTTTGTTAAACACACACGTCTTTACTAATTCAAAAGTAATAGACGGTTTCATTTCTCATTATGTTCGTCTTTTCCATTTCAAAGGTAATAAACACGTCTTTACTACTTCAAAAGTAATAGATAGTTTCTCTCCTGCATTGTGGGTCTTCACCTAATTCAAAGTCACAGACATTGTCCTTTACTAATTCAAAAGTAATTGACAAATCTACTTCTTGCACGTCTTTATTTTTTTCAAAAGTAACAGACATTGTCCTTTACTAATTCAAAAGTAATTGACAAATCTACTTCTTGCACGTCTTTACTAATTCAAAAGTAACAGACATTGTCCTTTACTAATTCAAAAGTAATTGACAAATCTACTTCTTGCACGTCTTTACTAATTCAAAAGTAACAGACATTGTCCTTTACTAATTCAAAAGTAATTGACAAATCTACTTCTTGCACGTCTTTACTAATTCAAAAGTAACAGACATTGTCCTTTACTAATTCAAAAGTAATTGACAAATCTACTTCTTGCACGTCTTTACTAATTCAAAAGTAACAGACATTGTCCTTTACTAATTCAAAAGTAATTGACAAATCTACTTCTTGCACGTCTTTACTAATTCAAAAGTAACAGACATCGTCCTTTACTAATTCAAAAGTAATTGACAAGTTTACTTCTTGCACGTCTTTACTAATTCAAAAGTAATTGACAAATTCTACCATGTCCATTTTTACCAGTTCAAAGGTAACATACTTCGTCTTTACTACATCAAAAGTAATAGACGGTTTCTTTCCTCGTAATGTTCATTATTACCACTTCAAAGGTAATTGGCATTCTCTCCTCCCCAACAATCATTATCCGTTTGTCCCTCAGTCGGCATATGTTCATCTTTGTTGCATTCATAATTGCATCGCATACATACATACCATGATATTCATAAGCATTGCATTCATAACATCTTAGGTCAAAATTGGTTCACTTTCGGTATTTAAGTCTCTTCGGCCCGTCAAATCAAATATTTCATCTTCAAATCGCCGGACGAAGAAAACTTAAATAGGGGCATCTGTCATACCCCAATTTTTGACCCAAGATATTACAGACACGTGTCCTCGAACCCTGATCAGTCTTAGACTTTTCAGCGAAAAATTCGGCAGAGAGGTATTTTAAAATACCTCATATTTTGGTTCCGAGTCGGGCCCTCTTCTCTCAATTTTTATTATTAACTTTTAGTTTTTATATATATATTTTTTGTAGTTGTTTAATTTTAAATTTTAGGTTAATTACTTTTTTTTATTTATTATTATTATTATTATTATTATTATTATTATTATTATTATTATTATTATATCAAAAATCCAATTAAGTCCAAAATCTGTCCAAAAATATCCAAGTCCAGCACCAAGCAAGCTGTCGTGTTCCTTCAATCCCACACAAAGGCAGTTTTTGTCACTGCCTTCACAGACACAATGTCTCCATATCCCTCTATAAATAACAAGCACCTGCAACCAACAAAGGGGAGAATTTTCCAAGCCAATTTCGATCTAGAAACACAACAACCTGTAAGGCATTTTTATTTTTCACAGCACAATAATTTCCATCCCATTTTATCGATCCTAACAGTCATCAAACACACAATTTCTACACAAAAATTCATCACAAAACCTGCAAAAAAATATAACACACAAGAGGAGTTAAAAATCACCAAACAGCCAACCAAACAGCAATTTTCGCACAAACAGCCAACCAAACAGCAATTTTCGCACAAACAGCCAACCAAACAGAAGGTTTTCTCTCACAGACAGCAAACCAAACAGAAGGTTTTCTCTCACAGACAGCAACCAAACAGAAGGTATTCTCTCACAGACAGCAACCAAACAGAAGGTTTTCTCTCACAAACAGCAAACCAAACAGAAGGTTTTCTCTCCTAAATAGCAAACCAAACAGAAGGTTTCACACAACAGCAACTTATTTCCAAATCCAAAACAAAATTCCACAAAAGGTAGTATTTTCTAACCTAGATCTAGAGGTTTAGGGTTAGTATTTGGAGATTTTAGGTTAAGAAGTGGGTAAAGGAGAAGAAAAGAGGAAGAAAAACCAAAAAAAAAATAAGAAAAGGGAGGTGACTCTAGCGGCGGCGCCGCCACCTACGGTGGTCGGCCACCGCGCCGGAGGCCACCTCCGGTGACCGGAAAAGAAAGAAGAAGATAGAGAGAAGGGAAAAAAAACGTGAAAGAAGGGAAAGAAGAGAGAGAAAGAATGGGTTGAAATGATTTTTGGGGTTGAAATATTTATTTATACTAGC
This sequence comes from Medicago sativa, assembly GCF_051527215.1. Taxonomy (NCBI): domain Eukaryota; kingdom Viridiplantae; phylum Streptophyta; class Magnoliopsida; order Fabales; family Fabaceae; genus Medicago; species Medicago sativa. Next base: position 79,898,454 of record NC_140755.1, on the reverse strand, counting down.
CATTAACCTGACCCATTAACCCATGGATCTGCTCCATAACCGACCCAACTATCAACCCATATACCCTAGCCCATTACTATATTTTGCTAAGCCCAGCGTGTGTTTTTCTTTTCTTTGTTGTTCTCTACAATTTTACTTCCTGCACCCCCCATATCACTTCATACACCCCCTGCATCTAACATTATTTTTCATGCATTTTAATTTTCTCATGCATTTTATATTTTATTTCTCATGCATTTTTATTTTATTTTTGCATTACATTCTATCATCTACTATTATCATATACATATTTAAATTTTGTCATTAAATACACACCTCAATCCAGAGTGCTCTGGTCCATTTTAGTTCTCATGCATTTTTATTTTATTTTCGCATTACATTCTATTATCTACTATTATTATATGCATATTTAAATTTTGTCATTAACTACACACTTCAATCCAGAATGCTCTGGTCCTAATTAACTGTTAATAATATATTTTTGTTTAAATTTAATTATTCTCCAGAACGATCTGGTCCTTGTTTAATTAAATTAATCCAGAGTGCTCTGGTCCTAAATCAACTGTTAATATTATGCTTATGCTTATATAGTCGTTCTCCAGAGTATTCTGGTCCGGGTTAAAATAACCTTATATTTCAGTTTAACATTATTTTTCTCATTCTGTTTATATAATTTGCATATCATATTCAAAATAACAAAAAAGCATTCAAATATATCAAAAAATCACAAAAATATTTTCATAAACAAACCTTGATCTTAAATCAAGTAATCGTTAATTTTATTTATTTTCTTAATCAAATCATCAATCAATTTAATTCTACTTTGAGTCTATTTTCTTTCAAATATCAAAAATACAAACAAATTCCAATTTGCCTCTTGGCTTTCCATTTTAAAACCTTTTTCAAAAACTATTAAAAAACACAAAACAAATCAAACGTCAATTTCTACCCCGAACTACGAGGTTTTGATCCCTCACGGGTACGTAGGCAAGGGACACGCGTCCTTCCAAATCAATAAAAATGTAGATAAATTAGGTCTCTATTTTCTTTCATCATTGCAAATTCCATTTTTTAAGCAAGCAAGTTTATAGCACAAAAGTTAAATAAAATCAAGAGGTTCTCGTAGAGTACTACGAATATTTAGGGTGCTTAACACCTTCCCTAAATATAACCAACCCCCGAACTACGAGGTTTTGATCCCTCACGGGTACGTAGGCAAGGGACACGCGTCCTTCCAAATCAATAAAAATGTAGATAAATTAGGTCTCTATTTTCTTTCATCATTGCAAATTCCATTTTTTAAGCAAGCAAGTTTATAGCACAAAAGTTAAATAAAATCAAGAGGTTCTCGTAGAGCACTACGAATATTTAGGGTGCTTAACACCTTCCCTAAATATAACCAACCCCCGAACCCTTAATCCCTAAAAATGTGGTATTTGAACCTTTTTCCACTTTCTTTTTGAAAAGAATTAAATGTTCAGTCGTGAAACCAATTTAGTGAGTCAGAAGCTAATGAAATGGCTTGATCTCCGAAAAATGGCGCGACAGGAACCAAGCAACCGAAAACCAAGCCCATAGCAGACTATAAATACTACTCTTGAGAGCATTCTCAAGGCATCTAATCATCAGTCTAAACCCTAGAATCCTAGTATTCCTTACTGCACTTTTTTGCAAGTACAATATATATATATATATATGGATGGGGATATTTTGACTCCAAGAGTAAGTGTAATATCTTACTCCAAATCTTGACCTTTAATTCCAATATTTGTTAATGGCTTAGATTAATTGATATGGTAGGCTTTAATTCCATTTTCTATTGTAGTAGCACTTATCACCACAAAATAACAAAACAATAAATGTCTTTTAATTGATTGATTTTTCTTCTTCCATTGCTTTTTTTTTTGTTTCACGCTAAAAAATAGATTCTTTTCATAAAAAATCTATTTTTTTCCTTATAAAATCACTTTTTTTTTCTTTTTATGTGTTTGTTTAGGATTTTTAGAAGAATTATTTTATCAAAAAAAATCTATTTTGATCCATTTTGAGTTTTAATGTGTTAAAACTCAAAATGGATTTTTATGGGTAGTAGACAAACAAAAATAATTTCAGATTATTTTTAAAATCTTTAAAATAAAATCTCTAGATTCTTTTAACATAAAATTTATTTTTTTTAAAGCTGAAACAAACGCACCCTATAATTTCTCGCCTAAATTTCATTTCTTACAATAAATATGAGTTCTCACCGAGACTCTAAATATGTGTATGAGTTTGCTTTCAGTGAGAAATGAAATTTCATAAAATACACTTAAAACAGCAAGAACAATAACAACGGATTGTACCAAAAAATATTAACATAACATAGGATTTGATAGAGCCAAACCGCAAGTGCACGGTCTATCAAAGTAATAGTAGTAAAAGAGTATCGTTCCGCTAGGGAGTTGTTCAATTTAACTAACTTTAAAAGAATGATTAGAGGAGAAGAAAGTTTATAAAAAGGAGGTTTAATTGCTGAAGGTAAATAACAATAATAATAAAGAGCCTTGGGATTTATTGGTTCGTCATAATAACAAATCTTTCACTAGAGAAGACTTTAACTTCTAATTTCATGGTTTACACCTTAATTTCTAAAGACCGGTTTCCCTTTAGCCCCTTACCTTTCCGATGAAAGTCCGGTGAGAGTTTTCCCCTAGCAACCAAGCCTATTTCGCTGACTCGATTACTAAAAGATGCTTATAAAGATTGAAACTACTTGTGTCTCAATAATTGCAAAAACTATTTCGCTGCCTTTGCAATTATTGTCTAGATTCACTTGTTCCAACATCAAAGCTCCGTTTTCGCTTTATGAATTGATGTTTGGGATGATGGATTAACAATTATCAAACCCTCCACTTTCGCTTCTATAGTTTGATAATGGTTAATTCATGTTAAAACGGTGAATCTAAATTAGAAATTACGGTTACATGAAATTAGGGTTAAAGCTTGGTTCGTTAGGATTATGTCATTAGACTTTTCCAACAATCCCAAGACAAGAAGAAGTCTACTCACTCATGTTCATCGTAGACATGGGGGAAGAAGAGAGAAAACAATGAAATAAATTGCGAGAAAGAAATAAAAGAAATAAAAGACTTTATTGAAATAATTCACTAAAATATTCTAAGAGATGAATGTTTATGATGGAATGCTACTCTATTTATAGCATTACAATTGACTTAAAATCTAAGCAACTATAAGGGTAAATCAGTAAAGCTGCAAAAGGGTAACTTGGGCTTGAAGAAAAGCAGCAAAAGAGCATCCTGGAGGGTGGCACGGCCGTGCCACATGTTGGCATGGGCCGTGCCAAGCTTCTAACTTGGTAGAGACATATTTTTGTCTCGTATCTTCGTATTTTTGCACTGTATTTGCTCCAGTCCTCTTTCTTTTGCTCCAAGACACCTTCCACCATATATTCGTTCCTAAAATAAAATAAAAAGCAATTTGAAGTAAAAGATTTAAAAAGGAAATAAATTTGCAATAAAATAAAATCAAATCTAAATAAAACTAAACTAAATAATGCATTAAAATAGATTAATTTGTGACTCATCAAACTCCCCCACACTTGAATCTTTGTTTGTCCTCAAGCAAAAGGCAATGGACAAAGCAGCAACAAAAAGATTAATTATGGCAATGCAATTGAAAACAACATGTCTCTTTGAAGGTTTTGTTTCAAGTACACTAATCACAATTTCAAACATTCCTCATGAACCTATTCAACCCAACATCAAGTCTTAAGTTTTCTTGCTCCTGTATAAGACATATATTATGAGGAACAGGTTCTATCCTTAATGCTAAAGTAACCGAGAAAAGTCCTTTCTTCATTTCATATAAGAGTGATGGGAATTTAGTTAGAATTAAATTTAAATTAACAAATTAAGCACAAAGGGGCTGCAGGTGCTTAGGGGCTATCTATCCTCATAGGAAGTCTTTTTGGATGTAATTGTCCTTTCCCCCTAGATTCAAAATCACCCTAAGCAGTGCTGCAAAAAATTTTATTTCATCTCCGTGTAGGAAGTCTTTTTGGATGTAATTGTCCTTTCCCCCTAGCATTGATGAATTGATTTGGTACTTAAGTTCAAATTAGGGAGTCACCACCACAATTAGGAAGTTAGGGATTGTCCTTTCCCCCACATGTTGGTGCCATTCTCCCGCCCCATTTAACTTTAACAATTTACAAAGGATATCACAATTAAGCACATTGATTATTTTCCCACACAAACTTATACTACTTTTACTCTAAAGACTTTTAAGGGTCTAAGTTAACACTAAAGATAGAATGTGCTCCTTAAAATACCTACTCATACACTTGCTCAAAGATTGCAACCGGGTGCTTTTCTCATTGGAGAATTTTCACAATAAAACAAGATGTGGGTATACCAAGAACACAAGAAACCATTTTTATGTACAAGAAACGACCTTTAAAGAAGAGACAAAACAAAAAAATTTATGCCATATTTTTCATTAAAAACAAGCTACTAATTCATGCCTTTCGCTATAAAAACAAAACAAAAGAATAAAGTTCAAGGGGGTTTGGAAACACTACGACTCTAGACACTTTAATACCCCCCCCCCCCCCCCCCCCCACACACACACACACACACACACACTTAGGGGAAGCATTGTCCTCAATGATTCAAAAGAAAAGAAAATCAAGAGAGAAGAAGAAGAAGAAGGAGTAGAAGTGAGAGATAGAGAGAGAAGAGAGAAGGGAAGAGAGGAAGAGGAAAGCTCACAATGTTTATTGAGGTCCGTAAGGAGGACCTTGGAGACTGAATTGGTGCATCATCCTCCGAAGCATTTCATTGTTTTCTTCCGACAAGCGGTTGCCCCTTTGGACTTCATTTCTTAGCCCCAAAAGTTCTACACCTTGCCTTTGTTGCTCGGTGCTTATCCTCTCGACCTCTGTTCGCATCATGCCCATCTTTCATCGTTATTTAGCTCTTCGGCTTCATGGTCATGGTGCTCTCCCTCATGGTGCAAGTTGGCACTTTCTCCTTCATCATGGTGCTCATGTACCTGTTCATTATCAACATACAACAAATTTTCCTCCACCTCGGTGTTAGTCCGAGATGGGTTAGGAAGCAAAAATAGAATAGGTACATTGAGTTTAAGGGCATATTGCATGAGTGGATGAAGTTTGATGATTTTCATAGAGATTAGTGTCTCTATGTTAAGCCTATTGTTGCCCTCAATTTGATTAATGCCTTCCTCCTCACTTACTCCAACTTCCTAGCAATGAATGTAATAACACCACCCACTACTATATCAGCTACATAATGCGGCTTAGTTCCTATGGAGGCAAGGTAATCAAGCATGTAAAAACAAGTGTTTACGGGATTATTATTAAGCATAGCCCAAAGCATGAATAGTTCATCCGTCCTACATGTTCCTACTTCTTTCCTACTCCAAATTGTACAAGCCATAACTCTATGGAGGTACCTAAGCACAAGATTATTAATGTTGCTAGCCTTGTTGGAACGTGAAACATATTGATCTAAACCGGTAATGCGTTTCCAAAAGCTAGCAAGGTCATAGGCTTCCGGCTTTAGAGCTTGATTCCAAGAGTCATGGATGAACCCCGCATTTACGAAGCCCATTTCATTGCAAAAATTTTCAAGGGACATCTCGTAATCAATATTCAAAAGCCGAAAGGAGACTCTATGATCGGGGTCATCTAAATTCAACTTATCTTTCTTGAATTGTATGGAACTTAAAAACTCGTAAGTGAAATTTTCATACCCCCTCATAGGCCTAAGCATCTCACCCCATCCTAATCTATTCAACAGTTCAAAAGCATTGTCCCTAATCTCTAAGACATTTAAAGTATGAGAGTCAGGGTACCTACAAGGATGCAAAGGTTTAGAAATAAGAGCTTTATACCTTTCCTTTTGGTTGTTATCCTTGAAGGTGATGCCATGATTCTTAGCCGGTGCTTTTTTTCTTTGATGGAGGTCCTCCAGAAGAGCTTGCTGGGTCCTTGCCACTCCTTCTTGAAGCCATTGACCTTGGGTGTGGGTTGGTTTGAAGGTTTAGGGTTTTAGTAGATTTTTGGTGGAAAGGATTGATTTAGGGTTGGGGTTTATGTTTTAGTAGGGTTTATGAGTTGGTTATGGAGATTGGTTGAGAATTTGTGGTTTTTGGGTTAGGTTTTGAATGATTAGGGTTTTGGTGAATTAAGGGTTTGGGTGGATGAAAGGTGTTTTCCTTTATCCCCACATATATATATATATATATATATATATATATATATATATATATATATATATCCATTCTTTTCCTTTATCCGTTAAAAAGTGTAACAAACTAGATGAGTATATTTATACTTATTTTTGTATTATCCCAATTATACCATTAAACAAATTTTCTATAATAAACATTGTTGTTAGTGTAATTAAAAAATATAATAATTTAGATTAATTTTTTTTTATATTGTTGGTGTCATTAAAATAGATAATCAAGTTTATTTTGGTTTGTTATAATTTGAAAGCAACAATTTTTTTTTATTGCAAAGAGATACAAAGATTAGGGGGCATGGACCTGACCCAGGAATAACCCAAACGGAAATACATCATGATAAGTTAGTCCTAGTGGATCAACTCTAATCTATCATAGCAAAAATTCACTAATCACACGTGCAACCCAACGAACCCGCGTACGGGCGCAAAATCGCCGATGAACCAAACAACAGACCCCAAAAGTTGAGGAAAACTCATATCCAAAACATAAATCATGACCTCTGTCACATAAACAAAAACCAAGATGAATTTGTGCCAGTTTGAACATCCACGAAAGAGAAGTGTCGACGGTTGAGAGAGTGGCGCCTCTGCAACGAGCGCACCTCCAAAAAACAAGGCTACATCGCGACACAAGGGTTTGGATTGGAGGAGAACGGCAGATTTGGATGGTCTGGGTACTGTACGTTTGAGAGGGACGAGAGAAGTTAGAAAGGTTAGAGAGCAATTTGAAAGCAACAAACATTTATATTTTTAGTTTTAATCAAAATCAAAATTTGATAAAAAAAAAATACTATTGATAATTTTCAAACGTTAGCGCAGTAAAAAAGAGCGAAAAGACAGGCACGTGAGTACCCGTCTTTTTGCTAATATATATAAAGAAAACAACATGATTTGCCTCTTTTGGGCTGACTTTTTCTCTTTCTAAAATTATCCTCAACTTTCAATACAAATAGCACATATAACAAATAGATAAATGTAAATTCAAATATTAAAATAAAAGTGTAACAAACACGATATGAAACACGATATGAGGATATATATACGGTAAGTTTTTTTTTTCATTTATCCTTTAAAAAATGTAACAAACTAGATGATTATACACACACACACACACACTTACTTTTCATTAACCCACTTATAGCCTTAACAATTTTTTTATAATAAAGATTGTTGTTGATGTCATTAAAACATATGAATTTAGATTATATATTCCTCCGTTTATTTATTGGTGTCATTGAAATATATAATCATGGTTAGTTAGAATTTTTTATTATTTGAAAGCAAAAAGCATTTATATTTTTAGTTTTAATCCAAATCAAAATTTCATAAAAGCAACACCGTTTATAATTTTCAAATGTTAGTGCAATAAAGATTGTTGTTGGTGTCATTCAAACATTCGCAATTTTCACCGTTCATTATCTCAATTATACCGTTAAACAATTTTTTCTATAATAAAGATTGTTGTTGGTGTCATTAAAAATAGGCTTCTTAGATCGTTTGGTCCCTTATTTAATTTCATGTTTTCATTTTGGTGCCACAATTAATAAAATTGGCGTTTTAGTCCCTCACCTTTTCCTCTGCTTGCCAAATAAATCCCGACTGTTAAGTTTAACCCCCAATGATGTCTTTGGTGGACCAACCTTAAGAGTGGTCCACCATAGATCCTATTAATTATTTTAATTTCAACCGTTTGATTTTTTTTTTTAAAAAGAGAACCATTGGATTAGGCAAGTCTATTTTATCTTATGTTGTACCACCAACACCTAATTTTTTCTTTTCTTTTCTTCATCTTCTATATTTTCATCTTCATCAATCATATTCATACATTCATACAAACAAACCTAGAAAAATATTGGGTAAAAAAAACCAGACAAAGAAAGAGAAACAATCCAAACAGAAATGAAGAATACCAATCAAACAAACAGAAGAATCAAATAAAGGGATGATCAATAAAAAAAACACAACAACCTAAGAGATGAATCAAACGAACATAGGAACAACCAAATAGAAAGAAGACAATCAAAGAGGGAAATCAACATATATCAAAGAGATGATCGACCAAAGAGGAAACAATAAAAAAAGAGTATCAATCAAAGGAGTAACATACGAAATGCCAAATTATTGGAGCAAATTCCAATTTCCAAATCGTGAATGAGGTGAGCAGGATGCAATTATCCAAACAAAATGGTTTTCAAATCCAAAACCATGACAATAGTGTTCCCGCATTTTCAATCAGCGATACCATATCTTCAATAAAATAAAAGACTATACATTACAAATTTGTTTTAACCAAACTTAAACCTCCCAATAAAACAATACACCAATAGTGATAAATACGATCCAAACCCAAAATCAAAATTGCCGCAAACAAACTTGTTGAAAATTGACTCAAAATTTGGATGTTGAAGTTCTGGAAAAATAGTAGTACGATTCAGGGCATCGTAATACGATTTTGGATGGTTCAGGTTTGTGTTGGCACTGGAAAAATTGTAGTACGATGGGAGAAATCGTAGTATGATTTTGTGGATAACGCAGAATATTGTACTGTTATCTGCTCCATCGTAGTATGATGGGAGAAATCGTAGCACGATGCTGCGTGATCCTGACACTATTTAAGCCGTCCATTCCCCATTTTTGAAGCAAGCTTGGTGAATCTCATGGAAACCAAAGGAGTGAACTTTTAGGGTATTTAGATACTAAAGGTTTAGGGTCTTTGGGTGAGGTTCAAAGCTTCAAGATGTGAATCTTGAAGAACCATAAGAGGGGGCTCTTGGGAAAGGGTTGGTGCCTTTTGGGGTGAGATTCATGGGGTTGAGAAACACATGAGTGAATAGTCATTTGTGAGCAACTTGGGTGAGCCTTGTGAAACCAAAAGAGAAGATCCTTAGAAAATCAAAGGCGAAGGGTTGGTTCTCTTTTGGGGGTTAGATTCTAGAGTTGGGGAACATTTATAAACACCTTGGGTGAGTAAAAATCATTGAGTGTCTTGTTCTTTGGTGAGATTGGGAAAATGGCCGAAATTAGGGTTTGCTCTTTTTGAGCTTGTTGAACCTAATTTCTTGTAACCCTTTTGTATCTCTTTGTAAGAACTCATGTGGATTGGAGAGATCAATCTCTCCCCCAAAGTAGGTCATGGTTGGACCGAACTGTGTGAACAATTTCTTGGTGTTGTTATCTTTTCTCTACTCTCTTTTTCTTGTTTATTCTTTGGTTGGATTGTGGTTTTGCTATGCACTTGGTTTCTAGATTAGGTCTAGATTATTGTTGTTGGTTGTGGTTATTTTGGTTGTTGGTTGCCATTGATACTTGCTCCACAAATCTAAATTTCATTGATGTGAGGTTTGGAATTGACGAATACACAACAAAACTGAATCAATCATCAGATACCAAACTAAATACATACATTCTCAAACTTTTGGAAATTCGACAGCGGAAGCCACGTGTGGTTCAAGACAAATAAAACCATGATCTTTTGATACCATGCTAACAATATAAGGTTTCAAAAGATTAACCAATCATCCAAAAGTAAAGCTTGGAAACTCAACAACGAAACAACGACGATTAGTTAGGCCCAACCATGACTTGTGCGAGTCACATTTTTGGGATAACTTATTATATGGTTTGTCTTTCCTTTTCCTCTAATTGTATTTGCAAAATTATAGTATTCTTTATTCTAGAAAAATATGTAACCAACATATAGAAAAATATAATATTAATTTAGTTTACCAAAAACCTAAGAATAAATTAGTCTTGAGCTGTCTTTTATCCCATATGTGTCATTCATTATATAGTACAGTATATATGCCTTTCATTACAGAAGGAGGAGCACATAGATCTAATCTAAGCTTCACACTTTCCAAAAACAGAAAAGAATGAGTTGCTCCATTTTGTGTCCTCATCATCTTATTTTTTCATCCCTTCTTATTGTCACTTTGTTGCTAAATCATGTTCATGCCAGCAAAAAGGTAAGCCACTTTTGCTTCTTGATCACACACAAATACACTGTAATTAAGATGATGATTTCATTAATTTTCATAAGCTATTGGTTTTTTATTTTTATCCTATTTATTTATTTATTTATTATTTACAGTGTTACATTGTATACTTGGGAACACATTCACATGGTCCAACCCCTTCTTCTGTTGACCTTGAAACTGCTACATCTTCTCATTATGATTTATTGGGCTCAGTCTTGGGAAGGTATATTAAGCTTAAGCTTTTCTTTAAAAGAAATTGATTGGTTAATTAACTAATATATATTCATCATTCACAGCCAGGAGAATGCAAAAGAAGCAATAATCTATTCATATAATAAACAGATCAATGGCTTTGCAGCTATACTTGAAGAGGAAGAAGCTGCACTAATTGAAAGTGAGAAACACAATTAGAATGGTTCCACTGTCATAAACATTTTGTAAATCTAATGTTTTAACTATTCAATTAAATAATTCTCATCTTGTATATTTTTCAACATATAATGCAGAAAACCCGAAGGTTGTATCTGTGTTCTTGAGCAAAGAGCATAAACTGCACACTACACGTTCATGGGAATTTCTTGGATTGCGTGGAAATGAAATCAACTCAGCTTGGCAAAAGGGAAGGTTTGGTGAAAATACCATCATAGCTAACATTGATACAGGTACTAAACTTTATAATTTTACCACATTAGTCCTATAACTCAATCAAAATAATTTATTTATTGAATTATATTAACATTTTTTAGAACAACATTCTCTGTTAATTAATGATCTCAGCAAAATCTATTCAGAAACATAGTGTCTCTGGCTTTAAATATAACTAAACAATTAGTTGATTATACATGTTTGATTGCTCTTGATAGAGTTGATTTTTTTTTTTTTAGGAATTGATAGAGTTGAATTTGATTTTATTTTTAGAAATCGATTTTATCTGAAGCTAAAAATTGGAGATTTTGAGTATAGAATTGATTTTAACACTAAAGTTTATTCTGTCAAAAAAAAAAACACTAAAGTTTATTGTTGAGCTCACTTTTACATAAATTTTATTTTAAATATATTTTTAGCCAAAATCAAGTTTAAAAAATTAATTTACTCAAAATCCATTTTTATCAACATAAATCCAAACATACACGTAGACACACTATTTATTCACACACAAAAAAGACTTAGACGATTGCTCAAATAATAAATTTTTGGTAACATGCTCAAATAACTTTTACTTGGAGTTTTTTTTTTTGTTGAATTTTTACTTGGAGTCGTTAAAAAAATGTATTTCTTTGACGACATAAATAGATATTCTTTATTTATATTTAAGACTGACTATAGAGAATTTCTTACAAAAATAAAAGGACGAGAGAGAGCAGAGGGCCATTGTCTTTATCTATACATGCACATGACACAAATAATGAGAACCTGTTCTTTTAAGTTGCAAATGTATGATATGGTGTGTCGTGTATATTAACCGGAGAAATTATATTTTTACGATTATTTTGTGATAATTTTTTGATATTTCTTTTTAGGTTACTCTCTTTATTGTTTTTGACCAATAAGAAGAGAGAAAAAGAAAGTTGTTCAAAAGTTATCAGTTGTATAAATATCATTACTCTATTATTTAAAATCATCCATAATACTCCTTCAATCTAGAATACAAGCAAACAAAAATTAAACAAAATAATCCTTCAAAAAAAAATTAAACAAAATAAATGTATTTAGCTAAACTTTTTAAATAGATACATCAATTTTATTTAATTTTTTTGTTTATATTTGAAACCGGAGTAGTACTATAATCTCAATCGACTTGATAGACCATCAAAATTATATAATTTTTCTTATAGAACAATTGAATGCTTTGCTTTTTTTTTTTTTTTTTTCTATCTTAGATTTAATCAACCTACTTGGAATAAAGACTTAATTAACCTACTTGGATACAAAAACTACAGGCTTTCTTTGAGTTGGCAAGATGCTTTCTTGAGTTATTAATTATTATCATAATACTATATTTTATTTTTGACAAAAAAAATACTATATTCTATTGTGAAATGTTAAATAGTGTTTTAGGGTATTTGTTAAGAAAATTAAAATAAAAATATTCTCTCACAAAATGTGAAATGTTAAATAGTGTTTTAGGGTATTTGTTAAGAAAATTAAAATAAAAATATTCTCTCACAAAATAGCGAGAAAATGCTCAATCAATTTTTAAATGTTTAATAGTTGCTGTTTTCAATATAAAATTATATTTCTAATTTTATTTTTTAACAAATACCTCAAGAGCATTTGTTAGGAAAACCCATATAACACTACAATCGTTAACAATTAGGTCGTGTTCACGAGACACAAGAATTTCAACTATTTTATGAAAAAGTGAAGATAACATTGACAGATTGAATATTATAATCTTCATGTGAAAGATCTGTTTACTCAATTAATTAAACTGAGATGACTAGATTATTCAAAATATATATTATCCTATTCTTTTGACAAAAGATATATATTATCCTATTGTTTGTTTGGATTAGGTGTTTGGCCCGAGTCAAGGAGTTTTAGCGACAGAGGAATAGGACAAATTCCAGCAAAATGGCGTGGGGGTAATATCTGTCAAATTAACAAACTCAAAGGTTCAAAGAACGTTCCATGTAACAGGTTCTCTTTCAACCTACTTCCCTTTTCTTTTTTATGATTTTCTTATTCTAGTACACTTTGTTTGTTATACACAGAATTTAAATGGCTTAATTGCACTTTTCCCCCTCCTTTTTATGATTTTCTTATTCTAGTACACTTTGTTTGTTATACACAGAATTTAAATGGCTTAATTGCACTTTTCCCCCTATCTTTTGCTAATTGTGCGATTTTGCACCCTCTTTTTTTTTTGAGCGATTTTGCACCCCATTTTTTGCCCCCTTTCTAGTTAGATGAACCTTCTTGTGTTTAATTGCACTTTTTCCCCCTATCTTTTTGCCAATTGTGCAGTTTTGCACCCCCTCTTATTTTTTTTTGAGCGATTTTGCACCCCATCTTTTGCCCCATTTCCCCTCTTTTAATGATGATTTTGGACAAAACACAATTGACAAAAAATGGGGTGCAAAATCGCTCAAAAAAAAAAGATGGGGTGCAAAATCGCACAATTAGCAAAAGATAGGGGGAAAGTGCAATTAAGCCAATTTAAATTTAAGTAATATTTAAAATGTTAAAAAAATAAAATATATTAAAAGAAGATTTTAATGATGGTACTAATTAGAAGACTGGTTGAACTGATCGGTCTGATGTTACTTTGACAATATTAATAGAGGAAAGAAAAAGCAACCAGGGTTAAACTTTCTGTTGACTAATTGCACTACATATACATATCAGGAAGCTAATTGGAGCCAGATTTTTCAGCGATGCTTATGAGCGATATAATGGCAAACTTCACCCATTGCAGCGTACAGCACGTGACTTTGTAGGCCACGGTACTCATACACTATCAACAGCCGGTGGAAACTTCGTACCAGGTGCAAGCATATTTGGTATTGGCAATGGTACCATAAAAGGAGGTTCACCAAGAGCTAGAGTTGCAACCTACAAAGTGTGTTGGTCTCTAACAGATGTCGCTAGTTGTTTTGGTGCTGATGTATTGGCTGCTATTGATCAAGCAATTGATGATGGTGTTGATATAATTTCTGTTTCTGCTGGAGGCCAATCTAGTACAAATTCTAAACAAATTTTTACTGATGAGGTTTCAATAGGTGCATTTCATGCACTTGCAAGAAATATATTATTAGTTGCATCTTCTGGAAATGATGGACCTACCCCTGGAAGTGTTGTTAATGTTGCTCCTTGGGTATTTACTGTTGCTGCAAGTACATTAGATAGAGACTTCAGCAGTACCATAACCATTGGTAACAAAACAACCACGGTATCATCCTTAATTAAGATTCTCATTTATTTTTTATGTTAAAGAAATTATTTTTGTTGTTGTTATTGTTGTTGTTTTCCTTATTAATTTATTATTATTGTTAGGGAGCCAGTCTTTTTGTAACCTTGCCACCTAACCAGTCTTTCACTCTAGTGGATTCTACTGATGTTAAATTTGCCAATGTGACAAATCGAGATGCGTAAGTGTAAATTCCAAAAGCTTTACATCAGCGGTAGGAGCACAAAAATGTAACTAAACATTTATTTCATCATTGTTTCTTACAACTTTTTTTTATACATATTGTTGCAGTCGATTTTGTAGACCAAGAACACTTGATCCTTCAAAAGTGAAGGGTAAAATAGTGGCATGTGCTCGAGAAGGGAAAATAAAATCAGTTGCAGAGGGTCAGGAAGCTTTATCTGCAGGTGCAAAGGGAATGATATTGGGAAATCAACCAAAAGTTAATGGGAGAACACTTCTTTCTGAGCCTCATGTTTTGTCTACTGTTGGCAAGCGTGGGATAAAAATAATTCCACTGCCTTCTCGTATAAAAACAACTGCCACGTAATAATTAATTATATAAACATTTTTTTTAGTGAAATTTTATATACCCTTGTAACAATCTTTTAATATTGTGACATGATCAAATTTCATGTTACAAATGAAGCAAACCATTTATACAAGTCATATATTTTTGTTTTGCTCCCTAAAAAAAAAGTTTTGGTTTGCAGGGTTACAGTTAAAATGTCACAAGCAAAAACTTTATATGGAAGAAAGCCTGCTCCAGTTATGGCTTCATTCTCATCTAGAGGACCTAATCAAGTTCAACCTTATATACTCAAGGTATTATTATACACTTGGATTTGTTATATACTTATTAGATGTTGATGTGTTAAGTCCGAGTTAGAAAGTCCCACATTGGATGAAGGAGTGGATGTTGAGCAACATATAAGTGACAAAACTCATATATTTAATCGCTTAAGATTTTGAATGAGAATGTGGTGTCCAATTTCACTTGTGTTGTTGTTCTTAATTCAATGTGATGATTAAAAGCAGTGTTGATCCCCCGAAAATTTGAACATATATAGAACTTTTCATTAATTTATGTTGATTGTTCAATATGGTTTTGCTTTTGTTTTTTTGTTTCAGCCTGATGTAACTGCGCCTGGTGTGAACATACTTGCAGCGTATTCATCATTTGCAAGTGCATCTAACTTACCAACAGACAATCGTCGAGGTTTTCGGTTCAATGTAATGCAAGGAACCTCTATGTCTTGCCCTCATGTTGCTGGCACTGCTGGACTTATCAAAACACTTCATCCTAATTGGAGTCCAGCAGCTATTAAATCGGCTATCATGACCACTGGTATATTCTCTCAACCCCCACCACATGCACAAACTATATATAGGAGCAAATTCTAATCATATATACAATCGTAATTATAATAGTGGATTTAAGTTAGAACTATAATGTTAAATAATTTTGTATATTGATTTGATCTATGATTATTTATCAAGATTATATATGATTAAGGGAAAATCCCAATCGGAAGATGACAAAATTGGTGGCCAATGAATATATATGATCTATGGTTATAGAACTTGAGTATATTGTTTTCGAAAAACAGAGTATATTGATTTTTTTTTTTTTTTTTTTTGTGACTAAATTGTTAGAGTTTGTTTCCCAGTAAAATCACATTTCTCAGTAGATCTTGTCATTTGGACTTTTTGGCCTATATAACAATCGTATATGTCAAATTTGTAAGATGATTACTTACTTGTCAAGAAAATGTGGGATTGCAGCAAGCACAACAGATAACACCAACAAGCCGATACGCGATGCTTTCGGAAAAACTCCAGCAGATCCATTTGCTTATGGTTCAGGACATATTCAACCCAACAGTGCAATGGATCCTGGACTTGTTTATGATCTAAGCATTAAGGATTACTTAAACTTCTTATGTGCCTCTGGATACAACAAGCAACTCATTTCTGCACTTAATTTCAACATGACATTTACTTGTTCAGGAACTCATAGCATAGATGACTTGAATTACCCTTCAATCACATTACCAAATCTTGGATTGAATGCTATTACTGTCACTCGTACAGTTACCAATGTTGGGCCACCAAGTACATATTTTGCTAAAGCTCAAGTGCCTGGATATAAAATTGCTGTTGTACCAAGTTCCTTGAATTTCAAGAAAATAGGTGAAAAGAAGACATTTAAAGTTATTGTGCAAGCAACAAGTGTGACACCAAGGAGGAAATACCAATTTGGAGAACTGCGATGGACAAATGGAAAACACATTGTAAGGAGTCCTGTTACTGTTCGGCGCAAATGAAAGGATTTAATGTGTTATTATTGGATTATACTAGTCTGCTTTTGTTATTTCATCGATTTTGTTGTTGTTGTTTGGGTATGACAGTGTAATAGTTTTGTAATAATTAAGAGTATATATGTGTCGTAATAATTGATATATGGGAGCAATGTGACATCTATATATTGTGCACAACCATAAACTTTGTACTGCATTTTGATGGGTTCGATTTAATATCTAGTTTAAGTGATGAATGGAGAGAAATGTATAAATTCACTCAATAACAGAAACTGGAATACTACATATGGGGATACCTGCAGCGTCGGTTGTTTCACATTTTTTAGTAGTTGTAAAAGAACACAAATTATTGATCACATGGGGACCAATAGTACTACGAATTCAAGATGTAATTTTAGTATCTTTGACTTCCCACACAACTAAGGTAGCTTTCCCTTCCAACGCTTTAGAAATTAAAGCCCATCATATGATTCCATAATCATTTCCAGTTGACATAGATCTTGAACTGAAATTCTCTGGACGGATAATATTTTCTGGTGAAACATCTCTTTCCTTTTTGAGGCCATGAGAGTTCAACCAAGAATAAAAAAGGAACACGTGAACAATAGTGAGAATGTAACCCACACGAACAAAGAATAAGCAAAGAACATGTGAACAATAGTGTGAACACACAAAACCGGATGAACCCCACACAAACAAGGATGAGAACACAAACAACCTGCACGCAAACCAGACATTGTGACCTAGAATTCATGAGCAGTAATTGCACACCAGAGATCAAGACAAGAAAGGAAATTGCAGATCACGGAAAATGCAAGGATTCCTAAACGCAAAACATAAAGCAAGACATGATCAGTCCCAAATTGAAATCATAGCTAGAGGCGTGACTCATTGTGATGAACCATAGTGCCATTGTGATGAATAAAACTTGTTGATAGGAAAATGTGAGACTCGAACCATTGTGATGAAAAGAAGATTGATATATTAGTTAGAGGTGTTGCATTTCCCTAAATAATAAAAGCAATCTTTTTAGTATTTTTTATTGTTTCAAAAAATGCACACAAATTTCTGAAATATTAGTATTTTTTTATGGTCCATTTAGTCCATAAAATTACTGACGAAAGAGACATTGAGAATGTGTTTGTAATTTCGATACATTCAGAGATTATAGTAACAAGTAACAACATCTTACACATTCAATGACCAAAATGACTATTTGCTCATGAACCTATTTTTCATGCTCATTTTGAAGTATTAATTGGTGCAATTAAAAGAGCGAAAGAAATTGCTTGAGAATGTTGTGCAAGAAAAATATAAAAGATGTTATTATTATATAGTACAATAGATTATTTCGTTGAGTTAGTTCAAAAGATTATTTCATGTGAAGTTGCTTTCCCACCAAAGGTGATTTTCCTGTTCCAAGCATCTTACAAGAGAAGAAGCAAGAAATATGCAAAGCTTACAAGAGAAGAAACAAGAAAAAGACTAGGTTATTATTATATATATACAATAGAGTATTTCCATTACTTAATGAAGTTGCCCTAGTTTGATCGTGTGAAGTTGTTTTTCCAAAGGTGATTTTCCTGCTCCAAGCATCTTACATACTTGATCCATGGTTGGACGAGAACGTGGAACTTGACTTAAGCAAGCAAATGCCAACTTTGTAATCAAGATAACCTCCTCATCGATTGGTTCCATTACTTGTTGAGGTCTTTGATCTAAAACCTCTGTCAATAACATATCATTAGCCGTTGGTCTTGTAGATGATGACAAAAATAATGAAATGAGATCTCCAGGATGTTTTCCTATTATGATTTCCAAAGCAAGCACTCCGAAACTGTATACATCACATTTCTCATTCACTTCCATTGTTTGGGACAACTCTGCAAACAAACAAATAAATTTGTAAGTTATATTTTGCACAAAACAATATATAGCCATGTATTCTTTATATGGACTCTAGTATATCCACATAACTTATCTATTTGTTTATTTAATTAAAAAATTATTCTTTTCAGTTGGAAATGTATCTTAGCGCATGTTCTTTTACACAGATTCCACTGCTACTAGTTTATATAAAGAAACTTGTATAAATGAAAAATGAGGGGAAATGGTTCTAACCTGGAGCTGCATACCCAAAAGTGCCTGCAAATTGTGTCCAACTATGTAAGTCAGGCTTAAGAAACTTAGCTGTCCCAAAGTCGGAGACATGAGCTTCATAGTCAAGATTGAGAAGAATATTCTTGCTCGATATATCACGATGAATAATAGGAGGTGAGCAATCATGATGCAAGTAGGACAAAGCATTGGCGACACCTTTAACAACATTCAGCCTCTTTTCCCAATCAAATGCAATGGCTTGTTTATCATTGTTTAGTATTTGCTCTAAGCTTCCACCTTCCATGAACTTGTAAACCAAAAATGAGAACTTAGAATGTGAGCAAAATCCATGAAGCTTTATGATGTTCCTGTGTTTGATTCCTGTCAAGGTTTCAATCTCACTCGTAAAAGACTTCGAACTGAAAAATGACATTTCTTCATCTGTTACTAAATGAAGCTTCTTCACGGCAACAACCAAACCTGTAGGCAACTCTGCCTTGTAAACATTTCCTTGACTTCCAACTCCAATGAGATATTTGTCATCAAAATTCTCAGTAGCTTCAATGATATTTTCAAACATCATTTTCCCATCATGGCTCCAAATCGAAAATAGTACTCCCTTTTGTGCTTCTTCTTCAGTTTGGATTTCTTCATTTGGTTTTTTTCTCTGGCACAAAACATACATCGAAATTCCAACTCCACTCAACACTAATATTAGAGCTCCTAATGCAATAAATACCGATCGGAGGACATTTTTGCTCTTTCTACTATGGATCTGGTTTGTTTCACAAGGAACCAAACCTGTGATATTTCCACATAAGCCTTTGTTATTTTTGAATGATTCAAACGGAGCACGAAGAAAAGCTGGATTTTCTGGAAGTGGACCATCTAACTGGTTGTCTGATATGTTAACAAAATCCAAGCTCATACTAAAAGTTGAAGGAATGGTTCCTGAAAGCATATTATGTGAGAGATTCAAAATCGACAACTGCACCAAGAATCCAAGACTTGTTGGTATGTTTCCATTCAAACGATTGCCACTAAGATCAAGTGAAGCAAGAGCTGAATCAAACGTAGATGGAATTCTTCCTTCAATTCTGTTTCTGCTCAAATTCAACATTCGTAACTTCGGTAGCTCTGCAACTTCATTTGGTATCATGCCACTTAACTCATTTCCTCCAAGATCCAACTCTTCAAGCCTTTGCAGAAATCCAATTTCTGTTGGGATGCTATCTGTAAAATGATTGTTACTAATCTTGAGATATAATAATGATTTCATGCCTCCTAGTATTTCCTTTGGAAGTTTCCCTGTCAATTGATTTGAAGAAAGATGAAGCCTACCTAGCTTGGTTAAACCAATAAAATCTAATGGTAGACCACCAGAAATATTAGTGTTAGATATCATGAAGGTCTCAAGATCAAGAGACTTCCCCCAGTTTGGTGAAATGTGGCCTTGAAATTTATTATCACTCAGATCAACGTATCGCAAATTCGGATACACACCAAAATCTTCTGCTATATCTCCTTCGATTTGATTACCCTCAATTCTGATTCTTTCAATGCTAGAGCAGTTTTTCAAACTTGTTGGTACTGGACCAGTGAAACGATTATGAAATGCACTTAAGTACTTTAATGAGCCACCGGTGCACATTTGAGACGGCAAATGGCCAACAAAATCATTTTCGGACACAACAAAGGAATACCAATTGGTAATGTTATAAAGTCCATTTGGAATTCTACCATAAAGTTTGTTGGCAGCTACTTCAAAGACAATGAGCTGCTTCAAATTTCCAATTGTGGCTGGAATAGTTCCTGTGAGATTGTTTTCTTGGATACTAAAGTATTTCAAATTGATCAGATTTCCTATAGAGGCAGGAATTGATCCAGAAAGTCGATTATTTCGCAAAAGCAATAAAGTAAGGTTTTTCAAGTTTCCAATTGTGGAAGGAATGAATCCAGAAAGGTGATTCATATAAAGTGCAAGTACATCCAAATTAATCAAGTTTTGTATTGAATCAGGGATTGAACCTGAAAGACTCATGTTAAAAAGGTAGATCAAGGTCAAGCTAGACATGTTCCACAAGGAGTGTGGAATTGTTCCATACAACTTGGTGTTATTAGCAAGGATGAGTTGATTTAATTTGCTCATGTTCCCTATGGTTTCAGGGATAACACCAGATAGAAAGTTGTTTGACAAATCAATATAAGTAAGGTTTGTCAACAAACCAATTTCTTGTGGAATGGGACCAACTAGGCTACCTTGTGGAATTGCTAGATACCTTAATTTGTTCAATTTTCCAATCTCAGGAGGAATGGGACCACCAGAGAAATTGTTACCTCCTAAATCTAGATATGATAGGCTGGTTAAATTTCCTATGGATTTATGAATTGCTCCACTTAGTGTACAAAAGAAAAAATCAAGGCCTTTTAAACTCCTTAATGTGTACATTTCTTGAGGGATTGAACCAATAATAGGATTTTTTGAAAAATTCAATGTATTTATTCTTGACAAGTTACCTATTTGTGGGGGAATGGTTCCATAAAAGTGGTTGTTATAGATATTTAGGGTTATAAGGTTGGGAAATGAAGAGAAGGTGAGAGAGTGAAGTGTACCTTTTAGTCCTAAATTTGCAAGATCTATGGTAGAAATGAAATTGGATTCACACTCAATTCCTCTCCATTTGCTGCATGGATTTGTGGTATTTTTCCAAGTTGGCAAGAGAGCTTGGCTTTGGTTGTCAAAGCTATCTTTCCATTTCAAGAGTGCCAATTTTGCTTCACTGTCTTCAGCCACAGAGAGTGTTGGAAGGACACACAGAATCATGATTAACGTGGGTAGTACCATTATTTAACTAGCTGGATTTATTTTTAATCAATTTGGTGGAAGGTTTGCAAATTTTTCACGGATCTGCATATATAGGTTTGAGTTCATACTTTATACAAAAGGATAACCACGTGGGTATAGGTGTGAATATAAATATATTTTTTTATTTTTTTAATCAACTGTAAATATATTTTTATAACAGTGGGTATGTGTGAATATATGATTACATTTTTTGAAAATATGTTTCTGATTAAAATAAACTTGGTGGTTAAATTAGGTCTGTCTCACGGACAATGGAGCACTAGATAAATACAAGTATTGCCAACAACTCTCAGAGTATTGATTAAAAAAGGGAAATGTTAATAAGTGCCCTTTGGACACTGGTCAAATTGTGTTGTTAATTATTTAAAAGTCAACAAAGTGTTTTTTTCAATTTAAAACTTTTTCTTTTTGGTTTTCTTAACCAGTGTCCTGAAGGTATTGGTTAACATGACCCATTAAAGAATTTATAAATAAAAATTTTGTTTTGACAATACAAAATTGTTATTTTTGATCAACTAATAATTAGTATATCACTTTTCATAAAAAATTTATTGGATAAATTCTTACTTTAGTTTCCGACTTTTCACCTCATTGTCACAATAGTCTCGGACTCTAATAAAACAGCTAAATTTATTTTTAAAACGACCCTTTACCTAAATTTATTTTTATTTGTTGTGTCAGGACACACTTAACATTCTCTGATAAAGTCTTTAAAACAAACATTCCCCGATAAATATTTATTGGACGGGAGCTTAATGATACGTTATTTAGTGGTCATGTTATTCTCTCTGTTTTTTTTTTTTAATCAAACGGTTCCTACACGTAAATATGGGGGATTTATTTCTCCATGAAATTTATTTAAGGTCAGTTTATTTTAGATTTAAAAATAGATTTTTTTTTGTATTTTTAAAAATAGATTTTTTGGAAATTTACTCAATAATAGTAGACGTTATTTCAAACTCATTTGGTATAAGTTAAAAAAAAAAATTACATTCACAAGTTAAATATTCATTGTTCGAAAAATTTTCAAAATTTTAGTATCCAAAAAAAATTATAATAAAATATGAAATATTTAGAATGACATTTTAAAATAAGCTATTCAAACGAATTTTTTCATTTGAAACTTTTCTTGAATTTTTTTTTGTTAAAACCTTACTCATGTTGAAAGATGTCGAGTGTGAGTTAACTCATGTTGAATTAAGTGAATGAACAATTTTAAAAGCGATAAGCAGTTTTCAAAAAAAAATATAAGATCAACACTCAGGCCTGCAGATGTTATGGTGTACGGATGAGTAGGATGGAAACATGCATCTGTAGACTTGACTGGGGTTTCACCACTTGTGGAATTAGGTGTCGGGCCTTTTACCGTAGGATAGGCAGCCCAAAAAGTTGCGTCAAGCAAAGTGACCAAACATGAGGAAACGTGTTCTGACAATCAACATGCTTTTATACCATTTGTTTTTGACACTTTCGGTTTCCTAGCACCAGAGGCTGTGGACCTTCTACATAGAGTTCAAAAGGTCATGCATAGCAATGTCATGTCTCCTTGGTCCATGAATGTTGTGTTTACGAGGATTGGTTTTGCCATCCAAAAAGGTCTAGCGCCGCAGCTTGTTGCCCGCTTGCCTTCTATTCAAGTGTAAATAATAGTTTATATAATAATGTAGTTTATGAAAAAACAACTAATGAAATACAATTTTCGTTTGAGCTACTGGAATGTTATATAATAATATTGGAACATTTTTCTTGTTCCGTCTTTATTAAACTCATATCTCATTGAATTTGATCGGATATACCTGCGTACTTTGTACACACCTTGTGTCATTTTGGAGCAAGTCTTGCTTAATCAGAAATATAAATAAAAAATATTTAAACACACTTACATAAATAAAAAATATATAAATAAAGTAGAATTTAGTCACATCATTTAATCATTTTTTCTTTTAAATTTTTTCACTTATAAATGTATGCCTAAACATTTTATTGTTATGTTTGTAATCAAGTAAGCATTTCTGTCATTTTGTTTGCATTAGTTAAATAGTTGTGTCGTTTTCTTTTTTGAAAAATAAAAGAATTGGTTATTAAGAGCATCTCTAATAGAGGTTTATTTGACTATTAACAAATGATGTTTAATGAGTAATGTGTATAGATAAAATCCACTTAAAAACTCATTTCAAGAATTCTCCATTAAAGATGTTTTAATTAAGTTACTCACATTTCTTACATATCTCCATTAAAGATGTTTTAATTAAGTTACTCACATTTCTTACATAATTAGAAAACTTTCATTATTTTGATGAATGAAATTGAATATATTTTGTTGAAAAATAAAATTAAGAAGAGCGTAAGTTCAATATTATTTTTTTGGTGGTGGCCGGGGTTTGAACCCCAGACCTTGCATATATTATGCATTGTCCCTACCAACTGAGTTAAACTCACGAGAACCAATATTATACAAATACATACAAAGCGTCTATTGTAAAGGTAAATTAGATGGAAGAGGGCTAAATGGTTTTTGCCGTGGAAGAAGACCAACAAAACCTAAAACCATTAAGTAATATAAACAATTTCCTTCATTGCATAAAAAAATATTAATTTTTTTTTTG
This sequence comes from Medicago sativa, assembly GCF_051527215.1. Taxonomy (NCBI): domain Eukaryota; kingdom Viridiplantae; phylum Streptophyta; class Magnoliopsida; order Fabales; family Fabaceae; genus Medicago; species Medicago sativa. The sequence goes on along the minus strand of NC_140755.1, from coordinate 79,874,402 downwards.
ACCGAGATATTAATTTTTTTTAAAGTACTAGTGGCTATAAATTTTAATTCACCTTTTCACTGTGAATAAATTGGGTATACAAGGTTCGAACCCCGACCTCTTCATATAATATATGCAATATCCCTAAAATCTGATATAAACTCTCTCACACACACACACACACACACACATATATATATATATATATATATATATATATATATTGATTGAATTGAACCATTAATGTTTATGTTTAAAATGGTATGTCGCTATTTAGATCGATTATATGGTGTCTTTTATTCACATATGCCAAACAATCAACATATTTATCAACCGAAGTGAAGACTAGCAATCCACTTGGTGTATTAAAAGATAAATAAATACTCTTTTTTTGAAGGACATAATAAATAAAAGATAAATAAGAAATGACAGAGATTGAAATAAAAAATAAATAAAATATTAAAAGATAAATAAATAAAATATATATAGTTTTGTTGTTGTGAATAAGAAATGATAGAGATTGAAACCCAAAAAAAAAACATTTAAAAATACCATGTTCTTAAACTTAATAAATAATGATAAAGTCATGCTTAAATTATTTATTAAATAATTGCGCATTTAGGCCTCGTAATATCAATATTAATTTGATATTTTTTATTCCAATATTTTTTATGTTATGTTTTCTAATTCAAAATTTCTACTATTTTTCTTTTAGTTCCAAACAATATCTTTTCATACAGTGGCGGATCTTAAGTTATTTTTTTGGAGGTGTCAAAAATTTGTGAATTATATATTTTGCTGTCTGTAGAAATCAACAAAATTGTTAACTGGTTTGGTGGTTGATTTTGCATGTTTACATAGGCTCTGTTTGGTAAAAATAAGCTATAAGCTAGCTGATAGCTGATAAGCTAGCTGATAGCTGATAGCTGAAAGCTTGAAAAGCTAGCTGTTTGAAATTTAAATGTTTGGTAAAATTAGCTTTTAAAATGAGTGATATATATAAAATGACATAAAAGTACACGTTGGTTTAATTTTAATTTATTTTTTTATATATATTTTTAACTAATATTTTTATCTTCAATATTTTAATTTATTTCAAAGTATTTTTTAAATTTAAAATGATAAATGTGATATATGAATTTAATTGATATTCTTTTTTAACAAATTTTATCTGACTTCATTTTAATATCTTTTATATTTTTTCTATGAAAATTATTTCTTTTTAATATATAATTTAATAGAAAGTCTCCGTTTTGGATATTTCAAAGAACTTAGAATTAAAAAAAAAAATCAACGTAAAAAGAAAGAATTGAAAAAAATCAAATAACATAGTAACTAAGAATGCAAGAACGTGGGCAGCAGATCCTTCAACAACAAAAAAGAACGTGGGCAGTTTATTTTTGTAAAAAATAATATTAAAGGGTAAAAATGGAAGAAAATATGAAAAGCTATAAGTTATATGTTGAAAAGCTACTTCAAATAGCTTCTCACAAAAAGCTATAAGCTCATGAGAAAAGCTTGTTACCAAACACATCATATTTTGATCCAACAAACTTATAAGCTAATTCAACAAGTTATAAGCTAGCTTCTCGTCGTTACCAAACACAGCCTAGTAGGGTGTGCGTGTTTGATTTTGCATGTTTGTATTATTTTGCATGTTTGCATGACATCTACATGAGATATCGGTGCCACATCAGCATCCAATATCGGTAGGTGCCACGTATATGGTACAGATGAAAAACAAAACTAAATACATTTATATGGATAAATAGCAATCAAACTATAAACCTATAATTATAATCAATGAAAAAGACTTTATTTTTTTAATAAGCTAAATATGTACAAAATCAAGGGAAAAAAACCATGGGGAAAAAACCTAATCCAGAAAAAAGAAAACATGAAAAATAAAACTATATTAAAGAGTACTATGAGAATCGTCCCTAGATCTAGTATTATAAATAAATATATGTACGTTCTATTTTTATTCATTTTTTATATATTTTAGGACGACTTAAGTAAACTTTGATTATAACCAACATAGTGCATGTGACACGCAGTGGCGGAGCCAGTCAAAAAATTTAGGGGTGGCCGCCATCCCGCCATCAAAATAAACTAAAATATAATATATAAATTATATTGCTTACAACACATTTAAGTTGTAATAAATTAAAATTAATCATTTGTCAAGAATAGTAGTAGTATTTTAACAAATTCAGCCATTGCAACATTGGTTAGTATATCAGAAACACAGCTGGGTACGAAGACAAGAACCAACAGCAATTTAGACATTGAATCACTATTTTAACAAGTAGTGGTATTTCTAGCATTGATATATACAAGAACCTTTGAACAGACTAAGGACTTTTCACATTGTTCAGAGAAAAAATTGAAATTTTTTTATGGAGAATTCTTACAAAAGAAACAATCATATGATTATTTGCAAATCTAATTAACAAAGGAACTAATTAACCAAATCACAAATCAAATTCATTAACAAACAAAAAAAATTGATTCAGAGATACACTTACAGTTTTAGGGTTTATAGAGAGATTGAGATAAAGAATTGACTCTGATTCTGGAGATTGATGCAGAGAGAGGAGATGTCGGTGCTGTGACTGAGTTCGCCGGTTGTGGGATTGTCGGCGGTGAGTGATTACTGACGGTGGTTAGTTTGCGAGGGAGAAGAGAGAATACGCGTGCGGTGCGTGCTTGGTTCTTCACGTTCTGAGGAAAATTGGTAATGAGATTGGGATAGTTAGTGAGTGGCATGATAGTAATATTAAAATTACCTCAGGGGTATTATAGTCTTTTCACAAAATAAATGGGTAGGCCATGGCATACCCCGGTCCTCGTGTGGCTCCGCCACTGGTGACACGAGTGGTAGATATTTAGGTCCTTTATCTATTTGGTTCAGTGTTCGATTCATATCTGATGCATATGGAGAAACAATTGTTGAGAGATGTCAACTTTTCAAATGAATCTCAGTACCTCAAGGAAATTAATCTTTACGTTTACGTGTGGATGATACCTTTAGTTTACCAAAAAAACCTTGATTATAACAATGACCAACCATGATATCATCATTGCTCCCAAGGTTTTCAACAAAATCTTATTTTTTTCAATATTTAGATAGAGCCTCCCAATGTAAAATAAAATAAAAATCATAAACATAATTTCAGTTTTCATTATGCAAGTTTATAATCAATTCAAAATAATTAATTTTTTTGTATATTTTCTCTCTTTTTTCCATAGTAAATGTAGTTCATTTTAAAAAGTTATCTTTATTGTCCATAACTCTCACGAAGAATTATCTCATTATGAAACTTGTAAGCATATTTTCTATACTTCATCAATATTGAAAATCATCACAATGCAGACTCAAAATATAGAGCATTAGTTATTCGTGATGACAATTAGTATTGTCTTAGTAGGAACTATAGGGCTTTCTTCATATCCTTATTTTTAAAGAAAGATTATACTATTCCCTACAAAAAAAAAAAAAAGATTATAGTAATATGCAAACTCATACACATATTTAGAGTCTTAGTGAAAACCCATGTTTATCAAGAAATGGGATTTAAATCAAGTGATCGGACTTAAGTGGTTAATGAGCTCTCTCTAAGATGAATCGTTCGCGAAAACTCGAGTTTGATTATTGATGAGAACAATTCTAGACCAGACTTAATTACCTCCTGATTAAACTTCAGATTAGTAGGATCCCTTTTCAAGATTTAGGCGAGGAAGTGTAATACTCATTAAATTAAGAGCTAGTAATATTTTATTTACTACTAACTTCAAGCATGTAATGTAATCAGCTGCTGGTATGAACGGGTATTGTTATTGATGTGAAATTTTCCACCCTGCTGCAGGTTATTAATTAATATGTGGCAAGGAGTTCAATTTTGTTTTATCTTCTGTTTTCTATGCCATTCATTTTCTGATTCGGAGGTTTTACATCATTTTTTCCTTGATTTTGAATAACTCTTGCATCATACATTTTTGGCATAATTTTATGAGAAATGCTGAATATCCATTTTGTGACAGGTAGTCTTTGTTAACCAATTATTAAAATGATACGTCATTAGATATAATTTCTAATAGATTATATGATGTCCCCCTCAAAATATATATTATATCATGTCATTTGGTTCACATATACCTAACAATTTACTTTTTTATCAACAGGAAAGAAGACTAACTCTTCTCTTGGTCTAGTAAAAGATAAATAAAATGTAGCAGTTGTTGTGTATAAGAAACAAAGGAGATAGAAACAAAAAAAAAATTGAGAGGAGAAACAAAAAAATATTAGAGACTTTTAAACTTAATAAATTGGTGATTGTGGCAGATATGTTCTCGTTAGGGTTAGGGTCGATGGAGAGGTGTGGAAGTGGAGAAGGAGGTTGTTAGCTTGTGTGGAAGAGCAGGTGAGCTGGGTAACATCTATTGTTTTGCAGAGTGGTACGAAAAATAGGTGGGTTTGACAGTTACATCAGTCCAAACACTATTATGTCAACCGTGCTTATAAATTCTTAACATCATGCCTGCGGTGAATAATAACAATCAATTTGTTAATTCTAATATTGTTTGGATCAAAGTGGTTCCTCTTAAACTTAGTTTCTTCGCTTGGCGTCTGCTTCTCATCCGTTTTCCAACTAAATCTAATTTATTTAGGACAGGGGTTCTTCATCATAATGACCAAAGGTGTATGAGAGGTTGTGGTATGAATGAAGATGTGGATCAATTATTTGCCAGATGTGATCGTTTTGGCCAAATTTGGTCCTATGTTTCAAATTGGTTAGGCGTTGTTACAGTGAATCACGACAACACTTCGGAACATCTTGAACATATTTTATGTTTAGGTGGTTTTCTTAAGCAGGCTCAATTTAGTTTGAAGATTATTTGGCTCTTTTCTGTGTGGGTTATCTGAAAAGAAAAAAACAGACACATATTTCAGCAGATGGCCGGAGGAAATACATATATTTATATGAAAAAAATTAAGTTTTATAGTCTTATTGGTGATTGAAAGCGAGATACACTGCTTTTGTTCACCATTAGCATAACTAGTGGCTTAACCATAGTTAGTGATTGAAAGCAAGATACACTAATCTTGAGTGTTTGACATCTGTCTCCTAACCATTTCTTTTCTTTCTTGGTTTTTTTCTTCTTCCGATTGTGTATGTAACATTGTAATGACACTTTTAGTCTTTGTTGACACTACTTTTGTTGGAAAAAAGCTTGTTTGATTTAGTTAATATAATCCATTTTAGCCATTTTTAAAAATAAAAAAAACTTAATAAATACTGATAGGCCAAATACCTTTGTGGGCCCTTTAAGATCGACAAAAATGAAGGTGAGAAAAACACAAGAAGGGGGGTTGAATTGTGTTTTGAAAAATTCTTCGTTTCTCTAAATAACTGAATACACTGATCAGAAGCTAAGTGAGACAGCTTCTGAAGTGATGATCAGAATCTAAATGCAGCGGAATAAAACAGAGAGAGAGAAGAAGAACGACACAAAGCAATTATACTGGTTCCTTCCACAATCCGGAAGTAGTCCAGTCCCCCTTGCACTTCCAAGGAGATTTCACTATGAGTAATATCTGATTACAAATGCTCAAGCACACAAGCAAGAGACTTCCAATGCTCAAGCACACAAGCAAGAGACTTCCTTTGCTCAAGAACACAATCAAGAGACTTCCTGCTCAAGCACAACTGCAAGAGACTTCCTAACTAAACAAAATTACACAAAAAATTGTTTAAGGTTGAACACTTGATATACAATCAGAGGTGCTCACAATACAAATCAGATACAGACTCAATGGACTTAAGAATTTCTAAGATATGACTTTGAGACACAGAAATTCTAAGTGAATGCAGAACAATTTCAGCAGAGGTTTGGTACTTGTGAGAATCTTGTGAGTCTTTCGTTCAGCGTTCTTGCATTGCCAATTCTCTAGGTCTTCACTCCTTTATATAGAGGTGTGAAAGAGACGTTGTGAAATTGCCAGCACACCAAAGAGTCGTTGTTGAAGCTTGATCTTTCACCAATGATCTTTTGCCTGATTTGGTTGTTGTCCTATGAAGAACAATTTGAAATCCATTCCTTATCCAAAGGAACATCTATGCAGGCGAGACCGTATTCTGGAGCTGTTTTCTTGTCTTGAAGTGCAGACACAAAACAGAGTAGTGGAGAACGTGGTTGTACAATTCGTACAAAGTACAATGTCAACGCTTTCGTCCAAATTGCAAACACACACCTTCAAACACCTTTGAAATGACCGTTGCAAGCTCCACTAATCCTTTGTTTGTGTTTTCGAATCCAATAGACAGCTTTTGCATTGATGATTCTTCAATTCTTGATTCTTTGCAAATCCAGTTGATATTCAGCTTCTGGTGAAATGGCTTCTGATGAGGCAGCTTCTGATGATGCAGCTTCTGATGATGCAGCTTCTGATGATGTGACTTCTGATGATGCAGCTTCTGATGATGTGACTTCTGGACCTCTTGTCTTCAGGAGCACTATTCTTCAGGAGCGCTATTTCTTCAGGAGCGCTTTTTCTTCAGGAGCAAGTTGCCTTCAGGAGCGTCCAAGCTTCAAATTTTTGTTGTTTCCATAGCTCTTTATTTGCTCATTCAGAACCAATGATGATGTAACTTTATAATTATGGTCCTGTACACTTGAACAAATATTAGCTAATCCAATTTTCAATTTTTAATACCTTGTTATCATCAAAACTCTTTAAGGTTTATTGTTAAACACATTTTGTTCCAACAATCTCCCCCTTTTTGATGATGACAAACAAAAGTATTTAAAATTGATCAATTGTTGTTAATCTAATTAACAAGTTGACTTTGGGGTTCTGAGGTTTGTAAGCTCAGAATCTGAGGTTTGTAAGCTCAAACTCCCCCTGAGTCTGATAGTCTTTAAGGTGAGGTTTGTAAGCTCCCCCTAAGTTCTATCCAGGTTAATTAAATTCATTTTGCGCGCAATAATTATTATCAGAGCTTAAAAGCAAAATTGAATCATTGAAAGAATTTACTTATAGATAAGAAGAATGGTTCAATTAACTTTACTTGAAATTTTGATACTCCTTCGTTCATTCATAGCTTATACCAATAAGGTAAAAAGATAGAAGTTTTTCAAAAATTTCAAATGCCATTAATGGGGCTCAGAGCCTTTAAATACTTGTCACATAAACTCCCCCTTTTGTCATTATCAAAAAATAAAATAAATCTAAGCACAAAAGACAAAAAGATATGAGAAAAACTCAAACGTGAGAGAGTATACTAAGCAATGAACTAAATAAATCAGAGCAAAAAAAAACATGTATATTCAATTGTCAGAAGCAGCTAAACAGTCAGAATCAGTAAGCATTCAGAAGCAAAGAGAATTAAAACAGAATGGTTTCAGAAGCAAGGACTAGGAATTCAAAACAAACAACAAACAAAAAGAAAAACACAAGGGTGTGCAACTAAGTGTTGGTTTGATGTTGTTTCTTCATCTCCTCCATTTCTTCAATCTTCTTCTGCAACAGTTCTTCAAGCTGTTGTTGCCTCTGGAGAAGAGCCTGTTCCCTTTCCTTAGCTTCTTGCTGCTGCTGTGCCATCTGTTTCTTCAGAAGCTTACACAACCTTGCTTCTCTGGTCAAGTAATCCGTTTCTAAGAAGAAAGGCTGGTTTGCCAGGAGCAGTGTAGAACTTCTTACTCTGAGACTCTGATTCAGATGCTCCATTAACTTCCTGACAGAAGCTTCCTTGCTTCTGATGCACTTAGCCCTTAAGCTTTCAATTAGCTCAGTTGCCCGGTTCTGAAGTGATGCCCAGGAGTCTTCATATGCACTTGTGAGATCAATTGTCCTTCGTTGATCCACAAGATTAAGCAATTGACTAAGGATTGTCTGAAGCTCAGAACTGATATATCCAGATTCCAGGATGTTTGTGGGTGGATGTTCAAGGATTTCAAGATCAGAATCACTGATTTCTAAGTCTTGAATAGGGTTAGGAACTGGAATGGTAAGGTGTGTTTGTGTGTTAGAAGATGAGGGCTGGTCAGAATCAATGTGTGTGGTGGAGGTTGAGGCTTGAACATTGACTAGAGAGATGTCAACATCCATGGGAGTTGGTTCAGGAGAGTGTTCAGGTAAAGGTTGAAATTCAGTTTCAGATGGTGGTTGTTGTGGTGAAGTTGATGTTTGAGTGTTGAGTTGGGGGTCAATGATGGCTATTGGTGATTGTGGGGGTGTTGTGGGTTTTTGTGGTTCAGGTGTTTGTTGATGGGGGTTTTCTGAAACAACGTTTTCAGAAGCAGCTGCTTCTGGAGTTGCTTCAGAGGCTTTTTCTGAGGTGGACTCAACATTTTCAGGAGGAATCATGTTGAGAGGTTGAATGCAAAGGGGTTGAGGGTTAAGGCGAAAGATAGAATCAATGACTCTTTCTCTTTGCACAGCCAGTTCAGCTAACTTCTCATTAACTATGTGGCCAACTGGTTCATAAGAAGTTGACGAAGAGGGCTTATCGTTGGTTTTGGTTGATGTTGATTGGCTTTTTACTGGTTTTTGAAAAAGTTGAGCTAAGGGTACATCATCATCAGAATCATCAGAATCTGATAATGATGCGGATGCGGAATCTGAAGATATATTAATTACCTTTTCTGGTTCAGGATCAGAATCCTCTTTAGCAGATTCACTGGACACCTGCAACAGTTGCTTGGCTTCTGAAACTACAGACTCTCGTAGCTCAGCAGCAATTTCCAGAACCTTTTCAGCGGCTGCTTTCTTCTCTTGTAACTCTTTTAACTTCAAATCAGAAGCAGCTTGAGCTCTTAAGGTGATATGAGGAAAATCCTTGGTTCTCCTCAAGGCTGGCTTTCTCTTCCTCTTTGGTATAGCAGGTTGATCAAGAGGAATGTCAACACCCATGATCATCCTGGAGTCCATGTCTTCAATGACTTCTTCAATAGAAGGTACTGATGAACTACCAATTTTGAGCTTGTCAGCAGCAACTTTTGCCTTTTTAGTAGTTTGTTCAACCTCTAGATATTGCTCTGCAGTCATCTTCCTTTTTGACTTTCTGCCTCTGGCTCGTGGCAGAGCACCACCATACATTTCCTCTGGAATATCTTCCAATCTGATTTTCTCATTGGTTGCCTCAAAATGTTCCTTGATATAGTACAATTGCACTTCAATGGGATCCTTCTTGCAGATGGGTGGAAAGTCCTTCATAAGATCAGACATAACAAGTGATTCACTTAAATCAGTTTGAAGTTTGGTGACTTCACTGATTAGCTTCATATTCAATAGAGTATGAGCATTAATGAATTTTCCAGTTTTTGTGTCAAGTAGCTGATCTGTGAAGCCTTGAGATTGACTGAGACTGTTCAAGATACCTCCTTGATAGAATATCTCTGAGAGGAGTCTTCCATAAGGAACCCAGGGTTTATCCAGTAGCTGACTCTGCTTCAAACACTCTACCAAGTACTTGAACACGTATTTGGGCACATTCACCTTTTCCTTCTTGATGAAGTGCTGGAGAAGGACCTTCTGAGCTAGATTTGGTTTCACACAGTCACCACTTGGAAACAGGGTCTCATTCTGAATCTTCAGAAGCATCTTGGTTTCCATGCTCAATTCAGCATATTTCTTCTCCTTCTCAGAATTGTAAATCACCAAGTTGGCTTGCTTTTTCCAAATGCGTTTTTCAGCAGCATCTGAAAGATCAATTCCAGAGTAGTATCCAGAGGCTGCAGCCTTGAGAACATACTCTATGTGCCATTGTGCAATTCTTATTGGAATACCACAGATGCTGGATCTGATTTCATCTTCAACAAATGGCGCAAGACCCATTTCTTCTCTTGTTTTCCCTTCTAATTCAGGATACATTAGCACCATTTGACTTTCCTCAGATAAGGATGCCGCTTTGTTGTAAAATTTTGCTCTTACCCAGAAGTGTCTAACCAGAGCTTCATATGTTGGTCCATTCAACATTCTGAAATAATCCATGAGTCCTTGCTCTTCATAGTAGCTTCTGATAGAACACCTATGAAAATTCAGAGAATCAAAGTCCACTGGATTCTCTATCTGAACTTGCAAATCCCATTCTTCCAATTTCATGCTTCTTCCTCTGTAGTCATATTCAGGGACCATTCTTGAAGTAGATACTGAATCTTTTCGTTGCGAGCTTGATGATGCCATTTGATGATTGACGAAGATTTGAAGAAGATGAAGATTTTAGGGTTCTAAGGTTGAGAGAATGCGCTTACTTCGCAAACGGTTTGAGAGCAAATGTGTTTGTTGTGAGTGAGTAGTGTGTGAATTGACAAAGTGTTAAAAGTAAAGCGATTGCAATTCAAAAGAGACAAACAAACATAACATTAATGACAAAATTGGGGGCGCGTGAAAAGTACTTTCAAAGCTTTTAAATCATCATTGCCCTTTTAGTTATACACCAACACATACAGGCCACGTAAGAAGTTCACAGAGTAACTACCAGGTTAGTGGGCCAGAAGTTACTTTAAAAAGTAACTCCCAACGTTTCCACTTATTCAACTATTCAGAAGCAACAAATCCAGCTTCTGGACTTCAGATGCTGATGTCATCATCAGAAGCGAGTTTTCCTCAGAACCTCAATAAAGAGCTTCTGATGGACTACTGCTTCTGAACTAACTTCAGAACCTAAAATCCTATTCAGGAGCAAGCAAACATTTAATCAGACACGAAGTGCATGTTCAAATTTTTCTTTATAAAATCAAATCTTTCAACAGTTAAAGGCTTAGTAAATATATCAGCCCATTGATTTTCAGTATCAATGAATTGTATATCTAAAATTCCTTTTTGAACATAATCTCTGATAAAATGGTGTTTGATTTCAATGTGCTTAGCTCTTGAATGCAAAATTGGATTTTTAGACAAACAAATAGCAGCAGTATTATCACAATAAATGGGAATACTGTTAGCAGTTATCTGATAATCTTCCAACTGATGTTTCATCCAAAGTAGTTGTGTACAACAACTTGCAGCTGAAATGTATTCTGCTTCTGCTGTAGACATAGCAATAGTTGTTTGTCTTTTGCTAGCCCAGGATATAAGATTATCACCCAGAAATTGACAATTGCCACTGGTTGATTTTCTTTCAATCCTATCACCAGCATAATCAGCATCACAGAATCCAATTAGCTTATAATCTAAGGATTTCCTATAAAGGAGTCCAAGATTAGTTGTTCCCTTCAAATACCTGAAGATTCTCTTGACAGCAGTCATATGAGATTCTCTAGGATCTGATTGGAATCTTGCACACAAGCATACACTGAATAAAATATCTGGCCTAGATGCAGTGAGGTATAACAAAGAACCAATCATACCTCTATACAGCTTCTGATCTACTTTAGCTCCTTCATCTTCTTTGCTCAGGTTGCACGTAGGATGCATTGGAGTGTTCATCACTTTACAATCTTCAAGTTTGAACTTCTTCAGAAGCTCCTTTGTGTACTTTGATTGATGAACATAGACTCCATCTTTGCATTGATTGATTTGAATGCCAAGGAAGAACTTCAGCTCTCCCATCATGCTCATTTCAAATTCATCCTGCATTAACTCAGAAAATTCCTTGCAAAGAGATGCATTAGTAGAACCAAATATTATATCATCAACATATATTTGCACAACAAGAATATCTTTCCCAAGGGTCCTTCTGAAGAGTGTAGTGTCAACCTGTCCTCTCTTAAAATCATTTTTGATTAAGAAATTACTTAGTCTATCATACCAAGCTCTGGGAGCTTGTTTCAAGCCATATAGTGATTTCTTCAGTTTAAAAATATGGTCAGGATATTTAATATCCTCAAATCCAGGAGGTTGCTTAACATACACTTCTTCTTCTATGACACCATTGAGAAATGCACTCTTGACATCCATCTGATATAATATTATGCCATGATTAACTGCATAGGAAAGAAGTAACCTGATTGCTTCCAATCTTGCAACTGGAGCAAACGTTTCAGTGTAATCAATGCCTTCTTGTTGACTATACCCTTGTGCAACAAGTCTGGCTTTGTTTCTTGTTACTTCACCTTGCTCATTCAGCTTGTTTCTGAATACCCATTTTGTTCCAATAATGTTCTTGTGCTGAGGTTTGGGTACCAGATCCCACACATCATTTCTTTGAAATTGATTCAACTCTTCTTGCATAGCTAGGATCCATCCATCATCTGAAAGTGCTTCATCAACTGTTGTAGGTTCAATCATTGAGATTAGTCCAATCATTGACTCTTCTTGTCTGAAATGTGATCTTGTTCTTCTTGGACTATCTTTGTTTCCAATGATTAGCTCCTCAGGATGTGAAGACTTGTGTTTGAATGTGTTTCTGGGAGGATCTTCTTGATGTGAGCCATCTTGTGCTTCATCAGAAGCAGTTTCATCTTGCGCTTCTGATGTGGGTTCAGCTTCTGGACTATCTTCAGACTCAGCTATCTGATCAGGTTCTGGAGTAGCTTCAGGAACCTGTATCTCTGCAAAACTTTCACCCTGCTTTGAAGTTTTATCTTCAAGCTCCTTGTCATCAAATTTAACGTGCATAGATTCTTCAACACAGAGTGTTTCTGAATTATACACTCTGTATGCCTTTGACCTTTCAGAGTAACCTAAAAAGATTCCTCTTTGGGCCTTGGCATCAAATTTCTTTAGGTAGAGCTTGTTGTTCAGAATGTAACAAGTACATCCAAATTGATGAAAGTAAGAGATATTGGGTTTTCTTCCTTTAAAGAGTTCATATGCTGTTTTCTCCAAAATAGGTCTAATATAGATCCTGTTTTGAACATAGCATGCTGTATTCACTGCTTCTGCCCAAAAATGTTTTGGTAAATTGTTTTCATGAATCATGGTTCTGGCCATTTCTTGTAAAGTTCTATTCTTTCTCTCTACAACTCCATTTTGTTGTGGTGTTCTAGGAGAAGAGAATTCATGGAAAATTCCATGTTTTTCACAAAAAGCTTCAAATGGCTCATTTTCAAATTCTCCACCATGATCACTTCTGACTTTCAAAATTTTTGATTCTTTTTCAGATTGAATTTGAGTGCAGAAGCTACTGAATACATCACACGCAACATCTTTACTCTTTATGAATTTCACCCAAGTCCATCTGCTGTAATCATCAACAATGACTAATCCATATCTACTTCCATATAAGGATGCAGTACTCACTGGTCCAAATAAATCAATATGGAGTAATTCTAAAGGTCTTGAGGTTGAGACAATGTCTTTGGTTTTAAAAGATGATTTCACAATTTTCCCTCTCTGACATGCACCACAAAGTGCATCTGAATGATAGTCAATGTCTGGTAGCCCTTTCACAAGTTGTAACTTACTAAGCTTAGAGATTAACCTCCAGTTAGCATGTCCCAACCTTCTGTGCCACATCCATTTCTTATCATTCACTGATAGTAGGCAGATCACCTTCTGATCAGCCAGTTCAGAAAAATTGATTTTATAGACATTGTCAACTCTCTTTCCCTTGAACACAATGGATTTGTCTTTCTTGTTGATTACTGTACAGTTGGGTTTTTCAAAAAGCACATCATAACCATTATCACAAAATTGACTTATGCTCAAAAGGTTATGTTCAAGACCATCTACCAACCATACATTATTAATTGAGGTAGAGGAATTACCAATAGTTCCTGTACCTATGATCCTGCCTGACTGGTTGCCTCCAAATTTCACATTTCCTCCCTCTTTCATTGTTAGGCTGAGGAACATGGACTTGTCTCCTGTCATGTGTCTTGAGCAACCGCTGTCTAGGTACCATGATCTTTGCTTTGGCACTGCTCTTAGACATACCTGCATCATTGACATTTTTAGATTTAGGTACCCATTGTTCTATGGGTCCTGGAAGGTTAGTACTTAAGGCTTTACTCTTCACTTCTTGTACCTTGTGCTGTGAGTTGGGTTGCTTCTGATTAACCATCACCTTAGGTTTTGGTACTTCAGAAGCAGTAACTGTCTTCTTCTGAAACTTAGACTTCAGAACCCCAGATTTTGGTTTCACCAGACTCTGAGGAATAGGTTCTGATCTTTTCAGGATCCTAACCTTTGAAGTTTTGGAATCAGATTTGATCATAGCCTTTGACTTAGAGTTCTTTGGCTTTGAAGTAATCTTAGCCTTAGAACTAGAAGCTTCAGGTTCTGATTGAACAACAGTTTCCAACTCAGCCCCTTCTGGTACAAAGAATGTTTTCAGACCTTCCTTGATGCATTCACAACAAGACTTTAGATTGGTTTTCTCCAGTTTCACTTCTGGAAAGCCAATTCCTCTGCCATTGTTCTTGTAAATGCTATAAATCATAGAAGCCACTCTGCTTCTGTCAATGCCAGATATAATGAAGTCTTCAAGAGCAATTTCATGATTACTTAAAGGTTTTTCATTACACTTTTCTTGTAGCTTCTGACATAAGAACCTGAGCTGATCTTCATATGTTTTACACATGAAGTCAAAGCCCCTAAGTCCCTGTTCAGAAGCTTTCAGATCCAATAGAGTTGATTTTTGCTGTTGTACCAAATCAGCATATTTTTCTTTTAAATCCTTCAACTCATTGGTTCTTACTTCAAAATGTGTAAGAAGTTCTTTAAGTGACTCAACAAGTTCATCTCTGGGAATTTTGGAATATACCTCATTTTCATCTTCTGAGTCTGAATCTGATCCAGCTTCTGAAGTTGCTGTTGCTACCAACCCAACAGCTACCTTTGCATCTTCATCAGCTTCCTCTTTATCAGATCCAGATTCACTACCCAAATCATCCCAGGTTGCCATTAAACTCTGCTTAATCTGCTTCTTGAGTTTGCTTGGTTTGAAGGTAGACCTCTTTGACTTGTCCTTTGACTTTTCTCTTTGAAGATCAGGGCATTCAGCAATGAAGTGACCTGGCTTCTTACAGTTGAAGCATCCCTTCTGATCTTCTTTCCTTGAGCTTCTGGAGTTACCCCTTCTGGAGAGAAACTTTCTGTTCTTCTTGGCCAGATATTGAAGTCTGTTTGAGAGCATGGCCATTTCAGCAGCATCTGGTTCAGAGTCTGAACTTGACTGTTCTTCCTCTTCAGATTCAACCACTTTGAGAGCTTTTGATGACTTGCCTTTGGATGGAAGAGCTATTGATTTACTCTTCTTAGTAGACTCATGTTCATTAAGACTTAACTCATGAACTTTGAGAGAACTAACAAGATCTTCGACACTTAAAGTGTTTAAATCTTTAGCTTCCTCAATGGCAGTCACTTTTGGTCTCCATCTGGCAGGTAAGCTTCTGAGTATCTTGCTTACATGATCAGAAGCAACATAGCTCTTCTTTAGAATCTGTAGACCAGAAACTAAGGTTTGAAACCTTGAGTACATCTCCTCAATAGTTTCATCATCCTTCATTTTGAATAACTCATACTGATGTACAAGCAGGAGAGCCTTTGCTTCTTTGACCTTCTTGCTCCCTTCATAATTTGAACAGAGAGAAGCAAACATAGCTTTAGCAGTGGATTTGTCACTCATCTTCATGTATTCTGCTTTGGGTATGGCAGTGACAAGAGCTCCTCTGATAATATGATGCTTCTTGTAAAGTTTCCTCAGTTCTGGAGTATGTTTCTTTCTATCCACAGCAGCTCCTTCTTCATCAAGGACTAAACCACCAACGCCGTCTTCCAGAATATCCCACAATTCTTCATCTAGGCTCATGATGTAACTGTAAAAATTGGTCTTCCACCAAGAGAACTCTTCAGCATCTCCATTGAACTTTGGAACTTTTCCAACACTGGTTTTCTTACTATCACTATAATCATGTGAGACATTTTTATAGCTAGTATCACCATCAGGAGGAGGAGTAGTCATGTTTTTCTCAGATCTTTGACTGTTGCACGGTTAAGTGATACACAACAGACCAAGGCTCTAGATACCAATTGAAGGTGAGAAAAACACAAGAAGGGGGGTTGAATTGTGTTTTGAAAAATTCTTCGTTTCTCTAAATAACTGAATACACTGATCAGAAGCTAAGTGAGACAGCTTCTGAAGTGATGATCAGAATCTAAATGCAGCGGAATAAAACAGAGAGAGAGAAGAAGAACGACACAAAGCAATTATACTGGTTCCTTCCACAATCCGGAAGTAGTCCAGTCCCCCTTGCACTTCCAAGGAGATTTCACTATGAGTAATATCTGATTACAAATGCTCAAGCACACAAGCAAGAGACTTCCAATGCTCAAGCACACAAGCAAGAGACTTCCTTTGCTCAAGAACACAATCAAGAGACTTCCTGCTCAAGCACAACTGCAAGAGACTTCCTAACTAAACAAAATTACACAGAAAATTGTTTAAGGTTGAACACTTGATATACAATCAGAGGTGCTCACAATACAAATCAGATACAGACTCAATGGACTTAAGAATTTCTAAGATATGACTTTGAGACACAGAAATTCTAAGTGAATGCAGAACAATTTCAGCAGAGGTTTGGTACTTGTGAGAATCTTGTGAGTCTTTCGTTCAGCGTTCTTGCATTGCCAATTCTCTAGGTCTTCACTCCTTTATATAGAGGTGTGAAAGAGACGTTGTGAAATTGCCAGCACACCAAAGAGTCGTTGTTGAAGCTTGATCTTTCACCAATGATCTTTTGCCTGATTTGGTTGTTGTCCTATGAAGAACAATTTGAAATCCATTCCTTATCCAAAGGAACATCTATGCAGGCGAGACCGTATTCTGGAGCTGTTTTCTTGTCTTGAAGTGCAGACACAAAACAGAGTAGTGGAGAACGTGGTTGTACAATTCGTACAAAGTACAATGTCAACGCTTTCGTCCAAATTGCAAACACACACCTTCAAACACCTTTGAAATGACCGTTGCAAGCTCCACTAATCCTTTGTTTGTGTTTTCGAATCCAATAGACAGCTTTTGCATTGATGATTCTTCAATTCTTGATTCTTTGCAAATCCAGTTGATATTCAGCTTCTGGTGAAATGGCTTCTGATGAGGCAGCTTCTGATGATGCAGCTTCTGATGATGCAGCTTCTGATGATGTGACTTCTGATGATGCAGCTTCTGATGATGTGACTTCTGGACCTCTTGTCTTCAGGAGCACTATTCTTCAGGAGCGCTATTTCTTCAGGAGCGCTTTTTCTTCAGGAGCAAGTTGCCTTCAGGAGCGTCCAAGCTTCAAATTTTTGTTGTTTCCATAGCTCTTTATTTGCTCATTCAGAACCAATGATGATGTAACTTTATAATTATGGTCCTGTACACTTGAACAAATATTAGCTAATCCAATTTTCAATTTTTAATACCTTGTTATCATCAAAACTCTTTAAGGTTTATTGTTAAACACATTTTGTTCCAACAAAAAATACCAGGTTAGTTCTTTAAGTTTTTTAAGTTTCAAATAAGTATGTTAAGTTGTTAATTGATTGCACCTTTCCCCTACAATCAATCTTCGTTAAAAAACGATGACATGGCCATCAAGTGGCAAATTTGATGCTGAAGGGGCAGGTTCTAGTCAGCAGAAAAAGTAATATTTTATTCAGCCCCGACAAACTCATCAATATTCATCTTCTTCCTTCCATTCACATCATTTCATCCTCTTTCTTCTACCTTCATCTTCAAATCCAATTTTTTTTCATCTCCACATTCAAACCCAAAAAAATTCAACATCTCTTTTCATTTTCTTCATTTTCAAAACCTAACACTACCAATTAAATTCCGACTTTCATAATAAAATTCTTAGAGTTTCATAAATCATAATCTAACGATCCCAACTTAAATTTTTTAGAGTTTCAAAATCTAACAACTTAATCATTTGATGGCTAAATCATTCTTGAGTTCTACCATCATTTCTCTTCCCACAAAATCTTTGAAGTAGCAGAAGAACAACTTCATAGAAAAACAATAAAGGTAGAAATCAAATCACTAGAACAAATAAAAATAGAGAAATCAAAGAGAAGAACAAACACAAATGAAGAATAGGGGAAATGGTTTTGAAGCTTAACAACACCTTGCTGAATGAAGAAGACATGAAGGGCAAACAAGGAAGAAAATCAAGAGAAAAAAAACTCAAACCCAAAAAATTAAAAAATCTATTATCTTTTTATTTATATTAATGAATATTGTAATGTGATGAGATGAATCTTGTGAAATTCCTTGACCATTTTTGGAAGAACTGAAGCAATTTCTTTCATTTTGTCTTTGGTGTTTTCTATGAAACTTGAATCAATATTGATGAAATCATCATCTTGACGGGTGTTTGTTGTGATTTTGATTATTGTTTGGTTGATATTGAGATCTAGTGTTTCCGATTTTGGCTGATGCAAGAAAGAAGAAAGAATGAGTGTTTCCGATTCCCTTCTATTTCTCTTTTTGTTTGCATATTTTTCTATTTTATCTTGTATGAAATTATAACAAATGGGTTGAAAAGGGTTTTGAATGAAAAGGGGTGAGATTTTGGTAAATGGTGATGATGAAGAAGATTAAGGAACAAATGATGAATATAACTTTTTTCAATTAAAAAGAAATACAATTTGCTGGCTAGAAGCGCCGCTTCAACATCAAATTTTCCACATCAACATTTTTGTAACGGAGTTTGACTATAGAGTTAATGGTGCAATAAATTAACAATTTAAATGACATACATATATATATATATATATATATATATATATATATATATATTTTAAAGAAAAGTTGGTAGCAAAGCACTAACCAACCCAAAATATATTGATAAAGATGTAGACAAGATACAAAAAAGGAGTGGCAAAATCACCTCCAGAACTTATATGACATATATAAAACTTAAAAAATTTAAAGGAGTAATTGAGTATTTTTATCAAACTTAAAAGACCTATAGACGTATTTGGCCATAAACACATGCTTAAGTTTTTTTTTTTTTTGAGGGAATACATGCTTAAGTTATTTGGTATATTATAAATATTTAGTATAAAATGCACATTTTTCCTTGTAATATGTTTTGTTTTAGTCCTACTTAATCCCTTAATTTCATCTCCATTTGTTAATTTGGTCTCACTCTTTTGATTTTAACCTAAAATGCCTGGGGTGGATCAACATTGTAGATGGTATACCATATCATATTAATTTATTTAATTTTAACATTTTGATCATTCTAAAACAAAAATAGACTTTTGGATCTTGCAAGATCATTGAATCTAATAGCGAACCATCAACACATAACTTTTCTTTATCTAATTCCTTCTATTTCTTTTCCTTCTTCTTGATCTTCATATGAACTTTATACCATATTTATCAAGTTCAAGGACAAAAGTCCAGAAAAATAAAAGAACATAACCCAGAAAAAATAATCCAACACCACCACCATAACCCGCAAAAAATCATACGCCACCACCATTACCGCCACAACTCAGAAAAAAGAATTACAACACCACCGCCATCGACATCATCCCATCACCACACCATCATCAACATCAACATCTAATCTTAAAAAATATTCAAAAACCAACATACCTAAAATCCTTCAAGATCCAACATAGATATGAGTTTCTTGATCTTATATGCTTTAATTTCTTCAATCTATTTGTTTTCTTCGTTTAATTGTTTATTTGTCGAAAGAGAGAGAGATGAAGATAGGATATTATGTTTAGCAAACAATGAATTGCAAAAGTTATAGCCCAGCATGCAAATATGAAACAAAGAGCAACAATCCTTTTTTTGGAATTAAAACAATGAATTGACAAGAGCAATGGAAATAAAATGAAGCAACATGGAGCTTAAAATGAAAAAGACATAAGAAGCTAAAATTGAAGCAATTAAAACAATATTCAAAGGTTTCACAAAAAAAAAAACAATATTCAAAGGGAGAGGACGTTTTTAAATAATAGTTTAAACACACTTTTATCCCTCTAACTTTCCATTAGTTGTGATTTTGACCCAAAAATAACATTTAAATCCCCTAACTTTTTCCCCTTTTACAACGAACAATTTTGATTTGGTCAAAACCTATGTGGCTTCTCATAATATTAAAATATAATGAAAGAGTTTTTTTTTTTTTGACAAGAATAATGAAAGAGTTATTGACATATGACTAATGAGTTTCTTTTACAAAATTTGTGTAAGGTGTTGAGTCGGAGAAGTTGAGTATTTATTAGATACTACTATTATAAAATAATAAATAAATGATATATACATGTAAGTCTCATTTAAGTACCAAAAAAGTATGATTCCGTTGTTGATGCTCTAACATTTCATACACCTATTTTCCAAAAAAAAAAAAAATCCAATATCCAATTCCAAGATAATACACGCACTAGGGTCTCAGCCAGAACTTGTATTTATTTATTGTAAGATATGAGATTTAGGCACTACTGATTACAAATAAGGTTAAATAATATTTTGAAGTAGAGGAAGTATAATACACTTTAAATTAAGGGTAGATAATATTTTATTTACTACTAACTTTAAGAATGTAATGTATGTAATCAACTGCTGGTATGAAAGGGTGTTGGTACTGATGTGAAAATTTTCACTCTATTGTAAATTAGGAATGTGGCTAGGAGTGTGATTCTGTTTTGTCCTTGAGAAATGATATCTATATAAACATTTTGTGACAACTCTCTGATACATACATTTTGTTTTTATTTCCTCTCTTTCTTTCCCTCTCTCTCTATTGTTTTTGACCAATAAAAAAAATTAAAAAAAAGTTGTCACAAAATTTATCTCAAATTGTTGTTCAAATATCATTCCTCTTTGCATTTTTTCTATTCACTTAATTTTCTGGTGTGACAGGGACTAATCATCCATTGTTATTAATTGTGGTTATTCATAAGAGAACTTGAAGTCAACAAGGTGAATAGTCTTTACTAACCAAAAATTTTTCATCTAAAGGAGCCAAGATAACCAATCTAAATTGGTTACAATTTTTAGACAAACTTAGGATATGATCTGGATTCTATTGATTAATTTATATATTTATATATAATATAATATCTTATTTAGCTTACCGAAAAGCTAAGAATAAGAATACTTGAGCTGTCTTTCTCCCATTCCCATAAGTATGAATTTGTCTAATATATATGTAATATTGCACATGTTAAACGTAATAAAAGTAATAACTTTTTATTAAAGAACAAGAACTATTTATTAAAAAGTTTATATATTTAAAGTAACAAAAAAAAAATTCAACAAACTTACTATTTTGAACTTTTTAAAGTATGTAAATTTACACATAATACGATAGAAAAACAATATAAATATTTGTGCCTTTCATTACATAAGGAGATGAATCAGCATAGATCCCCTAAGCTAAGCTAACCATTTTCCATAGACGGAAAAATGGGTCGCTACATTTTATCTTTTCATCATCTTCTTTTCTCATCACTTCTTATTTTCATCTTGATGCTGAATCATGTTCATGCAAGCAAAAATGTAAGCTAGTTTTGCTTCTTAATTACATATGTACATTGTAATTAAGATGATCCTTTCATTAATTTCATAAGGTATTGTTTTTTTACTATTATTCTTTTTTTTCAGTGCTACATTGTTTACATGGGAGCACACTCACATGGTCCAACTCCTTCCTCTGTTGACCTTGAAACTGCTACATCTTCTCATTATGATCTACTGGCTTCAATCTTGGGAAGGTATATAATAATGAGAAAAAACTTTCGATTATAATATTCAGCTCAAGCTTTTCTTTAGAGGAAATTGATTGATTAACTATTATATACTGATCATTCACAGTAAGGAGGAGGCAAAAGAAGCAATAATTTATTCATATAATAAACAGATCAATGGCTTTGCAGCTATGCTTGAAGAGGAAGAAGCTGCACAACTTGCAAGTGAGAAAAACAAATTTTGTAGATCTATCTAATGTTTAAATTTTTCAGCTTCATTACATGATGTTTTCAACTTTATTATGCAGAAAACCCAAAGGTGGTATCTGTGTTCTTGAGCAAAGAGCATAAACTACACACTACACGTTCATGGGAATTTCTTGGATTGCATGGAAATGATATCAACTCAGCTTGGCAAAAGGGAAGGTTTGGTGAAAATACCATCATAGCTAACATTGATACAGGTACTAAACTTTATAATTTTACCACATTCAATGTTCTATAATCCAATCAAAATTGTTTATTTAATAATAATTACCGCCAATGCTTCGTTTTATTTTTATCTTTCTCTTTCTATCACACCAAAAACTTATCACATTTATCACGTCACCTTCTCTTTGTCTTTTTCTCTTTGATAACCCTTTGTCTTATTTCCTGTCAATTATAGGGTTTTGTATATAAAAATAAATATATCAGTCATAGGGGATATATAAAAATAAATATATCAGTCATAGGGGATACTGGGATAGGGAATCGTGTACCTTTCTTTGGATTTGTGTATGAATCATCGAGTCTATATTTGATTTTGATATATTTTTTAGATTTATGTCTTAAGTATAAGGTTTCAAGTTTCTTTTATTAGTAACAAAAAATGGTGACTTATTCTTTAAAAAAAAATGGATTTAGTTTTTTTTTCTCTCTTCAAATTTAGTTTATTTCTTATATTCTCATTTCTGGTGAGGTATGTATTATCCTAGAAAAATTGTGTACTTTTTCAACAATTAATAGAAATTGATCACATGAGTAAATTTATAAATGGTATTCATAAATTAATTTTTAATCTACCAGAGAATTCACCCATGTTAATTTTATTTTGTTGTATTCTTCAAGGTTAACTTAGAAAAAACCAACAATTTGTTTTTGTTTATAAAATAAAATTCATTCATTTTCATGCAGTTTAATATTTTGTCTTGCATTTTCTGGTCAATCTTCGGTGGCTATATTTTCACGTAACTTACACCAAATCTAAACCTTAAAGTTAATAAATCTCACTGTTCATATTAATGAATTTGAAAAATATTTTCGTTTCTGTGTACTGTAGCTCATGTGATCAATCTCACCTGCATCTTGCTTCACATATCTCCATCTTTGTTGTTCAACACATAACATATGATCTTAGTTTATATTGCTTAACGCATAAATTGTGAGTTTCGCTTTCCGCTACATATCACGAAAAAAGAAATTAGAGGAGAAGAAAAAAATTAGTTTACCATTTTCTTTAAAGAATATTAAAAAAAGAATGTTCTTGTCGTTTCTCCTTTTTGTTTTGGATTTTATTGAACGCTGCTACGTTAAGATCATGAGAAACTAGCCAGTGAAATATAATATTGGTCCATTCAGAAATAAACAAATACTAACATTATGGTATCTCCTCTAACATTATGGTGACTTGACAGACCTTTAAAATGTCAAAAAAAAAAAAAAAAATTAAATGATTTGCCCTTTTTTTATTTTTCTCTTTCTTTCTTAGATTTACTTGGAGACAAAAACAACAGGCTTTTTTGAGTTGGCAAGATGCTTTCTTGACTTAATGATTGTTATCACAATACACTATTTTATTTTATCACAATACACGTGGTAATAATTAAGTCTAGTGCAGTTCACGAGTCAAAGAATTTCAATTATTTTTATTAAATTAGATACTATAACATTGACAGATTCAATATTATAATATCCATGTGAAAGATCTGTTTCTTTTTTTATTAATGATTTTATTAAACTTAGATGACTTAATTAATTATTCAAAATACCTATTATCCTATTGTTTGGATTAGGTGTTTGGCCCGAATCAAGGAGTTTTAGCGACAGAGGAATTGGCCCAATTCCAGCAAAATGGCGTGGGGGTAATATCTGTCAAATTAACAAACTCAAAGGTTCTAAGAAATTTCTTTGTAACAGGTTCCCTTTCAACCTACATCCCTTTTTTATGATTATCTTGGACTATACAATTATGCTTAGTACTATTTTTTTTAAATTGCACATTAAGTTTAAATAATATTAAAATCGTTTGTAAAAGAAAATATTAAAAGGAGATTATTGAACACATTAGATGATCTATTAAACTGGTCGGTCCGATGTTGTTGCGACAATATTGAGGGAAATAGAGGAAGTTACTCTAACAATCTTTCTGTTGATTAACTGCCCTACATAAACATATCAGGAAGCTAATTGGAGCCAGATTTTTCAGCGATGCTTATGAGCGATATAATGGCAAACTTCCCACATCGCAGCGTACAGCACGTGACTTTGTAGGTCACGGTACTCATACACTATCAACCGCCGGTGGAAACTTCGTACCAGGTGCAAGCATATTTGGTATTGGCAATGGTACCATAAAAGGAGGTTCACCAAGAGCTAGGGTTGCAACCTACAAAGTGTGTTGGTCTCTAACCGATGCTGCTAGTTGCTTTGGTGCGGATGTATTATCTGCTATTGATCAAGCAATTAATGATGGTGTTGATATAATTTCTGTTTCTGCTGGAGGCCAATCTAGTACAAATTCTGAACAAATTTTTACTGATGAGGTTTCAATAGGTGCATTTCATGCGCTTGCCAGAAATATATTGTTAGTTGCATCTGCGGGAAATGAAGGACCTACCCCTGGAAGTGTTGTTAATGTTGCTCCTTGGGTATTCACAGTTGCTGCTAGTACAATTGACAGAGACTTCAGCAGTACCATAACCATTGGTGACCAAATAATCAGGGTATCATTCTTAATATTCTGCTTATTTTTTTGACAAATTATTGCTGTTAATTTATTATTATACTAGTAAAATAATTGTTTTTTATGTTATTTTTTTATTTTTAGGGAGCCAGTCTTTTTGTAGACTTACCACCTAACCAGTCTTTTACTCTAGTAAATTCTATTGATGCTAAATTTGCCAATGCCACAACCCGAGATGCGTAAGTGTAAATTCCAACAGCTTCAATTGCATTCATCATCTCCTATTTTTTTAAATTCACGATTATGATTATGATTGTGACCACACAAGTCTTGCTCATGGTTTCTTACAACTAATTTTTTATCTACATATTGTTGCAGTCGATTTTGTAGACCAAGAACACTTGATCCTTCAAAAGTGAAGGGTAAAATAGTGGCATGTGCTCGAGAAGGGAAAATAAAATCAGTTGCTGAGGGTCAAGAAGCTTTATCTGCAGGTGCAAAGGGAATGTTTTTGGAAAATCAACCAAAAGTTAATGGGAAAACACTTCTTTCTGAGCCTCATGTTTTGTCTACTGTCGGTGGAAATGGGGGAGCAGCAGTTACAGCACCTCCTCGTTTAGGCGTAACTGCCACGTAATTATTAATTACATACATGAACCTTTTTTTAGTGAAATTATATGCACCCTTCTTTCCTTCAAAAAAGAAAATGGACCCTTCTTGTAACATCATTAAATCACATGTTACAAGATTAAGGGAACTATTTATACATAATCATATATTTTTATTTGCAGGGATACAATAGAGTCGGGTACAAAAATAAGATTTTCCCAAGCAATAACACTCTTTGGAAGAAAGCCAGCTCCAGTTATGGCTTCATTCTCATCTAGAGGACCAAATCAAGTTCAACCATATATACTCAAGGTGTTTGTAGTACACTAGAATTTGTTATCTACTCGCTATATAATGACATGTCAAGTGAGAGTTAGAAATTCCACATTGAATGAAAGAGTAGGCGTTGAACAACGTATAAGTGAAAACACTCATATACTTAAATGTTTTAAGGTTTCGGGTTAATATGTGATGTCCAACCTGAGTTGTATAGTTGCTCTTAACCCAATGAGATGAATTAATGTAGCGTTGCTCTCCTGAAATATAGCACTCCTTATTAATTTATGTTGATTTATCAATATGGTTTTTGTTTCAGCCTGATGTAACTGCGCCAGGTGTGAACATACTTGCTGCCTATTCATTGTTTGCAAGTGCATCTAATTTACTAACAGACAATCGCCGAGGTTTTCCGTTCAATGTAATGCAAGGAACTTCTATGTCTTGCCCTCATGTTGCTGGGACTGCTGGACTTATCAAAACACTTCATCCTAATTGGAGTCCTGCAGCTATTAAATCAGCTATCATGACCACTGGTATTTCCTCTCTTATCACTCACATGCTACATATAGGAGCAAATCCTAATCATATATTAGTAATTGATAGTTGATTTAAGTTTAAGTTAGAAAATATTGCATATTCATATGTATGATTATTTATCAAGATTGTAAATGATTTATTAAGTGCAAATCCTAACCATATATAAATTCATGAGTAATGCTACCAACAATCACTCTATCATTTTCTTTCCAACTTTCATTCTCTTATCCATTGAAATTCATGTGGGTCTTACTACTTTATGTGGGGATCATTCCCAAAATTGTGTGAGAGAGTGTTAGAATGAATATTTCTAGCATTCCTATAAATTCATAATTCATTGATCAATGGAAAATAAAGGCAGAACAAATTGATTTCTGATTTTTAAAATGATTAGTCATTACTTACTTGTCAAAATATGTTGGCTTGCAGCAACCACAAGAGATAACACCAACAAGCCTATAAGCGACGCATTTGATAAAACACTGGCAAATCCATTTGCTTATGGTTCAGGACATATTCAACCCAACAGTGCAATAGATCCTGGACTTGTTTATGATCTAAGCATTAAGGATTACTTAAACTTCTTATGTGCCTCTGGATACAACAAGCAACTCATTTCAGCACTTAATTTCAACATGACATTTACTTGTTCAGGAACTCATAGCATAGATGACTTAAATTACCCTTCAATCACGTTACCAAATCTTGGATTAAATGCTATTACTGTCACTCGTACAGTTACCAATGTTGGGCCGCCAAGTACATATTTTGCTAAAGTTCAATTGCCTGGATATAAAATTGTTGTTGTACCAAGTTCCTTGAATTTCAAGAAAATAGGTGAAAAGAAGACATTTAAAGTTATTGTGCAAGCAACAAGTGTGACTCCAAGGAGGAAATACCAATTTGGAGAATTGCGATGGACAAATGGAAAACACATTGTAAGGAGCCCCGTTACTGTTAAGCGCAAATGAAGGATTATTTCTGAGTTGGTTCAGTTATGACAATAAAATGTAGATGCATATATGTAAATGCATGTTTGGCTATTAGATTATACCAGTTTGCTTTTGTTATTTCATCAATTTTGTTGCTGTTGTTGCTTGGGTATGTATGGTAGTCTAATGAGTTTTATAATAAGTATATATGCTTAGTAATGAGTATTATAATAACTAGTGTATATGTACCCTAATAATTGATGTATATGAGAGTATGGTATCAATATATCGTGCACAACCATAAGTGATTTTAAATTATAAGTATTTCTTTCTATTTTAACTTTCACACTGATTTTTTATGTACTAAGTAATTAGATAAATATTGTTTAGTGGACTAGGTTATTCAATTGATGCAAATGTTTAGTGGACTAAAGATAAAAACAAATTATTCAATCTTCAGCATGTGTCATTAAGGAATGTGATTGAAAGGATATATATTTCATAGTTTTAAATTTCGATTCACCATTTTTAAGCCAACATCTCCATTTCTTTTTAAGACACATGCATGCAGAACTTGTGTTGTTGGCATATGCAGCAGGAACTCCCCAAACGCCTCCGCCAGTTGCTTACCCACCTTCTTTGTCACAATGCCTTGCTAATAACTTGTGATCTGTATCCAAAAAGGCACTGCATAGCTGCACTTGTGATGTCTCCTCTTCTTTGTTCATAGCTCCGATTATCTACATGTGTTTATTGAAAAACCATGGCCCTCCCATCGAAATTTTTTGGACATCAAGATGGTGAAAAAATTGGAATACGAACCTGCACAAATTTGCTTCCTTAATTGACACACACTGGAGAACATACGCTTTCCTTGTTTTCCCTCAACACACATTGCCGCATCTACACGATTTGTAACCAACATTCGCCGTGCTTTTCTACTCTTTTAGAGAATCACAACTCCGGGGATCCAGTTACATGTCGTGATAAATAAAGGTAAGAAACTCTTCCCCGTGTGATCAATTTTATTCGCTCAATATTTAGACATGATTTCTAAATTAAATTCGTTCATTGATATCTTCTCCATTGCTTTAATTTTCTACGCCTAATTAAATGACGAATTTATTTCCAGCATTTTTGCATTTAAATGATGAATTTATAACCATTACTACTGATGTTCACTGTTTTTCATTTTCATTTTGAGGTAGTAATTGGTGCAATAGAAAGGGAGAAAGAAATTGGTGTAAGTTTGTTCATTTGTACAATCTTTCCATATGGAATTTTCAAAGCCAAACTCTAACCACAAAGCTTATAACTGAAGAAACAACAGAAAGACGAGAATGTTAGTATCATTATTATATATTTACATACAGTAGACAATTTCATTGAGTTAGTGAAGTTGTCCTAGTCTTATCATGTGAAGTTGCTTTCCCACCAAAGGTGATTTTCCTATTGCAAGCATCTTACATACTTGATCCATGCTTGGTCGAGAAAGTGGATTCTGACTCAAGCAAGCAAATGCCAATCTCGTTATCAAGATAACCTCCTCATCAATTGGTTCTATAACTTGTTGAAGTCGTTGATCTAAAACATCTATCAACAACATATTATCAGCCGTTGGCCTTGTAGATGGTGACAAAAATAATGAAATGAGATCTCCTGGATGTTTTCCCATTATGATTTGCAAAGCAAGTACTCCAAAACTGTATACATCACATTTCTCATTCACTTCCATTGTTTGTGCCAACTCTGCAAACAAAGAATGAGTTTCAAATATAAGTTATATGTTGCACAAATATTATGTAAAAAATGATATGATAATTTCAATTTCTATATAAGAGGGGAAATGGTTCTAACCTGGAGCTGCATACCCAAAAGTGCCTGCAAATTGTGTCCAACTATGTAAGTCAGGCTTAAGAAACTTAGCTGTCCCAAAGTCGGAGACATGAGCTTCATAGTCAAGATTGAGAAGAATATTCTTGCTCGATATATCACGATGAATAATAGGAGGTGAGCAATCATGATGCAAGTACGATAAAGCATTGGCCACACCTTTAACAACATTCACCCTCTTTTCCCAATCAAATGCAGTGGCTTGTGTGTCATTGTTTAGTGTTTGATCTAAGCTTCCACCTTCCAAGAACTTGTAAACCAAAAATGAGAATTTAGAATGTGAGCAAAATCCGTGAAGCTTTATGATGTTCCTGTGTTTGATTCCTGTCAAGGTTTCAATCTCACTTATAAAAGACTTGCAACTGATCAAACATGACATTTCTTCATCTGTTACCAAATGAAGCTTCTTCACAGCAACAACCAAACCTGTTGATAACTCTGCCTTGTAAACATTTCCTTGACTTCCAACTCCAATGAGATATTTGTCATCAAAATTCTCAGTAGCTTCAATAATATTTTCAAACATCATTTTTCCATCATCACTCCAAATTGAAAATAGTACTCCCCTATGTGCTTCTTCAGTTTGCCTTTCTTCATTTGGTTTTTTTCTTCGAAACAATATATACATCAAAGCTCCAACCAGAAACAACACTAATATTAGAGCTCCTAAAGCAATGAATACCGATTGAAGGACATTTTTGCTCTTTTGACTTTGGCTTGTAGTACAAGGAACCAAACCTATGATATTTCCGCATAAGCCGTTGTTATTTTTGAATGATTCAAATGAAGCATTAAGAAAAGCCGGAATTTTCGGTAGCGGACCTTCTAACTGGTTGTCTGATATATTAACAAAAACCAAATTCCTTCCAAAATTTTGAGGAATGGTTCCTGAAAGCATATTATGTGAGAGATTTAACTTTGACAACCGCACCAAGTCTGCAAGACCTGTTGGTATATTTCCTTTCAAAAAATTGCCACTGAGATCAAGAGATTCCAAACCTGAACCAAACTTAATTGGAATAATTCCTTCAATTTTGTTTCTGCTCAAATTCAACATTCGTAAATTCGGTAGCTCTACAAGTTCTTTTGGTATCGTGCCACTCAACTCATTTCCTCCGAGATCCAACTCTTGAAGTATTTGCAGCAATCCAATTTCTGTTGGGATGTTATCTGAGAAATGATTGTTGCTAATCTTGAGATCAAATAAGGATTTCATGCCTCCTAGTACTTCCATTGGGAGTTTCCCAGTCAATTGATTTGAAGAAAGATGAAGCACACCCAGCTTGGTTAAACCAATAAAATCTAATGGTATAACACCAGAAATATTGTTGTTAGATATTATAAAGGTCTCAAGATCAAGAGACTTCCCCCAGTTTGGTGAAATTTGTCCATGAAATTTATTGTCACTCAGATCTAGGTATTGCAACTTCGGATATACACCAAAATCTTGTGCTATATCACCTTCTATTTGATTCACCTCCAGCCTGATTCTTTCAATGCTAGAACAGTTTTTCAAACTTGTTGGTATTGGACCGGTGAAACGGTTGTGATCAGCATTTAATAACATTAAGGATCCACCAGAGCATATTTGAGACGGCAAATGGCCAACAAAATCATTTTCGGACACAATAAAGGAAAACCAATTGGTTATGTCATAAAGACCATTTGGAATTCTACCATGAAGTTTATTGGTAGCTACTTCAAAAACAGTGAGCCGCTTCAAATTTCCAATTGAAGCTGGAATAGTTCCAGTGAGGTTGTTTTCTTGGACACTAAGGACTTGCAAATTGATCAAATTTCCTAGAGACACAGGAATTGGTCCAGAAAGATTATTACTTCCCAAATACAAATAAATGAGATTTTTCAAGTTTCCAATAGTGGAAGGAATGGATCCAGAAAGGTGATTGATATCAAGTGCAAGTTCCTTCAAATTAACCAAGTTTTGTATGGAATCAGGGATTGAACCAGAAAGACCTATGCTATCAAAGTAGAGTACGGTCAAGCTAGACATGTTCCACAAGGAATGTGGAATTGGACCAGACATCTTGGTGTTATTAGAAAGGACAAGTGTATCTAATTTGCTCAAGTTCCCTATGGTTTCAGGGATACCACCGGATAGAGAGTTTCTTGACAAATCAATATAAGCAAGATTTGTCAACAACCCAATTTCTTGTGGAATGGAACCAACTAGGTTACTTTTTTGAATTGATAGAAACAATAATTTGTTTAATTTTCCAATCTCAGGAGGAATAGGTCCACCAGACAAATTGTTGCCTCCTAAAGCAAGATATGATAGATTGGTTAAATTTCCTATGGTATTAGGAATTGTTCCATTTAGTTTACAAAATGAAATATCAAGGTTTTCTAAACTTGTTAATGTAAACATTTCTTGTGGGATTGAACCGTCAAAATAATTTCGAGAAATAATTAATGTCCTTATTTTTGACATGTTACCAATTTGTGGGGGGATGGTTCCGTAAAAGGAGTTGTTGAAGATGCTTATGGTGAGGAGGTTGGGAAATGAAGAGAAGGTGAGAGAGTGAAGTGTACCTTTTAGTCCAAAATTTGCAAGATCTATGGTAGAAATTAAATTGGATTTGTCACACTCAATTCCTCTCCATTTTTTGCATGGATTTGTGGTATTTTTCCAAGTTGGCAAGAGAGCTTGGCTTTGGTTGTCAAAGCTATTTTTCCACTTCAACAAAGCTAATTTTGCTTCACTGTCTTCAGCTACACAGAGTGTCGAAAAGACACAGAGAATTATGAATATAATCATGTTCAACTTGAGTAGTACCATTATTCAAGTAGCTGGATTTATTTTTACGAGTTTTTCACGGATCTGTATATATAAGTTTGAACTTAAAGCAAACAAACTAAAATGTAACAAAAAAAAAAAAGCAAACCAACAATGATCACATTGATTTTTTTTTTAATTGACAAAAAGAAACTTATTGCATTTCATTCATAATAATAGTAGAGATAGAAGATGAAATCATAATATGAATATGGAAACTAGCTTGACGCAAAGCCACTCTAGCAAAGCTATGAGTGGCTTCATTGGCTTATCTCCGAATGAACCTAACATCAGAGGTTACTAAATCAGAAGCTAACAGACGTCTGCAATCATTAATTACTGCGCTAAAATTAAAGACGCCACTTTTACTACCATAAAGACCATCTACCACAGTTTTGGAGTCAAGCTCCAAGACCACAATACCTAGTTGCAGATCGCGAACCAATTGCTGATAATAAACCCAAAGCCTCACCCAAATTCACATCAAGAAGCGGAGTCATCCATTCAGTCTTGGCTAAAACAAAGCGACCTTCATCATCTCGAATGCAAACACCAATACCGACTTGATTCCGAGCTTGAGAGAAGGACGCATCATCATTACAAGTAAACCTACCGGGACTTGGTTTAATCCACTTCAAATCATTTGGGGTGTCCGGATTATGAGGGATAGGATGCCGAATAGTCCGAGCATTCCTCCACTAGTAAAAAGAGAACCTGCACGAGCACAAATAACTAGAGGTGTTTCAGTAATGTTTCATACCTTATTGTTTCGGGATGCTTCCATATACTCTAGAGGGTCACACTGGAAAAAAAAATTTGCTGCTTATCCAGGTGTTGTAGGATAGCAAACACATTGGTTGGAAAGCTGACATCAATATCAAAAACAGCCATCAAATGGCTCCAGAATCCAATGCGATATGTGCGTATATATTGTCGCGTCTTGTTAACGAGTATTCTTGAACACTTCCAAATCAAATAAGGGAAATGCTCACTTTTGCTCTCAAGCACAAGTTAAAAAGCTAAATATAGAATTATTTTCTTGGAAATTGTGTATTCAAACATTACAAATGTTTAAATATTTATACTTTCAATACAAAATTTATTTCTTATTTCTTTTTATAGTTTCTTAACTTGTGCCCTTAGGGCACAAGTTAACATGACCCATCAAATAATAATTTTTTAAAAATATCAAATATTTCAATTTTTAATACATCAAATACACATATTTTTATAAATACTTACTATTTACTCTTTCCATCTCAAAATAATAGTCATTTAAGGTTTGTGTACGATTTTTAAGAAAATGATTAATTGTGTTGTTTTCAATGATAAAATTAGTATGACTTACTAAAATATCTTTATTAATTGTAGTTAGTGGAGTAGTTAAGTTGGATGTAAACACATATGCTTGTGACAAATAAGATACATCATGTCGCCATGAGCTTAGACCAGTTGGTAGTGATAATGCATAATATATGCAAGGTCTTCGTAATATTTCAAGATTTGTCGAATATTGACATCAATGGAATTATAATTTCATTTTCAATTCTTTGTTCAATTTTTTTAAATGGATTTATTTATATTTAGTATTTTGTTTGTTGATTCAAGAAAATCAATAAAACGTTGTTTATGGATCTAGCAATACTACCGGTACATAAAAGGATATCTATGTATACCCGTTCTATGAAAAATTTGGAAAAAGAATAGGTATTACATGAAATTTAATAAATAAGAGTATAATAATGAAAAAAATGTTAAATATTATATTGATATTTTAATGTGACAATTATTTTTAAACAAAGAAAAAATATTAAATAGACAATTATTTTGATACGGAGGTATAATCTTTTAAAAATGCCCTGAAACACTTGTTCCCATTTCCTTGGATGCGATTGCATTTTTCTTTTGATTAGATGCGATTGCTTTGTTCTTTTTTTTTTTTTTTTCTTTTTCTTGGTAACAATTGCTTTCTTCTTTTGACGGGATAAGATTACTTTTTTCTTTGAGGGGAACAAGATTACTTTTTTTTAGTTTCTATCAAAAAAAGATAAGATTACTTTTTTAATGATTACTTATTCAGATGACCCTATAATCTCTCCTTTTTTTTTTTTATCAAAATGTCCCCACACACGTAAATACTATACATTTTTCAATTTTATGCATTTTTTTTTTTAAACACAAGAAATGCTAACATTTATTTTAGGGAACAAGAAATGCTAACATGTGTTTGGCTAAATTACATATTTGGTTCTCAAAATTTATTTATAATTTTTAGTTGGTCTCGTAACCGATGATTGTTACATTTACGTCTTTTAACATTAGTTTCGTTAACCAAATTGGTCCATTTATGTTACCATAGGCCTTATTAATTAATCATTTTAATTCTAACCATTTGATCTTTATGTTAAAAGATAAAACATTAGATCTTGAATGTCCATTGAATTTAACGGTGAACCATCAACACCTAATTTATTCATCTCTTTCTTTCCTTCGCTTCTACATTATTATCATCGTCAACTCCATCAAACAAACCAAAACTTTTTTCCAGAAAAAGAATAGAAATAATAAAAAAAAACTAAAATATTATCAAATTAATTACTTCAAAAGACCCTCTATTTCATGATCTTTATTATTCTTCATTCCAAAATCTAAGAACCTGTTGAAAAAAATGTGGGTGAATGTTTGTAAGATGGGTTTGTGATTCCATAGTTCTTTACTCAAACTCGGTGAATCCTTAGTTTCATCATCATCTTCATAGAAAACAATGAGCGAAATAGAGGGTATTTAATTATGTTCTTCATGTTCAACATTTCTTCTTCTTCACCTTAATCCATCTTTGTTCTTTCCAGTCCATCACTTCATTTTCTTTGTCGTTCCATTACCAACCACATACCCAAATGACAACTCAACCATAAACCCCTGAATGTTTAAGAAATGAATCAATTAGAACCTCACCCACCAATCCAAACTCAAAAAGCAAATATTTTTTCACAACCCCATCATTTTTCACACGAAAGAAAAAGGCTTAATTAATGATTTGGTCCCTTAAAGTTATTTGTTGGTTACATTTTGGTCCCATAAGTTATTAACGTTACAATTTGGTCCCTTAAGTTATTTGTTGGTTACATTTTGGTCCCATAAGTTATTAACGTTACAATTTGGTACCTTAACTTATTTTTTGGTTTCGTTTTGGTACCTTAACTCTTCCTCCGTCAACCACTCTGGTCCTTTATGTTAGGATGAATGTATTAGAGTTAAGAGATCAAAACGAAACCAACAAATAAGTTAAGGTACCAAAACGAAACCAAAAAATAAGTTAAGGGACCAAATTGTAACGTTAATAACTTATGGGACCAAAATGTAACCAACAAATAACTTAAGGGACCAAATTGTAACGTTAATAACTTATGGGACCAAAATGTAACCAACAAATAACTTAAGGGACCAAATCATTAATTAAGCCAAAGAAAAAACATACCCGTTAAAGATGTTTAATGGTGTGTTAATGATTTGTTGTTATTTGAGGAAATTGAGAGTGATGGTAATGAAGAAGAAACTAGGCATGGCAACGGGGCAGGTTTAAGCAGGCTTATTATGCTTTCCTCATTAGAAAGAATATATCAAAGCTTGGAGGTTTACTTGGACAAAAATGCATATTCATAATCTTTCACAATTCATCCATTTCGTATCAAAACCAGTATGGATTATACAATAGTAGTACTAAGTTAACTGATTTTGCTTGTAAATTTCTTAGGTGATGAACTGTTTATGCTTCAATAGTTTATATCATAAGTTTAATATGGGTCAATTTGAGTTATTTGATGAATGTATGAAGACTTTGATGAAGACGAAGAAGAGAAGTAGAGAATAAGAGGAAGAAATATACAAAAAATTAGGGGATGATGCATTAGTACACATGTATGATCTAATGATTGTATTTTTTTATTTTAGAAAGATCAAAAGGTTAACATTAAACATTTTAATGAGGTCTTTGGTGGATCACGTACAATGTGTATCCACCTTAAACATTTGGTTAACATTTTTGACAGAAATGATTGATATGACTACCGGAATATAAGTTCGGGGCCCAAAACCTAATGTTAATTGGTTATGTGATCAAAATAAAAACAATAAATAAGTTAAGGGACCAAATATGCAATTTAGCCTAATTGTTTTTAGTATATCAAAAATAATATTATATATTGAAAATTTTGCAAATTTATTCCTTAAAAGATTAAAAATTATTTTACTAATTTTTTTTTTGTGGTGGCCGGAGTTCGAAACCCGGACCTGCATATTTTATGTATTGTCCATATTAACTGAACTAAGCTCACGAGGGCACATGTTAACTTGACGCTTTAAATATTTGATTAGATATAGATATTTGGCAAATCATTTAAGTATTATTCAATCTGGCATTTTCTTGATACTAAAATTGGTCACGGGCCTAGCTTTGTTTTTAGTATTTAAGGAAAGCTTTGCTTCTTAACTAATGCCTCAGGACACTAGTTAATATGACCATTTCATAAATTATCTCAAAAATTTTATTAACTAAATCAAACAATCAATAGGATATTTAATAACATGAGAGAGAGAGAGAGAGAGAGAGAGAGAGAGAGAGAGAGAGAGCTCCAGATAAGGGCAACCGTGTTGGCACTCTTTTTCGTCGACGGTGAGGGACATTGGGTAGGATAGGATTCCATTCAGGGAGAGATATATTTGGGGGTGAGGGATAGGGATGGATGGTTCGTGGTGAGTATGCGACGTCGAAAAGCAATTCAACCATATGATTGAGGACATGACATGTTTTTGGGAAGGCTCTAGGCAAAGGGGTTTGGGTTCAAACATGTTTAATCGGTTTGGAGGTCAAGGTTACCGGTTCGGAGGAGATTGCGATCAAGGTTTAGGTTTTCAACAGGAAAATGCAGGTACGAGAGGGATGATTTTATTTATGCACATTACAATTTGACTTAACGTGTACATAGTTCTTTTAACAGAGGGAGATAAGTGGTGCGTCGTGAGAGACATGGTGCTCGTAGGACGAGATCGAGTAAGAATAAGGATGCACACAGTGTTATACCCTAATTTTGGACCTAAAAATACTTGCTCAATTCTTCTTTTCTTGCATTTTAAGTCATTTGAAATTGTCTCTGATCAATTGCATCTTTCTCTGCATCTTATTTCATTGTTATTTGCAAAATCCATGGAAAAGGGTATTTTAGTCATTCCCTGCATTCAACTCATTTTAATTTTAGAAAATTGTTTGAGTCTCTTCAATTGGTGTGTATGAGTCCTTGTTTCAATCTCATGTCAAAATTCATTTAAAAAATATCAGTTGGGTCATTTTTTAGTCAGTTTAGCCCCTAGGGGCATTTTGGTCATTTCCTATGTTAAAATTTCTTTCAATCTTTGAAAAAATTGTCCCTAAGTCATTTCAATTGGTTTGAATGAATCTTGCTTTAATTCCCTGTTAGAATCCATTTTTAAAAATTGCATTTGAAGTCATTTTGAGTCAGTGTAGCCCCTAAGGGCATTTTAGTCTTTTCATGTGTAAAAACCCTGTTTAATTTCTAAAAATTGTCTCTGAGTCTTTTAATTTGCTTGTATAAACTCTTGCTTTAATTCCATGTCAAAACACCATTTTAAAATTACATCTGAATCATTTTAAGTCG
Organism: Medicago sativa; assembly: GCF_051527215.1. Classification (NCBI taxonomy): domain Eukaryota; kingdom Viridiplantae; phylum Streptophyta; class Magnoliopsida; order Fabales; family Fabaceae; genus Medicago; species Medicago sativa. The sequence goes on along the minus strand of NC_140755.1, from coordinate 79,837,177 downwards.
TTTTAGTCCCTAGGGGCATTTTGGTCATTTCACGCAAAATTTTGACAGAGAGAGGTTACTTTAAAGTACCTCGTTTAAGTAATTGGTTCGTTTTAATCCGTTTTGTCATTTTTAATTGTTTCACTTTTCGTTATTTTCAAAATTACATTTTTTTACCAATTTTATTTTAATTACTTTTTGGTCCTTTTTGTCATTTGGTATTTTAGTCCATTTGTTAGTCCAAATAATTTTCAGGTGCCACATGTCCTACTCCTATTGGTCCAAACGTTCCCACATCACCTATATAATAGGTCCCATTGGTCAAGGTCAAAAAAAACTAATCATTTTCTCACTAATCTTTTTTTTACACAAAAATCACAAAATCATTTTTTTCCTTTTCCCTCTCCCTCTTCTCTTTCTAGCCGCAACCTCCTCTTCTCCCACCACCCTAACAAACTTCTCCAACCACCTCCATCACCACCCTAACAAACGCTAACCACCTCCATCTTCATTTTCAACCACCACAACAACCTTCAACCACCACAATCTCCACCCTAACTAACTTTTTTTTTTTCACTTTCTCTCTCTAACAACCACCACAACTTCATCTTCAACCTCACCTCAACCTCCATAACCACCACCTTCAACCTCCATAATCACCCTAACAACCTTCAATCTTCTCCAATTCATTAATATCCATCATCATCAACCTCCAATTCACCAATTCATGTCATTCAATTACCAATTCGAATCGGACTCATTCCAAGCCACAACCATCACGTTTGGTACAACCGAATCTCAAGGGGAGAACATCAAGTTCAGACCGTGAATTTCAAGAGAAGAAATACGAGCTACGAAGGCACCACAATAACGACGAACTAGTGCAGATCCGAAGAAGGAAGGAAAAGAAAAGATCGAGCCAAAACTGCAAGAACTTGAGGTAATTCTTTTTTGCTTTCTTTACATGGTTACATTGTAAGTCTAGAAAGATTGAAATATTGTTTTGAAATCTGAATTGAGAATCGAATAGAGAGAGAGAAGAGAGGGAATCACGTTTAGAAAGAAAGAAGATTTGCTTCAATGGTTTTTTGTCCCTGTACGTGATACTTCTTTTTGCCATTCTCCTTCCATTTGATTCCACGTATGCTAGATCACCATAATACCATGGTCCCTCAGCTTCTCAGTGTTTTGATGTTAATCATGTGGTTCTTGTACCTTCTGTTATGGATTTGGGCCTTATGCTTTGGGCTTGGGAGTTTGTTTGTGCTGAATTTCTGTTTACTATATATTTTGGCTAGTTTGACGCGGTTAAATGCGAACTGCACCCCCTGCCATGCCTAAAAGCTTTTGAAAATTCCACCAAAATACTAGTAGTTCTTTTTATGCTTCTTGATGATTTTTGATGTGTCTTACATGCCAAGTCTTGATCGCAACATGTGAAAAATATTTTGATTCTTGATTAGTGATTTGTGTCAATTTTTGTTCGAATCTTGATCAAATTTCTAACGCTTTTTTGCGAAGTTGTTGTGATCAATTGTTGGCATGGAACGTTTGTTTTACATGTTGAAAATTGCATCAAAAATGTATGTGAGTTTGTTTGTGACTTTTGTGACTTTTCGTCAAATTTTGTGGATTTTTTTTTTTTTTTTGCATATTTCGGTTCCAATATTTTGGCTCGTGATAATTGGTGCTTGATGAATAACTTTGAGATATCGTTTGGTGTTTAATTTGGAATATTTGGTGCTGTTTTGTGATGTATGATGTTGATTTCTTGTATTGCAAATTGTTTGAATACTACCATGTGCAAATTGGTGCAAAATAGGTCTAAAGTATGCCAAAACTTTTGAAGCTTGATGTTGCCTTGCAAGTTTCATATCATATGCTGAAATAAAACTCTTTGGAAATTTGCAAAGGATATGAAAATTATAGGTCATAATCTCGCTTTCATGTCATGGTAAATTTTAGGCATATTTTGCCACTTTAGTGTTAATTCTCATCGATTTGCTTAACATTTTCTTACCTATCCCTTCTATCATTTTGTGCCTTATATTACTAACCATTTTGTTTCATGTTTCATGAGCATCTTTCATCATCTTCATCTCATCATCTTATATCCTTGGTTTTCATCTTTTTTTTTTACTTTAAAGTTCATGCAAAAATTAGAATGTAAAAACTTAGGAATTTTTGTACTTTACTATTATGCAATTTTAAAAATCTTGCAAGACCATAGCATGTATCTAGGCCAATGATGTAAAGGACAATGGACTCTAATGATGTACACCGACACAAGCACCGACACACGCACACACCTCACTTTAGATGTATGGCTAGGATATGCATGTTTAGATGTATGTTTAGGATTGAATGCTTTAGATGTATGTCTAGGAACTTTGAAACTTAGAAAAAACTCTCTTTTCCAAAAAATATGAACAATATCACTCAAATAATTTTCTAAATAAACTTTGGGAAAAATCCCATTGATTTTCCTTTTATTTTCTTAAACAAAAATCTTAACAAATTCTTAATCATACTTAGACTTTTTTGCAAAATAACTAATTCAACCTCACAATTTCACAATCTTATGCCCTTGAGGCCTCTCCCTTTCATTCTTCAAAATTCCAATTTTCAAACTTAAAATCAACCAACGAAAACAAAAACATTTTTTGGAAGAGAACTACGGTGGATTTGATCCCTTAAACGGGTACGTAGGCAAGGAATCAAAATTCCTTCAATTCAAATAAAATAAAAATTCAAACATTCTTCTCCCTCCAATTCTTCACTTAGTAAACTCTTAGGTGTAAATATCATTTTTTCAAATAGCATTTAAAAATAAAGCGCGCGCGTAGAAAGTAAAGACGGTTCCTATAGGTTACTATAGTCGTTATGGGTGCCTAACACCTTCCCGTAGCGAAAACAACTCCCGGACCTCGATTCTCAAGGGTTTTGCTTATTTTTTCCCTTCCCAAGAAAAAATAAGATATCAAAGGTTAAAAAGGTTCAAATGTAATCAATGTTTGACACCCGAAAACCAAGATAAAACACACAGTACTTCAGCGCCATTTTACTTTACTAATTTTCTAGAACAGATTCTTTTGTTCTTATTTCATAAGGGCTTTGAGGCACGTGGAATTTTGTCACACTTATACATTGTTGCAAGAGAAATGTTGGTGGTCAGGCTTACAGTTTTGTAAGGTTTTGATAATGTGAGAGATGTGGAAGAAGTTAACTAAGGCTTTGAACAATGTTAGCTTTTGTTAGTTTTAAGTTTGGGCTAGTGCAGCCCATTTTGACATATTGAGAAAGAAGGACAAGGAGGTGGAGGGGAAGGATACAAGGGGTGAGGGAGAAAAAATTTGAGAATAGAGGGAGAAAGGAGGTTGCAAGCTAAGCAGGTGATTAGGAAGGCTGAGTTAGTGGTGGTGAATGAGAAGGCGACGAGTAATGAGGAAGAAAATGAGGTGAAATGTTTAGATATAGCATAGGTGAAAAGGGTGGAACGTGTGTAAGGAGATATGGAAGACGTGGGAGGGTCAGATAGGATGTCATATGATTATGTTGCTTTAGGAATAGGGGGACGTATCTGCCCTATTGGGCCGAATGCCTTCTGTTGTGGGTTATCAACCCACCTTGGGTACTGAAGTGGGTACTTTGCAAGAACGAATTACTTCTAACAAAGAAGGGTCTATAACTTCTATTCAAGCAGTTTATGTACCTACAGATGATTTGACCGATCCTGCTCCTGCCACGACTATTGCACATTTGGATGCTACTATTGTACTATCAAGAGGATTAGCTTCCAAAGGGATTGATACTTTGAAGAAGAGGAAGAAGGGTGATGATGTTATTGCTAAGAGGAAATACAACTCAGTTAAGTCGGATGTTAAATGGTCAAGAAAAGGAGTTGTAGCTATGGGTTTTGAAGGGAGAAACATACCATTTATTCAATAGAAGATTGTGGATGATGATTTTCATGTCATTTTGATGGGTGGTGACAAAGTGTTCATAAAGTGTTATGGTAACAATGATGTACTTAGTATTTACAATGATGCGGTGGATTTTTTTAGCCAATTGTTTCATGAGTTGCGCCCTTGGACACAGAAGGAGGTTGTGTACGAAAAAGGTGCATAGGTGCGTTTTTATGGACATTGTGCACATTGGAGTAATAGACATAGTCTTTTCCAATACATAAGTGGCATCTTCATCCTGTATGCACATCCCAATACATGTTCTATTTAGCTGCTCGAAAAAGAAGGCATAAACGTTGTATTTGAGATGACCACCTTGAGGCTGCTGCCACCTAGCCGAAGCAGTACTCAACATTAACGTGTAAGAGTACTTATCATGGACTACACTTGCAAAAGCTTACAACACCAGCGCTAATGTTGTTTGTTGAACAATGTTTGTTGTATTATAAGAGTGACGTGCAAGTGATAGAGAAATGTTTGCCATGCTCCAATCCTCCATTAAGTGGCGAGTTTGATTGATAACTTGTGCACATGTCTCTGATACATCTTTCCATAACTTGAGATTTCTATGCTTCCAAAGGCTCCAAAGGAAATCAACCAAATGTTGATAGAGGTTTTGCGAGAAATGTTGTAGAAGCGCAAAAATAGTTACGACAGCTGAATTTGAATCAATACAAAGTGGGAGATATTGAATTTGAGTGATAAAATTATTATTAAATAGATGGTACAATTGGAAAAAGATAATTAATATTTGTATTGGTGAATGAAATGAGTCATTCTTTTTGGGATTTTTTTTTTTACAAATGGATCACTCGTTGTGGAATGGAGTAAATTATTTTTTTGAAAGAAAGTATATATTAACTGACTAGCATTAATTTTTTAGATTAATTTTTATGCATTGACAATATAATTTGTTTTATACATGTATCATCCAGTGATTTGATTGGATGCATGTATTTTTTTTTTACACCGCCAATGTATAAAATTAAACTCTTTTGTTTGGATACATTAAAACGAACGGAATGGAGCGGAATGAAATGGAAGGGAACAGAGTGGAATGAAATGGAGCGGAACAATTACTTCATTCCATTGTTTGAATATTTTATGATGGAGCGGAACAAATTATTCGTTCCATTATTTGGAAAATGGACGAAACGGAATAAGTTATAAATTATTTATTCCATTTTTATCCTTCTATGAAAAATATTGTTACATAAAGTTAAAACATAGTATCTTATTCACCGAAAACACTGTTATCTTTAAACGAAAATGACCAAGGTATTATAATTTATATAAACAGTGCTAAATTAAATTAATAAAAAAAGTAAAAATATTACATGTTCTTAAATTAGAATATAATTAGATGAACACATAAAAAAAAGAGTAGTGATATATGTACAACCATTTTGGACAACTTTAATGACAACTTTCATTTTCTCTCTTTTCATTGGTCCAAAACAATGGAGAGAGAAAAAGGAAGAGAGAGAATAAGAATATAATGTGAGTATGAGAGAGAAATTTGTCAAAAAAGTTGTCAAAAAATGGATGTACAAATATTATTTCTCTAAAAAAAAGAATATAACAGGATGAAAGAGAGAAAAGCTAATCATCAATAATTAATTAGTATAAAAAAATGAAGCAAATGTTTCTCTTTGAAATAGAAAGTGGCGCATGCTGTTTGGATCAAAGAACCACTATTAGGTTCAGAAATAATGGTGGGTCACTGTGTTGTTATTTAACGTTAGCAATGTTTATAATCATGAACTACCGAAAGCAAAAGTTAACATGCAGATTGAGTGACAATGACATTGTAGATCGAAGAAACACATGACAAGTTTGAGGAAAAATTGTAAAGAAGACAAGATATCTTTATAATTTAGCAAATAAAAAATTAACATATTAAAGATTTCATCTCATTCCGTCCAAATTAGAGGGTAAACAAAATGGGAGTAAGTGATGGAATGTATTCCATTGTGTTCCATTCCATCCTTTTAATGAATATCTAAACAATAAAATCTTAACTCATCCCACCACATTCCATCTCATCCCACCACATTCCATCAATCTAAACATGGCCTTAATTTTTTTTGACATAGCTATAACTTTGTAAAAAATATAAATAAACAATTCAGTAAAAAAAAAATTAACTTAAATAATGATATGGTTGATAGGTTGAATCGATACCAATACCATTGTATAAAAACAACTTTAAAGTTAACCATTAACTAACTACTTTTTGGTGGGACCCTTTTTATGACAAAGTTACCCTTAAGAATCCAATTCTATTTTCAAATTTAAATCTCTGCCTAAATTATAAGAAATTTACTATCTTTTAGTTGAACATTTTTTTCTACATATTATCCCATAACAACCTTTTTTTTTAAATTTAAACTAGAAGACAAAATAAAAAATATATAAACAGTGAAATACAATATAAAAATGTAAATATGTGATTGTTTTTCTGCTAGTAAAAAATATTTGGAGAAAAGAATTGCAATCACAACTTAAATCAGGGAAATCTATGCGAAATTTTTGTTAACAACAATGTTAGTATATTTTTCTTTTTCCTGGGACCTCAACCATGAACTTTAATCTTTGAGTTCAAATCAGTTGAGATATCAAATCCTCTTTCAACTTTGTTCTTTAAATTTACAAAATCAATCAAACTCTTGCTAATAAACCGACATCTTTGAGAGACATAATATTCATTTTGCTTTCCTAAAAGCTAATAATAAATTGTACCCAAAAAAAATTAGACTTCAGATGTCTTTTATCCCATATGCCCATTATATACGACTTTCGTTACATGAGGAAGGGAATTAAGCATGGGTCGCTCCATTTTATGTCTTCATCACCTTCTTGTTTCCTCACTTCTTATTTTCACTTTGTTGCTGATTGATGTTCATGCCAGCAAAAAGGTAAAGCCAGTTTTGCTTCTAATTAATCACACGCAAATATATATACTTTGTAATGAACCTGTACATTGTAATTAAGATGATGATTTCGATTAATTTCATTAGATATTGGTTTTTCATATTTTACAGTGTTACATTATATACTTGGGAGCACATTCACATGGTCCAACCCCTTCCTCTGTTGACCTTGACACTGCTACATCTTCTCATTATGATTTACTTGGTTCAATCTTAGGAAGGTATATATAATAATGAGAAAAACATTTCAATATTCAACTTAATTTTTCTTTAGAAGGAATTAATTGATTAACTGTGTATGTGTATGTTGATAATTGATCATTCACAGCAAGGAGAATGCAAAGGAAGCAATAATTTATTCATATAATAAACAGATCAATGGCTTTGCAGCTATACTTGAAGAGGAAGAAGCTGCACTAATTGCAAGTCAGAAACATAATTATCATAAACATTTTGTAGATCTAATGTTTTAATTTGTCAACTAAATAATTCTCATTTTATATATTTTTTTCCAACATATATGCAGAAAACCCAAAGGTGGTATCTGTGTTCTTGAGCAAAGAGCATAAACTACACACTACACGTTCATGGGAATTTCTTGGATTGCGTACAAATGATATCAACTCAGCTTGGCAAAAGGGAAGGTTTGGTGAAAATACCATCATAGCTAACATTGATACAGGTACTTAACTTTATAATTTGACCACATTAGTCCTATAATTACAATTTTTAGAAAAACATTCCCCGTTAATTAATTAATGATCATCGACAAAATATGTTGAGAAATGTAATTATCCAACCAGTGTTGTCATAACTCACAGGACCGATCAGTGGGGCTGAAAACCGACCAATTTGTTGGTTGGTTCGATCATGGTTTTTTCTTAGTAAAATTAGACTTTCAATCATGGTCTCATCAATTAGACTTTCAATCAAAATTTTAAAATATTGTCTCCAGCTTTAAGTATAAGTAAAAAAGTATATGTATCCAGTCCTTATTAAACCAAATACATAAGAACTTTTTTTTTTTATATAATTGTACTTGAGGAGTAATTTTTAGATGGTCACAACAAATAGGATTTGATCACATCCAATCAAAAGTTGACATCTCAAAAGAATCTAAAGCGAGAAAATTTGCCATTAAAATAAAAGAGAAATCAGTATAAAGGAGAAAGAGAAAGAGGAGAAGATGGCCACACCGGCATCGATGGCTGGGTGGAAGTAGGCGTGATGGTGACTGCAAAGACAGAAGCAACAACACACTCGGCAAAACCCACTTGGGTTGGCTTGGTGGTATTGACTTGGGATCTGGAAATGTGCTCCTCCTCGAGGTCTCAGGTTCGATTCTCTCCACTGCCAATTTAAGTGAGCTAATTTACCTTATTAAAAAAAAAAAAAACACTCAGCAAAGTATGTTTTTTTGTTGTAACCAAATTCATAGAGCAAGCCAGCCTGAACATAACTCGGCAATGACAAAACTCAACGAATTGACAAAGCATAAAAAAAAAAAAACACACTCAGCAAAGTATGTTTTTTTTTTGTAACCAAATTCATAGCGCAAGCCAGCCTGAACATAACTCGGCAATGACAAAACTCAACGAATTGACAAAGCATCATTTTTCATATTCAAAAGAGTAATCTATTCAGCAAGGACCAGAAGTAGAAAACGTTGAAGCGAACATAAGTCCCAAAACCTTCCCTTTCAAAATCGCGACTTAAGTCCCAAAACCTATGATTTTGCGATTTTAGTTAGCTTCAACAACTCAAATTCTTAGCAGAATCCCAAAATAGGCAAAATCGTACAAAATCGTATAATATCGTGAAATTCTTTCAAAATCGCATGATTTTAAAGGATTTTGTTCAGCCTTTTTTTTATACGGGTCAATTTTTGACCTGGTTCGTCAAATGACCCGATTTGTACCCATGACCTGGTTCTATAAATACCCATGACACGGTTCAGCTATAAATAGATGTCATGGATTTGATTTATTGTTTTTTCATTCTTTAAGTGTTTGTTACGCATTTCTTTGCCTTGAAACTTAATAGTCACTTACTCACTTATGATCAAGTATTTAGTCCAGTGATAGACGTTTGGCAAGTGCACCAAATACTATCGAAGTAGTAAAAATATTGATCCCACGAGGACTGTTTTTAACTTCAATAATTCAATTGCGTTATAGAAATAGGATGTGTAAAGTTTATTTAGGTTTTGCCACTAGGAAGTAGATTTGGTTTGATTTTATGAATTCAAATAAAAGAAAATAGATTTGATTAAGAAAATAAGGAGAGAGATGAGATCAGATCCGTCGAATCCTCTAAGTTCCCCTAATTGGTATACCACACCTATTTGTTATGAATCTTCTTCTAATTTACGATGATTAACAAAATAGCTCTAATCAATCCCTTGAATTAGAACCCTCTTCTCAAACTACAGCCCCCAATCCCTTGGGTGGTCTAATAATTCTTGAAGGTTTTATCGAACGTTAACCTATTATCACTAACAAACGATTATCTATTCCTAGACTAACCCTGTTTATTAGAACAATTCAATTAGGTCTAAGTCGAAAGCCATGGTCAGTGGTCATTCGTTCTCACAAAATCAAGTTATATGTGATCAAGATATAAAAAGCATTAAGAACAATTGAATTGAATAAACTAGAATTGAATTCATAAACAAAATAGAGTTTCACAGCAACATGTGTCAATTAGGGTTACAAAGATTCATCTCGGATCTAATCTCTAAGAGATTTAGCTACTCATAATCGAGTTTACAAATAGCATAATCAATGAAATAATTAAAACATACATGAATTGGTAAAAGGTTGAAGAAATCGCCCTTCTAGCCGTCTCCGATGTCTCAAAATCGCACTTTGCTCTCCAAAATCGTAACCCTTGTTCTTCAGGATTAGTGCAGTATTTATAGAGTTTTGGGCCTGAAAGCATAAAATCGCGCCGCGGCTGTATTATGGCGCGCTGCGATTCCTCTAAAACAGGGAGATGTGAAATTTCTCTTCAAAAATCGCGGCAAGGCTTGAATTTGGCGTGGCGCGATTTGCTTCAAACAGACTTCAATATTTCAGCTTTTTGCACTCCAGAACAGTATAAATTGCATGAGAACTCTATCAAAATGTCACAATAAGTCCTAAAAATTACGTAATGACAGCATGTCATCATCAGACATCTAGGATTTGGCTTCAAATATTTGTCTAGATTGTTTAGTATTATTATGACTACTAAAGAATATTTGATATTTAGGCTTTGAGTCATTTTTGTATATGTATTCTGTGGACTTTGAATTTTGAGTCATTTATGACTATATGCAATTTATAACATATATTTCGCATTATTTTTCTTTTGGTAGAATCCTCGATTTTGATTGCGATTTTACGATTTCCAATTTTACTATCCTATATCAATTCTACAAAAGTCCTTGAGTAAAATCATTCAATTTTGATTGTGATTTTACGATTTGCGATTTTGTTATTCCCTTTCGACCTGAATCAAAATCCCGATTTTTGGTAGTGGCCGGGGTTTGAACCCTGACCTTTGCATATTTTATGCATTGTCCCAACCAACTGAGCTACGCTCACGAGGACAAAATCCCGATTTTGACAACCTTAAATATTCTTTGTAATCAATGAAGAAGTTAAAAGACAATTGGATATGTTAATATTCATTTTTAGTATTAATAAAAATAGTATAATCTTCGGGTATTGTTTGTTTAAAAGTTATACACTATCAGTATATCACAACCAATTAAGTTGTGACTAACTGAGTGCATCTTTGCTCCATTTGTGTTTGCTCCATTTGCTCCTTTTTAATTTACAGATGTGTGACATGTGGCAAAAACAAATCTAAAGGCTGAGATTAAAAGACATCATCACATGCTTTCTCCACTCTTGGTCACCTAATCCCTTTCTCCTCCACCTCCTTCATTCCCCTTTCAATTTCCCAGTTTCATTGCAAAATCTATAACCACAATTTTGACGAGATTAATTAATCAAAACAGAGGGTCTTTCTAAAATTGAAGAACAAATTAAGTAATTAAAATTAGAATCACAACAAAGGGATTGAATGGATTTTAAACTGACAATCCTCTTAATCCTTTAGGTTAAAAAAACGAGTCTTAAGGGATGAAAACCAACATCTTTGAGCTTGATTTAAACCATGAAAAAGAAAATACAAGATTTTGATATTTTGGATTTCGATTCTTAAAACAGTGATTCAAAAATTCCTTATAAGTTTGTTATTTTTGATGAACTTGATAGCGCCACCGGTGGATGGAGGCAGAGGTGCGGCGTCGGCAGCGCCGTCGATGGGGAGAGGGAGATGCACAGTGATTTTGAGAAGAGGAAGAAGGAAGGTGCGTTGCTGTATCAGAGATAGCAGAAGAGGAAACGCGCGTGGCTTTTCTAATTTATAAAACAAGTGTATTTTTTCAAATCTTTTAATCTCAGCCCTTGGTTTTATTTTTGCCACATGTAACACATCTAAGAAGCGAACAGGGGTAAATGGAGGCTTCTTAAATGGAGCAAAGATGCATTCTGACTAACTTTATGTGGTTTAAGGCATAACAACTTGTGATAAAGTTAGTTGCCATTTCTTTTAATAATTGTTTGCTTATAAATACATTTGCAACTTACTAGGGATTTGATTGAATGTTGTTATATTACAATAATGAAACGTAAGTATAATATATGGTGTGAATTTGGACTCAAAATCACACCAATAAACTTAGATGTGTGGAGCAAAATGGAAGGAATGATCAATATTAAAGTAATATCAAGCAACAATAATAGTGGACCTAGATCTAATCCAAGAACCAAATGTAAAGTACAAAACCACAAGCATAAGATAAAGAGAGAAGAGGAACAAACACACCAAGAAATTTTATACATTGATCTCTCAAATCTACTATCAATGAGTTCTTTATAAAGAGATACAAAAAGGTTACAAGAAATTAACTTCAACAAGCTCACAAATAACAAACCCTAATTGCTATCAATCTCTTCCCAAGAACAAGAGACTCAATGATTTCACTCACCAAGGTGTTTACAAATGTTTTCCGAGCACGGAGAACTGTCACCAGAGACCCTCAAGCCTAAAATTATCTCCTTTGATTTTTCAAGTTTTTTCTCTTGAAGCTTTACCCAAAACATGAAGAATGAAGTCTTATATAGTGCACAGATTCTGTCTAAATTGTGCCACGATTTCACATTAGTACATAATGCAATACTAACGTTATCTAGAAATCGTGTCACGATTTCATACCTCCGGGCCACGATTTTTGCCGAGTCAAAACCTCCAAAATCTTAACCAATTCGTGTCACGATTTCTCCAAATCGGGACCCGATTTTTGCCGAATTTCAATCATCAATTTTGAGTCAATTCTCAATATTTCTCCAACTTGACTCTGAAATGATGGTGATGTCAATTTAACCATCAATCACCTTCATTATTTTATATATGATCTTATGTATATAATTTAAAATTTATGGTCATGTCTATATTATGTAATTTAATATTTATGGTTTTGCGTAATTTATGATCATGTTATTTAAAGTAGGGTGTATAATACTTGTTATAGAACAATCGGATTGTTTTTTATTTTTGAGTAATTTATAGAACAATCGGAATTGTTCTATAAATTACTCAAAATTGATAATTCAAGTTGGAGAATTGTTTTTTATTTTTGTCTCAAACCGCAAGCTTTCTTTGAGTAAGCAAAGATGCTTTCTTGAATTGTTAGTATAAAAAATTATTTTATATTACGACAATATCTTTGTACTGAGTTAAGATCCTTTCCATTTACAATTGTTCCCATTTACAATTACACAATGTTTGTAATAATTTAGTCATGTGGGTCACAAGTTACAAGAATTCCAATTGACAGATTCAATATTATAATTTTTTTTTCTCTAATAATATGGTGAGGCCGACGTTACCCTCTCTTGTTTAGGGGGTAATTATCCTCTCATGATATCAACCAATCAAAATGTAATATATATATATATATATATATATATATATATATATATATATATATATATATATATATATATATATATATATATATATATATATATATATATATATATATGAGTCAATTTGATTGGTTGATATCATGAGAGGGTAAATACCCCCTAAACAAGAGAGAGTAATCTAGAAAAAACCTAATATATATATAATCTTCGTGTGAAAGATCTGCTTCTTAATTAAATAGACCTAGATGCCTAAATTATACAAAATACATTATCCAATATTTTGGTTTAGGTGTTTGGCCCGAATCGAAGAGTTTTGACGACAGAGGAATAGGTCCAATTCCAGCAAAATGGCGTGGGGGTAACATCTGTCAAATTAACAAACTCAAAGGTTCAAAGAAAGTTCCATGTAACAGGTTGAATATTTACTCCTCTCAAAAAAAAAAGTTTGAATATTTGCTTAGTTTTTGTATAAGTAAAAACATTGTATTGATTGTCAGAAGAAGGCAAATTCCTTACAAATAATCTGATCTAGTTTTAACAATACTGATGGCATTAGAAGGAAAAAAAAAAAAAATTGTTCATTATGCACGCCCGCTCGCTCTAACAATCATTTTATTTGTTGATTAATTGCACTACATAAACAAACCAGGAAGTTAATTGGAGCAAGATTTTTCAACAGAGCATATGAACTGTATAACGGCAAACTTCCTCGTTCACAACAAACAGCACGTGACTTTCTAGGCCACGGTACTCATACACTATCAACAGCAGGTGGAAACTTCGTACCAGGTGCAAGCATATTTGGTATTGGCAATGGTACGGTGAAAGGTGGCTCTCCAAAATCAAGAGTTGTAACCTATAAAGTGTGTTGGTCTCCAAAAACCAGAGATGCAAGTGCTGCTATGTGCTTTGGTGCTGATGTGTTAGCTGCCATTGAGCAAGCAATTAGTGATGGTGTTGATATAATCTCACTTTCAGCTGCTGGCCAATACCTTAAAAATCCCGAAGATATTTTTACAGACGAGGTTTCAATTGGAGCATTCCATGCACTTTCTAGAAATATATTATTAGTTGCCTCTGCAGGAAATGATGGACCAACCCCTGGAAGTGTTGCGAATATAGCTCCTTGGGTATTCACAGTTGCTGCAAGTACAATTGATAGAGACTTCAGCAGTACTATGACCATTGGCAACAAAACAGTCACGGTATCCTCCTTAATATTCTCATATTCCTCTTCTAGTTTTTTTTTTTTTTTTCAATTATTATTGATCTTATTAATTTATTTATTATTACTATAGATTTGGAATAATTGTTTTCGATATTTTTATATTAATAGGGAGCCAGTCTTTTTGTAAAGTTGCCACCTGACCAGTCTTTCACTCTAGTCCATTCTACTGATGTTAAATTTGCCAATGTGACTAATCAAGCTGCGTACGTGCACATTCCAAAAGTTTCTTTTTATCTTCCAAATAATCTGTGTATAATTAAGCATTTATTGATGGTTTTTACTAGAACATTTTTATATGCATATCATTGCAGTCGATTTTGTAAACCAGGAACACTTGATCCTTCAAAAGTGAGTGGTAAAATAGTGGAGTGTGTTGCAGAAGAGATATTGCCAAATAACACTTTTGTATCTGGACATTTGTTAGGTACTTACTCATCATTAATGCCATATTATTCGTTTTATATAAATATTAATATTTATTTATATTTACCTACAGGATTTGTCACAAACTCAGTTTCTCAGGGTAAGGAGGCTTTTTCGGCCGGTGCCGAGGCAATGATTTTGAAAAATCAACCAGAAATTAATGGGATAACGGTTCTTTCTGAGCCTCATGTTTTGTCTACTGTCAACTATTATGATAGGCATCAATTTACAAGAGGACATAGAATAGGCGCAACCACCACGTAATTATTAACAATATATACCTTGCTATCAACAAAAAGAAAATTACTCATCTTGTGACAAGCTTTTAACATTGTGACATCATGAAATTACATATTACAAATAAAGGCACCATTTATACATAATCACATACTTGTGTTTTGCAGTGATACCATAAAGTCGGTTACTAAAATAAGAATGTCAAGACCAAAAACACTCTTTGGAAGAAATCCAGCTCCAGTTATGGCATCATACTCATCTAGAGGACCAAATAGAATTCAGACATCAATACTCAAGGTGTCATACACTTGAACTAGTTATAAAGTATCTATAGTACTCTTTGTAAATTAATTTTCTTTTGTTTCAGCCCGATGTTACTGCACCTGGTGTGAACATACTAGCTGCCTATTCGTTGTTCGCAAGTGTGTCTAATTTACTAATAGACAATCGCAAAAAATTTTCATTCAATGTAATGCAAGGAACTTCTATGTCTTGCCCTCATGTGGCCGGCATTGCAGGACTTATCAAAACATTGCATCCTAATTGGAGTCCAGCAGCTATTAAATCAGCTATCATGACCACCGGTACACACAAGCACACACAATACATATATTTTCTATTAACCACAAGAGTCCTAACTTATTTAATTATACATCCTTGCAGCAACTACACTAGATAACACAAACAGGCCAATTCAGGATGCATTTGAAAAAAAACTAGCCACTCCCTTTGCTTATGGTTCAGGGCATGTTCAACCTGACCTTGCAATAGATCCTGGACTTGTATATGATCTAGGCATTAAGGATTACTTAAACTTCTTATGTGCTTCTGGATACAACCAACAACTCATTTCAGCACTTAATTTCAACATGACATTTACTTGTTCAGGATCACATAGCATAAATGACTTGAATTACCCTTCAATCACATTACCATATCTTGGGTTGAATGCTGTTAATGTCACTCGCATAGTCACCAATGTTGGGCCACCAAGTACATATTTTGCTAAAGCTCAATTGCCTGGATATAAAATTGTTGTTGTTCCAGATTCCTTAAATTTCAAGAAAATAGGTGAAAAGAAGAAATTTCAAGTTATTGTGCAAGCAACAAGTGTGACTCCAAGGAAGAAATACCAATTTGGAGAATTGCGATGGACAAATGGAAAACACGTTGTAAGGAGCCCCGTTACTGTTCGGCGCAAATGAAAGATTATTTCAGTGTTGGTTGAGTTATGACAATAAAATGTAGATGCATATATGTAAATGCATGTTTGGCTATTAGACTATACCAGTTTGCTTTTGTTATTTCATCTATTTTGTTGTTGTTGTTGCTTGGGTATGTATGGTAGTCTAATGAGTTTTATAATAAGCATAAATGCTTAGTATGAGTATTATAATAACTAGTGTATATGTACCCTAATAATTGATGTATATTAGAGTGTGATATCTATATATCGTGCACAACCATAAGTGATTTTAAATTATAAGTATTTTTTCTATTTTAACTTTCACACTGATTTTATATGTACTATGTAATTAGATAAATATTGTTTAGTGGACTAGGTTATTCAATTGACGCAAATGTTTAGTGGACTAAAGATAAAAAAGAATTATTCAATCTTAAGCATGTGTCATTAAGGAATGTGATTGAAAGGATATTTCATAGTTTTAAATTTCAATTCACCATTTTTAAGTCAATTGGCATATGCAGCAGGAACTCCCCAAACGCCTCCGTCAGTTGCTTACCCACCTTCTCTGTCACATGCCTTGCTGATAAGTTGTGATCTGTATCCAAAAAGGCACCGTATACAGATGCACTTGTGACGCCTCCTCTTCTCTGTTCATAGCTCTGATTATCAACATGTGTTTATTGGAAAACCATGGCCCTCCTATCAAAACTTTTTGGACATCAAGCTGGTGAAAAAATTGGAATAGGAACGTGCACAAATTTGCTTCCTTAATTGACACAAACTGGAGAACATATGCCGGCCTTGTTTCCCCTCAACATATGCATCCTCCCGGGTCTGTTTGTGAGGTAACGCCCAACCAAACATCGCTGCATCTACAGGATTTGTAACGAACATTTGTCGTGCTTTTCTACTCTTTTACAGAAATCGCTACTCCTGGGAGCCAGTTAGCCAAGCATGTCGTGATAAATAAAGGTAAGAAACTCTTCCCCGTGTGATCAATTTTATTCGCTCAATATTTAGGCATGATTTCTAAGCCAAACTCTACAATGCTTAGAACTGAAGAAACAACAAAAAGACGAGGCTGTTAGTATCATTATTATATATGTACAGTAGACAATTTCATTGAGTTAGTGAAGTTGTCCTAGTCTTATCATGTGAAGTTGCTTTTGATTTTCCTATTGCAAGCATCTTAGATACTTTATCCATGCTTGGTTGAGAAAGTGGATTTTGACTCAAGCAACCAAATGCCAATCTTGTTATCAGGATAACCTCCTCATCAATTGGTTCTATAACTTGTTGTAGTATATCAACAACATATTATCAAACGTTGGCCTTGTAGATGGTGACAAAAATAATGAAATGAGATCTCCTGGATGTTTTCTCAATACATTTCTCATTCAATTCCAATTCTCATAACACAAATTCGTCGTTTAACATTGCGATTCAAATGAAATTCTTCATAAAACCGAACAGTACTGAAAGTTAAATATGAACAAGAATAGGCACTTGAACTCCAATATGGTTTCCTTGCTTTAGGAGCTCTAATATTTGTGTTGTTTGTGGTTGAAGTTTCGATGTATATATTGTGTCAAAGCAAAACACCAAATGAAGAAAGTCAAACTGAAGAAGCACAGAGGGGAGTACTATTTTCAATTTGGAGTCATGATGGGAAAATGATGTTTGAAAATATCATTGAGGCTACTGAGAATTTTGATGACAAATATCTCATTGGAGTAGGAAGTCAATTAAATGTTTACAAGGCAGAGTTATCAGCAAGTTTGGTTGTTGCTGTGAAGAAGCTACATCTAGTAACAGCAGCAAATGTTGTTCACTTGAGAATTCGGCATTGGTTGTGATGTTTGCGTCAAGGAGGTTAAAGAATCAAAGAAAAAAGGATATATCACTTCACTACCATGAGGGTTAGATCGAATTGTCTATCAAGAATTAATGAAACTGGAGGTTAAGTCAGTGGTGACAATGCGTACTACAGTATTGCTGGTAGTGGTTCCAACTGTAGTTTTGCCGGTAATTAATACCCTTGAAGTGCAACGGGGTATTGTGGTTGTAGATCAAACATGGGAGATTAGCCAAAGTGTATTTGATCTTAGTGCCATGATATCAAGGATGAAGGCTCTGTATGAAACGCAGTCAGAGCATGCAAAGATTAGATTTGCCACAGATTCAAAGTTAGTTGAAGCAAATATTTCAAAGCTAGTGTTGGAGGTTAGAGTTCTTTTAGATTGATTGTCAATGTTGCTTTGGCAGATGGTGATTCTCTACAACGTTGATACAAGAATAGTCATTATCTGCTGAGTAGGTTGGTGTCTCTTGAGGAACACATTGGTATGTGTGATTATGCTAGTGAGACTAAACAGATTGATGAACCGGTTGCCTATTATCAACTATGTAAAGTGTGGTGCAAATCAATTGCAGCTGGCATGAATGAAATGGTCCTGAAGCAAGAGAAATAGCACAAGTTGGGATGATATATGCAAATGAGGAGAGCTAAAGCTGCGATATTGCAGAAAAGTGTTTATGTAAAATTCATTGGTCAAGTTCACTTGTCTTGGAGCATGTCAAGTTCAATTAGGAGTGAATTGAATCATGGAACAATTTTTGTTGTTCAAATTACATGTCTGTGAAAATCTGAACTAAGGAGGCGTGTTAGTGTGTAATTCAAATTAGGTATATTTGTTAGTAACTAATAGCTTACTTGTAGTGAAAGTAAGAAGAGACAGAGTTCAAATCGTTGAGTTCAGAATGTTTTTGTAGTGGCAGTTAGTTAGTTTTTATTGTCTGTTAGTTACTTTTAAATACTGTTGTATATTTTGTGATGTATAAATAACTGTAGTGTATGTGAAAATAAACACGAGAGTGTAAAGTGAATCATTACACAATGAGTATAGTGAGAATCACAAGTGAAGTGATCAATTCAGAAACTCCACAAGAGTGCTTTCATCTATCTCTCTAAACTTACTCAAACAACTTTATCTTTTTCTGTTATTATATTCTTCTTCTTCTCTGGTAACTAGTGAGTGAATGTGCAAAAGTGAATTTCATTAACATCTGGTATCGGTGCAAGTGTAAGGTGCAAAAGTGAGTTGCGCTGCCAACAATAAAGATTCAAGCTTCCATAATTTAGGAAAGAAACAAAATAAAATTGTGTTACTAAGTTTTCATTTTTTGTGTGTCAACTATTCCAATGAGAGCTCTACCAGGTCTTTGAATTCACTTGACACCAACCAAATTTTGTGTCAATTAGGAAAGTTGGATTGTGTCAAATGGTTTTTGTTGATTTTCATCATTATCAGTCTTATAATCTATCTATGTTAAGGATGTTCAGATTCAACGGAGAGAAAGAAGGTTCAAGATGGAGAGGAAATAGAATAGGAAAAGTAAGAGTTAAATAAAAAAATTTAGGAGTGTGGGTGCATGTTAAGAATCATGGAACTTCAATATCCAACCGATAAAACTTAATTTAGCAATTCCGTTGTCCTCCGACTCCTTGATTTTTTAAAAACTCCTGTATCACACATTTTTTGCATGATTTTGTGACAGGTGCCAAATATCCGTTGTCGTGAATAGTGATTGTTCATCAGAAAACTTGAAACACACAAGGTCAATAGTCCTTGTTAATCAAATTTTTTTTTCATCCAAAAGAGGCAAGCCAACCCAAGATTTGAATGTCAAGCTCATTCCCGTTTTTGAGCTTTACCAAAAAGCACATGGTCGCATTTTTAGGTTCTGTCTCCTTTTCCATATTTATAATATAATATTTTATTTATCTATCCAAAAAGCTAAGAATAAAACTAAAATACTCTTAAGCTGTCTTTTATCTCATATGCCATTATTTATGCCTTTCATTACAAAAGGAGAGCAATTAGCATAGATCCCCAAAGGTTAAGCTAAGCACTTTCCATAAACAGAAAAATGTGTCACTCCATTTCATTTCATCACCTTTTTGTTTCATCTCTTCTTATTTTCACTTTGTTGCTGAATGATGTTCATACCAGCAAAGAGGTAAAGCCAGTTTTGCTTCTTAATAACACAGACATACTTTGTAATGAACATATAAATTGTAATTAAGATCATGATTTCATTAATTTCATAAGCTATTGGTTTTTGATTTCCTATTTTTCTACAGTGCTACATTGTATATTTGGGAGTACATTCACATGGTCCAACTCCTTGCTCTGATGACCTTGAAACTGCTACATCTTCTCATTATGATCTACTGGGTTCAATCTTGGGAAGGTATATACAATTAGAAAATTAACCATTCCATTATTTTACTTGATCTTTTCTTTAGAAGAAATTGATTGATTAACTAATTTGTATTGATCATTCACAGCAAGGAGAATGCAAAAGAAGCAATTATATATTCATATAATAAACAGATCAATGGATTTGCAGCTATACTTGAAGAGGAAGAAGCTGCACAAATTGCAAGTCAGAAACACAATGTTTTCTAGATTTATCTAATGTTTTAATTTTTCAACTTCACTACACATACGATGTTTTCAACATATATGCAGAAAACCCAAAGGTGGTATCTGTGTTCTTGAGCAAAGAGCATAAACTGCACACTACACGTTCTTGGGAATTTCTTGGACTGCGTACAAATGATATCAACTCAGTTTGGCAAAAGGGAAGGTTTGGTGAAAATACCATCATAGGTAACATCGATTCAGGTACTAACTTTTCATTTTTGCCACATTAGTTCTCTGCTCTATAATCCAATCAAAATCATTTATTTAGTTACAATTACAATTTTTAGAAAATATATGAATACCAACAAAAATTCCTCTCCAGCACAAAGAGTATAAAAGATAGAATTTAAGGTACTACATGAAAGAAAAAGAAAAAAAAACATTATCCGTTAATTAACATTGAAACGAACATAAAAATGAGTCAAGCCCTGCCACTAAGCTAAAACAATTAACAATATGGTATTTATATATGATCTCGTGTATATAATTTAATATTTATGGTCATGTGCATATAAACATAGTGACTTAATAAACCATCAATGTTGATATAATGTTTGTTATATATAGAACAATTGGATGCTTTGCCTTTATTTTTAATTTCTTAGATTAATTAATTAACCTGTATGGAGACAAAAACCACATGCAATTTCTTTAAGTGGGCGAGATGCTTTCTTGAGTTTTTAATATAAAAAATATATTGTTTTACCACAATATCTTTGTGCTTTGTTCCTTTATTTGAAATTTGCGAAAGGAAGGATTACATTTACATGCAAGTTGTAATAATTAAGTCAAGTTTGTCACAAGTTACAAGAATTCCAATTTACTACTCCCTCCGTTTCAAAATGAGTGTCGTTTTAGGCTTTGGCACCCAGATTAAGAAATGGAATAAAATAATCATTGGATATAACGCTTTTACTAAATTGTCCTTACTTTATTAGAAAAAACAAACTTAAAGTTGCATTGAAAATTGTGTGAGAGAAAAGTTTGAGAGGGTAAACTTGGAAGAAAAAAATTAAGTTGTATTGGAAATGTAAAGCGACATTCATTTTAAAACAAATTTTTTTGGCTAAAGTGACACTCATTTTGAAACGGAGGGAGTATCATTTTTATTATTGATTATTGTATGAAAAAGTGAAGATAACATTGACAGATCAATATTATAATCTTCATTTTTAGTAATATTATAATCTTCATGTGGAAGATCTGATTACTTAATTAATTAAACCGTAATGACTACATTAATTATTCAAAATATGTTATCCTATTGTTTGGATTAGGTGTTTGGCCGGAATCGGAGAGTTTTAACGACAGAGGAATAGGCCCAATTCCGGAAAAATGGCGTGGGGGAAACATCTGTCAAATTAACAAACTCAAAGGTTCTAAGAAAGTTCCATGTAACAGGTTGAATATTTACTTAATTTTTACCTAAGTAAAAACATTGTATTGATTGTCAGAAGAAGGCAAATTCCTTATGAACATAACTCTTTCCAGCAATGATTCCTCTTTTCTGATTAAAAATAAAATAATAATTTAATTTTTATATTGAGTCTAATTCGTTCTTACAATAATCTAATCAATATTGATGGCTTAAGAGGAAAGAAAAATAAAGTTGTTCATTATGCACATATAGATAAGCCCTAACAATCATTTTATTTGTTAATGAATTGCACTACATAAACAACCCAGGAAGCTAATTGGAGCAAGATTTTTCAATAACGCTTACGAGGCACGTAACGGAAAACTTCCTCGTTCGCAACAAACAGCACGTGACTTTGTCGGGCACGGTACTCATACACTGTCAACAGCAGGTGGAAACTTCGTACCAGGTGCAAGCATATTTGGCATTGGCAATGGTACAATTAAAGGTGGTTCACCAAAATCAAGAGTTGTAACCTACAAAGCGTGTTGGCCTCAAACAAATGCAGATTCAAATGGTGTTATTTGCTATGGTGTTGATGTATTATCTGCTATTGATCAAGCAATTCATGATGGTGTTGATATAATCTCAGTTTCTGTTGGAGGCAGAACAAGTTCAGACTCTAATGAAATTTTTACGGACGAGGTTTCAATAGGTGCATTTCATGCACTTTCTAGAAATATATTGTTAGTTGCATCTGCTGGAAATGATGGACCTACCCCTGGAAGTGTTGGTAATGTTGCTCCTTGGGTGTTCACTGTTGCTGCTAGTACAATTGATAGAGACTTCAGCAGTACTATGACCATTGGTAACAAAACTGTCATGGTAATATGCTAGTATTCTGTTTTTGAAAACTTATTATTTGATGTATTACTCTAGGGTTTATTACAAAAGAAAGTTTATATTTAGATTCATTCAATATAATGATGTATTTAGTATATTAGAAACTTTTTATTTATAGATAGTATAATAGAAATTAGATACATCATTTACTAAATGAATTTTTCTCTTATAATAGAGATCAATTGGAGTAATTAATTAATCATCATAGATTTGGAATAATTTTGCTTTCTAACTTTATGTATTACTAGGGAGCTAGTCTTTTTGTAGACTTACCACCTAACGAGTCTTTCACTCTTGTGGATTCTACTGATGCTAAATTTGCCAATGTCACAAATCGAGATGCGTAAGTGTGAATCTCAAAAACTTTTCCCCCCAAAATAATATGTACATATATTAAAGTATTGTCTCTTACACCTTTTTTTGTATGCATATCATTGCAGACGATTTTGTCGACCAGGAACACTTGATCCTTCTAAAGCAAGTGGAAAAATAGTGGCGTGTGTTCGAGAAGGGGAAATATTTTTGAACACTTCGATATCGCCAGGTACCTATTCTTTTATTTACTTTTCGATAATTAAGACTTTATTGAAATATTTTATCCAAAAGGATAAATAGAAAAAAGGTCACCAAGGAAACCCTAAACAACCATACAATAAACGCCTACACCTCAAAATAAACTTCTAAATTAATGTGATGTTATTCTTTTATAATTCATTATTTTATCATAAATTTAAATTTAATTTGATTTTATCTCCAGGACATAAACATCCAACAAAACTACAAGGAACCAAAGAATTTTCCATAAATTCAATTGCTCAGAGTAAAGAAGCTTTATCGGGGCGTGCAAAAGGAGTGATTTTGAGAAATCAACCAAGAATTAATGGGAGAATACTTCTTTCTGAGCCTCATGTTTTGTCTACCATCAACTATTATGACAAGCATCAATTAACAAGAGGACATAGTATAGGCACAACGTAATTATTACTTCTTCTGCTCTTTAACATTGTTTTTCTTTCTTAAAATCATCATCACTTTAGAATACCAATGCAAGATTTAATATTTTTTCCACTATTATACCCTTATTTATTGAATTTAATCCAACTTAATTACTCCACTAACTACAACTAATAAGGATATTTTAGTAGATGATATTGTACTAATCATTTCCTTAAAAATCGTGCAGAAACCTTAAACTACTATTATTTTGAGACGGAGGGACTAACTATATATACCTTTGTTTCAGTTAAATCATGTACCAGAATCCCTTCATGCCACCAACCAAAAAAATAATAATAATACCCTTCTTGTGACATGCTTTTAAAAGTGTGACATCATAAAATTACATGTTACAAATGAAGGGAACAATTTACACATAATCATATATTTTTATTTTGCAGGGATACAATAGAGTCAGCTACAACAATAAGATTGTCCCAACCAAAAACACTCTTTGGAAGAAATCCAGCTCCAGTTATGGCTTCATTCTCATCTAGAGGACCAAATCAAGTTCAACCATCAATACTCAAGGTGTTATTATACACTTGGATCTGTTATATACTTGTTATATGTTGATGTGTTAAATTTGAGCAACATATAAGTGAAAAAACTCATACATCTAAATGACTTGATATTTTGAATGATAATGTGGTATTCAACTTCACTTGTTATTTTTCTAACCTCATTAATTTATGTTGATTTTTAAATATGGTTTTGCTTTTGTTTGTATTTCAGCCTGATGTAACTGCACCAGGTGTGAACATACTTGCTTCCTATTCATTTTTTGCAAGTGCATCTAACTTACCGACAGACAATCGTCGAGGTTTTCGGTTCAATGTAATGCAAGGAACTTCTATGTCTTGCCCACATGTTGTTGGCACTGCTGGACTTATCAAAACACTTCATCCTAATTGGAGTCCTGCAGCTATTAAATCAGCGATCATGACCACTGGTATTTCCTCTCTCATCACTCGCACGCTACATATAGGAGCAAATCCTAATCATATATTAGTAATTGATAGTGGATTTAAGTTTTAAGTTATATAATTTTGCATTAGTAATTGATAGTGGATTTAAGTTTTAAGTTATATAATTTTGCATTAGTAATTGATAGTGGATTTAAGTTTTAAGTTATATAATTTTGCATATCCATTTGCATGATTATTTATCAAGATTATATATGATTTATAAAGTGCAAACAACCATTTTATTAAGTATAAATTCATGAGTAATGCTATCAACAATCACCCTGACGTTGTCTTTCCAACACTCACTCTCTTATTCAGTGAAATTCATGTTGGTCTTATCACTTTATGTGGGGATCATTCCCAAAATGGCGGAACCAACAAAAATTTCATCGAATAAAAAAATGAATGTATGAAAGAGAATGTTAGAATGATATTGCTAGCAATCCTATAAATTCATAATTCACTGATCGAAGGAAAATAAAGTCAGAACAAAATGATTTTTAATTTCATTGCTAGGTGTTGAAGATGATAAAATTGGATACCAACTTTTTTTAAATGTTAATTCAATTCAATTTTTCTAATAGTGTAGTAGATTCCAATTTAAGTTAAACAATTTCATATATTGATGAATGTTTTATATCAAGATTATTTTTCCGCATAAGTTTAATTTTTAAATTGATTACTTATTACTTGTCAAAAAATGTGGTCTTGCAGCAAGCACAAGAGATAACACCAACAAGCCTATACGCGATGGATTTGATAAAACACTGGCAAATCCATTTGCATATGGTTCAGGACATATTCAACCAAACAGTGCAATGGATCCAGGACTTGTTTATGATCTAGGGATTAAGGATTACT
The DNA here is from genome assembly GCF_051527215.1 of Medicago sativa. NCBI lineage: Eukaryota > Viridiplantae > Streptophyta > Magnoliopsida > Fabales > Fabaceae > Medicago > Medicago sativa. The sequence goes on along the minus strand of NC_140755.1, from coordinate 79,811,667 downwards.
TGAACTTTTTATGTGCTTCTGGATACAACCAACAACTCATTTCAGCACTAAATTTCAGCATGAAATTTACATGTTCAGGAACTCATAGCATAGATGACTTGAATTATCCTTCAATCACATTACCAAATATTGGTTTAAATGTTGTTAACGTCACTCGTACAGTCACCAATGTTGGGCCACCAAGTACATATTTTGCTAAAGCTCAATTGCCTGGATATAAAATTGTTGTTGTACCAAATTCCTTGAATTTCAAGAAAATAGGAGAAAAGAAGACATTTCAAGTTATTGTGCAAGCAACAAGTGTGACTCCAAGGAGGAAATACCAATTTGGGGAATTGCGATGGACAAATGGAAAACACATTGTGAGGAGTCCCATTACTGTTCGGCGCAAATGAAAGATATAATTTCAGAATTGGTTAGGTTATAACAATAAAATGTTGATGCATATATGTAAATGCATATTTGACTATTGGATTATACCAGTTTGCTTTTGTAATTTCATGAATTCTCTTGTTGTTGCTGCTGCTGCCTGGATATGGTAGTCTAATGAGATTTATAATAGTAATGAGTTTTATAACAACTAGAGTATATGTGATCTAATAATTGATGTATGAGAGTGTGATATCTATATATCCTGCACAACCAAAAGTGATTTTAAATTATAGGTATGTTTTTTCTATTTTAACTTTCATACTGATTTTATATGTATTGTATATATAACTAAAGGAATATTGCTTAGTGGACTATGGGTTTTCAATTAACGCAAGTTTTTAACTTTATATTGAGTTGTGCGATATCATCTACAAGATTTTGCACGTCATGGTAATGACCCTCGAAGTAAAAATGAGTTATTCAATCTCCAGCATGTGTCATTAAGGTATGTAGTTGAAAGGATATTTGGTATTTTAAAATTTTGGTACACCTTTTTTAAGTCAACATCTCCATTTCTATTTAAGCAATGTGTAGAACTTGTGTTGGTATATGCAGTAGGAACTTCCCGATCACCTCCGCCAGTTGCTTTCCCACCTTCTCTGTCATATGCCTTGTTGATAAGGTGTGAATTTGTATCCTAAATAGCACCGTATACATCTGCACTTGTGACATCTCCTCTTCTCCGTTCATAGCTCCGATTATCAACATGTGTTTATTGAAAAACCACTGCCCTCCCATCAAAACTTTTTGGACGTCTTCCATAATTGACACACCACGAACTGGAGACTGGACCCCTGCCTTGTATATATGCACCCTCACGGGTCTGTTTGTGAGGAAACTCCCAACCAAACATCACCGCATCTACACCATTCGTAACCACCATTTACCATTCTTTTCTATTCTATTACAGAAATCGCAACTCCGGGGAGCCAGTTAGTCAAGCATTCCGTGATCAATAAAGAAACTCTTCCCCATGTGATCAATTTTAGTCGCTCAATATTTAGACATGATTTTTAAATTTAAATTTGTTCATTAACTTCTTCTCCAATGTTTTAATTTTCTACACCTAATTAAATGATCAGCACTTTTGCATTTAAATTAAGAGAAATGTTAACGAGTGCCCCCGGGGCACTCTTTAAAGACCATAAGGAGTAAGTATTTATAAAAATACATGCAATCATTGTCTTGAAAATTGAAATATTTGACTTTTTAAAAGAATAATTGCTTATTTTAGAATGCTTAAAGAATGCCCCGCCCGGGGGCACTCGTTAAAAAGACCATTAAATTAATGATGAATTTATCACCATTACTACTGCTGCTGAACCTTCACTACTGCTGTTCATGAATGAATCTGTTTTTCATGTTCATTTTGTTATATAAGCGTTTTCCATGTTCATTTTGAGGTAGAAATTAGTGCAATGGTAAGGGAGAAAGAAATTGGTGTAAATTTGTTCATTTATACAATCTTCCCATATGCAATTTTCAAACTCTTACCACGAAGCTTACAATACTGAAGAAACAACAAAAAGACAAGGATGTTATTACCATTATAACGTATATGTACAATAAATTATTTCACCGAGTTAGTGAAGTTGTCCTAGTCTTATCATGTGAAGTTTCTTTCCCACCAAAGGTGATTTTCCTATTGCAAGCATCTTACAAACTTGACCCATGCTTGGTCGGGAATGTGGATTTTGACTCAAGCAAACAAATGCCAATCTTGCAATCAAGATAACCTCCTCATCTATTGGTTCCATTACTTGTTGAGGTCTTTGATCTAAAACATCTATTAACAACATATTATCAGCCATTGGCCTTGTAGATGGTGACAAAAATAATGAAATGAGATCTCCTGGATGTTTTCCTATTATGATTTCCAAAGCAAGTACTCCAAAACTGTATACATCACATTTCTCATTCACTTCCGTTGTTTGTGCCAACTCTACAAACAAACAAATGCACTTATAAGTTATATGTTGCACAAACAATATGAGTTTTAAATATTATATGAGAAAATATATATGATAATTTCAATTTCTATATAAGAGTGGAAATGGTTCTAACCTGGTGCTGCATACCCAAAAGTGCCTGCAAATTGTGTCCAACTTTGTAAGCCAGGCTTTAGAAACTTTGCTGTCCCGAAGTCGGAGACATGAGCTTCATAGTCAAGATTCAGAAGAATATTCTTGCTTGATATATCACGATGAATTATAGGAGTTGAGCAATCATGATGCAAGTAGGACAAAGCATTGGCCACACCTTTAACAACATTCACCCTCTTTTCCCAATCAAATGCAACGGCTTGTGTGTCATTGTTTAGTATTTGATCTAAGCTTCCACCTTCCAAGAACTTGTAAACCAAAAATGAGAATTTAGAATGTGAGCAAAATCCATGAAGTTTTATGATGTTCCTATGTTTAATTCCTGTCAAGGTTTCAATCTCACTCTTAAAAGACTTTGAACTGAAACATGACATTTCTTCATCTGTTACTAGATGTAGTTTCTTCACAGCAACAGCCAAACCTGCTGATAACTCTGCCTTGTAAACATTTCCTTGACTTCCAACTCCAATGAGATATTTGTCATCAAAATTCTCAGTAGCTTCAATAATATTTTCAAACATCATTTTTCCATCATGACTCCAAATGGAAAATAGTACTCCCCTCTGTACTTCTTCAGTTTCACTTTCTTCATTTGGTTTTTTTCTTCGACACATTATATACATCAAAGCTCCAACCACACACAACACTAATATTACAGCTCCTAAAGCAATGAATGTCGATTGAAGGACATTTTTGCTCTTTCGACTATGGCTTGTAGCACAAGGATCCAAACCTATGATATTTCCACACAAATCTTTGTTATTTTTTAATGATGCAAATGATGCAAGAAGAAAAGCTGGAATTTTTGGAAGCGGCCCTTCTAAGTGGTTGTCTGATATATTAACAAAAACCAAACTCCTTTTAAAATTTTGAGGAATGGTTCCTGAAAGCATATTATGTGAGAGATCCAACATTGACAACTGCACCAAATCTTCAAGAGCTGTTGGTATTTTTCCATTCAAAAAATTGCCACTGAGGTCAAGTGATTCAAGATCTGAACCAAACTGAGAGGGAATACTTCCTTCAATTCTGTTTCTGCTCAAATTCAATTTTTGTAACCTCGGTAGCTTCATAACTTCTTTCGGTATCGTGCCACTCAATTCGTTTCCTCCTAGATCCAACTCTCTAAGTGTTTGCAGCAATCCAATTTCTGTTGGGATGTTATTTGAGAAATAATTGTTGTTAATCTTGAGTTCAACTAATGATGTCATGTTTCCTAATTCCTTTGGAAGTTTCCCAGTAAATTGATTTGAAGAAAGATGAAGCCTACCTAGCTTGGTTAAACCAATAAGTTCTGATGGTATAACCCCAGAAACATTATTGTTGCATATCTGGAAAGTATCAAGATTAAGACACTTTCCCCAGTTTGGTGAAATGTGTCCATGAAATTTATTATAACTGACATTAAAGTGTCGCAAATTTGGATACACACCAAAATCTTGTGATATATCACCTTCTATTTGATTACCCTGAAGCGTGATTCTTTCAATGCTAGAACAGTTTTTCAAACTTGTTGGTATTGGACCGGTGAAACGGTTGTGATCAGCATTTAATAACGTTAACGATCCACCAGAGCATATTTGAGATGGCAAATGGCCAACAAAATCATTTTCGGACACAACAAAGGAAAACCAATTGGTTATGTTATAAAGACCATTTGGAATTCTACCATGAAGTTTATTGGTAGCTACTTCAAAAACAGTGAGCCGCTTCAAATTTCCAATTGAAGCTGGAATAATTCCAGTGAGGTTGTTTTCTTGGACACTAAAGACTTGCAAATTGATCAAATTTCCTAGAGACGCAGGAATTGGTCCAGAAAGATTATTACTTCCCAAATACAAATAAATGAGATTTTTCAAGTTTCCAATAGTGGAAGGAATGAATCCAGAAAGGTGATTGATATCAAGTGCAAGTTCCTTCAAATTAACCAAGTTTTGTATGGAATCAGGGATTGAACCAGAAAGACCTATGTTATCAAAGTAGAGTACGGTCAAGCTAGACATGTTCCACAAGGAATGTGGAATTGGACCAGACATCTTGGTGTTATTAGAAAGGACAAGTCTATCTAATTTGCTCAAGTTCCCTATAGTTTCAGGGATACCACCAGATAGAGAGTTTATTGACAAATCAATATAAGCAAGATTTGTCAACAACCCAATTTCTTGTGGAATGGAACCAACTAGGTTACTTTTTTGAATTGATAGAAACAATAATTTGTTTAATTTTCCAATCTCAGGAGGAATAGGTCCACCAGACAAATTGTTGCCTCCTAAAGCAAGATATGATAGATTGGTTAAATTTCCTATGGTATTAGGAATTGCTCCATTTAGTTTACAAAATGAAATATCAAGGTTTTCTAAACTTGTTAATGTAAACATTTCTTGTGGGATTGAACCGTCAAAATAATTTCGAGAAATAATTAATGTCCTTATTTTTGACATGTTACCAATTTGTGGGGGGATGGTTCCGTAAAAGGAGTTGTTGAAGATACTTATGGTGAGGAGGTTGGGAAATGAAGAGAAGGTGAGAGAGTGAAGTGTACCTTTTAGTCCAAAATTTGCAAGATCTATGGTAGAAATTAAATTGGATTTGTCACACTCAATTCCTCTCCATTTTTTGCATGGATTTGTGCTATTTTTCCAAGTTGACAAGAGTGTTTGGCTTTGGATGTCAAAGCTATTTTTCCACTTCAACAGAGCTATTTTTGCTTCAATGTCTTCAGCTACGCACAATGTCGCAAGGACACAGAGAATTATGAACATAAGCATGGACAACTTGAGTAGTAACATTATTCAAATAGCTGGATGGATTTATTTTTAATCAATGTTGATGGATGATTTACGTTCTTTTCACGGATCTGTATATATAAGTTTGATTCAGTGTCAAAGCAAACAAACAATAATCACGTGGCTATATGTCTGAATTTTTTTTTTGCTCATAGTGGGTAGGGTATGTGTGAATATGTAATTACATTTTTTGACTGGATGCTATTACATTTTTTAAAAAAAATGATTCTGTGATTAAGCTTGGTGGTCAAATTAAGTCTGCCTCAAAGGTAGTGTAGCACTAAATAAATATTTATTGGATGGGAGCTTTTCATTTATTTATTTTTGCCACGTTCTTTACTGTTTATTCTTTTCTTTTTTTAATCAAACTGTCCCCACAAGTAAATATGGGATCAATTTCTCAACTTAGCGCAGATTTATTTAAGCATTACACGATAATAGTTGATGATAATGATATAGTTAAGGGAGTTACATGCAATTATTTGAGAACTCACTTAAAGAGCTATATAAAAGCATGTTAGATCAACCTATTTGATCCTAGCTCTCTTCACCTGATCTAATCATATGGAAATGCTCACAAGCCTTCCACTACAAGAAATTTGCTTATTACTGGCGGAACTAAACCCTCAGTAATGCACAAAATCTGTCAGTAATGGATATTATTGAGGGACTGGTAACAAAAAATATCACTCGGTAATACTGACGTCAGTAATGTTCCTGGCGGAATTTTAATTTTCCCATGTAATATTGACGTCAGTACTGACGGAACAGTCCGTCAATAATTACTGACACAATAATCCTCAGTAATCTCCCTAGCAGATTCTTCCAAGTATTACTGACGGATTTATCCTTCAGTAATGTTTATGCAGATCTGCATTATTGAAGGTTTTTTCTGTATTACTCATTCGTTAGAGTTTGAATTCAGGACCTCAAACTCCTTAAACACTTGGTTCAAACTAGTTGAACTACCCAACTATTGTGGCAATTATATATTATCACTAAAAACTTAACTTTTAACATAAGTTTTTTGTTTCTATAAACATATTAAATTTCATTTTTAGTCACTCTATACGATGCTAACGGTGGAAATCAAATATCTTGATGGAAAATATTTGGAGGACTATTGTTTGAAGGAATTTTTTAGACGGGTTAAAAATGAAAAATTGATACATATTTATGGAGACCGAAAACTGCTTCTAAAAAAAAGAAAGAAACCAAAAACTTATTTAACTCTAAAATTTCACATTGCATTTTGAAAGAAAAAAAATGGCAAGGGGAAATTCTTATCAATAATGGTGTCACTAATATTCATTTTACAACACTCTCATTTTAAAGTTAAAAGTAAAAATTCTTACCACTAAGTTGACAACTTTCACGAACATAATACTTTCATTTAGCTTTCTAAAAAGCAAAGAATAAATTAGCCTTAAGCTGTCTTTTATTATCCCGTATGTCATTATATATTTCAGAGGGGAATTAAGCATAGAGCATAAAGCTAAGCTAAAACACTTTCCACAAACAGATAAGAATGGGTTGCTCCATTTTATATCTTCATTTTCTTTTTTCATCTCTTCTAATTTTCACATTTTTGCTGGTTAATGTTCACGCTAGAAAAAAGGTAAGCCAAATTTGCTTCCTAATCACACAAACATATAGATTGTAATAAACTTTTATACATTGTAATAAAGATCATGATTTCATTAAATTTCTTAAGCTATTTGTTTGTTATTATTATCCTATTTATCATTTACAGTGTTACATTGTATACTTGGGAGCACATTCACATGGTCCAACCCCTTCCTCTATTGACCTTGAAACTGCTACATCTTCTCATTATGATTTACTGGGTTCAATCTTGGGAAGGTGCATACAATAAGAAAATTAACCATTGCAATATTTTACTTGCTCTTTTCTTTATAAGAAATTGATTGATTAACTAATATGTATGGATGATTCACAGCAAAGAGAATGCAAAAGAAGCAATAATTTATTCATATAATAAACAGATCAATGGCTTTGCAGCTATACTTGAAGAAGAAGAAGCTGCACAAATTGCAAGTGAGTAACAGAATTAGCATGGTTCCACTGTCACAAACATTTTGTAGATCTAATGTTTTAAATTTTTAATTAAATATTTCTCATTTTGTATTTCTTTTTTAACCTATATGCAGAAAATCCAAAGGTGGTATCTGTGTTCTTGAGCAAAGAGCATAAACTGCACACTACACGTTCTTGGGAATTTCTTGGACTAAGTACAAATGATATCAACTCAGCTTGGCAAAAGGGAAGGTTTGGTGAAAATACCATCATAGCTAACATCGATTCAGGTACTTAACTTTTCATATTTGCCACAATAATTCTATGCTCTATAATATCCAATCAAAATCGTTTATTTAATCATAGTTAATTATAATTACAATTTTCAGAAAAATGTTCTGTTTTTTTTTTAGAATAAGTCAAAATGAAATATATCAATACTAACAAAAATTCATCTCCAGCATAAAGAGTATAAAAAATAGAATTGAATGTACTACAAAGAAAAACATTATCGGTTAATCATTGATCACTGTCAAAATCTATCGAGAAATATAGCGACTGCCAGGTTGAACCGGAAACTGGCCAATCTGTTGGTTGGTTCAACTAAATACATAAGAATCTTTGGTCCTTGTTAAACTAAATACAGTTTTCTTTTTCTTTTTTTTTTTTTGTATTCAAGGAGTAATTCTTAGATAGTCACATGACTAACTAATAGGATTTGATCATATCCAATCAAAAGTTAACATCTCATAAGAATCTAAAGTAAATAAATATAATAAGAGAGAGAGAGAGAGAGAGAGAGAGAGAGAGAGAGAATTTGTCATTAAAGTAAAAGAGAAATCAGTAGAAAAATGAGGTAGGGGGAATGGCATCGAGGAGATGGTCGCGCCGGAAGCAGCGATGATGATGACTGCAAAGACAGAAGCGGCGACACACAAATTTGTTTTTAAGGGTCATGTAGTTCACTTTGATAAGAAAACAAAATATAGATACTTTGTATTTGAAATAATAATTTTTAAACATTTAAAAAGTTCAATATACACTTTCTTACATTTTCCAAAATTGTATTTCTATTTTAGTTTCCATAACAAGTGTCATAAGAACACTCTTAGCAGTTTCCTATTCGCCATTAATTTATAATCTCAGTGACTTGATAGACCATCAATGTTGGGATAATGTTTGCTATTGAACAATTGGATGCTTTGCATTTTTTCTTTCTTAGATTAATTAACCTATATGGAGACAAAAACCACGTGCTTTCTTTGAGTGGACAATATGCTTTCTTGAGTTCTTAATATCTTTGTGCTTTGTACCTTTATTTGAAATTTGCGAAAGGGAGGATTACATTTACATGCATGTTGTAATAATTAAATCAAGTTGGTCACAGGTTACAAGAATTCCAATTTTATCATTTTTATTATTGATTATTGTATGAAAAAGTGAAGATCACATTGACAGATCAATATTATAATCTTCTTTTTTGCTAATATTTTAATCTTCATGTGAAATATCTGTTTCTTTTTTAATTAAGTAAACTTAGATGCCTAAACTATTCAAAGTAAATTATCCTTGTTTGCATTAGGTGTTTGGCCGGAAACGAAGAGTTTTAGCGACAGAGGAATAGGCCCAATTCCAACAAAATGGCGTGGGGGAAACATCTGTCAAATTAACAAACTCAAAGGTTCAAAGAAACTTCCATGCAACAGGTTGAATATTTACTTAATTTTTACCTAAGTAAAAACATTGTATTGATTGTCAGAAGAATGCAAATTCCTTATGCACAACAATTAATAAGGTAACAAATGCAAGCAAGTAACACCAAAATAATCTTTCTCCAATTTATTTTTAAGAATTACACTCCTATTACATAACTCTTTACGGCAATGATTCCTCTTTGAATCTGATTAAGAATAAAACAATATTTTAATTTTTATTTGAGTCTAATTCATTATGCACATATATGTAAGCTCTAACAATCATTTTATTTGTTGATGAATTGCACTACATAAACAAACCAGGAAGCTAATTGGAGCAAGATTTTTCAACAAAGCATATGAACGTGATAACGGCAAACTTCCTCGTTCGCAACAAACAGCACGTGACTTTGTAGGCCACGGTACGCATACACTATCAACAGCATGTGGAAACTTCCTACCAGGTGCAAGCATATTTGGTATTGGCAATGGTACTGTAAAAGGTGGTTCACCAAGAGCTAGAGTTGCAACCTACAAAGTGTGTTGGTCTCAAAGTGCTATTTGCTATAGTGCTGATATATTAGCTGCTATTGAGCAAGCCATTAGTGATGGTGTTGATATAATCTCACTTTCTCTTGGAAGCAGTACTATTACAGATTCTCAAGGAATTTTGAAGGATATGATTTCAATAGGTGCATTTCATGCGCTTGCTAGAAATATTTTATTAGTTGCATCTGCTGGAAATGATGGACCAACCCCTGGAAGTGTTACTAATGTTGCTCCATGGGTATTCACAGTTGCTGCAAGTACAATTGATAGAGACTTCAGCAGTACTATGACCATTGGTAACAAAACTGTCACGGTAATATTCTGGTATTCTTTGTTTTTGAAAAACTAGTATTGATGTTATTGATTAATCATCATCAACATAGATTTGGAATAATTTCTTTCCAACTTTTATATTACTAGGGAGCCAGTCTATTTGTAAACTTGCCACCTAACCAGTCTTTCACTCTAGTGGATTCTACGGATGTTAAATTTACCAATGTGACAAATCGAGATGCGTAAGTGTAAATTCCAACAGAATTTTTCTTTACAAATAAAATGTGCAATTCTGTTGATGTTATTACTGAAGCATTTGTTAGAGTATTGTCTCTTACACCTTTTTTATATGCGTATCATTGCAGACGATTTTGTAGACCAGGAACACTTGATCCTTCTAAAGCAAGTGGAAAAATAGTGGCGTGTGTTCGAGAAGGGGAAATAACTTCGAACACTTTGACATCTGGAGTATTGTTTGGTACCTATTCATCATTTATTCGATAATGGGATGTCGTTCTTTTATTTATTTTTCGATAATTAAGAGCTTATTGAAATATTCTTTTATTGAAATATTTTTCCCTAAACCACCTATTCTCAAAGAAAGCAAAATAAACTCCTAAACTAATGTGATCTCATTCTTTTATATTTAATTATGTTATAGTAAATTTTAATTTTAAATTAATTTCATCTACAGGATATCAATATCCAAGAAAAGAATTTTCCATAAGTTCAGTTGCTCAGGGTCAAGAAGCTAAATCGGCAAGAGCAAAGGGAGTGATTTTGAGAAATCAACCAAGAATCAATGGGAGAATACTTCTCTCTGAGCCTCATGTTTTGTCTACTATCAACTATTATGACAAGCATCAATTAACAAGAGGACATAGTATAGGCATAAGTACCACGTAATTATTAACTATATATATACCTTTTTTTAGTGAAATCATGTACTAGTATACCCTTCTTGCTATCAACCAAAAAAAAAAAAAATTATTCATCTTGTGACAAGCTTTTAAAATTGACATATTTATACTGCATCATACTCTCATATATTTGTATTTTGCAGTGATACAATAAAGTCAGTTACTAAAATAAGAATGTCACAAGCAAAAACACTCATTGGAAGAAAGCCAGCTCCAGTTATGGCTTCATACTCATCTAGAGGACCAAGTGAAATTCAGCCATCAATACTAAAGGTGTTATACACTTGAACTAGTTATAAAGTATCTATAGTACTTTGCATCTGTCTTTACTGTATCTGTCTTTATTTCTATTCAATGGATTTTTTTAATTTTGTTATTTATTTATTTATTTTGTTTCAGCCTGATGTAACGGCGCCCGGTGTGAACATACTTGCAGCCTATTCATTGTTTGCAAGTGCATCTAACTTACCAACAGACAATCGTCGAGGTTTCCCATTCAATGTAATGCAAGGAACTTCTATGTCTTGCCCTCATGTTGCTGGGACTGCTGGATTAATCAAAACACTTCATCTGAATTGGAGTCCTGCGGCTATTAAATCAGCTATCATGACCACCGGTATTTTCTCTCTCACTCTACACACAAGGAGCACACTCTAATCACATATACAATCATAATTGATATTGGATTTAAGTTAGAAGTTAAATTAATTTTTCATATATGTATGACTATTATCAAGATTATATAGGATTAGTTAAGAGAAAATCCTAATCATATATATGAAATCATAACTAAGTACTATATAAAAAGTTGAATCATTGAATGAAATTAGAGACATAAAAATATGAAATTGATTTTTAATTTCATTGATCAATGTTGAAGAGGATAAAATTGGTGGCTAACATTTTTTATGATCTCTGAGTTTCTCAACAAACTCACATTTATCACTAGATTTGGTCATTTGGACTTCTTTTCCTATGTTAAAATAGAAGATGAAACTCCATTGATGGAAGAGAAAAGCTTCAGATAAGAAGCTAAACAATTTTATTGATCAAATCAGAAATCAGATTTACGTAGTGTTTATGCGCTTATTTATAACTTCTATAATTGACAATACTCTACTAATTACAGTTAGAATAACAACTAACTCTAGTTAGAAAACAGCTAACAAGCGGTTAGTTAGTAACTTCCTGCCCAAGTAACCTCTACAATCACACTTATTATCACGATTAAAATCATATATAACAATTGTATAGGTCTATTTTTAATATTGTTTACTTATTACTTACTTGTGAAGAAATGTGCCTTGCAGCAACCACAAGAGATAACACCAACAAGCCTATAAGTGATGCATTCGAAAACACAACTGCAAATCCATTTGCTTATGGTTCAGGACATATTCAACCCAACAGTGCAATGGACCCAGGACTTGTTTATGACCTAGGGATTAAGGATTACTTGAACTTCTTATGTGCTTCTGGATACAACCAACAACTCATTTCAGCACTTAATTTCAACATGACATTTACTTGTTCAGGAACTCATAGCATAGATGACTTGAATTATCCTTCAATCACATTACCAAATATTGGTTTAAATGTTGTTAATGTCACTCGTATAGTCACCAATGTTGGGCCACCAAGTACATATTTTGCAAAAGTCCAATTGCCTGGATATAAAATTGCTGTTGTACCAAGTTCCTTGAATTTCAAGAAAATAGGTGAAAAGAAGAAATTTCAAGTTATTGTGCAAGCAACAAGTGTGACTCCAAGGGGAAAATACCAATTTGGAGAACTGCAATGGACAAATGGAAAGCATATTGTAAGGAGTCCCATTACTGTTCAACGCAAATGAAAAATTATTCCAAATAGTTGAATTTAATGTGTTATTATTGGGATTATACTAGTATCCTTCTGTTATTTCATCAATTTTGTTGTTGTTGCTGTTGTTTGGATATGGTAGTGTAATAAGTTTTGTATTAATTAGAGTAGAGTATGTGTTACGCAGGAGTATAAAGAAGAGAGTATATTATGTGTTGTAATTGTAATAATTTCTAGTATTGTCAAGTCCACATAATACTCACTTTTCACGACTTAATGCTACTGCGGTCCTTCTTCTGTCCCAGTGTATCAACACATGGAAGGAGGTGCAATGGTGAGAAAAGGTGTTAGGCTTTATGTTGTATTATTCAGACTCAAATCAGACAATAATGAAATTTAGATCTAATCTTAGCACCTTATGTGTAAAACAAATCCACAATTAAAGCAAGAACAACAAGATAAAGAGCATTTCTTTTTTCTTGAACAAGCCAAAATAAAATATCATTAACGGTACTATTTTCAGTAGAAATCATGTCAGGGAAGATTACCAAGAGTTACAACAAGTCCTAAAAAACTGAAGAAACAAATAACAGGACAAGCAAATCAGGTAAACAACTTTTATAACATATTATGTTGAAGTTTGATTTATATATCTAGGAGAAAATAATTAAAAATTCAAAAAAAAATACCTTTTTAATATCTCGAGCAAAAATGATTAATAATATTAAAGGTTGTTAGCCTTCATTCTATCCATTTCTATTAATCTAAACGTAATGTCCTTCAAAAAAAATTAATATGAACATAACTTTTAACCTATTATGTTGAAGTTTGATTTATCTTAGTAAGAATATCATTTCCCTCAAAAAAATTATCATATATTATATAATGTTTTAAAAATCAGACAAAATCAGTTGATTCAACTGATTGAACCGAGAATCGATTAATATATCAATCGGTTCGATCTTTCTGAACATTTGTCTAATAGAACGGTTAAACCGCTACATGAATACTTTTATTTGTTTTTCGTTTTACTTTTCTTAATATTTATGTACTTATTTATTAAATCATTTGATTAAACCATAGGAGAACCGATTGAACGAAATTTCATTCATTATCATCGGCTACAGACATCAAAGTTATAAAGAAAAAAATCAACATTCGGCACACGATTTTCATGGTAAATCACCATTTTCATTTATGATCAAGTGGATAATTTCATCATACAAGGTACAAACGGAACCAACTGGTTTATGGCAACTTTTAGCCATCTAAGAAACACAATTCAATACAATTTGATTTATTCTATGTTACAAATCAACAACTTAGAAGAGGATAAACAGGAGTCATGTCATGATAAAAGAGTCCCCAATTCTGCTCCACTCCAGCTGCCTTCTCATCCTCATTAAACATCGCAAATATAAACGCATCTATAGCTTGGTTTGGTCTTCTTGGTGTGCCTTTACCACTCTGCACATGTTGAATCAAGTTTGTGTTATATGTCTTAGCATTTTCCTTACTTGTGTAAGGCTCATTCCCTGCAGTAGGCCAACCAGTTTCTCCAATGATTAGAGAAACATTTTTTGCATCTATTTTTTCCAATGCTGCGTAAATTGAATCAACCATTGCATCGAAAAGGTTAGTATAACTCAAGTCACCATCCACTACAGGAGCAACGGCTTGAAATGTGGCATATTCTAACTTAATATCTTTTGGATTTGATGCATAAGCAAAGTAAGGGTACACATTAACCATAAGGGGTGCTCCAGTTTGATGTAGATAAGAAGTAACATCTTTCATAACATTCACCACATCATTGGTAAATGCACCTGCAGATGGAGGGTAAGAGGATGCAAGTCCTTGCAAATAAAATGATGTGGTCACTTTAATATCAGTTAAGCCAATGGAAGTTAATGCATCTTTAATATTTTGCATGGCTTGAGTAACAAAAGTTGCTTGAGCACCTGGAATAATTTCATTTCCTAATACAATCCATTGGAAATTTACACCACCTTTGTAAGGTGCAACATTAGTATTGACCCATTGGCTAGCAGCCTCTTTTGTTGATGCTAAACTTTGCACATCTTGATTTCTTACTCCAAGACTCACTTGTATGTTTGTGCCCTTTAATGCTTCTAATATATCAGGGCTTGGCTCAAAAAGTCTTAGAAGATTAATGCCACATTTGTTGTAAAGGCCTACAACATTTTGAGGGGATGGAAGATTGTCACCGTTCCTCCCAAAGTTGACACCAATGCCTTGTATAATTCAAAACAAACAAAAAAAAATATTAGTCAATCATATGAACAAGGATATAAAGATTTTATCAATGCAATTGAGAAGCTAAATGAATAAGATATGTTAAAAGAAGATATAAAATATTATAGTTTAGACCAAAAAAAAATATGTTTGTGTGTATAGGAAATCTTCCAGCAACTACTAAAACATTCACTTAAGTGAAGTGAGTAATTTGAGGGTGTAGTGCAAGTTTCTTGGATAAAGTACTTGTACAAATGATATAAAAAAATAAAAGTCTTACTAGTAGAGAGAGGTAGTTGAATTGCTAGGATTAAAGCCAAAGTCAAGAAAATAGACTTGATCCTTAATGAAGCCATAAGTTTTATGTATGTTGCAACAATTACTCAGACTACAGGAAAATACTTTTGAATGTGTTTTGAGTCTTGCAAGGTTTAGTGGTTATATAGAATTTCTCTCACCCAGTGTTATGACATGTTTGGCTCGCATCTTATCCTAAATTAAATGAATAATTACTAAGAATCCAAATTGTTAATTAAATTGCCTTGATAAATATTTCTTTTGATGCAATTCCCTTGATAAAGATTTTTTATGAAACTATTTCCTTTGATGCAATTCCCCTGATAAAGATTTTTTATGAAACAGTTGCCTTAATAAAAAGATATTTGAAACAGTTGCCTTAATAAAAAAGATATTTGAAACAGTTGCCTTAATAAAAGATAACATTTCAATATTTTCTATTTTTATTCAACAAAAAATCAATATTTTCTGTTTATTATTTTTTAATAAAAAATATAAAGATATGCAATTTTTACCAATGAAACAGTTGCCTTAATAAAAAGATTACAAATCAATATCACTACCTTTACCCATGAAACAGTTGCCTTAATAAAAAGATTACAAATCAATATCACTACCAAAAAAGATTACAAATCAATATTTTCTGTTTATTATTTTTTAATAAAAAAATAAAGATATGCAATTTTCACCCTTGAAACAGTTTCCTTAATAAAAGATATCAAATCAATATTTTTTGTTTTTTTTTTTGAAAAACAATTTCATTAACGTAAGTCTGGCAATAAATCAAATGTCAAGACTACAGAAATACAAGGCGGAGTTTCTTCGACCCATATGCAATCTAAATTCTTAAGAGCATATTTAGCTAAATACAATATTTTTTGTTTATTATTTTTTAATAAAAAAGTAAAGATATGCAATGTTCACCCACTCATAAAATTAGTTCTTATATTTTAAAATTCATGGTTTTAGTCCATTGTTTAGATTCGTTGACTCAGTCCCCGTGAGCTTAGCTCAGTTGATAAGGACAATGCATAATTGATGAAAGTCTATTTTAGCATCAAACAGGATAAGTATTTTTGTATCGTCTCCACAGGGAATAGTGCGTTATCAATGACAGTTTAACATCGACTATCATTCCAAGTATTAAGAGTACTTGTTTGTTTGAATTGAAATGTAACTAACTAAACTAATTGCAAAAAGTAAAAACTGAGATAAATAAGGATTGAAACTTGTTAGGAGTAGCGTTCCTTAACCAAGCGTCACACGTAACCTAATGATCCATACGAATTCTAGCTTTATAAACAACATTATCACAATCAATTCTAAACTACCCTTCGTGTCCAAAGTGATATAATTATTTCTAAGTTATCGTTTAAACATTCGTGTCCAAATCCCTTAAACGATAACAAAGTCGATCGGATAACCTAATCGACCGTGTCCAGCCTGATTAAGTATCCGAAAGCATTTAACTCTTGATTATGGTGATTATCACAAGATTAACAAAGATGTCAAGTAAGTTAACCTAAGATATATTGCTACTCTAGCTCAAGATTCAAGAGTTTGTGTCCAAAGCATCTTGAATCTCATTGAAAGCATTAGCACAAGAATAACAACAATATTGAATATAAATTGCTAGAACCATATATTGCAAGATAAAAAGGATTACATGTTTAGCAAGATCAAGTACCTCTCATCCCAACAAAGGGTATTTAGCTACTCATCATCATGGAAGCCATGCAAGGATGGATTGAAAAGGAAGGATTCATTACACTTGTGATGTCTCAACAAAGTATTAAGATCCAACTTCCAAAACCAATCTCACTCAATGAAGAACTACCTTACTTCTCTCTATGAAAATATCTAAACTAAAACCTAAGAGAAGCTAAGAAAATATCAAGCTAAGATATGATAAGATCCTCTCCAAAGAGTAGCAAGTGGCTATATAAAGACTTCTGCCCTGCCTGAACTCGCAGATGCGAGCTACATCACTCGCAGATGCGAGTTTCTTGCCTGGACCAATGATATGCTGCCACGTCATAACTGAGGGGATCAAACCGCCCTAACTCGCAGTTGCGAGTAAGGGAGCTCGCAGTTGCGAGTTGCTCGCATCTGCTACTCGCATTTGCGAGTTTGAGTGCGAGCTGCATCTCTCCTGGATCAGCTTCTGCCCAAATAGTGTTTTTTCATGGTTTTGGTCTTTAAGCTCTGTCTTGAGGCTTATTTCTGCACAAATGGATAGAGTAATGATAAGTAAAGCGTAATAAGGCATTTAACGCTTATTTCTCGGCTTTTCCTTCAATAACTTGTAAAACAAGTAACAAAAAGTGTATGAAATATAACATGAATTTAACACTTTTATGACATTCATCACTCTCCCCAACTTAACTCTTTGTTTGTCCTCAAACAAAGGATTGAAAATCAAACAAGTAAATAACAAGACACAAGTACACAAGGCTTTGAAAACATCTTCAGATGAATGATTTAAAAGTGAATGCGCGGGCAAGTCTAAGTTTCCAACTAATCTAAAATTCTACTACTAACATGAGATGAATCCTAAGTACAAAGTTCATGTCAAACATTTCAAAACAATAATATATTTATTTACGAACCACACCTAACACACTTCTATGAAAGTAGATAAACAATTGAAATCAAATGAATGAGGGTTATGAACACACATCCGGCAATCAAGTTAACATTCCAATCAAGTTATGTGTCCATCCAAATATCGTTTCAAAAGGCATAAAAACATGGATCAAAAGGTCTTTGGGGGTTATAACTTGGCTTGGCTACAAAAGAAATGTCATATGTGGGGCAATTGAAATCAAAAAGCCTATCAAAGAGGAACATTCCTTGTATCAACCATTAAAATTCACAACCTTCCCTACCAATTATTACAAACCCTTGGTGTTTAAATGAGATACACTTTGATCTTGACAACTTATTCTATTTTTGGATTTTTCTTTCTTTTTCTCTTTTTCTATTTTTCTTTTCATGTACACATTGTTTTCTTTTCTTTTTGTATTTACAACAACATGTTGTCTTGATCAAAGATAAAATTACACCATTATACTTGACATAAGATTTACATCTACCTTCTCTCCCCAACTTGAATCAATATACCCTATTTGAATGTTCCTTTACTCTAAGGCAAAAGGGACAATAAAACAATGAAATTTTAGGGTTCAACAATTAAAAACATATCAGAGTCTTAAAGTGCGTCAAAAATGAACTGGATATTGAAAAGTTTTAAAGGCAAATTCATCAAGCATTGTGCTTATGAATTGACAGTTCATAATTGAGGACTCCGATTCATTTGGCTCAAGTGGGTTAGCAAATACTCGCTCTTCTCACAAGGTAGGCTATTTGTGGTCAAGTATGTTTCACTCAATAACAAAAAGGTGCCTTGATCACTTCCATGCCTTCACACAATTTAAAACAATTATTGGATTTAACATAAAACAACCGAGTTAATCTATGAAAGCCGGTCTCCTTGCATATGTACAAACATTTGAGGTTTCCTCACTTTAGGCTAGTACTACGTGGTTCACAAACAAATAAATTATTGTAAAGAACTAAATGAAATGAAATTTACGCAAAGTACTCGTTCCATATTCGAGTAAAAACCTAGAAAAACTGGAAACTTGTACCTTGGCTTTGCGCTTTAATCACAACTATGAATTGTTATCAATCATCTGAGATTTGAAATTAAGCAAGAGTGATACGCAAGAAACTTCCACAATTTTTAAATAAAAACCAAATAAAGTACTTGAAAAATGCTTAACACATTATTATACTACAAAATAAAATTAAACCATACTAATATAAATACGAACATAATAATACTAATTAAAACAAAATAAAAGTTACCATACATCAATATCCAAAATACTTAACAAAGTGCTGATAACATAAAATAAAATATGAGTTCATGTGCTAAAATAAAAACCAACAGAATATTGTTCACAAAGAAACAAAAGAGAAAAGAAATAACAGCTAAGGAAGACAGCAAGAAATGACTGAAAGCTTGATAAAATCACTCTTTGAAGAACTAGCTTTCAATTCTTTTCCTCCTCCTCAAGACTGCATGTCATCATCATCTGACCCATGAGGGGTTGAAGTAGCACTTGGCACATTTGCCGGATCATCATCATCACCTAAACCACCAATATCCTCCATGTTCGAATCCTCATGACCTCTAAAGTCTCCATCCCCGGCAACGGCACCATTTTGATGAAAGTCTATTTTAGCATCAAACAGGATAAGTATTTTTGTATCGTCTCCACAGGGAATAGTGCGTTATCAATGACAGTTTAACATCGACTATCATTCCAAGTATTAAGAGTACTTGTTTGTTTGAATTGAAATGTAACTAACTAAACTAATTGCAAAAAGTAAAAACTGAGATAAATAAGGATTGAAACTTGTTAGGAGTAGCGTTCCTTAACCAAGCGTCACACGTAACCTAATGATCCATACGAATTCTAGCTTTATAAACAACATTATCACAATCAATTCTAAACTACCCTTCGTGTCCAAAGTGATATAATTATTTCTAAGTTATCGTTTAAACATTCGTGTCCAAATCCCTTAAACGATAACAAAGTCGATCGGATAACCTAATCGACCGTGTCCAGCCTGATTAAGTATCCGAAAGCATTTAACTCTTGATTATGGTGATTATCACAAGATTAACAAAGATGTCAAGTAAGTTAACCTAAGATATATTGCTACTCTAGCTCAAGATTCAAGAGTTTGTGTCCAAAGCATCTTGAATCTCATTGAAAGCATTAACACAAGAATAACAACAATATTGAATATAAATTGCTAGAACCATATATTGCAAGATAAAAAGGATTACATGTTTAGCAAGATCAAGTACCTCTCATCCCAACAAAGGGTATTTAGCTACTCATCATCATGGAAGCCATGCAAGGATGGATTGAAAAGGAAGGATTCATTACACTTGTGATGTCTCAACAAAGTATTAAGATCCAACTTCCAAAACCAATCTCACTCAATGAAGAACTACCTTACTTCTCTCTATGAAAATATCTAAACTAAAACCTAAGAGAAGCTAAGATATGATAAGATCCTCTCCAAAGAGTAGCAAGTGGCTATATAAAGACTTCTGCCCTGCCTGAACTCGCAGATGCGAGCTACATCACTCGCAGATGCGAGTTTCTTGCCTGGACCAATGATATGCTGCCACGTCATAACTGAGGGGATCAAACCGCCCTAACTCGCAGTTGCGAGTAAGGGAGCTCGCAGTTGCGAGTTGCTCGCATCTGCTACTCGCATTTGCGAGTTTGAGTGCGAGCTGCATCTCTCCTGGATCAGCTTCTGCCCAAATAGTGTTTTTTCATGGTTTTGGTCTTTAAGCTCTGTCTTGAGGCTTATTTCTGCACAAATGGATAGAGTAATGATAAGTAAAGCGTAATAAGGCATTTAACGCTTATTTCTCGGCTTTTCCTTCAATAACTTGTAAAACAAGTAACAAAAAGTGTATGAAATATAACATGAATTTAACACTTTTATGACATTCATCAATAATATATGCAAGGTCTGGGGTTCAAACCCTGGACACCACCAAAAAAAAAAGATTCGTTGACTCAAAAATGGTGGTGTGACATGTTTCAATGACACGACTTACACTAGCTGATGTAGAGAATCATCGAAATAGATTAATTATTTACATGTCGTTAATAATATTACAAAAATTAATAATTTTAAAGTACAAACTCAAATGTGTAGAGGATTTTCTTGCAATTCATGGAAGTTTTCAAAAAAATAATATAACACATCACCATTTTTTAATATAAAAATCTTAGGGAGGGACCAAAATTGAGGGTCGGTGTTTTAAACAGGAAATCAATTTCATGATTGACTAAATAAAGGGATCCATATTGCAATTAAGTAAAATTTTAATTAATATATCATTCGTTAAAACTTCAAATCTTAAAAGAGAACTAATGTATTTCATTAAAGATAGAATTAAAAATTTAATGTCATAATATTCATGAATATTTTCAAAAAAAAAAACTAATAATTACTTCATTGTTATTATAAAACATTTGCAGTAAGGAACGGGCCACTTCCTTGCAGAAGGTTGTGTGTTCGATTCCCTCTGCCGATGTGAGGGCAGTGTTGGTGGGTGATCTGTAAGTACCTCTATAAGTGCCCTTTGGGCCCGGAGGCGTGCCCTGACCCTGGTGGTGACCGGAGCCGAACCCACCTAAACTTTTCTGTAACCAAAAAAAAATAAAACATTTGCAGTAAAATAACCCACTTGGGTTGGCATGGTGGTATTGGCTTGGGTCTTGGGAGTGTGCTCCTCCGCAAGGTCTCAGGTTCGATTCTCTCTGGTGCCAATTTGGGTGGGCTATTTAGCTTCTTCAAAAAAAAAAACATTTGCAGTAAAATGATCCTTAGTGGAAATATTTATACCATTATACTCTCTGGTGCCAATTTGGGTGGGCTATTTAGCTTCTTCAAAAAAAAAAAAACATTTGCAGTAAAATGATCCTTAGTGGAAATATTTATACCATTATACTCTCTGGTGCCAATTTGAGTGGGCTATTTAGCTTCTTCAAAAAAAAAAAAAAACAAACATTTGCAGTAAAATGATCCTTAGTGGAAATATTTATACCATTATATAATTTACTTTTTGGTGAAGTTAAATCATATATATTGACAACTCCAAAACTAACTATAACTATTTTTTATCATTCCTCAAAAAAAACTATTTTTTATCGGACATTTTCTTTAATCAATTTACCATTAACAACTCAATATTTTTTTCAAATTTAAATTTATATCATAATCATAGGGAACTCAATAAATAACTTTTTGTTTTTTGAAGAAACTCAATAAATAACTAACTACCCATTTTAGTTTAATATTTTTATGGGCCAAACTTATCCTTAATAACAATATTTTCTTCAATACTTCTATTACTATATTATCATATAAAAAGACAACTCCAAAGTTAACTACCCTATACCTTGTTTCCTTTGAACATGTGAGTTTGGTTCAGTTGGTAGGGACAATATATAATATATACACCGGTCGGAGTTTAAACCTCGGACTCCTCACTTCTCTACATTTAAAATGTGTGATCTCCGACCACTATGCTCCTTTAACCAAAAAAACTTGTTTCCCCTATAATTCCTATATACAAACACATCTTCTTTTTTTCATTTTATTAAAAAAAATTGTAGTGTATTTAATGTGTTCATTTTATGTATGAAGGTACATAAAATACCTTTTGTATGTAGTAAAAAATAATCACTAGTAGTATTTCAATTTTCATGTGATTGGTTTAATTTTTAGATTAGAAGGGGAGGGAACCAAAAAGTGAGCATTGATTAAATAACATGGGATGTATGTTGGACATTTTAATGAAGATGGAAGGATTCGGAAACAAATTGAGCAAAGAAGAGTAATTAATAGGGAACCAAGTAACATATGTGTTTCTTTTTCCTCTTTTAATAGATCTATTTTTTATTATTGCCCAAACCTACTAGTGATTATTTGATTGCATGTGTCTAACTATTAATTGTTAGATGAATATTCACTCAGAATTGCTCATTAAAAAGTTTATACTGTAACTTACTACTATGATTTTAAATACTCCCTCCGGTCCTAAATATAAGCAAATTTAATTTTTTAGGTTCATTCAATTAATGATGTATGTGGTTCATATTATGGACCACATACATCATTAATTGAATGAATCTAAAAAGTCAAATTTGCTTATATTTAGGACTAGAGGGAGTATAAGCAAAAGTCAACCTTAGACAACATTTGTTTCCAATTGCCCTCCAAACCCAATAAGATATTCTATTGGTTCCTATTTACAATAGCAACACATGCGCCTTATGCTGAGTTAATTGACTTGCAAACAACTAGCAAGTCATGTGATAAAAGTAACAACAAATAGACTATAATTTCAACCAAAAAAAAAAATCAAATATGCTTCTCCTTTCTAGCAATAAGAATTACTATTGAACTTAATTTTGTCGATGCAATAGGCAACTAACTTGTAATTCTTGTGTTTCACTCTAAAAGTTTGGAAAATCTCTCAATTTCTCCTATATATCCTTAATAATTTAGACAGCTATTAAATGTGTGAAAAAATAGCCCCAACATTTTGTGCTCCATTGAACACTAAAGAACATTTTAATTTATAACAAAGATACCAACAAAATTACCTATAGAAGCATTCTTAAGAATTTCTATGCTTGTAATTTGGAGACACACTAGTAAACATTGACATGAAGTGTAAACATTATACACATCAGAAACTGATGATAAACTTGAATCTGAACATGAATAATGGAGTGCAAGAACTAAGACATCAAGCGTTCTTCAAATGAAAGTGATAGATTTTACCTAATAAACCAATAAATAAATTACATCATTCTGAAATATAACTCACATCTATCTACACATAAATGAAGGGAATCTTCCATTGCTCACAAAGTGAATAAAAATAGTATTCAGAGCAATTGCATCAACAAAACTGGCATTAACAAAATAGTGGAGTACCAAAACTAATAACAAATGAACTCCTATCACACACCATTACACATATCCACCAACAATAGTAAAATAGAATTAACATGTTGCAATATAGATGCACTATCATTGTCTAGTGATTTAATGCACTATCATTGAAAAATAACTTCTGGCCACTCAAAGTGAAATGGGCAAGAAATAAAAAAACCCTAATCAATTGGATCCTGCATAATTAAAAGCTTGTCAACAAACAAGATATATATCAATGGTTAATTTTCACAACCATAATAGAAACAAACTCAAAATAAATGTGCCTAAAGGATCATGTATAAGCACCCCAAAAATAATGTTAAGTACTTTTGCCATGGTAACTCTTTTAACACCATTTCCACACACTTTAATATATACCTCTTGCTACTAATTTTGTTAGTAATGACAACATTAAAATTGTACATATACACTCAGCAAAGTTAGCATATACACTCAAAATCAACAAAGCAAACAATAACTAAATGTTACATGAAAACAATACAAGGTCGGATCAAATCATTAAAATATGTTTACTTCTCAATATTGGTGATCCTTGGTTTGCCAATGTAGATCAATTTCAATATGAAAATTCATTCCTTATTCTCATTATTGAATGTTTGGTACCATAAAAAAAATGTCCAAATTTACAAATCCCCACGGTGTGCCACTGAGGATCAATTTCACTCTATGAGCCATATACCCATCCTTATCCTTATCATTGGATGTTTGCTGCCTTAAAATACATGCTTAAATTCACAAATGTATGTAATTCAATCCTTAAAATACACGCCTAAATTCACAAATGATATATACCCATTTTGGACAAAAATTAAAGTATTAAATGTTCTCCTCAAATTCTCTAAACAACAAAATATACACTACAAATTTTAAAATAGGCATTTCATAACCTGATATCAATATGAAAGTTCTTGCATTTTTCATAATGAAAAAGAAGATAATTAAACACTAGAAAGTTATATTCTAGCTATGTTGTCTTGCGATGGATTCATTGCATCAGATGTGCATGTTCTAATTTCGAATCTCCTAACCATAACCACACATAACCATATCAAAGTTTATAACAAGTAAAACAAACCAGAAGAAAGAAATCAGCAACAAGAATATAAGAAAAAAAACAAATTAGGAAACAAAAATCTAGACCTACAAAAAGAAAACAGTAACACAATAGGAAAAGAGGAGCATGTTGGAATCTAATCTTAGCACCACCCATAGTTGAGTATCATATTGTGATCTTATAAAATTAGGGTTTAGTTTTAGAAAAAGAAATTAGATTAGGGAGAAACGATGGGTTGGTCTGGTGGTGTTGAATTGGGACATTTGAGTGTGCTCCTCTTTAATCTCAGATTCAATTTTCTCCGGTTTCGATTTGGGTAGGCTAGTTTAGCTTCTTCAAAAAAAAAAAGTAGGGGAAAATATATTAAACAGAGCAATGAATTCTACCTGACACAAGGAGTGCTAAGAGAGAACTCAGAAGTTTGAACAAATAGTTATAAACCCACAATAAACAAAACAGAAGCAACAAAACAAAAAAGCTAAGTGAGAAAACCCAAGAACATTAGGGGTCAAGCCACCAATTATGAAAGAGAAACTTTCAACCACCAAAAAGATTGAATTTTAATTTTATCCAACAAGTGCTACAACGATTCCGACTTATGCTGAAAAAATGTGGCTATTCTTTTTTCCTTCTAAGTCACCTAAATGCACGATTATCAAATCAAATGTAAAGAAGACTGGAGAAATTTCGAAAAACCTCCCAAGTGACCAAATTGAATGAGATAATCTGATAACCGCAACAGAATTACCAAGTAGATGCATATCCATTGCCTAACAAGATTCAAGATGCTCCCAAATATATCACAGCCCAAAAGCAAATGTTCAACACTTTCCCACATACCACAATCCCTCACACAAAGTAGAGAATTAGACTGAATGATACCTCGTCTGACCAAGTTATCTTTGGTAAGAATCGGATTTCGAAGAATATGTCACACAAAAAGAGAAACTTTTACCATGACTGCTTTATTCCAAATAATATTGGTAATATTGGAATGGTCAGGCTGCTCCACCAGAGCCAACAAATGATAAACTCGACTAATTACATAGCCTTTGACCGGCTCTAAATATCCTCTCCATGTGGTATCCATGCCAACTTGCATAACGATATGATTTAACATATCACAACACTCCCTCACCTGCTCTTCCACTCAGGCCAACAACCTTCATTGTCATTTCCATGCCTAACTGCCCACACCTTATCCTAAAGAGTCCATATCAGAAATTGTCGTCAGACGGTTCTCTACTAAATCAAAGAGACGTATGAACCTATCACGCAACGAACCACCCTCCAACCACACATCCATAAAAAAATGTACTTATCCCCATCACCTACAACTTGGATCAAATTATCTTTAGGCAAATGTTAACATGTGCCCCAAGGGCATATGTTAGGGAATTTAAAATAGAAATAATTGTCTTAAAAGTTGTGCATTCAACTTTATTCAACTTTTCAAAGTCAAACTTTTGTTCTTTTCTATAAAAAATTTCTAATTTTAGATTCCTTAACTTGTGCCCTAAGGGCACAAGATAACAAGACCCTTATCTTTAAACCAAATATCCACTCTTGATCCCACACAACTGTCAATACTCCTCAAGTCTTTCCACCACACTGATCCTAACCACCCTCCTTCATTAATCCGCCCATCTTCCTCACTGTAACGTGCAACTAAAAATTTATACCATAAAGACCCTCTATCCATATGCATCCTTCGACATCATTTACCTATCAATGTCAAATTAAACTCTCAGATTCTCCAAAACCCCATCCCCCACCTCGACACTCCTTTTTCGAGAAAATTGTATCCCAGTTAACCCATGGAATTTTCCTAACATCCTCACATAAAAAAAAACATTTAAATATAGATTCAATAGATGAGATGGTATATGTGGAAGCTTTGAAGAAGCAAAGAAAGTTGACCGGAAGAGATGACATAACATATTTCAGAAGAACCAAGTGACCATCCAATTATATGTTTCTACTTTTCCAACCTGATAGTCTATTTTAATACGGTCAACCAATGGATAACAAAAATTTAACCGGGTCAAACTACAACCAATAGGAAGCCCGAGGTGCATCACATGAATGAGAACAGTTTTAAAATTCATCACCATAGATGCCTTTGTCAGCCAAGAGTCTGGAACATTCACCCAAACCAACATACTTTTATGAAAATTTACCTCCAACTTTGAAATTACATCAAATAAAATAAAAGCTCTTACATTTGCCCAACTTTTCTCACCCAAAATTAAAGTATCATTCGTAAATTAAAGGTGAAAAATATGAGTAGGCTTGGTCTGACTGGCCTTATAACATGTAAAAATGTATTGGTTAACTTTTACATGACTGTCATAAAAGCCATCTTTGTGGTAACCAAAGAAAAATTGAAAATAAAAATCACTCATTAAGGTCAAATTGTGAGTGTTTTTTTTTAATAGGGTCTTGCTAACCAGTGCCCTAAGGGCATTGGTTAAGGAATACATAAGTAGAAGTTTTCTCTTGGAAATGTAAGCTGTTACATTTGACCAAGTAATGATTACACTACTTTTTATTAAAAACTTGCTTGTTTTAGTTTCTTAACCAATGCCCCTAGGGCACTGGTTAGCATTCTCCTTTTTAATAATACTATTTCCCCTCCGTCCCTTAAAAAATGTCTCATTTACATTTTTTCTCCGATTCAAAATAATTACCACTTGAGATTGTAATGTAACATTTTTCTTACAATTGTATCCTTATTTATTAAGTCTCATTTAGTTTAAAGGGTGTTTTATGTGAAAAAGGGAGTACAAAATTGTATGGTTAAAGGGGTGTAGTTAACAATTTTTCAGAAGAATGCTTTATTGGCATTAAATCCGTAGAGCCCAATGTACTAATATGGGCCAACTTAAATTTTACAGACTAGCTAGTGTCTAAGGAAATTGCTCTTCTCCCTTTTGTTTTGGCTCATTTACATGCCAACGTGAGTTAACTCAAATCGAAAAATGTTCAAGCGTGAGTTAACTCACATTGAAAGAGCCGAATGTGAGTTAACTCACGTTAAGTATAATTAAGAAAATGAGCAATTTTAAAAGGAAAAAAAAGCAATTTTCACTATCTACTCGTATCAGTTTTCTCATTCCCTCGTCTTATTCACATATCCTGTCAAAGTGGTTTTTTTTTTTTCTCTTTTGGTTACAAGTCGAAGTGATTTACTTAAAGAAAAAAAAAGTCGAAGTGATTTAAGTTATGTGAAAATGAAAAAGACAAAAATTAATTGATAAAATCATTATAGTTTGGAGATCAAATAAAAAAAATGAAGTTCATTGTATTGATTAAAAAAAAGTGAAATTTTAAGTCATAATTCTTTAATTTTTTTAACCTTAACTCAAATCAATTGAGCTACGCTTTAGAAAAGGTTAAATAGTTCAACTAGCATTTGCTAATAGATAGAAAGTTATAGATTGTTGGTTCAATTTTTTACAGAACTAAAGGAGTATATTAATAATCTAAACATTTATATTTGAATAGGATGACCATCCCTTTTTTCAAAAAATTGTCTATTCAAACTTTATAAATTATATATAATTTTGAGATAATATAAATTGAGAAAATTCAACAACTAAATATTGCCTTACTAATACGATTATCATGTTTATAAAATTTCAAATAAGTTACACATTTATATTTTGTAATTTTTGTATAAAAGAAGATATTCAAGTATGAATAATGATAAGAACACATTCTCTCGCACACACATATCAACGCAACTCATGACTCTTATCAACTTATGTGGAACCAGTGAAGGATCCAGGAATTTTGAATAGTGGAGGTACTTTTTTATATAAATTTGTAGCACCCGTGAACATATTTTAGTTGGTAGGGACATGTGACATGAATTTTTCGTTACTAGGCTACTTGATCGGAAAAAGAAATATAAATCATAATTATCCTTTATAATTGTTGATATTCTCAAAAACATTGAATGATTTGTGATAATTTTATTTCATAATAACAAGTTATTGTTTTTTATTTTTAGAAACATGAAGGTTGTTTTGTTACTTGTTGTGTCAAGTGATTGATTGTATGTGTGGACCAAGAGGGAAAAGATTTGTAATATGTGTGGGCTAATAGTCAAAATATCATTTATTTTTTTTTACTATACTATACTACTAAAAAATAAGAAATTAAAAACTTAGTGCAGACACAAGCCTACATAGCTTGCCACCTACATCCGTCCCTGTGTGGAACCCGTATAAATTTGGTGAGAAGCACATAAATTTCAACCGATAGAATAAAATGTGTATTAGACGTTGTGTTGCTAACACTTCTCAGTAAAGTTCATGTGTGTGTCCATGGAAAATGACAATCGATCACAATTTGTCGTCACAAGATAGATAGAATTACATAAGTGTTGCTTCTATTTAAAAACATAATAGAAGAATTGTGATTAAACATTAAAATAACTTTGCGCAGAAATTACACAACTCATGATTTCATTTTATAATGGATATTAGTGTTACTTTAATCCTAAAAAATACATAAAATGTTTCTCACTTTTTTGTAAAAATTATAATGGATATTTACCTATCCTTTTAAAAGTACATTAATATATGTTTATCTTTCTAAAGGAGAAAAGTACAATGTCTTGAACTAGTAAAATAACTCTTTTGAAAGGGGAAAAAACTATAGGTCTAGGACCCAAAACCTTTCTTAAAGCACATACTCTACGTTCATCAATTCAGGTAGCACACCAAACATTCGAAAAAAGTGGTCATTATTCTTTGCATATATCTTATATTCGTATTATTGTCAAACTAAGCCAAGTCTTTTTCACGTGGAGTGTCATATTCTATACCTAACAATATTAAACTTTATTTAAAAGCTAATTCGTTAAAGATGCTTCTATTGTGCCCACCCCGCGACTAGTAGTACATCTGTACATGTTTAAAGTTTAAACCCATAGACTAACCGTGTTAGGAAACTTTCCTTCAAAAACATGTTGCAAATTGTTTTCTCAAAAAATGTCGCATAAACATTCTCATAAAATTTGAGCATTTTTCTTTAGAGATCATGAAATTTGAGCATTCTCATAAACATTCTCATGAATCAACATGTTTAAAGAAGATGAACTTGCGAATGTTTTTGCTTATAAAAAATTTCATTACCCAAAAAAAAAAAGCATACAAACAAATGTTGGTGTAACATGTTATACTTTATGCACAATAAAAAGTTTTTTGAAAAGGTAAATGACACAAATTTTGATTTTTAAATTGTTGTCAGATATTTAAAAATAAAATGCACAAACACATGTCATATATACAATAAGTATAAATAGAAGGAAAAAAACAATTTCAGTAAAAAAACTATGTATATACATTGACTATAGCTAATATGAGTTTGTCGTAGCATGCGGCAATTTCACGTCAAGAGACTTCCCTTGATGTTGATATAGAACTAAACGACTGGAACTCACTATCTTGTTCTTGTCTTCCAAATCTTATGTTTTGGAAACCTTTATTAAGTTACAATCTTTTACTTTTAAATCATGTAACCCTAGTCTTGTCAAAAAAAAAATCATGTAACCCTAGTAACAAAAGAATGTTACCTGTTTTGGTGTGCACTTTTGACACCGGTTCAAACATGTTTGACTATAAGTCTCACGTCATCACTTATCAAAGTACATCTCATTCTACACCTCTCATCCTCTCCAATTACATACTTAACTTGAACGGTGGAGTGTTTGCAATTAAACTCCATCAAATATACACTCAATAATAAATATTATGTTTAGAATGTATACTAATTAACTTTCTCTCAAAAATATGGTCAAAATCATTAATGTGATATAGTCAGGTAAAATTCCATCCAACCATAATCCACAGTATAGCAGCAACCCACAAAATAAACGAAAAGGTACACGTGACTGATAAGTGTTTAAAAGTGATATATTTCGCATAGGAGTTTAGGCGTTTTAGTGACTTGTTTTGCAAGATTCTCTATGGAAAACTCCAAATATTGTGTTAATATGTCATTTATGCTTTTGAGCCTTAGTCTACCCTTTTTGTGCAGGAAATTACAAGCAAGGAGCAAGAAATGTCAAAGTTCAAAGAAGCTACGCCATTAGCGTGTCCTACGCTATTGGCGTGATGAAAAAATGCCAAAGGTCAGAGGGATACGCCATTAGCGCACCTGGGGCGTGGATCTGGAGCACTCTTGAAGAGTACGCTAATAGCGTATTCTGCGCTATTAGCGTACAATGTCCAGAGAGCTACGCTATATGCGTACCTGGAGCGTGGAAGCAGAAGCTGGGTTTGAAGAGCTACGCTATTAGCGTATTTCACGCTATTAGCGTAAATGCTCCAGAGAGCCACGCTATTAGCGTGGCTGGAGCGTAGCAGCAGGGCAAGAACAACGTGGCAGGCTCCCATTGGCCAAATTATAGGCCGCCTTACCACGCTATTAGCGTGAGTTGCGCTATTAGCGCAGGTGCAAAAACACAGGCCATTTAAATAGCATTTTTACCTCTCTTTTAGGTATTCACTATTCCATTAAAAACATTTTACACATTTCTAGAGAGAGGTTAGAGCTATTTCATAGAGAGAAACACAAAGCAAGTGATTAAGGAGTAGATTCAACCCTAGATTCATTGAGACATCAAGGATCTTGGCATGGAATCTTCATCTTTCCTTCATTCCTTGCATTAGTTTACATGTCTATATGTAACTAACCTTCTTTGTAGTATTGAGGTAACTATCAAGCTATTATGTAATCTTTTGATCTTTTAATATATAAGGTTCTAGCTTAATGATTCAATATTGTTGTTATTCTTGCTTTAATGCTTTCAAAGAGATTCAAGATGATTTGGACACAAACTCTTGAATCTAGAACTAGAATAACAATCTATCTTATGTTATATCACTCTTGACAAGTTTGTAAACCTTTGATAATTACTTTTAATCAAGATTTTAATGCTTTCGGATACTTAATCAGGCTGGACACGGTCGATTAAGTTATCCGATCGACTATGTTATCGTTTAAGGAATTTGGACACGAATGTTTAAACGATAACCTAGAAATAACGATGTCGCTTTGGACACGAAGGATATTGTAGAAATGATTGTAATAATATTGGTTATAAAGCTAGAGTCTGTTAATCGATCGAGAGATTGCTGCTGTTATGCTTGCTCGTTATCTTATACCGCAAGCGAAATAGTTCGATCCCCTCTCGTTTTTACTTTAGTGTCAAATATGGATATAGTGTTACAAACAAACAAATTATATCCAAACCCTTAATGTGAACGATTGTGTAAATGCTTATGATTAAACGTAACTCCCTGTGGAAACGATCCTATATATACTCACGTGTACATAGTTATATGACGTGTAGGAAAAATCTTACATCAAAATGGCGCCGTTGCCGGGGAGTAACGGAAATTTTTATCATAAGTATTGAAACAATTTTGTCATGTTAAGTCAATTTTGCACAAAATTCTTTCATGCATATACTTATACACTTATGTCATTCATTATTTTTTATGCTAACCACCTGGTATAGTCTTGGTGAACTTTGTTTATGCGAGGTACCGTTGATAAGGAAGACCTACAATTTGATCCTGAAATTGAGAAAACTGCTAGGTTACTTAGAAAGCAAGCAAAGGAAGCTAGGAGATTAGCCAGGCTGGCTCAGCCGGAATCTTTACTTTTTATTCCTTCTCCGTCAGGTTCGGTGCATACTATATCACTAGGTGATTCTTCATCACATTCTTCTGCACATTCATCTCCGAGGAGTGATCCAGAAGTAGTCATGGCTAATGAAGATGAGAATGCTCTACCTATGTGGGTTAGTCCGAGGAGGCTAGCTAATCTTGGCAACCGTAATGCCAAATCTTTTGAGCTGAAGTCTGGGTTGATAAACTTGATAACTCATAACCAGTTTACCGGTATGGATCATGAGGATCCATATAGACATCTTACCAACTTCTATGTTACCGCCGGTACACTTGGTATGAAGGAAGATGAGGAAGAGGGTGTGTTTGTGCAATTGTTTCCTCATTCTTTGATCGGGAAGGCTAAGGAGTGGTATCTTGATCAACCAACTTCTTTGATGGAAAATTGGGGTGAGCTAGAGAAAGCATTTCAAGAAAGGTTCTTTCCGGAAGATAGGCATCTTGAGGCTAAAACTTCAATTACAACTTTTGCTCAAGGCCAAAGTGAGACTCTTTGTGAAGCTTGGGAGCGTTATAAATCATTGCTAAGGAATTGTCCAAAGCATGGTTTTGATAGCCAAATGCAACTATATCTTTTTCGTCAAGGGCTTCAAGACATGTCCAAGACGATGCTAGATGCAAGTGCTGGAGGTTCTATTGCTTTGAAAAACCCAGCTGAAGCTGTCAGAATCATTAACCAAATGGCGCTCAACACAAGAAAATCTTCTCACAATCGGAATTCTAATCAAAGGAAAGCCGGTATTCTTGAGCTTGAAGCAAATGAT
The DNA here is from genome assembly GCF_051527215.1 of Medicago sativa. Lineage (NCBI taxonomy): Eukaryota > Viridiplantae > Streptophyta > Magnoliopsida > Fabales > Fabaceae > Medicago > Medicago sativa. Next base: position 79,778,408 of record NC_140755.1, on the reverse strand, counting down.
GCGGTCTTAGCTCAAAATAAGCTTCTCACTCAACAATTAGAAGCTATGCAAAAGGAGATGAAAGCTATGCCTAAACAAATTCTTGAATCTCTCAAGCAAGAAGGAGGAACCGCTCAAGTCTATACTTGTGGACTTTGTACGGGGGATCATCCCACCGGCTATTGTCCCGAGCCCGGTTCTTTTGAAGGGGAAGAGGTCAACTATGTGGGAAACCAACAAAGGCCTAACCAATCACAACAAGCCGGAACCTCACAACAAAATCCGGGTACTTCCAACTTCCAAGGAAGGTATCCGGCCAACCAAAACCAACAAAGACCTTGGAGAACACCGTACAATAATAACTATCAATATCCACCATCAAACTACTACCAACAACCTTACCAACAACCATTCAATAATCAATACCAAAATCCACCACCAAATAACCCCCAACAACCGAATAATTCCCAAAGCACCGAGGAGGTCTTGAAACAATTCATGCAAGTGTCCATGGCTAACCAGAAAAACACCGACGCGTCCATCAAAGGCCTTGAAACGCAAGTTGGTCAGTTAGCTCAACAAATGGCTCAAGGTCCTCCGCAAGGTGGAGCTTTCACCGCTAACACTCAACCAAATCCTAAGGAGCACAACAAGGCATAGCAGTCAAAAGCTATAGCTACAAGGAGTGGGAGAGTAGTAGGTATAGGGGTAGGTGATGATATTGTTGTTGAGGAAAAGGATGATGAAGTTGTCAATAAGGAGGACAAAGAGGAGTTCGAGGAGGATAGTGTAGAGATAGAGGAGGAAGTGTATATAAAGAATAAAGAAGCATTAGTTGAAAAAGAAAAAAATCAAAAAAGAGATCTAGAGTTACAAGAGGAGATGGAGAGGAAGAATAAAGATGTGGGGAGAGATAAAGGGAAGAAACAAGTAGTTGAGAAGCAAGTGGTGGCTCAACGCTTACCATACCCACATGCTCCATCGAAGAAAGACAAAGAGCGGCAATACGCAAGGTTTCTTGAACTCTTCAAGAAGTTGCAAATTGATATACCATTCTCGGAAGCCTTGGAGCAAATGCCGGTCTATGCAAAGTTCATGAAAGACATCCTTTCCAAGAAAAGAAGAATCAACGATGAAGAGACGATCCAAATCGATGCCAATTGTAGTGCTATTATTCAAAGAACAATGCCAAAGAAAGAGCAAGATCCGGGAAGAGTCACTCTACCGGTAGCTATTGGCACAACACATGTAGGTAAAGCACTACTTGATCTTGGATCAAGCATCAATCTCATGCCTTTGTCCGTTGCCAAAAGAGTTGGTGACCTTTGTATAAAGCGGACTAGGATGATGTTGCAATTGGCCGACAAATCCTTTGCAAAACCACTAGGTATGGCCGAAGATGTTCTTGTAAAAGTGGACAAATTTATTTTCCCGGCTGATTTTGTGGTTATGGATGTCGAAGAAGATGAGGATGTGCCTATCTTAATGGGAAGGAATTTCATGCAAACGGCTCGGATGATGATTGATCTTGATGATAATATCATGAAGGTCAAGGTAAATGATGAAGAGGTTACCTTCAACATCCGAGAAGCTTTGAAGTACTCGAAAGACAAGGGTGCATGTTTCAAAATGGATGCAACCGAAGAAGTCATCTTGACTACTCGGAAGCAAATGCACACTAGAACACCCCTTGAGAGTGCTTTGGTGGACGCACTCAATGCTATTGATGAAGACGAAGCAAGTGCCATTGAAGAGTGTTTAAAGGAGCTAGATTCCTTGAAGGAGGTTCTTCCTAATCAAGCCATACTTGAAGATTTGAAAGAAGAATCCAAGGAAGAAGCCAAAGTTGATGACACCAAGGTAGAATTAAAAGTTTTACCATCTAATTTGAAATATGTTTTTCTTGAGAAAGATGGTACAAAACCGGTGATCATTAGTAGCTCCTTGTCCATCGATGAAGAAACAAAGTTGGTAGAGGTTCTCAAGGCCAACAAGGAAGCAATAGGGTGGAAGCTATCCGACTTGAAAGGGATAAGTCCATCTTATTGTATGCACAAGATCATGATGGAAGAAAACTTTAAACCGGTAGCACAACCGCAACGCCGCTTGAATCCAAACATGAAAGAGGTGGTGCGAAAGGAAGTAGTGAAGTTGCTTGAAGCCGGCATGATCTATCCTATCTCGGATAGTGCTTGGGTAAGCCCGGTTCAAGTAGTTCCCAAGAAAGGAGGAATGACGGTGATCACTAATGATAAAGATGAGTTGATCCCAACTAGAACCGTCACCGGATGGAGGATGTGTATAGATTATAGAAGACTCAATCAAGCAACAAGGAAGGATCACTTTCCCTTGCCCTTCATGGATCAAATGCTTGAGAGACTCTCCGGTCAGTCCTTTTATTGCTTCCTAGATGGTTACTCCGGTTACAATCAAATCGCCATGAACCCAGATGATCACGAGAAGACGGCTTTCACTTGCCCCTTTGGTATTTTTGCTTATCGAAGAATGCCATTTGGCTTGTGTAATGCACCCGCAACTTTTCAACGGTGTGTTCAAGCAATCTTATCCAAACTTATTGGAAAATGCATGGAGGTGTTCATGGATGATTTCTCAGTTTTCGGTTCGTCATTTGATACGTGTTTGAATAGCTTGGATACCGTGCTGAAGCGGTGTATTGAAACTAGCTTGGTGCTCAATTGGGAGAAATGTCACTTCATGGTTACCGAGGGTATTGTCCTTGGTCATAAGATTTCTGCTAAGGGTATCGAGGTAGACCAAGCAAAGGTCGATGTCATAGGAAAGCTTCCTCCACCGGTAAATGTCAAAGGTGTGCGGAGTTTTCTTGGTCATGCCGGTTTCTACCGGAGGTTCATCAAAGACTTCTCAAAGATTGCAAAGCCTATGAGCAACTTGCTCAACAAAGATAAGTCTTTTGTTTTTGATAATGAATGTCTTGATGCATTTGAATCTTTAAAAGAAAAGTTGACCACCGCACCAATAATCATTGCTCCTAATTGGGATTTAAATTTTGAATTAATGTGTGATGCAAGTGATTATGCTGTTGGTGCGGTCTTAGGTCAACGTAAGGATAAAAATTTTCATGCTATTCACTATGCAAGTAAGGTTTTAAATGAGGCACAAATCAATTATGCCACAACTGAAAAAGAGTTACTTGCAATAGTTTATGCAATGGAGAAATTTCGTTCTTACTTTGTAGGTTCCAAAATTGTTGTTTATACTGACCATGCAGCTATCAAGTATCTCCTTACTAAGTCCGACTCAAAGCCTAGACTCATCCGGTGGATGTTGTTGCTTCAAGAGTTTGACTTAGAGATCAAGGATAAGAAAGGCACGGAGAATCTTGTAGCTGATCACCTTTCAAGGTTGACAAACAATGAGGTAACCAAGAATGAACCGGAGGTTCGTGAAGAATTTCCAGATGAACGGTTGCTAGCAATCAATGTGAGACCGTGGTTTGCCGACATGGTGAACTACAAAGCAACCGGGTTCATTCCGGAAGATTTTGAATGGCAACAACGCAAGAAGTTCCTTCATGATGCTAACCACTTTGTGTGGGATGAGCCTTATTTGTTCAAAATTGGAGCGGACAATCTCTTGCGTAGGTGTGTGGATGATGAAGAGGCAAAGAAGATCTTATGGCAATGTCATAATTCGCCCTATGGAGGTCACTTCAACGGGGAGAGAACAGCCGCAAAGGTACTTCAATCCGGGTTCTATTGGCCAACTCTATTCAAAGATGCCAACTTACATTGCAAGCATTGTGATGAATGCCAAAGAACCGGATCAATGTCAAAAAGAAATGAGATGCCTCTACAACTCATCCTTGAAGTGGAAGTGTTCGATTGTTGGGGTATAGATTTTGTTGGCCCTTTCCCTTCATCATATTCAAATGAGTACATCTTGGTCGCTGTTGATTATGTGTCAAAGTGGGTGGAAGCCGTAGCATCGCCTAAAGCCGATAGCAAGACGGTGGTGAAGTTCCTAAAGAAGAATATTTTCACCCGGTTTGGTACACCAAGAGTGCTTATTAGTGATGGAGGATCACACTTTTGCAACGCACAACTTGCCAAGGCCCTAGATCATTATGGAGTCAAGCACAAAGTAGCATCACCGTATCATCCGCAAACGAATGGACAAGCCGAAGTTTCTAACCGGGAGGTCAAACGCATACTTGAGAAGACGGTCTCTACATCTCGGAAGGATTGGTCGGCTAAACTTGATGAAGCTTTGTGGGCATATAGGACTGCATACAAGTCTCCTATAGGCCTCACTCCTTTCCAAATGGTTTATGGCAAATCTTGTCATTTACCGGTCGAGCTCGAACATAAAGCCTTTTGGGCATTGAAGTTCCTAAACTTCGATCAAGAGAAAGCCGGTGAAAGAAGAAAAGTTCAAATGCATGAGCTTGAAGAATTGAGAAATCAAGCTTATGAATCTTCAAAGCTCTACAAAGAAAGGACCAAGAAGTATCATGACAAGAAGATCACTCTGAGACAATTCATGCCGGGACAAATGGTATTACTTTTCAATTCAAGACTGAGGTTGTTTCCGGGCAAATTGAAGTCTAAGTGGTCCGGACCTTTCATGGTTAAAGAGGTCAAACCGTACGGAGCTGTGGAACTTGAGGACCCAGTCACCAAAGCCAACTGGATTGTTAATGGGCAAAGGCTTAAGCCCTACTTCGGTGGTGAAATTGATCGGTGTTTGACGACGATTTCACTAATCGAGCCATGATTTCTTCAAAATGCGTCAAGCTAAGGACGTAAAACAAGCTCTTGCTGGGAGGCACACCCAGTTTTGTAAGTATTTTTATGGTTATTGCATATAGTAGTAGTACATATACATTTACAGCAGAAATGAAAGACTTTGAAAAGCTGATCCTGAAGCCTCACGCCAATAGCGAAATTTGCGCTATTAGCGTGAGAGCTCCAGAGAGCCACGCTATTAGCGTGAGTTTGGCGTGGGAGAAAAATTTTTTGTGGGCCCAGGGGATTAACTCCCCATAACTTCTCACAACCCACTCCTCTTATTCCTTTTACGGTTTCATTCTTCCCTTTCTCACTCTCACACACAAAAACTTCTCTCACTCACACACTAACCCTAAAAATCAAAACCCTTTTCTTTTGGGTCAATTGGTTCCAAGCATTCATCTTTGCATCATTCATTCTATTGCTTGCATCCAATCACTGCACTAACAGGTTTGATTCTCTTCCTATCTTTGTTCTTAAATTTGAAAAAAAAAAAAAAAAAAACCATGCTTTTGACATGATTAGAGATGGTTAGGTTAGGGTTAGAGTTTTGATTTGTGAATAGAGATTGTTCTTTAATGATAATAGTTGGAAAAGGAACAATAATCATAACCCACATGCAACAAACATTCATCTTTTGATTTTGACCCATTTTGTAAATTTGAAAAACAAGGGTTTTGAATGATTTGTGTGCCAATGTTGTGATTCTGATTCCTTTTCATGATTCTATTGTGTTTTAGAGACATAAGATGAAACCTAGGGTTGAAATATGCTGGGTTGTGCTGAGAAATTGCAGGAACAAAGATTTTGAACATTTGAAAATTGCAGGAACGAAGAAGTACGCTATTAGCGAAATATACGCTAATAGCGCAACTTTTCCAGAAAAATTTCGCTAATAGCGTATCCTACGCTAATAGCGAAAGTTTCCCAGAAAAATTTCGCTATTAGCGTGACTGGCGCTATTAGCGTAGTTCTTCGTACTTGTCCAGATTTTCAAAATTTTTGATATTTTTAAATGACCAATTGTAGTTTGTGCTAATATTTTCTATGCAATATGTTGGTGTTTCCTGGTTTTGTTGCAGATGGCACCGAAAAATGTTGAAAAAACTACCGGGACTAAGCGTCCTAGAGGCAAAGGTGCCTCTTCCTCTGCTGCACCTGCAATCCCAAACCGTTTCCCCACCCCTGCCCACTCTGCCAGGTTTAAGAAGATGGCACAGTACAAAACCTGGCACGAGAAAACTTTTGACATTCATCCTAGTGGTGAGCATTCTGATATGCTCCACATTTTCACTGGTCGCAAATGGACCAAACTCCTCGTGCCTGCAACCGAGATTAACACCGACCTAATCAGGGAGTTTTATTGTAATGCTGTCCCTGATGCCTCACCCGCTACCTTTGCTGAGACTTTCTCTTGGACTTCTTACGTCCGAGGAAAGCAAATCCCTTTTGATAGGGATGCAATCAATGATTTCCTTGAAAATGCTTTAAACCTTGAGCCATCTGAGGACCCCACAATGCCCACCTTGTGTACCTATGCTAAGAGAAACGCTCAAGGAAATTGGAAATATCAGCAAATTGAGCGTGATATAATGAACAAGGGTAGGCTATTTGTCAAAAATGACAAGGGAGAGATTAGGCATGCACTTACCAAGGAGATGACAGCTACTGCCCGCTTAATTTTCCAATTCCTTGTCCACAATGCCCTTCCAAGAGCCCATACTTCCGATGCCCCAAAAGCCGTTCTACCACTCATCTGGTGCATTATGAAAGAAGTGCCTGTTGATATTGCTCGCATCATTGCTAATGAGATGAAGGCTGTGGCTTTGAAAGTAGCCACTGGTGCTAAGAAGGTGGCTTTGTTCTACCCGGGTTTGATTATGGGATTGCTGAAGGCTTATGGAGTGCCTATTTCTGGACCCTATGATGAAGATATTGAAGGGGTCATTACTGACACTCATATTCGCACCTGGGAGAAAACAGAGCAAAGGGCAGCCCAATACCATTTCTCTGATGATGAAGGTGGCCCATCTGAGGCTGCTGGTTCTTTTGACTTTTCAGGTTTGCAGACCTTTATGCTGGAGCAGCAGATGCATAACCAATACGTGAGGGACCAGAACAGCTTCTTAATGGACCAGAATGAGGCAATTTGGAGGAGCAACATGGGCATACACCAGGACCTCTACAATGCTCACATGCATCCGGGAAATGCTGAGTACCCGGTTATGACTCCTGAGCAGTACCAGGCTTATGTTCATTGGCCTGAGGGCAGGCCAAATCCTTATGTGGGGGTGGCTGATGCTGTTGATGATGAGGCGACACCTGATGATGCTGGAGTCGTGGGTGATGATGATGATGTGTACCAGGATCTTGATATGGATGATGCTGGAGAGGATGATCAGTGAACTTGAGTTTTTAGTGATGTTTTTCTTTTTGCTTTTTAACTCTTTGTTTTTATTTCATGTTGGAACATCTGTTTATTTTGGTTGTATTTTGTACTCTTCAAGCACTGTGGTTTTTAGTGCTTGATTTGTTACTTTGTTACTTTGTTACTTTGTTACTTTATATTTGGTTTAATAACTTAGATTTTTAGTTTAATAACTTATGCTTGGGATGAAATTTTTGTTACATCTTGCTTGTGTCTCTCAAAAGAAAATTGCTCATGAACAATAAATCTTAAAGTGCTCCATGGAGCCATGTTTGAGCAAAAGCAGGTGAGTGATAATGATATTACTTGTGATAAAGCGTAAGGCCAAGGTATTGGTTTTCTTTTATTCTAGGTTTTTAATAAGAATTTGAAACTTGTACTTTGCACAAAATATATATCATTTAATTCTTTTCATAGACATAAATATTTTTGAACCACTTAGTACTTAACATAAATGTGAGGTAGCTTTAATCTGTTGTATATATGCTGGAGACCAATAATCACCGTCTAACTTGTTTTAGTTATGTTAAATCTGATAATTATTTTGAATTGTTTGAAAGCATGGAAAGGATCAAGGCACTTTTTGAATTGAGAGTAACCTACTTGACCACATAAAGCCTACCTGTGAGAAGAGCGAGTATCTGATACCCCAATCCGAGCCTAATGAATCAAGTCCTCAAACATGAACTGTCAATATTCATAAGCACAATGCTTGTTGAATTTGCCTGAAATTTTTCAAAAATCCAGTTCATGGTTGAATCTTATAGGACTTTGATATTTTTACTTTGTTGAACCCTTAACCTTTTTGTACTTTGTCCCTTGCCTTAGGATAGGGGAACATTCAATTAGAGTTTTTGTTGTATTCAAGTTGGGGAGAAAAAGGAGGCATTATATGTTAAGTTCTGGTGAAATTGTTAGAATAACCTGACAACATAGAATCAAAGAAAAAAAAAAAGTTGTACATTTGATAAAGAAAAGAAAAGAAAAAAGAAGAAAAATAAAGTACAAAATCAAAAATAGAATAAGTTGTCAAGGTTATTGGTTTGATTGTTAATCATCAAAGGTTGTAATCATTGGTAGGGAAGATATTGAATTTCAAAGTATATTACAAAGAATGTTCCTCTTTGATAGGCTTTCTGATCAATTGCCCCACATATGACATTTCTTTTGTAGCCCGGCCAAGTTATAACCCTTGCAAGGCCTTTTGATCCATGCTTTTATGCTTTTTGAGACGATATTTGGATGGACACCTAACTTAAATAGGATGTTAGCATGATTGTTGGATGTGTGTTCATTACCTCATTCATTGTTATCATTATTTTGCATATACTTTCAAAGAAGTGTGTTAGGTGTGGTTCATAGATAGTTATGTTTATGTTTTGAAGTTTGTGATGTATAGTTTGTGCTTAGGACATTTTTCGCATTCTTAGTTTGAACCTAGAGTAGCGGAGGACTTCATGCTTGTCCACGCGATCATTTTTGAATCACCATTTGTTTATTTTTGTTTTGAATTGTTTGACATCATGTTGAAAACCTTGTCCAAAGCCTTGTTAGTTTCCTTTTCAATTGATTTGTTTGAGGACAAACAAAAAGCCAAGTTGGGGAGAGTTTGATAAGTGTTTAAAAGTGATATATTTCGCATAGGAGTTTAGGCGTTTTAGTGACTTGTTTTGCAAGATTCTCTATGGAAAACTCCAAATATTGTGTTAATATGTCATTTATGCTTTTGAGCCTTAGTCTACCCTTTTTGTGCAGGAAATTACAAGCAAGGAGCAAGAAATGTCAAAGTTCAAAGAAGCTACGCCATTAGCGTGTCCTACGCTATTGGCGTGATGAAAAAATGCCAAAGGTCAGAGGGATACGCCATTAGCGCACCTGGGGCGTGGATCTGGAGCACTCTTGAAGAGTACGCTAATAGCGTATTCTGCGCTATTAGCGTACAATGTCCAGAGAGCTACGCTATATGCGTACCTGGAGCGTGGAAGCAGAAGCTGGGTTTGAAGAGCTACGCTATTAGCGTATTTCACGCTATTAGCGTAAATGCTCCAGAGAGCCACGCTATTAGCGTGGCTGGAGCGTAGCAGCAGGGCAAGAACAACGTGGCAGGCTCCCATTGGCCAAATTATAGGCCGCCTTACCACGCTATTAGCGTGAGTTGCGCTATTAGCGCAGGTGCAAAAACACAGGCCATTTAAATAGCATTTTTACCTCTCTTTTAGGTATTCACTATTCCATTAAAAACATTTTACACATTTCTAGAGAGAGGTTAGAGCTATTTCATAGAGAGAAACACAAAGCAAGTGATTAAGGAGTAGATTCAACCCTAGATTCATTGAGACATCAAGGATCTTGGCATGGAATCTTCATCTTTCCTTCATTCCTTGCATTAGTTTACATGTCTATATGTAACTAACCTTCTTTGTAGTATTGAGGTAACTATCAAGCTATTATGTAATCTTTTGATCTTTTAATATATAAGGTTCTAGCTTAATGATTCAATATTGTTGTTATTCTTGCTTTAATGCTTTCAAAGAGATTCAAGATGATTTGGACACAAACTCTTGAATCTAGAACTAGAATAACAATCTATCTTATGTTATATCACTCTTGACAAGTTTGTAAACCTTTGATAATTACTTTTAATCAAGATTTTAATGCTTTCGGATACTTAATCAGGCTGGACACGGTCGATTAAGTTATCCGATCGACTATGTTATCGTTTAAGGAATTTGGACACGAATGTTTAAACGATAACCTAGAAATAACGATGTCGCTTTGGACACGAAGGATATTGTAGAAATGATTGTAATAATATTGGTTATAAAGCTAGAGTCTGTTAATCGATCGAGAGATTGCTGCTGTTATGCTTGCTCGTTATCTTATACCGCAAGCGAAATAGTTCGATCCCCTCTCGTTTTTACTTTAGTGTCAAATATGGATATAGTGTTACAAACAAACAAATTATATCCAAACCCTTAATGTGAACGATTGTGTAAATGCTTATGATTAAACGTAACTCCCTGTGGAAACGATCCTATATATACTCACGTGTACATAGTTATATGACGTGTAGGAAAAATCTTACATCAGTGACATATTCCAAAAAATGAAAAGTGGCATATGAAGATAAGGTGATTGCAACTCTCAATAATACTACATCGGGGTAGATGGTTTTTTTTTTTAAATAATCTAATGGCTTTAAATTCATCTCTTAAGATAAATATATAGAATGTCTAAAATTCGATTTTGATTCTGCATATATTATGAATTTATGCAATGTTCCTCCATCTGAGTTCAGCTCTAATCGATCAGATAAATAGGGTTTTATTGATTGAGTTTGGTGACTATGTCTCTATCTTTCTTCTAACAAATTATTCTCTCATCAAAATAATTTATTTTAATTATTTATCTATCAATTAAAATTTACCTATCAACTTTTTTTGTGGTAGTCGGGGTTTGAACCCTAAACTTTTATATATTATGCATTATCACTACCAAATGAGCTAATCTTACAATGATTGTTTAGCTATCAACTAAATACACTAAAATTATCTGACAAAAATGTGTTTGGATTGAGGGTTTAGGAGGGGAAGGGAGGGGAGGGTTTACTTTTCATTTTTAAATTACGGGCACTATGAAATGTTTTTTAAAAAGTTAACGTATTAACATGATAAGCGATTTTCTAAAATAAATTATGTGTAATTGAAGTATTATATAATCGCTTATCATGTTAATACGTTAACTTTTTAAAAAACATTTCATAGTGCCCGTAATTTAAAAATGAAAAGTAAACTCTCCCCTCCCTTTCCCTCCTAAACTCTTCATCCAAACACACCCTAAAGTTACAAAAACTCAAAACCATTTGCATATTTTCCGGATAACAAACCTTCCTTTTTCCTAATCTTTCCTTTAAGATTCGTCTAAGCAACCACCTCAACTTTTGGAAAGAACCGCACAATCACGTCACTAAAGGAATAAAAAAAGCTTCTTTTTTTTTTCCCTCAACTCCTAGAATCATGTGATCATTCTTGCACAAATTTAACATGATTATCTTTTACACTAAACCCACTAAAATTAGCATATATGCGCACACTCATGAATCACACACTCCAATGCCTTCTCATAATTCCCACGTACACAAGTCACACCTCCACAAATTCCAATCCCATACCCATCTATCGTCAACCCCACATTTGCCCAATATACTACTTGATCCGTTTCAAAATGAGTGTCGATTTAGACTTTGGTACACAGATTAAGAGAAACGAAATGAAATAATCATTGGATATAACGCTTTTACTAAACTGCCCTTACTTTATAAGAAAAAGACAAAATTAAAGTTGCATTGAAAATTGTGTGAGAGAAAAGTTGGAGAGTGTAAAGTTGAAAGAAAAAAGTTAAAGTTGTATTGGAAATATAAAGTGACATTCATTTTGAAACAAATTTTTTTGGCTATAACGACACTCATTTTGAAACGGATGGAGTAGCTTCTTCCTTCTTTATCATATTATTGGTGTAGAGTTTTACTTATGTTTAACGAATCATCGTCAAAATATAGGGAAATGTTAACTAGTGTCTTAGAGATGCTAGTTAATGAAGCAAATATAGTAAAAAAAATTGAGAACTTGTATAATCAAGCATTAAAATGTATAGAAGATGTTGTTAGTGTCTCGGAGATACTAGTTAATATGACCAATATATAGATCACATATAATAAAAAAATTCTTTTACAATCTAATTTTCTCCACACGCAAAAGTGTATTAGAACAAACTAATTCATCACTTGTTTAAAAGATTTAAACTACTTTCCACTTGACATCCTTAATATTTCAATGAATTTTTTTCTTATCCATCTCAAGGTCGACCTACGGATACAACCTAACTCCAAGAATTTATTTTCGCTGAAGCTTTTTGTCTTAGGGTTCGTTTGTTTCAGCTTTACAAAAAAATAGATTTTTGGTTAAAAAAATTTAGAGATTTTTTTAAAAGATTTTTTAAAAAAAATCTAAAGCTATTTATGTTTGTTTAATATCATAAAAATCATTTTTAAAGATTTAAAGCTCTTATACTTGAGTTCCTTGTATTTAGAAAAAAAAAATAAGTTTTGATAAAGCTACTTGATCATTTTGAGGCTAAAAAATGATTTTTTTTAACAAAATGAATTTTTAAAAAATCTGAAACAAACACTAAAAAAATATTTTTTTTAGTTTAAATTTTTTTGATTTCTAGTGTTTGTATGACTTTTCTTCGTGCTTTATAAAAGAAGAAATAAAGAGGTAAACTAGTCAAAACTAAGTTGATTAGTATTTTGCATCACTCTGTCTCCCAAAGAAACATGCTCTCCTTTCCCATGACACCAAATCTTTCTTCAATCAACTCCACACTAGTTTCTCAATTTTTTAAAAGTAGAATTATCAAAATTGCATTGAAGTCATACTCCGTCCGTTTTAAAATATAAGCAAAATTTACATTTTAGATTCATTCATTTAATGATGTATGAATGAATCTAAAAGTGAATTTTGCTTATATTTTTAAACGGATGGAGTATTCTTTCTACTCAGGGGCCATTATTTATATGAAGCCGAAAGGCCTACACGTTTGCATAATTATATCATTCGTGTCTCCATCTTTGATGTTCGGCAATTATAGCTCTGCGGGCCTGATCTTATATTCTTTTTTAATTTGTTGATAATCTAGTCATATACTACTATGTTATGTTATACTTTGGCATGACAACATACCATTATGGGATAAGAAAAATATGCTCACGTAGAGTACAAGCATGAAAAAAATCAGTACCTTATTCTATTTTTGGTTACCAAGTCCAAATCTGTACCTTTCCAAATTTCATTATTTTATCAATTTCAAATTTTATATTAAAGTTATCTACAAAATAATTTTTTTAAATGAAAAACTCAACACCCCATATTTGACCTAATATAATTCTTGAAAAGTAGTAGCGTTGTTATATGGACCTGTCACTGTATCATGAGATTTAAAAGAAAATTTTCACAATCATGACAAATTAAATTTAAAATTTTAATTTAGAGAGGTATCCACATTTAGTATTTGACAAATCTCAAATAAGAATACTCTAATGGAAGAAATTTATTGAAAGAAATAGTAGCGACTTTGTTTCAAAATTGTGGTAGAATGTTAAGCTTTTTATTGGTTCCATCAAAATTTTACTTTTTGGAAATCGATTTTCTTTTTAAAAGACAAACTAGCCCATCAAAATTGTTATTAGAGACAATTGAATCTGAAACTTTAAAAGGAACGCACTTCAGGTTCTCAACCAACACCATAAAAACATCCTAAGTGGGTTGAAAATCGCAAATTTAGCATGTATCTTGTTCTAAGTGAGGATAAAAGACTCAACCTCTTTATCATTCTACACCTTATCTATTTCATCTCAACCACTAAACCAATCTTATATCCTTTCATGTGAAATATATTTAAGTGTTTTATTAAGTAATTATAGTTAAAATATTTCTCAACAAATTAGATCGAGTTGAAAGCCTTCACAACAAATTATGTGAACTGATGCCATTTATAATTACTAAATTTTGTTTAAAAAAATTATCAAGAAACCAAAGTATGACTGAGGATGTGGATCTTTAAATTAAAAAGAGTTTAAAGGTATAAACCAATATAATATTTTATTAAATTTTGCTAAAAATAATAAAGTTCACTTTTAAACCGGGTTGATATTAGATTTTTTTTATGATCGATACTCTATAAATGTTGGTTAGTCTTCAAAAAGCAAAGCACCTAAAATAGTGATTACCTCGATGTTAAATTCACCCGCACGTAAAGTAGTTGCAAAAAAAATTCTTTTTAAAGTTTTTTTAGAGGCTTTTAAAAAGTTTTTATTGGACTAGATATCCAAACACCTATTTTTGACACCTATGATATCTTGTTAATCTAGTTCAATAATATGATTAGATAATTCATTCAATTCACGATTTAAAATCATGGTTAATTCAACTGTATGATTAGATAATTTTCAATTTGATTTATACTAACAACATATATTCAATTTAATTAACTATAATCTTGTATATGCTTAAAAAAAGGTGTCCATGAACTATTACCAACAAAAAGATAAATAGCTGTTAAAAAAACTTTTTAAAGATAAAAACTTTTCAAATAAATTAGCTGAAAGCTCTACACACACTTTTCCAAAGGAACGCACTGCATAAATCATGGCTGGGCCATATTTGGTAACACACCATGTGATCGTAATTTCTGTTTTCAAAAAATTAGAAAGCACTGTGTTCGGCCCCAGCTTACACACACACACATGATGCTGTCTAATGTGCCCAAATAAAGTGTCATTAGTTATAGGAAAACTGATTTACGGTAATGAAACTTTGATTGTCTTTTATGGTTTTGGAAAAGATCGATTTTGATCCTTCACAATTTTTGTACGGGACGATATAATCCTTGACAAAAGTAAAATTTAAAGTATTCTATAACATTTTATACAAAGACAAACTAGTCTCTTACGTAAATAAAGATACGAATTTTTCACTAGAACAAAACGTGGTATACTATTGGCTCTAATGATACTAGAAATATAACCCGTGATTTGCACGGGTATTTTTATAATGTTTATTTTTTTAGTTTATTGGAAATAACAAAATTGGTAGATTTCTATTGAATTATTTTTTGATTAAAAAAATGACTATTAAAATATTTTTAAACTTATTATTCTCCTGTCAAATGAATATAGAGTATACAGAAGATAAAAATTACTTTTAACATAAATAATTTGTCATTGAACTCTATTAAAAATCAATAGAATTTCAGTTGAATAATTACTTATAATAAAACTTTTTTAAAAAAAATATATTTTAGTGGTCCAATTTATATATCATCTTTTCGTTTACCTTTATTTAATACATTTTTAGATTTTAGAAAGGCAATTATGAATTATAATTAGATATTATCAAATTTATATTCTAACTTGAGTCAATAAAACTGTTTTATTTAAAGAAAATAGAACAAAATGACTCAATTTTGAAAAATAAAATAAATAAATCAAATGACTCCTTTTTCATATGTATCATTCAAACACTTCATGACGCTATGGTTTTTAGTAAAAAATTTATAATAATTATTCATTTTTCCCTAAAAAAATTATTCATCTTAATCCCTTTTACAAATAATTTTTTATTAATATTTAATTTGAATAATTATAGTTCCATAATTATATTTTTAACACCAAATATGCATTCTTCGTATCTGAATTTTTTTTAATAAATATTTTTTTATGTAAGATATAATCTTCTATATCTAATTTAAAATATTTGAATAAAAATGAATTGAATTTTCACTTCATGTTATATATAATTAATATTTACCTAAATACTCTAAGTTTACACTATTTAAATATATTGTGGTTTTCATTTTTTATTTTTCAAATATATTATACTTAATTGAAAAATAGAAGCCTAATTTATCCTCCTCTCCAAATTCAAATGAAAATATTTGCATAATAAAATTAAGTAATAAAAGGAAATAAGAAAGTTAGAAAAGTAGATTAATAAACATTATATCAATAAAAGAAAGGATCCAAGAGTAATAATAGGACAATAGAAACTTATAAAATAATTGTAACTAATTCATAAAAATATTCATCAAAAGTTTGCATTAATACAACGAGTGAGTAAATTTGGTTGTGTTTCCTTTTTGCACATCTTGTGCGATTGGAACACCTTTGAGCATTAATATATCATTTTGATTTGTTCAAAAAAAATACAATGAGTGAGTAAATTATCATAGTTAAGGAATGTGAAAAAAAATATAGTTCAAAGATTGGTGTGACAAAGTCATTTTAAAAAGATAATAGGATATTAGTATTTAATTAAAATGTAACTGATGAGTTTATTAACATAATTTATTTTAAGTTCTAACTTACAACCTTTCATTAGCATTTATTTAATTGTTCTTACTATCTTAACAAATACAATTATTTTTTGAATAAATATAAAATAATAGCAATAAATATTATGTTAGTGATAATTTTATTTTGTCAACATTTTTCTACCTAAATTATTTTGTTATTATATATTGTATCTTACATAATCTTAAAATATTGAAGTTGCAGACTTCTATGAAGAAAAAAAAATTATTTAATGAGCTTTTAACATTGTAGTGTTCTATATTTTTAAAAAATTAAATAAACATGAAAAATAGATAAAAGATAGTGAAAATATAAGTGTGAAAATAAATATAGATGGGAACAATTATCACTACATTTCTTACAACCTTTCATTAACCTTTAATCAATCTTTTTTTCTTTTTTCAAAATATAAATTATTTGGTCAACCTAAAAGTAACTTGAGTATCTATTACTCCCTCCGGTCTCAAATGTAAGAAAATTTTTACTTTTTAGATTCATTCAATAAATGATGTATGTGGTCTATAATAAAGACTACATACATCATTTATTGAATGAACCAAAAAAGTGAAAATTTTCTTACATTTGAGACCGGAGGGAGTATGTCATAAAAACCAATGAATAGTCAAGAGGTGAAGAGTAAAAAAGAAAAGAAAAAAATATAATACCAAACTGAAGAGGTATCATCCAATAGTTTCTTGGAGAAAGTAATGATATACAACCATGTTTTATAAACTTAGTAACAACCATTTCTAATGCACATAAAAAAAATTCCACACACACATTAAGAAATAAAAGAAAATATAAAAAAAGTCTGAAAAATAGGCTAACAAACATCATATCGATAAAAAAAAAATAGAGCTCAAATATTTGACCAATCTAAGAGTAACTTGACTCTCTATTATGTCATAGAAACCAATTAATAATCAAGAGACGAAGAGTAAAAATGAGTGGAAAAAACAATAATAAAAAATTGAAGATGAACTATCCAATTATTTCTTGAAAGTGGTGTGTTGAAGAAAAACAAAAATTTGGTGCACAAAATCACACATTTATGCACACAATGTTTTTCAATGTAGGACAAATAGTCTCATCAGTAGAAATTAAAAATACTGAGATCATATTAGTGGCGGTATATATGAGTGAGTGAATGGTGGTCATAGTTAAAAAATATGAGTTATGAAATAAATAAATAAATAAAATAAATAAATAAGTAGTATCCCACATTTGTGCTATCCTAATGTTGAAATTTTTCTTATGTATAGCATTGGGAGAGTTTGTTGAGAAATCCCAACCTATGAAAGTAAAAAACATGAAATAAGATTAGAACATTTGGATAGCATGGTAGAGGAAAAGTGTAAAAAGATGTGGTGGAAAAGTCAAGAGAGAATGAGGTAAATGATAAAATTGATCATCAAATGTTACATATTGAACATAAAAGGAATGAGATTAGTGTTGGTTATTACATAGGTTAAAGGGAAATTAGGATGATCTAAAATGTAACATCTTTTCAAACTTTATGTGAAGAATGTAAATAAACACATCCAATGGTGATTGTGCAAATATTAAAGCAATTAATCGAGCGTTTTAAAAAAATAGTAGCCATAAGAATGAAGGATGCCATGTAACCAAAAAATAAAAGGAACGAAGGATGCCAAAAGTTGTGCAGCGGACAATTTTTCTTTTAATTAATTTTTGATTTACATCTTTTCTTATATAGGTGGCAATTGATTAGTGTAACTCTTTTTTTATCAAAATTATGTATAATGATTTGAGGGAGTGACACATAAGCAAAGTAGGAGAATGATAAGTTAAGAATAAAGTTAGAAAGGGGGTCATTCGTGAGGTGACATGTAAGCAAAATGCACCTTAGAATACATGTATATAAGATAAGATAAGATATATAGATAGATAGATAGATAGATAGATATAGATAGATAGATAGATAGATTTGTTTGTTTTGTTCATCTAATGTTGAACCTCCCTCTACATTCTTCGTGATTGTGAGAGAGTTCAAAATATTTGGGATTTTATGCAGTTTGCTTTCCCTCAATATTCAATATTTTCCAAGTTGGCTGAGCCACACTACCTCAAACCCTCCAATGTACCAGGTTTATTACATAAGCATATCTTATTTAGCATTATTAATATTTTTTGGTCAATCTAGCAACATAGAAATCAAAATGTTTTTGTTGAAAAATCCTTTGCAACCCGAACAATTTTAGATCATATTTGGATTTTGGACCTTAATGGGTGACATTAATAGAGATAATCTAGTTTTCCTTCACCAAGCTGACACTTATACTACAGTGGAATTGCTTGAAAGATCATGTATAGGGGTTGGATCAAATGTAACATCAATGAGACCGTTGATTCTAGACTTTGCAAGGCGGCTTATGGAGAGGTTATTTAGGACTCTGGTGGTTGGATAATTTGGGGTCGTGTTCACTGTTCAATCCTCATGGCTGAACTTTAGGGCATTCTCAAAACTTTTCGAATTTCTCAGGATAAGGTTTTTGTCTTATATCCAAGTCATCAAAGCAGTATCTCTAATTAATAAAGGATGATCTCCCTCTCATCCTTGCGCTTATATTGTCTCCCTCATCAATCGTCTTTGGATTGAGGATTGAAAAGTTCAAATCTCGTATTTATAAGTAGGCAAGCCAAGTTGTTGACTGGACTGCAAGTTCAAATCATCTTTTTTTTTTACGGAAAATAACTATCTCATTTCATTAATAAGAACATCTTGTAATCAGGTAATACAGTGAAATAGTGGATACTAGCATAAAATGTGGCCACCCTAGCAAGTCTATGAGCAACCTCATTTGTTTGTCTCCTAATAAACTTTACCCTTGAGTTTGTGAAAAAGCATGAGAATGTATTCCTACATTCTCTGATAATAGCTCCTAAATCAGATACATCATTTCTAGTGTTATGGAAACTATCTACTACCCTCTTAGAATCGAGCTCGAAAATGACATTATTAAAAATCTGCTTCTTTGCCCATCTGATAGCATATAAAAGACCAAGAGCCTCTCCCTCGAAAACAGCTAAGAGCGGCGTTGACCAACTAGTTCTGGCTTTCACTAACCTTCTGTGATCATCCTGATGCATATCCCTATACCAACCTGGTTGCTTTCTTTGAAGAACGCAACATCCACATTGCATTTGAAATGACCTGGATCTAGCTTTCTCCAAACTGTGTCGTCAATACGATGTTGTACACCCGCTCTATTACGGCTTTCTTGCGCGTTTTGCCATCCAGTTAGAAGATTAAGACCTCTGTCACAAACTGCTGCACTAGTCACTTTAGCCTATGTTATGTGGTCTATTTGGAACAGAGAAATTATTCTATCATCGTCCCTTAAACATCGTGATACTTACTTGCACAAGTAAACAAATATTTGTGGATTAAAACCAATGTTATTGTCAATATATCAAATATTTTTACATTCTTTAATTATATTATATATATGATGAAATGTATTTACAGGACAATCGATGATCTTTTTTAACCCTTGGTATTATTCATTTTCCACTATAAAAAAACGTTTTCCACTCTAGAATGGATTTTAATGACGTGCCCCTTCTTTTTTTTAAGGGTCATGTTAACCAGTGCCCCCGGGGCACTGGTTAAGGAAGCCAAAAGTGGAAATTTTAAATCAAAAAGAACACTTTTTAAGCTTTTAATGCAATGACAGCACAACTTTCAATGCAAGATACTATTATATTTAACTCCTTAACCAGTGCCCCGGGGGCACTGGTTAACATTTCCCTTTTTTTAATGACGTGCCCCTTCTTTTTTTAAAGGCTAATGTTAACTTGTGCCCTCAAGGCACAAGTTAAGAAGTAAAAGTAGAAATGTTTTGTTGTAATTAATGCATTTGAATTTAACTTTTTAACTTTTAACTAATTGAATGCACAAAATTTAAGAAATAATTTCTATATTTGGGTTGCTTAACATGT
This sequence comes from Medicago sativa, assembly GCF_051527215.1. NCBI lineage: Eukaryota > Viridiplantae > Streptophyta > Magnoliopsida > Fabales > Fabaceae > Medicago > Medicago sativa. The sequence continues at coordinate 79,758,361 of NC_140755.1, read as the reverse complement.
GCCCCAAGGGCACAAGTTAACATGACCCTTTTTTAAAATACATCACTCCCACAATTAAATACTAAAACATAAAAACACCTTACAAGTTGAGAAATCGCATCTTGAGATACGAGTTTTGTGACTTGTGAGTAGGTAAAAGAAAAAGTTGAGCATTTTGGTATTTAATTAGAAGATTGGGGTCTACGAGAATATTTTGAAGAAAAATGATACTACTTCTGTCCCTATATATAAGACTCTTTTGCCAAAATCACGAGAATTAAGAATGTTGAAATTTGTACTCCCACCGGTCCTAAATATAAGCAAATTTGACTTTTTAGATTCATTCAATTAATGATGTATGTGGTCCATAATATGAACCACATACATCATTAATTGAATGAACCTAAAAAGTTAAATTTGCTTATATTTAGGACCGGAGGGAGTATTAAAGATGTTTGTAATCACTACTCCCTCCGGTCACTATTATAAGCAAATTTTGACTTTTTAGGTTCATTCAATAAATAATGTATGTGGACTACATTGTAAACCACATACATCATTTATTGAATGAATCTAAAAAGTATAAATTTGCTTATAATAGTGACCGGAGGAAGTATTGTTTTTTACAATTTTATCCTTTAAGAGAGAGAATTAGTTTATGTTTTCAACACTATTTATTGTTGATTGAAGAAAAAGATGTATAATAAATAAGGGTATGCAAGTAAAGAAATAATTAATGTAGTTGGAAATAACAAAGGGGTCTTACAAAAAGGGACTAAAAAAATTCTCAAAAGGGTTTTATAATTAGGGACGGAGGTAGTATTTATATAAGGAAAATGTTAACGAATATTTCCGGAGCATTCTTTAGGCACTAAAAGTAATAAGATTTTATGAAAGTTTGTGCATTTATTGCATTGGAAATTGAAGTCTTTAATTTTTTTAAAGAATAAATTCTTTTTTAGGAATGCTTAAAGAGTGTTCCAGAGACATTCGTTAACAAGATCCTTTATATAATTCTTTTTTGAGAATTTTTAAGAAAATTTTTATTTCTCCTATATTATTTTCTTTAGGGGGTTTCTCTTATATTCTTATTGTGTGGCTTTAGTTTCTTTTTATTTTTTATTTTTGAAAAAGTTAAATTTTCCCACTAAAATTGGCACTAAGAAAAATCGAATATGAGAACTTGAGAGAAGTATGCTCCAAGGTATCAAACCAACACCATCAGACCAACCTAAATGAGTTTAGTTTCTCTTTATATCTCTTTTAGGGAATTTCTGTATATATCTTTGTTTTTTTAATTATATTATTAGTATGAGATATTACGGCAATCTTTTCTTTGATGATTTTTTAATAATACTTGTTAATTCAATATAATTTTATTCTACTATTTCATGCCATTTCCATTGTTTCATAGTGTTAATTTTAAGTAAATTACATATTTTTAAATTTATAACTTTTTGCTTCCTTTCAAAAAAATATTTAGCTAATAATCTTTTAGATCGAGGGCACTTAAAATAAAGGAATGCTAACAACATTTTCTTTTTAACACTCTCCTAAACACTCATTTTCTCTCTTATTGAATGAAATCAATGTATGTCCCACCACTTTATGTGGGTTCCATTTTGAAAGGGTTGTGTTAACCGGTGCACCCGAGACACAGGTTAAGGTATCTAAAAAAGGAAAAATTAAATTAAAAATGACATTTTTTTGACTTTTGAAGCATTGATTACACAATTTCCAATACAAATGCTACTATATTTGCTTCCTTAATCAGTGCCCCAGGGGCACCGGTTAACATTTCTCTTAAAAAAAATGTTCAAAAGAGAGTGTTGCTAACACTAATCCTTTGAAAGAAATACCTTACTTCAAAGACATTAATGAAGTTTAAACTCTAACTTCTAAATCTAAGACATGTCTTATCAGGTAGGGATTTTTATGTTGATGTTGTTTTGTTTGTAACATTTTTTTTGGTTAATTGTAGTTTTGGTTTTTTTATTTTACTATTTTGCCGATCTGGTCTCTATAAAATACATAACTTGTTCAAAAAAAAAAATGATATGAATACATAATTATGCATTTATAAAAAAAAACATAATTATTCACCGATAAAAATCGAATAAACTAATAAAATCCAAACGCTTTTGATAATTAATTACGAAGTACAATCCAAATGGAATCAAATCGTACACTATTCAAATTGCTTGATTTGAATTGGATGACATTTTGTTTTTAAACGGATCCAAACAAACAAACAAACACCAATCACTTTCAGCTGTAACTAGCATATATTAAAAAAAAAATACACTCTATTAATAAAAAAATGTGGATATGTTTTTTTACCAACATTTTTTATCTTGATTAAAACGAGATTAAATTTGTCAATGAATATTGACTTAATTAATAATAATGAGTTGTCTCATTAATCGTTGATGTAAAATACTCTATTGAGCTTTCGAATCCAACTCATCTAAAAAAAATTGACAAAAAAAAAAGAGATTAAATATTAATAATAAAGATTAGTATCTTTCTGTATTTAGCTTTTTCTAAACTTTTTATATTAGTTTTTAAAGGCAAGCCATTTTGGTAGTATTATATTTTATTTATGAATAATAAAGTAATAAAATGTGGTATACATGAAGGAGCGCAGGCTGAGTATAGTATAATGAAATCTGTCTGTTATGTTATGTTATGTTATGACAAAACAAAGAAAACGCCTTAACGGCAAAATGAATAATCAATCAATGATGCGTTATGCGTTTTTCTTGTTGTAACTGAAACAGAAACAGATCTTGCATTGCACCATAAACCCTATTAGATTCTTTCTTTTCTCTCCATTTTCTTTCTTTTCCGTTAATTTCTTTCCCGGGAAAATCTACAATCCCAACCTGTTCCAGATCTTTCTTCCACTTTCTAACCGTTTCTTCCTCTTTTTTCCTCCGCATTCGATTCAATTCACATTTTCTCTTTCTTTCTTTCTTTCGATTCATTCATTCATCACACTGCGATTTTCCAGTTCGCGGTCGTGGTGGTGATGATCACGATGATGATGATGCAGTGTTTGTTATTTTTGTTGTTGTTGTAACACTGCATCAATCAAGACGAAGAATTGGAAAATGGATGATAGAGGTGGTTCTTTCGTCGCTGTTCGTAGAATTTCACAAGGTCTTGATCGTGGCAACGCGTACCATTCATCTTCCGGTATTCAATTTTTTCCTTCAATTTTCTCGTGATTTTTTCGATTTTCTCTCTCCTTCAACGTTTATTCCTTTCAACTTTTCAAAATTGCGTTTATTCCTCTCGTGATTTTGTCGATTTTTTTTTATATATATTAAATTAAATTGATAAAGTTTTGATCGGATATAGTTGAGATCTATATTGAGCTCAATTTACTATAGAAAATGATGTTAATCTTAGAGCTAAAAGCTGTTTATTATGCTTAATGGAGTAATTGAGTGCTTTATTATGTGATGAGGTTATCGTGTAGATCTAGCATTCATGTCATTCTTAATGGAGTATATAAGTACTTTATATGATGATGATGTTGATCTTAGTACAAAAATAGTGGAAGAATTGTAAATAAAGCAAGCTAGTGGTGAATCCAGTGGCAAGCATTATGATTGAAATAAAGCAAGCTACTATATTCTGTGGTCATATTTGGTTATCGTGTCTGAAAAGAATAAATGATTAATGAGTTGAAACACGTACACGACACTGACACACACACCGGTAACAATTCGAGAACCGGTAACAATTCGAGAAAATGAATTAATTGAAGTAATCACGGGTTGGTACCGTATCTGACAAGGACAAGTGTCAGTGCCGTATTTGACAAGGACATGTGTTGGACACCGGACACACCTTCCATTAGAAGTGTCGGGGCTATTTAGTAACCGAGAAGGAAATAGAGAGTTAACAATGAGTGTTAGCTCATTGTGGTTCATGTAAACCGAGTGCTTTAAGAAACTGAACTGAACAAATGTATTATGTGATGAAGGTGGTTAATTAGTAATAGAACACATGATTTTTCTCGATTAACTTACTAAAAACTTGTATTAAGAAAGTTGGAAACTCGGTCTTCATTTATGTGCAATTTTATTTTGTTACAGCTGAGTTTGTGACAGGATCAACGGCATGGATTGGCCGAGGTTTGTCTTGTGTATGTGCACAGAGAAGAGAGAGCGATGCTCGACTCTCTTTTGATTTAACTCCATACCAGGTAATATTTGTTGGCATCAAAATTACTGAAACAGCACTTCAACACTCTTTAAGGCATTCTTTTAATTTTTCTCTTTTCATCTTTGTACATGGCGTGCTCTGAATATATGTTACGTGATGATTCTCACTAAATAATAACAAATATTTTTCAATTGTATTTCGGGCTATTCATACCGTGAACCGAATGTTCAATTGCTTTCATCACATGACACCAATGTTTCACATGGTTGGGTTTAATGGTTGCCTTTTTATCTTTGTTCATCTTATTTGCCTATGGGATCAAAATAATTTGTCACTCTCTACTCTTTTTTAATATTGCACGCCACAGTAAATTCACAATGCTGAATTTTCCATTTTCAGGAAGAATGCTTGCAGAGGCTTCAGAGTCGTATAGATGTTCCATATGATAGTTCTATCCCTGAGCATCAGGTAGTCTCTTCTATTAAAAATTTGAAGTCTAAGTGATATTGATTGTGATGTGAGTATGTGACAATAACTATGAAGTCCATCAAACACTTCAAGCCATGTACCACACGTGCAAACGTATATATCTTAAGAATGTAACGTTTACATTTGTCTTTATGCATGATGATCTTAGGAATCCTTAAGGGCTTTATGGAATGCTGCATTTCCTGAAGAAGAACTCAATGGCTTGATTTCAGAGCAGTGGAAAGACATGGGATGGCAAGGGAAAGATCCATCAACAGATTTTAGGTAGATAATATTCTGGTCGATGTCATCTCTTGTCCTCATTCTAACTTATTTTCACTAATGATTTCTATTTATGCATATCATTGGCAGGGGTGGTGGTTACATATCATTGGAGAATTTGCTGTTTTTTGCCAGGAATTTTCCGGTATGATCTGTTTTATTTTTGTTCCATCTTTTCTGTGTTGTAATCAATATTTTGGAGCCTTACTTTTTAGAGTTGTATGACTAAGCCTCATTTGAGTGCCTAGAGAGGTTAACAAAGCAACCACATTAGTATATTTCATCCAAAAGAAAGGGAAATTTTATTTCTTAAAGTTAAACAGCCTGGGTAGGTATACATTTTCATGTTTAATTATTATAGGTTTGGAATCAATGGATTGTCATCCATTTCTTCCCAAATGGTCTTTGTTGTTTCATGCATGCTTAATTAGATGGTTGATGCAGGAACAACTAATTAGCTGAATTCCTTGCTGAATAAAATTATTGCTTTCGGGTTTTAGACTTCATCCATGATAGAAAAATTTGGGCCAGATTGATATGTTTTATTGGTTTATATTTGAGACAGGGATTTTGAAATTGATTGGTCTTGTTTTCTTTCGCAATAGCTGCTCTGAAATTACACCAGCTCCATGACGTGAAATAAAAGTACACAAATTTGTAGTTAAAGTTTCTCCCCAATTCCTTCCATGATTTTCTGTTGAAAACCCAAACTTGTCTAAGCATTGTGGACTTGATGCATATTGTGAATTGTGATAACATTATTTAAATGCTGAGATTCCTCAGCAGGTAATTTCCAAAAATATGGTGTATCCTCTTTGTTCGAGTCTTATCCCGAGCTTCCTTGCATATTTTCAGTTTTTTGGGGTTGAAATAGGACTGCATGTTGTGTTTGTTATGAATGGTTGTCTATTCAATTTGGGGATAGTTATGTTTCAGACATATGGCTGTGATCTTTCAGTTTTTTCTAGTTACATTTTTGCATTTTTGTTTTTTTTTTTAAGGAAATTTTTGCATTTTTGTTTGAACCCTGTTTTCCTGAATTGTCTTTATTAATCTAATTTTGGTTTAAAACCTCAAGAACTGTCCATTCAAACCTTAAATCTATTTTGACTTTGCTGTTCATATGTCTTTATTGTAGAAATCTTTTCAAGATCTTTTGCGGAAGCAGGAAGGAGTTCGTTCAGTGTGGGAGTACCCATTTGCGGTTGCTGGTGTTAACATTACATTCATGCTTATTCAAATGCTAGATCTTGAAGCAGGTTGATCAGTTTCTCCTTTTATTATAATTTTTACTCTCAGCATATATCATGTCTAAAAGGATACATAGGGGAGGCATATATATGTACGGGAATATTTGTTTACTTTATTTGAAAGACCAGAACGTGTTGGTTCTAAACCAATCAAATGACATAAGCCCCACCTGTAACTTTATAATCATTTATGTAATAATTCTTCTGTATTATAAAACTTGTTATTAGTTTTTTCCTCACAAATATTACCAGCTATTTGTGTTTTTAAATAAATTTTGATTTCTCTTGGTTTATCTAACAGGATCCGTCCCAAATTTGACTTGTCAACAACCTTTACAATATTTTTTTCTTATGCTTTCTGATGTGACATATATCGTGAATTCATAATAGATGCCTTCCCCAAGTAATGAATTGAATTTGATTATGATGTGATCTGTTACTAATGTTGTTTTCCTTGACAGTTAAGCCACGGACACTGGTGGGAGCAACTTTCTTAAAATTCCTTGCAGGTAGCTTTTATTGTTCATTGTTAATTATCGATTTCACTCATTTTTTCCTACAATTAGGAAGGGAAATTGGAACTTAACAAAATGGGAAATGCTAAATGTTACAAAAAGTACTCCATAAAGTTGTTGTGATTTTATGAAGGCTTTTTGTAAGGAGCATTCTTTATCACCTCTTTCATCTTTTTTCGCTTACTGTTTTCTGATCTCATTTGATTGGTGCTGCATCATTTGTAATTGAATTTAAGAAAAATACTTGTGTTTACAAGAAACAAGAAATAGTGGCAGTATTCACTATAGCTAAACTTTGTTTCTAGTGACTAAATTCATTTATGTATGTCTGACAGAAAATGAGTCGGCCTTTGATCTTCTCTATTGCATAACATTCAAGCTGATGGACAATCAATGGCTTTCCATGCACGCGTCATACATGGATTTTAATGTATGTACTCTTTGTCCTGAGTTTATTTTGTAGATAAAGGGAAAGATTATGCACGAGCAATTTTAATTGAAGTGTAGTGTATAAGTTTTTGAAGATTGTTGGTGATGATTATAGTTGCTTATATGTATAAATGTATTACTTATGTTGTTACAGACAGTGATGAAATCTACACGCCGTCAGCTGGAGAAAGAACTTCTCCTTGAAGACCTTACACAACTAGAAGATGTACCCTCATACAAACTTCTCACACGATAGATATCAATGCATAGTCCGCCAGTCTAGTTTTAACTTGAAGGTTGTTGTACTTGATGTGATGCTACTCGTATTTCTGCTCTTCCCACTTCAACATTTAACTAACATTTGAGCAAAGGCCAAGGTGAGCCATGTGTGATATCATCAAGGGTCTGGAGGCATAGTTAAGATTTAAATCCTGTTGGAGGATGTATTGCTGGCTGACATACAGTCAGGGGAGTCTGAAATGTAGGTTTGCTTTGCTTGGTATTGAAAAGATTAGATTGTAATGATTGTGGTTTGCCTATATATTTCGTTAATGTCCATTAATGGGAAAATACGGATTGCAGTATCATAATTCAGGCAGGTTTACTAAAGTTGGTTGCAACTGCTGCCCTTGTTCGTATACTGCATATTTGTTTGAGTAAAAACACAACGTTTGAGTTGATGAATGCTAGTATTTTGACTACTCTGTTTTGCTAAAAGTATAGTTTATTTTATACACGCTTCCAATCTTTTGGTATTGTTGCCAATTTTACGATCTTGTTCTGTTCTATTCAACAGGTAGTCTAAACTCAGTTGATCATTTCTGTTTCAATGTTTTGCGTTGCTTTTCTAATAACCTAAGCAAATTATCACTGCTTAATTTACAAGTTTTAATTTAATATCTGTAAAAGCTATGCCGTGCTACTTGGATTTGTGATGAAAATACTCAATATTACAAACAAGATGTCTACATTTGAAGTGGGCACTGGCTGTTCTGCTGTATCTATACATACCAGACTATGCCAGAATGTGAATTTTTCGTTTGAGAATAGTAGTAGATGTGAACATCGATGTTTCTCTCTAGCAACCGGTAGAGTGCTTGTCCTTTGGCATGTAACATTTGATGAGATGCAATGAAGTGTCTAGTCTCTATTTTCCTATGGCATGTAACATTTGATGAATCACTCCCTCGACTTTCAAAAAAATAAGATTGTTGCAATGAAGTGTCTGGTCTCTATTTTCTTGCGAAATACAGAAACTAATCTCCCAAACTATAGGTTATATCATGAAATGTGGCTAATGGCAATGGCAATAACGGATTTTGGGGTGTTTGGGTCGGTTTTGAGATAACAAGTCATCCGATCCAAAACAAAAATCATATGTGATTGGATTTGAATGACTATTAAAAAAAGATCAATTAAGATCAAATTTAAATACAAGCTGTTTAATTTGGATTGACTTTTGGATGTCCAAAAATCAACATGTAATTTTTTTATTGATATGAATATTACACATACACATTAAATGATGGGTTTGATGCAAAATATATAAAGAAAATAACATGTTTTGACTCTTTTGTGCTGACTTTTTCTCTTTTCAAAATTACCATAAACTTTCAATACAAATAACACATATGACAATGACAAAAAGATTAGAGTAAATCCAAATATTAAAATAAAAGTGTAACAAACACAATATGAGTATATATGTCCAGATTATCTATACTTCATTTTCATATTCCCAATTATACCATTAAACAACTTTTTTTTTATAATAAAAATTGTTGTTGGTGTCATTAAAAAAAGAATTTAGATTATATTTTCTTTTTATATTGTTGGTTTTATTAAAATAGATAATCATGATAAGTTTGGTTTGTCATAACTTGAATGCTACAAAAATTTATAGTTTTAATCAAAATCAAATTTCGCAAAAAAAAAAAAAAAAAACACCATTCATAATTTTCAAACGTTGGTGCAATAAAAAGAGCGGAAAGACGGACACGTATAAAGAAAATATGAGATTTTAGGTTGGTTTTTTCATCATCCCAATTATATCCTTAAAAAACTTTCTATAATAATGATTGTTGTTGGTGTCGTTAAAAAGATACGAATTTATATTTTTTTGTTGAATTGTTTGTGTCATTGAAATAGTTTTTTTGTTACAGAATGTCATTGAAATAGAGAAACATGGTTGGTTTGGTTTGTTATAATTTGGAAATAACAAGCATTTTATATTTATACATTTAATCAAAATCAAAATTTCATACTAAAAAAATACCGTTAAATCACATTTTGTCATTTTGGGATTATCATAATACATATTAGTCTTGACTTGTTGGTGTTGTATAAGTGACTCAAAATTGGAGTTTGGAGTGCAAAATTGAAGTTTGTTGTAAGACCAAAATCGGCGCCCGATTTGTGGAGTTTGGGGCCCGATTTTGGCTGTCTTTGGGAGCAGTTTGTTAGTGAAAAATCGGCTCCCGAATGGAGGAATTCGGGGCCCGATTTTGTGTGATAGTATTTTTCAAAAACGTATTTTTTGGACAGATTTGTTCCAATTTTATGGGGGTTACTTTTACTATAAATATAGGCATTGTATCAGTGTAAACCTTTGAGATATAGGGGGCTAAAACAAGGGTTTAGAAAGACAACAACAAAACTAGGGTTTGTATAAAGTTTGTCTCTTGGGAACAAACACTAGGGTTTGAGGGTTGATTCACCTTGGGAAACACTATTTGGATTGAGTCTCTTGGTCACGGGAAGAGATTGGGGCTTTGGGTAGAATTAGGCGGGAGACTTATTCTTGTAACCCATTGATATCTCTTTTGTAAAGTTACTCATTTTAGTGAAAGGAGCCCCCCCCCCCCCCCCCCCCATACTAGGTCAATTTGAACCGAACTGGGTCAACAAATTCTTTTGTGTTCTCTCTTTCTTTCTCTCGCTGTTTTCTACTTTTGTTTGTAATTATAACTTCTATACATTTTGTTTTGGTTGCTTGATTATCCCTTGCTCCACACATCAAATTGTTATTGGTGTGATTTTTCATCGAATTCACAACAGTTGGGATTATCAAATTAAATCACATTTTGTTCTTCATGTAAAAAAAAAAAAAAAGATACAGCAGGAAAATATCAAAGTCACGTTACCACTTACCAATAAAGTCCCAAGTTTCAACGAGTATGAATCCCTCTTTTGGCTGGTAGTTGCAGATGAATTAGAGCATACTGACTTTGAAGGACAATCACCACATGGACAAGAACTAATTTGCATATTCACTCAAAAACGAGAAGTAGGTGAATGAGTGAGTGACTGAGCAAAATCTAGTTTGATTTGAACTGTAAATGTATTGCATCTTACAAGAAAGCCAATATATAATTGAAAATGTATATAACATAAAGGAAAAATTAAGTCAGAGTTATTGTCTTTCAAACACCATCGACTCGCGCTAGAATCAAACATAAAAACTCGAGATACAGAATTATAAATATCCTAGCCACCCCTCATCATTCAAATACAAGCTTACATCCCCTTAGACAAGGAGATAGTTTCTGTAACATATGATATTTCGCGTTTAAGTCTATGGAACGCGCACTGTGAATTGTCATGTTACTTAATACTTTTGAACTGCCCATAACATCCCCTGAGCCTTCGTGCCTTGGAAAGCAAGAAAAGAGGAATAGCTTTGCTATCAGAAAGCTTGGCTGTCACCAAATTAGGCAAGCATTTGATCTTGTCTGCTGTTTTTGGAACAAACTCCGTCAAAGGATATACCTTTACACTATGTGTTTTCAATTCCTCTAGAATGGGAAAGGACAAGAGAAAGTCGATGATATGTTTATGAGTGTTGAAATTAATACGATCCAAGTGGAGAGTTTTGAGTAGTGACATAGTATTATTATTTATCTGAGGAATGTGTTAGCGGATTACTAGCTGTTTTAATTTGAGAACAGTAAGCGTCCTACAAGTGAATATGTTGGAAACTAATTTCATGTCTAAATAACCAAAGAACATGTTAAGTTCAAGGGTTTCAGTTCGTCTTTGTATTTGATTCGGTTTTGAGGTTAAAAGTCATCCGAACTGCAAGATAAAAACATGTAGTTGATTTGATTCGGATTTGATTCGTCTTATGTTGCGGTTTAATTTGGTTGGTAAAATAAAAACCGCAAATTGAACCAAACCGTTCGGTTGAGTAAGAAAACGATATGAATACATCCGAACCAAATGTGGTTTTTTGCGGTATCGGTTTGCATTGGTTCAGTTTGCGGTTTTTCTATTGGATTAGTTCGGTTTTGAACACCTCTACTTTAGATGTTGATTAGAGTAAGTTTGACTCAAATGTGGTAGTTTATAGATAGAAATGACACAATGAACTCATAATGTTTATGTTGAACTCTAGGTGTTTGATAAAATGTCTCAATGAAAAATTGTTTGATATTTTGCATGTTAATGATGAAATTAGTTAGAAATTGAATTGTTAATGTTGATTATAGTGAGTTTGAGTGCAATGTGGTAGTTTAGAGATTAAAATGACACAATGCGGTAGTTGGAGTCCAATGTGAATTGTTAATGTTGATTAGTTAAAAATGACATAATGTCCCTATGAAAAATCATTGATTTTGTGCATTGTTTTATGTCGTGTAGGTATGTCTGACAACCCAAACACACAGAGACTTGGCAAGGAGACGATGACCATGAGGGCACGGGCAAATAGGGAGGTTGTGCGCCCTTTTATTAGAAGGAGACGCGATGGTAGGAGTGTGGAGGGGTCGTGTCGTCCCAGACGGGTCTGGCCCAGGTAGTGGACCCCACACACGGTACCGGAGGTTGCACCCAGACCATAGGCTTTGGATTGACGCCACAGTAAGTATAATTTTTGTTAGCTAAATTTTTGTTTTTTATGCTTCAATTTAATTGTTTATTTTAATTATTATTTTTTAACGATTCAATTGTCATATTAAAATGTTTATTTTAATTTTTGTTTTTTACGTTTTAATTGTTATATTAAAATGTATAATATTTATTTTAATTTTTGTTTTTTGCGGTTTAATTGTTATGTTAAAATGTTTATTTTTTTAGTTATTCAAATGTTTTTATTTTTAACGGTTTGTTATTTGTTTTCTTTTTTCGTATTTCAGTTTCATGAGGACCATAAGTTGACCCCTTCCTCGCATGGGAAGAAGATTAGGGCTCACAAGTTGACAATCTCTGGACCTGAAGCAGATTGGTTCTGGGATCTGGTGAATGGATTTGGTCTTGCCTCCCTCCTTCGGACTAAACATTTACATTTATACATTTAATCAAAATCAAAATTTCATAAAATAAAAAAAAAACACCTCCTTCAAAAAAAAAACACCGTTTGTAATTTTCAAACGTTGTTTTAATAGAAAGTGTCCGTCTTTTTGCTAATATAACATAAAATATATTAAAAATATTAACATTATAGAATAAAAATGGTCGATTATGTTTGAAATATATGTAGTAATAATATAGATAAATTAATGCAATATATGAAATTAAAAATAAACCGAAAATAGATTAATGTAATATATAATACTAGTAAAAGAATAAAAAATTATTAAAATTTACATCTGCGATTTGGTTTGGTTTTAACAAAGTGATTCAAAATTTGTTCAAATCCAAACAGTTTTTGCAAAATAACAACCAAACATGTTAAAAGGATATTCAGTTTTTTTATATCCATTTACAGTTTATTTTAAATATGTTTCGATTCGAGCACCCTTGACGAGTACGATTAGTGTGACATTTAAAACACTAACACACCTGGAAAGCAATATTTGAGGAAATCAGCTACGTCATTCAACTATATAGTTCTACAGTTATGATGTTTATCTCATCACAGTCTCTTGCTAAGTTAGCAACCAAATTACATCAGAGCCTTCTTACACTGTGTCTGATGAATGCAGTCAACCATATCTTAAATTTTGTTTTAAATCCATTTCACACTACATATTTACCAAATGGAATTTTTTTTAAAATACTCTTAGTTTGAATATTCATTTCAAAAATATCTGAGAACTAAGACTTGTTTGAAAGGATAAGGTTATCATCATGATAACGATTGTGTGACATGAAATTTTTGCTTCAAAATTATGTAGCGTGACCATCATATTTCTTTTACTTTTCTTTTGCTCTCTTAACTTACACACTCGAGAGAGAAATAAAATGTTCTTCGTCCAATCTTTCCACCAACGCCAAACTCCATCTTCTTATCCTCCCTCTCAATCATCAAACTCTATAGTACCTAACCGTTATCCTAACAGAAACGGTTACATCAAGTTCAGAACAACCTACAATGAAAATCTCCATTACCTAAAATCACTAACCATAATAAACCCCAACACAAAACCAAACAACCTACCTCACCTTGACACCATCAACCACATCCTCACCATCATCACATTCCTCAAATCCCACTCTTTCACCGAGGCCGACATCCCCCGGCTAGTCCACCATTGTCCCCACCTCTTCACCACCTCCATTTCCCCTACCTCCCTCTCCCCCGTCTTCACCTTCCTCACCTCCGACCTCCTCGCCACTGTGGAAGACTCTCGCGGCCTTATCCTCCGTTGCCCTAACCTCCTCTTCACCGATGTAAACCACATCCTCAAACCAACCCTTCACTTCCTCCGCGAGGAAGTTGGAGTTAGTAACCTGAACAGGCCAACTAACAGGAACGCGCATCTTCTCAACACGCGTGTGGAGAAGATGCGCATGAGGTTGAGGTTTCTTGAGGAAGTGGTTGGGTTTACGTACGAGGAAGCAAGGAATGTTTGTGCAAGGTTGCCGGCGATATTGGGGTACGATGTGGAGAATAACTTGTGGCCGAAGTTTGTGTATTTGGTGAAAGAGATGGAGAGGGAGGTGGAAGAGTTGAAGAAGTTTCCGCAGTTTTTTGGGTTTAGTTTGGAGAAGAGGATTGTTCCAAGGCATTTGCATTTGAAAGAAAGAGGTGTTAGGATTCCTTTGAATAGAATGTTGATGTGGGGTGATGATAAGTTCTATGCAAAGTGGAAGTGAAGAGAACTACCATCATCCCTCAGATTATCCAGAAAAGAAGTAGCAACCTAGGAGTTTGTACAGTAATAGATATAATTACATAACCTTGATAATTATGTATTAGATATGGATAGGAAATTAGGCTTTGCATTACTAACATTCTTTTGGTGCATGTAATTTCACATTCGTTACTTTTGATTAAAATTGAGGCAGCAGACCTGAGAGTACACCCTTCTCTTCTGGCATCTCAATTCTCTTCTCCATGTGAGCTTGTTTTCCATGCAATCCTTCTCATTCTTTGCTTTGTAAGACCCTCAAGCTCATGGTCAAACATACCAGTTCAATGCATTATGCAAAAAGCCTATGCAAACATTTCAAGCTTGTATCAGACAATTATTTATAAAACAAGCTGTTCCGGATTCCTTAGAAGGAAAATGCTAACCGGTGTCTCAGATACACTAGTTAAGGAATCAAATATACAGTAGCAGTATTACATTAAAAGTTGTGCAATCAATGTCTCAAAAGTCTAAAGAGTGTCATTTTCAACTTAAAATATACTTTTTTTGGCTTCCACTAGTGCCACAGAGGCATTAGTTGGCATGACCCTTCCTAGAATCCACTGTCACACGGATTTATTCGGACACAAAAAAAACAGTTTCATCCAGATATTTTAAACATGTAGCTCTGGTTTGATTCTTTAATTTATGTGTCTATCAGGAAATGTTCCCGCTTATAACATCTAATAATAGCTCAGATTCTCAAGAAACTACTATCACTTCCCAATAAAGAAATAGCTACAGCAGGTCAAAAAGATATTCAAGCTTGACATATAATTACAAGAGTTTAGAGACAAGATGTAGAAGATTACAAGAGTGAGACATGAAAAGGATAAATCTCTCGTTCCTAAGTGCAGTCACAAATGATACTTAATTATAGTATTCCCTTAACAAGTATAATTCCCTAAAAAAAGAAAATTAAATCACATAGTTTCCACTTTCCAACGCTAAGACTATGACATGTAACACAGAAAAATAAGAATGGAACAGAAATGCAAGACTGTTACATGTAGAATTAAATCTTCCCACTGTTTTTTATTAAATAACAATAATCTCCCCACTGCATATGTGATATAGTAACTCCAGTAAGAGGTACATGATAAAATTACATGAAGTATACAAACTTTCAGATCCCCGCAGGAATACTCAATGGTATAACATTTGTCGTCAACTCTGACGAAATTTGGGCCACACTGTGATTACTCCTGGCCTCATCTCCTCAAAACGATATCTGCAGAACAATACAAATGAACAAATAGTAAGAGGCAATGTAAGTCTTACTACTATGTTGCTAGAGTTACACAAAAAAGTCAGGATTGAACTAAAGTACGGGATATTTATGATGTAAAAATCATTTTAAATGGTACACCATTACACTGTATGTTAAGTTTAACCATTAGATTCATATAAATTTTCCATAACCAATCTAATGACTAGCATACAGTGCTCAATCCAGTGTATCTATTTTTAATTAGTACACCTTAAGTGCAGACGAAATAAAGTATGAGTACAGATATTATGTTGCACCTGTTTTCACTAAGGAAACTTCTTACAGCTGTAGGAAGAGCAGCTTGTCCTCGGCTGTGATTGCCAACACCTGTCGAAATGAAAAAGGAATTAAGGCCATCTTTCATACCGATTGCTGACTGCACGGATATAGGTTCACTTAATGAATCAAATCATTTGAATTTGGCATGTACTCAAGGTACCATTAATAGACTCAAGAATTACTAAGTTGGAAAGGTAAAAAATAAATGTCCGAGAAAAATAATGCGATAAAAGAGGGGTAAAATGTAGGAAATAGAACAAACACTGAATAGGGGTAACGATTACAAAATTAGATTTGAAGAATATTTGCTTCAATAGAATAACAACTGAATTAACAGACATAACCAGAAAACTGTTGAAAGAAAGGGAATAGGATAGGAGATCTCCCAGACAAATTGAAAATAAAAAAGCCTCCTCGTTAATATAGACCTAGAGTCTATACCTGTGCAATCAAAAAGCAATTCTCCAGAGGCGAAATTCCCTATACAAGTATAAATATAGAATTTACATAAGAAAGCAAAATACCTGTTATCACATGTAGAGCTAATGATCTAAGCCTTAATGGCACTTGCTTATCCAAATTTTCCCAGTCCGTTAAATTAAGAGACCCAACAGTTGAATGTGCATCGCCATTCTTCTTCGCATTATTTGAAGGGGCTGAGCTCTTTGAGAAGCCTTGACTTTCAATTCTATGGAGATGTTCTTGCAATGCTTGAACAGCTTCGGCTGCATGAAGACCATGTAAATCCAGTCTCGAGATATCATTATCGCTATTCCTGATACTTAATATTTTTGTGGCTGCCTCAGAATTAAGTTTGTCGGCATTATGCCATTCCTCCCTGGCTCTCGCTGAATGTTGTTGGGCAGAAAAGTGTTCTCCTTTTAGAAAAGCGTTTAAGGCTGCCTTAGAATGTCGTGATGCTGACCTGTTTAATTATTGGACATAAAGCCTCGATAACACTGATAGATTCAACTAGAATCACAAAGCAAGATTGAAGAAAACAATAGAAATTTTATTAGAGAACCCTCTGGATCACATAGGATTATCAGTTATGAATGTAGTATACAGTCTCCAGGGCTCATTTGAGAGTGCCCTCTTGCAATTCAAACTCACTTCCTAGACATCATCTAATTCTCTCTTCTCCTATTTACTACAGACAGTTGTAGCTGTAGTTAGTTACAACCCCCCATATTATCATCTCTCTTCTCACATACACATAAGTGGCGTCCTATCAAAAATGTGGTCAAATTCAAAAGGCTTCGGCTTTAATTATGAGCAAGGTTTAAATCCCTGTGATTGAAGAATATTATTCTTTAGTAAGATATAAGTATAGAAGATATAAGTATAGATTAGAACATCTCCTACAAAAGCAGTGTTTCAAGGAGACAAATATTACGTGGGGTGCATTAATTAGACTATTTGAATCTCGCAGAATATCTAAAAGAATATACAAAACTGGAATATTCTATTAAATAAAGTCAGAATTGCAAATCCAAACAAAATTATTGACAAAAATAAAAAAGCAATGTTGTGAAAATAAATCATTTAACTTATGTTTTCTTAGTATCACTGATTAAGCTTTGGAAAATTTATCTATGCACACTACAAGGAATTCAGAGACAGAGGGCAGAAATATTGTACCTTATAAAATAAAACAATAAGGCATCATCAATTAAATTACAAGTTTGATTTGGAGAATACATATTAAAGCCAAACTTTGTCAACCATTTTAGCAAACCAGAACATATTCAGTGTAACATAATATAATGCAGTCTAACATATTCAGTGTGTTTAGGATGCATGCAAATCAGAAGTTAACAATTGGCACAAGAGAAGTCATAAATGGTGGCCAGGTTTAAGATGTGCTCCATTCCTCATTATACATGTTTTCCGACATATCTTATATAGAAGTTGACAACAGAAGAGGAAAAAAGATATATATACCATGAGAAAAAATTCTTATAAATAAATACAAGCAAAGACAGAACTAACTAATACCCTCTCAAGAAAGATTACATGAGTTAGCGTTCACACACCTCATTGTCTTCAACGCATCCTTTCGATGGCTTAAGTAAATATCATCCTCCTCCCATTCAGGCTCGACCGGAACAGAATTCAAGAGGTCCATTACATCAGAAAACTTCTGACCTGAGGAAGCATTTTTGTTCTCCAACTCTTTATCGTTATCTTGGTGTTGACCAACAATACTGGAACGGAAGAGAATGCCATCTTTGACCATTTCTAATGCATGACTTTCACCGGTCTTCACCTCACGTGTTACATTATCTGAAATAAGTGGTCTTGGATGGGGATTGCTCAATACTTTGCGTTCTTCGAAATTGACTGCAGAGGCCATTGTTTCCAATAAAGCCACAGCCTTATCAACATTATTATTAACGGCAGCCAAAATATCGTCAATCAAGCTATTTTCAGCCCAAGGATGCTGCTCTTGGAGCTTCTTGGTAGCTCCATTAACATCTTCCTGAGCAGTAGTCCCACGAGTTTCAGAACCTAAGACTGCCTTTTGGCCATTCCCAACCTCCTTCAAAGGAGGGAAATTTACATTAGGTACAAGTACCGAAGAGAACGGCTTCAGAGGAACATGTTTCTTCTTGACAAACTTATCACCATGTCGCATAGAACTAGATGAGCCTATAGGTGGGAAAGGATCCTTGTCAACTTCAGATTCAATACTGTTCTTCATTTTCTGCTTGAGATCAAAAGCTGTCCAACCAGAAGGTTGTTTGCCCCTGGACCACGACATCTTCTTAAGGGATGATCCGGCTGAAACGGTCATCGTGGTCCATACACCATAATTTAAGCAGAAACAAAGATATCTCTGTCTGAAGACTTGTGCAGCATATACAGAACAATAAACTAAGGAAGCCACAATCTGAAGACCTGGCTTACAAAAAGTCCAAGTCAACAACTGTAATAACTAATAAGCACTTAGGATCATGCCACGTAACAGTAAGTCAGACAATCACTTGAAAACATAGAGCCTGGTTAAATTGACTTATTTAAGTCTATCCACTAGCAATAGTATTTATGAGACTGTTTGAGAAAGTTTATAAAAACAACTTATGACATGTCCATAGGACCTGTTTGGATAAAAAACTTAATTTGCATCTTATAGCATGAGCGCTTATGTATAAGCTATTTTTATTTTTATAACAAAGGATAAAATAAAGCTAAATTATTTTCGTGTAAGCTCTTTTTATAAGCTCATTCAAACAGTCTCACAAGTGCTTATGTCAGCATATAAGCTCAAATAAGTCAATGAAAAAAGCTTATAGCTTATATGAAAATATTTTGACTTTTGCTGTTGAAATAGTTTATACATAAGCACTTAATTAAACAGTTTATCCAAACAGGGCAATCATAATGATAATTTAAACTTCTCAAACATTTTGATATTAAAATCCATAATTTAAACTAACTCAATTTTAAAATTAAACCATGTAAAAATCACCAATTTAAAATAAACAGAGAATTCAAAGCAAGTACAGCCCAAAAAGTAAGCTTAATAATCTCAAAACAATAGCAAAACCCAGAAACAAAAAAATTCAAATTGAGGTGAAAGAAGAGAACCCAGATGAAAAAAAAACGAACCTTTATTGAGAGGAGAAAGAAAGAATGCTACTTGTGAAGGCCAAAACGTAAAAAAGGAAAGCCAGGAATGGATCTATCAAAGGGTTGAAAAAGCGACGGAAGGTGTTTAGCGACGGAATGAAGTTGACGTGAACCAGAATTGCACCTATTATCCATAAATTTACTTTGTGAATATTGCGGAAGAGAAGACGAAGAAGAAGAAGAAGAAGAAAATATTTTGGGTTTTTCTTTCTCCTTGTTCCTCTTCCAAAAGGGTCTCTCGCTTTCAGAGAAAAAAACTGTATTTGAGAGAGAGAGACAGAGAGATTTGGTAGCCGCCGACGCTGTCACGAAGAAGATGCGACGATAACTTTGAATATTTTTTCGTTATTTATTTTCTTACGTGTAGCTTTATTTTCCACCCAATTTCGGCCACTTTTTTAACTTTTTTATTCAATAATTGAATTTTTTTTTTGACAGAATTCAATAATTGAATTTTTAAAATACTACTGTATGCCATATCTTCAAAAAATATATATGCTATATTTTTTTAAAATATTTGCATAAAACTTTGTAAAAAAAAATTACGATACTTTGAATTATTTTTTTAAACAAAAGTCAAATGAATATGTAGTATATTCTATAAAGCGGTGAGAGGAAGAAAATTAGATGAAAAACCAATCATTGTGAAAGAAACTATTTTATATTGCATTTAAACAATGCTATAATGACACTTGTTAACATTTGAAAAGGAAAACAAAAAGCAAAAATATATCATGAAAATGGATTACAAAAAATTTCATGTCATAGACATATTATGTCTCCAAATTGCACGAACCAAGATATAAACTAATCATAAGAAATATTATGACTCAAATAGATAAGGGATCGAAAATTTGAAATTCCGATGATAAAAAAGAAATTAAATTTCATCTTCTTGGACGTCATCCTTCATCTCATACCGTCAAAAATCAAAATATTTATGGTTTCCAAAGCATCCAAATGCATATTAATCAAATAGATGGATGCATTCAGGAATCTTTCTAGCACTTGATACTAAAGTGAAAATTGATTGGTCATGTACCATACTATTATTTGATAAAACACTACAAAATGCAAGCACTTAACTATTTTCATCCAAACCTTTCAAGAAAATAAACAATAAAAAACAAATATTGTGCATTTTCAATATACCCACATCCACTAACACGCATGTAAGACTCCAATTGGTTAAATACTATGATGCACAAATTTGTTCCATGGAACATCATATATCCTAGTCATCCAAGTTAACTGCACTTATGATTATATGGTAACCTTCTTTCATAGAGTAACCTTTACATGGATTTTGATTCCAAGACCAAATATCTTTCACATTTTTATTTTTATGTGGTTAGTCAAACAATCCCTTCATTCACCCACTAAATCTTTCTCCTAAAGGAAAGATTCATATGCCACCTCCAATCCATATCGCTTAATCTCCATCCACTTTAAACATATTCACTACCGCGGTCGCCTGATTATTGGTGGATAGACTAAAAATTCCGTTAAATTTATCCTTAAGAACTTCAACCCCCTGCCTTACGGTTCAAACTAGAACAAAATGCTTCTACCATCTTCAACCACCTTTGACAAGCAACAAGAGATCCAATTATGAAGAGAACTACCACCACCCCTCTCTACTCCACACAAATATTTCCACCAAGATTAATCTAGACAACCCCGTATGCAAACCACCATTCCTTACCCAATATTTACTTGATAAAATTTTGAACCATAAACCTCATTCTCATCATTCATTCTCCAAAACCATTTTTTCAACAAAGTGATATTAAATGCCTTTAAATTATGTACCTTAACCTCATTCTCTTTAGGTAAACATATCTTACCCCCCCTCCCCGAAATAAATAAATAAATAAGAGATTGTGTAAGGATGACACTTCTCTTAAGATGGTCACAAGTTTACAATCTCAAATATTTGAACGGAGTTGTTCTTCCCACTTTACAATTCAGAAAGGATGACACTTTATTTAACCAAAAACTACTTACATTAATCTCAACCAACACACTCTTTAAAAATTTATCTTTAATCCAAAAACATGCTCAAAAAACATGAGACAAGCCTTTCTCAAACAGATATTTTACCAAGACTTTTCTCCTGTTATCAAGGTAACGCCAATTGAATTTTTATCGCCAATTGAATTTTAGATAGTTTTTTTTTCTTTTCATCAAGTCATTTCAATTGATAAAAACTTACATGAATAAATTACTTGCGGTGAATATAAAGATATACAAAACCAAAAGAATCCATATTTATTAATGGTGGCATTGATAGGATTAGAAACCTCATTCACTCATTACACTTCCTAAGTTTATCACCATTCATTTTCACAACTGATGAAGTTCTCAATTAATCTAACATGAACTCAATGTTGTTTGTCAAATTTTTAACTTGCGAGAAGTTTACATTCAAAGAAATTGGAACCCAATCGATTTCAGAAATTCATCATTAGCCCAATTAAATTCACTAAAGTAATATTCAATTTGCTTGAGTATTATACTTGAGGGAGTGGTCAGAGGAGTAGCCGAAGAAAACATCATCAAAGGGGATGAATAGGTCAAGAATAACATGTTCAAATCATAATGTTGGATAATAATAGAACTCATGAAATCAACGGTGTTTATAAATGGTTTCAAGAATTAGCCCTAAACATTATGAAGTATGATAGGGGAATGTCAGACACCCAAATGCATCCTATGTTGGGATGGATGGGTATTTCCTGTGTGTTTAGTGTACTTAATGTTTAAAGCATCGTAGTTGGAGCAATTAATGGTGACGGTGGAGCAACCATTTGTTCAACGTTCAAACAAAGGACCAACTCATTGTTATTGTTGGGAAGATGAATTTTCACCGTACAAGACATGACTAGTGTGTTCATGTGGCATAGACGTCATAATTTTATTTTTAATATTATTTATTTGTTTATTTTAAGATACTATAGAATATGTTTTATTCATAACTAGTGTCGGACATGCACAAAGTCCGTTTGTATGCTCTATGATAATGTATATAAATTACGTTTTTGTGTAATTTTGATTTTAATTAAAATTATATGTGTATATATATTTTATATTGTCGTATCGTAACAAACTATATTATATTTTTCAATGACACCAACAAATTTTTTTTTTTGACAAGAATGACACTAACAATATAGTAAATATAATATCAAATCTAATATTTTTGAAAAAAAAATCAACAATATAGCATTCTTATTAACAAATTTGTTTAAGGGTATAATTGGAAGTGAAAAAGGCACACCAAAACCATGCATTTCTTTCTATGTAGTAAGATCATATAGAATATACATAATATTGTTCCTATTGTAGTGGGATAGTCCTATTTTAACTTGATTTGCTTTTTTTAATTATGTTTTAAATAATATTAGTAAATGATAAAATAGTAAATAAAATAGTTTAATTGAAGGGTGGAATAGGTAAGAAAAAAGTCACCCTAAACTCATTGTCTTTATACATAGTTTTTTTTGTGGTGGTCGGGGTTTGAACCCCGAATCTTGCATATAATATGCATTGTCCAAGCTCACGAGGACAAGTCTTTATACATAGTTTAAATTATATGATAAAGGTTAAAAGAAATTTTCCTCTCCATATATTTATCTATAATTAATGTGTATAATATTTATATAAAATTATGATTATATATATATATATATATAATTGTAAAGAAATTATTTCTTCAACTGTTAATCGTGCTATAAAATAGAGGATTGGGTAGCTCAACGAGGTTAAGTTAGAGGTAACAAGTAGGATGTCTGTGTTCAAGTCTTGACAAAGAGAAAAAACAAACAAAACAACTAACATACTAACATTGCCGTTTAAATAAAAAAAATGCCATAAAATATTTTAAATAACTGACTTCCATCCAATAATAGATTCAAATTATTTGGTTTAACTATGCAAGTAGGGGCGTGGTTCTCACTACCGTGTCAACCCTTCAAGATAACTCTCATCCTCGCTCACCAAGGCGGGGAGATTTTCTCTTATGTCTCCATCTTCACACAACCTTACGGGTCTCTACGGGCCCGTTCACAAAGGGCAATAATTTTTGTTTCATAATATATATATATATATATATTACAAATATTTAGATGTGAACTAATTGTTTTTAATACTATATATATGTCAAATAATTAGAGGACACCAATCTTTTGTGTTTATATGTTTGCAAAAGTGTCTTATTTTATGCATTGTGGAAAAAGAAAAAAATAAATAAATATAAAAGAATAGATGGAAATAAATAGGGAACAAATAAATAACTTCGTTGATATTCCCTCTTAATTTTAAAGTGGTAAATGATGTACTTTATAATTTCCCTTAAAATAATAGAATTTGCTAAATCTTATGCGATTATTTATAAAAAAAAAAATTAATTCAATTATATGATAGAAAATAGAAACATAATACATAAATGTAATAAGAGTTAAAATTGACGATCTCTTTTTTATTTCTGACATATAATATTTATTCTCATCTGACATGCATGACTGAAAGAGAGTTATTTAATACATGAAGAATGAGAAAAATATGTATTCTTTAAAAGATATATTGGTGGTTCATGCATGTAGTTGATGTTGTTGTTTGTGATTGAAACACATGACTCAAAATTTCATATTTTCAAGATATTTTTGTGGTTCGTGCATGTAGTTTGTGATTTTGTCTATGATTGAAATATATTACTACAAAGTCGTGTTTATTTCATTAGTATAAGAGAAAATTAATTGTGTTTAGTTCTTTTGTCTACAAATTGTCACACAAGAAAATGATTTTGTTTAAGTCAAGTTGTACGTAGAATATGAATTATATCTATCTATAATTAGTAATTTCTAAAATGATGCTCACATCAAGTGGGATGGATATTGTATGTCTTAGTTTGTTGGAATTAACTATATCAAAGTCTTATTGTTTTTGAGGACATGTTTGAACAAATTATACCCACTGATAAATTTAAAAAAAAAATGAAGTTCAATGTAGGATTATACGTAGGTAGAAGACAGACAAACAATGACCGATTAAACATACATTTTTATTATAAAAGGTTAATAGTGTTTTACTCCCTGTAAAATATTTTTTTTAGATTTCGTCCTTGTAATTTGAAGATTTTTGGTTTTGGACCTTCATGAATTTTGATTGTACAAAATTGAAGATATGGCAGGGGGTAAACCAAAATTTGCTCAAATTAACAAGGGGTAAATAGAAATTTGCTCAAATTACAAGGGGGTAAACCTAAATTTGCTCAAATTACAGGGGGTGAAATTTTTCGTGAAGGTCCAAAACCAAAAAATCTTCAAATTACAAGGATGAAATTCAAAAAAGATATTTTACAGGGGGAAAACCGGAAATGACGTATATTACAGGGAGTAAATTACTATTAACCCGACTAAAAAAGTAGATGAATATTTTTACAGGGTTTTGAATATTTATGGAGACCAAAAGTATATTTAACCATGGGTTAATAGGTCTTTACCCCCTGTAATATAAGTCATTTCCGGTTTTCCTCCCTGTAATTTTTTTTTATTTACCCCCTGTAAAAAAAAATTGTTTTGATTTACCCCCTAATAGGCCAAACAAAAACGAAAATTTCTTAAAAAAAATAAAATTGGTTTTTGTGAATTATCAAATCAATCTTTAAAACTAAAGATCGCCAATCAATTTAGTCCATTTGTAATCTAACAAGGTTAACAATGTTGAGTTGGCACATTGTTTACAACACGAGGAATGCTAGCAACACTCACTTTTTAACACTCTCTCTAACACTCACTCTTTTATTAGATGAAATCAATATATGTCTCACCACTTTGCGTGGGTTCAATTTTCAAAGTGTAGACTCATAATGATTTAAACCAATAAAAGAGTGAGTATTAAAGAGAGTGTTCAAAAGAGAGTGTTGCTAGCATTACTCTTACAACATTCTTAAGTAGATTTTGCTTTCATATATTGTTCCGGACCGTCAAGAGCCTAGGGAATACCATCCAAAGGCCTAAGCCCAACAACACACAAGGCAAAAGACTGTGAGGGTGCACCCAAAGGCCTATGTGGACTACCGTACATGAGCAAGCCCTAAACTAATCTCCTCCATCCAACACATTTCTAACTACTCCCCTGGATCACGGGAACAATTAGAGCCCTCCACGTCTATATAAGGGTGACTCAACGTCACCTTCAAGGTATACCTTCATTTTCACCACTCTCTGCACATAACCACATCTCTCATATACTGCCTCGGGCGTATGCATGGCAACAAAACCCGTACCTCCGGGCACCTGCCTAAACTAAACCCAATTTAACGGGTTTTACCCGCTTTGATTGGGTTTGCGTGTGTGTTTCGCTTTTCCCTGATTTCAAAACACAGGTACAGACTAGTAACGAAGATATATGTACCCACCTTGAACCATGCGTAAACTCGTCACAGATGTAGAAAATATTACTCTTTTATATAAATAGAAATACAAACCCTACATCATTTCATTCACATAATGAGTGTCAGTCTATTAAAAGACACTCCCTTATCTAAGTTCTCTCTCTTCTCCTTCCACATCTAACACCCTCGGTCTCTCTTCTCCATCACCATAGTCATCGATCGTCATCATCTACTTGTTGGATAATACATTTCGACATTACATCCGTGGCTAAAAAAATAATTTTTTTTATTAAACAAAAATCCAATGCGGGGATAATCAAACCCATCGGGGACAAGGATAAAATTCTATTTCTTATACCCGTTAGGGATGAATAGGGTAACATGTAATTATATAAGAGTAGGATACGGGGACAGAGAAGGTAAAACTCGTCCCCACCCCGCCACATTGTCATGTCTACTCGGGCATTAGAGGGGTAGCGTGCCTGCAAGGTTAAAAACAATGGTCGCGGTCGCGTATAAGATTTCGCGATTTTGGCTATTACAAGGGTTGCAATACAGATTGCGGTTGTCGCGGTGTGAATCAATCACAACATTGCACAACTCTTAAATAGTGATAGTAACTTAAATAACTTAAACCAGAGATAGATTTGGAGTTCTAAACTATATAAGGTATCTCAATTAAAAAAATATCCAGATTCTATATCTATTGTCATGAACAACATTTTTTTGCAGCCTTGACAGTGTTTCGTCTTGATTTTTGTTCACTCTGTAAAAACTAGTGAAAAATGGTAACGTCGACTACCTATACCTTTTTGTCGCGACCTTTTTCTCGATAACAAATCGTTTTTTAAAACCTTGCCTGCATGCACCTTTTTCCTTCGCTATGGAAGCTCAACCTCCTCCACACCAGAGCACCGTGAACCACCACTCTACATCTTCGATCTTCACTAAATATATCATAAATTTATCTAAAGCTTCCACTGATTTATGTTTTGTAAATTTGAAAGACTAAATTTATAACCCATGATTTTAAACACTGAAATAAAAAAATTAAACACTAAAAAATATTGACTCTAATAAGACATATTTTCCAACTTTTTTTTTTAGACATATATTAACTAATATGTTAATTAATTATATATTTTTGATAGTTAACTAGTACCCCGGGACACTGGTTAAGAAACTAAAAGTTGAAAGAAAAGACATGATTTGCATTGAAAAGAGCAATATTTCAACTTCTAAAAAATACACTATCCAGTTACTATTATAAACAAGACTTTGTGTTTTATATTCATTCATTAAATGATGTATGTGGTCTATAATAAAGACTGTATATATCATTAATTGAATGAATCTAATATGCAATATTTTACCTATAAACCGGAGGGTGTAGACTATATATATCATTAATTACTTCAATAGGAGCTCCACGTTTAAAAAAAGTAATAAAATATGTATTATATGGTCCCACTTACAAAAGAAGTAATATTTTAATAATTAATAGTTGTTTTAAATATTATTTTATCTATTTGTTGTCATTTTAAATAAAATGTAATTCATGCAAATTATTATTATTATTATTATTTTTTAACGAAATAATGTAAAATTTGTAATGTTAATTTTTGCATTTTGGGCAGAAATTTAAGTTTATACGAATAAATAAATATTTTATAATTTAATTTTTTTAAGGATTGTAATTAAATATTATGAGGTAATTTATAATTTAATAAATAAATTATTTTTGTTTAATGAAGTAAAGTTAGTGGGGCCTTTTTAAGTAATTTTTATTGGTTGAGTCCTTAATATATACTTTTATTAAAATATTATAAAAAAATAATATGTAATGTAGGGTCCATTTTTTTTTTTTGATAAAAATAATGTAGGGCTCATTTAAAGAGTTCCTTAAGAATTACCATGCTCTAAATTCCTTTAAAAATTTCTCTGTCACACTTTTACTCAACGAGTTTTACATAGATTTAGCGACAAATACCTTAAAAGTTGAGAAGAAAATCAGAAATTGAGTCCGAACGAAGTCGCATACCTGAACAACAACAATTCACGATCCAAAATTTCTTCATCATTCTCTTTCAGCTACAAATCCTTATCCACGTACGCTACCAATCCCTTATTCTCTTCAATTTTCCATCTTAATTCATTTTTTTATTTTTTAAAAAATTAATTTTTTTGTCTCAATTTTCGTCGTTTTCGTTGCAAAGGTGCTTAACCTTTTCCATCAACGTTGGTTTATACGCCTTCAATATAAATTCTATTTTGGGTCTCTCAAAAGATTCCTTTTTTTTTTTGGGTTTTCTTCATCTTTCAATTTTCATTCATAGTTTCGTGATGTTTATTTGTTATCTTTGAATCTCTTATGAAATTTCAACTTGTTTGATGATGTAATTGATTCTGTGCATCGATTTTGTGTTTGTATAATGTGTTTTCTTTTTTGTTTTGTTTAAGATGGTTATGTATATTTGTAATAATTGATTAATGATTGTTATTCATTGATAAGATTACAAGTTTTTATTTTCATGATGTCAAAAGTTTCAATTTTTTGAACTTCTATAGCTTCCCCAATTTTATTGTTTGTTCAAAAAGCCAAATTTAATGAATTGGATCGAAATATGGTTTATGATAGAACATTATGGCGTAATTTAATCACTTAAGGAGAGATTATGCTTCTGTTTAGTGGTATATATAGGATGCCAAAGGGGCTGGCAAAAGTCAACCTACATGATTAAATTGTAGGACATTTTTAGGGAGCGACAGCTCCATATTTCTTAAAAAGCACACATGATTCCGGAAATACACATCTAGATGGCACGAAAACTGTGTTTTTTCAGGATGTGTACATTTGAAGTGTGAGGATTTTAACTTGACCTGGGCTTAGGGGATTTTGCGGGCGAGGGATGATCATCAAGTTGGACTTCGAGTCAAGGGGGGGATGGAAAGTCTCATTTGGATCCCTTTAACCAGTTGAACTATTCTGTGTTGCAGTTTCTCGACTTTTCATCAATGCAGATTATGATGGCATTTTAGGGTAGCTGATGAATATTTAGCTTAGCTTGAGAAAAGTTTCTTGTCTTATGTTCTTAGATGTTATCTTTACACTATTGGATTGTCTATGAATAATAATCAGCTTATATGTTTGGATGTTTGTTTCATTATTCGTCTCTTTACTTGCAGATATTGACACAAACTTGGTTCGCTTCTATGAGCCAAATTCTATGTTTTACGTGGCTTCATAATGGTATTGAAGGATTTATGTGATAGGATTGTTGCTGCAAAGTGTTCTTCTAAAAGCTCAACCGAGATTGTTGATAATACTCAGGTGCCCGCCTCTTCAAAGGCAGGGTCTAGTGATAGTAAGTTTCCCAAGGCTTCCTTATGGTCAACCTTCTTTACATCTGGTTTTTCAGTCGATGAAACATATAGTGAATCATCATCGTCTTCTGAAAAGAAAACAGTTCATTCTCGAAATAGTGGGTGGGCAGCTGCTGTGAGGAAAGTCGTTAGTGGCGGTTCAATGAGGAGATTTCAGGAGCGTGTACTAGGGTCATGCAGGACTGACGTTTCGAGCTCTGATGGCGATATATGGCTTCTAGGTGTCTGCCATAAAATTTCACAGCATGAATCAACTGGAGATGTAGATACTCGTAACATGTTTGCAGCATTTGAGCAAGATTTTTTCTCTAAAATATTAATAACTTACCGCAAAGGTCTGTTAAATGTATACTACCTTTTTATGCGATGTTTAGATGATAGATAGTAAACTAACCAGTTTTAATATACATACCTTATAGGCTTCGATGCAATTGAAGATTCAAAGTATACTAGTGATGTTAATTGGGGTTGTATGCTTCGAAGCAGTCAGATGCTTGTTGCTCAGGTATTATGCTTTCTATTAAATGTTTGTTTATCAGCAATTTTTTTGTCGCATTTTACCTTAAAATCTCTGAATTTTTTTCCCTTTCGAACTAACACTACCAATACTGCTTTGTCATATTCAGGCATTACTTTTTCACAAATTAGGTAGATCATGGAGAAAATCTGTTGACAAGGTCAGGTGATTGATATGCAACGTGTCAGCAATTAGATTGTTCTTTTTATTCCTTTGTTTTTGTTATTTTTGTGTTTGCGCCTTTGTGTTGAGGTATAACAGCATTAGGTTCACTCATTATTGTATATTTATAATTTACAGCCAGTGGATAAAGAATATATTGACATCTTGCAACTATTTGGTGATTCCGAGGCGGCTGCTTTTTCTATCCACAACCTTCTTCAAGCTGGTAAAGGTTATGGTCTAGCTGTTGGGTCATGGGTGGGGCCATATGCTATGTGTCGCACATGGGAAGTTTTAGCTCGAAACCAGAGGGAGAAGAATGAGCAAGGAGAACAGCCACTTCCAATGGCTATTTACGTTGTTTCTGGAGATGAAGACGGAGAACGAGGTGGAGCACCAGTTGTCTGCATTGAAGATGCCTGCAAACGCTGTTTAGAGTTTTCAAGGGGCCTAGTTCCTTGGACACCTCTGCTTTTATTGGTTCCTTTGGTTCTTGGACTTGATAAAGTCAATCTAAGGTGTGTGGCATTTTCAAGGTTCTATGGTACAGAATAATTGATTCACATTTGAACCTTTTTATACGATTATGCTTGTTTTATTGTGTTGCCTGCCTATTTGGATTCTTTTACACAATAGAAGTGGTAATCCGTAAAGAGAAGTTCCTTTATCATAATTCTTAAATCAAATAAGCCAATATAAACATGGAAATTTGCATTACATTTTACTACAGAGTGACAAAAATTGTTCAAAGCTACAATATTTCATTCCACCCTTTTCTTATACTATCAATTACACCTGTTATGGACATTGAATCAAAGATAGAAACTTCCCTGTCGGTAAAACTTCTATGTTGTAATTATGCCTCGTCTGCCTTACAGAGACACATCTATTAATAGGTTCAAACTTGTAAGTATATCTCTCTCGTGATGTAATATGATTGGTTTCTTTATCTTTGTCTAACGAGTCAGTACATAGCAGAGATAATAACCGGTGTGATGGATGCACATAATATTTCATTCTTGTAGTTGTCTATTTTGATTGAATATGTAGTTTTTAAAAAATAATTTGAGAGTTGTTCAGTTTTCATGATAGTGTAATCACTGATAACTTGCTATTATAAACTGTCATCAGGTACATTCCTTTATTGCAGTCAACTTTTAAATTTCCTCAGAGCCTTGGAATCTTGGGAGGAAAACCAGGTGCTTCGACATACATTATTGGTGTTCAGAATGACAAGGCATTCTACCTTGATCCACATGAAGTTAAGCCGGTATGCAAAATAATCCTTTTTCAGCATTTTTTTTTATGTAATTGTTGTAGAATTATCGTTATGCAAGTTATGGAAGCAAATGTGATAGCACTTACAGGTTTACAAGAGAGCTTGAGATGTATTTTCGTGCATAGGAGAAAACTATACATTTTGATTTTCACTAAGTACCAATATGAGCACCGGTTGTAAATTAAACAAAACTGGCATCATATATAAAGGAAACAAAAAGAGAGTGCAATATATAAAGGAAAGAAAAGAAACAAGTGCATAACAATACAATTGAAAAATGAAGAATAGAAAAGACTACACAATGATGGCCTAGTAGTGGTTGGGAGGAGTGAAATCCTATTTGGTTTCCTTGCTGTTTGTTGTAACTTAAAAAATAGTGTTCAGACTGTTGTTTGATAGGTGAAGATTTGCAGATCACTAAGTACATATTAAATGGTTTTCAGGTTGTTAATATTACTGGGGATACTCAAGAACCTAATACATCATCATATCACTGCAAGTAAGCTTTCTACTAATATTGATTTTCTTATAGTCAACTGCAATTTGTTAATTCGTCTTTATATATATCGTTTATGCTGACCCCCTTTAGTGGGATAAGGCTTGGTTGTTTTTGTTGTATATCTAACTTTTATAGACTCCTAACAGCATTAGCAGGCACATGCCCCTAGATTCAATTGATCCATCTTTGGCTATTGGATTTTACTGCCGAGACAAAGGTTTGCCGTTATTTTGCTATAACTAGTTTAATTGTAGCGAGGCTAATATCTAAACTTTCTGTCAACTGACATTACTTTGTCAATGTTGTCTGCCAGATGATTTTGATGATTTTTGTTCCCGAGCAACTAAGCTTGCAGAAGAATCAAACGGTGCACCATTATTCACTGTAGCTCAGTCTAGGAGTCTCCCAATGCAAGTCACAAGTAATTCTGTGTCAGGTGACGACACTAGATTTGAAGAGGATGATTCGCTTAGTATGAACCTTGTTAATGATGCAGGCACCAATGAAGATGACTGGCAATTCCTATAAATGTCGGGCTACAATATGAATTAAGTAAGGTTGTTGCTTGATTCTCAAGATTGTTTACCACTGCCGAGTTCGGTTGATGCTTGACTTTGCACTCGCACTCTTCAAACGTTTAGTAGGCTTGTAGAAATTTGAACTCATTGTGATTCTTTGGCTTAAATTGTTCACTCATTTGTTCATATGGCTAACCAGGTATTTATTGTACATTAAACTAGTTCGATCATTTGTTGATGAACCCGTTTATTGGCTACAGAATTGTAGTGGATATTACTTTGGCAATGTCAAATAAGTGGTAGAGTAGTTCATATTGAGATGGAATGTTTTCTTGCAATTAAGATGGTATAAACGAAACACGAGCCATTAACTTTTTATTTCGGGTAAATTTTGATGCATTGCAGCTCTGTTGTATCTGCAACTGATGCGAATGATGTGGATAACAATAACATGCCAACGCTACCATTATTTTCATACCACTTTAGTGAGTGATCTTAATATATAAGCCATGGTGAATGTTGTTGGAATGAGAACACAGTTAGGGATCATATTATTCTGGAGCTGAAAATGTTTCAATCAACTAAATATCAAATCTCCACCGCTACAAAATCCTACACCGAAGTCCACCATAATCATTTACCTATGGTTCAAACTCCACCATATAGACAAAAAATAACTCACATACTCACCCTAGAAAAGATCAACAACAAAATACCAGAAAGAAAAAAAAAAAGAACAACAGACGAACGAAGAGATGTAAAAATATCTTGAGCATTATCTTGTATTGTTATTGTTCATTAGGGTTCATTTAACTTACACCACCTAAACTTTGGGTCCAACTTGGACCCATATTTCTCACCATTAGATTCATCTAATACAGATATTTTATGATAGTCCATCTACACATGATTTCTCTCATGCATCTTTTCACATAGTATGTACTCTATTAATTTCCAGAAATCGAAGGCTGGATCTTGAAAGCTCCCATTAACTTCTGCAACAATTTCTTTAAAAAAAACAATTTCTAGATATTTATTTCTTTGGTGAAAATGGAGAACTCTAACACATTGACACTGTAGTTTTTGTAAAAAAAAAACTGCAATTTTTAGTAAAATAAAATAAAATAAACTGTGGTTTGATGCTTCTAAACTCAGAGATTATTGCCGCATAAAAGAATCACAAAGAGGATCTTATACTACTAAAACCATACTTATACTACTGTCAACTGATATGTAATTGCTCTGATTCAACACAAATATGTATTGGTACCTTTGGCATATATGAAACCCATAATCATCAATAGATCCATCATGATCTACCAACCATTGTAAGAAAAAAAAATTCTTAATATAATTACAGGTGTGAGGTAAAGTTGAAGCAAGAAGGTTGAAGAGGGAAAGTAAGGAAGCCTTTTTGCAGTGGAGATTGTGTTTCGCTTCCAATAGTGGTGGTCGGAACTCATCGCGGCAGAGTAGGGTTGAGAAAGAAGGTTGCATGTGAAGTTGAGATGTTGTAGAGGAAAGGGAGAAACAATCAACTGCGGAGGGAGTATCATAGAATAGTGAGGATTAGATGAATCCAGTGATGAGAAATATGGGTCCAAGTTGGACCCAAAGTTTAGGTGGTGCAAACTAAAATCACCCTGTTCATTATAATGTGAGGACCACTGATTGTCCTCTCTACCAACTCTCAAAAATTTAGTTAGAATATTAATTTGTAGCTGAATACTCCCTCTGGAATGAATACACGTGAAAAAAATGAGGAAAAAGATTTTATAGGCTCAAGCTTGTTTTGCTACAAAAAGAATTAAATTAACGTTCTCGCTAACAAGTGTCTTTTGGACACTCAAATGTATTTATTTAAAAAAGTTAAACATTTTATTTAGAATGCATTGAATGCACGCTTTTATATAAAGGGAAATGCTTTTTACAGCAAATCATACATTTGTGGAACATCACGTCAGAGTGATAACAATAATCCTTTGTTTTTTGTCACCGCATGATTGCCAAGTGGGAGCTGATTTTTTTGTTTGTTTTTTTGTAACAAAGCATTTTAGCATTTGGGATACATTTGTGAGACTTTTCTCACGATGTGTAGCATTACTCTTCTATAAAATCTTACTCCCTCCGTTTCAAAATGAGTGTCGCTTTAGCCAAAAAAATTTGTTTCAAAATGAATGTCACTTTCAGTTTCCGATGCAATAATAACTTTTTCTTTTCAATTGTACCCTCCAATTAATACTCTGCACACTACTTCCAAAGTATTACTTTTAAAACTAACAAATAGTTAATAAGGATAATTTGGTAAAATAACCATTCTCTTTCTTTTAATCATTGCATTTCTTAATATGTGTGTAAACACCGAAAACGACATTCATTTTGAACCGGAGGAAGTACTATTTTAAACTTTTAAAGAGTGTCCTAACTCCGTAGCATTTCCCACTAAATTAACGCATTTTCGAAATAAGTTAAGCCAACTTTTTTTAAACAGAGGTGTAATTTTCTCCATAAATTAATAATCTATAAAATTTATTTTCATGCTTGATATGATAGCATATTATTGAAAAAAAAATCCCAGTACACAATACATATGATTGAATTTGAAAGTAAAGATCCAATTTATTTTCAATTTTCTTTCAACCAAATTTTATCTCTTACAAAAAATGATACTCAAGTCAGTCTTTAATATTTCTATATGAATGACAAACCATCCCAACTTATTATAAAAGATGAGAAACTAGTTTTTTCATAAGTTAAAAATGTTGGGAATTAGTGTAGTATTATTATTATTTTTCAAATTAAATTGAAGTGAGAAAAAAATATCATAATTATAAAATTGGGTAATAGTCACTTTGGTCTATGAATATGTAACGATTAATCACAACCGTCCTCATGGTATCAAAATTTCAAAATAGTCTATAATTGCACTTTGTCAGTCAAAAGAGTCTCTAACGTTAAAATAATATCTCAATACCCACAACAACTATTTTCATATAAGGACTAAAATGATAGTAAATAAATATATCATTCTAATATCATGGTTATTTTGACTAATAAAATGCACAATTATACACTATATTTTAAAATTTCTATACATTGAAAGATTATGGTGATTAGTTGTTATACAATCGATCAAAATAACTAACTATTACCCGTAAAACTGGGTGTTGATTAAAAAAGAGAAAAAAAAAAAAAAAACTTCCTAGCATCTTCCTCTTTACTGATGAGTAACTGAAGCATTCACCGACAAATTATTTAGCAACAAATTTCTTTCCTTTTGCAACATCATTCTATCGTTTTCATCTTCACCAAGGTACTCTCTCTCTCTCTCTCTCTCTCTCTCTCTCTCTCTCTCTCAAAGATCAATCACATTTCTGTCTTTTTGAAATCACTGATCAGTGTTTCTGTGCTTTTCATTCCTCTGCAGATTCATTTTCTGTCAAAATGGATCCATCGGCATTGTTATATAACCAGCTCAAGGTTCGTGATTTATTTCTGATTATGAATTTACAGAATGTTAAATTTTGTGGGTCATAATCAAAATGCTAATTTTTTTTTTTTGTTTTTACATCTGATGGGTTGTGTTTGTTTGTTTGAATCCATTAGGCTGCACACCCGTTTTTCCTGTTAGCTGGTCCCAATGTGATTGAATCAGAACAGCATATAATGAAGATGGCTAAGCACATCAAAACTATTTCATCTAAGTATGTTGCTTTCTTTTGAAGTCTTATGCTTTTTTCATAAATGGAAAAACATGACACATACACAGACACGGCACATGCCACTAACACTGACACGTAGATGTGCAATGTGTCGGTGTCAGACACTAGACATGACTTCAATCAGAAGTGTTGGTGCTACTTATTCGGGAAATGAAGGTGATCAAATGGAAATCCTTTAGGTCATTGATAACGTAGGCATGTGGAGATGTGAAACATCTATTTGTTGATTTCGCTATGAATTTTTGGAACTATGTCGAAGTTTAATTTAATGAACATTAAGTAAATGTTTCGCAACTCATCCTAGGTAGTAGGTACTTGTGTAAAACCCTTAGGTTTGAAGCCAACTACTTTCTAGTATTTTGTGTGAAATTAAATCATTTTTCTTCACTATATTTGGAGTAAAAGACTTAGTTTTGATCCATTGTCAGTGTAATAGTTTTCTACACTGCTGTCATTCAAAATCAAAAGTATAGACATGATAACAACTATAATCTTTAACTATAGAAGTACAAGGTTGCATGGTAGTGCAAATTAACTTGTAAAGTAAAATGGCTGGTAGATTTTATATTTGGTTTTATCTTTATTGACAGCTGACATGATTATGAATATATACGTATCTTTCAGATTTGGAATTCCATTGGTTTTCAAATCAAGCTTTGACAAAGCTAACCGGACATCATCAAAATCATTTCGTGGCCCAGGGATGGTTGAGGGATTGAAGGTTCATATTTCTAACACTTAATTGTCATAACATAATTTTGTTGTTTGCATCTTGAGGATTATAGTTGTTATAGATTATCTGATAACATAAGCAATAGAAAATTGTATGATACTGACACAACCCCAAAAGCAAGCTCAAAGGGATACGGCCATCCAATTCATTGTAACCTATAAGGGGTACTTTGGCCATATATCTGCCTATATGGGATCTTAACATTGTCCTTGATATTGTGCATTGCTCCACTCATCCCTAGAGGTTTTTGTGTCAAATGTTACTGGAGGTAGCATATGTGCACCTTCTGGCAGGACCTTTAGGGTATATTTGGATGGAGGACTTGGGATGGGAGAACTTATTTTTCTTTTTGAAGTTAAGTAAGCTATAAAAATATTCTAAAAATAAATTAAGTGTGATTGAAAATTTGAAATGTATGATCATCTATTGTGTTATTCTTTCATTTTATTTTTTAAATCTCAAATATATAATCAAATATAGACTTAGCTCTCCAAATCCTCCCCTCGAAGACCTTAATCCAAACATACCCGTAGAAATGTGGTTTCCCTTGTAAGGATTTGCAAGGATATAAAACAGCAGTACTTCAATCGGTCAATTAACATCTCTTGCGGTCCTAGATATTTCTGTAGCCAAAGCGAGAAAAAAAAATACTATGATAACACTAGTAAAGTTTCAAGCCATCTTGTAGTATATGAAGAACTATGGCATTTAGTTAGCACAAGTGTCGGTATGGCAATACACATCTAGTATGTTTGTTTGACATGTAAGTTGCTTCATAGTAATGTTTAACTATGTTTAAATCAAATAATTTTGCACTGGATAAAGCTCTTTTGTCTTAGTTAAATGAATTTCCTTCTTTATTTTTGCTGTTTTTTCCTTAGATACTCGAGAAGGTTAAAGTAGCTTATGACATTCCTATAGTGACAGATGTCCACGAGGCCAGCCAGGTAAAAACCATTTTACTTTTCCAAAATATAAGCTTTCTGGTTTCACATTTAATTTTTGTCTGCTTTGTTGTGTTTTGTATAATTCATATTCCGTAGCCTTGTTGCCCTTAACTAAACTCCCATACAGTTTTTGGCATATCAATTATAGGTTGTTTGAAGGGATATCATTACATATTTGTTGGTGCTAAAGGAAGAAAATTGGCAAGGTTTTCTTTAAGTGATGCTTAGATGAGTGGGATTGCTACGTAAATAAAATTAATATAATGAAATTGTTTATACCTGGATTAAATTCTTATATATTGATAGGAACCAGACAGATTTTGAAATATAAACTGAATTGAGGGAGATGACTCCTACACCCTTAGGCTGTTACAGATAAACCAACAAATGCAGAAATTGAAAATTACGTAAATAAATGGAGCAATGCTCAGTAAAATGAATCAAAGAGATTAGAGAAAACTAAGAGAGAAAAGTGATAAACTTGTTGGAAAGGAACCCTGCATTCCTCATCCAAAGTTTCCAAATCCACAATTCTACTCAATTCTTGCCTATCCCATTGACCCCCATCTCTCTAATGTATACAAATGATTTTCTCTCTCTCTCTCTCTCTCTCTCTCTCTCTCTCTCTCTCTCTCTCTCTCTCTTCACTCAACAAATGCCACCTATCCCATTATTTTATGCTCCTTTTCCTTCAAACCATTTCCGACTATTGCACAACCTATCATTTATTCCTTGCATGGGCAGATAACTCATGACAAAAGGAATCGGTGAGGTCTATATACTGTATAACAAAAACTACTAGAAAGACATTTTTCTTGGTTATTCCATTATTAGATATATGGTCTTGATAATACTTATAATGTTGGACGATCCTCACTTTACAAGTTGGATTTGTGGGGTTAAGTTAGACTGCAAGCCCAAATTCTTATATGGTATCAAAACCTATGCTAGATATGTTATTGGGTCAAGATCTCTTCTATTTCACCAGCATTTGTCCACACTCTAGATGCCTAGTCCTTGGTGTGAGGGTGTGTGTTGAGAGTCATGCATCACCTGGAAATATGAAATTATGTAGTAAGACTACCAAGAACATATCTAGAGAATACGAAGGACTCTCAGCACACTGCCTCATGCTCCGAACTGAACATTTGAAGTGTGAAATAATGTGGGGGAATAATAGAAATCTGAACAGTTATCTCATCATCAATTATATTTTCCTTAACAATTGACTTACCCATTTAAATTTGGAAATCCAGAGTGGTTAGTACCTATTTTTATTGGTAATTCCATTATATGTGAATTGGTAATGTTAAAATGATCAAATTGGTTATTCCGACATATACTTGGAAGTTGCAAGGAGAATGTGTTAATATGTTTTAGATTCTGACTCTCGATCTGATTGGCACATTTATCTTTGCTTTTGCCAGTGTGAAGCAGTTGGCAGAGTTGCAGATATCATTCAAATTCCAGCCTTCTTATGTCGCCAGGTAAATTTTGTTGCATTCGATTTAACTACCCATCTTTATTTTCTGGCTATTGAATTAAATAAATGTGGTAACATCAACTATTTCTTTTGTTTTTCTTGTAATAACAGACAGATCTTCTAGTTGCAGCAGCCCAAACTGGGAAGATTATCAACATCAAGAAGGGCCAGT
Source organism: Medicago sativa (assembly GCF_051527215.1). Classification (NCBI taxonomy): domain Eukaryota; kingdom Viridiplantae; phylum Streptophyta; class Magnoliopsida; order Fabales; family Fabaceae; genus Medicago; species Medicago sativa. The sequence continues at coordinate 79,719,197 of NC_140755.1, read as the reverse complement.
TCTGTGCTCCTTCTGTAAGTATTTCCAATTTCATTACTTTCAAATTTTTGAATTGTTAGCAATGACTTAATGAGCGTTGCCTGTTTTTAGCATTATTCATATGATTCTTAATTTTGTTATATATAGGTGATGGCAAATTCAGCTGAAAAGGTTCGGCTAGCTGGAAATCCTAATGTGATGGTTTGTGAGAGAGGAACAATGTTTGGCTACAGTGAGTTGATAACCTTTTTTTAAGGTCTTTTGTATGTTTTCATTTTTTTGAAGTTTTTTGCTGTATTACGTGACGTGTTTTAACTAAGAAAAGGCCGTATCGAGTGATGCTAGTTATTTCTATGACTGAGGTTGAACTTTAAAACTGTAATAAAATTTGCCTTTAAATGGCAAACAATGAAATCAATTTCCCTTTGTTTTCTGATTGATTAAAATATTTTTCCTTTTTTATATAGATGATTTAATTGTTGATCCACGTAACCTGGAGTGGCTGAGAGAAGCCAATTGTCCTGTTGTAAGTAAATATTTCTTTTATAATATCTCTCTGATTATCTCATGAAATTAGTTTCTTTTTTCAAAGTATCTTAGACTGCCTCTTAAAGTTAAATTCCATATTTCTCTGTTTTGCCCATTCAATTAAAATTTGGAATCTTGTATTAGTATAAATAAATAAGGGTAAATGGTTGGTCTTTTTATATAAAATAATAATCACCAATCATATCAAACGGTATTCATAATTCAGTATTTGTTCTTTCTCTTCCTTCTTTATCTAAAATCTTTATTAATTCAACATGCCTATTTAACTGAATGAGATTGAACATCATTTTTCATTATGTCCTTGTTATAAAGAACGATTCCGAACAAGCCCGTTGGCAATGATCTAAAATAATTTCATGGTGAAGTTTCTTGCCACTATCGCTCTCTCTGATGTCTATTTTCTGAAAAACTCAAAATTCCTGTGTTTTGTCTCAGGTAGCTGATATAACGCACTCACTACAACAACCTGCTGGAAAGAAGGTTAGTTTAATATTTCTAATTCCCATGCTTATATTTGATACAAACATAGTAACATGGTTTTGCAACCTTTTATTGTTATTATTGCCTTAGCCTGCGATGCTTCTGAAAATCACAAAAAGGGCGTAATAAACTTGTATCGACGAAGTATTGGTGTTGGCAATAAACATTAGAATATTTGGATTCATAATGTCTTATTACCTTAGTATTGATACTTTTTTTTTTGTGGTTCTCTTTCACATTTTTCCCCTTTATCTCAACAATTTTATTTTTTATATTTGCATTGGGGTTGCCATCGTAAGTGAATACATCATACGCCAAAATGCCCTAGTTTAATTTCACAGAGAGTATAGTAGTTTTCTTTTCAGTTTTGTGATATTAAGCATTCGTAGATGTGGCTTCTATTCTTGGTTGATTCATGAATATCAGGTAGAATCTTCAAGTATTGTTTTTTATCTATTGTGAGTGCGTTTCGTAGACTCACTTCTATTCTATGCTTCATTAATATAATAAATTAGTAATATCGTTTTGTATTTTGTTCTCTCTAAATTGGAGTCTTGCACCATCTTTAAGTATATTTACCTTGAATCCAACTATCAAATCTGGCTTCTTTGATTCCAGCTTTTAAAAAACTTCCTCAAAATGGTACTCTTGGTTGGATTAACATTATACTTTCATCTATAGTTGGATGGAGGAGGTGTTGCAAGTGGAGGTCTTCGAGAACTAATACCTTGCATCGCAAGGACATCAGTTGCCGTGGGAGTGGACGGGATCTTCATGGAGGTACGAAAAATAGTTAGGCTTATTATAATTTGCTAGTAGTGTAAATAAACAAAAGTGATTCACGGAAAAATTCCAAAATGTATTTACCATGTTGGTAATTCCAAAAGCTTCTATTTACTTTTTCTATCAATGAGCTTCTAAAAGATTTCTTGGGTTTTCAGGTGCATGATGATCCACTGAAGGCACCTGTAGATGGTCCAACACAGTGGGTGAGTTGTTGTCTATAAATGTTTTTCAGATTTATAAACACCCTTTCCTCAACACGTGTTTTCCTTTAGATGCTTATTAAATAGTGTGTTAAATGACATATATACAAAATCCCTTTATTTGACAGCCCTTGCGCCACTTGGAGGAGCTACTTGAAGAGCTTATAGCAATTTCTGTAAGTTGTTGCTTGAAATTTATGATTCTAGGTTGCATATTAAATTTTTAGGATTTGATTAATATGCACTGACAATGCAAAGATTTTTTATAATGTCAGTCAATCATAAGTCATAACCATTTGATCATTAGAAGAGTTTGACTTTCATTGTATCTAACTTAAAAGTCGTACGAATGATGGTGTTATATTGGTTGATAGTGTAAATTTTTCACACTGGTAGTGCATCAAAATTATTCTCATAGCTAACTAAACTAGTCTTTGGTACCCTTAGGGACTAGGATTTATTAAGATTTCTTATTATACAGAGAAAAACTGATTTTTAAGTATTTTGTCATTAAAGATATTGAAAACACCCTTAGGGCCTAGGATGTATTAAGATCTTTGGTGACCGGGAGGTATGTCGGTAAGTGCTAGTTTAGATTATCATGTCAAAAAAGATAGGATCCTCGTAGATCAATGTCGAGTGAGTCTTTTTTGATAATTAAGTTGGTAATGTCAGAAAAGCTATAGTATATATGACTTGAGAGTGGCAAAATCAGAATCCATACCAGAGGCTAGCCCTCCATGTATAAGCCAGAAGGTTCATTGGTTATGGCCTAGTTAAATTCATTGCGGAGAAGGTAGTATTTGACTGTGTAGAAAATAGTGAGGCAAAGATTGTTGTACTTTATTCTCTACCTTGAATCAAGGAGAGATTTTTGGAAACAAAATCATTGAAAATGTGCAGTAAATAAAAAACGAAAGAATCAAACGGATTCTCCAACATACCAAATGGTGTTTGTCCAATGTATACAGTATGGTGCACACATAGTGAAAGTGGCTATACATTTTCTTTTCAACAGAAAGACAAACAATTTGAATGTTCTGTTTTGCTTAGAGTTTTAAGCCGGTATATTTGATTTAATTCCTGCTTCATTAATTGTAGAGGGTAAGCAAAGGGAAGAAGCCGTTTAGCATTGATCTCACGCCATTTCGTGAATAAGAAGAATGGTAAGAAATGCTTTGTTTTTCTCTCTGTGTTTTAGTTTCTCCAGCTAGTTAACAATCCTTTTTCTTTGTTGGTAGTTGAAAAAATGTCTTAAAACCATGTATAAAGGATTTAAAAGCAAATATTTTGCATACTTACATGAAATATCCTTAAAAAATCATATGATTGATAGGCTTCCATTGATAAAGGCTTCAAAAGAAAAATTGAGCATTCAAGTATAAATGCTGTCTATTGTAAAGTATAAATGCTTGCACCGAAATTTTAATGTATTTTCTGTCTGCAGGTGATGGTTGGGTTATTCTAAATACAATTTCCTGAACATTGTTATTTTAAGATCTCGTCAAGATTGAATGCAAAACTGTCTCTATTTCGTGGTACAAGTTCAAGCACCTCATAGGAAAGAGGGTTCATCGTAAAAACTTTGTTTGATGATCTGAGCTTGTTTCTTCGTGTAGTAACACTACCAATTGATGTTTGTCACTGATCATGTGTAGCCTTAATCATGTCAGTTGCTATACTTGAGGTGAATAAGTCTAAAATATAGGTAGAGATTGTTGATTATATCTCTTGTTCGTTAAACTGATTTTGTACTTTGATTAATTAATATACCATCTAAATTAAAAGCTTCTTTGAAACTCAACTTTGTGTAGTTCTTTCAAGGTATTTTTCAGCAACACTTTCAACTATTTTGTTCATTTAGATTTTCAAAGTTTAGTTCATGTTTAAGCAAATAATTCAATTAATGAACACAAATATTAACTAACACCTATGTTGTTGTATAGAAGTTGATTTCTGGACAGTAATTAAACGGGAATAACTAACAAGATGTGGTCTAGGTAGCTTGTATTTTGACCCCTTTAACCATATGTCTGAAGTTCAAAACCTTGTGACAGGAATAGAGTTGTATATTTTGGAAGATGAATTGCTATATTATAAGTTATATATTAATACTTGATCTCCTTAATAAAAAATGATAAATTTAAAATTACAAAAGAAAAAGAAATAACTAAAAGCCGTCTCACAAAACAAACACACCAACTTCACTGCCAAAAAAAAGAAACATAACAACAAAGACAGAAACACCACATGGGGTATTTCGAGTTTTGACGTATTGAGAATCATCTCAATTAATCTTTTCCATTTGCTTTTTTACCTTTTCCATTTTATCTCCAAATACCACATAGGTTGCAGTAACTACCTTATGCAGTTTTTGCAATTATGTTCTCCTCTCACATTGCCCTCCTCCAGCATTGCAATATTTGGCATCATTCTAAAGTTTTTCTTCCTTCCCGCTCTATAAACAAATCTTCCTCTAGAAGAGGCATGATATGGAGAGAAAGCAAATAATGATTATTCTAGTAGTGTAAAATAGAAATAATTTATTCTCGGTGTGTATATGGATTAACGATGAAATTAGCAGAATTTCAACGAACCACAATAGTTTTAGTAAAAGTTACGCTTTTATTACAACCGATAATACCTAGATGCTTAGGAGAGGGAGGCTGCAAGTTCATATGGAGTTTTGGCATCCAAAATCTTTGTAGGGGTTCAATGGATCATGTAACATGTGGTAAGAACCCTAATAGTTACTCTTCCAAAAGATAGCACATGATTACATGTTGATTTTCTTTTATGTGCTTTTAAAGTACTATTCTACCGCGTTGTATGAAACAAAATGTATGATGAATGCGAATTGAAACGATATTGACCAGATTAGATGTATTTAAATAATGCATAATTTTTCTGTGTCATATTTTGACAAGAGTAATTGATTCCTATGCAAAAAGAATTTCTTGCGTTGATATAGGTCGTTACCACCAAAGTGGGACCGCCTCTATTGATTGATTGATGAAATTTCCTTTTGTAGTTTGAGGAATGTTTTTAATTGTAACATGTAGTTTCCTGCCTAAAGGTGGTTATTGCATTTAACAATTAAAAATTTATTTGGGATAAGTTATTGGAGAATGTTTTGAACTAAGGAATTTGCCTACCCAAAGGTGACAAATTTCTGAATTCAATGCATGCTCATTGATTAACTTACCTGAGGTTTTGACTAGGGTTATAACCTTAGTTTGTACATTCTGCCCAAAGGTGATTGTACAATTATATTGGCCTCATTGTGATAGCTTGTTTATTTTGAGCTATATCTTGTCAACTGATATATTTTGATGCATTCAAGTTTTGTCTCATATATTTCCTCAATGGATAATTGTTATGCTTTTATTATGCATGCTCATTGATTAACTTATATAAGATGGAAGTAAGGTTTGGAGTTATCTCTAGGAGAACATGTCTGAACTGAATTAACCTTTTGGTAAGTGGGAGATGACTCACAAGTTAAAGTATCTGACCATAATGGTCTCCATGTGTCTAATGAAAAGTTATTGGATGTAACAATGTTGTAATTTAGGAGTAACTGTGAAGTCAGTGGGAGATGTCAACTTAATTTCAGATTAATATGATCTAGGAGTAATTGTGGAGTCAGTGGGAGATGTCACCATAATTTAACATTCTAGTTTTTTTTTTTAACTTGTTTTCTAGCTTTTTTTTAACTTGTTTTGAAAAATATCTTTCACGTAACCTTCATTTAGGATGAATCCTATTTGTGTTTTTTTGTTGGAGCAACTTTGTTTTAGTTTTACTCTTGGAGGTAGAAAACTAAGTTTGAGATTAAACTCACATAACCTTGCTTCATCCTTTATTCATCTATATAAATTGTCTCTAGTAGATGGTTCATGACTCCCTGGATCTTTTGTTGATCGTTTATTTAAGTTGTCTTTGACTTCACATAACCTTGCTTCGTCTTTCATTGTCAAAACTTTTGTTGCTATAAGGTCTAATGTTGAGGAAGACATCCTTTACTTTATGACATAAGCACTTGGATCATATTTATTAGGGAAAGGGCTGAGAAATTAATCAAAGTAAATATTCTACCTTTCTTAAAGTTTGATGATCCAGGTACTTATGTGGATTGCATTAGAAGCAAATTTACTAAAACCAAAGGTTACACATAACATTTTTGAACCCTTTGAAATTGTCGAAAATGAAATTAGTGGCTCCCAACTCCTATAATTTATGGTAATGAATCATTTATTACATTCATTGGCTTCCTAACCTTGACATTAATTGTTCTTTTAACCAAATGACTTAGGTTCATTGTTTTCAAGAGTCATTTTGAATAACATGAATATTGTGAATTCCTTTGATGCATTTGGTTAGTGGGAGTTTGAATTTTATATTATTAATTTTTGATGATGAATTTTTCTTTCACTTATTTTCTTTGATATATTGATGTGAATTTCCATTCAATTTAATTATTGATGATGAGATGAATTCTTGTATACATTAAATATCAAATGTGAAAAATTATAGCTCAGTGTTGAAGGGATCACTATGCCGGTGATCGACACTATTTTGGAGCTGAGGCATTACATGTGAAAAATTTGAGCTCAATGTTGACAGGATCTTTATGCCGGCTGTTAACATTATTTTGGAGCTGATGTATTATGTGTGAAAATTAGAGCTCAGTGTCGTTGGGATCACTATGCCGGTGATTGACACTATTTTGGAGCTGAGGCAATGTGGTTTTCCGTGGACCACATAATTTTTCTGGCTTTAAGGTATTTGAGAGAAATCACATAATTTCTTTGGCTTTAAGGCATTTGAGAGAAATCACATAATTTCTTTGGCCTTAAGCATTTGAGAGAAATCACATAATTTCTCTGGCTTTAAGGCATTGAGAGAAATTGAGGACCAACAATGAAAATGATAGTATGGTCTATGATCACGTTGACATATCATCTCTCCCCTAAATTGAATTGGAATGCTGACTTGAAACCGTAAAGCACAAACAACGTTAAGGATGAGGCGATGCTTCCACTCCACTCTTCCATTTTGTTGTGGTGTCCCAACACATAATGGTTTATGAATTATACAATGACCATGACTATATTCTTTCATGCAAGTTAATTTAGTACCATTGTCACCACGAATGATTTGCACTTATGCGCTAAGTTTGCCTCTCAACCATTGCTAAAAATTGACAAAGATGTTTAGAGACTTACGTTTTATCAACGAAAAGATAAATCCACACTATTCTCGAGCAATCATCAACAATAGTCAAAATATTATTTAAAGGCACAAAAAGTAAGTATGGTTGCGATAAATCCCCCATAAATCACAATGAATGAAATGAAAAACAACAATTGCTTTATTTTTACCAATGGAAAATTTGTCTCGTGATTGTTTTACTTTAAGGCATATGTCACAAATCTGAGTACATAGATTATTGCTTAGGCTAGGACTAACATTTAGAAGCCGTTGCAGAGCTTTCAAAGATGCATCTCCTAGTCTTTGATGCAACAAATTAAACTAAAGTGGGGCCATGTAAGAGACAAAATTTGTATGTAAAATGGACTATGTAATTAGTTAGTATCTTTATGCAGTTGAGATACTGAAATCAATTTGCATTGCAGATTGGATTGTTAGTTGCAGTCTTTTTATGAGCACCACATTTCCTTCTTTGATGGCCACCGTTTCCTCACCATTTGATAGACCAATGAAATTTAAAATCTAAAAAAGACCAATACTATATTTTTTTTGTTTTGTTCTAGTAGCCTAGTGGCTACATCTCACACATTTATATGTGGAGAAGTGGGGTGTCCGGGGTTCGAACCCTGACCCCAACATAAATTATGCAATGTCCCTACCAATTGAGTTAAGCTCACGGGGACAAGACAAATACTATATTAATTTAGTGATTTGATTAAATTTAGTGAGGGTTATTTCAGAAAATCGGTAGTAATAAAAAATCTTATGAACCATTCGGTCAGTATTATAATCCATTCAGTCACTATTATAAGCAAAAAAAATATTTTTTAGATTTATTAATTAACTAATGTATCTAGTCTAAATTATAAATTAGATAGATCATTAATCAATGAACCTAAAAAATATTTTTTTACTTATAATAGTGACCGGAGGGAGTACATCATTTTAAAAAATATATTTGTGTTTTATTATTTGTCGCTTTGCAATACCAATATATCATTAATGTTTTTTTTATCATACTATTTACTATTTATTGTTATTTCTTCTTTTAATTTTTTGTCTCAGTTACCTATGTCATTAATGAAGGATAATTTTGTAAAATAACTCATAATTTTTCTTTGCAATACATAATTAATTATAATTCTTAATATGTTTGAAAATGTCAAAACAACTTATAATAAAATACGGAAACGAGTTTAAAAAAAAATGTATAAAAATTTGTTAACATTTTTTTTTTTTTTTGAAAGGAAGTTTGTTGCAAAACATGTTTTGTCCAATTATGGATTTTTCTTTTTTGATTTAACACTACACATGGGTGAAAAAATATTGAATATTAATAAAAATATGTTTTCATCTCCTTCCATATTTTTATTTTAAAAATAAAATCTCCTTCCATATTTTTATTATCAAATCTTAATAAATTTATTTTATTTAAAAAAAAATATAATTTGTTTTTTCCTCTAAAGTTTTGGGTCTTCCTTCTTTGGTTCCTATTTGATTCATCCGCTCTCTGTGGTTTTCTATATAATCTCTCGATTCCCAAATTTCTCTCTTTTATCAATTTCAGAATTAGGTTAACTTCCAATTTTATAATTTCAATTCGATCAATTCAATATTATTGGATTCGGTTCCTTTCATCTTCATCAATTTCAGATTTTGATTTTAGGGTTTTGTAATCCGAATAACACTTTCTTGTGTTGGGAATTTCATTGCTTCGATTAGGGTTAAGAAATCTAATCCAAACCATGCCTCCGAAAGTGGTGAAAAGAGGTTCTGCGGCAAAGAAAGCGAAGGTTTCTTCAAAAGCCACAACTCAGAATCAACAGCAAGAACCTGAACCTGAACCTATCCAGAATCATGAAGATAATCATGTTGTTGATGCTGCGGTGGAGGAGAATTCAGCTGAAACAGTACCTAATGGTGTAGCTATGGTGGAAAGTGAGTCCCTTTTCCTCTTTTTATTTTTTATGATTTTTTGTGGGATCTTTTCATTCTTTGGATATATGTAGTGTTTTTTTATTATGTTTGATGCATATTGTGGCTGTTATGTGATATGGGGTTGTTCAAAATTTCAAATTTTTGTTTATATTAGTAGTGATGATTATCAAGTGAATTTAGGTTAGGGAAAATTTTCTACTGGTGTTGTTGTCTTTATTGTTGTCAAATAGTGGCTGTAGGCTATAGCACATAGCGGAATTCGAAAAAACAGACATTGTTTGTTTCGCGATACGAGTGTTGTCTAATAGTGGATATAACATTATATCATAGCGGAATTCGAATAAACCGCTGTTTCCTGCGATCATGGATTGCCAACTTTGGTTGTCTTGTGAATTTTGATGGTTTTGGGAGACTACTGGTGATAGTGAATGAAGTGATGGAAATCTGTACATGACATGTTCCACCAGCCCTTGGTGTACTTTGGAAGTTATGGGATTTTTGGTAGAAACTAGAGAGCGTTTCTTTGATAGACCGTGATTAAATGGTACTGCACATTATCGTTTGTTTTGTACTTCTGTCATTTTGGGAACTTGAGGTAACAACTATTGTGTATAGGATCAGATATACCGTGAAGTTCTTTTATTTTATTTTTTAAATTTGCTCTAGTTCTTTCTCTATCTTGTGTTAGTGTTTTATCTCATGTGATGCGGGATGCTGGATTGATGTTAGAAAATGGACTACCCTAATTTTATAAATACTATAATGTTGGAAAATTCGAGAGTGTTTTGATCAGGATGGCTTTAAATATTTATCTTATAGCAGACAATGTAGAGGAGGTTAAGGAGTCCACAGATGAATATGAAAAAGATGAACACTTAGATTTTGAGGATAATTATCAGGAGTATGATCCTGAGGAGTATGTTGGTGATGACTATGATGAGAGGGAAATTGAACAAGACGAGGGTCAGGAGGTCGAAGGTGAAGTGGAGGAAGAACCTGAAGAGAATGTGGATGACGAAGAGGGTGATGCAGGTGATGAGGAAGTTGAAGAAGTTGAATATGTTTATGAAGAAGTTGAGGGTGATGATGATGATGTTGATGGTGATGTTGCTGGTGATGATGAGCATGCCAGTGAGGAGAACGTGCATGAGCATCTGGCTGATGTAAAGGAAGAGGAACAAGTTGAAGTTAGAAAGGAAACACAGAAGCAGAAGGAATTGGAAGTATTTGTTGGGGGCCTAGACAAGGATGCTACAGAGCATGATCTGAGGAAGGTTTTCAGTAAAGTTGGGGAGATTACTGAAGCCAGGACGACGTTGAATCCTCAGACTAAAAGGAACAAGGGATTTGCTTTATTGCGTTTCGAAACTGTTGAACAAGTGAAAAGAGCATTGACAGAGCTAAAAAATCCAGTGGTAATCTTTGATCTTCTCATGGTTAAAGCAGATTTACAATTTGCAGTGTCTTAAATCATATCTTTTCATGACTACAATTTCAGATAAATGGCAAACAATGTGGTATCACCACATGTCAGGACAGTGATACTCTCTATTTAGATAACATTTGCAAGACATGGAAAAAGGAAGCTGTAAGTCTTTTTTCTGGGTCTATTTCTTGCCGCCTTCAAGGCCCGAGTAATGCTTACTACTATTACATCTTGCCACCTTCAAGGCCCTTGTTTTTAACTGTTAATGAAACTTCTGATGCCAGTTAAAGGAGAAATTGAAACATTATGGAGTTGAAAGTTTCAAGGATTTGACTATAGTAGAAGATGGTAACAATGAGGGAACGAACTGTGGATTTGCACTTTTAGAATTTTCGTCTCGTTCAGATGCTAAGGAAGCCTATAAGCGATTGCAGAAGACAGATGTTGTTTTTGGAGTTGATAAACCTGCCGAGGTTTCCTTTGCAAACTCCTTTATTGACCTGGGTGATGATATTATGGCACAGGTATATTTCTGGATCTCATTTCCTTGCTTTTGTCAAGGGCCTGATATATTGAACCTGCAAAAGATGGTTCTTTGATCTCATTCAAGCGTTTGGGAATTGGGCCATCGGTACACATTTATGTTGGCTTAAACCTCAATAGTGGTTCAGTTTTATAGTAAACTATATTTTTGGTGTGATTATAACTTTATTTTTCTACTAATTACTTATAAAAGCAACACTGGGTTCAGTTTAAGACTGATTAATTTAATAAATTTCTACATATTTAACCTAGTCTACTCTGGAGGCTGGACAAGCAACACAAGATGAAACCTAAAGTAGTTTTAATGTCTAGACAAGCTTGTATTCCATCCTTGCCATGTCCATTGCTTTTCAGATTTTATTAATCAAATACAACTTAAAGTTGTTGATTGCTATGATGCATGGACACGACACAGATATCGACATGTACATACTGCTAATCTGCAAAATACAAGACACTGACAGAAATAAGATGATGATCGGAGAAGATTAAGATGTGTGTATGTGCAAAGATGTGCATATGCAGAACTTCCTAATGTCTAATTAAAATACTATTATCGCAATTTTAAAAGTGGTTTTTTTATTTATTTTTTAAAATGTGCTCTCACTGTCTGTAGCTATGTCAGAGGTATAATTTTCAGGGACACTCATGTGAGAGATGTGATACATGTTGTATGTTATCGTATGATTGTGGCTGACTGTTGGACATATGGACACACCTAATAAGAGTTTTGTGCTTCATAGGTTGGTGAAGTTGTGCCATTTGTTTTTGGTGTAACTGATCAAATGCATCTAAATTGCAGGTTAAAACAGTATTTATTGATTTACTGCCCCCTTCATGGGATGAAGATTATGTCCGAGCTCTTCTTAAGAAATATGGGGCGGTTGAAAAAGTTGAGCTTGCTAAGAACATGCCAGGTGCTCGCAGGAAGAATTTTGGATTTGTTACGTTTGGTACGCATGCTGCTGCTGTGGAATGTGCTGAGAGCATTACCAGTGCAGGGTTAGGCGAAGGCAACAAAAAGGTCTGTTTGGCTTTTAAATTTGATGTACATGTGCAATAGCTAAATATAGCTTTTTACAACGCTTCTTGTTACTTCTTTCAGGAAAAAGTTAGGGCTAGATTGTCGAGACCTCTTCCGAAAGTTCGTGGTAAACATGTTACTCACAGGGACATTTCTAGCCGCAAGATTGGAAGATTGGCAAGGCCTTCACGTGGTCGACCTGCACCACGTAGTCGACCTGCACCACAGAGTCGACCTGCTCATGTGTTCAGAAGACTTGGGAGTCGTGTTCCACCAGTTAGACCTTCTAGTGAGAGAAATAGACGTCCTGTTACGTCGATGCCTGTAAGAGCTAGGCCAGCCTCTCCTCCAGCTAGATCCTACAGGAGATTAGCAGGTATGAATTACATTTTTTCCATAGTAGAGATTCTGTTATTAGTCTTTCTTTATGATAATATATTATTATACTCTCTTGTTCTCAGCTGCGTATCCAAAAAGTAGCACGAAGAGAGATTATGGTCGACCTGTGGATCTGCCACCTCCAAGAAGTAGAGTTTCTACAGATTATGGCTCTCAGGTGGCCTCTCAAAGACGTCCATCTTATAGAGATTATCCAGCCCGTGACTCTGGCTACCCTGACCTGCATAGGGATACGTCTCGTACTGCACCAAGGAGGGGTCATCTGGATGATGGTTATGATCGAAGACTTGAAAGGCCTCCTTCTCCACCTCCCCGTCTAAGTTATCGTGAAGGACGCCCCCGCGATTATGACACACTATCTGGCTTGAAACGTCCTTATGCTGCCATAGTAAAATTCTATTTTAAACATTCATTTTAATGGTCTCATTTATTTTATTTCTGATCTTAGCAAATTAAATTCTGCTTATTTTTCATTTCTCATCAGGATGATATTTCTCCACGGTATGCTGATGCTGGTGCTCGCCAATCAAGATCTCGTTTAGACTATGACTATGGAGGCAGTGGTTCCCGATATAGAGAGGCTTATGGTGATGGGTTAGTTACCTCCAAACAACGTTATGCATTCCCTCAACCTGATCCTGTTGTTCTTTGCTAACTTATTCCTCACATTTTGATTAGTAGGCTTGAAAGATCTAGTCTAGGATATAGTGGCAGTAGAAGTTCTCTATCTATTCAAAACTCACATGGGGCGTACAGCAGTCGACAGGAACCGAGTTATGGCAGAGGTGAATAATATTGCAAATAATCTGATATGTTGTTTTGAACATCAAATTTTATTTCGTAGTCTTACAACTTTCTTGTATGTTGTGTGTCAGGCTCTCTTGGTGGTAGTGATGGGGGCATCTACTCATCAAGTTATGGTGGTGATTACTTATCTCGTGGAAGTGATGTAATGTTACTATCCTTTCTGATTGGAAGTAGTGTTTTATATATGGCTAAATATTGGTGACATTCTTAAATTTTATTCTGCTGGTGGTTTAGGTTGGTGGCAGCTCATATTCGTCCATGTATTCTAGTAGGGGTATGAACGGTAGTAGCAGTTATATGAGTGGTAGCGGTGGTGGATCTAGATCTTATTATTGAGGTAAGTCATCTTATTCTTTAGGCGGTTTTTCTATCCTCAAATGACATCTTTATATTTCTCCCAATGGGATGACGTCAAAGATTGCAGACCTGGTCACTGGTGAATTTGTCTAAACATATCTAAATGTAACAGGCTGGCTGCTGTTGGATGTGAATTTTGTAGCTTATGGACGTCCTGATGCCCGTCATTTTGAAGAAAAGATCATTGCTGAGTTATAGACTGATTTGGAATTTTCCACTAATCAAGGATTACTTCAATCCAAGATATCTTGGATCTTCTCTTGATACAGTTGAAGTTATTCAATATATGAGGTTAATTCTAAATGTAAAGAGGAGTGTCAAACATGTGATGTGTAATTAAAACCTAGTTTTATATGATAGCTCCTGGCTCTGTTCATTTGGAAAGAAAATAAGGTCCATGGATTTGGATTTTTTTTTTTTTTTTTTTTTTGCTGTCGAAAAAGTTGGTTTATTAAATTGATTTTTTTTAGTTTTGATTAGTTTATTCTTTTGTCAGTGGAATTATGATGAACATGAGTGAACTATCTAGCATTTCGTTGACCTCAGAAGAGAGGTAACTAAGATAACAAAGGGGGGATGCGTTGACTCCAGAAATATCTCAATTAAAAGTCTATTATTTTTTGAAGATTTGATAATCATAATTGATTGACAATGTTAAAACTCTATTTTTTTTTTGGTGAACCCTCGTTAAAACTCTATATTAATAATGTATATAAAGTAAATGATTTTTTTTCAAATGTTCAAACTATGTTTATATTCATAATAATAATGAGTACTTTTTAGTCTATGAGCATAACTCAGTTGACAAGGATCCAGAGTTCAAATCTTGGACAACCTATTTATTTACTTTAAAAAGTGAATTTTAGCCACTAAACTATTTGACAGAAATAAATAATGAGTACTTCCATTCATATCGTCGGTGTAAGGCTACATATACCGGGTGCGTGTGTCAATTAGTATTGGCTTATTTATTTAGTACTATTTTTAAATTTGAAAAAATAAAATAGTTTTTTTTTTTGACGAATACTTAAATTTTTTTTTTATCAATACTTAAATGTAGTTGTATTCATTGTATTTAGTTTCATACATGATTTTAGTTTTCTATTTCTAGATTTATAATTCTGGTCCTCAATTTTAATGTCAAAGTTTTAGTTAGTAATAGAAAGTTTAAAGGTTTAAATGCTCTTTTGGTCCCTTAACTATTTATTTGGTATCGCTTTGGTCCCTTAACTAAAAAAAAGATTGTTTGAGTATTTTATCTTTATCTCTGTTACCTGTTTTGGTCCCTTCCGTTAAATAAATTCAAAAAAACGTTAGGGTTTGTACCAACCCATATTTTGGGACCAAAACGATACCAAATAAATACTTAAGGGACCAAAATAACATTTAAGTTTTTTTTATCATCTTCTTTTTCTTCATCTTTTTCCTTTCTCCTCTTCAACATTTTCTTCATCATCTTCATTTAAATCTTCATCAAAAAACTGGTGTAAAAAAACATCCTATTGTTTTCTTCTTAAATCATTACACCATAACCATCATCTTCATCCTCTCATCACTACTATTAACAACAACACCTAATATCATCATACCCATAAATATTCTAACAACAACACATAACATTGAGTTCAAATTCTGCAGAAATCTTCATAAATCCAATTGTTTCATCAGCATCACCAAAACCATACCTACATATCATCAGAACCTCAAAGCTTCATCATTTACCACTTTCTTCACCCAAAGTCACAAATTTTTTTTTTCATTTGGATCATAAAGATCTACTTTTTTTTAAAAAAAAAAAAAAGAAGAAGAAAAAAATGTTTGATTTGGAATCTAAAAAAAAGAAGAAAAATATGTTTGATTTGGAACCAATTAGACGACCTAATGTTGTTTGTGTTTCTTCAACTTGTTTTCATTTCCAGAAAATCAGCTTGGTGATTGAAATATATAGAATTGATCCAACAAGTTTTGATCTGTGTTGTTTAACTATATTAATTTTGATATGATTCTGGATTTGAAGTTTGAACTCAACATGATAAAAATTAAGAATTTGAAAGGGCTGGTGTAAATAAGTTTTGATTTAGGTAAGGTTTTTTAATCACAATGGGTGATTTTGCGATTGTTATATTTAATTTGTAGCTCTGGTAATAAATTTGAAGAGATGAAGATTGAAATTTACAAAAATAAAATTGAGTTTTTTTATTTTTTATGGGTTTGAAGATATGTGTATGTATATGATGAAGATGACGAAGAAGAGGAGGGAAGAAGATGAAGATAACTAAAAACAATTGATATTCTATGGGTATGATGATATTAGGTGTTGAAGATGTTGAAGAAAATGTTGAAGAGGAGAAAGGAAGAAGATGAAGAAAAAGATGATAAAAAAAAAACTTAAATGTTATTTTGGTCCCTTAAGTATTTATTTGGTATCGTTTTGGTCCCAAAATCTGGGTTGGTACAAACCCTAACGTTTTTTTGAATTTATTTAATGGAAGGGACCAAAACAGGTAACAGAGATAAAGATAAAATACTCAAACAATATTTTTTTTTTAGTTAAGGGACCAAAGCGATACCAAATAAATAGTTAAGGGACCAAAAGAGCATTTAAGCCAAGTTTAAATGAGTTGGATTTCAATGACTCGTTAGGTGAAACTTTGTAATAGTAATTATTATTGTTACTCCCTCCGTCTTACAATTATTGTCTCTTTAACATTTTTTCTTTTTCTCAAAATAATTGTCACTTTATAATACCAATGCAGCATTTATTACTTTTTTCCATTATTATACCCTTATTTATTGAATTTCATCCAACTTAACTACTCCACTAACTACAATTAATAAGGATGTTTTAGTAAATGTTACTAATTTTACTATTGAAATCAACACAATTAATCATTTCCTTAATAACCGTGCACAAACCTTAAACGATTAATATTGTGAGACGGAGGGAGTATTATTTTTAGGGAAATGCTAAAGAGTGTCCTTGGAGCATTGATTAAGATAATATAAATAGAAATAATTTGTTGAAAAATAGTGAAAAGTGTTGAATTCAACTTTTTAAAAGTCAAAAAGTTGTAATTTCCAATGCAAAACTACTATTTTTAGTTTTTTGGGTTAATATATGTTTACCCACAGTAATATTAGCGATTTCCGGTTTACCCCCTTTTAAAAAAATTTGTTTAGATTTCAACCTTGTAATTTGAAGATTTTTTGATTTTGGACCTTCATGACATCAAATTATAAAATTTAAGATACTTTCGCCCCTTGTAATTTGAGAGAATTTCAATTTACCCCTTGCCATATCATTGATATTTCGGTTTACCCCCTGTCATATCATCGATTTTGTACAGTCAAAACTCATGAAGGTCCAAAACAAAAAATCTTCAAATTACAGGGTTGGAATCTAAACAATTTTTTTTACAAGGAATAAATCAGAAATCACTAATATTACCGGGATAATCATATATTAACCCTAGTTTCTTCAACCATTGCATGAGGGCAGGTCAACAAGACCCTTCTTTTTAAGGAACTTTGTAATAATTATCATGCTTAGGAGAAAAAGACAGACAAAGAAAAAGACACAAAAATAGTAGAAGAAAAAAGAAAAAGGAAAACATGAAACGTGTCGTAAATTGGTAGTTGATGGTGACAATGAAGCATTACTTTTAGCATTTGTATCCAACAAGTTCATCGTGAAAACAATATGAAAAGTTACCAATGTTGTTGTTCTCCTTCTCATCACACTGTCCTTCGTCAAAAAAACCGAACAAAGCCACCAAATTTTCCATACTCTGAAAATGGGTCGTCGCCAAAACGACTCAGATTTCGGTAAATTCACCCTCCTCATCTTTTTCATGATTGGTGCAATCTCCTGTTCCGCGGTGTACCTTTTCCTTACCATGGTCTTCAGACAGAGCAGTACTGAATCCGTGTCAACAACGTACGAGGTTTTGGATGAAAAGAATGGTTTTGAAGGAAAATGTTGTAGAGGGGTTGAGCATTTGGAACTATGGGGTGAGGCTGTGAAATGGGGTGATGATTTTAAGGTGAATTCTTCTGAGGAATGTTGTAGGGCTTGTAAGGATATGTGTCGTGGTGATGGTCGTGGTTGTTTGTGTAATTCTTGGGTTTGGTGTGGTGATAGAAATGCTTGTGGACCTAGATTTGGTGAGGTATTATTGTTGCAATTCTATCATTTTTATTGTCTCTGTATTTCTTTTGTTGATATCCTTAATTAACCATATTATAACAAAAACTTTAGGATTTAATCCATATATACAACATTGTGAATGATAGAACATTATGGGGCTGACCCCACTTAGTAGGATAATGATTGGTTGTTTGTCGCTGTTACAGCGTCGTGAATGTAAAGATTTTTTATAGTGTAAATTAATGGTCACACATATGTAATTGAGAGTAATTTGTTGACAGTGTATCAAAATTAAACTCAAACTTGTATGTTATGTTCCGTTCCGCTTTTAGTTATCAAACACCAACTTTGTAGGCATTTAGACTCAGCTTGAATTGTTGATTGATTAATTAATTATGATAAATGAACATGGGTTTAGTTGTTGATTATTTTTTGTTTTTAATAACAGAAAGTACAGCTCAATGATTTAGGGAACCTTTGACTGACTAGTGACTGCTTTTTGTTGTACATTTGTCTGTATATATGAAGTAACTTTATGTTGGTAAACTGTTGCTTCTTTTACACCCTTGCCAATTCATTCCAATTCATTTTCTCATAGGTTTATTTATTACCAAAAGTTGCATAGTGTTTAAGAAATTAAGATTCATTTTAGTCAGTTGGAAGCACTTAAATGACTTGATTTAGTTAAATATTTTTTGAAAATGTTTCCCTTCTGAAGATTCTTAAGTTGTTAGCTACCTTTCTTATTAGTAAATAATTCTTTCAATTTTTGCCTACTTTCTGGTTGGTATGTTTATTGAACACTTGACGCATAATGAACTTGTAGAAAAGCTTATAACAAACATCATTTTTGATCGATATGATTCTAGGTGGCTTAAAGCCTTTTTGCCTTAACTGAATTATACTCATAAAAGGGTTATGATTTATATATTTTTTCGGGAAACCTGTTTCGTACTGCAGTACCACCACTGTAAAGATATTCTCTTTTAGCTTGTGTAGTTTATGATTGCTTGAAATGTAGAATAGTTTGAGGATTTGTTCCAGTCTCTTAGGCATAGAATGTCATATGCACTTTACCTAATATTATACCATTACCTACTTAAACTTTCATTTCAGTGTTGGTTAAAAAGACAAAAAGATGCTTTAAACCCTGATCGATTTGGCTCGGGAGATAGAGTTATGTGGACTTCTGGATTTGTCTTTGATAAGGGCGAGGTAAGAATATTGTGTTATTGTAATTATTTCTCTCATTGATATGTACTAAACATACCTATTTGAGATATGTATCTGTGTCAAATTCTTTTATATGGATTTAAAAGTATTACGTCTCTCATTCTCTACCAGCTATTTAATCAATGTTTTGTGAATCCAACTTTATGCTTGAATCACTTCATTCTAAGAACTGAATATGTATTAATGTATTTTGTTTTTTCATGATCTTGAAACTGTCTACAAGTGTATTTAATTTGTTAGCAATGCTTTATTATGTTCATGATAATGCACTCAAAGTATATTTTTATTATACTTTTGTTCTGTGTGCTTCTTTAAGCTATGTGATTGTTACATATGGATTTTTGTTTCTCTACTTTTTTGAACTATATATTTATTTTTTCATTATACGTTGTACTTTTAGGGAGTTGTTGGGTTGGAGACTGACTACGGGATTCTTCGCATACAAGTAAGTATTTTTCTACATCTCCACTTTATTGTTTGTCTATGATGCTCATTGCACACTTTGCATTGTTATTTTGTATTCAAAATGCTGAATATGTCTTGCATTTTGTCATATTTCTATTGTCTATTTCTTAACTTTTAATCTGGCAAATGAGACATGTCCAATGCGGATGCAAAACCCATCTAAAAAGTTTACAGTATCCGTAGATTGCTTCTTCTTACCTCTATGTATTTGTGAGTGTCTTACAATAATAAAGGACTTTGCTGAGCTTACGTTAATACTTGGCTTGGTTGATAAACTTTACATAAAAAGTTCCTGCTGATAGCATCAGCCACAGGATTGAACAGCACGGATTGGAAACATTTTACTGGGTAGAAGATCACTTTGAGGACAATATTTATAAAAGTCTGTAAGGGTAGTTTTTCGTTGCATTTAAGCTTTGATTGCAAGTGTTTAAAAGTTCCAAGGAACCTGGTTTCTTACTTGGGTTGATAAAAGCCCTATTTGCTAAACAGAGTTTGGGACATGTTCAATATCAGAGTGCAACTTTAAATAGCCAAAAAGTGACTCTAGTATTAGTGTAAACCAGTATACTCAAATAGCGGCTATTGTGTAGCGGAAATTGAACAAATTGCTATTGTTCTGTGAAACGCTATTTAGTATGGTGTTGTCAAATAGTAGCTATAGCAATGTAGCATAGTGAAATTCAAATAGAGCACTATTTTCCGCTATCCGCAATTGACAACACTGGTATAAACTGTACCGAGCAGTAGTTATATACCTTTAAGACATTCCATACATCCTCATCTTGTCTTCATACTTTCCATTTGTTGGAGTGTGTGGCTATGTGGAAGGAGGTATTTAGGTTTGAATTCTGCTTCTAGTTTTTCCCTTGTTAGAATTAGGATAAGGATTCTATCCTCTCTAGGTATCAATCATGCTGTTAACGTGACTTGTAATGCTATTTCACGACTGGTATATGAATTCTGATAATCTAATGTTAATATAGTTTGCTTGTAAGATAGGTTGAAAGTTGGAAACTGGAAACTTGTGTTCTTACCATAATTAGTTTTTTTTTATCTATGTTTATTACTAGAGTTAAACGTGAATGTCATTTCCTTAATCCTTTATGAACTTTTATTTCTACAGCTTTTGCCACACTGTGCTCCACATTCTGTTTCCTACATTCTTGAACTGTTGGCATTGCCAAATTGTGTTGGTTGCCAGATTTATCGCGCTGAAACCCGGGGAATTCTTTGGGATGAAGAGGGAAACCACATAAAAAAGGTAAGGTTCATCATGTAAATAAAAGTGCAAATTGTCATGGCAGAGTCCTGAAAGTGAGTTTATAAGTGGTGACAGTCTTCATCTAATAAGACAATTTTGTAAGGGTTGACTTAAGCCCAACCCAAATTCTAAGAATTTTAAACAGTCTTTGCATTCGCAACAGGTTGATTTCACAGCTTATACTTGTGATCTCCTAATCACATGGCTGCAACTTTAACTTACACGAATGATTATACATAATCGTGCATCTATATCATGTGGACATTGCTAAAGAACCTAGGTCTACCTTTAGTTAAAATGTCTTGAAGATGCTCATATGTTATCCTTCTCCCTTTTAAAATTCTAATGTGTATTTTCAAATTTGAATGATGATGTAGGCTACATTTGGACCTCCATTTGCATTAGTTCAAGGAACATTGGAATCCCATGGGTTTGAATTCAAGGATATTCCAAAAGAACACTGTCCTGCCATAAAAAGAGGATCTGTGGCATGGGTTGGTTCTGGTCCAGATTTCTTCATCAGCCTTGCTAATCACAAGGAATGGAGAGATTCATACACTGTCTTTGGCTATGTTCTATCCGAAGATATGGAAATTTTAGAGAAAATTTCTCATCTTCGAACTAGATCAGAGATTTGGAGTAACATTGCTGTCTCTCTCTTAAAAAAGCCGATTTTCTTACGGTTCCGAAGAATAAACACATGAGCCACGAGGTGCCGAATCTGTTAGATTGTTCCGTTCATTATCTCAAAACTTGTTTTTCCCTTTATTAAGTGATAATGCTATCAATCAAGGCGACATAGGAAGGGATCTCGTCTCAAGTTCCTTCTCTACATACTTGAATGCATAAATGGGATTCAAATAAATTTAGGTGTTACAACACAAAAGTTATAGGTGATTGCAAAACAAATAGAGTTGAATATGCTTCAACTAGTTTGATAGGTATGTGACTTTGAGGATTTTTCTTGATTTGTTTATCTCTCTTTTCCTTTAAAGAAACTGATATAGATGTAAAGAAAAGGAATGCATACAGGAAATGAAAAAAAAAAAAGTTTCAAAGATACCAGAAGCATTATGAGCTATAAAAATTAGTGGATATTTCATAATTATGTGGACATCGACTTTTATTGTCTATAATATTCACCATATCTTTCATAATGCTCATCAACTCTATCTTTTTTTATTTTATTTTGAACAAGCCAAAATCTCATCAACTCTATCTTGATAAGGCTTAGTCAAAAGAGTCCTGGTCACGTCTGTATTTTCTCTATTTATTTGCTGCACTTTCACATTCAATAAACAGGTCATTCTCATAACTGTTGATTGGTTTCTCTTTAGTTCTTATTGAAATAATGAACATAAAAAATTCACATATATCATTATGTATAATTTCAACAAGGTCACTACTTCTTGTAACTTTTTTTTTTGTTTATTTTTCTTTAATAGTACTATTTCCTAGGTGGATTCTAGGACGTGTTGGAAAAATTAGACATAAAATAATTATAAAGTGTAAAAATCAAATAGAAATACAACACAAATAAATTGACTTATAAGATAAGAAAAACTTATCGATTATTGACTGAGGCGTGCTATTTATTAGGCTTAATAGTAATTCTCCACTATAGGTAGGTTATCCGATGCGGTTGATCACAAAGCTAGCACTCATACAAAAATCAATTCTAACTAGCACCGCATGTGAATTAGTTAGGTCTCATGAACAATTTTATCAATAAAGTTTGTTATAAGAAGGAAAGAAAATTGAAAATCCATTCCCAATGTTACGCCTATTAACTAGGTTTGACATGGCAAGTAAATAGCAACAGTTTGTTTGACCAGGTAGTGTAATCAAAAGAAAACGTGCAGCCACTTAGTAAAACAGAAAACTAATTGATTATAATTATGGGTCTTGTTAACTAATGCCCCGGCCGCCGGGACACTGGTTAAGGAATCCAACAAAGGAAAATTTGAATTAAAAATAACACTTTTTTAACTTTTGAAAAAATGGTTATACAATTTCCAATACAAAAGCTATTATATTTGCTTTCTCGGGGAAAAAATGGTTATACAATTTCCAATACAAAAACTACTATATTTGCTTTCTCAGGACATTCGTTAACATTTCCCTATAATTATTAATAAAATTAATAATAAATATAATAACACTTTGAAATAAATAATCAATTAAAAATTCCTACAAGGTGATGACTCGATACTATTATATCTCTAATGGTTGAAGCATTTGAATCCTACGAACATAGTCAAAACATGAGGACAAAATTGTGTGTAATAGATCTAGTTCATATGATTAAATCTGAAGGTGAATCTTTTCTGCTCTATTGGTGAGAGACCTGATAGAGTCCTCAACCTAGAATCTATCATATTTCCGATGTCTCATATTAATTGATCTAATTTGGTAATGTATATTATTCAAGTAACATATTTTGATTATACTTTTTTTTCTTCTGAGTCTTGCTAACAAACAAGTGTTCTAAAAGACAATGTTTAAGGAATCCACAAAAAGAAATTTTCTTTGAAAATGTGAGTCAAACACATCTTAAAGTCATAAATACATAATTTTCAATATGAAAATTACTACTTTTAGATGTTTAAACAATACCCTAAGAATACTTGTCATCATATAAAAACAAGCCTTTTTGTTTATAAAAACAAACGATAACCTATAAAATGTTGGATTTGCCTTGATGAATATTTTTAAAATATTAACTTTTATAATTTTTGTTGATAGATAATTGAAGATCAAAATAATTCATTAAAATACTTAAGAGAATAAACTATATCACTCAAGTGTTGAGTAGTTCCATTAATTTGAGTTAAAAGGAGAAAATACTTCATCAGGTGACATTTATAAGCAAAAAACCACTTCTTATATTCATTAAACAACTAATGTACTCGATGAACTTAAAAAGTTGTTTTTTATTTATAAATGTAATCGGAAGGAGTAGAGTCGGAGGACATCCATTTACACTCCATGAGATGACAAAAATGTTTGGTTTGAGTTCCCAAGTCCATTGTGAATGTGATGACGTGAAGCCAAATTCACCCAAAATTCTCAATTACCCACTTTAGCAAAATTGCACACCCATCCCTCTCCAATAAATACAATGTACCCCCCACCACTTATAGTAAATACTAGTAACACCACACCACGTTTTATTTATCGGTCAATCCAAACCAAACCAAACCCCTATTGCCACCACACACCATCACCCAAAATCAAATCATCTCACCCCATTTCCCATTAAAATTGTTGGTTGTTGCTACTAAAAATCACTAACCAAAACCCAACCAAACCAAATCACATACATGTCACCCCACTTATCATTTTGTAATTTTTTTTGCTCTAGCCTCTAGGCCAACCACAAACAGCTAATTTTGATGATGATGACAAGAAAATTGAAGAGATTAGATTTGGTGGTGATGGGCAAAGTCAGAAGTGTGGACCTCACCACCCCTCCGCGCACGTTAGCCCTCTCACCTAAACGGTGGTCGTCTCCTCATCCACCCACGTCACCTTATCATGCCGCACCACCCTCTTTCTTTTTCCATACCCTCCTTTTTTCTCTTCCACCCTAAAAAAATTCTCTCTTTTTTCTCCTCCACCATAACAACCACCACTCTTCATTATAACCCTAAAATTCTAACCCTAAAAATTATTTAACCTTTTTCTTCTTCATCTTCTTCTTCTTCTCGCTCTCTGCTATCATACGCCATGGCAACATCACCACCACCATCTTCTCCAACTGAATCGATCCCATCACCACCATCAGCCGTACCTCTCCCTCTTTCCCTCCCAGCACCACCACCACCAACCTCATCTCGCCGTCTTCCACCACCGTGCTGGACACCGGAAGAAACTTCTGCTCTGATCGATTCCTACCGCGAAAAATGGTACTCTCTCGGTCGAACAAATCTCAAAGCAACCCATTGGCAAGAAGTTGCAGATGCCGTCGCTGTTCGTTGCCCTAACGCTTCACCCGTCGCTAAAACTGCCGTTCAGTGTCGTCACAAAATGGAAAAGCTCCGTAAACGTTATCGATCTGAGATTCAGAAACTTAGATCTCTTCCTGTTCCGAGATCTCGTTCTTCTTCTTCGTGGGTTCTCTTCAAAGCTATGGATTCTATGGAGAAAGGTCCTTCTCCTCCTTCTCCACCGCATAAACCAGAAAACCCTAATCATAATCATATCCATTGCCATAACCTTATTAACCACCGTGAAACACTAAATAACGACGATTATGATGATGATGATCTTTATGAGGAACTTAGAAGCGCTGCGGGTGGTGGTTCTGGTTCTGGTAATACCAGAAGTCTTGATAAGCTATACCGGAATGGAGTTTCCGGTGGTTCGGGTGGTTTTGGTGGTTCCGGTGGTGGGTTTCGGATTAGGATTCCAACGGGTGTAAGCGTGGCGCAACCCGGATCAAAATTCTATCCAAAAATGAACAATTCAGAATCTGGGTCTAGGATCAATGGTGGAACAAGGCTTGTTAAGGAGAGAGTTGTGTTGGGGAAGAGAGAGAGGGAGAGAGAGGTTGAGAGAGAAAGGGAAAGAGATCCAATTGGTGAAATGGTGAATGCTATTAAGGTTTTGAGAGATGGGTTTGTGAGAATGGAGCAGATGAAGATGGAGATGGCTAGAGAGATTGAAACTATGCGTATGGAGATGGAGATGAAGCGTACTGAGATGATTTTGGAGTCTCAGCAGAGGATTGTTGAAGCTTTTGCGAAAGCTGTTTCGGAGAAGAACAAGAAGAGGAATCTACGCAAGGGTAATAGTATCAACAACAACATCAACAACGATGTCAACAACAACGACAACAACAACGACGACAATAACAATAACAACATAGCTTCACCCTCAGAATCGTAGATAAATCCATATAGTCAATAGTGGTGGTAATAAAAATCGAAACTTCTTCGATTCTTGTTTGCATTTGCACCCCCATGAGATAAAATCATGTTTTTTCCAACTAGTTTAGTTTTTATTTTAGGTAGGTTGACACAATGATGTTGCTATATTCATCTGTCGACCACTTTTGTTTATCTTTGGTAAATTTTGGAACTTGATTAGTTTTAGATTGATGTATTGTTTGGTGAATTTAGTAGTTTTTAGTGTTTGGTTTTCTTTGGTAATTATGTTGCTGCCTTGTATTTAAATTATTATATGATATGGTGATGATTTGACTCCGGGGGAACATGGATTCATATTGATCTTGTATGGTATCTCGATGAAATTATGAATTTTATGTGCTTAATTTGGTAGGTTTATGTTCTGTTCTGCTGTTGTGTTTTGATGGCGACCATTGTCAATTGTAGTTAAAGGGAATCTTGATGAAGATTTCGTTGTTGAAAATACTGTTGTTTTAGTTTAGGAGTTCACAAATAAGAATGGAAATTGAGAATCTCAATCTATGGTGCTGTTTTCTGTTGTTTTTAGGTGCTTTAGCAATCTGTTTTTTATAGTATAGGACAGGATTCAAGGATGATGGTGTGTGTTTTTGGATTAAAGTGTGGTTTGAACAGTATTGACAGAACACATTATGTTCTGTCAATTGAATTGAAAACTTGGTTATCTTAGTTTGGTGTAAGAATGAATTTGAATTTTGTTAACTATCTGATGTATTCAGCAATATACATCATTGGCTGCTTATTTTTAGATTCTTTCTAATTCGTGCTTATTTGCTATGTGGAATGGTATGTGTAAATGAATGATGCAAGAGTAAACCACACTTTATGCCAAGTATCTCAATGAATGAGAATACATTGTTCTGATTTCTGAAGTCACTTTGGCTGTATTTAGGTGTGTCAGTTATCCCTTGCTTGTTGGAGAGTACAAGCCATGATAACACAAAGTACATTACTCGGTGTCAAGGGTGTAGTTCATTTTTTCATCGTTTGCTGATGTGTGTGTGATAGCGGATAGTTTTCCTTTTTGACACACGCAAAGCAATTTATTTAGTACAGCTAATCATTCTCGATAATTATACGATGAATTTATTAAGTCTTGTCACCGTGTGACCTGACAAAGACTGGTACAATCATTTATCAGGTTCTGTTTGTAGAAAAATATACTCCCATAATATACTTATTATGCATGCCAATGCATAACTTTGAGCTTAAATATCTTGAATAATGTATTAGAAGGGTCTTATCTTGTGTCCTTAGGGCACAAGTTAAGGAATCTAAAATTAGAAGTTTTTCATAGAAAACATCAAAATTTTGACTTTAAAAAATTGACTAAGGTTGAATGTACAACTTTTAAGACCATTATTTCTATTTAAATTCCTTAATATGTGCCCTTGGGGCACATGTTAGCATTAGCCTGTATTAGAAAAAATTATGAAAATTTGATATTTTGAAAAGGGGACTGTTAACTTGCACCCACCTAAAAACATTAAGGTGAAAGTTAACAAGATGCATCTACTTGTACTTTATTAAAACACCATTTTGTTTCTATTAAACTTTATTTTAATTAAAATGACATTTTTGTAAATAGCATAAATAATATTTGTTTATAATAGAAAAACATGAGTGTTTTGGTAAATAACTAGTAGGTGCAAGTTAACAAGCTGCACCTACTTGTACTTTACTAAAACACCATTTTGTCTCTATTAAACTTTATTTTAATTAAAAGGACATTTTTGTAAATAACATAAATAATACTCCCCCTGTTCCTTTATATGTGTCGCTTTTGCACATTTTGCTACAACCAATGCATAGCATAATTAGCTCTCTTTTTCCTTTTCTACCCTTATATCTTTAGTTGAACTTTTCCTTGGTACTCCAAATGCATGGCTCACTTTTTTGACAAGAGCATTGGAAGCCCAAAAGCCAATGCAAGGAGCTCATTAATTTATATTTTAGTATCTCACCATTTTATTTTCAATGCAAGGAGCGATTCAAGAAAATATTGAAGTCACATACCATGATTTGGACAATGGTATAGATATGAATTTGGCGTGTATGAGTACTGTGACAAATTCTTTAGCTAAAGATATGCATTTAGCTCATTCATTAAAAAAAATTCTTAAGATATGCATTTAGCTCATTCATTAAAAAAAAATCTTAAGATATGCATTTAGCGTGTATGAGTACTGTGACAAATTCTTTAGCTAACGATATGCATTTAGCTCATTCATTAAAAAAAATTCTTAAGATATGCATTTGGCTCATTCATTAAAAAAAAATCTTAAGATATGGATGTAACTTTGCACCTTTGTTACACTACTAAAGTTTTCTTATTCTTCATTTTTCTTTAACGTGCATACTGTGACAAATTCTTTAAATGTAATATCCCGCCTAGCAGTATCGGTGTATTACCAGTTGATCGTGTCAGAGGAATTAAATTCATGGAAAGTAAGTTATTGGAAATATTTTATGATATGTCAGCTATTTACGGGAAAAGTGTCAGAGACGTTTTAAACACGCTAGAGGCAAGGGCATAATCGTAATTTCACGCAGAAAGGATATTTAAATGGTTTTTGGGAAAAATATCTCATTATCTCAATCTCTTTCTCTCTCTAAGATGGAAGGAGTATTTTCTCTCCCTTCTCTCTCTCCTTCTCACGCCACTTTTCCCTTCTTCTTCTCCATCAATTTTCCAAATCTTCTTCCTCTCCATAGCAAGTGAATGATATTACTCCCTCATGATCTCTTGTACAAGTAGAAGCTTGATTAAGGTTGGATTTCTCTTTTTCCACCTCTCATGAAGTTCATTCCATCTTTTCTCCTCTTCACCAATCTTAATGAAACTTCATCCTCTTTTGGTAAGTTTCCAAACTTGTTCTCTTATGATCATTTAAGATTAAGGAAGTATGGATTATGTTTGATTTTCTTCTATTTCTCCTCTTGAAGAAGTGATTGGAAATCTAGGGTTTGGTGTATGGTGAAGGTGAATCCTAATTGGTGCAAGGTATGGTCTCCACATGAACAAGGTAATAATAATAAGTTTGAATGGATAAATATCTCTATCCTTCCTCACCAAGAATTCCTTTTGACATTATGTTTTGAATATGTGTTTTGAGGGTAATGTTGAAGTATGGTTTTGAGCTTGAAATGGTGTCTTGGTTTGCAAGAAAAGGATGATAGGTTTGAATGGTATGAGTAAGGAAGCAAAGGGAGCAAAACTAAGGTTTTGGGCATGTTTGAGCTTGGCGCTTGGAGTTGCTTCAAGATTATGATTAGGTGAGTTCCATAGATAGACTTCCCACCCTTTGGGATTATGATTATGCCATGTATGTCTATTATGAATAATATGAAATTCTAGGGTTCAAGTATTAGTCTAGTTACCCCTTTTTATGCCATGAATGCTATACATGATAATTCTTGCCATATACATGTTTTACAAGTTTTATATGATCAATTATGTTCCAATATGCTTAGAGACAATTGGTTTGAGGTTTTTGGGTCAAAAATACCAATTTGCTCGCCCCCAACTCGCAGCTGCGAGCTGCTGCTCGCCTCCCCAGCAAATCTACTCGCCTAGGCGAGTAAGACAGGGAGAAATCCCATTGTTTTGCTTGCTTCAGGCAGGCGTGGGGATTCGCGACGCAGTTTTCTCTGTGGTGTCTTTTAACGAATGTAAACCCCTCAAACCAAGGTCCTAAATGATTATCAATGAAAGCATGATTTTTTTATGATATGAGGCAAGTATTAAGCATGTTAGTAAGGCATGGCATACGAGAGAAATCATGTCATGAAACGGGTAGCAAATATTCATTAAGCAAGGGAAAACTAGAGCCTCGACATAGTCGTTGAGAACTAGCAAGTTAGCAAAACTTCTAGAATGCTAAGACGCGAAGTATAAACTCTTCGCATATGCTAAGAGTGTTTAGCAAGCATGATAAGATGTGGTTTGATTAGTTAATCACTCCACCACGATTAAGTATGTACATGAACAAGTATAAGTTTACCGCTAATCGGATCGACTCAAGGGTCCGAGGTAATAAGCAAGTAAGTATGTATATGTTTAACTTATGCACGACAAGACCATGACTAATAAGTGTAGGTGACATGTCTCTTGATATCCACATCAGGGGGATACAAGGGGTTCTCATTATGAGAACGATTTAAGCCGTAAGGGACCCGCATGTCACTGAGTAACAAGACGTAGGTGCTCGTGTCTCTTGTTATCCACGCCAGGGGGATACGGGAGGTTCTCTACCTAAGGGGAACGGTTTAAGCCGCAAGGGACCCGCACGACACCGAGGGAGTCCGATGTACGTACATCGGTCATGTATGGGATTGATCTCGGGGTTACTCCACCCGGGACTATCCGTAAAATGAACCAAGATAATTGTTTGTTCAACGCTAACATAATAATGAATGAACTTAGATACGTTTATGTATGATATGATTATGATTACGTTATGTTCATGATTATGCAAGAGTGAATCCATACAAGTTTATGTTTAAGAATAAGAGCATTAGATGCTACATGACAAGTACAAGGCATGGAATAGAACAAGTAAAGAACATGATACCGATGACGATCTTAGGATTCCCCTAATCGTCCGGTTTAGAATCGTGCCATGATTATGTTATGTTTAGGCCTTGATACATAGAGTGTATTCTTGGCAATGCGGTTTTAGACTCCCCCTCGACCGCCATGACACGTATAGGAAGTGAAGCCTATAACAAGATAAGATAAAACTATGACGGCTCTAGTATGCACTACCGTCTAAGTATGCAAGTCCCCACACACGTATAATCAACCGTCAGGTTGTAAAGTAGACACGTGGTGACCGTAGGTTTCCCTTGAGGTTGCCTATAGCCTAGGATTAGGTGGAACTCACTGAGACATTATGTCTCATCCCAATCCTTATTTTGTTTCAGATAAACAGGTCGGACGTAAAGCTAGTTGCCAAATGGATGTATCAACAAGTGTTCGTTCGTACCGCTGGAGAATGATATGGATGTTCAAGGATGCACCTTTTATGTTTTGGACAAGTTGAGTTGTATTTTTATGTACGAACACATTTAGTCGTATTTTGTATTCATTCGAAGTATTATTTGTTGTAAATTTTTAATGTATCCAGTACTAAATTAACGCACTTGCTAGAATTTCTAGATACGTCTAGTATGGGTGTTACATTTGGTATCAGAGCAGGTCGATTCAGACCGTGCCTTGGGTCATTAAATTACAACTAAGGTAGTGGGACCATTGGGTTCCGGGTAAATGTTCTAGTTGTTGTTGTTAGTTGAGCCTGATCAACTCAAATTAGCATTCAACGATTAGAATGGATGCCTGAGAGCTGAATAGGACCCAGGAGGAACGAAGTATGGGATGAAGTAGTTGATCGTGCCAAAAGGTGGCCGGTGAACTAATCAAGTGGAAGTGTGAATCCTCCGGGAATGTAAGGCATGTTAAGAAGGGATGTTCCGACAATGTCGGGTAAGATGTTAGTAATACTCCATGTACCCGAAAGAGAAGAAGTTGGATATATGTATCTAACCATGACCGGAAGTTTCGGTAAGAGTTGTTGTTGGAACGAGTTTATGATATTTTGAAATGTCAGTACAAGGCTACAAGGTAGTAAGAGGTCGACATATGTTGACGGAGACAGCAGGTTCTCAGGAATAGCAATATGTAAATGAAGTTAAGGACATGAAGGTTTGTCAAGTTGCGTAAGTGGCAACGTAAAGAAGTAAGCTATTCGTAGTGGAGGAAATTAAGGATTCAAGAGAAAGTTTTATGTTATCATGATTAAGGCATTGATTTCCGACGTGCCAAGAATTGTATCGAAAAGGTTGATGTTGCCATGCAAATGTTATAGAATGTTTTATGATGCTAGGAATGAATGATGTGCATTGGTTACTTGAGAAAAAAATAATAATAATATAATTGGAGAAACTCATCCATAGCGAACTTGGAACGAAATTTCCGTTTTTATGAAATTTACCCGTTCGTTCCAAAGGTTTGCAATGACTATTGGTGAGATGTCCTCACAATAATCTTTTATGTGATGAAAATCTTTTATGACATCAAGTAACGAATGCATATCATCTCCTAAGATTTTCAAGGAAAAAGGCATAGGCAACGATCAACGAAATCGATATGGTTTAGGGTAGCTTTGGAAGTTAATGTGTCAAGAGTCAAGAAAGAGCTCAGATCAAGAGATTGGAAGTTCCGGTATTGGTACGGAAGTCATAGATGTGAAGGTATGAAGAAAGAAGTTAAAGCGGTGCAAGTTATGGAAAACACAAGGTTCTCAGAATTATGACGTATCTCTCGAATCTATGTTTTGCTTAATAGACTTGCTAAGGCTCGATATGATGTTGAAATATAAAGTTTAAATAATTTTAGAAAGATTGGTGCCTATGGGTGATTGAAGTTGACATTTGAAAAATTCATAGGAAATTTTCTAGGAACCGGGTTGCTACGACACTTGTAGAGCGGGCTAGACTCATTAGAGTCTAGGTTTGGTGACACGTATGTGTTATCAACTCGTTCTATGATTCCCGAAGCAATGGCCGGGGCCTAAACTTGATATATATTTATAAAGTAGAAAATCATCAACGTCAATGACCCATGCGCTATTTTATGAAGTTTTCTTAAAGGAAAAATTAACGAGCAAGCAATGGTATGGTTCAGCAAAATATAGTATGCGAGAATGCGAAGGTACAAGGATTAGATGTTCAAGAAAGATATGTTCAAGTGCAAGATGAGTTTGTCAAAGAATTTGAGTTTACTCGGAAATAAGTTCAAGTATGATATGTATGATAAATGCAACCAGCTAGAACGTAAGGTTTACCCCCAAGTCAAGTATTATGAGTACAAGGCAAGTGTAAGGTGGTGATGTTGGTTGCAACATGGAAGTTCTCAAGAAGTAAGTAATCAAGTGATAAGCATGAATTGAAGTCTCAATTGCTTTAATGGATTATAGTATTTGTTTAAGCCAACCGGAGGGAATCAGAGTAGCGCCATGAAAGTTAATCGGTAATCATGAAATATGGAAAACTTGTAAGATTCAGAAGGTTTGACTTGCGACTCAAGTAAAGAATCAAGTTTAGTGTTCCGAAGAAGAGGAACAATGTTAATGTCAAGAGGTTCAAGGATTTCCTACGGATATGTAAGCAAGTTATCATGAGAGAGAAGCAACTTTTAAGTGATGTGCAATGAGATTCATACTCTTGTATGAAATACTTGTTGAGTGAAAACGATACTTGTTAAGACATTTCAAGCCATGATTTTATAACTTTTAAAGCTAAGATTGGTATTTAGGAACTTGGGAACGATACTTATTTTTTTTACTCATGAAATTTTACGTTTTCAAAACTGATAAGATACATCGTAAGTAATCTCACTTAAGACGTACAAGCTTCAGAACCAACTTGTCGTGGACAAGTTTGGGGCGAGTTGTTAAATCTTTTTCAAAATATAGAAACTCGTCTGGTGGTTCTGTGGTACCATTACACAATCAGTTTTGGAAATGATAAAACCTTTTTAGTCATGTGTACATTCGTTCCAAGAACCCGAATACCAAAGTTTAAGAAAAATTTCTTTAAGAAAGATTTTAGAACACGTATCGTTATCATTTAACAAGAGACGTCACTTGAAAGAATGCCCATGCTATTGGAACGACAATATTCGTATGAAGTCAATATCATATAGGATACACGGAAGTGTATTAAGAGTATACGATGTATGTGCAAGTGGATATGTTAGGAAGTTTCAAAAGCATGTGAACCGCAACGTTGGTTATTAGATTGTCAGATGAAGTGGCTAGTTGATTTCACTTTTTCAGGTCAGGCAATATGAGTTACCCATTAGTTCGGATGCGATAAGAATGCAATGAGATTGCAATGAAGTCGAAAGATTTCCTAAGGTTCTGAAAAGAGATAAAAGATTCATGAAATCGTTTACATGAGTAATACAAGTAAGGAGCATGTGTCTAGAAGTACAGTAAGTAAACCGATGTAGGAAATATACGTTTACCCGATAAGATTATGTATGCATGGAAAGATGATTCAAAGTTACAAGTAAGCACTGTAGGGCAAACCTGGTTTCCGGTAGGACTCCAGTTAAAAGGCAAATCCTGATTGTTCATGTTTATGATAAGATACATTTATGAAAGGTTTATGTTAAGCGGGTAAGATACGAGTTCAAGACAATGAGTCTATGTGTAGCAAGGAAAGTTCTAAATCATGATGTATTAAATGCCTTCAAGTTAAGTGATATTAAGGTCAAGAAAGCTATATGCTTAAGTATGTGGATTGAGAAACAGAACGAAACACAAGTAATGACGAACTTCTTCAGAATCTGTGTTTTGAATATGTATGGTGCAGACCAAAGATGGTAAATTTTGTCATGATGATAGATAATCGATATCTAAATTTCGAGGACGAAATTTTTTTAAGGGGGGTAGAATGTAATATCCCGCCTAGCAGTATCGGTGTATTACCAGTTGATCGTGTCAGAGGAATTAAATTCATGGAAAGTAAGTTATTGGAAATATTTTATGATATGTCAGCTATTTACGGGAAAAGTATCAGAGACGTTTTAAACACGCTAGAGGCAAGGGCATAATCGTAATTTCACGCGGAAAGGATATTTAAATGGTTTTTGGGAAAAATATCTCATTATCTCAATCTCTTTCTCTCTCTAAGATGGAAGGAGTATTTTCTCTCCCTTCTCTCTCTCCTTCTCACGCCACTTTTCCCTTCTTCTTCTCCATCAATTTTCCAAATCTTCTTCCTCTCCATAGCAAGTGAATGATATTACTCCCTCATGATCTCTTGTACAAGTAGAAGCTTGATTAAGGTTGGATTTCTCTTTTTCCACCTCTCATGAAGTTCATTCCATCTTTTCTCCTCTTCACCAATCTTAATGAAACTTCATCCTCTTTTGGTAAGTTTCCAAACTTGTTCTCTTATGATCATTTAAGATTAAGGAAGTATGAATTATGTTTGATTTTCTTCTATTTCTCCTCTTGAAGAAGTGATTGGAAATCTAGGGTTTGGTGTATGGTGAAGGTGAATCCTAATTGGTGCAAGGTATGGTCTCCACATGAACAAGGTAATAATAATAAGTTTGAATGGATAAATATCTCTATCCTTCCTCACCAAGAATTCCTTTTGACATTATGTTTTGAATATGTGTTTTGAGGGTAATGTTGAAGTATGGTTTTGAGCTTGAAATGGTGTCTTGGTTTGCAAGAAAAGGATGATAGGTTTGAATGGTATGAGTAAGGAAGCAAAGGTAGCAAAACTAAGGTTTTGGGCATGTTTGAGCTTGGAGCTTGGAGTTGCTTCAAGATTATGATTAGGTGAGTTCCATAGATAGACTTCCCACCCTTTGGGATTATGATTATGCCATGTATGTCTATTATGAATAATATGAAATTCTAGGGTTCAAGTATTAGTCTAGTTACCCCTTTTTATGCCATGAATGCTATACATGATAATTCTTGCCATATACATGTTTTACAAGTTTTATATGATCAATTATGTTCCAATATGCTTAGAGACAATTGGTTTGAGGTTTTTGGGTCAAAAATACCAATTTTAAGTGTTCTGGACTGTCCTAACTCGCCACGGCGGGCAATTACTCGCCATGGCGAGCTAGAACTGCGAATGGGGGGTTTTGCTCGCCCCCAACTCGCAGCTGCGAGCTGCTGCTCGCCTCCCCAGCAAATCTACTCGCCTAGGCGAGTAAGACAGGGAGAAATCCCATTGTTTTGCTCGCTTCAGGCAGGCGTGGGGATTCGCGACGCAGTTTTCTCTGTGGTGTCTTTTAACGAATGTAAACCCCTCAAACCAAGGTCCTAAATGATTATCAATGAAAGCATGATTTTTTTATGATATGAGGCAAGTATTAAGCATGTTAGTAAGGCATGGCATATGTAACACCCTATTTCTAATAAGCGGTAAAACGCGCGAATACATCAGACATATTCTAGAAATAGATGCTACGTCTTCGAATAAACCACAATACAATACATGCATAAAGATCTTGTTACACAACATAGCAGCGGACATACTTAAAAATCATAAAACATCTCCAGATCTCAACAAAATACAATTGTATTCTCCAAATCCTAAATAACAGAATATATCAACAACTCCAAGATACATAGTCAAAATGGAACAACATACAAGGACTATCCTAGATCAGAGCCCTAATCTAGACACTTGCATGAAAAAGAGGAACTCCACTCCTCGGCATCAACAAACAACAACTAAGCATCCTGCACGCCGTCTACCCATCCATACAGAGAGGTAGGCGGTCCACCACAGACCACTGAGGGTTAGCATTACATCATCATAATTCATAAAAGATTTAAACAAGAACATTGGAAATGAAAGATATATTCAAGAATACAAAATAACAAATCATACATGTATTCACAGTATTCATGATTCTCATACCATTCAAACCATTCCATATCATCATTCCAAGTTCATATCAACAAGTGTATCATACACGTATCACATATACATAACCCTCCCTCCTAGAACACTAGCATCACATGATCATTATTATCCCCCATCACTTACATTTCAAGCTATCACATTATTATCATAGCATAGCATACATATTTAACCTCTAATCAAGTCATCAACAAAACCTCATCATTTATCAACATTAATCAATGAAAACATTACTCACTTCATTACTCATCTAGCATGCTTATCTCAACAAGTACAATTCATCATATCGAAGTTATAAGCAAGCCATCATCATTATCAAAGAACATCACCACATCATATATGTATATATACATCCATCCACACAATCACAACATTCACCAAATTTCACCAATACACAAATTCACCAAGTCATATATTCAATTATGACACAACTCATCAATTATTCAAATGCATGCAATGTTCTAGACTCTTCTCTAGATGCATGTGGTACCAAAACACCTCAAGGTCGTCACCTTCGATGCAACAAAAACATCGTACTCACCTCAATTGGATATAAAATCCGCCACCATCAGTCTTGGATATAAAATCCACCACCATCAGTCATGAATGCATGAACATATGACTCGACTCAATGCATATGTTCACACAAACAATAATCACCTCAACATCACCAATACTTGTACATATGCAATCAACAACAATTCACCACCACTTAACATATGTACAATCACCAACCACATCCATAATTCAAGCAACATATAGTTGTCACATATATACACCACCAACAATCAACAATTAACATGTTCAACAAATAACATAACATAAACATGTTCATCACCCTTCAATTAGTATATATGCATCGACAACATTCACAATACAAGCAACATATAGTTGTCACACGCATATACATCACCAATCATCTCCACATAAATCGACATATAGTTGCCACATTTCCATATAATTCTTTACAATCCAAATAAAGGAACAAATACAACATATGATCACAAACATCATATTCATCACTCAATAACCATTAATACACCATTTCATAGTCATATTAATCTATTCATAAAGGGTTCATAAGCAATTGGCTCTCAAAAATCATTTTATACCAAGTTCGTCTCCAAAAACACAACGTTGAAAATAATTGAGCACCTAAGCCAAAACCAAGTAAACGAGCTCAATTGCCTATGCCATGTATCCTCACAAGTCACACATATGTGCAGTAGAGGTTACATAAGCATTTCATTGGCCAAATACGATGAATTCATAAAAATCACAAAGTTCGTCTCACCGAAACACTTTTCACAAAATTTTCCATTTTCAAAGCAAAACAAGTTAGATCCATCACCTCATAGATTAGATAGTATTAAACACCTTAATTGAACTCATAAAACTCAAGTTTGAAGTTTGGAAACAATCCATAAGGTTTGGGTTGACTTAGAAATAGTTATGCGGATTTTTCGTAAAATTTTCTTAAGACCACCTTGGAGTATTTTCCTCATAACTCACAAACCAAAAATCATTTGCAAGTCAAACCAAAGCCTCTGGAAAGCTAACAAAATTATCTACAACTTTCATGTTTACGTCAAAAGCCAAATCAAAACAGAAATGTGAGAAAAAGACGCAAGAACACAGAACAGGAGTGCTGGCTTCTGATCTGGATCAGCTTCTGATCAGGATCAGCTTCTGATCAGGATCGCTTCTGATCTGGTTCGCTTCTGAACTTGTTCGCTTCTGAACAGTAGCGCTTCTGAACAATGCTTCTGAACAGTAGCGCTTCTGAACAGTAGCAGATTTTTTTAACCTTCACGTTTTCGCGCATAAAAACCAAACCGTTAATCCGTTTTCGACGCCGTTTTCGCCTATACGCTCCTGACACTTAGCTCTATCATAATATACAAAAAAATTCAAGTTTCAACCATCCCAAAATCATTTCTCCCAAACCTCACATAATCATTTTCTTTGCAAAACCGCTTAAACACCGACATTTCATACGAAAAACCCGTTTTCTCCCAAACAACTCGACTAACACAATCACAATATGAAAACAGAAATTCTACCAATTCCAATTCATCCAAAAACATCAAAAACTCAGTCAACAACCTCATATATCAAAATTTCATTTGGGTCCTTCACATGAACAACTTGACACAAATTTCACCAATTTGAACAACAACAACAAATCTCATCATAATTCATCATTTCAATGATACCCATTGCATCACTTCATCAACAACACATGTTAAAACAACAACAACAACATTTGAACATGAATTCATCAACAATTCAACAACCACAACTTCATTCTTCATCAATTTTTGCTCAAGAACACAATTTACCCACAATTATGCATTTCAACATGTTAATTCACATACTAGCTTGCAATTATCATATAAATCATGTTCTCAAACATAACAACAACAATCATGCACGAATTTACAACAATTAGATTCAATTCATCAATTTCATAAAAATGGGTAAGAAAGAAAAAGTTATGAATTATGGTTGAATTCTAACCCTCTTACCTCTAGCACCAAGACTCTCTAACCCAAGCTTCAATTTAGCTCCTAGATGATGAATCCTCTTTTGCCTCTAACCCTTGTTCTTGTTCTTCCTTCTAGCCTCTATCTCTTTTCTTCTCAAATGAAAAATGTTGTGGAAAAACCCTATTTCTCTACTAACATTAGTTTATAAAGGCTCACTTAATGGGCTTATCTCACAAACCTTAATGGGCCTAACCCATTTCTATTCCAACCTCAAAAATGTTATTACTCTCTTAACGGTAAAATACATCACTAACGGTCACTTACCGGTAAATAAAATAATTACTACGCTCTCTAGTAAGTTGGTGAAATAATGACTCTCACTAAGTACTAAAAATAGTCCTCAACTAATTTACAAAATTACCCCTACTCTCAAAATGACTAAAATGCCCCTAAGTCCAAAATGACTAAAATACCCTTCTAACTCCGAATTCTATGAATCCCAACCAAAATACACACAAGAGCAAATAATCACAAATAAACATATATAACACACATAAATAAATAATTAAAAATAAATCTAACGCAAAATCGGGCTGTTACAACTCTCCCCCACTAAAAAGAATTTTCGCCCTCGAAAATTACCTGAAGGAAACAACTCCGGGTACGCAACCCTCATCCTACTCTCCGATTCCCAAGTGGCACTCTCACCTGTCGGTCCAACCCAAATCACTTTAACCAAAACGATCTCCTTGCCACGCAGACGCTTGACTTCACGATCCTCAATCCTAACTGGCCAAGTCTCAACAGTCAAATTATCCCTTACTTCCAAATCATCCACTTGAATCACATGAGACACATCATACACATATTTCCTCAACTGAGACACATGAAACACATCATGAAGATTCGATAAAGATGGCGGTAACGCAATTCGATACGCTACAACCCCAACCTTCTAAACAATCTCAAACGGTCCAACAAAACGAGGAGTTAACTTCCGACACTTCAAAGCAAGTCCAACACCAGTTACAGGATTTACTCTCAAAAACACATGATCACCAACCTGAAACTCAATATCCTTCCTCCTCTTATCATGATAACTCTTCTGTCTACTCTGAGACGCTTTCATCTTCTCTTGAATCATCTTAACCTTTTTCGTAGTTTCTTGCACCACTTCCGGTCCTAACAAGGCACTTTCTCCTGATTCATACCAACACAAAGGAGTTCTACACCTCCGACCATACAAAGCCTCAAACGGTGCCATCCCGATACTAGAATGAAAACTGTTGTTGTAAGTGAACTCAATCAACGGTAAACATTCAATCCAACTGACACCTTGCTCCAACACACAAGCTCTCAACAAATCTTCCAAACTCTGAATAGTCCTCTCTGTCTGACCATCAGTCTGAGGATGATAAGCAGAACTCAATCTCAACTTAGTTCCCAAAGCATCTTGCAAACTCTCCCAAAACTTAGAAGTAAACCTCGGATCCCGATCCGACACAATACTAGAAGGAACACCATGCAATCTAACAATCTGCTCAATGTAGATCTCAGCCAACTTAGCCACAGACATACCGGTCTTGATAGGAACAATATGTGCCGACTTCGTCAACCGATCAACAATCACCCAAATCGAATCAAAACCCTTAGCAGTCTTCGGCAACGCTCCAACAAAGTCCATTGATATACTATCCCATTTCCACTCTGGCACAAACAACGGTTGCATCAAACCTGATGGCTTCTGATGTTCAATCTTAGATTTCTGACAAACCAGACAAGCATACACAAACTCTGCGATCTCTTTCTTCATTCCAAGCCACCAAAACAACTTCTTCAAATCCTGATACATCTTAGTCGCTTCGGGATGAATACTCAAACTACTTCTGTAACCTTCTTCCAAAATCTGCCTCTTAAGCTCAAGAACACTTGGTACACAAACACGATCACGAAACATCAAAACACCGTTCTCATCCAACCTGAAGTCTCCACCCTTACCTTGGTTAACCAACACCACTCGATCTACAAGTTCCAAATCCTCCTTCTGACCATTCTTGATCTCCTCCAAAATATTACTTGTTAACTTCAACATTCCCAACCTCACACCATTCGGTGTCAACTCACTAACCAAACTCAAATCTCGAAACTGCTCAATCAACTCTAACTCTTTAACCATCAAAGAAGACATATGCAACGACTTCCTGCTCAAAGCATCAACAACAACATTAGCCTGTCCAGGGTGATAACTCAACTGGAACTCAAAATCCTTAAGATACTCCAACCACCTTCTCTGCCTCATATTCAACTCCTTTTGGTCAAACAGATACTTCAAACTCTTATGATCACTGAACACTTCAAACTTAGAACCATACAGATAATGCCTCCAAATTTTCAACACATACACAACGGCCGCCAATTCCAAATCATGAGTCGGATAATTCTTCTCATGCACTTTCAACTGCCTTGAAGCATAAGCCACCACCTGACGATTCTACATAAGCACACCACCAAGACCCATCTTAGAAGCATCACAATACACAACAAATGATTCCTTAGGATTCGGCAAAATCAACACCGGAGCTGACGTCAACCTCTTCTTCAACTCTTGGAAACTCTTTTCACACTTAGCATCCCAAACATAAGCTTGTCCTTTCCGAGTCAACTGCGTCAATGGCAACGCCAACTTAGAGAATCCCTCAATGAACCTCCGATAGTAACCTGCCAATCCAAGAAAGCTTCTAACCTCAAATACGGACTTAGGTGATTCCCACCGCAACACTGCCTCAACCTTCGACGGATCCACGGCAATACCACCTTTAGAAATCACATGACCAAGGAAACTCACTTCCCGCAACCAAAACTCACACTTCGACAACTTAGCAAACAACTTATTCTCCTTCAAGACTCCCAACACAATCCTCAAATGCTCGGCATGTTCTTCTTCAGACTTCGAATATACCAAAATATCATCTATAAACACCACCACAAAACGGTCCAGAAAAGGATGAAATATCCTATTCATGTATTCCATGAAGACACCTGGCGCATTAGACACTCCAAATGGCATCACAGAATACTCATAGTGTCCATACCTCGTTCTGAACGCAGTTTTGGATATATCTTCCGCCTTTACTCTAATCTGATGATATCCTGACCTCAAATCAATCTTACTGAACACTTCTGCACCAACCAACTGATCCATCAAATCGTCAATCCTCGGAAGCAGATACCGATTCTTGATTGTCACCTTGTTCAACTGCCGATAATCCACACACAATCTCATGCTTCCATCTTTCTTCTTAACCAACAACACAGGAGCTCCCCACGGAGAAACACTCGGCCTGATAAACTGTTTCTCTAACAACTCTTCCAACTGCTTCTTCAACTCTCCCAACTCTGATGCAGACATCCGATACGGCGCAATCGAAATAGGACTCGTTCCAGGCACCAAATCAATTGCAAACTCAACCTCTCTCTTCGGCGGTAACTCGGTAATGTCGTCCGGAAAAACTTCTGGAAACTCTTGCACTACCCGCAAATCACCAACTCCTTTCTCACCACTCTCCTTCAAGGAAGCAAACATCATGAACACACTAGCTTCACCATCCAAGGACTTCTTCACTTGCTCCGCGGTTAAGAACCTTCCGCCTTCTTCAGCTACCGGCTTAGAAAACGTTATACTCTTGGTCAAACAATTAATGTTAACACCAAAAGTCAACATCCAATCCATGCCAAAAATCACGTCCATATGCTTCAACGGAAGACACACAAGATGCAACTCAAAATCAACATAAACCTTAACACAAACCACAACCAACTGAGCCTCCGCAGCCAAAGATAGCTTCCCTTGCCAGACCCAACAAACCTGAAGCAACCTGCTACTCCCCCACTAAGCTCAAGCCCACCTAAAAAAAACGGAACAACAAAACAAGTACCGACAGTACTTCCGTACATGTCGTATACAAACAGGAAAATCAACGGGTTTTGGTCTGGACAAGACCGACCACGGCTCTGATACCAACTTGTAACACCCTATTTCTAATAAGCGGTAAAACACGCGAATACATCAGACATATTCTAGAAATAGATGCTACGTCTTCGAATAAACCACAATACAATACATGCATAAAGATCTTGTTACACAACATAGCAGCGGACATACTTAAAAATCATAAAACATCTCCAGATCTCAACAAAATACAATTGTATTCTCCAAATCCCAAATAACAGAATATATCAACAACTCCAAGATACATAGTCAAAATGGAACAACATACAAGGACTATCCTAGATCAGAGCCCTAATCTAGACACTTGCATGAAAAAGAGGAACTCCACTCCTCGGCATCAACAAACAACAACTAAGCATCCTGCACGCCGTCTACCCATCCATACAGAGAGGTAGGCGGTCCACCACAGACCACTGAGGGTTAGCATTACATCATCATAATTCATAAAAGATTTAAACAAGAACATTGGAAATGAAAGATATATTCAAGAATACAAAATAACAAATCATACATGTATTCACAGTATTCATGATTCTCATACCATTCAAACCATTCCATATCATCATTCCAAGTTCATATCAACAAGTGTATCATACACGTATCACATATACATAACCCTCCCTCCTAGAACACTAGCATCACATGATCATTATTATCCCCCATCACTTACATTTCAAGCTATCACATTATTATCATAGCATAGCATACATATTTAACCTCTAATCAAGTCATCAACAAAACCTCATCATTTATCAACATTAATCAATGAAAACATTACTCACTTCATTACTCATCTAGCATGCTTATCTCAACAAGTACAATTCATCATATCGAAGTTATAAGCAAGCCATCATCATTATCAAAGAACATCACCACATCATATATGTATATATACATCCATCCACACAATCACAACATTCACCAAATTTCACCAATACACAAATTCACCAAGTCATATATTCAATTATGACACAACTCATCAATTATTCAAATGCATGCAATGTTCTAGACTCTTCTCTAGATGCATGTGGTACCAAAACACCTCAAGGTCGTCACCTTCGATGCAACAAAAACATCGTACTCACCTCAATTGGATATAAAATCCGCCACCATCAGTCTTGGATATAAAATCCATCACCATCAGTCATGAATGCATGAACATATGACTCGACTCAATGCATATGTTCACACAAACAATAATCACCTCAACATCACCAATACTTGTACATATGCAATCAACAACAATTCACCACCACTTAACATATGTACAATCACCAACCACATCCATAATTCAAGCAACATATAGTTGTCACATATATACACCACCAACAATCAACAATTAACATGTTCAACAAATAACATAACATAAACATGTTCATCACCCTTCAATTAGTATATATGCATCGACAACATTCACAATACAAGCAACATATAGTTGTCACACGCATATACATCACCAATCATCTCCACATAAATCGACATATAGTTGCCACATTTCCATATAATTCTTTA
Organism: Medicago sativa; assembly: GCF_051527215.1. Classification (NCBI taxonomy): domain Eukaryota; kingdom Viridiplantae; phylum Streptophyta; class Magnoliopsida; order Fabales; family Fabaceae; genus Medicago; species Medicago sativa. The sequence continues at coordinate 79,674,984 of NC_140755.1, read as the reverse complement.
CAATCCAAATAAAGGAACAAATACAACATATGATCACAAACATCATATTCATCACTCAATAACCATTAATACACCATTTCATAGTCATATTAATCTATTCATAAAGGGTTCATAAGCAATTGGCTCTCAAAAATCATTTTATACCAAGTTCGTCTCCAAAAACACAACGTTGAAAATAATTGAGCACCTAAGCCAAAACCAAGTAAACGAGCTCAATTGCCTATGCCATGTATCCTCACAAGTCACACATATGTGCAGTAGAGGTTACATAAGCATTTCATTGGCCAAATACGATGAATTCATAAAAATCACAAAGTTCGTCTCACCGAAACACTTTTCACAAAATTTTCCATTTTCAAAGCAAAACAAGTTAGATCCATCACCTCATAGATTAGATAGTATTAAACACCTTAATTGAACTCATAAAACTCAAGTTTGAAGTTGGGAAACAATCCATAAGGTTTGGGTTGACTTAGAAATAGTTATGCGGATTTTTCGTAAAATTTTCTTAAGACCACCTTGGAGTATTTTCCTCATAACTCACAAACCAAAAATCATTTGCAAGTCAAACCAAAGCCTCTGGAAAGCTAACAAAATTATCTACAACTTTCATGTTTACGTCAAAAGCCAAATCAAAACAGAAATGTGAGAAAAAGACGCAAGAACACAGAACAGGAGTGCTGGCTTCTGATCTGGATCAGCTTCTGATCAGGATCAGCTTCTGATCAGGATCGCTTCTGATCTGGTTCGCTTCTGAACTTGTTCGCTTCTGAACAGTAGCGCTTCTGAACAATGCTTCTGAACAGTAGCGCTTCTGAACAGTAGCAGATTTTTTTAACCTTCACGTTTTCGCGCATAAAAACCAAACCGTTAATCCGTTTTCGACGCCGTTTTCGCCTATACGCTCCTGACACTTAGCTCTATCATAATATACAAAAAAATTCAAGTTTCAACCATCCCAAAATCATTTCTCCCAAACCTCACATAATCATTTTCTTTGCAAAACCGCTTAAACACCGACATTTCACACGAAAAACCCGTTTTCTCCCAAACAACTCGACTAACACAATCACAATATGAAAACAGAAATTCTACCAATTCCAATTCATCCAAAAACATCAAAAACTCAGTCAACAACCTCATATATCAAAATTTCATTTGGGTCCTTCACATGAACAACTTGACACAAATTTCACCAATTTGAACAACAACAACAAATCTCATCATAATTCATCATTTCAATGATACCCATTGCATCACTTCATCAACAACACATGTTAAAACAACAACAACAACATTTGAACATGAATTCATCAACAATTCAACAACCACAACTTCATTCTTCATCAATTTTTGCTCAAGAACACAATTTACCCACAATTATGCATTTCAACATGTTAATTCACATACTAGCTTGCAATTATCATATAAATCATGTTCTCAAACATAACAACAACAATCATGCACGAATTTACAACAATTAGATTCAATTCATCAATTTCATAAAAATGGGTAAGAAAGAAAAAGTTATGAATTATGGTTGAATTCTAACCCTCTTACCTCTAGCACCAAGACTCTCTAACCCAAGCTTCAATTTAGCTCCTAGATGATGAATCCTCTTTTGCCTCTAACCCTTGTTCTTGTTCTTCCTTCTAGCCTCTATCTCTTTTCTTCTCAAATGAAAAATGTTGTGGAAAAACCCTATTTCTCTACTAACATTAGTTTATAAAGGCTCACTTAATGGGCTTATCTCACAAACCTTAATGGGCCTAACCCATTTCTATTCCAACCTCAAAAATGTTATTACTCTCTTAACGGTAAAATACATCACTAACGGTCACTTACCGGTAAATAAAATAATTACTACGCTCTCTAGTAAGTTGGTGAAATAATGACTCTCACTAAGTACTAAAAATAGTCCTCAACTAATTTACAAAATTACCCCTACTCTCAAAATGACTAAAATGCCCCTAAGTCCAAAATGACTAAAATACCCTTCTAACTCCGAATTCTATGAATCCCAACCAAAATACACACAAGAGCAAATAATCACAAATAAACATATATAACACACATAAATAAATAATTAAAAATAAATCTAACGCAAAATCGGGCTGTTACAGCATACGAGAGAAATCATGTCATGAAACGGGTAGCAAATATTCATTAAGCAAGGGAAAACTAGAGCCTCGACATAGTCGTTGAGAACTAGCAAGTTAGCAAAACTTCTAGAATGCTAAGACGCGAAGTATAAACTCTTCGCATATGCTAAGAGTGTTTAGCAAGCATGATAAGATGTGGTTTGATTAGTTAATCACTCCACCACGATTAAGTATGTACATGAACAAGTATAAGTTTACCGCTAATCGGATCGACTCAAGGGTCCGAGGTAATAAGCAAGTAAGTATGTATATGTTTAACTTATGCACGACAAGACCATGACTAATAAGTGTAGGTGACATGTCTCTTGATATCCACATCAGGGGGATACAAGGGGTTCTCATTATGAGAACGATTTAAGCCGTAAGGGACCCGCATGTCACTGAGTAACAAGACGTAGGTGCTCGTGTCTCTTGTTATCCACGCCAGGGGGATACGGGAGGTTCTCTACCTAAGGGGAACGGTTTAAGCCGCAAGGGACCCGCACAACACCGAGGGAGTCCGATGTACGTACATCGGTCATGTATGGGATTGATCTCGGGGTTACTCCACCCGGGACTATCCGTAAAATGAACCAAGATAATTGTTTGTTCAACGCTAACATAATAATGAATGAACTTAGATACGTTTATGTATGATATGATTATGATTACGTTATGTTCATGATTATGCAAGAGTGAATCCATACAAGTTTATGTTTAAGAATAAGAGCATTAGATGCTACATGACAAGTACAAGGCATGGAATAGAACAAGTAAAGAACATGATACCGATGACGATCTTAGGATTCCCCTAATCGTCCGGTTTAGAATCGTGCCATGATTATGTTATGTTTAGGCCTTGATACATAGAGTGTATTCTTGGCAATGCGGTTTTAGACTCCCCCTCGACCGCCATGACACGTATAGGAAGTGAAGCCTATAACAAGATAAGATAAAACTATGACGGCTCTAGTATGCACTACCGTCTAAGTATGCAAGTCCCCACACACGTATAATCAACCGTCAGGTTGTAAAGTAGACACGTGGTGACCGTAGGTTTCCCTTGAGGTTGCCTATAGCCTAGGATTAGGTGGAACTCACTGAGACATTATGTCTCATCCCAATCCTTATTTTGTTTCAGATAAACAGGTCGGACGTAAAGCTAGTTGCCAAATGGATGTATCAACAAGTGTTTGTTCGTACCGCTGGAGAATGATATGGATGTTCAAGGATGCACCTTTTATGTTTTGGACAAGTTGAGTTGTATTTTTATGTACGAACACATTTAGTCGTATTTTGTATTCATTCGAAGTATTATTTGTTGTAAATTTTTAATGTATCCAGTACTAAATTAACGCACTTGCTAGACTTTCTAGATACGTCTAGTATGGGTGTTACATTAGTCATGACTTCTTCCAACTTATTTGTTCATTTATTGTCCTTCTTATTGTTAATTTTAGGATCAATTCAAGAAAATATTGAAACCAAATAGTGAAAGAAATAAACTAAGAGTTTTAAACAATGAAGAGCGCAAATCTGTTTATCATGAGCTACTGCAAAAAAGTGTTGAATAATGAAGAGTGGGTTTATTGCATTTATTAGCAGAAAGCTTTTTTGTGGCCTCAGTAAAAATGTTTATGATGGAGTAGAGGAATTGGATTAGGCTCAAATAATAATGCAATTAATGTGGCAGATTTAGTAATTGATAGGTTAAGGGTATAATTGACATATTACACTCTTAAACTCTAAAAGTGACACTTATTTAGGAACAAATTTTTTTAGCAAATGTGACAGTTAAAAAGGAACGGAGGGAGTATTTGTTTATAATAGAAAAACATGGGTGTTTTGGTAAATAACTAGTAGGTGCAGCTTGTTAACTTGCACCTACTTGTACTTTACTAAAACACCCTTTTGTCTCTATTAAACTTTATTTTAATTAAAAGGACATTTTTGCAAATAGCATAAATAATATTTGTTTATAATAAAAAAACATGGGTGTTTTGGTAAATAACTAGTAGGTGCATCTTGTTAACTTGCACCTTAGTGTTTTTAGGTGGGTGCAAGTTAACAACCCCCTTTTGAAAATACTCATCGAGACAGATCTAACGACATCTTATATGATATTATTTATCTTTGTATATTAGTAGAAAAATACGGTCAAAGTAAGTTAGGTCAAAATTGCACATTTTCAATTGGGTCATCTATTGCGGGACGGAGGGAGTACTTATTTGTGCATAAGCTTAAATAAAAATATTTGGACACACATTCAAAACTAAATTTTCTAACAGAGTAAAATTAAATAATGTCAATTGATGTTAATAATTTTTTGATTAATTTTGTTCATTTTATGTGAATGTATCTAAATATTTTTATTTGGGAATGTGTTCATGGAAGACTTCTTTGAAAAATCTACTACTTCTTTGAAAAATCTACTACTTTGATATGTTATGTTGATGTTTTTAATTTAAAAATAGAATCGAAAATTAGAAAAGGGGACATGCACATAAGTGTTTTAAGTGTTTTTTTTTAAACGACAAATATTATTGAAACCGAAACTTTAGCAAGATGCTTAGAGGCGGTGAAAAAACTACAAAGATGCTGCATATAAGCGTAACATTTACAAAAAAAACACCTAATGAAGCACGTATCCGTAAAATGGGGAAGTACTCGGTGACTTATTAAACTCTTAGTGTGATGTTTTTGTTGCGAATTGAATAATTTATCTCTTACATATTATATTATATAACAAAACATGATTATATTGACATATTCGTATATTATTATTTTTTAAATTTGCTGTATTTTTGTATCGGATACAGTATCCATACCTATTGCAACATAGATAAGAAGTTAAACATTTGACAATTATGTTTAAAAAGTGGTTATAATAAAAGCTTACATGTGTAAAATTGGACTACATTGTGGGTGCATCTCCTTTAAATTCATAGAAAATTATCTTGTTTCGAATTGAAGAGTAGAACAGAATGGAGCTATAGGATAGAATTTCAATGAAATTTCTAACCAATTCACAATATTTTATTCTATCAATCCAAATATAGGTGTAAATCCTTTGTTGTTTTCATCATGGGACCATTTTTGTCTTGGCCTTCACTATCGTCAGCGGTGCAGGCATTCAAATTCAAAATTATAAGGTAATGTGTGGCTCATTCACAACAGAGGAACATATACCTTTATAACGCAGACCATTTTTGTCTTGGTCTTCACTACCGTGTCTTCAGAATGAAAAAAAATTCAAATGTACCAATCATCCACACTCATTCTATTTATCAAAAAAAGGAAAATCCATATTCATTTCAAGCTTCAAATTAAAACGCCCAACAAAAGCGCCAAAACAAGGAGTGTATTTAATTTTTTTACAAGATCACCATCAAGTTTTAATCACCATCATATGATCAATTTCATCCTTCTAAAACCTCAGCCAAATCATCAAAACTAACCTCAATTCCCCTAACTCTTGATTTCCCTTTATATAAGAACCTCCAGCTCAAGTAAACCATTAGAAACGTCACTAGCCCACAAATAATTGAAATCCCAACAGCCCCTAAAGTTGCAAACCAAATCAGAGGCATCTTGAGTGATCCACAAGCAACACCAGCTCTTGAAGCCTTGCGAACAAGCTCAGGGAAGTAAAAAAGGGGTGCAGATATCAATAGTAGCATACAAAAAATCTGCAGTCCAGGTTGTAGTAGAACAACCAACACCAATGTCAGAAAATAACATAACATGAACTTTGCTATATGTGTCATTTCTGGAAAGAATGCTTCAAATGCTTCCCCAAGGCTTAGTACTAGTGATTGTGGTGCATTAGTTGATTTTTTGAATACTAAATCAAATGGAGCAGTGGTATTTTTGGTTTGATAACCAAGGAAACTTCCACATAGAATGAGTAAGGCCCCATGATATTTTGGAGGAATGTTAACTACACTCTCACGTGTGTAACATATAAAATCGTTCCAGGTCAAAGATGTTGCTCTTAAATCCTTCCGGAATAAAGGAAGAACATATTCTCTATTACCCTGAAGAAAAGCATGAAATATACAATCAATCAATGTAGTTTCACAATAGTTTTTTTAAAATTAAAAGCAAAAACTTATTTTACTTCCTAAATAAATGAAACCATGTTCAGTTCTTTCTTTAAAAAAGTCTACAAAATACAAATAGTAAGTTTTTTTAAATGCTAATTTGAAATACAACAGTTAGTCTTTGACAAATTTTTATTATCAGTACCCCCGATATAGGATAAACTCGGGACATATTAGTCCCTAAAAAAAAATTAAATGCAAAAATAATGCACACAATACCTACAAATGGACTAATTTATCCTAATTTTATATTTATCAAATTAGTTTCTAATAGATTCGGATTAATTTATAAAGCTTTAACAACACAATTGAAAATCTTTAAATGGAGTGCCAACATAGTTAGAAGTAAGTCACAATGACGAACTTTCAATTGGTTTAAAAAAATAAAATCTTAAAAGTGATTTTATGAAACAGTCTTTCACCAATGAGCACTAAAATGTTCCTAAAAATATCATTCAACCCTAGTTAAAATTTTGAAGGACAAATTTTTATTTATTTTTTATCGACCAAATATGTCTATTCATTTTTACACATAAAAAATAAATAAATGCAGACCGTGAGCTTATTAAAAAGTGATTTTATGAAACAATCTTTCACCGATGAGCTCTAAAAATGTTCCTAAAAATATCATTCAATCCATAGTTAAAATTTTGAAGGACCATTTTTTTTTTTTTCTATCGACCAAACATGTCTATTCATTTCACACTTATTAAAAATAAATAAATGCAGATGTTCCTGTGAGCTTAGCTCAGTTGGTAGAGATATTGCGGAAGAGAGCATTAGAATGGTCTTAATTCTTGAATATTTAGACAATTAAACAAAACATTGAGACAATTATGAATTCCTTTGAGTTTCCTTTACTTGATCAAAAAACCAAAAATTCAGTTATTTCTACTACATTAAATGATCTTTCAAATTGGTCAAGACTATCCGGTTTATGACCACTTCTCTATGGTACTAGTTGTTGCTTCATTGAATTTGCTTCATTAATAGGATCACAATTTGACTTTGATCGTTATGGACTGTTACCATGATGAGTCATAGAACCCCAGACACCCCACTTCTTCACATTTATTAAAAAAATAAATGTGTGAGCTATATTTTTTTTTAATGAGATATCATTCTATAAAGTTTTTTATTTTTCGAAATAATATCATTATATAAAGTTGGTCAGTATATTCTAAACTCATTATAGTCAAATTTCCTTGTTTTATCAATTTGAAATAAAAAATCTTTCTCTAGATATTTTTTTTCTTTGTTTGACTGTAGTATATATGTTTTTCAACATGGTATAATGTGAAGAAACAGAAGAGTAAGCAAAGTAGCAAACTCACATTCTTCTCAATAATCTTGGTATTATAATCCTTTAAGCTCTTAAAAAATGCGTCGAACGAACCCCAGGAAGATTTATAAGGAGGCACTGCATACAGCAAAACATTAGAGAATCCATAATACACCATACAACCCTTCATCAATTGTTTTGTAACTAATAATTAAAATTTAAAACTCCATAGCTTATGAAAATGGGGTCTAACGAAAATACGACACAAATTAAAACTTTTGAGAAAGAAGGCATACCAGACGCTTCAAAATTACAAGATGGATAACTACCACACCATGACCAAGTACTGACAGTACTGTCAGCACACCAAAACCACTCTGCAACACCACTCTGCAAAACCATAAATAATAGTAAATCATAATAAATAATTTTGGTCGAATAATATCTTGAACACACTATGTGAGTTCTACACTCAGTCAAATTCACTTCTATATGCAAAAGCCGATGTAGCTTCTGATATCTTCGTTGTGATCCATCGGGTGCCGAGTAATTTCTCGCTTTATGAATTAAGATAATGTTGGTTAGTTTTGGATTTTAGTTATTGGTTGTTGATCTTATTTCAAAACTGTGCTGATGCAGAGTTTGCACTCTTAAGTGATCTCTTGAGTGGGAAACATATCCCACCCAGCCAGCCATGTATGATGTATGCTCCCTTACTCTCTGCTTCACTTTTTCTTGTTTTTATTTTATTGCACTTGGTATTTTGTTTAGTGAATCTTTGATTCATAGAAGTTTTGGCAACTTGTGCTTGACATTTATTTGATTGAAAAGTAGCATTCTGGATTAAATAGGCACCATTGAGGTAACAAGAAATGAATACCTTTGGAGAATGGTATGCCAAAACACAAGGGGTAGTGAAACTGTTGGAACATGTGTGGAAATTGAGTAAAAAGACTATAAACACAAATTCCCATGTTGGGTAGAACTAGTGTTGTGTGAATTGAAAAAAAGTGGAAGTCCCACATTGGATGGAACACACACATTAGTAGTGTTTATATAGTGGGGGTGTACCTCTAATTAATGGGGGTACATAAGCACTAGAGAAAAAAAATATATATTGATATATATTTTTATTATTTGGAAATGATAAATTAAATAATTAATTTAATCATTATTAGAAAGTGCTTTCTTAGTCCCCAAGTTTTGCTAAAATATTTTGGTACATAATATAATATATTTTTGTACTAAATTTAATATATTTTAGTACTCAATTAAGATATTTTTGTACTAGATCTAATATGTGAATTACTTAATCACAAAGTAATATGTTACTTGTTCCCAAAGTTTCTCATACTACTTGTTCCCAAAGTTTCTCACTTATTAGTTGTGAGTTTTCCCTATAAATAGAGAACTCACATAGTGCATTCCACACACCGAAAAGAATTTCATTGAGTTGTCGGGAATTCTTTTCTTCTCTTCTCCCTCCGACTTGTGTTAACAAGTTTCTTCTGCTTCTACTCTTTTCTGTCCCTTTCGGTATCAAATAGAGCGGTTACGTACCGTATCGAGTGGCTTCGATCAATCGATTGAACCATATTTTAAGAGTGTTCTTAAGACCATAGTCCCTATTTCGGTTTAATGTCCCTTCGGAATTAAGAGTGGTCTTAAGTTCATAGTCTCTTTCGATAATATATGTCCCTTCGGAATAAAGAGTACTATTAAGATCATAGTCCCTTTCGTAATAATAATGTCCCGTCGGAATTATGAATGATCTTAACAGTATATAAATTATTTAAATATTTTTCTATTTGAGGAGAAATGGTGGTATCACCATATTTGAGTGGTCGTAGTACCATATTGAAAGTTTGGAGAACTTAAAAGTTAGAATGGTGGAAACACCATATTTGAGTGGTCTTAGCACCATATAGAATGGTAATAATACCATATTAAATTGGTTTCAGTATTAAAGAGTGGTCTTAGTACCATATTTGAAGGTGTAATTCTCGAACGGTTTTCTACGGTGCAGTAGTTAACCGCACAGTTGTAGCTGGGCTTGTTTTATCCTGGAGGCGGCTGAAGGTGAGAAAAACACAAGAAGGGGGGTTGAATTGTGTTTTGAAAAATTCTTCGTTTCTCTAAATAACTGAATACACTGATCAGAAGCTAAGTGAGACAGCTTCTGAAGTGATGATCAGAATCTAAATGCAGCGGAATAAAACAGAGAGAGAGAAGAAGAACGACACAAAGCAATTATACTGGTTCCTTCCACAATCCGGAAGTAGTCCAGTCCCCCTTGCACTTCCAAGGAGATTTCACTATGAGTAATATCTGATTACAAATGCTCAAGCACACAAGCAAGAGACTTCCAATGCTCAAGCACACAAGCAAGAGACTTCCTTTGCTCAAGAACACAATCAAGAGACTTCCTGCTCAAGCACAACTGCAAGAGACTTCCTAACTAAACAAAATTACACAGAAAATTGTTTAAGGTTGAACACTTGATATACAATCAGAGGTGCTCACAATACAAATCAGATACAGACTCAATGGACTTAAGAATTTCTAAGATATGACTTTGAGACACAGAAATTCTAAGTGAATGCAGAACAATTTCAGCAGAGGTTTGGTACTTGTGAAAATCTTGTGAGTCTTTCGTTCAGCGTTCTTGCATTACCAATTCTCTAGGTCTTCACTCCTTTATATAGAGGTGTGAAAGAGACGTTGTGAAATTGCCAGCACACCAAAGAGTCGTTGTTGAAGCTTGATCTTTCACCAATGATCTTTTGCCTGATTTGGTTGTTGTCCTATGAAGAACAAATTTGAAATCCATTCCTTATCCAAAGGAACATCTATGCAGGCGAGACCGTATTCTGGAGCTGTTTTCTTGTCTTGAAGTGCAGACACAAAACAGAGTAGTGGAGAACGTGGTTGTACAATTCGTACAAAGTACAATGTCAACGCTTTCGTCCAAATTGCAAACACACACCTTCAAACACCTTTGAAATGACCGTTGCAAGCTCCACTAATCCTTTGTTTGTGTTTTCGAATCCAATAGACAGCTTTTGCATTGATGATTCTTCAATTCTTGATTCTTTGCAAATCCAGTTGATATTCAGCTTCTGGTGAAATGGCTTCTGATGAGGCAGCTTCTGATGATGCAGCTTCTGATGAGATGACTTCTGCAGCTTCTGATGATGCAGCTTCTGATGATGTGACTTCTGGACCTCTTGTCTTCAGGAGCACTATTCTTCAGGAGCGCTATTTCTTCAGGAGCAGCTTGACTTCAGGAGCGCTTTTTCTTCAGGAGCAAGTTGCCTTCAGGAGCGTCCAAGCTTCAAATTTTTGTTGTTTCCATAGCTCTTTATTTGCTCATTCAGAACCAATGATGATGTAACTTTATAATTATGGTCCTGTACACTTGAACAAATATTAGCTAATCCAATTTACAACTTTTAATACCTTGTTATCATCAAAACTCTTTAAGGTTTATTGTTAAACACATTTTGTTCCAACAATCTCCCCCTTTTTGATGATGACAAACAAAAGTATTTAAAATTGATCAATTGTTGTTAATCTAATTAACAAGTTGACTTTGGGGTTCTGAGGTTTGTAAGCTCAGAATCTGAGGTTTGTAAGCTCAAACTCCCCCTGAGTCTGATAGTCTTTAAGGTGAGGTTTGTAAGCTCCCCCTAAGTTCTATCCAGGTTAATTAAATTCATTTTGCGCGCAATAATTATTATCAGAGCTTAAAAGCAAAATTGAATCATTGAAAGAATTTACTTATAGATAAGAAGAATGGTTCAATTAACTTTACTTGAATTTTGATACTCCTTCGTTCATTCATAGCTTATACCAATAAGGTAAAAAGATAGAAGTTTTTCAAAAATTTCAAATGCCATTAATGGGGCTCAGAGCCTTTAAATACTTGTCACATATACTCCCCCTTTTGTCATTATCAAAAAAAAATTAAAATAAATCTAAGCACAAAGACAAAAAGATATGAGAAAAACTCAAACGTGAGAGAGTATACTAAGCAATGAACTAAATAAATCAGAGCAAAAATCATGTATATTCAATTGTCAGAAGCAGCTAAACAGTCAGAATCAGTAAGCATTCAGAAGCAAAGAGAGTTAAAACAGAATGATTTCAGAAGCAAGGACTAGGAATTCAAAACAAACAACAAACAAAAAGAAAAACACAAGGGTGTGCAACTAAGTGTTGGTTTGATGTTGTTTCTTCATCTCCTCCATTTCTTCAATCTTCTTCTGCAACAGTTCTTCAAGCTGTTGTTGCCTCTGGAGAAGAGCCTGTTCCCTTTCCTTAGCTTCTTGCTGCTGCTGTGCCATCTGTTTCTTCAGAAGCTTACACAACCTTGCTTCTCTGGTCAAGTAATCCGTTTCTAAGAAGAAAGGCTGGTTTGCCAGGAGCAGTGTAGAACTTCTTACTCTGAGACTCTGATTCAGATGCTCCATTAACTTCCTGACAGAAGCTTCCTTGCTTCTGATGCACTTAGCCCTTAAGCTTTCAATTAGCTCAGTTGCCCGGTTCTGAAGTGATGCCCAGGAGTCTTCATATGCACTTGTGAGATCAATTGTCCTTCGTTGATCCACAAGATTAAGCAATTGACTAAGGATTGTCAGAAGCTCAGAATTGATATATCCAGATTCCAGGATGTTTGTGGGTGGATGTTCAAGGATTTCAAGATCAGAATCACTGATTTCTAAGTCTTGAATAGGGTTAGGAACTGGAATGGTAAGGTGTGTTTGTGTGTTAGAAGATGAGGGCTGGTCAGAATCAATGTGTGTGGTGGAGGTTGAGGCTTGAACATTGACTAGAGAGATGTCAACATCCATGGGAGTTGGTTCAGGAGAGTGTTCAGGTAAAGGTTGAAATTCAGTTTCAGATGGTGGTTGTTGTGGTGAAGTTGATGTTTGAGTGTTGAGTTGGGGGTCAATGGTAGCTGTTGGTGATTGTGGGGGTGTTGTGGGTTTTTGTGGTTCAGGTGTTTGTTGATGGGGGTTTTCTGAAACAACATTTTCAGAAGCAGCTGCTTCTGGAGTTGTTTCAGAGGCTTTTTCTGAGGCTTTGTCTATGGGTAACTCACCTGAGTAGTGGAGAGCAAGATTGTCTAAGACAGAAGTGTCTTCTATTGGTTCAGGTGCTAATGGTGAAGAGGGTGAAGTGGGGATGGAGGTGACTGGAATCTGGATTACCTGATCTGCAGGGCCAGCTTCAGAAGTGATAGTACTAGGTGCTTTCAGAACCGCTTCTGAAGCTTTAACAGCCACTTCCTTGACTTCTTCAGACTTCTTCTTGAAAAATTCATCACAATTCTCCAGACCTGAAGCCTTGAGCCTTTGATCCCTCTCCAAATTGTATTGAGCTTCTTTCCTTTTTAATTCAGCTAGCATCTGAACAGCTTGCCCATCAGCTTCTTTCTCCATATCAGAAGTTACTTCAACCATTGGAGTGAAGGTTAGTTCAGATGCCTTCTTCTTGTGCTCATTTGCCTTTATCCCATCAAGAGCTTTATTCAGATGCTCTTCTGTGATGACTGACTCTGATCTGTCCTTGCTTCTTTTTATGGGAATAGAAGCAGCCCTAATTCTCTTCTTCTCCTGTAACTCTGATAACTTAAAAGCAGCAAATTCCTTAGCCATTCTGGCCTTGGCAGGAGTCAGCTCAACCATAGAGCTTTTTATATCAACGGGTGCCTTTTTCTTCTTCAGCTTGGGCTCAACTTCCTCCTTTTCTATTTCATCCAAAGCTTCATCCAGTTTTTCCTTGTGATAAACTGTTTCAGCTTTCCCCCTCTTTCTTTTGACATCCTTCTTTTGCTTGCCCTTATCAGTAATTGCTTCTGATGCAGTGGCACTCTTTACCTTCTTTACTTTAGCAGGAACAGCTTCCTCCTGAGTGCTTGCATCTTCTTCCAGGACATACTCAGCTACTGATTGAACTAGGAAATCAGAGTCACTTTCCTTAACGATGGGAGGAAAGTCCCTGATTATCTCAGTTTCAGCAGTTGTCATCTCTAACCACTTTTCATCTTTAGGGGCTTCTTTGATGAACTTCATAGAGCATAAGCTCCTGCTACTGATAGTCCTTTCAGCAGTAGAGACTTCGAAACATCTATCAGAAGCACTCCTTGTCCTTTTTAAGAACTCCAGCACCCTTCCTTGATAAAAGATTTCAGACAGCAATCTTCCATAGGGTACTTGTTTTCTTCCTCTGATAGTGCTTTCATTTATGGCCCAGCAGAGATGATCCATTACATATCTTGGGAAGTTTATCTTTTCCAAAATAGCCATGAAGTAAATTGCTAGCTTCTGTTGATTGTTGGGTTGGTCAGATCCTCCTTCTCTTTGAAAGAAGCAATCATTACTGAATTTCACCAACATCCTGTTGTGAATCTCCATTTCAGAAGGCTTTGCATCCTTCTTCCCACCCAAAAGAGTGTTGTAGTAACCTTGTAGCAGGACATCTTCCTTCCTGACTATTTCTTGGAATCTTCCCTCTGCATGCCTTCTACAAGCTTTAGCTATAACTTCCTCAGTGATGGTTATAGGAATGCCCATCACTTCAGACCTTATTTCTAAGCTGTCAAATGATGTAGGATTCATATCCATGACCATTTTCCCTTTCTTTGACCCAGCTTGTTTGCTTACAACTTTTGCAGGCTTTTCATTGTACACTTCAGCTTTTAACCAAAAGTCCTTGACCAAATTCACATATGTTGGCCCATTTAGCATTCTGAAATACTCAGACAGCTCCTGTGTTTCTATTAAGCCTTCCATGTTTACTTCGTACTTCTTGAGTGAAGTAAAATCCACTGGTGACTCTATTTGGACTATCAAGGATTCCCATGGAATATCCATAGTCTTTTCTTTGTAGATGGACCCAGATTCTGATACGCTTTGCTTGTTTGAAGTAGATTCTGAAACTTTTGAGCTTGATGATGCCATTTGATGATTGACGAAGATTTGAAGAAGATGAAGATTTTTAGGGTTCTAAGGTTGAGAGAATGCGCTTACTTCGCAAACGGTTTGAGAGCAAATGTGTTTGTTGTGAGTGAGTAGTGTGTGAATTGACAAAGTGTTAAAAGTAAAACGATTGCAATTCAAAAGAGACAAACAAACATAACATTAATGACAAAATTGGGGGCGCGTGAAAAGTACTTTCAAAGCTTTTAAATCATCATTGCCCTTTTTAGTTATACACCAACACATACAGGCCACGTAAGAAGTTCACAGAGTAACTACCAGGTTAGTGGGCCAGAAGTTACTTTAAAAAGTAACTCCCAACGTTTCCACTTATTCAACTATTCAGAAGCAACAAATCCAGCTTCTGGACTTCAGATGCTGATGTCATCATCAGAAGCGAGTTTTCCTCAGAACCTCAATAAAGAGCTTCTGATGGACTACTGCTTCTGAACTAACTTCAGAACCTAAAATCCTATTCAGGAGCAAGCAAACATTTAATCAGACACGAAGTGCATGTTCAAATTTTTCTTTATAAAATCAAATCTTTCAACAGTTAAAGGCTTAGTAAATATATCAGCCCATTGATTTTCAGTATCAATGAATTGTATATCTAAAATTCCTTTTTGAACATAATCTCTGATAAAATGGTGTTTGATTTCAATGTGCTTAGCTCTTGAATGCAAAATTGGATTTTTAGACAAACAAATAGCAGCAGTATTATCACAATAAATGGGAATACTGTTAGCAGTTATCTGATAATCTTCCAACTGATGTTTCATCCAAAGTAGTTGTGTACAACAACTTGCAGCTGAAATGTATTCTGCTTCTGCTGTAGACATAGCAATAGTTGTTTGTCTTTTGCTAGCCCAGGATATAAGATTATCACCCAGAAATTGACAATTGCCACTGGTTGATTTTCTTTCAATCCTATCACCAGCATAATCAGCATCACAGAATCCAATTAGCTTATAATCTAAGGATTTCCTATAAAGGAGTCCAAGATTAGTTGTTCCCTTCAAATACCTGAAGATTCTCTTGACAGCAGTCATATGAGATTCTCTAGGATCTGATTGGAATCTTGCACACAAGCATACACTGAATAAAATATCTGGCCTAGATGCAGTGAGGTATAACAAAGAACCAATCATACCTCTATACAGCTTCTGATCTACTTTAGCTCCTTCATCTTCTTTGCTCAGGTTGCACGTAGGATGCATTGGAGTGTTCATCACTTTACAATCTTCAAGTTTGAACTTCTTCAGAAGCTCCTTTGTGTACTTTGATTGATGAACATAGACTCCATCTTTGCATTGATTGATTTGAATGCCAAGGAAGAACTTCAGCTCTCCCATCATGCTCATTTCAAATTCATCCTGCATTAACTCAGAAAATTCCTTGCAAAGAGATGCATTAGTAGAACCAAATATTATATCATCAACATATATTTGCACAACAAGAATATCTTTCCCAAGGGTCCTTCTGAAGAGTGTAGTGTCAACCTGTCCTCTCTTAAAAT
Source organism: Medicago sativa (assembly GCF_051527215.1). Lineage (NCBI taxonomy): Eukaryota > Viridiplantae > Streptophyta > Magnoliopsida > Fabales > Fabaceae > Medicago > Medicago sativa. Next base: position 79,658,959 of record NC_140755.1, on the reverse strand, counting down.
CATTTTTGATTAAGAAATTACTTAGTCTATCATACCAAGCTCTGGGAGCTTGTTTCAAGCCATATAGTGATTTCTTCAGTTTAAAAACATGGTCAGGATATTTAATATCCTCAAATCCAGGAGGTTGCTTAACATACACTTCTTCTTCTATGACACCATTGAGAAATGCACTCTTGACATCCATCTGATATAATATTATGCCATGATTAACTGCATAGGAAAGAAGTAACCTGATTGCTTCCAATCTTGCAACTGGAGCAAACGTTTCAGTGTAATCAATGCCTTCTTGTTGACTATACCCTTGTGCAACAAGTCTGGCTTTGTTTCTTGTTACTTCACCTTGCTCATTCAGCTTGTTTCTGAATACCCATTTTGTTCCAATAATGTTCTTGTGCTGAGGTTTGGGTACCAGATCCCACACATCATTTCTTTGAAATTGATTCAACTCTTCTTGCATAGCTAGGATCCATCCATCATCTGAAAGTGCTTCATCAACTGTTGTAGGTTCAATCATTGAGATTAGTCCAATCATTGACTCTTCTTGTCTGAAATGTGATCTTGTTCTTCTTGGACTATCTTTGTTTCCAATGATTAGCTCCTCAGGATGTGAAGACTTGTGTTTGAATGTGTTTTTGGGAGGATCTTCTTGATGTGAGCCATCTTGTGCTTCATCAGAAGCAGTTTCATCTTGCGCTTCTGATGTGGGTTCAGCTTCTGGACTATCTTCAGACTCAGCTATCTGATCAGGTTCTGGAGTAGCTTCAGGAACCTGTATCTCTGTAAAACTTTCACCCTGCTTTGAAGTTTTATCTTCAAGCTCCTTGTCATCAAATTTAACGTGCATAGATTCTTCAACACAGAGTGTTTCTGAATTATACACTCTGTATGCCTTTGACCTTTCAGAGTAACCTAAAAAGATTCCTCTTTGGGCCTTGGCATCAAATTTCTTTAGGTAGAGCTTGTTGTTCAGAATGTAACAAGTACATCCAAATTGATGAAAGTAAGAGATACTGGGTTTTCTTCCTTTAAAGAGTTCATATGCTGTTTTCTCCAAAATAGGTCTAATATAGATCCTGTTTTGAACATAGCATGCTGTATTCACTGCTTCTGCCCAAAAATGTTTTGGTAAATGGTTTTCATGAATCATGGTTCTGGCCATTTCTTGTAAAGTTCTATTCTTTCTCTCTACAACTCCATTTTGTTGTGGTGTTCTAGGAGAAGAGAATTCATGGAAAATTCCATGTTTTTCACAAAAAGCTTCAAATGGCTCATTTTCAAATTCTCCACCATGATCACTTCTGACTTTCAAAATTTTTGATTCTTTTTCAGATTGAATTTGAGTGCAGAAGCTACTGAATACATCACACGCAACATCTTTACTCTTTATGAATTTCACCCAAGTCCATCTGCTGTAATCATCAACAATGACTAATCCATATCTACTTCCATATAAGGATGCAGTACTCACTGGTCCAAATAAATCAATATGGAGTAATTCTAAAGGTCTTGAGGTTGAGACAATGTCTTTGGTTTTAAAAGATGATTTCACAATTTTCCCTCTCTGACATGCACCACAAAGTGCATCTGAATGATAGTCAATGTCTGGTAGCCCTTTCACAAGTTGTAACTTACTAAGCTTAGAGATTAACCTCCAGTTAGCATGTCCCAACCTTCTGTGCCACATCCATTTCTTATCATTCACTGATAGTAGGCAGATCACCTTCTGATCAGCCAGTTCAGAAAAATTGATTTTATAGACATTGTCAACTCTCTTTCCCTTGAACACAATGGATTTGTCTTTCTTGTTGATTACTGTACAGTTGGGTTTTTCAAAAAGCACATCATAACCATTATCACAAAATTGACTTATGCTCAAAAGGTTATGTTCAAGACCATCTACCAACCATACATTATTAATTGAGGTAGAGGAATTACCAATAGTTCCTGTACCTATGATCCTGCCTGACTGGTTGCCTCCAAATTTCACATTTCCTCCCTCTTTCATTGTTAGGCTGAGGAACATGGACTTGTCTCCTGTCATGTGTCTTGAGCAACCGCTGTCTAGGTACCATGATCTTTGCTTTGGCACTGCTCTTAGACATACCTGCATCATTGACATTTTTAGATTTAGGTACCCATTGTTCTATGGGTCCTGGAAGGTTAGTACTTAAGGCTTTACTCTTCACTTCTTGTACCTTGTGCTGTGAGTTGGGTTGCTTCTGATTAACCATCACCTTTGGTTTTGGTACTTCAGAAGCAGTAACTGTCTTCTTCTGAAACTTAGACTTCAGAACCCCAGATTTTGGTTTCACCAAACTCTGAGGAATAGGTTCTGATCTTTTCAGGATCCTAACCTTTGAAGTTTTGGAATCAGATTTGATCATAGCCTTTGACTTAGAGTTCTTTGGCTTTGAAGTAATCTTAGCCTTAGAACTAGAAGCTTCAGGTTCTGATTGAACAACAGTTTCCAACTCAGCCCCTTCTGGTACAAAGAATGTTTTCAGACCTTCCTTGATGCATTCACAACAAGACTTTAGATTGGTTTTCTCCAGTTTCACTTCTGGAAAACCAATTCCTCTGCCATTGTTCTTGTAAATGCTATAAATCATAGAAGCCACTCTGCTTCTGTCAATGCCAGATATAATAAAATCTTCAAGAGCAATTTCATGGTTACTTAAAGGTTTTTCATTACACTTTTCTTGTAGCTTCTGACATAAGAACTTGAGCTGATCTTCATATGTTTTACACATGAAGTCAAAGCCCCTAAGTCCCTGTTCAGAAGCTTTCAGATCCAATAGAGTTGATTTTTGCTGTTCTACCAAATCAACATATTTTTCTTTTAAATCCTTCAACTCATTGGTTCTTACTTCAAAATGTGTAAGAAGTTCTTTAAGTGACTCAACAAGTTCATCTCTGGGAATTTTGGAATATACCTCATTTTCATCTTCTGAGTCTGAATCTGATCCAGCTTCTGAAGTTGCTGTTGCTACCAACCCAACAGCTACCTTTGCATCTTCATCAGCTTCCTCTTTATCAGATCCAGATTCACTACCCAAATCATCCCAGGTTGCCATTAAACTCTGCTTAATCTGCTTCTTGAGTTTGCTTGGTTTGAAGGTAGACCTCTTTGACTTGTCCTTTGACTTTTCTCTTTGAAGATCAGGGCATTCAGCAATGAAGTGACCTGGCTTCTTACAGTTGAAGCATCCCTTCTGATCTTCTTTCCTTGAGCTTCTGGAGTTACCCCTTCTGGAGAGAAACTTTCTGTTCTTCTTGGCCAGATATTGAAGTCTGTTTGAGAGCATGGCCATTTCAGCAGCATCTGGTTCAGAGTCTGAACTTGACTGTTCTTCCTCTTCAGATTCAACCACTTTGAGAGCTTTTGATGACTTGCCTTTGGATGGAAGAGCTATTGATTTACTCTTCTTAGTAGACTCATGTTCATTAAGACTTAACTCATGAACTTTGAGAGAACTAACAAGATCTTCGACACTTAAAGTGTTTAAATCTTTAGCTTCCTCAATGGCAGTCACTTTTGGTCTCCATCTGGCAGGTAAGCTTCTGAGTATCTTGCTTACATGATCAGAAGCAACATAGCTCTTCTTTAGAATCTGTAGACCAGAAACTAAGGTTTGAAACCTTGAGTACATCTCCTCAATAGTTTCATCATCCTTCATTTTGAATAACTCATACTGATGTACAAGCAGGAGAGCCTTTGCTTCTTTGACCTTCTTGCTCCCTTCATAATTTGAACAGAGAGAAGCAAACATAGCTTTAGCAGTGGATTTGTCACTCATCTTCATGTATTCTGCTTTGGGTATGGCAGTGACAAGAGCTCCTCTGATAATATGATGCTTCTTGTAAAGTTTCCTCAGTTCTGGAGTATGTTTCTTTCTATCCACAGCAGCTCCTTCTTCATCAAGGACTAAACCACCAACGCCGTCTTCCAGAATATCCCACAATTCTTCATCTAGGCTCATGATGTAACTGTAAAAATTGGTCTTCCACCAAGAGAACTCTTCAGCATCTCCATTGAACTTTGGAACTTTTCCAACACTGGTTTTCTTACTATCACTATAATCATGTGAGACATTTTTATAGCTAGTATCACCATCAGGAGGAGGAGTAGTCATGTTTTTCTCAGATCTTTGACTGTTGCACGGTTAAGTGATACACAACAGACCAAGGCTCTAGATACCAATTGAAGGTGAGAAAAACACAAGAAGGGGGGTTGAATTGTGTTTTGAAAAATTCTTCGTTTCTCTAAATAACTGAATACACTGATCAGAAGCTAAGTGAGACAGCTTCTGAAGTGATGATCAGAATCTAAATGCAGCGGAATAAAACAGAGAGAGAGAAGAAGAACGACACAAAGCAATTATACTGGTTCCTTCCACAATCCGGAAGTAGTCCAGTCCCCCTTGCACTTCCAAGGAGATTTCACTATGAGTAATATCTGATTACAAATGCTCAAGCACACAAGCAAGAGACTTCCAATGCTCAAGCACACAAGCAAGAGACTTCCTTTGCTCAAGAACACAATCAAGAGACTTCCTGCTCAAGCACAACTGCAAGAGACTTCCTAACTAAACAAAATTACACAGAAAATTGTTTAAGGTTGAACACTTGATATACAATCAGAGGTGCTCACAATACAAATCAGATACAGACTCAATGGACTTAAGAATTTCTAAGATATGACTTTGAGACACAGAAATTCTAAGTGAATGCAGAACAATTTCAGCAGAGGTTTGGTACTTGTGAAAATCTTGTGAGTCTTTCGTTCAGCGTTCTTGCATTACCAATTCTCTAGGTCTTCACTCCTTTATATAGAGGTGTGAAAGAGACGTTGTGAAATTGCCAGCACACCAAAGAGTCGTTGTTGAAGCTTGATCTTTCACCAATGATCTTTTGCCTGATTTGGTTGTTGTCCTATGAAGAACAAATTTGAAATCCATTCCTTATCCAAAGGAACATCTATGCAGGCGAGACCGTATTCTGGAGCTGTTTTCTTGTCTTGAAGTGCAGACACAAAACAGAGTAGTGGAGAACGTGGTTGTACAATTCGTACAAAGTACAATGTCAACGCTTTCGTCCAAATTGCAAACACACACCTTCAAACACCTTTGAAATGACCGTTGCAAGCTCCACTAATCCTTTGTTTGTGTTTTCGAATCCAATAGACAGCTTTTGCATTGATGATTCTTCAATTCTTGATTCTTTGCAAATCCAGTTGATATTCAGCTTCTGGTGAAATGGCTTCTGATGAGGCAGCTTCTGATGATGCAGCTTCTGATGAGATGACTTCTGCAGCTTCTGATGATGCAGCTTCTGATGATGTGACTTCTGGACCTCTTGTCTTCAGGAGCACTATTCTTCAGGAGCGCTATTTCTTCAGGAGCAGCTTGACTTCAGGAGCGCTTTTTCTTCAGGAGCAAGTTGCCTTCAGGAGCGTCCAAGCTTCAAATTTTTGTTGTTTCCATAGCTCTTTATTTGCTCATTCAGAACCAATGATGATGTAACTTTATAATTATGGTCCTGTACACTTGAACAAATATTAGCTAATCCAATTTACAATTTTTAATACCTTGTTATCATCAAAACTCTTTAAGGTTTATTGTTAAACACATTTTGTTCCAACAGCGGCGTGGTTGATAGTCTACCTTGCACAATTTTGGGTAGTGCCACGAAACGTCTTAAAGAGAGCGACCTGGTCGTGACTCAACCTAGTAACAACTTCGGTAGATGATAGAATTTGAAAATTCAAATTTAACAGTTTGGAAATCCAAAAAACAACAATTTTAAGACGTTTCGATCTGTTATGTCTACTGAAGAAGTTACTTATTGAGGTTAAGTTGTCCCTAAATACATTAAGGATAAATCAAGCTATAGAAATACATCTTTCGACTGAAACAATGAAGTTTCTGTTGTTATAACAACAACACTAATAAATTCACATATAGCTTTTAATGGTAAAGCATGGAGTTAATTGTGTCCCTCCGGATATCCATATAGTTCGACGTATATTGCATAACAGAATGCTAGTTAAATCCTATTTATTTGATAGAAGGATTAATTATGCATGCAATCTACACCATGAAATTGCTAACCGCATGTTTATGGTGCTTAAGTAATATGAAGTGCTTTGCTTTCCGTCGCCTATTGGAATTATTTTTAACCGATCCTGCTCCAATCAAAGCTATTTTTAAATAGCTTGAATGTACCAAGCATGTGGAGGACAATTTTACCAATCATTACTATTTATATGTGAAATGTGAACATTGAAAAATCAAAGAATGAACTTATTCAAAATGGTTTTTCGATGAACTGGAAATTATACGAGAAATTTGTTCCAAATGTTTCGTATAAATAAGAAAGAATCTGAATTTCAGATTTCTATTGAATAAGACTGAGTTGACTCAGACTTAAAGAGAGACTTGTGTGCTATGCACTCTTGTTGGAAAAAGATGGCATGTTCAAAATTAAAATTCTCCTTCTATTTTGTTAGTTGTGTGATTTTAATATTTGACATATCAAAATTGATCACGAACAAGTGTTTAAAAACTTGAGTAACTTGGAATTAATTCTAAAGTTATATGATTGAACAATTTTATTTATTGCAGTCAAGATATATGAACCAAAAGTTCATATAAATCAGAATTTAGAGAATATGAATCTCTAAACATAATAAATTATGATATGTGTGAATTTGATGACACATAAATTAGAAATGATAAAATGATATTTTTATCATATTTATTAATGACTGTGAATTTTGAAAAATAAAATTGATATGCTTGATATGTTCAATTTTTATAACGAAAATTGAAATTTATGTTGGATAGAGTATCCAAGTCTAAGAACAAAAATTCTTATAAAGAAATTTTTGATGAAAAGACAACCCAACTTGTCTTATTTTTGAACTTGGGATTGTCTGAACTATATTTGGATTCTGGACCCCGAGAGTTGAACTCACTAGTAGAGCCTATGAATGTGTATTCATCGGGTATGCGATAAATATCGAAACATATAGGTTTATGACCTAAATGTTAAAGTGATCATAGAATTAAAAGATGTTGATTTCTATGAAGTAAGTACCCCTGTAAATTAAAGAATAGTGGGGGCACTAGTGGGGGTTAACTAAATTCCCTTCTAAAAATTAAGAACTAGTGGGGGCACTATATCTAATCACATTCATGTAATTAGAAATAGTTATGAAAACATCATATGAGATGTTATAGAACCTCAAGGAGGTAAGAAAGCTAAAATTGCTAAAGAGTATGAACTTGGTTTATACATTGGAAGAAGATTCATTAAGCCTTAAAGAAGTTATATCCTTAATGGATGCTGAATTATGGCAAAAAGCAATAAACGATGAAATGAATTTTCTAGAGTCTAACAAAACGTGACACTTGGTTGACTTGTCTCATAGTTGCAAAACCAATCGGTTGTATTTGGATTTGGAAAAGGAAACTAAAACCTCACGGGACGGTTGATGAATACAAGGCTCTCCTTGTAGTCAAAGGTTTTAGACAAAGAAAAAAATATAGACTTCTTCGACATTCATTCACCAGTCACGAAAATCATATCCATAAGAGTACTAGTCCCTTTAGCCGCCGTTCATAACTCGATAGTACTCCAAATGGATGTGAAAGTTGCCTCTTTTTATGGTGAACTAGAAGAAGAAATCTATATGAAACAACCTGAAAGTTTTGCGATTCATGGACAAGAAAACAAAGTCTGTAAGTTAGATAATTCTTTGTATGGTCTAAAATAAACTCCTGAGGAATGGCATGAAAAATTTGACATTCTAATGTTATCGAATGAGTATAAAGTGAATGAAAGTGACAAATAATATTTGCACGATCATATGTCTCTATGAAGACGACTTGCTCATATATGATTTAAAGATTCATGTTATGAATTATGTGAAATCATTGTTTATCAACAACATTGATAAGAAAGACCTAGACAAAGTTGAAGTAATTCTTGGTTTCAAGATTACTAGATCGAAAAAAAAGAACTTTTTTGATAAATCTCACAAGGTTGAGAAGTTCTTAAGGAAATATTATTATTTCGCCGTAAACTTGCAATCATATATTATGATCCAAGTGTAAGAACACTTGAGATGGAGTTAGAAAAACAGAATATGCGAGCATCATTGGTTGTACTTAGGTATGCCACTGAATGTATTAGATCCGACATTGCCGATGTCGTGAAACTCTTGTGCAAGTTTACTAGTAGACGGATGAGAAGCATTGCCATGCTATAGAAAGAGTCATGAGGTGCCTTAAGAAGACTATGACTCTAAGATTACTTCACTAGGAGTAACCTATTGTACTTAAATAGTACAAGATATAAAATAGAACATCTTTCAGATGAATATTTAGCGACTAGTGTTTGCATATTGAGCATCACTAGAGGAGTTGTTTGTTAAAACAAATGATATTGACTCAGTCCACTACGGAATGAATCTGAGATGAGAACACTAGAGAAAACTAGTGAAGAAGCAAGTTGATAAGATACTTGCTAGTTGAGATCCCTTAGTGGATAAAACCGTTTCCAGAAGTGTTAATTCATTGTGATAGTCTGCAGCTATTACAAAAATTGAGAATCGTTAGAGACGATTATTAAGGCACGAACACATAGAGAAATAGAGAGCTAGCTACTCTCAAAAGGAACGGTTAAAGTAGATCATGTACGTATTGATAAAGAATTAGTCAATCCTTTGACGAAAGGAATTACTAAAAAGAAAGTCCTAAACACATCCAATAGGATGGGACTAATGCCCAAAGGTCACAAGTGATGGTAACCCAACCTACATGACTGGAGATCCCAAGAAATAGGTTCAATGGGTAATAACAAGTCACAAGTGATAGAACATGCTATGTTAAAAGTAAGAAAGCATGATTCCTGCAGCGATAGAAGGATGAGATAATAGAAACTCTTAATGAGATCTATACTGTATTTGGAGTGGAGTACATAGCTACAGGAGTACTCTTGATAGACTCACCTATACGAATGTGGAACTAAGGGCCGGTTCCTATGGGATTCGGGGCAGAATACCTAGAGCGTTCGTTAAAACCGGGATACACGTGTAAGGCCATAAACGCACGGGCTTTTAGAATACACCTTATGAAAAGGTTTGTGTGTGGGTTCTATGTCTGAGATAGAGTTCAATGCTGTAAGCAACTCTTGTTAATCAGAATTTTACTCGCTATGCAAAGGTTCAAGTTGTAGGCGACACCTTTGTTTACTAGCAAATCTTATGGAGACGTTTTTGACGTTATTTATGAAACCATTTTTTAAATTCAAGTGGGGGATTGTTGGAACATGTGTGGAAATTGAGTAAAAAGACTATAAACACAAATTCCCATGTTGGGTAGAACTAGTGTTGTGTGAATTGAAAAAAAGTGGAAGTCCCACATTGGATGGAACACACACATTAGTAGTGTTTATATAGTGGGGGTGTACCTCTAATTAATGGGGGTACATAAGCACTAGAGAAAAAAAATATATATTGATATATATTTTTATTATTTGGAAATGATAAATTAAATAATTAATTTAATCATTATTAGAAAGTGCTTTCTTAGTCCCCAAGTTTTGCTAAAATATTTTGGTACATAATATAATATATTTTTGTACTAAATTTAATATATTTTAGTACTCAATTAAGATATTTTTGTACTAGATCTAATATGTGAATTACTTAATCACAAAGTAATATGTTCCTTGTTCCCAAAGTTTCTCATACTACTTGTTCCCAAAGTTTCTCACTTATTAGTTGTGAGTTTTCCCTATAAATAGAGAACTCACATAGTGCATTCCACACACCGAAAAGAATTTCATTGAGTTGTCGGGAATTCTTTTCTTCTCTTCTCCCTCCGACTTGTGTTAACAAGTTTCTTCTGCTTCTACTCTTTTCTGTCCCTTTCGGTATCAAATAGAGCGGTTACGTACCGTATCGAGTGGCTTCGATCAATCGATTGAACCATATTTTAAGAGTGTTCTTAAGACCATAGTCCCTATTTCGGTTTAATGTCCCTTCGGAATTAAGAGTGGTCTTAAGTTCATAGTCTCTTTCGATAATATATGTCCCTTCGGAATAAAGAGTACTATTAAGATCATAGTCCCTTTCGTAATAATAATGTCCCGTCGGAATTATGAATGATCTTAACAGTATATAAATTATTTAAATATTTTTCTATTTGAGGAGAAATGGTGGTATCACCATATTTGAGTGGTCGTAGTACCATATTGAAAGTTTGGAGAACTTAAAAGTTAGAATGGTGGAAACACCATATTTGAGTGGTCTTAGCACCATATAGAATGGTAATAATACCATATTAAATTGGTTTCAGTATTAAAGAGTGGTCTTAGTACCATATTTGAAGGTGTAATTCTCGAACGGTTTTCTACGGTGCAGTAGTTAACCGCACAGTTGTAGCTGGGCTTGTTTTATCCTGGAGGCGGCGTGGTTGATAGTCTACCTTGCACAATTTTGGGTAGTGCCACGAAACGTCTTAAAGAGAGCGACCTGGTCGTGACTCAACCTAGTAACAACTTCGGTAGATGATAGAATTTGGAAATTCAAATTTAACAGTTTGGAAATCCAAAAAACAACAGAAACTACTCGTGTTTTGGAAAAATGGGGTAACACTTAACTCTCAAATGTTATAATATATATATATATATATATATATATATATACACATATATATATATATATATATATACACATATATATATATATATACATATACATATACATATAGACACACACAATGTTCCTACCAACTGATCAAAACTCACATGACACCGCCAAACCAACCTTATATGCCTGAGTACTAAACAACATATATTCATATAATTCAAGCAATTTATTGTAACATTAATGTTTTCACCCAATCAAAAACATGACACATTTTTATTAGAAACACTTTGTAGGTTGTACCTGATTGTTATAAGTAGAACTTGGAGTGCCCAAAGATGCTGAACCATAAAGGGGTGTTGGGAGGGAAACTCTCCTAGGAGCATGGGCCTTTGGACTACTGTTTGAGATAAATAACAAGCACAGATATTAACAATTTTTTTAATAGAGAACAGTACTGAAGGTAATGAATCAAAATCTTACCCTAGTAGACCAAAAGCTCTACTGCGGCCTTATACTGAGAAGGGATTTCCATGAATGCTGCGAGAGCAAATGCTGCTTCTTTTCGTGAAGGAGAAATGTTGTTTGACATAATTTCCGTGAAATTCACAAACTAAAGAGATTTCACAACAATTCAGGGGATGAATTCCAATTATTTTGCAACATTTTTTAACAAGTATTAAATCAATATTCATTATCTACCTGAAAATTATCAAAGGCCCTAGTTGGAATATTGTCATGAAACTCCTTCATCTTGTCCCAAGGTCCATCTCCAACACCAACCAATATGATTGATAGAGGAAATTTACTGTGGCAACAAAGTAAGCAGATAAATAAGACAAGATATTTGTAAAGTTACAACATTAATTATTGAGAATAATCACCTGGCCTCAACAATGGCATCCATAGTTTTTTTCTCTTGTGGACTAAGCCTTCCATGTCGAGTTCTTGTTACCTGCACCAACTTCATAAGATTAGTTTCTCACCAACAACAGGACTTGGATCCTCTACATCTGCAATATGGTGCTGCCGTCTGCAGCGGTAGGAGCTATCAGAAAATATCCTGTCCATTTGAATTAAAGAGTCAGTCTTTCTGCTGTATAAATAATAGGTTACATTACCTGTCCATTTGCAAGTATCACCAAAATATGGTATTTTCCTCCACTCCGCTCAACTATTGTCATGGCCGTTTCAACGATGGGTGCAAAGGACGTAGGGCCTACAAGTCGAATATTAGGAACCATTTCCCTATACCGACTCAAAACTTCTCCAAATCCATTGCAACGTCTTTCGTCTGGATAGAAACTGAAGACATCTTGATCATGTGTTGATGAATCCCCAAATCCAAAACAAGGAATCAAGTTATCCTCATCAAATGCAGCCAAGGTTTTCCCCATAATGGATATAGCTTGTTCATATGGATTTGGACTATTCCCAATGTGATGCATGATCTGTCTCTTAAATGAATGCTTTCCTGAAACCAAAATCTAGCTCAGCATATACTTCATAACACCATAATGCATAAATTAAAATCTCATCTTACGAAACTATAAATATTGCTTAACTTGTCCACTCATTTCTCTTGGCAAAATCAACTCCAAGAATAAGATTGGAAGAATCAACACCTGCACATGCAAGATCCTCAAGCACCTGTAATCAGATATAAGTTAGTAATTAGTTAAAAGGTGTTGGGAGATTCATAATGATGTCTTTGTACTTTCAATTTTTTTCTTAAGAAAAGGTTAGCTGTGTATTACGTTCTTCATTATAACAGAATTAGTTGAAGCGAATGCACGCGTTGAAGAAGAAACAATTGAAATTAAAGATTGGACTAGTAATTAAGTTTACGTGATCAAGTTGTGAGAATTCACTTAGAAACTGCAACTCCCTTGCTTCCACTTCCTTCATTTTGACTTTGTATTGCATCTATCTTCTCTTTTCAGAAACTATAACTATTGCATCACCATTGGCAATAATTAACAATGGAGTTAAAAACAAAAATACGCGTTTGCGCGTTCGATAATATCCAAGGAACCTTTCGTCTTCATCAATGCCGTTGTCTTTGTTTTATTTATTTGTTGTTTTTGCATTTTCTTGATCCCATCACTTATCAAATAAAATTAATTATTCAGCTTTCTCTTTCAGCACCTTGAAATTTCCTTCATGTTCACATCAACGCGTCTCTTACTTTGGATTCTTCGTTGTAATTGCCACTTTGCTTTCTAGGTTGTATTCTATGCTATTGCTTTTAATTTCCTGTCTAGTTTTTGTTTGTTTCACACTTTTGTTATCCTTGAAGTTCCAGAACCACTACTTCTGTTTCATCTTTTAAGCTTTGATTTGATGGCTGTTCAAATTCCGCAGGGAAAGTTTGAAGACGATAAGATGACTTTGAATGAGATAAATGTTTCGGTACATTATTCACATCCATTTCTAGTTTTCTTTTATCAGTTGTTAGTATCATTTTACAAGCTTTTATGTTGAAATTTATGAAACTGGTATGAATTTTATCATTGCATTGATTGGAATTTGGAATTAACATATACAGAATCGTTGAGAAGGCTGCTCTAAAAAGATATTACTATTGTCTTCGTTTCTTTTTCATACATTTTTTTTACTTTGCTTTTCTTCATTGTGCTCTTTTACATTGTGGTCATTTTTTCACAGCTCCTCGGAGAGGAATCTCATTACCTGAAGTCATTTTTCCATAAGAATCACAAGGAAATCATCCCTAAATCATATCCTATATTTCAGAAGAAGCGTAAGGAAATTGCACAACATGTTTCATTTGTTGTAGTCTTGAGCATTATTTTCTGTTGTCTTTTCCTTGACTTGTGTATCAAGCCACCAAATGTGATGGTCCAAAGTGTTTCCATATGGGACTCCTTGCTAGGGCTTTTTGGTTTTATGGCGTTTATTTGGGCCGTTGTAGTCATGATTCTTGTTGGTGTACCATTCATCCGTGTGCAGAGTGTTGTACTTGTCTTCTGGGCCATTTTGATGCATCTTAAATCAGAGTAATGTTGGCAACACTTGTTTTAACACACTATTTTTAACATCAACTTTTTTATTGGATGAAATATATGTGGGTCGCACCAATTGGGAATAGGTTCAACATAAATTGGCTGGAATCATATGTATTAAACCAATAAGAGAGTATGTGTCTAAAAGAGTGTGTTGAAACAAGTGTTGAAAACGCAGTGGAAAAGTTTAGACAATGTTGGAGTTAAATGAGCAAAATTTTCATTTATGTGCTTGTGTTTCATGTTGTAATATGTGATTGTAATATATTGTTGTAATAACTTGCCTTGGGAGCACTAGTGTGACGTATTGCTGTTGAATACCAAACTTGCTATTTTAATTAATTAACTGTGACAGTTCATGTTCAATTGGATTGATAAATTTTATTGGAGTTAGTATTCACATTTGCAATCTAGTAGTGCCAAACTACTTCATTTGTCATATCTTCAATTTGAAACTTTGGGACATCGCAAATTCTTGCTACAACTAAAGATATTTTTGGAATGGCAGAGCATATATTTTGAATTTCTCATTCCAGAAAGCTTTGAAAGTTTTTAAGAGAATATGAATTAAAACTTGAATCTCGCAACGTGTTTGAATTTCGCACAGGTTCCAAAATCTCATGGACGACTACGTAACCTGTTAGTTCAAACCTAAGAATGAATTAAGACGAAATGTGATTTCTCCTACCATATATGTGACCACGAACAAATGTTTTTGAAAAATATTTCACTCATAGTAGTCTTTAATTTGTACTTTACAATTTCAATGTAGTTTGTCTCAATTATCAGTTTATCATCCTTGTTGGCTTTTTTTCGATGCATATTGCCGACGGAGATTTCTTCCATTTAAAGAATTATGCATTTTCAGGAATTAATTGATTTTGACTATCGATTGGCCACATTACATTTTGGCCATACCATTTTTACATAAGCTTCACTATTGAGTTTAGATCAGATGATCAAGATCGATAAATGCATCATGAATTTACTCTTTAGAATGCAAATACGCTTATTGTGTGTCTATTGTCTGGACAGTTTGTTTGATGTTTATTAAAAAATAAAAAAATCACAAGAAATTGTGTGTTCAGAAAGAAAGAAAAATGCAAACCAACTAACCAACTTCAAAAGCACAAAAACAAAGAAAAAAGATAGTTAAGTTGAAGTTTACTTGAAGATTGTTCGGTACGTCATTCACCTCCAGATTTTTTTTTATAATGTATTTAAGTTCATTCATAAAATCACTAACATTGGTTTCCAGTTATTATTGTAAGATGTCAATTATGGTTATTATGGAAAATGTGAAATACTTTATTTGAATTTTATTTAAAATAATAGATTCTCATAAGACGATGTGTAACATATAATTTCATGTAAACATCGTCTTATGAGAATCTATTATTTTGTCACTTCATTAATTTTACAATACAATTACAATGTTGATCGATGTGAAAAAGTTTTAGTATCCTCTCTGTTCCTCCTTCTTACCTTTTATTCACTGCAGAATGATTTGGTACATGCTTCTGTAGAGTGCCCAATAAGCCATTATATGGAGCTTACCTGTGTGAACAAAACAATGAACCCTTTCTTCACTTCAAATTTACACAGCCATTAGCCAATAATGGAAAAATGACTTCACAAATGCTGGACAACAACTTCACTAGTTGTAAATTTATATACTATATCAATAAAAACAACACACACACACAGGTGTGACAATGGGATAAAAACACTATAAAAACACATGTATAAACACAATTGGATATCTTTAAACCAGAGGACCTCCAAATCTATAAAAACCATTACCAACTAGAAGGAAAACACACAAGGGCATGTATAGTCATTTTTCTCAAATTTAATTTCAATTTACAAAGCTAGTAAGCGTACAAAATATAATTAATCCATAATCATGTGTACACATCAAGATTTACAAATTTGTATTTTTTTCCAATCGAATAAGACTATTTCAAAAATCCAATGACGTAAAAAGGAGAAATTCAGAGTTAAACCTTTAAAAGCAAGAATAGAAAACTCATTTTAATGAAAAAGGATCATAATGAGAGTTCCAAGAGACAACTCCATCTCATTGATAGCTCTTTCATCTTATGAGAGGTCTTTCCCTTAGCAGTAGCTCCATCTAACCGTATCTCTTTTCTCTCGACTAAAAAAACATAAGATATTTCTCAGTTAGGGAGTCTACATCCCATTGATAGCCATCTTCTCATAATGGCGGCCATTCCATAAGGGTGACTCAATCTAATGAGTAACTCTTCCTAATTGACTTTACATAACGAGGTGTTCCTAAGTCGTCATTATTATAGTTGTGATTGTCAAAACACATCTCTAAAACCATGTTTCACAACATATTGAAACTTATGTCAAAATAAATATGGTCAAAACTCAATTTTATATCCTATACTTTATAAATCATAAGTAAGCAAAAAAAAAAAAAAAACAAAGACAAAACTTAGGTGCATTTCCTTAGGTGCCTTTCAATTTCCCTTTGTGAGGAAATTGAAAGGATGATGAATTCATTTCATTGGGGGTTCTGAGAAGAACGGCCGACGCGGTATTAACTAATGTGGTGGTAAAAGCTCACTTAGAACAAAAGTCTTGTGGCCTTGGTTTCCACAACATGTAAGCTTTTTCTATGCTCGGTAACAAAGTTGAAAACTCTTAACCGACTCTACCTCCTTACTTACTCATATCCTCAAAGCCAAATATTTTATGCAAAGGAAATTCTTAGATGCCTCTCTTGACCATAATCCAAGCTATAATTGAAGGAGTCTTTGGAGTACTTAACACTTGCTTAATTTGGGGAACGTATGGAAGATTAGTGATGGCACTAATATTAACGTTTCAAGTATGCCATGGATCCACAACCTTCCCTCACTAAAGCCTTCCACTAATATGCCTTTACATTATGAAGACCACGCGGTTTCTCACCTCATGAATATAGGTGTATGAATTCTTGGAACCGTATGCTTGTGCAATCTTTATCCAATCACTTTGATGCTACAACCATACTTGCGACACCTCTCTACTCCCGTCAAAGTGAGGATACTCTATTTGGAAGGTTTTGGTAGATAGCTCTTACTTAGTCAAAACAGCCTGCTGTCTATATATGGACCTTCTTGCTTCCACGACAATCATAACTGGATGACATCATGGAACCTCAAAGTTCCCCCATGATTTCGGTCATTGCTTTGGTGTCTTGCTCATCAATGTTGACCAACTCAAGAAGATTTTTTGTGCATTCACATGTCTCTTGCGAGATTTTGGTGAAAACTCATATGCACACATTTTTTGTTCGTCCAAAGGCTGCAAAATATTATGAGAATATTGGAATGGGAAACTTGATCCGTGATTTACTTCTCACAGCCGATAATTTTATAACTACATCTTTTGATATTTTTGACAGATTTCCATCACACCAACAACTCCTAGGCGCAATCAGTGGCGGGGCCTGGATTATTACAAAGCTGGGCAAAAAAAATTTGCAACACATTTACAGATGTTTTCATAAGAAATTGCAAGCAAATAATAAAAAAATCTAAAGAAATTGCCCAATTTATAGGGGTTTATATAAGAAATTCAGAGGAATTTACATAAGAAATTACAAAAAATTTGGACTGGAGCCCAGGTGCGTGCTCGGGGTCACCGGGCGGTGAAACCGTCATGGGCCGCAATGCTTATGTGGAGTATATGGAAAAATCACAACACCAAGTTATGGAAAGCATCCGAGTCATCTTCCACTTTAATCATCCCTTGCGGAAAAAGACACTCTACAAGAATGGAGTTGTATGCAAAGAGCAAAGCTTCAAGTGCAAAATCAGGTGCTTACCTCCTCTTGGGTGAAACCGTCATTTGGTACAATAAAATGTAACACATATGCAACTTGTTCAATAACAACTCTATCATAGGATATGGAATGTGTTTTAGAAACTCTTTTAGACATTTATCGCTTGGTAAATCAAGTTACTTACTCTCATATGCCTCTATTCCAGTAGTTGAAGCCATCACTTTACTATAATCTATCAAAATGGCAATTTTAAATGGAATGCATCATATCTGGTTTGAACATATTGCAAGTCTCATGATGATCCCCTTTCTGAGTCTACTGTTTCCTATGCTGAGTTTAGAGATCTTGTATCTCAATGTTGAATTACTTTGTTGGTAATTCTGACTTTGTAGTGTTGTTTGTAAAGAGGCAATCTAATAGGGTTGTTCACAATATTGTTAGAGCATCCTTATCTCATTGTAGTCTCTATGTTTTCTATAATCTACCGTCTATTATGTACTCTTTGATTATGAATGAAATGCACTAAGTTTACTTTTGCTCAACAAAAATAAAAAACTTTGAAAAAATTATAAATTTAAGGAAATCATGGTTAATTTAAGAATCATACAAAAAACAACTAAGAAAATGCACCTAGGTTTTTCACTTTCAATAAATACTTTAACATAAAAAATAAGCAAAATATCAATAATAACAATAATTAAAATATATGATAATGATCGTTATCAACTCATATTTGTGACAAATAATCAACTAAGTTTGCTCTCCAATCACTCCTAAAGAAGCATGCAAAGTGTTCAACGTCATATCTGAACATCAATAATATTTTCTCAAGATTTAAAAACTCATTCTACATTTTCTCTAACTATAGTTAATCACAAAATCCCCTTATTATCTATTCTAACCTCTAAAATAATTTCTAAACAGCTTACACATGTCTTAATATGCATTATTTAAATTGTAAGTTGATATATATACCTGAAAAAGTCTCAATGAGCAACTTTTAAGCGATGTGTAATCTTCTCATTCCTATGAGCATTAGCACTAATTCCAAAATTCTACCCAAAGTACTTGTACTATGAGATAACTTTGCTTAATTGTGTAATTGGTCTCAAGAGTGCATGATTTATGTAAATGATCTTATATCAACTTACAATATATTATTAATAATAGTTGTGGTGGTGATAGGCGGCCAGCTGCCAAAAACAATGTAAACCAACCAAACAATATATATACACTACTAGTAGTTTCACACATGAAATTGTTTAGTGCATAAAGCAAAGGAAAGATAGAGTATAAGTCCTATTTATAAAAAATATTTGGATCAACAAAAATTGATGTAATTTGGTCTAAATACATTAACTTTTGTTGACAAATGTCTCTTATAAATAGAAAAGTTATTTACATGATCATCATCACCTCCACGTTTAAATCACCATCATATCCTCAGTTCCATCCTTGTAAAACCTCTGACAAACCATCAAAATTAACATCAACATCTTCAAATTTTGGTTTCCCTTTAGATAGAAACCTCCAGCTCAAGTAAGCTAATAGTAATGTCAGTATCCCACAAATAAGGGAAAGCCCAACGGCCCCTAAAGTTGCAAACCAAATTAGAGGCAGCTTGAACAATCCACAATCAACACCAATCTTTGAAGCCTTGCGAACCAGCTCGGGAAAGTAAAAAAGGGGTGCAGAAATTAATAGTAGCATAAAGAAAATCTGCAGTCCAGGTTGTAGTGGAACAACCAACATCAATGTCCGAAAATAACACAACATGAACTTTGTTATATGCGTCATTTCTGGAAAGAATGCTTCAAATGCTTCCCCAAATGGAAGTACTAGTGATTGTGGTGGTGCTTTAGTTGTTTTTCCCAATTGAAAATATTCAAATGGAGCGGTTGTGTTTTTTGCTTGATAACCAAGGAAACTGACACATACTACCAGTAAGGCCAAGTGATACTTCGGAGGAATGTTAAGCACACTGTCACGTGCATGATGTATAAAAGCCTTCCATGTCAACAATTTTTCTTTCCGTTTGGTGTTTCCTAAATTTTTCAAGTATAAAGGAAGAGCAATTTCTCTTTTTGCCTGAAGAAAAACATGAAATATCCAATCAATGTAGTTTCAGAAGAATATGGCATGGCGTCAAAACTAATTTCACGAACTCATTGAGATATCCCATGCTTTAGTTTTTCTTAAAATTAAAGGTAAAATGAAGTAATTTTGAGCAAAAAATATTATGAGTACTTCTAACTATTAGAAAAATTAGACATAGAATTATGATTAGGAAATAAATTAAATATACACATTAACACAAATAAATTGACTTTGAATAGTCTTGTAAATGTAACTCAGTTGGTAGCAACAAAAGACGTTATTTGCAGGAGTCGGAGTTCGAACTCTGGATTTCTCATTTCTCCACATCTTAAAAAATGTGTGATCTATCCGCTAGATTAATTGGCAAAAAAAAAAAGACTTTGAATAAATTTTTTGTTTTGAAAGAACTTTGAATAAAATTAAATAAAGCATAATAAAACTTATCGATCTAAATGACTAAGGCGTGCAAAGGCACTGAACTTAAAAGTATTTCGGCACCACAGATAAGTTACTCGACGCGGTTGGTCTCATAGCTAATACTCTTCATGATACACTAGTCACTTCTTTCTATCACCACATCTAAATTAACAAGGTCTCAGAAATAGCTTTTTGAATACACAAAAAACTTAATTCTCTTTATAATTTACACATAAATATTTAGAAGTATATTTTGCTTCCATAAACCTATATAGCTTAAAGTCTTTGTCACTTTGTTCTTCTCTCTTGTATAGCGTTCCCTTTTATATGGCAATAGATGAATGTTATAAGGAGTTACAAAAAACATGTAGAAGACCAAGTAAATAGCAATATGACTAAGTCAAAGGAAACTAATTAATTAATAAGTAATAAACATAATAATTAATATATTAATACTTTAAATAATAATTAAAAAATCACATATTTCAACAATTCTGCACAATTATTTATTTTAAAATTTTAAGTGTTCCTAGAAGCATGAAAAATCAATTTGACCCACTAGAATGTTTGTGAGATTATAACCTCTATGAACCTCATTCCACATATGAACCAGTGATTTCATCACTCACATTGACCTCTCGTTCAAAGTTGTTCAATGCGGTGTGGGGGATTTTGGCATTGCACCTATGCTTGAATTTCATTAGTGGTTCTAGAAAGTCTGCCCAAACTTTCATAGAAGTGGCATCATCTTCAACACTCATATAGGTAAATCTATCAAGTGTATACTAGTCAAGTACATCACTCAAATATGTGAGCTATAGATTTATTAAGAGTATAAACTCAACCTCCAACATTGTGGTATACATTATCCTACATCATATGGATGAACTCTCAAAAATAAAATGGAGTATCTCATCAAATCGACAAGTGAACATATCAATTTAATTTTTACCACAAAAAAAATTAGTTTTTGGCAAACATATTTTAACTTTACACATTTAACTCAATTAAATATTGTGAGTAAATAATATTAAACTGTCAAAAAGAATATCAATAGACAATATAATCACAACAATATTAACATATATATACACAGAAACACCAGTGAAGATATTTTATATAGATATATAGTATACTACAGAAAGTATTTACCTCAAACTATATCATTCTTTAGTACAATTATTAGTTACACTTCATTACCCTCATTAAAGTAAATATAATATATTTAGAATTATTTAATTTCGTGGTCACGTACTCAACTCAGATTTTCACAGTTGATAACACTATTATGTGAAACACACATTGATCTTTATAATCAAAATTCATTATCACCACATTCCTTGACTCCTAAGCCTAACCACGAGTCAAAACTATATATATATATATATATATATATATATATATATATATATATATATATATATATATATATATATATATATATATATATATATATATATATATATATATATATATATGCCTTGAAGAATAAACAGCATATATTCATCTAATTCAAGGAATTTCCAGTAACATTTTATTAGAAGCACTTTGTATAGGTTTTACCTGATTGTTGTAAGTAGAATTTAGGTCAGCTAGATTGCTGTCGTTCGGGTAAGAAGGTGCTCTCCACTCAATACTAACAGCATGATAAGGTTGTGAACTTGAACTGTGAATAGATGCTGAATCATAATCAGGTTTTGAACTTGATCTAGCCTTCTGTCTACTGTTTGAGATAAATAATAAGCACAGATATCAACAAATTTTTGTCAGAAATGAACTTAAGTAAGAGAATAAATACTGGTGGTCATGAATCAAAATTTTACCCAGGTAGACCAAGCTTTATTGTGGCCTTATACTGAGAAGGACTTTCCATGAATGTTGTGAGAGCAATTTCTCGTGAAGGAGAATTGTTGTTTGACATAATATAATTTTTGTGAAATTAAACAAACTAAAGAAGCACAATGGGAAACAGTGGAATTGAAAAGCTTATGCAAGAAAAAATTTCATCATGAAGAAAAAGTACTTGATTTTGTTCAAATATAATTGTTACTTCACACTACAAACAAAACAGTATAAAGAAAACGTGCACATGGTGGCGGTGGGGTTAAACAAGATTCATCGGCAAAACATTTTCACATTAGCAAAACATTTTTCTCTCTTTTTCCTCATGTTCACTCCCACCCACGCGTTTTTGGAAAATTATTTTCACATTATCAAATCTATCACTTGAGAAAGAAAGAAAGAAAGAAATAGAGAATAAGATGTGATAAATGTGAGTGAAATAAAAAGAAAATACAATGTTGAATAATGTAAGAATATAAAAGGTGTTCAAATATAATTCCTTGTTTCCACATGCACTTTTTTGTTGTAATTCTTTGATCACCAATTATCAACTGTATGTTTGGTTTCAATTTTGATTGGCTAAAATTGATTTTGTAACAAAAAAGTAGAATTGATTTATGAATATTCTCTTTCAATCATTTAAAAGTTTTTTTGTTTGGTCCATCCTTCGGTTCATAGAATAAAAGGGGCCTTAGTAATTTAGAGTTCGACCGTAAGGTAAGTATAGCCTAAGCAAAAATCGTTTAAAGGTATTACAAAAACTTTTTGGCATTCTCTTTCTTTATATACATTTTTTAATGGGTCATGCTAACATGAATAAATATTCCACAAACAATAATTATTTGTTGAGAAAAAATAATTTTCAAAATTTTAAGAAATAAATTAACATAAGTTTCGATATATAATTTCTATCTATGATGTCTTAACTTATACCATTATAGTACATATTAGCATTTATTTTTCTTAATATATGTGTGAAAACATTTACCGGCATTCATTTTGAAAATAAAAAACAAATTACAAAAAGTACAAGCCGCGTCTAGCTTCTTTAAAAAAAGTACAAACACGTGTGTGTCGGATATTCAACAAAAAAGTACCTCGAAATTTCCCTCATGTCCCACTCCCACCCACACCTTTCTTTCTTTATAGCGTATGACTTCAATTTTCTGTATGGTTTGTTGGTCATCTTAACATGTGTCTTCAAGACACATGTTAAAGATTCTACAAATAATAAATATTGATTGAAAAAAAAAAAATTTGAATAGTCAAAACATTTTTTTAATAAGTGTGGATTTGTTTTTTTTCTTATGAATTGGGATGGCGTGACTATCTTACTAGAGTGATATATTTGCACTACCAATTGATGACAATTTTGTGACAATCTGTTTTTCTCCTTTATTATTGGTTAAAAAGAATAGAGATAGAAAATAAGGAAAATGAATAAAAACACCATATAAATATGAAAGAGAAAATTGTTCAAAAATTATCACAAAATAATCGTATAAATATCATTTCTCAAACTATTAAGGCGCATGTTACCCTTTCTCTTTTGATACATGTGTAAAACATTTACAGACATTATTTTGAAGAAAAAAAAACATTACAAAAAGTACAAGACGCGTGTGTGTCGTATGTTCAAAAAAAAGTACATTCTGTATAGTTTGATTTCACACTTCAACGCATCTTTTACTTTGAATCAGTCCATGTGGTCATTTGATGTGTCGAAATCCTGTAATATCTCAGGTTCACATATATCACCCATAATCTGTTTCATCTTTTTAACTTACCAAATTCCACAGTAAAAGTTATCCTGACAAATATATTTAGAATCTCACCGTTTCATCCTCAAATCAACATTCTAAGATTCATCATTTTTCAGTGCTTGAACTTTTTCTTCAATAGCTTCGTTCAAGATTGTTAGGTAAGATAAATTATTCACATCCATTCCAATTTCCTATTCTCTTGTCCAATTTTTTTTTTTCTTTCTGGAATCATCAACCTTGAAATGTTTTGATTTAATAGAAATTTTATATGTTTATTTTTACTAGTTTTTATGTTGAAATTTATGAAACTGCTATGTGAATCTTTTCATAAACCCTAACAATATAGGATGTAGCATAATATAGCTTAGGATGTTTATTTATTGTTCTTGACTATTGTAATTGTAGAGTGATATATAAAATAAAGCTGAAGCTGTGCAATGTGTACACATTTCTTTTTCATGGATAACAGGGGGAAATTTGATAAGATGGTTAAAATATTTACGATTTATGAGTTGGAAAAATTAACTGAAGACTTCAAGTACATGCTGCAATTTGGTGGTTCTGAGAACCAAGAAATCCTCTTGTTGGATGAACTTGAAAATTCAGTGTGCAAATCTGAAAATCTTCGGCGAGTTGCTGTTGATGTTTTGAAGAAACAAATTTTCACGTGGGATGAACTACGACAAAATCAAGAGTTGATCAGAAGGAAATTGATTGATGATGAAATTTTTGATAGAGATGATTATATGTTTAAGATTTCACGCTTAGGAAATCTTAAACCCATTCATTATGGTTTGAAGCCTTCCAATATCCAGGTAAGTTGCTCAACTTATTGTTTTGTATGAGTTCTCATTCTTAATTTACCATTACCATTTTTTTTGACCGACTTTTACTATTATTCTTAGAAAGACAGATATTACAAGGAAATCCAGGACTCATTTTGATTTTTTTGTTGTTTTTAAATCCTCTCTGATCCTCCTTCTAACTTTCTATACACTGCAGAATGTTCCCTTACATACTTTTATAGAGTATCCAACAAATCATAGTAAGTTCCTTATTTGTGTTGATAAAGAGGAGCAAATAAAGAGCACTGCATGGAATTTACACAAAAATGAACCGTGTGTTTTTTACATTGAATTTACACAACCATTAGCCAAGGTTGGAAAAATGACTTCACAATTGCAACACAACTCCACTAGTAGTAATAATCCAAATAAGCACAAGGAAACCGTGCCAATATCATATCCTAAATTTCAGCACAAACGTAAGGAAATTGCACAATATGTTTCATTTGTTGTAATCTTGACCATTATATTTGGTTCCCTTTTCTTCGACACGTGGATCGAGCCATCCCTTATGAAGGTCCAACGTGGTCAAATATGGGTCTCCTCGCTCAGGCTTTTTGGTTTTATGGCGTTTGTTTGGGCCGTTGCTATAATGATTCTTGTTGGTGTACCATTCGTCAGTGTGCAGAGTGTTGTGTTTATCTTCTGGGCTATTTTGATGCATCTTAAATCTCACAACTCAATCACTGCAATGCGTGTTCAAATACTCGGAATAGTTGTCTTTGGGGTACTTGCTCGTGGAAAATTTTAGAGAATATTGGAGTTAAATCATCGAATTTTTCATCTATGTGCTTGTGTTTCAAGTTGTATTATGTGCTTGTAATGTAATATACCTTTCATTGGTAGTGCTGCTTTGCGTATTGCTGTTGGGCACTAAACTTGGTATTTTAATTAAGACAAATGCTTTGTGGTACGATACGAGAATGGACGAATGCATCACCACCGTTGGTTTATTCCACATGCACCATGATTTCCGGCCAGCACTTTGACTTTTTATAGCTAGCATTATTTCAACAACTATTTCTTGTGACAACTTATTGGACAACCAAATTAAACAAAGAAATTTAGGTAGTGACACAAAAATCAAAGTAATAGAAAGATAAAGTAGAAGGACAATGTGAGTATGAGAGAGAAAGTTGTCAAAGTTATCAAAAAATGGTTGTTCAAATATCATTTCTCTTATCTAATTGGCTAGTTAATAGATTCGTGTGTAACCCGCTAAAAAGTTGTGGAGCCAAATAGCATGCTGGCTACAACTAAAGATTTTTTTTTAGAATGCTACAGCATATTGAGAAATGATATTTGTACAACCACTTTGTAACAACTTTTTGACAACCTTCTCTCTCATACTCACATTATACTCTTATTCTCTCTCTTCTTTTTTCTCTCTCTATTGTTTTTTAACCAATAAAAGGAGAGAAAAGGAAAGTTGTCATCAAAGTTGTCTTAAATAGTTGTTCAAATATCACTACAACATATTTGGGTTAAATTTTCTTATCCGAAATTCGAAGTTTCTCGAAGAAAAATGTCCCGATAACATCACAAAGGTAGATCTACTAGTATTATTTTGATTTCTATAAAAAAAAATTTTTTAAAGAAACTTTATTATGAATGGATTAGGGATGATTGTGCAAAAAAAGTAAATAAATTCAAATAATTGATAAAGTTTCATTTTCTTAGTTCGTATAGGCAACAATTTAAGTTGAATGGAACCTGACTCAATGACACCACTGGACGGACGCGGTTTCCATTAACCAACATAATGATTGTGTTGAAAATTGAGAATTTTTTACTTTAAATAACCCATTTTTAGAAAATATATACCTAACTACCCTACATTGAAAAATATATACCAAAATACCATACTTTTGGGGTGTAAGCGGGACCGTTCCTATAAAATAGGAGGCTCGTTTTTTTTTTTTAAAATAGACCACAATAAAATCAAAACGCAATTCTTTTTGTGTAGCTAAGCTTCATTAAAAAATCATAATCAGAAAAACTTTTAAACATGAAACAAAACAAAATAAAATTAAGTGAAAGAGAGGTGAAATTTACCTAACACTGTCGTTTGGAATGTCACTCCTACGTCGTAGGAAAGGGGAAAACCAATAGTTTATGCGAAAAAGAAATAATTGTGATTCTTTCAATGGAGGTGAGTATTATAATTTTTTTGAGGCCCATAGTTTTTAGAGGCTCGGTTAGGTAGCGCTTCTTGCACTCCCCAAGGTCCGGCCTTGGGTGTAACATTCCATTTTTGTAAGACATTAAATTTTTGCAGTGAAAATTCAATATTTTTTTTAGTAATATATACAATATAGCATTAATGAGTATTAGCTTGAAAATATGTATTACATGTGGTATATTTGACAACTCAAAATATGAGGTTTCATTATTTATCTTTATAAAAATATGCAACATTTAGTAACTAAAACCTATTAATTAATTTAGAAGTAATATGACATAAGATAAGGCACGTAAGTACATTCACTAAAGAGTAGAATTCTCCACTAATGAACTAATAATAAGCACATGCACAGTGGCGGAGTCAGAAAAAAGGCTTGAGTGGACCACTAAATTATGAAGTTTTTTTTTTTTAAAAAAAAGTACAAATGTTAATTGAAACAAGTTTTAGTTGAGAGACAATGTAAGGGAGGTTTGGAAACCCCCACATATTCGAAGGTATATAAACCTCCGCTAACCAGCCAAACATAGATGTGACAAAAATTATGTATACTACTTGTGGAAACGCCGAAATCTAAACACTACTAAAAAAACAGCGTTTTCAGACGGAATTTTCGGACGGATGAGTTTTTGTCTGAATTTTTCGGACGGATTTGGGACAGTTTTTAAGGAGCGTAATTTTCGTCCCAAATCCGTCCCAAAATCGTGTGAAATTTTTATGACATGTTCAAGCAAGGTTTTTTCCCACAAATTTCGCACGAATTTCGTTAAAAAAACAAATCCGTCCCAAATCCGTGTGAAATATTGAGACGGATTTCGGACGGCCAATATTTTTACTTTTGTTTTTATAATTAATAAGCCTACAAAGCTTGAAGAACAATTTCATTTGAGCGGATGAATTTCCCCCTTTGATATTTTCATCAAAATTGAAAGCCAAAAATTTCCCCCTTCAATGAATTTCCCTCTTCATCTTTTCATAAAAAACTAAACCTAATATTACCTTTTCATCTTTTTCTCTCTTTTCACTTGAACTCAAAAGAACACCAACCCTAAACCCAACAATAAAATTTCCCCTTTTCATTGAAATCAAAATCAAAATCAAAATCAATTGAAATCGAACCTCATTAGTGAAGTTCTAGCTTTCTATTCTCACCGTGTTGTTCCTGCTCTTCTTCTCACTGTGTTGTTTCTGTTCTTGTTCTCATCGTACATAGGCATTGCTGCTGTTCCAGTTTGTGAAATCAAATCTCACTGTTATTGTTCTCATCTCATCAGGTTTGTTCGTCATCTCATTGTTCATGTTCATTAAATCACAAATGGGTCATTTTTGTATCCTCTGAATATGGGTCACTTTTTTTGTTCATTGAATCCCTCGTCGAACCATTTCTCTGAATATGGGTCGTTTTTTATTTCTATAAAAAATTGGGATTAAGAACAATGAAAACAATTTTCTGGATAATAACAATGACCGTATGTGTTTGATTTAAACAATGTTTAGTGTTAGCTCATGAAATTGTTTTTTGTTTTTTGTTTTTGTTGGATAAATTGGTTTAGTTTTCTTAGATTAAAGTTGGATTTGAATCAACTAAAATTGAACCCCATCAGTTAAGTTTCAGCTTTTTTGTTCACATGTTTTTACTCATGTTTTTTTTTGTTCTCTGAATTGCTTTTGTTCTCAAATGGGCCGCTTTAGAAACCATGTTTGTTCTTATTCTTTTGTTTTCTTGATTCTATTATGTGTTTTGGATTCTTTGAATCCATAATTGAAGCCAACAGTGAAGAAAGGTGAACCACGCGACGAAGAATCGGCTGCGACTTTGTTGTCCTCCAGTCTCAGTGGTCTTGTGATTTACACTCTTGGGTGTCTTAAGGTTTGTTCATTTTGTTGTTATCAACACCTAGAGAGGGTTTAAGTGTTTTCATTCTCTAAATACAGGTCTTTTGAATTTTTGCGTATAATTAAGTTGGTTGTTGATTGGTTATAATAACTTATTGAATCATGGGATCCAATTTCTGACAGTGATGTATTGGTTCTGCTTATCGTTTGTTATTGTTGGATTGGTGTTTCCTGTGCAATATTTGTGCTCGGCCTACAGTCTTTAGTGTAAATTTGTCTTTAAAAAAACAATTGATTAAAGGATAGGAAGTGCTCAGATTATTGTGGCAGTGTGTTTGTTCGGCACATGAGTTTACACAAGGCAGGGACACTGCTATTTGTTTAGGCGTGTCTTGTTTTTCTGGTATAGACTTTAAGCTTTATGTTGTTTCAGTTTTAGTGGTGGGGGACTGGTATGCCAATTGCTTTACCTGCTCTTAGAAGCTTGCTAGTTGTATTTTGTACTGTCCAAAAAATAGTTTGATTTCTTCTATCATTTAATAAAGGGAAAATTACACTAACCTCCCTTGAGATATGTCAAAATGTCGCTCACACCCCCTTTAGTTTTCTAAAAGCACTCATCTCTCCTCATTTTAACATTCTGAAGTTTCCATTTGAGGAATAACGAAGAACATGGATGCTCTTGCAGCTCTTCACAAATAACATAGTCTGTGAGCTTATTTTAGTGCAATTGGTGATTCCTTTTAATTTTATATAACAAAAAAGTGCTTTTGTTTTTCATTTTTCTTTTGATGCAGAAAGTGCTTTTGTTTGTGACTTTCAATAAACATATCTCAGTTTCATTGATAATGGCTTTCAAATAATACCTTATTATTTCGCAGTGCTTTTGACACTATATCATATATTTATTAGTTGCAGCCACATTGATATTTACAATTTCACATTACAGGGGAGACTTTTAGAAATGCGAAAGAGATTTGTCTCCACACAACCATCAAGTTTTTTTGCTTGTTTTCATGAGTTTTGATTCAGCTGGTATGTTCAAACGTGTTATGTTTTGATGATAAAAACATAGCAATGTGCATATTAAACATGGTATATAACATATTCTATTTTTATTTTTTTAAACCATACAATATATTCTATTATCATATCCATATATATGCTAGGCATAAAGCATGAGTGAATACTTTAATATATTCACGAATACTATAATATATTCAGGCATGTTGTGTTTTTCAGCCCCTGGTAGTTGTATTTTGTACTGTCATGCGTGTGCTCATTTTTTGTGAGCTGCATGCTTGAATAACAACACATTATGAACATTCTTGTAAGATCTAGGACATCATTAAAACTAGGCTTGTTTAAAGTTCAGATTTTGGGATCCCAAAATCCCTATTTTGGGATTCACATGGGGAGAGTTCTTTAAGCTCATGTAATAGAAATACAAATAACATGAACAGAACCTAAACACAGTTCTTGAAGGACTTGTACATTTGATATATTGAAGGACCTGCACATAGCCTAAATGCAGTTGTATTGTGTCCATTGCGCATAGAGCGTAATTATTTTTCTAGTTTTTTTCTAATCCTATTATGCTTAGCTATTTCCATAGTTTTGACTTGTTTATCATCAATGCTTGTAGTGTGAGTGTGTTTGGAGCCTCAACCTTGTGAAAAAGATGACACCATATGAGGAGGAGCGGGAAAAAAGATGAGTTTGGCCTAGCTGGGTTTATGAATTATGTGTTTGATTGCTGCTGTCTTGTATTTGACTTTGTCTTGGAATTTCCTTTTGGTTGGAGTTATGTTTCCAAACCTCTTTACCTTATTTTTTTGGCTATTTACTTTTTGAGGGCAGTTGTTGTCGCCCATGTCCTTGCTAGTGCACTTGAGTAATGAGTAATGAACAATTTAGTCATGTTATTTTGTGATATATTGTGCTAGAACATTGAGCACATATATTAATCTAGTTTGTAAAATTTTGTGTCAGACAATGAGCATTTGGTTACTCTTGAATTATTATTTATTTTTATTTAAATATAGTATGTATTATTTAATATAAATTTTACGGATTTGAATTTAAAGCAAATTAAATTATTAGTTTTTTGGCAATTTTATCGCAAATAAGCCCATAATTCCGTTTGAAAATCGTTGGAATAATTAATTTAAATCCGTCCGAAAATCGTAGGAAATTTTAACTTAATTCAGTTCGAAGTCTGTAGGAAATTTTAACTTAATTCCGTCCGAAATCCGTAGGAAGTTAAATTTAATTCCGTCCGAAATCCGTCTGAATTTTAGTCCAATACAAACCGTGCGAAATCCGTCTGAAAGATTTTTGGGACGGAAATTCGGACGAAAATATTATTTGCGACGCGGTCTTTTCGGACAACGCCCTATCTGTCCGAATTCCGTCCGAAAACACATTTCCGTCCGAATTCCGTGGGAATTGTCCGTAAATTCCGTCCCAAAACCGTCCGAAATTTCGTCCGAAAATGACCTTTTTTTAGTAGTGAAAACCGTTGAAAAATTGTTTAAAATCTCACAAAATTGATCTATGATTTTTTTTTTGTGGCAGGACCACTATATCGCTTTACAGTGATTTGGATGTGCTGAATACAAAAAACATCGTGAAATTGTTTAAAATCTCGCATAATAGACCTATAATTGTTAATTTTTTAATTTCTCCAAGTGGGGCGTGGCCCCCCAGCCTATAAAGGGCTCCACCCCTGCAAATGCATGCATGAACTAATGATATAGTAACTAGATTCATGGATTAGGACAAAAAATATACTCCCTCTGTTTTAAAATGAATGTCGTTTTAAGATTTTTACACACATATTAAGAAATGCATTAATTAAAAGAAAGAGAGATGTCTAGACCAAAAAAAAAAGATGTTATTTTACCAAATTATCCTAATCAGCCATTGGTTTGTTTTTCATTAAAGAAAAAATAATACTTTGGAAGTAATGCATATAGTATTAGAGAAATGATATTTGTACAACCATTTCCCAACAACTTTTTGACAACTTTCTCTCTCATACTCACAATATGTTTTTATTCTCTCTCTTACTTTTTCTCTCTCTCTTTTATTTTCAACCAATAGAAATAGAGGAAAATGAAGTTGTCATGAAAGTTGTCTATTAATGGTTGTTCATATATCATTGCTCTTCTTATAATATGTTGAATTTTTCTGGAAAATTTTGTTGAATAATATGAATTCTACATATAAGTTTACTTTAAAAGTGGGACCAAAAGTGAAGATTGAAAATTTTATAGGGACTAAAAGTTGAAGGAAAATTTTAGAGGAACTAAAACGAAAAGTTGACATATTTATAGGGACCAAAAACATATTTAACCCTTAATACTATGAGCAATAGGGACGAAAAGTTGACATATTTATAGGGAAATGGTTGTACAAATATCATTTCTCTTATAAGAATTACTCCAAAAAAAATTCAGAATTTTTTAACAAAACATGAATTTAATAGGGACTAAAAGTTGAAGTAAACTCATATGTAGAATTTATATGTTTTAAGGTTAAAAATTCATATTTAATTTGTGTTTTGTTAAAAAATTTTAATTTTTTTTAGGAATTTTTTTTAGAATATTTTACACATTTCTGCACAATTTCATTAAAAAATACAAAAATTAAATTAAAAATAGGGACCAAAAGTAGTGATTGAAAATTTTATAGGGACCAAAAATTGAAGGAAAATTTTAGAGGGACTAAAACGAAAAATTGACATATTTATAGGGACCAAAAACATATTTAACCCTAGTATTAATTGAAGGGTACAATTGAAAAGAAAAGGTTATTATTGCATTGGAAACTAAAAGTGACATTAATTTTGAAACAATTTTTTTTGCTAAAACGACACTCATTTTAAAATGGAGGAAGTATATTAATTAAGCACATGTGTAATGAATTCATCCAATAATAAATCTGACTTTATCTTAGTAAATACATGACTAACTTAATTGAGTGCCACATTGCACTAACTTTAACCATGAGATTAACTTCTTACTCTTCCACTTTCACTATAAATACCTACACTCTTTGCTCAAGTTACTCACAAGCAAACCAAAAACATTCCACTATACACAAGCTAGTAACTAAATAATTAGTCACCTTCTTTAACCTCCTAAACTAATATCATCTTCTAGCTTCCATTTCATCACTCTAAAGTAAAAATATTAAATTGTGCATCCCACTAGTAGATCCTAAAGGTGAAGTTTTCTCATATTCACTGCACATTCTATTTATGTTTTTATTTTCTTTAGGGAAAAACTCATTTTTATGAAATTTTGTATATATTTAGATTTGAGAAGATTTTTATAATTTTCAATAAGAAGAGAAACTATCAAGGTAGGGGGGGGGGGGGGGGGGGGGGGGGGGGGTGAGGAATCTCAACAATGGTAGTATGGTAGAATCAATTGAGCCAAGAGTGGCCCGAACTCTTTTAAATTTTTATATGTCTTTTACATTGTGCATTAATCATGAATTAATTTTATTTATGATATTTATATGTGTGTTTTGCTATAAATGTTTGTGTATAACTACAAATATTATAGCCAGATTACTAAATATGTGTGTAGTTAAAGTTAAATTTCTTGTACTATAGGCATGTTGGCATAATATTTCCCGAAACTGAATAGTTATAACTAGCACGAGGAATATAATGATTTCAGAATATGTGTAGTGATAATCAATAAGAGGTCTTCAAAGGCATCTTGACATGATATTGTCTGAGAATGTGCAGCGCTTGCCTAGCACTCCCTCCGTTCCTTTTTATAAGGAACAAAAATGAGAATTATTTTGGTCCTTTTTATAAGAAATATGAACTAATTTTCAACATTTCCACCATGGTGCTATTGCTACTATACCTTATTCATTTGTACTGAAGTTTTATTTTGGTTGTTTATTTGTACTAAAGTTATTGTATATTCTTTGTTTTTCCATGGTGAAGGAAATCTTTCCTCTTTTCACTACATATATGATGCTTATCTATGAAAAGATATTTCTTATTTCTATTACCACTATCTCTATATACACCTATCTATTCTATTCTTTATTATATTAATATCTTTGTAATCGAACCTTGGGTTATTCCTAAGCTTCTATCGTGTTAATGTGTCATCATCCTTTATAGAAGCTTTTCATCTTTCATTAAACATGATGGTTAAAATAAATTAAAAACAAAATTCTATATTATACCATTTTAAATGTCCACTCGTGTTTTATTTCATTAGTGGACCAATCAATATGAATATATTGCTTGAAATTGGATGAAGGAAAAAAACAGAACTTAGGTATAATGATATGTATAGTGCCTGTAACATTCCAAACTGCTTTAAGCATTGTT
Organism: Medicago sativa; assembly: GCF_051527215.1. NCBI lineage: Eukaryota > Viridiplantae > Streptophyta > Magnoliopsida > Fabales > Fabaceae > Medicago > Medicago sativa. Next base: position 79,625,136 of record NC_140755.1, on the reverse strand, counting down.
GACTGATCCTACAAACCAACATGAGTTTTTTCAGCGTGTTTTATTCTCACTAGCACGTTTACCGGGAAACTTTCCGGTAAGTCACTGAATATATTGCTTGACATTGGAAGGAGGAAAAAAACAGAACTTAGTTATAATGATATGTATAGTGCCTGTAACATTCCAGACTGCTTTAAGCATTGTCGACTGATCGTACAAACCAAAAAGAGTTTTTTCAGCGTGTTTTGTCCTCACTAGCACGCTTAACTGTGGAGTTCTTATGGAATGAGCTACCAAAAATAAGATGCATCTTGTTGATATAGGTAGTACCAAACAATTCTTATAAGCCTTCCTTCAACCATGCAGTCCCATACCTGCATGGTCTCGAGATCCCTCTCATTCCGATGCGATTCGGTTCGTCTAGAAGCTGTCGGGAGCCGCTCATTGTCGTGCCTTGTGTACCGGCGACCACTCCCCGCCCTCGTCAACCTTGGGTGTTATACGGTAATAGTTAATTGGTTACCTACCTGCAAAAATCACTTTATGCACTACATAATCACTTATTTTGCATCAGAACTTCCCAAACAGCTTATTTCAACACTAGTGCATCAAAAATCATATAATCACTTGGGGAACTTAATTCTAACACTTATATCATAAGAATCATAATTTTCTCAGAAGGCAAAAATCATAAACTACCCATGGTGGGGACTAACTAGAGAAACTCACCTCAACCTATGGTGAATTTTGACAGTTGTATCAAGTTATCAGTTGTACAAACTTGCATTGTTGGTTATATTCATTCGGTCAAAATTATGCTGTAATTTTAATGTATCCAGTACTAAGTTAACGCACATGCTAAATATTCTAGATAAATTTAGTGTAGGTGTTACAAATGATATCAGAGCAGACCTCTCCCAGTACGGTGTGGTTTGGGGACGAACCAAGCAGAAGCTGGTGGGCATGTAACACCCAAGGCTGACGAGGGCAGGGAGTGGTCGCCGGTGCATAAGGCACGACAATGAGCGGCTCCCGACAACTTCTAGACGAACCGAATCACACCAGAATGAGAGGGATCCCGAGGCCGTGCAGGTATGAGACTGCTTGGTTGAAGGAAGACTTATAAGAATTGTTTGGTACTACCTATATCAACAAGATGCATCTTCTTTTTAGTAGCTCATTCCATAAGAACTCCACAGTTAAGCATGCTTGACTTGAAATATAATCTTTGGATGGGTGACCTACTGGGAAGTTTCCCGGTAAGCGTGCGAGTAAGGACAAAACACACAGAAAAGACTCGTGTTGGTTTGTAGGGTCAATCGAGAATGGTTAAAGTCGTCTGGGATGTTACAGTGTTAATTCATTGACTTGCAATTGCTAAGTTAGAAACATAGTAAATTATTTATGGTACAATTTTTTTTCGTTGGTAACCAAGAAGTTCCTCTCAAGAAAAGCATGAAAGTTCAATGGCAATTGATGGGTCACGAGTAACGTAAATTATTAATGATATGATACAGTTTTTTTTCTTTCACTTGAATGCAATTTTTTTATCAAGGGATGAAAAATGGAAAGTTCACTCTTCATTTTTTCATGAGACCTTTCATTTTATACCTTTTAGGTTCACATATTTACTGCACTAATTGAAAACCAAATGTTGTGATTCTTTAATGCAGTGTTCTATTTTTTGTTCCCCACCTATCTACCCTCCCTTCTTAACCTGTTGTGGTATCCTTGTAGAAATCCAAAGGTAAGCGATCATGAATACCTTCATATGGTTAACTCTGTGTCAGGTAAGGCAACATTCTTTTCAAGAACTATGAAGTAGCGTTTGTGGTAGTGACAATATAACTTACATCTATTGTAGAATCTAAAAAAATTCTTATCTTTCTTATTCTATCTAAGTATTACAATGTATAGACATTCATATGGCTGAAGAGATATACAAATCATCTTTATAAAGTTTAACAAAAATTGTAGTTTGGATTTCATTATATATTGTGTCACGGGCAAAGATAAATCACATGTTGGATTTTTGTTCTATGTTTTGTTTGTAGTGTTTGTCATATATTGTTCTAATAGATTTTTTCTATGCTATAAATGAAGAACAAGTATGTAATTTATGGAGTTTTTTATTGGAGTCTTTTTTTTTTGTTGCCCATATGTACATCAATTAATTTTCCTTCTTAAAGCTTCCAGCTTGAATCAGAAGACAAAAGGCGGAATTTTGTATTCCCTGTCAAAGTTCATCACTAATTTAATTGCAAGTTTTTGTCAAATCTTATGTCTAACTTTGTAACAAGTGGAATATGTAAATGTATTACATGAAATCATAGATCACAAATGAGTAAATGTTCAGAAAGGACACAAAGATAACTCAGCCCTCAATTCTATTTTAATCTGACGATACAAAGCTTAGTTTTAATTACTACTCCTGGGTATCTTTCCTTCTAATTCAGGTTTCAAGCATCTCTACATTATTTATCACCAAAAATTTAAATAGCTTCGTTATATATCACCAACCGATATTTGTCAATACAATTTTCCCATGCATATGTATTGTTTCTTTTGTTTGGGTTAGAGGGATGGATTTATGCAATTCAATAGCCAAAATAATACCTTCTACATGGGTCTAATGTCATCAATTTCACTACGGTTTTTGTTTCATTTTACTATTAAATAATTTCATCAATTTTCTTCTATTCATGTTTAGAACCTTTTTTACAATGGAATGATGGGATAAATGTGCCTATGATGAAATACGATATATCTTTTTTGAAAAAAATATAATTTATAAAGCATATGAATCGTTTTAAGAACCACAAAAAAAAAATTATTAATTGTCATGAATATTTTTTTAACAAATCTACAGTATAAATCAATACAAATTCTCATACTTCGGAAATATCATATTTTTTGAAAATATAAATTGATATGATCATACTTACCATGATATGAAAAATATGATTGTTCACTTTCTTTGGGTTAGGAAGCTTGGAGGAGAATGGAGGAGGTTGTTTATCCTTTGGAAATAACCCTCATCCATTGGATGACTAGGATATATTTCTTTTGAGTAATGATATTTTGACATCCATTTGATGACAACTTTGTTTTTCTCACTTCTTATTAGTCAAAAACAATGGAAAGAGAAAAAGGAAGAGAGAGAATAACAACATCATGTGAGTATAAGAGAGAAAGTTGTCCAAAAGTTATCAAAAAGTGATTGTCAAAATATCATTTCTCATTTCTTTTTAAGTTTCTCTTTGTAATTTTCTATAGCATTACTTTTTGTTATCTTAATTTTTTATTTATCATTTCTGTGTTCTTACAAGAACTAATATCAAGCAACATTGAAAATGTATGATGAAGATTATGCTATATAGCATATCTCCTATATCAAAAAAGTGCTCATAGGAACTAAGTTCATTTGTGGGACAATAACGGTTAGAATGAGTCTCAAGTTCATCAAATGTCACACTGTTCTCAATTTCCAAATAGAAAAAAAAAATGAAAAAATTATTTTATTTTTGAGGGACAAAAATCTAAAGACATGTTATTATAAAATTTGTGCAACAAATTATTAAAGATTTTTTAATTGTAATCCACTATTTTTTTAATTAAAATATATATTGAAAAATACATTGAGGTTTAAATAGGACAAGACTAATTCGATTGCACTTCTATTGATTTCTATATAAAGATGAATGACTCATTATGTCAATAGCAATGTTATATCTAACTCATTATATTCTATATTCACTCGACGAGAAAAAAAATTTTAAATTATTTTTAAAGTCAGTTTTTAGTATCAAAGAACAATTCAACACTAAGAGTGTATTAAAAACATTCTAATCAAACCCGTGGGACGCACGGGTTATATACCTAATTGTGAATAGTATTGTATAATATATGCAATTAGAACTTGCACATCAAACACATTGTGATCGTAACCAAAAAAAAAAAAAAACACATTGTGATCTATCATGTCATAAAAGCTTCAAACCAAACCATTTGCAAACTCTAAAAGCTTCAAATCAAAAGCGCCAAAAAACTAGAGAGAGATAGAGAGAGAGAGATATTGTAGTTTTACACGATCAACGCCATAATGTGCTCAGTTTCATCCTTCTAAAACTTCGGCCAAGCCATTTAGACTACCATCCACATCTTTAACTACAACTCTTGGGTTCCCATTAGATAATCTAAACCTCATGTAGAAGATAAGCATAGTCGCTGCCAGACAGATAATGGAAATCCCAACGGCTCCCAAACTTGTAAACCAAATCGGAGCCAGCTTAAATGATCCACAAGTAACACCAGCCCTTGAAGAGTTGCGAAAAAGGTCGGGAAAGTAAGTGAAAGGGATAAGAACCCATAGTAGCAGACAAACAATCTGCACTGCAGGGTGCAGGGGACAAATCAATGTCAAACATAGGATATAACACAATATGAACTTTGTCATATCTGTCATTTCAGGGAAAAATGCATCGTATGATTCCCCCCATGTAAGCATCATTGGCTGTGGTGGTGCCTCAGTTGTTTTTTCCAGCAATTGGAAATACTGATATGGGGCAGTTGTGTTTTTCATTTGAGAAGTGAAGTAACTTCCAGATAGCAGCAGTAAGCCCCAATTATAGGTTGGGGGAATGTTCAACACACTGTCACGTAGGTAACGCATAAATCCGGGTGAAGTGTCTCTTAAATCCGGGCGACTGAATATAGGAAGACCAGATTCTCTGTTTGCCTAAAAGAAAAGAAGGAAATATCCAATCAATGTAGTTTCCAAATGATAACAGCAATGTTATATAGCACAACATGCAATCAATGAGATTAAGGGTAAAGGGCATTGAAATGAAATGTGAAGAGAAAGCAGTTTTCCGAATATGGGTGATAATGACCTAAGCTATTTGTATGGTAACGATAGACACAGGATGGTTAATATTGAGTGCTAGTTAATTAAAATTTGTTAACTTAGTTTTTTTTTTTTTTTTTTTTGAATTACCTTCGTTAACTTAGTGGTTACTGTATAAAATATATTCTATACTCATTATAATCAAATTTTCTTATTTTATCAATTTCAAATAATCGATCTTTCTTTTAATTTATTTTTTCTTTGTTGGCGTCTACTATTTAACATGGTATAATGTGACGAAACAAAGAGTAAAGCAAACTCACATTCACATACTCTTCAAAATTCCAGTACAAGCGACGAGGCCATTCCGATGCTGCATACAACAAAACATTAGAAAATCCGTAAGCCTTCATCAAATACTTTGTAATTAAAACTCCATAGCTTATGAAAATGGGGTCTAACAGTCTAACACTAACTACATATTTAAAACTTTTGAGAAAAAACAGGTCTACCTAAAAATTCAAGAGACAATGGACTGATGCTATCCGGCCTTACAGGTAAACCACTCTGTAAAAAATGAACAATAAATCAAATAATTTTAGTTAGACAAAAAATAAAGTCAATGCAAAGGGTAAATAAAAAGCATATGCATGTAAAAACATATGTTTGCCAAAAAAGGAAAAAGGACGCCCAACTGAATTGTCATTAGTCATGCAATGCAAAGGAAGTTAACTTTCCCATCTTTCTCAATTAACTATTCGGAAAGATGTCATTCTGTATAAAGTTGCATCGTTAAGCAAAGGAAGTTAACTCTAAATATCTCGTAAATTTAGTAACCGACGTTTACATGTTTCAAATGGAAGAAGAAGAATAAGAAATTGTAATTATAGATTGAGAGATAATTTACCTCCCTTGGAGCAAACAATGATGGCCATCCATCTCTTGTGTTATGTATCTGCCAAGAGAGTGATCTTATCAACGTTGATTCTGTTAGATTTTTCCCTGTTTTTACTATTCCACATGTACCAATATTAAGTCAAAAGTTGGTTGTTGTGGATCCTGTTTTTCAGGGAAAAAGTTTGCTGAAGTGGTCCACTTGAATCCTGTTTTTATGGGAAAAAGTTTGCTGAATTTGTGCAACTTTTGTTCCCACTTATCCCATATTCAATTGAGTACTCCCTCATATTGTGTTACATGTCTGTAGACCTTATGATGGGTAAGGTACTATAAAGCCAGGACATATTCACAACTTCATAGACACTGAACCTACTTTCTCTCTTCATAATACTGCACCATCGAGTTTGAGCAAAGTGAAGGTTTGGAACAGCAGTGAAATCAGTCCGTGATAGCAGCAAGCATAAGCAGTGAGGTCTTTTCATCAAGCAATGGCTGGAGGTAAATGCTCTTATTCTGCTTCCGCTTACTGATTTAAACGTGTAGTTAATGTTGTTTACATGTTTAAATCGATAATAAAGTTTACATTTGGTATCAGAGCCTTCATGCCTCTGTCTTGCTAAATCGTTTCCATTATGTTTTTGAAAATTTCAATTTTTGGGTATTTCATTTATGACCCTTTTAGTCAAAAATAAAATCATAAACGTATTGGAAATGATTTATAAAGTGTTTCTGGATAATAATTCATCGTTTTTGACGTCGAAATGCATCTAAAACCGTCGGGTTTTTATTCGGGGACCTCGGGTCTGACGCGGGTCGAAACGACCCGGCTGAAGGTTGAAGACGATGAATATTCTGTTTTTAATCAGTGCACGTTTTGTATTTATATTAAACAACGAGGAATTTAGTAATATGAATGCATGCGGCGCAGCGGTTTGTTTCAGCCATGAATTGCTTTTAGGTCGCGAGTTCGATTCTCAGAATCTCCTCTCCACATTCTCAGAATCTCCTCTCCACATTTTCTTTTTGCATTAAAAAAAAAAAACGCACTGATTAAAAATATTGTAAAGGGAAGCGCGTTTGGTCTCTCCGGGGATCGAACCTGTGTCCTTCTCTATCCAAAAAGGGTCTGTAACCAAACGTGCTGCAGTATTCAATTGTTTTAATTTTACTGCTTCTGTATTATGTATAGTTGCTGTTTACTTTGCTGAATGCATTGCTCAGCTTTAAGCCTTAATTAATATTAATGTTAAGTGATTAATAAAATTGTGATTAATTAAGGAATAGCCATAGCATCTTTGATTAATTAGAATTTTTATATAAAGAATTTAGAATCACATTCAAAGCATTAGTTGTAGTTAAACATGCTTGTATAATAAAATCTACCCACAGGAATTTTGTTATGACTGTGTGTTTAATTAGGATAAAATATCAGATTATATTTCTTGATTTACCCACAGGAATTAAGAAAAGGAACATAATTTGATAGTTTAATCATAAAGTTATAATATAAATCTAATTGAGTAAAACCTTAGCCCACAGGCAGGTGTTATGTCACTAGATTTATATATTTAAGCATGATTTGCATTGGTAAACCATGAAATTTATTTACTTCGTCTCAATTTTGATTAAATGAGCATGTTTGCTGAATTTTTGCAGTTGTTCAATCTGCGAATTTTTCTGACTTTAAGTGTGACATTCCTGAATTGAATGGAGACAATTACAAAATCTGGAAGGAGAGAATTCTCCTTCATTTGGGCTGGATGGATATTGATTTTGCTATCAGGAAAGATGAACCATCTGCCATCACTGAAGTGGATCTTTATGAAAAGTGGGAGAGATCTAACCGTCTCTCCGTTATGTTCATAAAGACCAAAATATCTGCTGGCATCCGTGGTTCCATCGAGCAATATGAAAATGTCAAGGATCTTATTAAGGCTATTGATGAGCAGTTTGCTACATCTGATAAGGCCCTTGCCAGCACTCTGATCATTAAGTTCTCCACCATGAAGCTCACTGGGGTGAGAGGAGTGCGTGATCACATCATGCGCATGAGGGATATATCGGCTCAACTTAAGGATTTGGAGGTGACAATGTCTGACTCTTTCCTTGTTCACTACATTTTAACCACTCTACCTCATCAGTATGGTCCTTTTAAGATATCCTATAACACACATAAGGATAAGTGGTCAATCAATGAATTATTGACCATGTGTGTGCAGGAAGAGGAAAGGCTGATGATGGAGGAAGGTGAGAAGGTTAATCTGACTGTTCAAGGAAAGAAAAGGAAGGAAGCTGCGAAGAATAAGAGCAACATTCCTCCTCAGCCAACCATTAAGAAAGAGTCTAAGTGTTTCTTTTGCAAAAAGAAAGGACACCTGAAGAAAGACTGTCTGAAGTTTAAGAGTTGGATGGACAAGAAAGGTACTCCATTTACCTTTGTTTGTTATGAATCTAATATGGTTAATATAAATCATAACACATGGTGGATTGACTCTGGTTCTACAATCCATGTTTCTAATACCTTGCAGGGTATGGAAAACCTAAGGAAACCGGTGGGAAGTGAACAATTCATCTATTCAGGAGGGCGGATGCGTTCACATGTGGAAGCCATTGGCACGTGCAAGTTGATTTTAAGCAGCAATTTTATTTTAATTTTAGAAAAGACCTTTTATGTTCCTTGTTTTTCGAAGAATTTAATTTCTCAAAACTATCGCCTTTGGGTTTTTCAGTTAATTTCAAGGATTCTGGTTTTACTTTGTGTAATAAATCTGGAATTGTTGGTTATGGTGAATTGCGTGATGGTCTTTATTCTATTAATTTACAAAATAATGCTGCTTATAATTCAATGCATGTTACTGCTGGTTTAAAACGATGTGTTATGAATGAAAAATCCTCAATGTTATGGCACCGAAGATTGGGACACATCTCAATCGATAGAATTAAGAGATTAGTAAATGAAGGGGTACTTAGTTCCCTAGATTTTGCTGATTTCGAGACTTGTGTGAATTGCATTAAGGGTAAGCAATCTAACAAGTTCAAAAAGGGTGCACAACGGAGTTCTAACTTATTAGAAATCATACATACAGATATTTGTTGTCCAGACATGGACGCAAGTAGTCCAAAATACTTTATCACCTTTATAGATGATTATTCACGATATATGCATCTCTACTTACTTCATGCCAAGGATGAAGCTTTAGATGCCTTTAAAATTTTCAAGGCTGAAGTAGAGAAACAATGTGAAAAACAGATTAAAATCGTGAGATCTGATAGAGGTGGAGAGTACTACGGTAGATACACTGAGAGTGGACAAGTAGCCGGTCCATTTGCGAAGTTTCTTCAAGAGCATGGGATTGTTGCCCAATACACTATGCCTGGTTCTCCTGACCAGAATGGTGTAGCAGAAAGAAGAAACCGAACATTAATGGACATGGTTAGAAGTATGAGGAGTAATGTTAATCTTCCTCGATTTTTGTGGACTGAAGCACTAAAGACGGCTGCGTATATATTAAATCGAGTTCCAACCAAGGTTGTCTCAAAGACACCATTTGAATTATTCAAGGGTTGGAAACCGAGTTTGCAACATATACGTGTATGGGGTTGCCCGTCTGAAGTGAGAATTTATAACCCACAAGAAAAGAAACTAGACCCAAGGACTATTAGCGGGCATTTCATTGGATATGCTGAAAAGTCTAAAGGTTATAGATTTTATTGTCCATCACTTAGAACTAGGATTGTGGAATCAAGAAATGCAAAATTTCTTGAAAATGACTTGATTAGTGGGAGTGATCAGTTCAAAGATATAAATTTTGAGAAAGATCACTATGAGGCTGAACCTTCTACATCAAGTGACAGACTGATTGTCATACACACCCCTCAAGTACAAAGAGGTGCTAGACAACCAGTAACTGAAATTCCACAAACTGTTGAAAATGATCATGTAGATCAAGTTATTAATGAGGAGCATCAAGAAAATGTTGAACAACCTGTTATTGAACCGGTTGAACAACAAGATCCTCAAGAAGATAATGAGATAACATTAAGAAGATCTACTAGAGTCAGAAAGTCAGCAATTCCTGATGAATTTATAGTGTATCTACAAGAATCAGACTACAACATAGAAGCCGATAATGACCCTGAAACATTTTCACAAGCCATGAGTTCTAAGGAATCAAACTTGTGGCACGATGCTATGAAAGAAGAGATGAATTCAATGGCATCAAACAAAGTCTGGGATCTTGTCAAGTTGCCTGGTGGTGTAAAAGCCATTGGATGTAAGTGGGTCTTTAAAACCAAACGAGACTCACAAGGCAACATTGAGAGATATAAAGCAAGACTTGTTGCCAAAGGATTCACTCAAAGAGAGGGAATCGACTACACAGAGACTTTTTCTCCTGTGTCTAAGAAAGATTCTTTTCGAGTAATTATGGCATTGGTAGCTCATTTTAATTTTGAGTTGCATCAAATGGATGTGAAAACAGCATTCCTAAACGGCTCACTAGAGGAAGAGGTTTACATGAAACAACCTGAAGGATTCTACTCTAGTGAAGGTGAGAACTTAGTCTGCAAGCTTAATAAATCCATTTACGGATTGAAACAAGCCTCCCGCCAATGGTATTTAAAATTTCATGAGGTAATCACTTCATTCGGTTTTGAAGAGAATATCATGGATCAATGTATATACCAGAAGGTCAGTGGGAGCCATATTTGTTTCCTTGTGTTATATGTTGATGATATTTTGCTTGCGACAAATGATAAGGGTATGCTATATGACGTGAAACAATTTCTCTCAAGAAACTTTGATATGAAAGATATGGGAGAGGCATCTTATGTCATTGGCATTAAGATCCATAGAGATAGAAATCGAGGCATTTTGGGTTTGTCCCAAGAGGCCTATATCAACAAAGTTCTTGAGAGATTTAATATGAAAAATTGTTCACCAAGTGTGGCTCCCATCGTGAAGGGTGATAAATTTGAATTAAGTCAATGCCCACAAAATAATTTTGAACGGGAACACATGAAGAAAATCCCATATGCTTCAGCTGTAGGAAGTCTTATGTATGCTCAGGTTTGTACCAGACCTGACATTTCATATGTTGTTGGAGTTTTGGGAAGATATCAGAGTAATCCAGGTGTTGACCACTGGAGAGCTGCAAAGAAGGTAATGAGATATCTTCAAGGAACAAAGAATTTCATGCTCATGTACAAACGAACAGATAACTTGGAAGTAATTGGCTACTCTGACTCAGACTTCGCTGGTTGCATTGATACCCGAAAATCTACATCGGGTTATGTTTTTATGCTAGCCAGTGGAGCTGTATCTTGGAGAAGTGCAAAGCAGACCTTGACTGCTACTTCCACTATGGAAGCTGAGTTTGTTTCATGTTTTGAGGCTACCTCGCATGGTGTGTGGTTGAAGAGTTTCATATCTGGTCTTAAAGTTGTCGACTCCATTTCGAGACCATTAAAGATGTATTGTGACAACTCTGCTGCAGTTTTTATGGCTAAGAACAACAAAAGTGGAAGTCGAAATAAACACATCGACATTAAATACTTAGCTGTAAGAGAACGTGTTAAGGAAAATAAAGTGGTCATTGAACACATTAGCACAGAGTTGATGATTGCTGATCCTTTGACTAAAGGCATGCCACCAAAGAATTTTAAGGATCATGTAGTACGGATGGGACTTGGTTCCATGATGTAACTTTCATTAAACCTTTGTTATTTTGATGAAACTCTTATTTAGCTTGAATTTTCCTCATTTTATGTGCACATATTTCTATTTATTTTGAGAAAAATTCACTTCATTTAGACTAGAAATAAACATGTGGTTATTTCATTCAGTTGAGGATTGATATGAGAGACTTGATATATTGTAATACATGGAAGATACTACTCATAATAAGAGGACATATCGCCATGATTCTTATGTTTAGTTTTCTGTTAAAGATTGATTATGGGTCAAATGGACCAAGTGGGAGAATGTTAGATTTTTCCCTGTTTTTACTATTCCACATGTACCAATATTAAGTCAAAAGTTGGTTGTTGTGGATCCTGTTTTTCAGGGAAAAAGTTTGCTGAAGTGGTCCACTTGAATCCTGTTTTTATGGGAAAAAGTTTGCTGAATTTGTGCAACTTTTGTTCCCACTTATCCCATATTCAATTGAGTACTCCCTCATATTGTGTTACATGTCTGTAGACCTTATGATGGGTAAGGTACTATAAAGCCAGGACATATTCACAACTTCATAGACACTGAACCTACTTTCTCTCTTCATAATACTGCACCATCGAGTTTGAGCAAAGTGAAGGTTTGGAACAGCAGTGAAATCAGTCCGTGATAGTAGCAAGCATAAGCAGTGAGGTCTTTTCATCAAGCAATGGCTGGAGGTAAATGCTCTTATTCTGCTTCCGCTTACTGATTTAAACGTGTAGTTAATGTTGTTTACATGTTTAAATCGATAATAAAGTTTACAGATTCAACAAAAACACAAGACAATGAATATAAGTTACTAATATTCGTTTCTGTTATCTTTTACCAAACTTGCACCCTTGACCCACAGTCTCAACTGTGAGAAAATAATACCGAAAATTTCTCCGACGAATGGTTGTTACCTGTTAGAGTCTTATGGATCCATGACTACATGAAACACTTCTCAAACTAGAAGTTAAGGACTTTGACTAAAATTGTATCTTACTTTACTTAGAGTTAATTCAAAAGCTTAAGTAGGAATAGATTGAGTGATGATAAGTTTACCTGATCGGGTTCCTCCTCCCCTGTATCACGCCGCGGTTCCATCAGAATTTCGTAGTGTCTACGCATCTGCAACCATTCACAGATAGACAAATTCCGCATATGTTAGCAAAGGAAGAAATTATTATTATTTTTCTACTATATGCATGGTCTTTGAAAGCAGGGAGCATATATCAGCCAGGAAATTGAACGAAAGCAAAGCACACACAGATAATTAATAACATGAATATGTATGCAAAAGTAACGTTGTGATGACCTTGGTTAAGAAGGATTCTTTTTTTTGTTGTTCTACTAACTCCGCCATCATTGCTCTTAACTCCATTAATTTTTTTTTTTGTTCTCTTAACTCCGCCACCATTGCTCTTAACTCCGCCATCCTTGCTTTGTCCTCCTCCATTTTGATCTTTCTCTTTACAGAACGTAGTGAATAAAAGGTGTAATTCTTCGATCACCAATTACAGATAACTGATTAACAAAGAGACGGAGGAATGGAAAAGCACAAGACAAGACGTGTTTGCGTGTACGATATTCAAGGTAGCTTACGTCTTCATCCGTGGCTTCGTTTTTGTTTTTGTTTATTCAAAGACCAGTGAGATTAACAAATAGAATTTTGGTTCCATTAATTCAAAGTCTTGTTAAATTAATAAATGTTTTTGTTGCATTTATTCAACTTTTCTCACAGGGGCGGTGAATGAGGTCCCTTAAACTACTCACCTTTCTCTTTCAATTTTCCTTCATCAACGCGTCTCTTCCTTTGAATACCTCCTTTTTTGTAATCCCCACTTTGCTTTCAAGGTTGTATTCTATACTACTAGATTTAATTTCATTTTTTGTGTGGTTTAGTTTATTTCTCACTTTTGTTGTGTTGTGTGTTGAATATTTTGTTTTCACACTTCAACACGTCTCTCTTACTTTGAATTGTCCCTTGTAATCTTTTGTTGTATTGGTCCAGCTGAAAAACTTGTAATCCCTCAGTTTCACATATCATTGTATGATTGATCATTTATCTGTGGTTGAATTTCTTCTTTAATACCGTTCTGGCTTCGTTCAAGATTGTTCGGTAAGTTCACATCCATTCTAGTTTCCTTTTCTCTTCTCTTCTCTTATTAATAATCATTTTGCTAGCTTTTCTGCTGAAATTTATAGAACAACATAGGGTGTAGCATAATCTAGTTTAGGATGTTTATATATTATTCTTCTCTGAATGATAGATAATAAAGCTGAAGCTGATGACCTTATTTTCCTGTTTTCGTTGTCTCCGTTTCTTTTCAAAAAAATAAAAAATCAATTTGCTTTTGTTCATCGTCTCTTCTGCATTGTTGTGGTAATTTTTAATGAAAACTTATTATTATCTAGAAAATACAATTTGGTAAGTTTAGTTCTAGCTGTTTATTACTCACTAAATTACTAACACTCGTCTAACAGAAGAAGCTGCGCAGAATGGAATCTCAGCACCAGGGGTTGCAGGTATGTGTGTATGATCGTTATGTATGTATATTCAACTTATCAGGTCACCAATCATTTAAAAATTGTGAATTATGGTCATTATTGGCAGTGTGAAATAGTTTTTTTTTTCTCTCAATAAATGTGAAATAGTTTATTTGAATTTCATTTAAATTATTTCAATGATAATATTATGAATTTAAGGGGCATGTAAATTACCTCTAAAGTTGATTGATGTAGAAAAATAATTGATTTTCATTAGACTTAATTTTAAAAATCTAAGACTTATTGTGATTTTTTTGATGTTTTTACTATCCTCCCTGACCCTCCTAACATTCTATGCAGTTGAAAGAGTTGCAAATGAACAACACCACCGGAAACAAGTTATCTGGACATAACAAAAACGTTGAATTTACACAACCATTATTAGCCAGAGATGGAAAAATGACTTCACAGCTCAAAGACAACTCCATTAGATGTAATAATCTAAACAAGCAAAACCACAAACACACTATGCCAAGATCATATCCTAAATTACGGTTCATACGTAGTGAAATTGCAAAAATTGCTCCATTTCTTATAGTCTTGTGCATTATTTTTGTTGGGCTTTTCTTCGACGCGTGGATCGAACCATCACTTATGAAGGTCCAACATGGTCAAATATGGGCCTCCTCACTCAGACTTTTTGGTTTTATGGCGTTTGTTTGGGCCGTTGCTATAATGATTCTTGATGGTGTACCATTTATCCGAATGCAGAGTCTTGTGCTTATCTTTTGGGCCATCTCGATGCATGTTAAATCGTAAACTCAGTCAGCGCAATGTTTGTTCCGGTACTCTGGAATAGTTTGCTTTGGGGTGTTTGCTCGTGGGAAAGTTTGGAGAATGTTGGAGGGAAATCTGCAAAATTTTAATTTGTTCTTGTGTTTCATGCTGTTTTATGTGCTTGTAATATATTGACTGTAATACCTTTGGAGCACTGTTGTGGCGTATTGCTGTTGGATTTATTTTGTTTTGTTTAATTCATGTCTAATAGTTGTATTCTGGGTACTAAACTTGGTATTTTAATTGTTGATTTGCGACTGTTCGTGTTCAACTGGATTGATAAATTTTGTTCATGTCACAAAATTGGGAATTTTTAAGTTCAACTCTCCATGAATATTCAAATTTTTTTACAATGTATTCTACTTAAAGGGGTTTAGATATGGGGTAATTCCCCAAGTCTATCTTGAATATATAAACCTTCATGACCCACTCTACGACGGACAACAATTACAATACCAACAATTTCAAATTCTCATTGGTTGCAACTACGATCACTATTAGGAAGCAAGAGAAAATGAAGAAAAGTAAATTGTTATTGATGATTGAATGAGTACATTGGTTATATATACACATAATGGGGAGTACCATATCCTAACATGAACAAGCTATAGCATATAGTAACCCTAATATCTGTTACTTGCATGGCAAGTAAGAGAGCAAAACTAACTATTCTCATCATTGTATAATAGCCCCCCACAAGTTGGTGGTTGATAAATGTTAATCAACCCTAACTTGGATAAAAGAACATTGAAAGTCTTGGGAAGCAATGCTTTTGTGAAGAAATCATCCACTTGATCTTGTGAAGACACTAGCAGAAGCTTGAGAATTCCTGATTGCAACTTTTCTCTAATTAAATGGCAATCAATTTCTAGATGTTTGGTACGGTCATGGAAGACAGGGTTACCTGCAATGTAAATAGCACTGTGATTATCACAATATAACACTGGCAACTTAGAACATGTGATGTGTAAATCTCTGAGAAGATAAAGGATCCACTGGAGTTCACAAGTTGCAGATGCTAAGGCTCTATACTCAGCTTCAGAAGAGGATCTGGATACAGTGATTTGCTTCTTAGTTCTCCAAGAGATTAAAGAATTGACTAAGAAGAAACATTGGCCAGAGATGGATCTTATTGTATCGATACATCCAACCCAATCTGCATCTGAAAATCCCTATAAAGTGATAGATGAGCTTCTGGGAAAGAATAAGCCTTTGCCAGGACAACTCTTGAGAAATTTGAGAACTCTAAGAGCTGCTGAATGATGAGCTTGTGTAGGTTTGGAAAGAAATAGGCTCAATTGTTGAGTAATGAATGTAATAGCAGGTCTGGTGTTGTTAAGATATAGGAATCTTCCAACCAATCTTCTGTAAGCAGGAATATCTTCAAAAGGGGCACTGGAATCTGAATGAAGCTTGAGGGATGAATCAGAAGGAGTGGATATAGGTTTAGAGCCCAGAGTGTCTGTATCATCAAGTAAATCTAGGCAATATTTTCTTTGGCATAATGAAATTCCCAATTTGGAGTGTGCCACTTCAATGCCTAAGAAGTATTTCAATATGCTTAAGTCTTTGATTTTGAATAATGAATCCAAAATAGACTTAATATGATCAAACTTAATATGATCAAATTCAGTGAGTGAATTTCCTGCAAGGATGATGTCATCAACATATACCAGAAGAATGGTGAATGATGTGGAAGTTTTCTTAACAAAAAGAGAGTGATCAGATGCAGCCTGAGTGTATTGTTGATCATAAAGCACAGAAGTCAGCTTTTCATACCATTTTCTGCTGGCTTGCTTTAAACCATAAAGAGACTTGGTCAACTTGCAGACTTGATTAGGTTTGGTGGATGTGATGCCAGGAGGAATCATCATATACACATCTTCCTGCAGATCTCCATGCAAAAAGGCATTATTTACATCAAGTTGATGAATGTGCCAATTATGAATGGAAGACAAGGCAATTACAAGTCTGAAAGTAGTCAATTTTGGCAACAGGAGTGTATGTGTCAAAATAATCTAAACCCTTAATTTGATTGTACCCTTTTGCCACTAATCTTGCCTTGTAACATTCAATAGTACCATCATCATGAAATTTTACTTTGTAAATCCATCTACAACCAATAGGCTTCACATTTGGTGGTAAATCCACCAATTTCCAAGTACCAGTTTTCTCAAGAGCCTGAAGTTCAACTTGCATGGCATGCTTCCAACATTCATGCTTACTTGCCTCAGCATAGGTTTTGGGCTCAGGTTGAGTATGGAGAGACATAACAAAAGAGGAATGACTGTTAGATAAATGATGATGAGAAACATAATGAGATATAGGGTATGTAGAAGCATGAATATTATTGCAGATATAGTCATGAAGGTAGGATGGAGTAGTAGTATTTCTCGTTGAATGTCTTGGGATATTGGGTGGTATGGATGGTGGAGGAGAGGGAGGGTCATGTGAAGGTTGAGTAGGAGCAATAATATCATCAATGATGGGTGGAGAATGGTTGACGGTGTCAACAGGTGAAGAATGAAAGTGTGAAAAATATTGCCAGTCAGGAGAAGTTGAAGAAGGAGAATGTGGATACGGAAGGAAGTTTTCATGGAAAGTGACATGTCTAAAGATAAAAATTTCTCTAGAATGAAGGTCATACAATGTGAATCCCTTGTATCCTGACTGATAACCTATGAAGACAGATTTTCTAGCTCTAGGATTCAGTTTTGTTCTGTGAGAATGTAAAGTAGATGCATAACAAAGACATCCAAAAACTTTGAATAAAGAACTATTAGGAAGTTTGTGATGGAGGACAAGATAAGGAGATTGATTATTGAGAGTAGGTGTGGGGACTCTATTGATAAGGAAAACAACATGTTGAATGGCATAGGACCAATAGGAAGGGGGTAATTTAGACTGATATAACAAAGCTCTACCAACATTGAGGATGTGCCGGTGCTTTCTTTCAACCCTACCATTTTGTTGGGTAGTCTCAACACAAGATATTTGATGAACAATACCATGTGAAGAGTAAAAAGAAGATAACATGAATTCATGACCATTATCAGTTCTTATGAATTTTGGAGTGGTGTGGAAATGGTTTTGAATCAAGGTGATGAAATTTTTAACATGAGCAGAAACTTCAGCTTTGGTTTTAAGAAGAATGATCCAAAGAAATCTACTATGATCATCTAGAATGGTTAAAAAATATCTATGTCCATGAACAGATGCAGTAGAAAGAGGACCCCAAATATCAAGGTGAATGAGTTCAAAACATTTAGAGGCATAAGAAGTGCTAGAGGTAAATGGTAAATGTTTATGTTTAGCAAAATGGCACAAATCACAAGCATTTTTATTATTATCAATCTTGATAGATGGATACAAAAGAGACATAGTATGTTGTCTTTGAGAAGACAAATGCCCTAATCTGAAGTGCCACAAGGCATCAGAAGGAACAAAAGATTGATCTTTATTACAAGGGGAAGATAACATAGCATTACAAGCTTTATTATTGAAACTAGGAAGTTCTAAATTGCATTCACTGCTAGATGGATAAAATTTGTGTAAGCCATCCAATTGTTTAGCCAAACCAATCATCTTCAAAGATTGTTGGTCCTGTATGAGACATTTGTCAAGAGAAAAATGAAAGAAACAGGTTAAAGACTCACATAATTTGGCTACATAAATGAGGTTGAGCAAAAAATGGGGCGAAAAAAGAACATGGTTAAGATAAAACTTGGAGTTAAATTCAACTGTGCCAGCATAATGAACCAAAACAATATTTCCATTGGGAAAAGAAACATGGACAGGTTTAATTCTATAGAATGATGTAAAACAAGTAGAATCACAACAAATGTGCTCATTGGCACCTGAATCAACAAGCCAAAATGAACGTTTTTGTGTGGAAGAAGAGGAAAGAGATACAGGTATACCTACAGAAGACTTAGTAGCTGAAATGTTGGTGGAAAGAAGAGGACTAGCAGCAATGTGATTGGAAGTTGCTTGTGGAGTGGAATATGCAGGGACAACTAAGTTTGCCTATTGGAGCATGGATACAAGTTGAGACAACTTGTCCTGAGAAAAACTGATATTGGAATTTACAGAAGTATGTGAACCAGCAGACGAAGTAGCAGCATCTGAATCTTCTTGTGCAGCAGCATTGACACAAGGTTGATTCATACGATTATTCACATTGGGATACTGATAGACTTTTAGCAAGTGTACTAAAAATGCATCGAAGTAGTAAAAATATCGATCCCACGAGGACTGTGTTAATCTCAATTCAGCAATAAGGTTAATATCTAGGATGTGTAAAATATTTTGTTTGCCACTAGGCAGTAGATTTGATTTGCATAAAATTAAATAACATAAAATAAAGATTTGTTTGGAAAATATATGGAGAGATGAGATCAGGTCTTTCGAATCCTCTGAGTTCCCCTAATTGGTATGCTGCACCTATTCTTATGAATGATTTTCTAATTCCACGATAGTTAACAAAATAGTCCTAATCAATCCCTTGAGTTAGGACCCTCTTCTCAAACTACAGCCCCTAATTCCTTAGGTGGTCTAATAATCTTTGAAGGTTTAAGCACGTTAACCTAATATCACTAACAAACGATTATCTATTCCTAGACTAACCATGTTTATTAGAACAATTCAATTAGGTCTAAGTAGAAAGCTATGGTCAGTAGTCATTCATTCTCACTAAATCATGTTTATATTTGATCAGGATATAAAAAGCATTAAGAACAATTGAATTGAATAAAAACTAAATTGTCATTCACAATAAACAGAGTTTCACAGCAACATGGTTCAAACAGAGTTACATCAGATTCATCTCAGACCTAATCTCGAGGAAATTAGCTAGACATAAAGATACAAATAAATAGAAAGGAAAACAAAATTAACCATGAAACCATTTGTGAGCTTTATTTTCCCTTCCTGTTATCTTCCCTTTATGCTTGTAGCTCCCTTATATCAACACGTGATTCCATTGTGTGGCCTCCTCTCTCGCGATGCGTGCCTCTTGCCTTTCCAAATCGTGAATTGGCTTCCAAAAGCAAAACGTGAATCCTACTGTGCAGCAACTTTCTTTTTATAGGTTAATGCAAGTAACCTACTTCCTTTCTTTTTGCACAAGTTGTTTGTTTCCCAATTTCTCCACGTGACCTATTATTGTTTAGGCCCAATTAGTTTTCTTAATGCTAGTGACACCTCCATGTATTATCAACTCAAATATATGCCACTATGAATTGCTTCCTGGACTCACTTTTTCTCTTTTGCTTGAGACTGACTTCAGTTTAAATAGGCAATTCTGTTCGCCCAAAATCGTACTACGATTAGATAAATCGTACCACGATTAGTCCATTAAACCCTAATTTCCTTCCAGATCCTTTTTGAAATCGTATCACGATTGGTTGAATCGTACTGCGATTAAGCTTCTTCAAAAACATGCGTTCTGACTTCAAAAATCGTATTACGATGGTGAAAATCGTACCGCGATTCCTGGATTCCAAGTCTTCCAATTTTCTTGCTTTTCTTGCTCTTCTTGCTGCTTAAACTTGCTTGTGAACTCAAAAATATCATGAAAAAGACTCTAAAAATAGTGCATGACTGACTGTCATCACAACCCCAAACTTAAACCATTCCTTGTCCTCAAGGAATCTACTTGCAATATTGACAATCGACAGTAAAATAACAATTACCTGATCAAGCGATAGTACCCAAAAGTTCAACACCTTACTAGCTAAAGATGAGCTAGTTTGACTTGTTAGCAACCACCAATTCACAACTCCACGCAACAATTTGAATAGGGTTCACAGTCGACATGCAATCTACATATTACCATACGCTTGAAAAGTTTCTAAACGTCAATCAATATCAATGTCAATACACACTTTTGAGGTCTTTAAGGGTTATAACGGGGCTTAGGTGAAGGTGGGATAAATTTGGATAAGTAGGCTACACAAAATTTGAGTTAGGCATTCCTACGGAAGTTATAGCACAAAATTTCAATCCATCATTCATTCACCCTTTTGGAATAACAATCAATGTAAAGGTACTAGAGAATATTTTTAACATTTAGGGACAATCGAGTTTGAAGTTACTCGGATTTTCAATGTTTTGTCCCTTTTTCATCATTCATTTTCATTTTTTTTTTTCATACACCATTTTTGTGTATATTTTGCATGACAATTTTTCTTTTTCTTTCATTTTTTTGTTCTCTAATTCTCTAGTACCCCCACCCCAAACTTAGTTGGTTGCAAATTCCAATAGCAACCCCAAACTTAATCATTAGCAACATACTACAATGTCTTAACTCAGAAAATACATTAAGGGACAAATCCTAAAAGTCTCTAGGCTTGTAATGTAGTTTGTCACCGAACAAAAAGTTCTAATCCTACCGGCTCAAATTGGCTAATAAATGGATAATATATACAATTAAAATCAGGGTAGGCTTCAAAAGGCTCACAGGACCAAGCACTTTTGCCTCAGTGTGCTAATGACAAAGATCAATCAACAGTAAAGAAAAATCGCAAGTTCTAGAAATGTAAATGCATGGAACACTCTATATAAGTAAATTGGAAAAATAAAATTTGGCCATGAATCCTTACAGTTTAGATATCTGGGAGTTGTGACTACCTATCTTTAATGCCGTACACTTCGCCTTTGAAATACCAAGTCACTCCTCCTTTTGAACTTTTGGAATACCACTTGAACAAATATTTGTTACTAAACTGTAAAAAGTCAACAAACAAGCAAATTCATCAATAATAAACAAGTTCAGATTCAATCACATAACAGGGGGATACCACTGAGTTATTCAAACATACTGACAATTGTCTGACTCAACAATAAAAATAAAATACTGAAAATAAAGACATAATAAAAAGGATGGGTTGCCTCCCACCAAGCGCTTTCTTTTACGTCATTGAGCTTGACGCTTCAACCACTGTTAGGGTGGCAAATATGTCAGAAAGAACACATCATCCTTCTTCTTCCTCTTGTTTGGTAGGAATTCCATGTATTTGTAACAAAGAAGTAGATGCTCCCATGCGCTCACAGCTAAACCTTTGGAATTTAAGCTCTCCCACCTTAGAGAAGGACGTCTATCCATTTGCACATGAGTGATTTCTTTAACCCCTGTTTGTTCAGACTTCGGGAAAATGTCAGCACTCCTCACTTTTGGATTTTCTTCCACCACAACCTTGTGACACTCAATCTCCATCTGAACCAGCTTCCTCTGAGACTCATGTGCTTTCTCAACAAGATCACCACACTGAACATCAAACATTTCAAATAAAACTTGATTTGACACCAAGAAATCATCTAAAATATTCTGAAGTTGAGTATTGTAATCGATGTTGATCACCTCTTTCTTTCCTTCACCATCACTACCTGGTTGATTCGCCTCATAATGACCACAACTCGAGATTTTGTTGTCCAAAATTTTGATCTTAAAAGATAGCATATATTTTTCATACTGCAACTTAGCAATCTCTTCTGTGTCATAGAGGAGTACCCTGTCTATCATAGCTGCAAAACTTGGATAAACTTTTCAGTAGCACAGTACAATGAAAAGAAAACAAAGAGCATAATATTTTTTTTTTAATATATATATACAAAAATATAAATGACTGAAATCCTAAATAAAAACAAAATTGCCAAACTGAAATGACTTAACAGTCCCCGGCAACGGCGCCAAAAACTTGATAGACTTTTAGCAAGTGTACTAAAAATGCATCGAAGTAGTAAAAATATCGATCCCACGAGGACTGTGTTAATCTCAATTCAGCAATAAGGTTAATATCTAGGA
Source organism: Medicago sativa (assembly GCF_051527215.1). Classification (NCBI taxonomy): domain Eukaryota; kingdom Viridiplantae; phylum Streptophyta; class Magnoliopsida; order Fabales; family Fabaceae; genus Medicago; species Medicago sativa. The sequence goes on along the minus strand of NC_140755.1, from coordinate 79,602,591 downwards.
TGTGTAAAATATTTTGTTTGCCACTAGGCAGTAGATTTGATTTGCATAAAATTAAATAACATAAAATAAAGATTTGTTTGGAAAATATATGGAGAGATGAGATCAGGTCTTTCGAATCCTCTGAGTTCCCCTAATTGGTATGCTGCACCTATTCTTATGAATGATTTTCTAATTCCACGATAGTTAACAAAATAGTCATAATCAATCCCTTGAGTTAGGACCCTCTTCTCAAACTACAGCCCCTAATTCCTTAGGTGGTCTAATAATCTTTGAAGGTTTAAGCACGTTAACCTAATATCACTAACAAACGATTATCTATTCCTAGACTAACCATGTTTATTAGAACAATTCAATTAGGTCTAAGTAGAAAGCTATGGTCAGTAGTCATTCATTCTCACTAAATCATGTTTATATTTGATCAGGATATAAAAAGCATTAAGAACAATTGAATTGAATAAAAACTAAATTGTCATTCACAATAAACAGAGTTTCACAGCAACATGGTTCAAACAGAGTTACATCAGATTCATCTCAGACCTAATCTCGAGGAAATTAGCTAGACATAAAGATACAAATAAATAGAAAGGAAAACAAAATTAACCATGAAACCATTTGTGAGCTTTATTTTCCCTTCCTGTTATCTTCCCTTTATGCTTGTAGCTCCCTTATATCAACACGTGATTCCATTGTGTGGCCTCCTCTCTCGCGATGCGTGCCTCTTGCCTTTCCAAATCGTGAATTGGCTTCCAAAAGCAAAACGTGAATCCTACTGTGCAGCAACTTTCTTTTTATAGGTTAATGCAAGTAACCTACTTCCTTTCTTTTTGCACAAGTTGTTTGTTTCCCAATTTCTCCACGTGACCTATTATTGTTTAGGCCCAATTAGTTTTCTTAATGCTAGTGACACCTCCATGTATTACTTTTTCTCTTTTGCTTGAGACTGACTTCAGTTTAAATAGGCAATTCTGTTCGCCCAAAATCGTACTACGATTAGATAAATCGTACCACGATTAGTCCATTAAACCCTAATTTCCTTCCAGATCCTTTTTGAAATCGTATCACGATTGGTTGAATCGTACTGCGATTAAGCTTCTTCAAAAACATGCGTTCTGACTTCAAAAATCGTATTACGATGGTGAAAATCGTACCGCGATTCCTGGATTCCAAGTCTTCCAATTTTCTTGCTTTTCTTGCTCTTCTTGCTGCTTAAACTTGCTTGTGAACTCAAAAATATCATGAAAAAGACTCTAAAAATAGTGCATGACTGACTGTCATCAGATACCCATGTTTCATGTAACAAAAATCAACAGTGTGATTATCACGGTTGCAAAAGGTGCAAAACCTAGAAGGTTTAGTTTGTGAAGAACTCTTGCCACGCCCTTGAGGTCTTCTAGTATCAGTGGCATTGATTTGAATAAAAGTATCATCAACAACACTTAAAGATGGAAGAGAACCATGCTTACTCTCCTCTTGAACAACTAAAGAGTAAACCTTGTTCAAAGAGGGAAGAGGATCAAGAAGAAGCACTTGAGTGCGAACCACAGAGAATTGATCATTTAAACCAGTGAGAAACTGCATTATCTGGTCTTCATTCCTATGAATCTTAGCAGTTCTAGAAGCAATACAACGACATTGATGAACACAAACACAATTTGGAATTGGTATGTGTGAGGATAATTCCTCCCAAAGTGATTTCATCTCAGTAAAATAATCCAAAACACTCTTAGAGCCTTGTTTCAGATTATTAACAGATGAACGCAAATTAGCTATGCGAATACGATCAATTTTTTAGAAACGTTCTTTCAAATCAAGCCAAACCTCAAGAGCAGTGTCACAGAAAACAATGGTTGGTGCAATAGATTCTGAAACAGAATTGATGAGCCATGATTGCACAAGATGATTACATCGTTCCCAAGCTGCATAGTTCAAATCATCTTCATCAGGCATAGGAATAGAACCATTGATGAAACCTAGCTTGTTCTTCGTTCCCAAAGAACGTTCAACTGTACGACTCCATGCAATGTAGTTGGAACCGGTGAGTTTGGGAGTAATAGGAAGAGAATTTGGATTCTCACTAGGATGAACAAAGTAAACCGATTCAGTATCAGGAGATGAATTACGAGGCGCCATAGAAATACAGAGAAGATTGCAGGTAGCAAAAACAGAGTATGAAAAACTTAAAGAAAGAAGATGAAGAATAGCAAGAAAAAAAATGGAACTGTGAAATTCAATGGCGAAAAGGTTGAATCAACCACAAGAAAACAAGAATCACGGTGGATAAACAAGAATCAACACCGAAAAACAAGAAACAACGATCAGAAGGATGATCGGAGAAGAAGGTGCAGCGGAGGAGTAAAACGGTTGCGAAACCGTTATGGATCGTAACAACATTTCCCTTATTGAGAGAAGGCGCGTGATACCATATTAGGAAGCAAGAGAAAATGAAGAAAAGTAAATTGTTATTGATGATTGAATGAGTACATTGGTTATATATACACATAATAGGGAGTACCATATCCTAACATGAACAAGCTATAGCATACAGTAACCCTAATATCTGTTACTTGCATGGCAAGTAAGAGAGCAAAACTAACTATTCTCATCATTGTGTAATAATCACAAATGCAATTTAAAATTTAGAAAGAGGTGATCGCAAAGATAAGGAGGTTTACACAAAATTTATGCATAAACCTTGAGTATTTTCCTAAACAATATCGATACTTTGGTTGTGTCAAATCTCATCAGTTTTAAATGCACAGGTCTAGTTCCAAATCCAATAGTGAATGAAATCCTCTCGTTAATAGGGATGCATTTTCTTTATGTGGACTCATTGTTCATAATTTATTAAATTTGTTACAAATGTATAGTTTGCTGAAATTGACCTCATTGAGCCTTATCATGCTCATATAGTGTGACTAAATCATGACCCGCCATAGGCACTAGCAACCTAATTCCTCTTTTTAGCTACCAAGCGTGTCTAAAAACAGTATTTCTAGCAAGGAAATAGTTGTTTCTCGCAAACAATAACATTGGTTGCAGCAACATGTGTCCGTGTCTGACACCGAAACATATTTGCGAGATTCCTGAATTGTGCCTGTCGTGACATATGACAAAAATCTCCTTTGTAATGAAATGTAAATAATAGATTCATGTTTCAGATTAAATAAAAAAAATATTTATTATAAACTCAAGTTCTTTTTTTTTTTTTTGAAAGAAAATAAACTCAAGTTCTTAAATAAATCTCAATTAAAAACAGTATTAATCTCTACATCGTGCATGAAAAACTATTGTTTACAAAGAAACGTGTAATTGCTGTTATGGAAATAATTGTCGGTTCAAGTGTATATAGTCATACACAAACACATTCACATCCATGCTTTTCCATCACTACATACAACTTAATTATACATCAGTTCTGATATATGACTCGATCAGCAGGGACGGATGCAGGTTGTAGGATTTGTGGGCTTGTGCCCACACAAAATTTTTAGAAACAATTTTTTTTGATAGTATAATGTATTAATAGTTGACATTTTAACCACATAGATCACACTTATCACAAATCATTTCTCTCTTGACCTACACCTATCATCATATATCTCAAACTATTATTAAGAATCAGATGCGAAATCAAGTAGGGAATGACTGATTAAATGATTATTTAGTTATTTTTATAGAGACATATCATTCAAAGTTTCCATAATATGAATAATCGTAGAGGACAATTATTAATGCTATAAATTTTTATATATAGTGCCCCCACTATTCAAAAATCTTGGATCCGTCACTGAGTCTCGATACAACTAAACAGTTGTGCTAATTTACCTATTACTTCTAAGATGAGATGTTACATATCTATTCTACCTTGAACAATGTTTCAGATTTGAAACGGAGCTTAGGCATTCAATAATATTAAAACTTTTAGGGAGAGTTCAAAATTTAAGTTTAACAAGATTTAGAGAAATGGTCTATGCAGTTGTGCACGTAGAAAACCCAGTTTAAGAAGAGTTATTCCTAATTTAAATGCATTGGTAGAAAATCTATATAAAAAAAAAATTAATAGATTTAATTTACAAAAGATTATCTATGGATAGTTGTTACCCCAAAGTCAAGCATTGTCAATTTGTCATTATGTTTGGACTAAGATTATTTAATTACTCTCTACATATATCCGAAACAAGACAAGTGAAATATGGCTGTATAGCAAATTTTGACAACATATATGCATAAGAATATGGGTCGCAAATCTTATACTAATTATCTAGCACGTTAGTTACGCAAAGGTCATAAAAAGAGTTTATGTTCCATTTTCTATAATCAATTACAGCCAATAGCTCCAACTTGGGTATCTAATTAGGATTCAAAATCCATCTCATTCTAGCTGTACTTTCATAGTACCTAGTAGTTTCCAAGTAATTGCATATTGACCTCGAGAAATGTAAATGTAATTTTATTGATTTCTTAAATAACAAACAATGAATAATTTTTGTTGTGATGAAGATTCATCATGTATTACAATTTTGATTATTAATAATTTTACTTAGTTTTATTTTTTCTCTTGATCAATCTCCAAAGTAAATAAATCTTTTTAGAGTTTAGAAGCATTGTGGTAGAATCGTTTTCCTGTATTTTTTTTTTTTACTCTTTCACCACTTTTGTAGGCCTTCTCATATTTTTTATTATGTAGGAGCATCCCCTTCTCTAGAAGTTCTTCCTATTTTTTTTTCAATATTTCCTTTGAACAAAACGTAGGTGGTTAAGTCTGATCTTACATGTTTTACGATTTTAAGTGGAGATGTGGTGTCTCTCTCTTTTGTGATCATGGAGCATTTGAATCCGTTGTTTTGCCTTTGACCCTTGAGCTTTCTAACAAGTTATATCAAAACCTCAAATTCAATTTGGTGGAAGAACGGAGGCAGATCTTGTGTTGGGGATGACGCCCCAACCAGGGACGGATCCACCATAAGGCATGGTGTGGCAGTTGCCACACCAGATTATTGCCCAATATTTTTTTTTAATTTAGCAGCCCGAAAATATAATATATATCAAATAATGTGTCAAGGTTTCACAAATCAACGTGTGACCCACTGGTAGAGTGTCCTTTAACTATAGTCATGTCCATGGTTCAATTCCCAGCGCCAATCATAAAAAGTGTGTTAAACGAACTATAGTCATGTCCATGGTTCAATTCCCAGCGCCAATCATAAAAAGTGTGTTAAACGGAATTTGAACTTGAGGCACAAAGACTTGCCTTATCCATTTTGCTGTAGTGCCTTTTTTTGTTTTATTTTTGCATTGCTAAGTAGTTTCTTTTGTGTGTTAAACGGAATTTGAACTTGAGGCACAGAGGTGAAATTGACTTGCCTTATCCATTTTGCTGTAGTGCTTTTTTTTGTTTTATTTTTGCATTACCAAGTGGTTTCTTTTATAATTTTGCCACACCAAAAGTCTAGATCCGCCCCTGACCCAAACACAACATATCCATAAAAGTTTGGTGTGCAAGACGCTTCTATTATGGTAATCACACCCGCCATCTAAAACATGACAAGACATTATTGGAGTGCTGCAGTTGAGTATCCGTGCATCAATCTCCAGACTCCATGACAGCTCCACCTCTTTTTGATGGGCAGATTAATTCCCATAAACCACGAGGTAATACATGTGATTTCGGTGAAATTGTTGGAGGATGTTATAAACATTGATTAGTCATTTTTTACCAAAAGGTTATAACCAATATTTAAATTGTTTATGCTATGGGATATGATAAATTTTAAAGTTAAAGTTAAAGCTTCTTCACACTTTTCCGAATTTTAGGTGTAACAAGTTACTTGCTCAAAAAAAAAAAAAAGTTACTATTTATTTAACGTCAAAAAGAAAAAAGGTGTAACAACTAACAAGTTAAAACTTTAAGCCTTTTGCATAGCATTCATTGAGCAATCAAACTCAATTTAACCACGATAATCTTAGAGGTGGATTAAAATATGACTTGAAAGCATCAATTTTTTCAAGAGGATTAAATTGAATATATAGAGTTTCTATTTTAGTTTTTAAATTTATCCATTTCCCCAAACTCTCTTATAGACTTTACAAATCTATGTCATTGATCATATTGTTAGTCGAGTGGCTACATTTTTTTTTACTATAAGTGGCTACATTTATTATTACATTTCATATTGTGATTTGTGATCACATCATTACCTATAATGTAATATTTATTTTTGGTACAGATTTATAATGTAATTTTAACTACTAACAATATGATATTCCTCTGTTTTCATTTGTTACAAAAGAAAAGTTATTTCATATTATTGATAAGTCAAAAACAATGATGCTCTACCAACAATAAATCGGTCGAAGTTGTAAGGGATTTGGAACCCTTAAACATGTGATCAAAGGTTCGATTCATGATTATACGTATGGAAAAAAAATCGGTTGAGAAGGGAGAACTCATCATGTGTATCCAACAGATTTTCCGATGAAGATTAGTCACTCTTAAACGACGTAGGAAATTTCGTACCAATAACACGGTAATGTAAGGAAAACAAAAACAATGATGCTCTCTCAAATTTGAAATGTAACAGAGGAGTTTACTATAGTAAAAAAGAACTTCGCTATATAAATGAAGAAAAATGTGGTGATGAAAATTAGAGAGAAAAAATAAATGTATTTTTAATTAATTTTTTGTCTCAGAAGAAAATAGGAATTTCATAATTGGAATGCACCCAAATATTTCACCGATCCAGACACAAAGTAATGGACTGTTTGATATGCCAAATCTCTAAATCTAATCAAAGTCGGATCCCTTCACATGAACCTTACAAATTAGTGACTATTCATTATTATACCATTAATAATCTGAAATTGATTTTGAGTCACATGAACCATCTTAAATCAAAGCACCACCTTTCTCTGCATTTGTTCTATTGGTTAAGCAAGGAAGTAGGAACAAAAGCAGCATATACTAATACTAAAGACCAACATTGCAAATCCATGTTGTATTACCCACTTGAACAGAATCAAAACACATGCAAAGGTCCCCTAAAACGTGGGACCCTATACACCGTAACAAATTTGTCACATGTATTCACATGATGGGTATGGAATGCCATCTCTGTTGTCACAAATAAATCACCATTAGACCACAGTTTCATTGCAAGAAAGAGACATAGAATCCACAATAAACATGCCCACCTTCCCTCTTTTGCAAATCAAATTTTGTAATTGAGAAGATAACACAAATTTGACAATTAAATTTAGATAACAATTTAAATATATGTTTTTTTTTTAAATTCGGTATCTGGTCCAAAGATTGGTTAATTTGAGGGACCAACACATGAATTGTTACCACCTAGAGATTTCAAAAGTGAAACCAAAAGAAGGGCATACTTCTAAATCCTAAACCTGCACCATTAAACCAATAAGTGAGGGTTAATTTAAATATGTTATTAATTATATACCGTAGATGTTTCATGTTTAATGAACGCAACAATGTATCATAACTAGTTAATCATCCACAAAACATAATTAATCATGTAATTTATTGTAAATGTTTGATTTTAAAATAATACAACTAAACGAAAACAGATATGATTTTTTTAGAATTCAATATCCGACCCAGTATCCAATCCAGTGATCGACTAATTCGGTGGACCAATCTCATCTTCACCAGTGTAGTTCAAATGAAATTAGAACAAACATTTGCCCAACATAGAAATTGTTACTACCTAAAGAATTTAAACTAAAGAACACACTTTTGAGTCTTAAACCTATACATCATCATACCAACAGCTCAGGGTTAATTTAAATATATAACCAATTACATATAATACATGGTTAATAAATATAACAATGCATCTTAACCATATAATTTGTTATAAAAGTTTGATTTCAAAATAATACAACTCAACAAAAAGAGATATTCTTTTATTATACCCAACTCAAACACCAAAAACATTTTAAGCTGAAAAAGACACAATCCACCACAAATGACACCATATGCATGTCACTATTTAAATCTCAAAGGGGGCATTTTGGCCAATTAAAGTACCTACCCTTGACAACCACTTTTACCATTTTTAACAAAAATTTTAATGTACATATTTTATATTATATAATACACACACACACACACACACACATATATATACGGTTATGATAGAAGACACCTTTTATGAAGGTGTCTTTTATCAAGTTACTCTATGAGCATTTGCGAAAAGACACCAACTTACTTTTAGGAAGGTGTCTTTTATCAAAGTTATAACTAAAAAGTGAAAATCACACCTTAAGGTGTGACTTGATAAAAGACACCACCAAAGGGTGGCTTGTAACATAACCCATATATATATATATATATATATATATATATGGGTTATGATAGAAGACACCTTTTGTGAAGGTGTCTTTTATCAAGTTACTCTATGAGCATTTGCGAAAAGACACCAACTTACTTTTATGAAGGTGTCTTTTAGCAAGGTTATAACTAAAAAGTGAAAATCACATCTTAAGGTGTGACTTGATAAAGGACACCACCAAAGGGTGGCTTGTAACATAACCCTATATATATATATATATATATATATATATATATATATATATATATATATATATATATATATATATATATATATATATATAGCCATATACCATCTGACATAAATTCCAAGCACTCTTGTACAAAATTTTTGCTTATTACCAATGGCAGAGCTTGAGAATCCTAATGAGATGCCAAAGCTTATAGCTTTTCTTTCTTCTCTACTCAAAAGGGTAGCTGAATCAAATGATATCAACCAGAAACTCCTACAACAGAAGATCTCAGTTTTTCAAGGCTTAACTTGTCCCAATATCTCAATTCAGAACTACCTTGAGAGAATTTTCAAGTATGCCAATTGTAGTCCATCTTGTTTCATTGTTGCATATGTCTATCTTGATCGTTTTACTCAAAGACAACCCTCTTTGCCTATCAACTCCTTCAATGTTCATCGGTTACTCATTACAAGTGTTATGGTGGCTGCTAAATTCATGGATGACATGTAAGTTTCTTCATCTTGAATTATTGTTAAGAGTATGAAGCACTAACACAAACATATACACGGGCTACATCGCTGTGACACCGGGAATAATTTTAGAAAGAAAAAAAATATGATATGATTAAATGTAACCATTTTTGTGATGTTGTATCAGTGTCGGACACCAGACACATGCAATATCACGATGCTAAATTTCTTTCATTCAATAATTGCAAGAAAGTTTATAGTAAACATATTGTTTGGTTTAGTCCTTTGTTTTGTTTAGTCCTTGATCTCTAAAGAATTTCCGTGAAATATTCCTTTAATAAGTTAATTGATTTGGAAGAGCATATTTAAGAAAAATTGGGGGATTTTATTTTTAAACATCTTCATATAAAATTTTTGTTGTTAAGGACACCTAATCAAATAAAAGAAAAAAATGACTCAATTTATTGTTAGTGACATTTTTTTTCATAAAATCTCTGGGAAACCAAATGTTGCATGTTAGTTACCTTGTAAAATTCCTTGATTTTAACTTTCTAGTTTCTACAATAATTATGTGACATTTTTAAGTAAATTGAAAATGACCATACATGTTAAAAGAATATAGCTTTGCTTGTGAATAATACTATGTCCAGGCTGGCTTTCCATTAGATGTAGACAACCCACCCATGTGATCCTTATTGCATGCAGGCAGCATGCCAGCAACTAACTTTTAAGCATAGTCACGAAATTTTCTAAAAAGTATTTTTGTACATAATTCTGAAATTGAAAATAGATTTAATTCATACATATTGTCGGTGTAAAGAATTTTGAAGAGTTCAACACTCTCAATTAATTATAATTGTAAGAATATTGAAAACTAAGTCCTCCCTTTTTTTAAATCCTCAGGTACTACAACAATGCTTACTATGCAAAAGTTGGAGGAATCACGACCATAGAGATGAACTTTCTTGAGTTGGACTTCCTATTTGGTTTAGGGTTCCATTTAAATGTAACTCCAAACACTTTCCAATCCTATTGTGTTCACCTACAAAGTGAAATGATGATGATACAACCTCTAAATTTTACAGATTCTTCCTTAGGTTTAGGAAAATCCCTAAATACCCATGTATGCTTCAATGAAGATGAATCTTCACATCAAAAGCAACAACAATTAGCTGTTTGAAAATTTCCTTCATTTTCTTGATGCATGCAATCTAGTTGTAGAGGGTACGTAGTGAACCAATTAATGACTTGTTAATTAAATTATGTTACTTGTTGTCTCCACTTGCATCTTTTACTCTATTTTCCCCGATTCTATATTCAGTCTTGACTTGCGTATTTATGAATTATGTTATAGTATGGTTGAATTATACAACATTGTACAGATAATTGTCTCTTCTTTACAATCTAACTAGAAAAATGTGGATTCTGACAGTGTTACTGATATAATAAAATATTTTTTTGCATTGTCATTTATTTATATGAAAGAGAAACCAATTAACGTCTCTGGATAAAACTTTTGTGCTGAGTGTTCTGGCCATAATTAATGAGACAAAAGAATGGCGTGCATGTTGTACACAAATACATTACACAAGTAAACTTGAGGAACTATTTGATGTAGTTATTTTATCACCACATTTTGTTTCTAATGTAAACTTAAAATTAGGATTTTATCACCACATTTTTGTAAGAAGTAAATAATAACGGGTTAATAATTTTTAACTTTAATAACTTTTAATTATTTAACAAATAATTAACAGAAAAGAACATTTTTCATATTTATGAATCGATGGTTGTGCTATTTTGTAGCAACGGACAACTCGAATTTATTAGTTGCATGATCAGCAAGGATGCAACTCCAACACAAAGCAGGGAAACTTGATTGTTCATGTCGGCTTAAAAGAGAAGCACATTTCCAGTGCATTTTTGCCTACTTTTTGACCCCTTTTCAAATAGTTTCTAGTGGCCTAAAAGAGAAGCATATTTTCTACTTTTTTCAAAATTATAACCAAATCAAAACACTTTCATAACTTGAACACTAAAAATCGTGAAATTTCAAAGTTCAACCGCAAATCTGAATTACAAGTAATATACTCTCAAGCAAACATTCTGAAACTAAAAATATATACAAACAATGGAGAAAAATAATAGATGATATGTCATTGAGTTGATATGTTAGAAATTCAAAATCAGCAAGTGATCAATCAGGTAGGATCAGATTTTCCATTACCTAGAACAGATTCTCGTAAAATATGGGTTGGATCACGGAGCATATCATATACACAAATTAAAATAGCTAAAAGAAAATGTTGGATTGTCATGTTTACAACTTCAATTAGGTAACCAATTATGAGAGTTTTGCCTTAGATGCAAAATAGGAGGAACCAGTAAGCCGCCAAAACTTCAACAAGAGAGGCTTCAACTTCAAGTGTAGTACCCAGAGAAATGTCGAAAGTAACAGCAACCCAGCACAAATAATAAAGACACCCAAGCCTAGATTTAGTTCACCTGATTTGTAATTAATTACAAACCTCATCATAGTAAACAGAAATGTGGAAGCCCCGTATATGTAGGCAGAAATGGTGAAGCCTATGAAGGACCACCTAATGAAGTTACTCTCATTCCATATTACCATTCCTGAAAAGATGGAACATGCCAGAAACCATACACTCCATACTATAAAAGGTACGACTAAGATTAAGACTTCCCATGCATCAACCACTACTTGTGTGCTACGAAACACATCAATATAAATGGAGAGTGGGGAGAGTGGGGAGAGTGCAGGGCGCACTAGTAACATAATAAAACCCATAACCGCAAGCAGCTTTTCATCGGGAGACATCACTACATATAGAGCAAATCATAAACAAATTAAATCTAAATAATGAGAAACTACAAAGTTGATACAGCAATATTTAATGATATGTAGGAATTAATAAAATTGGACACTAACCTACACCTATCATGAATTGTAATACCAGAGAAGTAAACATAACATAAACCAGAATGTAAATGTTGGATCCAACAAAACAAACATGCATTTATCATTATTCCTCAAGTTATTGTTTTCAAAAAAAATCGAAAACAAATGTACTCATACTCTTTTCAGTAACTCCACAATTCATTAAAACCAGAGCTAACCCCTTAAAACCAGAGGTTATTTCCTTAACACAATGGAAAACCAGTTTATTAAGCTAAAAAGAAAAATAACCAGAGCTAACTCCTTAAAAACAGAGGTTATTTCCTCTGTTACTAACCAACAGAACATGCAGAATTAGGAAATTTGTAAGATAAATTGAGCAGGTTCCTTACAAGATGAAAACACAGCAAATAATAAAAGAACTCTAACACCTGCAAAGGAGACACTCCTATGCACATTTTCATTCCCCTTTTGATAACTAAGGAATAAATATGTTGAAACATTTAACAACAAGTCTAAAATTCCAGACATGTTCGACAACAATCAGAATTTCACTAATAAGATGATCATGTCATATTTGACAAGTCTACACTAAATTGCAATCACTCAGAGGAACAGTTATAGCGCAGAAAATATTTAATTTAGCATCGAACTAAGACAAGATATCTAAAAGCAACATTTGAAAAATTACACATAAATTAGAACAACTCAGCATAAATAAATTGTATGATAAAAACTAAAATACTATACTTCTTCACAAGCTTATATAACAACAAAAAGACTGATTTCACTTTTAAGATACTGTGATCGGTGAACTAAGAACCAGAAACTCAATTGAGTTAATTGTCCGCTTAAAGCATGACAGGTTGTGGTGAGATTTGAACACAACTCGAAAATTAAACCCTAAATGACACATATGGCGATTTGGGTCAAGGTTAAAACGACAACGCGTACATAAATGGTCTTAGCTAGGTAGAAGCTTGAACTATGAACAGGGGCGGATCTAAACATTAAATATTGGTGTGGCTAAAATTTAACATTCATAAACACAGAGAGGAATGAGGGGTGGGAAGAACTTTCTTTTTTGAACTGCATATATTATTAAGCAAAACCAAACACAAGCCATGAATGGAGTGCAAGGAAAAACATACAGGGTTGTATACACGACGAGCCAGTAGCGCTCAAACAAGACACACCCATAAAAACTCCTATCAGGCAAAACCTTCAAACCAAAAGTAATAAACACCAAAAACAATCTAAAAGTACCTCCACTAAAAACTCCTATCAGGTTCACAAGCTAACTCTGTTACAATACCACAAAAATACATAAGCATAGACAAACCAAAAACAGCGGCCTGCACAAAACAAACAAACACGGCCACACATTATAGGCCATTTCACAACGTAAAAATACAAGGATTGACTTCTCCACCTCGCCAACACACCACCCACAATCAACAAAATCATTTGGATATAACAAACAGACTAAAATGTGAGTGAGATTCTTTCAGACATTTGAACAAACACTTGATATAACAACAAAAAACAAAGCTTAATTTCATTATTTCACCAATATATCCCGATTTTCCCTCTTATAGGTTTGAGATTCATTGAGGCATTTAAACAAACAGCAGATATACATTAAAATAAATAACAATTCCCAATTCTAAAACCCTAAACCAATCCCCAATTCTGAAACCCAAAACAAACAACAATCGCAGAAGGAAGAAGAAATGGGAGAATCTATGTGCTTACCTTGGCTTAGCGTGAGTGAGAGTGAGAACTGAGAGAGAGAGTAACTGGGTTTGAAGAAGAGAGTGGAAGAGAGCTGAGTTGTGTCTTCTTGCATCTTCGATTACCCTACTGAATTACGAGAGAATCGGAAACATGTAAGGGTATACGAACGTGAAAGACATGATTTTATGCATTATTATTTTTTTATTTTGCAATGATTAGAGATTACGGAAATTCAGGGTTTCTTGGGATGAAAGAAAGAAAGTAATTAGACATGGTTTCTTGCTAAGTGAGTAAACGAAAATGTGAAAAGTGAAAATTGTATAGTAATTTTTTTCTTCTTTTAATTAAGGCAAAATGCCCTTTTTATCTTATAAGTTTAAAAAAAATATCGGGTAATCCTTAACGCTTGTTAAATTTCAAATAAGTAAGTTTTTAATACGGCCAATTTTTTAAGTTTCAAATGTTAATTTATTGCTTTTATCTGAAGTTTTTAAATATCAAATAGATCATTAAAATAAAGATTTGTTTGAAACTTAAAAAACTTAAAATATTAACGTAATATTTTTGTCAAACTTAAAGGACCAAGAATGGTATTTGGTATTTAATTAAGGGCAAATAATCAATTTCGGTCATATGTAACGAATAGTTAAGATAATATTCAATGTAGGAAAAATACAAACATGATTATGTAGAAAAAACCATGATTATGCACTTTGATCAAATAGTCCATGACGAGAACAAGTGCTCGTATTTATTTTATCAAGAAACACGTACATCTTTTATGTCTACTCCTCATTTTCCCCCTCCGCGTGTTAACCCATCACGCCTCAAACCTTCAAGAGCTCCAAGGTCATGGCATTAAAGGAAACTTTTAACATCATGAACTATTTTGACCAACGGAGAGACAATTGTGACTACTCGTCACACAATCACATAAGAAAATGACTATCTATCCTTTAATTAAACTAACAACATACGTGATAAGCACAGGCCGGGGGTCGAAACGTTGGTTGTGTGTCAAAGCATATTTTCAATGTTATTACTATTGAGAAAAAAAATTAATGGTAAATAAGACATTAATGATTTTTTTTTTGGAAAAATATGACGTTATTGATAAAAATTATTGAAATGGTTGCTATCAAATATTATAAAGTGGTATTGTCAAACATTCACTTAGTTTTGGTGTTTTTTAGTTTTTTTTTTTTTTTATGGTTAAAATTTTCTTATCCCAATTCCCAACAAACCACTAAAAATGTTAAATTTACCTTTGTTATTATTTAACTTTTTACACCTGCATTCTTCACTCTACCTTCGGCTTCAGTGAAGAAAACTGACATGATGGTAATTTGGTAAATATAATTATTAAACATGGAAAAATTCACCCAGTACCCCTGCACCTTTATCTCCATCCCAATTCCCAACAAACCACTAAAAATGTTAAATTTACCTTTGTTTTTTTTTGAGCAAAGTTAAATTTACCTTTGTTATTATTTAACTTTTTACACCTGCATTCTTCACTCTACCTTCGGCTTCAGTGTTTAAAAAACATTATCTGCAAGGTAGAAGGTGAACGATAGACTCAACAAACAAATTCAAGATTGAGATAAAATCATTGAGTGATAGTAAGCTACTATTAAGAATTAATGCAAATATATAAATAATGGTTCAATACTTTATTGTGAAGAGTCGAGGACAAGAAGATACTGATATAAAAAAATAAAAAAAAAAAACTCAAAGCAATTAGCGATAAGACTCAAAGCAATTAGTGATAAGACTCAAATCAAGAACATTTGTATACTCGTCAAATGAATGATAACATTTGAGCTGAAATGATTACCAAAACAACTTCATCTCATTTTAGTAGCGCACTATAACGAGACTAAGTTGTTTTGGTAATTATTGAAGTTTTTCGGAATTAACTTTATACTTAAAATCTTAAACGCAGGTTCCTAATTTTTTTTTTTTAAAGAAGCGGTTTTCCAGAAATATTATATAACAGCAGAAAGGTATAAAGGAGTTTTTTTGGAAAAAATTGTGTAACGGCATTTGTATTTCAAAAATACTCTCTCCGTCTCTCTCTAGGGCAAAAGTTATGGTGCATAAGTCCTTTCTTTATGCACCATGCATAAACATATCACAACCGTCAAATCAGGGACACGTGTTATAATCTTGTGCTTCAGCTCTTTCCCATTGTTTTGCATCACAATCAGTTCTCTTTCTCTTCACCACCACTATTCTTCTCCGATTCTGTTTCTTCTCTTCTCTGATTTCTGTTTCTTCTCCGATTCTGTTTCTTCTCCGATTCTGTTTCTTCTCTTCTCTGATTTCTGTTTCATAAGATACCACTATTCTTCTCTTCACCGGAGAAAATTAACGTTGTCGTCACCGGAGATAACTTCTGCGATGAGTTCGGAGGGGAGATTTCCCGGAGATGCATTAGGACACCACCGCCTCCGCCGCCGAGATGAATGGAGGTGATCCACGTTCGGAAGGGAGGATTTCGCTCCTTGTTTCAACGCCATTCACAATTCTCGACAAACCTACAAAAAATTGAAGGAAAAAGAAAAAATCAAAATAATTGAATGCGATTTCACCGAATTCAACGATTATCGCATGCGTTACAGAAATTGACCTGAAAATGAAGATGAAGAATCAGAGAAGCATTGTAGAAGATCGCGTTGAAATGGAAGAAAGAAACAGATCCGGATGTGGAAAGTGTGAGAGAGTTGAAGTTGAAGTTAGTTAGAGTTGAGTGAGAAAAGAAGAAACCAGAGCTTAGTATAGTATCAATTTAGTGATTCAGTTGTAGCAATAAGCTTCATTTTTCGATTTGTATAAGAATCAATTTTGCTTCAGTTGTATTTTCAAATCAACACTCTGAAACCATTTCCCGTGCAAAATGGTTTCAGAGTAAAACTTGAAAAAACCATTTACACAGTATATTGGTTTTGGCATATTAGCTTCAATTTTGCTTCAGTTGTAGTTTCAATTTATGATATCTAATGGTTGTTTGTTCTTAATAGTGTTCGTTGCTGTTTTCAATGGATTTGATATCAACTTCATCTGAGAGTGGACAACTGAGTGTTCAGAGTAAAACTTGCTAAAACCATTTACACAGCATATTGGTTTCAGAGTAAAACTTGCTAAAACCATTTACACAGCATATTGGTTTCAGAGTAAAACTTGCTAAAACCATTTTAGTGGTTTGAACTTTGAAGTAGCTGAACCATGATAGGAGTTTTGTCGATTTGATGTCTGGTTTGATTTTCAAAATGCTGATGTGAAGATATAACGTTTTATAATATTTATGCACAACTTTGATTTTCAATGAAAATTGTGTCAATGTGTTGCTTCTTGTCGGTGATATCATTTCAAGACAGGTCATAAAGATTCTGAAACTTGGTTGCAACAAGTGCTTGTGGGCTCTTTCTTTCTGTAAAAAATGGCCTAACTAGTAGTGCTCAATTTGCTGTGAAACTTTAACTGAAATGGATGCTTGGTTTCTCGACATATTTCAAAAAATAAAAGGATACTGTGAAGAAAGTATTCTCAAACTTTCAGTAAGTTTTGATATTCTCTTTGATGTCTATTTCAAGGATAGTAACTTTGGAATAGTTTTGTGGACTTGAATAGTTTCCTTCGAGCTCAATGTTCGTTGCATTGAAACCAAATTGCTCATTCTCACACTTCTGTTTACTTCCTGGAGGTGGATAAGTACGGTACGGTGAGTTCAGTTGAGTTCTGTGTGTTTTGGGAGAATGGATAAAGAGTTGAATGTGAGGATGAAGAAAGCAAATTTGGTTTTTTCTGAGGTGTAGAAAGCAATTTTGTTGGGCTAGGTGTTAATGGGCTGGACTTATGCATGGTGCATAAGTTTTGGCTTATGCATGATAACCACACCCTCTCTCTAGTTCTCTTGTGTATCATAATGCTTTGTAAAATTCTTAAGAAAAAAAATATGAAAGGTTTTATACTTTATATATGTGGGTAAAATGGGAAGTTCATACAAAATATAGGAGTGACGTATAACTCTTACGGTACGGTAAATTTTCCGGTAGTTTAGTGACTTAGAATTGATCCTCCAATGAATTAAAATAATGGAGGAAAGAGGATACTTCTTTACTTTTAACTAACTTCTTTACTCTCTTAAATCAATCAAGTGAGCAACTATTATACTTCTTTACGCAAAATGAAGGAAAGATATCCTTTTGTGTATCTCACTAAGCTTAATGCATATGAGTGTTATTTTTTTTTTGAGAGAAATGCATATGAGTGTTGTTATGCTTTATTATTTCATTTGGCTTTCATTCATACATAGTTTTTGTCTAAAAATAACAAAAATGAATGCTTCATTGATATGCTTGATTATCATAACATGATTTATATCAATCAACCAGAGATAAGTTCAATTGTACATCACACGAGTAGAAAACAAGTAATTATAAGATAAGATGTCGGAAAATTGAGTAATAGCTCTTTTTAACAACATGAATTGGTACTTTTACAAAACAAACAAAGAAACATGATTTGGTGCTTAACGATTAGTAAACAACACTACTTAGAGCAAACCATAAACAAAATAACTCAAAACAATGAGAAACTACATAATTGATAAAGCATAAGGGAAAGGAGATGTGATTTTTAGAAGGCAAGGAAGATAAAGCAAGGGAAAGAGAGAGGGGGAATGGTCTTACTTGTTTAGGTCAATTAATTGGGTCTGGTCTTTGTTTATGCATACTAAACTAATGTTGTCATAATTTTATTATTTTCAGTTTGGACTTCTTAAGTTCATATTGTAATTAAAAGGGAAAACAAAGTTGTAAGGGAATGGAACCGTGTGTTCACGATTCAATCAAAGGATCCTAGACAAAGCATCCTAATGACGTAACACCCGATCCTAGATGAAAATCGACAATTGTTACACTTAAGCCAAACTAGACTAGGCCGTTAGGAGCAGTTCTGGCATGTTTCAATCTATAGTTATACACCTCATGCCAATCCCTCCATCAGCAACTCACCCATTGACTAAAACTGAGGAAGCAGTGTTTGCACAACGATTCAGGCCTGCCACGCACGATCCAACACTATCTTCTCACACTCAATGAACCTGCATCTCATCCTCGACACACGAATCACACAACGAGTACCTAGAAGAACATTGCACATGTTTCTGTATCAATTTCTGCCTAGTCAGAATGCAGCCCCTGAACACCCTCAAAAGCAGGTGTCTCGCTCTTGGTGGTGCGCCACGACTCTCCACATTTCATTCCAGTGACCATCTACATGGAATCTATCACTATGCATTGCTTCCTTCATTATGAGATTATAACCGGATTTAACCGAATAACAACTGTCATGGTCCTCCACCCAAAAATCAGCTAGAAGCGACACAGAGAATGCGTAGAAACAGAACAGAAGTATAAGGCTCTTTTAAAGAATTCATATTAATTAAAATAGTGATACCATAACCGATAGAGTTTATATATTATTGGGATTTGTTGCGGTCATCAACAAAATGCATTCACGCTTCAGTTCGTAGATGATGGTTAAATTCGGGATCAGATGATCTAAATTTTAAGTGCCTTGTAAATAAATTTCAGAAAAACCAAATATAATTTTTGGGGAATCAATCACTATATTCTCTGTGTCACCTCTTTTGCAAATTCTATTTGTTCTGTTTTTAATGTCTATCACCATGCATTATTAGATTTATAAATTTAATAAGTCCTTAAAATGCACTTTTTGAACATTTTTTAATGGCAAAAAGATATATAAATCATGAGTAAAACCACTCTAATCCATTACAAGAAATCCACAAGATATAATAAAGGAACGAAAGGAGGGCACACCAGCCAACAAACTCGAAACAGAAAATACTACTACCAAAGAACAACAAATGGAACAACAAAATCTAAGCAGCAGCAACACCACACCTAAGATAACTAAAAATGACAGAAAATAACAATAAAGGTTCAAGAGAAATAAGCAACCATCAACGGAAAATCCTGGCCTTTTTCAACAGTAATCGCCAGATGAATGCGTAGATGCAAACCGGCTCAACAGAAACCAAGATTGCGATAAGCAATGCTACACTCACTTGAAATTGACCGATTGAAACTTGGGCTTTCATAGCTGGAACAATAAGTGCCAATGATCCAAATATGTAAGCAGAACATAAAATAGTCATGAAAGAACGCCTAACATCGGTCGTCTCCAACCATACTATCCATAGGGAGAAAAATGCACCAATGGTGAACAGGTACGTCCAACAAACTATGGGTAAAGCCACTAAAAGCACTTCCCAAAAGTTAAGTTCTATAGCTTTTGAATTCAGCACCTTACCATACATCAAAGTTGGATTTCCCAGCGGTAGTAATAGTAACGAACAAATTAGTGTTGTCATGATAAAAGCATCCGTAACACTCATCAACCGAGCCATGTTTTGAGTTCCTTCTTGTCTTTCTTCCTTGTTAACCATAAAAACAATAAAAATTTGTTAGTATTAGTGCAACAATATACAAGTAATAACAATACAATGTTAGAAAATCCCAAAACCTACAGCTTTCTAAATCACACATCATGTGACATATGACACAAAATACATTAATTTCAGTTAAAGGGAAGAATAGAAAGACATGAGAAGAAAAAAAAATACTCACTCACTCTGTTATCAAGAAGGAAATTTTTTCTCTTCAAATGTGTTGTTGTGTTATGTGTACTGTGTACCTATTTATAGAGTGTTAGGGAAATAGGGTTGTATACTGATGCAAAAATTGTAATGCTATATGGCCAATGTGAGAAGAGGGTAGTACCTAAAATGGTAAGTGTGAAAAGCAAATGAGAGAGTTTTGATTTGGATGAAGCTTAAGATAGAAACGGCCGTTGAGTATTGTACTTGATGAACACTATTTTGTGAACATTGTTCATATTTGACTTTTAGCTATAAATTGATAAAAGTTGCTTGCTGAAAGATTAAATATAGACAAAGAAACACAAGAAATAGACTGAAAATATTGTGAATGAAAAGATGTGCAAAAGGAATACGAAAATTATGTAATTGGGGTTAATTTTGACAAGTGTTTGAATTGAAAACGTGAATTTTGGGTTTCAATTGGTGTTTAGGCAGATTTGTGGATTCAAACAAGAAATGGAATGGAGAGTTTAGGGACGCCACACTTTCTAATCCTAGAAAATGATAAGTCTATGGAAATGATAATCACCACAAGAAAGGATTCTTGATATGATCAATACAAGGTCCAATCCAGAACCTAAAGAGCAATTACTCACTTTTTTTAACAAAATTCAACTTGTTTTTTTATTCAATTTTCGTGTCCTATATATAGGTAGGAGGGACACTTGCTGAATTACAAAGGAAAAGGCAAATAACTCTTAAGATTCCTTCAGCCAAATTAATCTATCATTATTTCCTATGGCTGAAGTAAATTAACATGAATACAGGAAAGGTTACAAGACAAATCAATGAATGATGGTGGCTGGTCTTGATGATCATGATGATGGAGATGTTAGGACGTGATTTTGATGATGGTGGTGGTTTCATATGCTGAAATGAAGTGCATTCATTGTCTCATTGAAGTCTTGTCTCTTTCTTTTTCAATTCTGCCTTCTTTCCTCCATCAGTTAAATGCTCTTCAATGCTTTGTTTTTCTTTTGTCTTCAGCACTCCTTTGCACAAAATAAACACACAAAACATTCCATTTAAAGCTTTGGAAGCTTTAAAATGGATTAAACACACAAAATAACCATACTTAGTGTTTTTGGGCCAAAATTGGTCCCTTACACTTTTATTACAACATAACAAAAACAACTAAATAAAATGGGCAGCAAGAGATGCGCCCCAGCCCTCCTCCAATGGTTTGATGCACATGACCATTTTACCCTCCATGCTTCCTAGTGTAGGTTTGAACTCCAAGACTTTTGCCACCAATTGATTCAGCGCCTCCTTAGCTTTCTTGGCCCTTGCCCTTGTCATAGGTCCTCCTAGCCCTTGAATTGAAGCGCTTGTGTCATGGACAATTATGCCCTCATCAGTACTCATTATCTGTATTTGAAAACGCAACATAGCATGCCTTCTCCCCTCTTTTTTTTTTTTTTAATTATATTTTGCATTTTTAGTTTTATCTATGGTTTTGCCTCGAAAAAATTGATTTCGAGTGAATCGATTATATAAGATTTATTCCGATGAAAATTGAGCTGAAAATAAAGTGATTTATGTTTGGATCGTAGAAATGAGTTGAACAGTAAATTTAAGTGTAAAAATCAATTTACAAGATGTAGCCAGTCAGGGTGGTGGTGCGACGAGTGACACCAGTCCTCCGCACCACCTCTAAACGCCAGATATGTCGGTGCCGGCGTTAAGGTTCCTGTTCTCCGATGGTCTTGTGTGTTTTGGTCGTTTTTGTTTCTTTTCAAAACGACGGTGTTTTGGTTGTTTTTGTTTCTTTTCGAAACGACGGTGTCTTTTTTCGTTTTGAATTGTTGCATGTTTTATTTTCTGTTGGTGTTGTGGTGGAGTAAGGCACGGTTTTGGCAGTGATATGAGGTGAAGGTGGTGATGACGTGGTGGTTTTGCAGTGGTGGCGACGATGCTGTTTTGGTGGATCGGTGGAGAGAAGAGTCTGCCTTGTGGTGTTGTTGTGGGGGGTCTAGGATTTGTGGTTACGGATCTGCGGTGTGGTGGTGGTGATGAAGTGGTGATAGAGAGCATCGAAAACGTCGCAAAAATTTTCGCTGTTGTTTTTGTGGTGGTTGTGTGGTGGCTAAGGGTGTGTGGTGGTGGCTGATGGGAGGGTCAGTGGGGTTTATTGTTTTTCGTGGTGGCTGGTGCTGGTTTTTGGTGAGCATTAATGGTGGTTTTTTGATGGTTAATGATAGTTTTGGTGGTGGTGGTGATGCTTGTGGTGGTTATGCTTTTTGTGGGTTTTCTTATGAGTTTGTTGTTGATGGGGTTTTCAAACACACACATGTTAGGTGGTGTGGCTTGTTTAAGGTGCGGTTACATGGGTTTTTTGGGAGGTTTGATGGTAGGTTTGGCGAGGTTTGATGGTTGTTTATGCTATTGCGCATGCGTTTAGACTTTAGTTTTTGGAGATGACTTCTTGGTTTGGTGTTTGGTTTTTATTGGTTTCGAGGACCTTTGTGGAGGGTGTTTTTGGTTTGCTTGTAGAAGTTTGTATTTGATACATGGTGTTTTTTTGGGTGTTCCGCATATATACGGACACTTTTCCTTTGTATGTTGCTTTTAAGTCTCATAGCTTAGCATTCCTTGTACTTGCTATGATTCTGTGTTTTAAATAAATTTCATTTTAGCTTCTTCAAAAAAAAAATTCTAGGTTCAAGTAGAATAAACTCTTGAGGCAAAATTTCCTCAAAAATAAAATAAAACTCTTGAGGTAAAATCAATTATAATCTAGATAAAACAAGGGTTAAATATGTTTTTAGTCCCTACATTTTATCCCCCTTTGAAAAATAGTCCCTAAATTTCATTAAATATTTTTAAAATCCTCACATTTTTTTATCAGTTACCATAATTAGTCCTCGCCGTCAATTTCTTAACGGAATACTGACGTGGCATCAAATGGGCCCCAATTAATGCTTGATTTTAATATTTATTTGATTTATTAAATAAAACAATTAAAAATTAATAAAATTCATCTTCTTTCTCCTTCCTTCAACATCAACCACCCCCTCCATCTTCATCTTCTCCCACCCACCGCCATCACTTCCACCTTCAAAATCTGAAGGAAAAGAAGCCCTGGTAATGTAGAGAGAGAAAACCATAACCCCCCTTTAACCCCTTCCTTTCTCTCACGTTCAACCATCGTATTTTCCCCTTTGTTCTTGCTATTTCATTAACCCATAAAACTCCCAATGCATGGGACTTAAACTCACTTCTCCTCCTTCTACCTCCTCTGTTTTTTTTTTAATTTATGTTTTCAACATTCACAATCAAAACCGACACTCTCACTAATTTAAAATTGGGAATTAGGTTTTGCTCATTTGACATTTTCCCTTCTTGTTTTTGCTGGGATTTTTTCAACTTCAACAATCAAATTCCATAACTGAAAATTGTAAAAGAACTATAACGGGGTGTTTAGGGGTGCGAGGAAAGAGTTGTGTGGTGGTGGCATTCGAATTAAACAAGAAGGAGGACTAGGTGGACGAATTGGCAGAGAGTTGAGGTGAAGGAGAGTGGTTGTGGGGTTGAGCCACCAAAGGAAAATCATGTGAGTTCGTTTATGGGTTTAAAGCTTATTTTTTCTTTCTTTCTGGGTTTGAATTGGGTGGCTGGAAAGGGATGAGGCTGGCTAGGATGAAGAGGTGTTTACGATTGCATCATCACCTGAGTTCATATTAATTTTTTGGAAAATGTTAACTAGTGCCCTCGGGGCACTGGTTAAGGACCTAAAGTAGTAACTTTTTATAAAAGTTTGTGTAATTAGTGCATTGGAAATTGAAATTTTTTAAATTTTTAAAGAATAATTACTTTATTTAACATGCTTAAAGAGTGCCTCGGGAGCACTCGTTAACAAGACACTGTTTTTTTTTTTTTTGCCACCAAAGATAGCATGTAATACACTAACTTATTGTTGGGGACCACTCTGTGTCACATATGCACACGTACAACCTTGTTATACTCCAAGTAAAAAAACGTGGGACGTACATTGTGCCACCGTTAGTTAAATTGACGGTACGGACTAAACATGGTAACGGAGAAATAATATAGGGAGTTTAAAAACATTTATTGAAAGGTAGGGACTATTCTTAAAAGTCCCTCTAAATGTAGGGACTAAAAACATATTTAACCCAATAAAACAAATATGTCAAAATCAATTTTTCAACTCCAGAATCAATTTGGTCTCCACAAAAGTGGAACCAAACATGCACTTTGTTTTGGTGGTTTTTAGTTTTTTTCTTTTATGTTTTTATTTTTTGTTATGAAAACTAAAATGATGGTAAATATTATACAATTAAACATGAAAAAAATTTCCTTCTTGTGATTTAACTTTTTACATTTTCATTCTTCACTCTCACTTTCAATCTTTTCGGATCTACCATAATTCACCCAGCTTTCTAGTTTGGTCATTTTTACCGGAAAACATTATTGAAGTTTTCAAGAAAGTTTATCTAATTTGGTCATGCATGTTTGCCATGAGCAGATCCAATGCATGGCATAGTGTGGTTATAGTCACACTAAATTTTTTGGACAAACATTAATTGGGGGTCTGGTCTTGGTTTATGCATACTAAACTATAACATGGTCATAACTTGATTATTTTTCAGTTTGGACTTCTCAATTCCATATTGTTACTAAAAGGGAAAACAAAGTTGTAAGGAAATAGAACCGTGTGTTCATGATTCAATCAAAGGAAGGGAGTTATATTTATATATGGTGATAGGTTGTTAAAGGTTGAGGAACATTTTTCCTCTTTGGGCTTGCTCTCTTTATTTTTCACTTCCTATAGTGAGTCCCATTTTATTGTTGTCTCCTTTGTTACATAATAGAGGAGCAGCTTAGGATGTCAAGAGGGAGAGACAAAACCACTCAGACTTGCTGAAATTCTGGCACGTTAGACTTAAGATGTTTTATGCAATGTTCCAACACCAGTCACAGATAACAGACGTCGTATGAAATGTTTAGAACATTAAGCTAATCAACATAAACATAATAAACCAAAATAACAGACAAGAAAGTAAATGGCACAGTGAGTTTGTTAACCCAGTTCGGTGCAACGTCACCTACTCTGGGGGGCTACCATGCCAGGAAGGAAATCCACTAGTGTGGTCCTTATTCTCTAGCTCTCAGCAAACTCCTCGTTTACACTAAAGACCTAGGACCTACCCGTATTGACTTCAACCTAGGAACTCCTAGATCTGAGATCCCATCTCACTTCCCTCAATCAATCACACCTGTAACACCCCGTTTTCCCAACATAAAAATTTCATTTAAAATCAGAGTATTTTGATCACAACGGAATGTCACATACTTCATTTAAATCATAAAACGGATAATAATAATTATCCTTCAAATTCAACATCATGAAAATCTTAAAATTGTTGCAGCGGAAAATAGTTCAACATCTAAAAGTCTTGGCACGCAGGCCTTATTGGAAAATCTCATAAATTAGTTCATAAAAGAGACACGTAAGGAATAGAAGTAAAAGCAAGCCCCCATCCCGTTACGTATCAGAGCACCTAGACACCAACAAAGAGTCCACTCATGAACGCCTCTAATCTTTATTACCTGCACATTACCCACGGTCGAGGCAACATATACGCAGAAGGGGTGAGATTTCATAATCAATACTTTAAGCATATAATCTAATAAAATGCATTTAACAACTTAAACATTAATAACATATCAACAATTAACAATTAGCATATTTTTCATTTCATAACAAATACAATCATCAAATACCATTACTAATTTTCATCGCAAATCATAATCAACTTAACACTCAATTTGACGACACAACTCATCTTTGACCATGCAACTCTATCAACTCAACAACAACTTGACAACACAACTCATCCTTGACCATGCAACTCTATCAACTCAACAACAACTTGACAACTTAAACAACATGAAACTTCTTGATATGCAAATGCATGTGGTACCATTCAACAACAAAATGAGCATATAGGCTCTTCAACGTGTGAGCACAAAGGCTGCCGGGCCTAAAGCCCCCAACTTTAATGAGCACAAAGGCTGCCGGGCCTAAAGCCCCCAACTTTAATGAGCACAAAGGCTGCCGGGCCTAAAGCCCCCAACTTTAATGAGTATGCAATGAACTCAACTTCCAACAACCTAGACAACGACGTGTACAACTCATACGACTCATAATCATGGACGACTTCTTAAATTCCAACAACATAGACCGACTCATGCAACCTCAAGACACTAACAGTCGACAACAGAAAACAGCAGCAACATGCAACAATTAACAACGCTTGAATGTGTTAACATTCACATAAAGAATTAATTACATCAATATAAATATCATAAAACATCATTATAGCATTCATGCAGCAACACTTCTAGTTTCAGTCACCATAACAGACTTCTGGAGCTTATGAAAGCATCCTAAACAGCTCTCTAACCTACTTCTAAGGTCATCTCAAGACTACACGTGCGAAAGGATCGCATCGGGACAATTTTGGGCAACTAACAGCCTAACTCGCAGTGGCGAGTAACTTCACTCGCAATGGCGAGCAAAGTGTGCATTCTGGGTTCCTACGTATTTACTCGCAGTGGCGAGTTATTCTGCTCGCGGTTGCGAGCTCACAGGTCACTCGCAGTTGCGAGTTGCATTGCTCGCAGTTGCGAGTTCTGGGTTCTAGCTCGCAGATGCGAGTGTTCTTGCTCGCAGGTGCGAGCGATGAATGTCAGTACGGCCAGAAACCTAAAAATCACAACTTTTCACCTATATTCACGATTCCTTCATCCAAATAGCATCTAATTATCATCTTAAGTCATATCTAAGGTCTGTACACTAATTTTGCATCAATCTAACATCTGTTCTTGATTCATTCATCAAAATTGATCCTAAACCTAATTCCCAATTCTCACCAAAACTTAACCTAATCATGCTAAATTCATCCTATAGAATTATACCCTTAATAATATTGAAAATTAGTCTCACCCTTACCTTGTAATTGCAGAATCGATAGCCTCTCCCTCTGGTTCTCCTCTTCTGACTCTTTCTCTCTTTTCTCCAAAAGCGTTTCACGTAAAAACGTTTCCCACTTATGTCTGTATTATTTATTTACTCTTATTACTCATCTCACCTATAAACTTACTCTTTCCACCTCACAGCCCAACTTCTAATATTTTTATTTTATTTCTAATATCTTATTTTATTTAATAATAAAATAAGTCACACCAACATAACAACTTCACAACATCAAATACTCCACATAATTCATTCATAAATCATATAACTTACTCAAATCATAAATCACATAAATTACACAAATTATAAATCATATAAGCATATATTTATAAATATATTCTAAACTTCATTGAATTAATTAAATAGTTAAGACGGGCGTTACAACTCTCCCCAACTTATAGAATTTTCGTCCTCGAAAATTTACCTCAAGAAAACAACTCTGGATAAGACTCCATCATCTTACTCTCTAGCTCCCATGTCAGGCTTTCACCAGTCGTTCCACTCCAAACAACTCTCACTAGAGGAGTCTCCTTGCCTCTCAACGTCTTCATCTTGCGATCATCAATCCTCAAGGGTAAGGTCTCTACCGTAAGGTTGTCTCTAACTTGCACATCATCACTCTGAATCACATGGGACGGGTCTGGAACATACTTCCTCAATTGCGACACATGGAATACATCATGCAAATTTGATAAATGCGGTGGTAAGCCAACTCTGTAAGCCACCGTGCCAATTCTCTCTGATATCTGATAAGGACCAATAAACTTTGGAGTCAACTTCTTTGACTTCAATGCACGGCCAACCCCGGCCGTTGGAGTAACCCTCAAGAACACATGGTCTCCCTCTTGAAACTCAAGGTCTTTCTTACGCTTATCATGGTAACTCTTCTGTCGACTCTGCGACGCTTTCATCTTCTCTTGAATCATTTTCACCTTCTCGGTAGTCTGTTGAACAATTTCTGGTCCTAGAACCACACCTTCACCTGTCTCAAACCAACACAACGGAGTCCTACACCTCCGACCATACAAAGCCTCGAAAGGTGCCATCCCAATACTGGAATGATAGCTATTGTTATAAGTGAACTCTATCAACGGAAGATGACTATCCCAAGTTCCACCTTGCTCAAGCACACATACTCTCAACAAATCCTCAAGTGACTGAATCGTTCTTTCCGACTGACCATCTGTCTGAGGATGATAAGCCGAACTCAATCTCAACTTAGAACCTAAAGCCTCTTGCAAACTCTTCCAAAATCTAGAAGTAAATCGTGGATCTCTATCTGACACGATGCTTGAAGGAACACCATGCAATTTCACTATGTCTCGAATATAAATCTCTGCCAACTGAGCCACAGGAAAACTAATATTAATCGGAAGGAAATGTGCCGACTTCGTCAATCTGTCAACAATCACCCAAATAGCGTCATTTCCCTTAGGAGTATTCGGCAAACTTGTCACAAAATCCATGGATATACTATCCCATTTCCATTCTGGTACATCTAACGGTGTCATCAACCCAGCAGGTTTCTGATGCTCTACCTTCGACTTCTGACAAATCAAACAAGAGTACACAAATTGTGCCACATCACGTTTCAATCCTGACCACCAAAACAGCTTCTTTAAATCATGATACATCTTTGTAGCTCCCGGATGAATGCTCAAGCTACTCCTATGACTCTCTTCCAGAATCATCCTTTTTATCTCATCATTGTCTGGAATACAAATCCTACCTCGGAACCTCAACACACCTTGATCATCGACTTTAAAGTCACCATCTTCAGTTTGATTACTAGCAACCAACAAGTCCACAAACTTAACATCAACCTTCTGTGCATCTCTAATACTTTTTAAGAAATCGTTATCAATTTTCAGCATTCCTAACTTAACGCTCCGAGACGACATTTCACAAACTAAGCTCATATCTCTAAATTGTTCAAGTAATTCAAATTCCTTCACCATCATAGCAGACATATGTAAACTCTTCCTACTTAAGGCATCCGCAACAACGTTAGCTTTACCCAGATGGTAATTCAAGCTAAAGTCATAATCTTTCAACAATTCGAGCCACCGCCGCTGTCGCATATTCAATTCTTTCTGATCAAACAAATACTTCAAGCTCTTGTGATCACTAAACACCTCAAATCTCGAACCATACAAGTAATGTCTCCAAATCTTAAGGACAAATACGACTGCAGCTAACTCAAGGTCATGAGTAGGATAGTTTCGTTCATGAGTTCTCAACTGTCTTGATGCATAAGCAACAACTTTACCATCTTGCATAAGTACACCGCCTAAGCCCAATTTGGACGCATCACAATACACTGCAAAAGGTTCATCAGGTTTTGGCAAAATCAAAACTGGAGCCGTCGTCAAACGCTTCTTCAATTCATTAAAACTGTTCTCACAATGAACATCCCACACAAAGGCTTTACCTTTACACGTCAACTGTGTTAACGGAAGTGCCAACTTAGAAAATCCTTCTATAAATCTCCGATAGTATCCTGCCAAACCCAAAAAGCTTCTAATCTCTGTAACTGACCTAGGAGTCTCCCATTGTGATACTGCTTCAACTTTAGATGGATCAACCGCAATACCACTACTAGAAATAACATGGCCCAGAAAACTTACCTCGTTCAACCAGAATTCACACTTAGACAATTTAGCATACAACTTCTTTTCCTTCAGCACTTGCAAAACGATTTTCAAATGTTCTGCATGTTCTTCTTCTGTCTTAGAGTAAATCAAAATATCATCGATGAACACAACCACAAAGCGATCCAAAAATGCATGGAAAATGCGATTCATATACTCCATAAACACGCCAGGCGCATTACTCACACCAAAAGGCATCACCTTATATTCATAATGACCATATCGCGTCCTAAAGGCCGTCTTCTGCATATCTTCATCTTTTACTTTAATCTGATGATAACCCGACCTTAAATCAATCTTGCTGAACACACGTGCACCCACCAGCTGGTCCATCAAATCATCAATTCTAGGAAGTGGATATCTATTCTTTATAGTTACTTTATTCAGTTGTCGATAATCAATGCACAACCTCATACTTCCATCTTTCTTCTTAACCAACAATACCGGCGCTCCCCAAGGTGAAACACTCGGTCTAATGAACTTCTTATCTAGCAAATCCTCCAACTGTCTCTTCAACTCAGCCAACTCAGAAGCTGACATACGGTAAGGTGTCATAGACACAGGCTTCGTTCCCGGAACAAGGTCAATAGAAAATTCAACTTCTCTTTCCGGTGGTACATCAGGGATTTCATCAGGGAAAACTTCAGGAAAATCACACACCACTTGCAACTTATCAATCACTGCTTGATTCTCCAATGATAAGGATGCCATCAAGGAAAACATCAAGATCCCATCGCGTTCTAATTGCTTCAGCTGCTTAGTAGACAAAAATTCTGCTCCACTTTCCTCTTCGGCAGAAGAGAACGTACCGTTTTACTAAAATAGTTAATGAGAACATGGTTGTACTCTAACCAGTTCATACCAAGAATTACATCCATTCCACTCAGAGGCAGACAAACTAAATCAATCTCAAAATCACGATCAAACATAGACAAAGGACATCGTAAGCAAACAAGAGAAGTAGTCACCGAACCCTTAGCTGGAGTTTCGACGACCATTTCTCCACTCATATCAGACACAGCAAGACCCAACTTAGAAGCACAATCAAAAGCAACAAAACAATGTGTAGCACCAGTATCAATAATAGCAACTAAAGGAGTATTGTTAATATAACAAGTACCTCTGATCAAACGATCCTCATTTTCAGTCTGAGTACCAGTCAAAGCAAACACTTTCCCTCTAGTCTGAGTCTTCTTCGGATTCGTACACTGAGACCCAATATGACCCTCTTCTTTGCAGTTAAAACACACAACGTCCGCATGCTTACACTCTGCAAGTGTATGTCCTTTACTGCCACAACGAAAGCACCGTTTAATATCCTTAGTACAAGCAGTACTCTTATGGCCTTTCTCGCCACAAGTGTAACAAACAACCTCAGCACCAGCATCCTTCTTATTAGACCTCCTCTCATCATTAGCTCTCCCTTTTCCTTTGTCAGCAGGAGCACTGTAAGGCTTTGGGCGACTTTGTTGGCCCTTACCCCTCTTCTCACTCATAATCTTATAATGAGCTTTGCTGTCATCTTCATAGATTCTGCATCTGCTCACCAAAGCAGAAAAGTCACGGATCTGTTGGTAACCAATGGCTCGCTTAATATCAGCACGCAAACCATTCTCAAACTTGATACACTTGGAGAACTCAGCATTGTCCCCCGTGTAGTGTGGATAGAACTGAGCCAGCTCCACAAACTTTGCTGCATACTCTGTCACCGACATGTTTCCTTGCTTTAGCTCAAGGAACTCGATCTCTTTTCTCCCGCGAACATCCTCAGGAAAATATCTGTTTAGGAATTCTCTCTTGAACACAACCCAAGTAATAACTGCATCATCCTGCTCTAGGGTAGGTTGGAGGCTCACCCACCAGTCATCAGCTTCCTCAGCCAGCATATGTGTTCCAAAACGCACCTTCTGATCATCAGTACATTGCATAACTCTGAAAATTCTCTCAACCTCCTTGAGCCACGTCTGTGCTCCATCAGGGTCGTACCTTCCTTTGAAGGTAGGAGGATGATTTCTCAGAAAGGTCTCCAACATTCTCACATCAGCATTCGCACCAGCACCAGCATTTGGATGTTGTCCCACAGCTTGGGCTACAGCTTCCAAAGCAGCAGCAATCACAGCATCATTTCTTCCAGCCATTCTAGTCCTCTTATAGCAAATAAGATTCGCAGCCTCCAGGTCTCTTCTCTGCACAACACACAACGTTTAGAATATCATAATAGTGGTATTCCAACTGCTAAGGACACAACTCGACTCACTACTTGGCCGGACGGACCGACCTGCTCTGATACCAATAGTAACACCCCGTTTTCCCAACATAAAAATTTCATTTAAAATCAGAGTATTTTGATCACAACGGAATGTCACATACTTCATTTAAATCATAAAACGGATAATAATAATTATCCTTCAAATTCAACATCATGAAAATCTTAAAATTGTTGCAGCGGAAAATAGTTCAACATCTAAAAGTCTTGGCACGCAGGCCTTATTGGAAAATCTCATAAATTAGTTCATAAAAGAGACACGTAAGGAATAGAAGTAAAAGCAAGCCCCCATCCCGTTACGTATCAGAGCACCTAGACACCAACAAAGAGTCCACTCATGAACGCCTCTAATCTTTATTACCTGCACATTACCCACGGTCGAGGCAACATATACGCAGAAGGGGTGAGATTTCATAATCAATACTTTAAGCATATAATCTAATAAAATGCATTTAACAACTTAAACATTAATAACATATCAACAATTAACAATTAGCATATTTTTCATTTCATAACAAATACAATCATCAAATACCATTACTAATTTTCATCGCAAATCATAATCAACTTAACACTCAATTTGACGACACAACTCATCTTTGACCATGCAACTCTATCAACTCAACAACAACTTGACAACACAACTCATCCTTGACCATGCAACTCTATCAACTCAACAACAACTTGACAACTTAAACAACATGAAACTTCTTGATATGCAAATGCATGTGGTACCATTCAACAACAAAATGAGCATATAGGCTCTTCAACGTGTGAGCACAAAGGCTGCCGGGCCTAAAGCCCCCAACTTTAATGAGCACAAAGGCTGCCGGGCCTAAAGCCCCCAACTTTAATGAGCACAAAGGCTGCCGGGCCTAAAGCCCCCAACTTTAATGAGTATGCAATGAACTCAACTTCCAACAACCTAGACAACGACGTGTACAACTCATACGACTCATAATCATGGACGACTTCTTAAATTCCAACAACATAGACCGACTCATGCAACCTCAAGACACTAACAGTCGACAACAGAAAACAGCAGCAACATGCAACAATTAACAACGCTTGAATGTGTTAACATTCACATAAAGAATTAATTACATCAATATAAATATCATAAAACATCATTATAGCATTCATGCAGCAACACTTCTAGTTTCAGTCACCATAACAGACTTCTGGAGCTTATGAAAGCATCCTAAACAACTCTCTAACCTACTTCTAAGGTCATCTCAAGACTACACGTGCGAAAGGATCGCATCGGGACAATTTTGGGCAACTAACAGCCTAACTCGCAGTGGCGAGTAACTTCACTCGCAATGGCGAGCAAAGTGTGCATTCTGGGTTCCTACGTATTTACTCGCAGTGGCGAGTTATTCTGCTCGCGGTTGCGAGCTCACAGGTCACTCGCAGTTGCGAGTTGCATTGCTCGCAGTTGCGAGTTCTGGGTTCTAGCTCGCAGATGCGAGTGTTCTTGCTCGCAGGTGCGAGCGATGAATGTCAGTACGGCCACAAACCTAAAAATCACAACTTTTCACCTATATTCACGATTCCTTCATCCAAATAGCATCTAATTATCATCTTAAGTCATATCTAAGGTCTGTACACTAATTTTGCATCAATCTAACATCTGTTCTTGATTCATTCATCAAAATTGATCCTAAACCTAATTCCCAATTCTCACCAAAACTTAACCTAATCATGCTAAATTCATCCCATAGAATTATACCCTTAATAATATTGAAAATTAGTCTCACCCTTACCTTGTAATTGCAGAATCGATAGCCTCTCCCTCTGGTTCTCCTCTTCTGACTCTTTCTCTCTTTTCTCCAAAAGCGTTTCACGTAAAAACGTTTCCCACTTATGTCTGTATTATTTATTTACTCTTATTACTCATCTCACCTATAAACTTACTCTTTCCACCTCACAGCCCAACTTCTAATATTTTTATTTTATTTCTAATATCTTATTTTATTTAATAATAAAATAAGTCACACCAACATAACAACTTCACAACATCAAATACTCCACATAATTCATTCATAAATCATATAACTTACTCAAATCATAAATCACATAAATTACACAAATTATAAATCATATAAGCATATATTTATAAATATATTCTAAACTTCATTGAATTAATTAAATAGTTAAGACGGGCGTTACAACACCCCCTGTGATTATAAGATTACAGACACAAACAAATCAAGTGAAGTTACCTACAAACAAACTACCTAACACCTTGCTTCACAGCTTTGGTGCAGGACACAATCTACCTAACTCCTTGCTTCACAGCTTTGAAGTAGCGAACAAATTACAACTCAAACACAGTCCTAAGCATGAATCAAGGTGATACACGAAAGGCTCACACAATAAACAGACTCAAAACCCTAAAAGATCTATTCTTCAAATGACGGCTTGAATGATGAATTAGGTCTTGTAGTCTTGTTTATATACTGAAGCAATACGGGTCATAGAGTCTTGTTGGGCTTCAGAACAACTCACAAACAAACGGTGATCCGTTTCACATCAATCAGAACCACATAAGGAAAGTCCTAATATGTAGGCATATCATTAGGAACATCTTCGTGCACATCCAAAGTTTCCTAAGTAGATAACCCTCCTTTAGGAAATAACAAATGTTTTGATTCTGTATACAACAACACGCAGCTTGACCAACATGAAATAACGCGTGAATTCCTTAAATATAAAGCGCGTGCGTAAATCAAGGCACAGGTCACACTGAACCTTGCCGGGATGTTGAAACATAGTGTCCAACATCTCATTTGAATATTTGTTTTAGGCAAAAGTGAAGCCAACATACAAATATCCAACAATTGCATGTGCCAATTCTAAGAATTCCATAAACAGGGAAAAGTGAAAATAATGAAAAATGATTATTCTTTGATTTAATGAATTTTGTTGCAGCTTAAGGTATACACCCTCCGGTCACTAATATAAGCAAAAATCCATTTTCTAGGTTCATTCAATAAATGATGTATTTAGCCTATAATAAAGACTACATACATCATTAATTGAATGAACCTAAAAATTAAATTTTTGCTTATATTAGTGATCGGAGGGTGTATATAGAAGCTAGAAATGACACTTCATCGTAACTAACTTCTAACAAACTAAATGTAATGTAAATGAAACTGAAATGCACAAGAAATTCATAATCAAATGAAGTAACTTGCGCCTTAACTTTAAGCTATCTCAAACTTATGTTGCAAACTTCAACTCTTCTTCAGTTTTGTTGTTTTGTTTTAATACCAATTATACAAAAGAAGCCAAAAACAATTGTAAGGACATCAGAACTGAACAATTGTTGTGAAAGCAAACCCTAGAGCAGCTGAAAGTCACCTTGGTTAGCACCATAAGAGCATCTCCAATGGGGGGTCCTTACTTAACAAGGACCACTCCCTGTTAAGGACCCTCCATTGGAGGAAGAAAAAATGAGTCCCCGTTAAGGAACGGGCAACTATATAAGGACCCTCTCTCTCCTGGGTAACTAACGGGTCCCACGTTTAAAAAAGTAATAAAATGTGTACTACTCGGTCCCACTTGCATAAAGAAGTAATAAAATGTGTACTACTTGGTCCCACTTGCATAAAGAAGTAATAAAATGTGTACTACTTGGTCCCACTTGTAAAAATGAGTAATAGATAAATTATTTTTGTTTAATATGTAAAGATAGTGGGACATATTTAAATATTTTTCATTGGAGTCCTTATTAGTGTATTGCCATTGGAGTCATTGAGTCCTTAATAGGTACTTTTATTAAAAAATTATAAATAAATGATGTGTCACGTGGGGTCTATTTAAGGAGTCCTTGTTAGGGAACTACCATTGTGGATGCTCTAATGGGCCAATATTATTGAATATGATTGCAAAATACTAGTGATGGAGTTAAAGAATCAACAACATCTATTGGTGCCAAGCCAAATTGCACGTGGTGCTGTAAAACTAGCTAGCTACTCCAACTATGCCAAGATGCAAAGCATGTTGCACGATTTTAGTGCAAGGAATCTGATCAAGAACAAAGGTGGTCTGGCTCAAACCCACAATAGGCAGATTACATTTATCGGAGAGTAGTCGATAACATGACAGTCTTGAGTCTTGACTGCTTCGCTGTCAATAAGACACATTTTTCTTCTTGTGAAAGTCTTGTATAGAGTAAAATAGAAGGATTAAATATATAGTTAAATCAAATTTCAAAAATTAAAATATGAATGTTCATTTCTCTCTTACTTATCTCACTCTCCTCCGCACAAGCTATTAGAGTAAAAAAAAATCACAATAGGTTATTAAAGTCGGCTAATCCAAATTATTAGACACATATTGGACAAGTCACAATGTAGGTTCAGGAAGTCGCTCTCAATGGTCTAACACTTAAAAAGTGCTATCAAAATTAATAACAATGATGATTAGTTACAAATAATCAATTCTTCCCCCGTTATTTATCTTCTAAGTCACTCTCCTCTCCAATGAGGCAAAAAAAAAAAAAGTAGTTGCAAATAACTAACACTCTTATTCTTCTTCTAACAATACCTTATTCACTTATTGGTCCCAAGGAGAGTTTGCCTTTATGGACTTTGGCATGTTATTTAAACATTTTTTTTTTCTTTTACTCTATTAAATTCAAATAAAAAGAAAAAGGGCGTTTTCAAAGAAAATAAAATACAATAATTCAATTTGAGTAAACAAATTCATTCATTAACTTGATCAAAGAAAATCACATCACAAACAGAATGACTAAATGACTTAGATGTGTAGGGACATTTCCCTTGCACACCATTTTTTTTCCCAACCTTACATATGCCTTAAAACTAACATAAATAACTAAGCCAACTAGAATCTAGAAAATATTACAGCATTACCAATCTAAAGTCTAAGATCCTTCAACAGTATTTAATCCAGAGGAATATGGAAATGCAGGGCAGCCCAAGATAAGCCAATATAGCATGAAACAAAGCAACATTCATCTGAACTGATCCAAATGTGAATTGAAACTGCATCACCGTAACCATGAACGATAATGTTCCAAAAACATAAGTTGCATATAAAAGCAATGCAGCAAGCAGCCGAACGGTTGCTCTCTCATACCGGATAGTCCATAGTGCAAATAATGCACAGATCATGAACAATGTGCTCCACAGAATTAAAGGTAAGGTTAACACTAACAATTCCCACAAGCTAATTTCACTTATGGGATTTTTCATCACATCGGCATACATCACAGCAGGGTTGCCTAAAGGGCGAAGTAAAAGGACACAAAGTAAAGAAGCCATCATGAATGCATTCATCCCAGCAATGCTTAGTGTTCCTTCTCTTCTTATTTTCCTGTGACAAATTAAGAGTTGAATCCACTTGATTAAAATTAAAAACTAAATAATAAAAACACAAAATTATTTTGATATTATGAGAAGTCAAATAAGTTTGAATTTTAAGGCCGGAACATATTTCAAAACTGTCACTTAAAATAAAAGTAGCAATTGTTATGAGGAAAAG
Source organism: Medicago sativa (assembly GCF_051527215.1). NCBI lineage: Eukaryota > Viridiplantae > Streptophyta > Magnoliopsida > Fabales > Fabaceae > Medicago > Medicago sativa. Next base: position 79,564,819 of record NC_140755.1, on the reverse strand, counting down.
TTGATAATAAATTGCTACTATTTATCTCAAAGAAAGAAAGTTCAAAGAAAAGTTTTTTCATCGAATAATTGATTGATTAAGTTAGATGATAATGCAAGATTGTAATAACAGAAGAAGAAAAAACAAAGAAAAGAATTGTACCAAAAAAAAAAACAAAGAAAAGAAATACTCACTTTCTTATCAAGAACAAATATCTTGCTCTTTAAATGTGTAATGGAGGAATAGTGGTTAACCTATTTATAGAGTATTGTAAGGTTGGTTGGATATGGTCAATTTGAGAGGAGACCCAAATTGAAGAATTGGAAATTGTGAAAAGCAAACGATAAAATGTAAATTGGATGAAGCTTAAGATAGAATCAGCCGTTGGGTGGTATGGTACCATTTGTTATTTTTTGAAGGAAGTACGATTTGTTATTATTATTTGTATTTATTTTAAGGTAGTTTTTATGGTACCGGTACACCTATATTTAAATGAATAGTTTAATGAGTTTTTTTTTTAAAAAAAACATATATTTTTTATCAGTAACAAGTATAATAATTATATTTTATTTCAAAAGTGTCTGCAAATCAAAATTCAATTTTTTTTAAATTTTTATTACTCATAATAGTGAATATTGATTATTTGTTTCGATAAAATGTTAAAAATTTATTATGATTCTTATAAAGAATGAAATGATGTTTTTTCTTATGAAATAATATTTTCTAAAATATAAAAGTCAACAAATATCCCTTTATTACATATAAATGATCATTAACTTATTGATTTTTGATATAGGTGTACTGGTACACCTTATTTTAAGGGTGTACCGTAGAAACTCCCTTATTTTAAAGGTTTTGTTGTTTGTATTTTAAAACAGAAAATGCATATGCATTCTCTCCCTTTTTGTATTATTGTATTTTGTATTGAGAATGGATCCATTGATTCCAATAGTAACTCAAAAGAGTTATTCCAAATTTTAACCATTAATTTTAATAATAATTAATGGTTGTGATTTAATTAGAAATAATTGCATGGTATGTTTCTACTCCTTTCTAATAACCCATGAGATAGTGATGCGAATATCTTGGTGACAGTTCGCCGGAGCTTTGGATCTCAAAGAATCATCAATTACACCTATGAGCTATTTATGCCTTCAACGTCAAGGAATTATGGTAATTCGGCACACATATTTTAAAAGAAGAAAAAATATCTAGAGAAAATTGGTTCTATAGTAAAAATTGATTTTGAGTGAATCGTAAAATTGATTTTGATTAAAATTGAGTTGAGGATAAAACGATTTATGTTTAGATATATTTATTTAAATGTAAAATGGACAATAAATTCGAGTGCAAGAAACAATTACATAATGAGATACTGTAATTTCTAGCTTTAAAGTAGAATCAGTTCCGTAGACAAAATCAATTATAATCTAGAGAAACCAAACATATCAAAATCAATTCTAACTATGGAATCAATTTTTCCTCCATCAGAAGCTTGTTGGCAAATCAAGTATGAGTGATTATGTCTCACATCGACTAGGAATGGAGGAAACGTTGGATATATAAGAGACGGGATCCATATACCTGATAATGTCTCATTGCTGCTCCCAGCGCTCTCCAGATTCCCCAACAAAGCGGAACCAAACATTCACTTAGTTGCGGTGTTTTGCGGTGTTTTTAGTTTTTTTTTCTCTTATGTTTTGAATTTTTGTTATGAAAACTAACATGATGGTAACTGCAATTGAACATGTTATAAAAATCATTTGAATTGAGTTGGGACTAAATTGGGTTATATGACAATGGGATCCTGAAAGAAAAAAAATCAAACTATACCAGAAAGATGTTAGGAAAAGTAATATGAAGTAACCTTCAGTTTATACATGTTTTTTCCATTTGAATTTGGTGAAGGAATTGATAGATTGAGTCTTGAGCACACACCAATCACATATAAACTTGGATTATTTGGACAACGTGAGTAGAGTGTAGAAATACTAATGGTTTAAATACTAGTATTTGATATTCATATACTATTATTTGGAACATGTTTTTTGTACCCCCTTTTTTTTCAAGTTTTTGTACCTCTATTTTAAAATTCAACTTTTTGGTCCCTATTTTTTTTTTCTTTCTAACTTTTGATTCACCGCTCCATTTTTAGGTCAACTTTGATAACGTGTCCAAGTCCATGACGCTGTGGCAAAGTATGTGTGGACATTTTGAATTTAGTTACTTGTCTACAATATTCTTTCCACGTCATTCATGACTTGGAAATATCATTAAAGTTGACCTCAAAATGATTTGGGGATCAAAAGTCATAAAAAATTGGGACCAAAAGGCTGAATTTTAAAATAAAGCTATAAAAACTTCAGAAAAATAAAAATAAGATACCAAAAGTGTGTTTAAGTCAATAATTTTCATTTATGAAAAATATCATGACGAGTAGTTCACTCTTATGAACATACTCATAGTCTATAGATTAATGGAAAGAGAAATGAAGTTAGAAGTTGACTTGAACAATAATTATTTAATTATATGGTTCACATAACATACAAAAATTATTTAATTACAATGTTGCAAGCCCTAAAGCTCTTTAATCATTTTGCGAAAGCAGGGAACTATGAAGACAACATGGGCAGTTTCTAGCCTTACATTCTCTAACACATCCGAAACTGAAACATCCATCAAGGCAATTCTGCTCACAAAGACGACAATTATCTTTACAAGCATCTATTGATTGAGTTGCGTCGGATACTTGATTCACAACAAAGATCATTAACATCATCATTATTACGGTGATACCTTTCTTCATCTCAGTGATTGCCATAGCTCTTCTCAACGTTTATATATCTTCGATCTTTATGAAATTTATGAAGATTTCTATGTTTCAAGTTTTACACCGAAAAAATATTTTCACATGACCTTATTTATAGTCATAAGCTAGTAAATCACATTTATTGTTAGAAATATTCTAATCATAAACAACATATTTTTTAATAATATATTGTGATTTGACTCAATAAATGTGTATACCTTGATTTGACTCAAAAAAAATGGATTCAATCTAATATAAACCATTAAATAAATGGTTTAAAAGTATAGTTTCACCATTTTTTGTAAAAATAAATTTTAAAATATTAGAAAATAGAAAATCATATAGAGTTTTTAACTCCTTTTTAGAATGATCACATGGAAACTATACTAAGTATATGATTACAAATAGAAAATCATATAGAATTTTAACTCCTTTGCGAGTTCTTAAGGAAATGGAAAGTGTTTGCTTTCATCGCAACTCGCGTCACAAGATGATTACACAAATCGCCTGCCATCTGTTGCTGAAATTGAGGAAAATGCTCGCCTAAATAAGGCATTCACCTAGTTAAGTGAAAAAAAATAACACCTTGTAACAAGCATACGAAGACAAAAACCTGATTTTGGAAGATTAGAAGCAACCAGAGCCATTCGAAAGCACAGAAATAATCAACAAACGATCCTTTATTTATGTTTTTCTTTTCATAATCAATTTTTTATGTTTCAAAAGCATGAATATCTAATTCTCTAGGTTGGATCATGAAGGATGAACTTATCTGGAATTGTTTGATCATGTATCTTTATTATCCTTTGAATACATTTTATTGCTTTGATTTTATTCGGTTAAAGTTATCCTTAATGTTTTTATTCATTTACAAATGTTCATAAATTGATGTATGTCTCATTGATTACTAGTCCTATCTTTGAGGTTTGACCTGATTTAACTAATCAACCTTTATTAGTTTTAGAAATATTCTTGTTTGGATTTAAGAGGAGTTTTCCGAAACTTCATTGATCATCTTAGGAACAAAGCTCAATGAATGGATCATGATTAAATCATTATTCACAACTCAAACACATATTAAAACACTTTTAACGATTCATGTGTTTACCTGTTGAAACGCAAAATCTTTGCAGTATAATCATTTCTGATCACGAGCAATGCAACATGATTATAACTTATTTGATGTCCGGTGCTAGTCAATTTGAACGGAGCTTCAGAGAGATATGGCTTAGATAACGGCTAGGGTTTATGCGCTTTGTGAATTAGGTTAAATGTCTCAAGTGTCAGATGTTTCAGCATAAGGGTTCTATTTATAGAATCATTTGCGTTGTCAACAAGTCAAACACTTAAGTATTCCGTATCTTTCGGTGCACTATTTTTCACTTAAACGCACCATACCCTACAGGGAACCGTGTTTCTCTATTTTAGTAAATTAAATAACAATTCATACTTAATTATTTAATTGCTAATAAGTTCCACTTATTATTTTATAAATAAATATTACTTATTTATTTCTCTCATCTATTTGTCATTTGTGTGACACTGTAGGTTATCGTAACGTTGTTAATAATATTAAATTATATATTTAATATTACAAACAATGATTTGCATCTAGCAATATGTCGCTGCCTCCCATGTGACGAGAATGACATGTGATCTGGAGAAACCTTTCCGTGATAACAATCATGTGTATAGTTACCCTTTTCCATTGTGTCTATACTGAGCACAAGGCATAGTTTGTGTCACCCTTGTCTAGTTCAATATTGGGCCCATAGACATTTCTCCTGTTATATAGGAGAGTCAAGTTCCATTCAGGTCACTCATGTCCCACATTATGATTCGTGGAATTCCCATCAACCGAATTTATAGTCATCCTGTTACATACAACGTTTGAGTGACAACAAAGTATTTTACTCCTACATCTAGGGTACATAGTTGTTTCAGGTCGAAGAGTGAAATACACCACTTAGAATTAAGGGAATAACTTATGACACTTACATAACTTTCAATGTAACATTCTCATGATGGGTTAATCCCATATAAATATTACTCCTCATATTTATATTTGTGTGAAGACTTGATAACTCTTTATCTATGATATGTGAGATGTGATCATCACTCTACCCACATAATAGTATCTATGCCTTACTACTTTCCTATTTCATAGTAAAGCTTTTGACTATGGATATTTTAAAAATAATGTCTTTTGTTTTAATGTGGTCTCACGATTAAGTCACACTTAATGTTCTATTAACGAACTAATTATCATACGAACTTTATTATTTTAAAATAATTGATTAGATGGTGAAAATCGCAAGATTTTTTTTTTTTTTTTTTTGAAAATCGCAAGATTGTAATAGCTAAAACTGCAAATAAACCAATATTTTTATGACTAATTTGATATCGTGCCACAAAAAGTCATAATTTTGGTGGTTTTACAACTGTGCACAATTAATACATCGAATGGAACTTCTTGTTCAAAACGTTACCCAATTGGAGAAACCCTAATTCAATTCAGAACTAGTCACAAATAAACATAAACCTCCGCTTCCCGCACCACCGTCTCCGCCGCCGCACCTCAAAAACTATGTCCGGTGGTCGATTCCGCGAGCTCCTGAAAAAGTACGGAAAAGTAGCAATCGGTGTTCACTGCTCCGTTTCCGCCGCTTCCGTCGCCGGCATCTACGTCGCCATTAGAAACAACGTCGACGTTGAAGCAATCCTCGAGAAATTTCACTTGGGTGCCGCTTCTCCCGAAGAAAACCCTAACCTTAATTCTGATACTGATTCTTCCACCGTGCCAGTGAAGAATCGCACGGCGCAGATGGCGGCTTCTGCTGGTGGTGCTTTTACCCTAGCTGTGCTTTGCAACAAGGCTCTGATTCCTGTTCGGGTTCCCATCACTATAGCACTCACGCCCCCAATTGCGAGGTTCTTGGCGAGGAGGAAGATTGTGAAGACTGGTGTATGAACATGCGGTTTGGTTGGTATGTGTTGTATTGTTGAATTCTATAAGGTTTACCATAACGATGAGTTAGATTGTATAACATTTTTTCGTCGTTGGTTTTTGCGATTAGTGATGAGACTTGAAAGTTGAATAATAGCACGGGGTTTTGAAATTAGCAAAGCTCTTGGTATATGTTATATGCTTGGTGATTAATTTCCTTTGTTGATTGTGATAATTTGGTGGTGAAAATTTAAATTTTTTTGGTTCTCCCATTTTATGGGATTGGTTGCAATTTTATGGTTTATGTATGCGTTAAGTAGCAAAAGTTGAAGATTTGAAGCTTATAGCATTGTATTTGATAATGGTCCAATAACAAGAGAATTATAATTTAGTCAAGACTGCAAGAAGTGGCTTTTTGATTTTGTAGGGTATAAGTTGTTAGCTGTGGTTGTGGGAAGAGTTGGATGTTTAGTATATTGACATGCTAAGTTCTGATCTCATTAGCGTGATATGATATAATTTTCTTCTACTTAATTGATTGCTGATAGAATTGGAAATGACATTATTAGCTAGTTGTGGTAGTACCTATCGTAGAAAAAATGGTAGAAACTCGGCTTAGGTGGTTTGGGCATGTAACAAGAAGACTTGTAGTAAGGAGAGTAGTCAAATCACTAGAAGCAGTGGGAGACATAGAAAACTGTAAGAGAAACTATCATGAAGGATCTAGAGATTAATGAGTTGGATAGGGATATGATATATGATAGAACTGTATGTCAGCGTTTGATCCATATAGCCAACCCCCACTTAGTGGGATAAGGCTTGGTCATGTTGATACTTGGAGTTTAATTTGTTACTGTTTTGTTGATTCTTGCTCTTAATTAGTAATTTGTTTCATATCGTGAAAGAGCTGATCCATAGTCTTCTGTTGGATGATGCAATAAAATTAAAAATGAGTGATTCCTGCTCTCGGTATAAGCGAGTTGGATGGATTAAGGGATGCCTAACTTAACTCACATATGCCTTTTATGTTGAAATGCCATAATCAGGTTGCATAATTGTAATGTAGAAGACCAACTTAACCCAACGCTCGAGACGTGAGTGGGAAAGTTATTAGTATATCTGCAAAAAATTTCAAGTGAGGCACCATTATAATTTATAGCCTTCTAATAAATTTAAATCATGTTGGTCAGCTGGTGTACAGTAAGAATCTTCTTGACCTGAATAGTTGCAAGAGTCTATCGCTAAATAACCTACTTTACTTTTAGCCAATAAAGAATCTATTTCCATACTCTAGAAGTCTAGATGATCCTCGAGTTTATTTTGAAGGTATGAATGGTACTGTTTTTGAGAAAGCTTAGACATGATGTTTTCATTAGAGATGATCACATTCATTAGGTTATTGACTTCATTCAATATCTGGGTCAAGTAAAAGGTATATTGACACAGCTTTGAATTACTTTTAAAGTGTTAAAAATAAGCTATATTTCCCACTAATCTTAATATCGAATCCAAAGTTTATAATTCTCCTTGAAAACACTCTAAAAACCCTGATCAAATATGTTCCAGGTGATCCCTACCCTTAGAATTTTTTTTTTTGGATAGTTAAAGCTTTTGGGATAAGTTGGAGTTGTTTTTCTTTGATTGGTGAATAACTTTATTTGATCAATGGTATGAGTAATGTAAGAAATTCTAGCACCCATTTTAACAAGAACTTCAAATGACCCTAGCAAACACTGCTATACCGTATGTTTTGCTGAGTTCGTTCCCTTTTGACTGTAAAAAGAGAATCCAAAATGCATGTCATTGTTATTTCTTTCAACATCTGGTTATTGAAACAGTTGATTCCTTATCTGATGGTTGGGAAAGTTTATCAAAAGTAATTCGCTTATAAGTTAGTTGGACAGTTTGCAATTACATTTCCTTCCCTGTCAGCACAATACAATAGGATAAAATCAAGAATATGAAGTAACATAAGTTTTAGCATTGGCTTCATCCATAGTTTTACAACTTCCAAGTAGGTATATTCTATGGTTAGTCTTATGACATTTTTCATTATTGGTTTACTTTGTTGATTGTGACAATTTGGTGGTGAAAATTTGAATTTTATTGGTCTTCCAATTTGAACGGGATTGATTGCAATGTTAGGGATGTTTTATTTGTGAAAGTTACAAAAGTTGAAGACTTGAAGCATGTGCATTGTTTTTGTGGTAGGCTGGTAGCGGATTAGACATGATAATAATGGTATATAATAACAAGAGATTTTTGATTCAATGAAGATTGCAAGAGTTGGCTTTTTAACTTTGAAGGGTATAATCTTTTAGATTTAGGTACAGTTGTATAGAGTTGAATGCTTAGTAGATTAGCATGCTCTGTTCTGATCTCCACAGTGTGAAGGATATGATGCATTTTTTGTCTACTTTGTTGATACCTGAGAGTTTGACATAATGGGAGACGGGGAGAAAGAGAGAGATAAAATAAGTGATTTGTTTCCTACTCGGGTAACCTCAAAGTATGTACTTGGAGTTTAATATGTTACAGTTTTGTTGATTCTTGTTCCTAATTAGCAATTTGTTTCTTATCATGAAAGAGCTGATACACAGTCTTCTGTTAGATGATGCAATAGAATTAGATTCCTACTCTCAATATAAGCGAGTTGGAAAGATCAAGGGATGCCTAACTTCATTCATGTATGTATGCCCTTTGTGTTGAAATGCTGAAAATCAGGTTGAATAATTATACTGCTCAACAAACCAACCCATCCCTGTGGGGAATTTATTAGCAGTATATGGCTTATATGCAAAAGGAATTTCCAGTGATACATCATTATAGGCTTCTATAAACATGAATCATGCTGGTCAGTTCAGTTGGTCTACCTTATGTTCTTTTTGACCTGAACTTCCACAATCTAGATGATTCTCATTTTTCGGAAATCTTTTCGAGTTTGTTTGGAAGGTATTCATGGTCCTATTATTCAGAAAGCAAATGGATAGTGTTTTCATTAGAGATTATCATGGTTAATGGGTCATTGCTCCATGAATTATATGGGTCACACAAGTAAAAGGTATATTGACATATCTTTGAATTATTTTGAAAGGGCTAAACATAAGCTATGTTTCCGCCACCTTATGGTTCAATCAGATTCAAAGTTGGAAACTCTCCTTGAAAACACTCTTGAAACTCCTTATCTCATCAGTATGTATCTAGGTGGTCCCTACCCTAAGAAAAAAATGTTTTTTTTTTTAATTAATTCAGGAACCACCACCAGTTAATTCTGCCAGGACTAGTTTGAATTGATTTTTTTTTTGTTTGATGAATGGCTTTATTTGATCAACGGTGTGAGTAATGTAAGAAATTCAATATAGTGTTTGTTTTGTTGATACATATTCAAATGACCCTTGCCGAGTCCATTCTCTTCTAACCTCGAAAAAACACAATTAAGAAACTACGATGCCTGTTAGTGTTTTTTCTTTCAAATTTGTGGTATGCTTCTATGTCAAATAAATTTATAACCATATTTGATACATTGATGTTTGTCTTTCCGTTAGTATATAAATAACGAACGTGTGAAGTAAGAGTTAAAAATGGAGGATTTGAGCTACCTAAATTGAGAAATTTGCAGACTTTGGCTCTTTTTGATAAAAATAGCAAATAGTAGGGATTGATATTTAGCGACTATAAGGCCAAAAAGTCAATAACTTTCATGTAATTTTGTGTGATTCATGAGGGAGAAAAATGAAAGACAAATGATAATTAGGATGAGAGAGAGAGAGAGAGAGAGAGAGAGAGAGAGAGAGAGAGAGAGAGAGTCACTATGACTTTTCCGCCGTAAAGTCACTAAATCTCAGTCCGAATAAATAATAGTGGGTAATTTTGCAAAATTACATTCATAAGTAAAAGAAAGATGAATAGACACATCTTAGGTCTTGGGACTTTGTTATTTATAACCAAAGAAAAAAAATGATAGAGAACATTAGACAAATTTTATGATTAAATAATATAGAGAAGAATCTAACATACTTTTTTTTTTTTTGACAAAAGAATCTAACATACTCTATATTTTATTTTACTTTATTTTTTATTGTTTACATAATCATAACTATATACTCCTGTTCTCTATATAGAGGAGTATATTTATTTATTTATTTGAAGCACAATAAAATCAGCACAATAATGCATGTAAATATCACTGTTTGTTGAAAAAATCTATCATGGGATCATAAACGTCTTGTTTAGCATTGACACCCATAATAAAATCAGCATGTGCATAATTTTCCTTGACCACTTGCACGAGCTTGTTAGGATCATGATTTTTGAGTTCGTCACTGAGCAAATACTGCACATCTTCAACATCAGCTAGCATATCTGACCTTCCCATTCCGAGAAAAAGAGGGAAGTCATTCGGAATTGCAACCAAGTCATAACTTGGAGGATGTACTAGACCATAGTGACGAAGATTTCCTATAAGACCATAATCATACCTTGCTATTCTGTCTGTTCTAATCACTACACATATTCCATAATGTAAAAAAATAATACTGTTAGTCCTAATCCAAAATGTATAAAAATATAATTATATTGAGATTTATTTCTATGCACTAAAACAATTTAAAACGCTTTTCCTTTACTAGTTTCTAAAATAATTTTACAAAATATATACATAGTTAGAGATATGAGAAATAGTTGTAAGTGCATACAAAGTAAATTCATTTTTTTTTTTTTGTGATTAAAAGTAAATTCAATTTTATTTATAGCCACAACAAGCAAAATATAAAATTGTTGATTGTTTTTTTCAATTTTTTGTTTGTTGATTTTTAATAGACTTACTCTGAGAAAAATGGATCAAGTTCTTTGTTGATGTTGGTTGTGGTTCATGTTTGAGGTAGTAATCTATCTTGGAAGAGTTTATACAGCAATTCGAACCTATAAGATTTAAAGGTAATTAAGGAATATCAAAATAAGGGGGAAAAAAAGGAATCCCAAATTAAAATCAATAATTGTCATAATCAAGTTTGTTGATACATAAAAAAATCAAGGAAACTTCACTTAATGAAAAATGCATAAAAATTAAGTGAAATTTCATCTAGTAATAAGATCTAGTTAAAGTACCTGTGAAAGGTGACATTAGGTCTACACAGTCAAGCCCTAGTATATCGCAGATGAGTTTCAAAAGCTTTAATCCATCAGCCCTGCTCAATAATTAGAAAACTATATGATATATTTTTTCGACTTTTTTTTTTTGGCTTATTTAGATTTTAGAAAATATAGAAAAAAGGGTTTTTTAGTCTCTTACGCTCTAGGAAGGAATTGTCGAATGCCCAACCAGCATGCATCCTATAATATTAAAAAGGAAAATATTTTCATAATATTATTCAATTAATATATAGTTAAATATAGTTTTATGTGTCTGTCACATGCATTAGCTAAAAAAAGTTTAGCAGCAAGTCTTGTTGCCTCTGAAGTAATCCAACCCATATGAGCAATTGGACTAAGAAATGCAGCTGATCTTGTCATATTAAGAAGATTCCCTTGAGAAAAAGCAACAAAAGCTACTAAAGATCCCTGAAAAATTTAGATCATTGATTGTTAAACATACATACATACATATATACACTTGGGTTGTAAACATACATAAATAAATAATAGGCTAAAATGCACTTTTGGCCCCCTATGTTTTGCCCGGTAGCAATTTTGGTCCCCTATTAAAAAAAACAACTTTCCAGCCCCCCAACTTTTCCCCCTTTTGCAACTCATAGGCCCCCTCTGATTTTGACTTGGTCAAAGCAGATGTGGCCAATAGATGGACGCCACGTGGCATTTAATTAATTAAAAAAATAAAAAACAAAAAAGAATTTAAAAAGAATTAAAAAGGAATTTTGGTAAAAAAAAAATCACTACATATTTTTTAATGAAATTAAATAATTAAAATAAATTAAAAAAAACCCAAAAATTAAAAGAAAAAAGCAAAAAAGTGGCTGCAACATTCTTCTTCTTCTTCTTCAGACTTGCTTCAATGGCGGGTTCTTCAACTTCTTCAGTCATGGACAATCTCTTCCAAGATCTAATAAAATCCATGCGTCTCCAACTTCTCACAGAATCATCTTTCATCTCTTCAATTTCCCGATATGAGTTTGCCATCTCCGAAATTGTTGATGATGATGATGATTATGAAGAATTTCACAGATTTGATTTGAATTTTGCAGAACGATGATGATAATGATGCAAAGGTTATACACAGACACAGAAACATGCAATTAAACTTGAATCAAAGAATTAAACTATCTGGGCCAAGTTTATTTCTCAAAAAGTTAATATTTTGATCAAATTCAGATGAATATTTGTTGGGGTTTATAATTTCTATGGTTTGTGAAATTTGTTGAGTACTGGTTGAAGAAAGATAAACCCATTTGAGGAATCGAGTGTGGTGTGCCAAAGATGGGAACTTTATTGCCATAGGACGAAACATTGATTCTACGGGATAATGGAAGGTGCAGAATCATAGAGAATGAATGAAGAAAGAAGAGAAAGAGAGATGGAAATTGAAATCTGATCTGGGAACCATGTCTTCGTGCTTTTTTTAATTTTTGAGTTATTTTCTTTTTTCTTTTAATTTTTGGGTGTTTCTTTTCATTTATTTTAATTATTTAATTTCATTAAAAATTATGTGGCATTTTTTTATTTTTAATTTAAAAATTAGCCATGTGGCGTCCATCTATTGGCCACCTCTGCTTTGATGAAGTCAAAATTAGAGGGGGCGTATGAGTTGCAAAAGGGGGAAAAGTTGGGGGGCTGAAAAGTGGTTTTTTTTAAGGGTCATGTTAACTTGTGCCCTTAAGGCACAAGATAAGAAACTTAAAATATAATTAAATAATAAATTTTATATTGAGAAGATAACTTTTGAAACTTTTAAGGTATTGAATGCACAATTTCCAAGAAAAAATTTCCACATTTGGTTTCTTAACTTATGTCTCAAGGGCACAAGTTAACATTACTCTTTTTTTAATAGGGGGTCAAAATTGCTACCGGCAAAACATAGGGGGCCAAAAGTGCATTTTAGCCTAAATAATAATCGATTATGACTAACTCACCTGTGAATGACCCACCAAGTGCATTTTTTTACCAGTATGGTCATAAACATATTGCACTGTAGCAGGAAGATCATTATTAGCTAATTCTTCCCACGACCACTCCCAGTAACCCTTTAACAAATGATTAATAAATCAATAATCATTTACAAGTGCTATTAACTTGTGAAACTCTAAAAGCTGAAATCCACAGTTAAGATTATGTGTATTTGGAACATCGATGGATGATCAAAATTCAAATTCGATTTTTTACATTATAAAATTAAAAACTACTTCTCTCTCTTCTTTTTTTTTTATCGTCTAATCTTGATTAATAGTCCTCCAATCGTTTGAATTTATCAATGCAGAGAATCCTAAACGGTAGGGAATTCCAAATTCATCATTAAGTATAAGAACCTTGTCATTAGGAGTTAGTGATATGTGTGAGCTATATCTTGTGCCGCGACCACTAACAATCCACACATCGAATCCACTATCTGCTAAAATAAATGCCAATGATTTATCCGGAGAATTCCACAACCATATTACAGCATCCTGAAGACACACATCACAAACAATTAATTTTGATCGATGAATCATAGGATTCAAACATGTTGACCTTGTTTATGCATAATGAATGTAGCCATGTACTACCCCACCTTTTGTCGTATAGTAATAACGGTTACATTTTAAAAAAAATTATTCCAAAAAGATCATCACTTTTAATTAGTTTCTGATATTGTTTTACTCCATCCGTTTCAAAATACATGTCCATTTTAGAGAAATTACACATACCAAGGAATCAAATAAATGTTGCTATTTTTGATGCAATTCTTTGTGTTTTTTCTATAATACCCTTACTCATTTATTATTTCATTCTATTATTTCTCTCTCTACAATAAATATATAAGGGTATTATTGATAAACCAATAATTAATGTTGCATTGAAACTTGAAAGGGACAAGTAAAGTGAAACAAAATTATTCTCCAAAATGGACAAGTATTGTGAAACGGAGGGAGTACTGTTTTTCGGTTTTAACATTTAATTGAGATTACGTGCACGTTCTCAAATTATTATATCAAACATTATATATAAAATAAAATAATGAAAATACATTAATGACTAAAAGAGTAAATTAGTAAAACAACCGTCCTCTTTCTTTTACTTAACATGTCGTTACAATTATTGTGGGATGAATGAATAATTCATATTAATTAGTATTTGCAGCAACAAAACTTACACAAAAGAGACCATGTTGTATTAACACTGGTGGCTTGTTTGCTTTCTCACTGGATCGTCCAGCCGGCAATCTCTGAATGCTCAAGATGAAGCCATCCGATGTTGTAACCTGAGTCAGCAAAAATAATATTCGTGTTAACTAAATCTTTGATTTATTAACCATTTATATATGTGTACTTTTGTCAAAAATTATATATGTGTATTTGTTTGGTTCATCACATTAACTAGTCTCATGTTTAAGATTTTAGCATAATTATAGTTAGTACATCAAATAAGGAAAACATTTCTTCATAATCAAATGGCATGTGGGAATATGCTGCAACATGTCTGCTATGATTTATTTACCTTATGTTCTTCACATGTGTAACCTTGTGTCTCTACCATACTCTTGCAGATACCATCATCGTTGTTAACTAGAGACGATGCTAAAAATTCGTTGCTAGTGTTAAGTGTTTTTCTTCCTTGTGCCATTGTAATGCAAAGCAAGACTATTGAGAAAAGACTGACTACTCTGCTGCTGACCATATTGACAAAGTGGTTAGTTATGTTTATGCTTATGCCCCCTCCATAGAAACAGAGGTTTTATAGGCTAAAACAAAGTTGAAGTCAACATCGCACTTAATTAATGGTTGTAAGAAACTTTGGTGGAATAGTAGTAATTATTTATGGTTGTGTTGATCAATAAGAAAATAGCCCACATTAATGTTTTTAATCCAATACACATTACTTGAGCGTTCGAAACATTGGCATTCATAGGTAAATTACTATGTTAATGTGATTATAATTATCGCAAGTATATAGTATTTGTTTATTTTGGCAATTTGGGTTGACGTAACTCCTAGGTTATCTTACTAGTTGGGGTTTTGTTCTTGAAGTGTTGATTTGTGATTTATAAATGAATGTGTCAACATTAATTTATTTCTTGAGTTTGACACATACATTATGTTAACCGACGAGTCAGTGCAGACTAATAACCAGGATAAATTTATTTTTATTTTTTGATAAAAAAAAGTTTAGATGAGTTGGAATCTGGGGTTTATGAGTATTAGACATCAAAGTTCATCAAACGGTAATAAAGATACTTAAAGATCACTCACTGAAGATGTCGTCACATAGGCAGTGGGAGTTGAACCCCAACCTTGCAAGTGGGTTATAGTTTCTTATCAACTAAATTATCTTTCATTAACAACTAGGATAAATTTTGTATAGTCACATACAAATTTAAATTATTTAGGTGCATAAAAAATAGACTTAATTTATTATAGAAAAAATTGTTTAAGTGTATAATTAAAATAATGAAAAGGTAAGGGTATATATATATATATATATATATATATATATATATATATATATATATTCATCCAGTTTGTTACACTTTTTAAATGATAAAGGAAAAAAAATTGAACATATATATACTCATATCGTGTTTGTTACGCTTTTATTTTAATATTTGAATTTGCTCTTATCTATTTGTTTTATTTATTTATTTTAACATTAGTTTCAATGAGTTTTACGGCTTCCATCTAGGTATATTCTTTAGAAATCCAGGTCTTATGCTAGGTTTAATCTATTCTTCCAAACTAACATGCTTGTGTTGGTTTGGAACCTTGGAGTATGTTCATTCTCGAAGTCTCTAGTTCGATTATCTCAAGTGTCAATTTGGGTGGATTAGTTTAACTTCTTCAAAAAAAAAAATCAAGGTTATATATATTTTTAAACATTTCAAGTTTATGTTTTAGTACCACCTAAAATTTTCTTTCGACTTTTAGTTCCCCAGAAATTTTCTGTACACGCTTTTGATCCCTGCTTTTTAGTCAGGTCATGTGTACCCTTTAATTTTTTGAATGAATTTTTCCAAGAATATTTAAAATATTATCAGAATTTCTTCCAAAAAAATTAGAATTTTTTAACCAAACATGTATATATGGAGTTTTAAGCACCAAAAACATGAAAATTCATATTTAATTCATGTTATGTTAAAAAATTCTAATTTTTTTGGGAGAGATTTTTATAATATTATTAACATTACTGAAAACACTCATTCAAAATTTCGAATTATACACACAAGCTGATAAAAAATAGTGATGAAACCTTTTGAGAGACTAAGTTGAAGCAAATTTTTAGAGGGACTAAAACGAAAAGTTAGAATATCCTTATTTATTAATTTTGTTAAGTCTGCAGCAACTTAACCTAATTTTTTCCCACCATTAATCCCTTATTAGGTTTGCAACAACTCAATCCTAAAATTTTGGCTCTAAATTTGCATCATTAAATGCTAATCCTCAACCCTAAAATCTTGGCTCTAAAATTTGCTATTTTTTTTAAAACTGTTTTTTTTTTCTTCGAATTTTTATCATATCCACTAAAAAACTCATACTACCAAACACTATTTTTGAAAGTTAATAACCAGTATGATTTTTGAATGTCAAACATGCTCTGATTATTTTTTAATGTTAATTAATAGTAAAAAAAAAATCTCTAAATTATTGAATGTCAAAATCATTTTTATTTAAATTTGTTACAAACAAGGTCTATGGTGTTGTTCGTTATAACTTTTAAAAAAGATCACTTTTTTTTTGAAGAAAAAAAAAAGATCACTTTTAAGAGCATTATTTCTCTTTGTTATTGTTTTTTTTAAAACCAAGATCTAAAAAAAAATATCTAAAAACAATTTCAAATTAAAAGATATTAAGATTATGTTTTTTATGGGAGGGGGGAGAAAATAAGTATCAAAAGATGAAAATAATTTTGTAACAAAAAGTTCGGATATCATACATAGCGAATTTCACTCATCCTTAATTATATGTCTAACCCAGACAACGCCGGTAAAAAAACTAATTTATAGGAATAAAAAAACATATTTAACCATACTTTATATATGAAGGAAATACTTGGTTTTAGTGTAGTATATTTTCTTTCGAGTATACCCTTCATTTAAACTATTGCATTTATAGTTTTATCGTTTTTGTAACATTATTTAAATCTTTAATGAGAACAACCAGTTAAATCTCATTGTAATAAACAATTCATTGCAAGAAAAATAATATCATATCACTAAGTATACGGAGGAATGCATTGGAACAACTCAAAAGGTATGCATTGGATGTCCTGGGAGCGCCTCTCTGTTCCTAAAGTATACGGAGGAATGGGGTTCAAGAGTCTTCGAGCCTTCAACTTGGCTATGATTGGAAAGCAGGCATGGAAACTGGTTACTCACCCTAATTCACTTATCACTAAGTTACTCAAAGCTAGATATTATCCACATAGTGATTACTTTAGCGCTTCTATAGGACATAATCCAAGCTATGTCTGGAGAAGTCTATGGAATGCTAGAGAAGTGATTAATCGAGGGTTAAGATGGAGTATAGGGACGGGGGAAACTATCTCCGTATGGAATCAACCTTGGTTACAAGACACTGTTCGCCTTCAGCCTGTCACGGAAGTGCAAGTCATGTGGGATGTGTTGTTGGTTACTCATCTGTTTAAGCCCAATATGAAAGAATGGAATGAGAATTTTATTCGGTATGTTTTCGACACAAGAACAGCAAACCAGATTTTAAATGCACCGCTTTTTCCTTCTGTTCGAGTGGACAAAGCTACCTGGCGACTTGAGAAGAATGGGTGTTATTCAGTGCGTAGTGCCTATAGGGACATCACTAATAACGACACTACCATGCTACAACATAGAGTACCTGGTGATTGGGGTTCTATTTGGAAGCTTAAACTTCCTCCAAAGGTTAAGAATTTCATCTGGCGATTATGCCGCAATTGTCTTCCAACCCGTGTGCGTTTACAAACGAAAGGAGTAGATTGTCCTACAAACTGTGCAATCTGTGATGTCTACGACGAGGATACTAAGCACCTGTTCTTCGAATGCAGCAAGAGTGTGGTATGTTGGGAACGGGTTGGCCTTTGGAATTCGATACAACACGTGAGGCTACCTACATATTCATGCTCCGATATGATTTTTGCTCTGATTCAACAACTCAATATTTCTCAACAACAACAATTTGCGGTCACTCTATGGAGTTTATGGAAACACAGAAATAACAAGATTTGGAATAACATTGCAGAAACATCTCAACAAATCAGTGACCGTGCCGCAAGTTTTTTAAGTAGTTGGAAGAATGCACAAGAAGTGAGGAACCAAAGCACCAACTGCAGTTCGCGTGTTGTGAAAGAAAAATGGAATAAACCGAGTCCCGGGAGGTTCAAGTGTAATGTTGACGCATCCTTTTCCAATTCCCTTAATAGAGTTGGATTCGGAGCTTGTATTCGCGATGCAGAAGGAAATTTTGTGATAGCACGAACTGCTTGGGCTACCCCTTTACTTGATGTTGACATGGGGGAGGCCATGGGTCTGCTAGATGCAATGCAATGGGTAAAAGAGCTGAATATGGTGCACATGGACTTCGAAACAGACTCCAAAATAGTGGCAGATAGCATATATGGAAAGGACGGTGTCTCTGATTTCATGGCGATAATTAATGATTGTAGACATTTGTTAGGTACCGATTTAGTACACTCTAATGTGAGTTTCATAAGGAGACAAGCCAATGGTGCTGCTCATAGTTTAGCTAAGGAAGCACTATACAATGCTAGTCTCCATGTTCATCTTAACATCCCACATTGTATTTCTACTTTGATTAATAATGAAAAGCTATAAGCTTCTTTCTGTCAAAAAAAAAAAAGAAAGAAAAATAATATCATATATTATAGGGTTAATTATGTTTCTAGTCCCTATAAAATAGCGACCTTGTAAGTTTAATCCTTACTAATTAATTTTAATAGCATTTTTAGTCCCTAATTTTGTTTTTCTGCACTGAGTATTAGTCCCTACTCAATTCAAATTTGTTTAATTTATGCTTAAACTCTTAAATTTTTGAACAATTTTTTGCAGACATGTTTAGAACATTACTAAAAGTTCCTCCGCAAAAAATTATTGCAAATTTGATTTCTACATCCAGATTTTATTACTTTTTATCTTTAACTTTTGTCGTTTTAAAAAATTCATATTTAATTCATTTCATGTCAGAAAATTCTAAATTTTAGTAAACGAACCTTTCATAGTGTTCTAATCTTGTCTCAAAAAAATCGTTCAAAAATTTAAGAGTTTAAGGATAATTAATCAAACTTTGTTTTAGCAGGGACGAAAATTATAAGTAATTTTTTTTTATAAGGACTAAAAATGCTATTAAAATTAAGTAAGGACTAAACTTATAAGGTCGCTATTTTATAGGGACTAAAAACATAATTAACCCTATATTATAAAGGGGGCTTATATGATAACTTAATCTTTATTGCCGCAATTATTTGATTGTGATATGCTTTCTATGTCAAATAAATTTATAACCATATTCGATACATTAATGTTTGTCTTTCCGTTAGCATATAAATAATTGCAATTTTCTATAAAATAAAAAAAAACTCAACGAATGTGTGAAATTAAGAGTTAAAAATAGAGGATTTTGTTGAGATAATTAGAGTTAGTTGAGGTAATTAGAGTTGGTTAAATGTTAGTTAGAGAGAACTATAGTTAGTTACAAGTAGTTAGGGTAATTGAGGTCTATAAAAGGATCAACCATGTGCTCATTCATTAATCTTTTTCAATACAATTCATAATGAATTCTAAGGCTTTGTTTGCGAGTTTTGAGGGGAGGGGAAGGGAAGGAAGGGAAGGGAGAAAGGAGGGAAAGCCTTCCCTTTGTTTGGGAGTTAAAGAAACCAACAAGGAAAGGAGATGGAGGGTTTATGTGATAATTTTATTATTTTACCATTTTTTTCCTCTTAAAATCAATACATTATGTTATACTTTATAATTTATCTTGTAAATTATAATTGGAATTTTGGATTATTATGAGGACAAAATTGTCAATTTGTATGTTTAACCCCCCAAAACCCTCCAATTTGGGGGAACTTTAAAATTTGACAAATGAAACCCTTCAAAACCCCCCAAAACCTTTCCATGTTTTTTTAAAACTCCCAAACAAGGGTTTAACTCTCCATAAGCCTTTCCTTCCCCTCCCCTCCCCTCCAAAACCAAACTCGCAAACAAAGCCTAAGGGTTTTCCCTATGTTTCTTCCTATCAATCATACTGTTATACCCTAATTTTGGACCTAAAAAATACTAACTCAATTCCTTTTTTTCTTGCATTTCAAGTCATTTGATATGTCTCTGATCAGTTACATCTTTCTCTGCATTTTATTTCAATGTTATTTGCAAAATTCACATGAAAGGGTATTTTAGTCATTTCTTGCATTCAACTCATTTTTGAAAATTGTTTGAGTCTTTCAAATTGGTTTGTATAAGTCCTTGTTTCAATCTCATGTCAAAATTCATTTCAAAAATATCAGTTGAGTCATTTTTTAGTCAGTTTAGCCCCTAGGGGCATTTTAGTCATTTCCTACGTTAAAATGTCTTTCAGTCCTTTAAAAATTTGTTTGAGTCCTTTCAAGTAGGTTGAATAAGTCTTCATTTCAATTCTATGTCAGAATCCATTTCAAAAATTGCATTTAAAGTCATTTCGAGTCAATTTTGCCCCTAGGGGCATTTTAGTCTTTTCACGTGTTAAAACCCTGTTTAAATTTTAAAAATTGTCTCTGAGTCTTTTAATTCGCTTGTATAAACTCTTGCTTTAATCCCTTGTTAAAAAATCATTTTTAAATTGCATTTGAGTCGTTTTTAGTCATTTTAGTCCCTAGGGGCGTTTTGGTCATTTCACATAATATTTCTGATTCGTTTTAATCTGATTTGTTGTTTTTAATCGTCTCGTTTTATGTTAATTTTCAATTTACTTTTTCAATTCAATTTCAGTTTTAATTTTCGTTTTAGTCCACGCACTTTTGTCATTTGCATTTTAATCCCTTTTTAAGTTTGTTAGAGTCCAAGTGCCATGTGTCCAAATACTATTGGTCTTTAAGAGTTTGTTACTGCTTAGTCCATGTGGCATTTCCTCATTGGTCCAAGCATTCCTTTCATCCCCTATATAAGTCAAAGTCTTGGTCAATTTTTGAGAATCAATCATTTTTACATTTTTTCCACAAAAATCACAAAATAATAAAAAGAGCAATTTCTTTCTCCTTTCTCTTCTCTCACGTAACCTCCATCACCACCACCATAACTAACCTTTTTTCTCTTCTTCCACCACCCTAACAAACTCCATCACCACCCTAACCAACTCCCTAACCACCTTTAACCACCTCCATTCTTCATTCCACCACCATAACCAATTCATCATCACCACTCAACCACCACTTCAACCACCACAAACCACCACCTCATACCTCCATAACCACCACGTTCTTCATCCTTAATCCATCTTTTCTTCCTCTTTTTTCCTTCAACAATTCTCCATTCAATCTTCAAACAACTCCGACGAATTCGTTCGAATCAAACACGCATTCAATTCATTCAAACATCATGAATTCGGATTAAACAATACATCGAAATTTTGAATCGAACCGAATCCGACGCAAAGAGCAAATCAAGAACAGCAACGTGAAGAGGGAGGAAGTAAATTCGAACTGGAATCGAAGCTGAAACAGATCCGAACTGAAAGAGAAAAGAATCGAGTCAAAGGAAGAAGAACTGGACCGGTCTTGTGAAGCTGGAGCTAAACCGAACTGCAGCAAGGAGGTTCAAATACTAAGGCGTTGAACAAGGTAAGCGACGCATCTTCGTTGTTTCATGCGTTCTTGATCTCGTTTTTTGCAATAAAAGTTCCGAATCAAAGAGTTTAAATCCACGTTTCTTGCTTCCTCATCCTCCAATTCGAATCCAGATTGTTTCAATAGGACGAAAGGGGTTTTGAAAATCGTTATCCTTCTCTAAAAAGAGGCTTTGGAGCTTTTTCCGGCCACCACGCCGGAGGCGCTGGTTGGCCGGAATTTTCATTGGATTTCGAAGGGAAGGAACGAGGAAGAAGATAAGAGGAAGAAAGGAGTATACGTATTTTGTTCTGAAATTGGTTTAAAAGCTTTTAATCCTATATGCCTTGCCCACGGATCTATCCATAACCCGCTCCATGCCTGATCCAAGACCCGTGGGCTTGGGCTTGGGCCTCTTTTGTTTGCAGTTCTGGTTTCAGTTGCATTTTCTTACTATTTTGACACTATCTAATGCTGTTTACGCCTTTGTTCTTACTAAAACCCTTTCAAAAATTCCCGAAAAATATACTCAATATTTTCTTGATGTTTTCAATGGATTTTAATGTGTTTTGCATGTTAATCTTGATGGAAAACACAGGGAAATATTTGTCTCCTTGTTAATTCATTTTTTCCCACTTTTTATTAAAAATCTTGTTAAAGAATTTCTAAAAAATTGTGAACTCTCTTGCAATTACTTTTGATGCTTGAAATTGGTTTCTCATGATAGTTTGGTATGTTGAAAATTGGTAAAAATATATAGGGAGATTTCTTGTGGCTTTGTGTTACTTTTTGATAATTTCTTGTGAAAATTTCGCATGTTCTTGATCCCAAAAGTCTTGCTATAGTATATTGATCCTTAGTGTGAGAGTTTACAACGTGTATGCCTCTGATTTGGTGCTATTCCTTACTGTTTTGGAGTTTGATTTGTTGATTTCTTGTTTTACAAGTCATGTAAATAATTGTTTGTGGAAATAAAGTGGAAAATATGCCTAAAAATATGCTAGGAGGCTTGGCTTGATAGGTCCTTTTAATTCTTGTGTTGGGACTGAAATAAAACTCTTTGGGAACTTGTTAAAATATGAGGATTATAGGTCTTGTTCAAGCCTTGCATTATTGATGAATCTTTAGGCTTATTTTGCATTGTTTTTGCTTGTTTTTTTATGTTAATTTTCTTACTTTGGTTATGATAGCTTTGACTTGTTTTATATCTTGTGCTACTAACTTTTTTGTTTCATGTTTCATACATCATAAGCATCCCATATCACATCCCTTTCTCCACTTTAATTTCTTGCACTTTAAGTTTCAATTTCATGCAAAAATTAGAATGTAAAGATTTAGGAATTCTTGTACAATTTTACTTTCATGCTTTTAATTTCTTGGCAAAGAGGCCATAGAATGTATCTAGGGTATGATGTAATAAGGACAATGGACTCTAATGATGTACACCGACACAAGCACCGACACATGCACACACATCACTATATAGTTAGAATATGCATGTTTAGATGTATGTTTAGGATTGTATGTTTAGATGTATGTTTAGGCTTTATACTTAGAAAAATCATTTTCCCAAAAAACTTGAACAAACTTCACTCAAACATTTTTCGTAATAAACCTTGGGGTCAAAACCCCATTGAATTTTCCTTTTATTTTCTTAATCAAACTTCAATGAAAAATAATCAAACTTTGACTTCTTTTGCAAAATGACTAATCCAACCTCACAATTTCCCAATCTCATGCCCTTGAGGCCTCTTTCTATTCTTCAAAACTCCATTTTCAAACTTAAAATCAACCAACAAAAACAAAAACATTTTTGGAAGAGAACTACGGTGGATTTGATCCCTTAATCGGGTACGTAGGCAAGGAACAAAATTCCTTCAATTCAAATAAAATAAAAATCCAAAAACATTCTTCTCCCTCCAATTCTTCACTTAGCAAACTTTAGGTGTAAATAACATTTCAAAATAGCATTTAAAAATAGAGCGCGCGCGTAGAAATTAAAGACGGTTCCTATAGGATACTATAGTCGTTATGGGTGCCTAACACCTTCCCGTAGCGAAAACAACTCCCGGACCTCGATTCTCAAGGGTTTTGCTTACTTTTTCCCTTCCCAAGAAAAAATAAGATATCACCGGTTAAAAAGGTTCAAACGTAATCAATGTTTGACACCCGAAAACCAAGATAAAACACATACTTCTCCTATGAAGCTAATCTACATCTATTTGATCCTATTATTTCTGATATGGTATCAGAGCGATACCGTTGCGCATCAAGCTATAGCGATCATGAAGATGAAGATTTTGCTTACGAAGAAGGCAAAGAATCTGTTTCTGACTGTGATGATGAAGTTCTTAGCGAAGATGAAGATTGCTCCTCTAAATCTCTACATCAAGCATCACCATTCCAAGTTATGGAGGATGGTTGTGTTTCGCAGATGATGAAGAAGACAACTTATCTCTTCCCTGGATTCTCAAAGCAGCAAGATTCACTTCTTGAATCTGAAATCATGGAGTGCAAGAATTGGTTCAATCTTCCTCAGCTGTTTTCCGGTGCCACTGTGAACAGTTCGATCATGATTGGCGAAATCATCGATTCAAGAACCATTGCGTTCTTGTTCCCAGCTCCAAGTTTGATTCGGTTTTCACTCTTCGAGTTTGAGAAGTTGGTTTCGGCAACAACCACAATGCTGCCGGAATGCGTCAATTTGTTCTACAATCTCAGCAGCGTCCACATCAAAGTATTCGATCCTGGTGGTAATTTTTGCGATTCATCGCCCTCACTTCTGTCAAGTTTAGTTTGCATTTCATCTGTTTCTGTTAGTATTTTCGTTTTCAATTCCAACGACAATCGATTGTGTTCGTTGTTGCATTTGTTTGAAGATGGAGGCTCTGCATTTGTATTCGATCCCGGCGGAACAAATTTGTTCCGATCTTCTCTATTTCTATCGATTGTGTTTGTGACGACGTTTCATCTCTTTTTCCCTACGATGATACTACCACTGAGTTATCATTCTTTCAAATCATCGCATTTCGTCTTTGATCCTGGAGGCATACGTATTTCGTCTTCATGGATCGTAAAACCAGAATCAAACAGCAAAATCAATGAAAGTGAATGGATTAATTACAACTCAGAATCAGATGAGAATCGACAGGAAAAGTGCGTTTTGGGAAAGCTATTCTGGATGTGTTTATGAAATCTATTGTGTTTTGTACGTTCTGGATTTGATTGTGTTTGGAATCTCCTTTTCAGAATTGCTTTTGCAGTATCGTGTTTCAAAATCGTGCTTGTCGGATCGTGTTGCAGAATCACTTTACATAGCCACATTTGTAAATAGTGCATTGCAGAAGCGCGTTTGGGAAAGCACTTTCCAATATGCGTGTTTGCAGCGCGTTTAGAATAAGCTAATTTGGTTCAGAGGAATTTTATCTTGTTCACAGAATCGCGTTTCAATCCTCTTTGCAAAAGCGTGTTATGAAGAAATTCGTTTGATTCAAATTTTAGAAAAGTTGTTTTTTTAAGGCATGTTTTGTACAAGTTGCTCTTGGTTCAGAAGTGTGTTTGCATCAAGTTGGAAGAATGATATGCATAAGCTGCTTTAGATGCGGTTTTGCATAAGTTAGTTTCAGGAAGGTGCTGGGTTCTGTACTTCTGTATAAGGCAGTTCAGATGCGGTGTTGCATAAGCTGGTACAAATGCTCAAGTGAAGAACCTGGATTTTGCATTGGACTTGGGTTGCTCCTCTTTCATTTAGCTCTTTCTGTTTGTGTTTACTAAGTGTACCCCTTGGTTTTAGTTACAACATTATTACTTTTGGGATTTGTATTTCAAACTCAAGTAAGAATTATCTTACCTTGAGTTTGAGGGGGGATGTTGAGATAATTAGAGTTAGTTAAGGTAGTTAGAGTTGGTTAAATGTTAGTTAGAGAGAACTATAGTTAGTTACAAGTAGTTAGGGTAATTGAGGTCTATAAAAGGACCAACCATGTACTCATTCATTAATCTTTTTCAATACAATTCATAATGAATTCTAAGGGTTTTCCCTATGTTTCTTCCTATCAATCATACTTCTCCTATGAAGCTAATATACATCTATTCGATCCTATTATTTCTGATAGATTTGAGCAACCTAAATTGAGAAATTTGCAGACTTTGGCTTTTTTTGATAAAAAATAGCAAATAGTAGGGGTTGAGATTTAGTGACTATAAGGCCACAAAGTCAAAATAACTTTCGTGTAATTTTGTATGATTCATGAGAGAGAAATGAAAAGCAAATGATAAATAGGATGAGAGAGAGAGAGAGAGAGAGATAAATAGGATGAGAGAGAGAGAGAGAGAGAGAGAGACTCAACGTGACTTTTCCAGAAGGGATTTGCTGCTATAAGGAAATAACACAGTTTTACAATGTTGCTAATTTTAGTCATTGGATATCAATGGGATGGTAGAGATCATAACTTGTCAAATCAATATCTTATTGTATAAGTTGATCCAATGGTATACATAAAAAATTGTGGTATTATTTACGGCACCAAATCTACTTCCGACTTTTTCACCTTAAAGTCACTAAATCCCAATCCGAATAAATAATAGCAGGTAATTTTGCAAAATTACACTCATAAGTAAGAGAAAGATGAATAGACACATCTTAGGTCTTGGGACTTATAACCAAAGAAAAAAAAAAAATAAGCATATTGGTTTCATAATAACAATTGCCAAGATGAATACTATTTGACCAAATGTGTCAACTCTATTGTTATTAATTATAGAGAACATTTAGACAAATTTTATGATTAAGCATAGAAAAGAAATCTAACATATATATTTTATTTTACTTTATTTTTATTATTGACATAATCATAACTATATACTCCTGTTTTCTATATAGAGGAGTATATTTATTTGAAGCACAATAATGCCTGTAAATATCACTGTTTGTTGAAAAAATCTATCATGGGATCATAAATGTCTTGTTTAGCATTGACACTCATAATAAAATCAGCATGTGCATAATTTTCCTTGAGCACTTGCACGAGCTTGTTAGGATCATGATTTTTGAACTCGTGACTGAGCAAATACTGCACATCTTCAACATCAGCTAGCATATCTACCCTTCCCATTCCGAGAAAAAGAGGGAAGTCATTCGGAATTGCGACCAAGTTATAACTTGGAGGATGTGCTAGACCATAGCGACGAAGATTTTCCTGAAGACCATAATCATACCTTGCTATTGTGTCTGTTCTAATCACTACACCGATTCCATAATGTAAAAAAAATAATACTATTAGTCTTAATCCAAAATGTATAAAATTATAATTATATTGAGATTTATTTCTATGCACTAAAACTAGGGGTGAACATGGGTTGGGTTGGACCTACTTTGGCCTAACCCTTTACCCAACCCGTTGATCATACTATGGGTTGGGTTCAACATAGAACCCGTATTTATATAGACAGAACCAAACCAAACCAATCCATTTTGAATGGGTTGGTTCAGGTTGGGTTCATGGGTACCCAATTTTAATTATGAAAAAAACAGTTAATTTTTTTTAAAAGCATATAGCCACCGGTTACATCAATATATATATAGTACCAAATTTCATTTCCCTGCATCATACATTAAATATTTCATTCAAAATAGTAGTAAATTCACTAAAATTCACAATACCAGAATAGTACAAGATATCATTTATCTGCATGCATTATTAATACTTAATTTCACAAGATATTATTTTTGGAAATAAAATAGGCCGCTTGAGAAAAGTAATAGCAAAATAGTTATGGTATCATACAATCTCATGGGTACATGGGTTGGGTATATGGATACATGGGTACATAAACTTAAACCCGATGTCCAAACCAAATCTCATGGGTTTCACGGATTGGGTTGGGTTGGACCCATAACTGTTTGGGTTCGGGTAAGTTTCGGTTTGGTTCAGTTTGGGTGATTAGGTTTGTGGGTTTACCCGTACCCATGTTCACCCCTAACTAAAACAGTTTAAAACTTTTTTCCTTTACTAGTTTCTAAATTAATTTTACAAAAATATATACATAGTTAGAGATATGAGAAATAGTTGTAAGTGCATGCAAAGTAAATTCAATTTTTTTTTTTTTATAGCCACAACAAGCAAAATATAAAATTGTTGATTCTTTTTGTCAATTTTTTTTTTTTGTTGATTCTTAGTAGACTTACTCTGAGAAAAATGGATCAAGTTCTTTGTTGATGTTGGTTGTGGTTCATGTTGGAGGTAGTAATCTATCCTGGAAGAGTTTATACAACAATTCGGACCTATAAAATTTAAAGGTAATTAAGGAAGATCAAAATAAGGGCAAAAAAAGAAATCCCAAATTAAAATCAATAATTGTCGATTTCTTCAAAAAAAAAATCAATAATTGTCGTAATCAAGTTTGTTGATACATAAAAAAGGAAATTTCACTTAATGAAAAATGCATAAAAATTAAATGAAATTTCATCGTCAGTAACAAGATCTAGTTAAAGTACCTGTGAAAGGTGTCAATAGGTTTACGCAGTCAAGCCCTATTATATCGCAGATGTGTTTCAAAAACTGTAATCCCTCAGCCCTGCTCAATAATTAGAAAAACATATTGATATTTTTTTTCAAATTGTTTCTGGCTTATTTAGGAAATAGAGAAGAAAGGGTTTTTTAGTCTCTTACGCGTTAGGAAGGAATTGTCGAATGTCCAACCAGTATGCATACTGTAATATTAAAAAGGAAAATATTTTCATAATATTATTCAATTAATATTTAGTTAAATATAGTTTTGCGTGTCTGTCACATACATTAGCTAAAAAAAGATTAGCAGCAAGTCTTGTTGCGTCCGAAGTAATTCGACCCATATGAGCAATTGGACTAAGCATTGCAGCTGATCTTGTCATATTAAGAAGATTCCCTTGAGAAAAAGCAACAAAAGCTATTAAAGATCCCTGAAAAATTTAGATCATTGATCGTTAAACATACATACATACATACACTTGGGTTGTAGACATACATAAATAAATAATAATCGATTATGACCAATTCACCTGTGAATCACCTACAAAGTGCATTTTTTGACCAGTATGGTCGTAAACATATTGCACTGTAGCAGGAAGATCATTATTAGCTAATTCTTCCCATGACCACTCCCAGTAAGCCTGTAACAATTGATTAATAAAGCAATAATCAATTACAAGTGATATTAACTTGTGAAACTCTGAAAGCTGAAATCCACAGTTAAGATTCTATGTATTTGAAACATCGGCAGATGATCAAAATTCAAACTTGGTTTTTTACATTATAAAATTAAAAAATGCTTCCCTCTGTTTTTTTATCATCCAGTCTTAATTGAAAGTCCACCAATAGTTTGAATTTATAAATATGGGGAATTCCAGACCGTAGGGAATTCCAATTTCATCATTGAGTATAAGAACCTGGTCATTAGGAGTTAATGATGTGTGTGAGCAATATCTTGACCCGCGACCGCTGACAATCCACACATCGAATCCACTATCTGCTAAAATAAATGCCAATGATTCATCCGGAGAATTCCACATCCATACTACAGCATCCTGAAGACACACATCACAAACAATTAATTTTGGTTGATATGCAGTTATGGGGGCAATATTTTATATGATAAATTTTTAACAATGCAAAAGTGATAAAATAATAACGGCTATATGCCCCTGTAAATAAAACAACGACTATTTTTTTTCATATATACCATTGAGCAAAATGCTCGAGCTTTTAAACATTAATGCTATTATATATTAGAAAAATGAAAGTCTTTTTTACATCTACATATTAAAATTGTTCTTTACGTGTATTTATATTTAAAAAGCATGGTAGAATTTTTCTTTTTATTTTCAACACTATAAAAGATATATCTTTATGTATGTGAAAAAAACATTCAATATTTAATCCCAAATACATTTGCACATTTGATTTTATAAAATTCATGAGAGAAATTCTTTTTATGGTATAAATCCTTATGTAGTTGGGGCAATCAATTATTTTAAGAGGGGGCAATACTTAAAATATCAAATAATTAGCAAATATAACGAGAATAGTAGTGGGGGTAGTTGCCCGCAATCCACAAAGAGTGGATCCTTGCCTGAAAGATACCATGTTGTACCAACACTGGTGGTTTGTTTGCTTTCTCACCGGACCGCCTTGTCGGCAATCTCTGAATACTTAAGATGAAGCCATCTGATGTTGTAACCTGAGTCAGCAAAAATAATATTCGTGTTAACTAAATCTTTTGATTTATTAACCATATATATATATATATATATATATATATATATATATATATATATATATATATATGCGCATTTGGCCAGAACAAAAAAATATGTGTACTTGTTTGGTTCATCACATTAACTTGTCTCATATTTAAGATTTTAGCATAATTATAGTTAGTACATCAAATATGGAAAATATTTCCCTTCATAATCAAATGGCATGTGGGAATATGCTGCAATATGCCTGCTATGATTTATTTACCTTATGTTCTTCACATGTGTAACCTTGTGTCTCTACCATACTTTTGCAGATACCATCATCGTTGTTAACTAGAGACGATGCTGAATATTCATTGCTAGTGTTATGTTTTTTTCTTCCTTGTGCTATTGTAATGCAAAGCAAGACTATTGAGAAAAAACCAACTACTCTGCTTCTGACCATATTGACAAAGTGATTAACTATGCTTATGCTTATGCTTTTGCCCCCTCCATAGACACAGGTTTTATAGGCTAAAACAAAGTTGAAGTCAACATTGCACTTAATTAATGGTTGTAAGAAACTTTGGTTGAATAGTAGTAATTATTTATGGTTGTGTTCTTCTAACAAATTTTTGATCAATAAGAAAATGGTCCACATTAACGTTTTTAATCCAATTTACATTACCTGAGCGTTCGAAACATTGACATTCATAGGTAAATTACTATGTTAATGTGATTATAATGATCGCAAGTATATAGTATTTGTTTATTTTGGCAATTTGGGTTGACGTAACTCCTAGGTTATCTTACTAGTTGGGTTTTGTTCTTGAAGTGTTGATTTGTGATTTATAAATGAATGTGTCAACATTAATTTATTTCTTGAGTTTGACACATACATTCACTACTAAAAAACAAAAATTAGTGAGAGAAATTTAGTGAGGGAAAAATATGAAATCTCTCTAATTCCGTCATTAAATTTTGCGACCAAGAAATTTATGAGATTTTATTTTTTCCGTCACTAATTTTCCTTCCTAATTTTGCTTTTTCTAGTAGTGATTATGTTAATCGACGAGTCACTGCAGATTAATAAGCAGGATAAAGTTATTTTTTATTTTTTGATAAAAAAAAAAGTTTAGATGAATTGGAATACAGAGCTTATGAGTATAGACATCAAAGTTCAACAAACGGTAACAAAGATACTCACATATCACCCACCGAAGATATCGTCACACATGCAGCGGGAGTTGAACCCCGACCTTGCAAGTGGGTTAGCTTCTTATCAACTAAATTAACTTTCATTAACAACTAGGATAAATTTTGTATAGTCACGTACAAATTCATATTATTTAGGTGCACAAAAAAAATACACATTATTTATTGTAGAAAAAGTTGTTTAAAAGTATAATTGAAATAATGAAAAAACAAGTATAGATATATTCATCTAGTTTGTTACACTTTTTAAATGATAAAGGGAAAAAAAACTGGACATATATATACTTATATCGTGATTGTTACGCTTTTATTTTAATATTTGAATTTATTTTTATCTATTTGTTATATGTGTTATTTGTATTAAAAGTTATGGATAATTTTGAAAAGAGAAAAAGTAGGTATAATAAACCATATACATCTTTAATAAATGAACCTAAAAAATAGGCTTTTGTTTATAATAGTGACCGAAGGGTATATAGATATAGTGTCTTTTCCCAATTATTTATCATTGTCCTGTTGCTGCACCTACTCCCTCCGGTCACTATTATAAGCAAATTTTGACTTTTTAGATTCATTCAATAAATGATGTATGTGGTCTATATTATAGACCACATACATCATTTATTGAATGAATCTAAAAAGTAAAAATTTGCTTATAATAGTGACCAGATGGAGTATTTGCTTGAATTCATACCATGATTTCATACTATTGTGTGGCCATTTAATTGAATTACTATTGCTAAGAATTTACCACTGTGCTGTGCCTATTTGCCGAGCTTTTGCAGAGCATATAGATTGTTGCAGTTTCCTATTATTCTTTTTTCAATTTAGTTGTATTTTCGTAAATTATTATATGGGTAGTGTTAACTTGTGCCCTTAGAGCACATGTTAAGAAAGCCAAAAAAAGAAATATTCTCTTAAACTTTGTGCATTCAATTCATTAAAACATTAAAGATTAAATTTAATGCACGTATTCCAATACATAATTTCTACATTTGGTTTCTAAACTTGTGCCTTAAGAGCACAAGTTAACATTTCCCTTATTATATATGTCTTGTTACTGCGCCGGTTCACTATTTCAATCATCTCTTATTCTTAAAGCTTATTAGGTTAAGCAACCACTAAACCTAGAAATTTCCCTCTAATTGTGCTGCATTAAATACTTAGTACCCTAATATATTTCCCTCCCAAATACATGCCAATTTGAATTTCAATTTTTTTTTGTTTGGAAGCATAAGTTATTAATTCAGATACAATAACCAATATGTGTGGTAAAACGTGATACATTAGCCCTTTTTTCAAACTTTCCCTGCTTGATATTTGAAGCTTTGGAAATCTACCCTACTTACTAGCCTAAGTCAAATTCAGTTGCAATATGCCCTATTTTCTAGCCTAATGAGTTGCATAGTAAATGAAAAACAATTAATTCCATCTATTTCCAAGAATTGCTCAACCGTGCTAAGTAGGCAACGCAACATATCATCTATAACTTTGTGATTTGAAAACTCATTTTTTTAATAAAAACATATATCTGTCCATACTTCCATACTTATTTCTAATCCTTATTTCTAATCTTTGAGTACAATGCAAACCTAATTTGCACACCCCTAACCCTAACTCAATTTGGCACCACCTAACCTGAATTAAATGTGGTTTACACATTTTGCTTAGCAGTAATTAATGGCATCAGTTCATTATCCTTTGCTATGTTAAACTTACACAACATGATTTACGCACACTTAATTGATCTTTATGCTGACAAATGTACTGCCGCCCCCCTATATTTTACACACATGTGGTTGTAAACAACAAGATAATTAATATTCTTTTTTGTTTACCAATGCCCCACCTCTTGCACCTCTTGGAATTTTAGCCTTGAAACTGTATCAGCATTTAATTTTAAATTTTGAAAACTATGAGTTAATGCATTGAAAACGGTTGAGGCAATGACTCATTGTTTCTTAGTGTGCTCAATTCATCTTCTTTCAACACATGAAGCAATTACTTTTCTCATGGTGCCATGGTGGTATCAGTTAATGATTTGTGATGTCATTATCATTTTGATTAGTGTCTGGCTGTCTGCATGTACCTATCTACCTCAAGAGATCATTTTAAATTTGAAGCTTGAAATGGAAAGATTTGGTTGAGAAACTAATGTTGTATCACTTGAATTTATGGTCAAATTTCTAGAAGTTTTTTTTTTCTCTCACTATATTTGCAAAGATGTTTGGAGTTTATGTATGATTATTGGGCAAGCTTAATGAAGCATTGTCCATGAATTCCTTACTACTTTCCTCTTTTTATTTAGTATATTTGTAGTTTTTGGAACTCAGTTAATAATAAAGATAGATTTTTTATATTAGTATGTCTATATTTTTTTGTGATAACACAGTTAATGGTAACAATAATGGCTCTTAGAGTCTTATTGTCTGTTACGTGTGTTTGTGGTTTTAATCCAATTATTTTTCGAAATTTGAAAATGATTATAGCAACTCTTATGAATTAGTGTCATGGTTAAGACAAAAGTTTACAATAGCTTTGCTTTGTATTTCTTCAAAAAAAAATAGTCTTGCTTTGTATTTCAACATGGTAAGACTCATTAAAATTGTTTTTGGTTTGAAGTCCAAAGTGATATTTTTTTAACCAATTTTCATTCAAGGTTTATATCTGAAACTTTTGAAAAATATGAAAGACATAAGTTATTTCCAAAATATTTCTAAATTAGCTCCTCAAAATACATTTTTTTTTTAAAAGAACAACGTTTATATGTTGGACTAGGTGAAGAGAAAACATATTTGAGTAACGATACTCCATATTGGTGCAACTTGGATAGTGATATAGTTGATGATGTTCATAAATTGTTGAACACAATTTCTTTTTCTTTTTTTTTTTGGTCAGTGTTGAACACAATTTCTACTTCAGGAATTCCAAACCGTAAGTTTAGATTAAAGTTTGAGTGCAAGTCATGCTATTAAGAAATGTAGATAAAAAATTAGGATTATCCAATGAAACAAGGTTCATAATAAGAAGGACGGGAAAAATATGTGCTTGAATGAAATGTGATATCTGAAAGCAAAATTTGTGACAAATTTTTTTTCCCATGCTATCTTTGACACCTTCTGATATAAGAAATTCTTTCAAGTTTCAACGAAGAAATTTCTTTCAGTTGTTTCATTTGCAATGACTATTAATAAGAGTCATGACGGTTGCTTAGACATGTTGGAATATATCTACCAACTTCTGTATTTTTTCTATGATCAATTATACGTTGCAATTTCAAGAGTTAGTGCAAGAGAATGATTGAAGATATTCATAACTGGTGAATACGGTAAAGAAACTAATGTAACTTTGAATGTGGTATATAAAGAAGTATTTCATAATTTATAATAAAATAGGTTAAATTCCTAAAAAAAAAATAGGTTAATGTTATACGACTTATTTAACATCAACATTTTAATATGGTATATTTTATTTTTATAAATTATAGTAAATTCGACCCATGCAACGAGTTTGAGGTATTGGTGAAGAGGAACAACATATGCATTTACTTGACAAAAGGATGACATGCTCTTCGAGATTTTTATAACATTTTTTGCATGAAGATGGTGTCAAAATATTGCTGGTAGATGGTGTATGCGTTAACAGTACTTCAAACGTAGTATTTAAAGAAGTATTCCGTAATTTGCAGGCATGTAAAAACAAAATGAATATTTGTACTAAAAAATGATGACATTAACATTGTAAGTCGTAATTGAGATATTAAACTTTTCTTTCGTCTACTACATTTAGTATGTATATGACCCGTGCGGCAGCACGGGTGGAAAGTCTAGTTAATTCAGATACAATAACCAATATGTGTGGTAAAACGTGATACATTAGCCCTTTTTTCAAACTTTCCCTGCTTGATATTTGAAGCTTTGGAAATCTACCCTACTTACTAGCCTAAGTCAAATTCAGTTGCAATATGCCCTATTTTCTAGCCTAATGAGTTGCATAGTAAATGAAAAACAATTAATTCCATCTATTTCCAAGAATTGCTCAACCGTGCTAAGTAGGCAACGCAACATATCATCTATAACTTTGTGATTTGAAAACTCATTTTTTTAATAAAAACATATATCTGTCCATACTTCCATACTTATTTCTAATCCTTATTTCTAATCTTTGAGTACAATGCAAACCTAATTTGCACACCCCTAACCCTAACTCAATTTGGCACCACCTAACCTGAATTAAATGTGGTTTACACATTTTGCTTAGCAGTAATTAATGGCATCAGTTCATTATCCTTTGCTATGTTAAACTTACACAACATGATTTACGCACACTTAATTGATCTTTATGCTGACAAATGTACTGCCGCCCCCCTATATTTTACACACATGTGGTTGTAAACAACAAGATAATTAATATTCTTTTTTGTTTACCAATGCCCCACCTCTTGCACCTCTTGGAATTTTAGCCTTGAAACTGTATCAGCATTTAATTTTAAATTTTGAAAACTATGAGTTAATGCATTGAAAACGGTTGAGGCAATGACTCATTGTTTCTTAGTGTGCTCAATTCATCTTCTTTCAACACATGAAGCAATTACTTTTCTCATGGTGCCATGGTGGTATCAGTTAATGATTTGTGATGTCATTATCATTTTGATTAGTGTCTGGCTGTCTGCATGTACCTATCTACCTCAAGAGATCATTTTAAATTTGAAGCTTGAAATGGAAAGATTTGGTTGAGAAACTAATGTTGTATCACTTGAATTTATGGTCAAATTTCTAGAAGTTTTTTTTTTCTCTCACTATATTTGCAAAGATGTTTGGAGTTTATGTATGATTATTGGGCAAGCTTAATGAAGCATTGTCCATGAATTCCTTACTACTTTCCTCTTTTTATTTAGTATATTTGTAGTTTTTGGAACTCAGTTAATAATAAAGATAGATTTTTTATATTAGTATGTCTATATTTTTTTGTGATAACACAGTTAATGGTAACAATAATGGCTCTTAGAGTCTTATTGTCTGTTACGTGTGTTTGTGGTTTTAATCCAATTATTTTTCGAAATTTGAAAATGATTATAGCAACTCTTATGAATTAGTGTCATGGTTAAGACAAAAGTTTACAATAGCTTTGCTTTGTATTTCTTCAAAAAAAAAATAGTCTTGCTTTGTATTTCAACATGGTAAGACTCATTAAAATTGTTTTTGGTTTGAAGTCCAAAGTGATATTTTTTTAACCAATTTTCATTCAAGGTTTATATCTGAAACTTTTGAAAAATATGAAAGACATAAGTTATTTCCAAAATATTTCTAAATTAGCTCCTCAAAATACATTTTTTTTTTAAAAGAACAACGTTTATATGTTGGACTAGGTGAAGAGAAAACATATTTGAGTAACGATACTCCATATTGGTGCAACTTGGATAGTGATATAGTTGATGATGTTCATAAATTGTTGAACACAATTTCTTTTTCTTTTTTTTTTTGGTCAGTGTTGAACACAATTTCTACTTCAGGAATTCCAAACCGTAAGTTTAGATTAAAGTTTGAGTGCAAGTCATGCTATTAAGAAATGTAGATAAAAAATTAGGATTATCCAATGAAACAAGGTTCATAATAAGAAGGACGGGAAAAATATGTGCTTGAATGAAATGTGATATCTGAAAGCAAAATTTGTGACAAATTTTTTTTCCCATGCTATCTTTGACACCTTCTGATATAAGAAATTCTTTCAAGTTTCAACGAAGAAATTTCTTTCAGTTGTTTCATTTGCAATGACTATTAATAAGAGTCATGACGGTTGCTTAGACATGTTGGAATATATCTACCAACTTCTGTATTTTTTCTATGATCAATTATACGTTGCAATTTCAAGAGTTAGTGCAAGAGAATGATTGAAGATATTCATAACTGGTGAATACGGTAAAGAAACTAATGTAACTTTGAATGTGGTATATAAAGAAGTATTTCATAATTTATAATAAAATAGGTTAAATTCCTAAAAAAAAAATAGGTTAATGTTATACGACTTATTTAACATCAACATTTTAATATGGTATATTTTATTTTTATAAATTATAGTAAATTCGACCCATGCAACGAGTTTGAGGTATTGGTGAAGAGGAACAACATATGCATTTACTTGACAAAAGGATGACATGCTCTTCGAGATTTTTATAACATTTTTTGCATGAAGATGGTGTCAAAATATTGCTGGTAGATGGTGTATGCGTTAACAGTACTTCAAACGTAGTATTTAAAGAAGTATTCCGTAATTTGCAGGCATGTAAAAACAAAATGAATATTTGTACTAAAAAATGATGACATTAACATTGTAAGTCGTAATTGAGATATTAAACTTTTCTTTCGTCTACTACATTTAGTATGTATATGACCCGTGCGGCAGCACGGGTGGAAAGTCTAGTTAATTCAGATACAATAACCAATATGTGTGGTAAAACGTGATACATTAGCCCTTTTTTCAAACTTTCCCTGCTTGATATTTGAAGCTTTGGAAATCTACCCTACTTACTAGCCTAAGTCAAATTCAGTTGCAATATGCCCTATTTTCTAGCCTAATGAGTTGCATAGTAAATGAAAAACAATTAATTCCATCTATTTCCAAGAATTGCTCAACCGTGCTAAGTAGGCAACGCAACATATCATCTATAACTTTGTGATTTGAAAACTCATTTTTTTAATAAAAACATATATCTGTCCATACTTCCATACTTATTTCTAATCCTTATTTCTAATCTTTGAGTACAATGCAAACCTAATTTGCACACCCCTAACCCTAACTCAATTTGGCACCACCTAACCTGAATTAAATGTGGTTTACACATTTTGCTTAGCAGTAATTAATGGCATCAGTTCATTATCCTTTGCTATGTTAAACTTACACAACATGATTTACGCACACTTAATTGATCTTTATGCTGACAAATGTACTGCCGCCCCCCTATATTTTACACACATGTGGTTGTAAACAACAAGATAATTAATATTCTTTTTTGTTTACCAATGCCCCACCTCTTGCACCTCTTGGAATTTTAGCCTTGAAACTGTATCAGCATTTAATTTTAAATTTTGAAAACTATGAGTTAATGCATTGAAAACGGTTGAGGCAATGACTCATTGTTTCTTAGTGTGCTCAATTCATCTTCTTTCAACACATGAAGCAATTACTTTTCTCATGGTGCCATGGTGGTATCAGTTAATGATTTGTGATGTCATTATCATTTTGATTAGTGTCTGGCTGTCTGCATGTACCTATCTACCTCAAGAGATCATTTTAAATTTGAAGCTTGAAATGGAAAGATTTGGTTGAGAAACTAATGTTGTATCACTTGAATTTATGGTCAAATTTCTAGAAGTTTTTTTTTTCTCTCACTATATTTGCAAAGATGTTTGGAGTTTATGTATGATTATTGGGCAAGCTTAATGAAGCATTGTCCATGAATTCCTTACTACTTTCCTCTTTTTATTTAGTATATTTGTAGTTTTTGGAACTCAGTTAATAATAAAGATAGATTTTTTATATTAGTATGTCTATATTTTTTTGTGATAACACAGTTAATGGTAACAATAATGGCTCTTAGAGTCTTATTGTCTGTTACGTGTGTTTGTGGTTTTAATCCAATTATTTTTCGAAATTTGAAAATGATTATAGCAACTCTTATGAATTAGTGTCATGGTTAAGACAAAAGTTTACAATAGCTTTGCTTTGTATTTCTTCAAAAAAAAAATAGTCTTGCTTTGTATTTCAACATGGTAAGACTCATTAAAATTGTTTTTGGTTTGAAGTCCAAAGTGATATTTTTTTAACCAATTTTCATTCAAGGTTTATATCTGAAACTTTTGAAAAATATGAAAGACATAAGTTATTTCCAAAATATTTCTAAATTAGCTCCTCAAAATACATTTTTTTTTTAAAAGAACAACGTTTATATGTTGGACTAGGTGAAGAGAAAACATATTTGAGTAACGATACTCCATATTGGTGCAACTTGGATAGTGATATAGTTGATGATGTTCATAAATTGTTGAACACAATTTCTTTTTCTTTTTTTTTTTGGTCAGTGTTGAACACAATTTCTACTTCAGGAATTCCAAACCGTAAGTTTAGATTAAAGTTTGAGTGCAAGTCATGCTATTAAGAAATGTAGATAAAAAATTAGGATTATCCAATGAAACAAGGTTCATAATAAGAAGGACGGGAAAAATATGTGCTTGAATGAAATGTGATATCTGAAAGCAAAATTTGTGACAAATTTTTTTTCCCATGCTATCTTTGACACCTTCTGATATAAGAAATTCTTTCAAGTTTCAACGAAGAAATTTCTTTCAGTTGTTTCATTTGCAATGACTATTAATAAGAGTCATGACGGTTGCTTAGACATGTTGGAATATATCTACCAACTTCTGTATTTTTTCTATGATCAATTATACGTTGCAATTTCAAGAGTTAGTGCAAGAGAATGATTGAAGATATTCATAACTGGTGAATACGGTAAAGAAACTAATGTAACTTTGAATGTGGTATATAAAGAAGTATTTCATAATTTATAATAAAATAGGTTAAATTCCTAAAAAAAAAATAGGTTAATGTTATACGACTTATTTAACATCAACATTTTAATATGGTATATTTTATTTTTATAAATTATAGTAAATTCGACCCATGCAACGAGTTTGAGGTATTGGTGAAGAGGAACAACATATGCATTTACTTGACAAAAGGATGACATGCTCTTCGAGATTTTTATAACATTTTTTGCATGAAGATGGTGTCAAAATATTGCTGGTAGATGGTGTATGCGTTAACAGTACTTCAAACGTAGTATTTAAAGAAGTATTCCGTAATTTGCAGGCATGTAAAAACAAAATGAATATTTGTACTAAAAAATGATGACATTAACATTGTAAGTCGTAATTGAGATATTAAACTTTTCTTTCGTCTACTACATTTAGTATGTATATGACCCGTGCGGCAGCACGGGTGGAAAGTCTAGTTAATTCAGATACAATAACCAATATGTGTGGTAAAACGTGATACATTAGCCCTTTTTTCAAACTTTCCCTGCTTGATATTTGAAGCTTTGGAAATCTACCCTACTTACTAGCCTAAGTCAAATTCAGTTGCAATATGCCCTATTTTCTAGCCTAATGAGTTGCATAGTAAATGAAAA
Organism: Medicago sativa; assembly: GCF_051527215.1. Classification (NCBI taxonomy): domain Eukaryota; kingdom Viridiplantae; phylum Streptophyta; class Magnoliopsida; order Fabales; family Fabaceae; genus Medicago; species Medicago sativa. The sequence goes on along the minus strand of NC_140755.1, from coordinate 79,524,519 downwards.
ACAATTAATTCCATCTATTTCCAAGAATTGCTCAACCGTGCTAAGTAGGCAACGCAACATATCATATATATTAGCGTTGCATGTACTCTTCACCACACCTAAACTCTTTCACTTCACCCTTAAACCCAACAACTCCAATTTCTAAACCATCATCACCTCCATTCCCACCCGCCAGGTATTCGATTTGTTCTTTCTTAATTTTCTATTCTATTTGTTCTTTCTCAATTCAATTCAATTCAATTTAATTTGATAATTCTTCTCTTACCTTCTACTATGTTGAACTCTCTAAGGCATTTTATCATTCAGGAAAAGCTAATGATATAGATGTTTTTTTTAGAGCAATGATATTTTGACATCCATTTGATGACAACTTTGTTGACAACCTTGTTTTTCTCACTTCTTATTGGTCAAAAACAATGGAGAGAGAAAAAGGAAGAGATAGGATAACAACATCATGTGAGTATGAGAGAGAAAGTTGTCCAAAAATTGTCAAAAAGTGGTTGTCAAAATATCATTTCTCTTTTTTTTTTTACAAAGGGAGAAACTAATGTAATAGATGTTAAGTACTAATTGCACTTTGAAAACCATTGTCATCAGGGAATCAAATTAACTTTATATTTGTGTCTGTATTTCTAACAATAGTATAAGGGCTGGGCAAATACGGGTCAACCCGAATTTACCCGACGAACCCAACCCTAGTTTACACATTCGGTTCGGGTTAAAACGGGTTACGGGTTAGACGGGTAAATTTTACGGGTTAATATGGGTATATTCGGTTCGGTTCGGGTGCTTATTTTGAACCCATTGGAACCCGAATGAACCCGATCAAACCGATATTATTATTAATTTAATATTATATTATTAGTTTTCATGTGGTAACCCCAAATGTACTTTCTGTCAAACACCATATATCATAAAATAAAATCACAAATTACAAGAAGAACAAAAACTGGATCTAGATTTTTCTTCCTTTCTCTATTTTGTTTCTCTCTCTAACGAGATCTTCTTCTTCTCTTTTTCTAATTTCTTCTTCTTCCATCCTCAGCTTCTATCATTCTTCCTGCTTCCTTCTTCCTTTGTTTGATCTATCGTCTCTCCATTACTTGTATCAATTTTTAGATATGTTTATCTTTTCTTGTTTGTTGATGCTGGCTGTGTTGAATATTTGAAGAAAAAATTGGTTGTTGTTGTTGCAGTTAACAGCGGAGATGATTCTCTTCCTTAGCTTCTGTCATTTTTTTCTTTCGAGTTAATGGTTTTTTTTTTTTTCGAGTTATTGGCTGTTATGTTTTCTCTCTTAATCAACCCGTTGACCCGAACCGGTTCTACCCGAAACCGAAGTACCCGAACCCGAACAACCCGATTCAAAATTTTAGTTCAATAGGGTTATTACTCTTCACCCGTGGGTTGGTTCGGTTTAGGGGTTTGGACCCGAACCCGAACCAAACCGATGCCCACCCCTTATAATAAACATGGCTTTTACTATATATATTATGGCACTAACAACCTTTTTGTTGGTACAGTTAAGAAGTACTGATGACTACATACTATAGTTGAAACAACTTTTTCATAAACAATTCATGATTTGGAGAAAATGGATTTGGATTTTTTTGCAATGACGGGGGAGGCACTCCTATAATTGCAAACACGTGGTTCTGTTTCTTTCCGTTGCTTACATTCTCTCCCACTTAACTCCTCTTTGATCTATTTGGATTTATATTTCACAATTTGTTTCTTTCTACTCCCTCCGTTTCAAAATGAGTGTCGTTTTAGGTGTTTACACACATATTAAGAAATGCAATGATTAAGAGAAAGAGAATGGTCATTTTACCAAATTATCCTTATTAACTATTGGTTAGTTTTAAAAGTAATACTTTGGAAGTAGTGTGCAGAGTATTAATTGGAGGGTACAATTGAAAAGAAAAAGTTATTATTGCATTGGAAACTGAAAGTGACACTCATTTTGAAACAAATTTTTTTTGCTAAAGCGACACTCATTTTGAAACGGAGGGAGTATTATTTTACATCGGGATGGACAATAAGTTATTTAATTAGGAAAAAAGGATTATAATGGTTATTAATGCAGTATCATACTAGCATGTATTTGGTAATAGCTTGAATAAGAACCATCATATATCTAATATATATTTCTCTTCATGCTCTCTTCTGTCTGACCACAGGTAGAGGGAAAACAACACCAAACAACGAAGGAGCAAGTATTAGTCGATTGAAAGGGCCAATCCAGTGAACATAGAATTGATCCCATGTGTTGTGCAAAGGATAGGATTCATGGATATGGTTAACCAATGCCACAGTGGACATGGCCATCAACAAAGTCTTTGGGAACTCTCTACAAGGACTTCTCAGCATGATGAAGAAAACAACTTTTAAGTGATGATTACAAATGTCACTACTCCTTCTACAACAAAGTCCATTATGTCACTACTTCTTCTTTTTCGTTTTTTGTAGATTAGTTTTGATTAGATCTCTCTCTGCAAAATCAACAAAGTTTTTTTTTCATTCTTTTGTTTCTTTATGAAATTTATTTTGGCAAAAAACTAAGAAAAAGAAAAGTAAATGGTGGTTTGGTTTGGATAGTCTTTTTCATTGTATTATTTTATTAGCACATGTTATATAAATACAAATAAGTGTATAACTGGAAGAAATGGACTTGCTGCCATATACTGCAGTTGTAGGTAATTTCAGTTTAAGTGATGAGATGATCATCTTGAATTGTTTGTTCTTGAATCCTTTTTATTTAACACTGCGTTCTATTAAGTTTTGCAGTCATTTTGGAATTCTCATTAGCTGTCTATCAATATGCATGCCTTCATCTGTAGTACAATATGTCGTAGGAGTAATAATAGCTTAGGAACTAACACTTAAAAAAGAAAAAACTTGCATGCCTATTAAAGGATTTCAAGAAGATTAAGTAGTATGATTTATATGAAATTTTTTTGCATGCGTAACTAATAAATGTCAGCGTCATCTAGCAGGTGCACACCTATTATAGTATATTGATTGTGCTTCAGTACTACTTTGTGTGCTTTAATATTAATTGCAAAAACTTAGAAATGCCACTATGTTTGCATGCATACTGCCATATGGCTTTCAGTCATGCTACTGAGCATGCCTTAACCTTTATCAAATGCTCTTATAGGAATGATGCAAGTGTTAGAAAGCAGTTGGTTCTTAAAATACGAGCAATGGTAGAAGAAAGATCAACATATATACTTGAGAATGTTATGGTGAAGTTTTTGTTTTTTTTTTTTTTTATATTTAAAAAAAGCAATTTATAACAAAAGGCACCAAAGATGCCGAAACACAATGTACAATATATTGTCAAATGTTGTCTTTAGAGAATTCTTTCGTAATGTATAAAACCTTATGTTTGTGTATGATTTCGTAAAAGAATGACTCATCGTATTAATATTCGTATGGATCAATGTTTATGAAGACACTAAACTAGTTTACCCAAATTGTCACCGGAGAGTATCAAACATGAAACGTTTGAGGAGAAGTATACTCTAAGATACCAAGTCAACACTACCATTCAACTTAAGTAGGATCGATGTCCATCATGCGACTTAGGTTAGAACAATCTTTTACTATGGTATATCATATTGCACTTAATTAATTTTGTTATGACCCGTGCGATGCAAGGGTCAGCGATCTAGTGAATTATTATTGTTGTTGCGTGGCTGTTCCATTGCTGTGCAAATATATTGATGCGGTCATTCTTATCTTAATTAAAGTTGTCATCTAATTCAGGTTCGGTCCCTTTGTTATTTACTTTTTTTTTTTTAATATGAATTCTGTAGATGTAAATTTAATGCATAATTTAATCATGTCCGAGTAGTTTTAATTGAGTCCAAAACTCATATAATTTGGACGTCTGTTTGATTATAACAAGAATGAATTTATTGTTTTGAAAATTCTGTTTTTTATGTAAAGCTTCGCTACGAAAGTAAAAACATAAAAATACCGTTTACGCGTCGAAAGGGCAAAAATGATATTGGACTTAGAAAATTCAGGTTATTAATCAAATAAAGTAGCGAAATCACTTTTTTCTAATTAATTAAGAACTTATTGAATTTTAAAAAGGAATTTTATGGTTTAATATTGTATTCTAGGGTTTGGATTGTTTTTCAGATGCGTTGAGAATGAACTCAAGGTGGGTATTTATAGTCAGGAGAGATTGGGATAAACCCTCTATTCTAGGCGTTCTGTTAAGGGGATAAGGATGATTATTGGATTCTAGCTGATTCTAGAATGCGTTTATTGGCGGTGCCTATGAAGGCGCCGCCTTTAGCTTGTTTCGGCCTTTGGGGAGGGCACTTATGCTCATTTGGACCCTTATGAAGGGTATGATGTCCTTTATTCGGGTTTTCCCAGTCCAACTACGAAAGTAGAGAATTACACGCTGGAATCTGATAACGTTTTGCGAAAGCAAAACGATATCTCTAATTTAATATTTTTTACAAATAATTTTTGTTCTCGTTATAAATAAATAGTGCAATTTACATGAGTGACTTGGAGGGTGTATTGGATTAGAATTTTAAAAGACTTTTTTATTCTTGTGGTATTCAATCAAGACTCTTTACAACTTAAAAAAAATCTTGTAGTATTCAATCAAGACTCTTTGTCATTTAAAAAAGTCTTGTGGTATTCAATCAAGACTCTTCAGCACTTAAAAAAAATTTGGTGGTATTCAAAATCATTCAAATTTCGAAAGATGGTTTAATAAATTGGATTTTGATGGATTTTGTGGAATTTTTTAGTAAAATTTTAGCATGAAAAAGTCTTTCATGAAAACATGAGATTTTCTAGGATTGATTTTTCTTTTAAGATTTTATTATCTCTCTTACCCCCTCTCTCTCTCTCTCTCTCTCTCCCAGCTCTTCCTCTCTCTTATCACTTCTTTCCTCCTCTCTCTATCCCCCCCTCTTTGTCTCTCTCTCCCTCTCCCCTCCCTCTCCATCTCTCTCATAAAATAAAATAAAATAAATAAAAGAGTTTGTATTGAAAATATTGTAAAAAAGAGTGTGCTACAATATTTTTTTTAATGAATCCTTAAAATTCATGAAATCTTTTGAAATCATATAAAATCCATAAAATCATTTCAAATCCTTTAAAATCTTATGGTGCAAATCTATAGGGTAGAGCAACGGTCGGGTTCAGGCGGGTTCGGGCCTGAACTCGGCAATATGTAAGAAACCGAGCATCCAATTTAGAGACCCAATTCCACCCGCAAATTAATACGGTTTGTGCGGGTTTCGGTTTGGACGGATCTCGGTTTGATCGGGTGGGTTGATTCGGTTAGTTCTCCAATATTTTTATATTCATCCCAAATTTATCTGGCTATTTTTTTTAACAAGACTTTCATCAATAAATTAACAAGAAAAAGGCCATAGATCAAAGTATCATAGCAATCATTAAAATATCACGTTATAAAAAATTTAACAAGAAAAATGTCAGGGATCTGTTATCATTGTTTTTCTTGTTCCAATATCACGTGTTCATAATTAAAATATTGCACCTTGGACTTGGAAATATACGGATCTATGAGTAAATCATGGCTAAATTTAAAGAAAAGTTTGCATGTTTAAGTGGATCTACATAGTAAATCAACAAAAGATGCTTGCATGTGGAGTAAATTTTGTTATAGGTTGGTCGGGTTCGGTTTACACGTTTTTGAATTTGTAAAAACTGGGCCCGACCGACTAAATCCACACAAACCCTATTTTTTAGTCTTTCTTCACCCGAGACCCGTTTTAACCCGCCCGATGGACCCGCGGGTGACTCGGATATATCGGTTGGTGGGCGGGTTCGGATTTTGTGTTCACCCCTAATTGAAATCCAAATTGTAAATTTTGATAGTCTTTTAAAATCATGAAAGTCAATAAAATCATGCAAAGTCTTTTAAAATCCTCAAGACTTTTTTAAACAAAAATTGTCCTTTAAAATCCTAATCCAATACACGCGAATTAAAATCAACGTTTTGGTCTCTAGTTGTTATTATCGAATTAAAATATTTTATTTTATTTTACGCGCGAATCTAAAATTGTTTTGAACTAGCCTTAGATAAACAAAGAAACGACTGATAACGATACTTGTAATTGGTCTATGTGGATTCAACAACTCTTTATACTAAAACTGACATCAGGCCCGACCTTGAGGGGGTGCAAACAGCTTAATGGAGCTGGGCCTCAAAAAAAAATTATAGCCAAGTAAATATGTAATAAATAAATATAGCGCGAATAATAGTATATGCTTACTGAAGCAGCCTAGCGGTTCAAAGCAAGTTGCCATTGCTTTGGGTCTTGAGTTCAACACTCATCACCCATCACCCATGGATTTATGGATTTACTCATCACCCATGGATACCCATGGATTTATGGATTTACTCATCACCCATGGATTTATGTTTTTCTTTTCCTTTTTTCTTCTTATATTTTTCTTTTCCTTTTTGCTTCTTTAATTAATATTTTTATGGATTTACTCATCACCCTCATCACCCATCACCCATGGATTTATGGATTTACTCATCACCCATGGATTTATGTTTTTCTTTTCCTTTTTTCTTCTTATGTTTTTCCTTTCTTTTCCTTTTTTCTTCTTATATTTTTCTTTTACTTTTTGCTTCTTTAATTAATATTTTTATGGATTTACTCATCACCCATGGATTTATGTTTTTCTTTTCCTTTTTTCTTCTTATGTTTTTCCTTTCTTTTCCTTTTTTCTTCTTATATTTTTCTTTTCCTTTTTGCTTCTTTAATTAATATTTTTAGTATGAGAGGACTATCACCCATGGATTTATGTTTTTGTTTTTCTTTTCCTTTTTTCTTCTTATGTTTTTCCTTTCTTTTCCTTTTTTCTTATGTTTTTTCTTTTCCTTTTTGCTTCTTTAATTAATATTTTTAGTATGAGAGGACTATCACCCATGATTTATGTTTTTCTTTTCCTTTTTTCTTCTTATGTTTTTCTTTTCCTTTTTGCTTCTTTAATTAATATTTTTAGTATGAGAGGACTTTGATTTAAACATTATTTATTATGGATTCGAAGTTCATTTATCCTCTCTTCAATTTAGGCAAATTCTTCTTAACATATTGGCTTATATATTTACAAATGAAAACATAGTATAATTTTTTTTTTCTTATTTTGTTAGAACACTTCTTGTAATTTTTGGCCCATACTTATTGTATAGGATAGTTAAACTCTAACAACAAATATTATAATTTTTTTACTTGAAAGAACAAGCATTATAATTATTCTCTAAAAAACACATTACAAACCTTTTAGTTTTGGCTTTGTACAAACTAAGGAAAAATATAACCTAGAAGATTGATAAAGATATTCGCATAAATTGTATTTTTATATTATTGATTAGAATATTGATCTTTTATGTGTTAGTTACAATAAAGTTTTTTTTTTATCTTTACGGGTCTTATTTTCAATTTAAATAGATAATTGCTCTTTAAAAAAAAAATTATGTTTTTATTTTATCAAGGGTCTATTTTTACATGAGAGCCGAGCCTCCAACTACATAGGGACGACCCTGACTTACATATTGCGGTGTATCACATATTGAATATCATTATGGGTATCAATATTATACAGAGCAATATCAATCATAATGGGTATCAATATCATACAGAGCAATATCAAGATATTAATCTAGTGAAGAAGAATTTGGGCGATGGGGAGGAACTCGGTTTTGGTATGATGTATGGTGCGGTGATTTGCCTACGAAAAAAACTTTTCCAAGGCCATTCGAGTGGTCAGAGCAAATGAACTAAGTTATTTAGGAAATGGGGAAGTGGAAGGGTGGTCGGTGGTGCTTGAAGATTAAATGGAGGAGGCCGCTATTTTCGGTAATATATATGAGTGCTACCAAAGTTTGTTGGAGTTAGTAGTGTTGGTCCAAATATTGACTTCGAAAGATGATTGATTGTGTGTGCAAACTCTCAAGATACATTTTTGGTAAACAAAATTCTTTCTCATCTTTGTAAATATATATTCTTGTCTTCCTATTTGTTGGTGGTGTCAGATAGGGAGGGTCTTTTGGCTAAGGTGTGGGGAAGTTTTGCTCCTTCAAAAGTGGTAATCTTTTCATGGTAACTGCTTTTAGTTCGGCTTCCGACAAGGTCTATCTAATTTGGGTGCGAGTTGCTTTTTTTTTGGAAAGGACACGGTTCCTAGCTGCGTTTGGTGTGAAAATACTCCAGTATAGTGCCATACACATTGCACATAATAAACCAAGTTATATATATAGTGCCAAACACATTGTACAATAATCATTGTAAAACTTTTGGAATTAAATATAGAGAAGAATCTAAAACATACACTATATTTTTTCATTTGAATGTTGACAGAAATCTAACTCTTTTCGAAGCACAATAATCATTGTAAAATCAATGAGCGTTGAAAAAAGCTATCATGGGATCATAAACCACTTGTTTAGCAGTGACAGCCATAACAAAATCAGCATGTGCATAATCTTGGTTGAACGCTGCCACGAGCTTGTTAGCATCATGATCTTGGAGGTCATTGAGCAAAACTTTCACATCTTGTACATCAGATAGCATATCTTGCCCTCCATATCCGAGAAAAAGTGGAAAATCATTTGGGATTTTGGTCAGGTCGTAAGTTGGAGGAACTCGTTGACCATAGTGTAGTACATTTTGTGCTTGATCAACATAATCATACTTTGCTATTTTTCCTGTTCTGATCACTACTCATATTCCATAATACAAGAGCCATGTCAGTAAAAAAAAACCTTAGTCCTAATCTGAAATGCATTAGATTTATATGATATTGAGATTTGTTTTTCAGTTTGCAACATTATAATTTTTTTTTTTTTTTTACCTCCATATATAAAACCATGATGATAGTATCTACATAGTGAGATGTGATTGAACGCATGTGAAAAATAGTTTTTAAAGTCCATACAAATTAAATCCAATATTGATTCTTAGGTAGTAGACTTACTTTGAGAAAAATGGATCAAGTTCTTTGTTGATGTTGGTTGTGGTTCATGATCAAGATAGATATCTATCCTAGAAGCATTTATGCAGCAATTTGGACCTATAAAATTTAATAGTAATTAAGAAATACCAAAATAAAATAAATAGTTATGGTAATAATCAGTTTGATACTTAAATATTAAGTGAAATTTCCTCATCATTAGTAAAATGTAAAGCACCTGTGAAAAATGACATTAGGTTTGCGCAGTTCAGGTTTAGAGTCTTGCAGATGCCATCCAGAAACTTTGATCCAACATCCCTGCTCATTAGAAAAACATATGATAAATTATTTCTACTAGATATTTTTTTTATAGTTTTATCCTTTTCTTTTGCACTCAAACATATAATTAAGAAAGATAAAGAAAAAATAAATAAAGGAAAGGGTTATTTATTCTCTTACACATTAGGAATGAATTCACGGAGGCCTAACCAATATGCATCCTGTTATGCAAAAAAAAAATGTAAATGTTTTCATAATATTATTCAATTAATATTTAACTAAATACAATTATGTGTCTCTTACATACATCAGCTAAAAATAGGTCAGCACCAAGTTTTGTAAATTTTGAAGGAATTAGATTCATATGAGCAATTGGACTAAGTAATGCAGTTGATCGCAACATATTCACCAGCTTTCCTTGAGATAAAGCAGCAAAGGCCATTAATGTTCCCTGAAAAATTTAAATCATTAATTGTTACATACATATACACAATAGTAGTAATTAAAAAAACATAATAAATAAATAAATAAATAATCGTTGGGAATTTACTCACCTGAGAATGACCTACATAGTGCATATTTTGACCAGTATGGTTGTACACATACTGGACTGAAGCGGGAAGATCATAACTAGCTAATTCGTCCCATGACCAATTCCAATAAGCCTAATACATTATTATAAAATAAATCAACAATCAATTAGAGATAAGTCTACTAACTTGTGAAAAGTCTGAAAAATGAAATACACGTATATCATAAGTATAAGAACCATGTCAGTAGGACTTAGTGAAGTGTGCATGGTGCTATATTTTGTGCCGCGACCATTGACAAGCCACACATCAAATCCAGTGTCTGCTAAGATAAATCCTAATGATTCTTCTGGAGTATTGAACAACCATATTATAGCATCCTGAAATGAATCATAGGTGTCAATTACACATTGACCTTGCATATACAATGTTGTAACAATTTGCATATGTGTCTGCGCAAAAAAAACTTACACAAAAAAGACCATGTTGTATTAGCACGGGTGGCTTGTTTACTTTCTCACCGGACCGTCCTGCCGACAATCTCAACAAGCTCAAGATGTAGCCATCCTCTGTTGTAACCTGAGTGAGTTAGAAAAAAAAAATATTAATGTTAATTTAAATATGTGATATATTAAGTTATTAACCATTTGTGTGTTTTCCTTAAAAAAAAAAAACCATTTACGTGTTTGTTGGTTCACGAGATTTAATTTAATTTGTCTATTTTTTTTATTACTTTTTAGCATGTAGTATAACTGGTTCATTAAATTTGGAAAAAGTTTCTTTCTTCATAGTCAAATGCTATTAATATTTACTTACTTTATGTTCTTCACATGTGTACCCTTGTGTCTCTACCATAGTCTTGCATATACCATCATTGGTACCTAGAGAGGATGCTGAAAATTCATTGGTTGTGTGAAGTGTTTTTCTTCCTTGTGCTACTGTAATGCAAAACAAGACTATTGAGATTAGGCTAACTAGTATTGTGCTGGCCATATTTTGGTTAATTATGCTTATGAATACCCCTCCAAAGAAAACATATTTATACTGAAGGTGTATTAATTTGGAGGGCAAAAGACAAAGTGGAAGACAAAATTGCACTTTAATGATTCTAATAATTAACTTTTGTTTTTAACATATGTGTAATGGTTGTTTGTTCTTCTAAATCATTAAGAAAATGTTCCACCTTAAACTTTTTTTTAATCAATTAATTAATATACATAACCTGATCAACGTTCAAGGCATTGGCATTTTGATCTATGTTAATCCGATTTTATCACAAATAATTAGTTGTTTATTCTGGCAATTTGGGTTGACGTAACTCCAATGTTATCTTAACAGTTATTGTTTTGGTCTTTGGTGGAGAGTTTGATTTGTCATGCATGAGTGTGCGAATACTTGTTGAGTTTGACCTTTAATTATAAACTCATAAGTTACGTTAAAGGCATTAAGACAACTTACAAGTCACTCTAGAATAGAAGCAAACAATTCAACGGTCTTTGCTGGAACGAGCTATGATAAATTCTTGGCCAAATAATTTTTTTATGTTTGACAAAAATACCGAGTTAATTTTTAAGTTTAAATAGGTCTTTCAAGTTAACATTGAAAAATGTGAATTCTAACCACTAGAAAAAAAAATATGCTTTAAAATAAACAAAAAAATACAAAAAAAGAGGTAAATATTTTTTATAAGAATGGAGGTAAACATTTTATTCATATGAAATGTTTTTTATTTAATATTTAATAAATCAACCATAAAGGAAAGGGAGAACCCATCTTTTGTGTCCCATAATTTTTTCGACGGAGATTTGTCATTCTTAATCGATGGTGAAAATTTTGTATTTATATCATGGTAAAAAAAATTTAGGTTTTGCTAACTTAAAATTTGTACAAAATGATATTATTATTACCAAGGTAATTAAAACCGGACCGGAGATTAAACCGATGTAACTATGTGTTCGAGGTTTAAAGGTTCAACCGGTACTAATATAATAAGCATATTTTTTTTAATTATAAACATAATTGATAAATAATTATAAATAAATAATTTTTTCGTACAAAAAAAACACTATTTTTATTTCCAATTTTTTTTTTTGTCTTAGATGAAATAGTAATCCATTGAAATTAAACTCAGACACAACTGTGAGGTCCCGGGTTTGAACTCAGGTCACGACGTCCGGTCTTACAATTTCGACATTTGTCAGTTGAGTTAGGACTTCTGGACTTTCTATTTTTTACACCATAAATTTCGATACATACATAGATGCACCGTTCAATTTTAAAATGATACTCCCTCCGGTCCTTATTATAAGAAACAGTTGACTTTTTTGGTTCATAGAATAATTAATGTATCTTGTTATAAATATATATTAGATACATCACTTACACAATGAACCTAAAAAGTCAACTTTTTCTTATAATAAGGACCGGAGGGAGTATTTTATATTTTATTTTTAATTATACTTATTGAAGCTATTATTGGCCCAAGAATGGAATGGAAAGTGGGCTATTATGAAATCCCATCTAGTTACCAGGATCTATTTTAAAAAACCCTAAAAATTTGACAGCTAGAACAGGGCTCTCTCATTTCTTTCAGCCGCTCACCATCTCTTTACACATCATCGAAGGCATAACAAAAAACAATTTCTTTGAAGACAATAACATAGTTTCTCCTCTTTTGCAGATTTTGTGGTTTGATTTATTTTCTCTTCCTCCCTTAAACGATGTCATTTTGATATGATTTCTTTCAAAAATCTCAAAACGCGGTTCAACGACTTAAACCGCACGAACCGACGGTTTTCCCGGTTTTTCACCGGTCTGTCCACCGGTTTTTTGATTGGACGGTTTTTGGCTTAGATCGGACCAATAACAGATCCGGTTCACGTTTGAACCGGTTGAACCGGTCGGTCCGGCCCGTTTTAATTACTCTTGTTTTGTAGCAACAATATACTATAATGTAATTTTTTTTTCATTATCTACAAATTACAACAAACGAAGTTAAAATGATTCGATAGTTATAATTTATTGACTAGTTGTCTACTTCACAAGCCTTTCCCTTCGTTCAATCTATTCAGTGCGTGCGGGTGCATCGAAAGCCACGTAGACCTTCGACACTTCGCCGGTGAAGATGATCGTCTGCGTCGCCGTCGTTGGTCACCAGGTGAGTCTCCGTCACTTTCCCGTTCTCCACTTCGTCATTTTCATCTCCGATCTGAAACTCTGTGATTTCACTGAATTTTTCGATTTCTGTTTGATTTCTCCGATTGCTGCAGAACAATCCATTGTACATTCAGAGCTTCACGGAGGCTGATGATGCTCTCAAGCTCCACCACATCGTCCATTGCTCGCTCGATGTCGTAGACGAACGAGGTAGGTTCACTATGCGATCATGCTCATTTTTTTGATTACTAGTTTTTAAATTTTTTATTTTATTTGGAGATTTAGGAAACATTGTTTTATCTATGATTTTTTTTTTTTTTTGTGCTGCAAATGGTCGAGATCTTGGTACCATAAGTTTAGAGAAAATTTCAATATTTTTTTGTTGGATTTGGGAATTTTTTTTCTCTTACCGTTGGGCTATGAGGCACGAACAGTGACACGACACCGGAAACGACACTGATAATAATTTGAGAAAATGACACAACTCAATGTATTCTCGTGTTTGGTGTCAGACACCGGCCACGTCTTCGATTAGAAGTGTCCGTGTGCTACATAGCTTATTGGACATTCTTAATTTAGAGTTACTCTAAATATTATATTGTTTGCCTTGTTTTGGGGGGATATCTGATGAAATGTGTTTGATTGGCAGTGAACAATCCTAAGAAATCTGGACCGATGCTGAATGAGACGTTTTTAGGATTGCTTTATCCAATTGAAAATTACAAAGTGTGAGTGCATTTGTAGCATGTGGAAAATTTTTATTTGATTTATATATAACCCAACAATGAAAAGTGGGTGATTTTCATTTTTGATCTGTGATGTCATTTGCAGTTATGGATATCTGACTAATACGAAGGTGAAATTTATCTTGGTGACCACGGATCTGGATGTTAAAGATGCAGATGTGAGAAATGTGAGTATCAATAGAAGTTGATGGTTTTCTTTCATTTACGTAGTATAATTTCCTGGAATTATGTTTTTCATTAGCCCAATTTCCTGGAATTATGTTTTTCATTAGCCCAATTTCCTTGTCTTCTTGAATGGAAGTTTATGACTGGTGCAGTAATACTTTTAGCAATGAAGTTGATTATATGTTGAAGCATGTATTTTGTATTCATGGTGGAATACTGCGTCACCGTGTGTTGAGCTTAATCTGTAGTTTTGAGCTTCGTTAAAATCATAATTATTTATTATTGGGATGTGAGAAAAGCAATCCTATCGTCAAACCAAACAGCTGTGGAGTAAATCCTAATGTGTGGTTGTGTTTACTGGTGTATTAGAAGACCTTCAATGGAAGAATGGAAAATCTTACAGTTAATTTAGTTGTATTAGTTAGACAGGGATCTTAATACTACAAAAACTAAAAGGGAAAGTAAACGCAGCAATTGTTAAATAGCGCATAGCGGCACTGCACGATAGTGCTATTGCATAGCGGAATTTGAACGAATCGCTATTGTTCAGCGATACACTATTTAGTACAAAATATTGTGAAATAGTGGCTATCGCGGTGCTATAGTACTGTTACATAGCGGAATTTGAGCAAAGCACTATTCTCTGCAATCTGCAATTGACATCATTGAATAATAGTGGGAGGTCTATGATTTTTGAGTGAAATTGGGAGAGAGTGCAGGTCTCTTAAATACCTAGGGTGCTGAAAAGTTACCCATTTCCATTGTACATTCTTGGCATTCGAACTTTAATCACATTCATTAGAACTTAGAAGGCTTTCTTTTTGTAACGAAGTTTGCTGTTTTCCAAATCTGATCTATTTCCACCTTCTAGCATAAGCAGTTAATGGTGACACGATGTTAACATTGGGCTGCACCTATTGTCATGTATTTCTTGTGTAGAATCTGTATTTGTTAGGTACCTCACAGTTACTAAAGTCGATATTAATAGAAATACAAAGCGAAGAAGGCGGTTAGTGACAATGAGGGATATTCAAGGAGGGAGCATATTAGGGATCTGAATTCAAATCACATGCACATGTGGCAGTGGATGGGTAGTATTAGGAAGGTAAAGGAGGCAGTAGGGGTAGAATGTAAAGTGGGAGAAGGGAGAGTGGAGAAGTAAGGAAAAATTGGGGGAAGTTTGGGAAAGAGGTTGCAGCCTATATCTTTTTCCCTTTAATTTTATTCTTTTACTACATGTACAGATCTTTCTATCCACTGCTACGTCTTCTGATAGCTGTAAGCAAAAGATCTATAGTACATTTTCCAGTTCTGAAATTTGGTTCATTTCAGGTTTTAGCCGAAATGATCTCTTTAGTCATTATTCTGTCAACTTATTTTATTCTGGAAAATTAAATTAAATTAAATTAAATCTCAGATTCAGAGCAATTCTGGAATATATCATATGTATTTTTTTTGGAAATTTCGCCTTTATTGCAGTTCGCCTCTAGCCACCTAATGGTGGCATTTGGGTTGCCTTCATTGCAGCCTTTAACACCTTCAGTGTGTTGGGTGGATTTACTCCCACACTGCTTAGAGATAGGTCATGTGTAGTGTATATAAAGCTTGGGCAGCCCTCATCTTACAAGCCGGTTTTTAACGGATGAGTTAGGCCCAATATAAAATCTAAGATATGTACAGAATTCAGAATTATAGTCTGCAGTGGTTGATGTGGCCGCTAAAAGTTAGTGGTCAGCGGCTGCATCTGCAACTTTCCACGATGATAGAGTGAATGAAATCATAGAACTTTGCCGGGACAGGTGGTGTTGTGTCTGTGATAGATGTGACAAAACAGAATCCACCACTGCAAATCACCAAACACTATTGTTGTAGTGCAGATCTACTCCTCAAAGCTTGTCTTGTTTGCTGTTCATGCTCAGCCGACGGCTCCAAATCTTTGGTTCTCAGCCACTTCTGTGGTTGATTTGTGTTCTGCGTCAATGGGTGGCTGTGGTGTGGATAAGTGAGTCAGTGTAACTACCAGTGAGTGTTAGATGGAAGTTGGCTTAATGTTGTGAAGGCAAGAAGTTGTGACGGAGGGAAAGGCAAGAGAGGTGAGGAAAAGGGAGTGTCCATGACTGTGATGGAGAGAGGATGTGAGATATGGAGAAATAATTTTAGAAATCCTGAAGGGGAAACAAATGGGACTTGTATGGGAAAATTTTGGTGAGGTAATTTTGCAGGTGAAAGACATGAATTGCGTAGAAAATGTTTGGAGAGAAAATATGCCAATTTTTGTAATAGTAAAGAGGCAATATATGCGTGGTAAGAAAATTTTGCCCTTGCTAATTATTTCTTTTACTTCATATACTCCATCCGTTCTCAAGCATTATCAAAAAATGTCTATCTCTTTGGATCAAATATGTAGACTGTTTTTGCTTTTATTTTTTTATTTATTATCTCATAAAGATGATAAAAATATGAATCATATGTTATTATAAATCATTAATTAAGGTACATGTTGGACATATTTGATGTCTATCTCTTTTACTTTAGATATATCATTAATAATGAAAAAAATATGAATGAAGCTACTATAAATCATAGGAGGGAAATTCTAACATTCACATCGCAACATGTTAAGGTACCAAAGATAGATATTTTGCATTGGAAATCCTTTTTCCAAATTTGTTGATAGATCATTCCGTTTGCTATCCACATCGCAACATTCACAATACCCGTAATCGCAAGAATTCTAACATGACCACAATTTGGAACCTTTGTATAACATGACCACAATTTGGAACCTTTGTATATATGATCCAGTATGCTTTTTTGAGTGACAAACTGCATTCTTTGGTGTACGGTTATTTTCATAGCTTCCCTCTTGTGATTTCACATCATAAAAGTTTCCCTCCCAGAAATACAAATTGATGATAGGCTCTTTTATCAAATAGTTTTTCCTTGCTTTGTTTCACTTTGTTCTCTCTGGAAGATATATAACTTTTTTTCCCACAGGCATGCTTTTTCTTCTAGTAATATTTGTTTTCAGAAAAAGAAAAAGAACATGATGTTTTTTATTTTTATTTTAACAGAATTTGTTGTTGTCATGTTTCCCTGCTGTCATTTTCCCGAGTGATGAAATTGATGCTTTTGTTTCTCACATCAGTGGTCTACAATTGAGAACTCCTACATGTTTTCTTTCACAAAATATGACAGGAGAGATTGTTACTAAATATCTACAATTTTGTACCAATACCACTATGTTTTGATACCGTTCTTTTAATTGAATTCTAATGGGTAATACTATTGGAGTTTTGAATACACACATTTAGCTACTGTTTGTTTGTTCCTTTGTCACATAATAACTCTGGATATGACCTAAGAAATATTGTACTGTTTGGTGTTATTTTTTCCATGCTAACTTCTGATATACAGTTTTTCAGGAGATTTCATGCTGCATATGTAGATGCAGTTTCAAATCCATTCCATGTGCCGGGTAAAAAGATAACATCTAGAACATTTGCAGAAAGAGTGAGCACAATCGTCAAGTCATTTGGTTTTAGTTCGGCTGCATGAAAATCTAATACCGGTGCTGATGTGATCCTTTGATGATATATAAGCACAAAACCTTTTTCTATTTCTTTTTACTTTGTAATTTAGTATTCCTTAGGAATGGAATTTCACCGAGGTAAAATATGTGTAGGAACATTTTCAACTGAGTTTAATGTTCATTGTTCAATATATAATATATTAAAAATCAATCTTCATATTTGTATTTTATATATATATATATATATATATATATATATATATATATATATATATATATATATATATATATATATATATATTCCCTTTAAATTTCCTGATACTTGAAGGTTAAGTTATATATTACTAAACATGTAATCTTTTAAATGGGGGTTTGCACTAGAGTGGAACAGTGATTTTACTCGATGCATTGCTGTCCTGGAATGGTTGGGAGGTAGAATATTTATTGAAATTGGAGTGGCTTTGTGGGGTGGTTTTAGTTGGTTGTGCCCCTTTGTAAAAGCTTACTACTTAAGCATTGTGGGAAAGGCTCGTAGCAAGATCTTTACAACACCCGAGTGACAGAGCATTTGCTATGGATTACACGGTATAACACGGTATATCTTATATTTTAGAGAATTTAAGTGGTCCCTTAAGAGATCGAATACCAAATGCATAATGTAACATGAATTAAATAAGTAGTAGTGAATTAGAAGTATTAGTGAATTAGCCTATTTTAAGTATTAGTTTTATTTATGTCAATTGGTATCACGAGCCTTCCATCTTGCGTGATTGATGGGTGCTAAACACAATTCAATGAAATTTTTTAGTGCTCTCGAAGTGGAAGAGAAGATGGAAATGAGTTTATGTTACTTATGTGATGAACCTTTTACTATGGAACATCAATCAGAGCATAAACATATTGAGATATTTATGATGGATGTTGATGATGAAGGTGAACCTCTTGGGCAGTTCATGAAAAGCTTCGATGAACTCAAACCTTTAGTAAAAAATGGTTTCAGCTCACAGCCTCACACCCACAAGAGGGTGACTCTGCAGTGCACAATGGGAAAATACTGCAACCAAAACAACTCAAGAAAATTGAAGAAATTGCTGGTGAATTGCAGCATTCTTCAATTTTACACTCAAAGAATTATATAACATGGATAGATTACACTCAAATAATCGTTTCACCAATTTTATTATTCTGTAGGAAAAATCAAAGCAAACAAATAATGTACATGTAGTGTACATATGAAACATGGTTTTCCTATTCAACCAATACTAATACTAATGAGTGACCTATTATCTTTTTGGTTTGCTTAGAATCATGGTTGGACAAATAATTAATATTAATGACTTGTGCATCCCTTAAGTTGGTTTTTATTTGATGTTAGGGGCATCTAAATTGACCCTGAATGTTTCTTAAATGTAAGAAGAAACATATTTGGTTCATCTAATTGGTCTCTAACTCAATGCACTACCTAGGTACTTAGATCCACCACATATTTGATTCATTTTATTTTGTTTGAAAGCTGAAAATCTTCTCCATATATATAATTACAATAAACAATTTTTAGTTCAAGTTTTAAATCGATCTTGTTTACATTGTTTGGAGACAAACTATGGAAGGACAATTTTTTTTGTTTCAAGTAGAACGAAGATGAGGTACATGGAGTATAATGTAAGTTAAGCAGAAAGTGCAATAATTCTGTAAGTGAAAATTTGTTTAGATTAAAAAGATGGTGTCAATAATTATACACAGAAAATTTCTAGAAATTAAAGTTGAAATTCTATATTTGATATTTTCTACTCCAATCATTTGCTCGATCATCTCCAATAATACTGTCATAAAAATGATGTCAGTATAGCATAGCTTATTCAAAAGCTCCTTCACTTTCTTTCACATATTTATTACATTTTTAGTAACATTTTAATTGGTTCACTACAATAACTAAGTAGTAATTACTCAAAGCTTACAATAACATAGTAGTAATCACTCAAAGCTTGGTTGCCATAGTCAAGCAGTCAGACAAATCAATCCATGTTGCAAATTTGACAGTATGGACTTTTAATGACAGAAACACAATAAATTGGTTTTGTCAAGTCTGATCGTAAACATATCTATAACATTATTCGAAGAGTTATGTGATTTGAACATAAAAAAGTTTACACCGTATTCAACGGTATAAAAAATACATGACTTATAACTATTGATGTAACTAGAAGAGAGATAAAAGTAAAAAATAACATTATAGCCAGACGGTATAAAAATACGGAGTTGGACGTCAAAATTTGATGTCCACATAACATTTTTTACTTGAATGTGATATAACACTCGATTCATATATAAGTTCTTGCAAAATATTACCTCTGACAGTTATTCTCCTCTCTTCAGCACTTTCTCCCACAAAGAACTACATGTATTCTATATACAGCTGAGAAGAACCTCATCAGCAACTTACATGAAAATCGAACACACATTGTGCCTTACATTTAAACTCAAATCGTGCAACTTCTTGGACAAAGTAACCAAAACAAACGGAAAAAATGATGAACAAATTACAACTTTCATAAGGGTCATCAGAATATCTCTTCTGTTGTTAAAATTTGTGAGGGAAAAAACCTAAACATGAGTATTAGTATTCTAAAAACTTACAGTTCTGATTTAAAGAATCGAAGTGCCGGTTGTTTGTTGCTATATCAACATAAACATACCTTGTATTCACTATTCACACGAGAAAACAAAGATAAAAGTAAATATACAAACTTATATATCAGGTAGTACCAGCTTATGTTGGTGTTGTACAAGGTGCTAATGTGTTAGGACGAAGGTTGACACCGCCCCCTCGAACAGAAATACTACTGAACTTAACATAGCTTGCCCTACTCACGAGATTTGAGTCAATAAACACAACAATCACTGTGATATCATCGTGGAAATGCCGACGAACCCCTCTGTCTATATTTTTTAGGTCTGAATATCTCATTTCTCTCTTTTTTGCCGCTTCTTGAAGTGCAGATTTCACAAGTCTTTTTGCTATTCCCTGAAAAAGATAAAAAATTAAATTAAAAAGCCATCTTTATAAAAATGGTAAATTGATATGTGACTGTTTGTATCAGTGTGGCTGTATCTTACAGAGCGGGGATTATTTTGAACTATATCTACTGCTTCTTGATTGCTAAGGTGCTCCCAGAGGCCGTCCGATGCAAATATAATAAACTGATCGTGTGGCTGCAACTGGTGAGTTGATATTGATGGTTCTGAACTCAAAATTGGCATCTTGAACGGCTCACGAAGTCGAAATTTTGCATATAGTGGTTCTCTATTGAACTCGGCTTTTTTCAGATATACATCCCCAATAGATCTAGATATCTGCACCGTAAAAAACTTTTAAGATATAATAATGCCACAAAAACGTTTACGAAGACATGACAATTGAATTACGTACAAAACTCTTAAGAAAAAATAATGCCACAAAAACGTTTACGAAGACATGACAATTGACTTACTTGTATTAGGCCCTTAACACGCCATACATTATGCTTCAAAACAACAATGTTTGAATCGTTAGGGTGTGAAGATCGCAGCTCATGTCTTATAGACTCTATGGCTGCATTGTGCTCTGTTGACAATTGCACGGCTAAAACCTCCCCAGTCGCTTTGACTGCTCTTCCTAAAACGGCCCGGGAATCACCAAGATTTGCTATGTAAAGGGCTCCATTACAAATTACACCAACAAGACAGCATGACCCAACAGATGCGATTTGCGGTTTCATTGACCACTGTTTGGTAACAAGAGACATAAATCCATCTTCTGTTGCTTGGATTGCCTTGCGAATTACATCCACTGACATTGATTGTTGCTCTGCAGCAAACCCTGAAATTTGATATGCATGAAAACTTTTAATTGACAATCATGCAGAGAACCGTGATTCAGAACACAGCTAAATCCTTAAATGACAATAAAAATATCTGGTATTGAAAACCACAATTCCTGCGGTTTCAACTCAGTATTAAGTATATATACTTTTTTACTCAATAACTAATGCATAGTTGATATGATGTAAAGGTGAAAAAGGTACTAGGAATAAATACCATCCCCAGCCACTGCCAAAAAAAAATATAAAACTTAACCAAGCCACGTGTTATGCTCTCGCCATTTTTTCAAGAATGGAAGAAAACAAACGCTTATTGGCATCTATTCGGGTTCATAGAGAAAAAAAAGTATTATCACTTAGATATCTAACAGCTATGATTGACACAAATGAGTATCAGATATGCATGGCATCAGATGATACGCCAAAGCGCTGTTCCTTAAAAAACATAAGATATGACACTTTTAGGATACTCTTCTATTCACTAAGCTTCCTGGCTCAACAGGGTTTTCACTTGGCCCCATCTTTACATCATAGTTCCGCATATGATTTTATCGAAGTTAAAAACAAATTATAACTACGACAACCACTTGGAATTAGAAGCTACTAGTATGTGGAGAACAAGCAAAGCAACAGGCACAATCTATTCGAATAAAGAAGAAAAACAGCGTTAAGAACTCATTCTTGATGTCCA
The DNA here is from genome assembly GCF_051527215.1 of Medicago sativa. Lineage (NCBI taxonomy): Eukaryota > Viridiplantae > Streptophyta > Magnoliopsida > Fabales > Fabaceae > Medicago > Medicago sativa. The sequence continues at coordinate 79,502,593 of NC_140755.1, read as the reverse complement.
CTTACTCTTTAGATGGTGAACAAGGTGATCATTAATAAACCTTGATGTCTCAGGCCCTCCATGCCCATCATAAACACCAACAAATGTACCGTACGGTCCAGAATCACCGGAACTCAAACTACCTGATTCAATATAACTTTGGTCCTCCAATAAGTTGTTGGCTTGGACCACAGCCATTGAAAACTCACCATTCAAGTGCTTCCCTGAGTCTTTGTACCACAAGAGTCCATCCTGCTTACCACCAGAATCCGAACCACTGCGTGTATATCGATCCAAACGTGACCGAAAACAAGCTGTCAAATAGTTCATCAACTACAACACTCACCTCAATGATGAATCCACTGCAAAACACAATAGCAAGAATAAATTGCTACTGAAAAAAAAAAAAGGTTTTCAAACAAATCAAGCCACCAATTACAATTTTGCAAGGGATGAATAAATTAGCTTCTATAGTCAAATTCTTACATTTATTACTATTTAAATAGCAACATAAACTATGACCAAGTGCATCCTCCTAATTGAGGAAAAGTTCAAGAGAGAACTTCTAGATTTTCAAAGGATAGGTCAAACCAAACTTTTTCCTCACGACATTGTTTGTTTTGATCAGCTCATGGAAATTTTCACAATTTTGACATTGGAAAATTAAAACCCTAACTCATACATAAAATTCAAAAATGTCAACAAAATTAATAATAAATGAAAAAATAATAATCATGAAAGTGATCTTAGTCTTACACAAAGAGGGTTGAATTGAATGGAAGCTAAGTTGAATGATACACCAATTGAATAAAGAATTATCTTCAAAGTTAAAAACATGTGACAGCACTAAATCTGTGGATTCATCAAATCAACATGAAAGAAAAAGAAGAAAAGAAAGTGGATTAAAGGGTTTGCTTGTGCTCTAAAATAATATCTTTGTAGATGATGAAAAGGTATTGTATATAATGGGTGGATTGAAAAATGAAGAAAGATTAGGCCAACTGAAAAAAAGAGAGAAAAAAAAAAACCTTTTTCTTTGTTACAAGCTCAAAGAGACCAAATCCATTAAAGAACCAACAATGGTGAACTGAAAAAACAGCAAAACAAAGAGGTCCACGTCAGACACCACAACAGAGAGAGAGTCAATGAAGCATGTAACGTGTTACGTGGGCAATGACTGTTTTGTTAGGTTACTGTTATTATGGGTAAAGTGTGTTGAAATCCTGACACGTGGAGTATGTCGTGTTTTTTACAGCATGTGAGTGCTATAAAGTTGTGTTGTCAGGTACACGTGTCTTGTTCTAGAACAGAAGAAGCTAAAAGTGTGCATTACAAGGTGAAAAGTGTGCATTACAAGGTGAGTGTAATAAATTAGGGAAATACAAGTTTAGAAGCTAATTATAGAAATTAATTTTTGGAAATTGTGCATTTAATACTTTGAAAGTTTAAAATTTATTTTTTTAATACAAAACTTATGTTTTATTTCATTTTTTAGATCCTTAACTTGTGCCCTTAGGGCACAAGTTAACATGACCCAATAAATTAAGGTGTCTTTTAATTGAGGGTTAATGAAGCGAAAGAAGGAAGAATTAACTTTTTTCTTTTTCTTCATGTAGTTGGATGACTAGATTCACACATTAATATCTCTGATAGCTATCAACTGAATTACATTTACGGGACAATTTTTCTTTTTAAAATTATGGATTATATAATATGTTTTTTTTCTTATTTGAAGAAACAAAAATGGTGTGTGTGTATATATATATATATATATATATATATATATATATATATATATATATATATATATATATATATACACTAGCAGAGACGTCTCTTTAGCACAATACGTACCAAAGAGGATGCTAAAAATACATAATTCCTATTAAACAATTACACAAACTAGCAGTCAGGCGATACCCAAACAAGTTAACTGGTCCGACCACCACTGCTAATAACCATAAACAAAAGCGGCATTATTAGCCATCAACCACCAGTATGAATGAAACTTAACATTTTCAATAAACTCTGCATTGGGGGTATGATAATTATTAAAAAGTCCATTATTACACTCATTCCACATTAGTCAAACACAAAGTAAATTAAGTGTTTTTTAAAATATATTAAGTGTGATCGAAGTATTATATTATTGTTTATCATCTTAATATGTTAATTTTTTTAAAAAATAGTTTTTAATGTTCGTAATTTGAAACCGAAAAGTAATCCTCCACTCTTTTCTCTCATAAACCCTTCATCTAAACACATCCTAAATTAATATGAATATTACACTTTGAAAATAGACCAAATATAAAAGGGTTAAATATGTTTGTTGTCCCTATAAAATTTGGAACTTTTAAGTTTAGTCCTTACTTAATTTTAATAATTTTTTTAGTCCCTATAAAAATAATTTACATGTAGTTTTAGTCCTTACTAAAAAGGGTTAATTATGTTCTTGGTCCCTACGAAATTGCGACCTTGTAAGTTTAGTCCTTACTTAATTTTAATAGCATTTTTAATCCCTACAAAAAAAAATTACTTATAATTTTAGTCCCTGCTAAAATAAATTTTGTTTAATTATCCTTAAACTCTTAAATTTTTTAACGATTCTTTTTATACAAGTTTAGAACCCTATGAAAGGTTCATTTACTAAAATCTATAATTTTTTAACATAAAATAAATTAAATATGAATTTTTTAAAACGACAAAAGTTTAAGATATAAGTAACAAAAATATGGACGTAGAAATCAAATTTTTGCGATATTTTTTTTGGAGGACCATTTAATAACGTTCTTAACACGCCTGTAAAAAATTGTTGAAAAACTTAAGAGTTTAAGCATAAATTAAACAAATTTGGATTGAGTCAGGACTAATATTGAGTGCAGAAATTTTTTGTAGGGATTAAAAATGCTATTAAAATTAAGTAAGGACTAAACTTACAAGGTCGCAATTTTGTAGGGACCAAAAACGTAATTAACCCTACTAAAAAAAAGTTTCTCTAATTATATTTAAACTCTTAAATTTTTGAATGACTTTTTTTGGACAAGTTTAGATTATTACAAAAAGTTCATTTACTAAAGTTTATAATTTTTTAACATGAAATTAATTGAATATGAATATTTTTAAAAGACAAAAGTTCAAGATAAAAGTAACAAAAACATGGACATAGAAATAAAATTTTGAGATAATTTTTTGCAGATAAACTTTTAATAATGTTCTTAACACTTCTGCAAAAAATTGCTCAAAATCTTAAAAGTTTAAGCATAACTAAACAAATTTAGATTTAGTAGGCACTAAAATTGAGTGCAGAAATTTTTTATAGGGACTAAAAACACTATTAAAATTTAGTAAGGACTAAACTTAGAAGGTCCCAATTTTATAGGGACCAGAAACATATTTAACCCAATATAAAATATAATCAACATAAAAGAAAAATGTTAAAGAATGTTAAAAGGAGAGTATTGCTAACATTATTCATAAAATAGTGGGTCATGTTAACAATTTGATTAAACCCCTCGGATAAACCCATTTTTAAATACTTAAATGAGTCATACACATATATATCACTTATTTATAATTTTTTAATAGCAGTACTTAACAAACACATCCTTCTAACTCAACACTTCACACAAAAAAAAAAAAATGAGAACTACTAATAATCCATCGATAACTTTGTATCATTACATTTTAATATTTAAAAAGAGTGAAACCCGTTGAGAAGAGTAATGAAATGTGTACTACTTGGTCCCACTTGTAAAAATGAGTAATAGATAAATTATTCTTGTTTAATATGTAAAGATAGTGGGACATATTTAATTACTTTTCATTGGAGTCCTTATTAGTGTATTGTCATTGGAGTCATTGAGTCCTTAATAGGTACTTTTATTAAAAAATTATAAATAAGTGATGTGTCACGTGGGGTCCATTTAGGGAGTCCTTGTTAGGGAACTACCATTGTGGATGCTCTTAGAGCATCTCCAATGGGGGTCCTTACTTAGCAAGGATCACTTCCCGTTAAGGACCCTCCATTGGAGGAAGAAAAAATGAGTCCTTGTTAAGGAACGAACAACTATATAAGGACCCTCTCTCTCCTGGGTAACTAACGGGTCCCACGTTTAAAAAAGTAATAAAATGTGTACTACTTGGTCTCACTTGCATAAAGGAGTAATAAAAATGTGTACTACTTTGTCCCACTTGTAAAAATGAGTAATAGATAAATTATTTTTGCTTAATATGTAAAGATAGTGGGACATATTTAAGTACTTTTCATTGGAGTCCTTATTAGTGTATTGTCATTGGAGTCATTGAGTCCTTAATAGGTACTTTTATTAAAAAATTATAAATAAGTGATGTGTCACGTGGGGTCAATTTAAGAAGTCCTTGTTAGGGAACTACCATTGTGGATGCTCTTAGGTATCCAACTTTATTATTCCTCAATGAAGTACTTCATAGGTATCAAGTCTTTTAACATGAGAGACCCTCCTATTGAGATGATCCAACACTCTATTTAACCTTCATTCTTATATTTGGTTAAATTAGTATAAATCTTACATTTTGAAAATAGAAATCACATTAAGTGGCAGAACATACATTAATTTCAATAATAAAAAATGTAAGTGTTGGAGAATGTTAAAAATGAAGTGTTACTAACATTCATCATAAATTAATGGATCATGATGAACCCTATAAGTAAACGGTTTGATTAAATCCCTCAGATAAATCAATCTTTGAATCGAATACCAGATTTTTTTTAAAATATTGTTGCTACTATTTTAACTAATGAAAAGAAAACTTTTTTGGAACATGAAAAAACATTTTTTTATGTAAAAAAACAAATTAGATACTACTATTTTTTACTTTATTTTTTTTATATTAAAAATTTAAGGGGAGGTGATCATCAAGTTAAAGTTTAGGAACATTCGACCTCAAAAAAATACTTAATAAAACCTTTTGGATGATATGTTTTACGATTAAGATCTTTTTTTTTGGAAAATGCTAACAAGTGCCCTAAGGGCATTGTTTAAGCATCTAAAAGTAGCAACTTTTGCATTGGAAATTGTACGGTTATGACTTTAACATGTGTTAGACTTGTATTTTCAAGACATAGTTTCTTTTTGTGGGTTCCTTAAACAATGCCCTTAGCGCACTTGTTAACAAGACCTTTTTTTTACCTCTTAGGTTCTAGTATTGTTTTACTGTTACTCCCTCTATTCCTTTTCTTTTGATGTTTTAGCTCTTGGCACAAGTTTTAAGGAGTAACTAAAGTATATAAATATTTACGTGTTTTTGACCAAAATGTCCTTATTTATCATTAAATTCACATGTGATAAACCAAAGATCACAACTACTTTAATAGTTTATGGTGTTTTCCAACAAGGGTAAACTTGAGAAAACAATGATAAATTCACTAAAACATCAAAAGTTTCTGAAATATAATTGAAACTTTAAAACATAAAAAAAAAAAAAAAAAAAAAAAAAAAAAGGAATGGAGCCAGTATCTGTTAGAGACAAATAATTGGGCTATTTCCTTGATGGTTCGTGCATTTGTTTGATCCAATCATCATCATCATCTATTAGATCTCTCTCAACATCAATCTCTCTCTCTTTCTCTTCAGATCAAACAATCACACACAGTTACGCTCTTCAGATCAATCATTCTGTGAAGGGTTCTTTCTTCAAGTTCCTGAAATGGGTGTGCCTCAAAATGCTCATGATGAAGATGGAACCTTGGAAATCGGAATGGGTCAGTTTCGTTTATACCATTTTTCTTGTTGATTTAACCAAAAAACACCACCAAGTTTGATGCTTTTTTCATTATGGTCGAAAAACAAAAGGAACAGTTTTTAAGGGCTATTGAATTTTTGAAGTTGATAACTTTTTTGTTTATGCTGCAGAGTACAGAACTGTTTCTGGGGTTGCTGGACCATTGGTTATTCTTGAAAAAGTTAAGGTAATTTAATCACCATATACTTATATTACTCTGTCTCTTTCAATTTTGATACGCTTGCTGCATATTTTTGAATTTTGAGGTTTTTTCAATGATGAATGAGGATGCTCTGGTCTGTGTATAGTGTGACTGAATTTTGTAATGATTAACTGATTCAGGGACCTAAGTATCAAGAGATCGTTAATATTCGGTTAGGAGATGGAACGACTAGGCGTGGACAAGTTCTAGAAGTTGATGGCGAAAAAGCTGTTGTTCAGGTGAGTAAGTGTATACTGCCTAGCTCTATATATATATATATATATATATATATATATATATATATATATATATATATATATATATATATATATATATATATATATATTATGAGGAGACATTGGCCTCTATATTCGACATGTAACCAAAATTTATAAGAATTCTATGTTGTTTCTTCGATTTTATGAGTTGATAAGAAAAAGTCTTCAGTGCTGTCTTTACTTTGTTCATGGTGTTGATTCTAATAACAAAAACTTGGCTTATATTATTTAGCTTTTTGTACCATTGCCTAGGTTTTTGAAGGTACATCTGGGATTGACAATAAATTCACAACTGTGCAATTTACTGGAGAGGTATAACCTGCTTGTTTCATTTACTAGTATACGTTATTTCAGAATTAAATGTGAAATTCTGTATGTGATTTCTCTTGTGAATATATCTTGAACGTATCTTCTGGTTCGTGACTTGTCCAAGAAACATTGTAAGTTTGTAACTCTAAATGGGTCAGACCTTTGTAATATGCTCACGTTTACTCTGAGAGATATATGTTGTGGTGGTTAACATAGAATTGGGTTAATCAGTGGTTTGTCTTTTAATGCGACGTCTTCTAAATTACAATAGTGAATAGATAAGAAAATAACAATCACATAAGCACATCTAAATTATTGTTAAATAACAGTACTTCAATCATGAATGCATTGCTTCTCAAGTAACTTATTGAATGATCAATTTTATGTTATGTATTTGTTTTTTGAGGGGTAACTTATAGAAGGGACTTTGGTTGTATAATATAGTACTTTTGGAAAACCAAGTAATCAAGAACATCAACTTCAATACAAAAATAGATGTAGAATTGTGGTTTACTAAAATTGTGCCGTTCATAAGGTTTGGCTTCTAAGAACTATTTAAGTCTTAAATTAGTTCTAGTGGGGTTTAAGTTTAATCCTTTGCAATCTGATTAAGTGCATGTTTGGAAAGTAAGATTTGCATGGTCCCGCCACAAATCTATCACGAAGCTATAAATACTAACTTCAAAGTCACTGTATATTAGGCCATTCCTACCGTGATTCCAAACAGGCTCTAATTTAATATGATTACTGTATCTCCTCCTACCAATTTATCCTTGTGTATTGATTGTTGAATTCTTTTTCATTTTGATTCCTTGACTCTCTGTTGATAAGTTCAACTGTTGACTCACATTTTTTCTCTCTTAATATGTTCACAGGTGTTAAAAACTCCTGTATCACTGGACATGCTTGGCCGCATCTTTAACGGTTCAGGAAAACCAATTGACAATGGTCCACCCATATTACCTGAGGCTTACTTGGACATATCAGGTATATAATTTTTTCCCGAGAGTTCTAAATCTGCAGGTTTGTTTTTGTCTTTTTAATGTTTTCCCGGCAATTCAGGAAGTTCTATCAACCCTAGTGAGAGAACCTATCCAGAAGAGATGATTCAGACGGGAATCTCTACAATCGATGTCATGAATTCTATTGCTAGAGGTCAAAAGATCCCTCTTTTCTCAGCTGCTGGTCTCCCCCATAATGAAATTGCTGCACAGATATGTCGCCAGGCTGGCTTAGTCAAGCGACTAGAGAAATCTGACAACCTTCTCGAGGTATTGCGGATGTATTAAAGTAATTTTACTCTAGCATGTTGCTTGTTCCTGAAATATGAGCGCTTCATACAATGTTACATGTATTTCATATTTTCCTTATTTTGTTTGTCTTTATATGAACCTGGCTAAGGCAATATGGGAACTTGTATTAATCAGCTGTAGTTTTTAGGGCCCAAAGAGAAGTAGCATATTTCTTCTAGCCTTTAGCTATTTTGTTCAATGTTGTTCTGCGATATGCTATTTAGTACAAAACATTGTCAAATAGCGGCTAGAGCAGCGTTATAGCACTGATACACAGCGGAATTTGAACAAACCACTATTTTCTGCAATCTGCGATTGACCGTTAATTTTGTTGCCTTGCACTCTTGTTAATGCTCATTGCACGTGCATCACTTTTATTTCAGGTTTTTATGCAGTGAGAGAGTAACTCTTATTTTTCAGTTTTTAATTCCTTGTGGGGTGCTTTTGAATCAGCTTATTTCCTGGTTGTTTATGGGGGGGCTACAAAGATTTGTGCTAAATTATAGTATTACATTTACTGACATGTTCTTGAAAACTGAAATTAAAATATTAATTGGAAAAGATAGTTTATAATTTTTGGTTCCTCAAAATAATGTTATGAAGAAGCTGACGAAATTTAATCGAAATGGCCTAGCTTGTTGTTTTGGCGCTTACGTATGATCTATTTGTTGTTATTGCCTTGAAGTTAATATGGCTATTTTCTACTTATTCATGTATTTGAACATATTACTTATACACAGTAAGATGAAGGTGGTTTTTCTAAATTCTAACAAAACTTATCCCAATATATACAGGGTGGAGAAGACGACAATTTTGCTATTGTGTTTGCAGCCATGGGAGTTAACATGGAGACTGCTCAGTTTTTCAAACGTGACTTTGAAGAGAATGGCTCTATGGAGAGAGTGACCCTTTTCCTTAATCTGGTAATGTTTAGAATCAGTATTCAATTGTTCTATTATTCTCATTTGTTTTTTTGTTTTTTGCCTTCCCATTATATTTTGTTCCCTCCCTTTAAATCCGACATATTTACATATTTGTAATAATCAATAAAAAATTAATCTTTTGCTTCGATAAGCTCAAGCACTAGTAAAATTCTGAACAATAATATTCTTTGGGAGCACCAATTGGTGGATGTGTCATGTTATGTATAACCTTACAATTGTTTTTAAGGATTATCATACTGTAATTTTCAAATTTGGATTTCTTAACATGCACCGACGAAATGATCCTTACCATGCTTGTTCTTATGCTGGTATGATTTATTGCAGGCAAATGATCCTACAATTGAGCGTATCATCACTCCTCGTATTGCTCTTACCACTGCTGAATATTTGGCATATGAATGCGGCAAGCATGTTCTTGTGATACTTACAGATATGAGTTCTTATGCTGATGCTCTTCGTGAGGTAATACGCCTTCAACTATAATTTTTAGAAAGAGGCAGCAAAGCAAAAGATAAAAACTTTTAACATACTTCTAAGTATTTTTTCGAACAATTTGATTGTCAATGAAACTATTGCTCACTTCTGGATCCTTTTAGGTATCTGCTGCCCGAGAAGAAGTGCCTGGTAGACGTGGTTATCCCGGTTACATGTATACAGATCTTGCAACAATATATGAGCGTGCTGGAAGAATTGAGGGTCGAAAAGGCTCCATTACGCAAATTCCAATTCTAACCATGCCTAATGATGGTGATGAAATATTATTAATCGTTGTCAACTCTCTTGCGTAATGCACTCTTAATTATGACTGATTATCTTTATTAAATCTCTACTATACAGATATTACGCATCCAACTCCTGATCTTACTGGATATATCACCGAGGGGCAGATATATATTGATAGGCAGTTGCACAACAGACAGGTTGGTTATATTGATGGTTTTGGCCGTTATATTGTACACATTGCTTGTTTAGTCACCTGAATACTGTACAATACAGTTTTTTTTTTCCTTTCTTTTTTTGCTGAATGCTACCTAACATTTATTACATTATGTGTGGTATTTACTATGAAATGGTAAATTATTTGATCATGTTTTTGATTGAAAGTTATTATTTTACATGACGCAAATAGGGCCTTAAGCCTGTAACAATTATTTAGAAATGGTTTAGTGTAATATTTAGGTATGTTGTGATTTGCAGTTATCTGTTAGGTCGCTAGAGATTTATATCATGTTCATTCTTGTATTTCTGCATAACATAAAATAAGACTTTCATTTTCTTGATTTACTCTATTCTTGATGTATTACATGGGTGAATTGCTTAAGAAATTTCAGACTGAAACTAAACACTTCCGTTTTTTTGAACAGATATATCCACCAATCAATGTCCTTCCATCTCTGTCTCGATTAATGAAGGTGAGGTTAATCTTGTCAATTTGGTGTCACAAGATTCCATCAATTGATAACTTCCTCTTAACTTTGTTTACTCTCGGATGAGCGAGACGTCCTTAGACTTGATTCGGTTCAATAATCAACCTTTAATCTTAGCTGAAATTTGTCACAATTCTGGCATTTTTATTTTTAGCTAAAGTAGGCATCACTCTCTTCAATTAAAAGTTATATTATGGGTTTTATATTCTAGTGACACATCATGGTTGTCTCTGCAGAGTGCCATTGGGGAGGGAATGACACGAAGGGATCACTCTGATGTGTCCAACCAGGTCATAAATTTTACGTCTTTTGTTTATCATTTTGAAATTTTCTGTCTATAAATTATCTCATTGGTGTCATTATGTCTTTTCGCCAGCTCTATGCAAATTATGCTATTGGAAAGGATGTTCAGGCAATGAAAGCCGTGGTCGGAGAAGAAGCACTTTCGTCCGAGGACCTGGTCTCTAATATTTTCCTTTAAGGATATTTTTGTTTATTATAGTGAAGTTGTCCTTGAAATAATGGTATTAATTAAGTTCCTTCTTTATTTTATTAACAGCTGTATCTGGAATTTCTGGACAAGTTTGAGAGGAAGTTCGTCGCTCAAGGAGCCTATGATACCCGAAACATCTTCCAATCTCTAGATCTTGCATGGACTTTGCTTCGGATTTTCCCTCGGGAGCTTCTTCATCGTATACCGGCAAAGACTCTCGATCAGTACTACAGCCGAGATGCTAGCAATTGATTCATTTATTTTGTTTCTCATCCAACAGTCCTTATTTCTTCTATTCAGCACATATGTTACATATAATAAAGGTCTGAGTGGCTCATATTTTGAATTTCCTCATATAGTCAGAGTGAAGACCCATAGATATTTTATTTGTTGTGCCAATTTTTTCCTGGGGTGGTGAGGATATTGGTTGATATCAATTTGGGATAGTGTTAATGGCATTGCGAAATATTCAGTGCAGTTAGGAGTTTTTATGATTTGCCTTGTAATTTGATTACTGAGAATATTATAATCAGGACAGTTATTTGTTGGTCACTCTATTAATTTTGGCTTTTTTGTATGATTAGTAAGTGAAAAGAACGTGACCGACAAATAAATACATTTTTAGGTCATATCTCATTCAATGTGTAGCTCCTCAACACACCACCTAATGTCTATGATTGGACATCTAGAGCATGGCATCCAATGGATCTTGAATAGACTTTGAAATCATCGTAGAATTTAGATTGAGTCTAATTCAAGGTGAGGTTTAGCTTGGGAAAGGAATGTTATTTTCCATCATGGGAAAGTTTTTTTGGATCATTGGATTATGTAAGGAACATAATATTATTATGGTCTGTCAGTACCAGAAATAACCACTCATCCTCTATTATCATCTTCCTCCTAGCCCCCACCACCTCATCGGACCTTCCACCGTGACCTTCCGCCGCCGTCTCTTCCTCTGATGCTACAGTTGCACACTCTTTGTTGACATTTTAGATCACATCATCTTCATATCCCCACACTGCAAACAGTACCACCATCATTCTCTCTCCTCCATTGTATTCTTTGAATTTCAAGAGTAAAGAGAAACTGTGTGTTGGTGCTGTGTATTCGATGGATTATTTGCTTGTTGGATCTTTTCCCAAGTCATATTCATTCACCACCACCAATATAAATTTATTTCTTCTTCCATTCTCATCGATCATGATACAAATTTTAATTGGATTTTTTTAATTTAATTTTACCATGCTTCATTGGATCTTTCTGGTTTCTGAGTTTAGTATTGAAAAAAAATGAAAGAAAATTAGTTTATGGGTTATAATATTGATAAATGAAAATTCTTGAAAATTTGGGGTTTTGTAAGAATCCCAAAAGAAAATTCTGAAGATGAGGATTTAATGAAAGAAAATTATTAATTCCGCCAGATTGGTGAAGATGAAGACAATATACCTGAATGATTCTAAAGATTAATAATTGAACCCAGTAATTATGTTAATTGATGTGAAGAAATGGAATCTAGTGTGGATAGACCATGATAAAATCAATACATCTCTTAAATCTAATGGTTAAATCTAAACTTTCCCATGGTGGGAAATAACATTCCTTTCCCAGGTTAAACCTCACCCTAATTCAATCCTACGAAATCAACTGGTAAGGTGAGAACTACCTAATGCTTAAGGACATATTTTCATCCTATATTTCATCGTGTGTGTGTGTGTGTTTTTTACAAAATATAATGTCGTTCTTAACAGCCACTAAACTTGTTTTGGACGAAACATTGATTGTACATGCATTGATCACCATGACACTGGAAATAAGCTCAACAATATTTAGCTACCATTACAGCAGAGATTGGGGATCGATGCTCTAACTAAATCTTTCTAGCAACCCCAATTGTCATCGAAGTTCTTTTCCGGTGATGTCTAGCTTTCATTTTTTGTGCATTCAATGCGTATTGCTCTAAATTTGTGTACTCCGCCTCAACTCGATTCTCTTGGGGGCTTACCGGTATCCTATGTAGGCGACAGTTCCTTCCTTCCATTTTTGGTGCGGTAGTCGCGCTTTGTTCTATCTTGCAGTGTTTATTCGAAATTTGCTCTCAAGTGGCTTTTCTCCGTCTCTCTTCTCAACCAGCAACGTTGGTGTTCTCTTTTGATGCATTGTGATGTTGTGCTGATTTCTTTCATGGTTTGTGACTGGCCGTTTCTTGCCTTGCCGGAGACGGTTGCTCTAGTGAAATTGTCGGTCAAATCCTCTCGAGTGCTTGTGATATTCCAGTAAATCATTTCCCTGTGAGGCCGGCCTGTTAATGGTGATTCGATAGGCATAAAGATTTCTCAATAAGAAGAATATGAAAATGGAGTTGAAGACCGCAAGAGGAATCTTCATGGCAGATTATCGTTGCAGAAAGGAAATCCACCTTTGACTACGAGGGACCTTTATCGGAAGCTAACCCAAATTTTGAAAAAGGTAACAAATAGAAAATTATTTTCCGAGGATGCAGACAAAACCAAAAAGGATGAATTAGCTAAGGGCAAGAGAATGCTGGTGTTGGATCATAGCACTATTAATAACCTTGATAATATAACTTGTTCTTCAATGGTTCAGTTACAGATACAACATACTCTTAAAAGAGAAGAATAGCTCAATTCTCAGGAAAAACTTGTTAACCAAAGTTGGATAATCTGAATTCCATAAAAAATAAAAAAAATAAAAAAAAAACCTTGGTTGATAGTTTGGCTTTGGCAAAACACTCAATAAATAACATCCTAGATGATGATCAACATCTGGCTTTGGCAAAATAGTCTTTAACAGGAAGACCAGCCAACAATGAAGTGGCAAATGTTGGTAGAAGTTCTAGTGATAACATTGCTAATGCAACTTCTCTGGCTTTTGTTGTAAGAAACATCACAAATGAGGTTCACAGCTCAAGAGGAAAGATCACTGAGTTTGATGACTTAATCTCTTTCTCTCATAACCAATCATTATCTCCCATCAAAATAATTTATTTTAATCATTCATTTATCAATTAAATAAACTAAAAGTTATCGATGTCATTAAAATTCAATATCACTCAAGTATTTTCTTTCAACATAAATGTCAAAGTAGGAGGCTAGTTTCTGTTCACTCAGCTGATTGGTGGTGTTATTGTTGTTAGGTGTTTTGCATTGTCCTTTTCTAGGGCACACTTAATTATCGTATCTCTCTCTTCCGACTATGAACTTGTTTGTTAAGATTGAAAACAATAATGTTAAGTTGACACCATTTTTCCCTACCGCATTATATACCTCATGTGAAAAGACATTTTAGTAATTTCACTTTATGTAAAAGAGAATGTTATGTTGGGTGGTGAGACTGAGAGCCACATGGCTACATTTTATATTTGTGTATGTGGTAGAAGAGGTGTGTGCCACCTATGGTTGTCAACGTAGCACCACTCGATTGAAAAAGTGGTTATTTCATAGAATTTCATGTAAACAAAACTAATATGTAAACCATATTTTTACTTCTTAAAGGTAATTTATTTTTTGTTTTTTACGTATTAAAATAATTTATTGTTTTTTTACAAGTAAAATAATTCATTGTTTTTTTTGAAGGAGTAAAATAATTCATTGTTGAAATTGGATATTAGTATCTTTTTTTTTTCCTTCAGACTTTACATCCGAAAACTGAAATAAAAATATAACGATTTTCTTCTTCCAAAAAATAATATAAAATATACATTTTTTTTCTTCAAATAACCTAGTGACTAGAAATTTATATTTTTTAAGGTGAATAAGAGCCTGTTTATTTGAGATTTTTTGAAAAACAATTTTTTTAACAAAAAAATCACTTTTTTTTGTAGTGTTTGTTTCAGATTTTTTAAAAACCCATTTTGTAAAAAAAAAAAAAAACATTTTTAGCCTCAAAATGAAAGACCATTCTCCTAGTAGCTTTACCAACAAAAAAATTTTAAACAAGGAACTCAAGTGCAAAAGCATCAAATCTTAAAAAAAAAAAATACGATAGTTTTTGGTAGTGGCCGGTGTTTGAACCCCGAACTTTGCATATTTTATGCATTGTCCATACCAACTGAGCTAAGCTCAATAAGAAAAAAATTACAATAGTAAACAAACTTAAATAGCTTCAGATTTTTTCAAAACTCCCTAAAAAAAATCTCTAGATTCTTTTAACCCAAAAACTATTATTTTTAAAGTTGTAACAAACACATCTTAAATGAGGTGTCCGACATTCAAACAACAACCCCTACATATATAATGCAATATCTCTACCAATTAAATTAAATTCACGGAAACTAGACATGTTCTATATTCCCCTAGAATAATATTTTCTATGTTATTAACATCATGGCTGTTCAACTATATCAAGATTATCACTTATAAAATAATGCAATGTCCCTTCTAAAATGAGAATGTATGACTTCTTAGGGGTATAATCTTTAGTAATTTGAAGTTCGACCGAAAAGTAAATATTGACAAATCACTATTTAATTAAATTGTTTTTCGAATCGCATATAGTTTCATGATAGGGGACTTATTTCCAATTTTGAGTACAAGGTGCTCTCTAAACAAAGAGAAATGTTATTTTAACATATATTTTTGACAATTTATAAGACAACTAAAGATATGTAAAACAACAATATATCTCTCCAAAAAAAAAATGTAAAACAATATGATTTTTTAATCATTTATTGTTGGCTTTAGTTTTTGTGTCAATACCCACGTTGTCCTAAACAAAATACCATCGCATATAGGTTCCGTGTTCTTTATACAAAACTGAAAATGACAAGAAAAATAAAGTAAAATATAGAAAAAGCACAACTGTCAGACAATTTAATGAGCTCTAGTATTTTCACTAACATCACAACTCTATGAGCAAGCCATTTTAAAATCTTCTTAATAATTGTCATCTTTGAAATTGATACTTTATGAAAATAAAATGATGATAGAATTAACAATTGTACTATTAGTTTTAGATTCGCCCAAAATCTTTATTTTAATGAATGATGTTTAAAAGTTGATAGAAATGATTCTAAACTAAGCTGGCTGAAATGATGCTGAAAGTCGTGAAGAGAGGTGATCATATATTACTTTAAATTTATCAAAAAAGTTATTAATGTATATAACTTAAAGTACAAGAAATATTAATATCCTATGAGAGGAGAATCTATGTTTTTAAAATAAATGAGAAGATAATGTAATTTGAACACTATTTAAAGGAGACACAACACATATAACTTATATATACAATTTGAACACTATTTAAAGGAGACACAACACATATAACTTATATATACACCACAACTAACTAATCCATGCATAGTTATATATACACCACAACTAACTAATCCATGCATAGTTGTTATTTTTTTGTTTTTTGGTGGTGACTGAGATTTGAACCCCGAAATGTTTTTAAAATAAATGAGAAGATAATGTAATTTGAACACTATTTAAAGGAGACACAACACATATAACTTATATATACAATTTGAACACTATTTAAAGGAGACACAACACATATAACTTATATATACACCACAACTAACTAATCCATGCATAGTTATATATACACCACAACTAACTAATCCATGCATAGTTGTTATTTTTTTGTTTTTTGGTGGTGACTGGGATTTGAACTCCGAACCTTGCATATTTTATGCATTGTCCAAACCAACTGAGTTAAGCTCACGAGGACGCATAGTTGTTATTTAATTACAATAACAACACATTATTTTCCTCTAAAAAAGAAAACACATTATTTTACTTTGCAAGTGACATTGTGATGGGATGGTAACAGTTAGTAAAAAAACAAAACAAAACAAGCCATTGCTATAAACATTTATTTGTTTTCAGAAAATGTTGAGAGATTTTTATTTAATTTAAAAGAAATTATAAAACATCTTTTTGAACCGAAAAAGTACCTTCACCTTATTTTATTTTTTTAAGAAGTACCTTTCACCTTAATTAATTTAGTCCCGAGAAATTTTTTCTCCATGGTCCTCCACATTTTCTTTTCAAAATCACTTTTTTCTTTTTTCTTTCAGGTGACCTTACGAACGAAAATTCAAGTCAACACTTACATGAAACACATTGTACAACTTCAACAACAATGTCCGTGAGGAAATCCGATAAGCTATAATTCCAATTCCAATATTTTTCAAGACAGTTCATATAATATTCGATAAATCTATGCGCCAACTTACTCACCTTAATTGCTCAAAAAAAAAAAAAAAAACTTACTCACCTTAAAAACTTTACCAACTTCTAGTAGACATAACTCTTAAGAAAACAAAATCTCCAACTTCAAAAGATAGATCCTTAGACCTTTGATTACAACAACTCTTCTATCTACTCGAAGTAACTTTTTTTCTTCTATTGAATCAAGCTCAACAATCTAAATAAACTTGTAAGAGTTTTTCAAATTAATATTATTTTTTGAAGAGACTAAAATGAAATTATATTACCACAAAGGTCAAAAATATTTTTTTTTAAAATAATATATTAAAATAACCTCTATATTCATTACAACACATACTTTTCCTTCAAAAAAAAAAAATTACAACACATAATTTTATACATTCTGAAGCCTAATCAAAGTAAAATTGTAAACTCGTAAATTACTGATAAAATTTGGAAGTATACCAATTTTATCTAATTTACCTTAAACTTTTGTCAAAAAAAAATCTAATTTACTTTAAACTTGTAAGACCTTATATAAAAACAGTGCTTATTGGCAAGTTAACTCTTTTATATGATCTAAATCATAAACTCGGAAGAGTTTACGATTTAGCTCGAGAGTTTGAAAATTTTAAATGTTCTCCATAGTGATCACCATGAACATATGAATTTTTTTTATTTTTTTTATACAGGATGAACATAAGCATGTTGACATCTCTAGAATTTGGATCCATATGACATGCCGGCCGGCTAAGGCTAATCTACTGTAAAATAAAATATAATGGACAGAGATTGTGTGCCTATTATAAACATTATAACTTAATACTAATTGCATATGCATTTATAATAAGCTAATCACATTAATTTTAATTTTCTTTAAATTCCAAACAACCATATAAAAATGTGTACAAACCTTGGTCTTTGTATATGTTTATGCCAGCTGGTGAATGAAAACAAATGACAAGCGGTATCTAGGGAAGGATTTCAACCCTAACATGATATAAAAGAAGAGATGTAACATTTTGAGTCAAAACGACAAAACCTCTTGAAATAAGTCATAAGACTCTAATAAACTAATAAACAGAAAATAAATAAAAATAAAAATGTTATATATTCATTTCTTGTATTAACAATTAACAATTGGCACAGCTTGTGGTCAACAAAGCCTCGTACAAATTGCGTGTTTTTGTTTATTAATCAATGAAAGAAAGAAAGCAAAAACCACTAATTTTTTTGTATAAACTACTTGTTCAACATGTGCAAGAATTACTTATTAGTTAAGGGTTGAATTATTTTATGTTTTCTCTTTATCGAAAGGTAACCTAGGTTTCCTAAACAACCATCTAACCTACCTGTCTCTCTCTCTCTATCTCTTTCTCCCTCTTTCACATTTCCACACATCTCCAAAGATATAGACACAACAATTTAACTTCATCCCATGATTTTAAAAGTCTACAATTAATTATAATTAATGTGGTTTTCAAAGAAATTATTTAATAAAAAAACTTACATTGTTTAATCCCACCATGAATATTTTATTGTTATGAATACTTTCCTAGTTGTGAGAATGGCCGCAACTTCCACCACTTTATTTGTTTCTCTGTCTCTCTCTTTCCCCTTCCAATCTCATCCTATTCCGTTTTCTCTGCAGTACTCAATTGATCCATTTGTTTTTCTATTCGTTTTGAGGTTTGAATCATTGGACACTCCTAAATCTAATACTTTCTTTTCTATAAAAAATTTATTCCTGTTTACATATAATTTAATTGTTCATTACTATTCTATAAATTTTTCTCTCTTATTTAATTACTATAATTTTCTATCTTTCTTTTTTGTTTTTCTACTTCTTTAGAAAACTTTGAGTATATGGCCGGCATAGACTTGGGTTCAGCATCACAACACTTTGTTCATCGCCTTCAACGCCCTGACCTAGAAGTTCATGATGAGAGTCAAGACCAAGATGGAAACAACAACAACAACAACCACCATGAAGGGCTTGACCTAGTTTCACCAAATCATGGTCTTGGTGATGTCGTTGGTCGTAGGCCGAGGGGAAGACCTCCGGGCTCAAAGAACAAACCTAAACCACCGGTGATCATCACAAGAGAGAGTGCAAACACACTTAGGGCTCACATCCTTGAAGTAAGTAGTGGTTGTGATGTGTTTGACTCTGTGGCTACCTATGCAAGAAAGCGTCAAAGAGGGATCTGTGTCCTTAGTGGGAGTGGAACAGTCACTAACGTGACCCTGCGACAGCCAGCTGCCGCAGGATCTGTAGTGACTTTACATGGAAGGTTTGAAATACTTTCTTTGTCCGGATCGTTTCTACCACCACCAGCTCCTCCAGGAGCTACAAGTTTGAGTGTGTTCCTTGGTGGAGGCCAAGGTCAAGTTGTGGGAGGAAATGTTGTTGGTCCTTTGGTTGCTTCTGGACCGGTTATTGTCATCGCTTCGTCTTTTACGAATGTAGCGTATGAGAGGTTACCGTTGGATGAAGATGAATCTCTTCAGATGCAACAAGGGCAATCATCTGCAGGTGGTGGTGGCGGTGGCGGTGATGGTGTCAATAACTCTTTTCCCGATCCATCGTCAGGGCTCCCGTTCTTTAATTTGCCTCTAAGTATGCCTCAATTACCTGTGGATGGTTGGGCTGGAAACTCTGGTGGAAGACAATCTTATTGAGCTTAATTGGAGCACAAAGGTAAGTTGAATTCCATGGTTTTATTTTCCTTTGAATCATTTGTGAAGAAGTACTGATTTTCTATTGAAGTCATGTTTTCTTAATTTAATTTCCTTGGCTAGGTTATGTTGTAAGGACTAAGTTAATTAATTTCTAGGAACAATTTGTAAAACATTTGGCTTTTGTTGTTGGAGTTGTTAATTAGATTAGATTCTTGTGATTAACCCTTGAGATGAATAAATCATTGGCACAATAAACATATCTTTGCGTTTATGTTGGGTTAAATTTGATGATATATTTTTTTTCTTCTTCCATATATCTTATAATAAATTTCTTTGTTTCCATGGATTAGATTCGGGTGGAACGAATGACAATGAAACTGATTTTGCTCTAATTTTACATGTTAAAAGGAATAAAAAATAAAGTATTGATCAAACATAGATGTAGATAACTTCATGTTCAAAATAATCGACACAAATTGATTATATATTTGTCTTTTTTGTTGGCACACTCAAAGAATAATTAATTAAAAGAATCCAAACATTATTGCTTTTGACCTAATGAAGGTTAGCTCCCCTCTCTCTTATAATTAACTCCACCATAAACAAGTGGGGAAAAACAAATTATATTTCTTGATTTCTGTTTGTCTTTAATTCAATGGGGTTGTCATATATAAGTCGTCTAATAAACATAATTTAATTCTTAATAATACACAATTTTGTTCACATACATAGCTAGCTGGTAGTATTTTGAAGCATCTAACTTGATCCATCTCTCCCAAACTATCATTTTTAGATTCGATTCAAGTGGAGAAGAGAAATCTGCAGATGGAAGAACAAATTAATATGTAGAGTGAGAGGGAAAAAATATGATAAAAGGCTCTAAGTTAAGTATGTTTGCAGCAATTTCTTAGGGCATCTTTTTATATAATTTATCTTGACAATGTGTAATGTTTAAAACAAAAGGGGTGATATATATTCAGTTAAATAGATTTTTCTATTTTTAAAGAAAAGTTAACTGGATTCTTCATATATATTAATACTATATCCAGTTATTCAAAAAGATTTTTTTTTTAACAGCAGAAGATTAATATATTGATTGTGGAAAAAAAAATACAAATGATACTTTTCTTTAATGTTAGTATAGATACAAATGATATTATATCCACAAATCCACCTTGCACCCAAATGATATTATATCCACAAATGATATTAAGTACAAGAGATACATGACCAAAACCCACCTTGCACCCAAATGAGGTAACAAAAAATATTCCCTAAAAATACAATCTAAAATATTAGAATACCATTCAATATGCAGAATATCGTTATTAAAAAATCTATACTAGGTTTTTCCTTAAAAAGAAGGAAACTCTTTACTTTTACTAGTTTTTGAAAGAGACAAAATATATCGAAATGCAAAACTCTATACTTACTTTTATATACGAGGATATATTTACTAAAAAAAAAAATTACGAGGATATATATTTTATTTTTTGTATGCTTGGCCTATCGCAGATAAGCTAACTTTGATTGCTAGATTGAGTGCACATATGAAAGTAATTAATTCATTTTTTTAATAAACAAAGTCCTTAAGATCATAGTATGACTTAACCTTACTCCAAACTCTTCTTACCTAACAAAAGGCATGTTTATCCATAAGATGTATCTTAAAAGAATAACATGTGCATGTGGTATAGCCTTCCTTAAATTATGTACTTGCACCCCACTTTCCTTTATTCTTTAATGCTTTAGAACATATATATACATATATATATATATATATATATATATATATATATATATATATATTGAGCCAAAAGTTAGATTATAACTATCAGGTGTTATTCTACACTCTTTCAATTAAAAAAAAAAAACTATCAGGTGTTATTCTACACATTTAATACTATTATTTTCTCTCTTAGCACACGATTTTATATCTAGTAGTCTTGTTATAATAAAGGTCGAACCTCAACCATTTTTATATGCATATGGATCATAGTATAGCTGCTGAAAACGTGGGGGTAGTTTAGTCCATATATATACATTTTCTTATCAAGGACCATATGAAAATGTTTTTTTTTTTTTTTTAGGGAAAGGACCATATGAAAATGTTAAATTGTTCCATTTTGTCGCAAAAACCAAATTCACTACCATATATAGCTAGGTAAGAGAGAGGACATGCAATACGTCATTTGTTTTAAGTTACTATTGTAACACCCACGTCGTGGCTTTCGATATCCCGCTAGGTGGATACGAAAGGTTCCCGACCTAAGGGGAACGGTTTAAGCCGCAAGGGACCCCCACGACAATAGTAGGAACCGAAACACATCGGAATGAGAGGGATCCGGAGGCCGTGTAGGTATGGGACTACATGGTTGAAGGAAGGCTTATAAGAATTGTTAGGTACTACCCATATCAACAAGATGCATCTTCTTTTCGGGAGCTCAATCCATAGGAACTCCATAGTTAAGCGTGCTTGGCTTGGAGTAGTACTAGGATGGGTGACCTACCGGGAAGTTTCCCGGTAAGCATGTGAGTGAGGACAAAGCATGCTGAAAAGACTCGTGTTGGTTTGTGGGGTTAGTCGGCAATCCTGTAAGCAGTCTGGGATGTTACACTTGGTATCAGAGCAGACCTCTCCCAGTACGGTGTGGTTCGGGGACGAACCAGGCGGAAGCTGGTGGGCATGTAACACCCACGTCGTGGCTTTCGATATCCCGCTAGGTGGATACGAAAGGTTCCCGACCTAAGGGGAACGGTTTAAGCCGCAAGGGACCCCCACGACAATAGTAGGAACCGAAACACATCGGAATGAGAGGGATCCGGAGGCCGTGTAGGTATGGGACTACATGGTTGAAGGAAGGCTTATAAGAATTGTTAGGTACTACCCATATCAACAAGATGCATCTTCTTTTCGGGAGCTCAATCCATAGGAACTCCATAGTTAAGCGTGCTTGGCTTGGAGTAGTACTAGGATGGGTGACCTACCGGGAAGTTTCCCGGTAAGCATGTGAGTGAGGACAAAGCATGCTGAAAAGACTCGTGTTGGTTTGTGGGGTTAGTCGGCAATCCTGTAAGCAGTCTGGGATGTTACAACTATGGTGTGTTTGTTTCAAATTATATATGTAAGTTTTTGAGAATAAAATGATAGAAATATAAATTTCTATGTTTGTTACAAGTTTATTAAGTTTTATTTCCGGATATAAATTGTTTGTGGGAATAGAAAAAAACTCCAAAGAAAATGGTGGGAATAAATTCACGTGTAACTATATATTAATCTCCCCATTTTTAAGGTTCATAGGAATATTATAATGTTAAACAAACATCATTTTTCTAAATACCTTAAAATAAAAATAAAATTCACTTTTTATATTTTAAAGAATGTTATTTGTAAGAATAAATTTAATACTTGAAACAAACACACTCATATAATAATATAATAAGATGTATATAGTCTTTCATGGCCAAAAGTTTTAACTTATAGATACACGGCCTTTCCCCTATTTTATTTTTCTTAATTGCATGATCATATTTTGTCAAAAAAAATAAATTTTGCATGATCATATATTATGAATATGAGATACACTTTTTATATTTTAAAAAATAATATGCAAAATATCAGTAGACAATTCTAGATAGTCATCTTGATTAAAAAAAAAAATTAAAACTAACTAAAATACTTGCACAAGATTTTCTTGATCCATTTTCAAACTCTAGTTATTAGCACACTAACGACTAACGTTTCACTGTAAAAAATGCAGAGACGTGAGAACTCATATCTATGAGAAACGAGAACAATTGTTTATGTTCGTTAGATTGGGTCAAACACCTTAGATTAAACTTAAATAAACAGTAAACAATTTCCTTTGCAACCACACAACACTCCCTTTGCAACCCTATCTCAATAAGCAATTTCCAAGATCCCAACACAATTCATAATAAAGGCAAGTGGAGTTTTTAAGCCTATGTAAATTCCAAATCCAAGATAACAACTGAATCTCATCCACCAAATCATCAACCTCCTTTGGCACATTATTATACACCTTATAATTTCTAGTACGCCAAATGACCCAAATTGTAGCATGCCAAACTAGCCAAAAATTGTTCCGCACCTTCCTCCTTCTCGCCTCCCCCATCTAACACTCTAGATGTATAAATAGATTATGAGGAATAATAAAGTTTAAACCAAACCACCTCATAATCTTTCTACACACATTGAAAGCCAATCTACAATGCAAAAATAAATGATTCGGTGTTTCCACCACCCCTTCACACCATACACAATATGTCGAGGCATTCAGTTCCATAATGTTACATCGCGAAATTTAATTTTGTCGAAACCCTATCTCAAAGAAGTTTCCAAGAAAAAGCTACCACCTTGGAAGGGGCCATACTTTTCCAAAGAAAACCAAAAACACGCTCCTCTTGCCCCATTATTCCCCCACCCCCCCACCCTTTGTGATAGATTCTACTTTTTATCTTTTATATTCACCACATTCAAGTCCAGAAGCCCTTTGTTTTCCACTATCCTTTTTTTTGTACGCTGTTAATTTTATTTTTTAAAGCTGGTAGACTTTTTTATTATGAAAGAATTGAAGCTCGTAAACTATTCATGTATATTTCAATTCTTTTTTGACTAAATGTATGCTTCAAGTTGTTCATTTATTTTGATTAAAAAAAACGTTGTTATTTTATTTTATTTTTTTGATATAAAAAAAAAACATTCCACCATGACAAAAAAAACCATTAGACCAATGCTCACATATTCAGGTTGTTAATTTAACTCTTGTAAAAAAATCTCTTATTCTAAATCATGTAATATATTATCAATGTTCCTAATTTATTATATTTATAATTAAAATACAGTTTCTTAATGCAGTTTTTTCTTTGTAAATATATGTATTAAAATGAAAATAAATTTTTAATATTTATTTAAATATGGTATGAATTTGTGTAGGTATATTATATTTATAATTAAAATACAGTTTCTTAATGCAGTTTTTTCTTTGTAAATATATGTATTAAAATGAAAATAAATTTTTAATATTTATTTAAATATGGTATGAATTTGTGTAGGTATAAAAGCACATATTATGGTTATTTTTTTGAGTTTTGATAAAATCACAATCAATATAATCAATCTTGATCAAACCACCATGACAAACCAAATTAGAAACAACCAAAACGGCAGAGAATCATCTTTATCTTCCACCATCGCAACCATTCTTAATAATTCAATAAGTAATATTACGAACCAATGCCAACATATATCGCACACCCTCTTACAAATTTGACGCACTATTGCAAATTGATGCTTTTCATATGGTAGGTTTACTCACATAAGCTAATAACCACACATCTTACCCATTCCCACAAATTCAATATTTTTCTTTCTTCCTAGGAACTAACTACAACCGTGAAGTTGCATTTCCAATCAATTGATTTTTTTTAACAAACAACTACAATCCAAAATAAACAGTGAGCACAAACAATCGAACCTTATTATTATAGAGAACGATTCCATCAGATTCCCAAGATGCTAATAAAATCAACCATCTACCAAACTAACCAATTATTGAAAAACATACAAAACACGTTCCCAAATTTCTGGAAACCAAACGGCGAAACATAGGCGAATTGTTCAAGGAGGATCGAACAAAGAGACTAACAAAGACGACTAGGGTTTCAAAGAATATCAATAGGTTAAGATTACAAAAGGTTAAAAGAGAATATATAGAAAAGTTAATAGACTATTAACTAAGTAATATAAAGGACCAATATTAAGTCCAATCCTTTTTTTCTGGTCAAGTAACGTAGTGGCTGGAGCTCACACATATTATATGGGGAGAAGTGGGGTGTCCAGGGTTTGAACCCCGACCCTTGCATGTATTATGCAATGTCCCTACTAACTGAGTTAAGCTCACGGGGATTAAGTCCCATCCTTTATTATCTAACAAAAATAAAAAATGTGTTTTTTGTCTTCAATAACGAGCGTTTCCAGGAGGAAACATTATGGTTTCAAAAATCTAGAGAGAATTGGATTAAGCTTGGAAGCAGAAACACCTCTTTCTTCCATGCTCAAACTGTAGTGCGGAGGAAAAGAAATAAGATCCATGGTCTTCACATTGCTCCTGGCTCTTGGTGTACCGACCCTGATATATTGAGAATTGAAGCAGTAAAGTACTTTAAATGTTTATTTGGAACTTTGGATGAATTGAGGACAGATCAGAGTGGGGGCCATCATAATGCTCTGACTCATGATGACAAAAGGACCCTTACTCAAGCTGTTACAAAAGAAGAAGTTTATCAAGCCCTTATGAGTATGAAGTCTTACAAAGCTCCTGGGCCAGATGGATTTCAACCTATCTTTTTTAAGATGTTTTGGAAGGATGTTGGGAATGATGTTTGGAATTTGGTTAGACAAGCTTTTGCTTCTGGTACTTTTGATCCAAGCATTACTGAGACCATGGTTGTGTTGATTCAAAAAGGTGACAATCCGAGCTCTTTTAAAGATTTCAGACCCATTAGTTTGTGTAATGTGGTGTACAAGTTAATCTCTAAGGTGTTGGTCAATAGACTTCGCCCTATTCTAAGTCGTATTGTTAGCCCTCTTCAGAGCAGCTTCATTCCGGGAAGAAGTACTAAAGACAATGCTATAGTGCTCCAGGAAATGATTCATCACTTAAGAAAGAAGAAGAGCAAGAAAGGTGATCTTATTCTCAAGCTTGATTTGGAGAAAGCTTGTTATACCCTAATTTTGGACCTAAAAATACTAGTCCAATTCTTCTTTCTTGCATTTTAAGTCATTTGAACTGTCTCTGATCAATTGCATCTTTCTCTGCATTTTATTTCAATGTTATTTGCAAAAGTTACATGCAAGGGTATTTTAGTCATTTCCTATGTCAAATTTCTCTCAGTCTTTCAAAATTTTGTTTGAGTCCTTTCAAGTAGTGTGAATAAGTCTCTGTTTCATTCTATGTCAAAATCCATTTTAAAAATTGCATTTGAAGTCATTTTTGAGTCAGTTTTGCCCCTAGGGGCATTTTAGTCTTTTCAAGTGTCAAGGTACTGTTTAAATCCTAAAAAATGTCTCTGAGTCTTTTAATTTTGCTTGTATGAGTCTTTGATTCAATCTCTGTCAAAAATCCATTTTTCAACTGCATCTGAGTCATTTTTAGTCGTTTTCAGCCCCAGGGGCATTTTGGTCATTTCACACGAAATTTCGGCAGAGAGGTACTTTAAAGTACCTCATTTAGGCCATTGGTTCATTTTAGTCCGTTTTGTCAATTTTAACTGTTTCTCTTTACGTTATTTACCAGTTACCAGTTTTAGTACATTTTTTATTATTTTTATTTTAAGTCCTAAAAAAAAAAACTTTCGAAAATTGCCCTTTAGTCCCTCTGTTTCACTTTTTTTTCTTTTCTGGTTTTTTTTTTGAATTTCAGCCCTTCAAGTCCATTTTTTTTCCCTTTAGCCTTTTTTTTAAGTCATTGCAGATTGGTCCTTTTAGTTTCTATTTTTGCAGAAAGGTCCCTAAATCAATTTCAAGCCAGGGACGAATTTGTTCAAGGCCCAGTCCAGGTGTCCACTTCCTATTGGTCCAGTCATTACACTTGGCCTATAAATAGAAGACACATCACCAATTACAGGGGATCACCACAGAATCATTGCCAACTCATCAATAACAGAATCATCTTTCTCTCTCTCCTCAAGTCACCACCGTAACAAACACAAACCACCGTAACAAACTAGGACCACCGCAACAAAAATCAATCACCGCCACAAAGATTTTAAAAACTTCGTATCAATTTTCATCAATTCACAGCAAAATCAATACCAATTTCATCACCAGAAAAGTGCAATTCAGAAAATCATATCCAAATCATATCAAAGAAAGGGGTTTTGTCTCGCAAGTTCTCAGAGATTCAATTCGAATCGTCATCATCGAACGTTTTTCGCATCTTCTTGCAATTCAAGTTGGAAACGATCACAAGAAGAATCGAACCGGTCAAGAGAGAAAAGAAGAAGAAGAATTGAAGAAGAATTGAACCAGTCCAGAGAGAAGAAGATTCACCGATTTATTTTCGGTTCAAGAGGTTTCGAATACTCACCTGAATAATCAAGAACGAACGCAGGATCTTTTTGTCCGAATCTCCAAACGAATCCAGGTAAATTCACGTAAACCTTCTCGTTTAGTTTATGAGTCATCATCGAAGGTTCTAATTGAAAAATTAAACGGTGAATTGAAGTGGAAATCCGAAAAGATTCGAAAAAATTGAAACCAAACCCTAATTTTCAAAAATCATGAAGGTTCACCGTTTGTTCTTCGAAATAGAGCATAGATTCATCATCAGCATGAAAAATAAGTCAAGATAAGGCTTAGTTCCGAAAAGATTGAAGAAATTTTTCGAAACCCTAAAACGTAGAAACAAGTGTAGATCTGTTCGAATCTATGCCTTATTTTGAAAAACGAGTGCAAGAATCGTAAAGAGGAGACTCAAATGAACACGATGGTGCAAAAAGTTTCGAAAAATGTCCAGGTGTGGTGGCGCCGCCGGCGAACCACCACACCTCCGCCGTCATGTTCATCGGAGAAGATGAAGAGAGATTGCAGAGCATCTCTCTCTAGAACTTTGTAGTGAGAGAAGGGGAAGGAAGAAATGAATTGGACCGGTTTCATTGTGCTTATATAGGCACGTGAACCGGTCTGGTTCAATTCGGTTCATTCCATCTCCCAATCTCCTTCGTTAGATCCATGGTTCTCCACGTGGACGATCCTGATGTCTTGTTTCTGTGCGTCTGCATGTTATTACGGTGTGCTGCGTGTTTACGAGCGTTGGATCTAGGGTTTGTGGATCCTGGATCAATCTAACGTCCCTGGCACGTTTGGATAGTCCAGGATCCATATTCCCTTGGGCCTGGGCTTGTTTGTAGCGCAGATTGTCCTCTGGTTTGCTTTTTCTTGCTATTTCACACGTGGTTCTTGCTTCTTGTACCCCTTTCAACTCAAAATCTTTTGTAAAAACATCTAAAAATTTCTTGAGTGATTTGATGTGTTTCTTGGTACTTTTATGAGTGTTTTACATATTAAAATTGGTAAAAATTTATATGTGATGTATCGTGTAGATAGTTTGTACTCTTGTTAAATCCTTGCAAGTTTTTTACTATGTTTTGGTGTGATTTCTTTGTCCAATTAGTGCATAGACTTATTGTGTGATCTTAGGATGTGTTGGTAACCAATTTGCATCTTTTCATTTACTGTTTGTGAATAGAAATTGTCAATTTCTTGTCTTGCAAGTAATGTTAGCGTAAAATAGGTCTAAGTTCACCTTGAAGTGTGAGGCTTACTATGACCCTTAGATTCTCATTTCTTTTAAGTCTTGAACTTCATATCTTAAAAATGTGTTGAACCATGGGAATTATAGGTCATAGTTAAGCCTTGCCTTGATGGGGAATTTTAGGTCTATTTTACATTACTTTTGCTTATTTCATATCCATTCTTTTCCTCCTTTTGGTTATAATAGCTTTACTTGCTTATATCTCTTCTCTTTATGCCTTATATTACTAACAATTTCCTCCATTGTGTTTCATACATCATGAGTATTTCTCTCCCCATCTCACATCTTCATTCTTTTATTTTTTCTACCCTTTATGATCCATGCCAAGTTTAGAATGTAAATACTTAGAAGTTTTGTAATATTTTACTTCCATGCTTTTAATTTCTTGGCAAAGAGGCCATAGAATGTATCTAGGGTATGATGTAATAAGGACAATGGACTCTAATGATGTACACCGACACAAGCACCGACACATGCACACACATCACTATATAGTTAGAATATGCATGTTTAGATGTATGTTTAGGATTGTATGTTTAGATGAATGTTTAGGCTTTATACTTAAAAAACCAATTTTCCAAACAAATGTGAACAACTTCACTCAAATCTTTTCCAAACAAACCTCGGGATCCAATATCCCATTGTATTTTCTTTTCCATTTTCTTAATCAAACTTCAATGAAAAATAATCAAACTTTGACTTCTTTTGCAAATGACTAATTCCACCTCACTCTTTTCACAATCTCATGCCTTTAAGGCCTCTTTCTATTCTCCAAAATTTCATTTTCAAACTTAAAATCAACCAACAAAAACAAAAGCATTTTTTGAGAGAGAACTACGGTGGATTTGATCCCTTAAACGGGTACGTAGGCAAGGAACAAAATTCCTTCAATTCAACTAAAATAAAAATCCAAAAACATTCTTCTCCCTCCAATTCTTCATTTAGTAACTCTTAGGTGTAAATAACATTTCAAAATAGCATTTAAAAATAAAGCGCGCGCGTAGAAATTAAAGACGGTTCCTATAGGTTACTATAGTCGTTATGGGTGCCTAACACCTTCCCGTAGCGAAAACAACTCCCGGACCTCGATTCTCAAGGGTTTTGCTTACTTTTTTCCCTTCCCAAGAAAAATGAGATATCACCGGTTTAAAAGGTTCAAACGTAATCAATGTTTGACACCCGAAAACCAAGATGAAACAAAGCTTATGATAGATTGGATTGGAGATTCCTTCGTCAGACTCTAAATTGTTTTGCCTTTCCTGAACCTATTATTTCTCTTATCATGCATGGTATCTCATCTTCCTCCATATCTTTGCTTTGGAATGGTAGTAGGACTGAGAGCTTCACTCCTAAAAGGGGTTTACGACAAGGTGACCCTCTATCTCCCTATCTCTTTGTGTTATGCATGGAGAGGCTTGGAGGCATGATTACCAATGAAGTGAATGCTAATAGATGGATGCCTATTCAACTTTCTCGGAATGGCCCTAGTTTTTCTCATTTATTTTTTGCAGATGATGTGCTTCTTTTTGGGAAAGCGAAAGTCTCTCAGGCTCGCCAAATCAGCAAGGTGTTGGAGAATTTTTGTGCTTTCTCAGGATTAAAAGTCAGTCTCGAGAAATCAGTTATTTTTGCTTCTGCAGGTGTTACTAATGCAAAAAAGAATAAGATTGCTGGTATCACCAATATGAGATTCACCTCTAACTTGGGAAAATATCTCGGCTTCAAACTTTTTCAAGGGCGTATAACTAGACAAGACTTTGTGGATGTGGTTGATCGTGTGGAGTCCAAGATGGCTTCTTGGAAAGGGAGGCTCCTCAATAAGGCTGGTCGTTTAGTTCTTGCAACTGCGGTTATTAACTCTATACCTTCGTATGGGATGCAAATCCAGTGGTATCCTCAATCTATTTGTGATTATCTTGACAAAGTTGCGTGTAGATTTGTTTGGAAAGGATCCGAGAACAAAGGTATTCATTTGGTTAGTTGGGATAAAATGACCCGCCACAAGAAATTAGGTGGCCTTGGTGTTCGCATTGCTAGATTCCAGAATGTTGCTCTCCTTGGCAAGTTGGTGTGGGATATTCTTAACTCTGAAGATAAATTATGGGTCAGGATGTTTAAAGATATTTACTTGGGGGAAAATTTGGTCTTAAATGTTACTAGTCGAAAGGGGTCTCCTACTTAGAACTCTATTGTCAAAGCTATTGAGCTCCTTAAAGATGGGTTTCAATTCAAATTGGGGGATGGTAACTCTAGTTTTTGGTATAGCCCTTGGCTAGATAAGGAACCTCTTTGTACTCATGTGCCTTACGTTCACTACCATGATATGAACTGGAGTATCAAGGATCTTGTTGATGGGAATGATTGGAAACTTTCTCGCCTATATTCTATACTTCCCACCAACATTATTAATAAGAGTAATTTGGCTCCTCATTTTCTTGTGCATGACGTTCCTGATGTATGGGTGTGGACCAATTGCACATCTGACATATACTCCGTTCGAGAAGGCTACCAGTGGTTAATGGGAGCGCAGACTTCATTGCTTGGGGAAGAAAGTTGGAATTGGATTTGGCGCCTTTGTGTTCCTTCAAATATTCAATTCTTCTTATGGAAATTGTGCCACGACTCTGTTCCCTTCAGGTCTGTTTTATTGTCTCGTAATCTTATCTCTTCTAACATATGCCCTATTTGTAATCAAGGTGGTGAAGATTGAAGGTGAGAAAAAACACAAGAAGGGGGGTTGAATTGTGTTTTAGAAAAATTCTTCGTTTCTCCTAAAAAACTGAACACACTGATCAGAAGCTAAGCGAGACAGCTTCTGAAGTGATAATCAGAATCTAAATGCAGCGGAATAAAACAGAGAGAGAGAAGAAGAACGACACAAAGCAATTATACTGGTTCCTTCCACAATCCGGAAGTAGTCCAGTCCCCCTTGCACTTCCAAGGAGATTTCACTATGAGTAATATCTGATTACAAATGCTCAAGCACACAAGCAAGAGACTTCCAATGCTCAAGCACACAAGCAAGAGACTTCCTTTGCTCAAGAACACAATCAAGAGACTTCCTGCTCAAGCACAACTGCAAGAGACTTCCTAACTAAACAAAATTACACAGAAAATTGTTTAAGGTTGAACACTTGATATACAATCAGAGGTGCTCACAATACAAATCAGATACAGACTCAATGGACTTAAGAATTTCTAAGATATGACTTTGAGACACAGAAATTCTAAGTGAATGCAGAACAATTTCAGCAGAGGTTTGGTACTTGTGAAAATCTTGTGAGTCTTTCGTTCAGCGTTCTTGCATTACCAATTCTCTAGGTCTTCACTCCTTTATATAGAGGTGTGAGAGAGACGTTGTGAAATTGCCAGCACACCAAAGAGTCGTTGTTGAAGCTTGATCTTTCACCAATAATCTTTTGCCTGATTTGGCTGTTGTCCTATGAAGAACAAATTTGAAATCCATTCCTTATCCAAAGGAACATCTATGCAGGCGAAACCGTATTCTGGAGCTGTTTTCTTGTCCTGTAGCGCGGACACAAAACAGAGTAGTGGAGAACGTGGTTGTACAATTCGTACAAAGTACAATGTCAACGCTTTCGTTCAAATTGCAAACACACGCCTTCAAACACCTTTGAAATGACCGTTGCAAACTCCACTAATCCTTTGTTTGTGTTTTCGAATCCAATAGACAGCTTTTGCATTGATAATTTTTCAATTCTTGATTCTTTGCAAATCCAGTTGATATTCAGCTTCTGGTGAAATGGCTTCTGATGATGCAGCTTCTGATGATGCAGCTTCTGATGATATGACTTCTGCAGCTTCTGATGACGCAGCTTCTGATGATGTGGCTTCTGGACCTCTTGTCTTCAGAAGCACTATTCTTCAGGAGCAGCCTACTTCAGGAGCGCTATTTCTTCAGGAGCAGCTTGACTTCAGGAGCGCTTTTTCTCTTCAGTAGCAAGTTGCCTTCAGGAGCGTCCAAGCTTCAAATTTTTGTTGTTTCCATAGCTCTTTATTTGCTCATTCAGAACCAATGATGATGTAACTTTATAATTATGGTCCTGTACACTTGAACAAATATTAGCTAGTCCAATTTACAATTTTTAATACCTTGTTATCATCAAAACCCTTTAAGGTTCATTGTTAAACACATTTTGTTCCAACAATCTCCCCCTTTTTGATGATGACAAACAAAAGTATTTAAAATTGATCAATTGTTGTTAATCTAATTAACAAGTTGACTTTGGGGTTCTGAGGTTTGTAAGCTCAGACTCCCCCTGAGTCTGATAGTCTTTAAGGTGAGGTTTGTAAGCTCCCCCTAAGTTCTATCCAGGTTAATTAAATTCATTTTTCGCGCAATAATATTATCAGAGCTTAAAAACAAAATTGAATCATTGAAAGAATTAACTTATAGATAAGAAGAATGGTTCAATTAATTTTACTTGAATTTTGATACTCCTTCGTTCGTTCATAGCTTATACCAATAAGGTAAAAAAAAATGATAGAAGGTTTTCAAAAATTTCAAATGCCATTAATGGGGCTCAGAGCCTTTAAATACTTGTCACATATACTCCCCCTTTTGTCATTATCAAAAAAAATTTAAGCATAAAAGACAAAAAGATATGAGAAAAACTCAAACAGGAGAGAGTATAAAAGAAAGTGAACTAAATAAATCAGAGCAAAATATATGAACATGTATATCAATTGTCAGAAGCAGCTAAACAGTCAGAATCAGTAAGCATTCAGAAGCAAGAGAAATAAGACAAGATGGTTTCAGAAGCAAGGACTAAGAAATTTTAAAACAGACAACAAACAAAGAAAAACACAAGGGTGTGCAACTAAGGGTTGGTTTGTTGTTGTTTCTTCATCTCTTCCATTTCTTCAATCTTCTTCTTCAACAGTTCTTCAAGTTGTTGTTGCCTCTGAAGAAGAGCTTGTTCCCTTTCTCTAGCTTCTTGCTGCTGCTGTGCCATCTGTTTCTTCAGAAGCTTACACAGCCTTGCTTCTCTGGTCAAGTAATCCGTTTCAAAGAAGAAAGGCTGGTTTGCCAGAAGCAGTGTAGAACTTCTTACTCTAAGACTCTGATTCACTTGCTCCATTAGCCTTCTGACTGAAGCTTGCTTGACTCTGATGCATTTGGCCTTGATTTCTTCAATAACCGCAGCTGCCCGGTTTTGAAGAGATGCCCAGGAGTCTTCATATGCACCTGTGAGATCAATTGTCCTTCTTTGATCCACCAGATTATGCATCTGACTCAAGATTGTGAGAAGCTCAGAATTAATATATCCAGATTCCAGGATGTTTGTGGGTGGATGATCAAGGGTTTCAAGATCATAATCACTGATTTCTAAATCTTGAGTGGGGTTAGGAATTGGAAAGGTAAGGTGTGTTTGTGTGTTTGAAGATGAAGGCTGGTCAGAATCAATGTGTGTGGTGGAGGTTGAGTCTTGAACATTGACTAGAGAGATGTCAACATCCATGGGAGTTGGTTCTGGAGAGTGTTCAGGTAAAGGTTGAAATTCAGTTTCAGTTGATGGTTGTTGTGGTGAAGTTGTTGTTTGATTGTTGAGTTGGGGGTCAATGATGGCTATTGGTGATTGTGGGGGTGTTGTGGGTTTTTGTGGTTCAGGTGTTTGTTGATGGGGGTTTTCTGAAACAACATTTTCAGAAGCAGCTGCTTCTGGAGTTGTTTCAGAGGCCTTTTCTGAAGTTTTGTCTATGGGTAATTCACCTGAGTAGTGGAGAGCAAGACTGTCTAAGACAGAAGTGTCTTCTTCTTGCTCAGTTGCTTGTGGTGAAAGGGGTGAAATGGGGGTAGAGGTGACTGGAATCTGACATACCTTGACTGAAGAGCCAGCTACAGAAGTGGTAGCACTAGGTGCTTTCAGAACCGCTTCTGAAGCTTTAACAGCCACTTCCTTGACTTCTTCAGACTTCTTCTTGAGAAATTTATCACAATTCTCCAGTCCTGAAGCCTTGAGCCTTTGACCCCTTTCCTGATTGTGCTTAGCTTCTTTCCTCTTTATCTCAGCTAGCATCTGAACAGCTTGCTCATCATCTTCTTTCTTCATATCAGAAGTCACTCTTTTCTCAGGAATAGAAGCAGCCCTTATTCTCTTCTTCTCCTGTAACTCTGATAACTTAAAAGCAGCAAATTCCTTAGCCATTCTGGCCTTGGCAGGAGTCAGCTCAACCATAGAGCTTTTTATATCAACAGGTGCCTTTTTCTTCTTCAGCTTGGGCTCAACTTCCTCCTTTTCTATTTCATCCAAAGCTTCATCCAGTTTTTCCTTGTGATAAACTGTTTCAGCTTTCCCCCTCTTTCTTTTGACATCCTTCTTTTGCTTGCCCTTATCAGTAATTGCTTCTGATGCAGTGGCACTCTTTACCTTCTTTACTTTAGCAGGAACAGCTTCCTCCTGAGTGCTTGCATCTTCTTCCATGACATACTCAGCTACTGATTGAACTAGGAAATCAGAGTCACTTTCCTTAAAGATGGGAGGAAAGTCCCTGATTATCTCAGTTTCAGCAGTTGTCATCTCTAACCACTTTTCATCTTTAGGGGCTTCTTTGATGAACTTCATAGAGCATAAGCTCCTGCTACTGATAGTCCTTTCAGCAGTAGAGACTTCGAAACATCTATCAGAAGCACTCCTTGTCCTTTTTAAGAACTCCAGCACCCTTCCTTGATAAAAGATTTCAGACAGCAATCTTCCATAGGGTACTTGTTTTCTTCCTCTGATAGTGCTTTCATTTATGGCCCAGCAGAGATGATCCATTACATATCTTGGGAAGTTTATCTTTTCCAGAATAGCCATGAAGTAAATTGCTAGCTTCTGTTGATTGTTGGGTTGGTCAGATCCTCCTGCTCTTTGAAAGAAGCAATCATTACTGAATTTCACCAACATCCTGTTGTGAATCTCCATTTCAGAAGGCTTTGCATCTTTCTTCCCACCCAAAAGAGTGTTGTAGTAACCTTGTAGCAGGACATCTTCCTTCCTGACTATTTCTTGGAATCTTCCCTCTGCATCCATCCTACAAGCTTTAGCTATAACGTCCTCAGTGATGGTTATAGGAATGCCCATCACTTCAGACCTTATTTCTAAGCTATCAAATGATGTAGGATTCATATCCATGACCATTTTCCCTTTCTTTGACCCAGCTTGTTTGCTTACGACTTTTGCAGGCTTTTCATTGTACACTTCAGCTTTTAACCAAAAGTCCTTGACCAAGTTCACATATGTTGGCCCATTTAGCATCTTGAAATACTCAGACAGCATCTGAGTCTCTATCAATCCTTCCATGTTTACTTCATACTTCTTGAGTGAAGCAAAATCCACCGGTGACTCTACTTGAACTATTAAGGATTCCCATGGAATATCCATAGTCTTCTCTTTGTAGATGGACCCAGATTCTGATACGCTTTGCTTGTTTGATGTAGATTCTGAAACTTTTGAGCTTGATGATGCCATTTGATGATTGACGAAGATTTGAAGAAGATGAAGATTTTAGGGTTCTAAGTTTGAGAGAATGCGCTTACTTCGCAAGAGGTTTGAGAGCAAATGTGTTTGTTGTGAGTGAGTAGTGTGTGAATTGACAAAGTGTTAGAAGTAAAACGATTGCAATTCAAAAGAGACAAACAAACATAACATTAATGACAAAATTGGGGGCGCGTGAAAAGTACTTTCAAAGCTATTAAATCATCATTGCCCTTTTAGTTATATACCAACACATACAGGCCACGTAAGAAGTTCACAGAGTAACTACCAAGTTAGTGGGCCAGAAGTTACTTTTTAAAAGGTAACTTCCAACGTTTCCACTAATTCAACTATTCAGAAGCAACAAATCCAGCTTCTGGACTTCAGATGCTGACGTCATCATCAGAAGCGAGTTTTCCTCAGAACCTCAATAAAGAGCTTCTGATGGACTACCGCTTCTGAACTAACTTCAGAACCTAAAATCCTATTCAGGAGCAAGCAAGCATTTAATCAGATACAAAGTGCATGTTCAAATTTTTCTTTATAAAATCAAATCTTTCAACAGTTAAAGGCTTAGTAAATATATCAGCCCATTGATTTTCAGTATCAATGAATTGTATATCTAAAATTCCTTTTTGAACATAATCTCTGATAAAATGGTGTTTGATTTCAATGTGCTTCGCTCTTGAATGCAAAATTGGATTTTTAGACAAACAAATAGCAGCAGTATTATCACAATAAATGGGAATACTGTTAGCAGTTATCTGATAATCTTCCAACTGATGTTTCATCCAAAGTAGTTGTGTACAACAACTTGCAGCTGAAATGTATTCTGCTTCTGCTGTAGACATAGCAATAGTTGTTTGTCTTTTGCTAGCCCAGGATATAAGATTATCACCCAGAAATTGACAATTGCCACTGGTTGACTTTCTTTCAGTCCTATCACCAGCATAATCAGCATCACAGAATCCAATTAGCTTATAATCTAAGGATTTCCTATAAAGGAGTCCAAGATTGGTCGTTCCTTTCAAATACCTGAAGATTCTCTTGACACCAGTCATATGAGATTCTCTAGGATCTGATTGGAATCTTGCACACAAGCATACACTGAATAAAATATCTGGCCTAGATGCAGTGAGGTATAACAAAGAACCAATCATACCTCTATACAGCTTCTGATCTACTTTAGCTCCTTCATCTTCTTTGCTTAAGGTGCACGTAGGGTGCATTGGAGTGTTCATCACTTTACAATCTTCAAGTTTGAACTTCTTCAGAAGCTCCTTTGTGTACTTTGATTGATGAACATAGACTCCATCTTTGCATTGATTGATTTGAATGCCCAGGAAGAACTTCAGCTCTCCCATCATGCTCATTTCAAATTCATCCTGCATTAACTCAGAAAATTCCTTGCAAAGAGATGCATTAGTAGAACCAAATATTATATCATCAACATATATTTGCACAACAAGAATATCTTTCCCAAGGGTCCTTCTGAAGAGTGTAGTGTCAACCTGTCCTCTCTTAAAGTTATTTTTGATTAAGAAATTACTCAGTCTATCATACCAAGCTCTGGGAGCTTGTTTCAAGCCATATAGTGATTTCTTCAATTTAAAAACATGGTCAGGATATTTAATATCCTCAAATCCAGGAGGTTGCTTAACATACACTTCTTCTTCTATGACACCATTGAGAAATGCACTCTTGACATCCATCTGATATAATATTATGCCATGATTAACTGCATAGGAAAGAAGTAACCTGATTGCTTCCAATCTTGCAACTGGAGCAAACGTTTCAGTGTAATCAATGCCTTCTTGTTGACTATACCCTTGTGCAACAAGTCTGGCTTTGTTTCTTGTTACTTCACCTTGCTCATTCAGCTTGTTTCTGAATACCCATTTTGTTCCAATAATGTTCTTGTGCTGAGGTTTGGGTACCAGATCCCACACATCATTTCTTTGAAATTGATTCAACTCTTCTTGCATAGCTAGGATCCATCCATCATCTGAAAGTGCTTCATCAACTGTTGTAGGTTCGATCATTGAGATTAGTCCAATCATTGACTCTTCTTGTCTGAAATGTGATCTTGTTCTTCTTGGACTATCTTTGTTTCCAATGATTAGCTCTTCAGGATGTGAAGACTTGTGTTTGAATGTGTTTCTGGGAGGATCTTCT
This sequence comes from Medicago sativa, assembly GCF_051527215.1. Lineage (NCBI taxonomy): Eukaryota > Viridiplantae > Streptophyta > Magnoliopsida > Fabales > Fabaceae > Medicago > Medicago sativa. Next base: position 79,464,057 of record NC_140755.1, on the reverse strand, counting down.
TGATGTGAGTCATCTTGTGCTTCATCAGAAGCAGCTTCATCTTGCGCTTCTGATGTGGGTTCAGCTTCTGGACTATCTTCAGACTCAGCTATCTGATCAGGTTCTGGAGTAGCTTCAGGAACCTGTATCTCTGCAGAACTTTCACCTTGCTTTGAAGTTTTATCTTCAAGCTCCTTGTCATCAAATTTAACGTGCATAGATTCTTCAACACAGAGTGTTTCTGAATTATACACTCTGTATGCCTTTGACCTTTCAGAGTAACCTAAAAAGATTCCTCTTTGGGCCTTGGCATCAAATTTCTTTAGGTAGAGCTTGTTGTTCAGAATGTAACATGTACATCCAAATTGATGAAAGTAAGAGATATTGGGTTTTCTTCCTTTAAAGAGTTCATATGCTGTTTTCTCCAAAATAGGTCTAATATAGATCCTGTTTTGAACATAGCATGCTGTATTCACTGCTTCTGCCCAAAAATGTTTTGGTAAATTGTTTTCATGAATCATGGTTCTGGCCATTTCTTGTAAAGTTCTATTCTTTCTCTCTACAACCCCATTTTGTTGTGGTGTTCTAGGAGAAGAGAATTCATGGAAAATTCCATGTTTTTCACAAAAAGCTTCAAATGGCTCATTTTCAAATTCTCCACCATGATCACTTCTGATTTTCAAAATTTTTGATTCTTTTTCAGATTGAATTTGAGTGCAGAAGCTACTGAATACATCACACGCAACATCTTTACTCTTTATGAATTTCACCCAAGTCCATCTGCTGTAATCATCAACAATGACTAATCCATATCTACTTCCATATAAGGATGCAGTACTCACTGGTCCAAATAAATCAATATGGAGTAATTCTAAAGGTCTTGAGGTTGAAACAATGTCTTTGGTTTTAAAAGATGATTTCACAATTTTCCCTCTCTGACATGCACCACAGAGTGCATCTGAATGATAGTCAATGTCTGGTAGCCCTTTCACAAGTTGTAACTTACTAAGCTTAGAGATTAACCTCCAGTTAGCATGTCCCAACCTTCTGTGCCACATCCATTTCTTATCATTCACTGATAGTAGGCAAATCACCTTCTGATCAGCCAGTTCAGAAAAATTGATTTTATAGACATTGTCAACTCTCTTTCCCTTGAACACAATGGATTTGTCTTCCTTGTTGATTACTGTACAGTTGGGTTTTTCAAAAAGCACATCATAACCATTATCACAAAATTGACTAATGCTCAAAAGGTTATGTTCAAGACCATCTACCAACCATACATTATTAATTGAGGTAGAGAAATTACCAATAGTTCCTGTACCTATGATCTTGCCTGACTGGTTGCCTCCAAATTTCACATTTCCTCCCTCTTTCATTGTTAGGCTGAGGAACATGGACTTGTCTCCTGTCATGTGTCTTGAGCAACCGCTGTCTAGGTACCATGATCTTTGCTTTGGCACTGCTCTTAGACATACCTGCATCATTGACATTTTTAGATTTAGGTACCCATTGTTCTATGGGTCCTGGAAGGTTAGTACTTAAGGCTTTACTCTTCACTTCTTGTACCTTGTGCTGTGAGTTGGGTTGCTTCTGATTAACCATCACCTTAGGTTTTGGTACTTCAGAAGCAGTAACTGTCTTCTTCTGAAACTTAGACTTCAGAACCCCAGATTTTGGTTTCACCAGACTCTGAGGAATAGGTTCTGATCTTTTCAGGATCCTAACCTTTGAAGTCTTGGAATCAGATTTGATCATAGCCTTTGACTTAGAGTTCTTTGGCTTTGAAGTAATCTTAGCCTTAGAACTAGAAGCTTCAGGTTCTGATTGAACAACAGTTTCCAATTCAGCCCCTTCTGGTACAAAGAATGTTTTCAGACCTTCCTTGATGCATTCACAACAAGACTTTAGATTGGTTTTATCAAGTTTCACTTCTGGAAAACCAATTCCTCTGCCATTGTTCTTGTAAATGCTATAAATCATAGAAGCTACTCTGCTTCTGTCAATGCCAGATATAATGAAATCTTCAAGAGCAATTTCATGATTACTTAAAGGTTTTTCATTACACTTTTCTTGTAGCTTCTGACATAAGAACCTGAGCTGATCTTCATATGTTTTACACATGAAATCAAAGCCCCTAAGTCCTTGTTCAGAAGCTTTCAGATCCAATAGAGTTGATTTTTGCTGTTGTACCAAATCAGCATATTTTTCTTTTAAATCCTTCAACTCATTGGTTCTTACTTCAAAATGTGTAAGAAGTTCTTTAAGTGACTCAACAAGTTCATCTCTGGGAATTTTGGAATATACCTCGTTTTCATCTTCTGAGTCTGAATCTGATCCAGCTTCTGAAGTTGCTGTTGCTACCAACCCAACAGCTACCTTTGCATCTTCATCAGCTTCCTCTTTATCAGATCCAGATTCACTACCCAAATCATCCCAGGTTGCCATTAAACTCTACTTAATCTGCTTCTTGAGTTTGCTTGGTTTGAATGTAGACCTCTTTGACTTGTCCTTTGACTTTTCTCTTTGAAGATCAGGGCATTCAGCAATGAAGTGTCCAGGCTTCTTACAGTTGAAGCATCCCTTCTGATCTTCTTTCTTTGAGCTTCTGGAGTTACCCCTTCTGGAGAGAAACTTTCTGTTCTTCTTGGCCAGATATTGAAGTCTGTTTGAGAGCATGGCCATTTCAACAGCATCTGGTTCAGAACCTGAACTTGACTGTTCTTCCTCTTCAGATTCAACCACTTTGAGAGCTTTTGATGACTTGCCTTTGGATGGAAGAGCTATTGATTTACTCTTCTTAGTAGACTCATGTTCATTAAGACTTAACTCATGAACTTTGAGAGAACTAACAAGATCTTCGACACTTAAAGTGTTTAAATCTTTAGCTTCCTCAATGGCAGTCACCTTTGGTCTCCATCTAGCAGGTAAGCTTCTGAGTATCTTGCTTACATGATCAGAAGCAACATAGCTCTTCTTTAGAATCTGTAGCCCAGAAACTAAAGTTTGAAACCTTGAGTACATCTCCTCAATAGTTTCATCATCCTTCATCTTGAATAACTCATACTGATGTACAAGCAGGAGAGCCTTTGCTTCTTTGACCTTCTTGCTCCCTTCATAATTTGAACAGAGAGAGGCAAACATAGCTTTAGCAGTGGATTTGTCACTCATCTTCATGTATTCTGCTTTGGGTATGGCCGTGACAAGAGCTCCTCTGATAATATGATGCTTCTTGTAGAGTTTCCTCAGTTCTGGAGTATGTTTCTTTCTATCCACAGCAGCTCCTTCTTCATCAAGGACTAAACCACCAACGCCGTCTTCCAGAATATCCCACAATTCTTCATCTAGGCTCATGATGTAACTGTAAAAATTGGTCTTCCACCAAGAGAACTCTTCAGCATCTCCATTGAACTTTGGAACTTTTCCAACACTGGTTTTCTTACTATCACTATAATCATGTGAGACATTTTTATAGCTAGTATCACCATCAGGAGGAGGAGTAGTCATGTTTTTCTCAGATCTTTGACTGTTGCACGGTTAAGTGATACACAACAGACCAAGGCTCTAGATACCAATTGAAGGTGAGAAAAAACACAAGAAGGGGGGTTGAATTGTGTTTTAGAAAAATTCTTCGTTTCTCCTAAAAAACTGAACACACTGATCAGAAGCTAAGCGAGACAGCTTCTGAAGTGATAATCAGAATCTAAATGCAGCGGAATAAAACAGAGAGAGAGAAGAAGAACGACACAAAGCAATTATACTGGTTCCTTCCACAATCCGGAAGTAGTCCAGTCCCCCTTGCACTTCCAAGGAGATTTCACTATGAGTAATATCTGATTACAAATGCTCAAGCACACAAGCAAGAGACTTCCAATGCTCAAGCACACAAGCAAGAGACTTCCTTTGCTCAAGAACACAATCAAGAGACTTCCTGCTCAAGCACAACTGCAAGAGACTTCCTAACTAAACAAAATTACACAGAAAATTGTTTAAGGTTGAACACTTGATATACAATCAGAGGTGCTCACAATACAAATCAGATACAGACTCAATGGACTTAAGAATTTCTAAGATATGACTTTGAGACACAGAAATTCTAAGTGAATGCAGAACAATTTCAGCAGAGGTTTGGTACTTGTGAAAATCTTGTGAGTCTTTCGTTCAGCGTTCTTGCATTACCAATTCTCTAGGTCTTCACTCCTTTATATAGAGGTGTGAGAGAGACGTTGTGAAATTGCCAGCACACCAAAGAGTCGTTGTTGAAGCTTGATCTTTCACCAATAATCTTTTGCCTGATTTGGCTGTTGTCCTATGAAGAACAAATTTGAAATCCATTCCTTATCCAAAGGAACATCTATGCAGGCGAAACCGTATTCTGGAGCTGTTTTCTTGTCCTGTAGCGCGGACACAAAACAGAGTAGTGGAGAACGTGGTTGTACAATTCGTACAAAGTACAATGTCAACGCTTTCGTTCAAATTGCAAACACACGCCTTCAAACACCTTTGAAATGACCGTTGCAAACTCCACTAATCCTTTGTTTGTGTTTTCGAATCCAATAGACAGCTTTTGCATTGATAATTTTTCAATTCTTGATTCTTTGCAAATCCAGTTGATATTCAGCTTCTGGTGAAATGGCTTCTGATGATGCAGCTTCTGATGATGCAGCTTCTGATGATATGACTTCTGCAGCTTCTGATGACGCAGCTTCTGATGATGTGGCTTCTGGACCTCTTGTCTTCAGAAGCACTATTCTTCAGGAGCAGCCTACTTCAGGAGCGCTATTTCTTCAGGAGCAGCTTGACTTCAGGAGCGCTTTTTCTCTTCAGTAGCAAGTTGCCTTCAGGAGCGTCCAAGCTTCAAATTTTTGTTGTTTCCATAGCTCTTTATTTGCTCATTCAGAACCAATGATGATGTAACTTTATAATTATGGTCCTGTACACTTGAACAAATATTAGCTAGTCCAATTTACAATTTTTAAGACCTTGTTATCATCAAAACCCTTTAAGGTTCATTGTTAAACACATTTTGTTCCAACAAAGATATGTTTCATGCTTTGTTTTCCTGCCCTCGTGCCAAGGACGTGTGGTCCTTTTGTCTCCACAAGTCGGTCACTCCTCCACATCGAGATAATTTGCGTACTTGGATGAAAGAATTTATTTCAAATATTGGCCCAGTTGGTCCCATTATCATGTGGAAGATTTGGTGTTCTCGCAACAAATGTATCTTTGAGGATATTAAGCATTCTGTCCAAGAAATTGGCGCTCAAGTGTTATCATCTCTGCATCATATCTTGAAAGCTTTTGCTCATCCTACCCCTCATAGTGTTCAGCAGCCTGCACGTATTGTTAGTTGGCAACGACCTAGTATGGATTCAGTAGCTCTTAATGTTGATGGCAGTGTGTTCCTTGATTCCAACTTGGGAGGTTTTGGTGGTCTTATTCGTGATCATACAGGTTCCTTTTTGCATGGTTTCTTTGGAAAAATTAGTAGACCTTGCATCCTCCATGCTGAGATTTTGGGTTTATACCATGGTTTGAAGTTGTGTTGGGATACTGGATTTAAGCATGTGGTGTGTCTCTCTGATTCAACTATTGTTGTTGACCTCATCCAAAAGGATTTGAATGTTCATCACAAATATGGAAATTTAGTCATGGCTATTAAACACCTTCTTCGTAGAGATTGGGTGGTTAGTTTACGACATACTTTGCGTGAGGGTAACGCTGCAGCTGATTTTTTAGCTAAAAAGGGTGCTCTTAGTGGTAGTAGCTTTGTTATTTTGAATGAAGCCCCTCCTGATATGACCTCTATCCTCTTAGCAGATGCCAGGGGTGTTGAGTTTGTTCGACCCTAGTATGGGTCCTTTTTAGTTTTTTTTTTTTCTTCCCTTTTGTTACCAAAAAAAATAACGAGCGTTTTGTTTTATATGTCAAATAGCTCAACAGGTATAGTAGCAGGTAAGCATTTAAGAATAGAATTAACAAGGGAACGAACATGGATGTACAAATGAGCAAGTGTTTAAGAGAGGCTGTAAAAGCAACAGTCTCTACGATCCATCAATACAAATGCCAGGTAACGTCTTCTTGAATGAGGCGGAAGCTTGCACCCAAAGAATGAGGCGGAAGTTATTTCATTTTATAAAATATCGCAAGAAGAAAAAGACACGCAATTAATACTTTCGTTTGTGGGTGATATAACAAACGTTTTTGTAGTTATAATAATACTTTCGTTTAATATAGTTATCACAAGTTCAACACTTCAAACCCTAATCTTCTCACCTCACAAGAGAGCTTGTGAAACAAATGGAGAATAAAACCATATCCACCAAGAGTGTCCATTGTTTGGTGTTGCCATTTCCATCACATGGTCACATTAATCCAATGCTAGAATTCTCCAAGCTTTTACAACACCAAGGACTCAAAATAACACTTGTCACCACCCTTTCCAACTACAACAACATACCTAAATTTACACCTAATTCCAATATTACAATTGAGACCATTTCTGATGGATTTGACAAAGGTGGAGTTTCTGAAACAAAGGATTATAAAGTTTATTTGAATAAATTTTGGCAAGTTGGTCCACAATCTCTTGCTGATCTTATTAACAAACTTAACGCTAGATCAAACGACCATGTTGATTGTCTTATTTATGATTCATTCATGCCTTGGTGCTTAGATGTTGCAAAGAAATTTGGAATTGTTGGTGTTTCTTTTCTAACTCAAAATCTTGCAATGAATAGTATATACTTTCATGTTCATTTGGGAAAGTTGAAACCTCCCTTTGCTGAGCAAGAGATTACGATCTTCCTGCACTTCCTCAACTACAACACAAGGACATGCCTTCTTTCTACTTTACCTATGAACAAGATCCAACTTATCTTGATTTAGTAGTGGCCCAGTTCTCTAATATTCACAAAGCTGATTGGATCCTTTGCAATTCCTTCTTTGAGCTGGAGAAAGATGTAAGTAAAAAGTTGAGATAATTTCAAAATATATTTGATTTTCATGTTAAAATTTGGTTCTTGTCCCTTGTGCTTCCTCTTTTTTCATCTTTTTAATATATTTTCAGATCACCGTTGTTGTCGTCTTGGTTGAGAGTGTCAACTTAGTAGAGATCACGAAGTATCAACCTAGTTGAGATAGTCATCTTCCATTTTGTTGATTCGTCTCAGTTGATTTTAAAAAATATATATCATTTGTTTAAATCTCCTACAAATTTATACAAAACTTTGCCCGAGGTTTTAATCGGTAGTTGAGTTGTGATTTTTTTTACCAAGTAGCTATGATATATATGATTTTTTAATCGCATAGAATTGCAGTCAAATGTAGTGGACTCAAACATGTGGAATCTAAAAATAATATTTTAACATACAAGTTTGACAACAGTTATGATGGTTAATATATTTCAAATATGTAATTAATTAATTATATTGAGTGGATGATTAATGAATAAACAAGGTATTTCAACTCATTAACCATCAATTCTGTTATAATACACCATAATTTTGTACTGTTTTGACCATTATCGATTTCAAACACACACACACATATATATGTATCGTGTATTTAATCATGCACACAAACATTGTAGTTAATCACATGTAAAATCGTGGTTAATTGTATGCAAATAAATTGTTATTTTTAATGATCATCTACTCAAAGTAATTTACCATATATTTAAATTGTTTGTAAAAATTTGTGTCCAAAAATAGCATAACTAAAGACACCGTAAGCATACCACTTTTGTGTTGCTTTTGTAAATGTTAGTCATTAATGACTATAAATGCTTTGTAGGTGGCTGATTGGACAGTGAAGATTTGGTCCAACTTTAGGACCGTAGGGCCTTGCCTACCGTATACATTTTTAGATAAGCGAGTTAAAGATGATGAAGATTATGTTATTGCACAATTAAAAAGTGATGAGAGTATAGAATGGCTAAATAATAAGCCAAAAAGGTCTGTTGTTTATGTTTCATTTGGGAGTATGGCATCACTCAATGAGGAACAAATAGAGGAAGTAGCACATTGTTTGAAAGATTGTGGAAGTTACTTTTTATGGGGAGTGAAAACCTCTGAAGAGATTAAGCTCCCAAAAAACTTTGAAAAGAAATCAGAGAATGGCTTAGTTGTTGTTAGCGCAGCAAGCTTGTTGAACAAGCAATCAGAAAACCAGAAGCAGTTTTCTATCAGAAGCAGTTTCTATCTGAAGCAGTAACCAGAAGCAGTTTCTGGTTATGGGGTATTTGAGAGAAATTAAGAGAAGAGAAAGAGTATGAATTGATGAAAGTAAAGTTGTTTATTGAATGATGTCAAATATGTACAATGAGTTGTAGCTTATATACACAACTAGTTAGGTAGCTTAAAGCATAAGCAATGTAACAAACCCTAACCTCTTATTGGCTACACTCTAACAAACTTGTAACAAATTTTAAAACAAACTGTGAATAATCATTTAAACATGATTACCACTAAACTAAACTTGAATTAGTAACAAAACTAACATCCTCCCTTAATTCAAGTTTCCACTTCCTTCATTCCAATCAAGCTTCTGAGCTTGATGAACCTGTCAACCTTCAAGGCTTTAGTGAATATGTCTGCAAGCTGCAGCTCAGTAGAGCAGTGAACAATCTGCAGTGCTCCTTTGTTTACTTGCTCCCTTAGAAAATGAAACTTAGCCTCTATATGCTTGCTTCTCCCATGCAGAACTGGGTTTCTTGCCAAGCTTATAGCAGATTTGTTGTCTATGAACAATGCTATAGGTCTGCTAACCTCTATCTCCATTTCCTTGTGTACATTCTCCAGCCAGACTGCCTGACATGCTGCCATACATCCTGCAATGTACTCAGATTCACAGGTTGACAATGCTACAATTGGCTGCTTCTTAGCACACCATGAAATTGGAGCATTTAAGAACTTGAATAGGTACCCTGAAGTGCTCTTTCTATCCTGTTTGTCTCCACACCAGTCAGCATCAGAATATGCTATCAGTTCCATAGAACTATCATTCAAGCCTTTTGGAAATAGAATACCATACTGCAGTGTCCCTTTGATGTATCTCATCACCCTTTTGGCTGCTAGCAGGTGAGATACTCTTGGTTCACTCATGAATCTACTGATTATACCAACTGCATATGCAATATCAGGCCTACTATTGCATAGATACCTCAATGACCCTACAATTTGTTTGAACAATGTAGGATCCACCAGTTCTTCATCTTCATTCATCACAAGCTTTACATTTGTCTCAGCAGGTGATGATGATGGATTGCAGTCACTCATATTGAACCTTTTCAATATGTCAGATGCATATTTCCTTTGATGCATCACCAGACCCTCTGCATCTTCAGTAAATTCCATGCCTAAAAAGTATGTCAATCTTCCTAAATCTGACATTTCAAACTCATTCATCATCTGAGTTTTGAATGCTTCTATTTCAGCTTCATCACTACCAGTCACTATCAGGTCATCAACATATAGACAGATAAGAAGTTGATTACCTTCATTTCCTTTCTTCACATAAACACCATATTCAGACTTGCATTTGACAAATTCTTGCTGCACAAGAAAACTGTCAATTCTCTTGTTCCTAGCTCTTGGTGCCTGTTTCAAACCATAGAGGGCTTTGTGTAATCTGTACACCATATTCTCCTTCCCTTTGATTTTGAAACCTGGTGGTTGTGTCACATATACTTCTTCATCTAAAGGACCATTTAGAAAGGCAGATTTTACATCCAGATGATGCATTGGCCAGTTTCTGCCACAAGCTATAGCCGCTATCAATCTCACAGTCTCCAGCCTTGCTACTGGAGCATATACTTCAAAGTAATCCATACCAGCCTTTTGCATGAATCCTCTAGCCACTAGTCTTGCTTTGTGCTTGGCTACTTCACCATTTGGTTTCAATTTCAACTTGAAAACCCACTTCACATCTATTGGTTTCTTGTTTGCAGGCAGTTCTGTGAGTTCCCATGTGTTGTTTCTGTTGATTGAATTCAACTCTTCAATCATTGCACCTTTCCACACACTCTCATTCAGTGCCTCTTCATGATTGATTGGTTCAGCATCTGCTAATAGTGCAAAGTGCACAAATTCCCCATCTTCATTAACTAAATTATCTGGAGTGACTTCATGTCCAGCTAATCTAGTTGAAGCAAATCTCTGTCTAGTTGAAGTTCTGATGACTGGATTTTCTTCAGCTTGCACTTCAGGTTGAACTTCAGTATCAAGTTGAACTTGTTCAGCTTGATCATCTTCTACAATTGCAGTGGGAATTGTATGACTGGAACTCTTCTCTTTCCTATTCCAATCCCATGCTTCATTTTCACAGATTTTAACATCTCTACTAATCACTATTGAATGATTTAGAGGATGATATAATCTGTAAGCACCTGTTTCATGATAACCAACCAATATCATAGGCTCACTCTTGTCTCCCAGCTTTCTTCTCTTTGCATCAGGGATATGCATATAACATAGTGAACCAAACACTCTTAAGTGTTTTGCTGACTGCTTGCGACCAGTCCAAATCTCTTCAGGAATCTGATCAAGTCTCTTAGTGGGGCATCTGTTCAAGATGTAGGCTGCAGTTCTTACTGCTTCTCCCCAGAAAGTGTTAGGCATCTTCTTCAGCTTGAGCATGCTTCTGGTCATGTCAAGCAGACTTCTATTCCTTCTCTCAGCCAAACCATTATGTTGTGGAGTGTATGGAGCAGTGACTTCATGCACAATACCATTGTCTTCACAAAACTTCTCAAACACCTTTGAGGTATACTCTCCACCACCATCAGTTCTTAAAATCTTAATAGACTTTCCACTTTGCTTTTCTACCAAGATTTTAAACTTCTGAAACATTTCAAATGCTTCACTTTTGGCCTTGATCAGATATAACCAGATTTTTCTGCTGAACTCATCAACAAAACTAATAAAGTATTTGTTGCTCCCTAATGAAGGAACCTCTAAAGGACCACAAACATCTGAATACACAACATTAAGTGGTTCCTTTGATCTACTAGCCATACTAGAACTGAATGCATTTCTAGGTTGCTTTCCCAATAAGCAAGTACCACAGACAGTGTTTGGTATTTCAATTTTAGGTACACCAAGTATCATTTCTTTATCAACCAAATGATTAAGACCTCTAAAATTGAGATGACCATACCTATAATGCCAGAGCCAGCTATCTTCATCTTTCACTATAGCTGATAAGCAATTCAGTTCCACAGCTTTCATATTGGTCTGAAAAGTTCTATTCTTTGCAAGAGGAGTTTTCAACACTAACCTTTGATCTTTATTAAACAGTTTGAAGGTGTTGTCCTTCATAACCACTGAGTATCCTTTCTGAATGAATTGACCCACACTCAGTAAATTGCACTGCATTCCAGGAACATAGAGAACTTCTTTAATTATTGCCCTTTTTCCATTCTTCCCTTCAATAGCAATATTCCCCATTCCTTTTGCAACTAAGACTCTATGATCTGCAAGCTTCACTTTTGTATTCCTTCCAGGATCCACTTGCCTTAACCATGTCTTGTTACCAGTCATGTGATTAGAACACCCAGTATCTAAGAACCAACTTTCTGAATTGCAGCTCTCATTACTGGTTGTTGTAACCATCATGAGTAATGACTCTGAATCTGAATCATCTTGTGCAATTTTTGCTTCCTCTTCATCATTCTTTGATTGCTTTCCTTTACCAGACCAACACTCTGAAGCATAGTGCCCAAATTTCTCACATTTGAAACATTGAATCTTCTTCTTATCAGTTTTCTTCTTCTGATTAGAATTTCCTTCCTTTGAAGATTCACCCTTTTCAGATCCATTGTTCTTGCCTTTAGATCCATTTCCTCCCTTAGAGTTTTTCCTCCCTTTCTTGGAATTCTTTCTATCATTTTCATCCTTCTTGACAGTTTGAACTTGCAAGGCTTGTTGAATTGATCTTTCACTGCTCCTTTCTGAAACCATCAATTCATGAGCTTCTAAAGAACTCTGCAACTCCTCAATCTTCAATGTCTTGACATCTTTTGATTCCTGAATTGCTACCACAATGAAATCAAATCTTGGAGATAGAATCCTCATGATTTTTTCAACAATCTGTTGATCTGTCATTGCTTCCCCACAAGCCTTCATCTGATTCACAAGATTGATAAGTTTGGAGATGTATTCAGCAATTTTCTGATCATCTTCCATCTGCATCAACTCAAACTTCCTTCTTAGTGATTGAAGTTTAATCATCTTCACCTTATCATCACCTTCATGGTACTTTGAAAGAATATCCCAGGCTTCCTTGGAACTAACCGTCTTTGAGATTCTTTCAAAGTTGGCTTCATCAAGACTTTGTTGAATCAAGAACAGAGCCTTGCAATCTTTCTTCTTCAGATCTCTGTGTGCGTTCCTTTGCACTTCTGTCGCATTCGCTGCTAAATCAGCTACACCATTCTGCACAATTTCAAGCAAATCTTGTGCACCAAACAGGTTCTTCATCACTGCACTCCATCGTTCCCAATTACGTGCTTCAAGAATTGGAAGATGCGTATTGAAACTGCTGCTACCGGTCATGGTGATTCCTTCAGCGTTTCTTTCTGCAATTGCGTGATTGAAGATCTTGTTTAACCCCTTTTATCGAAACCACAGGCTCTATATGCCAATTTGTTAGCGCAGCAAGCTTGTTGAACAAGCAATCAGAAAACCAGAAGCAGTTTCTATCAGAAGCAGTAACCAAAAGCAGTTTCTGGTTATGGGGTATTTGAGAGAAATTAAGAGAAGAGAAAGAGTATGAATTGATGAAAGTAAAGTTGTTTATTGAATGATGTCAAATATGTACAATGAGTTGTAGCTTATATACACAACTAGTTAGGTAGCTTAAAGCATAAGCAATGTAACAAACCCTAACCTCTTATTGGCTACACTCTAACAAACTTGTAACAAATTTTAAAACAAACTGTGAATAATCATTTAAACATGATTACCACTAAACTAAACTTGAATTAGTAACAAAACTAACAGTTGTGACATGGTGCCCCCAGTTAGAGGTTCTAGCTCATGAAGCAATAGGGTGTTTTGTAACACATTGTGGTTGGAATTCCACATCGGAAGCTTTGAGTATAGGAGTCCCAATTGTTGCAATGCCACTTTACTCAGACCAAGGCATTGATGCAAAGTTTGTTGTAGATGTTTGGAAAGTGGGAATTAGACCTTTAGTTGATGAGAAACAAAAAGATACATTGAAGGATTGTATATGTGAAATAATGGATATGAGTGAGAAAGACAAAGAGATTATGAATAATGTCATGCAATGGAAGACTTTGGTTACAAGAGCTCAGGGTGAAGATGGAAGTTGTTATAAAAACATGATGGAATTTGTAAATAGCTTGTTCCAAGTTCCAACCACAAATTAATTCATGATAAGCTGGACATTTCTTATTTATACTAGTTAATAAGTCACCATGTTTCAGTATTTTGTAATGATTTTTAAAAATAAAAATAACTCGTTTAAATTTTTTATGAAATGGTTACTTTAAATTAAATAACAATATTTTTCTGGGTACATCTTGCAACATCATAGATATGGTCGTTGACATTCGATATATTGAGGTGCAGGTTTGAACCTGCAATGGTGAATAAACTCACATAATGTGAGTTAGAAAGTTACGGAGGGAGTATTTGGTGGAATAAACTCACATAATGGTGAATAAAATTAATATTTTTTAAAGGGGAATAAAATTTTAAACTAATGAATCTGCATTTTTTTTTAGGGTTACTAGTGCTTTTCACCCCTGTAATATAGGTCATTTCCGGTTTTCGTCCCTATAAAATTTTCGGTTTGATTTGCATTGTAAAACTTTTTTTTTCCGGAAAACACCCCTCCTCCATCCAAATCATCAAATGCGCATATGTGGAGCTGACTTTTTTTTTTTTATTTCTCATTGTCCACATCAGATTTTATTTTTTAAAATATCTGAAAATTAATTTTCAAAAATAAAAAAAATCCAAAAAATCAGAAAAATATTTAGATTTAAAAATCAACTTTTTTTTCAAATATTCAAAAATCAGAAAAAACAATAAGATTTTTTTCGAAATTTTTGGTTTTATTTTTCAAAATTCAAATATTAAAAAAATCAGAAAAAAATATTCGGTTGTTTTTCGAAATTAATTTTTTTAAATATTCTGGAGTTTAATTTTCAAAATAAAAAAGTTAAAATTAGAAAAAACAAATTCTAAATTTAAAAAAAAAAAGTCAGATTTTTTTCCGAAAAAAATATTTTTAAAATTTTTTCTAAAAAAAAAATTCTGGAAAATATTTTATTTTTAAAAATCTGGATACAATTTTTTAAAAAAATTAGAAAAAGTTCAGATTTTTTTTTCGATAATTTTATTCCAGATTTTCATAAAATCTTTTTTGAAATTAAAATTTTAGAAAAAAAATCATTTTTTTACGAAATTTTAGAAATTAAAAAGTTCATTTTTTAAACGAAAAATATAAAATTTGGAAAATATTTTTCGTAATAAAAAATATTCCGTAAATAAAAAATTTCCCGAACTTTTTTTTTCAGGAATTAATTTTCAAATTTTTAAATTATTTTTATTTCTAAATTAATATAAATGAATTTATAAAAAAAATAGGCACAAATGCCACGTGTACCCTTAAAAAAATAAAAAATAAAATTAATTATACAGTCAGGACGCCACATAAGCATATATGTGTAGTCAGCATGCCACACAGTGTACCACGTCAGCAAATATGCACAGTCATATGGGAGAGGGGTGTTTTCCGGAAGAAAAAAAAGTTTTACAATGATGCAAATGAAACCGAAAATTTTATAGGGGCAAAAATCGAAAATGACCTATATTACAGGGGTGAAAAGCACTATTAACCCTTTTTTTTATAAAGTGAATATGCAAAAAATTGAATTCACTAATGAGCTTATTTTCTTAAAAAAAAAAAAAACTAATGAACTGATTTGAAATTGACACATGGAATCAAATTGATACCTAGAATAATGAATATTTAAAGTAATTATAAACTTCTTTTCTAAATTGTTCGGAGTAATATTTAAAGTAAATTGTATTGTCAGTGATATTAAACATCTTATCCATCTTAAACTTCTCCATCGATGATTTGAAAATATTTTGCCATACCTTGCAGTCGCGGCTGGCTACTGCGCTAGTGTCCTCCTCTAATGCTGGTCACGAGTTATGAAAGTGATGTGGTGGTGGTTTTGTACGGTGAGAAGGTGGTAATTTGTTTTGGGAAGGCTGCTAATGTAGTTGCGGCAAGTGGTAAGAATTTTTTGGTATGAAATATTGTGTGGTGGCGGTAATGCAATGGTGGATTGTAGGTGGTGAGAGAGCGCCGTTGGCGGCGACAACGAAGATGGTGGTGAAAGGAGGCTGTTGGTGATGTTTTTGTGGTGGTTATTGGTGTCGTGGTGGTTTTGTGTTAACCTTCCGGATTCCTAGAGAAAAAGGATCCTAGTAACTCAAAAATTTGTTATAGAGGTAAGTAAAGTCTGATCAATAATTGTTTTAAGCAGGAATCAAACTCGGATTCTTTCGAACAATTCGTCATAAAGGTCTCATTAACCACTTAAGTTCAATCACTTGGTTAAGGATTCAATTAGTAAGTATTGACATTGTAAAAACATTTTACACATGCATTCAATTAAATCACTTTTATAAGTTAGTTCCTAAAATATTTTAAAAGTTAGTGATATGATATTAATTTCTACGTGCTTACATTGTAAAATATTTTTACACATCGAAATTAATGTCATATCACTATAAATTGAAAAGAATTGTTTCAAAAGAATTAAAACCACGACAATTTAATTATTAAATAAAATAAAAGGCACAATATATTTTTATAGTAATAGGAATAGGAAGATATGACTCGGAGTAGTGTTACAGATTACTCCATCCGATTACATTTATAAATAACTTTTGCTTTTTTTAATTCATTAAATAATTAATATATCTGAAATATAATATAATCCAAATACTCCCTCCGTCTCGTAATAATTGTCTCTTTACCCATTTTTCTTTTTCTCAAAATAATTGTCACTTTAGAATACCAATGCAACATTTATTATTTTTTTCCATTATTATACTCTTATTTATTGAATTTCATCCAACTTAACTACTCCACCACTAACTACAATTAATAAGGGTGTTTTAGTAAATGATACTAATTTTACCATCAAAATCAACAAAACTAATCATTTCCTTAATAAGCGTGCATAAACCTTAAACGACTATTATTTAGAGACGGAGGGAGTACATCATTTATTTAATAATCTGAAAAAGCAAAGTTGTTTATAAATAAATATGACTAAAGGAAATACACTAGAACAAGTAGTGCACAGTTCAAACCACCAATAAAAATAGAGCGAGTAGTGCTGAGAGAGAAACCACAGTTTGTCAATAGTTACAGGGCACAGGTTTGCGATTAATGAAAGTTGTGCATGTTTTCTGTGTTTTTTTTGAGTTTTTGGTAAGAAAAAAAAGCCAAACTGCTGTTTTAGTTTTTTAGTTTTAAAAAAACAATTTTGAAATACAGTTTTATAAACTATCTTACCAAATAGGTTTTTTATTTTTCAATTTTTAGAAACTAAAAAACCATTTTTGAAAAGTAAATCAAACAAACCCTTGATCTACGCACATCAACTTGTCAACCAACCTATTATTTTTTGGTCAAGTATCCTAGTGGCTAGAGCTCACAAATCCATTTTGTTTAAGGTTTTGCTAACGAATATCACAAGAGCACTCTTTAAATATTATAAATTAAATAATTATTCTTTAAAAAAGTCAAAAAGTTGTTTTTTGAACAAACCAAAATGAGATTTAAATTACCACTTATGATTCATCTCGAAAAAGATGTGTAAAAGAGAATATCAAAAAATAATAGTTAAAATTTCAATACAATAAATACACTAATTTTTATAAAAAAAAAAAAACTTACCATTAAAAACCTTTAAAAAGTGTATTAGATCGTCGTTATCATTGTTCCCGTGAGCTTAACTCAGTTGGTAAGGACAATGCATAATATATGTGAGGTCCAGGTTCGAATCTCGACCACAAAAAAAAATCGTCGTTATCATTTTTCTTTTGTTTATAGTTCATTTAGGAGAGATTAGTAATGGTCTTGCTTGCTTTTTTTGAAAGGGACTTAGGGTGTACTGTTTGCCACGAGACCCACGTTATATTTTTTAGGAAGCCACGCGGACCACGTTTTTTAATTAATTTTTAAATGCAAGTCACATTTTATTTTATTTTTTGACAAAGCAAGTCACATTTTATTGGTTGGTAGTTGGTACAAAATACAAATCATTCTTTTATCATGATTGAGATCCTCTCCATTTATATAAATAAATAGAGATTGCAATTATGAAAGAGATACACATAAAAAATAGGTGGTAGGTCCTATCATTAAATATGTTCCACCATATTTTTAAGATTTTCGGTGTCTTTATCTTTTCAAATTGAAGAAATGAAGAAAATTGAAGAAATCAAGAAAAGTTTAAATGGAGATAATCTTAACTCCTTTTATCAATTCAACTAATAAAAGAAAGTTATAGAAATCGTTGCAAAAGAAGTACTCGTGAAAATGCGAATTGAGATCCTCTCCATTTATTAAAATAAATGAAATTTGCTATTATGAAAGAGATTAGACACAAAAAAAATAGGTGATGGGTCATATTATTAAATGGGTTACATCATCATTAATTATTTTCAATATTTTATGTGTCTTTATCTCTAAATGGAAGAAATGAAGATAGGATTAAATGGAAGATTTTACATCCTATTTACTGATGTTAAAAAGGAGTCAAGATGCTCTCCATTTCATCCATTTGGAGAGATAAAGACACAAAAAAAATCTTAAAAAAAAGTATAAAGTAATTAATGATGGTGGGACCTATTTAATTAAAGATTTTATGAACTTTTAACCATGTTAACTAACAAAAAAACAAATAATTGCAACCGGATGTTCCAATGCATACATAATTAATTCATCCTTAGATGTTGGATCGATAGGGAACATTTAATGTACCTCCGTCCCTATATCTAAGTATCCATTTGACTTTATTTTTGTCCCTAAATGTAAACCCCTTTTCAAATTACTAGATGCATTTATTTTTTTCATAAACATACCCCTAATTAATGCTACTAACTTGTTTTGAAATATGAATAGTCAAATTTACTACACATATAAACAAAGGATAATTTGGTAATATTAACACATAAAACAGACATATTAATTACACTGACAACTTTTCTTAAATGTGAAAAATGCAAAAGGGACTAGATTTCAAAGTTGTCGCATAAATGGACAGTGCCTCATAGTGACCATAAGTTCAACAGTTCAAATCCTCACCTTCTCACCCTACCATAAGAGAATTTGTGAAACAAATGGAGAACAAAACCATATCAACCAAGAATGTCCATTGTTTGGTGTTGCCATATCCAGCACATGGTCACACTAATCCAATGCTAGAATTCTTCAAGCTTTTACAACAACAAGGAGTCAAAGTAACACTTGTCACCACCCTTTCCAAGTACAAAAACATACCTAAATTGCCAAATAATTCCATTACAATTGAGACCATTTCTGATGGTTTTGACAAAGGTGAAGTTGCTGAAGCAAAAGATTTTAAATTTTATTTGAATAAATTTTGGCAAGTTGGTCCACAATCTCTTGCTGATCTTATTAACAACATTAATGCTAGATCAAACGACCATGTTGATTGTCTTATTTATGATTCATTCATGCCTTGGTGCTTAGATGTTGCAAAGGAATTTGGAATTGTTGGTGCTTCTTTTCTAACTCAAAATCTTGTTATGAATAGTACTCCCTCCGTCCCGGAATAACTGACCCATTTTCTAAAACAAGTGTCCCAAAATAACTGACTCATTTCAATTTTCAATACAACTTTCATCATTCCCAATACAATATAACACTAAATAATACTACTTTTATCATTTCCAATACAATATATTTCACTTTCCCCTTTATTTATACATTTTTCTTAATATGTGTGAAAAACAAAATTGTGTCAATTAAATTGGGACGGAGGTAGTATATACTATCATGTTCATTTGGGAAAGTTAAAACCTCCCTTTGTTGAGCAAGAGATTAATTACTCTTCCTGCACTTCCTCAACTACAACCTAGGGACATGCCTTCTTTCTACTTTACCTATGAACAAGATCCAACTTTTCTTGATTTGGGAGTGGCCCAGTTCTCTAATATTCAAAAAGCTGATTGGATCCTTGGCAATTCCTTCTATGAGCTTGAGAAAGAGGTAAGTAAGAATTTGAGATAAATTCACAATAAATAACGCACAAACACCAAACCACAACCATTTGATTTTCATGTTAAAATTTGGTTCTTGTCCCTAATGCTTCCTCTTTTTTCATCTTTTTATTAAGTTTTCCGGATCGTGTGGTTGTCGTTTTGGTTTTTGGTGTCAACTTAGAGCATCCACAATGAAGACATATATTTTTGGGTATTTAAATGGGTCTTACGTGTACATATCACTCATTTATAATTTTTTAATATGTATTCAATCCCTCCAACCAGATCTCACACAAATTTCTTAAATGGGGCTTACTAATTAACTATCAATAACTTTATATCATTACATTTTAATTTTTTAATATTAAAAAAGTATACGTCCCACTTAAGATTGGAGGACTTAAGTTAGACCCTGAATCTTATAAGACCCCAACAATTTTTCTCCCCAATGGGGGTACCTAATAGGTACCAAGTCTTCAATATTTAAGACTCTCTCTTGTGGATGCTCTTAGTAGAGATCACAAAGTGCTAACTTAGTTGGGATCACCCTCTTAATTTTGAACTCATTAACCATCAACCCTAAATGTAAATAACCTTAATTTTGAACTTCATTAATCATTATTGATTTTCATGTGTAACACATAACGTGTTCACACACATATAATGTATTAATTATAACGATTTGTATTTAAATATACACCTAAGCAGCATTGTGGTTAATCACATTCAAAATCATGATTAATTGTGTTCAAATAACTTACTCCCTCTGGTCACTATTATAAGCAAATTTTTACTTTTTAGATTCATTCAATAAATGATGTATGTGGTCTACAATATAGACCACATACATCATTTATTGAATGAATCTAAAAAGTAAAAATGTGCTTATAATAGTGATCGGAGGGAGTATTATATTCATTAATCATCAATTAAATGTAATTTATCATATATTTAAATTGTGCTAACCATCTAAAATGTTGTAGAAATTTGTGTAAAAATTTCATAACTAAAGAAAACTTAAACATTTACCAATTGAATCACCACTTGTGTGTTGCTTTTGTAAAGATTAGTCATTAATGACTCTAAATGTTTTTCAGGTGGCTGATTGGACAATGAAGATTTGGTCCAACTTTAGGACCATAGGGCCTTGCCTACCAAATACATTTTTAAATGGGTCATGTTAACTTGTGCCCTGAGGGCACATGTTAAGGAACCCAAAAAAAACAACTTTGCATTGAAAAACATGATATTTTAACTTTTTAAAAGTTGACTACACGACTTTTGAGGAGTATATTTCTATAAAGAACTCCTTAACATGTGCCCTAGATGACACAAGTTAACATTTGCCTTTTTAAATAAGCAAATTAAAGATGATGAAGATTATGGTGTTGCACAATTAAAAAGTGATGAATGTTTAAAATGGCTAAATAATAAGCCAAAAAGGTTTGTTGTTTATGTTTCATTTGGGAGTATGTCAAGAGTCAAAGAGAAACAAATAGAGGAAGCAGCATATTGTTTGAAAGATTGTGGAAGTTATTTTTTATGGGTAGTGAGAGCCTCTGAAGAGACTAAGCTCCCAAAAGACTTTGGAAAAAAATCAGAGAATGGCTTAGTTGTGACATGGTGCTCCCAATTAGAGGTTCTAGCACATGAATCTATAGGGTGTTTTGTAACACATTGTGGTTGGAATTCCACATTGAAAGCTTTGAGTATAGGAGTCCCAATTGTTGCAATGCCACTTGATTCAGACCAAGGCATTGATGCAAAGTTTGTTGTAGATGTTTGGAAAGTGGGAATTCGACCTTTAGTTGATGAGAAACAAATAGTGAGAAAAGATACATTGAAGGATTGTATATGTGAAATAATGGAGATGAGTGAAAAAGGCAAAGAGATTATGAATAATGTCATGCAATGGATGACTTTGGCTGCAAGAGCTGTTGGTAAAGATGGAAGTTCTAATGAAAATATGATAGAATTTGTGAATAGCTTGTTCCAAGTTCCAACCACAAATTAGTTCTTGATCAGCTGGACATTTCTTATTTTAGATGAGTTGACAAGTCATCATGTTTCAGTATTTTGTAATGATTTTCAAAAATAAAATACCTCGTTTTAATTTTTTTTATAAGTTAGTACTTTAAATTAAATAACAATATTTTTCTGTATACATGCTGCAACATCAAAGATATGATCGCCCTTTAAAAAAAAAGATATGATCGTGGACGTTCAATATTTTGAGGTGCAGGTTCGAACCTGCAAAACTCATTTCTCAACACTTTACGTGAGATTTAATAAGTGTTGTCACGTCAAATGATCCAAATATGAGATGATGAATCAAAATTCACGGAAAGGAAAAAAAAAAGTAAAATAGAGTGACTAAAAAATCAATTTTTAAAATAGAGAGATCAAAACATCATTTTTTTTTAACTAGGGGATCAAAAATACATATAAATTTATTCTTAAATAAGTTTCAAAGTCAGATAATGATTTTTGTTAGTTCATTTAGTAGAATAAACTCACATAAAGGTGGTATATTTAAACTCACGTATGAAAACTGAGATGAATGAAATATTGTTTTTTTTAACAAAAAAAGATGAAAAAATATATAAAAACTTTGTTTATAATTTTTTGAGTTAACAAGTCAACTTGGTTTCATTTTTTAATCTGCAAATTTGTTTATAAAAATAAAATGAATATGCAAAAAAACTGAATTCACTGATGAGCTGATTTGAAATTGATACATGGAATCAAATTGATACCTAGAATAATGAATTATAAAATTCTTCTCTAAATTGTTCGGAGTAATATTTAAAGTAAATATTATTGTCTGCAGTATTAAACATATGTATCCATCTTAAATTTCTCCATCCATGACATTGTGACATTAACCCTTGGGATATCCTTATTACAAGAATCCAATTGTGGTCGGCCTTGAAAATATTTAAGTTATTTAAATATTAATTAACTAGTTTACTACTTGTCACGTAATCTTTGTCGCACATGAATTCTCCTTCCTTAGTTGTGATCAATAAATTGATTCATTTTCTCCCTAAAAAGTAAGGGCGATCCCCTCTTGTAAACATCACACAAGAGTAAATTTCATTGAAAATTTGAAATGGAGAACAAAGTGCATTGTTTGGTCTTATCATTTCCAGCTCAAGGTCACATTAATCCCATGCTACAATTCTCCAAGGTTTTACAGCAAGAAGGAATAGAAGTAACACTAGTCACAACCCTTTTCTTTGGCAAAAAATTGCACAACCTACCACCTTCCGTCACACTCGAAACCATCTCCGACGGATTTGACAACGGCGGGATCGGGGAAGCAAAGAGTTTTAAGCAATATTTGGATCATTTTGCGCAAGTAGGACCACAAAATCTTGAAAAACTTATTGACAAACTTGGTAGAACAACTTACCCTATTGATTGTGTTATTTATGATGCATTCTTTCCTTGGGTTCTTGATGTTGCTAAGAGACTTGGAATTTTTGGGGTATCTTTCCTCACTCAAAATGTTGGTGTAAATAGTATTTACTACCATGTTCTTGTGGGAAAATTGAGAGTTCCCCTTGATGTGCAAGAGATTTCACTACCGGTGCTTCCTCAACTACAACATAGGGACATGCCTTCTTTTGTATTAACTTACGAAAAAGATCCAACGTTTCTTGAGCTAGCAGTGGGTCAGTTTTCTAACATTTGTAAAGCTGATTGGATCCTTTGCAATTCCTTCCATGAGCTACACGAAGAGGTAAACATCTTAAATAATCTCTCATTTTTCCTCTCTACAAATTTCATGTTACAACTTTTTATATTAAAAAAAAATAAAAATCGTAAAGCTAAATTACACATTCGATCATTTAACTTGTTTTGTGGTTTTACTTTGATCGCTTAACTATTTTTTACTTCGTTGTAGTCCTTGAACTTTTGTTAGTCATATTAGTCAGTTATATGTTGGTTTTTAGGCTAAAGCATCAACTTCAACCTATGTGCAACACAATTTTCGTTAAAAATAAAGAAGGAAAAAAAAAATCATGTTAACTGATAAAGAACAACTGATGTTAACGACATAATTTGAATTAATCAATGTAATGTTTATGAATCCAATTCTATATGAATTATGATGTTTTTATGACTCTAAAATGAGTTAACATGAGTTGTTTATAGAAAGAAAAAAAATAGTAGTCAAATGGTTGTACCAAGATTGATATTTAGAACCATTTGATGACAACTTTTATAAAAATATTCTTTTTCTCTTTTTTTATTGGTCAAAAACAATAAAGAGAAAAAAAAAGTGTGAATATAAATGGTTGTACAACTTCCCTAATCTATAAGGTGTTTCAAATGAGAGACTATTTTAACTACTATTTTTTTCTTTCTATAAATCATTATTTATAACAATATACAAACACACAAAAAAATTGTCTAAAATCAATCTTTAAATTATTAAATATCAATTTTTTTTATAATTTGTAACAAACATACTGCATGACACATAAGTTTAGTTCTTTTTACCAACACATAAATTAACTTGTATTTATGTCTTTCATTTATATTAAAACTACTCTTTTTTTTTAAGAAGCAAACAAACAATTGTATTAAAAATAAGATTCTATCAAGCACAAGTCGGGCTTAAAAGAGTTCCGAAATTACACATAGAAGATTAAAGAATATAAGTCGAAATAGCAACATTACAAGGTGGTAATACCAATACAAACGGATGAGTTAGACCGCCAAAAATTAAAATAAAAAAAAAAAAGATTTATAAGCCTTCCAAATAGCTTAAATACATGCCAACTAGCGTCAATTGTATGGGTTACATTGTTCTTTTGATTTTGCATTTCAATAAATATCTTGCACAAGTGCAAAACCGGGTTAGTGACTCAAAATGAATAAACCATGATTTGCTCTTTGAACTGTCACATTTTCTCCAATTTGGTTCCTTAGCTATTTGAAATATACTAAATAGTCTTTAAACTATTATTAATTCATCAAGTTAGTCCCTCAAATCTTGGAAAAAAGAGAATGAATGTTGGCTGAGAGACTATTTTGATAGATTAATAGTTTAGGCATTACTTAGTATATTTCTACAGTTGACGAACCGTATTGTTGAGAATGTGATAGTTCAAGGAGCAGTGGCGATTCCACCCCCCAGCTAGCCTGGGCTAGTGCCCAGGCTCAGCTCCAACTTTCCTTTGTAGCCAGCCCAGCCATTACTACAACTTTGAGCTTTTCCTGCGGATTTTTGGGCTAATTTCCTGCAGATTTTGCCAGCCCAGCCATTTCCTGCAGATTTTGCCAAGGATTTAGGTTCCCAGGTGAGGTAATACTAGGATTTTAGGATCCGCAGGAAAGATATATCCGCAGGAAATGTGAAATTATCAGCAGGAAATGTGAAATTATCTGCAGAATATGTGAAATTATTCGCATGAAGAAAGTAACGTATTTTTAGCCCAGGCTCTGTAAATTTTTTGGCTTCGCCACTGTCAAGGAGCAAATTGATATGTTATTCAACTCAAAATTTCTTGTAGGGAGCTGATTGGTCAATGAAGATTTGGCCTAACTTCAGAACCATAGGGCCTTCCATACCATCCAAGTTCTTAGACAAGCGAATTAAAAATGATGAAGATTATGGTGCAACACAATTCCAAAGTGAA
Source organism: Medicago sativa (assembly GCF_051527215.1). Taxonomy (NCBI): domain Eukaryota; kingdom Viridiplantae; phylum Streptophyta; class Magnoliopsida; order Fabales; family Fabaceae; genus Medicago; species Medicago sativa. The sequence continues at coordinate 79,439,141 of NC_140755.1, read as the reverse complement.
GAATGCATGGAATGGCTAAATGATAAGCCAAAAGGATCAGTTGTTTATGTTTCTTTTGGTAGTTTGGCATCACTCAATGAGGAGCAATTAGAGGAAGTAGCTTGTGCTTTAACAGATTGTGGAAGTTACTTCTTATGGGTTGTTAAACCCTCTGAAGAGCCCAAACTTCGAAAAGACTTCGAAAAAAAGTCACAAAAAGGGTTTGTTGTGACATGGTGCTCTCAATTAAAAGTTCTAGCACATGAATCTATAGGGTGCTTTGTAACACATTGTGGTTGGAATTCCACATTGGAAGCTATTAGCTTAGGAGTTCCAATTGTTGCAATGCCACAATGGTCAGATCAATCTACCAATGCAAAGTTTATTGAAGATGTTTGGAAAATTGGAATTAGGGCTCCAATTGATGAGAAACAAATTGTGAGAAGAGATGGAATGAAGAAATGTCTATTGGAAATAATGGACAGTGAGAAAGGGAAAACTATCAAGAGCAATGCCATGAAATTGAAGGCTTTGGCAACAAATGCTGTTGGTGTTGGGGGAAGTACTAATAAAAATATTACTGAATTTGTGAATAGTTTGTTTCATTTTGCAAGCTACAAGCAGACAATCACAAATTAATTCTTGATCAATTGAATATTTCTTTGTTGTTAACACATGCATGGTTGTGGGCACTATAATTGTTATGTAAACTACTCCCTCCGGTCCTAAATATAAGCAAATTTAACTTTTTAGGTTCATTCAATTAATGATGTATGTGGTTCATATTATGGACTACATACATCATTAATTGAATGAATCTAAAAAGTCAAATTTGCTTATATTTAGGACCGGAGGGAGTATATATATATATATATATATTGGGAAATGTTAATGAGTGCCTTCGGGGCACTCTTTAAGCACTTTAATTAGTAAGTTCTTTATGAAAAGTTGTGTATTGAGTGCATTGGAAATTGTAATAGTTGACTTTTTAAAAGAATAATTGTTAAATTTGGTATGCTTAAAGAGTGCCTCGGGAGCACTCGTTAACAAGACCCATATATTTTTTGTGGTTACAACTATATCTTTTTATTTAACATTAAGCTTGTAGGCATGAAAATAAACATAAGTTTATTATTATTTATTGGCACTTCCAAATTTTTTAGGAATGTCAAAATATTTGTCAAACACTTTAAAAAAAAAAATCCAAATCAAATTTTCATATTTTCATTTTTCGAGTAAGTTATTCATGAGAATAATATATGTGTCACCGAAACAAATGTCCCCTAAAGTTTTTAACTCTGAGGGTGCAAGTAGTGGGATAATAACCATGAACTTTGGTGACAATATTATGAAATCAAGATCAAAGAGAATTGAGAGAGAAAATTCATATATTGAATCAATGACATGAGAAAATGAAGTTGGTTATTAGATAGCTATTTATAAGTAGCTTACAACTAGTTAACTTATAATCCAAGTAAACTTTTTTAACTAACTAAACTAATTGTAAAATTGTGTTCTATTAACTTTATGAACCGTCATTGTGACTTGCTAGTTGATATAGCCGGTAGAAGATGCATTTAGGCATGGCAATGGGGCGGGGTGGGGACGGGTTTTACCTTCCCCGTCCTCATACCCGATTTGAATATACTTACCTGTTACCCTACCCATACCCGATGGGGATGAGAAATTTAATCTCATTCCCGTCCCCGACGGGTTCGGGTATCCCCGCCCTGTCCCCGTCCCCGCATTGAATAATTTTTTTTAATAAAAAATAGAAGTTTTTTTTCATCCCCAAGAGCAACGTTGTAATATATTATCCAACAATACGCTCACTTTAACATTTGTTAGACAGATTGATTTAGTTGATCCTTTAAATATCAATGGTAGTTTTTATTAAAATGACAATTATCAAACAAAATAACATGACATGTCATCATAAAGTAATTTTTTACATTTGGGACGGGTTTGAGTATGGGTTCGGGGTGGGTACCTATATACCCATTACCCGTCTCATACCCGTGTTTTGAAATCGGGTAAAATACATACCCATACCCAAACCTAGTCAAAACGGGGAAAACCCGTCAAATTTGGTTTGGTTCGAGCGGGTTACTGCGGGTATGGGTTTTGTTGCCATGCCTAGATGCATTGGTGGTGATGTATCAATGTGATCCTCTATAATAAATAGCTATAAGAAATTGTGATCCTCTAATAGACATTGTTATGAAATGTCATAGAAAAATGCATGTGTTGCAAAGCAGAAAATGGACTAAAAACGTGTATGAGGCTTTATGGTAGTTTAGGATGGCGGTGGCGTCTTTCACTTTAGACAAAACTCTCCATCTTTTTTTTGAAAGAAAACAAAACTCTCCATCCTCTTCATCTCTTTAAAAAAAAAAAAAAATCTTCCAAAAATTAAGTGAATTAAAAGAAACTGAATATCTCCGGTTGATTTCATTTTTTCACGTGCCAAAAAATAATGCGTTGGATCAAAGATGTCCATTAAATGGAAGGTCAAACATAATTATATGGGTTTATGAGCATTTAATGCTTGACAAATGTATGAGAAGGTCAAATGTGAGCATTAAATGAGAAGGTCAAACCTAATTATAGAGGTTTAGAAACATTTATTGTGTGACAAAGGGATGAGAAGGTCAAATGTAAGAATTTATTGCGTTGGAAAGGGAGGGAAAAATTTAGGTTAGAATTAGGGTTGGGGATGCTAAAGGGGTTAAGCTTTAATAATAAGAAGAGAAGATAAGATACACAACAATAATCTTCTATATATATCTTAATTCCTAAACTATTCTAGAGCTGAAAGTGATTATCAGATTTTATTAACATTTTTTATTGCATTGCCTCCATTAGTATTAATAAAATATCTTGAGCTTCTTTGCATAAAAAAAATATATAGTTGTCATCCTCTCAAAAAAATAGGAAACATATCAATAGTATTGATAGGAAACATATTTAGTTAGGTAATGACATGAATACAAATCAATAGTTGCCATCCTCTCAAAAAAATATCAATAGTTGTCATATAAATTTTATTGCACATTTTGTTATCTTTTCGAAGCACTATGTATTATATAAGTTGACACAACACAAGCAAAAGAGAGGCAAAAAAATATTTTTATCGATAAAAAATGGAGAAGAAAACCATAGCCAACAAAGTTCATTGTTTGGTGTTACCATATCCATTACAAGGTCACATAAATCCAATGCTTCAATTCTCCAAGCTTTTGCAACATGAAGGGGTAAGAGTGACATTAGTCACCACCCTTTACCACCGCAAGAACTTGCAAACTGTACCACCTTCTTTCACAATCGAAACCATTTCTGATGGATTTGATAATGGTGGTGTTGAAGAAGTTGGGGGATACAAAGCCTATTTGGATAGGTTTTGGCAAGTAGGACCAAAAACTCTTGCAGAACTTATTGAAAAATTTGGTACTTTAGGTGACAAAGTTGATTGTGTTATTTATAATTCATTTTTTCCTTGGGCTCTTGATGTTGCTAAGAGATTTGGAATTGTTGGTGTTTGTTATCTCACTCAAAATATGTCGGTGAATAGTATTTACTATCATGTTCACCTGGGAAAATTGAAAGTTCCTCTTGTAGAAGATGAGATTTCACTTCCTTTGTTACCTAGATTTGAATTGGGGGACATGCCTTCATTCTTCTTAGCAAAAGGAGAGAATCAAATTTTGCTTGATTTGTTGGCAGGTCAATTCTCTAATATTGACAAAGCTGATTGGATTCTATGCAATACATTTTATGAGTTGGAAAAAGAGGTATATAATACACACACAATTTTATTTTATTTTGTGGTGGTGCACACACAAATCTAACGTCTCTGTATATTTTTTTTTTATTTTTTCATGTTTTTTCCTTCAAAATTATCTATTGTATATTCGGAACCTAAGTTTGATCGAAGTCTTGGATTTGTTACTTAGTAAAATCATTTTTTTTGTGTTTACTCTCCGATTCTTGAGAAAATAGTGTCATAATGCATTGTAGTTCAATTAAGAGATAAGTAAAGTCTGATCAAGAACTGTTTAAAATGTATGGAGATGTGAAAAACAACTCAACTCACAAGTTGTATTTGTCACAACCTAACATGAACTTAGCATTTGAAAACGTATTTGATTTGGATGCATTTAAAAACAATTTCAAGATATATTTCACAAGCCATTTTATTGGTGGGAGCGAGCAAAGATTTTTTAAACCAAGTTGAGGATAGATTCTCTATATTTTCTTCAGTCACTTTTTTCTATATGTTATATTTACAGTAAATTTTTATGTAGGTTATATTTACAGTACATTTTTATTTTAATCTCTTAAGTACCAACGTTTCTCTTATTTATTCTTTCTTTTTATACCGGATGAAAAAATATTTTTCTAGTTCCTAAAATATATAAGAATTTGTTCCACTAATCCCTAACATCAAAGACTAATGCTACAAGTTAGACACCAAGTAGAAGAAAGATTGATACTTAGCAATATTGAGTGTTTATTTTTATCTCTATTTGTTTTTTTAAGTTGTTTATTGACTAAGTGAATGATTAAGATGTATGGGGTTCGAACATTCTTCTTACATATCTTACAAATGTTCACGAAGACTTCTTAACTCTATTTCTATATGTACTTGGTTTTTTTTTTTTTTTTGTTATTTGTTTTCTTGAACAAAGCTAACTAAGGATTGAGTGTGTGCAAGTGAAATGATTTTTACCTTTCAAATTTTACATATATATTTTGTTTTTTAGTTGTGGGTCGATCAATCTCCTTATTCGTCAACCCACTTTATTTATTTTAGGGGTCTTGCTAACTTGTGCCCTAAGGGCACAAGATAAGGAACTAAATGTAAAAATTTATTCTTTGAAATTGTGCATTCATAATTTTAAAAACTCTAATACTTATCTTTTCAATGCAATAATTGTAGGGCACAAGTTAGCATTTTTTTTTATCAAACTTTATTTGTTATTTGTGACATGTGATTGTCGTGATTACAAAATAATTGTAGGTCGTCGATTGGACAATGAAGATTTGGCCCAAATTTATGACCATAGGACCATCCATACCATCAAAGTTCTTAGACAAGAGGCTTAAAGATGATGAAGATTACGGCGCTGCACAATTCAAAACTAATGAAAAATGCGTGGAATGGCTAAATGATAAGCCAAAAGGATCAGTTGTTTATGTTTCTTTTGGAAGTATGGTAAGTCTTGATGAGGAGCAAATACAAGAATTAGCTTATGGTTTGAGAGATAGTGGAAGTTACTTCTTATGGGTTGTTAGGGCTTCTGAAGAGAGTAAGCTCCCAAAAGATTTTGAAAAGGAGTCAAACAAAAGTTTAGTAGTGACATGGTGCTCTCAGCTAAAGGTTCTAGCTCATGAGGCAATAGGATGTTTTGTAACACATTGTGGATGGAACTCCACATTGGAAGCATTGAGCTTGGGAGTTCCAACTATTGCAATACCACAATGGTCAGATCAAAGAACCAATGCAAAGTTTATTGCTGATGTTTGGAAGATGGGAATCAGAGCTCCTATTGATGAGAAACAAATTGTTAGGCAAGATAAATTTAAGGATTGTATATTGGAAATAATGGAGGGTGAGAAAGGCAAGGAGATTAAGAGCAATGCCACACAATGGAAGACTTTGGCTGTTGGAGCTTTTGGGGAGCATGGAAGTTCTCAGAAAAACATTATAGAATTTGTGACCAGCTTGATCAATGTGGTGCATTGACTCACAAATTATTAAGTCTGTAATTTTTGTTGTCTAATCATATTTATTTTGTTTGAGATTGTAGAAGGATTTGCGTACCTTAATTTATATTCTGTTTAAGTATTTTTCTTATATCAATACATTATTTTGAATCTTCATCTATTGTCATTCAAATTCATTCAATCTATTCATTTTGTTACCTTTTTTATGGATTTTCTGACGCTGAATGGGAAGGATCATTGGATGACATGAAAAGCACATCAAGTTATTGTTTTACATTTGGTTCTAGAATGTTTTCTTGGTCTTCAAAGACACAAGATATTGTAGCATAGTCAACTGCAGAAGCAGAATTCATTGTTGTTGCTGCAGCTGTTAATCAAGCTTTGTGGCTGAGAAAAATTCTAGTTGATCTACAAATGGCTCAAGCAGAATCACCTAAAGCTTTGTTGGGAGTTTATAGAGGAGGAGAAGGAAGGGCTTTGGGGGACAAAAATATAGGGGAAAATTGAGAAATCTTTCACATTTTTTGAAAAAACATTTTTTTTAGAGAGTGATAAATTAATACTTATGATTAATATATTTTTAATTTTAAGAATATTATAACAACATATATTAAATTTGAAGAATTCATATAAACCTTCCCAAAACCTCCAAAACCCTCCTCCAATACAATTTTTTAGTTCCTCCAAATGACAAGGGTTTTATATTTTGAAGAAAAATAAGCCTCCCAAAACCCCTCTTTCCAATTTCTTCTATTTCTTCCACTTACTTCTTCCTTTTTTCCAAACTCTCTCCTCCCTTCCCCTCCAAACTCGCAAACAAAGCCTAAGGTGTTTGTAGATAATCAAGCAACAATTGCAATCTCTAACAATTTTGTCTTTCATGGAAAGACTAAACACTTCAATATTAAGCTCTTTTGAAAGGATGGAGAAGTTTTGTTGCAATATTGCAAGACAGAAGACCAATTAACTGACATCTTTACAAAGGCTCTTTCGAAAGGAAGATTTGAAAACTTGAGAGAGAAACTTGGTGTCAATAGCTTCTGATTCAAGGAGGAGTGTTGAGAATATGGATCAGAATCTATTATTAGAGTTTATTGTAGTATTCCTATGGTTATGACTCTTAATGTTATGATTTTAACGATAGGAATTATGGGAGGTTACAAATTTATGTTGGTATGTTACAAATTTATAGGTAGTATTCTTTTGTTTATTTCAGATTATGAATTTCTTGGAAATGTGTGTGTTTCAGTTTTCAGAACTTATAAGTCTTGCTTAATTTCTTTTCTAAATTCCATCGGCTACTAGAACCCCTTCACAGAGTAGGACTAGTATTCTTTATAATTTTTCATGTGATTTTGTTCTTAGGGAACAATATAGGGATCCTTGGATTGATGTTAGAATTGGAAAGTTACTTGAAGATCTTGATGCTTTGGATGGAACCATTTTTGTTAAGGTGCCATGTCAAAGTTTCCGTTTTTTATGCAATTTTTTATATTTTATTTTGAGGGTTTTCTAGGAAACTTATTATGTGGGTATTGTTTATGTTATTATATGATAATGGGGGATGTAAAATGGGGTTGAAATACAAATTAGGTTGTGATTTGATGACAAGTTGTTTTGGTTTCAGGTTTTTTACATTTGATAGGTCTGAAGTTACATTAGAAACAACTTGTAGGCCAAGCCTCGGACACTTGACATCTTCCGTCAAAGTAGAGCTTGTAGTTTGATCAGTACCAGAGAGACGAACACCTTCGGTTCTCATATTTTCATGTACGACAAAATGTAGTAAAGTGGTTTTCTCAGCAATATCAAGCTTGGTTGGTGAGTCATCTTTATGTTCCTTCAATTTACGCTCCTCTTCCTTGCTTGGTTCCATTTAAAAAAATAAAAAAAAACTCTTACAAAGCAAGAATAACTTTTTTTGACAATAATAAGAATAAAAAGAAATGGTAATCACAATATAGTAGTACTATATTGCTAATTAACTCAAAATTGATGAATGAAATTTGGCAAAAAACGTGACACGATTTGGAGAAATTGGGACACGATTTTTTTGCAAGTTTTGGAGTTTTGGTTCCACAAAAATCGGGGCACCATTTGTCGAAATCAGGACTCGATTTTGTGGATAACTTTTCATATAATACTGTACGAACTGAAAATCAGGGCACGATTTCTCTGGATTTGGACTCTATATAAGGGTTCATTCTTCATGTTTTGAGGAAGGGTTCAAGAGTGAGAAACTTAGGAAATCAAAGGAGTTAACTTTAGGGTTAAGAGTTTTTGATGAGGGTTCTCTTTGGTTGGGAAACATTTGTAAACACATTGAGGGTGAAAATCATTGAGTGTCTTGTTCATTGTAGAGATTGGAAAAATGATAGAAATTAGGGTTACTTTGATATTGGTCACTACTTTCCTTTTGTTCCACACATCTAAATTTATTGGTGTGATTTTGAGTCTGAATTCACAGCAGTTTCTTTTACGAAACAAGACTACTGGTACTATATTGTTTATTTTTAAAATAACTTAATAGTTAGAAATTCACCCATTAAGGTAAATAAATGAGGAAATGGGATTTTGAACCCGGTGTATATTGCAATGTTCCTACCAACTAAATTATATTTACCGAAACATATTGTTTTTTGAATGTACACTATCCTTTTTTTTTTAGCATACACTATAATGGGTAAATTTTTAGTTGCATCATCTAGTCACTATTATAAGAAGAAAAAATTATTTTTTAAATATATTGAATAATTGATATATCTAGTAATTATTATAGACCACCTCAAAAAAAAAAAAAAGTAACCATTATAGATCAGATACATCGGTTATTTAATATAAAAAATTGACACAAGTTATTTAATAAATTTAAAAAAGTTTTTTTCTAATAATAGTGTGTGTATTGTTCTTTATAATTTACAATTACAATTGAGAATTTAAATGATTGGTAATATTAATAGTCCTATAAGACACGCAACAATAGTTCCTTTAAGATATGCAACAATAATCTCCTATATTTGTCTTGATTCCTAACCTATTCTAGAGCTGAAAGTGATTATCAGATTTTATTAACATTCTTGATTGCATTTCATGATTAACAAGTACCGTAGATTAACACGCGATCATGATTTGTGTGAAAGTTGGAGTTAATAGGTTTTTATTTTTGTGAAATAGGACACAGTTGTATTCTTGTTATCCTTGTGAAATTCCTTCGTGGCATTTAGCAATGCTCTAATAAAATACCTTGAGCTTCTTTGCATAAAACAAAAAATTAACAAAGTTGATTGACCTTTAGGAAACATTTGTAGTTAGGTAATAAAATACCTTGACCTTTGGGAAACATATTTAGTTAGGTAATGTCATGAATACAAATCAATAGTTGTCATCCTCTCAAAAAAAATATCAATAGTTGTCATATAAATTTCATTGCACAATTTTATCTTTTCGAAGCACTATGTATTATATAAGTTGACACATTTCCCTCATATCACACAAGCAAAAGAGAGGCAAAAAATATTTTTAGCAATAAAAAATGGAGAAAAAAGTCATAGCCAACAAAGTGCATTGTTTGGTGCTACCATATCCAGCACAAGGTCACATAAATCCAATGCTTCAATTCTCCAAGCTTTTGCAACATCAAGGGATAAGAGTGACATTAGTCACCACCCTTTACCACCGCAACACCTTGCAAAGTGTACCACCTTCCTTCACAATCGAAACCATTTCTGATGGATTTGATAATGGTGGTGTTGAAGAAGCTGGGGGATACAAACCCTATTTGGATAGGTTTTGGCAAGTAGGACCAAAAACTCTTGCTGAACTTATTGAAAAATTTGGTACCTTAGGTGACAAAGTTGATTGTGTTATTTATGATTCATTTTTTCCTTGGGCTCTTAATGTTGCTAAGAGATTTGGAATTGTTGGTGTTACTTATCTCACTCAAAATATGTCGGTGAATAGTATTTACTATCATGTTCATCTAGGAAAATTGAAAGTTCCCCTTATAGAAGATGTGATTTCACTTCCTTTGTTGCCTAGATTTGAGTTGGGGGACATGTCTTCATTCTTCTCAACAAAAGGAGAGAATCCAGTTTTGCTTGATTTGTTGGTGGGTCAATTCTCTAATATTGACAAAGCTGATTGGGTTCTATGCAATACATTTTATGAGTTGGAAAAAGAGGTATACAAATTAGAGATGTACATTCCGTAATTTTGATAGAAATCTTGAATTTGTTGCTTCTGTAAAATCATGTTTAAAGTGTATAGAGATGCGAAAAAAAAACGCAACTCACAAGGCAACCCAATTAGCCATTTTATTGGCAGGGGCGAGCAATTATTTTTTGAACCAATTTGAGGATGTAGAGTCTCTATATTTTCTGCAGCCACTATTTTTTTAAGTTATATTTAGAGTAAATTTTTATTTTAATCTCTCAAGTACCAACGTTTCTCTTATTTATTATTCGTGAAATCTTATTGTGCTGTTTACAAAATAATTATAGGTAGTTGATTGGACAATGAAGATTTGGCCCAAATTTAGGCCAATAGGACCATCCATACCATCAATGTTCTTAGACAAGAGACTCAAAGATGATGAAGATTATGGTGTTGCACAATTTAAGTATAATGAAAAATGCATGGAATGGCTAAATGATAAGCCAAAAGGATCAGTTGTTTATGTTTCTTTTGGAAGTATGGTAAGTCTTGATGAGGAGCAAATACAAGAATTAGCTTATGGTTTGAGAGATACTGGAAGTTACTTCTTATGGGTTGTTAGAGCTTCTGAAGAGACTAAGCTCCCAAAATATTTTGAAAAGGAGTCAAATAAAAGCTTAGTAGTGACATGGTGCCCTCAGCTAAAGGTTCTAGCTCATGAGGCAATAGGATGTTTTGTAACACATTGTGGATGGAACTCCACATTGGAAGCAATGAGCTTAAGAGTTCCAACTATTGCAATACCACAATGGTCAGACCAAAGAACCAATGCAAAGTTTATTGCTGATGTTTGGAAGATGGGAATTAGAGCTCCTATTGATGAGAAACAAATTGTGAGGCAAGATAAATTTAAGGATTGTATATTGGAAATAATGGAGGGTGAGAAAGGCAAGGAGATTAAGAACAATGCCACTCGATGGAAGACTTTGGTTGTTGGAGCTTTTGGGGAGGGTGGAAGTTCTCAAGAAAGCATTGTAGAATTTGTGACCAGCTTGATCAATGTGATGCATTGACTTACAAATTATTAAGGATGTGTTTGGATGGAGGGTTTGGGAGGGGAAGAGAGAGGATGACTTACTTTTTATTTTTAAATTACGCACACTATGAAATATTTTTTAAAAAATTAAAATAATAATGTGATAAACGATTATATAATACTTCGATCACACTAAATTTAGTTTAGAAAAACATGGTATATAGTCCATAATTTAAAAAACAAAAATAAACTCTACCCTCCTATGTTGTATTTAGTTTTGGTACTCGTAATTGGTGGTCGAGCCCGCTTTCATGTTTGGGTATTGACTAATTTGGTTGTACTTTTGTTTGGACTTTGACATTTTCGTGATTGTTTTGGCATACCTTGTGCTGTAACAATTATGATGTGCATGTTAATATATCTCATTTTTGCTTGTTCAAAAAAAAAAAAAAACTACCCCCTCCTAAACCCTCAATCCAAACACACCTAAGTCTATTATTTTTGTTGTCTAATCATATTTATTTTGTTTTTGATTGGAGAAGAATTTGCATACCTTAATTTATACTTTGATTAAGTATTTTAATTTTATTAATGGATAATGATTAGATTTTTTAAAGAGTTGAATTGATTGATGATTGATCGATTTGAATATCCATCTAGTGCCATTCAAATTCATTCAATCTATTCATTTTGTCACGTTAATCTATGTCTGATATCACGATGGTATATCACACTAAGACGATCTACTGTAATTTTATAGAAACTACAAAATGTAGTTTTTGAAAAAGGGGTAATAGTCACTTTAGTCCCTGAATATGTAATGATTAATCATTTTAGTCCTTCATTGTATCAAAATTTCAAAATAGTCCCTGATTGTGCATTATGTTAGTCAAAATAGTCCTTGACACTAAAATAACCTCTCAATGTTCACCATAACTCTTTTCATATAGGGACTAAAATGACAATAAACATGTACTTATAAGGACTAATATGACAATAAGTAAGTATATTGGAGGACTAATCTGACAATATTAATGAAATATTTTAACGTTAAGGACTATTTTGACTAACAAAATGCACAATCAGGGACTACTTTGAAGTTTTGATACATTGAAGGACTATTTTGACTACTCATTACAATTTCAGGGACCAAAGTGACTATTACCCCTTTTGAAAATTCATAGTACAGTAGAAACTCTTTAATTTAATACTCGGTAAATTAATAAACTCTCTAAAATAATAAATTTGTTCGGTCCCGACTTGGGCCAATGTAAAAAATTGAAAAACTCGATAAAATAATAAGATAATAATTTTTCGGGAGATCCCTTTATAATTTTTGGTCCCAAGAAAATCATAAATTAATAATTCATAGAAACTGAAAAAAATATATTAAGAATACATTGAACACATTTGTTCCTCTTGTTTACATTTACTATACTTCAAAAGTCATTATTGATTTCCAATGCATATGAACACAGTAGTTACTAATTTACGTTGAGTCTCAAGGTTCGCTGCAACGTAATCCTCAAAATTTTGACTTTGTCAAGAGTTGACTTGAAATATACTATACACGTGTCATGTTTTCATTGGATAAAAGTAGAAACAGTACAGTAGTAACTAAATTTGTCCCATCATATTAATAGCTCTTAGGTTTGTGTGGAATGGATGATCTAATAATAATCAGAGTAGCATCACCACACAACACAACACTCTACGTTTCTATTTCCTTAAAAAACAAAATCACACACAACACAACACTAGAATCATTTAGAACAGCAATGGATTTGAATGTTTCTCCTTCCAACAACAGCACCATCACAATTCCTGTGAATGGAACAATCCCTGTTTCATCCACATTCGAAAACCCTATTCCGGTCACCGGCTCCCGCGACCGGAAACCCATCGCTTTATGGCCGGGGATGTTTCATTCTCCGGTGACAACTGCTCTTTGGGAAGCAAGGGGCAAAATCTTTGAGAGACTTCTTGATCCACCAAGTGATGCTCCTCCACAAAGTGAATTGGTTACTAGAACCCCTTCACAGAGTAGAACCAGTATTCTTTATAATTTTTCATCTGATTTTGTTCTTAGGGAGCAATATAGGGATCCTTGGAATGATGTTAGGATTGGAAAGTTGCTTGAAGATCTTGATGCTTTGGCTGGAACCATTTCTGTTAAGGTGCCATGTCAAAATTCCCCCCTTTTTTTTAGCAATTTTTAATATTTTTGAGGTTTTTATAGGAATTTATTATATGGGTTCTTTTCATAATGTGATATGATTATTACATGGTTAAGTGGGAAGTGGTTGAAATCAAGTTAGGTTGTGATTTGATGACAAGTAGTTTTGGTTTCAGTTTTTTTATAATAAAAATATATATTTTCAGTTGTGTTTTTCTGATTTTTCAAGGTTTTCATGTGAATTGATATGTGGGCAGTGCTTATAATATGATGATGTGTTTAAATGGGGATGTAAATTGTGATGAAATTGAACTTCAATTTGATATGTAGGTCACATGTAGTTTGATAATTTGATTCTATACTTAGAGCCTGTTTGAATTCACTTATTTGAGCTTAGCTACTGACATAAACATTTGTGAGATTGTTTGGGAGAGTTTATGAACACGGCTTATGATAGATTCATAAGTTGTTTTCAGCTTATTTTCATAATCTCTCTAGGATAGCTTAAAAAAACAGCTTAAAGCTGATATGAAAACAATTTAACATAATTTTATCTTATGTTATAGAAACAGCTTAGACGCAGTCGCTTATATGATAAACACTTATGCTATAAGTATTTAATTAAGTTGTTTATCCAAACGATGCCTTATTTTCATGAAGTCTTGACATGAACTTTCATCTTAATTTTGAGACTGCATAAATTGAGTAGGTGTATTTTTGTCTATTCTTCCATTAGGCTGAGTATGGTACTTGACTAGTTTACTGTTATTTGGAGCAGAATGTTACATGACCACTGTGAAGATTTCATGTAGCTATTTTTTGACTATGTTATCTTTATGTTTGTGGAATAGCACTGTTCCGATGAGGATAGCACAACAAGGCCACTTATACTTGTTACTGCTTCTGTTGATAAGATTGTACTAAAGAAACCAATTACTGTTAACATTGATCTCACAATAGTTGGTTCTGTTATATGGGTTGGGCGCTCCTCAATAGAAATTCAACTCGAGGTTACTCAATCCAAACAAGGTACATTTCTTAGGGCTCACAGCTTCACACATAAGTTTCAATTTCAGTAATTTACATGTCCAAACTTAAAACTAGTTTAGTTTCACAATTTCTCTTTTCCTCTCATGACAGAATAGTGCCCTTCATGAATGGCATTATCAATGGATATTCATTATTTTATTATCAATCTATAAAGCATTAACACAGACACGGCCACAATACTGACACATTGACTCCAATAATAATCTGAGAAAATTGAAATAAAATCGAAATAATTGAAAGTAACCACATGTGTCGGTGTCCTGTCGGTTTCGGACACCAGACACGCCTTCAATTTGAATTGTTAGTGTTACACAGTCTAAAATATTAAGTCACTCTTGGTCAGCAACTTATGTGTCACTGTAACTCATGTAGAGGGCAGTGATTCAGACTCAGTAGTACTAACAGCCAACTTCATATTTGTCGCTCGAGACTCAAAAACTGGGAAGGCTGCTCCAGTGAATCGACTTTCGCCAGAAACTGCTCGCGAAAAACTTCTTTTTGAACAAGCTGAAGCAAGAAACAATTTGAAAAAAAGGAAAAGAGGAGGTGAAAAGAAAGACCATGAGAATGAGGAAGAAAAAAAACTTAAAGACCTATTGGCTGAGGGTAGAATTTTCTGTGACATGCCAGCCTTAGCCGACCGAGACAGCATTCTTCTAAGGGATACCAGCCTTGAGAACTCCTTAATATGCCATCCACAGCAAAGGAACATCCATGGTCGAATATTTGGAGGTTTCTTGATGAATCGTGCGTTTGAATTGGCTTTCTCAACAGCTTATGCCTTTGCTGGATTAGTTCCTTACTTTCTAGAAGTTGATCATGTTGATTTTCTCAGACCTGTGAGTCTTTTCTTCATTCTTTTAAACATATCAAAATTTTACAGGTACATGATTGTGTATTATATGCCGTTTTTGCCCTTTTTACTGAAAAAATTACACTGCACCAACTATTGATGGGAGAGGATCTGAGTCGCCTGTCTGTATGTCTTAAATAAAATTAACTGCTAAACAGGTTGATGTGGGCGATTTCTTGCGTCTCAAATCCTGCGTTTTGTACACCGAACTTCACGATCCAGATCAGCCACTTATCAATGTTGAAGTTGTTGCTCATGTTACAAGACCCGAGCTGCGATCTAGCGAGGTTAGTCTAACTGATCTGCCAATTAGACAAGTGATATTTCATTAGCTTGATGGCTGCACTTGATTTGAAAATTTCTAGTTAATGAAAACTGTTCTCAGCTTCGTATATTCTTGTGTATTATGTGAACACAGGTATCAAATACTTTCCATTTCACTTTCACTGTACGTCCAGAGGCAAAGGCTATGAAAAATGGATTTAAACTTCGAAATGTAGTACCGGCAACAGAAGAAGAAGCACGCCGTATATTAGAGCGTATAGATGCGGACAACTTGAATGAATTCTTCAGAACATAAAGAAGAGAAACAGCAATTAGCTGGTAAACTAATTAAAATGTGTACCTTTGGACTTCAGTTATATGAACAGAAGCTAAAAACATGTGTTCTTATATAATAATTCTGATGTCCAGTTATTGAGGGCACAAGTTTGCCATATATTTCTACTAGCATTATAGGAATTAATCGAAGCCAACTCGTGCTTAGGCAACATAAGTGATTTTGGATATTGTTAGTTGAAGTTTTAATCAGGATCGTTATTTACATGCAGTTTAGCTGAAGGCTTACTGTTCCATGTCATTATAAGATGACAAGTTTTACAAATTATTTGTGGTTAGAGTCCTGCATTAGAAATTGAATCATAAATCAATGGTATGAGGCACGTTAACTACCATACTTTGTGATCCTTATGATGCTCATACTCATGGTTTGTGCACTATGCAATATGTTAGAGTACTTATTTTAACATGTTTCTACAATCTAGTATAGTGTGATATATAGTGCAATTTGATATATCTTCAAACTAGTATAACATGTTTTAGCCATACCAGAGATTAATTCTCCGATTATTGTATTTTTATTCACTTGGGTGTTAATTTCTCTACAAGTAAGAAATTGCAAGGACTAATTATTTGTATTAAAATTTTGGAAGTAGTAATTTCTCAGCACATAGGGCTTAAACAAATTATGGTTCATGTTTTCAATTGTGGAACTTGAAGAACAACTTGTTGCATTGACTTATCTA
The DNA here is from genome assembly GCF_051527215.1 of Medicago sativa. NCBI lineage: Eukaryota > Viridiplantae > Streptophyta > Magnoliopsida > Fabales > Fabaceae > Medicago > Medicago sativa. The sequence goes on along the minus strand of NC_140755.1, from coordinate 79,422,864 downwards.
ACCTTTGCAAATGGAGTACTCTATCATCATCTTCTATTTGCAAAATTTTGGATTTCATATTATCCACCATTTTGGAAATTTGATTGCAACAATGAGGGAAAAGATAAATAGATGGGCCATACAAAACGATAGCCGTTGAAGTTAATGTACGGCTTAACTCAAAATGTGTCAGGCCAAAATTTAGGGAGTAAAATATTGGAAACATAAAAAAAAAGTCTAGTGGGTATTTTTGAAAGAAGGAAGGATATAAAAAAAAGTGTCATGTTAACTTGTGCCTTTAGGGCACAAGTTAAGAAGCTTAAAATGGAAATTAAAAATAAATTTTATATTAAAAATATAACTTTTGCAACTTTTAAGACATTGAATATACAAATTTGAAGAAAAATTTTCTACATTTGCTTTCTTAACTTATGCCCTAAGAGCATAACTTAACATTTTCCAAAAAAAATTATATGTCAATTGTCCAGTGCATAAGTGAGAAAAGTCTTACATAATTCATAAACTAGTTTTCACCATTAAATTAAAAAAATCTCACAATTAATTTAGATGAAATATGAGTATGAATTTATGAAGGAAAAAAGCTTATACTAGTACAAGACGATTTTTTTTTTTTTTTGAGGGAACAAGACGATTTTTATCTATGCCCGTTAGACAAAAGTGGATTATAATGGGTTTCATACCACTCATTCATTTGAGTCTTCCAAGGCCAAATGTAATTTTGGCCAACTTTGTCAGAAAAAGAACTTTGACGAACATTTAATAGCAACAAAATGATGATTGAACAATTAAAAAATGGTGGGTCCCAGTTTATCACGAGGTTAGCCTCGTACAAAAACCTCGAGCCCCACTTGCACCGTAAGGAGAAAACAATTGCATCCTCCTCGAATTGAAAGATTGTGTCTATTTTCTTTTGAATGACAAAATCTTGTACCAAAAGCTTACTTCATCTTAAACCCATGCAAGCAATGTTTTACAAATCGCGTGTTAACTCGGCGAGTTTACCGAGTTTACGTGTTTAGGTGCCAAAAACGTGTTAACTCGGAGGTAAACTCGATTTTTGGTAAAATCGAAAAGTTTGATGAGTTTGACCGAGTTAACACATAGTAAACTCGTGTAAAATCGGGCGAGTTTACCGTTTTTGCGAGTTTAACCCTACTTTTTTTTTTTTTTTAAAGATGACCTATTTTTTTGGCCCATTATTTTCAAGCTCAAATGAAACATTTCTACTTTCTAGCTTTACAACACGTTTCAACTTACTGAAGTGAAACTTTTCATATCATTTTCTGAGTCCTCAAAAACAGGGGAGCAATGAAACGTTAGGTTTCCGGTGGAAAACAAGAAATTCTGATTCCGACGGTCGAAACTCCGATTCCGACAGCCGAAACGTTAGGTTGTGGTGGTGCTGTGGTGGTGTTTGTTGTCAGCTGTGGTAGAGAACGTTAAGATTAGAAGGCATATAATCTTGTTTGTTTGAAGTTTGAACGAAAAAACAGAGCTTCAAACTTCAAAAGGTACTTCAAATTCAGACTCTCTTTTTCCTTTCCTTTATTGTTTCTTTTATCATCAAAGCTTCAAAAGGCATCTTTTGTAAATAGCTGTTAGGGTTTTAATCATCAGGTTTCTATTTCTGTTTCTATTTCTATTAAGTATTAACATAGAATCATAGATTGCATTTTTTTTCTAAATAGCGGTGTTACACTTGTTACTGGTTTAGGCATCTCGTGAATTGGTGAATGTGCATAATAAATTATATAAAATTTCAATTTTAGGTAAACTCGTACGAGTTTACGAGTCGAGTTTACCTAGGTAAAACGAGTTGAGGTAAACTCTCGATTTGTAAAACATTGCATGCAAGTGCTATATTCCACAAGGAATATAATCTAATGTATGGGACTAGTCAAAAATTTAATTTAGATTAGATTTTTATACAAAAACAGCATTGTAGCTGAAATATGTTTTTTTGAAACACAACATTTTGAACTTTAATTGAAAGCAAAGGTTCTCTCCAGTTGAAAAGCTCTATTTACAAGCTACTATAACAACATCATACAATACATATTCTACTCTCCCTTTTACTCTACATAAACAGAAATCTTTTAGCTAAGGTGATGAAAATTCATCATCTGAAGAGTTACTACAATCTTTCCTTCCGTGTAATCCAGGAAGTGGTTGTGGAAGCATTGGATTAACCGGAACAGGGAATTTATTAGCTGAACTAACTGTAGTTCGCTCGTTTACCATACCAACTTCTTTGCAGACCCTGTCAAGAACGGCTAAAAAATCTTTTACAACCAAGAAGATTCTGAATGGATGAGCTTCTTCCTTTGCCAAGTTTCCATGAAAATATTCTGTAATCTCCTTCACAAGGGTCAAAGCAACACTTTCGTGTGCTTGAATTTTCAAAATTTCCTCCTCAGCCATTCTAATAAAGTTGTTCATTGATTCTGTAAATTTCCGACTGCTTTCATCAGATCCTACCTTTTCGATTAACTGCATGACCTCTGCTAAGTTTGTAGTTCCTTTGGAAAGTTTCAAGACATCACTGCTGAGAACTTCGGAATCCATAGTAGCAGCTTTCTTTACATTTGATAGGTCTGAACTCAGATTAGAAACAACTTGTAGGCCAAGCCTCCGACACTTAACATCTTCCATCAAAGTAGAGCTTGTAGTTTGATTAGTACCAGAGAGACGAATGCCTTCAGTTCTAATAATTTCCTGTACAACAAAATGTAGTAGAGTGGTTTTCCCATCTGCTCCTTTGACATCAGCCAACTTGAGAAGTGTATCGAGTTTGAAAGCCTCCGCATCACCGCGATTTGTTCCGATATTCATGCGGTTCCCAGTTTTAAGTACAGCTTCTAGAAGCTTCAAGAACATTCTACAATTTCGCAGCTCTTCACATGCAGCCTGAAAAAGCGCCAATTTAAAAATATATGAAATCGGACAATATTAGATTCTACTTATCTTCAACAAATGATTATGAATAAACAATTGAAAAGTTTAGAAACTACCTCTAGAGTTTGAAATGATTTTCTAAGATAGCCTACTTCAGATTGAAAATTGACCATGTAAAGCATTGCTTCGACCCTTTTAAACGCGAAAGGTATATCAAGCAATGCCTTCAAAAATTTCTCAGCAACATCAAGCTTGGTCGGTGAGTCATCCTTATGTTCCTTCAATTTACGTTCTTCTTCCTTGCTCGGTGCCATTTTTAACAAGCTTTCAAGAAGCTCTGCTCCAAGTGTATCACTACTACCTGAGGAAAGGTAAATTTAGTTGCATTATCAGTCTCCAAGGTAAATATTTGAAGACGGTTGCTAGAAGAATTACAGTTAATCAGCGTACCTTATGAACAAGGATTACAATTTAACTAGGTGCCTACTCAATAACTACTAATCCAATACAACAACTACAGAAAATGAAAGCCATAAACCTAATGCAGGAATGAGAAAATACCTTCTAAAAGTGCTTCACACACTCCTTCTATTGTGACATTAAGAGCCTTGAGCAAGATTGCAATATTTTGAGACTTCTTTGGATCAAGTACTCTGCCCTCCTGACTTGGCAGGGGAAGAACCGATCGTGGAGCAGCATCCGTGGGTTTTTGGTTTGCTGTTTTCACTACAAACAATGTCTCAATCATTTCCTCATTCAATCTGCAACCAACCCAATTCAATTTACTTAGTTCAAGAACACCAATTGCAGCATATAGTAATATACACAAGAATTGACAATTTTTAAACTACTAAGCTATCTACTGGCTTATTTGAGCTTATGGAAATAGCTTACGAGTTTGGTTCAGTTGTTTATCCAAAAAGGGGGCTTAAGTGTTCCTCACAAGTCGCAACTTAAAATTATAACCACAATGATGAAGCATACAAGACAAAGATTTATATCAAAATTCAAAATTAGTATGAAAAACACCAAATTATCTAAGATACACCAAAAAGGCTAAAAGAAAGTAATCAACATAAAAATAGGCATGATTATTAATTAATGAGAATTATAAATCTTACTTAAAAGACATAGAATTCATCTGATCCCACACCATTTCCCTCTCAGAGCTGGTTCTCACTTTATCCCAATGCAGCGGCTTCAATTTCGGTTTCGAACTCTCTTCAGTTTCCCCCACACACTCATTTGTCACTTGATTCTGCAACACAAAAGGCCTCGAAGGAGGTGCTAACTCCGGCGGCCTCAAATTTGACCGAGGTTGATAAACAATCGCCGAACTTCTAGACACTTCCCAATGTTTCCTCTGTCGCTGCTGCGGCAGAGGAGGAGGCGGCGGTGGCGGAGAAGCAATCTGCTTGGATATAACCGGAATCTCCCAATGCTTCCTCTGTGAAGAAAATGTTCCCCATTGGTTTGAATTGCAGCTAAACCCTCCTCTTTCGGTTTCAGGTGATGAAAGTAGGGCTGGTGACAGAGGCACCGATGACATACCAGGTAGCTTTGAACCGTCAGAAACACTTGACATTCTTGGAGACTGATCAAAACCTTGATACATCATCTTCATCGTTTTCTCAGGTGAAGAAGGAAGAGAAAATGCTGAAGATGAAACATTAGATAGCCTTGATGGTTGTTCTGATAAAGAACCATTTTCATTTTTCTCCATAAATCTCTCTTCTAATGATGCATGTGCATTTGTGGATAAAGAAGCATTTTCTTTCTCGTCATCAAAATCTCTTTCTGGTGTTGAACGTGATGAAGAGAACGACGAAGAAGAAGAACGATATTCCACGTGTTGGTCGTGACTTGGTGAGGCTTCTGGTGATTTTTGTTGTGTTCTCCGGGGATTGGAACTCGCCGGCGGTGAGAGACTCATCGAATGAGACTGCTCCGGCGAGCCAAAAGAAGAAGAAGAACAAGAAATTGAGCTTGATTTGTTGCTTCTGTTAACGACAACGGCGGAGAATGCACGCCGGGAAGATGATTCCGTACCACCGGAGCTTTCTCGTCCACCAAGAGAAGAGCCTCTCGGCGAGTAAAACTCTTCATCTTCCTCGTCGGAGTAGTTATCGCCACGCGGCGGCGGTGATGGAGGTTCGGGAAGCCGCGCTAACGGTGGAAGAGGCCGGAGCTCCGGCGATTCAAGTTTACGATAAACCGAACCACCGCCGCGAGGAGGAGGAGTTTCATCGATTCCACGGGAGTCTACAACGGTGCCGAGGTAGAGAAAATCGGAGGTGTTTCCTCCGACATCGACGACGGGTTCGGCATTGCGCGAGAAAAGCTCAACGCTGCTTTCGGATCTTAGAGTCTTGTTGCCGGTGGAAGTACGACGGTTATGGAGGCGTCGTCGGAAGTAAAGAAAGACGGAGATGGCAACAGCGACGACGGCGACTGCAGTAGCGGAGAGTGCTATAGGGAGAAGTTTGTTAGAAGAGTGAGAAGTTGGTTGGGGGGTGTGAGGAAGAATTAGCGAGGAGATGTTAGCAGGAAATGAAGCAAAAGCAAGTAGTGAAGGTGGTGGTGGGGGTGATGAAAGAGGGTAGTTTGGGAAAAATGGTGATGGGTTTTGGTTTTGATTTTGGTTTTGGTTTTGGTCTTGAGTAGGGTTGTTATCTGTGGGAATAGTGGTGGAAAATGGGTGTTTGGGGTTTTTGGTTGAAGGTGGAGAATGAAGTGGTGGTGTTGGTGTTGGTGGTGGTGGTGGTTCAGATGGAGGGAGAGAGTTCAATGGCACAAAGGGTTCATGAAGGATTCTTCTATTGTTGTTGAGAAAGATAAAAGTTTTATGAGAATGAGATCCTTCTAAGAAGATGGTAAACAAAAAGGACAAGAACAAGAACAAGGTTTGCATTTTGTTGGTTTTTGCTAGGGTTTGGTGAAGTGAAAGAGGTTTTAAGAGAGAAAATGGGAGAAGTGGTAATGGAAGTAGATTATTGGAAGGGCTTTTAGTTGCATAAGAGAAGGAAGAGAGTGTGTTAACAGTGTTACTAGTACAACTTTACTTGTTAGTGTTGAAAAAATGTTGAAAAGGTAGTGAGCATGTGTGTGAAAAGGTTGAAAATATGATGATGTGAATAAGGAGAGTAAATTTAGGGCAGTGTGTGTGTTTGCCTCCAGCTAAGATTCTACTCCCTCCGTCCCGGTTTAATTGACCTACTTTGGTTTTTCACACAGATTAAGAAAAGTGTATAAATAAAGGAGAAAGTGGAATATATTGTATTGGGAATGATAAAAGTAGTATTATTTAGTGTTATATTGTATTGGGAATAATGAAAGTTGTATTGAAAATTGAAATGAGTCAGTTTTTTTAGAACACTTTTTTTTAGAAAATAGGTCAGTTATTCCGGGACGGAGGGAGTACTTTGCTTGTTCTCTTTCACAGTCTTATAGGTAAGCTTGTACTGTTTGTGTTATGTGTATGTCATTTTACTCCAATCATTGTCTCTTTTTTTTTTTCTTGTCCTTTTTAAATTTTTCTCTTTTGAATTTTTAAAAACTTTTCAACATTCTCCCTCCTTTGGTTTTTAGCAAAAACAAAGATTAGGGCAACAATCTTGAAGATTTTATAAGGTATATTCGTTATAAAATATTGTCTCACAATCTAGTACCAAGTATGTGTTGCTTTGATCATGTGGACAACAAAAATAATTAAGAATTTTTTATCTGACACACAGAAGTTTGGTAGTGGTCCATTTAACTAACAAGGAATAAACCTAGCCTAATGATACAATTTAAGTAACAAAGGACTTTTTGTCACAAAAAAAAAAAAGTAACAAATGACTTGTTTTTTAAGTAAGGTTGTGAGTTTGAATATTGCAGGTTGAATCTTTCTTTACATGGAGTGATATTAGTCACTAATGAGATTTCTAGTTTTCTATAGAAAGTCAAATGAATTATAATTATTGTGAGTACTACCTTTGTCTCATTTGTTTTTCAATTTTCATTTTGATTTTTAATTTGTGTTTAAAATATCAAGAGAGTTTTAGACTCCAATTAAATATCACGTCAATTTAACATTATTAACCAATATAGATTCATCTAGTTGGTTAGAACTCAACAATTTAACAAAGATTTTGATTGGAATTTGAAGAAAAAAGATAAATGTTGACCCAACTCAACATAAACTTTTTGCTAGTAAGAAAACATTCTCTCTCGTCCTTATATGTAAGCCCTCTTTATTTTTTTTCACATTTCTTAAGAAAAGTTGTTAGTGCAATTAATATGTCTATTTTGTGTATTAATATTACCAAATTGTCTTTTGTTTGTATATGTAGTATTAAATTTGACTTTTCATATTTCAAGGTAAGTTAGTAGTATTAATTAAGGGTATGTTTATGAAAAAAATAAATGTATCTAGTAATTTGAAAAGGGGTTTACATTTAGAGACAAAAATAAAGTCAAATAGGTGCTTAGATATAGGGACATTTTTCATTTATTTTGATAAATAAATAAATTTTTGGCTAAATTGCATATTTGATCTCCTAAATAATTTTTTAATTTCATTTTGGTCCCTAATTAATGAAAATTTTGTTTTGGTCCTTTGAATATTTTTCTTTCAGTCAATTTGGTTAAAATCAAAGGGTTAAATTAAATAAATTAATAAGGTTTACGATAGACCATTTACAATGTTGATCCACCTTGGATATTTTAGGTTAAAATTAACAGAACGAGACTAAATTGACCAATGAGATCATATTTAAAGGACAAAAATGTTACTTTTATTAATTAAGAACTCGGAAATTATTTAGGAGATCAAATGTGCAATTTAGCCAAGTTTTTTTATTAATTAAGTGACTAGAATGAAACTCATAAATTATTTAGGAGATCAAATGTGCAATTTAGCCACACAAAAAATTATCCTTATAGACATAACTTAGTTGGCAAGAACGTTGCATTATGCAGGGGTTAGAGTTCGAATCTCAAATTCTCGCTTATTCACTTTAAGGATGAATTTTTAGCTACTAGACTACTTGATTAGGTGAAGTGTGTGTTTAAAATAATTTATTTTAATTAAAAGTAATTTTGAATAAAAATTATTTATGGTTTGATGCATTATATAAAAGTGAATTGAACTATAAATTTATGTGTGAAAATTATTTATAAAATCAAAATCTTTTAAAAAAAAAAATACATAATAGTTCTATTTTTTTTGTGGTGGCCGGGATTCGAATCCTCAACCTTGCATATATTATGCATTGTCCATATTAATTGAACTAAGCTAACGAGAACACTGAATAAGAATAGTTCTATTTGACACAACCAAATACCCGAATTGATTCTTCATATCTAAAATCTCTAAAATCAAACCTACGCAAAGAACTTCTTTACTCAACTTTTCACTTTTTTGAAAAATACAGTTTCGGTGTTACTTTAAGCCGAGCATTAAATACAGTCTTCACTTTCTCAAAAGAATAAATGAGAGTGCTTTTTGGTTTGACAAATGACGAAGGAAGAAAATCTAAAACTATACTAAATGCCTTTAAATCCGGGGAAAGATGTTCATCAATGAAAAAAAATTAAAGATTACATAAAAATATTTTTACATGAAAAAATTGAAGATTACATAAAAAAAATATTTTGATAAATGTCAATATGTGCCATTGTGCACATATTAAAGAGCTCGACATAGAAATATGTTTAATCATTCAACTTTTAAATTAAATAGTGTATTTTTAAGTCTCGCTTTTACGTGGTTGAAGACGAAATTTGTTTCTCTTCCCTCCAATTACCATGGGTAGTGGCTTAGTCTGTTTACCATTCTGGACATGCTAGTTGTTATATTTCTTTCCCTGATTTTTATCATGTACAAGTTTCTTTTGTAAATATTGTTTCGACTTTAGTGTCTTTTCCTCAGTACATCTTGTGCCAAGAAAGACACTTTGATTTGGTAATATATTTCATTTTAGCCTCTTCAAAAAAAATAGTGTATTTTTAATGCAAAACTTTTATTTTTGAAATCCTTGATATGTGTTCTAAAAATATATATGACATAAGTTAGCAACATCCCCTTTTTAATATGTACAAATAAAATATTTACAGAATGTGTAAATATAATTTTTTTTTTTACATAGATCAATAGGTTATCTGTATCGAGTTTGACTAATGTTTAAATTTATTGATACAATGGATAGTTGGTATCATAATGAATATATCAATATCAAAGTCATAAGCATGGCAATTGGGTGGGGTGGGGACCGGTTTTACCTTCCCCGTCTTCATATTCGATTCTCATATACTTACTCGTTACCCTACTCATATCCAATAGGGATGATAAATTGAATCACATCCTCGTCCCCGACGGGTTCGGGTATCCCCGCCTCATCCCCGTCCCCGCATTGAATATTTTTTTTAATAAAAAATAGAAGTTTTTTTTGCATCCCCAAGAGCAACGTTGTAATACATTATTCAACAATACACTCACTTTAACATTTGTTAGACGGAATAATTTAGTTGATCCTTTAAATATCAATGGTAGTTTTTATTAACATGACAATTATCAAACAAAATAACATGACATATCAACATAAAGTAATTTTTTACATTTGGGACGAGTTTGGGTATGGGTTCGGGGTGGGTGCATATATATCCGTTACCTGTCCCATACCCGTATTTTGAAATCAGGGAAACCGTACTCATACCCAAACCCAGTCAAAATGGGGAAAATCCGTCAAATTGGATTTGGTTTGGACGCGTAACCGTGGATATGGGTTTTGTTGTCATGCCTAACAACCACCGTGATATCAAATGTATAAACAATAGTGAAAATTAATTTGACAAATAATGCAGTATTTGTCTCATTTCTATAACATTACTAAAAAAAAAAAAAAATCTCATTTCTATAACATAAAACTAGCATATATACAAGGATAGGGTTGAAAAATTCCATATACAGTGGTACGGTGAAAGAGTTGCTTCTTTTAAAAATTAAAGGCTTAAATATGGTATTGGTCCCTGCAAAATAGGCCAGTTTTGGTTTTAGTCCCTGCAAATTTTTTTTATAGTTTTTGGTCCCTGCAAAAATAGGTCAGTTTTGGTTTTAGTCCCTGCAAATTTTTAATTTTTTTTATAGTTTTTGATCCCTGCAAAAATAGGTCAGTTTTGGTTTTAGTCCCTGCAAATTTTTTTTTATAGTTTTTGGTCCCTGCAAAAATTCTGAAAAAATAAAAAATTAATAAAAAAACTAAAAAAATTTTAAAAAATTCTGGAAAATTGAAAAATTAATAAAAAAATTAAAAAATTCTGGGAAAATGAAAAATTAATAAAAAAATTGAAAAAAATATTAAAAAATTCTGGAAAATTGAAAAATTAATAAAAATGGAAAAAAAAATTAAAAAATACGGAAAAAAATTAAAAATTCTGGAAAAATTAATAAAAATAAAAAACGATTAAAAAAATAAAATAATCTAATAAAATGAAAAATAATGCTAAATTCTGAAAAAATAAAAAGATTAAAAATTCTGAAAAAATAAAATTTTGAAATTTTCTAAAAAAAATTAAAATTCTGGAAAAATTAAATTTTCGAAATTTTAATAAAAATTCTGGAAAAATTCTAAATAAAATTTTAATGAAAAATAAAAATTCTGAAAAAATTCTGGAAAATATCTAAAAAATTTCGATATTTTCGAAAAAAATTAAAAAGATTAATCATTTTTAAAAAAAATGAAATTTTTGAAATTTTCATTAGTATTTTTTGAAATTTTGATTAGTATATATTCAAAATTTCCCTTATTCTCGATTTATAAATACACAAAATTCCCGGTTTATAAATACACAAAAATTCCTGGAAAAAATACTAATGAAAATTTTGAAATTTCGAAAAATACACAAAAAACCTAAGCTCGGTTTATAAATACACATATTTTTTCCCTTATTCTCGGTTTATAAATACACAAAATTCCCGAAATTTTTTTTGGAAATAAATACACTGAAAAAACTTAAGCTCGACATATATACTAATTAAATTTTCCAAAATTTTTATTAAAATTTCGAAAATTTCATTTTTCCAGAATTTTAATTTTTTCCAAAAAATTTCGAATTTTTTTTTTCAGAATTTTATAATCTTTTTTATTTTTTTCAGAATTTATCATTATTTTTCATTTTATTAGATTATTTTATTTTTTAATCATTTTTTATTTTTATTAATTTTTCCAGAATTTTTTAATTTTTTCTTATTTTTTTTCATTTTTATTAATTTTTCAATTTTCCAGAATTTTTTAATATTTTTTTTCAATTTTTTATTAATTTTTCATTTTTCCAGAATTTTTTAAATTTTTTATTAATTTTTCAATTTTCCAGAATTTTTTATTAATTTTTCATTTTTCCATAATTTTTTAATATTTTTTTTCAATTTTTTTATTAATTTTTCATTTTTCCAGAATTTTTTAATATTTTTTTATTACATAACTGGGGTCAGGGACTATTTCCAAAAACAAAAATTTTGCAGGGACTAAAACCATAACTGGTCTATTTTTGCAGGGACCAAAAACTATAAAAAATTTTTGCAGGGACTAAAACCAAAACTAGCCTATTTTGCAGGGACCAATACCATATTTAAGCCAAAATTAAAAGATGTCGAGTTATATTTTTTTTGAAAAGTCTTAGTTTTTTTTTTTTTTTTGTCAAATGAAAAGTCTTTAGTTGTAGTCAATTGTTTTTTTTTTGAAAAGTCATTGTTTTTCACGGTTCCCATGTACTCCCTCCGGTCACATATATAAGCAAAAAACAACTTTTTATGTACATTCAATAATTAATGTATCTAACCCATAAATGTGACCGGATTCATTAATTATTCAATGTATCTAAAAAATCATTTTTTGTTTAAAAATGTGACCGGAGAGAGTATTTATTGTTATTCACGGTTCCCATATACTAATCCACATTAAATTCAATTTAAAGACTGTACTTAACTATAGACTCTCTGCACAAATTGTTACTCGACTCTTTATAAACATGTATCCAACTTTTTCTAACTATAATAATTTTACTCCCTCCGTTCCTTTATAATTGTTACTTTTGCATAAAATTTTTGTTTCTAAATAACTGTCGTTTTCAAAGTTCAAAGTATCATTAAATGTGGCTTTACCTATATTACCCCTATATATTTATTGCAGAGAGAGAAATGTATGAAATGAAGTATTAAATGATTAAGGTTATTATAGGAAAAAGATAAATTGTTGTATCAAAAGTATTTGTTTTCTTGGTTTGTGTAAAAAGTTAAAATGTGACAATTAAAAAAGAACAGAGGGAGTATTTTTTAATCATGAAAATTTCCAAAGACACCAAAACAATTTTGAGAAGTAGTAGAAGACTCTATAATAATTATTTTTTTAAAAATGAAATGAATTTTTTCAAGTTTTTATGAGGGAGAGAGAGAAAGAGGTAGTTTGTGTGATTGTTTCATTATTCAGCACGGTGCATTTCATTGCCTTGGTACTGCAATTGAAGAGAGAGAATGAACCATTCAAGAGTGCAATTCGTTGCCTTGGAGTTGTAGTAATTTGGGACGGTAGCAATCAGATGGAATTTGTTTTTTTCACAAAGCTTTAATTGTGTTGCCAAGGGTAAAAGAGGGAAAAATATATTTAATTTTAACAAAGTTCACAAAAGTTAGAAATTTCTTAATATGCGTAAAAGTGTCAAAGCGACATACAATTTGGGGCAGAGGGAGTATATGAAATGAAATACTGTATGTAATTTGAACGTGAAGATTGTTAACATTCTCTGTAAATATTTTTAAATCACCCATATTAAGCTATGGTTCTATATTTTCTAATAAAATAGGAAAATTATTAGTATAGTTATTTTTAAAGTTGGGTATGACAAAAAAAAAATTTAAAAGATCAAAATGATATTAAATAATCCCAGCAAACTATCTCCCCAATACAAGGTGTGCCAGAGAAGATAACTGAAAAAATACAACACATGTTCAACAATAAAAATAACAGTTAGCTGACACCCAAGGATAAAAAACACCCAAGGATAAAAAAGGGTGTTGGCACCAATCATGAAACTTATAATGAAAAATAGCAAACTTAACTTTAAACCATCAAAAGGAAAAGAAGCTTGATACTTTCCAAAAGCTTATAAGGGGATTTTTCTTTGACTCTGAAAATTCTATCATTTCTTTCCTTCCAAATCACCTAAGAAGTCGCAAAACAGATCAAGGGCATGCAAGAACGCCTTGATTTTACCTGCCCTGAAGAGGTACAAAACTGAAGGAAATGATCCATGGTTGATGGATCCGCAAAATAAACACCCAACCAATTACGAACATGTTGCCAAATCTGACCCCAAAAAACCGCAAGACAAGAACAAATGAACACCTGATTCCTGTAACCTGCAGCTGCTAATACACAGCTGATCCTCGGACTGAATAATGCATCTTCGAAACAGATTCGCCTTAGTTGGCAGTCTATGCCGAAAAAGCCGCCAAGCAAAAATCAGAACCTTAAGCGGAACTTCCTTCGGACCAAATCTCCATTATCAGGGGGGGCCCGATACGTGAGGGTGTGATATGCCCCTCTAACCGTATACCATGCTGAAGGATCCGGGATCCACGTCCGAGCATCGACGATATCAACCTGCAACACAACAGACAACAACAGAGATCTACACTCCTCTACCATCTCCTCCTCCCACGCCCATAATCTCTGTCTCCACTTCCACGCCTCCCCTCCCTTCTCCCACCCCAACTTAAACATTTGCGCCACAATAAACAATTTATTTTCTGATAAGTCAAACAAGCGACGAAATCTAACTCGAAAGGGTATGACAATTCTTGGAGGTTAGCAATGGTGCAATTGCATGCACTTAATTGCTTGTTTTTTTCTTAAGGGTAGGGCTGGCAATGAACCGAGCTAACTCGAACAAAGTTCGGAGCTCGACTCGACAATCTACTCGTTGAACTTGGTTCATGAACCAAATGAGCCGAATTTGAGCTGAAAATTAAGTTCGTTAATTAAATGAGCTGAACTTAAACTATATATAGTTCGGTTCAATTGGTTCATGAGTTAGCTCGATAGTGTGTGTATGAGATATATATATATATATGTGAGAAAATAAAAGCTAATAATATAGTGCAATAGTGAATGTTGGCCGTATGGCATAGTCTATTTAATTCAAGCTTTTAAACTAAAAATAGTCCCACATCGGGGAGTTTGTAAACATTATGGAGCAAGAGTGTCTATATAAGCGTCTACATAAGCAAAGTGCAGCACAAAACGGTAATAGGCTTTGTGTTGGTGAGCACAACACTTAATATAAAGTGCTACAGTACTGCCAATTTCCCTTAGTAATCAGGGCCCTTAGTGTATTCTTTTGTTTATTCTGGTACATGTTATTCGATTTGCATACAATTATCATGTACTAATTTGATAGAGTACATGGTTTTGGTACTCACTTAGGGGCCTGTTTGGTTTGGCTTCTGAGAAGCAATTCTAGCCCAAAATCAATTATCTACAGTGCCAAAAGCAATTCTAGCCAAAAACAACGTGTTTGGTTCAGCTTTTCAGAATTGTTTTTGTCCTCCAAAAGCAATTCTCCATGAAGCTACAAATCCTAGCTTCTAGCTTTTCTAGAATCAATTCTCCTTGAACAACGTGTATAGGTTTGTATATTTTATTATTACAACACGTTATTTTACTTTATTGCCCTTTATCAATTCTCATTCTTTATCAATTCTCCTTTAGCTATGTCTATTTTAGTAATTATACATTCAAAAGCAATTCTACATAATTGCATCCAAACATAAATCATTTTGTTTAATCAATTCTACATAATTGTATCCAAACATAAATCAATTCTCTCAGAATCAATTCTGTCAGAATCAATTCTATCAGAATCAATTCTCTCAGAATCAATTATATTCAAAGCTGAACCAAACGGGCACTAAGTTTTATTTTAGTTTAATCTTTGCCTTTTAAGAAAATAAATTAAAAGGATAAAGATATAATTTTTTTGGAAAAAATGAAAGACTTTTAAATTGTGTGACTTGAGCTAATGATTTAAGTCTAACGAGCCGAACCGAGTTGTTCGTGAACTTTAAACGAGCCGAACTCGAGCTTCAAAAAAAGTTCGTGTCGAACTCGAGTCGAGTGTCGAGCCGAACCAATTCTTATCGAGTAGAGTCGAACTCAGACAGGTTCGATTCGACTCGACTCACTTTCAGCCCCAACTTAAGGGAAATGAGCTCTAGTAATCACAAACAGATGTATGATATAGGTTGTGTGGGCATGTGCATACGCAAAGTTCTTAGAATTTTTTATTTTTAGTAGTATAATGTATCAATAGTTAAAATTTTAACCACATGACACACACTTATCATAAATCCTTTATCTCTTGGTCAACACCTATCATCATTTATATCTCACATCATTTCTTGATAGTATGAGTATTATTAAAAATCGGATGCAAAATCTACTAGAAGATGACTGATTAAATGATTATTTAGTTACATATATAATAGAGAGAGATATTTTATTGAATTGAAAATGAAAGATATCATTCAATGTTTCTAGAATATAATGCTACAAATTTTTATACATGGTGCCTCCAGTATTCAAAATTTATGGATCCGTCACTACTAGTAATATAGAGTTTGGTGGTAAGATAAAAGTAAAGTTTGATTAAAAAAAAGTTCGCCCATAATCGAATTTAGTTTCCTTCAAACAATTTATCTTGTGGTAAAGCTCATTAATCACTTGAATCTAATTATTTGGTTTTTAATTGCTTGTTTTTGTTTGAAGGTTTTACAAGTTTATAGGAAATACAACTCTTGCGCTTACATGTTAGCACCTTTTGGTGTTATTCTTGGTGGGACTTTGTATCTGATGTTTGGTTCAAGAGGAGGAGGAGGAGGAAGAAGATAAAGAGGAGGAAGAAGAAGAGGCATGTTATACCGGGTAAACCGATGACCCAAAGTAGTAAGTCTAATTCTAAACACACAAGCCAAATTCAAAGTTGTTGTTCAAACAAGAGAGGCTGGTAACTTTCAACATGAACTGATCTCACAAGAAAATAGTTATGGGACCAAATGATCAATTTAGCCTATATCTAATTATTATAATTAAATACTATAAAAAAAAAACAATTTATTTTTTCAATACATTAGGGAGAGATAAAAAAAAAATTATTTACATATCAAATTTGTTAACGACCAAATGTGCCAAAAGATTTTTTTTTAATTGCACATATATCTAAGAATGATAAACAAAAATATGTCAAAAGATCGTAATAATTATATGTTATAATGGTTCAAATAAGGTTGATGTAATTATTCTTAAATATTATGATTTCAAACATTTTTGTGCGGATTGAGAATATTTTGTTGGTGAGATCAAAATGTTCCATGAGGCACAATTTACAGTTAGTTTGTTATAATATTAATTTAGTTACACTTTGTTATTCAATTTTAACATATTTTTACGTTTGTCATATGCAAAATATAAATCCTTGGGAAAAGGAATTGAGAGAGGAAAGTGAGTGCAACACATATTAAACACTTGGCTATGTTTGGTTCCAAGGAAAGAAAGAGGAGTGGAATGGAAAGAGAGTGGCACTAAACAGATCAGAAAGTGGAAAGAAAGTTTTTTGTGGGTCTCATGTCAGAATTGGTTTTGCACTAAACAGATCAGAAAGTGGAAAGAAAGTCACTATTCCTGTTGCATTTACCAAAATACCCTCTGGTCTTGTGTATTTTTACAACACATATTTCAATTTTGGGTTAAATATGTGTTTCATCCCTGCAAATAGGGCTCGTTTGAATTTTCGTCCCTGTACTTACTAATCCTCCCAAAACTTCCCTGCAATTATTAATCACTTGAAATTTGGTCCTAATTACATCTGAATGCTTATGTGGCACGTGATTACTGACGTGGCAATGATGTGGCGCCATCTGACTGGGACATAGCATTGTTGACTCAACATTTTGTACCTGAAATGACTCTTTTACCCTTAATGATCCAAGACACGACTAAAAAGACCATAGTGCCCTTGACTTCTTTCTTCCCTATCTTCTTCTCACCCGTTCTTCTTTCCTCTCTTTCCTTCTCTTCGACCGCCACCAGCACCAACACCAGATCTTTTTCACCACCACCCGCCACCAACACCATCAAACTCTTCAATCAACACAACCAACATCTTCCATCTCTTCCATCACCAACACCATGGATCTTTTCCATCACCACCAACGCCATCAAGTTTTCACCTCTGCTTCCAGCCTCACTCTCACCGGCATCGAATCCTCCTCCGTCGAGGTCGAACCAGAGCTTCACCGCACGAAAAATTGCTCCGGCAGCCGTACCGGTGACCAAGCTTCATCCTCCGCCGTCAGCGATTCTTGTACCCTTGGCTTCACTCGTACTTCTGGGTTTCAAGTGGAATCACAGAAGTGAGTTCATTTCCCTCTATTTTGATTTCTAGGGTTTGCATTTCCCCAATTTGTTTGATTTTGGTACCTATTTTGATTTCTAGGGTTTGCATTTTCCCCAATTTGTTTGATTTTGGTGTGATTTGTGTTTTGAACAAATCTGATTGTTGAATCTGATTGGTATAGGGATTTCTGATTGGTATAGGGATTTCAAGTAGCATCAGGACAAATGTTGACTTCTTCGCATGTCAATCCCATTGCATTTTCAGTACACTGGTGAAGGCATGGACGAGATGGAATTCACTGAGGCTGAGAGCAACACGAATGATCTAGTTGCTGAGTATCAACAGTACCAAGATGCCACCGCTGATGAGGATGAGTATGGAGAGGAAGAGGGTGAAGAGGAGGAATATGGGCAAATGACATGTGATCTTGAATGAAGGTTCTGCAACTTCATGTTGCTGTTACAATCTAAAACTAGTTTCTTTATATTTTAGTTACTATGCTGTAAAATTGTTTTTGGTTTATTTGTTTTGATGTGACCTGTTGGTAGTGGAGAACGACAGCTTAGAAAGCTTCTGTAAGCATCACCTTTTGTTGTTGGAATATTTGATTCAAAATGATTGTCATCGTATAATTTATTAAAAAAAAAATCCCATTGCATTTATTCAAGCACAAATTTGTTAAAAATGTTAAATTCATTGTGATACGGGGACTGTTCATGTTGCTGGTATTTGGTGGTATTGATGTTCTTGATGATCTGATGGTGGTTATTGAATCTGGATTTTGGAGGAAGAAGAAGACGACAGGGGTATTATGGTCATTTCACACTTGTCTAGTCTCAATAAGGGCAAAAGGTCATTTTCCGTGGTTTTTGCTGAGTCATCATTGTGTTAACCCAGTCAGCGTGTGCCACGTCATTGCCACGTATCTAATCACATGCCACATCAGTAATCAAATGTAATTAGGACCAAAAGTCAAATGATTAGTAATTGCAGGGAAGGTTTGGGAGGATTAGTAAGTATAGGGACAAAAATTCAAACGAACCCTATTTGCAGGGATGAAACACATATTTAACCCTTCAATTTTTTTTCTTCTTTTGAACCATACTCTCATAGAATATTTTATTATTTTCAATATTTATACACATTTCTTAGCATGCTCAAATTAGAACTCATGATAGTCATATTTTTTTTGTGACCAATTTTAATAGTGTTTATATCAAAATTATTTAAATGTATTTTTATTGAAAATCATTTAAATAACACAATAACATAAGGTTATTTATGTCATTTAATAAATTCATTTTTTTTCTTTCCTCCCTTACTTTCACTATAACCAAACAACCAACAAATCATCTCACTTTCTACTCACTTTCTTCTTACTTTCTTTCCTTTAGGGTATGTTTGGAAGATCAAAGAAAGTGAAAGGAAAGATAGTAAGAGGAAAGATTGTTAAAGGAAAGAAAGTGAATTGAAAGTGAATGGAAAGTGAGATGATTTTTTAGTTGTTTGGTATGAGTGAAGGTGAAAGGAAAGAAAGATTTATATTTAATAAAATGACTAAAATATCCCTATAAAAAGGTGATATATATATATATATATATATATATATATATATATATAAGTGATTTAAAATTGTAATTTTTTTATTACCAAAAAAAAAATTGTAATTTTATTAATAATACAAAACTACAGAATCGTACATTTATTTTATTTTGATAGAATACAGTAAGAAGTTACTTCATCACATAGTGTATTTTAATTTTAGTTTAGTATACTTTAATATAACATTGAAAATCATTTGCATTTATAGGTCTTTTATGTACTTTTGCTCTAAACAGTGTCTTCTCTACCCTTTCCGTCCACAATAGAGCTGAAACTTTTTCTGTGTGGGACCCCGTCATCTGAATCCTTCCTACCCATTTTAAGGCCATTCCAAACTATGGAAAGAATGTCAATCCTTCCACTTTCTATCCTTTCCTCAATCTTTCCTTCAACTATCACCCAAAACAAACAGACTCTTAACCTTCTTTCCTCTAACTTTCTTTCCTTCTACTATCCAAACATACCCTTAAGTAGAAGATCAGACGGATTGAGAGGTGAGAAAATTGTTGAAAGTGCATGAATTGGGCGTGATTTCTCAAGCGTGTAAGTTTATCATATCATAGTGGATCATCCAAGTCGGATTATATCCCCAGATGCTGGAGCTTGTCTCTGAACTGGGTAATCAAGTTTCAATGAATAAATCTACATTAGAATTGTTCTTCATCAAGATCGACCTAGTTTCCATTGTCGGTCACAACCCTACCAATAATAAAAGTCAATTATTTATGAAAAACAAAATTTACAATTTATTGGATAAGTTTATCCTATTCAAGCATGATATATCATAGATTTCTTTAACATATTAACCATATTGCCAATAATATAATTATTTTTGTGTGTAGATAATCTGCAACTAAAAATAAGATTTTTAAGCATCAATTAAGAATTTAAGATAAATCAGTGTAGCATTCTTTGATTAATTAATTGGCCTCGAGTAGTTGGAAAAGATTGTAATTCTTATTATTTTATTTATTTAAAAATACAAATTAGAAAACCTTTTGCATTATTAAGTTATAAGTTAGTTTTTTTTTCAACAAGAAAGTTATAAGTTAGTTGATAATTGAAAAGTTAGTCTATTTTTTTTTTTTTTTGAAATTTGAAAAGTTAGTCTATTGAAATTAACATATTTTTTAGGGTTAATAGACTTTTACCCCCCTGTAATATAGGTCACTTTTGGTTTTGCCCCCTAGGAAATTTTTTTTTTAGATTCCGTCCTCGTAAAATGAAGATTCTTTGGTTTTGACCCCTGAGCTAGTTGAGTCAGCAGAATCTCCTACGTGGCATGCGACGTCAGCAGATTCTGCTGACGTGGCGCGCTGACTGTATAATAATTTTTTATTTTTTTATTGGGGTACACGTGGCATTTTTGTTTTTTTTTAAAAAAATATTAAAAAATTATGGAAAAATAAAAAAATTTAAAAATTCAGGGAAAATTAAAAATTAATAAAAAAATCTGGAAAAATGAAAAATTAATAAAAAATTGAAAAAAAATATTAAAAAATTTAGGAAAATTGTAAAAATAATAAAAATGAAAAAAATTGAAAAAATTAAAAAAATCTGGAAAAATTAATAAAAATAAAAAAAATCTTGAAAAATTTAAAAAATCTGGAAAAATGAAAAAAAATAAAATAACCTAATAAAATGAAAAATAATTAAAAAATTCTGGAAAAAATAAAATTTCGAAATTTTCTAAAAAAATTAAAATTCTGGAAAAATAAAAATTTTCAAAATTTTAATGAAAATTCTGGAAAAATGATTTTTTTTTGAAATTTTCGAATTTTTGAAATTTTCATTAGTATTTCTCAAAAATTTTCTAGGAATTTTGGTGTATTTATAAACCAAGAATAAGGGAAAAAATACACTGAAAAAACCGTATTTTTCGAAATTTCAAAATTTTCATTAGTATTTTTTCCGGAAATTTTTGTGTATTTATAAACCGGGAACTTTTGTGTATTTATAAACCGAGAATAAGGGAAAAAATACACTGAAAAAACCTAAGCTCAACATATATACTAATCAAAATTTCGAAATTTCGAAAAAAACGAATGAAAATTTCAAAAATTTCATTTTTTTAAAAATGATTAATCTTTTTAATTTTTTTGAAAATTTTGAATTTTTTTTAACTATTTTCCAGAATTTTTTCATTATATTTCATTTTAATAGATTATTTTATTTTTTTAATCATTTTTTATTTTTATTAATTTTTCCAGAATTTTTTAAATTTTTCCAGATTTTTTTTTATTTTTTCCGTTTTTTTTTCAATTTTTTCATTTTTATTAATTTTTCAATTTTCCAGATTTTTTTAATATTTTTTTTCAATTTTTTTATTGATTTTTCATTTTTCCAGAATTTTTAAATTTTTTTATTAATTTTTAATTTTTCCAGAATTTTTTAATATTTTTTTATAAAAAAACAAAAATGCCACGTGTACCCCAATAAAAAATAAAAATAATTATACATTCAGCGCGCCACGTCAGCAGAATCTGCTGACGTCGCATGTCACGTAGGAGATTCTGCTGACTCAACTGGCTCAGGGGACAAAACCAAAGAATCTTCATTTTACGAGGACGGAATCTAAAAAAAAAATTTCCTAGGGGGCAAAACCAAAAGTGACCTATATTATAGGGGGGTAAAAGCCTATTAACCCTATTTTTTAAGCAAACAAAAATTAGATTAATAAAAAACAAAAGAGTAAAAAGTTTGTTGGGGGGGGCATAAAACGTGACCCATAAATCCACACAAAAGTGTAGGTTAACCATAATGGGCAACAAAGACAATTAGATCAACATAAGTAGATCTAACTCCTAGTCAATTCTAACAAACAAACAGCGATCATGAGCACACCCGCGTACTAGCGTGAAATAAAGTTGCAAAAAATGACGATGCATGAACGTTTGGAACACTAAACAAAGGTTTAACACACTGGTGTATGGTCCGACCTTCAACACGAAACAGGTTCCCGAACTAACGACTCCCCGGAACAAATGACAGCAAGTGAAACGACACTTTCGAGTAAAATTGTTCGAAATCAAATGGAGAGAGTGACGAGGATATCAAACCAAATTGAAATCAATTCCAAGGACTGATACGAATATCAATATGGCATCGATGCAAAACCTTAAACCTTGAAGCCTGCAAATCTCAACAAATTTGAAAACAAGAGAGAGAGAGAGAGAGAGAGAGAGAGAGAGAGAGAGAGAGAGAGAGAGAGAGAGAGAGAGAGAGAGAGAGAGAGAGTTTAGTTGGCACCCTGAAATTAACATGTTTGGTAAATTTAGCTTTACTAAATATAAAATGACTTAAAGGTGCATAATATCTATTCTCTAATTATAAAACTTAATTGAGATATCGTGCATCTAGAACGGTTTGAAAAATTGATAATAGAGAAGATGAAAAGGGATGTATATCTTACTTAACGAATGATGAAACAATTAAAACAATAAGCTTAAAATTGGAATGAAATGTAAAAAGCTACAAGCATTAACGCTACTTTTAAATAACATATAAAAAAACTATAAATTAGTTTACCATCAAACAATCTTATAAGCTAGTTCAACAAGAAGGTTGGCTTTCCTTGTACTTGTGGAAGTAAAGTAGAATATTACGCGTCAATAATAAGTATTTTTTTGGTGGTGGTCGGGGTACGAACCACGGACCTTACATATATTATGCATTGTCCATACCAACTGAGTTAAGCTCACGAGGACCGTCAATAATAAGTATACCAAATGTAAATCAATAATAAATATTTAAAATAGTTGTGTATGTGAAGAAGAAAAAAAACCATAGCACTTATTTTTCACGATCTAAACAACATTTGAGTTAAAAAAAACCGTCTAAACAACAAATTGAACATATGATCCACAACAAAACTTAAACACAAGCGCAAATCATTTCATATATTTCTCGATTCAAATCAATATAGTACATAATTATTTCACAAATATAAATTTGAAAGATTAAAACAACAACTATACATTGGACTATAAGATCAAATATACATGCATAAATTGGGGGATTTGTACTGAAGTGTCTATTTTTTCCGCTAAATGAGGAGAAGGACATGCATCAATGGGTAGCAACGACATCCCAACTAGGTTGGCACCCCGATGAACATCCATTCTATGCCGCCAAACTCAAAAATATTACAACCCTCCCACTGAAGTGTCTACTTGGTAATTGATGAAGAATGAATATTTGATTATCACCCTCCCACTTATTATTACAACCATCCAGGATGGGTAGATCCATTTTTTTGAGACACTTCTACAGGGGACATTGTATTAATGATCCAAAATACATTGGTTTGGTATTTCGTCGATTTGATTAATTTGATGATGAATACACATCATTATTGAAGGAGGTCTATGCAAATGAAACAACAGAAATGTTGGAGGAAGAATAAAAAATTGATAAAAAGATATATTGGCCATCACATAGGATAAAACAACTGTATAAAATGGATTGTTTATGAGAAATTTGGTTTCAAGAAACCTATTTATAGATTTTATTTTCTCACACAATACTTTATGTTACATATGAACATATTTATTATAGTATTGACCATTCAAATCCTTTTAATTATTGAATTACTAGTATATTATAAGGTTTTCAAACATCTTTATCCACCCGATACAAAATTAAAGGAAAAATCATAAACCATTATTTACCATAATAGTACTAAAAACATATCTAAAGATTTGATATTTTTTTTGAATGATAAATATTTGATATTTTATAATTATAGTTTTGACCGAATATGATATTTATAAATAAAAAACTTAATTGTGCATTAAAGTTATATATCATTTAATTTTCTAGATGTTTTTTACTTTAATTTTATTTTACTAAATAATCTTATAGAAGTCGGTATATCTAAATATTAAATATATTATATTCACCTTCTTCAAAAAAAATAATATTATATTCACTAGCGGAAAGACGGGTACTACCGCGCCCGTCTGTCCGCTCTTTTGACTATGCTAATGTGTGTGTGTGTTTTATTATGTTTGTGTGTATACTTTTGATTATAATTTTTAAATTTTTAAATGCGGAAAGACGGGTACTACCGCGCCCGTCTGTCCGCTCTTTTGACTATGCTAATGTGTGTGTGTGTTTTATTATGTTTGTGTGTATACTTTTGATTATAATTTTTAAATTTTTAAATATTAATGGTTCGTTCATTTGTTTATCTACAAATTATTTCAGGTTTATAATTTTTAAATTTTGTATAAATATATGCTGTTTCAAATCTGCATCTTCTGTTATTTCAGGTTTGAAGTTCCGCGGCAGTTAACTGTCGAAGGGGTATTTCGGTATTTTATTGGTGTGTTTCAGCTTAAACACATGTGTGAAAAACAATTTTCGCTAAATTTTTGTGTATTACAGTGCAATTTGTATAGTTTGCCTCTATTGTATTTTTTTCCTTCTATTTTGGTTATCTTCCTATATTTTTTTGCCTCTATTATATTTTTTTTCCTTCTATTTTGGTTATCAACCTATTTTTTTTCCTTCTATTATAGTGCAATTTGTATAGTTTGCCTCTATTGTATTTTTTTTCCTTCTATTTTGGTTATCAACCTATATTTTTTTCTCTCGCTTTTGGGTTTTGTAATCCAAACTTAGGTCAAAAATTCTCTTAATCTAAGTTTGTGGGGCTATTAAATTATAGAGTTGGTGAAAATTTAGTTAGTTAGTGACAGTTTGTTCTTTGGTGGTTGGTTAGTTTTAAAAAAAAAAAAAAGGTAGTTAGTTGTTTTATAAAAAAAAAAAAAAATAGGTAGTTAGTTTGTTGATTTTTCACAAACTCATATTTAGAGAATCTCATGTACTTATTTACTATCTTTAATCAATAATTCAATATAAATTTTAATAATTTTTCCTTTTTATTTATCTCTCAATCTTATCTACGATGAAGAACTACAAAGTAAGGTTACACAGTGAAGGTTGTTAGATTTTTTTTTTTTTTTTGAGGGAAAAGGTTGTTAGATTTCATTAGTTTTAGTTTTTATTGCTGAGAATTTTATAGCATAGAGATAGTACAACTCTTGTGGAGGAAAAGGGGGGCAAGAAGAGAGAGAGAAAATGAGACAAATTGTGAAGGATTTAGAACGAAAATTAATTTTTTTTTTCTTACGAGATTTTATTTGACAAATTTTAGGAGGGTTAATGTTTTGGAGATAATCGACTAAAATAACATTTGGGCAATTTTTCATAATTTAAATTTTTCCAGAAATGAGTTTCACAATGCATCACACTTTTAAAGATCAAAATGAGAGTTTTACTCTAATTTATTTATTTTTTGTCAAGAGTTTACTCTAGTTTTAATATATTTAAAGATGATAATGTTACTATATTTTTTTTTTAAATATATTTAAAGATGATAATGTTACTATATTTTTTTTTTTTTAAAAATAGGCATCAGATGCAATAATTGACTAATTTCGGAAACCAATCTTACCCTCTACTTGTATAAGAGACGTCATGCTTTGTTTTTTTGGTAGTGTTACAATGTAACGAGGCAAAAAAAGAAAAAGAAAAAAAGAGCAAAAAACAAAATTAAATTCCAAGCTTATCTCTCAGGATGAGAGATTCCATGCAAGACGGAGGGCAGTTCCTGTGAGCATAACACCTTGCATGTGATCTTTCCTTAGTCATAAAATCTGCACACATGTTTTGTTCCCTAAGAACATGCACTAATGTTGTATTTCCATTTTCATTTCCATGTAAATCATCTCTAATATGAAGGATGTCAGTAGCATAAGTGTGCAAGGTATGATCATGACCATCAATAATCAGGTCAATTGTTTCCAAACATTCACTCTCACAAATAATGTTAACATAACCTTTTTTACTACAAAAATTAAAACCTATCTGGATAGCACGTAACTCAGCTAATAACGCATCACCTCCAACTTCATAGTGAGAAAAACCAGCTATCAAATCTCCATCGTGGTTGCAAACAACACCACCAGCACCTAAACAACCAAAATCTTCTAAAAAGCTACCATCAACATTGAGTTTGAGTGTAACCTTTTTGTTACATGATAAATGCATTTCTTATTATCTCATGCTTTGTATAATGTCACTGTCTTACACATGGAGATTAAAATGATTTTTTAAGTCAATTCTTTAATCTATACCGTTATATCACATCAACTCCAAATTAACGACTAATTCTTTAATCGTTAGCGTGAATCATTTCGAATTTGCCTTCTTATTTTAATTTTTATGCCGGGAAAAGTAAAAAAACCGCGTTTTATTTTGGAGGAAGCAACGCGTATGTTTGTCTGGTACCCACACAAATTTCAAAGTTATAGAATTAAAAATCGTTGCAAACGCACTTACGCAATTGTTACTTCCATAGCCAATGGATCGTTATTGAACAATATAGATTTAATGCAGAAGTCAAAGTTATTTTTTAAAAGAAATGCAGGATTCAAAGTTGTCTTCGTATAAATATATGCACAATACAATGCCTCATAGTTACCACAAGTTCAACACTTCAAGCCCTAATCTTCTCACCCCACAAGAGAGTTTGTGAAACAAATGGAGAACAAAACCATATCCACCAAGAGTGTCCATTGTTTGGTGTTGCCATTTCCAGCACATGGTCACACTAATCCAATGCTAGAATTCTCCAAGCTTTTACAACAACAACATGGAGTCAAAGTAACACTTGTCACCACCCTTTCCTACTACAAAAACATACCTAAATTGCCAAATAATTCCATTACAA
Source organism: Medicago sativa (assembly GCF_051527215.1). Lineage (NCBI taxonomy): Eukaryota > Viridiplantae > Streptophyta > Magnoliopsida > Fabales > Fabaceae > Medicago > Medicago sativa. The sequence continues at coordinate 79,396,199 of NC_140755.1, read as the reverse complement.
TTGAGACCATTTCTGATGGTTTTGACAAAGGTGGAGTTGCTGAAGCAAAGGATTTTAAATTGTATTTGAATAAATTTTGGCAACTTGGTCCACAATCTCTTGCTGATCTTATTAACAAACTTAATGCTAGATCAAACGACCATGTTGATTGTCTTATTTATGATTCATTCATGCCTTGGTGCTTAGATGTTGCAAAGGAATTTGGAATTGTTGGTGCTTCTTTTCTAACTCAAAATCTTGTTATGAATAGTATATACTATCATGTTCATTTGGGAAAGTTGAAACCTCCCTTTGTTGAGCAAGAGATTACTCTTCCTGCACTTCCTCAACTACAACCTAGGGACATGCCTTCTTTCTACTTTACCTATGAAAAAGATCCAACCTTTCTTGATTTGGGAATGGCGCAGTTCTCTAATATTCACAAAGCTGATTGGATCCTTGGCAATTCCTTCTTTGAGCTGGAGAAAGAGGTAAGTAAGAATTTGGGATAAATTCACAATATATAACGCACAAACACCAAACGACAACCATTTGATTATGTTAAAATTTCATTCTCATCCTTAAGAAATGATATTTGTACAACCATTTTATGACAACTTTTGAGACAAACGTTTTTTCATGTTCTTTTGTAACAAAAATAAAAGAGAGATAAAGAGGGAGGGAGGGTAAGAACACAATGAGAGTATGAGACACCTTATAAACTATATGTCTAAAAAATGTTTGTATTAACATATTAACGACACTAAAAGTGTTATGCATCATTTAGAGAAGAACTCCTATCTCTTTCTTTTGTTAGCCTATAAACACTAGATTATAACAAAAACATGAGTATGAGGCCTAACTTCGAAGGCTTTACTCGTATTGTGCTATACACGGCTCTGGTTAACCATCTAAAGTGTTGTAGAAATTTATGTGTAAAAATATCATAACTAAAGACACCTTAAGCATTTACCAATTGAATCACCACTTGTATGATGCTTTTGTAAAGGTTAGTCATTAATGACTCTAAATGCTTTGTAGGTGGCTGATTGGACAATGAAGACTTGGTCCAACTTTAGGACCGTAGGGCCTTGCCTACCGTATACATTTTTAGATAAGCGAGTTAAAGGTGATGAAGATTATGGTATTGCACAATTAAAAAGCGACGAAAGTATAGAATGGCTAAATAATAAGCCAGAACGGTCTGTTGTTTATGTTTCATTTGGGAGTATGGCATCACTCAATGAGGAACAAATAGAGGAAGTAGCACATTGTTTGAAAGATTGTGGAAGTTACTTTTTATGGGTAGTGAAAACCTCTGAAGAGACTAAGCTCCCAAAAGACTTTGAAAAGAAATCAGAGAATGGCTTAGTTGTGGCATGGTGCTCCCAGTTAGAGGTTCTAGCTCATGAAGCAATAGGGTGTTTTGTAACACATTGTGGTTGGAATTCCACATTGGAAGCTTTGAGTATAGGAGTCCCAATTGTTGCAATGCCACTTTACTCAGACCAAGGCATTGATGCAAAGTTTCTTGTAGATGTTTGGAAAGTAGGAATTAGACCTTTAGTTGATGAGAAACAAATAGTGAGAAAAGATACATTGAAGGATTGTATATGTGAAATAATGGATATGAGTGAGAAAGGCAAAGAGATTATGAATAATGTCATGCAATGGAAGACTTTGGCTGCAAGAGCGGTTGGTAAAGATGGAAGTTCTCATAAAAACATGATAGAATTTGTGAATAGCTTGTTCCAAGTTTCAACCACAAATTAATTCTTGATCAATTGAATTTTTCTTATATATACTAGTATAATTTTTTACATAAAGTTGTTTACTTAATTAAATAACATTATTTTTCGGTATAGGTATATATTTTGCAACATCATAGATACAGTTGTGGACATTTGATATGTAAGGTGCGGGTTTGAACCTGAATACTCATTTCTCAACACTTTATGTGTGAGTTTTTTTTAGCAAAGTTCAGTTTAGGTGACTTCTAAAAATATATATGATTTGATCCGATCCAATTTTATGTAGTTTAGTTTGAATTGGTTTTTGGATATCCAAATTATAGTTGTGTAAAAATCAATGAAAATTAATATTATAAAGATACAGTAAAAATGATTTGTAGCAAAGTTCAGTTTAGGTGACTTCTAAAAAAATATATGATTTGATCCGATCCAATTTTATGTAGTTTAGTTTGAATTGGTTTTTGGATATCCAAATTATAGTTGTGTAAAAATCAATGAAAATTAATTTTGATCCGATCCAATTTTATGTAGTTTAGTTTGAATTGGTTTTTGGATATCCAAATTATAATTGTGTAAAAATCAATGAAAAATAATATTATAAAGATACAGTAAAATCATTGGTTTGATGCAAAATTTAACATTTCATATACACAAAATTAACAATTAAGAATGAAAATAATGGATTATTTTTTAAACACATGAAATAGTAAAAAAAATTGGATTAAATTTAACTAATAAGTATTATTAAAAATAAATTAAAACCAACAAATAATAGATTAATGAAATATTTTATACCATTAAAAGAAAAAAATAAATACTAATATTTGTGTATGTGATTCAACTTGGTATGACTTTGAAAAGTGAATCTAAAATTTGATCTGATATGAGCCGTTGTTACAAAACACATTCAATAAATTCATATTTCCATTGTTTGTTTCTTTTTATGAGTTTTTCAAAATGTTTGAAATTTTAGTAGTTACTAAACAGCCGGAACCAGATTATTGTTTGTAAAGTTTATGAGGATCACATGCTTTACACTATCTCTAAAACTCAACAACAAGAGAAAGAATAATTGTAAAATTATGAATTAAAACAGTCACCAAACCATATTGTCTTTGCATAAATAATTTCTTCCCCAAAGATGCTAGTTGAGTAAGGTATTGCTGACATCATTATTGTGGCTTTGATGGACTTGGAGATGATGGTGGCTTCAAATCTGGGTACTGCAAAGAGAGATAAAAATGATGAAGGAGTTCTTATTTTAACAAAGAATGGAATCCTAATGGTTTAAATGTAAGAAAGCACGTAGATGTTCACAGTGATTCCATTTAATGTTTTAGAATCGTACAAGTAAATAATTTTAACAACAAAATGGATCAAATTTACAGAGAAGTTTATTGTCATCTTCCACTTTTTTGTATATCATTACTAGGGAATGAATGCTTTGACAAAGTAGGAATCTGAAATGCACATCTTCATCCACAGTCAGATAAATTTATTTAAATCTTATATGGGTTAATTATGTTAATAGCGCCCAACTTATGTTGATATTTGACTTCAGTCTATATATACATATTTTGTTCCAAATGTCCTAAAGTATGCTAAAATTGGTCCTTTGTTTTGACTCTTGAGACCAGAACATAAATCAGATGTTACAGGGACCAAAACCAATAAATAATTATATTATAGGGACTAAACCGAACATGAGTACAAAGACGTTTATGGACCTAAAAACATAATTAACTCTTCTTATATTTGCATAATGATTTCACTCAAGATAACTTGGATCAGAAATTCAGAATAGAAAAGAAAAGAAAAACTAAATTAATAGCAAGCAAATCATTCTGCTGTTTCCTTTTTAATTTCCAAAAAGGTTTTTTTATAATTGATATCATACTATCTGAATAACAATGTTCTTTCTAACCAATTAGTGCTCACAAATGAATAACAGTGGGTATCGCTTTCACTTTGAACTCTTCCAAATTATTGTGCTAGTGTCATGTCACTATACCAATGAGTTATAGCACAAATGAAGGTGCAAATTCGTTTTAATTTTTTGGTGGCTCTCAAATGGAGGATAGTTAGATCACTATGTTAGAAGTTAGCAACCGCCATTGTTGAACAATGGTGAAGCTTGTAACAGAATTCAGTTAGAGGAGAGAGAAAGGAGAGAGTAAGAGAGAAAGAGAGAGAAAGTTATTATTCTGTATTGAATGATAAAGAGGGGGTTACAATGTATTTATAGATGCATTCTAGGATGCATATAAGTGGTGACACATGTCACACTCTAAGAGGCTAAGCACTAATACTTAAACTATTACTAGTTACAGTATAAGCCTTAGTTTCTATATACTCTAACATTCCCCCCTCAAACTGAGCAGGTCTGAAACTCTCAGTTTGTCTCTGAGTTCCAAAAATCTGGAAGTGGACAGTGGCTTGGTGAGGATGTCTGCCCATTGAGAATGAGCTGGAACATGAGAAACAAGCAGATTTTTGTTGATAACCTTTTCTCTAACAAGAATATGTCCAACTCCATATGCTTTGTTCTGGAATGCAGCACAGGATTATGAGCCAGAGACACAGTGCTCAAGTTATCACAGTATATGTGAGGTACTTGAATTGGTACTTTTAGCTCTTGTAGGAGAGACTGTAGCCACAGGATTTCAGCAGAAGCTTGTGCTAGACTCCTGTATTCTGCTTCTGCACTGGACCTAGCAACAAGAGTCTGTTTCTTAGCCCACCAGGAAATGAGATTAGGACCTAAGAAAATGCAAGCACCTGAGGTGCTTCTTCTGTCATCTGGATCAGATGCCCAGTCAGCATCACAGAAACCAGTGAGAGAAAGAGGTTGATGCAGTGATGCAGGACTGATGAGGAGACCATGAGTGATAGTACCTTGCAAATATCTAAGGATCCTTTTTACTGCTTTCCAATGATCCTCTAAAGGTGCAGACAGAAATCGACACACCTTGTTGACTGAGTAAGAGATCTCAGGTCTGGTAATAGTAGCATATTGTAGGCCACCCACTATTGACCTAAAGAAAGTAGGGTCAGAGACATGATTGGACCCATATTTGGACAGCTTTGTGCTGGAAGCCATAGGAGATGCAATACCATTAGCATTAGCCATATTTGCCTTGACAAGTAAGTCATGAATGTACTTAGTTTGAGATAGGAGAAGGGAGCCAGTAGTAGTGTGATGCACCTCAATTCCTAGGAAATAGTCAAGTTGACCCAAATCCTTTAGGGAGAATTCTGAGTTCAGTTGCTGAACCAGTTGTTGAATCAGGGACTTGGAACTTCCAGTGATGATGATGTCATCCACATAGACTAAGATAAAGGTGCTGTGATGATTCTTGTGTAAAATGAACAAGGAGGGGTCACATTTGCTGGCACAGAACCCAAACTTTAGGAGAGTGGAGGTTAACCTCTCAAACCATGCCCTGGGAGCTTGCTTGAGCCCATATAGAGCTTTGTTGAGTTTGCAAACCATAGAGGAATCTGCCACTTCAAACCCAGGGGGTTGTACCATGTATACTTCCTCTTCTAGATAGCCATTCAAAAAGGCATTGTTGACATCTAGTTGTTGGATACACCACCTGTGTGTCACTGCCAATGTCAGAACTGTTATGACAGTTACTGGTTTAACAACTGGTGAAAAGGTTTCCTTGTAGTCAAAGCCAGGCAATTGGTGGAATCCTTTAGCTACCAGTCTTGCTTTATATTTGTTTATGCTCCCATCTGGATTCTGTTTAACCCTAAAAACCCATTTGCATCCCACAGCCTTCCTATTTGGAGGAAGAGATACAATGGTCCAGGTATTATTCTTCAACAAAGCCTCATATTCAAGCTGCATAGCTTGAAGCCAGTGTGACTGTTTCATAGCTTGCTTGTAAGTGGTTGGCTCAACATGAGTCAGAAGCAAAGTTGGTTGGAGTCTCTTTTGGACAATACCATGTTTACCCCTTGTGGCCATGTTATGAGTGTTATTGGGATGAATGCGATGTGGGGGAGCAAGTGGTGGAGTGGGGTCAGGTGCAGACTCATCAGAGGCATGAGAACTTGCAGTAATGGACTGGTTTTCTGGGAATGACTGTGAGGGTGAAACAACAGTGATAGGTGTAGGATTAAGTATAGGTCCTGGTGGTAGGTTGTGAAAAGAGGGAGATGAAACTCTGGAATCTTGATGATGGGGTGATGAGACAGGAGGAGTGGTGATGGAGGGTAAGGTGTTACTTGAGAGTGATGCACTGGTGGAGGTTGAGAGACCAGTGGTAGTAGCATCTGTTGGTAAGCCACTAGAACCAGGGGACTGAAAGTTGGGAAAAGGAGAGGAAGTAAAACTGGTAGCAGCAGCAGGTGAAGTTTGTTGGCAAGGGAATAACTCCTCATATGGAAACCTGTACTCATTAAAAATCACATCTTTAGAGATGTAGTCTTCCTGCAGAATCAAGACATTTATACCCTTCATGTGAGGAGGAATACTCAAGAAATATGCATTCCTTTGACCTAAACTCAAGTTTGTTGTTGTTGTAAGGTCTAGTAAAAGGAAAACAAGAGCAGCCAAAGCTCTTGAAAATTGGAGATGGAGCAGGAAAAAGGGTGACTTATTGTCAAGGGCAGGTGAGGGTAATCTATTAATGAGATATGTTGCTGTTAGAAAAGCATGATCCCAGAAATAGAGAGGTAAATGAGCAGTTGCAAGTAGAGTAAGACCAGTTTCTATGATGTGTCTGTGTTTTCTCTCCACTGACCCATTTTGGTGATGTGTGCGGGGACATGTCAGTCTGTGAGTGATGCCCAAAGAGGAGAGAAATGGAGTGAAGGGTTTGAACTCAGCACCCCCATCTGTTTGGACAGACTTAATAGGATGATTGTATTGTAATTCCACCATGTTTTTGAAATTTTTGAACATAGTAAAAGTCTGTGATTTTAGCTTTAGTGGAAATATCCAAGTATATCTTGAGTATGCATCAACACATGTTAGGAAATAAGAAAAACCACCATGAGATTCAATAGATGCAGGACCCCATAAATCACAAAATAAGAGTTCAAAGGGTTTGTTGTAGGAAGTATTAGATGCAACAGAGGGTAATCTATGGGATTTACCCAAACAGCAAGCAGAACAAAAATCTGTGACACTTTTATTAGGAAGATTTTGATTACACAATTTCATTACATTCCTAAGAACCTCATGATGAGGATGGCCAAGCCTGTTGTGCCAGACTTTGTACATAGACAAGGAAGAAACAGTAGATTTACTAATGTTACTACTACTACTAGTTGGAGTATAAGTACTTCCAAGATTATTACATTGAAAACTGGGAATAGGAAAGCTAGAGGGAGAAAAGCACTCATTAGCTTGACACTTGGAGTTGAAACTTGGACTTGAAGCAGATAGCTGTGAAGCTGGTAGAGACACAGATGGACTATCAAACTGGTACAAGCCATCAGCACCAATGTGACCTTTAAGAAGAATTTTAGAAGTATCCTGGGATTTTACAAAGCAAGTGTTAGGATGAAATTCAAAGAAAACATTGTTATCTTTGGTAAATTGACTGACACTAACAAGATTCTTAGTGATAGAGGGCACATGAAGTAAATTATGAAGTTTAAGAGTTGTATAAGGAGAGAAGGGTGAAGTGAAACTTAATGAGCCAACAGAGTTGATACACAGACCTTGACCATTACCAACATGTACTTGGTCAGAACCTGATAGGGACACAGCATCCATGAGGTTTGTAGCATCTGGTGTGACATGATGTGTTGCACCAGAATCAGGGTACCAACTGTTGTGCAGAGAGTTGGAGTTAATGGACTCAGTACCAGTCAAGTAAGCTTGTGGTGGTGGAGGCCTAAGATTGCCATACTGAGGAGGGTAAGGTGGTCTTGATGAAGGTCCAGGTGCAACTCTAGGATTTGCACCTTGTAGCCAAACATTAGGAGGAGGTCCATAATTTCCATAACCATTACCATTTCCAGAGCCTCCATAGCCAGTAAAGGATCCACCATAGGAGCCATATCCCTCATATTGAGGAGGAACAGAAAGCCTGTGATAGCAAATGCTAGCATCATGCCCCATCTTGTAACATATCTGGCATTGAACAGAGCCTCCTCTACCATAATTGCGGCCTCCCCTGCCTCTAGAGCGTCCTCCACGAGATCCTCTTCCTCTAAAACCACCTCTATTTCCAAAATTAGGGTTAAGGAACTGAGAAGCATCATGTCCATTAGGATTTGAGGAAAAATTATTCTGCTGATCAAAATATGAACCAGAAGCCTGATTATTAACATTCTTTCCATCAGGAGCAGAGGACTGAGTCAGATTAACAGAGGCAGTATCTCCAATTAAGGCTTTCTTAAACTTTTCATTGCGTGATTCTTGTGTCGAAAGCTGTGATTCCAGTTCATCCAGAGAAATTAGGTCAACCTGACTGTTCACAGTAGCAACTATAGCGTTGTACTCTTCTGGTAAAGCTTCAAGAACAAGCTCAATGAGGTCACGGTGAGAAACCGGATCTCCAATGGACATCAAGGTCTCAGAAAGCGTACGAACACGAGCTATGAACTCAGCAATGGAACGTGTTCCCTTAGTAATAGTGCGCAACTCAGAACGAAGTTGTCGCGAACGAGTACGCATTTGCGTGTAACAGTAAGCATGAATAGCATCCCATACCTCATGAGAGTGGCGCAACCGAACAAACCGCGCAAGCAGGGAGGAAGAGATGGTGGAAAGGATCCACGTACACAGCAACGAGTCTTGCTCCTCCCACTCGGTGAACGCCGGATTTTCTTCACCGGCCTCGCGCAGCATCAGAGAGGAAAACCGGTGGAATTTGCAGCGAAACGACGTAATGTACCATCTTCGTTCCACGCAGAACGCCTTCAACCTGTTGTTTCCACTGAAGGTAGTTCGTATCGTCGAGCTTGACCGATACGATTTGTTTGAAGGTTTTTGACGCTGCAGGAGTGATTCGTTGAACGCCATTGGTGTTCATCTGAGTTTCTGTGTTGTGCGTAGGAATAGGAGAAGTTTGGGATGAGGAAGACGAAGCAGGTTTAGGATCGAGAAAAATAGCTCATGATACCATGTTAGAAGTTAGCAACCGCCATTGTTGAACAATGGTGAAGCTTGTAACAGAATTCAGTTAGAGGAGAGAGAAAGGAGAGAGTAAGAGAGAAAGAGAGAGAAAGTTATTATTCTGTATTGAATGATAAAGAGGGGGTTACAATGTATTTATAGATGCATTCTAGGATGCATATAAGTGGTGACACATGTCACACTCTAAGAGGCTAAGCACTAATACTTAAACTATTACTAGTTACAGTATAAGCCTTAGTTTCTATATACTCTAACACACTAGAGGCAAAGGAAGACCCAGAAACACTATAAGAGAAACTATTAAGAAAGACCTAGAGATTAATTAGTTGGATCGAAGGTTTATGATAGAACATTATGACGTAATTTGATCCATGTAGCCGACCCCACTTAGTGGGAAGAGGCATGGTTGTTGTTGTGGTTGCTCTCAAATGGTAATAAGTAACTCCAGTACTACCAGTCACAGGGCCTATGGCATGCTTGGATCCCAAAGGAGCAAGCAAAGGCGCACATAGAGAATTACCACCTAAGATCTTCATAATTCCTGAAAGGATTCTATTCAGTTAACCTCTAGGAGTTAGGAGCATCTAGGGTAATGTGTGTTTTCTAGGTTATTATTTCAAACTCTTTTGTTTCTAGTATTTACATTCCTACAATCGTAAAGTACTCATCCCATTCCAATCACCTAACCAGACATGGAATGGGAATTGGTCATTTCCACTCCCATTCGCTTTCCCTCCAGGCTTCAACAAAGCATGCGCTAAGTCACGCTCCCGTAGGCACAACAAGAGTGCTAAAAAAATCACTCCTGCATCAGTGGCATATTATGCCAATCTCGTATATGCAGGACCAACATGTCATACCAAAATTTTGTTATTTATGAGTGATACAAATACCACTCAGTCCATTACAGAACAGATTCTTAATTTCTTTTCCTCCTTGCCTGTTAGTTTTATTACATAATTCAAAAATCAACATTAACTAATTGATGTTTTCTGCTTAAACCATTGAACATGCATTATTAGACATGAAGGGTCACAACGGAAAAAAAGTTCTATTACATAATTCAAAAATCAACATTAACTAATTGATGTTTTCTGCTTAAACCATTGAACATGCATTGTTAGACATGAAGGGTCACAACGGAAAAAAGGAAGTGAAAGCAAAAGACAAAGAGAGAGTTCAGAATTACATACATTAGGATAGGGAGAAGAGGAAACTACTGAACTGATTTTCATTTCCGGATTGGACTCCACAGACTTTTTCACATGACCATTTTCTGTCTCTTGGTTTCCAACTGCAGGGATATCTGAGGATACCACACTCTCGTTATTATCATCACTTTGCTGAATGGCCCCATTTCCATTTGTCTCTTGGTTTCCAACTGCAGGGATATCTGAGGATACCACACTCTCGTTATTATTATCACTTTGCTGCATGGCCCCATTTCCATTTGTACTGAGCTCTTTTGGCACTTTAGTCTTTTTCCTTCGGTTTATATGGACAGAAGGGGGCAAAAGGGTATCCTGTATAGCCTGCCACAACAAAGACCTAACATATGAACTTTATTCTTTACTTCAAACAGATTTTCCACAATCAGATACATAGTTACATGCATTCCTTAGTTGGCAGCAAATTGATGTGTGGGGAATGAATTTCCAAGATCTGATAATTGAATACCCAGTTTAAATCTTTATATATACTATGCCAAGTAGATATCTTTTAAAGCTTCGTAGGTGCTTTGATATATACAGTGTAGAATGCTAACTTATATCAAACTTAAATGGTTAAGGTTAAGAAAAAGAGTTTAATTTCAATACACAGTTGGTGTAAATGTTTACATTATCGAACAATCACAACTAATCCTATAAATGACATTTAAGATATTTATAATTAAAGTCAAATATTTTTAACAATCTGGTTTTGGAGATTAAAATTAATTGACAGTAATAAATGTTTACACTGACATTGCATACCAATTAAATCATAAGAACTATATGAATAAAATGCAGAAGTACGTTCGATGCATCTAGTAAACAAACAACATGCATAAGAAAACGAAGAGAAAGACCATACCATCCACCCTTGCTGGCCTCTCACTCCACCTTTGATGGCATAGGCCTCTTTGAAACCATTCTTGAATAATAACTCAGCAACTTTCATGGAATTACCGTCGAAACTACCTTACATTCAAAAGAGTAACAAGTGAGAAATTTTTTACACTTGAACAATACTTGATCATAGAAAACGAAAACACTCTCATCAACAATGTGACTCTTATAATCTCATAGCATGTTTGGATTGACTTATTTGAGCTTATCTACTGACATAAACATTTGTTCGACTATTTCGTAGAACTTATGAAAACGGCTTATGACATGTTTGTAAGCTTTTTTAAGCTTGTTTCCATAAGCTCTTCAGGATAGCTTATGAAAACTGCTTATAGCTTATACGAAAACAATTTCATCGCTACATAAATTTCTTTAAATTGCTACAGAACAAGTTTCATTCTTTACCTATCCAAAACAAAGACAACAGTATTTGAAGCATCATTGAACCTCTCCAAAACTTTCTTAACAAACCCATCTTCATTTCCCTCAACAAACTCAACCTGCACAGCTTCCTTATTCACCATCTTCAAACTAGGTGACCCAAGAAACTTCACATTCTTCCTATCCCTTATATCCAACAACTGTGAATCCGCATCGTCACGAAGCTTCCTGAAAGCATCAATGGCTGAAACAAATTTATATTTCCTGAAATACTCTTCTGCTAAAGGGATAGCAACAAGATAAATGAAACTACACCCAGCAACGAAAAATGGATATCTGTTGAAAAAATCATCAATGGAAACAAGAATTGATTCTAAGTTGATTCTGCCTGCATCTGATTCGGTTAAAGTGGGTGCTTCAACAGCAAGGGATTGAAACGGAGTTAAGAGGTTGATTATAGCAAGTGAAAAGGTGGATTTTTTGAAGAGGTTTTGAAGTGGGATAGGAGAATGAGAAATTGAGATTTTTTTGTTGAAATGGGGTTGAGGAAAAGATGAAGAGTGGGGTGGATTAGGGTTTGAGAGAAGAGAAAAGGGTTTAGTGGTGAAGAGTTTTTGGGTTTTGGGGTGGGTTTTGGTGAAGGGTGGATAAGAGAGGAGTAGAGAAAGGGAATCCATGAGAGAGTGGCAAACGGACATACCAAAGGTCATCTGGAAAAGGATAAAGAGCTTAACATTATCATATGCAACTTCTTCATAGATAGGAATTTATAATTTAATCTATATAATAATTGTTTTTAGACAAAAATTTCATTTATGTATGTTATTTTTCCAGTCAAAAAATATATGTACTATTTTATTTTAGCACCAAGGATTTATAATGTGTGTGATTTTTATTTAATACTCTCTCCGTTTCAAAACGAGTGTCGCTTTAGCCAAAAAAATTGTTTCAAAATGAATGTTACTTTCAGTTTTCAATGCAATAATAACTTTTTCTTTTCAATTGTACCCTCCAATTAATACTCACACACTACTTCCAAAGTATTACTTTTAAAACTAACCAATAGTTAATAAGGATAATTTGGTAAAATAATCATTCTCTTTCTTTTAATCATTGCATTTCTTAATATGTGTGTAAACACTTAAAACGACACTCATTTTGAAACGGAGGGAGTATAATATATAGACTTTTTATTTGGCTGTAAGGTCTAACTCAATTAACAATTATAATGGGTTAATTAAGTTTTTAGTCCCTATAAATATTCAGAATTTTGTTTTTAGTCCCTACAAAATAAAATCACACTTTTTAGTCCCTATAAAATTTTTCATCAACATTTTTGGTCCCTGTAAAATTTTCCATCAGCATTTTTAGTCCCTATAAATTTTTTCCATCAGCATTTTTAGTCCCTAAAATGCTTAAGGAAAATGTCACAGGGACTAAAAAGTGTGATTTTATTTTGTAGGGACTAAAAACAAAACTGTGAATATTAATAGGGACTAAAAACTTAATTAACCCTATTATAATTGACAGTTGACACGTTCACTCATATTCAAACCACAATTGTGTATGTGTGTAAGAGTTTACAATCGTGTTTGACACTTCGTCTAAAGAAAATAACAAACAAGACTTTCAATTTTAGTAGAGATTAGTTTTTTTTTTAAATATAAATAAATATATTTTTTAAGGCAATTGTATTTCAAAATTTATTTGTTAATATAATAAGCATGTATAAATTTATTATTTTACGGATTTAATTTGTATGCATCGACGGAGGGAAATATTTTTACACATACACTCAATCAAATTACTATGTAAAAATATCTATTTGACATTGATTAGATACACATATAAAAATGTTTTACACGGTCAGTATCATAAAAAATTAACATTTTTCTTAAATTATACTCAATCTGGTCCTAAATATAAGACAATGTTCTTTTTCCAGATTTATTGAATGAATGATGTATTTAATTTATATCTTTTTCTTTACTTAATCTGGTCCTAAATATAAGAGAATGTTCTTTTTTCAGATTCATTGAATAAATGATGTATTTAATTTATAGGCTTAAGTGCAGTTTTGCCCCCCCTATTTTAAAACTCGGAATTTTACCCCCCCCCCCCCCCCCCCAATTTTAAAACTCAGAATTTTACCCCCCAATTTAATGTTTTTCGGAATTTTACCCCCTCCACCACATTATCTTATTATCCACCTAATTAATTATTTAAATTAAATAATTTTTAATTACAAAAAATAAATAACTTTTTAAAAAAATGGAAAAAAAACTTTAAAAAATACCTTAAAATGCAGAAAAAAAAACTAGAAAATAAAGATAAAATGTAGGAATTACAAAAACTAAATAAATTTTTATAAAAATCGATTTTTTTTTTAAAAATACCTTAAAATGCAGAAAAAATACTAGAAAATAAAGATAAAATGTAGGAAATAAACCAGAATAAACAAAAAAAATTCCATTAAAAATACATGGAAAAAAAGTATAAACGGAAAAAAAATCCCATTAAAAATACATGAAAAAAAACATAATGCACCTGTAAATATTTGGATGATCATTAGCCAAATATACGAGTGCAATAATACACCTAATAATTGATCATCCAAATATTAGCCATGTATTTTTAATGGAATTTTCCATGTATTTTTATTGGATTTTTTCGTTTATTCTGGTTTATTTCCTACATTTTATCTTTATTTTCTAGTATTTTTTCTGCATTTTAAGGTATTTTTTAAAGTTTTTTTCGATTTTTTTAAAAAGTTATTTATTTTTTGTAATTCCTACATTTTATCTTTATTTTCTAGTATTTTTTAGAATTTTTTTCTGCATTTTAAGGTATTTTTTAAATTGTTTTTCGATTTTTTAAAAAAGTTATTTATTTTTTGTAATTAAAAATTATTTAATTTAAATAATTAATTAGGTGGATAATAAGATAATGTGGTAGAGGGGGTAAAATTCCGAAAAACATTAAATTGGGGGGGTAAAATTCTGAGTTTTAAAATAGGGGGGGTAAAATTTCGAAAAACATTAAATTGGGGGGGGGTAAAATTCCGAGTTTTAAAATAGGGGGGATAAAATTCCGATTAGTCAAAATAGGGGGGGCAAAATTGCACTTAAGCCTAATTTATATTATAGTCTAGATACATTAATTATTCAATAAACCTAAAAAAAGATTATTCTCTTATATTTAGGACTGAAGAGAGCACGTAGAAACATCCAAAGATGATATATGATTGAAGGAACAAGTCAAACTATTTTACACTTTCAATATATAGTAATTAAGTTCTTATTTAAGAAAAAGGTTAATTTTTTATGATACTGCAACATCTTGAGATTGGAGTGTTCATTTTCATCATACCCTCCACCAAGGTAACGAGTGTGCAGATTGGCTTCCTAAGCATGATGCTTCTTCTTCGGATGCTCTAAAGTCTTGGATTTTTTGCCCTCCTCAACTGCATCGTTCCCTTCTGGATGATGCTCTTGGAGTTGTTCGCTTGAGATTGTAGTTTGGTTTTGTTTTTATCATTTCTTCTTGATAAAAAAAAAGATAAATTCTTAAAAATATATGACAAATTTAGTTTACACAATTGGTTGAGAACAATAAAACGAAAGGGTTATACAACGTTTTAGGGAGGAATATCTGTGTACTTTTTTGTAATAATCAATACTATGTACCATGTAGTGGGTGAACACAAAGATCTCTTTCTACCTGTGGTAATGTGAGTCCCTCTCGATGGGAACTTGAATTCTCATAGTTTTCACATTGTAGGAGATTATTCTAACATCATTGGCAACTAAGTAAAAAAGATCCTGCGAGAAAACTATAGTAAATACTAACCATTCATATAATTGGCTTGGACATTTTTGGGTATACAGGAAATGTGTGCAGAAAATTACAATGGCTATCTGACTGTAGAATGTTCCTTTTGTAAGACCAACAAAAAGAACACTCTTATAAACCCTACAGAACATTAACAAAGTAAAATCCAGATTTTTCCTACATTTACATGAACTAAGCTTCTGTCCTGTACAACATGCATCGATTCTATTTCAATAACTGCTAGAAACCCGAATTTGATATTCATGCACATCAAAGTTTTTTCTCCAAATTGCTAAGAACATCTTCCATGCATGCTTTGTAAACTTCCATGCCTGAAACATGTTTTGCAATGTCGAAGCCGATATTCATCCATTTCTTCCCCATTTCAATCTGACCCAACCTCACTGGCACTGCGGCTCGGTTCCATGCAGTCATGGCTAGCCACTTTCCTTCTTCAATTGGATATTCACCTTCCTTCAACCCAACCATTATCCTATAGGCTTGCTTGTACATGCTGTATACAAGATCATCATCTTTATCACCCTTGTGAATACTAGCTATGGCTATAAGCTTCCGAACAACAAGAGCAACATTTTGATAATCTGGAACTGGTGATGAAAGGAAAGACGAGAGACACTCATTTAGAGCAAAGGTGGCTACTTCATGATTAGACCGCTGTCCCTGTGAGGCTTGTAAGCCTATCTGAAGAAGGTACTGAGGCTTGCAAGCCTTTGAACTAGCAAAACTTTTCACTGTGAAGAGTTGTGATCCTAAGTCATTTAGCCTTCCTTGTACGTCATAAGCACATAAGGTGTATATGAAGAAAAGATCAGGTGCAACAGTATTGATTTGGCCATCATTAGCAAAGCTCCCAGCTGAAATTGATTTTAGCATCTGCATCCACATATGATAGGAGCAAGATAATATTCAACAAGATTCACAATTAAAAAATATAACCTAACAACAAATTACTTTTGATAGTATAATACAGCTTATTTTTTCCTATCAATTCAACTTGACCCTTTTGAAAAAGACTAAATGCATCAGGTAGCAATGTAACACAAAAAAGAACAAATTCATACCTGCCCTGCCCTATCTAGTAAAGTTACAGCTTGTTTGACTTCGGTTTCTGACATAGCAGTCTTCCTCTGAAATTCTGAAGCTATCATTGATGACACAGAAAGCACTAATGACTTACAAACCATGACATTGTTCTCATCATCAGACCCTTTAACTAGATCATAAAAACTTGATGCAAGTCTTAAGAACTCGGCAGACAATTCATAGTTCTTATCCTGTCCTGTTTTTGTACCATAGTTCCATGAAGTCACAGCAAACCAATTTCGCTCACGTCTTCCAACCTCCTCTTTTCCAAAGAAGCAATCAGGACCAAGCTCGGATGCTCGTGTATGGGCATGTTTTAAGGTCTTAAGAACTTTCTGTTCATTACCCGGTTCTTGAGATAGAATAGTGACCAAGGTGCGCATAACTGTAACTTCTGCTGTTGGCATGGACTTTCCTGAAGTGTAGAAGGTTAGCATAGTTGATAGAGAGGCAACAGCAACAGATCGAGCACTGCAAGCAACAGCTTCATGGGCTGAAAGTGAGAGAAAATCTGGTTGAAAGTCAAGGCACGCAGTCATCGCTTCAATTTGAGTAATAGCACCTTCGCTGTCATTCTTTTGGAGATAAATTTTGTACTGAATTAAAACAAATGAAAAGTTAATATAAGTTCTCATGTCATTCCAATTATCAACAAACATTACCCTAATAAGAAGCAAGTGGGCTTAGTTATTAGTAGTAACCAACTTAAAGCAATCATTAGGTAATCAAATGTGAGGTGTCATCACAAGATCCAAACCTATCTGTAAGCATTGTGAATTTGTCTGCTGTTTTAGTCCGCCTATATTTTATTTATACATGTGTGTAACATAGATACAGAAAAACCAATACACACCAACAGATAGAGAAGACGGTACCTTAAGAAAAGCACAGACAACGTTGGGTTCAAGCTGCAAAGATGGAAAACAGGGTTAATATTTCTTATTTGAGTGAAAGTTAATGCTACAAATTCAAAATTCTAATTTTCAATAATACCTTCTCAGCCTCGTCAATGTATTCTTTGGCACGATCCAGTTGCAAGAGACCAAGGTGGCAGAGACACAAAACTCTAAAGCCCTTGGCTCGAAGTATTCTGTTCTCTGTGTCATGTGGAATATATAGCATTGATTTTTCAAAGAGTTCTGCACTGGTCCCATAATCTTTTGACTGAAAATTGTCAGCACCACTGAAAATCGGGTAAAAATATTGAGATCAGTGATTTGACTGACTTTGCTTGGAAAGAAATGCAAATATTCCAAGGTATTTCGCAATCATATGAAATGCAAATATTCATCAAGCAAATTGTAAACTCTTCCAACATATTTATGCTGCAGTGCTCTAGTGGATGTCATTTCTAGAGGTCTTTAGAAAAGAGATACACCGATAGCAGCTGATAGAGACGAGAAAAACAAAACTAGTCTCCTAGGCAGTTGTCCAGAATCTATACGAAAGCCACAAAAGGATCAACCTAGATGATTTAAAATGTACCAAGAGAATGAATGTAGATGGCAGTTATTAGAGATATGTAGAACTGGTGTTAGAGAAAGCCACAATAGAGTTAGAAAAACTGCATGACTACCCTTGTAACTATCTGTCGTGAGTCAGCACGGTTGCAACAGATTCTGCAACTCACTCTGTTAATTGCAGCTACCTATAAATAGCTTTATGGAAGCCATAAGCCATTGCAATGTAACAGTTTCAGTTTTATTCTATAACACAAAATTCAATTCGTTTTCTCTGCGTCTAAAGATGAATTCATCAACTTTGAGTTTCTAATAGTAGTCACTGCTTAGGTATATAAACACTGCAGCTGCAGGAATTTTGTAGTAGTAAAGTATTTCACACCTGATTCTACTATTTTTGCTGTATTTTGAAGGTTAGCTTATTTGTTACCTATATGATTTGAAAGTAGCAGAGAGTAACTTTTTTGTTACCTATATGATTTGAAAGTAGCAAAGGGTAACTTATTTGATACCTATATGATTTCAATTGTATCTTCCTGTTTTAAGCACATGTTTGAAGCTGTGGACTAATAATTGTTTTTTTTACCAAAAAAATAAAAAATAAAAAAAAATCCGACCTACCGGATTCGAACCACTGACCTAAAATTTTTTACCAAAAAAATAAAAAATAAAAAAAATCCGACCTACCGGATTCGAACCAGTGACCTAAAAAAATAAAAAATAAAAAAAATCCGACCTACCGGATTCGAACCAGTGACCTAAGGATGGCTATTTGGCATGTTACCAACTACAGTCCTCCGCTCTACCAACTGAGCTAAGGTCGGGATGATTAATAATTGCTTAATCAAATAGAAAAGGCAATGGGAAGACTCTTCCCAGCAAAGTATTTTACGTCAATACTGCATAGTAAGATGGAAAACCCAAAAAGGAAGCTTATTGCCCATGTTAAACCCACAGTATGTGTTCAACACAACAATATTTTTTACATCACATCCATTAAACAAAAAAATGAACAGTGTATTGGTTATATTGAATATCATCTTAGATCAGTTCAACTTCAACCAAGAAAGCTATCCCATATAGCTTTGCTTGCAGTTTCATAACTTAAAAAAACTTTTTTCACATTTAATCACACACTTGGCACATATTATCTTCTGAAAACATTTAGGATGACAAAACATTAGGATAACGATCATTAGGTTATATTTTCGAAGTTAAATTGTTGAGACACACCCCACAGTATCATTATGCAAATGGCGCAAAACAATCACAAAGCACATTCAAATTTATACAACAATGCAGCTAGCAGAAGAACCAGATTAGAAATGAACCAAAGAGTAATAACATTATCATGCCAATTCCAAAGAACATCATGCATTGCTGTTATATCCTTAGGCAGTTGATAAAGACAAGAGAAAAACAAAACTAGTCTCCTAGGCAGTTGTCCAGAATCTATATGAAAGCCACAAAAGGATCAACCTAGATGATTTAAAATGTACCAAGAGAATGAATGTAGATTGCAGTTATTAGAGATATGTAGAACTGGCGTTAGAAAAAGCCACAATAGAGTTAGTGAAACTGCATAACTACCCTTTTTTTTTGAATGGCTGCATAACTACCCTTGTAACCAACTATCGCGAGTCAGCAAAGTTGCAACAGATTCTGCAATTAACAGAGTTAATTGCAGCTGCCTAAAAATAGCTTTATGGAAGCCATTTAATGTAACAGTTTCATTTTTATTCTGTACACAATTCAATTCATTTTCTATGCATCTAAAGATGAATTAATCATCTTCTTTGAGTTTCTAATAGCAGCCACTGCTTAGTTAGATAAACACTGCAGCTGCAGGAATATAGTAGTACGAAAGTATTTCACACCTGATTCTACTATTTTTGCTGTATTTTGAAGGTTACTTTTTGCAGTGGAGCTAGGATTTGTTGAGAGAGTGGCAAAAGGTAACTTATTTGTTACCTATATGATATGATTTCAATTGTACCTTCCTGTTTTACTTGACATTAGTTCATCACATGTTATGAAGCTGTGGACTAATAATTGTTTTTTTACCAAAAGAAAATCCAAAAAAAATTCCGACCTACCGGATTCGAACCAGTGACCTAAGGATGGCTATTTGTTCATCACATGTTATGAAGCTGTGGACTAATAATTGTTTTTTTACCAAAAGAAAATCCAAAAAAAATTCCGACCTACCGGATTCGAACCAGTGACCTAAGGATGGCTATTTGGCATTATTTGGCATGTTACCAACTACAGTCCTCCGCTCTACCAACTGAGCTAAGGTCGGGATAAGAAATAATTGTTTAATCAAATAGAAAAGGCAATGGGAAGACTCTTCCCAGAATAATATTTCACTTGCATACTGCATAGTGAGATGGAAACCCCAAAAAGGGAGCTTATTGGCCATACTGAACCCACAATATATGTATTAATACAATAATATTTTTTTACATCACATCCATTAAACAAAGAAATGAACAGTGATTTGGTTATATTGAATATCCTCTTAGATCAGTTCAACTTCAACCAAGAAAGCTATCCCATATAGCTTTGCTTGCACTTTCATAACTTACAAAAACATTTTTCACATTTAATCACACACTTGGCACATATTATCTTGTGAAAGCATTTAGGATGACAAAACATTAAGATTACAATCATTAAGTTATATTTTTTAAGGTAAACTGTTAAGACACACCCCACAGTATCATCATGCAAATGGCGCAAAACAATCACAAACCACATTCAAATCTATACAATTGTGCAGCTAGCAGAAGAACCAGATTAGAAATGAACCCAAAAGTAATAACATTATCATACCAATTCCACAGAACAGCATGCATTGCAGTTCTATCCTTAGCAGCATCCTTTTCTGCAAAAAGCGCCACCACTCTTTCATCAGACACAAGCTCAGCAACAACTTTAGCCCTCACTTTACTCCCTTCCCCACAGCCTCCAAGCACCCTACTCGCCACCCTCACCGCGGCACCAGCACTGACATGACACCTCCCTAATAGCCCTAAAAACACCCCTTTCGCTGTCTCTGCCCCAGCGGTCCCTGCTGCTGTAAAATAAGCCTCCACTGCAGATACCCAAACACCTTCTGGAATCCCTCTATCAATCACCATTCCCCTCAATTCCTTCTCCGCTTCGACGTGTCTCCCTAACCCTAACCACGCTTTCATCGCCAACACAGAAAGACTTGGATGATCATCACCACCTTCAGCAGAATCTCTTAAAACCTTCACGCACTTAACAACACTTTCAAATTCCTCTTTCTGCAAATGAATCGCTGCTATGAACCTCAAAACCTTCCACCTCAAACCTCGAATTTCCACCTTCTCTTCCCGTGTCCTAGCTGCACCGAATCCCTTCTCACAATTCTCCAACGCCTCGTTCATCAACTTCAAAGCCTCGCTCAAATCGCTATTCGCCGCGAGGGAACATTTCCCGAACGACATAAACTGCTTCGCTAGTTCCTGGTAATTCTCACACGAACCAGAAACCAAGCTTTTGCTTCGGTTCAGTAACGCAATTGCAAGGTTTTGATCCCGAACCTCCCAAGCTGTTCGGGACCGAGCCAAATTCAGATCTAAAAGCAGTTTTCTCTCTCCGGCGTCAGTTATCGAAGCGATATCGAGTTTCGAAACCAGATCAGTGGCTCGTTCGTAGCATTTCGCGGCGAGATCGAATTTCCGGAGATTATGCCATAACATACCAGTCTTGTAGTAGAACGACGCTGATTTCATCACCGGAGAAGGAATTCCGGTGACGTCGCTAGCAATGGAGAGGAGGTCGGCTGTTAAGTGACGGAGTTCTGCCTGATTTTCGCCGGCGACGGTGGTGGAGGATGAAGAAGAGCGGATGGAAGCGGTGTTTGAGATATCGACACAGACGTTCCAAAGACGGTAACTGAGTTTCCAAATCTGAAGCTTGAGTGAGTTGGAAAATGGAGCGAGTTGACTCAGCTGCGTTAGGCATTGCCGGAGATTGACGACGGTTGTTTCTGGTGGTGGTTTGTTGATGGAGTGAGTTTCGATTTGCTTGACGATTGATTCGATTTGGGAGAGGATGTGCTGATCGTCGCTGTCGCCGTGGAGTGTTCGGAGCTCCGGTGAGGATATCTCTGCAATTCGCATTATTCTGGCGGGAATTTTGAATTTGGTTTTTCTTTTTACCTTTTGGTCGTTTTCTTTCTTTTATCCCTTTTTTTATGGTTTAATCTTTTAACCCATTCTACATTGTGCTAAATTTAGAGCTGTTGGCTTGATAAAAAAAAACAATTAGAGCTGTTTTAAATTTTTTTTAGGGGAAAATTTAGAGTGGTGTTATTTTAAAAAAATTAAAAAAAAAAATTTAGGGGAAAATTTAGAGTGGTATTATTTTAAAAAAATTAAAAAATTTAGAGCTGCGTTATTTCAACCCAAAAAATATACATCAAATTTTACGCTTAGTATAATTAAAATATGAAATTAATTATGTTTTGTCGATGGTTAATGAATGTTACAATGCATCATACTAAATTACGTAATCATTAACTAAAAATTGTCAACAACAATTTTAATGTATTTAACCTCGACTTTTTTTAATGCATTTATCCTCGATTGTCATTTAAATTGTTTTTTTTTTTACAAATTGTTTTGAAGATTACATATTTTTAGATGTTCGAACATGCATCTTATTTATTAAGGGAAATGTTAACGAGTGCCCTCGGGGCACTCTTTAAGCACTTTAATTAGTAAGTTTTTTATGAAAAGTTGTGTATTTTTTTTAGTTACAAAGTTAAAGGAAAGAAAAAGAAACAAAAATAGAAAAGAGAAAAGTCTAAGCTCTAGGGAATTAAGTTCCCATTGCGTCGGTCCTGATCAGGGGCAGGAGGTCACTTGGGGGAGTAACATGAGTGACAAATTCTTCATTAGAGGTGGCTCCAAGCTTAGCCAAGAAACCTGCACATTGATTCTCTTCTCTGAGACAGTGATGAATGGAGAAGTTTCTGGTGTGAAGCAGGTCTTTAATGTCTTGAACTAAAACAACGTATGCATGATAAGTGAAAGCATTCTCAGTGAGAAGCTTGATGGAGAGCATAGAGTCAGAATAACACACCATTTCCTCAATGTCTGTTTCGGCTGCTAGCAACAGCTCCGCCATCAAGATGTATGTTGTTGTTGAAAGAAAGCCGGAGAAACCTGAGATATAGAAACCGGCAGAATTCCGAATAATACTGTAACACCCCGTTTTCCCAACGTAAAAATTTCTTAAATAAAATCAGAGTTTTTCATCATAAAACGGAATGTCACATTTCTTAAAAAAAACGTAAATGGAATAATAATTTATCCTTCAAAAATATAACAACATAATCTTTAAAACTTCGCAGCGGAATAGTTTGACAACTTAAATAATCTTTGGCACAAGGGCCTCAATATAAAATTTCATAAAACTTAGTTCAACATCAATTCTTGAAAGATTCATAAAGTAATACGTAAGGAACAGAAAGTAAAGACATAATCCCATCCCGTTACGTATCAGAGCACCTAAGACACACTTGTGAGGAGTCCACTCACGACCGCAACTAATCCTGGTTACCTGCAAGTTACCCATACGAAGAGCAACATTTCCAAGCAGAGGGGTGAGATTTCTCAAACAATAATATAAAACATATAAATCATATAAAGTACATTCAACAACTTAAACATCTTATAATTCATTAATCATATCTAACAACTTAAACTTTCTTAACTAGTGTCACTATTCTTCCTATATTAGTCATATACTTCATCTTATATTATCAATAATATCACATACATCATCACATATCATCATTAGTAAACATGTAGCATCATATCATAAATCACATAGCATCATACCATAAATCACATAGCATCTTATCATAAATCACATAGCATCTTATCATAAACAACTTCATAATCAATCATCATAAACAACTTCGTAATCAATCATCATACACATCATAATCATTCATCATCTTAAGCATCATAATCATTCATAAAGCACTTCATTAATAGCTCATCAACTTGACATCTTAACATCTTAACATCTCGATAACTTGACATCTTAACAACTTGACCTGACAATGCATCTAGACTCGACTATGCAACTCTTAACGTCTTAAACCATCTTTGATCATCATGAAAATGCAAATGCATGTGGTACCATTTTAGGGCATAAGCCCTCATCATCGTGGTTGAGCATAAATATACTCCTAGGGCATAAGCCCTCATCGTCGTGGTTGAGCAAAAGCTCCATCGTCGTGGTTGAGCAAAAAGCTCCATCGTCGTGGTTGAGCAAAAGCTCCATCGTCGTGGTTGAGCAAAAGCTCCAGGGCATGAGCCCTCATCTTTAAATGAGTATGCATGGACTCAACATCTTACGTCTTAGAAACTTTATGAACATCTATGACATCCTAACATCTTGATATCTTGACAACATAACATCTTAACAACTTGATGACTTCATAACGACTCGACGACTTAACAACTCTTATCATCTTAACGTCTTAACATCTTAACATCTTGACAACATATGGATCACATAAATAATTCAAGTCATATCATAATATAACAATATCAAATGATAATAAACAACATCTTAAAACATCATATTCATCAATCATAAACAACTTCATAAAACATCGTATTTAAACATCGACAATAATTCACTATGTATCTTTGTAAAAACATAATAAATTATCCACAAAATATTTTCATGTCAAACCAAAGCTACTGGAAAGATATCACAGATATCAACAACTTTCATGTTTAGAACAAAGATCAATTCAAAACAGAAACATATGAACAAAATGCAAAAACATAAAACAGAGAATGCTGTCACCGTACAATTTCGCTAAGACCTCCCTGTAGTATTTTAATCATAACTCAAAGACCAAACATTATTTTCACGTAAAACCAAAGCCACTAGAAAGCTAACAAAATTATCTAAAACTTTCATGTTTACGTCTAAGACCAATTCTGTACCGATCAATACCAGTTTTTATTTTAAATTCGGAAAAGTTGTGCTGAAAGTCCATAAAAATTCACTGTGACCTACCTGCAGTAATTTGACCATAACTCAAGCTCTATAAATCCTATTGACGTGAGACCAACGGCATTAGAAAGCTAACATCCATACCTACAACTTTTGTGTTTACAGCTAAACCCAGTTCGGAACTTAAACTTGTCAAACTAAGACAATAAAAATGCGTTTTGCACATTGACAGCAAAATCGCAGTTCAGCTGCGATTTCGCTTTGGGAAAATCTTTTCCACTTCTTATTCGATCCAATACTCTCCAAACTTGATCCTAATCATTACTCTATGATTGCCCTATCATTAGAACACTAATTATTCATCAACTTACTGTATGCAAATTCAAAGGGTTCTCAAATCTATTAACAACCTATTACAATTATTAAACCCTAATTCTTAAACTCACCAACATCTCATCCAATTTCATGGTTTTAACCTCAAAACTACATCCAATAATCATCTTATGGGTTATCTAAGGACTGTATACAATTTCTACATCAATTCAACAAGTTTTCATCATCTAATCATCAAATCTCTCTCAAAACCCTAATTCTCAAATTCTCACAAACTTTCCCCAACTTGTTAGATGCAATCTAATGATTTAACAACTTAATATTAATGCAAGATAGTCTCACCCTCACCTTAGATTAATTCTTGAATCAGCGGCAGCGTTCTTCTTTCCTAAGGTCTTCTCCTCTTCTCTTGACTTTTCTCTCCTCTTCTCTTCTTTCTTGTTCTCCTCTTTTCCAAAAAGCGGTTTCCGGTAAACTCTTTCTAACCTAAGCTTCTCTATTTATAATACTAAACGCTCTTCCTAAATCTATTTTGGCCCAACAACTTATTCTTCTTTCTATTCTAACCCCCTTCTTATTTCTCTTACACCTCAAAACTACTCTATTCCTCATAATCTTATTTATTTCTAAATTAAATATATCTCTCCCCCACTTAATAATAATAATACACCAATAACAAATATATCTCTAACAAATAACAAATATATTTCTACACCAAATAACAAATATATCTATAACAAATAACAAATATATTTCTACACCAAATAACAAATATATCTATAACAAATATATTTCTACACCAAATAACAATTATATTATGCTAGTAAATACCAACATATAACATAAGAAAATATCACATAAATCATGTAAATCATACCAATCATATAAATATATTCTAAAACTAATTAAAATAATTAAATAAAAAGGAGGGCGTTACAAATACCACCATAACCAGCTCGAGTTGGCGATCCCAAACAGCTGTCATCCACATTGAGTACAACACAATTGAAATTATTGTTGTTCCAACGAACCATATGGTCAAGATGAGGGACATGCGCGGTATGGAAAGTTGCCTTGATTAAATCAACCGTGTTTTGAATTTGAAGGTTGATCTGAGTGAGGGACCAGGTTTCATGACTCAAACACATTTGATTACGATGTGTATTGAGTTTATTGGAAATTGTAATAGTTGACCTTTTAAAAGAATACTACCTCCGTCCCTAATTATAAGACCCTTTTGAGAAAAAAATTTGTCCCTTTTTATAAGACCCCTTTGGTATTTCCAAGTACATTAATTATTTCTTTACCAACATACCCTTATTTATTTTGCATCTTTTTCTTCAATCAACAATAAATATTATGTTGAAAATATAAATTAACTCTCTCTCTTAAGGATAAAATTGTAAAAAAAATAGTAATTATATACAAATTTAATACTACAACCAACTTTATTAATCTCCGTAATTTTTGCCAAAGGCTCCTATAATTAGGGACGGAGGTAGTAATTGCTAAATTTGTTATGCTTAAAGAGTGCCCCAATGACACTCGTTAGCAAGACCCCATTTATTAACCATGATTTATGTGCATGTAATTGCGTACGATAGATGATTTAAGAAATTATGACATATTGTATTCATTAGCCATTAACTTAATAGTGCTAACGATACATTTAAACTGGGTTTGCCCATTTTAAAAACAAACATCTTAAATGAAGGTCAAATAGTTGGAACTTTTTTGACATTTTCTTTCTAGTAACCGGGTTAGGATCCTCTCCATTTGATAAAATAAATGGAAGTACACAATTTGGAGAGAGATAGACACATAAAATAGGTAGTGGGTCCTACCACTAAGTGGGTCCCACCATCATTAATTATTTTTTACCTTTTCCAATTTTTTTGAGTCTATATCTCTCCAAATGGAGAAATGGAGAGGATACAAAATGGAGAAGATCTTGACTCCTAGTAACCAAGCATAAATGGAGTTTCATTAACGATAAAAGTTGTCAAGACCATAATTAATTTTATTTTATTTTTTTTATGGATTTAACCTCTATAAAAAATGGCTAACTTTGTCATAGAAGATAGACAATTTAAAATTAAAATATTTGAAATATTATTATAAAATTGGTACAAATACTAAGCAACCAATGTGAGAATCTCGTTAGTAAATCATATCATATATAACCAACCATATTTATTATGTTTGCAAGTCTTGAGACTTTCTAGACTATGACGAACGTCAAACCCTTTTTTTTTTTGAAGAAAAATATGCTTATAGCATTTCATTAATAATAAGAGTTTCAATACAATTGGGTATATCAAAATAAGAGTTTCAATACAATTGGGTATATCAAAATAAACGGCGGGACTAGCTAAAGACGTGACCTCTCTTGCAAGAGCATGAGCAACCACGTTGGCTTGTCGCCTAACAAACTCCACCCTAGAGTTAGAAAAGAAAGTACTGAACAAAGAACAATAGGAGGAAATAATGCTGTTAAGTTCGGATAAGTCGTTCCTGGTAGAAAGGAAGGCGTCAGCTGTCAACTTAGAGTCTGTTTCAAAATCCACATGGTCAAACTGCATATCACTCAACCATTACAAAGCAGAGTGCAAGGGTATGTCATAGTCTTAGCCAGAACAAAAGTACCTTCTACATCGCGAACACAAATACCAATACTTGTATGGTTGACGTGAGAAGAGAAGGCTGCATTGATGTTACATTTGTATCTTCCAGCCACGGGAGGCTGCCACGTGATTCGGTGTTGTTGAGAGGTGGATGCCGTTGTTGGTTGATGATTCGATCTAGATGCAAGAACATCTGGAGCATTAGCCAGTGGCCAGTCTGCAAGCATGTTTCTAGCACGCTCGACAACCATGACACCTGTTTCTATTACATCATCCCACACTCTGAGATTGCGGTGCTTCCATATACTCCATAATACATATGACAAACGCTGTGTTAATTCAAATACAAATCAAATACAAATCTCTCTAAAAAAAAATCAAATACACATTGTATTGAGCTTTGTATCTCATACGTATTTTGGGCTTTGTATTTCAGCCCAAAGGCCCAACCTAACAAACTAACCCGACCTCTTCTCTCATTTTCTTCAACCTCTTCTCCGCCGAGTCACCAACCGAATATACCCCATTACTCCGAGTTAGTTTCAACTCAAAACCCTAACTCCTCCAATGGAAGGGTTAAAGGTTTCAAAATCCAACTTAGTAGTTTACATTCATCCTTCTCAAAGCAATCAAGTTTCCAAAGCCGTTCTTCGTGAACTCAGCACTTTGCTTTTCACGTAATCTTTCTTCCACCTTCAATGTAACTGAATTTTTATTTAATTTTTTATTTATTTATTTAATTTGTTCGTATTGCGTCTCCTTGCAGCTACGATGAGATTTTCGACGGCGTTGTTTTGGCTTACGACGTTGATTCGTTGGACAAATGCGCCAAGGTTCTTCCCGGTGTTTATCCGTATTTCGGTGTTAATCTGAAGGTTAATATGTTGCTTTTTTCTCCCAAGCCAGATATGCTTATAGGTAATGTTGATAATTTTTTGGTTTTAAGAAAAAATCAAAGGAATTGAGTTAGGTTAGTTAATTAATTGGGTTTATGTTGTGTTGTTTTTTCAGAAGGAAAAGTAGAGAAAGTTACACCTGAGGTTATTATTGTTATTGTGCTTGGATTTGCTACTGCGATTATAACTGAGAAAGATATTAGGGGAGAGTTCAAATTCACATTGGTGAGTGTCTCATCCGAATGTTTTCGTAGTTGTTGTTGTCTTATTGTGTCGGCATTATGAATAGATTATGTAGTTAGTTATATGTATGTGTGATTTTTTCTTTTTGTAGAAACATGGGGTGTTTGCGAGCAAATATCACAAGCGACATGTGATAAAGAAAGGAACCATGCTGCGGTTTTCGGTTAAGAGGTGACATACTTTATAAAATTAGATTTCTTCCATGCATCTTTTGCCTTACAATTGCATGAGTGTGTTTTGATATCATGTTAAGTCTCTTGCTCAAATTCGTAGAATTGATTGTGTTGTAATTTAGATATTTTAGTTAGTTCAGCTGGACACAAGGATATAGTATCCATCCCTCTAGCTCTGCAATATTGCGTATACAGATTGATACGATGAAGAAGCACCATAAATATGTAACCAACTAATAATATAACACTTTACCACTATATCATTGGTTGAAAATGAATATATTCATAGGAATTGGCTTCCATATCAATAAATTTGTGGGGAGTGGTGCTTTTTCTACTAACATATATAGATCCTTTTCCATGTCTCTGAATGGATATCTAGTATCTACTATTAAGGTATGCCAGTTCTTTGCATAAATCCCAAATGCACATTCATTCTGGTATAACCAAACCCCAAAATCAAATGCACCAAAATGTACAAAAATGAACAAAAGTTATAACACACTGACTGAATTTTGGAAACACCCTTGTAGTTGCACATACACTAGCCAAGCCTCAAATGTACCAAAATGTACAAAAGTTATAACTCACTGACTGAATTTTGGTATCCTCGCTCTTTACAGAACATAGAAAATGAACCCTTAAAAATTGATCTACAGGAATGTTGCTCACTGGTCGATGTTTATGCACCTACACTGTCATTGCCAACTCATACACTCACTTATCTCAATTGTAATACTTTTAATTCATATAGGATAGGATTTAATTGTAAGAGTTTTATTCGTTTTTCTGCTAGCAGTTAGCTTTTACTGCATGTTGGAAAACTTTGGTGAGTATCTTGACTTGCCAGTTCCGACTTTCTTGTTGGTAGTATAACTACAAATAGTTTTAAAATGACCCTGTAAAGTTTAAAATTTGGGCTATGAGTTGAACGTTGCATCATAGGATTAATTTTTGTGATTAATCGTTGCAGCTTCGATGAGGAACAACTATATGTTTACGGATCTCTAGTTCCAGATAACACAGGAAACATACAATGGTTGGATAAGAACTCGGAAGTTGTTTCCCATACTGACAGGTATTTCTCTTCTAAATATTTGTCATGTCTAAATAATATTCTTAAAAGTTTATAAGTTTGTGCTTATGCATCTTAGAAAACTTTACAGGAGCACAAAAAAGAGAGAAAATGAGGGAAAACCATTAATGTCAGATAAAGATGCTTTAGAACTGTCAACTGTTGACACTGCCAAAAAACTAAAAATGTCGAAGAAGCAAAAAGTCAGAGAGGAATCCTGAATGCTGTATTGAGATCTTATTCTGTAATCCAACTTTTATTCACTGGTAAAGATTCTATTTTAATTAAAAGGATTTTATATCATATTTTGAAATTTGATGACAATGTCTTGTTATGTGACTTCTTTTTGCATTAATTTTTTTATCATAAACTTTGGTTAAAGTGTATGTTAGAAATTTAAAAAGGTGATGACGATGTCTTGTTATGTGATCTTGTTTCTGCGTTGAAATTTTTATCATAAACTTTTGTTAAAATGTATGTTAGAAATTTAAAAAGGCTAAAAGGTCAACCTTGTGAAGAAAGAAACAGTGCACATGTTGATTGCAGTCCATTATACTCTCCAGTCCATTATACTCTCTTAGACACCTTGCACTCAACTATAGGATCCCCACTTCCTCTGCTGGAAGAAATATTTCTAACAGAGAAGAATTCTCTGCATAGAGAAAAAAGGTAAATACAAGGGACACGAAAAAACTGAAGAATGGTTATGGTTGCCCAGTCTCTTTATGTTTGATACAGAAACCCCCTTAGATTTATGTTTGATATAGAAACCCCCTTAGAAGAACACCAAAACAGAAGTAAGAAAATAGATCTGATCTCGTAACAAATTCAGCGGTAGAGAAACAGTTGAAGCTATGTGCATTTTCCCCCTCATCTCCTAATGTATCTATCAAAGAGTTGCAAAACATTGCGATTCTGCAACCCAACCTGAATTTTCTGGCTGTGTTTGGTTTAGGTTGGTTGGGTTTGCTGATGAACCAGGACCCATGTTTACCCCTAACATATACCCTTTCCAAATTTGAGTGAATAGAAAAGTGAAAGGAATTCACAAACTTTCTTAAACTGGAAATTTGTCTTTATATAGAGTGTATCTCAATTAAGTGTTTCCAAAGGGGAGACTAGGTTTTTGGGTCTAACTTCGTGTGGAGGACCCAAAAGTAAGGTTATCCTCTTTTAATGTAGTGTTATTATAGACAGGTTATATATGCTTTCTATTTCTTTGTTCTATAAAGGCATAAGAAAGGGACTTCTTTATGTCATGGCAAGTGTAAATTAAGTTTTTTGTAAGTACAGTGTAAAGTATGTTTCTTTATGTTCAATATAATCGATGCCGCAATTGAGTGTTATGTGAGCCTTGTGACGTTAGATTATTCGGCCCATTTGTAGCCTGCTGTAGAAACATAGTAGAGTCTGTCGAGGTTACTGTTTTTGTTATTCTCCGCGGACGATGCTTGTAGAATTGTACTTGTGTAAATTCAATTTTTTATACTTCTAGCTGAATTTAGATTTCCTGCATCTGTATTTGTTTAACCTCATTCATTCTTTTTGGAGAATGGTTAATGTCTATAATCTAATTAATGACATATTGGCAATGCAGAGAAGCTAGGTTTATGGATGGAAGAGTTTGGACTCGCCATTTGATGTTTAGGTATATTACTATTTTTTCAAGTACATGCAACAGGGAAAACGAATTGGCATGTTATCATTGATGGGGTTTATCTCAGTTTTGGGCATGCACTACTTGTTTCAATTAGATTCTTTTCACAATCTGTGATTGTAATTTGAGGGTGCTAGACCCTTAATCAGAAAGGATAGCAAGATTGGTAGACTGAGTGAGTTTGATAATTAGGTTTGTTATTTGCCTTTGGTCTGATCAATGACAGATGGATAAATACTGAAATTGTTTTCTACCTTTTTAACATTGATCTGTGGATTATTACTACACAAAACTGGAACAAGTTTCATCTGTTATCGTTACCAATTTCTAAAATTGAATACTTCCTCATTAAGTGTCATTTTATTTTAGAATAAATTCCTATACGAAGTTAGTGGATTTTTGGATTTGTTTTTCTTTCTATTATACCTTCATTTTAACTCATCAATAAATTTCTTACGCTCTCTCTTTAATAAATTTGATGTGCTATCTCTCTCGCACTCTCCCTCCAACAAATTAATTGTCAATTTTCTATTTTGCGTTTGAAACTGTACTGGTGGAGGTTTAAAATTTGCATATAACAAAAAACTTTATTTAAAAAAAAATTGATATTTCCGAATACATAACATAATATTAGTTTTATTGAAAATAAATAAGTAGAAGTAATTTCTAGTAACACAAAATATGTAGTTAAAATGACAATTAAAAAGAAATGGAGAAGTAATAATAAAATGTGGTTTTTTTTTTCTTCCTCGTGAGCATAGTTCAGTTGGTCTGGACAATGCATAAAATATGCAAGGTCCGGGGTTTAAACTTCGGCCACCACCAAAAAAAAATGTGGATTTTTTACTACACCATATTTTCTACATGGGATAACTTTTATTTTTATTCAATATTTGCCTTTTAAAAAAAAATTAAAGGGTCAACAGTATAAAGAAAATGATTTTTCTGACCAAAAAGTCTTTTGAATTACATGATTCGAGCAAACAAGTTGAATGAGTTGTTTGCGAATTTAAACAAGTCAAACTCGAACTAAAAAAGTTTTGCGTTGAACTCAAGTTAAGCTTTGAGTTGAATAAATTATTATTGAGTTGAGTTGATATCAGGCGAGTTTGACTCAACTTAACTCATTTGCAGCCTTGCCATGTCTCCCCTTCTTGACCTTTGCCTATGACTTGGTTCTTCTCTGTTAGGTTGTGTATTCAGGATGAGTTAGGTCTTTTAGCTTTATATTACTCTCTTAGGTCTTATTTATAAAAGATATAGGTTGTGTATTCAGGATGGGTTAGGTCTTTTAGCTTTATATTACTCTCTTAGGTCTTATTTATAAAAGATATTTGAGTCAACAAAAGTTAATGTATTTGGTTCAACCAAATATATCAACTTTTGTTGATCTGAATGTCTCTTGTAAATAAGACCGGAGAAAATATTACTTTTGATATAAAAAATAAATAAAATAATCTAATGGGTATTTTAATGTATAAATGAATATGTTGTCACCATTTCAAGCCGTTATTCATACAATTAACTTTTTTCATCATTCATTACTATTGTTTCTCTTATCATATTTTTTTTTCATGTTATTACGAAAGGCTAAAACAACAATAATTTTTTTAATGATGTTTAAATAAAAAAATATAATAAACTTTGATTATCGTCGAGATCTTTATTTGAGATTAAGTGAGTTAAAAGGGTGATTTATTAAAGAATTTAACATTAATTCCAATTATATAAGTGACCTCTTACAACTCCTAACTGATAAAAACTATTTAACCGAACTTCACATATTATGAGTTTATTTACTAATTCATTTACCAATAAAGAGTTAAAAAGAAATTCTAACTATGGCTCAAATGCTCATGTTTGTTTACACTTTAATCATATTTCTTTCTCTATTCTTTGTTGTTACAAATAGTGGTACGTCATTTCTCACACCATTTTCATTTTTTTTTTTCCTTTCTAATTTATCTTATACATAATATCATGTCTTCTTTCACTAACATTATTTATTTTATCATGTCTTCTTTCACTAACATTATTTATTTCTTATTTGACAATACAGTTCGTATTCCTTGCGTAACTGTCGCCGATTGTCCACCAACAATTTTACCTGTATTTTATGAGTGCATTGATAAATTTTGCATGCTCCATATTGAGTAAAAATTAAGTTTAAAAATAATCACGTTACCTTTAACTGTATAACTTTATTTGTATAATTTACTCCAAAGTTTGATTTATGTTTGCCTGACATTTCAATTTTTATGAACTGCTCAAAAGAGTATTATATTATACAAGTATTCCTACCTTGTTTGTTCATAGAAGGTAACACAAATTAAACAACAATGTCAATTCATTTGTCAAAAAAAAAAATGTCAATTCATAAATACAATAAGCTAATGTATTAAATACAATATACAATTATGTAGATATAATGACATATTAGTTTTCCTCCTTCACGTGTAGTAGTTAGAAGACACCAAAATAGTTTTCCT
The DNA here is from genome assembly GCF_051527215.1 of Medicago sativa. Taxonomy (NCBI): domain Eukaryota; kingdom Viridiplantae; phylum Streptophyta; class Magnoliopsida; order Fabales; family Fabaceae; genus Medicago; species Medicago sativa. Next base: position 79,361,976 of record NC_140755.1, on the reverse strand, counting down.
CCTTAAACAGATATTACAGTGCAGAGACATCATAAGACACACTTGACATCTCAACAAGTTTGACCTTCCTAATTTACCTCTTATCATTTACAACACCCTAATAATTTCATGGATAAATAAAATAATGAAATACAAAAGATATCTTGAAGGGACTACTCCAAAATCTAAGACGACCAAGAGTTTGGAAAACTTTCTCATTATGTCAATTAATAATAGCTTGAAAAGATCTAGACTTAAACTTTCATGTCATAATATCTTGCAGATGATATTATATTATAAATTTATAATGATTAAATAGCATAACAATACATGTGTGATACATTTGATGTCTATTTGATTGCAACTTGCAATTGCAAAGTAGAAGAGAAGAGAAAGTTCCATTGAGTGTGCATAAGTAAAATTCTCCAAAAATAACATTATTCCTAGCATTGATTTACACATACATCTAATGAGAGTTTATGTTTAAGATTCGAGTTAAAAGGTTGACATTTTTTTGAAGGAAGTTAAAAGGTTGACATGTCAAAATAATAAATTTATGGCCTATGATGCTACTATGTAATACGCAGCATCCAAGTCATAAAAATCACGAATCATGTCATATTTTAAGTAGTGAATAAATTGTTTTTACAAGTAGGAATAACTTACATTAAGAATATTAGAAATAAATTTATATTGAATGTATGTACAAAATTAGTTTACACTAACATGGATTCGGTTTAAACCCTTTTTATTAGATATCATCCATTAAGTCTTTTTCTCCAATTGAATTCCACAAATTCTACATCATACAAAACCGAGAACAAGCTTCCTTTCTCTACGTACTGATAGATTAAAAATATGATTCTTTTGTGCAAGTAGAATCCATATAGCTTAACAATATTTATGTGCTTTGTTTCTGATAGTATTCTCACTTCATTTCTGAAACTCGAATCAAATTCGTTTCATAGCTGTGAAGTTTCTTCAAGGCGAACTTTGCCACATGGTAATTGTGTCTTGTATACACTTCCATATGTGCATGTCTCGATGCAATATCTAATGTCAAAATGTTGTGTTGCTTTAATAATGTAACATATGCTATTTTTCCATCATAATTTCATATGCAAAACAAATTCCCATTCTTTGTTGTCGTTGTGTGTGCTTGCTTGTTAATGAAATCATGACAAAGTTTAAAGCAAATGAGAAGTGAGAAGGCTGGGAGTGAGAAGGCTGGGATCAAAGTTGTAAGGAAAAGAAGAACGATGGAAACACCCTTCTTGTGCTTTACATTATTATTATAACTTTTCTTGTGAGGTGACCAAGGAAGGAATTGGGTGTATGAATTGGTACATTCATCCTTGTTCCATATTGTCGCAACAAGATCAATACAAGTTGGAATGGAACCCATACAATAGAGAGAAGATGAAGAAGATGTCAGAGATTTTTAACTTCGTGATTTCTAATTTTGTTCCATATGACGAAGAAGATGTAGAGAGAGAGGGGGAGGGAGAGAGAGAGATATGGAATCAACAAGGGTTTTTAATTTCAAATTTAGTGATTTTTAATTTCGTCCCTATGTAACTTTTTGTTTTTGGTTTTGGTTCCTGTAATATAGTCAGCGATCATTTGGAAGACCACCTAAATTTCAAATTTTGTTATGTAGGTGTTTTTAATTTCGCCCCTTTGTGCCTTTTCGTTTTTGGTCCTTGTAATATAGTCAGGGATCATCAATCAGTCTACATAAGCGTGTTTAGCCAAGTCAGTACCCGCCACATCACACGTTGCTAGCCAATAAGGCGTTTTTGTAACAGAGTTTGACGGAAGGGACAAAAGCAAAAAGTTATTACTTACCTAGGTTGTTTTAGAGAAGAAAAAAAAAAAGAAAAGATACAGTACGAAATCTAAAAACACACGTTAAATTACATAGATAATGTACATATTTAATCCTACATTAAATGATAAATGATTATTGTGAATACTTGTTATACATTTGAGTAACTTGAGAGACGAAAACACAATCACATGTTTTTGATAATTAGTAAAGGACTTCCTTTAGTTAAAGTTAAATGGAAAAGAAAAGTTGATAACAACATCAGTTTCTTTGGTTAGGACAATAGTGGCCCCTGATTTCCATCAAAAGCGTGTAACATAGTCAAACAAACCTGTTCCAAGTCTTCCCTTCCCGGTCTCTTGTCTTGTCTCTCATCACCTCACCTTGTGGAAAACTCTAATCCATTCCCATCTTCTTTCTTTGACTCACTTGGTATTTTTCTTCTTCTTCTTCTTCACAACTCTTTTTGTTTCATATACTTCTATTTCCTTAATTAGTTGGGTTTTCTAGTAACCCAGGTTAGTATTTGAATACTCATATGCAAAATTCATGTGATTTTGAATCTGGGTTTCTTTAGTTTTTGCTTATATTGATTCTTGCATATTCAAACTTTACTGGGTTTCTTAAAAAACTGTTTATTTTTTTATTTTTTTATTTTCATCTGTATAGTATAGTTTTTGCCTTTATGGTGTGAACAGTGAATTTTGGTCTTAAAGGGAAAAAAATGTTGCTCTTATTGTTCCTTTCTGTTTATGACTTACTTGGTTGTTGATTTAGTTGGTATAGTGAAGTGCTGAATTGAGTTGATGTTGTTTATTGAATTGTGTTTTAGGAACAGTGCTATGCTATGCTATGGACTCTATAGTTTGTGCTGCAGATTTCATTAGATACCAATCTGAGTGAAGTGTACCTGGATAATTTGTTCTTAGCTTTTTTTTGTGTGTGTGTTTGAGATCTTGGTGAAGATGGTTTTGAGTAGCAGAATTTTCAGTACTCCTATTATTGTTAGTTTCTCACTGCTAGTTATTAGTTGTGGCATCACCTACGGCACGGAGACCGACATCTTATGCTTAAAAAGGGTAAAAGAATCACTTAAAGACCCAAACAATTATTTGCAGAATTGGGATTTCAACAACAAAACTGAAGGGTCTATCTGCAAGTTCACTGGTGTTGAATGTTGGCATCCTGATGAAAATAGGGTTTTGAATCTCAAACTTTCTAATATGGGACTTAAGGGCGAGTTTCCTAGGGGTATTCAAAATTGTTCGAGCTTAACAGGATTAGATTTTTCGTTGAACAGCCTCTCTAAAACAATTCCGGCCGATGTATCTACCCTTATTGCCTTTGTGACCAATCTTGATCTATCTTCAAATGATTTCACCGGAGAGATCCCCGATTCACTTGCTAATTGTACCTATCTTAATAATCTTAAACTTGACCAGAACCAACTCACCGGTCAAATTCCTCCAGAATTTGCTGGACTCAATCGGCTTAAGACGTTTAGTGTTTCCAACAATCTTTTGTCAGGACAAGTTCCAAATTTTAGACAAGGTATAGTTACGGCAGATAGTTTTGCGAATAATTCAGGACTCTGCGGAGCTCCTTTAGATAGTTGCAAGAGTAAGTCTTCGAAGACTAACACTGCAGTTATAGCTGGAGCAGCTGTTGGTGGTGTGACTCTTGCAGCATTAGGAGTGGGCGTTGGATTGCTCTTCTTTGTACGCAGTGTTTCTCACAGGAAAAAGGAAGAAGATCCTGAAGGAAATAAATGGGCGAGAATTCTTAAGGGAACCAAGAAAATAAAGGTAAGCTAAATTGATGCATGGCTTGTATGTTCTTAGATAGATGAAAAGTAGTATTAGTTCTTATTACATATTGGATTTTATTATCCATTGAGCATATATTCTTTTTTCTTTTGAAAATATTCAATTATGGAAAACACCTTCAAGTATGTTAACTTTGTCAAAATTAACACATTTAAGTTGTAATAAACCAAAAATCGATCATTTAAAATTTAAAATACGTAATATATAAAGTCGATCATTAAATACTTAAAGAAATGATCCTTGGAATCACTGGCGGAACCATATTATCAAAATTACGAAGTGATCCTTGGAATCACTGGCGGAACCAGGGGGTGGCAAGGGGGAGCCTTGGCCACCCCATCTTAAAAAAAATAAATTTTTTTATACCCTAGAATTTGCATAATTAATTTGGCAGAATTGTAAATGATACTTTAATAAACCCATTTTTCTTGTCTAGTACACTTAACTTTGTCTCCTTTGCCAATTTCAATCATTCTTGTTCATTACATATTGTTAAATTGAGAAACAAGATGGAACCTGAGTTTCTAGCCGATAGCATGTCAGTTTATATTGAAAGGGAAATTAGTGCATGTATTAGTTTCGAGTCAATTATTGATGATTTCAAGTCACTCGGAAAGCGTAAAGTGTCTCTTTAAGTATTTAATGATCGACTTTATATATTATGTAGTTTAAATTTTAAATGATCGATTTTTGGTTTATTACAACTTAAATGTGTTATATGCAATATGATTTATATATTTTAGTTTATTTTGATGGCGGCCACCCCAAATTTTTTTGTCTGGCTCTGCCACTGCTTGGAATTGCAAAATATTTTTTTTTTAAAGAAGGAATTGCAAATAATTAATGAAGTTTGTTCTTTTGTCTGGATATGATATCAAATGCATCCCTAACATTATTCACTTCGTTTCAAATTCATCCCCGATAATACCAACTTAATGTCAATCTAGTCCCCGAAATATGAATGGAGGGACGATATGATTTAAATTTCGCAATTTCAGTGTTCATTTTGCAATAATGATAATGTGAGGGGCTAGATTGATACAGTCCTACAATTTCAAGGACTGATTTGGATATTTACTCTTTCAGTTGTAACATTTTTTAATATATAATACATCTTAATATCATTGATTATACTAATTTTGAAAAAGTCTTACTGTTGTGTCAAATATAGGAAACCAATTATTTTCTGGGCCCAACACTTAAATGATGCATTTTCTTCACAAGACATTAGAAAGCTGACAATAGTTTCTGACAGTTTAATTTCTCATATTAGATTTAGTGAGCATTAGTTTTTGTATATATTAAGGCTAATTGTGTTGGACTTCACCTCAGGTTTCAATGTTTGAGAAGTCAATTTCAAAAATGAACTTGAGTGATCTCATGAAGGCTACTAATAACTTCAGTAAAAGCAATGTTATTGGGACTGGAAGATCTGGAACTGTTTACAAAGCTGTCCTTGACGACGGCACATCACTCATGGTTAAGAGATTACTGGAATCTCAACACTCGGAGCAAGAATTTACAGCTGAGATGGCCACACTAGGAACAGTGCGACATCGTAACTTGGTTCCTCTTTTAGGTTTTTGCCTGGCCAAAAAGGAGAGGCTTTTGGTCTATAAAAATATGCCAAATGGTACTCTTCATGACAAACTACACCCTGATGCTGGCGAGTGCAATATGGAATGGTCTGTAAGGCTCAAAATCGCAATTGGAGCAGCCAAAGGATTCGCATGGCTTCATCACAACTGCAATCCTCGTATCATCCACCGAAACATAAGCTCAAAGTGCATTTTGTTGGATGTAGATTTCGAGCCCAAAATTTCTGATTTTGGCCTTGCAAGATTGATGAATCCAATCGATACCCATTTGAGTACTTTTGTAAATGGTGAGTTTGGCGATTTAGGTTATGTTGCTCCTGAGTATACAACAACTTTGGTGGCTACACCTAAAGGAGATGTTTATAGCTTTGGAACTGTGCTTCTTGAGTTGGTAACAGGTGAAAGACCTACACATATAGCGAAAGCTCCAGAAACTTTTAAAGGAAATTTGGTAGAATGGATTATGCAGCTCTCAGTCAACTCTAAATTAAAAGACGCCATTGATGAATCACTAGTTGGAAAAGGCGTTGATCATGAACTTTTTCAGTTTCTAAAGGTTGCATGTAACTGTGTTGCATCAACTCCAAAGGAGAGACCCACTATGTTTGAAGTATACCAGTTTCTAAGAGACATTGGGAGCAGATATAATTTCATAACTGAGGATGAGATAATGATACTTACAGATACTGGTGATGCTGGTAAGTTGGAAGAACTTATCGTAGCGCGAGAGGGACATAATTGATAAGGTATTTGAGATATAATAGGGTATAATTTGTAAGTATCTCTTCCTTTGTGATTCTGAAATAAGTGTTATAATTTTAATGTGTTATAATATAAATGTTATGGTCTAAATGCAGTTGTGTGCCATCAATATTGAAACATCATGATATCATGGACGCCCATTTATATATAGGTGACCTTGTTATAATCCTTATTTTGCTCTTATATCTTTCACCTCCCTCTTGTATGTTGTTTGCTTGTTATTGTACTGTTGGTGGAAATTCATCACATTATGTTGTAAATTACTCTTTCTGTTGCTTTTGCCTCCCTTTGGTTTAAAAAGTGCAAACCAACTGATCCATTGTGAGAAAAATTACAACAAACCATAGGAGGGTCATCATGCTAAATTGTAATTTTTCTGGTTGCTCTATTTCATTTTACATGGCTAATTCTGACGCACACAAGTGACATAGGTTGTGCACCATGCATAAGTTTCTTTTACCATTAGATCATTAGTCTCGCCATCTGTAATGGTACCCCTACTGCACCAAATCTACTCCCTACTCCTCTATTTCCCCATGCTCGCTCTCCCCCTCCTTGGTCAGAAACCTCCTTCCACGGAGCCTTTCGCAGGAGAACCAATCCTGATCTGATCATTTACAGCTGCTTATCCCTGATCAGTTCTTGGAGCAAATGATCAGCCCCACTACTACTCCTATCAGTACTGCCAACAACCTTAATAATGGCCAAAGTAAAAATTAATTTGATATTATTGTTTAATTCATTTGTCTAAGATGGTGATAGACGACTATCCTTTGCAATTTAATTGTATATTCATTATGTATCTCTTCTTTTTGTTGCCTAATTACTTTAGGATTGTGTAATAATTATTATATAATACTGCAATGATGAATATATACCGCTTCATCAGTGTTTAAGGGATTTGAGTATAAAAATAAGATTAGTTGAAAGCTCTCAAGGATTAAGATTGTGATTTATGTCCAGTGAAAAAAATAAGATTGTGATTTGTGGAAAAAATAAGTGAAGAGATAGTAGTAAAGGTTCTCTCATCCTTGAAAGAATTTTGCTTTGCAACTGAGAGTGGTTGAAAGGAAGATGGAAAGATTTGATGGAGAGGGTATAGCATCAAATCAGGTGGGATTGTTCATCTAATGGTGGAAAAAATGTTCTTGGTGCACAACTTATGGCACTTGTGTACAGTAGAAACAGCCATTTTATATTACGTTACCAATGTTGAAAGTTTGCAATTAGTATATTTTTTGTTGCTTCTACAATTCATGTGTTTTGGTGGATGTTCAAGTAGACCGTGTACTCTTGTGCATTCATGGTCACTTTTTATATCGTTAAATAAAGTACTGATATATAAAATACCGCAACACTTGGAAATGAAAAGAACGAGTATGCTAAGTAGTATGTATCTGTTGGAACTTGGAACTCAGTGGGAAGAGTTAGTCTTACATTGACTAAAAATGAGGTTGGTCTTACATTTCGCTTTGGTTTTTTTAAGTGAAAGTGGTCGTTAGACTGTACTTTTTGTAATGATTGTAAAAAAGGGTAACAGTGTACACTTATGTGACTTAAATCATCTTTCCGAGACAATTTTTTTTCTTCTTCAATGATACAAGTAAACATAACTTCGGAATTTGTTGATATTACACTCATTTCTGTGTGGGATTGAATCCATCTCTCTAGCAGTTCGGAATTGATTTTGTTGAAGATAAAATCAAGATAGTACCGATGATCAATTTCCCGGTAAACAAACACATACATCCTGATAATAAGATTATTATAAATATCGATCAAACTTGATTCATTTGAATGCTCTTGAATGATTCAACCTTAAGGACAGTGATTTTGAAACGAGGGCACACTCCCAATGATTCGTTTGGAATAAAAATGACGTTCTAATCATGGTGAATGAATTCATTGACATAAAAAGGAAGGACAGTGATATTTTGAATTTGCAGATAATTGTACTAGCACAACATTAAAATTACAAAGAATCACAAATCCACGACAGATACAACCGTAAACAGTGTTAAAGCAATTGTCAAAGTTTTATTGCTTTGGTCCGACAAAAGGGACGTTTCAGGTCTACACAAAAGAAACCATGCTGTCAATTATGAATTACATTTGTTCAAAGTGAATTCTGATTTTCTTATAAGAGACAAATATGATAACAAAAATTGATGTATTTGATTCATTATAAAGACTAAATACATTAACTGACTCATTTGTTATCCTATAAAAATGATCGGAGGAAGGAGTTCATTTGTGTGGCATCCTTTATCCCATCTTCGTAATTTTACATTGATCTCCAATCAGACTCCATAGTTTTACCACATCACTTTCACTCTTACAGGGGTACATAAAAACACACATTCAATTAAGGTAAACTAAATATATTTCACACTGACAAACACGTCTATCAAAACTTTTTTTTAGTAGTTATGATTTAAGTTTTTAAATAATTTTACTATCTTCCGTTATCTTCTTATTAAAAAAATTATTAAAAAAATTAAGGTGTAATACTGCATATGTTAGACAAACTTAATAGTAAAATTCATGCAAATATATTACCATGAAATGAAATGTGTGTTATTGAGAAAAAGGTTAAATTGGATAAATGAGAGTACTGAAAGGCACGAAGAGAATTAAAGAAACATAACTCCTAACCCAATGCTATATATAATTAAGACAGTAGAAAATTACTTATGTTCACTTGTCAATAAATGAAGAGGTTACTGGAAAATTAAATAAACCAAGGATTTGCCAACTTGTGCTCTTACGTGTTAAGTAACACAAGTCAAAATTTTGCATTGAAAAAAAGATGGTTTTGTGCTTTTAAAAAATTGGGTTTAATATGTTTTTGGTCCCTATAAAATTGCAACTTTCTAAGTTTAGTCCTTACTTAATTTTAATAGTTTTTTTAATCCCTACAAAAAAAATTTACTTATAATTTTAGTCCCTGCTAAAATAAATTTTGTTTAATTATCCTTAAACTCTTAAATTTTTTAACGATTCTTTTTATACAAGTTTAGAACACTATGAAAGGTTCATTTACTAAAATCTATAATTTTTTAACATGAAATAAATTAAATATGAATTTTTTAAAACGCAAAAGTTTAAGATATAAGTAACAAAAATATGGACATAGAAATCAAATTTTTGCGATATTTTTTTCGGAGGACCTTTTAATAACGTTCTTAACACACCTGTAAAAAATTGTTGAAAAACTTAAGAATTTAAGCATAAATTAAACAAATTTGGATTGAGTAAGGACTAATATTGGGTGCATAAATTTTTTGTAGGGATTAAAAAAACTATTAAAATTAAGTAAGGACTAAACTTACAAGGTCACAATTTTGTAGGGACCAAAAACATAATTAACCCTAAAAAATTTGATTGCATGAAAGTAACTAATTGTAGTTTCTTAACATGTGAAGAGGTTCCAAGTTAAAGTCAAAATTTTGCATTGAAAAAAGTTGATTTTGTGCTTTTAAAAATTTGATTGCACAACAGTAACTACTTGTAGTTTCTTAATGTGAAGAGGTTCTAAGTTAAAATAAGTAGTGTATTAAACGGAGCCAAGTTTGACACCTAAAAAACTGAAGATCTCTCGATCCAGATTGTCAGTTTAAACAAACATAAATTCTGTTTCATTTCAATCCTCCTCCTAACATGACAACAGAAAGACAAACTGTTTGAGCACAGGCACCAGGTCAATAAACTGAATCTCAGCACCAACTTGAAATTCAACCTATCCTCCTCTCAATCCACATACAAAGAACTCCAGTTTGTGAAATTAAGAGGAAAAAAATAGCATCATATTGCATTCGTTTAAGCAAAATTGAAGTAAACAAAATCACAAGACTGGTGAATCAACTAACAAAACAAATAAAGACTAAAATATGCTTCGATTTAAGTAAAATTTGATAAGAATGTTTCAACTTTCAACAACCAATGTGTTCAAATATTAGTCTAGCCAATATACGCACCCTCAAGAAGCAATGCAATGCAAAAGGAACAAAATAGCACTGCAAACTAATCAAGTTTGCTTTATTTGCCAAGAAAAGTGGCTATTGCACCACATAATCAAATGTACGAAAATTTAAAATTCCAGGTTTGAAAAGCATACTGCATAAGAATGTATGTAAATTCTATTATTTTGAAGTGGCATCTTTCAGATATGCAATAAGATCAGCACGTTCTTGAGGCTTCTTAAGACCAGGAAAAACCATCTTCGTCCCTGGGATGTACTGCATTAAGATAAAAGAATACGCATATCAGTAAAATACTTGGTTGAAACAGACTTTCAAGGCTACCTATCATCAACATAACCATAATAAATTAACAGCATAACCTCCTACCAATTGTAGAAAACACTAAATGTTAAAATGATATTGTACAAAGAAGCATCAAATGATTATTAATAACCATTTGATATAGACATTTTTATGCGATTTAACAGAAAACACAGAAATGCCAATCAATGAGGTGTACCTTCTTGGGGTTCAGCAAGTAATCGTACAAGGTCTTTTCCTCCCAATCCACAGCCTTGTTCTTGTTAGCTGCAGAGTAGGAATATCCAGGGGTTGTCCCAGATTGCCTTCCAAACAAACCATTCAGATTGGGTCCTAAGGTCGGCAACAAATAAAGCAAACATTATTATCTTTAAAATATTACAAAATGACATTATTCAAGGAGAAGGCACAGGAAACTGAAACTATTGACATAACTGCTTAGACTGTGATCAGACATATAGATATTAGCAGTAGCATAACAGAAAAGCTACACTATACTAATCATATGTGAAAAATATTAAACGGCATAAATAATAATCCCTTGAGTTTTGTTCATTCAACCGACTCAGCTAAAAAAACAAGAAGGAATATCAAATTGAATTTATTAGTTTGAGACAACACCTTTCTAATCACAATTCATTCAATAAATCTTTATAAAATATAAATTTAAGATATACAATTATTGAAATAACATTGGGGTGATATGGAGAGTAAAGAATACGAGTTCATAAAGTTTTGAATGCGTTTACAAAAACCTTGCAATAAATATATAAAAAAACTGTTAAAAAAGAGTAAAAAGTAAATTAACACTTCTGCTTAATCAAAATCACTCCTCTCTCCTTGTGAAAAAAACCAAAAGATGGTTGTTTGCCCTCTCATCTCTCAAACAAAACGAATATCTCACCAGAACCCTCTCCTTGCCTGGTTTGAACCAAACATTCTGAACATACCAAGTTTACAAAACATTTTCATAAAAAATAAAATACTTTCCTTACAATATATTTTTTAAAAATGAATAAACCATTGATTTGGTCCCTAAACTATGTAAATATAATAAGTAATCTGAGGTATATAAAATTTGTCAATTTAATTGCAGCTATAACGTCGCTATTGATTTGCAATCCACTATTCAGTGTAAAGTGTTGTCAAAAAGCCTCTATTGCGGCACTGTAACAGAGCAGAATTTAAGCAAAATGCTATTCTCCACGATCCAAGATTGACAACGCTGTTTAATCTCAGCCATTAAGAGATTAGGGAACCAAAAGTGCATTTAAGCCCAAGATATTTAGAGATCAAATGACAAATTTCATATACTTACTCCGATTTCTATAGTTTACGGATTTCTATTATATTTGTATAGTTTAGAGACTAAATTGATGTTTTATTTATTAAAAAAATATAAACAAATATCATTAGCATCAACCTTAATACTTATGTAAGTTGGATCGGACATAACTGAAATTGGTAAAGCTAACATCATCACAAATTAATTATTCATAATAGAATCACAAACCTAAACATTTCAAGCTTCAACATATACTAAACCACACAATACAATAGATTCTTAAACCCTAACAAGATCTTGAACAATCAAAGCAAATCAATCATAGAAAAAACTTAACAGCGATTAGGTTAAAGAAGTAACATAAGACATAAAAAATGAAAAAAACGAAAAAACATCACAGGATGCGTAGATCTGAGAGTATTAAGGGAAAAGAAGAAGAATAGTAAACCTTGTTTGTGGCCGGCGCCTTTGTCGACGGTGTGGCACTGAGCGCACTTGGTTTTGAAGATCTTCTCGCCGGCGGCGGGGTTTCCGGGAGGAGCTTCATCGAAGGACGCCATTTGAGAAAGTTCTGGAAACGAGGAGCGTGTTGCGAAAGAATAGTATTGGAAAATGAATGAAATGAGAGAATATGCTATGCTTTTTGGACTTTATGTATGACCCGAAAGTTATAGGAAAGCTACACCGCCATTTTGGGCCACCGAAATCACTTTCATTTTTTTATTTATTTCATTAAATCAATTATTATTATTTTTTTCTACAATAAAACGCATTTCATTCGATTTTGTTAGCCTAACTCGTTGACACGAACACTACGCGGATATAAAATTTGAATTCTAGACCTCAATTTATTTATCTTAAAGGATGGATTTTTAACTACTTGACAACAAAAAACACATTTCATTCATGCTAATATTTTGGATAAAAAACTCTTTCGATATTTCATTAAATCCATGTTTAATTAAACTAATGTTAGTCACCTTAAAATAATTTGAATGAAACAGTAAGAGATCTCTTCCATTCCATTTGGACTATAAATCTTGAATTATTATTCAACCTAGCTTTGTTGTAATGTCAAATCTTTTGAGGAAGCATTTCGTCACCCATTGTGATCTTATTTGATTCAAAGAATAATCTTTCAATTGCGTATAAATGATACTGGATTCACAAAAAACACTTATATAGGTCTAATTTTTGTAAATGAGTCTCGTATAATGTGGTAAACTCACATTATTTCCACTCAAAAAATAGTTTGTGTTAAAAAAAATGGATTTTTTGTACTCATTTTATCTAAATTCATGCGATACACCATCTACATAAACATCATACCTACATTGCATTTATTCAAATACACATTGGAAAACATTCTCCCCCTTAATATACTTTTCTTGACCTTTGAGAGTCTCTCTTGGTTTCTCGAACCATTTTTTAGAAAGAACTTTTGTGAAAACATCAACAACTTGATCATTTGAATTCAAAACTTCAATTACACCCCTTTCTTCAATTGCTTCTTAAGTGAAGTGATGTTTATTGGCTTATATTTTTTTCTTCCATAAAAGATTAAATTGTGGCTTGCCTTTGTTCCATCAATCTTTCTCTTCATGAGTATTCTTTTTGCATATACCACACCATTTATTTGAGCCTTAAAAAATTTCCCGCCTCTTCCTCAACCTCTAGCAAATTTGTCACCTCAAAACAGTCGTCTCTTATTATGGTTGAATGGTGAGTTTGGAATGGAAAACGTTTTCGACTAAATTTTTATTGTGTTGTGAAACCCTTTGATCATTGGATCAAAGTGACCCCATCAAGCCTTAGATAGTCATGGTTGACAAATCCTTAGTTTCTTCTATAACAGCCATCATAGGATCAAATTTTTCAATCAAGCTACTTGAAAAAAATTATCTACAATTCTACGAATTGTATGTCCATGAAGACTTTATACAATTCACCAAATGAGCGAGTCTATTGAAGTACTCATTCAAACTTTCATTTTATTTTATTTTTTCATTTTCAAAATCTCTTTAAAGAGAAGTAAGTTTGATCTTTCTCATCTTTGAATCTCCTTCACACTCTTGTTGTAGAATTTCCAATTCTTTGTTGACTGTTATTGAAACTCCTGTTTGGTCATCCCAATAACTTTAGCATTTGTTATTCTTTTTATTCTTCAAAAAAATTCTTCATGTTGAGCGACTGTAACATTTTTTTTTTTTACTGTAACATTTGTTGTAGATGCTAGTTCTTCGTACCCTTCTTTGATAAGCCCCGATACATCCAAATGGGTGGGGAAAATAAAAAATAATTTTTAGTGTCAAGAAATCATAATTTTCTCCTTCAAATAAATGAATCACAGAATTATGCAAGAGGATAAAATAAGAGGAATATAATTGAGGCTCAAATATACTTCGTTGTTGATACCTCAATTTGTTTTTGCTGGGTTCACCATGTTAGAAGGACTCTTGTTGTTAGAATCTCCTTCTCAATAGGAATGACGAAATTCAGCCTACCCTCTCGTACACCGTACCAGGCTATGTAACTAAGAAAAACATTTGCATCCTATATATGCATTCATTTCAGCAAACCAAAGTAAGAAATTACAAGACTAAATAACTAATTTATGCTCTCATTTAAGTAAATTTGATTTGATAAGAGTTTTTCAACTTTCAAAAACTAATAAGTTCAAACATAAGTCGAACAACTAATGTGTTCAAAGGTAAGTCCTACACAATAACAACCTTTAAAAGCAATGCAAAAGGAACAAAATAACATTGGAAACTAATAATGTCTGCTTTATTTGCCAATATAGAGTGCTAATTACAATGCAAAGATCAAATTTTCATGTAATTAAATATCCAGAACTCCAAAAGTATACTACATATGATATACATAAATTCAACCATTTTCAAGCGGCCTATTTCAGATATGCAACAAGATTATCACGTTCCTGGCCCTGGGGCTTCTTAAGAGCAGGAAATACCATCTTCGTATCGAGGATGTGCTACATAAGAATGAAAAAATAATACACAAATCAGTGATCATTTAATCGACATAGACTTTCAAGGTTACCTCTCAGTATAATCGTTCATAATAAATTAATGGAACAAGAGCTTATTCATAGTAGAAAACAACAAAGGTTAGAATGATAATATTATACAAAGAAGCATCAAGCGATTATTAATAACCATTTGATATAAATATTCTTTATTGATCTAAAAAGAAACATTGAAATGCCAATCAATGTGTTGTACCTTCTTGGGGTTAAGCAAGTAATCATCCATGATCTTTTCCTCCCAATTCATAAACATGTTCTTGTTAGAAACACAATATGAATATTCAGGAGTTGTCCCAGATTGACTTCCAAACAAACCATTCAGATTGGGTCCTAAGGTTGACAACAAATAAAACAATCATTTTTATCTTTAGAATATTATGATATGATGACATATATTCAAGCAGGAGCACAGGAAACTACAACTAATTAAGTAGCACATGATACCGATACGTAAATCTGAGAGTTTATTTAGGCAGAAAAGAATATTAATATTAAACCTTGTTTGTGAACGGCTCCTATGTTGGTGTGGCATTGAGCGCAATCACTCCTGAATTTCTTCTCGCCGGCAGCGAGGTTTCTGGGAAGTGTAGGTTCGAACAACTCCATTTGAGAGAAAAGCAAGTAGAGTGAAAGCGAAAGAAAAAAAAAATCAATTCAATTGATAAATGATATGGTATTATGCTATGTGGACTTGTGGAGGACCCAAAATTTATTGAAAACCAGCACTCATTTCTGGAGCCACAGAAATCGGATAAGGATAGCCTGCAAAAATCCTTTGTGCTTGGTTGTGAGAAGAAATCTAAAGAGAGGTGAGTAAAAGAGTCTAAGAAGAGACAAATAAGTGAAAAATAGATTAAATTTAATGTGTTATTTTAGTATATAAAAGAAATATATATGATCCACATATTCTAACTCAACCGATAAAAATGTCGAAAAGACATCACATGATTGAGGCACGAACCCTAATCTCTTCACACGTGTGTGTGTTTGTATGATTATTTATCATTTCGTTTATCTTAAAAAAAAGTTGAAATAAGAGATAGAGATTAGAGATAGAAGTATCTTCGACGGTGCGAAGAGAGAAGGGTTATGATTTTTTTAAGGTAAATACCGATATAAACTTTTTTCTATCCACATTAGTTTATTTTTTGTATTAAATCAAATAAATAACCTATTATTCTAGAAAGTAATTAATTAACAAAATTTATTTTGATTTAATATATTGGTTTAATATAATAACTTAATTATTCTAATTTTTGTTCACTCAGAATAAAAAAAACGTTTTTGCTTACGTAGTTCTAAAGCTGTCAAAATGGGTGTCGAGCTTGTATCTTATTACGATTCAGGCTATAAAAAAAACGAAAGAAAATCCTATCTTTTTGGCCAAACCCACGGATTTGTATTTTAAACGGGTTGGTCCATCGGACTTCAGCATGGTCCATAAACCTTTTAGAATCATAAGCTTTTCAAAATCAACTTTGAACATGATAAACTTATTTTTCAACTTCTTCGCATCATCGACCACCTCATATGCAATAAGAATCACATCTAAAATTTATTTGATTTTTCACAAAGTATGATTGAGACTAAAAAATTACCCTAGCCTATTTACCAAGATTTTAACCAAAACTTTTACATGCAAACAACTAAAGAAACGACCAATAGCGTGACAACCTATATGGGGATTAACAACTTTAGGAATAAGAGCTATAAAGGTATAGTTAGAATCTTGGGTTAATTATGTTTCTAGTCCCTATAAAATAGCGACCTTGTAAGTTTAGTCCCTACTTAATTTTAATAGCATTTTTAGTCCCTAATTTTGTTTTTCTGCACTGAGTATTAGTCCCTACTCAATTCAAATTTGTTTAATTTATGCTTAAACTCTTAAATTTTTGAACAATTTTTTGCAAACATGTTTAGAACATTACTAAAAGTTCGTCTGCAAAAAATTATCGCAAAATTTGATTTCTACATCCAGATTTTATTACTTTTTATCTTTAACTTTTGTCGTTTTAAAAAATTCATATTTAGTTCATTTCATGTCAGAAAATTCTAAATTTTAGTAAACGAACCTTTCATAGTGTTCTAATCTTGTCTCAAAAAAATCGTTCAAAAATTTAAGAGTTTAAGGATAATTAATCAAACTTTGTTTTAGCAGGGACTAAAATTATAAGTAAATTTTTTTTATAGGGACTAAAAATGCTATTAAAATTAAGTAGGGACTAAACTTACAAAGTCGCTATTTTATAGGGACTAGAAACATAATTAACCCTAGAATCTTTAACCAACCTACTTACCATTCAAATGAAATTCCACAAAAGATCTCATAAAACCAGCTTTGAGATCCAACTATAATTCTTTAAGAAAACCAAAACTGACACATGAGATCCAGTGTTTTTGAAATTATCACAATCCCAAGTTGCCTTAGTTCACCTCTTCTTCAGTACGGCTTCTCCTAGCTCGTGAACATCCCAAGCACCCTGTAGTATTTTTTATTAATTTATTTTATAGTTATAATATTAATTTTTTTTTATTAATTTGTTGTTATTAATAATAAAGTGATATTGCCTCCTTGATTGCTTGGTCAATGCCCGTTACTCTATATACCATGTGGCAATTAACCCACTACCTGGTCAATCCTATATTCTAGCTTTTATTGTTGCATCAGTTAGGAAATATGGCAACGGTAAAATTACTACTAAGTCGTACATATATATAGAGTACGGTGCAGTGTTGGGCATATATATATATAGAGAAGCAATTTCACTCTTTCCTATCCACTCAGAAACATCTCCCTATTAAGATATATATTCACATATTTAAGAGTTGTGTTATGGTTCCTTTGAGCATCCGATAGTAGTTCCTGTGCCCTTGCTAGTTCACGTGCAGTGTTAGTGAGAAGTGGCTGTTGTATCCTGGAGAGCACTAGCTTTGAGGCCAACTGCATCAGGTGATTGACCTGTGGCGGCGAAATGCTCTTAAGCTCAGTGCAATTGCACGCCTCAGCCAACGATTCGATAAGTTTTCTTGTTCTCTAATTTTATCTTATTATGAGTCAATTTATTTGTGTAATATTTCTCTTTAATTTATTTGTTAATGATAATTCTATGTCATATTTTTCCTACAATCTTAAGAGCATTTCGTGACATAGGATTATTATTAATTTATTTCTAATCTTGTTCAAGAATATTTAATCGTTATTGTCTTGAAGCACAATTGACCATTTGTTGTTTGATTGGTGAAATCTATCTATAATCTTTGCAGACAGTATGAAAGCTTATGTAAGTCATGTTGTGTTTGTTATCACCGATTCAAGAATCCGTTATATAGAATTATCACTAATTTTATTTTGGAGCAAATGGTTTATTAAATTCATTCATTGAGCATGATGTGTGATCTACTTCATTGTAAGTTATAAACTATTCACCTCTTGAAACCATCCACAAGAGGCAAGGTACATATTCTAATCTCTAAACCTCACAAGCCTTGTTGAGCTTTGTTCTTATGTGTGATTGAAACTAAAACCATGAGTTGAATTTTTATGGAAATATCATTCATCTAATGCCATAAAATCTGCTGTGATTTATTTTTAAAATTATTGACTTATTTTAGACTGGGAATTTTCTGAGCTTGCGTGATATTTTTGAATTTGATGAACATTGTTGATTTACTTGATTTGAAGTAAGTAAAAATGATCTTTTTGGATGAGAACACTGATTCTATCATCTGTATATTTTACTAAGGCGTGGTGTTATGTTCTCATTGTTTCAAGAAATCCTTGTCGTTGGATGCTTACTGAATTGTATATTTATTTTGTGGTGTCCATTCTGTTACATGTACAGTTACAACCTCTTCATCATTTGTGTCATTTATTCTTGCTTTGACAATTAATCTATTTTTTTGGTTGATAAGAAAACGTGTACTCTCAAAGTGTGGGGATTTATATTGAGTTTAATAACATGATTGATCTCTCATACACAATGATTGAATTCTTGTTCTTCAACTATTAGAGATTTGGTTTAGAACCTCAATGCATTTCGGTTTATATGTATTATGTAAAACCAGTGTCTATGAATGAGCTTTAGATATATGTGACTAACTGTGTATGAATGAACTTTATATGTGACCAAGTGTTTGAGGGATATTTGCTGAAGCATGAAAATTGTTAGTATAAAATACATTGATATGTCAACTTTATAATTTGTGCAAAAACTGTTCAAATATATTTTGTTGAGGGACATTTTAATTTGTGAGAATTTACTTTGTACATGTATTATGTGAAACCAAGTTGATATGAGTGTGCAATGATAGCATTGATTTGAAAAAATTTTGTTTGATTGTGAAATATTATTTAATTATATTACTAGAAAGGAAAAAAAAAAAAAAGAGAAACTCATGGAGTTACATGCATTAGTGAAACAAGTGTAATTAAGATGTTGTCGCTTGGAAATAATCTAAGTAGACCTGAATATATTCTTGAGGCACTTGTTAAATTCATGAGTTATAATTGAGAGACACCTTAAAATATTGGTGACATATTGTGGATTATCCATTGTATTAAAATAATACAATGATGTTTGATTTGTCTATATGTGGATTTATTTTCCCCGTTGTGGGGGACGTCGTCACTTGAAAAAATAATTCAAGTAGACTTGAATAAAAATTCACATATGGATTTATATTTACCCAATGTGGGGGCGTTGCCGCTTGGAAGTATTTCAAGTAGACCTGTGCAAATAAATCTTAACATAGATTTAATTTTCTCCTATGTGGGGGTGTTGTTGCTTAGAATTTAATTAAGCAAACCTATGATAATATATCATGGATGATGATTTCATAATATATTTGAGATACTGACTGAGAGACGTCTTAGTCAATGTATTATTTGTGATACAGCTGTATAGTATAAAATATATATTTACATCGAAGGGGGATGGATTATGTCCACTACAAAAATTGAGAGTGATGGTAACCCAACATAGATTGCGAAAATTTGCAAGGCTATGTTCATATGGGTAAAAACAAGTCGCTTGTCAATTTGTTGAGACACTATCCATTTTAATTTTGAGTTCATCCCTATGGTGTAGGATAGTGTATATTGCAGCGTTAGAGGTTGAGTTTATAAACTCTTAATAAATCTATAGCTCATATATTTGAGTGGTGTGCTTGACTGTGGTGCACACTTGATAGATTTACCTATATGAGTGTTGGAGGTGAGGCCGCCTCTATGAAAGCCTGGGCAGACTTTCTAGAGCCACTCATGAAATCCAGGCATAGGTGCAAGGCCAAAATGCACCACACCGCGTTGAACAAACTTTGGACGAGAGATCAATGTGAGTGATGAGATCACTGATTCACATACGGAATGAGGTTCATAGAGGTTATAATCTCACCGACATTCTAGTGGGTCAAATTTCATTTGCTCTATGTGCTAGTTCATAGTCCAAAAGACACTAGTGCTTATGCATTGATGTTTCAAGCTCTTAGGAACATACACAACTTTAAAATATATTTTTTTAAGAAAGAACTTTAAAATAAATTGTGGGGGATTGTAGTATTTTTTATTAATTTATTTTAAAGTTATAATATTAATTTTTTTTTATTAATTTGTTGTTATTAATAATAAAGTGATATTGCCTCCTTGATTGCTTGGTCAATGCCCGTTACTCTATATACCATGTGGCAATTAACCCACTACCTGGTCAATCCTATATTCTAGCTTTTATTGTTGCATCAGTTAGGAAATATGGCAACGGTAAAATTACTACTAAGTCGTACATATATATAGAGTACGGTGCAGTGTTGGGCATATATATATATATAGAGAAGCAATTTCACTCTTTCCTATCCACTCAGAAACATCTCCCTATTAAGATATATATTCACATATTTAAGAGTTGTGTTATGGTTCCTTTGAGCACCGATAGTAGTTCCTGTGCCCTTGTTAGTTCACGTGCGGTGTTAGTGAGAAGTGGCTGTTGTATCCTGGAGAGCACTAGCTTTGAGGCCAACTGCATCAGGTGATTGACCTGTGGCGGCGAAATGCTCTTAAGCCCAGTGCAATTGCACGCCTCAGCCAACGATTCGATAAGTTTTCTTGTTCTCTAATTTTATCTTATTATGAGTCAATTTATTTGTGTAATATTTCTCTTTAATTTATTTGTTAATGATAATTCTATGTCATATTTTTCCTACACACCCTTCCGGTAAAATGGTGTATATGGATAAATTATCTTTATTTTTTAGGGTCAGGTTGGTGAATCCAAAACAGAAATTGAACTCATGCTTCACAGCTATATAACAAGGGAGGTCCAAAGACCACTAAACACCAACAACTGTTGCCAAAGCAAAAGAGTACATCCTACAAGATGATTATGCAAAAATAAACTTATTGCCATCACTGTTCATAAAAAATTTGTGGGAAAAGAAATTATTATGATTAATAACCATGTTGTTTTGTTAATAGTCATTTTACAACTGTCTCAGATGCGATTTGAATATACTCCATGCGTTTACAAAGCCAAATTCTTACCAACAATATTACATCTCTTGAACAATTATCATTACTTAATTTACATGAATTGAAGACTTCTTAACTATAGCATTTGAATAAACAAACATGCTCAGAACCTTTTTTCTTCAATGTGACAAACAAGAAAACAAACCAATCAAACAAAGTAGAAATGGTTCTCCAATACATCCTCATTCCATTATTATAATTACAATTGGGAACTCCTTTATTTTGATGCACTAGCAGGGATCACAGTTGACTCTGATGTGCCTCCAATAGATATTTTCTCAGATTTTCCACGAGGTCATCCATGGCCATGCTGTCTTCTTCATCCATCTGCATCAAAGCTTTAGCAATTTAGAATTTCACTTTATCCCAACATTACAAATTAGAGATCAGATACAAACAAACAAACAAAAGACAACTCCTTTACTCTATTTGATTTTTTTAAAAATATATTTTTAAAAGTGTTCAAATTTATAAAGTAACTAAATATACTTTTTTAAAAATGGACCAATAACAAAGATTTGTTAAAAAGAGTATTTTGTCAACATTTACATAACCATTTTAGTGTGAACATAAGCATCCACAATGAGGTTTATCAATATATTAATCCGTTCCAAAATGATTGATTTATTAGACCATTTCACACAAATAAAAATATAAATAAATAGTTTTTTTACCAAATTATTCTTATCAATTATTTGTATATTCACAATTCTCATCATTATAAAATGAAAGTTATTGACTTGAGTGAAAAATGAAGTAATATTAATTACATGATACAATTGAAAAAAAAATGACTAATATTATATAGAAAATTGAAAGTATTTTTCATTTTGGGACAACTTTTTTTCTTCAAATAGGTCAATCATTGTGAGAAGGAGGGAGTATAAGATAATATATGTTAAATAAAAATTGAAATGATTAATATTTTATTGGGTCAAGGAAGACAATTTTATGTCCCCGTGAGCATTGCTCGTTGACAAGGATAATTTATTATTATATGCAAGGGTCGAGGTTCTAACCCTAGACACCCTATTTATTCATCTTAAAAAGTGAATTCTAGATGCTAGACTAGTCAGAAAGAAAAAAACAGTTTTATAATTGTAAAAAAAAAAGTTTCATACCTGAGCACAAATGTTGATTACAAGCATAGAAGCACCAAATGGTAACATGCTACTACTTGTTATAGTGAGATTGAACTTTTCAAGCAATTCATGTATTTTAAGCACTGTGTCCTTTTGCTTCTCACAATGAATTCTAATGAGTACTTCCTTTTCTTTGACTCTAGCTTCAATCTCAAGCAGTGATTCTGATGACTTCTTTTTATTTGATGAAGCTGGAGATTTCCACTTGAATATTGCTGGATTTGCTTTGTTATCTTTATTTTGATTCTCCAATTCTTTAATGCGCTTTTGAAGTTGTTTTGTGTAATTCACAGCTTCACTAAGTACATAACACTTGTCCATCTATAGTAATTAGAGAAATTACAATATAAAGTCAGATGGGAAATTAACCTTTAATATTCAATTATACGAAGATAGAATACTCACAACATGTTTGTGTAAGACAAGTGTTTTAAAATTTAAACAATCCGATAATAATACAGCATTAAACAATAATAGAGATCTCGAAAAATATGTACATAAAAGTCAATGAAAAGCATAGGTGCAGTATGAGCTGTAGCTTGATTTATTATAATTTAAAAGTAGATATTTATTTATTTATAATTTTCATCTCACAGTGTTAGTTTAGAATATGATATCTTGATTTTCTTAGGGATGATATCTTGATTTTTATTCATTAAATAAAAAGACAGATGAATTGAAGCAAATGCAATCCCCAGTTTAAGCTCAAAATAAAAAATTTCTTAAACATGAATGCATTTGAATTAGCTTATGAATAACTAATTTGAATTTATCTACTGCATTGTGACATCCATATAAAAGCTGTTTTGGCTTATTTTATTAAAAAAAAAAATTGCGAGATTTCATCTAAAAATTATAAGATAGTTTCATTTTAATTAATAATAATTTCTCTTTTTTCTAATTTTTTTTAAATATAAAATAATTTAACAATATTTTTCTTTAATTATAAGATAGTTATATATAAATTTGTACGATAATGGTTCATTGACTTCATTCAACAATCATTTGATTGTATACTTTTAAGTTAACTTTAGATCAATAATGAAATCATAGAAAGAAACTAACCTTTTTCAAGCCAGGTATCATGGCTGAAAGTGCTATGATATTCTCTGTTAATTCCCTTCTCCTCTTCCTCTCAGCCATTAAGTGATCTTGTACTGTCTCACATGACCTTCTAACCTTCTTTGTTGCTTCCTTCACTCTTGCTTCATCTGTCCTTCTTTTAGTTTTATGTGACATTGGTTCAATGATTGGTTCAATACTTGAGTTACCAAAAGATAGAAGGTATGTGGCTGGAGAACAAACACAAGATCTTTCCAAAGACTTGATTGAGTTGGAGCTATTACTTTTGTGGTTTGTTTCAACATTCTCATAGTCACCACAAAATAAACTTGTCTCATCAAAGGACAAAATACTATTTGTGGGACTAGTCGCATCACCTTCAACATTTATTATAGTTGTACTATTGCCTTGGGTTTTATTGGAACAAAGATAAGAAGAGGGTTCACATGATTCTGGTTCTTCAAGGATGATATCTTTGAGAAACTCTTGCTCATCAAATGTGGTGGTGGTACTTTGATTCAAGACATCATCTTCCATTTCCTATGATCAAAGATAAAAAAAAAATGTACCAATTAACAAATAATGATATAAAGATTGTCAAATCATGTATGTATGTAGTATGAAATTTAATTTACCATATAAGAAATCAAATTCTCCAGTGAATCCTCCATTGTTGCAAATTGAAGAGAGCCCCTAAAGTGACCCTTTTGAATATGACTGGTATAGAGTAGTTAGGTGTTGCAACTTATATATAGTGAAATTAATGTTACTGAAATTTTTTGTGCCCACTTAATTCACGTTTTACATGGAGTGGTCTTGACCACGTAGAGTGAGACCATTTTTTTTGTCTTATTATTGTGATTTCTTTATTTAAATTATATTTTGGATCTAGACGAATCTAAATCAAGATTTCATTTTACAAATTAAAAAGTATAACTATTTCAGCCGGTTGGTGGTAGAACACCGTAGAATTTTAACTACTACGCTTTATAAACAAAATAATAATAATAATAACCATCCCACAAAAAAAGAAAAAATAATAACCTAACCTCAATAATACAATGCAGGTACACTTCTGTGAGTCACTCTTGGTTAAAGCGTTAAATACAAAGATGGCAATAAGCATGTGAGAAATTAGATGGGATATTTTAATGAGTAATGATATTTTGACATCCATTTGATGACAACTTTGTTGACAACCTTGTTTTTCTCACTTTTTATTGGTCAAAAACAATGGAGATAGAAAAAGGAAGAGAGAGGATAACAACATCATGTGAGTATGAGAGAGAAAGTTGTCCAAAAGTGGTTGTCCAAATATCATTTCTCATTTTAATGGCCATACAATTATTCAATACTCCCTCTACAGGACCCGCATTCCCTACTTTATGTGTTGGGTTTTGATTGGTGTCATTTTCTTAAAACAACAAGTTTGTTGTACTAAATGTAACATGTAAATATGATATCTTAACTTAAGATGAAATACTTTGTTTCGCATTTTTGGAAGATTTTATTTTCGCGTGAGATTATAGAAGATTTGTTTGAAGATTTGATTCTCGTAGCTTTTGCAGTTTTGCTCTAAGAGGCGTGTGTCTCTAGAAGCTTGCTCGTGTCGGTTTTACCATGCCGTGTTTTTGAAGTAAATGTCTTAAACATATTTGGATAATAATATATTTTGCTCCTAGAAGATTGTGACTGTATATACGTTTTGGTCAGCTGGTGTGTTTAGCCCGATTGAAGAAAAAGTCCATGCATTATCTGGTTATATAAGGAAGACTCAAACCTTTGTGAAGATTGATCGAAGTTGTTATTTTGAAGAAGTGTCTTTTAAGGTTTCGTGTCTTGTTCTTTGTTATTTGTATACCTCTCTATGCATAGAACTAGTTTGTTTAGTTGAGTTGTATTATTGTCATTTGTATACCGCTCTAGTGCATCTAGCAAGAGTTGGTCTTTGTATTGTAGTTGTTCTCCTTATTTGATTGTATTTGTGATTGAGGCAATCACTGGGTCGTGGTTGAGAGAAAGTGAGAGGGTATCTCATATTTAGGGGGAGTCTTAGATAGAAATTCACGACTAGTGATTAGGTGAAAAGGCAGTGAATAAAGTTTGTTCACATAAGACTAGGAACTGATACTATTGAGAGTGCATTTCTTTTCTTGGCAAGGATGCCTCCAGATGTAGGTGACGTTGCACCGAACTGGATTACCAAACCTCTTCTGTCCTTCTTCCCCACATTTTACTTTATTTCTGTTTATTGTTTTTTGTTCTACATGTTGTCTAGGACATCAGTATTGTCGAACCTGTTGTCCAAGACATCAGGTAGGACATATGTCCAGTGAGTGCCGAAATTTCATTATCAATTTCATGCGGCTTCAAGCTGCAACAGATTTCAATCGATGATTTCAAATCAAACAACTCAAATTTCAAACTCGGTTTTACATGGTAAAAAGATCTCATAAGTCGATTTGAGATAAGACGACCCATATATATTACATCGATCTGTTGTAATAGCAAGGAATCCAGCTCGATCTTAGATGATTTAAGATCATCTACATTTAAACTCTTCTCCATTTCTTTCATTTGGAGAGATAAAGACACAAAAAATTTTTAAAAAATAATTAATAATGGTGGAACCAATTCAATAATAGGACTCACCACCTATTTTTTGTGTTTATCTCTTTCATAATGACAATCTCTATTTATTTTTATAAATTGAGAGGATCTCATCTCGTTTTAGATTATGTTTTAAGCTTTTTATAAAAGGAAACCCATTTTACCCTTTTTAACAAACATGAAATCAAGCATGAGAGGTTCTTTGAACATCTAAAATTTAACATCATATATAAATACACTATGTATACTGTGTCCAAAACATAAATGTTGTCAAAATAACTTTTCACTTCAATCTTTTCTCATTAGTCATTATTATGCCATAGTCTTGTACTCCCTCCGTTTTAAAATGAGTGTCGCTTTAGTCAAATAAAATTGTTTCAAAATGAATGTCACTTTCAGTTTCCAATGCAATAATAACTTTTTCTTTTCAATTGTATCATCCAATTAATACTCTGCACACTACTTCCAAAGTATTACTTTTAAAACTAACCAATAGTTAATAAGGATAATTTGGTAAAATAACCATTCTCTTTCTTTTAAGGGTTAATTATGTTTCTAGTCCCTATAAAATAGCGACCTTGTAAGTTTAGTCCCTACTTAATTTTAATAGCATTTTTAGTCCCTAATTTTGTTTTTCTGCACTGAGTATTAGTCCCTACTCAATTCAAATTTGTTTAATTTATGCTTAAACTCTTAAATTTTTGAATAATTTTTTGCAGACATGTTTAGAACATTACTAAAAGTTCGTCCGCAAAAAATTATCGCAAAATTTGATTTCTACATCCAGATTTTATTACTTTTTATCTTTAACTTTTGTCGTTTTAAAAAATTCATATTTAATTCATTTCATGTCAGAAAATTCTAAATTTTAGTAAACGAACCTTTCATAGTGTTCTAATCTTGTCTCAAAAAAATCGTTCAAAAATTTAAGAGTTTAAGGATAATTAATCAAACTTTGTTTTAGCAGGGACTAAAATTATAAGTAAATTTTTTTTTTATAGGGACTAAAAATGCTATTAAAATTAAGTAGGGACTAAACTTACAAGGTCGCTATTTTATAGGGACTAGAAACATAATTAACCCTTCTTTTAATCATTGCATTTCTTAATATGTGTGTAAACACCTAAAACGACACTCATTTTAAAACGGATGGAGTATTACTTTGTAATCAAAATCTTATCTCATTAGTCATTATTATGCCATAGTCTTGTATTACTTTGTAATCTAAACTTAGGTTAATAATTCTCTTTTCATAACTTGGTGAGCCTATTAGAAATATAGAGCTAAGCTAAAATTTAGTTAATTAGTTAGTGTTTGTTAACTCATCATAAGCTCCATATAAATCATCTCTCTTGTACTGATTTGCTATCTTTTAATCAATGGTGCAATACGAATTCTAAGAAATTTTCTTTTCAGTCAACCTCTCAAACTTATTTTTCATGTGAGATGAATCTTTATATATTTGATTTGATTACGTGATTTATAACATTTATGCTCTAAATCATATAAATTTGGCGGGTGATAGATTTGGTCAAAACCGACTCAACTTATATGTGAACACGCTCATATAAATTTGGCGGGTGATAGATTTGGTCAAAACCGACTCAACTTGATATGTGAACACGCTCAACCCCATATCATCACAATCAAGTTTTCTCTTTTTTTTGGTAGTGGTCGGGGTTTGAACCCCATACCTTGCATATTTTATACATTGTCCCAATCAGCTGAGTTAAGCTCACGATGACCAATCAAGTTTTCTCTATACAAGTTTGGACAGTATTAATGACATTATTAATAATTTTAATCTATAAACCTACTAGAACTTGGTCAGGATTTAAAATATTCAATTTATATATACGTATGCTGGTTACAATGATTTTTTTAATAGGCAAAATTTTCATTAATACTAAGGGGGCCAGTTAAAGACAAGATCTGCCAACTAACTGCTCCCTAAAAGAAACTTACAATATCAATATTTTACTGCTTTGCAAAACAAATTTGACAACCCCAACATCAACTACTTCTCTCAAACAAAAAATAAAATCCACCATTAACTACTAAAAAAAACATTAAATATGTTATATAGAAACATTGTATTATATAGCTGTGTATATATATATATATATATATGGCATATCAGAGCATCCACAATTGAGGTCTTAAACGAGTCTCACATGGACCCATCACTTTTTTATTATTTTTTAATAATAGTATTTAATAGATACTCAAGCACTCCAATGGAGATCCTCTATCAAAAGGTCTAAATGGATCCCACTAATAACTATTTATTAATGAAAAACAACTCAAATAATGATTATTTTATTGAAAAGTGGTGTGAGACCCACTTAAGATTGGTGGTCGTAAGTAAGACCACGTGTCTTAAAAGACCCCCAATTTTTTATTCCACAATGGGAAACCCTACCAACGTGGATGCTCTTATATATATTCACATACAGATTACCCTGCTTATAAAATAAACAGAGAAACATGATTGATTGCCATGGCTTGCAATATAGACCGTCTATTAATTTTAGGGTTAATAGTGTTTTTCACCCATGTAATATAGGCAATTTCCGGTTTTCGCCCTTGTAAAATTTTCGGTTTGATTTGCACCCTCGTAAAATATATTTTTCCGGAAAACACCCCTCCCCCCTCCAACTCAGCAGATTCCCTTACGTGGCGCTGACTTGGCTTTTTTTTCATTTTTTATTTTTTTAAATGGCCACGTGTCAAAAAAATTCCACATCAGATTTTTATTTTTAAAATATTTGAAAATAAATTTTAAAAAATAAAAAAATCCAAAAAATCATAAAAATATTCAGATTTTTTCCAAAAATTTAAAAAATCGAAATTTTTTTTTAAAAAAATTCAGACTCTGAAATATAAAAAAAATAGAAAAATAGTCATATTTGTTTCCAAAAAATTTAAAAATAAAAAAAAAATAGATTTTTTTTCAAAAATTAGAAAAATCAGAAAATATAATCAGATTTTTTTTAAAATTAAAAAGATTTTAAAAAATTCTGGAATTTAATTTACAAAAGAGGTCAGATTTTTTGAAATTTTTTTAAAAATCTGTATACAAATATAGAAAAAATTCAGATTTTTTATAAGATTTATGATTTCAACCTCCTCCGAGGAAGTGCTGAATTCTAGGAAAAATTAAATTTCCACGACTTTTATAAAACCCTCTAAATTTGTATCCAGATTCTCAAAAATTAATTTTTTTTCCAAAATTTTTTGAAAAAAATCTGACTTTTTTTAATTTGAAAATTTACTTTTTTTGTATTTTGAAAATTAAATTCCATAATTTTTTAAATCTTTTTAATTTTAGAAAAATCTGGTTAAATTTTCTGATTTTTTAAATTTCGAAAAAAAAATCATAATAGTTTTTTTATAATTTTTTAAATTCAAATTTTTTTCGAAAATAAATTTCTGAAAAAAATTTAGGATAAATTCAAATTTTTTTTTCGTAAATTTTATTCCATAATTTTTATAAAATATTGGAAAAAGTTGGTTTTTTTTTATACAAAGAAAAAAATTTGGTAATAAAAACATTTCCTGATTATCCGTAAAAAAAAATTCCTGAATTTTGTTCTAATTTTTACAATTTTTTTATTTTCAAAAATTAATTTTCAATTTTTTAAATATTTTTTTATTTTTAAATTAATATAAATGAATTTAATTTTTTTGGATTTTTTTATTTTTAAAAATTAAATATCAAATATTTTAATAATAAAATCTGATGTGGCCAATTTAAAAAAAATAAAAAATGAAAAAAAAATCCAACTCAGCGCCACATAAGCGAATCTGCTGAGTTGGAGGGGGGAGGGGTGTTTTTTAGATTTTTTTTTTTTTTACGAGGGTGCAAATCAAACTGAAAATTTTACAAGGGCGAAAATCGGATATGATCTATATTACAGGGGTGAAAAACACTATTAAGCCTTAATTTTAAATTCACCATGTGCATGCTTATCATGCATGTTGTAACTGTGCTTTTGGCACAATATTAATTGACATTTCTTGAGATGATTGTGTTTTTCCAAAGGGAGTTGTATATAGCCATATCATAGTCACAAACCAAACAAACAGTATAACAAAAATAAAAAGTCATGGCTTGTAATAAACGAACAATTTTTAATTCACCAAGCAATTAATTAAAAAAACATGCATATCATATGCTGTAATAAAAAAATTAGGACGTAGTTTTTTGTTTTTTTTTTCCTTCTCTCATGTCAATCCCTACTTTTGTCGTATATATTCACATTGTGTTGATTTTCGTAAATATTATTCCTCATATTTCATGAAATCTAAACTCTGTCAAAGCCAAATCAAACATTTCTCTTTCTTCAATGAAAATTGTTTTTTTTACAATGAAAACTTCCTATTGACACAAGTAAAATACTAAAATGGCCCCAGCGGCAGTTAACTACCGTTCTACAAACCGGCGGTAGTTAACTACCATTGGGGCCCAACGGTAGTTAACTACCGCTGAATTCCTTTCTTCAATTTATTGGTGTACGTTCTCTCCATCTATTTCTCTGTCTTTTTTTTTCACTTTGTCTTTCCATGTCATTTCCCGTTTGCTATCTTACAGCCCCATCCTCCCTTTTGCCATCAATGATATCTTTGTGAAGCTTTGCTCAAGAATCACAAGAAGCCAACAATCACTTCAAGGGAAATTCAAACTGTTGTCAGACTTGTTCTTCCTGGTGCCATTGATAATAATATGGACCTCACTTCCCATTCTACTCAAAACCACCATCACCTTTCTTCTCTTTTCACTAGTCTCAAAAACCATGAGTCTCAAAAACCATGAGCTACTCAACCTTCCAAACATACACTCCTGAAAATACTGATGAAGGAAGCAAAGAATTCAGTTTCTGGACTTCACCAAATACCATCATAACATCTTCTGAAAAATGTGATTGTCATAATATTCAACTTGGAGGCAATGAAACACAAGAGCTCAATAGCCACCATCTATGTTCAATAGTTTCAGAACCTTCAATTTTGTTCAATAGTGGAATTTAATGCAATCAGACTTAAAATGTTTTTATTGTTCAATTTGGTTGATTTTGAGCAAGCTTCTCTAGCGGTTGTTAACAAGTAAAATACTAAAATACAGTAACCATTACTTTGAGATGAGGAGGAGAGAGAAAGAGAGTGAAAAGATGTGCATAAAAGCAATTTTCGGCGGTAGTTAACTACCGCTGAGGGCCAGCGGCAGTCAACTGCCGGCGATTTGCAGAGCGGTTGTTAACAACCGCTGGGGGCATTTTAGTATTTTACTTGTGTCAATAGGAAACTTTCATTGTCGGAAAAGCAATTCTCTTCTTCAATTCTCTTCCCTTCAACAAATTCCTAGTCTGCAAAAAATAAAAAACGATCCATTCAATTTTGGAAACTACCTCCACCCCCATCCTATCAAACACACCCTGCTAAACTTTCCTAGTAAAACTACATGAGAACGAGAAGAAAATACGTGTGCAACTTTCGTCCTCTCTAAAACACAACACACAAGACCGGGGCTGATGAAAATATTGTTGGAAAAATTCATAAATCATGTGACACTTACGAACAAAGTATTCAACAAGAAAAATGACACATAAACCGCATGAAACTTTCAAATGTTTTAACTCCAATTATTTGGTCTAAGGGTAGAAAGATAAGTTTTGGATTAGGTTGGATCCAATCCTTTATTATAAAAGCTAGACTTGGTTAGCAAACATGTTGCCCTAATTTTTCCTAATCTCTAGCATTTTTCCCTCCTAAACATGTTAATCTAATCTCACCCGTTGATTCGATCTCTATTCTCAAACTCCTCATTTTCTCTCATATAACTTAGTTAATGCTAATTAAAAACGAATAACACACTTTTAATGCAATTGAAAACGAATAACACACTTTTAGGGCCCGTTTGTTACCGATTAAAATAAAAGTGATTTTGATATAAAATAATTTAGAGATTATATTTTAGAGATTATATGAAAAATCAGAATCTATTTTGCGTTTGTTTACTGTAATAAAAATCACTTTTTTTAAACAAATAATCTAGTTTGTTTGGATACAACTATATAAAAGGGATTTTTTTGTTACAAAATTAGTTCAATCTTTTAAATTATATTTTCTCTCTCCTCTAAAAAAAATCTATTTTATTTTAAGCTGCTCCTAACAGCTTCTCATTTGAAGCTGTTTTTAGATTATTTTTAGATTCTGATTTTTTTAAAAATCTGTAACAAACGGATGCAAAACTCTTAAAAGTGATTATTTGTTTAAAAAAAGTGATTTTTTTCTTAAAAAAGCTATAACAAACGGGCTCTTAATGGCAATTGAAAACATAGTTAATGCCAATTCGATTAACAACCCACTTTCTCTCTCACGCGTAACAACACAAACCCTTCTCTTCTCCTTCTTCAAACACACACACCAACCCTTCATCTTCTACCTTCATTTTGATCATTTTTCGTCCTTCTCCCACTAAAGTAAAAGCATCAATGTCTTCATCTCTTCATCATCTACAAAACTCACTCGCTTTCCACCACGCCGGAGTTGAACCACCGCCGCTGTACACCACGTCGGAATTCGCTCTTCATTGCGTCGGGGTCGTTCTCGGAAGCTTCTTTTACTTTGCAAGGTTAATTGTTAATTTCAGCTTTTGTATTCCTCATTTCTAATATTAAATAATTCACTGTTATTCATTTTGTTCTTTGTTTGGTTTTTTGCATTCAATGAATTTGTCGTAAATGTGATCAAGGGGTTATTGGCATGTATGATGTAGATGTGATATTCATCAACGACTCATTTTTAATTGTTTTCTTTTCTGCGTTTTTCTATTTAGTTTGAGTATTTAGCTTCTGTGTTGATGGTTTTGTAATCAAAACAACATCTATGGATAAAATTTATAATTCTGCACTTCTGTTTCAAGTTCTATTTCATAATTTTTTTCGAGTAATATGTGTGATCTATTCTAAAGTCAACGATGGCTAATCACATGTGTATTTACAATTAGGCTAAAACTCTGAAAAACAATATTATTCAAAACTTATTTTAGTGGTTATTTCGACTCGACAACTAAGGCTTTGTATATACTTTCACTTCTTAGATGTGCCTGAAGTCTAACATTTTTAATTTAAATATACTGTCAACCTATTAGCATGTCAAAAAGTTTATGTCAACATAAAACAGTTTGAAATAGCATATAACAATTAAGTATGGTTAGGAAAGGATAATTAATTAGTTTATTTCCATACATATGTTGTTCATCAAGTCTAACATTTTTCAAATATCATTTGCAAGTACTAAACCTTCTTCAATCATGTCATTCATATAGAACTTAATGGAACTTAATGATATTAGTTATAGCTTATAGGCGACACCAGTCAAATTTGAAAACACATTTAAAGACTTACAATTCGAATTTCAAATATTTATGGAACTTAATGATATTCAATTGTGAACAAAAGATAAATTAATACTTATTATTGTAGAGGTCAAATTATTTCAATCAATAGATAGTTCATTAATGATATCCAATGGCCACGCCAAATGTCAACTATTGGTATTTATGATTAACACTAACAGCTTTTGGAATTGGAAACGTCATAGTGCATTACAAAGCATTTGAAAGTAATTGCTTTTATGGCTGCAATGAATAGGAGTTATTACTGCAAGAAGTGAATGGTCATTCACATGTAATACTTTCTATATATTGGTGTCGTCTCCTTATAATTTAGTTGCAGATTTTCAAATCAAAATACTAAACAGCCAGAAGATCCTGTAAATCAATCATGTTAGATCTTAAGTCAACTATTATAAGTTAGGCTATTGTGACTAAACTTCTATCTTATTAATGCAAGCCATTATTCTTTTTTTTTTTTTTAACACAAACAACATGCCTACAAAATGTTTTTTTAAGCTTCATAGAATGATGTCCTTAATATAGTGACAATACATCCGCAATAAGAAAAGTCATAATATTGCTACCTTATTGATGCAACT
Organism: Medicago sativa; assembly: GCF_051527215.1. Classification (NCBI taxonomy): domain Eukaryota; kingdom Viridiplantae; phylum Streptophyta; class Magnoliopsida; order Fabales; family Fabaceae; genus Medicago; species Medicago sativa. Next base: position 79,328,034 of record NC_140755.1, on the reverse strand, counting down.
TATTATTCTACCTTTTTTTTTTAACACAAAGTTTATGCCTACAATTTTTTTTTAAAAAAATTCTAAGAATGGTTTCCTTAATATAGTGAGAATGCAACCGCAATAACAAAAGTTGTAATATATTTCCTTAATATAGTGAGAATGCAACCGCAATAACAAAAGTTGTAATATATCATTTTTTTCTCTCTCGATATTCACCTGAATTTCAAAAAGTGATGCTGCGTTGCCAATTATAATGCACGGGTCTATTTGAGCACGGGTCTTTTAAATGTTTATAAAACTTCTATTAACTATATATGGTTACATTATTGCGACTTATTCGATTAACTTCTAAGCACGGGTCAAGAGTCTAGTAGTTCTAATTTCGAGCCACTAAACGGAGGTAAATATAAAGAAAAAATTGTAAGTGTTTTTTTTTATCTTCGAGGTCTTCTTAGTTTCCTTTGTACCGATAGATTATCACCTTGCTCCAAATTTATTTTATCAAAAAGATAAGATTCTTTCGAAACGTTTAAATTGACAGCAGAAGAACCAAAAAAAAAAAACGGGAACAAAACAAAGGTGTAGGACAAAATAAAAAAGAAAGGCAGCAATAGTTCAATAATAATAAATAATATCATTGGTGCTACGCTAGATGATGATGATTATGATGATAATAATATTTAATAAATGTTGGACCAGTTGATATGAAATTGACTCACTAAGGTCATGAATTTAATTCCCTTTTTAAGTGTTACTATTTGAGCCTTGAGACATGTTCCAATTCCAGGAGCTTCCAAACGTCTTTGCTCACTTATTCATCTTAAGATATGAAATTATAACCATTAGGTTATTTGACAAAAATAAATAAATAAATAAAGATAACAAAAAACATGGGAAAAAGGATCCACATCCGTGAATAATGGTCACGTTCTTATGAAAAAAATTGAGACGATATGATGATTTTGTAGAGAGATGGAGAAAAGAATAAATAACCAACAATGAATTAAAGTAATTATGAATAAGCTAATTTTATAGGGTTGACTTTGTTTGAATTAAAAAGGGAATTAAATTCATGACCTTAGTGAGTCAATTCATCAATTATATGATGATTGTTTATATGTAAGTCAGGGAATTAAATTCATGACCTTAGTGACTCAATTCATCAATTAAATTCCCTTTTACATGGACCATTCATAACCTTAGTGAGTCAATTCATCAATTAAATTCATGACCTTAGTGAGTGAATTCATCAATTAATTTCATACTAGTAAGCTAATTCAAACAACCTCAACCCTATAAAAATTCATAGAATTTTAAAATTATATGACGTTTTCAAATAAGTCTGAGATTATGAATATTTCATGAAGGTGTCTAACTTTGTCAAATTTTACTCATATGTATGAACAAAATTGATAGTAAGTGATTAAATATATGGACCTAATACATAATCTAACCATTTTTTTTTTGAATTCTTTAATAACCATTTCTTATTATCCCCTAAAAAAACCATTTCTTATTATAATTTTTATATCATTTTCAGACTTTGTCTAACATGCACAAACAAAATGATATTGCCCCATGTACAAATATCTTTTTCACAATTTGATTAATGAGTCATATCATATATCTTTTAATTTAATGATAGAATTTATTAATACAAGACTTGTTTCACCTGTGCATTGTATAATTAAAGTAATGATAGTGTGCAAATTATGTCATTTTTAAGGCGCATAATGGTCCATGTACAGGCCAGATTCATAACTTTATAACGAATATACCAAAAACGTCATGACATAGACAAATTTTATATTAGGGTCATGCTAACCGGTGCCCCGGGCCACTGGTTAAGCATACAAAAAAAGAAAATTCTTACCATAAAAGTGACTTATTTATGGATTAATTACACATTTTTGAATGCAATAATTACTATATTATTTTCCTTTTTAGCATCCTTAACGAGTGCCCTGGGACACCGGTTAGCATTTCCCTTTATATTAACCTAGCTATGTGTAGTCTTTTTCATCAATTTGTAGCTTACATGTAAATTTTTGTCTCCTTCTCATGAAATGCAGAATATAATTGAGTCCTGCTAATATTTTCATTTTGTTTGATTTTTCCCTGAATTTAATAACATCAAAAATACCAATGTGGGTTTGATTCCTATAGCTGTCCATTTGAAAGTGAGCTCCACACCAATTCGGTGGATCAGTGTCAGAAGAACGGATCCAAATGGTATAAAAACGTGTGGATTATTGCTCTCCACCCAGCACGTTTTGCTCGCACCCTGCAAGCCTACCAAAAATACCCTTGCGCAAGTTAACTTGCGCAAGTGTTAATTTCTGCGCAAGTTAACTAACGCTGCGTGAGTTAACATGCGCAGCGTTAGTTAACTCACGTGGCGTGTTGTCTTAAGCATGCAGACCACCTCATTTCCTCATTTCTCATCTAGAATCTCAAAAATCTCTCTCAAATCACCCAACTCCAAAATTCCTTCAAGTTCAAATCAAACAACACTCCAATAACAAGTAAGTTCTCATGATCAAACACCATTAACCTTTTAAGTTTGCATGTTAGATTTGTTCTCTTAAATTATAAATTTTTTAGATTTAGAGTTTGTTTAAATTTTGGTGTTTTTGGAAGGAAATCATACAATGTTAGGATGTAAATGACTTGTGTTGCTTAAAATGTTTAGATGTTTGCATGTTTATGTTGATTTTTTTAGAATTAGGGTTTGTTTAAATTTTTATTTTTTTTGCAAGATATGATACAATGTTACATGCAAATGAGTAATATACATGCAAATGAGTAATATTGCTTAATTATTTAGATGTTTGCATGTTTATGTTGTAGTTATCATTTTTAGGGTTTATGTATAATATGCACACCAAGTGTTTGATTAAATGTTTGAATGAGTTTTTCATTAATTATTTTTAATTTCTATGTGCGTAGATTTGAAACAATGGCCGGGTGGATCGACGTTCATGCAACATTCAACGGCGGAGAACCTCAGAGGTTGAAGATTCGGTGCCTTGATGTAACGCTAAGAGATCTCAAGGATCAACTGAATGAATTCAACCAAGGAGTCAACCCAAGAGACACAAGGAGGGTGCAAAATGTTCGATATAAACGTCCAAAGCTCGACGAGGGGAGCGTATCATTCACTTGGGTGGAGTTAAAGAACGACGAAAACGTGACGAGTATGTTTTGGGAGCACACCAAGTTCCAGTGGATCGATATGCGGGTGACGTTGCTGAGATCAACTGAAGATATCATCAACAGCTTGATTCCGCCAGAAGATCGTCATTAGTTAGGGTAAGGTGCATTCCAACTGCAACAATTGTCCTACCTCTGAAATGGGGTGATTCAAACTTGCCAAACGACCAGGACTCAAGCATTTCGCTGGGCATTAATGTTTTTCCTTTGAAAAGATTAAATTCTTGTTAGGCTTGCTTAGATGATGGTATTAAGTGTCAAGGTCTGGACCTCATTTCGTTGGCACTTGAATACCATCATCTAAATCAAGCCTGACAAAAATTTATTCTTTTCAAAGGAAAACATGAATGCCCAGCAAAATGCTTGAGTCCTGTTGTTTGGCAAGTTTGAATTTGCCCCATTTCAGAGGTAAGACATTTGTTGTAGTTGGAATGTACATTCCAACTACAACAATTGTCTTCCTCTGGATAGGGTAATTCAAACTAGTTAAATGGCAGGACACCGACATTCGATCGGGAGTGTTTTTATTCCATTTTGAATGTTAATTTCTTGTTGGCTTCGTTTAAATGATGGTATCAAAGTGTCAAGGTCTGGACCTCATTCCGTTGGCTCTTAGATACCATCATTTAAAACCAAGACCAACAAGAAATTAACATTTGGAATGGAATAAAAACACTTCTGGACGAATGCCGGAGTCCTGCTTTTTAGCTAGTTTGAATTGACCCCATTCAGAGGTAAGATAATTGTTGTAGTTGGAAGGTACATTTCCGAATTGACGTACATGTCTTTTACGTAATGTAATGTAATGATATCACAATGTAATGTAACGTAGATGAAATTATATCTAAATAAAATTGTCTAAGAATTAATGTTGTGTACTTATCGAATTTATTTATTCAATACGTCATTTTTATTTGAATTAATGTTGTGTACTTATTATAATTCACTTATTCGATACGCAATAATTATTCGAATTCACGCTATTGCAATATTTATTTGAATTCACGCTATCACAATATTTATTTGAATTCACGCACTCGCAATATTTATTCGAATTCACGCACTCGCAATATTTATTCGAATTCACGCACTCGCAATATTTATTCTAATTTTATTCAAATTTATTTTATTGACTTTAATCTTCTAATTTATTTTTTTTTACTTTATTAGAAAAAATATATTGCGTTAATTAAGTCACACTGCGTGACTTAACTAACGCATCATATAATCTGTGCGTGACTTAAGTCACGCACGTTATAAGCACTGCGCAAGTTAACTTGCGTAAATTGGCCGGTTCTAAAAACTGAGGCACAAACGTTTCTTGGATGGTAGTCAATGGTCTTCAATGGTTTTTGCACGTTTTCCTTCACATTTGACCACGTTTTTTGACTCATTAATTGCTATATACCTCATACCCCCTATAAAAACCCTCACATGCTTCCTCTTTTCCTCACATTTTATCATCCCACTCTTTCTCTTCTTCTTGCTCTGCTTCTTTGTTTCTTATTAGTTTCTAGGGTGGTTATACCGCTTTAGGTATATACCAGTGGCTTCTGGGGGAAGTAGTGGTCGGTCCGGTCGGGAAAAGGGCATCTTGATGTCGTTTTCCCCAGGACTGATCACTATTTCCCCCAGGAGCTATTTGGCATATACCGAAGAGGGTATCAAATAAGTTTTGACCTCAAGAGGGCATTAAAAAAAAAGTTAAAAATCAACCTTATTTGCGCGACTTAACTCGCGTAGTGCGTGACTTAAGTCACGCATAAATACAACGTACGTTAGTTAAGTCACGCTACGTGACTTAACTTGCGCAAGCGTATTTTTGGTACGCTTGCAGGGTGCGAGCAAAACGTGCTGGGTGGAGAGCAAAATTCAAACGTGTGGGGATACCCTCACTCAATTTTTTAAGTTAATTTCATTGTAATTTTGCTTCTTCTAATTTAGAATGTGTAAATTTAGCCACAAATTACAAGTTAATTTTTTTTTTCTTTTTAAAGAACAAATTACTAGTTGATGCATGGTCAAGTATTTGCATTTTGATTGCTTAATGAAATGTTATAAGCTTTTTTCCTTTAAAAAAAGTTATTTGAAGTTTTGAACCAAAAAATTTATCAATTTAAATTAGGCAAAGTTTGTACCGTCATAATTTTGACAACCCTTTGAATGTCGTGATTTTGTATATACAGTTAAAACTCTATAAATTAATAATGTCAGGACCGGAGAAATTTATTAATTTAGAGTTATTAATTTATCGATAAATTAATAATTATTAATTTAAAAAGTTTTTAAGTAATTATACTATACATACCAAACAAAAAGGCAAATTAGTCTATGCCTCTTGGAATTACGTTGCAGCGAACCTTGAGACTCAACGTAAATTAGTCACTACTGTGTTCATATGCATTGGAAATCAATAATGACTTTTGAAGTACAGTAAATGTAAACAAGAGGAACAAATGTGTTCAATGTATTCTTAATATATTTTTTTTTCAGTTTCTATGAATTATTAATTTATGATTTTCTTGGGACCGAAAATTATAAAGGGATCTCCCGAAAAATTATTATCTTATTATTTTATCAAGTTTTTCAATTTTTTACATTGGCCCAAGTCGGGACCGGACAAATTTATTATTTTAGAGAGTTTATTAATTTACCGAGTATTAAATTAAAGAGTTTCTACTGTATGTGACAATGCCTAAAATAGAAGGGGTTGATGGGCTCCCAAATGGAGAGGAAGAAGGAAGACGATCGTCGGCTGCTTTAGTCTGCAACAGAGTGAAAAGAGTGCAATTGTCGTAGCTCGCCAGGAAGAAATCTTTATAGAATTAGTAATATAAATCAAGATTTTTTTTTTCAATTCTATGTTATGTATAAGCTCTTTTCTTTTTTTTTATTGCCAATATATTCTTTTGTTCCAGACTTGGTATATTCTTTATTCAATTGAATCTGTTGAATTGTTCATATTGAAATGAATCAAAATTAATAAGGAGTTGGTCAATGATGCTCGAACATGTACTTGTTTTGAGTGCCTATTTATTTTCTATTGGTATCTATGGATTGCTCAATAAGCCTATCGGAACCAATCGGGTCATAACTCCCAATTGACATTTTTGTGAGTAAAACCCAATCGAGCTGCAACATTTTCCTGAAATTGTGTAAGCAATTTGACGGGCATATTGAGCGATCATTGTGAAAAGATGATGTAATACTTCAAACATTATTGAAGGAACAACCCACTCAGAAACGTAGGTAGGCATGATGATTGTTTATGCAAAAATTTGTTTTGTTCAATTATTAATTTCAAAAAGTTATGCCAAAATGGAATCAAATTTTATGGTAGCTTTAGAGTTTAGACCTCATCATGACAGCTCCATCAGCACTGTTTCTTACGCACAGTAAAAAAATTCAAAACATAACAGGTAAAATTAGAGCCCTTCAAATATCCCGTTGTTGTTCTTCACTAAACAAACTCTTTTCAGAACAATCCATATTATTTTCAACAACCAACCCATTTCACTTCAATTTGAAAGGGTAAAGGCAAAGATAATAAGATAAACCAGATTCAAGAAACATCCAGTGAAAGGTAAAGGTTGCACGATGTTAAGTTTAACATGAAACCAAATTGGAAGAAGACACATTGGTTAACTTTAACTAGACATGGGGTGGTTTGAAATATACTCAATAGCAAGATGACAAGAGTCAATTTTATCAGCTTCCTTGTCTGGGATTTCCAGCTTGAACTCCTCTTCTAGTGCCATTACAATTTCGACGTTGTCTAAGCTGTCCAAACCCAAATCCTTCTGAAAATGCACTTCTGGAGTCACCTGAGAAACCATTAAACCCATAAATATAAATTATCTGCACAGCTTACAATTTACAATGTGTGATCAAATATGCAAGGTGTAAAATAGATGAGTACAAACAAATTAAAAAGATCTTTCTACAGAAGAATATTTGTAGTCAAGAGTAAGAAAGTCCATGCGTCTAGTATACAAGATAACCAATGAAAATAAAAATTTAAGAGGAAAAATAAAAATAAGATCTTTGATGACTCCTGTGCTCAAAAGAATTAAAAACAATGTTTCTAAAAAACTATGACTAGCAGAAAATTCCTTAACTAAGAAGAACAGTCACCGAAGTGAGGGACATTCTCGTCAAAGTTTTTCACCTGCTGTTTTTTTAAATGTATGTGAATAACCCAATTTCAACTTTTATATACTGATACTGTGACGATGACTTGGTGGTTGATAACTATTAGGTGATGTTTGGATTAACTTAATTTAAACTTCTCTACTGAGACAAGCAATTGTGAGACTGTTTGGGAGAGCTTATAGAAACAGTTTATAATATGTCCATAAACTGTTTTCACCTTTATTTCCATGAGCCCTCCAGGATAACTTATACAAACAGCTTTTAGCTAATATATGACAATAATTTGACTTTATTTTATCTTTTGTTACAAAAATAGTTTATTCATAAGCATATATGATAAGCGCTAAAATAACTGTTTATCCAAACAAGGTCTCAGTCTTCGAGCATCAGATAGAAAGTAGTAACACTTAGTTGATACATAGACTCCAACTCTGTCAAATAGTATGAATGGGGTAGATTATAGAATGTGAAACCAGACAGTCTAAGATAGACAATTTACTACCCCTGCAAATATTGTATTTGCAGTGGAGGAGAACTGTGTTGTTCTTAATCTTATCATGTATAACTGTGAGCTCTTAAATATTGGGAAATTGTGAATTAAGAATGAATACGATAATATGTGTTCTAAAGAAATACTAGTAAATGTATTGTTGGCTCATCAGCTTGTGAAGTGAACTTGAATACATCATAGATTGTGAAACGAACAATATAAAGTCACTTATGAAATCCGAAAACGAAGTGTCTATATAAAGATTTCAATAGATGGGGATCCTAAAGTAAGGCATTAGTGACCAAAACAGAGCCTTTTAAATTTACAATTGTCTTAAATCATTTGGTAACGGCAGATGTGCGCATTTGCTGCTGCTGCTGCCTATTTGTAATTTGGCTTATGTTAGATTTCAAATAAATGAATCCCCTGGGACCTATTCCAGTTTCTACATATGCTTAAAATATCTAGCTCTGAAGTTTCTGAATTTGGAGGAAATCACTCTATCAATAGCTAAACAAGAGTTGTGGGAGAAAACTGAGTGTCCATTTAATTTCAGAAAATGTTATCCGTTCGCATTACATGTTTTCACTTTTGATTATGAAAACACAAACATCGTTTTCCCTTTGTCTCCCATTTTCAAATATATATGAAGGCAACAACGGAAACAAAAAATAGTTATTTTCCCGGTTTCCAATACAAATCCTTAAAAACAAAGAAACAACGTGAAAATAATGTGGTATTTTTGTAATTAAAAGTGAAAACAGGAAATAAACACAAAAACATTCAATTGATTTCTTTGTTCCTCTACAAACAACAAGAAACAAGGTAAAAACAAAATTGTTTTTGTGATAAAAATAGAAAACAAGAAGAAATACAAGAGAAAGATGTTTTTTCAAAACCAAGCATACCCTAATTATCTAAGTTTGGGAATTTAACATATTACATATTTTGGTTTAAACTTGTTAATAATATGATGAGACCTTATACAATGAACAAATCTTGTATGCATATCAGTGTTGTTTCAACTTAAATAAATGGAATAACGAAAATCTCAAAGAAAAGTTCAAATATTACTTTGGGAACAATGGACGTATTAAAGATTAAACCCCCCCCCCCCCCCCCCCCCCCCCCCCCCCCCTCCGCCGCCTCCTTCACCCCCACCCAAAGGAAAAAAGTAGAAAACTAGGCCATAAAGCGCGTATATGCCTCCTCCTTATGCACAATACAGAAGAGTTAGAAGTCCAAAACTCAAACTCTACCATAAAACACCATGGCGCCGCAATCTTTCACAAATTGCCGTGGCAGTTGTCAAAAAATCCGCCACCGCAATCTGCCATGGGCAATATTGGACAAAACTGGAATTTTGACAAGATTAATCAACAAAGTGTTGTTTTTAAACCAGTGTGTGTATCTAGGAAATGGGTTATGATTGCACAGTTTTAGTACCTTTTACAAGAATACTACTAGCTGATGAGTTTTTTTATTTGGAACTTGAATTTTTTTTAATGAAAGCAACACTTCTTTAAGGAGGAGAGGAGAGAGTTACTAAGTAGTACAAGGATAAAAACAAGCCAAGATCAAAAAGGAAAAAGAGCAAAGTGAATCAAAGCAAGGGGAATGTCTTCCACTTCCAGTCCCTAACTCCTTTTCATGTCAAATCTGGAATGGCTTTATAAAATGAGAGTTTTTCAATGTAGTGTTATTTTCCAATTTATTATATATTTTCCATTTCAACTCAATATTTTGAAAAAATAAATAAAACTACAGTATTATAAAGTTCAAATATACAAGCAAACTATGAATAAAATTATTTTTTTCAAAATGCCGTGTAGAAAACCAGTCACCAGTTATTAAGGTAAGACTGCAGAGATCTAACCCTTCTTACACTCCGCAATGATAATGCCCATTTAGAAAATAACATTAAAGAAAGTGTTAATAAAAATTTAACCAAAGAGCCATCTAGTTTTTCCTACAAAATGAATCTCAGTTGAGTAATATATTATCAGCAGAGAACTGCAACACAATTTTCTCTTGCACATAATATCTCATTAAATCCTCGAATCCCCACATAGCCAAACAGACACTTCCCAGATGGTGAGCAAGGCCTTGTTTGAATAAACAGCTTAATTAAGTGCTTATCGTATAAGTGTTTACGTTTATCACTGTGCTTATGTATAAACTGTTTTTATAACAAAAGATAAAATAAAGTCAAAATGCTATCATATAAGATATACATGCTAATGGACATGTGATAAATTGTTTTCATAAGTTCTCTCAAACGGTCTCACATTGGCTTATGCCCGTAGATAAGCTCAAATAACTCAATTCAAACAGTCCTCAAATAACAAATAAGCTGATCCAAACAGACCCTAAATCTAAAACTTTCAGAGCAACCCATTTGGAAAAATCAACGTAACAATTTGGAAAAACCCATTTCTAATTTTCCACACAAATTAAGACCACAAACAAACACTCCTAAGATAGTTCATGAGCTAACCTTTCAAATTTGGGGTAAATCAACAAAATAACAATTTGGGACACACATTTCACTTCTCTCACACTCCTTAACATTATTACAAACACCACCCAGATAGTTATTAAGGTAAATTTCCAAACTTTAGCAAAAACCCTTTGAACAGATCAACAGATTAACGATTTGGGTCACCTATTACTCATTTTTTTTTCACAATTCCAAATTTCGAGGCAACCCATTTGGATAAATCAACAGAATAACAATTAGGAATACTCATTTCTCAGTTTTTTTCCTATCTTACAGTAATCAAGACTAAACATTATGCAAAAATGAAGGGATAAAAGGGAAAAGAAGAGACCTTTGAAGGATCCACTTTGGGGAAATCTTTGATGACAGAGAGGACTCGCTCGACGACTTCTTCTTTGGTGATATGATCGTCGTGTGAAGACATGGATCGAATGGAACCATTCCATGGTTGCAATTTTGGAGTGGATTGGATTGGAATACGAACATGGCGGAGTATAGCTGCTCTCAGTGCCATTCTCTCTCTCTCTCTCGATCTCTCTGTTTCTCTTTGTTCTCTTTGGAAACGAGTGAGTGATAGATGAACTTGTCACACGCACTATAGAAAAAGAGCTCAAAATATTCTAGTTACACACCCCATATTCTTCTCATTACCTCCCTCAAACACAAAATAATTAAGAATGGTATTTTTTTTTTTTAAGAATTAACAATAATAATTACCTCCCTCAAACACAAAATAATTAAGAATGGTATTTTTTTTTTTAAGAATTAACAATAATATTTCCCCTAAAAAAAATTAACAATAATATTTAAAGTCCTCTAAAAAAATAACAATAAAGTATCCCAAGTCTCGTATTTAATTTTTAAAATCCATTTTATATCGTTTATTAACATTTTATTGTATATTTTTTTAAGGGAATTTTTTTTTAAAAATCCATTTTATATCGTTTATTAACATTTTATTGTATATTTTTTTAAGGGAAATTTTATTGTATATGTAAGTGACTTTTTTTTATTGATTATGCTTGGTTTTAATTTTTATGTTATTTTTTCTTACATAAAATATCTTATTTTAATGTTCGTTTTTGGTCTCAAAATATATTGGATTGACCTTGTTGAATATCCTTGAGACTTTCTTGCCAACGAATTTCTCTTCGGGATGTTGTACATAAATTCCCTACTATATATATGATTAGACATAGTCCCTATGACCTTAACTCATTTGGTAGGACATTACATAATACATACAGGGGTCACTGAAGTTTGAACCTGGACACTTCACTTATTCTCATTAAAAAGAAAATTTATTGTCACTAGACTATGTTATAAGAAACTTATTTGAGAGTTGAGGTGAATGTGTAGAGTAGTGTGGTTCTCTTTTGTGTTTAAGAGAAAAGTTTTGCGAACGAGAGGTTCTTGTATTGGGGACATCAAAGTCTCTTGTTCAATTTCAACGATGGTGTTAGGTGCAACTAGTGTATCTTATTCTTGACCTATAAAGATACTTTTTTTCCCACGGTTTTTACATGGATTTAATTACTTATGCATATAATAAAGTATTTGATTGAAACTTTGATACCAATTGATGTGAACCTACGATGAAGGGTGGCATTTCACATGAGAAAGGTGAATTCTTTCCCATCATGGGAAGGTATTTTTTTACCATTAGATTGAAGAGGAATATAGATTTTATGATGGTCAACCCACACTATATATTTTTCTCTCATCATCTTCAACCTCATAAAAATGCAAATCAGCAATTCACCACCACCAAGACACTACAATCCATACTCACCTTCATCAAAATGTTCTTAAAAAACATAGAAAATTAAAATCAAAGAACAATCCAAAAACAATCTTCTTGTAATTAAAATTAAAAAAAAAAGGCTCTTTTAAGGAACAACAACAAAAATTATATTTAAGAATAAAACAAGCACTAGGTGCGCAAGTATAGGTAAAACACAAAGGTTTACTGCAAACAAGAAAATAAGCCACAATTAGGTGTGAAATTGATTAATAGCAGCATCCCCCCACAGAAAAATCCAAAAGGCTAGCCAAACTTGGGTAGAAACACACTGATTAATAGGATATTTTTTTGTTGATAAAATGAAATTGAATTAGGAGTATTAGTATTATCCATTGCTATAAATTTATTCTTCTTTACCATTATTACGAAAATTAATATAATGGTATAATGTTTGTGGTTACCCAACTCAAAACAATATTTATAGTTACCTAGATCTCAAATTCTATATCACAGATTTTAGATGAGTGGGAGGGAAGGGATGAGGAGAAGAAAATAAATGAAGTTGTTTGAGTTATTGGATAAGCAATTTTACCCAAATTTGAGTAGTGATTTTTGTGCTTTTCTGTGGATTGTAAATGAAGATGGAAGATGAATACATTGTGGTGGTGGTGGTGGCGGCGGCGGCCTGGTGGGTAAATGCTTGAGTGGGGGAACGGGGAATGGAGGAGATAAGATGTTGATGAATGATGTAGTGTGGGCAAACCACTATAAAATCTATGTTCCCCTTTAATCTAATGGTGAAAAAAAAACTTTCCTATGGTGGGAAAGGATTCACCTTTCCCATGTGAAATGCCACCACGATGAAGGGTTCAAAGAAAAAGGATATTTTCAGGATTGAATTCAATTTTTCAAGGCCTACCATAGAAACACAAATAAAGAACTAAGAAAGAAATTGAAAACATACAAAAATGGATTAGACTAGATAAAGACAGAGATGTATGATCTTCACTTTTATGAAGAAGATAAGACCAAAATGAGGACTTCCGCAAGAGATTTGAAAATCTCCTTAATAAGATTCACAATGGTTCAACCAAAAACGTTGGAGAATATTTTCTACTAAATTATATTATCCTAAAAAACTAGTCACTAGACAAGCTACATTTAAAGAGAACTAAATTGTCTTAATTACAGAAGGAGACAGCACTATCCAAGTCTGTCAGAGAGCACTAAGTCAGAGAGAAAGCAGAAGAAGCAGGTGAACAAAGTGAAGCCTACTATCCTTCAAAAAAAAAAAAAAGTGAAGCCTACTAGCTTCAACTCAGCCGGAATGAGGACCCGTGCCCAAAAGGGTACTCCAAAGCCGACTTGGCATATAACGAATAGTTGGTTCCAATGCAATAGAATACTTGGGAAGTGTTATTTGCAAAGAATAGTTGGTTCTAAGATATTGTTGATTCTGTCTCATTAGGTGTTCAAAGAATTTTTGTGTTCTTGGGTGTTTAGCTAGTTGCTTCTGCCATTTCCTTGTTGTTCTTTTAGAAGTTGCTTTGTTAGTTTAATTCATGGAGGATTTGCACCCTCTTTTTGTTTTGATGTAAGCACTTTTGTTGTTAAGGGTTCTGACCCCCTCCAGATCTTTCATAGTATTACTTTGCTTGATAAAAAAAAAAAAATTACAGAAGGAGACAACGAAAAGATATGAAAGCTACATTTTAAGAATTTTATTACACTTCCATTAAGAATTCTAATTAGAAACAAACAATATTTGGAATAATTTGTTTTCACTAGGTCTCCAACTAGTTTCAAACCCAGCAAAGTAGTAATTTCCCCATCCATCTTTCTTTTGAGTCTCTTAGCTTTACTTATAGCAATCACACTCTTTTATTGTCTTTGAGCTTCTTGAGTGTCGTCATCAGTTTTGCTGCTTGTTGATAACATAGAAAATATATTTGCTCTTGCATTTTGTTCTACTGACCTGTGTTGTCTTATGTGTTAAATGATTAGATTTTTGTTATGAACGGAAACAAAAGAAATAATTCCATTATTCTTCAAAAAAAAATATATATTCCATTATTGAATCAAGTGGTTAGCAGGGATAATGACATGACCTTGTGAGTTGAGGTGTTGTGTTTGTGATGACATGTAGTAGGATATGATTGACTGCTATGGTGTTTGGTTAGGCTAACAAGATGATATGTGACACATTAACTTGGTTAGACCTCTTTCTTTGCTAGGCGCATGGAAACGCGAATAGTTGGATCTGTCTGCGAAATTCTACATTGTAGGTTTTTGGACCTCTTGAACATGATGTCAATGTTTGTTTACGTGAATAGTTGGATCTGTCTGCTATATTTTAATGTTAATTTTAGTCATTCTTTTCACTTCTAGCTCATTGAATCTGAGCTTTGATGCCAAGATGATTCAGAACTAAGAAGGAAAAAGTGAGACACTTCGTTATAAGAAAAAAAAATACACACACTGATTTTACTTCTTGAATGATGAATAAAGTACATTATGAACTCCTATTGATATGAGAAGGAAGGTTAAGAAAATTACATGCAATAAATTAAATGTTAAGAGATTTACATGCAATAAGTCAATTATTATTTATGCAATAAACCAATACATCTCATAAAATAATATTAGCGTCCTCTCATGCAATAAGACAAGTGTATCACATACTCCATCCGGTCACATTTATAAGCAAAAAACAACTTTTTAAGTACATCCAATGATTAATGTATATAACCCATAAATATGACCGGATACATTAATTATTTAATGTACCTAAAAAGTCATTGTTTGCTTATAAATGTGACCGGAGGGAGTACAAGATAGTAAAATGTGACTTGAGGTGGAATCATCATATATAAACACAATTATATGATTGAATCATTTATTTGTGTCTATGTGATGGTTTCTCTAACCTTGTATAGAGGTGTATCTCGTCTAATTTAGATTAATTATTGTAGGTAAAGTAATAAAGCATTATAAAAAAACTTATCTTAATATTATAAAAGGAACAAAGTTCTGCATATTTGCCCTAGCTATTCCCTTTGAGAATTCTACCATTTTGTGCTGCAATGCCTTTAGGCGGGAAAAATCTAGGGTTTTAATTTTTGGACCGAATTTACTTATTTGCCCTTCACATTAGTCAAATGCTGCCACCACAATTGGCCAATTAGAGACAATCACTTGCAGAAAGCTTCTTCTTCTTCTCTTTTTTTCCCTCACGCGTTTTCTCTTCTCTGAAACAACATCTTTTCTTCTCCCTCTTCCTTCTCTCATTATTTCACCCTCCCTCTCTCTCTGACTTCTCTCTCTCTCTCTCTCTCTCTCTCTCTCTCTCTCTCTCTCGTCTCAAACCCTCCACCCTCTCCTACACCGCAAGCCACCATCCTCCCATCACCATCATCGACATCCTCCTCCTCCTCCTCCTCTTCTCTCTCTCCTCCCAAACCCTCTTCTCTCATTATTTCACCCTCCCTCTCTTTCTCTGTCTTCTCTCTCTCCTCCCAAACTCTCCACCGCCCTCCCATCACCACCATCACCGGACACCGTCACGGTAACCCACCGCACTCAATCTCTTGTGGATTTCTGTGAATTGATAGGGTTTTTGTTTGTTTGATTGATTTGCAGGTTGGTTCTTACTTTGTGGGACAGTACTATCAGGTTCTTCTTCAACAACCTGATCATGTTCATCAGTTTTATTCCGATTCGAGTTCGACGACTTGTGTTGACGGTGATTATACTGAGACTGCGTCAGATATCTTGGTAATTCATATTATTACTCACTGGAATTTGCATTTTTTTTTAATAGTTTTAGGGGTTTTAGATTTTAATTTCATTAGATTAGAAGTAATTATTCATTTATGCATCCTCATTTTAGTTTATTAAAAGATTAATGAACTTTTATTTTGTTTTATTTTATTAAATTAATATATAGTTGATTGGGTTGGATTGAATTGTGTTGTGCAACATATTCACATCATTGTGACCTCGCTGAATTTTTCGACAATTGAGATCAAGACGATCAATTCTCTGGACTCTTGGAATGGAGGAGTGATTGTAATGGTTACGTGTGTTATTAAGAACAAGGAAATAATTTTTGGTGTTTTTGCTTTTTGAATTCATCGTTACGTTGGTTTGCATTGAAGTGATTCTAATTGTCAATGATGAATTATGAATTGTGAATTTCGAATTTTGAATTTTTCAGTTCTGATTTTCATTTTTGTGTGTGTGCAGGATTTGGCTTGGTTGAGTTGATCTACGGTAAATGATTATTGCTTTGTGTTACGGTTAAATTTGAATTGTTAAGTAATCTTCATGCAGTTGATTGATTACTTAGCTTGATATTTTACAGAATTTTGAATCGCGGTCACGTGACGACGTTTTCATGAGTTCATCTCAACTCAAACGACCTATGCTGAATAACTCTAGAGGAGAAGCGTGAGTTTTTGTGCTTTTTTGAATATGAAAATGAAATTTCATTTGGCGGTTTTTCTTCAATGATTTTGTGCTTGATCAAACATCTGAATCTTAATCGCCTGATATTAATTGTCTTTGTTGTGATGAAATTTTGTGTTTTTTTTTGTGTTCTTATGTGAAATTGATGGAGTATTTTTAAATAATTGTTTGGTTTTTGTAACATCTTATCTGCTACGAGTTTAGTAAAGTGTTTAATTGTTTGGAGTTTAGTTGTAAGTTTTAATTGGCCTGAAATTTTTATTCTTATTGTTTAAATTATTACAGTTTGTATTTCATTTTTTTCCACTGATGCTTTCAAATATTAATGATTTTATCAGGGTTAGAAGTTCCATGTTACCTGTATAAGAGAGAATTAAACCTCAATCTGATTCTATTAAAGAATGATTTAGATACTTTCTAGAAGTTGGATTTCATGTTCTTTTTCCTTTCATCGTTGCACCCTCTTGGCGCTGTTTGGATTCATGTTTGGGTAGTATATCCAATTTCAAAGGTATGTAATTTTATTACTTTGGAAATAATTTTAGTATTTTCTTAATATGTATATGATAATGAGACAAATGTGGAGGTTTGAGAGGTCACTCACCAAATGAGCGCATGCACTTAAGGTAAATCTTATTGAATATCAGTTTGATTTTCGCAAGATATTATGTTTAGTCTATTTGCTCACAGAGTCTGATCATATTGAATTTATAATAATTATACTTAATAAGGTACGCGAACGCATGTACCACAAAAATTACGTTCAACCGCGATTAATCGCAGCAATTGGCTTATATATTCGGTGTGTTACTTTCCAATATGATGATGAAGTCATGTCGGAAAAAACTTAAATACACATGTTTTATAGTTTAGTGACAATTCCTGAGTGTTATGTATCAGAAAAATAAAAATAGAGTTTAGTAAAAAATTATTGTTCCTGGCAGTGCATATTAGCGTGTGCATCATCCTAGAGTCACTGTAAACAAAAATATACCCCTTGGCCCATATGCACCTCATATATTGAATACCCTGCTTACAATCGTCCGATAGTTGCTAGGTTGGATCGTCGTTTATGTGAAGTTGGATCCCAGTCTTTTGCAAATGTTGTGTTGAAGATGTTGACTTACTCGGATATTCATTCTGGATATTTGGTATATATTTATTGTGAATGTTGTTTGACAGTTGGTGGTTGAATACCGTCAGTAATGTATCTTGGTTTTGTCCGAAATGCAGGTGTTGCCTTGGGATGGTTTTTGCAAAGACTCATTGCCGAATTATGAAACAGCTCTCACTGTGGTTGATTACGTAGGATTCTATTGGAGGTGCTGTTTGGAATTTGGCCGACAAGACAACGTTTTGATCTGCATGATCGGCGGTGAGTGGGGAGATATGTGCAAGGCCCGTAACTTTGTCCAAGGCCGGTCTTTGAAGCTCGCTATTGTGTCTGATAAGGATAATAGGGTCATTTATCTGAGGCCTCTTCCTCGACCATCTAAGCATGGAGATCGACTGACCCTTGTGACCAAAGTGATGTCAGAGAAGTCTGGTGACGCACTTTACCGCATAGCAGGTAAATGTGTCGTATTTTCATTGATAATTTTTGGCCGTAAATGTGTTTTTGTGTTTGACTGTAACTTAAATGGCAGATGTTGTTTGCTCGCAGGCACAACTGTCAGTGTTGAGGTTGCGCGCTCTCGGAGGGATTTGTTAAAGCTGAACTTATATGATGTTGAATTCGAGCTTAGCACTGTGAGTATTTTTATGTTGCTACTTGGTCAGGCGCTATGCCTGTCTTTTAATTTATAGCAACAGTCAATGCTTTTCGTTAGTTGTTTATCGCGTCAGTCATTAGGGACTGTAATCATGGTCAAGTTTTTCTTTGCACTATCTTGCTGATCACGATATATGGAATGTTATATTAATGAAGATATATGACTGGTTTTGAGTTTCACCGATGCATGGCGTTAGATTGTTGTTTTAGAACGATGGTAAATGTTTTTTACAGCAGTCCACAATGAATGCTTTTTGGTTTACTTTCTGTTTTAGTGGATATAGTTTCCGTTTTAGTGGATGTTTGTGTTGATTGTTAGTCATATGTCTTTCAGAAAAAGGGGAGACTTCCTGCATACTTCTCAAGGCTACCGTGCCTCCTTCTGCAGCGGCTGGAGAAGGTGCTGCAGGCTACCGTGTCTTTGATACAGGGATACGCAGGCCACGACTTACAAGGTAGATGCTTTCATGGTAGATGCTTTCATGGACTGATTTTTGCAAGGATGCATTTGCTAAAAAGAACAATTTCATAACAATTGTTGATCAGAGCAAGTTCAATTGGAAGTGCACTATGCAGTTCGAAGAGGAAGATGACCGGTTGGTCTGCAAAATTGGCGGAGACTGGAAGGCTATTTGTGTACTTCGCAACTTGGTGTATGTGATGACAAAGGAAGTGATGTTGTGTTCCTGAGGCACGTTCCCCTGCAATGCGTACACAGATGCTATATTCGTCCTCCTAAGGCAAGCATTAATGAGAAATGTCTACGAGGTCGATCACTATTTTCTGAGTTGTCCTAAACATAGTGCCAGCAGCTGAATGTAACTGGTGCCCGTTGATAGTGGGTGGAGAAGCGATGTTAGCTGTATTTTCATTGGAAAGACTATTAGTAAGGATATTTATTTTGTCAAAAAAATTAGTAAGGATATTTATGGTACATCTATAGGGGGAGACTTTGATCCTTCTTTGTAGTTTATTTTCTAGCACATTGCATGTCTATGTAATTTGATAGCAGGTGATGAGATGGTGATATCCATGTTATCTGTCTATATTATGTTTGCTATTGGGGAGACTATAAGTAAGGGTAGTTAAGGGCTCTGTATTTTGGGGATGTTTCGTTTTGTTGTTGTTTTTAATTCTCTAGCACTTATAATGCATATGTAATTTCAAACCATATTATGTGGTGGTTCCAACTTTTATGTGGAGTTCATGCTTTGTTATGTTTACTATGTAGAAAGGGATCTTATATGTGACCTTTATTCACCTTGCAGCAAGTGTTCCTCATTTTCGGCCAGTAGAATTATACCAAGAATTTAAACTTTCTTTCTATTGATTTATATTTTTACATGGTATATAGTAGCAATGATGTGATTACCATGGTTTTGATATTTATGTCTGCTTATCATTTTTTTCGTTGTAATGGAAAAAACTTATGTAGTTCATGATAGTTAAGCTCACTTTTTCATGTATATGATATGAAAGCTAGCTTGGTTTGAGTAATCTAATACATGGTCATATGTTTTCATATCCCTCATGTACCAACTTTGATCTCATTTTTGACAAAAAACCTAAGATTATATCATAACTATCACAGCTTAACTACTCTTCATAATCGCACTAAAATGTATCAGCCAGTTACTTCTCCTAAAAACCTAATTCATACCTCCCAATGACGTAGGGACCTGTGATGCCATCTGTCAAGAGGCTCGGGTGCAAAAATTTCTTGGCCGGTTGGGTTATTTCGATGTTGACTTGGTGGCAGGCAGGTTTCACATTAAGAAGTATGTGTTTTTCAAACTCTATGTCATCTGTGCATCATTGATTGGAAGAAGTGAACAAGGACTGATGCATAAGGCTGTATCATGCGGTACTTCGAGGGTAAATTGAATCCCACCTCTAATTCAACCAAACCTGAAGCAACATTTTGCCAGAACATCATACTCTAATTGGACATGTGTAAATGTCGGTGCTTTTTTCATACATACTCATGATGAAGTGCGCGGATCTAGATGTAGAGAATACTACACATTCATCTGGCCATCCATCTATGTGGAATACAAAACATCAATATATCTATCGATTATCTATAACTCCATCTGATAAGAAGATCCCGTTCAATTTTCGACGTCGACAGTTTCCATTGACGCTTTCATTTGCTACGACGATTAACAAAAGTCAAGGTTAATCCCTCAATCATGTCAGCATTTATCTTCCACAACCAGTTTTTTCCCACGGTCAGTTGTATGTTGCGATGTCCAGTGTTACTTCCAGAGAAGGATTAAAAATACTCTTGCTATCTGAAGATGGCCATGACATTGATACTACATCTAATGTGGTCTACAAAGAAGTGTTTCAGAATCTTCGATAGATATATTGATGTTTTGTATTCCACATTGTAGACAGTCAAAAGTTCAGTCTTAGTTATCTAAATTTTTTGCTTCTGTTTTTGCTTCATCATTTTCACAACACCTCTTCATTACTACCCACCTTCGACTACAATTGTTACATTGCGATAAATATAGTTCTTCATTTGACCCGGGCGATAGCACGGGGCAGCGAACTAGTAAATAAAAAAGAAGTAAAATTGAAGTGGAATTGAACCATATTCAACCTTTAATTAATTTTTTTTTTGAAAGTCAACCTTTAATTAATTATTATTTCCAAATATAAAAGAAATGAACATTTTTACGGAATAAAACCATATTTAATCTTGAATTTATATCACCATCAACATGTTATTAATTTCCTTGTTGGGAGTTAGTTTCCTGAATCGTAGAATAACAGAAGGCACACGTGTTTCACCATTCTGAGCCCGTAAAGTAATGGTCATCAACTGTCATCAATTTGGCTTCATTCACCCCCCGAAGCCGTCACTCACAATTTGACAATTGAATCCTATTCGTTCCTTTTAACCTTTTTTTTCGTCACCAACAACGACATTCTTCAACCCTCTCTTCTTCACTATTCTTCTAAACCTTTCTCTTCTTTTTTTACTTCTAAAACTCTTTCAACTTCATACCCAATTCAACATGACAGGTATACCCCCCTCTCTCTCTGTTTTCATCTATTTGGATGCCATGACTTATGAATTAAGTCATTATTAAGGGAATCCCTTATGCTTATGCAGATTTCATTATTTAGTGTTTTTCTTTTTAGTTCTGATTATATGTCACGCCAATATTATTCTTCTGCTAGGTTTCCCTTTCTTTTACATCAACATAGTTCAATACTTGCCCTTTGCATATTTATCTTATCAGGATCAAATTTTGGATTTACTGCATGGGTTAACTCTGTTTTTACCCACCCTTCCATCATATAGCTGTTAACTGCTAATTTATGTATGATTTCTCTGTTGCTGTTGTATTTGAGCATGAATTTAAGGTCCAATTTGAATTAGCTTTAAGCTCATGAGATCTTCTCAGTTAAACTATCTATGATTCTTCTCTAATGAAAAATTGAGATGGATAAACTAAGTTTAACTTACTCAATTCAAAAACTTATAGTTATTCCGAAATTCCAAAATTGGCTCTTTCGACCTTTAGTTTATCTCTGTCCTGCATTTTACGTTTACTTTTCCTTTGATGTTTCTGTGGTTACATTTAAAAACACGAGACTGCTTACAATTACAGATAATGAAGAACCGATGATCATAGCAGGAACAATTAATGAACTACCGTTTAACAAATACAAGCGATGGCAATGGTGGTTTCTGGTGGGACTCAGCATAATGTTTCTTATTGTGGGACAATCTGCTGCAGTTATCCTTGGAAGATTTTACTATGCTCAAGGTGGAAATAGTACATGGATGGCTACTTTAGTCCAAACTATTGCCTTCCCAGTCTTGCTCATTCCATTATTCACAATTCCTTCTTCAACTTCAGAGGCTTCAACTTCTTCTGTTCCACCTTCCATCAAACTCATCGCTTTGATATATTTTGTTCTTGGAATCATGATTGCTGCTGATAATATGATGTATTCCCAAGGACTTTTGTACCTATCTGCCTCTACATATGCACTGATTTGTGCATCTCAGTTAGCTTTCAATGCAATTTTCTCGTATTTTATCAACTCTCAAAAGTTCACTGCTTTGATTATAAACTCCACTGTGATTCTCACTTTATCTTCTTCACTTCTTGCTGTCAATGAAGATTCGGACACACCTTCTGGTATCCCGAAGGGAAAATACGTCGTTGGTTTCCTTTGTACACTTGGAGCTTCTGCACTTTACTCTCTTTTGCTTTCCCTCATGCAATTGACCTTTGAGAAGGTTCTGAAAAAGGAAACATTTTCTGTTGTTTTGGAAATGCAAATCTATACTTCACTTGTTGCCACTTGTGCTTCCACAATAGGCCTATTTGCAAGTGGTGAATGGCATAGTTTGCACGGAGAAATGAAGAGTTTTCAGAAAGGAGAAGTTGCTTATGTAATGACACTGGTTTGGACAGCAATAGCATGGCAGGTTTGTTCTGTTGGTGTGGTTGGCTTGATTTTCCTAGTGTCTTCTCTCTACTCAAATGTTATCAGTACTGTTTCTTTGGCTATAACTCCTATTGCCGCTGTTATAGTTTTTCATGATAAGATGAATGGGGTGAAGATAATTTCTATGCTTATGGCTTTATGGGGTTTTGCTTCCTACATCTATCAAAATTATCTTGATGATTTAAAGGCAAGACGTGCACAAGCTGGCACTTCTTCTAAGCCTCACAATGAATCTTCATGTTGAGATTATTCAATTTTGGCAACATCCAGTAACATGCCTTTGCTCAAGTAGCCTTAATTTTCTTTTCTGGCTCTATATCCTTAGGTGTAGTAGCAACTGCTAGCTTTAGATTTTATTTCTTCTTCAGATCCATAGAAATAGTGACTAGTATAGATACAAGGTTCTTGGCTATTCTGGATATTGAATTGCATTTGATTTTTTAATAAATGAAAAGGTTAAATGGTGTCTGAATTGGAAAAATTCTCTGCTGTTTTGTTTCCATATACTTGTTCGTAATCTCTTGGTGATTATTGTTCGTAATCTCTTGGTGATTATTGGAAATTTTGTTATTATAGTCATTTGATATTTGCTTTACTATACTTTACTTTACTTTACTTTCATTATAATAAGATTTTAATCTCTTGTCAATATTACAGTTTTTATGCAATGGTTATAAAAGTTTGACTATAAGACATCTGAATAAATTTCGGAACAAGAACTTATAAAAAAGGTGAAATAGTAATGCCCTTTTGGTGAAGAGAAACATCCCCCTCATAGGGTGTCATAATCCATTATGTATTGTCTCAACCATCTGCAGCTTTTCATTTAAATGTCTTTGGATGAATATGTACAAAGATTCATAGAAGAATATGTCAATTAGTGAAAGCCATAAAGATGCACACCCTTTGGAACATGAAAAATTGTGTTTATGCATAATGTTGCAAATGTCAGGCGCTGGATATGGGAGCCTGAGCGTTCATTTCACGAATTTTGACATTAGACTGTGTGCATCATCACCATCCCCGGTCCAATCCCAGATTTGGGCACTTAATATGGGTGTTGGCTTCTTAATTCATTCATATTTCTTCATTGAATTCTGTGTCTTTGGACCTATTAATTTCGGAAATATCCAACAGGAATTCAAGATTATGAGACTTATTTATTGTTTTTTCGATTTGTTTCATACTGTTGTGCCTGTTAAAGGAGATCTTGATGTGCATCACAGGTTTGGGAATGTGATTAACCTCAAAACAGTACTTGACCATCAATTTGGAGTTTGATCTGTGGCATACTTTTATTTATTTTTTTTTATGGAGAGAGGTTTTTTGCAGATCTCTTGGCTAAGTAAAGGAGTTGTTGATAGTTTCATTTCATTGCTCTTCACTCTTCAGGTAGCAGCTTCAAAGATGTTTAGCATCCTCCTAGCTCACGCTGTGGGAGTATTAGACATTAGTTTCATTGTTTCCTTTTTCTTTTTCCTCCTTTTCTTTTGTAGCCAAAACAAGGTTCACCCTACCGTTATATAAGCACAAAAGCAGGTGCAAAGAATTAAGTAGACAAAACTGTAATATGAATACGAATTAAAACTTTAGCAAAGTTAATAATTAAGCACGAAAACCTTGGTACCCAATACAACTATTGTTACATTGAAAGTAAAATCCAACCATACATTACATATCTCAGATGAAATAATGTGCTAGCCACTTATTACAAACACAAATTCTAGGATAAACACTGGTATTAAAATCACACACACAGAGCCGTACATATATGTTTATGTTGGCAGCTTATATCATCTTTATTAACATGACTTCATTTGGTGGTTGCTTTTTTTCCAAAAGCATGCCACCCCATGGAAAGTCCACCGACTAATGTAACAAACACTTCAATGATTGAGTTAGCTGATTGAAGATGCATCAAAGTGGCCAAAATGATAAGCATAGCTTTCTGCATACTAGTGAATGGTGCACCAACAAGATTCATTACAGCAACAGCACAGACAAACACCATAAAACCAAACAACCCGATCAATGATGGCCATATGGAAAGGCGGTAATTGTGTTCTTTGTGTAGTGGCTGGACCTGGAAAATTGATGATTGGCTGCTCCATATGTTGTAGAAAATACCAAGAGAGACTACAATTGAGACTACTAAAGATGAGAGACATTGTACGATGTCCTTACGTATGGGCTGACTGTGTTTGTAGGTATAGTCATGCTGAAACTCGGGGTCTCTCGGTACGTTTCCATAGAACCAATGCAGTTCATTGTTATCCAGCTGGGAGAACATGTTTCCTGCACTCAGGGGCGGACCTAGGCATTAGATTGCTGTGGCTAAATATCATTTATATTGATTTCTTAACAAATATCAGACACGACAGTGACATAGATATGTTCCACACTAGTCTGAATGTGAAATGTATACATAATGGGATTAATGAATTAGAATTGCTACATAAGTTTACCTGACATTGTATATTCTGGTGTAGCATTCATTTGGTTGTCCATAACTCTAGTTGAAACATGTGTGTCTTCTTCTCGTGGACCATCTTTTGCCAAGCCAAAATCTGAGAGTTTTGCATTATAATCCTGGAAGATTAAGAATAAATAGTAATGAGTTAGATCCAGAGTTCAATAATTGATAAAAAAAATAGAACATTAAATTTAATAGAGGATTGTTTGAAGATGGATTAATGGTACTTACGGAATTTAATAAGATATTGCTTGCTTTTATATCCCTATAGATGACTGGTTTCCTTGCACCATGTAAAAAGGCTAGTCCTTTTGCAACTTCAACAGCAATTTTCAATCTTGTTGTCCATGGTAACGGTGTTGAATGTCCTACATTATTCCACAAAAATACAAATTAAGAAAAGTTTAATCCTTCAAATCTATGCATAGTAAAAGATGAAGATGCTAATATTATAACAAATAATGAAATTCTTACTTTTAAATAATTGGTTTTCTAGGCTCCCCTTCTGCATATACTCATTCTATTGTCATTAGAACAAAAAGAAACTCATCAGAAACACAATTATTCAAAAGATTTTGAATTATGAACTATGAAGCACATACACATTAACAAACACCAAACACAACACATATATGCTAGTAATAATTCATGAAAATTGTGTCGTGTCAAACTAAACTTTGATCAGACGTGTCGGTGTTACAATGATTATGAATATTATAACACAACGATAAGCAAAATAAAATCTATTAATTAATTTAAATATTATCTTTGTTGTGTTTGTCAAAAAGTTATCTTATATATTTGTTGCAAAATCGCTAATAATCCGCATATAATCAAAGTATATATCTTACAATTTAGTTGAGGGGAAGTATTAAGAAATAAGCTAGTTAGTTTTCTGTCAGTTAATATCAGCAAAGCTAGTTTATTCTGTTTATTAGAATAAGAACACAGTTTTCTGTCAGCAGTCAGTTAGGCTTTACTTAGTTCATCACTGGTACCTATATTAATTTATCAATAATCAGAAAATTGGTTCACAATGAATCTAAAGAATTTCAGTTCATTGTGATCAATAAGAATAACGTACCAAATGATCGTCATTGAAGGCAACGGAAAGGAGATCGGGTGATGCGAAGTTCTTACAATCCAGTTTGTCCCTATCATAGCCTTCAACGAACATGGTTTCAATCGCAGTCACATGTGCGGTTCTTGCAATATCATTCCCTGTTACTGGTTGGTAATTGGAAGATAAGCTTTCCATAACCGCCTATTAGACAAAATTGATAGTAATCAATGTTAATTCTTTGATCAGAGGAGCAAAGGATTAATCAGTAGGAGAAAAACAATTAGAATGTGGACAAAGAATGTGGACAAACAATTAGAATGTGAATAAGATAATGTACCAAAATATTCTTGAAACTCTTGATATCGTTTTCGAAGACAAAAATAACTACTTTGGATTTGGCAGATAAGCTTCCCATAACTGCCTATTAGACAAAAATTGATGATGATGATGATAAACATAAATTACTTGATCAGAGGAGCAAAAGGATTAATTAGTAGGAGAAAAACAACATACCAATGAAATCTTCAAATTCCTTCTGTCAGTGGTACTAAGCCCCCTTGTATCTGCTTTTTCCTCCTTCCCAGTTATAACCGCCTATTAGGAAGAAAAGAAAAGTATTATATGCCTACAAATATGTATTATTTACCAGTAATAAGAGGCAGAAGAACAAGATGGTGAACTTAACCGAAGGTGTCGTATCAGCTGTTTCTTCTACTTTTCTTGCAGCACATAACAATGTTATTGGATCAGTGATGTTACCCTGTTTCCCTATGCCCCTCATCCCACATGACAATGTTTTTGGTTCAGTGATGTTTTGATCTACAGATTTGGTTTTACCTTGTTTCTCCATCTCCACTATTTTAGAGATTGTATTCTCTTGGATTGTATTTGTGTTGTGTTGTGTCACAGAAACTGGAAACGAGAGGTTGATTAGTGTATTATGATTCGTAATAGTAAAAAGAGTCAATGGAGTGGAAATTTCGGAAAGCATCACACTTTACGCGTTAGTTGCCGTGTTTTAACTTTCATGGTCCATTTCTTTCTAAGAAAAGAACATTAGAGTGAACTTTTCTAACGCGTAATTGACTTTGGAAAAATTAATTTCGGTGCAATTTCCGTTTCACATTAACTTTTTTTTTTTTGTGCAGAAATCAAGACCATAACTACACTCTGTTTTTTTTCCTAGTGCAGAGCACCATTTCTTGACACCAATCATCCATTTCATCTTTTACGCTTACTCTTGTCTTGGTCTTTCACTCACCATGGTAACTTGCTTTGCTTCTATGTTTTTGTATCTATTCATCTATCTGTGTGTATATGAGAAACTTGTTGTGACTTGACTTAACTTGCTTCTATGGTTTTATTGTCTTAACCCACTAGTTTCCAAAGGAAAGGGGCTCCAGTGGTAATCGGGAGGTTGATCAAGAGGTAAGCAAACTAGAATTATTTTATGTAGATATCACTTGTGCTACTGTAGTAAATCTTACAAGGTTTGTTCGCACCAGTAAGCATTAATTTAATTTAAGTGTCCCTCAATTTTTAGCTCTTTCTCTTCTGTCCTTGAACCAGTTGTTCCACGGCATGGTATCCAAGTCTGTATAAAAGTGGTCATGATTCCATTCCATCCTTGTTTGACCCCATTCTTCTATACTATTATTTTAATTTTTAAAATGTCACTACACTATACATGGAATGGTAAGTTTACATTGTTCAAGCTTCAAGCTCAAAGGACTCGTGTGTTTTGAATGAAACAGCTTAAACACCAAAAGCTTCAAACATTAAAGCCCTTTCACTTAATCTTTGGAATAGTTAG
This sequence comes from Medicago sativa, assembly GCF_051527215.1. Lineage (NCBI taxonomy): Eukaryota > Viridiplantae > Streptophyta > Magnoliopsida > Fabales > Fabaceae > Medicago > Medicago sativa. Next base: position 79,299,890 of record NC_140755.1, on the reverse strand, counting down.
TTCATCATTACTAATGTTCAAACTTGCATACATGACTGTCGTTCAAAACAAAAAAAAAACAAAAAAAACTTGCATACATGGCTGTAACATTTTGGGAGATTTGATTTGTTGTTAATGAATGATGAGTTTGACTGATCGGGTACATTATTACATACCTCTAAATTGATATTGAAGCAAAACTGCAATAATTTGGATGTGTTTATTTTATTGATATGGTTATTTACTATAAGTTGATATTTGAAGTATAACTGCAATTAGGTTGTTGGCCGTTGGCTATGTAAAAAAATTGCACGGGGGGTTGATTTGGTGAGTCATCTTTGTCTTAACCATCCACTTTTTCCATTCTATAATTTGTGCTATTATGTAATAAGTTATGCATGCAACAGATGAACTAGACTTATAAAGTTGGATATGAACTAATCATGATATATGGTTATTATGGACAAGGTAATCGACTATGAACTTGTGTTCAGTTACTTTGATGTAAATGGAGATAGAAAGATTACGCTTGCTGAATTGCAAAATTGCATGAAGGCCATCCATGAGGAGTTATCTGTGGAGGATTTAGAGGCGGTTGAGGCATTTCTAGACAGTGATGAACTGTTGGGGTTTGATGATTTTCGGAGATTTGTGGAAGCTCGAGGGAACAAGGAAGATAAAGGGCAAAGCTTTAAAGAGGCTTTTAATGTTGTGGATCCTGAGGTGAGTCTATTTGATCAGTTCCATCTCAAGAGGCATATTAATTATTAATGAAACAGTATTTTTTGACAAACTAATATTTTTAAGTATTCTGATTTCTAATATGTTTTTTATAAACGCTTGCAGGTTTCCATTCCACCGGGTGATGAAAAATTTGAGACACGGGTCAAAAAACTTGAGATCAGTCTCTGTAGCATGCTTGCTGGGATGTTCACCTTGCTCTTCTATGTATGTACCAGTTGCTAGCTTGATATGTTGAATAGTGATTTTATAATGTCATGCATAGTTATTATGAGACTATACAATATTGATTTTATTTCTTGCTCCTCTACAGGCAAATGGAGAAACCAACGATGTTCTTCCTGTATCCTCGAACAATTTAGCAGATGCCCCACTTGAACAAAAAGCTTTCACCTTGAAGAATTTTCTTAGGAGTGTGCTCTCCATTTCACCACGCGAACATGGGTTTCTACTGACATTATTTGGTTACTTCCTCAGTTACTTTACAAAAAACTCTACCACTCCATTTGATCAGTCCCAACCTGAAATAACCACAAACAGTACACCACACTCACTAGTAAGCTTCCGTGAAGCAATTTTTGGTTACTCACCAGAAATTGCGCAAATCACCGCATTCATGATATGCTACCTTATAAATTGGATTCTAGTTGTGCCACTAGCACTTAGACTGCGGCTTTTTCTGATACCACTCTTGTTTTATGTACCATTCCTCTACTTCCCGGACCTGTTACGCAAGGCATCAGCTTTACGCGTTCATGTGGCTTGCGGCGGCTCATTCAACCAGCTGCCTCTTATTGCATTTGTAACTTCAGTGGCTTTTGGCATTACCCTTGTTTTTGTCTTGGTGACATTGCTCGTTCTTTATGTCAAGTTACTCCATGGAAAAACACCAACAATAAGTACTCAAGATGAGGTTGTCCTGGATGAGGATGATTTGAACGCAGATGTCTTCGTTTAAGCACGGTGTAATTATACAGGATGCTTCATGAGGTTATCCTGGATGAGGATGATTTGAACGCAGATGTCTTCGTTGTAATTATACAGGATGCTTCAAACTTGAATTATCTGTTGTTTATCAATAATGTGCTTGAATGCTGAGTTCTTTCACAATAGTTTTTGTCCGTAGATAGACGAAATGACAATAGTAATTGAAAATTCACACGCATAAATAGAGAATTTGGGTTCGAATCCGAATAACATCGTTCGACCATGCCCTGACCCTGGTGGTGACCGGAGCCGAACCCACCTAAACTTTTCTGTAACCAAAAAAAAAGACAAGTATTTCACCATTTTTATCCGATGAGCTAGAACTTGTGGAAAATAACCATTACACTATTGAGATATCTAAAATATCATCAGCTAAACAAAACTTTTTTTTAGAGCATTAGCTAAACAAACAGGATGACCGTATACTGTTAGCTAAACAAAAAGTTTAATATTTTTTATGCAGGGAATTGACCATAGGGATAATTTCATAGTCTGCATCAGATTCATGGTTTAGCTAAACATTAAATAAGAATGAACATAACAACAACAATAAATCATATTAATGGTCCAACTTGAGGCTGCAATAACTTGACCAAGAAGATGATGATGAATACGATGAAATGTGCACAAAAATTCCAAAGATTGTTGTATATCTTGATTGTTGGGAAGAGGCTGCTGCACTTGAAACCTGAAAAGTTTAATAGTTATGCATGCAAACTCAAAGCGTATGGGGTTGTCATACTAACCTTTAGGTTCGATTCGCCCCCACCAATAACTGTATATTGGATGCAATAAGGAATGACCGGCGAATCCCCTTCAGGATACTATGAGTTCCTTGACGTGTATTGCACAACCACACCAAGCGTATCTCCTAACAGTATTTTACAGATTTATGGTTCCAGCAATTCACTCATGCATTAGAGAATTGATGGATGATTTAGAATAAGAGAATGATGGAGAATTATGTTGTTAATCTAACAAAATTCTGTCCAAAATTGTGTTTTGTTGTTCTTTTTGTTGTATCAAACTAATGCCCAAATGCCAAGCATTTATAGTGCATTATATGACCCTTCACATGAGAGAAAGCACCCCTTTGACTTGAAACAATGTTATGGTTCATTAAACATCCCTTTGTCAAAGGTTATAATCATATACACTTGAATCAATACAAAGGTTCGATAAGCACCCTTTTGCCAAAGGTTATAATCATATACATTTGAATCAATGCAAATGTTCATTAAGCACCCCTTTGCCAAAGATTCCAATGTATATGAATGATTCCCATGAAGAGTTACAACTTTTGGTTCTAAAGTGATTCCATTATTTTGGAAATCACCAACAATCCCCCACCATTTTCAAAATACTAAATCACATAAATCCGGAAATTCCATGCCTTCAGATAATGGTATCTCGCGATTTGAATCATTACTTAGTAAGTTAAGTTTTCGCTCATTCCCAAATAGTATGGTAGGCAAGCTTTGAACCAACTATTCATTAGAACAAGTGTGCATAACTTACACATAGAATCTCAGTACCATTGATAAAGAGACTTGTAAGATGACACATTAAGAAGGCCTTGTGTCATATATCCCTTTTCATGAGAATTTAAGAGTCAAACCCTTGAACTCCGTGAAGCGGCCAAACTTCATTCTCACATAGGTAGACTATATCGGGAATTCCCCATAAGTATGCATTCCAGCAAATGTATGCTACATGTCCATTAAGAGGAAAACCTCATCCTACCCTTTTTCTTCTTATGGTCCAAGTACTTTTACCCCTTGGGATGTATCTATTGTCAAGTACTTCAATCACTCTAATAGTGTACTTTCACCATTGAACCCAAGACTTGATGCTACTCAAGTGTGGGTTGAGTTTCCACCATTGGTGATCAATTAGATTTGGGTTTGTACCACATCCCTAATAATGTCTTCAATGTATTCAACATCATTTCCAAAGACATCATTCCTTGTCAATCATTTCGTCAAATAATTGCAAGATTTTCTTTCAACTTTTATAAACTTTGAATATTCAATTCTTCACATAGATTTTGTATTCTCATAGCTATGTCTATGGATCAACTTATATACTTTTGATAGTATTCATCAACTATCATCAAACCATGACACTTTTGTCAATTGAGTATATTGTAATAATAGACAAACTTTTATATCATTACACCTTTGCTATTAATTTATTTAACATGCATTTCAATTCAAACTTCAACTTTTATTTTATATCTGGCCAAGATATATCATACATTGAATGCATTAAACATACATAGCAAAATAAAACTTGATCATAAAAGAATGTCTTAACCAAATTTTACATCATAAGATGGGTTTAAACATGTAAGTCATATACTCCACATAAATTAAATATAACACACATTTTGATTTTAGTTATCATATAACTAATACACATAAATTCATTGTGTTAAATTCAAGTTTATGTTTAAATATGTTCAATGCTAAATTTCAATAAACAATCACATAGAAAAATAAACAATGAACCAAAATCATTAATATTCTCTATGACTTTCTTCCATGAACATATATCAACTTATAATAATTCAAAACATACCCAAATTATTTTAATATCATGATAACAAGAAATTAACCATTACTTTTCATATTATCATGTACATATAATATCAACACAATATTAATGATAATAATTTCTTACACAAAGTAAATAATATCATTAAAACAACCACTTGATAATTTGACAATTTATCTACACTACTTTCATAAATAAAATAGTGTTTAAACATTCTTAACATATTACTATACTCATCAAAATTCATATACTTGAACAATTTCTAAATCGTGTATATATATATGTCACCACATGTTAAATCTAACATATTCATATTTACTTAGATACTATACACATGCATTTAGAACACTAAATATTTCATAATACGTAATCACTTATATGCACATTATCTCATGTTCAAATTAACATCAAACAAATTTCAAACGATAAATTTCATACATATCAAAATTTATCATGCATATATTATCTACAACCACATGTAAATTTAACATAAACACATCACATATGAAATATTTATCCATAAATTTCCACAACATATGTTCATAAAAGGAATTTGTTTACCGTTCACCGTAGTCATGGATGAAAATGTAAACTTTCATCTCTCCCAAAATTGCAGCCATTAATCACAAGTATAACATACATCGAACCTAAAGATTGTTGGAACTTGTGTTGGGGGTCTGCTGCAATAACTTGACCAAGAAGATGATGAAGATGAATACGATGAAATGTGCACAGAAATTCCAAAGATTGTTGTATATCTTGATTGTTGGGAAGAGGCTGCTGCACTTCAAACCTGAAAAGTTTAATAGTTATGCATGCAAACTCAAAGCGTATGGGGTTGCCATACTAACCTTTAGGTTCGATTCGCCCCCACCAATAACTGTATATTGGATGCAATAAGGAATGACCGGCGAATCCCCTTCAGGATACTATGAGTTCCTTGACGTGTATTGCACAACCACACCAAGCGTATCTCCTAACAGTATTTTACAGATTTATGGTTCCAGCAATTCACTCATGCATTAGAGAATTGATGGATGATTTAGAATAAGAGAATGATGGAGAATTATGTTGTTAATCTAACAAAATTCTGTCCAAAATTGTGTTTTGTTGTTCTTTTTGCTGTATCAAACTAATGCCCAAATGCCAAGCATTTATAGTGCATTATATGACCCTTCACATGAGAGAAAGCACCCCTTTGACTTGAAACAATGTTATGGTTCATTAAACATCCCTTTGTCAAAGGTTATAATCATATACACTTGAATCAATACAAAGGTTCGATAAGCACCCTTTTGCCAAAGGTTATAATCATATACATTTGAATCAATGCAAATGTTCATTAAGCACCTCTTTGCCAAAGATTCCAATGTATATGAATGATTCACATGAAGAGTTACAACTTTTGGTTCTAAAGTGATTCCATTATTTTGGAAATCACCAACAATAGTTTTTGTCCGCAGATAGACGAAATGACAATAGTAATTGAAAATTCACAAGCATAAATAGAGAATTTGGGTTCGAATCCGAATTACATCGTTCGACCAGACAAGTATTTCACTATTTTTATCCGATGAGCAAGAACTTGTGGAAAATAACCATTACACCATTGAGATATCTAAAATATCATCAGCTAAACAAAACTTTTTTTTAGAGCATTAGCTAAACAAACAGGATGACCGTATACTATTAGCTAAACAAAAAGTTTAATATTTTTTATGCAAGGAATTGACCATAGGGATAATTTCATAGTCTGCATCAGATTCATGGTTTAGCTAAACATTAAATAAGAATGAACATAACAACAACAATAAATCATATTAATGGTCCAACTTGAGGCTCCAAGGTTAACCTTGGCACACCCTCTTTAATCCTTTATTTACAAATTTTGAAATTTTAAAATTTGAATATTTAAATTCAAATGCCATGTTTCCCTCGTGTATCCATATTGAGTGAATAGGCTTTTTCGTCCTTCAATTTGCACGCACCGGTCAACTTCATCCATGGATTAATCGAAATAGCCAATGCGTCCCTGAATTCTATAATGTTCAATGCTTGATATTTCTCCGCAACAACATGGGATTTTACTAATGTTATTCGGTAGCATCCTAAGTTACCTTGCAAAAAACTCTACCGCTCCTTTTGAATTTCAAGTTGAAAAAAACCACAAACACACCAGAGTCACTAATAAGCTTAGAGGAAGCATTTTATGCCTTCTCACCAGAAATAGCACAAATCACCGTGTTCGTGATATGCTATGTTATGACTTGGACGCTGGTTTTGCCACTACGACCTGGAGTGCAGATATTTTTGGTGCAGATATTCTGGAGCTGGTACACACGTCTTCCGCTTTAGGGGTTCGCGTGGCTTGCAGCTCACTCAAGCTATCTCTGATTGGATTTGCGACTTCAGGGACTTTTGGGCTTTCCCTTGTTTGTGGGCTGGTGACATTGCTAATAGTTTACTTGAGCTGGAGCTTCTTATATAAAAGGAAACCAACCAGAGGTAAAGATATTGAGGTTAGCTTGGATGATTTGTCGGCTGAAGAACTCAACTAAAGTGAAGATCTCAGTTTAGACTCTTGTAAACTCCTTTTCACAAGGCATTAGACAACTAAAGTGAAGATCTCGCTTTAGTACTGTGTGCATTTGTATGTAGGAGTCGAATGAAAGAATATATTATTTTTTCTTCCACTTGTTTCAAAGTCCCTAATTCATTTTTCCAAATTGTTATAAAAGTTTAACCATAAGACAACTCGCTAAATCTCTTAACAAGAACTTATAATGAAGTCAAAACAATCACATGCATACCTTTTGGTGTAGAGAAGCAACCCCTCATAGGGTGTAATAATCCATTAAATTTGTTTGAACCATCCATGAATGAATGCCTCTTTTCATTGGATGAATTGATACAAATATTCGTGCCTCTTTCCATTGGTGAAAGGCACAAAGAAATACCCCTTTGGAGCATGAAAAAGTGTGTTTATGCATAATTATGTAGAAGTTAGCGCTCAGGTACTGGACAGGAGTGTTTGATTGCTCGTTTCATTGTTAAAATTGGTCACTGGATTCCTATTGATTTTGTAAGTCCCCAGCTGTAATTCAAGATATAGGAGAGTTATCTGTTTTTCATGTCTCATTTTTCACTTCTTTTTTTGATGCATATTTCTTGGCTAAGTCAGGAGTTAGGAATGTTGACGGTTTCGTTTCATTGCTCTTCAGGTGGCACCTTCATTAGTTTTTTTTCTTCCTCCTTATGCAGCCAAAAACAGTTTATCTCACTGTTGTATATGCACAAAAGCAGTCGCGGAGAATATATACAGGAGTCGAAGATTCAATGAAAATGGCAAATTTATCAATCCATATGATGATATAGAAATGAATTATAACATTAGCAAAGTTAATAATTAGACATAGAAACTTTGGTACCCAATACGATTATTAAATTGAAAGTAAAATACAACAACACATCACATAGCTGATGAGGCAGAGCTGCAAATTACAAACACAGATTCTAGAAGAAACACTGGTATTGAAAACATACACACAAAGACACATTCATATAATTGTTTGAGTTGGCAGCTTATCATCTTTGTTTATCTCACTTTATTTGGTGGTTGCTTTTTTCCAAAAGCATACCAATCACATGAAAAGGCTGCCAACTAATGGAACAAACACTTCACCGATAAGTTAACTGATTGAAGATGCATCAAAATAAGCATAGTTTTCAGCATACAAGGGAATGCTGCACAGAAACAGCAAGAACGGTCATGTGGAAATGCGTTATCATCATGTTATTTGTGCAGTGCCAGGACATATTGTACCGGTGCCGTTCCATATGTTGTCGAAAATACCAAGAAAGACAATGGTCGAGACTACAGATGGCAAGAGACATTGTACAATTTCCATGTGTATGTGCTGACTGTAAGTATAGCCATGCTGAAACTCTGGGTCTCTTGGTACATACGTATTGTAATGCAGTTCCAAAGTCATTTTGCGCGGCCAAACCAAAGCCAAGAGCAACACATGATTCCTTGTTATCCAACTGAGAGGACATGTTTCCTGTAATGCTCAATTGCTTCACTTTCTTCAAACAAGTACTTAGGATCCTACTTCCAAGGAATGATGTAAAATGGTTTGGAGGATCTGCTAGCTTTAGATTAAAGTTCTTCTTCAGTCCCACAGAAATGGAAATGGTGAACTGGTATAGTTATGAAGCTCTTGGCCATTCTACATCAGAGCGCCAGGTGCTGGACCTGGAAGAGCTGCAATTCCGATGACCAATCCCAGTATTTGGTCATTTAAACTCGGCGTTGGCTTCTGAATTCTTTCATATTTTGTCTTTGACGTTGGTGTCTTTGAACCTATTAATTTTGAAAATCCCCACCAGAAATTTAAGATATGCGAGTTATTGTTTTTTTGTTTTGTTGCATACTATTGAGCTCTTCAAAGTAGATCTTAATGTGCATCACAGGTTTGGGAATGTGATTAATGTCATAAAATAGTACTCCCTTGGTTAGGGGTTTGATTTGTAGCATACTTCTAAGGAAGGGGATTTGGTGTGGACTTCTTGGCAAAGTTGGGAGTTAGAAGATTTGGTCATATATATAATAACTTAATAAGCCTTATGGAATATCTTCGTGAAAATGTGAAATTTACCGATCCATATGAATGTGAATCAAAACATTAGCCTAGTTGATTAAAAAAAAAAAAAATTGTCGCAACCAGAGTTAATAACTAAGCATAGAAACTTTGGTACCAAATACAACAATTAAATGGAAAATAAAATTCAGCAACAAAATATCACACAACTTATTTAAAAAAACACAGCTCCGATGGAATAAGGTACTGCTTAGAGCTAGTTACAAACACAAACTAGAATAAACACTGGTATTAAAAACACACACAGCACATACATATATGTTTAAGTTTGCAGTTTAGAATCTTTATTCATATCACTTCATTTGGTGGTTGTTTTTTTCCAAAACAATACCACCCCATAGAAAGTCCACCGACTAATGTAACAAACACTTCGATGATTGAATTAGCTGATTGAAGATGCATCAAAATGGCCAAAAAGATAAGCATAGCTTTCTGTATACTAGTGAATGGTGCACCAACAAGAACCATTACAGCAACGGCACAAACAAACATCATAAAACCGAACAACCCAAGCAAGGACGACCATACAGAAAGGCGGCCATTCTGTTCTTTGTGAAGTGGCGGGACATGGATAATTGATAACTGGTTGTTCCATATGTTGTAGGAAATACCAAGAAAGACAATGGTTGAGACTACAAAAGATGAGAGACATCGCACGATTTCCTTACGCATGTGCTGATTGTAATCGTAGGTATAGTCATGCTGAAACTCGGGGTCTCTTGATATGTTTCTATTAGACCAATGCAGCTCATTGTCATCCAGCTGGGTGAACATGTTTCCTGTAATGCTTATTCGATTGTCTTTCATTGCCCAAGGGATTGGAAGCCTACTTCCAGGGAATGCTGTAAAATGGTTTCGTGGGCACTTTCCAAAACCACACTGGAAATCACTCTGCAGTATGAAATGAAACAAAATATAAATAATAATAGTAGTAGTAGTAGTAGCAGTAGTAGTAATAAATCATATAAAGCAAAAAATTTATCAACTTACCCAGATACTCGAAAGGTTCCACGGACGACTCCTAACATTTTTGTAGCAAGATAATATTTCTTCTATATCCAACCAAAACTGTATTTCAGTTTTCTTGTTAGCATGCTTGCTCCTTATATATTGACCTAATCTTTGTTTTGCTTCAGCAACCCCATTCTTCTCATCAAACTCGCCACGTAGGAAGTGGGTTAAACGAGGAAATGATACCTATCAATTATTTGAATATTATCTTCATTATACTTGTAAAATATCGTCGTGTAGTTTTTATTGCAAAATCATTAATAATCTGCTTATAATCAAAATTATGTAAAAACATTATCAAGCATCGGAGTGTTAGAAGGTAAGTGAGGTTAAAACTGCATAGCAGCAGTGGGGGGCTTTGCTTCTATTCCTTTTCTGTTTTCCTTTTTCTTTTTAGTAAGGCCTCACTTAGCTCATTACTTGTACCTATATAATTGGTGGTCGTGTTCATTGTACTACTATTAGTTGGTCAATCAATAATTAGAAAGTTAATTCACAATGAATCACAATATTTGGTTCTCTCTCTTGATTACTTCATTTTGAAAAATTCATATAGCATATCAGAGAATCAATGAAATGATAACTCACCAAAGTTTCACAAATTCGTACAGAAAAACAGTATATCAAGCAGGAGTGGAAGCTAACAATTTGTAACCAAAACATTGAAAACTATTTTAGGAAAATAACATTAAGCTTAATTAGATGTAGGGGACAAAACCAACAAATGGTTTGGGGTTTGATCCCTGACTATTGCGTATGGAGAAAGTTTGGTTGGGAGCAGAGAACTCACCTTGAATGTCCAACCGGTTTTCCGAGGGAGAATACGTGGCCCTAAACAGATGGATCGTAAATGTCTTCTTACCTATAACATGGTAATCAAAAAAATAGAGGACAAAAATTAGGCAGAAGTGAACAAGATAACAGAGCAAATTAAGGATAATGGTTGTAGAAGAAAAACAGTTAGAATGGATGTAAAGATGACAGCCTACCGGCGGATAATCTTCATTGTAGGGAAAACTGTCATCAGGAAACCTTGTAATCTCAGGCTTCCTTTGAAGGATACGTGAAACAATCTCTCCAAATGCACACAAATCCAGCTTGATTGCATAAGGTTTGAACATCAGTTGACGTAGTTCAGCATCATATGAGTCTGAAAATTTCAAAGCAACACCTACAGGGATGAAGTCTGAAGTTTCCAAAACCATCCTAAGTGTAAAAGATGAAACAGATTATTGATATGAGGAAATAGAGCTCGACGAATACAACATAAACTAAAGAGAATGGATGTTCTAACTTGTGACTGAAAACAAAACAATTGATTCAAAGTAAATCTGGAATGAATATTGCACAGAGATTGATTAGTTCAAAGTAAAAGACGCGTTGAGGTGAGCATGTGAATATTTATTTGATATATTATGTCAGGTGAAAGCAAGTAGTTGAGTGAATGTAGCAGAAGCAACATTAGTTAAGTATATTTCACAAAGACCTTGAAAAAACAATTGTTCCTTGAACAAGTACTCAACACGGTAACGCCTAAATTGTGTTTTTAGAATCATAAAATAAAATAAAATAAAAATGGAAATTTCTGGTCCTTTACCTCTGTATTGTGAATGAGTCATAATACTCTCTTCCCTTCTTTAATTAACTCTAGTGATCTCTCTATCTAGTTTTCCTCTGTTCTGTTCTGTTCTTTTCAGAGAAGACACAACACAACACAACACAACACACACAAGCTGAGACAAAGAGAAGAGGTCAGTCTCTGTAAAAGTTCAACATGGAGAAACATGATGAAACGGCAGATGCTGGAATAGAAGCTCGTCCTGCTGTTGGGACTCAAAATGGATCCATTCATAAGGAGGTATTGTTTTTTTTTTGAGGAAATAAGGAGGTATTGTTTGTCATTTGTATATATCCTACTCGGATTTACCATATCCATTTTTAAACACTATTTATAATACAATTATTTTATTTTTTAAAAGTGTTTTTTTTTTATTTTCAAAAATCACTTAATTATTTTTGTAAAGATGAATTTTAGAGAGAAACTATTCAAAACAACTTCTCATTTAAAACAGTTTTTAGTTTTTTTTTTCAAGTTCTAATTATATTTAAAATCTGTAACAGATGGATAAAAATGTATAAAAGTTATCATTTGTTAAAAAAAATGGTGCTTTTTCCACAAAACATTTATCGAAAATCACCCTTTATAATATAAAATAAATAAATAAAATCATTAAGAAGCTACTCAAAACAAATTTTGATTTAAAATAATTTTAGATTTTTTTAAATTTTTATCATATTAAAACCTTGTAACAAGTTAATGAAAACTTTTAACAATGTTTTTTTTTCATATGGATTCTTAATAATAAATGCTTAAAAATATGTTTACAAGCAAGCAGTAATGGAGATTAACATTAAAAGGATGAGTTATACTCTTACAACTTGACGAACTAATAATTAAATCATTGTTGAGAGAAGTATTCATATTTAATATCTGACAGTGCGTCAGATAAGATTTAATTGTTTACAAATTGATTCGGGGCCAGCCCAAAGACCAAGCAACCAAACTAAGATTTTGTTATAAATTTTGTTATAAATTTTGAGAGAAAAAAATGAAAAAAAAATATAATTTTGTTATAAATCTATAATATGATAAATTTGTTATTAATTTTCATTAGTCAAAATGAATGTTTCATTATGCTCCCTAACTTAGTTCAAACCTACTAAACAAACTTTTTTATTTGTTTTCCCGAATTGAAAGGTTAATGAGAACTGACCAACTGCATAATTTTTTGGATAATGTTTCATAGACACCATTTTCTCATACACACAATGTACCACTCTCATGTGAGAGTGTGTGAGGGACAATAAATGTGATTTTTTTGTGTGTGTGGGAACCACATGGACAAATGTCACAATTGTGTGTGGGTGTACAAGTGGTACATGCCACCTAAGGTGGTCTATGTATCACTTCTCTAATTTTTTTTTTCTTTTGAAAGAACCTGGTGCATAGTTATATACTACTTTTTATTTTGGTTGAGTTGGTTATTATAAACAAATAGCAAGTATGAAGATGATATGCCTTGTCCGGTCAATATTATAAACATGTTATTAGTGAATAACTAATATATTTGGTTTATAAATGAATTTTTGCCTATAATAATGACCGAAGGGAGTACAACTTTAAAAAGATGCATCTAAGGTTCATCTACTTCAAATTTCCAGCGCGCGAGGAAACAATACCAGAGCATAGCTTAATTTGAAAGTCGTGTATAATTTATAAAAATACAAAAATTACTTTTTTCAATGCAAACTTTTTAGTTTAGAGTTCCTTAACAAGTCATTAGCGCACGAGTTAGCAACAGATAAAAAAATAATTTGGTTGCTACAACTATATCTATAGCGTGCCTTGTAAAGTTGGATATTAATCGTGACATGGTTGTTATGGACCAGGTAAGCCAATATAAATGTTTGTTCAATCGCTTTGATGAAAATGGAGATGGGAAGATTTCACCGGCCGAGTTACGACAATGCATGGAGGCCATCGGTGAGAATGCATTGGCGAAGTTTGCTGAGAAGGTAGTGGATATTCTAGACACGGATCAAGATGGACTATTGGGGTTTGATAGTTTTGTGATGCTTCTGGAATCCCAAAAGTTCAAGGACGATAAAGTACTTATAGAGTTACAAAAGTCTTTCAAAATGTATGAAAAGTATGATTTTGTTTTGTCGGATCCTAAGGTGAGTCATCTTCGTCTTTTACTATCCAGTGTCTTTATAGTATGATTTAGTAATAGGCTTAATTGCATTTTGGCCCTTCCTTTTTTCTTAGCGATTTTGATCCTTTTTTTTTCTTCTTTTTTTTCTCTCATTTGTGATTTTAATATTCTGAAATGACATCTTCATTGATATAACATCTAACTCTGTAGCACGCAAGATTTTTTTTAATGAAGACAAAGTGTCAAAAAATGACGTGTATAATCGAGAGTGATGAAATACATTAAACCCCTCCCAAACCCCTCCCAAAGAGACACTATACTTATTGGATAGGCCTTGAAACTGGTATTTTCTTATGAATATAGGGTGGCAGCCTGGCAGGGAGTATATGTTGTTGAACTTGAGCTGGTTGTTCTAAATTGATATTTTAAACGTATACAATTGCAATGATTTTCTTGTTTCTCTGCGAATTTAGGTTGTTATACGGGTCGGCCTGTGTGTGCAGGAGGAAAAAAATGGGAATTAATTTATTAAAGACACGTTAAACAGATGTGATTGGAGTGGTCAGATTAAAACAACCAATATCAAATGAGCCTCCATATTACAAGTTATCCTCCACACCACCTAGGCTCAGCTACCTAAAATTTCTATCGACCGGACCAGAGCTTAATCAAAATACATACATCTTATAAAAGAAAGAAAAAATAATTGTTACAACTATATATATTTAAAGTTTGATTGTATTAATTAATCGTGATATGATATGGTTGTTCTAGGTAAGCGAATATGAACGCATGTTCAATCACTTTGATGGAAATGGAGATGGGAAGATATCACAGGCTGAGTTACGCCAATGTGTGGAGGCCATGGGTGTGAATTTATCTGCGAATGAAGTAGAGGCGGAATTGACATTTCTAGACACGGACGGTGATGGATTGTTGGGGTTTGATGATTTTATGAGACTTATGGAAAGATGGAATGAGGAAGATACAGCGAACGACTTAAAAGAGGCTTTTGAAATGTATGACATGGATAAGAATTTTGCATTTAAGGTAAGTCGTTTTTGTCTTTCACTATCCATTGTTCTTATGTTAATTATAAGGAAAATGCTCCGTTAAAGAATCAAATAAAGTAATAATGTCTTAGAAGTTGTGTAGTTAATTTTTTAAAAGTCGGAAAATTTAGGACACTAGTTAACTTGAATTATAATATAGTACTTATAAGCAACTTCGTCAAAATATACTAAATACTTCCCAGTACCAATGTTCTCAGTCAGGGGAATTTTTTTCCCCTTGTCCTCGGTTCCCACGGAAATCTCCTTACTAATGCAAATGGACATTTCTATTTAAAACATAACTGCAGTAATTTGATTTTGTGGTTCTTCCAAATACAGTTCTTTGGGCGTTGGGCTGAACGTCGATGGATTATGAGAAATTTTAAGTCTGCACTTGTTTGCAGAAATCGTAAGGTGGGTCATATTTGTCTTTAGCTATCTACCCTACTCATATTATGTTACTGGATTTCTATCTTTGAGATTTTCCAAATAATAAGATGGGATAACATGAAACTTGATAATAAAAGCATGCCATTGTATTTCATAAGAAAATAAATATTGATTGTATTTCTTGCTCTTCTTCAGGCAAATCGAGCAACTAATCGGCTTCCTATATCCCGGAATGATTTGAAAAACCCCTTACACCAGAAGCCTTATCTATGTTTTGCACTTGGGAGTATACTTGACATTTCTCCACAACAACATGGGATTTTGCTAATGTTATTCGGTAGCATCTTAAGTTACCTCGCAAAAAACTCTACTGGTACTCCATTTGAATTCCGAGCTGGAAAAACCACAAACACGCCACAGTCACTTATAAGCTTAGATGAAGCATTTTATGCTTTCGTGCCAGAAATGGCACATATCACTATGTTCATAATATGCTATATTATGACTTGGATGCTGGTTTTGCCACTACGACCAGGAGTGCAGATGTTTTTGGTGCTACTATTGATTGCAGCACCACTTTTTTATTTTCCCGAGTTGGTCCGTAAGGCTTCAACTTCAGGGGTTATTGTGACTTGTGGCGGCTCATTTAAGCTACCTCTCATTGGGTTTACTACTTTGGCTGCTTTTGGCATTACCCTTATTTTTGGGTTAGTGTCATTGCTAGTGGTTTACTTGAACAAGAGGTTCATACATGGGACACCAACAAGAGGTCAAGATATTGAAGTTACCGATGGGTTGTTGTCTGTGATATCGAATGTTTAATTGACCATATTATAGTCTTTTGACATCAAATGTTTGATGTCGATGAGTACATTTGTGTTTGGTTTGTTTGTGTGCAAAAACAACTCTAATAGAGAGAAAACAAGTAACCCGTATTAGGTTGCATGGTGAATATTAAAAAGTTGACTACATAGTGACATATACTCCCTCCGTTTCAAAATGAGTGTCGTTTTAGATGTTTACACACATATTAAGAAATGCAATGATTAAAAGAAAGAGAATGATTATTTTACCAAATTATCCTTATTAACTATTAGTTAGTTTTAAAAGTAATACTTTGGAAGTAGTATGCAGAGTATTAATTGGAGGGTACAATTGGAAAGAAAATGTTATTATTGCATTGGAAACTGAAAGCGACATTCATTTTGAAACGAATTTTTTTGGTTAAAGCGACACTCATTTTGAAACGGAGGGAGTATCATCTTTAAGCAACTCTTACTCAATTTATACTTCTGTGTTAATTTGAATTTCTTGGAGAAGGAGTTTTAGAATCATAAGTTTGATCGATAGATAAGTAAAGTCTAACCAAATATTATTTTATCCAGAAATCAAACTTCAATTGTCTTAAACGATTCGTCTTTAGAATAAGGCAATTTATTTAGATTTTACTCTAAAAGTAAAAAATCAAACACCCACCAAACAACGCATATTTTTGTACCTAACTATTTGCACTCATTTGTCCTGTAAATCCTAGTTGGTAGCTTTATGGACATTGAAATGCAGAGGTCACGAGTCTAGCCTGTAACCACTGAACTACTTGACAAAAAAATATTGGCTCTCAATTTTTTTTTAAATTAAAATACAAATTCGTTCATTTTAAATTGTCCATAAAGTATTTAAAATTTTAAAAAAATTGTTTTAATTGTTTTCCATCATCACTATTTGTTCAATGTTAATACTTAAATATATAAATTTAATTTGTATAGATGTAAAAATGTTACATTGTCAACATATCTCAATCATTCATATTCATATGTTTAACTATAAAACTAGTTATAATTAAAGTCAAATATTTTTTTTTTGAAAGATCAAGTCAAATAGTTCCGATCATCTAACATTTATAAATGACAAGCACTTTCAAAGGACTTTAGTCTTTTACATTAACGGTGTACATAAAGTTAAAGAAATGCTAACAAGTTTAAAGTATAAATTTTATCTTGAAAATTGTGCATTTAAGACATTGAAACAACAAAAAATATTTTTTTTTACATAAAATTTTATCACTTATTTATATTTTTGAATCATTAATAAATATCCTTAAAGTATTTGTTAACACAACTCATAAAATTATTGTCAACCTTTTCACATTCATATCTAGGTGTCACTCTACATTAAAATTCACATGGAAAACCTTTCATTAAAATTTATTTATATAACAAGTAAATATCATATCGCCCCACTCTTTGTTTTATTTTTGTACCAAAAATAAATAAATTGTGTCATAGGAATTCCAAAATTAGTTCTTAGAAATATAAACTTAGCATTTGGATTCAAGTGGGTGATGAAGTCTACAATTACAAATTCTTCAAAAGAATCTTAGCTCGATTAGATTTGCTTACTTTTTAATGGAACTTTGGATTACATATTTCCTTTGAGAACCTAATGATTAATGAAGAAAAAAAAAGAATAAAGGTATATTTTATTTTAATTTTTTTTGAAGGAAAGGTATATTTTATTTTTCTTTTAGAAAAAAAATCCGATCCATTTGAGAAGCCGGAGCCCGTTATACAAAAGAAAAATCACGTTTCAGGAACACGAGAACCCGATCCGGTCTAGTGTTCGCCACCGTCTCCGCCTCGCCTCTCATCTTTCTCCGGCTTGCATCGCTCCTTTCCCTCACGGACTCTCTCACCTGTTTTCACTTTTCTAGGTGAGTCTTCAAGTTTAATTTTTCGCATTTTTTTCTTGCTATTGTTTAAAGTTTGTTGTTGCCGCTAAAGTATGAACTTCTGTGAACATTTATTTGTTATTACTGTTGTAATTTTACTTATTGTTTGTTGAATTTTATCTTTTCAAATTATTCAATTTGATGTTTTTTTTCTTTCGAGTCATACAGTTTGTGTGTTGTATGTAACGAATGTTAGTTAATGTGTGCACTGTTGTATGTTAGTTATTACCTATGAAGCACTGACACGGACACGACACACAACACTGACTCTAACATGTAGACATTGGTCGTAATTTAAGAAAATGACATAATTTAATGTAATCAAATGTATCCGTGTTGTATCTGTGTTGGACGCTGGATAGAAGTGTCGAGTTTGTGTTGTGAGTTGCTTTATTATTATTGAAATTGAAATTGTTATTTTTATTATGGATTCCGATTTCGTCAATGATTTTGAATGTTGATGGGAACAGAAGCAGTGAGTGAGTGAGTGAATAGTGATTGACTGAAAGATGAACCAGAATCAGCCGCAATCAAGTTCAAGCGAAGGAAGGGCAGATGATGATTCTGCACTTTCCGATTTCCTAGCTTCCTTAGTTGATTATACTCCTACTGTCAGTTCACTTTTCACTATTTTATTTTTAAATTTAATTTCACTTGCATCCATCCATTATATGCTGATATGTATTAATTTATTGTTTTAGATACCAGATGAGTTGGTGGAGCATTACTTGGCCAAGAGTGGCTTTCAATGTCCTGATGTGAGATTGTGAGTACCTCTTTTCTTTTTCGTTCACCATTTTTACCAATCTAGTAACTAAATGTTCTTTTATGCTTCCATAGTTTGAGAAAATATTTAATTTCATGTGAGGAAGCTAGTTTTTTTATGCTTTGGGGTTTATTCTGTGTGAGTGTGAGGGTGGATATTCTTTCCCTTTGAACCGAACTATGACTTGGAGTTGGACCGTTCTGAGTCCGAGGCCTCTACCATCATTTTAGAGTTCTTTAAGCTGTATGAAAATATTGGATATATGTTATTTGAAACAGAATTATAGATACAAGAGATTAGCATAGGAGTTTGTTTTTGTTCTGTTATATTTTTATTCATAAGACCTTGATTCGTGTCCTTATCTATGTGCATCTTTCTTACCCTTTATTTGGAATCCTATATATACGGAATCTATTTGATCAGGTTGCAGTGTGAAACCAAGGTTGTCAGTTAAACTAGTTTAATTTAAGTTAAAGAATGATAATGTATGCAATTGTTGTTGCTCTGACTTTCTAGCCTTTGTTTTCTTCTTTTGTTAACCTTGGGATTTATTTGAGTTTGTAGTTATTGCTGTTTTTCTATTGTTTTTTACATCTAGTAAATTTGTACATGTGTGCTTGTGAATATGGTAGGTCCTTTTAGGATTCAACATTTCTTCCATTTTGCTTGACTTCTGTTTATTGATTTATATCCCTACTTAAGTTTGATTCTTGGCCATTTCATCTTTTGTTCTTAAACCAATGTTTCAGGACTAGATTGGTAGCTGTTGCCACTCAGAAATTTGTTGCAGAAGTCGCAGGCGATGCCCTCCAGTATATTCATTTTGCCCTTTCTATTGATTGAATCTTAACCTTCTTTTTTTGTTTTATTTAACTTGAATGACTGCTTTGCAGCCAATTATATATATGTGCACAGTAAATTTGGGGAATAGATTTCAATGATTGACTTTTGGCAAAAAAGTTGTTAATGCATGTGGATGAAGTTGACCAGTGTCGGATGGAATTTTTCCTTTCCTTAATGAATGTGTGTCTAAGGCACTTTGTAGGGATTAGACACCCAAATTTAATCGAATTCATTTGGAACTTGGCAACTTAATGTTTATGCTTCTATCCCCTTCTTTTGTATAGGTCCATAAATAAATGTACACTCAACAACTTAATTTTTGTGCTTCTGTCCCCTTCCTTTGCAAATGCATTACTATCTCCTTGATCTCAGTCATATTGATTTCACTTGACGTTAACTGTAGGCACTGCAAAGCAAGGCAAGCAACAATTCCAAAAGACAAAAGGGACAGACAACAGAAGGTTTTGAGTCTTTTGACTGATTTTAATCTGGTTTTGTCCGTACGCATTCACTGTGTCTAGTACTGACACTTCATTATGACAGGATAGGCGCCTTGTTTTGACGATGGAAGATCTATCGAAAGCACTGCGTGAGGTAAGAAAAGTTGTCTTGATTTAGAAGGAATGAAGTTAACTCCTTGTTATCAATAATTGATAATATTTGTTTACATGCACCCTCAATTATAATGCTACGCATGTATATATATATATTAATTCCCGGTATGTGCTCCCATCGATGCATTTGCCTACATATGGATATATCCACACATCTAGACAAGTTCTTATGACACGCTATCCATCTTTTAGTCTTTTCTGTTGCTAGCTTAGCTAGCTATAGCATACTGCCTTACCATTAATACAAGTCTCTTCATATCAACTGTTCATCTCCCTAAAAATATATTGCTAAGTTGCTCTTAGATTGTTGTTTTGTTGCAAGTTTAGAGAAGATGGTGTGTGGTTGGTGTTCACAGTGGGAAGAAGGCCTTGCCAAAGTTGTAGCAAATGACATATCTTCATAGAGAAGAGGATTGGGGTCAAACTAGCATTGCCTCTGTTGCTTTAGGGCTCATTGTTTTGAAGTGTCCTTGTTTAGGGTTCAGTCTGACAAGCTGATCTAGCTTCTTTTCTTGTGTCCTTGTGATTGGTAGTTTGAATGGGTTCATTGTTTTGAAGTGTCCTTGTTTAGGGCTCAGTCTGACAAGCTGATCTAGCTTCTTTTCTTGTGTCCTTGTGATTGGTAGTTTGAATGGGTTCATTGTTTTGAAGTGTCCTTGTTTAGGGCTCAGTCTGACAAGCTGCTCTAAGCTTCTTTTCTTGTGAATTCCTTTCTGCAAGTAGAGGCAGAAGTAAGATGCGCCAAGCATAACTTTTCTTAAATAGGCTATGCTTATTGTAAGATAAGACCCTACTTATGCTTTGGGTAAGCAAGGCCTACTTCTGATTCCATTTTCCTTGAGGCTGGAAGCACAATTGGTAAAGCACTCTTCCATTCGGGGTTTAATGCTAGGGATTAAACCTGGGTCCTCTTCCCAAAAGACACCACAAATGACACCAGCCACTACCACTTGTGGTCTCTTATGCGGGTAGTCTATCCCAATTTGTGTTACTATCTGTAATCTTCTTCTGGGGTCATTGTTGTTGCATCAAACTTAAGCTAGATTAGCTAATAATAAGATATGTTAATTTTCGTTGATTATACTTACATATATGTTTAAATCACATTTAATTCACTTGCTCTCTTTTATGAACAGTATGGCGTGAATATAAGACACCAAGAATATTTTGCTGATAGCCCTTCGACTGGAATGGACCCTGCCACCCGAGATGAATGAGTACATTCTTGTTTATAAACTTTTGTTCAGACTTCTATATTTCTCATGTGTAGTAAATTCAGCTTTTATATAATGTGGAGTTGAGTCAGTTTTATTAACATGTTGCTAGTTCTCTCAGATTTATGTTATCTGGAGTTAGACTCATTGTCCAGTAGGATTATGTAATGTTTCATTTTAATTTTTTAATTTGCTAAATTTATTGTGTAGGCGTGAAATATTGGCTTTGGAGTACAACTAATGGAGTGGTTTTAATGATATGCCAACTATAACGATGTCTTCTGGAAGCTACCTGAGCACTGCAATTGTAATAACAATATAACCTGTCTGTCAAAAAAAAAATATGTACTTGTATAATGTTTCTTTTTCCTTCTTAACTAATGTTTGTTAGTTTGTTTTTGGGCTCTAAACTTTCACTTGATATGGGACCAGTGATGTGTATCATATTCTGAGTTGGAAATTTAAAAGTGGATTTTTTGGGAACAAGCTTAAGATGTTGCTCAATTGTTTGCTTCTAAAAGAGGAGTTGCTTCAATAGTTTGGTTCATTAAACACTTAAAACATCATTTTTTAATTTTTTTTTTTTTTTAGGAACACTGGTTTAAATAGTAAAATACATCTAACGGCTTTGGGGCTCTTGAAATCGTGTTTAAATATTTGTTTTGAATTTTCCAAAAAAAATAAATCAAAAGTAAAATCCGATTGAACCGAAATCACCTTAAAATTCAGAAGAAATATGAAAATGTGATTTTAAGAGCCACAAAAAAGGCAGTTAAGTGGAGGATGTGCTTTTGAAGCAAATTGGAAATTTAAGCCGATTGAACCGAAGAAACTTCCTCTAAAAGATGTTAGCATTATACATATATTAGCCAAGGCCAACCTCCTGTTGTTAATGTTGATTTTTGATTTTGACATGAATCTATTTAAAATATCAACAAATAAATGTTTAGTGTGCGGCTTTCACAAGTTAGAGTAAATTTCAATATATGGACAAATATTCAAAAGATGGAACAGTTTGTCATTCAAATATCATACTATTTTCGTAGTGACACAATTCTGTCAGGCAAATGCAGAATGTATAGAAGATGATTGAAGTAGCTGAACAACTGTTAACAACAACTTGAATGCACTCTCAAAAAAAAAAAAAACAACTTGAATGCACAAATTACAGAACAAATGGAATGAAGAAAAAGTTTGATGAAATCGGTTATAAAGGCAAGATTATTTTGAAATTGATTGATGCTTATTAATTTAAGAATGAAGTTGTTATTGTAAAGAACTTTGGCGAAAGAAAAAAAAAAAACTTGTAAACTAAGTAAAATATACATTCGAAAATGAAAATGACATGAATTGTAATGTATAAGAAACTAAATTGAAATAACAAAGAATGTGTACTAACATCCAGATATTCGACGATCCTATCATATAGAAGTGATTTATAGAAGATCAAGTAGTCCTTAGTACAGAGCTTTCGGCTATTTATAAAATTTTGGAAACGGCTAGTGATTTGCATGCTTGCCATGTAATGTACGTCTAACAAACTATCTTCGACGCTGCAAAAAGTTGAGTAGTTTACATTATCCAATACACTGATTTTGTATGTTTCTAAGCTAAGTTCAAAAAAAAGGTGAAAAACAAGTTCGATATCAAGTAGTACACTATCCTTCCAACCATGAAATCTATGGAATTGCACAGTTTCTAGAAGGAACTACAAATATAAGGATGCTGCAAAGACGATGTCCCTCTTGATTTTGGACACTGCCTCTTCAAACTTTGCCTCAAGCTCAATTTCTCCAATTGACTTAGCTGCTTCTATTAGCTGCTGAAGAACTTCCTCAAGTCTTCTAATTGATCTAATCAAGCTACCTTCAAAAACTTGTGTAATCTCCATGATCTCATAGAACTTTGAACCTTTCGCCCAAGCATACACAACCTCCATAATATCAGGCCTAAATGACTTCACAAAAGTTTCAACATCAATTTGCACCTGCTTGTGGTAAAAAATGAGATGAAGAAATAACTTGTTAGAGCATTTTACAACTGCGGATGTGAAGAAATTTTAAGCTGAAAATGTTGTGAGTAGGCCAAATCTACAATATTCAATGCATGGAATCGTTGATTGGACACCAACGAAGATAAGGATAAATATAGAATTGTTATTGTGAAATGAAAAGCTAAGGATCCAACTCAAAATCAGTTGATGAATAATATATTTGCTTTGGAAAAGCAATAAATTCTTGTAATTGGAACAATAATAAGTTTCAGTTCATCAGTTTTCAAAATTGATGTTGTAATGAAATTTTTCGAATGTTTAGCTAATATACTAATTTGAGCAGAATTACCAAATAAAACTGAAAATAAAGTCTTCAAATGTGCAGTTAAATGCTAGTAATGTGACGAATTGGAATTCAGTAATTACCTTGCATTCAAGCTGAAGCTGGGCAACTCTCCGAGCAGTATCTTGTAATTGTGCATAGAGCAGATCAAGTTCTTCTCGAGGTTTGGCAGCATCGTTGATTTTTTCTCGCCAGACAAAACAAGATAGGAGAGAAATCATCTCTTCCACCTTTATGTCCTTGAAGACACCATTGAACATTAGTTCTGTTAAGGTAAGTTCATCTGCACTACTAATTTCACAAGCAACCTTCCCTTTCAAGTCGACCACATTGTCACTTGTAGCATATCTGCATTCGAGACGATCTCAAGTGAATATCACTTTGATAGAAAGAGGCATTTATAAACCATTAAAATAAAATTATACAACCATAATTTGGATTTGGACATCTATGAAGCACGACACCAACACGCCACTGACATAATTACACTGAATTATGTGATTTTCTCAAATTATTAGCGGTGTCGGCGTGTCAGTGTCTGTGTCGTGTCCGTGTCTGTGCTTCATAGGCCGACACATATCATTTCACCGAAATATGTCATTTTCTCAAATTATTATCGGTGTCCGTGTTGTGTCCAATGTTTGTGCTTCACAGGCGATAGGAAATTAAATCCATTTGGGACTTGGCAGTCGGCAAATATAAACTTAAAGTATAACTCAGCATAGTGCATAACTTGAGCAGATACTCGATGTCAAAACTTCAAGGTCTTGCAGCAAAACAAAAAATGAAAGGATTAAGGAAAATAACACAAATACTTCACAATTTTCATTACCCTAGCCTCCGAAGAACCCTCTTTCTTGCTTTGAGCTCATCCTTGAATGCTAAAGTAGTAGATGATCTTAATGTTTTCTTAATGGACTTAATTTTTGCAGTCAGCTCTAGCTTCCTCTGAAAAACTTTTAACTTTTGCTTTATAAGCGGCGACTTCGCAATTTCATGCTTTTCAAATAGTCTCTCCAAAGCCTCTATTCTACGGGATGCTTTTTTGTATGAGCTACTTTGTATCTGAAAAATGTAGAAATCTAGATAATGATAGTATAATTGGGAAATAATAAAAATGAGGAAAATGAATGGATAAGCACCACACCTTCATGTCTTCTTCAGGATCTAGAAGTGGCAATCCCTTCTCACTAAATCTAGAAAGAGTTTCCATAACTTTTTTCAGTGTGTTTTCTCGAGCTTCCAACGGCAAAAGATCCTTTGGTATGTATAGACGCAGGCTGCTAATTGCATTAACCTACAAAGAAAAATAAAAAATTATACACTAATCATTAGTTATTCCATTAACCTTTTGAACAAAAACAGCTATAAACATACAATTCCATCAAAACCAACATTTCAACAATGAATTGGATAGAAGTTTTATTTAATATCAAATTCCAACTATTGAATTTAAATCCTAGATAAGTTATTCAATGCAACAGCAAACAAACACAAGAACCCATGATCATCCATGCATGTGCCGTGCATTCACACAAATGCATGTGCATAAGTAGACAGTGTATTGATTGTGTTGAGCATCGTATTCTTCTTCCTAGTATTGGTTTTTATTATACGGTAGCAATTTTCTTGGAATCATCCAGTCTAATAATTTAAGTAGCATAATATCATAAAAGAACATTTAAAAACTAAAAACTACATTTACAGGGTTAGAAATTAATACTCCCTTCGTCCCATTATAAGTGAGCCTTTTGTTCATTTCACACATATTAAGAAAAAGTGTATAAGTGAAAGAGAGAGATAAATGGTTTTGAGTGTCTTGTCAAGTATTGGTGCATTCTCCATTATCATAAATATAAAGTAGAATATATTGAATTGGGTTGGGAGTGATGAAAGTGGTATTAATTAGAGTTATAATTGGAAAAAAGTAATTAATATTGTATTGAAAAGTGAAATGGATCAATTTTTGTGGGACAATTTTTTTTTGCAAATGGCTCACTTATTATGGACGGAGGGAGTAATAAAGAAGGGTTTCTAAATTACGGGGGAAAAGGAGAACATGCTCAGTAAGCAGTACAGTGTAGAAGGACCTCTGTTGTCAATAGCGGCCGAACGCGGCGCGATCGCGGCGCGAAGCAGCCAAAAACAGCAAAACGCGACGCAGCGCTCCAATGCGGAGCGTTTGGAGAAAGCGGCTAAAGCGGGCGTGATTGCGGGTATAAAGCGGGCGCTTTTCACTTAAAACCGTTTTAAAGGTCATTTTTGCAATTTTCAATCCCTAACTATTACTCTTCTCCATCAGAACCATATACACAGCCGCAAACACAACTTCTTCATCATACAAACAAAAAAAATCCATCTCTTCTCATCTCATCATCTCTTGATCGCCGAACCCATCTCTCCTCTTCTCATCTCATCATCTTTTGATCGCAGAACCCATATTTGTTCTCCTCTCTTCATCTCTTGATTTCAGAATTTGTTCATTTGTTAGTCGTTAATTTGTTAATTGGGAGGATGAACTTGTTAATTGTTAATGTTTTTCACTTTTGTTACTTTAAGCTTTAGAGGCTTAAAGTGTTGGTTTCCTTGAATTTTATTAGTATTTTTTGCAAGTATGTTTTATGTTTTGCTCAAGACTTGTGACTTTTATTTGAAATTAGGAATACTTCATGAATTTTAAGTAATGTTTAAGGTATTTTAGTATTTTTTTTTTCAACAGTATAGTATTTTAATATTAAATATATTAGTGTCCGCGTCACCGAACCCCACGCCGCATCAATTTTTGGGGTGGCCGCGCCGCATTTCCGCTTTGACAACAGAGAGAAGGACCACTCCCTCTTTCAGAGCCAGACACTCCTCCAGAAATTCACTCTAAGCCAAAATGGCCGCTAACTGAATAACTCCCTTGCTTTCTCATACTCCTACTCTCCACCAATAGAAGTCCAGTGCCTCGCTTGTCAGACGCACAAAAATAACTCGTACTTCCTCTTTATCTAGTATGGGCTCAGTTCTATTCAATTGTTTCACCAAAAAAAAAGTTCTATTAATCAATTACGGAAGTTCTATGGGTTGAGAAACAGGCTGTACATATTTCTATGAGCAGGGTATAAAATCCATCCCCAGTTTTGGTAATAGAGTTATAAGATCATTTTTTGAATTGAAACGCTCGGACTTTAAGCACTTTTCTCGTCATAAAAGAGTGCAAATTGTGGTTTCAGCTGTGACAGTCACAAGGGTGAATGGTATTCTGACCCATGTAATTGATGAAATGTTATGATCTCTATGCCTCATGTTTCTTCCATTTTCCATCTCTCAAGTACAACCTTCTTGTTTTTCACTCACAACTAATACACACAACAAAGATTTGGAAACTTCATGTTATTTATAAAAGGCTTTACCTGAGATATAGGAATTGAAACCACAATAGGTTCTCCACGTTCTTTTAGAGGAACAATCTCAACAGATTTTTTTCCAAGTTTATCTTTCGTCACCACACATCTTGTAAGAATATCAACTTTGTAAGATGCATCTTCCGGCTTTATGCTTGCATCATCTGAAATGTTTTTTTGATTACTTTAGAACAAGAAAATTAAAATTTTAATGTACAAAAGTAAAAATATAAATCACAAGCCATTGAAAAATCTCACCTTCAGAAACACCCTTAATCCTTTCAAAATTAATGATCAGCCCCCATGTCAACTGATCCTCAATAAAAATGGGGACAAGATCTTCCTCACTAGAAGTGCATTGGAGAGAAACGAGCCTCCCAGGCTGTAAATAAGGTAAACAGTGTCTTGGAGATATCACAATGTCATGAACCTCTTTATTCAAACTTCTATGTTGCTCCAGAAGATTGTAATAATCCTTCAAACTGTCTTCTTCGTCAATAACAATTGATTCCCTCTCTTCTTCAAGAGTCTTTATTTGTTTCTGGATACACAATTATTAAGAAAAACTAATAAATGTCTTACTCTACAAGAAGTATTTTAAACCCACAGTCGAAAAGAAAAAATTCAAATGAATAAAGAGTACTTTAAAATTTTAGAGAGACTGTATTGAAGCCTTCATAAATTTAAACCTCATCAAGCTATACACTACACAAAAAGACTTCATAAATTTTAACAAACCTCAAGATCAGGAATGGCTCGATCAGCTTGAAACTGAAAAAAAGAATTTCGGAGTAAATTTTCCGGATCACCATCTTCACAGCGCATTTGGTTCAAAATCATGTTGTAGCTTAAATGAAAGGCACTGAAATGCAAGAAAGCATATACATAAGAAAAAGGCAGCAGATCATTTATAAAAGCTACAACATTAAAAATAGTAAACAAGTTTCTTGTGGTAAATGAAGATCATAATATCAAAAGGTTAACAAAGATAAGAAACCATCCTTGGCTTTGTCTGTGTTCATGCATCAAATTTAGAATTCTCTGCCATGGCATCACTTATTATGTCATAACTCACAAGTCACATCACCATTGCTATCACGTGTCTGATTTTCAAATTCCCAATAAAAAACTACATTAATTGGGTTAGAGTTCGAGTAAGTACACAACTAGGGAACTCTCACAACAGGCTCTCGGCCAAATGTGAAGTGTCTATTCAAGAACACCAAGAACAATTCCATCAAAAAGGCTTTGGAAAAATTGGGCATTTCAAGAAAAATGGACAAATCACTCATTCTTAGGCAGAATCTTGTGTGCTATATAATTCTTCAATATAACCAACAATTTACCTGTTTAAACTATCAGCTGCCCCTTTAACCATATTTTTAGCAGTAGAAGGCTCCATCTTCTCATCAACCATGAGGATACATACTCCCCGGTCATCAATACCTCGTCGACCAGCACGACCACTCATTTGTATATATTCTCCACTGGTTATCCACCTAAACTTGTCCCCATCAAATTTCCGGACATTTGTAAAAACAACGGTTTTTGCAGGCATATTCAAACCAATGCTGAAGGTCTCTGTAGCAAACAAACACTGAAAGAAAATAGTTCAGTGGTTGAAAAATTTAATAACTTTGTCAAACAAGGAATGTTTATTATGTCAATACCAATACAAACATAAAAGCAGATATGAATATATACTTGTTAAATACAATAGTGATCTCGGTATGCCAAAAGTTAAGAACAAAATTACTGAGCAAAAAAGAGAAATGGGGAACCCCTACCTAGTAAATATATTAAATATTAATATATTATTGTAAAAGAGTCCCACATCGGTTGAGAGATGGCCTAAACAAGTGTTTATAAGTGGAGGCAATCCTCGCCTCACAAGCCGGTTTTCTGGGGTTGACTTAGTCCTGACCACAATTTCTAAGATGGTATCAGAGCCTCCTCCAAGATTCGTTGGGCCACCTACTATCAGGTTTCCGCTATTAGGCCACCCACAATTTATATCCACGCACTAAGCCCAATAGTGTTGGGCGTGAGGGGGTGTGTTAAAGAGTGTCACATCGGTTGAGAGATGGCATGAATAAGTGTTTCTAAGTGGGGGCAATCCTCACCTCACAAATCGGTTTTGTGGGGTTAAGTTAGGCCCAACCACAATTTCTAAGAATTATAATAATATATTTGAGATGATATTTTAAAGCAACAAGACTTTGTAGTACGCAGTGGCATTTCCTAACTTGTACTACTGAAAGGTTATCCCTAAACAAAATTTTAGGATAATATGATTCCAAGACTTTAATCACTTGGAAAACTTAAACATCAATATCCATTTGATTACGCCACTAAAACTGTTTTCCCAGTAGCCTATTACTACGTTTCCGTTCTAATTCATTAGTCACGACCTACGTTGCTGGCATAATAAGAATGAGGTGGAATGGGGTCATTGTAGTTTGGTGTCGAGAAACAATTGTCATAGCAACAACAAAAGGACAATGACATTTCCCTTTACAGTAGTATTAAATTTTGGCATAGGTAATTCAAAGTGAGAATGGTCTAGACGGTCATGACTAAGGCAAAATCAGCAAATCTAGCAACTCTTACTAATAATCCCAGGAAGTTGATTTCTAAGGTATATGCTACATCTTTAGTTCCGGTTGATGGTTCTCATATGGCATATCATGCTAGCAACTCTTACTAATAATCCCAGGAAGTTGATTTCTAAGGTATATGCTACATCTTCTTTAGTTCCGGTTGATGGTTCTCATATGGCATATCATGTTTTGGAAGGAGGGAAAGGCTTTTCCTGGACTAAAACGTCTTCTACAGACAGTTATCCATGTAGTTCATGAATCATGGTCTATCTGACTCTAAATTTCTAATCCTAGCTTTGTTGCATTTTGGAACCATTTTGGCTCAACAATTTATCTGTTCGTTTCTCTCTCTCTCAACACACACTGGCATATAATAGCATGCAAACCCATCCAAAAAATTGTTACTCGATTGCTAGAAACAAGCCTTAAATATTGAACTCCTTTGCCGGCATACAGTCATGCTGATAATGCAATACTTTACACAATATTACAGTCAAATTAACCAAAATAGTTTATGCATTGAAAGAAGATAGGTCATTAGACCTTCTTGAAAAATATAGATGAAGTATTGTATCTCATGATTTTTGTTCACTAACCTTGATTAGACCTTCTTGAAACAAGATCTCGATCACTTCCTTTAGAATTGGGAGTAAACCAGAGTGATGTACTCCTATTCCACGTTTGAGCAAGGGCAGCATGTTTGAAACCTGAAAAAAAAATCAATAGAAACCCATCATGGTTACAATTTATTTATAGAGGAAAGCACAACTACAGAATAATACATTCTCCAATTCCAAAACAGAAAAAGTTAAAAAAGGAAAAATGAAAATATTTAAGAATGCAGTAAGGACTAAGGATTCCCTTCCCAAGGGACGGAGCCAAGTATACATGATTTGGGGATATTGCCACCGTCATGTATCATGTAATACTTGAACCACATGTATATGAAACAGGTTTCACCACCCTAAATTAATTAAGAACCATGTGAAAAAGCACACGTGACCCACTTTCGTTTTAGAACCTGCACACAATTTGCTATGTGGTCCTCGAGTAATATTTTGTAATCGCCCTAACCTTTGCAGCATGCTATTTCATCCTTAATATTAATATTCTTTTTGGAATTCTTCTTAATATTAATTAATATTTAACTTGCTGCAGTTTTTAGAAAAATTTAAAAAGGTGATGATATTATTAGTTAACTAGGTTGAATAAAATATAACTACAAAAAAAAATACTCAAATTTAAACAAAATCCTATGTCTTTCAAGCAATTGTTGATTGTGACAATGTGATTTCTCATAAAAAGATGCTCTTTTGGGGGTGGTTTATTATGATGGAACGAATGAGTTTAGGTTATCAATTTTTCAATTAGTTTGGTAATCCATTGAGTTCTTAAATCTTTGCTATTTGATTGTACAGGGTTGCATTGCATACTCCTATTAATAATATTTTTTTGCTTATAAACAAATAACTCATCTTAGAAAAATCATATAACAAAATAAAAGCATCATGTGTGTCACCCCATAGCATGAGATTGTGTCATTTTCATACGCCGCAATTGCACTCTTACCATCTTTGTTACAATAGAAATTACCCAATTGTTTTTGTTTTTGCCCCCCTCAGTAACTTTTTCTAGTTCCGTCCCTGCCCTTCCCAATCTCACACAATATATGGAAATTTAAAAACAAACACGACCAACGCGCCATAGGGAAACCAAAATTAAAATTCATGAATTCAGACGAATAAATGCTTAATCTAGATCCGCAAATCCAATGAATAAATCAGAAATCTACTAGTTCTAAGGAATCCTTGTTTTCATAAATTTTAGGGCGTGATGAAACTGACAAGAGAAAATTGAATCCGGTTTATGACCGAGTGCTTTTTTAAATTAATAATTGATTTTTAAATCAACAAGAAGCTTTATATAGTTTGTTGAAGAGTTTGAAGTGTGTTGAAAACCAGAGATATGCGTGAGGCATGGGAAATGTGTCCCATAGGCGGAAAACACCACAGTTTATTAAGTGACTTGCCTGAGGAAGCTTCTTATCATCATCTGAAAGCATATCCATAGCACACCAAAATATTTTTTCTATGTTGTCCTTCTCTATATCCCCATTAAGATCCATTTTGGCCATCTGCAGAAATCATAAACGACATCAAATACAAAGTGTCACCACACATGGAAGAATGAGAAAATATTCTTTTAACAATGAACATCAATTAGAACTTACCTGCATTGCAAGAAATTCACACTCCCTCTTGCTAAAGCTGAAAAGTATCACAGGATCGTATTGACGTTGAATGATCATTTTCACCATCTTGAATATGTCGCTTTCTTCAGCAGCCTTGCCCAGCACCAAACCTTTTTGCCACTTAGCGTTTTCTTTTTTCCTATCACCATCAGCAGCGGGAATAAGAGCATTCAAAGCTTTCTGAAAGCTGTCTTCACGGAATTTTCCCTTTTCATCCACAACTAAGTACAGACCCTCACTTCCGGAAGGAAATATATAATGTTGAAGGGGAGTTGGTCGGTAATCCGTATAAACAATATGACAAGGTTGTTGGTGTACCTGCAATCAACCCAAATCATAAGACCACCAGCAAGCATCCCCACATTCACAAAAATGAATCAAAAAAATACAAATAAATAGAGATTCTATAAAATCAAGTTAAGATTAAATAACCTTTGCCACCCAATCAGCAAATTCTTTGGCATTAGGGACAGTGGCAGATAGGAAGACAAAACGGGCATTCTTTGGCGACATAACAATGCTCTCTTCCCAAACCACACCTCTTTCGCGATCACGCATGTAATGCACCTCATCAAAAATAATCCAAGCCACCTCCCTGGTGACCTCAGACCCTTTGTATTGCATACTACGCCAGATTTCTGTAGTCATGACCTAAAATGAATAAATGTAAATGTTTATTTATACATATCTAAGTTTCATGTGTAAGACTAACCAGTATAGAGATGAGTGTGTATTTGGGCAGTATATACTTTGTACATTCTTTTTTAGTTGTTGTTTTAAGGTTATTTACACGAACCAAGAAAACAAATAAATCTTGATACTTTTGATGGAATTAATGTCTTTTTCCTGCAACACCCTTAAATATTTTTTATCTCATTCGACCTATTTCTCTCTGCAATAAATAGTTCATGGTATTCTTGACAAAATTAGTTAGTGTTGCCTTTTGAACTTTGTAAACAATATACTACGATAAACAAAACAATCAAGCCTTATCAGTCATCATATAAGCTAATTTTGATACAAGTTATGAGCGTTTTTCATAAGCCATCCTGGAGAGCTTTTAAAAATAAGGTGAAAACAATTTATAGACATATCCTTAGATGTTTCCATTACCTCCCTAAAATTGTTTCCATGTAAACTATAATAAGATGTTTTCGTAAGCTATCCTGAAGAGCTTATATGGACATGTCAAAACTCATAAGCTCTCCGAATCGATATTACAAGTCACAACTACTTATATAGATAAACTAAAAAAAGCCAATGTAATGTAAGAACAAATTCATTCTCGAAAAACACATTTAAAAAGGTTAGGGTAGTAGCATACCAAGCAAGAGGCATTAGGATCAATAGTAACATCACCAGTCATCAAACCAACATCAGAAAATTCTTCTTTAAATTCTCTATACTTCTGATTACTAAGTGCTTTAATAGGTGAAGTGTAAATAACACGCTGTTTGTTTCGAAGAGACATAGCAATTGCATATAAAGCCACAACAGTTTTCCCAGCCGAAGTATGTGCAGACACCTAAAAAATTAACTCAAAATCATCAAAATTCAATATTTGCAATAATGAAAAATAATTAAAAAAATATATAGAAATGAAGGTGTCAGTTGTATACCATAACGGATTCTGAGTTTTCGAGACAGTTAATAGCTTGAGATTGAAAGGGGTCGAGTGTGAAAGGGAAGGTCTTTGCAGGTTCTTTATTGGGAGATGAAGATGATGAAGAAGAAGGTGGAGGGTGAACGTAGCCATGTGGATATGAGACATCGTGAACACAGTCGTGTAGTAGTTGTTGGGAGGAAGGTGATGGTTCTTCTTCTCCCGGTGGCGATTTCCTCTTTAAGGATCCCATCCTTTGTTAATATAAGAACGAAGTTGAGAATGAATGTATACTCTTTTTCTCTGAATGATGAATACGAAGAAGCTGTGTTAGCGGCTATAGCACGAGGAGAGGGGGAAGAAAAATCAGAAAAATAGGTTAAAAACGAAAATAACTTTTCCGAATGCGTTGGTTACTCCGGCAGTGCAACACAAAATTGGAAGCCTTCCTTCCTTCCTTCCTTACTCCGGCAGTGCAGTGCGGCTTCAATTTTGTGCTGTCAAGGGTTAAAGCGGCAGGCAGCATTGCATTATGCTTTTGTATGGGCCTCTTCAATTGGGCTTATCATCCTCTCAATTTACAGATCCGATCCGGAAGAAAGAAAAAAAAAAAAAAACTTTTCCTTGTAAAAAAATTATGTTCGTAACGTCAAAAAATATATATGTTGTTACCAATATGATCAAGATTGTAATTGGTTAGCTTATCTACACAATGATTGCCTTCCTTAAGAATATGAGAAACATGAAAATGCATATTAAAGCAAAGATGTAGTGTGTTTGGTGAAAAGCAAAATTACTTTAGAAAGTAGGGTTGAGAGTGAAGCTACAAGAATCCTGCTCTTTACCCAAACAGTAATGCTCATTCCCAAAGTAAATTACATTAATGCCCTTACGCATGTTAAGTTACGCCACGCAAGTTAACATGCGTTAGTTATAACGGTAACGCAACTTAAGTTGCGCAGCGTAACTTAAGTTGCGCAGCGTAACTTAAGTTGGTTATCAGCAACACAGAACCTCCGTTCCTCCATTTCTCAACTTTTGAAAAACGAAAATGTTGGCTCAGTTGGTGGTTACATGAGCTTGCTTGTGGTAATATATTTTTTCCTCTTTTTTTAAGTTAAACATAAATGTATATGTGCTTGTTATGACATGTATATATTTTGTCTCTTTGTGTTTGCAGGGATGGGTTATAGCTCACTTCAGACGTGTGGTTCCGAGGTCCAAATATTTAGATTACGATCGGGAGGACCCGTATGTGGGTAGATGGAAACCTCAAAGGGGGTTTGCTCATGCTGACCACTTCAGAGGCTTGTTGGACTCGATGGAGCATTGCCATGTCACCTGGAGGCCGTACGAGCACCGACGAGACGTGACGCCTTTTCATGACGTGTGCTGGTACTCCGGATGGATCATGGCAGGCAGTCAGAGGATGGTGCGTCACTTGTCGGAGCAGGTGCTGAGGCAGTACGGATATGTTCAGAGGGTTCCCCGACCTCCTACTGATGTTATGCCTTTTGCTGCAGCAGATGTGGCTGCTGCCTTCTTTGAGTTTGCTCTTCATGTCGTTCCCCACCAGCGGAGGGGTCGCCAGGTCCCAGACGACGAGCCTTGGAAGCATACAGAGAGGTACGTGAGGTGGTTCTACCGTGTGTCCCATCCTCTCATCGTCAACCCTGCTCCAGAGCCTGATATTGTCATGCCGAGACCTGTCTACCAGGATATTCTTGTTGACCAGGAGTGGGCCAGACATCCTCCCGATCCATTGCAGGTCATCGGCAGCATGAGAGAGAGAGTGGAGCGTGCGATGGGGATTCCAGAGGTGGTTTCTAATCCACTATTCTTTGGCATTTTGGAGGGCCTCCGTACCGACTATAGTGTGTTTGAGCAGCATCCGGTTTCGATGAGGAGGTCTAGGAGTCCACAGGAGGACCATTAGTGTTAGGACTACGTTTTAGGACCAGTAGTGTTAGGACTACATTTTATGACTTTTTTTGGATATATTTGTAGTATTTTCTCGACTTTTTGGTTGTATGATATATACATTTGCGCGGTTGCGCCTCTTTATGACATTTGCATTTTATCGTTAAAATTGCATTTCTAAATTATCGTTGAATGAATGCATGTTCTCTAAATTAAGAGTTTTGGTTGAATCAATGAATACATGTACTGTAAACAGGGAATGAAGGAACAAAACAGTAGCTAGTGTCACTGCTGTTTTGGTGCCACTGTCAGTCTGTTCTGTTGCGAGCAGTGCACCAGCAACAGCGCAAGTTAAGTCACGCTAGTTTTAGTACTAGCGTGAGTTAAGTTGCGTGTGTTGAGTTGCGTGTTTTGAAGTACACAAGCAGCTGCGTGGCTTAAGTCACGTAGCGTAGCTTAACTCACGTGAAACTTTGTACTAGCGTAAGTTAAGTCACGCTACGTGACTTAAGTTACGTTAGGTTTGTACTTGCGCATGTTAACATGCGTAGGGGTAAATAGGTAATTTACTTTGGGAATGAGCATTACTGTTTGGGTAAAGAGCAGGTTTCAAGCTACAAATAGTAGCTTTATAAATTCACAGCGAAAATGAGTTGCAAACGTGAGGTAGCAGTGGCCCACTAGGTAACCAAACACAAGCGTAGACAATTGGCCCAATGTTTGTGTATTCTATAAGAACAATTGGAGAAAGCTTCCACGACTAGTCTCGAATCGCATTCTAGTCAAATAGAGTTCCAATGTTCATCTTTGACGATCTCAATTCCCCTCGTTGCAACCCTGGATTCAGCAAACAAGCAAGATCGAATATCAATATTAGAGCTAAAGCCACTCTAAAAATCTCAATAGTGGTTTCTTAAGATTTCTCCATTAGAGGCATGGCTTGGTGATTTTCTTGATGCACCATCATCTTAATATTGATCATATCAACTGAAGAGAAGACCAAATAAACTCTATGATTTTAGTAGAAGGACCAGGGTTGTCAGCAGTATTAAAAAAGGGGACTTACAATATTAAGGAACGGGCAATATTGAGTCCCCCGTTACTTAACAAGGACCAGGCTTAATAGTCCTCCGTTACTTAACAAGGACCACTCCCCGTTAAGGACCCTCCATTGGAGGAAGAAAAATTGAGTCCCCGTTAAGGAACGGGCAACTATATAAGGATCCTCTCTCTCCTGAGTAACTAACGGGTCTCACGTTTAAAAAAGTAATAAAATGTGTGCTACTTGATCCCACTTGCATAAATGAGTAATAAAATGTGGACTATTTGGTCCCACTTGTAAAAAGGAGTAATAGGTAAATTATTATTTTTAATAATGTAAAGATAGTGAGACATATTTAAGTACTTTTCATTGGAGTCATTGAGTCCTTAATAGGTACTTTTTTTTAAAAATTACAAATAAGTGATGTGTCACGTGGGGTCCATTTAAGGAGTCCTTGTTAGGGAACTACCATTGTGGATGCTCTTACCGGTGCGAGGAGATGCATGTTTGTTAGTATCTGCCAAGTTAATCAAGGTTAGGTGCAACATAAAGCATGGTGATTTTCTTCTAATAAGAGCAATTCATCTCATATCAAAAACTATGGAAACAATTGTTAAAACATATTTTGCGAGAGGTGAAATCAAGTAACAAATGCATTAGCTAAGAATAATTTATCCTTATTTGGAGATTGTAAAATTTATAATTTTGTTTCAGACTTTATTGACGTGCCTCTAATGGTCGATCTTTCTTGTGTTGCTTTTGTTTGAGGATTTAAATCCAAGGCAATTTTTATTCTCTCCTAAATAAATAAACAAATAATCTTGGCCACAACAAAGACTAGGAAAGTTTGAATTACTATATTTTAACATTTGGAGCAAAACTCGTGTCCGCTATTTCTGTATGGGTACAAGTAAATAAAAAGTTAAGATTATTTCAAATGATTTAGGAAATTGAAGCAAGTTCAACATGTTAGGAGTCTTGTTGAAATAATAAAGACTTAGATAATTATGACATAATAGACCAGATTTTTTACCCTCCTTCAATTTTATAATGTCATTAAAAAGTAAAGACATTTTTAATAAAAGGTTATATACTAAATCATCCCATAAAAATGAGAAAACGTGCCAAAATAAATATATCAAGATATTATTCTTGAACTTCACCATTTCTATGGTGAAAACACAAAGAAAGCTAAAACTTGTTGAAGAAGAAAGAGAGAAAATGAGAGAAAAAAATGATTTCATTCAATTGAGAGTGTGAACTATTACAACAGAGCTATTTATAACAGTTCATGAACCTAACAAACTTGTAACTAACTTTTGGATCTAGTAAAGCTAGTACATAATAAGGTTCTATGGAATCACAAGGAAACTTGCTCTCCAAGTTATCTAATGTTGGTAACTTGCTTTGCACGTTACTTAATGATACAAGGAGTAAGTAGTTTAACACCCTCCCTCAAGCTTAGCATGGTAAATATCTAGCATGTTAAGCTTGGGAATGAAGGACTGGAAGCTTTTAGGTGGCAATGGCTTTGTGAAGAAGTCTGCAAGTTGTAATTGGGATTTGATAGGAAGCAATTTGAAGAGACCCTGCTGCAATCTTTCTCTAACAAAATGACAGTCTATCTCCAAATGCTTTGTTCTTTCATGAAACACAGGATTCCCAGCTATGTGAATAGCACTTTGATTGTCACAATACAACACTGGTGACTTGATGCAAGATACTCCCAAATCTTTCAACAAATAAAGAAGCCACTGCAATTCACAACTGGCAAATGAAAGGGCTCTGTACTCAGCCTCTGATGAGCTTCTGGAAACTGTTTGTTGTTTCTTAG
This sequence comes from Medicago sativa, assembly GCF_051527215.1. NCBI lineage: Eukaryota > Viridiplantae > Streptophyta > Magnoliopsida > Fabales > Fabaceae > Medicago > Medicago sativa. The sequence goes on along the minus strand of NC_140755.1, from coordinate 79,261,657 downwards.
CTCTCCATGAAATAAGTGAGGATCCAAGGAAGAAGCAATAGCCAGAGGTTGATCTTCTTGTATCAGGACACCCTGCCCAATCTGCATCTGTAAAACCAAGCAGTTGTAAAGTGGAATCTCTTCTGAATAACAGACCTTGACCAGGAGTTCCCTTGAGATATTTGACAACCCTACAAGCTGTTTCATAATGAGTAATGGTTGGAGCTGACAGGAATTGACTCAATTGTTGAGTCACAAAAGCTATATCTGGTCTGGTTGTGGTAAGGTACAAGAGTTTTCCCACAAGTCTTCTGTAGCTGAGAATATCATCATATGCCTTTGAAGTGTCCTGATGTAGTTTAATAGATGGATCAAGTGGTGTTGATACTGGTTTTGAACCAAGTAATCCAGTGTCATGAATAAGATCAAGACAATATTTTCTTTGGCAAATACTGATTCCAGTTTTAGAATGTGCCACCTCTATGCCAAGAAAATATTTAAGCTGACCAAGGTCCTTGATCTTAAACTCTGTGTCAAGTGTGTGTTTAATTTTATGAATCTCAGTTAAAGAGTTCCCTGCTACTATAACATCATCTACATAAACTAACAATGCAGTGAACATAGAGTCTGAATGCAGAGTGAAGAGGGAATGATCAGAAGCAGACTGTTTATACCCTTGACTGTAACACCCCGTTTTCCCAACTTTAAAATTTCATCATAAATCAGAGTATTTTGATCACAAACGGAATGTCACATACTTCATTTAAATCATAAAATGGATAATAATAATTATCCTTCAAATTCAACATCATGAAAATCTTAAAACTGTTGCAGCGGAAAATAATTCAACATTTAAAAGTCTTGGCACGCAGGCCTTATTGGAAAATCTCATAAATTAGTTCATAAAAGAGACACGTAAGGAATAGAAGTAAAAGCAAGCCCCCATCCCGTTACGTATCAGAGCACCTAGACACCAAGTGAGGAGTCCACTCACGAACGCCTCTAATCTTTATTACCTGCACATTACCCACGGTCGAGGCAACATATACGCAGAAGGGGTAAGATTTCATAATCAATACATTAAGCATATAATCCAATAAAAATGCATTTAACAAGTTAAACATTAATAACATCTCAACAATTAACACTTAGCATATTTTTCATTTCATAACAAATACAATCATCAAATACTATTACTAATTTTCATCTCAAATCATAATCAACTTAACACTCAACTTGACGACACAACTCATCTTTGACCATCAAACTCTATCAACTCAACAACTTAACAGCTTAAACCATCATGAAACTTCTTGATATGCAAATGCATGTGGTACCAATCAACTACAAAAATGAGCATAATAGGCTCTTCAACGTGTGAGCACAAAGGCTGCCGGGCCTAAAGCCCCCAACTTTAATGAGCACAAGGGCTGCCGGGCCTAAAACCCCCAACTTTAATGAGCACAAGGGCTGCCGGGCCTAAAGCCCCCAACTTTAATGAGCACAAAGGCTGCCGGGCCTAAAGCCCCCAACTTTAATGAGTATGCAATGAACTCAAACTTCCAACAACTTAGACAACAACATGAACAACTCATACGACTCATAATCATGGACAACTTCTTAAATTCCAACAACATAGACCGACTCATGCAACTTCAAGACACTAACAGTCAATAGCAGAGAACAGCAACAAGATACAACAGTTAATAACACTTGAATGCGTTAACATCATCTAAGGAATGATTTACATCAACATAAGTATCATAAAGTATCATTATAACATTCATGCAACAACACTACTAATCTCAGTCACCTGAACAAACTTTTGGAGCTTATGAAAGTATCCTAAACAGCTCTCTTACTTACTTCTAAGGTCAACTCAAGACTACACGTGCGAAAAGGATCGCATCGGGACAATTTTGGGCAACTATCAGCCTAACTCGCAGTGGCGAGTAACTTTGCTCGCAATTGCGAGCAAAGCGTGCATTCTGAGTTCCTAAGTCCTTACTCGCAGTGGCGAGTTATTCTGCTCGCAATGGCGAGCTTACAGGTCACTCGCAGTTGCGAGTTGCATTGCTCGCAGTTGCGAGCTCTGGGTTCTAGCTCGCAGTTGCGAGTGTCGTTGCTCGCAGATGCGAGCGATGAATGTCAGTACGGCCAGAAACCTAAAAATCATAACTTTTCACCTAACTTCATGATTCTTTCATCCAAATAGCATCTAATTATCATCTTGAGTAATATCTAAGGTCTGTATACTAATTTTGCATCAATCTAACATATGTTCATGATTCAATCATCAAAATTGATCTTAAACCTAATTCTCAATTCTCACCAAAACTTAACCTAATCATGCTAAATTCATCCTATAGAATTATACCCTTAATAATATTGAAAATTAGTCTCACCCTTACCTGGTAATAGCAGAATCGCAGCCCTCCCTTGGTTCTTCTCTCTTTCTGACTTTTCTCCCTTTTTCTCCAAAAACGTTTCACGTACGTTGTAAACTAATTCTCACAACCTAAACCTTCTATTTATAATACTTGTATTACTCTTCTCACCACTTAACTTACTCTCCTCACAACACAGCCCAAATTCTAATATTTTTATTTTCTTTCTCATATCTTATTTTATTTAATAATAAAATAAGTCATAACAACATAACAACTTCACAACATCATATACCCACATAATTAATTTATAAATCATATAAACCACTCAACTTTATGAATCATAAAATTCACACATATCAATCATGAAAATCACTTAAATCATATATATAAATATATTTTTTAAATAATCAAATAATTAAGACGGGCGTTACATTGACTAAGTAAAAAACCAGTCAATTTTTCATACCACTTCCTGCTTGCTTGTTTCAAACCATAGAGGGATTTCAGCAGTTTACACACTTGATTTGGTTTAGGACTGACAACACCTTGAGGGACAGACATATAAACATCTTCAGATAAATCTCCATGTAGGAAGGCATTATTTACATCCAATTGATGTAAATGCCATGAATTAATGGATGCTATAGCAAGAAGAGTTCTGACAGTGGTAATGTTGGCCACAGGTGAAAAAGTATCAAAAAAATCAAGCCCCTCAACTTGATTATAACCCTTTGCTACCAATCTTGCTTTGTACCTTTCTATACTCCCATCTGCCTTATGCTTCACTTTATACACCCATTTGCTTCCAATAGGTTTGACATTGGGTGGAGGATTCACAAAAATCCAAGTTTTATTGTGTTCCAAAGCTTTAAGTTCAGAGTCCATAGGTTTAACCCAACAGTCACATTTGCTGGCCTCATTGTAACTGGCAGGTTCAAAAGTATTTGTAATAGCCAATGCAAACTTCTGAAGAGAGGGAGACAAACTATTGAGTGAATGAAAATGGTTAATAGGATAAAGTATACCTGAAGATGATGAATCAACTGCTTCTTTAGAGGAATTGCACACATAATCTGACAAATGGGTAGGCTTTTGTGTGGTTCTGGTTGACTTTCTCAGTGATGTTGAATCAGGGTTAGTTGGAGTATGTGTAGGTAGTGGATCATGATTATCAACTTCTATGTTAGGGGTTACTTCAGGTTCATAAATGTCAGGATTGATATTGTTGATTGGTTCAATAGGTCCAGGTTCAATGGCAGAAGAAATGGGGTTATTTGAATAGTATTGCCATTGAAAAGGCTGATTATGATTAGTATAAGGAAGGATATGTTCATGGTAGGTTACATGTCTAGACACAAAAATGCATTTGGTGTTAAGATCAAGGAGAACTGCTCCTTTAACACCTTGCTTGTAACCTAAGAAAAGGGACTTTTTGGCTCTAGAATCAAATTTTGTTCTGTGATTTTGAAGAGTAGAGGCATAACAAAGACAACCAAAGACTTTAAAATCATTTGGATCAGGATTTTGATTAAATCTAAGAAAATAAGGGGATTTGTTTTGCAGCAGAGGAGTAGGAATTCTATTAATGATGTAAACTGCATGCAAAACTGAATAAGACCAAAACTGTTTGGGTAATTTTGGCTGGAAAAGTAGTGCTCTAGCAACATTCAAGATGTGTTGATGTTTTCTTTCTACTCTCCCATTTTGTTGGGGAGTCTCAACACAACTTGTTTGATGCTCAACACCTTTAGAAGAATAAAAATCAGGCATGATGAATTCAGGACCATTATCTGTCCTTATAGTTTTAACTTTGCAATTAAACTGATTTTCTATCATGACAATGAAGTTTTTAACATGATTTTGGACTTCAGATTTGGATTTACAAAGAATAGTCCAGGTTAAACGACTATAGTCATCAAGAGCAGTAATGAAATATTTATAACCATGAACAGACTGAATAGAAACAGGACCCCATATGTCAAAACGAAACATTTCATAGCATTTGCTTGCTTTATTTACACTGAGTTGAAAAGGTAATTTTCTATGTCTAGAGTAGTGACATATGTCACGGACTGAATTTTCATCAATCTTAATACAAGGAAAGGATTGTTTCAAACTAAGTAACCTATTATTGGACAAATGACCTAATTTGAAATGCCATAAGGCTTCTTGAGGCAGAAAAGAAGAACTTTGCAAAATGGTTTGAGAAGAGGCTATGACAGGTTGAGGCTTGGTTGATGAAGATTGTGTGGCAAGGAAGTACAATCCCTCTATCAAATCAGCCAAACCAACCATCTTCAAGTTCCTCCTTTCCTGTATTAAACATTTATCATTATCAAAAGTTACTATGTAGTCACTATCAACACATAGTTTAGGTACAGATAGTAAATTCAATTTGAACTCAGCAACATATAGCACATTCTTGGCAATCAGTCCTGGAGAAAACTGAACTGTGCTAGAGAATTTTGCTATGGCCATATTACCATTTGGTAGCTTGATATGAACAGGTTTAATTGATTGATAAGAATCAAACACTCTAATAGATGACCATATGTGGTCACTTGCACCTGAATCAACTATCCATGAACCAAAACTGGATTGATTCAAAGCATATGAGAGTCTGGATATACCTGAAGTCACATGATTAGTGACATGGTTCACCTTGCTAGAAGAACTCTGCTGAGTTTGAAGAAGATTAACCAGCTGTTCATATTGCTCCTTTGTGATACCAAAATAATCACTCCATTTGCAACTCTTTGAATCATCCAGATCCTCCCTTTCTTCATGCACTTCAAGGGAAGAATTATTAGCAGTGGCAGAGTTCTTGCCAAAATTTGGAGGAAAACCATGTTTCCTATAACAAGTATCAACTGTGTGGTTGCTTCTTCCACAGAATGAACACACACGTTTTGCACCAGAAGTGGATGAAGAACCTCCATAACCACGTCCTCTTCCTTGGGACTTAGGAAAATTCACTGCATTAATGAGAATCTTAGATTCATCAGCAGGAACAGAGACTCTAAACTGCCTTTCATGCTGTAACACCATTGAGAAAATCTTGTTGAGAGTTGGTAAAGGGTTCATCAACAGAATTTGGGAACGCACAAGATCAAATTGATCATTAAGGCCAGTAAGAAAACGAATAAAACGCGTAATCTCATGTTGATGCTTAGCATTGAGCACACCAGTATTACAAGTACAACGATGAGGACATGCACAAACCGGTGTTGGAAGATAAGCTTCAAGCTCTTCCCATAAAACCTTCAAAGCAGTGAAGAACTCAGAAACAGAGCGTGAATCTTGTTTCAATCCAAAGATTTCACACTGTAATTCAGAAATGCGAATGTAATATGGCCGTAATAGACGTTACCAGAAATCCGTCTCAACAACCTTTCTTTGAGTTCGTTCCAAACATCCACTGCATTCTCAAGAAACACAATACTCTGCGCAATTGATTCTTCAACAGAGTTCATGATCCACGAATGAACAAGCATGTTGCAACGATTCCATGCCTTGAAACTTGGATCAAATTCCGTAGGAACTGGAATTGATCCATCCACAAAATCAAATTTGTTCTTTCCTCCCAAAGCTCTTCGCATTGAACGCGCCCAAGAATGATAATTCGAATTGTTCAATACCGGAGTGATAGCAACAGAGGAAGGACCATCGGAAGCGTGAACGTAATAGACGTTACCAGGTTGTTGAGACGGATCGAGAATCGGAGGATTAACTGCACCTCCATGAACGCCACCATTCACAATGATGTTACCGGCGTTGCCACGCACCATCGGAGAAGAAGCAGAAAACTAACCGGAAGGAAAAGAGAAAGAAAGAGACGATGCGCAACAGAGCTCAGAGGAGCTCTGATACCATCTTGAACTTCACCATTTCCATGGTGAAAACACAGAGAAAGCTAAAACTTGTTGAAGAAGAAAGAGAGAAAATGAGAGAAAAAAATGATTTCATTCAATTGAGAGTGTGAACTATTACAACAGAGCTATTTATAACAGTTCATGAACCTAACAAACTTGTAACTAACTTTTGGATCTAGTAAAGCTAGTACATAATAAGGTTCTATGGAATCACAAGGAAACTTGCTCTCCAAGTTATCTAATGTTGGTAACTTGCTCTGCAAGTTACCTAATGATACAAGGAGTAAGTAGTTTAACAATTATACCGTTATATTTTATGGTAATGTGAGAATTACTAAATAAACGAAGATTTTATAACTAACACACACACGTAAAACTTTGGAGTCAAACCAAACTGGACCGTTCCAAACGCATCTTAAGAGTGTTCCAACACGGAACCAAACAATCACTTCAACTTGGAGAAGAAGAGTCGTGATATAAAAAACATAGCATTGAATCATGAATTACATATTTACCCTTCAACTTAACTTGTATTAAAAATGAAAAAAATAGAGTTTTTTGTCCAACAATTTTGTATTTTATATTTATTGCTTTACTTATAATTAGGTAAAGTGAAACCCGCCCTTAAAAATAGGGTTTAAATGTTACTTTAAACGATGTTGATATATAGTGTCAGATTTGTGATGTTTAAATAGCTGTGCTCTTATTTTATCAACAAGAAAGAAATATGCGCATATACTTCTTTTGTATTATTATGATTGTCACATTTGTAAATAATGTTATCTCAAAATGTATGTCGTTTTTAATCTAATGTTGGTTAATTATTTCAAATTTAATTAATACTATTCATATTTATTTTTTTGTGAATCAAATATCATCTCCACATACCGTTGACTTTAATCCTTCAATCCGTTAGAACTTCAAATACCACATTTATCAGTTATAAATCAACATCTTGCATTTTATATTTATGATAACGGTTAGTATATAAATATTTGATGATATTAAATTATTAAAAATGGTTAATTGAGTTTTTTATCATATAAATACATTAAATTTTGTTTTTCATCATCATAAAAACGACATGATTACGCCCTATACATTTTTTTCAACGCACAGTTTTTTCCCCTCTTAAACTATGCACAATTGTACTTAAACTTTTGTATAACTGTCCTCGTGAGCATAATATATATAAGGTTGAGGTTCAAACATCGACCATCACAATAAAAACTTTCGTATTAATTTTTTTTTATCAAGACACTGATCTTTTTTAATATACCTGAGCTGAGCCCACCCGTAAGGTATTTATTGAAACAGTGTAATGCACTGTTTGAACCAAGTTTTGAAAAGGTAGCCAAAGAATTAAACGCGGCGCAGGAAGTGCATAAATAGTGCGGACCCACACACATGATCAATACCAACACTTTGAGAGATGTAGCAAGTGACATATTGTGTGTTCCAATTCACCACACACAAAAACTCAACATTCATTTCAAATTCAATGACCCACCATTTCCATTATACCTATTGACTTCCTATTCAAGTGGGGGGTGGGGAGCACCACCCGTTCATCATGCTCCTTACCACTATCTTTCTTTTTTTAAAACTAAATCCAATTTAGATTAGATTTACTCATTTTTTTAGTATCAACTAATAATAATGCCAATGTTATTAAGTACTTGGATTAATTCCTTCAAAAAAAAGAACTTGGATTAATTACCACTCGAACCATCCAATAGTTTGTAAAATGTCTCTAGTGTAATTGATTGTTCATTAATAATTGTTTTGGACCGGCCAAAAACTTGACATCATTATCTCGAGGTTTATTTTCACAAGGATCCAATCCAACACGATCAATGTTCTAGATCATCTCTGACTCGTAATGCCTCAATAGCTCGAAACGTCTTTCAATAGCTATTGAATCCAAACCTTAAAGACGCCGTTCAGAATGTTTCGTCCATCACTCCCCAACGACTTCGATAGTATAAACATATTGATTCATAAAAAATGCAACATGCAAGGTACACATTTTTTTTATCTAGAACATGTGATTTTTTGTTTTCTTATTAACTTGAGCGTCAGAATATTTACATATACCAATCTCCAAGATCTAACTCAACGAAACAATGCTCAAATTCGATCAACTTTTTCTGATAATAATCATTCTTCATTTTCAATTTGCACTATCTTACTCCGGTGGGATCATTATCATCCATTGTTTGCATATTTACCTATCTCACCAAATATATTTTTTGTATTGATTTAATATTAAATGTCACCATTCAAGCTCCCGTGAGAAAAACCCCATTCAGACCAAACATCAAGTTGATGTTTTACTGTCTTTACAATCCTAAAATAGGTGTCTTTATAATCTCTGAAGCGTTATAAGTTTAATCTTGATTAAACTTCCCGATTTTCTGCATCCAAAGTAGAATCTCATAAACATAGAGATTAATTAATACTTAATCAACTGAATAATATAGGAGTAACTTCTAAACACTTGGACATTTTTTTTATCTATTTTTATCTCTTTTGACTTAATACAAGTAGCTTTTTTTTGACTTAATACAAGTAGCTATAAAACTAACTAAATAAATTGAATTGACTATTTTTTTTTGGCACAAATTCAATTAATCAATCTATACTAATACAATATACTCTTCAAAGAAATCGTAAAAGAGAAAATAATCATTAACAACAAAAACACTAAAACACTGATGCTCATTTTACAACTCACACTTGAGCTTTAAACATTGCTCTTTAAAGTTACAATGTCAAACCCTCACTTATTACCATCGAACTCCATTGAGCAGATAACTCTTTTATTTTATTTTTTAAATAAAGAGCTGAAAAACAAATCCTAAACTTCTAATTGAATATCAATATACAATATCATAAATTATGTTTAACTGACTATTTTTTTTCATTTCATAAATCACTTTTAATTGAGTATTTTAATTTCAAGTACAATTCAAATTAATATATTCGTATTTATTTGTATAAAATTACTTTGAAAGCAAGTTAACAATAAATGATTAAAGCTTATTAAAAAAATGTAAATGACTCCAACAATAATTATTAAAGGTATTCAACTTAGAAGACCAGTAAATACTAGAAATGTGAATAGTCTAAACCAGAGGACCAGATCAAACATGCAAAATTGCAAATTCACAACATTGAATGTTAACTATATTGTAAAATTAAAATACAAAAGAAAACAACCACTATGTTTTATCTTGTAATAATTAACACTGTAGTATAGTGTATACAAATAATAGAATTCAAAACCACAAAAAAAATAAATTAAAATTCTCCATTTTGTTTTCGATCAAGAAAATGGGAAGAAAAATGAAAAATCAAATCACCGTATCACATAGAAAAGTCAACTAAATCAACGGTTATGGTTGACTCTTCCAAAATCTGCAAGCTTCCTTGAACGGTTCGCACAAAACGACGCCGCGGCAGAGAGATGTGGCTTCGCCGCTGCAGCTCTAACGTCCGCCGCCGCAGTCATCTCCGGAGGTAGTCCCTTGTGGTTCCATCTCCGGTTCGGACTCGCCCGAACCAAAGGACTCATGCAAAAAATACCCGAACCTGACGCGCTCTTCCCGTGTCCAAACCTCGAACGCCGCGCCGATGGAACATTTACCGACGGCGTTCTCCGCCACCACGGAGAAGATTCCGATGAGTAACCACTTCCAGACGGACACTGATCGCATTCATCAACGAACTCCTCTGTTCTCACCGGAGACATTCCACGATCAGATTGACGGTGACGATGCCTCCGTCGTGCTCCGACGGAAAAATCCTCCGTCATCACAGTCCGATCGCGATTCTTCTTTCTCGCAGGTAAAATTGAAGAAAACCACGAAGATGAATCCGATGAAGACGCTTCACACGACGGATCAGATTGAAATTTCTCCGATCTAGTCCTAAACAGATTCGAGAATTTCCAAAACTTGCTCAAACGCTTCTTCAACGACCTGGAGTTGGAATTCACGTTACAATCACCTGCGTAAAACGTCGGACCTAACTGCGGAGTGCTGTAAAACAGTCTTTCACGACGGTCACCAACGGTGGCGTAATCAGATTTACGGCGAGAGACGTAAGGTGAAACGGAGCGCGGAAATATTAACGGTGGTGGAAGATGATTGGCTGTTTCGGAGTTTCTAGAACATTCATCGGAAGCGCGTGAGGCGAGTCTAGTTAATTGGGCTTGGGTTTGGGTTTGGGATTGGGCTTGGATTAAGAGTATGAGTCTTTCTCTAAGACAGGTGGAGCAGACGCCGACGGTGCTGGAGAAATCAGAAATATGTTTCTTACACCTCATTTCATACGACGGCGTTTCGTGTGTTTTTTGTTGAGTAGCAGCATCAGCATGAGAAAAGAGATCTGAGGTTTGCTTTGTCTTGTTTTGTTTGTTAAGAGAGAGAGAGTTTGTTGGAAGTGAGTGATGGTTTGGTACTACTAGTAATGAAATGAAATGTAATGGTAGAATCTATAATAAATTTGGAGTGAGAAAAAGAGGAGAGCGAAAGAGAGAGGGTCAAAGTTACTACTCCCTCCGGTCCTATATATAAGAAAAGATTCTTTTTTTAGATACATTTAATAATTAATGTATCTAGTCTTCATTGTAAACAAGATACATTAATTATTCAATGTATCTAAAAAAAGAATCTTTTCTTATATATAGGACCGGAGGGAGTACTTACTTGGGTTCTGGAGAAAGAAACAGGTTTGGAAACAAGACAGATAAAGAAAGGTACATGCTGGATTGGATTGCATTGGATTTAGAACATTAGAGCATCTCCAATGGGGGTTCTTACTTAACAAGGACCACTCTTCGTTAAGGATCCTTTATTGGAAGAAGAAAAAATGAGTTTCCGTTAAAGAACAGACAACTCTATAAGGACTCTCTCTCTCATGGGTAATTAACGGGTCCTACGTTTAAAAAAGCAATAAAATGTGTACTACTTGATCCCACTTGCATAAAAGAGTAATAAAATGTGTACTACTTGGTCCCACTTGTAAAAATGAGTAATAGATAAATTATTTTTGTTTAATAATATAAAGATAGTGAGACATATTTAAATACTTTTCACTGAAGTCATTATTACTGTATTACCATTAGAGTCATTAAGTCCTTAATATGTACTTTTATTAAAAAATTATACTCCCTCTGTTTCAAAATGAGTGTTGTTTTAGGTGTTTACACACATATTAAGAAATGCAATGATTAAAAGAAAGAGAATGATTATTTTACCAAATTATCCTTATTAATTATTGGTTAGTTTTAAAAGTAATGCTTTGGAAGTAGTGTGCAGATTATTAATTGGAGGGTACAATTGAAAAGAAAAAGTTATTATTGCATTGAAAACTGAAAGCGACATTCATTTTGAAACAAATTTTTTTGGCTAAAGCGACACTCATTTTGAAACGGAGGGAGTAAATAAGTGATGTGTCACGTGGGGTTCATTTAAAGAGTCCTTATTAGGGAACTACCATTGTGGATGCTCTTATGAATCATGCTTACTACAGCAGCTATGTATGTACATTTTTGTCATTTTATTTTAGTTAAGTAAGATAATTAACTTCCGTCTGTAATAGGCTAAAGACCAAGTACAATTAACCCGTTTTTTACTCAAGGGAGAATAGACTTTTTTTTTTTTTTTTAATTATCTATGGTAGTAGACGTTGGTTCATAGAGAAAGTTTCGGATTTGATAAAAAATGTTTTACCAAACCAAAATAAAAAATCACATCCACATAAGTCTGTAGATATAGATAAAGAGTGCAACAGAACAGATTGTTAATAAAAAAAGAGTGCAACAAAGAGAGTAAAAAATAAATTGAGAAGTCGTGAAAACTAGTTCAATTTTTTTTAATAGGTGAAACCTAGTTCAATTGTTAATATGAGTATAAGAGACGCTAGAACCATTTTGTTTCTAACATTTTCTCTAAATTTCACTCTTCTATAGGCTGAAATATATATGAGTCTCACTATTTTATGTGAAATCCATTTTTAAAGTATTGTATTTTACTCAATAAAATAGTGTGTGTTAGAAACAATGTCCACGACACTTTCTATCATTTTTGTTAGATTAAACATTCTCATGGATTCAAATTTGAGACCATATTTTTGTACATGTAAATTTTATACAGCGTTTGTTTGCTAGTAAATCTAAACAAGTTTGCGAAATGTAATAAACCATGAGAGAAGGAAAATTGGACTTAAAATTTTACTCCTTAAAAGTATGTCATAAAGCACAAGAATTTTGCATTTCTTTTGTTCTGTAGACAGTGACAAACATCAAATTCAACTCATTCACATATATAATTGTGAGGTTTTGAGTTTGAACTCGATTAAAGATGTCAAACCAAACAATATCGATATTTTCATTTAAGCTAGGTTTTATGAATCGTATGTGTAGATGTGTAGTTGCATTTAGTTTGGTGTTTGCACTCTGTGGTCAAGGACAGCCCACGAATTCACATGCCTAGACTATACTTTAGAGTTAGATAATTTTAAATGAGGTAATGATATTTTGTCAAAAAAAAAAAAATCTGACTCATTTAAAATTATCCTCTTAAACATAAACTATTTTGTCAAAAAAAAAAAATTCCTCCTGTCCCTAATTAATTAGTATTTCCTCCATTCTTAATTATAAAAATAGAAAATGATTAAAGAATATTGATGTATTTGGCCTAAAATTTAGACAAAATACATCGAATTTATTTGGCTAATTTTTTCTTATAATGAGGGATTAATAAAAATAGAAGATGATTAAATCTTTCAAAAAAAAAAAAAGATGATTAAAGAACATTGATGTATTTGGTCTAAAATAGACCAAATACACCAATTTTTTTTGACTAATTTTTTCTTATAATGAGGGATAGAGAGGGAACCGATGAAAATCTATTTGATAGAAATATACATATTAAAATTTAAAATAAAATTTGATTTGGAATATATATTTGCTAAATTGGATGCTTAACACTAGCTATAATTAAGAATTGATGCATTGGTTATTTAATAAACCTAAAAACTATTTATTTGTTTATAAAATAGTGACCGAAGCAAGGATATATTTAGGCCTTTGAAAGTAGCTATGTATTTCGTTATTTTTATTTGAATTAGAGAAATTACTACTTATATGTTGTTCATCTTTATATATCTAAATGTTAAACAGTCTTGAAAGCAACCTTAATTAACCCTAATCCCGCCCTTTTTGATATTAGCTTAAAAAAGCTTTGTGAAAGAAATTACTACTTATATGTTGTTCATCTTTATATATCTAAATGTTAAACAGTCTTGAAAGCAACCTTAATTAACCCTAATCCCGCCCTTTTTGATATTAGCTTAAAAAAGCTTTGTGAAAAAATTCCTTGGTGGGAGTTGAACCACATTATTGATGGTCATCTTTCATTGTTTTTGCCATTACGCCACACATGTTTTTGTTACATTTATTTCGCTTTCAAATTCTAAAACCGCCTCCCACTACCTATCCCACCTTTTCCACTTCCCATAAACTGTTATTTTCTCTCCCTTTTATCATGAGCATCATTTTTTGTTCTCAAATAATTATTTTGGTGTGTTAATTGTTGTTAGAAATCTGGTTGCACCCCCCATTTCTTATCCCACCTTTCCAACTTCTCATTAACCGCTTCTTATCCCACTTTTTCCACTTCTCATAAACTGTCATTTTCTTTCCCTTCAGTTACGCGTATCGTTTTTTGTTCTTAAATATTTGTTCAAACAATTATTTTGATGAATTGAAATTAAATAGTTATTTTGGTGTATTAATTGTTGTTAGAACTTTGATTGCACGGGTTGAATGACTTATATTGAAATACATAATTTGAAGTGATCTGAAGATTCATCATGATTTTTAGATTCTTTTCCTATTCTCTAAATTCCGTGAATTGATTTTTTTTCCTCTTTTTCTTTTATTGTTTCTTTCTATGCATGTAAAATTGTTCACAATAACAATGACCATAGTTAAATATGTTACTGAATTTCAAATGCATAAGAATTAACAAAAAACCCGTGCATCGCACGGGTTAAGGTCTAGTTGAGTAAATCTTGCGCTAGTGAGTTGTCATCATCTGGAGCAAAAAAGATGTCTCTTGCCTTCAAAATAAAAAGGAAGTACTATATTGTTTTGTGGGCAAAGAAATGAATTGTTGGTTGAATATTGAACCCTTAATTTGTAGTTTTGTTACCGTTTTTCTTTTTCCATTTTTGAACTTTTATTTCAAAATTTTGTTTTAAAGCTTTGACTCTTCTATTTGATTTTTATTGCCAGTATATTATGAGTAGGTGTTTGTTTGGTCATTGGATCATTAACTAATGGAATAGAATAGAGAGGAATGTGAGTGCCGCGTTTTGTATGGTGCCTTCATTTTTAGAATGAAGTCAAACTTTGGCATTTCGTCATCATGAACCAATCAAATTTTTTTCCTTATTGGCCTAAGGCTACATATAGTATATAACCGTTACCACTATCTTCTTTTTTCCTTGTTGCACTCTGTACTGTGGGGACTGAGGAGTTCCTTTTTCTTTTGGCATAGTATGAGGCACAAGCTTTATTTTAAATATTTTTGATGCAGTGATAATTAAGTTTTTGTTTGGATTAATGATGGTAGAATTGTCATGAACCACAGCGTATTTTGTTGAAGTTACACTTTTCTATAAAATTACGATGCATCGTGATTTTGTCAAACTTATGGTCAATTCAAACACATATCGTTTTTATTTTTGAGCCCAAACTATTGAAGAAGGTGACATTTAACATGGGAAAGGGGAATCCTTTCCCACCATGGAATGAGAGACCGAACATAAGTTTGCATTTGATTTTGAAAAATAAAAAAGAGATTTAACATGACAAAAAATGATGGTTCATTATTTGATTTGAAAAATGGTGGGGAACAAGACCAAAAAAATGGAATGAGAGACCGAACAAAAACTCAAATTCTTGTGCATAGTAATGTCAAGGGACAAAAAGTTATTCCATAGACAATCTACATAAAATACAAAAACATCTCTATTTTTAGGGCTCCCATCCCTGATGGGGAGGAGTAAAAACACCGCATTTTCTTTCATTAAGAACTGTGTTTTGAGGAAGATAAACTCATTCAGTGGTATATCCTTATCAAAAGCCAATAAAGAGATCATGATTAAGTTCATCATCCAATCTATATCATCATATGTGATAAGCATTTATCTTATTTCATTGTATATTATTGATGAAATCGAAAGATAATATACTCATTTTGGAAATATACTCACACGGAGTCACACCTATATGATATTTTTTTCTTAGTAGAACACACCTAAAGTTTGGAATTTACTAGTAAATTTTAATGATGGGGAACCATTCACCAATAATAGACTTAGATTAGATTGTGGTGTATCATGGGTATTGACAATTAGGTCGTGGTGAAGCTTTCACACAATGATTTAATGTTGGACCATAGAAAACAAAATGGATTCTCACATTCGGCGAAATGAGGTCCCTAGACTATGGAAACTTATGCAGTTAATTCATCAACCTAACCTGTTCCTTGAAAAGTACCAGCTTGAAGTAAATATTTGGATGATACTCCCTTTTTCACAATGAAAAAGACTCTTCATAATTTCACACATATTAAAAAAATTATAAATGAGTGAGAATGATATTTTTATTATATTATACTTAATCATATATTGGTGTAATCACCATTATTATAAATGCATGCGATGTAAGATTAATTAGAAGGTAGAATTGGAAAACAAATAATTGATAATGTCGTATAAATCAAAATGAGCATTCATTTTGGGACTTTTTTTCCTTACAAATAGTTCCTCATTGTGAAATAGATGGAGTAAAATGATTCCCAAATAACAAATATTTATTGAAAAAATTAATTTTTAATTTATTGAGAAATAATCCCTCAAAAAAAAACTTAATTGAGAAATAAATTGATAAAATTTCTACTACATAAATTCTATTTTTGTTATATTGGGCACATGCTAGCATTTTCTATAATAAAAAATTACAATAAATTAGTCTCATATTAAATGTAAAATTTAATTTAATAAAATATTAAAATGTCAAATACTTAAATTTTTAATGTATTTAACACACAAAATTTCATAAAAAATTAGGTAAAATTACACAAATCGTTTCTTAACTTAATTTTAGTTAACACTTTCGTCCTTTAACATTTTGTTATTGAAAAAATATCCATAATTTTCAACAATACTGCGACATTTAAATGAGACGAATATATTTATTTATTTTTTAAGGGAAATGAGACGAAAAGTTGTTATTATAATTTCCATGTTTTTTTTTTTTTTTGAAAAATCTTGGTCTTTTTGTTGACATTTATGTGGCGTTGAGCTATCTCTGTCACATTAATGTTTCAACAATCAAACGTATTGCTTGTTTGAATGGTTATCTCGCAAGCTGGGATGTGTGGTTGACACAAGAAATGTATTTCTAATTATGTTAGTTTGAAGGCAATGATTCCGGGTTTAGAGGTAGGGAAATATTTAAAATTTCACGTAAAACATTAATTAAAATATGGATCATGCCAATGCCTATAGTATTAATTCCGTAAACTTTTTTTTTTTTGTACGGGGAAATACTTACTTCCTTTCATCAATAATAAAAGGTTGATTACATGTAGGAATGTAATGTGCATGTGGCTACTATGACTAAGGTGTGAGTGGCCACATTTATTTCACTTCTAGAAAATTCAATATGAGTTTTTAAAATAAATATTGAGTAAATTAAACTCTACACTCTTATTATGGATAAAAATTAAAATTATCTACGACAAATTAGACATCTACCCGAAAATAACATTCTTAACATTTCGCTCCATCATTCACAAGCAAGCTCGAAAAATACCAATAACCCCCTTCACAAGTTAATTGAGGTAGAATCAACTCATTGTATGTGTGACTATTTATTAAAAATTTAAAATAAAATCCAAAATATTACTCTGGTACGTTACATCCCAATTTTGTCCAAACCAGAACCCCTAATGTCTCAATCAATCTCCAAAAGTAATTCACGAACATTAATCTTATTCTTCTTATATCCTAATCACCTTGTTGCTGCCTCGATTATATATGCCTTTGTCCTTCAAGTGTACATATTCACACCAAAATATTAGTTCTTCAACATTCAGACATCAAATTTCAATTCAAAAGAGAAACAAATGTTTAGACTTGGTGATTTAGAGATGAAAAACAGTCACAATATATTTGAACCCCAGACCTTGCATATATTATGCATTGTCCCTAGTCACGACTTAAAAAAATTGAAAACCCGAATTAGGGATTCATCCCATCTCACAACTGCAGTATACTTGTTTAACAAAAACCTATTAAAATTTTCATCAAGAATGACAGAGACGAGTACAAATTTACTTTAATAAGTGACTAATATAACTAGTCAATAAAACAAAGATATAATTGAGGATAAACCATGTCTTTACATTTAATTCAAAGAATTTAAATACAAAGTTCAAAATAAAGATATTGACCGACGATCAAAGAATTTAAATAAATAATATCCAGTTGACATCAATCAAGTTCAAAAATACAGTTTGACAATTATAAATCAATGAAATGTAGCGAAAGAAACCTAAGGAAAACCAAAATAAAAAATAAAAAATTGAAATGGTATTTTCTAATATCTATCAGCAGAAGTTTAACACATATGTACCCATGAAATTTTGTTGGTTATATATACATCATCCAATTATTCAATGCCATCTCATAATTTTGTTCTAATTTATTTAAAAATCAAATCAAAATTTGAATGAATTTTGCCTTTAGGATAACGGTACCCAACCAAATTTTAGGTTGCCTAAGAATTTACCAAACCATAAGACTAATATACTGTTACCAGTACTAATAATTAAACCTGATTTATTCTTATTGTACTAACACTTGCGCCTCCTATGTTGATTCTACGATAATTATTTATGATAATCTACATTTGATAACGTTAGAATCTGCTTTAAAAAAGCAAAAATTCATAGCGTTAGAGCTAAAGTCATTTAAAAGCCTCAGCCATGAAAGCCACTAAATTAGCCTAATAAATGGTTTGAATAAGTAACATATGCTTAATCAACACGGTGAACGAAATACTATTAAGAAAATGGATACAGACATGCCATTTCGAATGAGTTCATAGCCATGCTAACCAACATATGAAAAATGTGCAACATGCCTAAGCATTCCTATTTTTCCGAATGAATAATTATAAATATACCCTAACTATGTTAAAACAGTTGATATGGTACAAGCTGAAACAAGTTTGAACTTCAGTAAATTGATCCCCTAATATACTATATGAAAAACGAACGGAATCCATTTATTTCAACATACACAACCAACATGTACTAACAAGTAACAACAAATAAGCACCCTGCACCCATATGGTCAAACAACAGAGCTGGAATGGATTCATAGCGGATGTTTGACAGAGGCCAGAGATTTTGGCTTTCCAGGTTTGTCATCTCTGGAAACTGGGTAGACCAGAAATCTATTAATTTCAGAACAAAGCACAACCAATGTTAACCAGAAAGCATATAAATTGATTTCAACATGATCTTAGACCACACCCTTCCCTTTTATACTTTTTTTCTACTGCTCAAGTTCATCCTTACTCTTGCTCATTTGTATTTTAATGGTTCAAGTATTGGAATCTATTTAGAACAAGTCTCTAAATTTAAGGTAGTCTAAGAGACCAAAATTAAAAAGAGAAAATATACAGGGTTGATATCAAAACAAAAACAAAATCAATGAGCAAAATTTATAAGTAACAAAATATTATTTATACACATAAATTGTAGTAATCCAGCCAAACAGAGTTAGGAATCCAAGAAGTAAACATATTTTTGGGCATTGAGCATGGCTTGACTCGCAGACCTTCAATATTTATTAAGATTTGTCTAATAAAGAAAATTAGTAAACTCAAGCCATAACCCTCCTTTAGTACAGTTTAAAATCAGCTACTTGGGTAGGGGAACAAAAATATTTAGGATAAGAATACTTGATTTCAAATTCATTAAATTAAATCTCAAACTAATCCACCAGTAGCAAACCATTTAAAATAACGATTCAATTTTAATACACTGGTAAACAATTTTACAGTACCAAAGAACCATAAAATGTCACCTTTAAAAAAGGGATCAAAAGCTTCTAAATCAAGTGAAGAACCTTTGTTATTACAAATTGTTCACAAAAAAATTTACACCTTCAATTTACCAAATTCTTAAATACTTACGCTGATTGTTAGGCATCAGGTTGCTGTATCAACTGATCGTATATATATTCATCAACTCTCTTTTTTGCCAAAGCTACCTGTTTAAAAATTCAAGTTTCAACAAAAACATTATGAATATATATTGGAAAAGAACAAAACCAACAAACAATGATAAAAAGAGCACAACATAGAATTTCGCACATGATTAGAAAATTAGATTAACTCATCACCTGTTCGGCACTACCACCAAATTGAATTTGCCGATGCTTCTGCTCACCTTTTCCACCATAAACCTGCAACATTTTCCAATTGGTGAAGAAATAAATCAGCTGAAAATCTGTCTTGGATACTTATGAAGAAAAAATGAATAATAGTTTATTTTACATGATATATAATGGAACTAACAAACTCTGTATCCATCAAAATGTCATTGATATTCACATATTTGAACTAAAGTGAAGAAGGAATTAGAAATCTAACCTTGATCATTGCTCCAGACTCGTTTCTGATCCTTGATATGTTTGAGCCGCATCTTCCGATCAACCCACCAACCATTGTTTCCGAAATCAGCATCTCAAATGTAACATAATCAACTGCAAGATTGGTTGTCCTAGAGATGAAGTGGTTGTAAGACAATATTCAAAACCTGATATAACTGCGAAATGGCAGCTAAAAGCTGTTCTGATATAGAAAACTTTAAATAACCTGAATTTGGGTCAAGATATGGCTGGGATGGTCGAATTGCAGCGTAATTGTATGTTGGGCTGATTGAAATCACTTGTCTTGGGGGATTTTCCCTAAACAAAATTTGAGTTGATAAATAGGTGAAACAAAATGAAACTAAATTTAGAAACCGAATTTGAGCAAGGTTCAAATTCTATAAAGAAGCTCACTAACGGACCTTAACTGGCAACCTATCTCCTCCAATGCCTTCGTTACTGTGGAAACATCTCCTGATAACTAAATTCAACACGACAGTCAAAATTCAGCAGCAAAACAACATAACAGCAAGAATAGAAAAGCAAAGCATAAAGTAAACGTCTAATTTTGATCCCTCAAATAATAATCTTAATAATACTTGTACGGTGTATATAATATCTTAAGTGCTAACTTTGCTGATCAGAGGATTTACCAGAGTATATAATTTAGTAATTTTAGCAACTTAGTTATGAACAAAGGAGGGCAGTTGCCGTCAGAATTAATAGCAGAATGGTATGATCGATTTCATAAGTAGCATTGACAATTTAAACTGAACTGAATAGATGTAACTCTTCAAACAAATTATAGATAATGATCATATATAAAAGATTGTAAGCATGATTTGAACATGGAAACTCTAATGCTTAACATGTTGAAGGGTATGTATCATTCAACACTTTGGTGCAAGTGTTTATTTCAGCAAAACTATGAAAAGACTAACAACATTGTTATTTTGGTGGTCAATCTTTGAACTTTTGACCATTAATTAATGTTGTTAATACAGCACAGTACGTGAAAATTCAATAAAACGAAGTATATTGTCATCTCTATTATATCATAAAGTCAAAATATTATGGTGAAAGGGAGTTGCAAAGAAGGAAAAAAAATTATGAGCATGGCTTTAGACATCCCACCTGTACTACTCTATCAGATTCATGGGCAGAAGCACATAAAGGCAACTGACTCGGTGCAAGAACAGTAATCATGGCACCAGAAGAGTTCCGTAACTTCTCAATGTTTTGACCCGACATCCCAATCAATCCACCTGCCTGGGACCCAGCAATCAAAAGTCTTATTGTATTGGCAGCCACGTGCCCTGCAGTAAGTTTTGATGCATCAAAACTGCTATTATCTTCCTGTTACAAAGAGCACCACTTTATCAATTCATCTCAACAGCAGCAATAAACACAGGTGACACCCAGCAGGACAACATGATTATTGATTGTAGTGCGCTAATATCTCTTAAAACAACAGACAAGCTGTCCACAAAAAACTAAAAGTCGCCATGCACCTAAAGAGAATGACTTAGTAGCTCAAGACCCCTTAATCAGGTTTGTAACTAATTTACTAAATGATTGAGCATAAAAAAAGTATTTTAATATGTATCCAACAAAAGACTATACGGGGGCACGACAGTTTGTAAGAATGATAGTAACAGGCATGACAGGGTATCAAAAACAATAACCGCAAAGCCTTATTTTGATACAATGCATTTCAAAAGACCATACAAGTTTTTAACAGGCACGCTAAAAAATGACTTGGCTTGCTTAGTATTTTGGTGCTTAATTGCATTTCAAGGATGCTTACAAACATTGTTATATATTTCAACTCGTGCCTAACCATTTTTAGCGTTTATCATAAATGTTTAGTGGCTTTATTTTTCAAAATAGATATACACACACACACACACACACACACACACACACACACACACAGAGGGTGTATCAAGTGAGAGGAGTAGTTATAATGAGAGGTGAGAGGAATAAACCTCAACCATTAGATCAAAATCAATGACTCAGATTAAAACTCTTATTGTAGTGACTTATGTGCTTTAATATTGCTCAATCTCTCCCTCGTTGATTCGTTTCCTCCTTTCCAGTTTTCAATTTTCTTCATATCCCCTTTTTTACGGTATCCCTCTCCACTAATTTTCTTCATCCCTCTTTTTTTACGGTATCTCTAAAATACAATTTATATATATATATATATATATATATATATATATATTTCAAGTTGCTCTTTCATTAATGTAAGCAATTACCATGAATGAAAGATCCAATTTAAAAAGTAGCATGAAGATATTCAAGAACATCAAAACTTAGATCCAGAAATGAACAGGAACACCGTCGACAAACTCCGGTGGCTAATAGGAACACCGACGGCGAAAACGAACATTGGAGACGTTTCAAATCTACTCACCTTCCGGCCAATAGGAAAAAGCAATATGCTTGTGATGGAGTAGTCATGTAAAGCGCAGCGTTACTGGGTTTTTAAAAGCAGCTATTTCTGAGAGATTGAAAATCGAAAATTAGAGCCGCGTTACTGGGTTTTTTGATTGAACTCTCACTCAATTCTTGTCTTGTTTATGGTTTTTATTGAACTTTCACTTTACCATTCAATTCTTGTAGGATAGTGGGTGTAGCTTGCTAACTTGCACCTTAGTGTTTTTAGGTGGGTGTAAATTAGCAGCCCCCATATATATATATATATATCAATTCTTGTAGGATAGTGGGTGTAGCTTGCTAACTTGCACCTTAGTGTTTTTAGGTGGGTGTAAGTTAGCAGCCCCCATATATATATATATATATATATATATATATATATATATATATGTATATATATATATATGTGTGTATATATATATATAAGTGCTAGAACACATAAAAAGGCAAGATTAGTCCTTCAGAGGTTTTAAAGATAGAAGAATAACAACTAACCACGTCATTTTAAAAATAAATAAAGTCTACCGAGTAGACGGTTTTAGCATAAATTATGCGGGTCTGTGCAACAAAATACATAAATTATAAGGGGATATAATTACACAGTCAACATTTCAATAGTCAAACTAATCTTTGAAGTTCAAAGATCGTGTCTACTCATGCATATTATGGAAAGTATGGAAGCTAAAGGCAAAACCGTGTTTAACCCATCATATATTTTCTCATACCTTTAAAATTAAATTTGCTATCTGTTCTAGAGCTTTCTCTGCATCCGTAACCATTTCATCATTATCTTTAGAACTAATAATGATAACACGCTCTTCATGTCTCTGCCAAATAAGGAAAACATGAGATTGGATTCAGTAAACACCAACTAGTTTGATACATTGTCTTATACATTATCTTATACTAATAAACTGATATACGAAGAGAACAGAGTAGGATTTGTTATGTTCACATAAAAATGAAACATATTTTGGTTCCTAGTAGGAAAGATGTATATGGGAGAAGTATTACACACCTCTGCCAATGCATTCATAGTATCGGTATTCGGTAGACAATAGTAAATTATAATATAACAAATATTTTCCTTTCCTCTAAGGTATCAGAGCTCCATGACTAATCAGAGTGACCGCAAAAACAATTTTCACCAAGGCCTAACACCCTTGGAGAAATAATTGAAAATATGCTTGGTGCTGACCACAGTCCAGCCCCCCCGTATAACCAGTACTGGTTCTTTCTATTATACAAAGACCGGCAATTTTCAATTGACTGCTACCAACTGAGTTGTAATAAAAAATAACCACAGTAATAACTACAGTAGAGAGACTATAAAGCCTGTGATTTGATCAAAAGCGGAATTGAGAATATCTAATAGGTAAAGCTAATCTACCAGTATCGGATGACCCTAAGTATCCAAAGAGGAGATGCAAAAAAAACTCCAATTGCTCGTAGGAATGGCGTCCATACACATTTTTTGTAATATATCGATCACCCAATCTCATGAGCTTATCTCACAGCAATAACATCTAGCATAGAAACCCCAAAATGTCTACTGGAAGATCTAATTGTTCCAAAATCACATTAGATAGATTCGAGGCATAAAAATGAATTCCACATTAAAAAAATTACATACTTGATTGCTAAGTAGAACACATAATTCAACTCTTCTAACAAGCCCCCGAAACTAGATTAGACACAAAACACAAGTTGTA
The DNA here is from genome assembly GCF_051527215.1 of Medicago sativa. Classification (NCBI taxonomy): domain Eukaryota; kingdom Viridiplantae; phylum Streptophyta; class Magnoliopsida; order Fabales; family Fabaceae; genus Medicago; species Medicago sativa. The sequence goes on along the minus strand of NC_140755.1, from coordinate 79,237,519 downwards.
CAAAAAAACAATTTTTTCACAAAATATTATCTTAGCTCAAACAACAATTAAAACCCAAAAACAAACCCTAATTTTTTTCTCTAGCAAATTCCATACAAAAAAACAAGAACTTACAGCAATAGCATCGGCAATTTTGATATTAGCTCTAGTCTCTTCCCGAATCTTCTGTATACGGCAACCTTCTTTCCCAATAACCTTCCCGATCTGTTTCGACGGCACAACGATCCTGAATATCACATCCTGTCCCTTGGCGCGTTTCGCCGCCGATAATTCCACCGAGGAGGCTGTACCCAGATCTTCTTCGTCGTCTCGACGACGCTTCATGGATGAAGGGTATCCAGCATCGCGGGTGGAGTATGGGAGCTGAAGGGGCATGTGATATGGCATGTGCATTTGTTGCATGACCATGTTGGGATGGTGCATAGGCATGGACATGGACATGTGCATCTGTTGCTGCTGCTGCATGTGGATGGGATGATGCATAGGAATTGGTGGTAATTGGTTTTGTTGAGGAACCATATTGGGGTTTATTGGGATTTGACCTTGCTGTGACATTGTTGATTTTGTTTTGGAGAAAGAACTGGATTTGCAGGTCAAGGAAATATAGGGTTTTATTGCTGCCCAATTACCAACAAGCCCTTTTTTATTTGCATTCTTTTTTTTGACAAAGACAAATCAATCACAAGAATGTAAGTTTAATATGCAGCTAAAACTGTTTTTAGTCAAACTATACTTACAATCGATTTTCAAATTACTAGGTCTCTACTTGCTTAAAATATATATATATATATATATATATATATATATATATATATATATACATACTAGGTCTCTAATCGAAGGGTTCAAGATAAAAAATTATAGTTGATTTAATAATAAAAAACTAGAATAATCAAAGTTTAATATGAGTGACAAATTAGTTAAATACAATAATAATTTTTAATTTTATTATGATGGTCCAATTTTTAAGGTAATGGTGAATCTATACTATATATCAAGAAAACTACCCCTTTCAGCACACTTTTGGGTTGGACTTTTCTTTCCAAAAATACCCTTAATTTTTAATTTTAATTTTATTTTAAATACAAATAACACTTGTAACAAATAAATAAAAATAAATTTAATTTAAAGAGAAAACTCACACATAATTCCTTATGAATTGTTCTTACTATTAGCCAATTATAAAATAACACATGAATTACTAATCCATGTCACTAATAGTCCCCGTTAACCATCTTTTACCTCCGTTAACCACATATCAAACTCACAAAAAACTAGCACAAAACAAAAACTCATGTTACTTTTTTATCAGCCGATTTTATGTTGTACATCTGCGTTGTTCCCCTCAATACAACCGACAAAGATTGCCAAGTATTTTCATATCCATTCCACAAAAAACAGTTATTTTATTACCTCCACAATTCCATTTTATTTTAGTATTTTATTAATATAAGTTACTCTTCCCCAGCCTTTAATTAATTCTAAAAAACGTGGGCAAAAAATAATGGTAAAGATTTGAATTTAAATCCTCTAAAAAAGATTAGTAACAAACGCGAACAAAAAATAATGTTTAAGATTGGACTTTAAATCTTCTAAAAAAAAGATTAGTAAACAAACGTGAGAAAAAAATATTTTTAAAGATTGGACTTTAAATCCTCTAAAAACAAATTAGTAACGAACGTGATTAAAAAATAATAATGTTAAAGATTAAACTTTAAATACTCTAAAAAAATATTAGTAACAACCGTGAGCAAAATATAATGTTAAAGATTGGACTTTAAATCCTCTAAAAAAAAGTTTAGTAACAAACGTGAGCTAAAAATATTGCTAAAGATTAGACTTTAAATCCTCTAAAAAAAGATTAGGACTCAAAATATTTTAGAAAAAGGTTTGTTAACACTATATTAAATATGGGTCATGTTAACTTGTGCTCTAAGGGCACATCTTAAGGAACCTAAAAAGAGCAAGTTTGCATTGGAAATCATAATATTTTGACTTTTAAAAAGTTGAATGCACGACTTTTGATACGTATAATTCTATAAGAAGTTCCTTAATATGTGCCCTTGAGGGCACAAGGTAACATTTGCCATTAAATATTAATAAGTAGGGTTATCACAGTTCATAGTTCGCTCCCGTATTGTTTAGTTTTTCTCAACCTCTCTCTTAGCTCTCTGCATCATAATTCAGAATTAACCAGTAAGTTTTTTTCTTTTTCTTTCATGTTACAATTAATCAAAGTCGATTAATTTTATGGATTATATTGACTTTGCTGGTTTATAAGTGATTATGATTCAAAATTAATTTTGTTATATGCCTTGACAATATTTTGTTTATAAATCAATATATCAATAATCTCCATTTATATTTTAAAATTAATTTTTTTTTATCAAAATTATACAAACATAATAAAATAATCACATGCGTTAACGCAGTAGAAAGAGCGGACAGACGGGCACGATAGTGCCCGTCTTTCCGCTAGTATCTAATAAGGTTGTTGATAGCTTGTTGTTGATAATTGATAGCTTATAACAAATAACTAATGACTGATTGATACTTAAGATATTTATATTTAGCAATTTAAATTTATTATTTGAATAGATATTTTAAATATTATTAAATTAATGTTTTGCTAAAATTTTATTTTTAGATCTATTCCATTTCAATTTTTAGACTTTATGAAAAAATAAAGTATAAATGATTTTATTTCGGTTTTTATACTTAATAAAAATTAAACATAACGTTTTGTCAAAAAAAAAAAAAACATAACATTAAACTATATTTTTTTAACGTAACACCTCAAAAATAAAAATAAATGGAATATAACAACATTTTTGTTTTCTTTCTTAAATAAACGTTTTATTCTTCTTACACGTAACATTTTTTTTAATGTTGAACGTAACATTTATTTTCGTTAATTAAACGTTGCTATTCATTTATTACCGGCCCCTTTATTAAAAAAAGTTGAATTTTGAAGCTTAATTCATTCAACAAAAAAGTTGAAGCTTTTTTTTTCTTTTTTTTTTTAATCAGCATATATTATTAAACGTCATCCATGTAAGACACAAGGTATGGACGGAACAAGATACAAAAGGTGTCGCATATAGACGGTACACCAACACCACCATACAAAGCCCCTGAAGATAAACTCACCAAAACACATCACCACCAAAGACGGACACCTTAACAGAAACAAAACACTGTAAACACAGTATCCACAAAGCCCCTGAAGATAAATCTAATTATGTATTGTAAAGGGTAAAATTGAGTTTTAGATAAAATGGTGAGGGTATAAATGAGACAAAACATGATAAGTAATAAGTTGTAAGCTAAAATGCTACTTGAAGTAATGTTTTGAAAATAAGTTATAAGCTAGTAAAAATAAGTTATAAGATTTTGTGATGTAATGTCGGTTACTAAACATGATTTATTTAGTCATACGAGCTTCTAAGCTATAAGCTATAAACTCGTTTTTTGGCCTGGTCAAATGACTTAAGTTAGTTAATTGATAATGGATAAACTATATATTTTTTAAAGAGGATAAACTATATATAAATGAATTTGTTGTATTTTGTAAAATTAGCGGGTGAGGTTAGTCGATACATAAAAAATGACATGGAGAAATATTTTAAATTAATATTTAATTTTTTCAATAAGACATTGTTTAACCCTGCAAATTATTATTATATTTGCCGAGATCAACAATTAGGCGATTGGATTTATGGCGAGAAATGGTGACAGATGATGGAGCACTCGAGTGAAGAAAGTTGATTCTTTTTCGAGCCCACCAACCGAATATTAAAGTAGATATAATAGTCCTAAAAAAGTTCGTTCATACACAAGAATTTCATTGAATCATTGACCATGTGATTAAGGGCACAAATCTCCTTACTACTTGAGGAATTCATTGTTCGTAGAAAACTATACGAGTAAACCACCAAGTTAGTCCCTGTATTTGCAAGTAATTCTCAAATTAGCATCCGACTCTATTAATATTTCAAAATAGTCTTTGTTTTTGCTAAAAGTTTCTCAATTAAGTTCATCATGCGATAAAAACATAGAAACATGAGTTTAATTGAGAAACTTTTGACAATATTTCAAAATAATGTATGTCTTTGTCAAAAGTTTCTCAATTAAACCTATATTTCTATTTTCTTTTCCACATAATGAGGGACTTAATTGATAAATTTTTGATAAAGACAGAACTATTTTAAAATATCAATAGAGTTAAAAACTAATGGGAAAATCACTTGCAAAGAAGACATGGACCAATATGAAAATTTCCTCAAAACCATTCAAACTTCAAATTAGTTCACATTAGCATAAACACAAACACATGGTATATGCCAGAAGGAGCGTAAAGTTTCTTGCTTGCTTTTCACAAACATGGCTCCATGAAGCTGAAAACAAATAGAGCCATGTTCTTCTTCCTCCACCGCCATTTTTCCACCACCACAAAAACCAACTTCCCAAACCTCTCCAAAATCCCCATCAGACACAGAAACCATGTCATTCACGAAGCTCAAAAAGCCCTCACCGATTACCTCCACAACACCAAATCCATACCCTTCATCTATGCAGAACACATTGGCAACAACACTCTCTGTTCCCTCACAAATCTCATTTCAAAGGTACATTTTTCACTACCCACTTTCTCAAATAACATTAAAAGAGTCATTAGGTTTCACCCCATTAACGAATTTGAAGTCTTTTTTGAAAGCATAGGGATAGATTATACTTTGGTTTCTGATTTGTTACCGAATGATAAGCTGTTCTTTTCAGAGGATATGACTCTTTTAGAAGCTGCTTGTGTGCTTTGTGATTTTGGGTTTCCTTGGGAGAAGTTAGGTGTGTTGTATATGGAGAAGAGTTCTATATTTGGGAAAAGTGTTGAAGAGTTGAAATTGAGGCTTTGTTGGTTTAAAAGATTTGGTTTTGGTAATGTTGAAGTTATTGGGATTTGTTTGGCTTTTCCTTTTGTTTTGAGTGAGGAAGTGGGTCAAATTCAAAAGGGTGTTTTTGGAATTGATGAGTTGTTTAGTGATCTAAAGTTAATTTTCTTGGATAATTCTTTGGGGAGTTATGTTGAGGGAAATGTAGATTCATGGCATGAGGTGTGTAGAAAGTTGCGATTTTTTTACGATTTGAATGGATGGAAGGGTAATGTAGGAGAACTCATGGGGAGGAATAAGAGTATATTTGTTGATCACAAAGAAGAGGAGATAGTACATAAAGTAGAGTATTTCTGTGGATTTGGTGGAAAGAAGGAGGAAGTGGCTTTATTGATTCTGCAATGTCCTGAAGCGTTGAAGCTTGATTTGGAGAAGACGGTGATTAATGTGTTGGAGCTGTTGAAACACTTTGGCATGAGCTCTAAAGATTTGGAGGATGTTATTGAAAATTTTGGTCATGTGTTGGGAACAATTAGAATGGTTAATCTACCAAATGTGATGAGAGCTATGGGTTTGCAAGAATGGTTCTGTGATAAGTTAAAGGGTGGGCATTATCGGTTGCTAGCGGATTATATCACAAGTGATCGCAATGAAGACCGGGATAAAGATTATCAAGATGGTTTGAGGAGAATTCACATTTCACGAGCTCGAGTTCATAGCATTAATAAGTTAAATTTCTTACATAGATTAGGCTTTGGAGAAAATGCATTGACTATGAATCTTTTGGATCGTTTGCACGGCACAAGCAGTGAGTTACAGGAAAGATTTGACTGCCTTCTACGCTCAAGAATTGAATTCTCAAAGCTCTGCATGATGGTAAGAAAAACCCCAAGGATTCTGAACCAAAATTATGAAATTATAGAGCAAAAAGTGAATTTTTTCAACCAGGAAATGGGAACAACTTTGGACTGTCTGGAAACTTTTCCAGCAATGTTGCATTATCACTTGGATGACCGAATTATACCTAGGTACAGATTCCATACGTGGCTTACTGAAAGGGGTCTGTCTTATAGAAAATATTCCATTCAAAGTATGATCACCGATAGCGAAAAGAAATTTGTATCCCGAGTGTTTAAAATTCATCCAGCTGCTCCAAAACATTGGTTCGAGCAATTCTCTCGCCGTCAATTGCCAATGTAATAATTGTGGTATTTATACCTAGTCATATCATATCATACTTACTCTAAAAGCTAATTAGGTCAAGCAATTGCTTAACCCTAATTGCCTTGGTGTTTTCCCTCCCAAGCATATACCCTAAGTGTGTTCAGCAAGCTATTATGCCTCTAAACTAGCCTTAAAAACGTGTTCTACAATCCAAAGACACATCATTTAATGCTTTTTCAAATTGCAGTTTTTCTTTCAAGGTGCATTTATTGCTTTGTCTCCCACGTTCATTTTTTTTCATTTTCCAAAAAAGCAAAATTTATACCTTGTCTTCAACTTCAATCCATCTCTCTTTCTCTCTAAATTTTGTTCCTACTTCTCTTCTTCCTTCATCATCCCTGAAAGTTAAAGTTGATTTGTTCCTCACCGCCAACTCATTTCTACCCCTCCTCACTGGAAACTATCACTCCTTACTCCTCTGATTTGTTCCTCATCGCCAGAAAGTTATAGTTGATTTGTTCCTTTCGGTGACGATTGAGTTTTCACAGTTTAGGTAATTCTTAGATGCTCTCTTTGGAATTATGGTTGAAAATGAAATTTAAAATTAATCAATATGTTTGTTGATATATTTTTATTGGATTTGCAGGATGCTAATTTCTACTACCTCAATCTTTTTTCAGCTATGAAATCTATTTCCTATTTCTGGATGTCAATAAGAAAATATGTGAGTCTAATGGTTGATCTTAACAAATACTATTTTCTTAAACTACAATGTTTTTCCTTTTCTTTTCATATGATCCTATTTACTTTATTAAGTATGGATATAGATTTAGGGTTATGATTGATTCTGTTTGTATATTTATGTTGTTCATATTGTGTTCTATTTCTATATTAGCTAACCTAATGTTGTTACTGGGGGCACGAAAGATTGGATTCAAGGGTTTGGTGTATTGGTCTCGATGTGTTATAGTCTGATGTGTTTGTGGTTAAAGGAGTATTCTTGAAGTATAGGCTCTCATTGCGGCCATATGTATGTTATGTTTGGACCTATATGTATGTTATGTTTGATGTCTGTTTTATTTACTAGCTACTTTTTGTTTTTACATCTCTGAAACTAAGTAGTGTCTTGGTTTACGTTGCTTTATGTTTGATTTCATTGTTTTAGCCTATATTGTTCTCAGGTTTTGTAAATGGTTCCTTGCTTTATGATTTGTTCGTTTTATTTTGAGCCTTAATTTGGAGCGAGTTCAAGATAATTTTCTGCATAGTTCGTAGTTGATTGTTGGCATGTGGAATGTTGTTGTGCAAAAGAGGTGTTTCAATATTGCTACTGCCAGGTAAGAATAATTTGGAGCGAGTTCAAGTTAATTTTCTGCATAGTTCATAGTTAATTGATTGTTGGCATGTGAATGTTGTTGTGCAAAAGAGGTGTTTCAATATTGCTACTGCTACATAAGAATAATTGTGCCCCTGTGTTTTGATCCATCTCTGTATTTCAGCTCCAACATTCCGTTTTTTCTGCTCTCTACTTTGATCTCCAAGTGTTTTAGTTCATTTTACAGATTTTTATTGTGTTTTATCCAACAGTTTGTATTAGTCTCCTGCTGGCTTTTCAGCATAGGCGGGTCTGGTTTGTCTCTTTAGCGTAGTAGTTTTGGTTTGTTTTCGAGATAGATAAATAAATGCCTTGAATTAAACTCCAATCTTGCTTATATCTATCGCGTATGTTTTGTTGATGTTGGAAAATTGCAGCGAGACTAATAGAATCAAAGTTGGATGAGATTAAGTTTGTTTGATTGGAGTGTGTATTGTTTGACTTAGTATGCACCGGGAGGGCATTAGTAGTAGTTAAGATTAATATATTTTGTTTCCATCAATTAGTATCCTTTTCCCCACTTCATTGTACACAAGTGCTATTTCTAGAAATGCATCAACGAACAATACATGCAATGGATGATATTGATACATGATTTCTTACTTTGCTTTGCACTATAGATATTATGTTGAAACCTTGTTGCAGCCTAAAATCTTTTACATTCTGAACTAAATTTATATAGTTCATTTGATATAGAAAAATAATAGTTCCATTCCCATTTTAAGCATTCATTATAATATCATATTAGGATGCTTTAGTATAACTTTGGGCTATGAAAAATGCATTAGAGAGCAAAACATATGTTATTTTGCTTCCATGTTTGTTTTCTCATAGACCATTTAATATTTTGGCTCTTATGTCTACATATAGTTTAATAAGAAATTTTTTTATTTTTGTGTTTTGGTTTTGTGATCTCTTATTTTATGCTTATGACAGATTTTGGCATGCTACTAATGAAGAGTCATGCTACAAAGAGAACAACAATAGCGAAAACGAAGTCCTGTAGTAGTGTTGCGAGAGTAGAGGTTCTATCATGGAGTTGTCTTGCTGCTGCAGTTTTTTTTTCCAGTCTAGAGGTGGTGTTTGGAGGCTGGCTAACATGACTTTTCCTGGTGTTAGAGATCAGTCTTTACTCTTTAGATTTGATTTGAGAAGGTTTTTCTTTTGTTATTCTGCTCTAGCTATGTTGTGTTAGTGTTTCCTCATAATCCTTTTTTGCTTTTGCTGCTGCCTTTCTGTCTTCATTGCAACCTCTATAGCCGTTTTTTTTCTTCATAGAAAGGCTAAGTTTGTATATGTTCAGTAAATTCAATTTGAATGAGTCACCATAAAAGGCTATGCAAGTGGGTGTCAAATCTGTATATACAAATTACAGTGTGTCCATGTATATGAATTAAGGTGTGTCAAAAGTGTATAAATGAGTTGAATAAATTGATACTTTTACTAAATTATCCTTTGTTATGTATTGGTGTAATCATCACTACTATAAATGTATAGTGGAATATATTTAAAAAAAATTATAGTAGAATTTATTAACTTTGAAGTGATGAAAGTATTAGTTAGATGGTAGAATTAAAAATAAGTAATTTATAATGTCTTGAATATCAAAAGGTCATTCATTTTGGCACTATTTTATTTTATATTTTATAAATGGATAACTCATTAGCAAAGACCAGTAAGTTCCAACAATGTATACTTTAATGATTGAGAGCCATAAATATGCTATATAAGATGTAACGGTGTCAAGGCAAAAATAATTACAATTCTCTTGAGCAGATTATAAGGTACTACGGTATAAGTACACAATTTTAGTATAAAAATAACGCTACTTAAGTACTTATAATTGCATTCAGTTTTACTTCGTGGGATACAATAGTTGGTGGGAAGAGAAAATATATTTAAGTTATGATACTAAGCATATTCTGCCAAATGTGATTTATGGATTGAACTCTAGAGTCTAGACCTTCTTCTTATACTCATTTAAGAACTCAACCCTGTAGCCACTGGGATAACACCATATGAGATAAAAAAAATATTATTTGATATATTTATAAATAATAATAATAATATACTCTAATAGTAGATAGCACATCAGACCCGTACAACACACGAGTCTCAGATCATTTATTGATTTCTATTACAGTCGATGAGACCCGTACATCACGGGTCTCAGATCACTTATTGATTTTATAATAGTCGGTAACACCCGTCCAATGACTATTAACAAAAGTCAATTACTAATATTTATCGTAATTGAAATTTTATAAAAATATTGCTTTAAACTGATTCAGTTATAACCAACTCCCTTATTATGATGTAGGCTCCACCACTTGGGTATACCTTAGAAAGACACCCCTCCTAAGTGCAATGGAGGACCAACCAACTACCTTATTAATATAAAAAGAGAATAATAATCGGAATTTTAAACGGACATGTGTAAGCTGGTAGGACCCGTGCGGAGCACGGGTTGATGGTCTAGTATAATGTAAGAATGTATGATGAACTTCAAGAACATCTCTGATTATTTTTGCACAGTATACATACTATTAAACTTTAGATGATTTCAAAAAGTCTATGACAAAATATTATCTGCTTCACACCGACTCACCGAGCCATAAAGAATGGCCTACAAAAATCTTGTCTTGCGTTGCATTATTTGTTGGACCAAATTTCAGGTTAGAGAAGGAAACCTGAAGTTCATTGTTTGATGATACTAAACAAAACATTCAGTACTATCATGATCTGTTAGAATCGTGTATCTGACTTTATGTAGGATGGTAATTGGTAAAGGCCAAAGTCAGACAAAGACGGTTGAGGCTCATATTTTGGTGCTAACTGGCTACTTTATTTATTGAGAGACTCATTTTTTGTACATGACCAATATATGGAAATATTATTTTACACTCAAAAAGCTTTTCGTTCATATTCAGATCATGGACTTGTTTTGGCAACAAGGAGATATTAGTAAACTTTGAGACGTCTATATGGTCTTGAAGGTGTTGCCTGTTCTGAAGATACTTATTATATGTTATTCCTAACTATTTCCTAAAATTACTGTTAATAGTAATGCAGTGATGCACTTTCATATAAGCAAGACATCGGTGCTGCTGCAGAATTGTGCAGTCTGCTGTCGCAGGGTGCAGATGCATGCATCATTTGCTGTTCCATTTGCGTGGCTTCCGGAAACGTCGAATGTTTTCCCTGTTAAAAGCTGTTGTGCACTGCTGTCTAGTTTCCGGACAGTAGAGGGGTAATCAATGACATTTATAAACAAAGTTGAATTTTTGCTTTAATGCAATTGAGACGGTGAGACAGTTGTTTGTGAATTTTGCAGAAACAAATGAGATTTGGAAACTGATTTTTAAGTGGAAGAAATGGAATGTAACAGGATAGGGTGACAAGTTGGTGGACAATTTCATACCCTTCAATTCTGTTGGTAAGGGAAAGAGTTGCAAAAAAGAATCGCATTTAATTTGGCTAACAACGGTGTAGTGCATTTTGCCAGAATGAAATGATATTCTATTTAAAGGAAAAATGGCAAACATTTCAGAGGTGGTGGATCATGTAAAACATTTGGCTTGGTCTCAGTTCATTAGTAGGGAGAAGAGAAATAAAAGCTTAGTTTTTTCAGATTGGTGGAATAACCAACTTTATTGTCTGCAAAGTTTTTGATTTTGTCTTGTTATAATGGGTAGGATGGTGATTTGCGCTGTAGCAATGAAGAAGCTATGCTGCTGTTGACAAGTGGAGCTTGCAGTACTCAATCAGATGGTGATTTCGAAACTCTGCGGATGTATGGTGATGCTGGAGGTTCTGTTGGGGTAATCTGATGCTGGTTCTGGTTATTGTGTATTGAGTGAGTTGAGATGTGGTTGCGACTTGACCTTTATTTATCATGTGTATCTTAAAGTAGTTCTGTGGCAGCTATAGTGTATACTATGTAACTGTACGTTGACTATGGAACTGCTTTCCACATCTTGTGCTAGTTTGCTCAATTTTAATAGAAGTTTGCTTATCAAAAATGAAAAATATATAATGATTTTTTCTGTTTTGGAGTTGCATTGGATGAGAACAATTTTTTTAGGGTTAATTATGTTTCTAGTCCCTATAAAATAGCGACCTTGTAAGTTTAGTCCCTACTTAATTTTAATAGCATTTTTAGTCCCTATAAAAAAAAATTACTTATAATTTTAGTCCCTGCTAAAACAAAGTTTGATTAATTATCCTTAAACTCTTAAATTTTTGAACGATTTTTTTGAGACAAAATTAGAACACTATGAAAGGTTCGTTTACAAAAATTTAGAATTTTCTGACATGAAATGAATTAAATATGAATTTTTTAAAACGACAAAAGTTAAAGATAAAAAGTAATAAAATCTGGATGTAGAAATCAAATTTTGCAATAATTTTTTGCGGACGAACTTTTAGTAATGTTCTAAACATGTCTGCAAAAAATTGTTCAAAAATTTAAGAGTTTAAGCATAAATTAAACAAATTTGAATTGAGTAGGGACTAATACTCAGTGCAGAAAAACAAAATTAGGGACTAAAAATGCTATTAAAATTAAGTAGGGACTAAACTTACAAGGTCGCTATTTTATAGGGACTAGAAACATAATTAACCCATTTTTTTATGTTATAATTATCATCTGATAAATCATTCATGTGATCAAATCTTCAACAATTTCAAGTATTCAAATTCCCAAGAGATGCTGGTACGTAGTGTTAAATTACTACGATCGTCTAGCACAGCATCTTCCTCACGAGACGATGGTAAGTTATAACCATGTTCTGATATGAAATCAACAATGACCAGCTTCTAGAGAAGATCGTGAACAATTTTATGAGATGTACATGGGAAGAGACATGCACTTGAATGCATGTAACCACCACACCAAATGTTACTAGATTTCTGAAAGATCATAGGACCATAATTTGTCTGTTTTGCCTTTGGGTTTGATATTTGTTTCTTAATGCTGCTTATATGTAACAAAAGGAATACCAACAATATACTTTCAAATACATTTATTTAGTGATGACTCTTATCCGGTGAAATTTATGTGAGATATACAAAATCACGTAGATTTCACTCTCCATTTTGTGGGAGTTGGATTTCACATCAAGAGTATATTGTTAGCATTTTTCTTTATGATCCTTTTTTAATATCTATCTGGCTTATATATTAACAAAAAGTTCATGCAGTTTACACATTTTGCAAATCTGAAATTGACCGTTTGATGATTTGACTTGCATGGGCAACGATGGAACTGAGAATATGCTGATATAAGGCAGTGAGCTAAGTGAGAAATACTGATAAAAAGTTGTGGTCCTTTTTGCACCTTTTTAGTATTTTATATTTTATTAATTATTAATATTAAGGTTCTGCATTATGATTCACTTTGAATTTTTATGCATTATGATTCACTTTGAATTTTTATTCTTATTTATTAAATTTAAAGAAATCCCATTATTAAATATTTTCATGAAAAAAAACCAACAAGTGTCGGGGTTGCGTCTAGCAAAAAAGGTTAATCTTTTACAATGAGCATATCTTTGAATTTTCGCCTAGAGAAATGTTTGTAACATTTAGGATTATTGCTCTCCACCCAGCACGTTTTGCTCGCACCCTGCAAGCCTACCAAAAATACCATTGCGCAAGTTAACTTGCGCAAGTGTTAATTGTTACGCAAGTTAACTAACGCTGCGTGAGTTAACATGCGTAGCGTTAGTTAACTCACGCTGCGTGCTTTCTTAAACAAGGCAGAGCACCTCATTTCCTCATTTCTCATCTAAAATCTCAAAAAATCCCAAAAATCTCTCTCAAAGCACCCAACTCCAAAATTCCTTCAAGTTCAAATCAAACAACACTCCAATAACAAGTAAGTTCTCATGATCAAACACCATTGACCTTTTATGTTTGCATGTTAGATTTTTTCTCTTAAATTAGAATTTTTTTAGATTTATAGTTTGTTTAAATTTTGGTGTTTTTGGAAGGAAATCATACAATGTTAGGATGTAAATGACTTGTGTTGCTTAAAATGTTTAGATGTTTGCATGTTTATGTTGATTTTGTATAGAAATTTTTTTAGAATTAGGGTTTGTTTAAATTTTGATTTTTTTTGCAAAATATGATACAATGTTACATGCAAATGAGTAATATACATGCAAATGAGTAATATTGCTTAATTATTTAGATGTTTGCATGTTTATGTTGTAGTTATCATTTTTAGGGTTTATGTATAATATGCACACCAAGTGTTTGATTAAATGTTTGAATGAGTTTTTCATTGATTATTTTTAATTTCTATGTGTGTAGATTTGAAGCAATGGCCGGGTGGATCGACGTTCATGCAAAATTCAACAGCGGAGAAACTCAGAGGTTGAAGGTTCGGTGCCTTGATGTAGCGTTAAGAGGTCTCAAGGATCAACTGAATGAATTCTACCAAGGAGTCAACCCCAGAGACACAAGGAGGGTGCAAAATATTCTGTATAAACGTCCAAAGCTCGACGAGGGGAGCATATCATTCACTTGGGTGGAGTTAAAGAACGACGAACACGTGACGAGCATGTTTTGGGAGCACACCAAGTTCCAGTGGATCGATATGCGGGTGACGGTGCTGAGATCAACTGAAGATATCATCAACAACTTGATTCCGCCAGAAGATCGTCATTAGTTAGGGTAAGGTGCATTCAAACTACAACATTTGTCTCACCTCTGAAATGGGGTGATTCAAACTTGCCAAACGGCGAGGACTCAAGCATTTCGCTCCGCGTTCATGTTTTTCCTTTGAAAAGATTAAATTTTTGTTAGGCTTGCTTAGATGATGGTATTAAGTGTCAAGGAATGGACCTCATTTCGTTGGCACTTGAATACCATCATCTAAATCAAGCCTGACAAAAATTTATTCTTTTCAAAGGAAAGCATGAATGCGGAGCGAAATGCTTGAGTCCTGTTGTTTGGCAAGTTTGAATTTACCCCATTTCAGAGGTAAGACAATTGTTGTAGTTGGAATGCACATTCCAACTACAACAATTGTCTTCCTTTGGATGGGGTCATTCAAACTAGTTAAATGGCAGGACACCGGCATTCGTCCGGGAGTGTTTTTGTTCCATTCTAAATGTTAAATTCTGGTTGGCTTCGTTTAAATGATGGTATCGAAGTGTCAAGGTCTGGACCTCATTCCGTTGGCTCTTAGATACTATCATTTAAAACCAAGACCAACTAGAATTTAACATTTGGAATGGAACAAAAGGACTTCTGGACGAATGCTGGAGTCCTGCTGTTTAGCTAGTTTGAATTGACCCCATTCAAAGGCAAGATAATTGTTGTAGTTGGAAGGTACATTTCCGAATGTAATGTAATGATAGTTGACGTACATGTCTTTTACGTAATGTAATGTAATGATACCACAATGTAATGTAACGTAGATGAAATTATATCTAAATAAAATTGTCTAAGAATTAATGTTGTGTACTTATTGAATTTATTTATTCAAAACGCCAATGCAAATATTTATTTGAATTCACGCTGTCGCAATATTTATTTGAATTCACGCTGTCGCAATATTTGTTCGAATTTTATTGAAATTTATTTTATTGACTTTATTCTTCTAATTTATTTTATTGAATTCACGCTATCGCAATTTTATTGACTTTATTATAAAAAATATATTGCGTTAATTAAGTCACATTGCGTGACTTAACTCACGCATCATATAAGTTGTGCGTGACTTAAGTCACGCACGTTATAAGCACTGCGCAAGTTAACTTGCGTAAATTGGCCGGTTCTAAAAACTGAGGCACAAACGTTTTTTGAATGGTAGTCAATGGTCTTCAATGGTTTTTGCACGTTTTCCTTCACATTTGACCACGTTTTTTGACTCATTAATTGCTATATACCTCATACCCCCTATAAAACCCTCACATGCTTCCTCTTTTCCTCACATTTTATCATCCCACTCTTTCTCTTCTTCTTGCTCTCCTCCTTTGTTTCTTATTAGTTTTTAGGGTGGTTATACCGCTTTAGGTATATACCTGTGGCTTCTGGGGGAAGTAGTGGTCGGTCCGGTCGGGAAAAGGGCATCTTGATGTCGTTTTCCCCAGGGCTGATCACTATTTTCCCCAGGAGCTATTTGGCATATACCGAAGAGGGTATCAAATAAGTTTTGACCTCAAGAGGGCATTAAAAAAAAAGTAAAAAATCAACCTTATTTGCGCGACTTAACTCGCGTAGTGCGTGACTTAAGTCACACATAAATACAACGTACGTTAGTTAAGTCACGTTACGTGACTTACCTTGCGCAAGGGTATTTTTGGTACGCTTGCAGGGTGCGAGCAAAACGTGCTGGGTGGAGAGCAAAAATCAACATTTAGTGTTTGATAGTACTGATCAAATAAGATTATTTTAAATGGAAGGACCAATTGGAAGGGAAAAAAATATTAAGATAAGTTGACAAATTTTGAAATCACTTGTTAAAAAAACAAATATTTGAAAGCAGATTATGATACTATTATTACTAATACTTGGCTTTTAAATAGTATATGTGTTTTCGATTTCTGGGTATTTGAAAACCACATTAGATCTTCACTATTTTCAAGTAAATTCAAGACAGTGTGGCAAAATTTCATCAATTATTCAGTGGATTATTTTTACTTGCTTATTTTTTTTAATAAAATTAACTTTTGATATTTGTTAATTATTTATTACATGCAATATATATAGTCCTTGTAAGCTTAACTCAGTTGGTAGGGACAACGCATGGTATAATATGCAAGGTCCGGGGTTCAAACCCCGGCCACATCATCCCTCACATTAAATTTTTGTCATCGAAGAAAAAAATTTGGCCTAGTAATATTATAATGCATCATCCCTCACATTAAATTTTTGTCATCGAAAAAAAAAATGTAAAATGAAATAAAGTTTCTATAAGCTTTTTTTAACAAGATTCTACAGGCTTATTGGAAAGCTATTTTATTACTGATTTTTTTAGCTCATGTGATTAGAAACCGATTAAGAAATTATTAAGAATAATGTAAGAGATAATTCTTAATAGTGTTAAAAGCAAATCATGCACTGTGTCAAAGTCAATAAAAAAAATGATGAATGAGAAAAAGGATTGAATACAGAACTCCTAGAATGTTGTTGTTCCTTCTTCACTCTGTTCGTTTCCTCTTACACACGACTACTTTTTCACCTACAAATTCTTTCTACAAGGTTCGTTTCTTACTTCACAAGCATCAATTCAATTTGTCTTTCTGGTGATAATAGAATTAGTAAATGTTAAATTTCGTGTTATTTTATATGCACAACATTGCTTAGCGCTCTAATTGCTTTTTGATTGATGCATGTTGTTATGTTCTCTATGTTTGTGTTCCTATTTTGTATGTTTAGAGAATGTACTGCTAAAAAAAATATCAAGAGTGATAATTTCACTTTCCAGGTGCTAATTTATGCGATTTGTATCAATGTCACTGAAGCATTATGTTTTTATAAGTGCTTTATTTAAAACATAACTGATATCAAAGGTTGGAAACTTGGAATTTGTTGATATAAATGGCTTCAAGAGTGATTTTGCAAAAGAAAAGGAACCTTTTGTTCAATCACTTCATTAGTCAACATACTTGCGTTATCCTTGAATTCTCAAGTGTTGGGATTGGGCAGCCATTTGAATCTAGTGAATTAGATGGCTTGAGTTGGTTTCCCTTTTCTTTGTCCGCAACTACTGGACATGGACATGATTCACATGAACATGGAAGGGAAAGAAATATGAATATGGAAGATTGTTCGCCATCAAGATTTTACTTGCATAATTACTTTGGAGGTTTGAATTTTGGAAATAGAACTGAGAAGATAAAGTTAGTTTCTCTTTCGAGATTGGGGTGGACTTCCCAAAGTGTCCGTTTCATTTCCACGGCTTCTGCTAATCAATCTAGATTGGGTAGCAGCAGTGGTGGAAATGGAAAATCTGATACTAAACAGAAGAAGGAAGCTTCGCCGGAGGAGTGTGATGAGGCTGTTGAAGACTTGAGTACCATAAAAGCGAAAGCTAAGGCTAAACAATTACAAGAACCACATAAGAGTACTGAATCTATTGTAAAGAAATTTTGGGCTATGATTCTAGGAATTGGTCCAGCTTTCCGAGCTATTTTGTCGATGAGCAGGTTTTAAATTTACTGCCTCTTGTTTTTAAGTGTGATGTAAATACGTGTGTCAGACTTTTCTGGTTTTTCATTGCCTAGGGATGATTGGGCAAAGAAGTTAAGTCATTGGAAGGATGAATTTAAATCCACTCTGCAACACTATTGGTTTGGAACAAAACTACTTTGGGCTGATGTTAGGATAAGCTCCAGATTATTGTTAAAACTTGCCAATGGAAAGAGTCTTTCTAGAAGGGAGAAGCAGCAACTCACGAGGACAACAGTCGATATTTTCAGGCTAGTTCCTTTTGCTGTATTTATCATAGTTCCATTCATGGAGATTCTGTTGCCAGTATTCCTGAAACTGTTTCCCAACATGCTGCCTTCCACTTTCCAGGATAAGATGAAAGAACAGGTAATTATTAATGTACTCATCAAACATTATCTGCCTATCTACGGCGTGCTTTTATTATCACTCAATTTTGGGAAGGCTTAACTTGTAGGAGGCATTGAAAAGAAGGCTAAATGCAAGAATAGAATATGCCAAGTTTCTTCAAGATACTGTGAAAGAAATGGCGAAGGAGGTTCAGAATTCACAAAGTGGAGAAATGAAGCAGACGGCAGAAGATCTTGACGAATTTATGAACAAGGTCAGATATGCTATTCATGATATAGTGTTTTATAATTTATAAGCACTTTTTTATATTATTATGTTAATGGAACAGGTCAGAACAGGTGCTCGAGTTTCTAATGATGAAATCTTAGGCTTTGCCAAATTATTTAACGACGAGTTCACTTTGGATAACATTAGCAGGTTGGTCCTTCTACTATTGGTTAGGTTCAACTAATTGTGCTTTTCTGTTATGAATCTCATATTCTGGATTTCCATGATCGTTATGCTAACATGTCTTTTGGTTTCGAAAATGGATAAACAGGCCTCGCTTGGTAAACATGTGTAAATACATGGGTATCATCCCATATGGTACTGATGCATATTTGCGTTATATGCTCCGCAAAAGATTACAGAAGTAAGATTCATGATTCCTTTTTTCCTTTATGTGATAACTCTGATTATGGTGTATGTATATCATTCATTGTCTCTTATAGGTTAGAGTTAGGAAAGTTTTATGTAATGTTTTATTTTGTATTTTAAAATAAAATAAAAAACTGTTTTATGTCGTATTTTTTCGTTTTGTCTGGTTTAAATAAGGATTTGTTTTCAATTATTGTACACATCTTATGCACGTTATGCCAATGTATGGATGTCTGCCTTCTCACTTACTTTTCGGTTTCGTTGTAGTACATAATTGAATTGTAGGAAATACTCAATACATACATGGGATTCTTCTTGTATTTTACATTAAGGGTGGACAGAAAATAGTACGTTTCCTCGCGAGTCGTGATGATGTGACTTTGCTATAGTAGCTAGGGGGTGTTTTGTTAGAACTGAATTCTCAGCTCTTATGGAAGTTCCAATGTTATTGTTGTGGGCGCAAGTTGGAGTTTAACATATTCCATCGATAATTTCATCGTTGTCTGGAGAGTATAGATTTGAATTGTTTTGCTTTGACAGGATCAAAAATGATGATAAACTGATTCAAGAAGAAGGCGTGGAGACTCTTTCAGAAGCAGAGCTTCGCCAAGCTTGTAGAGACAGAGGATTGCTTGGATTGCGTTCAGTGGAAGAAATGCGGCAACAGGTTAATAATAAACGTTTCAATGGAATTTGTGTACTGGAGCTCAATTTTGAAATCTCCAACAATGTGTTACTTTACTAGCTGGGCAATTTTTGTGAACGAGAAACTGGCCATAATGGCTACTTTTAGAAATCAGAACCTTCTTCCTTCTTTTTTTGCAGTTTCAGAAACTCTATCCTCTCGTAATTGCTACTTTGAGAACCTTCTTCTTGTCGAACTTATTTCTAATCAATTTTAACTTTAAAATAGTTTATATCAGATATTACTCAAACAAATCTCAAGATTTTTGAATGCTATTGTGTTGGTGGATAGCAAAGATAATGTCTTAAAAATAAGGGTTGTAGGTAAAATCTTATAGGAATGAGAAATACTGTATTAGGATAGAGTGTATGATTAGTAATTCCAATAAGAAATTGGTAGAGAAGGAAGTGGCTAAGTTGACATTTACATAATATAGTTGGAAGACATTTCTTGATGCTGTTTAAAAGACAGCATCTTGTGGTTGGACTGTTAGTCCCATGTTTGAGGGTTGTAAATTGTACATTTCTTTGCAGCTTAATGACTGGCTGGATCTGTCTCTCAACCATTCTTTGCCGTCTTCCCTCTTGATTCTCTCTAGGTATCTTAATATTTTCTCTGTTGAAATACTATCCTTATAAGTATTTCCCTTCTTGAAATGCATAGTCATCTCATTCTCTCTGCAGAGCATTTTCCGTCACAGGAAAGGTCAAACCAGAGGAGGCTGTTCAAGCTACACTCTCTTCTTTGCCAGATGAGGTTGTGGATACTGTTGGGGTGACATCTTTGCCTTCTGAAGATTCTGTTTCGGAGAGGAAGAGAAAGTTGGAATATCTTGAAATGCAGGAAGAGCTAATCAAGGTTAATTTTTATGCATTATATGTGCCGCCATCAGAGATATTTATGTTTTGCGAGGGAGGCATGAGTTGGTGATTTCCATTAGATCGTAGAATTTTCATATGTATACGTAATGAAGTCTAGTAGGAAGAAATATAGAATGGAAGAGGGGGAGAGATATATTTTTTTGTGCTAGCCTACATAAGTCATTTTTGAAAAATGCAGTTCATTGTTCATGAGTATTTTCCTTTTTCAACTATTGTCATCCAATCAACATTGTATCTGAATCACCAAATATGTTGATTTTCTTATTGAAGTTGCTATGCTTTCGGTATGCTTGTTGCTTTAGATTTGAGATTGATGGTTGCAAGATATTTAATAGGAGGAGGAAGAGAAAGAGAAAGAGGAAGAGAAGCAGGCCAAAGTGACAGAATCTATTGATGACGAAAGAAATTTGGCTACGGAAGAGATGGATCCAACGACCGAACAAACACGAGAAGAGATAAAGGCAAAGGCATTGAAAAAACATGAGCAAATTTGCAAGATCAGCCAAGCATTGGCTGTTTTAGCATCAGCATCTGTAAGGAAAACTTATTTTACTCTTTCCAACTATTAATAATTTTTGGTTAATGATTGGACTCAATGATTTGTCCTATGACTTTTCAGTCGGTGAGCAAAGAACGTGAAGAGTTTTTGAGGCTTGTTAAAAAGGAGGTATGTAGACTGTAGAATTGATCCGTCTCTAGGGATGTAGTGAATACGTTACGGTGATTCAAAGTCTTGAAACTCAAATGGCAATTTCTGTATAGAATTTGCGTAAGTGTTGAACTTAGCTTTTTGGATGTAATTTAATATTATTCTACATTTGGTATGCAGGAAGATAAAGTACGTTAACGATACTGATCTGTATCTTAACATTTTCTTAACCTCCTGAACAAGCTATTTATCATGCCCAGCTTTTGTTTCATAAAAAATCAGTTCTAACCTACCACTGTGCAGATGGAGCTGTATAATAGTATGATAGGCAAAGAAGGTGCTGAAGGTGAGCAGGAAGCTGAGAAGGCTTATAGAGCTGCAAGGAAGGATAGTGATGGTGCTTTGGAAGTCGCTATTAGTGACAAGGTTTCTTCAGCACTTGTTGACAAGGTAAATTTATGACTGTCTAGTTTTATTTGATGACACTTAATAATTGAAAAACAAAAAAGAAAACAAATTATCTGTTAATCATTAACTGAATGCCTGAATTACATTCTTAGGTTGATGCTATGCTCCAGACACTTGAAAAAGAAATTGACGATGTTGATGCTAAAATTGGAGATCGCTGGCGGTTGCTAGACAGGTTTTTTCTTAGTTTAGTATTTCCCTGAAAGAACAATATGATTAATTACCATTGTTTTCTTTATGCAAATTATGAATAGTTGATTACGATATTTTCTTACCAAAAAGCAGTTAGCCAACTTCAATGGCAGAATCCATTGAAGGACACCGTGATTTTTATAAGGAGAATCATGTGATGAATTAATTACTATTATTTTTTATTTGTGACCTGTTCCAAGGAGATTCAAAGAACTTGTCAACTGACTAGTAAAGTTTTCAAATATTCAATGCATTTGAAACGTGTAAAGTTTTACAAAGCATCATGACATGGATACTGTTATTTGTTGCTTTTCCCTTATAATTTTTCATATGCAATTGTTAGAAATAAGCGTCATTCAAATGTTTGGCCATGTTCTGGCAGGGACTATGATGGGAAAGTGACACCTGAGGAGGTTGTATCCGCTGCTATGTATCTGAAGGACACTTTAGGAAAAGAAGGAATCCATGAACTTATCAGCAACCTTTCGAAGGATAGTGGTTAGTTCTTCTGTCAATTTCTTCCTTATTCTCGTATTGTTCCAAAAATTAGCAAATATGAATGTCACTTATCAAGTATGAATGTTTCTGATGTGCCCTCGCACATTAATGCAACTAATCTAATACTACAAAAGCAGAAAGCAAAAACCTAATGCAGCACGAGGTTTTCCTTTTCGAGCTTTTTTCTTTCTTTCTTTTTGTGCTTTCTTTGTTGCACCATCTTTTAGGAGCCATGTCTGTGAGCAATGACCCCTGAGAGGATTTAGAGAGCAAGAAAACTGTTATATTCTCTAGCATTTAGTTGTGATTATTTGTTGCTGTCATCGTAATTCATAACTATAAAAGGAGGTTGTGATTATTTGTACAACTAATATAGCTATTATCTCAATTGTCTTTTTGTCAAAAACACTTCTCGAACCATGTGGAAAGTTTTTGGAACTAACACAACGATATGGCATTACAGTATGGTTTGATTGGTTGCATTTGCATAACAATTAGCCTCTTATGGTGAAATTATAAAGTTGGGTGATTGAGTTGAAATAATTTCAAAGCAGTTTAAAAACTTTATCGTTCTACGTTGTACGTTGGTAACACGTTTAAAATGTCTATGTAGATGATCCAATATCTTAATATGAAAATGTGTTCAACTGCTTATGAGTGACAGCTATTTTGTGCATTTATGTTAATCATAAACAGATGGGAAAATATTGGTGGAAGACATTGTCAAATTGGGCACCCAAAAGAAAGAAGATGCCGATAATGACGAAGTAGGAAGATCGTAGTGTTTATAAGACCGTAGTGTCTATTTGTGAATTTTGTCATGTTGTCATGTTACTTTTTAAAATGTAACCATGAAGAATAATGGTTGGTATGTATTCATGGAACCCCATGCCCCCAAAATGTATAAGCAAAAATGTTTAGGCTCATACCGAATTAGAAAATACGAATGAATTTATATATTACAAACGTGATGAACAAGCTTAATTGATTTTTTTTATAGGCAACAAGTTTAATTGATGAATTTTTCATTAACCTGTGTTGTCAAACAAGTAAGGATTGTTACCGATGAAGAGTGCAAGCAAAACTTAAGAAATTGCCGTGTCCCACAGACACCGTAAAATGCCAAAAATGCTTATGTTATAATCGATTGGAAGTTACACTCTGCGCATTGGAAGATAACTTCCAATGCTCTACTTTCTGCAAGACTAAGCTGTGAAATTTAGTAAAACATGAAGAATTGCCTGCACCTTAAGTATTGTTCTCATTTTTATTTTATTTGTGTATTTCTTTCATGCATATGTATGGACATCATAGAAATTGTTGCACTCATCGTAAATTTGATATTTTAAGATAAATATTGCTGGAAGATTCATTCTTCATTGGATTTCATGTTGCAATAGGTTTTTAAGTTAAACTGAGCTATAGAAAAACTAGTTTCCCTCATTGAGCTTCCTACTTATTACTTATTTATTATTATTATTATTTAGAAAATGCTAACTTGTGCCCCCAGACATGTTAAGAAAATTGATATAAAAATTAAGAAGTGGTGAAAAGTGAAATGTTCAACTTTATGAATCCAAAAAAATTGTTGTTTTTAATTAAAAAAAACTCTACTTTTTTACTTTCTTAACTAGTGCTATGAGGACATTTGTTATGGTTAGCATGACCCTTGTTATTATTTTCACTAGTGTTTGTATGGAGGAGCTCCAAGGGTCCTCAACCGATGGATATTGACGGTTGAGTAGACATTGTGGTAGCCGCTTGAATGATATTCTTGAGATGGGGAGAATCAGTTTCCATTAGGTCTCTTACTAGAGCATTGGAAGTTATCTTATAGTTTTTTTTTTTTTTTGAGGAAATCTTCTCTAGTGTTGGAATTTACCTTTTGAGAGCATTGTAACTACATCGTTTAAAATATGAGTATATTTGACATTTTGGAGGGTTTGTGAACAATTTAAAGGACACTGAGAGAAAATTTCCAAAACTCATGGTGCCATTTTGAGCATTTGGTATTTTGCTCGGCTCATTATGACATTTATCACTTAAATCACTCACGAATCATGTATTTTAAGTCTGTTTTAGACAATTTTCCATTATCTTCTTTGATGACATAGTTTATAGTCACACTTTGCTTGACCATTTGAATTTTTTTTTACTGTACCATCGGATTATAAAAAAAGTACTAAGTTACCATCCTTTTGGAACTAAGTACACACCAATTTTGTGGGACATTTATATGTCTGGGAGGACAATAATTACATCATTGAAAAGTACCGTTTTTTAATACTCCCTCCGTTTCAAAATGAGTGTCGGCTGTCGCTTTAACCAATTGCACACATATTAAGGAATGGAATAAAGTAGTCAAATGTCATAGCAATTTTACCAAATTATCCTAATCAACTATTGGTTTGCTTTTCATTAAAGAAAAAATAATACTTTGGAAGTAGTGTAACATAATATTAATTGAAGAGTATAATTGAAAAGAAAAAGTTATTATTGCATTGGAAACTGAAAGTGACATTTATTTTGAAACAAATTTTTTTGGCTAAAACGGCACTCATTTTGAAACGGAGGGAGTAGAAATCAGGTTGTGGGGACCAATTTCACACCTTCCCTTTTTATATTAATAAAACAGATATTAAATTCATATTTTAATTAATTATTGATTTAAATTATTTTTATTTTTATTTTTGAATGACAAATGTTTAGTAGTTAATTGTTAGATTAATGTTTACTTTCTAATGAACATCCAACTTTTTTAACATTTATCTCAATTTTATTTTTTTGGCTTTCGCACCGGTTTCCGACCCACCAATGGTGGGCGACTAATCCGGCTCATGCGTAGAGGCATGCGCACTGGCCAAACATTGTTCCCCCTGGGAATCGAACCAGGTATTCTCCGGATACGTCATTGGAAGGAGCTCCTTGCCACTGGAGCCCAAGCAACTTGGTTACATTTATCTCAAATTAGTTGAGCTACCTCTTCAAGTTTTTGTAATTAATGGTTTCATTAATAAACCAAGTGAGATAAAGAAGCCGATGATTTATGTGAAAATGAAGATGACATTCTTGTTCAACATGTCATAAATGACGATGAGAACAAAGACTTTTGCTTCTTTTGCCCTCCTTCACACTTTCGTAACGTGCTCTTTAGAGACAAGGAATACATTGGTGACGAATATGTCATATCTATTTTTTTTTGGTAGTGGTCGGAGTTTGAACCCCAAACCTTGCATATTTTATGCATTGTCCCAACCAACTGAGCTAAGCTCACGAGGACAATTTGTCCTATCTATGTCCCCACATAAAACCACACTGAATTTTCTCAATCTTATTTTTTTTTGAAAGGTGAATTTTCTCAATCTTGTCACAAATAGATTTATGAATCTTCACGTTTTGCATATCGTAATACAGGGTAGAGCAAATTTAGAAAAGTGACTATGTTGGCTAAACTTAAACATTGTTGCTTCCAACCAATTTACCCCGTTTTCATTTTTTTTGTTGCACAATGTGATTAAAATGACATATATTGGTTATTTCCGATGATATGTTTGCCCCCATATATTTTCCCAAATCGTTAACTTTAGAGAAACCAATATGTTGTATAATATCATATTGAAGTTGATCAACAACATTTTTGGAGAAAAATATGCGTTTTTTCAGTGTTAATATTTTGACTAGATGCTTAACATAAAAGATCAAGGCAATGCATAACCTAACAACTTACAAGATGGGACAAAATTCGCCACAAAAGAAATGAAATGTTGTCTGTAAAAGAATAACATAAGAAAAAGTCCCAAACTCCGTGCTAGAACACTTTGATACGACTAGACTAGATGGGTTGCCCATTGTACCTACAAAATTTGTATATGTAGAAGGTAGAGGTGTAGAATCATAGTTAGAAAGATCATAAAACTACAAGAGCCACATACATGTGCATCAACAATGGTTTCACAAGATTATCAACAATTATTCTTGATTTTCATTTGTGAAAACCTCCCACAAGAAATCCTTGCTTTTCGACAGTATCTTCTAGAAATTATTATTGATATCGAAATGATGTACTTTATTAAGGATATCCATTTTTTAAATGACAAATGTTAGTATGTCAATTGTTATGTTAATTTCTTATCCTTTTATTAAAAATATCAATGTTGTTCGAAGGAGGTTTATCTTCAAACATCTATTTTGAAGTTTGAAACCATGCATCAAGAATTTGCTTATT
Organism: Medicago sativa; assembly: GCF_051527215.1. Classification (NCBI taxonomy): domain Eukaryota; kingdom Viridiplantae; phylum Streptophyta; class Magnoliopsida; order Fabales; family Fabaceae; genus Medicago; species Medicago sativa. The sequence goes on along the minus strand of NC_140755.1, from coordinate 79,211,324 downwards.
GCAAGCCAGTTTTTTCAGTTGATCGAACATGGTTGTATGTTAAGTATCATCATATGTTACTAATTGCAATTGTTCAGAATGGGAGGAAGAATGTCATTCCATTAGCATGTACCCTTATGGATGATGATGCATCTGATGCATGTTTTTTTCTTTCTTTCTTTCAACGCTTAAAAATGTTGGTCACACTTACACCCCAACTCAACCTCTGCTTGATTTCAAGTAGACATGAGCCGATCAAAAATATTGTTAAGTTTGTAAACGATCCATGCATATGGTTTTTTTCTTTACTCTACTATTAATTAGACTTCATATAATGGTCCTCGTGACCAAAATGGAAATTGCGACCACAAAAAAAGTGTAGCACAAGAAAAAGAAATACATACTAATGTGGAAAGTGAAAGTGAAACACAGTAAAAGAAAAACATGAAACAAGTGGAAGTAAACGTGCATGTTTGTCTCAGTCCCTACGTTAACCCAATCAGACACTGACACGACAACATACCAAACACTAATATGCTTCACGACTTCGATTAATTATTAATTTTTATTTCAAATAAATAAAAATTAAAACCAAACCAAATCTCGATCGCGCTCCTCACACAACCATTCTTAATTTCTTTCAAATTTCAACTCAATTTTCAATTTCACCGATTTTCCCTCAAAAAATTTCCTATTTACTCGTTTTCCTCTCAACAAATTCTTCCCCAATTCTCACCCTAGCTGCAAATTAGGGTTTCTCAACTTTCAGCTTCAAATTTACACTCGTCACATTTTCGCTTCGTTTTTCTTCGATCTTCAGCTTCACCTGTTACTAAAAGCTTAATTCTCGTGAGTTTCTGATTTCTCTGTTAGGTTTTGAGCTATTTGGTGTTTGGTTTGGTTGATTTTGGAGAAAGTGAAATTAGGGTTTGTAAAGAGGGTTTTTACGAAGTGGCTATGATTTGTGTATTTTTAGGTGTGTTTGTAGATGGGGATTGAGATTTAAGCTGTGTTCGGTGTTGATTTTGGGAAAAAGTGATTTTTTTAGGTGAATATGTTTTACTCTCAGTTTATTTTGGCGAAGAAAGGTCCACTTGGGACTATATGGATAGCTGCACATTTAGAGAGGAAGCTCCGAAAGAATCAGGTGGCGGATACGGATATTGGCGTCTCTGTAGGTAAGTTCGTTAGTTAGTTTGTTTATATATCAATTTAAATATTTTGATTCATTGAGATTTTAGCATGATTACTGAGGTAGATATTTATGATGGTAGTTAATTTTTGAAAACCCTAGTTTCTATAGTGTTATAAGCACATTGGTCTTTGCCGCTTCCTGATCCACTTGCGTCAAATTTGAACTGTTGTCGTTTTATTGGCTGTTTGGATTGACGGTATTAAACATTGTCGTTTGCGTAAAGAACATGTCTTAATGTTTTAAGTTTGTCGTCAAAATTGCATTTGACTTGAAGTGGAAAATGTTGCTTTTGCCTTGCAGGTCAGATTTGAACTCTTGTGGTTTTATTGTATGTTAGGATTGGCAGTATTAAACATCGTCGTTTGCAAAAAAAGCATGTTTTGATGTTTTATGTTTGTTGTCAAATCCACGTTTGAGTAGAAGTGGGAAGAATGTTGCTTTTGACTTGAGCTTTGAACCAGATTTCATTATGAACTTACTCTTAGTGGAAAAGTTTCTCAACATAAATTAGTTTTCTTCTAACTTAACACGACTAAAATCAATTTTGTAAAGTCAAGATGATTCGAATTTAAGTTTGACGAATGCTCATCCAATCATATACTTAATCTCCTGACAGTTGGTTACCGCCTAGTACAAATTATACAACTTTGACCATTTTGTAGTGTAAAATCTTGGCTGTTTACTTGCTACAATTGAAAAGGCCACTGGCAGGGTTGCAGCAATTTTGTCCTTTTTAAAATGGTGTAGTACTTTGATTCTTCCCGGTCAATTTGCCTTGTGGGTCGAATTTGAACTCTTTTGGTTTTGTTGCATGTTTGGATTTACTAAACAATTGTCTTATGTGCGGAAAAAAAAACATGTTTTGGTGTTTTAAGTATGTCGTGGGGCGAGAAAAATGTTGCTTTTGACTTGAGTTGACAGCTTTGAACCAGATTTTTTATGAACTTGCTCTCAATGGAAAAGTTTCTTAACGTAAATTAGTTCTCTTCAATCTATTTTTTTTTTTGTTTTTGAAGAAGCCAAATTAGCCCACTGATATTGGCACGGTAGAGAATTGAATCCGAGACCTTGATAGGAGCACACTTCAAGGTCTCAAGCCAACACCTTTAGTTCTCTTCAAACTTAATGTTGACTAAAATCAAGATTATCCATTATTATGTTTGACCAGTGGTCATCCAGTGAAATACTTAAGTCTCATCTCATGATAACCTTGTCCATTTTGTTCCGTAAAATTTTGTCCGTTCACCTGCAACAATTGAAAAGACTTGGCAGGGTTGTGCCAACTTGGCCTTTATAGGGTTGCTCTATTAGACCAACCAGATCACCAACCCAACCCCACAAAAAAAAAACAGAGATACTGCCTAAATTAGCGACTGTACTTAGGGTAGTAGCTTCTTTAGATTTTGAAAACTGTAAGGAGAGAATAAACATTTGGTTTGTCTAGCTATGTGGTCTAAGTGATTGAAGTATTTCCGAAGATTTTATGGGCAAATTTTTTGGGTTTTTCCCATGTCATGTGTTAGTAGAGTAAAGAGTTCCCCTCATATCCTCATGGACCTGTGGTGCTCTGTTAATGCTTAGACTTGTTGACATCATCCTCGGGGTAGATAGGAGCATAGGATTCTAATAATATGTCGAGCTCTAGGGTGTTGTGCATATTTTTAACATTAAATATCATTAATGATTTTATTTCTGTGGGGATACTGGATATGTTATCCTGCTTTGTTCGTTTATTTGCTTCTTTTTTTTTTCCCCTCTATTTAAATCATAAATTGTATTTCATCCTTTTAAAGAATGACATTATTAATTCAAACTAATTTGTATAACCTTTGTTGATAGTTCAGTCAGTGCTATGAATACTCTAAGATATAATGGTATATTATTCTTTGTGGAAGTGGGAAACCAAATTTTCTGAAGTAAACCTAACTTGAGTGGGTTGAGGTATGGCAACTGATTGATTATTCACCTAAAACGAAGGATACTGCCCATTATCTCATTGGAGGTTAAGATAATGGATTCTCTTTTTCTAGCTTTGGATTATTTTTTTTAATTGTCCTCTAGGTAGAGAAGTATATCATTAGAGGTTAGAATAAAATTGATTAAGGAACGACAAGAATAGAAAATGTTGTAAAATGAGAGCTCAAAAGTGAAAAAGAATAGACGGACAAATATTCTCAACAACAGAACTTTCCAATCTACTTGTATGTCTGCTGTAGACACCCCCAAAAGAGACCATAAGCTGTGCACAAAGAGAGTAAAATAATAAACATTGAATTGCACGACAGATTTATTGCTGAAAATTAAATACACAAACATTTTCCACGAGGAAAATTCCCCAAGGAACAGTGTAATTGCTGACTTCCCAAGAGTCTCCTCCGTAGTCTTAATGAAACCCCTAAAGCTTATTGAAGAAGTTGTTCTAGTTTAAGAGGGCATACCCAACCGACAACAAAACACTTAAGTTAGTTTATTCCAGATTTTGTTTATCAAGGCAGAAATGAAGTGCAATGGCAACACTAGATCGGTCTATTTCAGATTGATCTAGCTGCAGGATAGTGTAAAAAAGTGAGCAGCTCTTTCTGAACTAATGGCTACCTTCCAAATGAAAGACTCAACCTTGGCTGGGATAATTGTTGTCAGTGGATATACACTATGCAACTTGTTTTAATATCTGTAGTCTGATTATAAAAAGCAAGGCAAGGAATAGTTATGTGTCTGAATGCAGTGAAGAATTAAGGACTAGCTATTAGCTAATGCTTATATGAAATATTTGTTATCGCCCAAATTTTGTTATGAGCCCTCTGGAGGAGATTAATTCCAAAGGATAGGGAAATTGATATTCCTCAGTACGTTTGACATGCATGTGCTGTGTTTATTGTTGTCTATTTTTGACTGCGTATAATTGTTTCAGTTTATTCATTATTGATGTAGTCATTTTTACGAATGAACAGATTCCATTCTTTTTCCCGAAGTACCAATTGCACTCCGTTTATCCAGTCATCTTCTGCTTGGTGTGGTAAGAATATATTCTAGAAAGGTGAATTACCTTTTCGATGATTGCAGTGAAGCCTTGCTTAAGGTAAAGCAAGCTTTCCGCTCCGCCGCAGTTGATTTGCCACCAGAAGAGTCCACTGCACCTTACAATTCCATCACCTTACCCGAGACTTTCGATCTTGATGATTTTGAACTGCCAGATAGTGACATTTTTCAAGGGTAAGTTCTATAATACTTGATTGTATGACTTCTTGTAGCTCCAGCTGTTGTTACTGCAGCAACATTTTTTGCTTAATTGAGCAGATATTTATCTAAGTTAATCTATTTTGTTTCATTTGAAAGATTGTTCGTGATTTATATGCTCTTATGTATCTGCTTTTTCCTGGGTATTTTCAAATGATTGATAGAAGCAAATTTCGAATTAGTTACATAACTTGGTTTTAAGTTGCAGACCTTGTATTTTCTTGTGTTTTTTCCAATTTGGTTATATTAAAGGTGATTTCATGTAAGATGGTTTCTGTGGAAGAGTTATAGGTTTATTAACAGAAGATTATATATGTTTTGTGAACTTGCAGTAACTATGTTGATCGCCATGTCAGTAGTAAGGAGCAGATTACACTGCAAGATACTTTGGAGGGCATGGTTTACAAAACATCACAGTTTGGATTGGATGGTTTGTATTCTACTTTACCCTTATCTTTGTACTGGTCACTTGATAGTGAATTTTGAATAGACAATAACAAGATCTGTGCTTATAAGTAATGATTGACATCAAGCACATCTTTCAGAGCGCTTTGGAGACGGCGATGCTTCTCAAATTGGTTTAGACCTTGATGAGGTAATTAGTATTTGTTTGGCACTCTGTGCATGGTGTGGATTGCTGAAATTGAAATACTAATATTGTTTCAAGGCCCCAACATATTGATTCGGACGTTACAATTTTGTTGTCAAGTCATGAATAGAAGCATAGATGTATCATGTTGGTCGCAGTACATCAGAGTCACACACACACACATAGGGGACATATCTAGTGAAAATGACATTTTATATGAGAATGATAAGAATGAATCTCAACCATCAAGATTAAAATGGATGGCTCATATTAAAACATTTAACAAAGTATCTCACGTGCCTGTTCTCTATCTCAACTGTCTTTTTCGTCTGAGTCTTTTGTTTCATCTCCCTTCCAATGGAACAAGTCTACTGTTCCATCTCTACTTGCTTTTTAACCTTACTCATGCTTGTGTTTTATATTCAATTTCTCTTCCATTTGAATAACCATACATTACCATGAAGAGCCATGCCAATTTATAAATTATTCAAAAAGTTAGTGTAAGTCGGTGACCACCATTTCGATTTTCTTATAATTCTTGAATAACGTTGGGAGAAAAAGAAATATCAATTCCAATCCCATCCATGTTTTATTGGTGATCTCACATAAAAAACTTATTCTTACCTGATATGCCCCCCCCCCCCCCCCCCCCCCCCCCCCCCCCCCCCGCACGCACGCACGCACACACACAGATATAAACACACCTGAAATGTGCAAGCTTTGGGTAGGCCTGTGGCCTGATATAATTCTCGCTTTTCATTTGCTTATCACGTCCTTTACCATTTGTTTACATCTTCAACTGAGTTGATCTTTGGCAATAATTTATTTTCATTGTATAGAACCAATATAATTTATATCCCAAAGATGTTATAAAGAAGGCAGTCTTTTCTCTATTATATTCAATTCTTTCATTATCAATATTGCTTTTTTAGATTAGTACTGTGTATCATCTCTATCCTGAATAGATTCTATGCTTCGTTGTTGTCTACTACTCCCTCTGTCCCATTATAACTGAGCCTTTTGCTCATTTCACACATATTAAGAAAAAGTGTATAAGCGAAAGAGAGAGAAAAATGGTTTTGAGTGTCTTTGTTAAGTATTGGTGCATTCTTCTTTATCATAAATGTAAAGTAGAATATATTGAATTGGGATTGGTGAAAGTAGTATTAATTAGAGTTATAATTGGAAAAAAGTACTCCCTCCGTTTCAAAATACAAGTCCAAGTCAACCACTTCACATATGCCAATGCACAATTTTGACTGTTAATATCTTTAATTATCTAAAGTAAAAAATTATAAAAATTTAATATTTTGAAAATATTTGTCGAGACAAATCAAACAACATCTTACATGCTAATATTTGTATTTATACATTAGTTAAAAAATCTGGTCAAAGTAAGTCAAATGAATAGTGCACATTGCAAAAGTTGGACATGTATTTTGAAACGGATGGAGTAATTAATATTGTATTGAAAAGTGAAATGGGTCAATTTTTTTTGGCAAATGGCTCGGTTATTGTGGGACGGAGGGAGTATTTTATATCAGTGTTGGTACGTTGGTTGTTGGAGCTCTGTCATGTCTGATTTTGATTGAAGTGCTTGTCAAATAAAACATCTTGATGTGTGTATTACTGGAGAATAATGTACTGCCTAGATACAATTTTCTAGTTTTGCTTTTGGGCATTTTTTTTTTTTGGATATTTATAATGTGATTTGGTAATTTCAGGTTATGTTAATAGACAAAGATGTCACTTTGTCTCATCAAGAAGACGAAAAGAAAGAGGAGGTGAGTGCAACTTCCGATGAAATACAACTATACAAGTAGAAACAGTAGAAGCAATATTGATTTATTAAACTATCTTGATGTGTATATTCTATAGAGAGCGGCATAGATACATTCTTCTGATTTTACTTTTGGATATTTGTAACATGATTTGGTAAATTCAGGATATGTTAATAGACAACATTCTATATAGAGCATACACTCTTCTTTACTTTTGGATATTTATAACGTGATTTGGTAAATTCAGGATATGTTAATAGACAACGAGGCCACTTTGGAACATGAAGACTTCAGTGCTAATCCTCAAGTATCTCATCTAGAAGATGAAATGAAAGAGGAGGTGGGTGGAGCTTCAGATAGAATGCAAGTAGAAGACAGTGGAAGCAAGATTGATTTGGTATTTTAAAATATCTGTGTGCCTGTCAATGTTTTCTTTTACTCTTTTTATCCTTAATATTCTTTTTTGGAGAGAGGATTAGGTGAAAGCGGTTCTGTTGGCTACAAATTGTAATTAGTACTAATTTTAATCAATGAATTTGTCTGTTTGAACAGATTGATGGTTTACCTACTACTGCGGAATTCCATGAATATGCTCAAGGTCCATCTACTCCAGGACTACAAGAGCCAAACTTATTTGGTACTCAGGCGGATCAGGTCATTAATGAAGCCGATTTTCATAATTCAGCAGATTTGTTATCAATGGAGACAACACAAAATGAATCATCTGCTCATCAAACCGAGAACGGTGTAATTGGTTGCTCCTTGCAAAATAATGAGAAGCATGTTGTTGTAGATTTGCATCATGAGGCTAGTGACTTTGTTCCGGCTGAAGTGGATGACAAAAGAGAGGAACCAGAGCATTTCAAACCTACAGATCAAGAACATGAGGCCAGTGACTGTGTTCTGGCTGAAGGGGATGACAAAAGAGAGGAACCAGAACATTTCAAACGTACAGATCAAGAAAATTTGATACTTAATGATCATTGCTTGGCATCAGTACCCTTGATGGAATCCTCCAATAAAGATCACACGACCACCATGTTACCAGAATGTGCAAGTGGGTTGATTGATGCTTCTGGTATACTTGAGAAGGTGGAAAACTTACATGATGGAGTTCTGATAAACACTGAACCAGTTATTGCTGCTTCAAACGAAACTGTTAATGTATTCTCTGGAGGTGTTGGTATAAATGATACTATTGTGTCTCCTAGTTGTTCTCATGTTACATCGGAACAAGACGGCCTCTCATGTAAACTGTTACCTAACGTGGATGGATCTCATGGTTCCGAATTTGATGGTCATTTGGTAGATGATAACACATTAACAAAGCATGGAGTTTCAAATAGCAGTGAAATTTCTAGGAATGAGGAGCAACCCTGTGTGGTTGACGAGGCTCAAGTATCCAATATTGTAAGTTCTCTAGAATCATCTGGTAGACCTGAAGTTGTTGACGTGGAAGCTCAGGCATCCCAGGAACTGAAGGAAGCAGATGTTTTAAACCATGTATCTCATGAAGCCGAGCAGCCCACCGAGTCATACCTTCGGCCATGCACCTCCCATATAAACCATCATTCTCAGTTATCTATTGAAGGTATTAACTAACAATACATCTCATAATTTGATTAATGTAGTGATTCATTTTCACCTTTGTTTTTTCCTCTTTTCAACTCGAGTGAAATGTATACGTTAATGAATTCTGTTATCATACACCTCCGCTTTTCTTTATTGCATGTTTCCTATTGCTTGTGATATTGAACTATTGACAGGCATGTCACCATGATATTGTGTTGACTTCTACTTGTTGACCTGTGGACTTCCTATCATAGTAAATTTTTTCCTATGAATCTATTTTTTATTTATGTGTGGACAATTAATTAATTTATAACAACACTACGCTTTTTTGATACTGAGTTGATTCTTCTTTCTTTAAACTAGTTTTTTTTTTTTTTTTATATATATATAATTTTCTTCTCTGCTTGATAGACATTTGTGCATGTGAATTCCATTTTATAGCTGATAAGTTGATTGGTTTTATTCAAACAGGTGAAAATTGTCATGCAATGGATGTTTCAGATCCTGCTTTGGGCAATCATGATACTGTAGAGCCATCTGCACGTGAAGGAATGTTGGACTTGGAGCAATCAGGCATGCAAGCTGGGAGTCAGATGATAAGCAATAAAACGGGAAGTTTAAACGAATCTACTGCTTCTGACATACCTGAGCCTGAAAAAATGCTCTCAGCTTATCAACATGATAATGAGATGAATCATTTGCTGCTGGAGTCTACTCCTGGCAATCAGGGTATATCTGAAGGCAATACAAATGCTGCAGGAGTAACATCAATATCTGGTAAAAAGCGCAGCTACACAGAAAGTACTCTAACAATGCAGAGCATGGATTTAGTCGAATCGTATGGTGGGGCTCAATCCAAAAGAACTGCCGAGTCCATTCCTGATGATGATGATCTGTTGTCTTCAATATTAGGTATATATTGGTTTTTTATGCAATGTGCTTCATATTTGTAGTTACAGTTTGTTTTTCACGGGAACCTGATTGTGGCTGAAATTAATTTGTTGTTTCTCCAGTTGGTAGAAAATCTTCAGCTTTCAAAATTAAGCCAAGTCCAGCAGCCCGTGAAAAGCCATCAACAAAGCGGCTTCGTTCTACACCACGCACTAGTACCGTGAAGAGGAAGGTGCTTATGGATGATATGATGGTTTTGCATGGCGAGTAAGTTTTTATAATGTTCCGTTTATTCATTTGTACACATCTCTCCCTTTATTTTATGTTGATTGGTAATTGTTGTGCCCTTATTGTTGTGAAAAACATGGTATTGTTGTGCCCTTATTTCTAGTCTTTCACAGATCTATTTTTACCATCTTGGTAATTGATTATGGATGAATTCTCTGCTGATAGTTGTAATATACCCATTAATATTTTCTTATATTTGTATACTTGCATTTATTATCAAATTTATCAGTTTTTCCATTATATTGCATACCACATTCCTTTTCTCGTGCGCTAAAATATTACTATTTGTTCCTTTTTCTGTTTGAAGTACAATACGCCAACAGTTGACAAGTACTGAAGACATACGTCGTGTAAGGAAAAAAGCTCCTTGCACACGCGATGAGATTTTAATGATCCAAAGACAGTTTTTGGAAGATCAAATTTTCCATAAACCAATATTCACAGGTGAATTTTCAGCTTATACATTGTACTGTTGATCATTTGGCGTTTTCATCCCTTCTTAAACAAGTTAAAACCCTAACGTGATTATGCTCTTATGTCACAGTTGTAAATATTTTCATTCTCGCTAAAAACATAAAACAGTTATAAAAACATGTTTAGTTGAGTTTTGATGAAAAAGCAATTTGTATTTGGGTTCATTTGTGAAATTTACCTCCGACATACTTGAGTTGATTTTCTCATTTCTTTCAGATGTGTCTGCTGATTTGACTATTCTGCAAAATGAGACATTAGATCTGAGTCGAATCAAGGTTTGTGATAATGGTTTAGATAGCCTTTCGCTTGAAAAAGGAAACGATCAAGAGTCTTATTCTAAAACGAATGCTGAAACTCACGGGGTGGAAGCAAATAATGAGCCTATGGCAGTCCAACCCCAAGAAAACGCTGAAGAGTCCTATTCTAAAACAAATGCTGAAACTCATGAGGTTGAAGCACATAATGAGCCTATGGCTGTCCAACCCCAAGAAGATGCTGAAGAGTCCTTTTCTAAAACAAATGCTGAAATTCATGCAGTGGAAGCACATAATGAGCCTATGGCAGTCCAACCCCAAGAAGATGCCGAAGTGTCCTATTCTAAAACAAATGCTGAAATTCATGGAGTGGAAGCACATAATGAGCCTATGACAGTCCAACCCCAAGAAGATGCCGAAGAGTCCTTCTCTAAAACAAATGCTGAAATTCATGGGGTGGAAGCGCATAACGAGCCTACGGCAATCCAACCCCAAGAAGATGCTGAAGCCCAACCTTCTGAGATACCTGTTCCGTCCGAGTGTCATCAGTCTGAAGTTGACTTCGGATCGCATAATAATATTGACGCTCACGGGCATACAAATATTATTTCTGATGTAAGGGAGCTTGGCTGTTCCCAAACTGCTGAAATGAACAATGCTGGAAGAAATTTTGAGATATCTGAAGCAGAGAATTACTCTTTTGTCACTGGGCATGAAACTTTATCCCTAACCGAAGTCTTTGAAAATGAGCTTTGTAGGCCAAATTTTTTTGATGCATCACTGCCTCTCATGGATAAAACGGATGATCTTGTCGATTCTATCCATACAGATATGTTGAGCATTCCAACTTCCCAGAAAATGGATACATCTCCTATTCTAGAGAATGAGTTTACGGAGGATCAACGTGATAGAGACAATGCAGGTGCTACCGAAATTGCAGAGCATGGCATGGAAACTACAACACAAGTTGAAAGAGATAGTTTGGAAGCTAATCATTTAGATGCATCCATGGCTACTGGCTCTAAGGAAGCTAATGAATATACTGACAACCAGGTTTCCTTTAACGGAGACCTACCTATGGAGGAAAACGGGAACAACATGCTAGGAGGCTTAAATGAGGATCAAATTGTTTCTTCTGGCTTGGGATGTGATGACAAGGATGCAAAGTCTGGTGGCTTATTTAATGAAAATGTTGAAGTAGATTGTTTACATTCTGCAGCACTTGTCGATGCAAACGAAAGTTCTCTGAATTATGAGGAAAACCCAGTCTGTCAAGAAGCTGCGTTACAAAATACCATGTATCCTGATGTCTCGGCTATTAGGAGTCCTTTTGTGGATCAGAATGATGTAAGTTCTCAAATTAGCCTTAAAATGCTAAATGGATTGTCTCATATAGTTTGTAGATTGTTTAAAATGCTAACTGATGAAATTGGTTTTGAAAATGGTCTTCATGTATCGTTTTTTCGCTTTTCCTAAAAAATAATTGCCATTGTTTGAAGTTGATATGCTGGGCTAGTGGTTGTGTTTGTTAATCCTTTTTCTGTCTGGTTGCTTTGTATCATGCCCAACATCTGCGGTAGTTTGACATATGTAGTATATAACATACACCGTTAGCTATAAATGCAATTAGAAGGATTCATTCATTTACCTCACGCTCTGGCTTCCCAAACCTGATAAAATATGAAAGGTATGGGTCCTAAAGCAATAAGATTCTTTTTGTGGCTAGTGGCCACTGGCCAGAAGTCCAAGAAGTTAGCGCCTCTATGAAGAAAGGAATTATTTTAAAAAGATAAAAGTGAGAGATAAACAATCTAGATTAGGAAACCCTCATGTCTAGAGAGCTCATCTGAGAAGTTGAAATCAATGAATCGAACTGTCAAAGCCTATATCTTATATCATTCTGACAATTTTAGCCATCCCTTTAGTTCCTCTTTAGCATCACAGTTAGCTAGGTAGATGGGGATTGGAAGGGAATGAGTTTTCTGATGTTATTAAGTTAGATAGGAAATTACACTACCCTTTCAGTTCCAAACTATATGTATTCTTCCTTCACTGTTTTATACATGCCTAATTATGTTCCATGGCTACATGATGCAGGAAAACAATATGGGTGGCATTGACACAGGTTTTCTTCTAAATTCCTGCATCTTGACAGTTGTTGAAATAAGAGACTGAAGCTTTTGTTGTTGCCTTAAGTTATGTTCCTTTGCTGTGTTGACTCACTCTCCATCTGTCTATTATCAGGATTTTTGAATGTTGGTGATGATGAAATAATTGAGGATGATGATGATGATGCTGGTGGTTTTGCATCGGGTGCTGAAGGAACACACTTAGAAAACAGTGGGTGGTCTTCTCGAACCAGGTCCGTTTATGTAAAGCTTGACAAAAAATCTGAATGTGTTCTATCTGAATTGTTTATGCTCTTATAACTAGTTTTCTTTATGTGAATACCAAACTAATGCATTTATTCACAGGGCTGTTGCTAAGTATCTGCAGACGTTGTTTGATAAGGAAGATCTACATGGAAGGCAGAACCTGCATCTTGACAATATATTAGCTGGTAAAACCCGGAAGGAAGCATCAAGAATGTTTTTTGAAACACTGGTATGCTCATGAGAATTATTTTAGCTGGCATATATACTGTTTAATGAACTTGGACATTGATCTGACATATTTTCATGTTTGGGATACTAATAACTGAAATATTGTTCCCCCTTTTTTTCTCTTAAATGAATTCTATTGGAGAAAGGAAAGAAATACTAATAACAATGGGCCAAGAATAAAAGCGCCCAAAACTCATTGTAAATATTGTTCTGACTTTGCTGGTTCTTCCTTAGTACACCTTGTACTAGGAAGGCCACTTTGATTTGGTAATATATTCCATTTTAGCCTCTTCAAAAAAAAAAAAAAAAAAAGCGCCCAAAACACTATAATGCAGCAGGGCTACACATTCCCTTTGGAAGTCAGCAATTGAAATGACACTATAAAAGCTGAACATCTAGATGGCTGAAAATACTTGTATGATCTTTACAACTATATTTTCTGTATGTGTCATTCATTGGTTATATACCATTTACCAATATTATTGTAGACTCCGTTGTCGTTCTTATATGTGCTTTGGAGGGTCATTTTTGACCTTTTATGGAACAAGATTTTTCTGCTAAACCTATAGCAGAATTGTGTAACCTGGATTTGTTCTAATTCTTCAAAGCATTCAATAGTATTGTAGAATCTGTTGTAGTTTGTACATTGAACATGTGCTTTGGGGGTCATTTTTCTGCTAAACCAACCAATAGCATAGTTGTGTGAGCTTACTTCGCTTTGTTTGAATTCTTCAAAGCATTCAGTCTTCCAGGGCGCCTACTTGGCAACTTTTACTTTGATTGAAATCTAATTTCGACCATGACTGCAGGTTCTCAAGACAAGGGATTATGTTCATGTAGAACAGGCAAAACCCTTTGCCAATATAAACTTACAACCTCGAAAGAAGCTTATGAAGACGGATTTCTGAAATCTCATCTAGGAGTGGCTGATATAGAGGTAAGATCCATGAGGTGATAGTTCGGTTCGAATCTGCAGGGCTGGGATAATCTTTTCAACATCACTCCCCTATTTAAGTTATGGGTTTTGATTAATAATTTTTTGGAGATAGAATTTAGCCGTTTAGTTTTATTTCTTGAATGGCTGGGGGGTTGAAGTGGCTCGTGTATCATTTAATCCTATTGATTATTCTAGGTCTTGATGTATATTATTGTAAAAAAATATCATCATCTGTAGCTTTCTGGGTCTAATTTTTAATGTGTTTAAACCCATCCCTCCATGCAAGAATACCGTTTTATCTAGGCATCTAGTATCTTACTGAAAGTGCCTTTTAATTTATATAGCGGTCGGTGAACAAAGATTTGTCACTTCTATTGCATCTGTATATTATCTAACTGAGTTTATTATCCTTTTATTTAAGAGTATGTTGAAGTCCGTTATATGTAGTTTTCTTTATAAAGGCATCTAACGTTGTATTGTGTTGCCCTCAATTTAGCCTTTGTGTCGTTGTCTGTGAAATTCCTTCTTATTTAATGGAATGTTGAGAATCCCACGACGGAATAAGATGTAAAAAATGTGATGGCTTAATAAACAGCCAGAAGTTGTGTTCTTGCACTGAACTTTCGTGTTCAAAGCGCAATTCAATGAACAATTCACAACTAGAGTTTTTCATTTTGATTCACAACTACACTTCATAATTATGACCCAAAGATTATCATTTGGATGCCTCGAGCTGATGCTTCTACAACCAACAACTATTCACCATATGTTTTTTTAACGGTAGTAGCTCCTCGAAAATAAAAAAGTAGAGAAAAACACCAAATTACCCCAAAGCAATTCTTTGGCAGTTTTTAATTTCTGAACATGTTTTCATTTTTACGAGAACTTTTCAACATGGTTTCTTTTCCATATTAACTGAAATGTAGCCTTGACTCGTCATTGGTAAAAAATAAAAATTGAAGACTTTTGATATGGTGTTGAAGCACAACTGTTAAATAACATATTCAATATTTTACATTTATTTGAAGATTTTTAAAAAAATGAATTGGACGATGGGATGGCGAGTATAATTGATAAAACAGAGCTGCTTGTTCAATTATGTAAAGCTCTGATTTACATAGTTCGAATTTTGACATCTTGTTTCTGACTCTGAAGAAGTTCTCCACTGCAACTCTATCTGGATCCAACCATTTTTTGAGTTTACAAGATGATACTTCTCATTAATGCTCTTTTTGGAAACAACATCCCCAAGATGGATGTTGACATAACCCAATGATTCCTAATGCCAAAAGAAGCACCATAAAACAATGAAAGTTAATCATAGAACATGACAAAGATCATAATAAACTATTGTGAAATATATATACATACACACCTTTTGTTGAAACGGATTTTTTGATGAAGTGATCTCAACCACCTCCACATTTAAGACATCATTATCGGTAGGAGGCTCCTTTGCTGTAAATTGGACCTCTTTCCATCTTAGATCTGTGTTCTTCATTACTAGCTGCAAAAGTAACCAACCACTGTTTAATTAGCAGAGCTTCCTACTCCAAAGTTCACACATGCCTAGATATAGATCACCAAACGTGAGATTCTATGCATACAACCTTGGTCTTTTCCGCTTCACCTCTGAAAATGAAACATACATGTGGATTGATGTTATACTTCCCTTGAAGACCATTAACTGCACGTACTATAACTACGAGTAAACCTCCGGTAACTGGAGTGCTTATGGGAGCTATTGGTATTGTTTGTGTCAGTGTCTCTTCAAAAGCTTCATCGACCATCTTCAAAGCTCTGAGATTCCCAATAACATTAACAAGGTAGAAAAAAAAAAAAAAACGGAGTTAAAAGGCAAACATACCATTACAACATGAATATTAATTATTTTACAAAATTGAAGAAACATACTTTGTCATATCTATCATTTGAATTTTCAGGAATTTGGGCCATAGATACTTTTCTGCAATATAGTACTCCAGATTACCCTAGAAACATAGTTTAATAACCAACCATAAATCCTGAATAAAACCAATACTAGCTAAAAAATGGAAGATCAATGTAAGCAAATTTAGACCTCAAACATTAGATAGGAAGGGCGATCAAACAAATACATTAAAAGATTAAAAATATACAATTATACAGGTCTTTTACCGCATAAACAAAGTGTGTTCCAGGAAGATCCATAATATTATCATCATCCTCATCACAAAGTATGTCAAAGTCAATATTTGGCTGCAAGTTAAGTGAAACAAAAAACAAAGAGATGTAGAGTGAAGATTAGTTGTACTAGACATAAAATAATTACAAGTGGATATCAATCTTGAGCACATCTCAACATTTAAAATAAAAGAAAGTAGCAAATGTAATACACTCAACAATCACCAACCTCTTCCATGAGAGAGACATGGATGTTGGCAAAATAAGGAAAGATAGAAACCAACGGCTTCAAAGTAATACGAACCAAAAGGGAAATTTGAAAATCCACAATCTGAAAATCAACAAAACTTTTAGCATAAAAATATATCACTCCATCCATTTACTAATATCGCAGACACACACACGTCAAAGTTGAATTCTGCTCTTATCCCAACAAGTTTTGCTCCCACCCAACCAAATTAACCAAAATACCTCTGCTCTAGTTAACTAACGCATGTGTAAAATTCTGCGTTAGTTAACTCACATTGCGTGACTTAAGTCACGCTGCGTGCGCGTTAACTCACGCAGGTGTTACACCCCGCGTGAGCTAACTCACGCTAGTTCAATTTCTTTTAATATGTACTAATGCTTGAGAGCTAACTCAATTCTCTTGCATAGAATTGTAGAATTGAGTTGACTTGAGAGTTTGACAACCTTGGTTATGTGTCAACACAGAACTTATCAGGTCGTCCAAGGCATCTATATTGTTCTAGCTCTATAAGATCCTTGATATTTGTGTTAAAATTAAATGGCATCTTTTTATGTTGTTCTTTTCTTTCAGAAAACTTAATTCTCCAACTACCTAATGAGATTATGCATGATTACATTTGAAAACAGGTCATCAACCTTTCTTTCTCTTTTATAAGACCGTTTTAGATAACGACATACCTGTAATAAATGATAAAACGCAAGACAAGTGGAAGCATGAGTTCATATTAAAAGAAATTGAACTAGCGTGAGTTAACTCACGCGGGGTATAACACCTGCGTGAGTTAAACTCACGTAGCGTGATTTAAGTCACGCATGTGCAAAAAAAATGTAATTTTAAGTCACGTTAATTTTACGCATGCGCGAGTTAACTTATGCAGGAGTATTTTCGGTATTTCAGATGGGCGCAAGCAAAATTTGCTGGATAAAGATCGGTATTCGTCAAAGTTACCTGATTTATTCGGCCAGTTGGGGCATCATACATAAAGGTGACATTAGAATTTCCAGCCCATTTTATAGAGGACTCCATAATTAATTCATTCCCATCCGTCACATAAACTTTCATTCCTACGAGTAAGTATTTCACAAAAAGTACTTAAAATAGTCATATGACATCACGAATAAGTTATAATAAGACATAGATGAATCACGTGCAAGAAATAGCAAAGAGGGAATAATCCTTTCCAACAACAACAATTTATCCCACTAAATGAGGTCGGCTACATGGATAATATTACGCCAAAGTGTTCTGTCATAAACCATGTCTGATCCAACTCATTAATCTCTAGATCTTTCTTAATAGTTTCTCTTATAGTCTTTGTAGATCTTCCTATGCCTCTAGTGATTCAACTATCCTTCATATGATCTACTGTTCTTACTACATAATCTGCAAGTTTTCTCTTTAAATGCTCAAACCACCTAAGCCTATTTTCCACTATCTTTTTTAGTGTATAGGTGATATCCCAACTTTCTCTCTAATACAGTTGTTTCTAATTTTATCTCATCTATACTTATCATACATCGAACATCCTCATCTAAAATACACTTATTTTTTTCTCATGCTGGTTCTTCACCACCCAACACCTTTCCATACAACATTTCCTGTCTGATAAAATTTTCCCTACCTAAGGCTCTTTTCTCCATTTCAACCATTATGCTAGAACTCGATGATTACATCAGCTATTATTTCTTCGTTGTTTTGTACTATAAAAAAAGGGCATCACGTTGTTTTGTACTATTATTTCTTCGTTGTTTTACGCAAGAGGTTGTTTCTACAACTGGAACCAGTAACCTTTCAACCACGTGAAAACAACTTTTATGTTGCTATAGGCCCAATATATTTTAACTCTGTAATTTGTGGTGTGGTATGAAATGATTTCCAAGAGAGATAAAAACGCAAAGAGTAATTATGATTTTTAACAATTGCCTCTCACATAAAAAGACCTAAAGGAGAGGTTCTTATGTGGAAATGCATCCTATAAATAACACATAGTTTTCTTCAAATTCTACACAGGAATGATGGTAAGCATGGAATCTATATAGATATACCTTCGATTTTTAGGGGAACAGACCCCAAGGTGAAACGAATTATCCAAAGCGTGTCCACATTATCTTTTTGCATGATCTCGTCAATTATAGGTATTAGACAGCTCAAATTAGCCTTGCGGGATGCCTTTTCCACATACGGCCATAGGTATTCTATAAACTTGTTAAGCCACTCTACCTGGTAAAGCATAAGAAAATAATAATCCAATTAGTTTATATATCAAGTTCTAAATCTCATAAATGTAAGAGTATATAAGTATCTGATGCTTTAAGCATTCAGTGTAGTGTAGATAGAACCTTGCATGTTGTGTAAGGCTGTCATACTACCCTAAGACACTATATATACCTGTATCTCTTGCAACTTGAATCATAAGATAGAAATAACAAATTCAGCTACAAAGTTAGTTCTCTCTCTCTCTCTCTCTCTCTCAAAGATTTTCAAGCTTTTCTCATTCATCAATGGTGACTTAATTCTAACAATGTATACAAATGTAGTGTGGCTCTTACCCGATCAAAATCCGGGTACTTTAGCCATAATGGGAAATCATCAACACGAGAAGGTTTAGGGTCAATGAAAAAATAGCAGCCAAAATAGAGACCAATTAAGGCTCCAAACACAAATCCAAGGAGCCATAGAACATTCCTAAATAGAGCCATCATAAGGTCCATAACAAGGCTAAATAAATCCATCATAAGGCGTGCCTAAACCTGTCAATAAAGATATAATGAAACAAAGACCCAAAGATTATAAATTTGTTATTATTCATTGACAATCCAGTGTTGAAAGATGTATCTATGAATAAAAACCAAACAGTTTTAAAGTTTTTCTTAAGTTGGTATATTCATCCGCTAGTGTAAAACAACATGATAATTTGCATTTTTTGACTTGTACAAATGCAAATAACCAAAATCAGAAAATAACAAAGAGTGACACTCAACTTCACAAATCAACATATATAGAAAACCAACATGGTCATAGAATAAATATCAGCATGACAACATTAACTTTTTTGGGTAAAAACATCAAAACAGAGTGAAGAATCATCACCAAGATGAATTCAACGCAAGATATACGGCAGCAAGAGGTGACCTATAAAAATAACAGACTCGGCAACAATACAACAGGGCATAACAGTGATTAGCCAAAATAAAAATTCAGACTTTCGACTATTTATTAACCGGAAATTGATGCAGAACGGAAGCAATGGTTAGCAAGCACTAAACCTAAAAGATAAACAGACAGGTTGCAAACGACAAACCTGTCAAACAAGGGCTTCCTGAATCCACCAGAATTGTGAACTCGATAATTTTATTGAATGAAATAACTGTCTCTTAGCTACCAAAGTTTAGTTTAAATTCGAATGGCTAAATTCACCCATACGCAAAGCGATAAGTTATGCTCGTGAGTTTTAGGGCTTTCCGACACCGGAGGTCAACTCTGCACTATTTCCATTGAGCCTTTATTGTGCGCCACTTCATCTTCGATACGTGCAGTCAGTTTGCCTACATAGACGAACGACGAAGGCAAAAAAAAATTCAATACTGTCACATGATGATGTCAACCCACCTCCCATGAATACCACAAAAAGCGGAGTTTTCCCTTGAATCGTCCGATACAAAGCAAACACGTCAGGCTTCGTCGAATTTCGTATGTCCCCTTCTCGCACCAAATAGCACTTCTCTTATTAATTAGGCCAAGTTTGGCTTAAATGCAATTTTAGTTCCCCATTTTCAAAGAAAGAAGTTTTGATCCCCTATTTTAAAAACCAACTTTTTAGTCCTCCAATTTTAATTTTTGTTTTAGTTTTGATCCCCACCACACTTTGAAGTCAACTTTGCTGATGTTGCTTTGTCATTAATGATATGTCATCAATTTTAATGCATTTTTTTTATTGGTTTTGTTTTAAAATAATAAAGTCTCTGCAGTAATTAGTTTGTTTAATGAAACATTAAATGGACTTCACTTTATCATGAGATTATATGTAACTAAAAGATACTCCCTCCGTTTCAAAATGAGTGTCGCTTTAGCCAATTGCACACAGATTAAGGAATGGAATAAAGTAGTCAAATGTCATAGCAATTTTACCAAATTATCCTTATTAACTATTGATTTGTTTTTCATTAAAGAAAAAATAATACTTTGGAAGTAGTGCAACATAGTATTAATTGAAGGGTACAATTGAAAAGAAAAGGTTATTATTGCATTGGAAACTCAAAGTGACATTCATTTTAAAACAATTTTTTTTTGCTAAAACGGCACTCATTTTGAAACGGATGGAGTATTATTCTTAAGTATACGTAGACAAAAGAATTAGGCTTAAATATGCTTTTCTTCCCTGTAATTTGGGCGTGTTTTAGTTTTCGTCCCTGCAAAAAAAAATTGAAAAACGTCCTTGCAAAATATTTTGATTGAAAAAGGTCCTTGGCCCCACTTCAAATCTGATTTGGCATGCTATTCGCCATGTGACAATTGCTGACTGTGCAACTTTTGCCACGTGGCATGCCACATAATATTAAATTTTTAAAAACATTTTTAAAATTTTGAATTTTTTTTTGAAATTAAAAAATCTGAAAATATTTTAAAAAATTAAAAAAAACTAGACTTTTGACCCGTGCGTCGCACGGGTTTTCTCGACTATAATAGAGACCAATAAATAATTTTTAACCCGTAAGATCATTGATATGGAAGAAAATATTTTCTTCAAAAAAAAAGAGGCAAGAGGATAGAAATGAAATTGGTGTGCAATGCATTTTTTTAGATGGAATTTGTTAGGTTAAATAATTGCAAACCTAATAAAGCAAATGAGCGGGAAAAAAAAATTAGGTTAAGTTGTTGCAGATGTAACAAAATTAATAAATAAGGATGTCAAAAACAAAAGGCATGAAATTAAAAAAAAAATCTAAAAAAAAAAGTCTAAAATTCTTGACAAAAAAAATTATAAAATAGAAGAATCATACGTGATCATTGATATGGTAGAAAATATTTTCTTCAAAAAAAAAAGGCAAGAGGATAGGAATGAAACTGGTGTGCAATGCATTTTTTTAGATGAAATTTATTAGTTTAAATAATTGCAAACCTAATAAAGCAAATGAGCGGGAAAAAAAATTAGGTTAAGTTGCTGCAGACGTAACAAAATTAATAAATAAGGATTTCCGATTACATAATTTTAAAAAATATAATTTTTAAAAATATGAAAAAAAATTGGAAAAATATTTAATTTTTGAAAATGAAAATGTGGGAATTAATTTTTTTAAATTACATCATCTGAAATTTTTTAATTTTCGAAAATAAAACTGTCAGTATTTTAAAAAAAATTGAACTTACAATTTTCAGATTTTTTCCAAGAACTTTTTTTTTTAATTTTTCAAAAATTTATTTTCTTGTTCTTTTACTAAAATTTTCATTTTTTTTCGAAAACTTATTTTCAGAAATTTCAGATTATATAATATTCAAAAAAACTAATTTTTTTTTAAAGTTATACAATAAAAAAATTCAGAAAATTATTTTAATATTTTTAAATTTATTTTCAGAATTTTTAAATTGTATTTTAGATTTTTAAAATTTATTTTCATATTTTTTAATTTTAAAAACAATTTTCAGAATTTTGAAAATATTTTTTAAAATTTAATAATATGTGGCATGCCACATCAGCGCCATGTGGCAAAAGATGCACAGTCAGCAACTGCCACGTTTTTCAAACAATTTTTTTTTGCAAGGACGTTTTTCAATTTTTTTTTTGCAGGGACGAAAACCAAAACTCGCCCAAATTACAGGGATGAAAATCATATTTAAGCCAAAGAATTATTATAAAATTGGATAATAGTAAGACATAAAGACTATTTCATTGTTAGACAGATGACCACATTTTATGGGTCATTGATAAAGAGGCATCAAATATTCAAATAAGTAAAAATATAATGAGTAATATTTGTTACTCGATTGACCCGTTACAAGAATACTGCATAGCGAGTTATAAAAAATGTCGGTATTCTCGCACATAATTTAGGACATTATATCAAAGCAATACACCCTTTTATGTTGGAATTTTATTGTTTTTATAATATTATTTAAATTTTCAATTTAAAAATGGTTTTGTTAACAAGTGTCCCCGGAGCACTCTTTAAGCATTCCTAATAAAGAAATTATTCTTTAAAAAAATTAAATACTACAATTTCTAATGCAATAAATGCACAAACTTTCATAAAACATTTAAGTGCTTAAATAGTGCTGCGGGAGCACTTGTTAACATTTCCCATTTAAAAATTAGTTAAATCCTTCTAAAATAGGAACAATGCTCGACAATACGAATAATATTAAACATTGTAAAAAAAACTTTATTTTGGACTAATATAAAAAATATTGTTCTTTGATGTAACATTCTTTCTTCCAATTTTATCTTTCACCTAATTAATTTTGATCATTTTATCGTTTCATGCCACAAAAGTGGAAAGACAGACACGTTAACACTAGTATTTCATTATTAAAAACTAAAGGGGGTTGACATATGATATAGGACTGGAAGGGTCCTCAGTCCTCGCAGAATCCAAACATTTATGTGGATTGAAGCTTATGAACGTCTTTTGACCAAATATCGTCGGAGCATATGGGGAACTAGGATCTCCCCTATTTGTCCAAGATCTCATTAATCTTCACTTGGAGGTTCATGTCAATTGTCAACCACACCTGGCATGCAGCAACAAAGTGCATATTGGTTAGTTGCGTTTAGTCTAAACCAAGCTTCTTTTTCGTCCATTATTTTAGTGACCCCTCAGAGGGAGCTACATGAAATCATGTTTAATTATATTTATAAGGCTTTGCATACCTAATAATGCTTGTTTAATTTCGTAGTTTTATTTGTCTCTTTTGGGCTTTGCCCTCTTTTTTAAACAAAAAAAAAAACTAAACAATAATTTAATAAAAAAGCAACAATAAAAATGAGGAAATTATCTCTTTGATGAAGAAGGATATTTCTAGAGTTACCACCTTTATTTTGTTGTTTTACTTGAAACCCAAATTTGTGCATGCTTTTGGCAGCGAAAATATTTGGGAGACAATGAATTTTTGTGACTTTAATAATTTTAGTGTATTTTTATGAAAATGTATGTAATCAATACATTGGAAATCAAAATATTTAACTTTTTAAAGAAATAATTGCTTATTTTAGAATGTTTGAAGAGTGTCTCGAGGACACTCGTTAACAAAACTCTTAAAGGAATAATTGTTTATTTTAAAATGCTTAAAGTGTGTCTCAGATGCATTCGTTAACAAAACCCTAAGAATAAAATATTTTTATAAGAGAGAATAATTGGTCAGGAAAGAGATAAAAATAAAATCATCAATGTCACTAAACTCAATGTCATTCAAATGGAACCGGTGCGAGAATACTTTTTTGTAAGTTGGGTTTTTATTCCTTGCATTAGAATATATATATATATATATATATATATATATATATATATATATATATATATATATATATATAACCAATTTAAAAATATTTTATGACCAAAACATTAAAAAAAATAGATAAGAGACAAAAAAAAGTTCTTAAAATAAATACAAATTAAAAAATGTAAAAAGAATTTTGTTTGGAGAAAAAACATATCTTGTACCAAAAACAATTTTTATTTGTATATGCAAATAAGTCAACAACATAAACTAAAGACTAAATTTCTTCAAAAAAATAAATAAACTAAAGACTAAATAGAAGAAATCAAATCAAATATTGAAAATACAAAATGCCAGCTTAGAAAGTAGAAGAAATCAAGAAAATAGATATTACAAAGTACTACAAACTAACCGTTACATGAAACGAGGATGAGCTGTGTTGTGTTGTGTTCTACTTTCTTCCAACGGTCACATTTCACCGACCCAAACGTTGTACCAAAATATGACCGTTATGCCCACAAACAAAACCCAAAAACCACTATATTAACTCTTCTTCATCACAATCTTCAACACAAATAACTTTCTTCATCACAATTTCTTTCTCATCTCACAAAGTTTCAATTTTTCACACAAATTCCAAATGGGTCTCTCAATGAACAATCCTCCAGCTACAATCACACCTCGTCACTACAACATCCACAAACTCTTCCTTTTCTGCAACTATGTCCTCTTAGGTGCAGCTTCAAGCTGTATCTTCCTCACTCTTTCGCTCCGCTTAGTCCCTTCCGTCTGCGGCTTCTTCCTTATCCTTCTCCATGTCTTCACCATTGCTGGAGCTGTCTCAGGCTGTGCTGCTGTTGGTGCTAACCGTTGGTATTCCGCTCATATGGTTGCTACTGTTCTAACGGCTATATTTCAAGGGTCGGTTTCTGTTCTTGTTTTTACGAGGACGAGTGATTTTCTTGGTGAGTTGCAGTCTTATGTAAGGGAAGAAGATGGTTCAGTGATATTGAAGCTGTCTGGTGGACTTGCTATTTTGATCTTTTGCCTTGAGTGGGTTGTTTTGACTCTGGCGTTTTTCTTGAAGTACTATGCTTGTGTTGAAGGTGGGAATACTTGTAGGACTGTTGTTTTGGGAAGTGCTAAGGTTCAACAAGATGAAGATTTGAAGGATTGGCCATGGCCTTTCCAGGTTTGAAGAATTGGTGACAAGAGTACAAAGATACAACACTGCTGTGTGATGCTGTTATAATATGATATGAGTCTTTTGTGTGTTACAGAATTTCTCTGTTTAGGTCTATATTTTTTAATTCATTTGGAGAATTGCTTGTTTTTTTCTCCTAATAGATGTTTCATGTCAAAAGGGTATTCCTTTTGTATTGTAACTACTATGTCTCCTATATTGTAAGTGGTTTGTTGCTAATGAGAATCAGAATGAGAATTTCAGTACTATTGCCTTTTTTGTTTATTAATTTTTCTTTAAGTACTTTATATTGCAAACTGTCACAATTACACATATAGGCACTATATTGCCATTGTCTTTAGATGAATAAGATTTGATCCAAGTTACAAAGCCAATGGGGTTATCATAGTTTTTACTTAACTAAGTTTCTGATTGATAAAAAACTAAAGTTAACAAGTTTGATTTATGTGCTTCAAAAGTGCAATTTAAGGAAAGACTTTCATATTCTGTTATATTTTCTAGATTTGACCAGGGAAGTCACAATTACCAACACAATTTGGAACAAGTTTGATTTATGTGTTTGAAAACTGCAATTCATATTCTGTTCTATTTTCTAGATTTGATCATGGATCAATCACAATCACAATTTTGACCAATTCAAAAACCTTAATGGTATTTGGGTTTAGCATTAGAATCATCTTGTTTAACCCAAAATTTGATTACAATTTGATGACAGTCAACATATATACAAGCTGGATTTAATCCAATGCATTAAAATCAACAGCATAATTTTTTCAGATTATAAATCTTTAGTGGTATTAAGCAATTCAAAACAAATTTTTAGGAATAATTTAGTAGTTTCTTAATAATTTTTCGTTTTTTGTCATCTATCACAGTGATAGCTGTGAACTTGGATGAATGTCAGGTCAAGAATACTTGAATGAATATCATTTTCACAAAGGAATAGCTTCCTAATGAGCACCAAATTCCTAAAGAAACACCAAAAACAAAAATAAGCAAAAACATGAAATAGTGAATTCAAACTGTAAAATGGAATTTACACCATTTTTGAACCATTTACACTATTCTTAATAAACCTTTATATTTATGTTAATTTGGAGATAGAACAAAATGATTATTAATAACCCACCATACCAAACAAGATTGAAAAGGTATACTCATCAAAGCAAGAGGAAGTGATTGACAGTTTACTCCACCTCCCAGCCTTGCAGAAATTGACTGTTCTTAAATGTTGGAGAAGGACATGGTAATTCAACACCTCTCTTGCTCACCATTTTTTACATCTTAATCAAATTGTAATAAAAAAATTCGTGTCTTTAAAGCACTTTAGCGTCCAAATAATTCATTATTGATTACTTCATTGTAGGTACTATTGTTTCCTGTTAAAGAATTTTTGTTTCTCCTCTCAAAGTTGATTACAAGGATGTATAAAACAGGAACTGTTAAATACACATCACAACTTGATTTATCGAAAATCTCGTAAAGCTTGTAGTAGTAGTAGTCATCATACAGCTGCAGCCTTTAGGGAAAGAAAATCTGAAATTTTGTTGGTATAGAAGTCTGGTTGTATGGAGTTGTCTGGACTCTGTAGCACCGGCAGTGTGGTGACACCTGAGAGGACAAGTAGAGTTTTGCAGCCACCATTTTGTCCAAACAAAATGTCAGTGTCTAATCTGTCCCCAACCATACATATCTGTGACTTTGAAATGCCAAACCTGTTGTTCAATCAAATTACAGAACGGTCAAAGGAAAATTATTCTGTAAACAAACTTGTTCAATCATGCATGAAGAATATATAACAAGACAGTAGAAAATTATACTCGTTTGCTAAGTAGTCCATCATGAAAGTTGAGGGTTTTCCAACAACTAGTGGTTCGCGTTGAGTAGATCCAACCAGAGCACCAACCATAGAGCCCCCACCTGAAATTCAAACACACAATAAAGCAGACTCAACTACCTGAGCACGATTTTTAAGAATGATTAACTCTGCATAATACTAGCTGCACTATCGTACTGCCTCATGTAATGGATTGTGTTGATTGAACCACTTTAG
The DNA here is from genome assembly GCF_051527215.1 of Medicago sativa. Classification (NCBI taxonomy): domain Eukaryota; kingdom Viridiplantae; phylum Streptophyta; class Magnoliopsida; order Fabales; family Fabaceae; genus Medicago; species Medicago sativa. Next base: position 79,184,423 of record NC_140755.1, on the reverse strand, counting down.
TTTGTAATACAGGCTTTTAGAAAACCACCTAATTTGCTAGTCTTTTTATGTAATTAAACTCTAATTGAAAAATTTTGAAAACTCTTTTTCAGGAAATGTTTGAGGTTAATTTGTTAGGGGGAGGGGTAAATGTTAGTAGCAGGGTTCGAAACCTAGACCTCTTTCGGCGTCTCAACCCATACCACAAAGGACAGGGCTACTCCTTCGCGGACATTTTGAAAACTCTCGATTATTATGCATATAGTGTCATGAAATAAAATCAGTAATAGTGAAAGGGAGCAAAGGACAAACCTGCCCATTCTTGAGCATCTGTGAGATGAGTAACAGCATCTCTGTTTGTAGCAATGAAAAGACATCCAGGGTTTTCACGTATACACAGAGTTCCATACCTGTCATTTCGAAGGAAAACATGATATTTAACAACTCATACAGAATCTCTATCCACCTTAACAGAATTTTAAACTATCACCCTAGCTACATGCTAAAATACATATATCATCGAATGTTCTATGCTGATAAAATTTAGATTTGGCGATAGAGGAAAACAAAGAACAAAGAAAACATATTCAGCATGGACAGGTTTAAATATGAATAAACATGTATGGTGCATGGAATCTGAATCCATTTGCTGCAACACTTTAATATGGAAAAAAGTTACAAAAAAAGTATATATGCCAACGGAATTACTTAATTTTCTAATCACGGGGTTGTTTGTCTCTAAATTGAGTGCAGCATGCATATGTAATTGTCATGTTTCAGTGTTGGTGTTTGAAATCTTACTGGACTTTATAGTAGTTGAAATAGCGATCAAATCCCACAACAACTGCTCCAACCTAATAATGAAGACACTCTTAGAATAGGAACTGGGAGTAATATTGAATGTTGCCAATTATCAAGAAAGGCTAGAAGTACATACATCTTCATCATGCTCCATCAAGAACCCTGGCTTAAGCTCGATCTTTTTCCCGCCATCTTCCTGAAAGAATAACATGCACAAAGAAGAGGAAATATAATCAAACATGAGAATAATTCCATACTAGCAACAGAGATTTAATATATGCAATCGGATTTGTAAAATGTTCAAATTGCAAATCAATGTATCAAAACATCATTGCCATTAGGTCACCTCTGCTCATGCATCAGATGGTGACTTGTGAGACTGTTATATGCCATTCAAAATTGGTGTATATGCTTTATCAGTCAAATTGATTAAAATAATGATAAAATGGTATTGCACATTACCAAGTGATCAAAATTAAAAGCTTTTACATATACGAACTCAATACATACCGGCCCACCAATATACTGATATCCAGCAAGCTCAAGCTCCTTCAAGATTCCATCTTCTCCAATGACATAAACCTAAATCATGCTAATAGATATCAGTACTATACTTCAACTTCATATACTGGTTTGGGGAATAGTTTGTGCAAGATATGGCACTCGAACATAGCATAACAGAAATAAAATGATAATGTTCTATAGTATTTCTCCAGTAGTATATGCTTAACATAAACCATGCAATCATCAAGTTCAGAATCACAATTACTATAAGAGAATTTACAAATAGATATTGTTAACTTCATTTATCCCTTGGTTGGCTCTAAAATCATTTAATTTCCTGGTTTATAAGCATGTCATAATTCATGTTGGGCCCTATAGTATTCTAATTAGTTGAAGGGACCTCTCCATTCCTCAAGACCGAGCCTTGATGCACGATTCATCTTAGGTTAAAAGAGCTCCGAACTTGGTGAGTAAACACTTAATATTTGTTCCAATCATACTCCAAAGCAAAAGATGATATATGTCACCTTTTTATCTTTTGGGAAATCAATGGATTTCAAATACGCAGCAACTGCAAAAGACGATGCAAAAATCTCCTCCTGAAATAACTCGGTTGTTAAATATTTTGAAGCTATGAGTATTGATTATTCAATTACTGAGCAAACAGAGGAAGGAAAGAACAACAAAAGTAGACTAACCGCGTTGACATTCAGGCCAAGTGTTTCAAACTTCTTTCCATATTGTTTCCTAGACTTAGTTGAGTTGTTGGTGACAAAAACCAATCTTTTTCCCTAAAGTTTATCAAGAGATCCAAAGCTCAGAATTTTTTCTAAAAAAAGAACATAGACAGATTGAATAACATTTACACTTGCAAGTAAAGGCCTAGTTCCTACATTATTAGTACACAAACCTTTGACCTAAGCATGTCAAGTGTTTCAGGCACTCCTTCTATCAAGCTGTCACCTTTCCATATAACTCCTGCAAATTAAGTTTCAACGGAAAAAGGAAAAGTACCATTACATCAATATCCATCCATTGATAAGAACCCAATGGCATACACATGTTAAGAAAAAGAAAGCATCAAATGTTAACAACTCAAAAGTATGACATCTAAGAGAGAACAAAATGAAATCAATACATGAGAGACATTGTTTAACTAAATGAAAGAAAAAATGAGTAGTTTAGTTTAGTTTAGTTCATATGATGTCTATCAAATATGACATGATCCCCTTTTGCCACCTGCTAGAAGTTTTCACAAAGTGAAAGGCAAATCGAATGTTTATTTCCAGACAACACTAACCTTAAAAATACATGTAATTTGATTCTTAAATAAACACATAATATCAAAATTACATGAAAATGCTTTAGATCCTAGCAAAAATAACAGAATATACATTTCATCAAACAAATAACTCAGTTGAAGATCTAAGAGACACTGAAACCATTTCAAGCATGATGTCCATATTCCATATTGGAACTCCAGAAAATAACATAACCACTAACTTATTAACATATTATACAAGAAAAATTAATAAGATTACTCTCACACGTACACTTTTCTCATAGTCCTAGAAAAAACTTAATCATCAACTCATCATTCATCACCATTTTTTTCCTTTTCCAATTCAATAATAGAGGCATAACATACCGTCACAATCAAAGATAAAAGTCTCAACAGAATCAATAAGCTCATCAGCATTCTGAAGCGGTTGTGCCAATGCTTTTGTTGCCATTCTAAAACGATTGTTTTTATTGGAACTACCAATGTTTCTTTTCCACTTAACAAATGCAGAATTCGACAATAAAGGGTTACCAGCAAATTGAGATAATCTATAGTTTAAGGTAACCGAATGTGACCATAATCTTTGAGTGTGACAAACACCAACACTAGTAGCTGCTATAGTGCTGCTGCTCCTAAGCATCATTCTTTGTAATTTCCCAAGTTAAATGTTTTTTGTTTTTGATTTATTTTAGGTTGTTTATTTGTGTGGTGTGTTGCCAATGTGGCAATGTCGTGTACAAATAGATTGAGTGGACGAGGTACTTTGCCTTTTTGGATCATAATCTCTTTCCTAACGTCAGTTTTCTATGGATATGCTATTTTCTGCAATTATAATGGTTTTTTTTTTTTTTAACTAAGCAATTATAATGTTTTTAATAATGTTTTAGAAATTGGTTTCAAAATTATCAATCTTCCTTTAATTTATATTAAACTAAAAAATTCGGGAAGTAGAAATTTTATTATTGATAAGGACAAAAATGACCATACATTACAAACTATGTTACAAATTTTATTATTGATAAGGATAAAAATGACCATACATTACAAACTATGTTACAAAGTCTAACTCTAACCATTAAAGTGACACATCTTAAATAGTCTTTCTTTAAATTAATTTCAAAATTATATGAAAACAATATTTAGAGTTTATGAAATTCGTCAATTTAATATATAAAGTATATCAAATTTTGTGAATTTGGTCTCTATCGTCTTAATAACAAATATTAAATTGATGAAGTTTATGTTTTAAAAACTACTTATTATATTTATATAATTTACGTACTAACTTGGAGAAAGACTAATAGTTTAAGGACTAAATTGATAGTCTATTATTTAAAAATTTATTCATTTGTAAAATTTAAAATAGCTAAACTACACATAAAAATATGAAAAATTATGGCAATTTGGTCCATATAGACCATATAGACTCGCAATTTTCACAAATAAACTCATCTGGTCTATATGGTCCATCAAGTGAAAATTATGAAAAACAAAAAATTATCACTTGATAGATAAATTTATTTTCTTGTTTTGGCACCTTAGTCTATATGGTAATACACATGGAGTTTTATCAACAACTAAAAATTATTAAATAAGATTCGTAAAAATATATTTAATTTTTTTCTTATATTTGACCCCTTGTAAAAATTTACTAGCTTCGTCGTTGGGTGGAGAACAATGTAAGGTTAGCCACAAAAAGTACCTGTCATTCTCTAAAATTATCAATTTTCACAACCAATTCTAAGTACCATTAGCAAGCTAAGAATGTTGATCGATTATGAATCATGAGCAAAAAGTACTCACCACCTGCCGAGTAAATACTTTAAGAAGCAACACCACATATAATTATACCATAATAATTATACCATCTATGTGTGGTATTATGAGGATATTGCTAATACAAAAGCTTCGAGATGAGGGAAAATCTGAATGTGAAGCAAATCAAAATTCAATGAGCCAATATCGTGAAACATTAAGCCCGTGTATGTGATGTGAACACTGAACACAGAGAACCTTGCCAAGACACCCCTTACAAAGTCATTTATCATGTTGAAGATAGAAAGGGGGGAGTAGATAAAAACACCCCCTTTCCAGCTCGAAAGACAGAGCCATGTTGAAGATCTTGGGCATTTTTAACAATAAATCCTCTTATGCCACTTTTTAAGTAGATTAGTATAGAAATATTGTCTTATGTTATGAGGAGTGTATTCAACTTTTTGAATGTTTAAAAATTTATAATTTTAACTTTCTTTACTGATGTTCTTATCACACTTGTTATCGTGACTCTTAGAAAAACCAAAACATTTCCGTACTAGCGGGTGTGAGAAAAATGAACAATTAACTCAAATTCGGAAACCTTTGGCCTTGAATCCAAACTCAATATCATTGTGGCTTGAATGTGGATTTTTGAATGTTCACCTTCAAACTTGAATCCAAACAAAAATTGTTGAGTACATCCTTCGCGGTTTGGCTTGAGAACTCTTGGCCTTTGTAAAAAGAGTCATGTCAAATTTTCACACATCGACCATTAATGTCTTATTTGCAAATGACTGTCTTCTTTATAATAATACATTTTTTTTACTTTTATCTTTATTTATCTGCACTTCTGTGTTTGTGTTTGTTTCTTCTTTACAATTTCATGGCAACTTTTGTCGGCAAACGTTTCTTACGCTAGAAGCAAAGACTTGAGGAATTAAATATAGGGTTAAATAACTTCTTGTCTCTATAAATATATCAAATTTTACTTTTTATCCTCGTAAAAAAACGGCATGTTCACGTCCTAAAAATTATTTTAGCATGAAGTTTTATTTGTTTTGTAATATTGTTTAAGAAACTTGTACTTTAATATGTATTTTTAATGTAATATGTGTTTGTGTGTTGTTATAAGTGTTTATGTTTATGTTTGTTTTTCAGGTATGGGCAATGGAGAACTTTATTCACACACACACACACATATATATGATATCGCCCCCTAACTACACCATTGGCAAGTTACACATAGGCGGTTCATTCATGGCATTGGCCATAAGTAGCCAGACAACTGTGTGAACTCCTTTGATCGTCTGAAGGTCAACTTTATGATCTTAAGCTCGTATGAAGAACATTGTCAGACGTGTCGGTTCGACGACTTATGTTGGTACTCTGATAGGATAAATTATGACCACAAAATGGTTTATTGTCCCTTGCCAGAGCATATGATGAGGCAACATGAACATATTCAGACCATTCTGAGGCATCCTTTCTCCCTGCCAAAGTTGGATGTCTTTTAGATAGACCAGGAATTCCAATATTTTTCCTGGTGCATGTTATACCTGAGGACATGCAAAGTATATTTTTGGAGACACGCTAGCGGCATGTACCAAGTTACATTTCCTGATTCTATATGGTATCTCAATTCTAAGCTAGTGGCTCCAGTCGAGGGAGATTTACCTAGGCCATCAGACATGGTGGTTATGATAAAAGAGGAGCATGTTAGGGATACATTGGATACATTGCAGTTGATCATGAGGGTTAAGACCATTTGCTTAGATGAGATGGAAAATGGTACCATATTACACTACAATTTACACGGTAATCTAAATCATATTGTCGATGAAACAAAGTTGGCCACTCGGTATTAAGTTGCACATAAGAGGAAGACGTTCTGATGAAATTGTACGCATTTTAATACCTTGATGGTTATGTCCGTATGCCATTTGAATGTATATTGAATATTTTCACTTTTACATGAATCACACGTGATTTTATGGCATTTTGAATGTTGATCAAAATAATTTTACGGTATTTTGAATGTTAAGTGTGTTTGAAAGTGTTTAAGTGCGCCGAGTGTGTTAAAGATGGCTGGACTTTGAATAAATCACGCATAATTCTGGATTTTGGTTTCAACTACCGCGTTATGCTTTATGTCACTACATCGTAACTTGTGATCCTAGGATTGATTCTTAATTTATGATTTTGGGATCAGTTTGTAACTCCCGCTGAGCAAACAAGACATAACTCCCAACAGAGGTATTTTCGAAAGTTTAAGGTGCTTGCGAGCAATTGAATGTTCCTGAAGAATGATTTGTGTAAGTAAAAGTGTTTCGGCAAAGCCTAACTTTTATGGTCTATGTTAAAGAGTCTCACATCAGATATGAGATGAATTGACAATATATCTATAAGCGAGGCAATCATCACAAGCCGGTTTGTGAGGCCATGTTAGGCCTATCCACAAATCATAAGATCCTATCAGAGCCTCTTTCAATATCTGTTGGGTCACATGCTATCATGTTTTCCACTATCGGAACACCCACCATTTATATCCACGCTCCAGACGTGTAAGAGTGTGTGTTAAATAGTCCTACATAGAGGAGATGATTTGAAAATACATTTATAAGTAGGGAAACCCTCGTCTGACAAGTTGGTTTGTGGGGTTGTGTTAGTCTCAACTACAAATTCCAAGAGTCCACAAATCTCCAAGTCCACCACCCTTCTTTTAACCTCCATGACTTTGTAAAATAAAAAAAAATCCTTAAAATGCATTATGTTTTTTATTTTATAAAAAAATGGTTTTTATTTATTTTGTGTATTCGACATAGACTTATGCATTTTTACTCCACTAGTTATGAATTTAAATGAATTACTTGTAAAAATTAGCATTAAATTAGTTCTTTAAAAAAAATTCCGTTCAATTAGTTCTACAGTAGTCTAACTGATTGAACCATGACTCAAAGATCACATCGGTTCGATTCCTGATCTGCTCTTTTTAGAGTATTGAAACCATTTATTGTTGGTCTGTTTGCACAACTCATTAGCCGGCCACGTGCGTTGGCAAATACGACGAATAATTTTTTTTTTGACTTTACATCATCAATATCCTACTCAAATCAAATATTTATTTTTAATTGATTTTGTTTGAATTTCAACTTCGCGCGTAATTTTGTTTAAAACACAATATCGCTTCGCGCGTAAATTTTAAATCAACTTCGCGCGTCTTATTAAGCGGTAGTTTTGTTTCTTATTCCGATTTCGACCCTCTTCCTATCAATTTTCGTTGTTAATTAAAAACAATAACTAGAATATAAATCGTAAAAAAAACTGATATTAATTTTTAAGGGAGAATTAGTATTGATCAGAACATATCAAAGATCATCATCTAAATTTATTGTTATTAATGAAAGAATTGAAAAGTTAGGAAATGTGTCAATGTAAGAAGTTGAACATTTGGAATTTGGAAGTGGAGGCAACAAAAGCACTTGGGCGCCAAACACCAAATATTTTCAGTTCACTTTATTGTCTGTTTATATTCAATTCATCATTTCCCCATTTTCATTTCCCTTATTCCACCTCCGATTAGGGTTTTTCTTTTTCATCTCAGATCTCAAATTCCACCACCATGCAAATTGACACCACCGTCCAAACCACTCCTCCACCACAACCACCGCCACCACCTCAAGATCCAACACCAAATCGTCCCAAATCCAACCCTCGAAAGCGAAAAAAAGATGTTAATTCGCGGACTCCCGAAGAGAAACAAGCGCAAATCGAAACCCTAGAAAAAGAGCTCGAAGGGTTGTTTGCTTATTACAGAGGGGTTTTGGCTCAGAAAGTTGTGATTGACCTTAAGCAATGCGGAGGTTCGAGAAACGTGGTGGTTGCGGCGTTGATGGAGGAGAGTGAGCTTCCGTTGTCGAAGCTTGTTGATGAGATTTATGAGAAGCTGAATTGTGAAGTGGCGAATGGGGGGATTGTGTTGGCGGAAGGGGTTAATTCAGCTTTGGTGAAGAGTAGTGTGTTGTTTGCTGGGCAGAGGATGATGTACGGAATTCCCAATGCTGATGCTGATATTTTGGAAGATCATTCTGATTCATGTCTTTGGTGTTGGGAGGTGATTTTTTTTCTTGATTTTTGGTGTGAATTTCGATGATAATTTTGCTAACTATAGTTTATTTGTTGTGTGATTTAACTGGGTTATCTAAAATTTGTGTCAATGAATGTTTTTTAAGATGTTGGTTATGTTGATAGTAATTGGGTCTGTGTTGAAGCTGAATGTATATTGGTTACACTGTTTGCTTGTTGCTGATAGATTTTCTATGTTGTTATTGTAGACTAGGGAGGTTAAATTGTTGCCGAAATCTGTTCGAGGAGAGCTTGTTATTCGACGCACTTGTCGGAAAAAGATCCACGACAGGATCATGGCTGTATCTGGTATGGATTATATTGCTTTGGCTGACTATGGTGCTTTGAATGCTGTTAGTGGATTGGTTCCTTTGATTTATCTGTGTTGTCAAATACAAACTCAAATGGTGCTATATCACTTGCATAGCGGGATTTGAATAATGCTATGCATTGAAAATCTCAGAATATAGCCGTTTGTTTAGAATTCCAAGTTTAACAAACTCAAACGGTGCTATATCACTATTCACTTGCATAGTGGGATTTGAATAATGTTATGCATTGAAAATCTCTGAAAATAGCCATTTGTTCAGATTTCACTATGCAGTACTGCTATAGTGCAGCTATAGTTTCTATTTCACAATATTTAGTACTAATTAGCGTACCGCCGACCAGTAGCAGTTTTGTTTAAATTCTGCTATGCCATAGCCCTATAGCTGCATTTAACAACATGAATATGAACAAATCCCCATTGTTCTGCGTTATGCTTTTAAACAAAGTATTGTCAAATAGTGGCTATTGCGACATTGCAACTCTGTAGGATAGTGAAATTTGAAAGAAAAAAAACTGCCCTTGACAACACTGTTTTTACTGGAAAAGGAATATGTTGTCGATAGCGGAATATGCAAATAATTGGTGTAAATGACATTTCTGACGATGTTTTGTCGTGTTTTCCCTTTTTTAAAGCATGTAATTGTTGTGAAAATTTTGGAAAAACAACAGCGTTTTTGTTTACTGTGTATTTTTTTTGAAATTTCATTGCCTTGCAGAAATGATTGCGTCACTGAAGAAACAAGAAAGCGGGCCTAATTATAGTCAAAACTTAATCAAGGCCTCTAAAAAGCTGAGTAAAACTTCTACTGAGGTTGACATTCGCATGATAGTTGAAGGCTTGTTGCAGAAAAACAACGAAGACATGTATGTAACATAATGTTCCTATCCTGACATGTTCAATTACCTTGCAAATATATGAATTGTTCATTTGATTTTTTCTAAATTATAATTGCAGGGATAAGAAAAAAGCTAACCAAGAAGAAAAATTGCTAATTAAACAGTTGGATAGAAATAGAAGAGAAGCTGAGAAAGAAAGAGAGAAAGAGAAAGAAAAAGAAAGCCTACAATGTGAACTGCAAACAATTGCCATTGTAAGTGTTGTTTTGATTCTGTTTATATTGTTTATAGCTCCAATTACTTCTTACTCGGTGTTGCTATCAATGGTAGTGAAATTGCATTTTCTACATACTTAACTTGAAAATTCCAAATTTCCATTACATTTGTTAGAAGGTACTGCCCCTGTCCAAATTATTAGTCAGTTTGGGAAAAAAGTTTGTCCCAAATTTAAGTCATTTTACAATATCAAAATGAAACATCAATGATTCTTTTTCTATTATACCCTTTAATATTTATTACTCTGTTATTTTACAATTTTTATTTATCTTTCCCATACCATAAATGAAGGGTAATTTTGTCTTTTCTATACAATATTAACTACATTTCTTAATTTGTGCGAAATGGCAAAATGACTTATAATTTGGGATGGTGGGAGTAATAAATATCGAAATCAAAAAGCCAAAAGTATTTGCACAATGTTGACGTAGGATTGGAAATTAACTTGCGGATAACATTATGATAATCAATTGCATTAGATAATAATTATTAGAGCCTAGTTGAGATAGTCATTCTTAATTTTTGCTTCTTCATTCATCTAATGAAAATAGATTTATGTTGAGAGTTGACAATTTTCCTTTTCCCCGACTGCCTAATTGTTCTAGGAAACAAGTTCAAAGTTGTCCCAAGGTGAGGCAAAAACTGATGAGAAATGTTGCGAACAGAGGAAACAACAAAAGAAGCAAGCAGAGGAAGCAGAAAAAGATCAGCGGCGTCGAGAAAAAGAAGAAGCTGAATTAAAAAAGAAACGTAGTTTACAAAAGCAAGTCTCAATTATGGAGCGTTTTCTCAAAAGAAGTAAACCTAATCCCTCTGTTCAGAGCGACAAAGTTTCAACTGAGCCCACTGCAGATGATTTGTTAAGCAGCAAGAATGAGAGTGTGTCTATGTCAGCTACTCTTTCAATGGATAGTGTTCTTGCATCAAGTAGTGATATTAAGCCTGAGGATCTTCGCAAGTAAGTGCCGTTTTACCCTCTTAAGCATGGGTGCTCCAAAACCAATCTTGTGCACTGTACATATACATGGTACCAAAATTAATTTTTAAAATAAAAAATTGGATATGGGTACATGATGTGATTTCTTTTGAGTAAATATATGTTTTTTACTACAAAATAATAGCATTTTCTAATTTTTTTTTTGTGATGTTGATACTTTTCCTTTTATACTGTATGTTTTTCCCCGTTTTACGGGTATTATTCTTTCCCCTTTTGTACTACATAAATAACATTCCGACTCTTTGTAAATATTATCTTCCTATTATAATTTTCTTGATTCTGCATTTATATTTCTTAATTATATCTTTTGTATAATTTATAACTCTTGTCTGTTTAATTTTTTTGAATGTTATACTTATAAAAAAGGTTTCCTTATTTTTCATCATATCCACACCTTAGGTTTTCTAAAAAACCACATAAAAACTCCTGAGTAGGTTTTACCTTTCTCTTTCATCTCGTGTTGTTCTAGATTTTATGAAAAATGCTTGACTTTGCAGGTCACACTTTCATTTATGGCGCTCTTTAGGACAATCAATTCGCTCAAACAGAAAACAGAGATGGGGTTTACGACAGAATCCCAAGACTGAAGCTTTTAACAAACTTAAGCTCACAGATACTAAATCTGCAATTCATGAGGATGAGTTAGGCACCGAAAAGGATGCAGACCGATTAGGAGAAAGTAGTCCAGATGGTAATTCATGCTCAATGAATGCAGACAGTACCCATCTTGATGCCAAGAAGTACTATCGAGGAAGGCAATTATTGCAGTTTGATAATACTCCTAGACCAGCCTTTTATGGTTTTTGGCCCGTTAAAAGGTTAGATCATGCTTCATGAATGTATTTCATATTGACTTTTACTAGGCTATGTCTATATTTAAAAAATGGAAACTACAAAAATCAACTATTCTGTTTGTCTCCTAGTTATGCAAATGTTTAGTCACTACTTCTAAAGGTTATGCATATAATTGTTTCAGGTCTAAATATCATCATTAATTTATTGTATGGTGTGATATCTGGTTCTAGTATATATCTAGTTGAGATTGCTAATGTGCTAAAATTTGTATTTATAGTCATGTTGTTGGAGGACGTCATCCATTAAGGAAGGATCCAAGCGTTGATTATGATGTCAGCAGCGATGAGGAATGGGAAGAGGTGCTTTGAACTTTTGCATCTAATCTTATTCATATATGTAAATGTAGATGTATTCAATCTGCTAACGATGTTCTTTATTTTTAAGGAGGAGCCTGGTGAAAGTCTTTCAGATTGTGAGAAAGATTGTGAGAAAGATGAAGAGGAATGTCAAGAGGAAGGTTCAAAATCTGATGGAGAAAGTGAAGATGGATTCTTTGTACCAGATGGATATCTCTCAGATGATGAGGTAGAGGTTTGATGTTTATACTGTAACAAATTTGAAATTCTAATATTTTACAATTCAATGATTTTAGCTATAATGTGAAAGAAACCGGTACCAAAATACATTTTAATTGTCGAAACTGACTTTTATTGATGATAGAAACATTTAGAACAAACAAAATAACACACTAGAAAATGCAGAATTTGCACATAATCTAAGAAAAAAGATATTATACACAATTACTAGCCTAGAATTGAGAGTCTTGGTCTCCCTTCCAAGAATTCAAGAACTTGGTCTCTCCCTCCCAAACCCATTCAAAAACGATCCCATTAATCGCTTTCTCCTTTCATTTCTCTATTTATTCCGAAAATTACTCATAACTGACTCAATAACTTCCCGTAACAGCCCTTAACTGCCATAATAAGAAGTCTAACATACTGTTCTTGACCTTTTGGTGATTTGAAATCTGTGCATGTTATGTTCATTTTTTCTTTCTTTTATGATCCAATGAAAAAAGCTGAGGTGTGTGCGGCATCAAATGTTCTCAGATATCATCACCTTGAGCACTTGTACCAACCATTGGTATCTATTCTGTACATTTGAAGACCACTACAATTGGTTAATGAAATCTTCATTTTTATGCAGGGTGCACAATTGGACCGAATGGTAACAGATGTTGGCCTTGAGGAGGTTGATAGCTCATCTTGCTCAAAGGATGACATAGAGACTGAGGAATTTTGTGCTTTACTTCGACAGCAGAAATATCTAAACAATTTAACAGAGCACGCTCTTCGTAAAAATAACCCTGTGATCATAGCAAATTTTGTTTATGACAAGGAGTTTTCGTTATTGGATCACAGTATTAACGGAACTCCTAAGCAGGAGCAGATGTGCTTGCAAGCCTTGAGAATGTACACAATTCCTGGTGGTTCTTATATAGAATTAGAATTATCCACTGATAAAATGCAAGAAGAAGACCAAGAAGCCTCTCCCTCTACTGGCAAAGGTGCTGCTACTCCACTGCCTGATCTGGCTGCCATACCAGACACAGATCTGCCTATAATTGTAAGTTCTGATTTTGCACCTGCGACAGGTTGATTTGGCAGCACTTCCTTTTTCCTTTTATCTTGCTTTTCTGAAATTGCAGCTGATTTTAGACTGTTCCATGTAAATTTTATCACCTTACAGTGATTTATTTGTTTTTCAGGTGACCACTATCCAGAATTGTTCTCAGGGCATAAATAAAGTGTTAGGGTCTTTGCAGCAGAAATTTCCTTCTGCATCAAAATCATCACTAAGGAATAAAGTGCGAGAAGTATCGGACTATGTCGATAACCGTTGGCAGGTTTGTGAGGGTGGAAATCCCACAATCTAGTGATTACTGCTAATTTTTATAGTGTAAATCATTAAAAATTGGTGGCCAGATACAAATGTCAAGGGACTAAATATAACGGGAACACAATGGTATAGGTGTCCGCATGGATCCCTTTAACCTGTTACAGCTATGGTTGGTTGTGATTCTGGGTGTCATAAAATCATTACTCCAAAAGATCTTATATCTGTTGGGCATTTACTTGAACTTAACCTGAACTGGTCCTCAGTGGGTTATCATGAGTAATGACTTAAACTTGACCTGCAATAAACTTGCGTGGTCAATATTGAAGATGCATGCTGTAATTTATCAATTGAACCTAACCTGAATATGTCTCTCCAATGAACTTCGAAATGTATCCCAAATCTCGCACCAATGCTGTAATTTATGATTGATTTTTGCGATGTTATGTTTGTTCAGGTGAAGAAAGAAGTATTGGCTAAGCTTGGCTTGACAGTTAAACCTGGTATGAAATCTTGACTTTGAAGATTTTGACCCAGTTTTTTTGATTTAGCTGTCTTGTTTTTTATATTAAATGTGTTGTTGAATTTTCAGAGAAGAGCAGTGGGGGGCCAAGAAGTATTGCTGCATTTTTCTCTAAAAGGTGCTTACCACCTGGAGGTGAAAGCGGTAAACCTGGTGAAACATCGCCACAGCCATCTTCGAAGTCATATTCTGCCATCCATGATCCACAAGACAGCAGATCACATGAAATCTAGTATCTGTTTTCTTGCTTGAGAATGTCTTTTTTGCTACTTTTGGACTTCTTGTAAAAATTAGAGATGGTGGTTGCGCTTGGGGATATGTACCAATGTAAGGAAGTTTCTGAGTATAATTTGACTACACTGTTGTTGACAATATATATATTGTAAAGAGAATGCTGGTTGCCTACATTTTCTGAGTCTCTTTCGTGACTCTTTTTGTTTAATATGTTGTGTGTTATTTGTGACATGTCAAAAACAGCAAGATACACTCCGACTATTATGAGCAAACGCTACCAGATTTTATTGACTTTCTAAAGGATATAGGGTGTTGTAAAACAAAGTGAAATTTACTACTAAATTGTCTTTTTGGAAAAGTTTCCTCAAAAGTATGTTCATAAATAAAGGGCATATTAGAAATTATAACATTAAATAACTCAAGATTTGAAAGTATGCTTATAATAGTGGTCAAGATTTGAAACACTAGAGCAATAGTCTCTTTTTGTTTTTTGATTTTTGCTTTCGGTGATTAAACCATGACGAATTTTGAAGCACTATACTATATTTCTTCACTTTGAAAATGCTTAGAGTAGCTGCGAAGAAATTGTATGAAGACTTCAGACTTTTTGCATAATTTTGATTTCAATTGTGTCGTAGAAGATAAGGAATCACATGATTAGTATCAAGAGAAGATGCTAATTCTACACCTAATTCTTCTTATTAGTCATAGAAGGTTGGAATCGCGTGACGTGAGAAGACGAAAACACATGACTTGACATGTAGGTTGAGCGAAGATGAGGAACCTATGCTTAATTCTTATTGGTCGGGAGAAGATGAGAACATGTGACCCGTTTTTATTGGTCAAGATAAGATGTGCAATGTTTAGTTTTTAGAATTTATGCAATTTTAAAAAATTAAATAACTTTGCATCATTGAAGAAAAACTCAAGATTGAAAAACTCAATAACTTTTGAATGTTGAAGATGACGAAGATGTTCAACTATTTTTCGATGTTTATTCCTGGTGGACGGAATTCGGTTCCAACAGGATGACATGTTTATTCTTGGTGGACAGAATTTGGTTCCAAGAGGATGACCCTCAATCACATTTGATAGAGAAGAAAATGAACTGTACCTCAAAATAAGGATTTTTTAGAAGACAGTGTCAGCACTTTTTGACATGTCACAAATACCACGTAAGATAGTAACAACACTTATTTCTTAATGAACATATTCGTTTCCAAAATATTAGGAAATTATGCTTAATAAATTTGAATTTGACGTGCATAAAAAAAACACAACAATATCACAATTCGGTAGTTGATTGGTAAATTTACTTTCTACTCTACAAAAATTAGTCTTTGTTAAGTGACTCGGCCATCATAACAACTGTGTTGCATCCTTCTTCGACCCCAGCAAAACCAACAAACCACGATGCATACTGCATTATGCATAGCCTCCTTTTCTCTTCTAACAGCACAGTTCATAAACTAAACAGGACAACAATGCCTTAGAGTACAAACAACAGAAATACCATCATTTAGAATGGGACGGGTTGGTAGAGGAAAACCAACCAGCACTCTTGTTGCCTGTCGACAAGTGTGGAATATTTGTTGACTCCAGTTAGTTTTTCAATTAATTTTAGAACTGATCAGAATCCAGGTGTGTGCTCTGTAGTAGAATCCATGCGGGCAGATTTGGCCTGAGATGAGTACCTGTAAATCCTTCAAACAAGTTTCATTGAGCATTTCTGGTTTTGCTGACAGCATATGCCAATAACAAGGGGATTGAAAGACCATAACCCAGGAAATGGAGTACTGGGTTCATATCATAAGCTTTTACAAGAGCTCTGCAATTCTGCAATGCAACAGTGAAGTAAGTATGATAAAATGAAGAAACAAGACAAGAATGGAAAAGGTAAAGGAAGGACAACTGAAAAACTGCCTTGCAAAATAATAAGATAGCAATCCTAGCAAAAAAAATTTAATTTCTATTGTGTCAAAAGATACTGCAAACAAACAATCCCCATCCTTCTATCAGAAAAGAAGCTAGGTTCCTAGCTAATTTCAGACTGATAACAAAGGATTCCATAAGCATATTCGATCCATTCTTTTCACATCATGACATAAATTATTTATTTATTTCTTTTTAAACGGGGAAGGGGGTATTTTTATTAATTAATTAAAGTGAAACTAATGCCCATTTTACAATTGTTCCCGAGGGGATTTGAACTCTGTACCTTGAGGTTATAAGACTAAGCTCTTACCGACAAGCTAGCATCTCAAGTGTACATGAAAGAAATGAATATTCTTTGAAGTAACTTAAATAAGCAACTGTCATCGGTGTTGATCATTCTGTGTTTTTTTTCTCTTTTCCATTCTCTGTTGAGTAGAAGGGTCCATAAGAAGGATAGATAAAATGAAAAATAGTTCATTAATTACTAGTATTAGAGGTAGAGGAAAACCAAAGAAAACTGTAACTGTAAGTCAAACCATGTAAAGATGAATTTAGAGTTAAATGGTCTATTCCCATATATAACTCATGATAGGAATTTATAATGTTGTTTGATCTAATATCACCTAGTAGAAAAAAGGCTTTCATTTCTGCTGCATTTATTTATTTATGTTAATGCAATAAACAATCTATGAATACCACTATTATAATGAATGCACTATTTATCTATAAATTTGCACGGACCAAACTGCAAAGTATTGCTTAAAACATTACCATAAAATGCTTCCAACATATTGCCAAGCAAACCACACAAAGAAGCTTCCGAACCCATCGCTTGCCAAGGTGGAGAGCGGATATTGTGCTGTTATGGTTTCCATTTAATAAAGGTCTTCTGGAGTTCAAATCAATATCATCTTTTTTCTTTCCTGATAGTGCTAACACGCGTTCCCGGTAAATTGCTCTTTCAGCAGTCAAAGCACCAGTGACCAAAATTGCAGGCAAAACCACAAATAATATATGAGGAAGAACCAACACCATAATATCTGGGAATCCAACCCACTCAAACTTCCCCTTTCCATTAGAAGTCTCTAAAGCCCAGCCCATATAGGTCATGTACACCGTACTTTTTCCTTCAGTAAAAACTTGCCCCATAAACCAGGGGAACAATATAAGATAGAACAGGTATCCTATCCAACCAAACCATAATGTCTGAACTCTGCAAAGCTCCTGGAGAATCCATAATACACCACTTACTACGCCTTTATTGGCGATAAAGTTCCTGTAAGTGTATAAATTCATTTGAAAAAAAAGGAGAGCTTTTGGAACAAGAAGAAAGGAGAACATAAAGCCCAAAGCAGACCAGAATAATGGGTAATATAAGGAGGCCCATTGACATCCCATGACAAAAAACTCCTTCCAGCTCCAAGAAAGCCTGAAGCTATGACCATTAATAGAAAATGGCCTCAACTCTGTCAAAGTTGACCTGCCCATGATGTCATTTGATTCAATTTGAAACCAAAATCTATCAGGAGAAGTATCCTCAAAGGCTTTGTAATTCCATGGCGCAACATAGAGGTTCCCCCTGGAATTCTCATCGGCATGCTTGGTCATATGGGCTTCTACAACTAAAACAAGATCTCCGTATCGTGAATCATAGACCCTAGCCACAACAGACTCAACTGGAGAAACAGAAAATACCAGAGCTCGAATTGTCTCATAAGATGAAGAGGCCACAGATTGGCATTCATAGTTATGATGCCATGAAGATGTCTGCATGACGCGAGAGTCTAAAGGAAAAGTGGGCAATATAATTGCATGTTTGGCCCCTGATTTGAAATCAAGATCAACATAAGAAACACGACCTCTATCAATGGCTAAAATTCGAATCGCTCTACTCTTTCTCCAATCACCTATCTCCCACTCCCAAAACTCTTGTGGAGGGGCTGCCATTGAACAATTTACAGTGCTTTCAAAAGAATTTTGATGTACGTTAAACTGAAAAAAATTCTGCAGGGAAAAGAAACTATTACTCAACTGATGGTGCCGCTTTAAGTTCTTGCCAAACCTAGAATGAAGATGCCCGCACAGGTAGGCTGATATGGAATGCTTTAGGAAAACTTCTTTCAAGGTTCTTCCAGAACTAGAGGGTGCAGAAAATGAGAGTGGAAAGTGCCCAAAGGATATTTTGGTGACTGGTTTTTCTGACTGAGAATCCCAGTGTGAGAGTTCCAAGTCCAAATCCTTTAGTAATTGATCTGTGGGATGCCCGAAAACATTAGTTGGACCTCGTAAGCCAGCTCCAGCTGACATTGTGGTATCAATCCCAACAAAGAGATGTTTCCGCTCCTTAGTCTGTGTGATAAAATGCCAGTATGTGCAAATGAGAAAGGAGCTAACATCAAGCAAGTAATAATGCCGAAATTCAAGCCTACTGTTGCTGAGTTCAATTTGTCCAGACATATGTGTGTGTGTGTGTGTGTGTTTTCAAACTCAATTTTTCTCAGAAGTGAATTATTTCAATCCTCAAAATGACATATATGAGAAATAATACTGTAAGGGTTCCAAATATTATTTGCTTTTACCAAAAACACCTAAAGAGTAGGTTGCTAGCATTGCTCTACGTTAAAAATTTGTTCTTAAGGCATGGCACATGTATCACAAATTTCATAGAATGAAAGCTAGCTAACACAGTAAATGAACAGTTGAGACTGACCTCCAGGGTGACACTATTGACACTCCTATTTCTGCCCAATTGTCCATTAATGCTGTATTTGGAAAAGAAATCAAAGGAACCACCAACAACGGGAACACCAAAACTATCATGGTTTCCTCTGAGGTCAAAGAACAAACTCTTGTGAAGTCCACTTCTCTCAATAATACCATCCATCACATTCCGGTACTCCACCCATTCATCCTCATTCTGCTTCATCGTCAGCAAATCCTTGCTTTTACCATCTGCTTAACCATAACATCCACGAAAATTACTACGCCATATACCATAAGATTTAAATTCTAAAACACTTATACACTATCAAATCACCAATCCATGAGACTATAGGATGCTGATAATTTGATCAATTAAACCGACGAAATTTCAAAATGACCAGTGAATTTTAAAAGTCTCTATAACATTAATCTGTACAAGAGAATTTCAAGGACTAAATTGATTGATCTAAAAATGGCATGCACTATCAACCAAATAGATATTTTAGGAACAAAAACATTATTATGAGAATTGATGATGAATGATTGTACCTGTGAGGTCACCGGTGATGAGGACGAGGGAGGGGTTGATGAAGGAAAGAGCGTGACCCACAAGATTGGTGAAATCATGGGCTCTGTTTGGATGATGAACGCTGAGATGAAGATCGGAAAGCTGAACAACCCAAACAACTGAATCAGGTGTTCCTTTTGGCTCTATCACTGTTTCTCCATTGCAGCAGTAAATTCCGAACGCAATCACGACGGTGGCGATAAACAGGTTCATTATGCTACACCTTCTTCCGTCGTGATTATGTATCGTTGATGATGCCATGAAGATCATCATGTATTCTCTTGGTGATCTCAATTCTAATGTTTATTCCATTTTCCCATTAACACAAATGTTTCTTTGTAAAAATTAAATTAAATGGGTCTGGTTAACGAGTGTCCCCGAGTGTCCCCGGGACACTCTTTAAGCATGCTAAATTAAAAAGTTATTCTTTAAAAAAGTCAAACAGTTCAATTTCCAATGTATTAAATACACAAATTTTCATAAAAAGTTACTATTCTAGGCTCTTAAAGAATGCCCCGGGAACACTCGTTAACATTTCCCAAATTAAATAAATAAATAACACTATGTGACACACATAACTCACAAAACAAAGATAGAAGAGATTTTTTTATTATTGTTGAAATTATTAAATGTTATATTTTTTTGTGTTTAACTAAATAATTTAGATTTTGGACGTGACCATATAAGAATTATATTCCTGTTTTATTTTCCTAACGATGCCATGTTTTCGGTGTAGACCTAGTTTGGTAAAAAGAAATATTGTATAACAATTTAGGAAAATTAGCGGTTAAACTAGATGATATATATAAAATAACAAATTTTTATCTTTCAAATCTATATATTTTTTCAATTAAGATAATAAGGATAAAGTTGAGAGAACAAATGACACACTATAAGATATAAACTAAAATGCTATTTTAAGTAGCTTTAAAAAAAATACTATAAGCTATAAGAAATAGATGTTTTTAGCTACTGAGAAAATTTGCTATATGTTCCTGCTAAGAATTGAGAATTAGACCTAGTTGCCAATGTTGAAAATTCTAGGCCATACTTGTGATGTATTTTGAGGGGAAGGGGTGAAAAGTTAACAAATGTTAGGGTTAGTCGATGCCTCTACATATAGATGACAACATGATCATCATAATTCAGAGCGGTTGTTGCAGGCTACTTTAGTTACGTGTATATGCCTTGTTTCCCAAAGTAAGTTCTTGACAGGGCATTGGTTTCCTTTGATCGAATATGGGCCAAAGAGGCCTCATTTATTGTGGGCCAAGCGACGCTAAACTCATGCCAATCTACAACCCCAAAAGCATTAAGTCTAAAAGGGTGGAATGCTTAAGAGTCTCAATCTTTAAGATATTTTTACTTTTTGAGGTTTTGGATCGTATCCTTTAAGATATCCTAACTTACATGATGTATCTCTGCGCTCTGCAACATAAGTGATTAGCAGACTCAATGCTACTCCCTGCAACATTGAGTTTTATTTTAGAAAAAGTCATTATATTCGTCCTTTCATCTGGTGCTTCTCTAACACACTTTCCCCATCTTGCCATGTTCTACGTCACTTGACCCACATGCCTATTGGATGGGTATTTTCAAAGAGTAGTGATATTTGAACATCCATTTGAGACAACTCTTGTGACAACTTCTTTTCTCTCTCTTTTCATTGGTCAAAAGCAATGGAGAGAGAAAAAGGAAGAGAGAGAATAAGAGTATAATGTGAGTATGAGAGAGAAGGTTATAAAAAAGTTGTCATAAAGTGGTTGTACAAATATCATTTCTCATTTTCAAATGTCTAGTTAGCAGACATGTTGAAGGATTTACCATAAATTTTGGTAATGAATTATCACGAGATAATATATTTTTACTTTTTTTCCCAATATTATATTTTATTCTAAACTTCTACTTTAAATAATCTGATTCTCTTTCCTAAAAAATAATCTGATTCTCTTAGAATTAAATTGTTCCTTATTTGGTAGGTGTATTAGTAAAAATATAAGATGTCAAATAGTGAATAGTATACATATTTTAACTTGTGGTGAAGTAGGCCTAACCCAAATTCAGTCTCCAATCAAATAAAATCCAATTACACCTTTTTTTTTAACTTCTTTTCACACCCTTCATGCTTCTCGTCCTCTCAAAATTTTCAATTTTGCCCTCGTTTAAATTATATAATAACTTGAATGTACCATTATATATGCAGTGCACAAGCACTTTCCTTCACTTTCTATTTTCAAAATTTAACCTAATTTTTTTTTTTAAAAAAAAAAAACCCAAAATCGAATCTCATCTTATTGTATCAATTTTCAACTAAACTTGCTTGAATCGAACATTTCGCGCAACCATTCTAAGGTGTCAAAGAACAATAACACGAGACTGAAAAATCAATCCAAATTATAGATGATTCCAACCATTCTCATGAGCAATATCAATAGCAAATATATGTTTTTATTTTTAGGGAAGCAAATATATGTTTTTAAACTGCACCATCAATATTACATTTGACCAAAACAAAACGGGGTGATGCTACATAACCTCCATAACTCTAGAAGCCAGATTTTTTTTTGTATGAATGAGGTTAAATATTTCTAACGAAAGTGGAATCAAAATTCCTGAGGACTTAATCTTCTCGTTGAGTGGGTATAATTTTTCAGGCATACGCACACAGTAATTATATTATAATTACTACTAAAAATATTCAATTATAACATTTTGGACGCGTCAAAGAATACGTAAGTTGAGTTTGTACCTTTTACACTTTTTTAATCAAACTAAACAATAGGTAAATTTCTTACTCATTATTTTACATGAACACAACTAGTATTTGGATTGGGTTAAGGAGTATAAAAAATTACAATTACAATACCAAGGTCATTTATTAATTATAACATGTTTTTGTTACGGTGGTGGTGGCAATTGGTGATGGCACCGGCAACAGCCTTTTAATCTAAACAATTAATTTTTTACAATAAAAGCCGAGAAGATCATGTGTGTGTTTTACCTTAGTCTTTGATTCCTTTATTTATGGTCAAAGTTACAGTATTGAATTACACCCTTCGAGATAAATATTTATCAATCCTCACCCCAACTCACTACTAAACAATTCACTCCCTTCCTAGTTCATACCTCATGTTTCCATCTAAGCATTGTTTTTTCTTCTTTCTATGTTTTCCTTCTTCTTTCAGTATGAAATGAGCCCGTTATGTATGACCAAAACAAAATGTACAAAGGTCAATTACGTGCTTATTATTAATAAACTAGTGGCAAATATTTTAGGTCATGTAAAATACTCTCTTATTGATTAAGTTTAGTCATCAATTTGTACCATAAAAAAAGTATAGTCATTAGGTGATACAGATGGATTTTTTTATCCATTTTAAATTACCAAATTAGTGATAAAGCATATATGAAAATCAAAGAAACTAAAAATATTAACTCAATAAACCATTATTTCCGATTTATAAAACACATGCTTATTAATTTATATAAATTTTAAATGGGAAGTGTTAACGAGTGCTCCCGTGACACTCTTTAAACATTTAAATGATAACTTTTATGTGAAAATATGTGTAATCGTATTAGAAATTGAAATATTGACTTTTGAATAAAATAATTTCTTCTTTTTTAATCATTAAAGAGTGTTGTAGAGACATTTGTTAATAAGACTCATTTTAAATTCAACATTATAGACCGTTTGCTTAAACAATTTTTACATAGATGTAAAAAAAAGACCAGAGTTTATGTATATATTGAGTTTTTTTAAGAGGCGATTATATAAACAAGAGGAAACATTGTCAACAAAAGAAGGCTACAAACAATAAAACAAAGGAAAATAAAAGATACAAGAAGCCAACTGAGAAACCATGCATGTCAGAAAAACATACAGGAAATACACACACAGCTCAAAACACGGAGCCATAAAAAGGAAAAAGACACATGCAACTATTCGAGTAAACAAGATGAGGGATCAACAGCACACTTAAATTGTTAGGGGGACGAAAAATGTTAATAGGTGGGTCGAATATAACTAATCAATATCTCAATTTGCTGTACCACTTTAGAGGATAAAGTTTCCCTTATACTTATTCCCATTTTTAATATATGTTCTTTTTTTCTTGTTCAAAGAAATACTATATTCTTTTTGCCGTTCCAAAAAAAAAAATCTCAACTCATACCAGTGAGCTACTTATCGATCTAAATCATACATTAATATAGTGTAAATTTATGTGCATGGTGTTTTTTTTCCTTTTTTCTAAAACCATATAGTTGGTGTAACAAGATGATAAAATATTATTGGACATATGTGTAATATGTATTTATGCAGGAGATGAAGTATAATAGAGGTCAATCTAATATGGACATTAAAAAGAAAAAGACGAGCACCAACACACACTTTACAACACAATCTTTTTTATCGGTTAAAATTAACGTGGATTCTACTAAATAATTAATATGAGCTCATATAAATTTAACAAAACATGTATGAAGTTTAGTAATAATCAATAAAAGATAGTGCAATATCTTTCAAAAAGAAAAGGAGTCTGGTAAAAAATGCGTTACTCACATTACTCTTAAAAAATGTATATTTTGAGGGAATTACTCTTAAAAAATGGATAAAAGTGGATTTTCACCATTTTTAGTGAGAGAGAAAAAAAAGTGTTACTTTATGAAAAATGGGGAAGATTCACATTTGTAACTTTTTTTTTTATAAAGTTTATATTAGATTATCTTGATGTGTTTTTTTTATAGTGGCTGGGGTTCGAACCCCGAACCTTGCATCTTGATATGTTTGTATACACACAAAAGTATTTGGGAATTCTTCTTTAAAAAAAAAGTATTTGGGAATTCTATTGATTATTTCTTGCGTAAAAAAATTAATTAATTATTTTAAAATTAAACATCAATTTGCATATATGTGTACTGTACACATAATTATATATGGGAAATGTTAACTTGTGCCCTTGGGACATAAGTTAAGTAACTAAAAGTAGAAGTTTTTTCTCGGAAATTGAGCATTCAATGTCTTGAAAGTTTCAAAAATTATCTTTTCAACATAAAATTTATTACTTAATTCTATTTTAAGTTCCTTAACTTGTGCCCTAAGGACACAAGTTAACATGACCCATTATATATTAGTCTACTGCATCTGAGATATTCGATATTGGAAGCATAGGAGTTAGATTTAGCTCCAATTTGTCTCTTCACAAACTTTTGAGAATGAAATATAAAACCCGCAAGACAAGGGTTGTTGTCCTCTCATAGGGGCACAATGTGCAAAACCCGTGCATCTCTATTTTCCTATTATAACCACTAGCACCACAATACATTAATTAATTAGTTTAGCTATTTTTCTTTAAGCCTTCCTGATTATTTTCTTTCAACTAATAGTTTCAACTTTCAAGCTTAATAAAACCTAAAATTACAAGTATATTGAACACAAAAATATCAATTTTATTACTATTAATAAAATATTACTAGTGATGTGATCATAGTATCGTATCCCTACTAGCAGTTGAAACCATAATTTAAAACGAAAAAAAAAAAAAAAAAGGTTGTCTGTCATGCATGAATTATTGTGTTGTGGGTCTGTGCATGGAAGAGAGAGAGAGTATCTTAGTGAGAGAAACGAAAAGTACAAAAAGAGGGAGACTCCCGTCTGTACCGGGGGAGCAGATTGATGATTAGGACGAACCAGGAGATAATAATAATCTGGTATTGGAATTTTGTTGATATCCATTATCCAAACTAAATTTAAATAATTAATATCAGTTATTTTGACCATTTTATTAAAAATAAAAGAAGCAATCTATATATATATATATATATATATATATATATATATATATAGTTTCCTTCTTTAAAAAAAATATATTTAGTCTCTTTGTCCAAAAAAACAAGAGCTGTGTTATATAGCACGACTCCCTTTCCCACGAATTTGCACGACACGCTGCTACACACAATTTGCTCAATGAATAGCCTTGAATATTAATACTAGTTTATCCATACTAAAAGTAAAACAATAAATAAAGTACAATACTAAAACAAAAAATAAGCATCAATGTTCTTTATTGCTATGGTCATTGTGATCATCTATACCACTACACTCCAAAAGAGTGTTTTCTTCGGTGGAATAAAGTATAAATCATCAGAGTTTATTTAAATATTAATTAATAGGATAGGATTGAGCTATAGTAGCATAACACTATCACAACTCACAAGAGATATTTTGTGATTTCTCATCAAATAAAAGAGAGAACAACGTTGTCGTGCAACATGCACGAAAAATGCTGTCGTGCTCTATATCATTTTCCAAAAAACAATCTTTGATCTCTTTTTTCCTTTTCAATTTTAAGTGATCTAAGACTTCTTAAATATGTATATTTTTGACAAACATTAACATTAAATCTTGAATTAACATTATATATATAGAATATTTGTATCTTTTAATATTTGAGTTGCTCGCTTGTAAAACAAGAACTGTCTTTAACAAACGGATGATGTCATATATTTTTCTCTTTCAATGTGATTTTTTAACAAAGTCCCTTTGTATTTAGGGTTGAACATTTAAAATATGACTCTAATGGTCAAAAAAAAAAATCAAATAGTATGTGATTCAACGGATTTTAGATAGACTTAAATACTAATATCATATATTTAAGAGTCTAAGTTGAACCTAACTCAAGCTTACATATATGTTTAAAATGTGAAGATTGTCTCTCACTTTTTTAAAGAATTAATTCCCTCTCATTCATAAATCTACATTTAAATCATATCTCTTCGAATTAATGTCCTCGTGAGTTTAGCTCAACTGGTAAGGACAATGTATCATATATGCAAGGTACGAAGTTCAAATCTCGGCCACCACAAAAAAAAATATCTCTTCAAATTAATTCAAAATTATCATTTCTCTTCAAATGTAACTTAAAAAGAAACAATCCTCTAGAAAAAAAACTATATCCAACAAAGCTTAAGATACTAAAGATACGTATTTTTTTAATAAATTAACATAATCAAATATTAATATTAAGAAAAATACTTATAATAAAAGACATGACATTTATGATGAAATAAAGAGATTGTAGCAGTTGAATAATGTGTGATATGATGGTATATGGGATAGAAAGACGGAATGTGAGAAAGTTATGGGTGTTTGTTCGTTTCGTTGATGTAGAATAGAAAAGAAAGAAATTTTCGAAAAGCAAAATTGCAAAATTCTGACTTCTGAATTCTGATAATAAGGTCTGACATGAGGTGACTAATGTCCATTCCAAGTGGGTGTGGAGAGGGGCTGCCTGCGTGTGGTTTTTTGTCACGCTATTTTGTCAGAAATTATTATTTCTTTACCCCCCCTTATACAGGTGTTTACAGCGACCAAAGAGAGAGGAGGGGAAATATAGATAGACAAATTGTCGTGAATTCCATCAAAAATCACACCAATAATAAACTTGATGTGTGGAGCAAGTGATAGTCAAACAACCAAAAAGTGTGTGGAAGTTATAATCCATCCGTTTCGGAATATCTGACTCATTTACTAAAAAAAAGTGTCCCAAAATAACTGACTCATTTCAATTTTCAATACAGCTTTCATCATTCACAATACAATATAACTCTAATTAATACTACTTTCATCATTTCCAATACAATATATTCAACTTTTCCCTTTATTTATACATTTTTCTTAATCTGTGTGAAAAACCAAATTGGGCCAGATATTCTGGGACGGATGGAGTAATCACTAACAAAAGTAGAAAACACCAAGAGAAAGAAAGAGAGAACACAAAAGAATTTGTTGACACAGTTTGGTCCAAATTGACCTAGTCTGGGGGAGAGAGCAGCCCTCCGTTTCACTATAATGATGAGTAACTTTACAAAAGAGATATCAATGGATTACAAGAATAAGTCTCCCGCCTAAATCTACCCAAATCCCCAATCTATTCCTGTGACCAAAAGACTCAATCTTAATAGTGTTTCCCAAGGTGAATAAACCCAACCCTAGTGTTTGTTACCAATAGCAAACTCTATACAAATCCTAGTTTGATTTCTAAACCCTTCTTTCAGCCCCATCTATCTCAAGGTTTACTCTGATACAAGGTCTATATATTTATAGTAAAAGTATAACTCATAAATTTGAAATGAATATCACACTCAAGATACGTTTCTTTTTTTCCTCCTTCAGTGAAAGAATATTTGCATCAAAAATATAATATTTCCTTTCAAAATATATTTGCATCAAATCCTCCTTCATACGGTACAAAAATATATTTATTGTCCATAAATATATTTTCAGCACAAAATATATTTGAAACAAATCTTTTAGTATATTTTTAGCAACAATATTCTTTATCGATCAAATTTTAAGTCATACTACGTCACAAATGTTAACTTGTGTCCTTAAGAACACATGTTAAGGAACTTATTATAGAAATATATGTATTAAAAGTCGTGCAGTTAACCTCTAAAAAGTTAAAATGATATGGTTTCCAATGCAAGTTGCTCTTTTGGGGTTCCTTAACATGTGCCCTTAAGACACAAGTTAACATGACCCATATAGATAAGTGTTTCGTTTATTTTTTTCCCCGTAGTTTAGTGACTAGACTCACGTATATTATGTATAGACAAGTGGGAAGTTTAGGGTTTAAACCCTCGTATAATGTATCTAATAGTTATCAATTGAACTATACCCACAGAACATGTTTTGTTTAATTTACTCTCTTAAACTTTCACAACGTTTATGATAAGAGTAATACTTAGCATAAGCTCAAACAAAAAATATTTGGACACACATAATTAAAATAACAGTTTATTTCTGTCAAGTGAAGTGTTTATATTTAGGAGAATTAGTCACTTTAGTCCCTGAATGAGAAATGAGTAGTCACTTTAGTCTCTGGATGAAGATAAATTGTAAAATAGTCCCTGAATGTAGACCCTGTTAGTCAATTTCAAGGACTAAAGTGACTAACAGAGTCTACATTCAGGGATTAAATTGACTAACGAAGTCTGCATTCAGGGAATAAATTGACTAATAGAGTCTGCATTCAAGGACTATTTTGTAATTTATCTGCATTAAGGGACTAAAGTGACGACTCATTTCCTATTCAGGGACTAAAGTGACAAATTCCCCTTATATTTAATTGCAATAATTTCTCCCTAAAGTTCCTAAAAAAAAGGGGAATTAGTCACTTTAGTCCCTGAATGGGGAACGATTCGTCAATTTAGTCCCTGAATGAAGATAAATTGCAAAATAGTCCCTGAATGTAGACTTTGTTAGTCAATTTAGTCCCTGAATGCAGACTCCGTTAGTCAATTTAGTCCCTGAATGTAGACTTCGTTAGTCACTTTAGTCCCTGAAATTGACCATGCAGGGACTGTTTTGCATATTATCTGCATTCAGGGACTAAATTGACGAATCGTTCCCCATTCAGGGACTAAAGTGACTAATTCCCCAAAAAAAAATTACGTCTCCCTAAAGAAAAAGGGGAATTAGTCACTTTAGTCCCTGAATGGGGAACGATTCGTCAATTTAGTCCCTGAATGCAGATAATATGCAAAACAGTCCCTGCATGGTCAATTTCAGGGACTAAAGTGACTAACGAAGTCTACATTCAGGGACTAAATTGACTAACGGAGTCTGCATTCAGGGACTAAATTGACTAACAAAGTCTACATTTAGGGACTATTTTGCAATTTATCTGCATTCAGGGACTAAATTGACGAATCGTTCCCCATTCAGGAACTAAAGTGACTAATTCCCCAAAGAAAAACTATAAGTCTCTCAAATAGAATTTACCTCCGACAATCCAAGCAATAAACTCAAGTGATTAATGAGTTTCACCAATAACGAATCATTCGGGAGAACCTGAGTTCGATTTCAATCTTTCTATTATCTTATCAACATATACTCAAATAAACACATATACATAAGAAAAGATGTGATAACCCGAATTTGAATCTAAAGTTTCACATAAGCATAGTACTCCGTAATTATTAACTATAATAAAAACCAAATATTTATGAAAAAAGCAATGTAGTAATCATTAACGATAATAAAAAAAAAGCAATGCATGAATATAAAATATTTATGAAACTTTAAGTTAGTCGGATATTTAAGAGAGTGATACATAGTATACTTCCTCAATTCAATATCGTTCGTTTTTGTATTTATTGTTATTCATTCATAATAATCATATGTTTCAGAAATTCATGATATAGGCTGACCATTATTTTTAGTTTACCTTTAGATATACTATAATTGATAATTACTCCTCCGTCCCGCAATAGATGACCTATTTGAAAATGTACAATTTTGACCTAATTTACTTTGACCTTATTTTTCTACTAACATACAAAGATAAATAATATCATATAAGATGTCGTTAGATTCGTCTCTATGAGTATTTTCAGTATATAAAATTTTTATAGTTTTTTCTAATATATTATTTAAGATATTTAAACTTAAAATTATGCATTGATATGCGTAATAGGGTCAACTGTGTCAAGTATTATGGGACGGATGGAGTATATGTTTTGTTTCAAGAGATTGTTTATACTGAATATTTAAAAAGATGAGAGTATGTATTTCCAGAATAAAAAAATTTTCCTAACAAAAGTCATGAGGCCTAAAATGACCACAATACATATCACATTTCCCGGATAATACTTTGGTGACATAATGTCACCGTGACATTAAATCTGGGCCACACAAAGGGTTGTGTTGTGTGGCCCAGATGTGTTGTACGGGTGACATTAAATCTGGGCCACACAAAGGTGTGTGTTGTGTGGCTCAGATTTAATGTCACGGTGACATTATGTCACCAAAGTGCCACCCCACATTTCCCCCCGATGTTTATCTGACTAGTGCACAAATTACGAAATAGCCCCATGAATATCTTTTTTGATTAAACCATGAAGCAAACATTTTTTTGATGAAAAGATCCCAAGTGCCCTAGAATATAGTATAAGATGTGTTCACATAATGTATGCGCGTGTATCAGATGATGTACATGTACTATGTATATGTGTTAAGTATGTTTCCTCATTTTTACTATAAATGTTTTTCAATTTTTGAGTTTTTCAAGAATTTGACCTTTCTCCTTCTTCCTTCTTCTTTCTTTCATTCTCATTTTCACATAACTTGTGCTACCTCCTCAACTCCATGCATATCACAAACCACTTCTATTTTAACCTCTAGTCTACACTTTAGTTTGAGTTCTCATCGATCTCTCTTTGTCTTTTTTTCTTTCACAAAAATCATATGGCCTCTATGAACTTGTTAGGTTTCTCTTTATCTCCACAAGAACAACATCCATCAACTCAAGATCAAACGGTGGCTTCTCGTTTTGGGTTCAACCCTAATGAAATCTCAGGTTCTGATGTTCAAGGAGATCACTGCTATGATCTCTCTTCTCACACAACTCCTCATCATTCACTCAACCTTTCTCATCCTTTTTCCATTTATGAAGCTTTCCACACAAATAACAACATTCACACCACTCAAGGTTTCATTTCTTTCACCAATACCTCTTCACCAATTAATTTCCTCAAGAAAAAAAATTACTAGTATATAATAATACTCTAACCTTATTTTTCTTCTTATCTATTTCTAGCTACAAGGCTTCACCTTGGTTAGCACTTAATGAGAAATAATGCTTCTAATTAATCAATGTAAAACTTTTTTTTTTTTGTTAATTTAAAAAAGTAAAGATGAGTTGAGTTCTTCGTAACCTACCAGAATCTCACTGCACCAAAACTCAAATATTTTTAGATGCAGTACTAACTAGAAACTTTTTATTTTTTCAGATTGGAAGGAGAACTACAACAACCAAAACCTACTATTGGGAACATCATGCATGAACCAAAATATGAACAACAATAACCAACAAGCACAACCAAAGCTCGAAAACTTCCTCGGTGGACACTCTTTTACCGACCATCATGAATACGGTGGTAGCAACTCATACTCTTCCTTACACCTTCCACCTCATCAGCCGGAAGCATCCTGTGGCGCTGGTGGTGACGGTGGTGGTGGTGATGGTAGCACAAGTAACAATAACTCAATAGGTTTATCTATGATAAAAACATGGCTCAGAAACCAACCACCACCAGAAAACAACAACAACAATAACAATGAAAGTGGTGCACGTGTGCAGACACTATCACTTTCCATGAGTACTGGCTCACAGTCAAGTTCATCTGTGCCTCTTCTCAATGCAAATGTGATGAGTGGTGAGATTTCATCATCGGAAAACAAACAACCACCCACAACTGCAGTTGTACTAGATAGCAACCAAACCAGTGTAGTTGAAAGTGCTGTGCCTAGAAAATCCATTGATACATTTGGACAAAGAACTTCCATTTACCGTGGTGTAACAAGGTTCTCTATTTTAACATCAAAAACATTTATTTATTTATTCTTATTTGTTTGTATGAACAAAAACCTATAAGTATTTTCTTTGCCATTTTGAAGAAAAAAGAACTTGGCCTTTCTATTTTTATTATATTTTTTTGAGATGCATGATGGTGAGTTTAGGGTTTTGAATTGATTGAAGGCATAGATGGACAGGAAGATATGAAGCTCACCTTTGGGACAATAGTTGTAGAAGAGAGGGGCAGACTCGCAAAGGAAGGCAAGGTAAGATCTACAAATTTATGTTCCCTAATGTATACTTTTTTTTTTTTTTTAATTTGTAGTATTTTTATTACTAACGTTGATTAAGTGAAATATAATTACTTAACAATTGCTTTTGTTCTTTGCATGCCCTTTTCCTCTATTGTCTTCATCAATGTACATGGTTTTGCAGTTTACTTGGGTGAGTGGGATAAGATTCTTTGAAATAATTGGTTGTTAATTTTTATTTCATTCTTTTTTAAAGAGTGTTAAAATTTGTTGATGTTGGTTTATGTACTATTGTAGGAGGTTATGACAAAGAAGAAAAGGCAGCTAGAGCCTATGATTTGGCAGCACTAAAATATTGGGGAACAACTACTACAACAAATTTTCCAGTGAGTTAATTTCCACTCACTCTTTTAATTTGCTCTCTTTATATTATCACAATGAATTAAGGAACATGTTGGTCTTTTGGCATTAACCAAGCAACAGTGATGTTACCAAAAATAACCAAGCAACAGTGGTGGTGATTCATATATTGGTGTCCATGTACAATGAAAAGTAAATTAATTTCCTCATTTGATGGAATGTGTCTGTTTATTTTTTTCCCCTTATAATGCAAAACTTTATATTTTAATGTGATAACAACTTATTGATATTGGATATTTTTATGTGTTGATCAACAATGAATGAATTTTAGATTAGCCATTATGAAAAAGAAGTGGAAGAAATGAAGCACATGACAAGGCAAGAGTATGTTGCGTCATTGAGAAGGTATATATATATTTGCAAATACCACATGAACTATTACTAATTTGATTCATGAACCTTAGTTTATTGAGCATGAATTTATTTATGGCTTAAATATGTTATTCGTCCCTGCAAATAGGGGTCGCTTAAAATTTCATCCTTGCAATCGCTAATCCTTTTTTTTTGCCCCTGCAAAGTTTAATCAGTTAAAAATTCGTCCCTTGACCAAGTTAATGACTGCCACGTCATCAAATTAACAAAATGGCATGGGAATTGACGAAAATACCCCTGGCTTATTTTTTTTTTGTTTTTTTTTTCCTTCAAAAAAAAATTCAGTTTTTTTCCGAATTTTTTTTACGATTTTTTCCCGAAAATTTTTCAGTTTTAATTTTAACAGTTTTTTTCCGAATTTTTTTTTGACTTTTAATTATTTTTTCAGATTTTTTTAATTTAAAAAAGAATTTTCAAAATTTTGAAAATTTTTTTTTTTTGAAGGAAAAAAAATTTTAGCCCAGGGGTATTTTCGTCAATTCCCATGCCATTATGGTAATTTTGATGACGTGGCAGTCATTAACTGGGTCAAGGGACGAATTTTTAACTGATTAAACTTTGCAGGGGCAAAAAAAAAGGATTAGCGATTGCAGGGACGAAATTTTAAGCGATCCCTATTTGCAGGACGAATAACATATTTAAGCCTTTATTTATTGATTGTACATTAATTGATATTATTGACACAGGAAAAGTAGTGGTTTTTCACGTGGTGCATCCATTTACCGAGGAGTAACAAGGTACATTTGACCAAATAAAGACCAATAGTAAAGTTTGTGTGTGTTTATGAAATTTTCTTGAAATAAAATTAATGACCCATGAAATCATAAATGTCCACTTAAGAACTCAGTCAATAGAAAAATATGAATTGCTATTGAAATACTCCCTCCGTCCCGGAATAACTGACCCATTTTCTAAAAAAAAGTGTCCCAAAATAACTGACCCATTTCAATTTTCAATACAACTTTCATCATTCCCAATACAATATAACACTAAATAATACTACTTTTATCATTCCCAATACAATATATTCCACTTTCTCCTTCATTTATACACTTTTCTTAATCTGTGTGAAAAACCAAAGTAGGTCAATTATACCGGGACGGAGGGAGTAACTTCGGATTGAAATTTTTTTTTTTAAAAAAAATAATAAATAAAAACAGATTAAATTCGATTAAAATTGTGGTAGCTAAATAATTATGATTTGATATATACATACACTAAAGCATTTCTTGTCAATATTTTGAATGATATGATTGCAGACATCATCAACATGGTAGATGGCAAGCTAGGATTGGAAGAGTTGCAGGCAACAAAGATCTCTACCTAGGAACTTTCAGTAAGCTAACTAATTTCATTATTTAATTTATAGACATATATTATAGTCTCACCTACCTCACATTTTAACATAGATAAATACTCTACTAAATCAAAGCTTAATTATGATAGTTGATATCCAATCCAATAGTATATATGCATGTGCACTAAACTGTTTATACACACATGCACATAGCTCTTATACCTATATATGCATCTGAAATCTGAATTATATATATATTTTTAAAAATTTATACCAGATATAAATAAAGCAAAAATAAATATTTGACTAAGTGATCATCAATTATTTTAGGCACTCAAGAAGAGGCGGCAGAGGCATATGATGTGGCAGCTATAAAATTCAGAGGACTAAGTGCAGTTACAAACTTTGACATGAGCAGATATGATGTCAAAACCATACTTGAGAGCAGCACATTACCAATTGGTGGTGCTGCAAAGCGTTTAAAAGACATGGAGCAAGTTGAATTGAATCATGTGAATGTTGATATTGGCCATAGAACTGAGCAAGACCATAGCATCATCAACAACACTTCCCATTTAACAGAACAAGCCATTTATGCAGCAACAAATGCATCTAATTGGCATGCACTTTCATTCCAACAGCAACAACCACATCATCATTACAATGCCAACAACATGCAACTACAGAATTATCCTTATGGTACTCAAACTCAAAAGCTTTGGTGCAAACAAGAACAAGATTCTGATGATCATAGTACTTATACTACTGCTACTGATATTCATCAACTACAGTTAGGGAATAATAGTAACAATACTCACAATTTCTTTGGTTTACAAAATATCATGAGCATGGATTCTGCTTCCATGGATAATAGTTCTGGATCTAATTTTGTTGTTTATGGTGGTGGAGATCATGGTGGTTATGGAGGAAATGGTGGATATATGATTCCAATGGCTATTGCAAATGATGGTAACCAAAATCAAAGAAGCAACAATAATTTTGGTGAGAGTGAGATTAAGGGATTTGGTTATGAAAATGTTTTTGGGACTAGCAATGATCCTTATCATGCACAAGCAGCAAGGAACTTGTATTATCAGCCACAACAATTATCTGTTGATCAAGGATCAAATTGGGTTCCAACTGCTATTCCAACACTTGCTCCAAGGACTACCAATGTCTCTCTTTGTCCTCCTTTCACTTTGTTGCATGAATAGCTAATTTGAGAATGAAGAAAAGTGTCATCAAGGTGCAAAATGTTAAATGATGTATTGGCATGTATCTTGAAGAAGGAAGATAGTTTATAGGTTTTATTTCATTTTGATTTGGAAGGGTTATTAGGGGGGCTAATTCTAACTTGCAGGATAATTTATTTGTTGTAGCCTTAATTAAGTTTAGTCATGGTAGAATATCTTACTGTGAATTTTGGGGATTAACTGATCTAGAGAATGTAGGCTTTTAGTTCATTGGCATGTTTTATTTATTATCAGTACTAGACTCTGTAATTTTTTGAATAATTACAGGATCATACAAAGGATGAAGTTTTTGTTCATGTGTATATTCTCTAGTATTGCAGTAATTTTTCTACTGTCAAACTTGTAATTTTTTGTTCATGTGACTGCTACTATGTGTCAGCTTGTGTCAAGCTTGTTTTTCCATTCTTGTGGTTGAGGGCTGAGTGAATGGTTTGGCAAGTAGAATCCTGAACAGATTTAGGGGTTTCCAAGAATGGAAAAACAAGACAAGACAATCTGTTATCTATAGATAAAATAATAGTAATAGGTATTGGAGCCAAGCTCAACACATAAGGATTGTCTTGTTTATCTATAGATTGTAAACATCGACCTCCTCTATAAACAAAGTATCATCACGATATTGCATGTAGGAGGTCGATGTTTATAGAGGATGATAAACAAAGTATCTATAGATTGAACATTTCCTTATGTGTTGAGCTTTGTTTATAGAGGATGATACTTTGTTTATAGAGGGAGGTCGATGTTTACAATCTATAGATAAACAAGACAATCCTTATGTGTTGAGCTTGGCTCCAATCCTCGAGTAAATATCTTCGAGTTAAACACATAACACATAACACATAACAATTTGTGTCTATTTTATGAAACAACTTGTATATAGGAGTTAAATTTATTTGGCACCTCTAACATTTTTAGTCAAGATCCGCCATGATTATGCATCACGTTCAACATGCTCCCCTCAAGTTGAGGATCTCTATGGAGAGGAGATTCAAATACCGGCATGTTTCCCTTAAGTGGATGATCTCTCAGGAGAGAAGATTCAAATACTAGCATATGTTTGAAAGAGTTGTAGCACGACAAAAGTATATCATTTTCTCGTGGACACATTTTAGATAGGACGTGATGGGATCTTGACAAATGTATCATATCGTTGCTGGTAATAAAACAGTTAAGAAACCGGTATCAAATTCAATGGTTAATTGAAGAGGGAGCGAGTTTTGATTGGCAAGACGATTAAGAAAGAAATAATTGTAAAGTTTTACTTGTTTTATGTTAAGCAAGAATGCAAAGCCAATTAAATGATTAAATTTTTTAGGGGACGAGTGTTAATTGATTTCAAGTAACCTTAGGCAATTGATTTTAAATTTTTATGAATTTATCTTTCGAGTTTTTATAGTCAATTAAAGTCTCTAAATTAAGAATAAGCATTAAGAGTATAAATGTTAGATCGATTCCAAACTTCACGACTATTCCAAGACCAAAAATAAGCAAAGATTCTTAGATTCAGAAATTAATTAAAGGATTAAACTTCCATTAACATTTTAATCATAAATCATTCATATACTCAAGTCCTAAAAAGTATGAGGAGAAGAGATTAGAAAACAATGTCAACCAATAGAAAAACACCGTTCAACATTTGTTCGCTATAACATTAAAATTAAACCAGTCACTGGTCATTTTATCGATCGAAATAGAGACAGTTTATAAATCACCGGTTGTTTTTAATATTTACAAAGTTTTTTTCTTTACAAGTATTTACAAAGTTTATATTGTATTTAGTCGACCTACACACATATTTTTCTTGCTTAAATTTAAGTTTAGAGAATACATTTTTTTTTTTTTGAGGGAAGTTTAGAAAATACATGTGATTTAATACTTCCTCTATTCCTTTTTCAAGCACCTCTTTTGTGACTGCAAAAGGGTTTACAAAAATTGGACTGAGAGAGTAACTCATTCAAATCATATTAAGAAATGTGCATGCTCCAAAAACAATGATCTTTAACTAGGACTTCTTTGTTGGTCAATGTAACATGTCTTCTGATTCATTGAATGAGAAAACAACAAAGTGAATCTCTCTTTTATATAGTTTTATAATTTCCTTTTCTCTCATGCTCTTCTGTTTGTTTGCTTGTAATTTGTCATTCCTATGTTGTCATTCTGATTATGAATACAAGACTAATGAATTAATAATTGATCTAAAACTTAAAAGTGAAACAAATAAATCCAAATAGCTAACATGAAAATCGATGATGGAAGGACACACACACATTGATTCAAACTCGAGTGAGAATCGATAATTTATGGGAGAAATCAGCGGGGTGCCCGTGCCTTCTTGGAAACAATACCTATTACTATTATTTTATCAAATTACTCTTTCTTTCTCACTGTGCACCTGCTTAGTTGCAGGATTATAATTTTCACTCCTATCCATGCAATGCATAAACCCTCCCTCTTACCAAAGATATTTCCAAGAAAAGTAAGCTTTGTTTAAAGTATACTAACGTGTAGTGGGTCACAATATCCTTTCCTTACTTTTTGTTCCCATGCTCAATTTATGTAGTACTGGTACTATTTGTAACCATATAGTATACTAGTATGATATACTAGTATAGATATATTCTAAAGTTTTTCTATGTCTCTTATTATCCAAAAAGAAAGTTTTGTATATCACCAATATATACTTATCAATTTTACTAACTAATTCACCTCTTTGGTTTTGGAGTTTAATGACTAGCTAGTATGCATTAGTTATTACTACTATCCTTCATAGATATATTGATAATAGAAAAGTATAGAAAGGTAAAATGAAAGTTATATTGAATATGAAAAAAATCATAAGAGAATATGAATTATAAGGGTACATAAGACCTATATATCCAATAATTAAAAAAGAACTATGGTAGTAACTAATTAGTTAGTATATACTAACTTTTATATCTAATATTAGTCGTATAAAAGTATCTTATGAGGTATTTATAAAGATATTTTATGAACTAGGAGTAATATAACAAAATAATATGATAATGGTATAATATTATATGCATGTATACATTTTTTATCATGTTAACAAGTAACTTAAGGATATTAGTATTTAAGAACTTGTAGAATTATTTTGTAAATATAGTTCAAAAAATTGTCAAAATAAATACATCATTTTTATACTTACGTTATTTCTTCTAATTCTTTAAACAACGTCTTAAAGACATTTGTTAGCATTATATTGTTTACACAACTTTAAGCTCCTTTGACTGCATTTGCTAGTGCTTGTACCACGAAATTACGGGCCTAGATGTCCCCAACCTCTGTCAAAGTTGAAAGTCACTTTTTCTTTTCGATTGAAAATGTAAAGATAAAAACATAGGTATATGAAAATTTATTGTTTTAATTATAAATTTATGGGTGAAATATTTTCATTTAGAATATTGTTTGGAGGTCTCTTTTAGCTTAACCAAGGTCTTGAGTTCGAATTTTGCTTTGGGCATGTATCAGCGTTAAAATTTTTAGGAAGAGTTTGCTGCTCACTTGAGTCCAAAAAAACTCGAGGAATTAGTCTCCACAGTTGCGTGCGCGGAGGATGCTCAGTTTACACAAAAGGAAACATTGCTTGGAGGACAAATTTTAAGAACATGAACTTCTGTCTTATTCAAACAATAATAATTTCCCTCTTCAATATTGAATGAAGTCACATTTTTGTTTGTTTTGTAAGTTTGTGTTGGGACATAGGTGATGAGGGAGAAAAAAAATGGGATTCTGGTTGGAATAGTCCAATATTAAAAAATTGCATGCTTCATGTGCCTCTGTGTGTGTGTTTTCTCAGATAGAATCCTATCATAAGCTAACAAGCTCTGGGAATGCTCATTCCTGTCTGTTTTATCGAGCCTTATATATTAATTTACCAAATCCAATGCCCTAGCTTTGTGGTTGTGGAAACTCTGTTTGGGATTTGAACATTTTTTGACTTTGACTAGACTTCCATGTAATCTTCATTACTAACATTCTTTATAATAAATTAACTTTTAACCACAACGGTATTATTTAGAAAAGATATTCAAACTCTTGATAATACAAATGTATAGTAACATTAATTTCAGTCCTTCACAGCAGCAAAACACATCCAAGACAACAACTAGTATAAAACAAAAGGCTAATGTTAACTTGTGCCCTCAAGGCACATGTTAAGATACTCATTATAGAAATACATATATCAAAAGGCGTGCATTCAACTTCTTAAAAGTTGTTATATTGTGTTTTCCAATGCAACATTGCTCTATTTAGGTTGCTTAACATGTGCCCTAAGGACACAAGTTAACATGACCCAAAACAAAATTCTACTAGTGTCTAATAGACTAATAAAACCGCTAGCCCTACAGCATCTCAATAACTAAGATTGAAACAGAAGTAATGTTTGTGGTGGAAAAAAACAATATTCCAACACCATAGTAGAATAGAATTCATAGCATTTGAGGGGTGTTTTTTTTTTTTTTTATAAACCTTTTTTAAGCTTCAAATTTAGTG
This sequence comes from Medicago sativa, assembly GCF_051527215.1. Taxonomy (NCBI): domain Eukaryota; kingdom Viridiplantae; phylum Streptophyta; class Magnoliopsida; order Fabales; family Fabaceae; genus Medicago; species Medicago sativa. Next base: position 79,144,416 of record NC_140755.1, on the reverse strand, counting down.
GAAAGACGGACATTAACACGTTGATCCATCGATCTGATTTTGCATTTGTTGTATAAAATTTGTTTGTTTTAGTTTCGTATATTTATGTAATTTGAACTTATATAAATTTCAGTTTCAATATTCATGTTTCCGAAGTTACTTTTATCCTATGTTTTACTTATAGTCTTGTATACAACTCCTCACAGTCACACCAAACACTTAACGAGCTTCGTGCACGAATAATATGACAGTTGGCCTAATGGAATTGGTCTAATGGAAGAGCTATGATGTCATCATAGGTTTTGAATTTAACATAACTCGTCGTTATAAAATCGATTTATAAAGTGCAGGTATCCTTTTTTATGAACTCTTTTTTAAACCTTGTACTGTCTAACAGCAATCAACAAAACCAGAGACAAGACACATTACCAGAAATTCAGAACGAGGAAAGACACATAACTTAAGCAGCAAAACTTGCACGCAAAAAAATACAAATCCATTGCACCCTTCAAGGCTACAAAAACTGCACTTGCAGCTGCCAGCACATCAGAGCAATTACATACCTACGCCAAATTACATGAAATACAATTAAAGAAAATGATATCAAGCTAAACAAGAGAAGTTGGGTTTGACCATCAATGACTCATTTTCAAAATTAGCTTTTATCCATGACCAATCTTTAAGCTTAATCATTTCCAACACCTCAGTATTCAGATTTGAGGTCTTAAAACAAATATGGTTCCTATGTATCAACGCCAATAAATAAGTTGCCAAATGTCATTGTCCTTCTTGACTGTTGTCAAACCATTAAAAAAAACAGTGATGTGTTTTCCCATAACAAAGCAGAACTGAGTTCAAATTTCCTAGAATGTTAAACAACGCTTCCAAATCCAATCCGTTATAGGACAAGTAAAGAATAGATAATTTAGTTGTTTCCAATTCACAATTTGCAGAAGACGCATAGTCAATGACCATTTTGTATTAAAGCTTCTCTCTCAACTAGTATTTTCCATTTCTATTTTCCCAAAAGAGCTATGTTAAACAAATCTAAGTCTCTCACACCCAACTTACCCGCCTATTCCCCCTCAATCACTCTAAAGAAAATCCTTTGAATTTTTTGAGAGAATTACCTTTTTAGGGCTCTCTAGAGAGAAAAGCTTTTCAATGACTTGTTGAGTTGGAACTTCGAACAAGTCGTAAGATAAAATGAAAATAAGAAAAAATCTACCATAATTTAGTGCTCATTTGAGTTATTGTCTTCCTTACAGTGAAAGTAGAGTTTACATTTGAACATGTTGAATCAAAGCAGATTGATAAGAATGCTCAAATAATAATAGTACATGTTGAGGACTAAGTCATCTAGCAGCCAAGAGTCTTCAAGATGTGGGAAAAGATACATCTTGCTCGACGATCACCAAATATAGTACACCACCCAATAATGAATTCTACTATACACAATGCATAATGAAATTATACCACACTCGCTAGCACCAAACCATTTGCTGCATAAATAATGGCAGCTTAGGTGTTTACAGGTTTCTTGCATGTTTTCTAAAAAAGGATAGCAGCCAACGTGGAACACAAGCAAATGGGTTATGGATATGACCCGTTTTCGGAAACAAACTAATTTAGAGAACCATAGGGTTTATTGCATATGTATCTGCCACTTTTGATGTCTTAGATTGCTTGCTAACCATTGGCTCAACACCCAACCATTTTTGAATAAGTTGAAATACAGTTTTATCATGTAATAATCCACGGTGCTCAGCAGCAACTCCTACCCTTTCAATGGCTTCAAGTCCATCGGCCTGTGACATGAGACAGCAAAACTCCTCAAAGCTAAATTTGGAACTATTCTATTAAGAAACATCCGATAGTTATCCTAATCTATCTGGCCTATATCCATATGGTTGCCGAATGCATCAATCTTCAAAAGTCAACAAATAATTTCCTTGAAAAGCTTAACTCTTAGAATGCCGTGATTAATTAATTTTAACATTATAACTTGACATTATAGCCAAATCCTAAGTAAATATGATAATATCAACATGACTACATTTAAGTACAAAAATACAGAAAGATCGGAGGGAGCACCTTGGCTGATTCAACAGGAACAGATCCATCTCCATCAACATAAGAATATTGTGGCTGAAATGAAAGAGAATTATTTTCTTCAATACACATAAACATGAATATGCACTGAAATTAGAAAGAAATGACATAATTATGTCATCCCAAGGACAAAAACCAAAAGCAAAAACATAGCCAAAATAACTAAAAAGCAGCAATTTTATTTGATCTGCTTTCCTATTACTAATGGATACTCCCTTGCAGCAGAGCACTAATTACATGAATATTAAGGACTTGGACAAATTTATGTAGAGCATTTTTGTAAGAAGATTAAAGAAAGATATTTCAGAAATCAGGTATCACAAGCCAGATGTCAAAAACAATTAAAATTTGATTGTTGCTCAGATTATTAATTAATTAGAGTGAGCTTATACTACGTGGCATCATCGTTTGATTGTGAAAGCTACAGATAGGAGACTGATACTGAAAGATCTGATTTTATCAAACATCACTAAAGAAGGAGAAACAGTAACATAGAATATTTCTAGGGACTTGTATCTCCCATCCAATCGTACTTTTGAATCTAGCCCACCTTTCACTTCCCCCATCCTCTTATCTCAGCCTAACAGAATATCCCAGCCTTTTTATCTCTTTCCTACCTTCCATTCCTAATGTAGTCCCACTTTTGACACCCTATATCATGAATTATTTATTTTCAAAAGAAAATATATATCTCCCTCGTTAAGATGTAAATTTGAGCATATATTTTTTTCAAAATTGTTGGAAATCTCGCCTTCATTGTGGTCCACCTCTAGCTGCCTACTTGCAGCATTTGGGTTGCCTTCATTGCAGCCTCCAACACCTTCATTGTGTTGGGCGTGAAGGGGTGGATTTAATCTCAAATTGCCTAGAGATATGGCCTTAGTGTTTATAAAGCTTGGGCAGCCCTCACCTTACAAATCCGGTTTTTTTTTAAGGGTTACAAAGCCGGTTTTGTAAGGTTGACTTAGACCCAACCTAAATTCTAAGAAAAATTGGCGATATTCTTTTTTGTACTTCTATGTTTACAGTGTCTGTAGACGAGTCCTACCTCCCAAGTCCAAGAATTATTTGAAATCCAAATCTAATAAAGGATTTCCTTTTGCGGTTATAACAAACACTAGCTTTTCAGTAAAGATAGAAAATTATGCAAGACATATCAATAAGCTATCAATTTTTATAAAATAAAGATACAAGAATCTTATCGGTGGTCTTTGTCATTGAAATATAAGATAAAAAAGTGGCTCACCAGTGTCTGGCATATTTCAGATAAGTCCTCTATTGGAGATTTTTCCGAACCATAGCTGCATTAGGCGTGGGTAAGACATATCAGAAAAATATTGTAGAAACTCGCAAATAATATCGAGCAAAGAATATTTCATCTAAATTTTTGTGATGATGGACCCAATGAACAAACCTAAATGCCAGCGATAAGATTTATTTACCGAGGATAAGATTACCCTTCCTCCTTCGATCAAAATTATGAAAGAAAGAAAAAGGCTTTTTGAAATGTAATAAAGAAACAAGATAAGTCCAGCTAATTGAGAAAGTTCACTATGTAAAGAATTTATTATTGGTTACAGGCATAAAAAAACTTAGATCAACGCTGTAAGGTGGATAAACATCCCAATATCAGTTTTGTGAGGCGATTCAGTTTCTATAAAACCAACCTATCTCAAACTAAATTAATTCAAAGACATACATGTGTTTTCCAATAGCAATTTGCTGACATACCAAACATCGAAAGGTGTGTCAAATGATGTTCCATAAATGTTATAGAAGGAGACCCCGTCCGGTAGTTTAGCATTACTTATAACTTGACGAGTTCCAGTAGCCCATTTAAGGATAGCTAAATTAAAGGGCACTGGCATTAATTTCCCGTTATACTTTAGCTGCAAAAGGAAAAAAGAAAATCATAAGTCCTTGGTAAAATTACACGTGAAATTATGTATTTTCTTTGTTTTAAAGTTTTTATAATGAACACAAATACTCTGATTGGCATTAATTAAAGAAAGACCCAAACTAGCTTAAACTTAATAATGACATGTAAGTATGCAACAGCTTTCCTTTGAACCAAGCAGTCGGTCACTTAAGCTACAACCACTGACCTGAAAACAGGACAAGACCAAACCCAAAGCAGCCAGTTTGGCAGATTGAACAAAGTGCTGATACAAGAGCAACCCATAATTGCTCATAAGGCTCGCGACTGGCCAAAGGCCATGCAAGCCAGCTAGTTTTTAGAGAACCAGTAAGACCAACAACAGTGCCTAAGTGAGTCGGTTAATTAACAAATCAGTCACGCGGCGGCATCTCATAAGGCTAGGAGTTGAACAGACATCTGGCATGCGAGGCCAATGAATTGGCCAGTTGGCCAAAATCCCTTACGACTTAACCATTGTATAGGAATACATATTAATCCATTATAGTAATAGCTAACCTTCTTACTTCCCTTCTCTTAAAGACAAATCTGTAGTCATAGATGTTAAACTTTTAAATGCGAATAATTAAAGAATTTTTTTTTTTTGTTATCGAGAAAGGAGAAATCAAATTTATGGGAGAACAAGTTTTATCCTCCAAACCACAGTCAAAGGATACATGAAAGAAGATGACAGAAAAACTGAAGAAGGCAATTAGTCTTTAACAACACGTGGACCATAAAAGAAAGATAAAACAATCTTACCCCCAAAAAAAAAATGAAAGGGAAAAGAGGCGTTCTTATAAATGGTGACAAAAATGAAGTGATATGTTATTTTATTCAGTCGTTGGAAATAGATTTTCAAATTCTAACAACTAAAAATGATAACAAAGTTCTAACAACTAAAAATGATAACAAAGTTTATTTTCTGAAACTTAACAATAATAATAATAACAAAATTTCTATAAAAATGTATATTGATTTTTTTAGTATATTAAAATTCACAAAACTGACGTGTCTTCGAACGTTTGGCAGAATTTCTATAATATTAGTAATATATGATCCTATAATTTACTCATCTACTTTTATAGTATTATATTTGAATCATTGATTGATATATATATTAAACATCAAGCTTGATCTTGCATATGTCAACAAAATACTTCATAAAATTGTAATCATGCAACAAAATTAAAGGTTCGCAACATGAATTACTTCAATATTTCATTCCATATATGAATATGAATTGGTAGAATATTTCATAGCATATATGACCACACGTATTACATTCATCAACCTAAAGAAAAGTTCAAATACAGTACCTCATTGTGCCTCAGTGCTTCTTCAAATACAGAGATACTCTGGGTTGGTCCATAAGATTCCAAATTGACATTATCATTCCCATCCTTTTTATGCTTTCGCCAAACTTGAATTTCTGGCTTCTTTTTCCATTTATAATCCGGATTTGCCAACATCTCATAGATTGATGGACACTCAACTAGCTAATGTGATAAAATTATCTCAAAAAACTTGGTGGTTTTAAAATGAGTTACACACACAACATAAAAATTACGACCATTCTCAAAGGAATGAGTTGAATGCAGACAATAGTGGATTACTGTTACAGGCACCAGAGAGGTTCATCAGTGTAGAAAAAAAAGGATTCAAGCCTGGTCCACATCAAACTCATTCCTTTGAAGAGACAGTTCAATTGAACTCGATTGGCCACTTCCTAGGCAATGATGCCTGGTAAAAAAATTGAAAGGGTAATTGAAGATTTTTCTTGGTAGAAATATCATTTATCCCCACATTCAATTTAGATGATGACAGGATAAGTTAACCAAGAAGAAGAATGTACCAATTGATGAAAAGTCCACCTTGATACAAAGAAAAAGCTTTCAAAGCCCTCAACAAATTCTAATCCAGTTAATAGAGCATCGTTGATGCACCCTGGGGCTCCTGTTCAGGTGGAATTTGTATTCAAACATAGATAGTTAAGACATCTATAAAATTGGAAAAGGGAGAGTGTAAAGGAGATGAATGTTAATGCCCCTTTACATTTGTGATTCAAACAACAAAATTAAACGTCTTTCCACTAGGTATGATTGACACTATAGATCGATCAATTCCACAAACCTTATTGTATTAGCTTCAAAAATAAATCATTTACCTCTAAATCTCTTTTAATGATTTGGCTCATAGACATATTTCATTCATTGCAGTGGGATTTTTTCAAGGGATCGTTACGCATTTTTCTGTCACTTTCATCAAATCAAAATATTTATTTATACTTTATAGTAGACTTATTAGTTATTGCTCTTGGTAACCAAATTTTGGAATGGCTTGGTATTTATTTCAATCTAGTCCATGGACAAATGTAAGAAACAAATCAAACCCCTAATAAGTAGTAAGAGGCCTTGCTAATCAAAATAAACGAACCAAAAACATGCAATCAAATAAGAATGGAGGATAAAGATAACTAGTCATAGAATGGCATACTTATCAATAATTAAGTACCATTAATAATATTTCTCAATTCATCTCATGAAATTCACATTTAATTTAATAATCATATGGCTATCAAGAAGGGTATGTTCATATCCAAATGTTTTTAAACTTCGAGTCATTGACCAATAAAATTGACTATGTACTAAACAAATTACAACAAAGAAAAGGAAGCACGTAAAAACAGAGGAAAAGGAATTACCTTGAAAAGGGCAAGCCAAGGCAATCCACTTATTCACATATTTTGAAAACACCTGCCAAGCAACAACATAAATAACCACCGATTCCACTTTGATTTTCATCCTTATACATTGTAGAAATAGCACGACTTTCATAAGTAGAGATGGAGAAAGACTATGCTCACATCTCTGTAGAGTGACATGAAGCACAAGATCAAAACCCCTCCCATGGAGTGTGAAATAATATTGACTTTTCTTCCACCAGAGGCTTTGCAAGCAGTTTCCAACTTGAGTTTGAGGCCATCCATTAACTTGTCCATCCTATCAAATACAAAGCAACAAAATACACGCTTTAGAACAAATTTTCAAATAAGCACGTGTAAGAATAAAAAGTTTGAAATGATGTTGCAATGAACACAGATCACCCAAACTATAGCCTCTTCTATAAGTTGAAATGGGTTTCAAGCTTTCAGTTTCTCAACTTTTCCAAAAACTCTCTCGTTTAACTTATCTATAGACTACAGCATATATAAAGTTGTAAGCGCTAATACTTTCATAAGCTAGAAAGCAATCCTTACTTACTGAGACAATGTTTAAATCCACTCACTGAATGAAGTTTACAAGAACACTACCTATTGCTTTGTCTGAAATCATATCCGTATCCAAACAAAGTGGTTCCTTTGACGTATCCACATCCAACAAGCATGTCAATCATGTCATGAAAATGATACACCTCTGTCAAATGTATACATTTTACAAACTGCAGCAACACATAACACAAAAGAAACATTAAATTTAAGCATAAGAAAAAACCAATCAAAATATCAGAAATGATATTTTCACAAACCAATTTTGACACCATAATTGCTAATAATAATATCACAATGAATATCACAATGTGTTGCAACTCATTAATCAGTCATCAAACTATGAAGCACAGACTCAGACATGGACTGGACACAGACTTGTCGACGTTGATAATAATTTCAAAAAATGACATGATTCAATGTAATCATACGTGTCGGCGTCGGACACGATGTGTATCAAACACTATTACACGCATAACCATCAAAGTTATGTACAAATATACACGATATTGATTAAACACAATTTGTATTCATATATAAAAATTGTGGTTAATGATGTTCACAATCATGGTCAATAAGTTGTAACAACTTGTTATATTCATTAATAATGCACAGAACAAACCCACTTGGGTCGGCTTAGTGGTGTTGGCTTGAGACCTTGGAGTGTTGTTCTTTCAAGGTCTCAAGATTCAATTCCGTCGGTGCCAATTTCAGTGGGTTAGTCCATACAGTGCTTTCCTCTTTCCTCTGGCTTCAAATGGGGAGTGGAATTGAACCTCTCAGATTGGTCAATAGTTTGAATACCGAGTTTAAGAAAATAAAATAAAATAAATTATACACAGAACATAATTAACCATGTATTTGAATGAAGTGAATTAGTCATCTAGATTGTTGTCTCAATTTGAGTCAAAATAACATAGGTGTTAAAAGATATAGATATATAATTTGATTACCCACCCAAGATGGATCTAAAATATCAATTGCATAGAGACCATGATCATCATCAGGAACAACAATATCAGATTTCTTGTCTAAGGATTCAGTGTAACCTGAAAATTGATTAATGTGAGAAATGAATGCATATAAATGGAAACTCCAGACCAGTTTATAGAAAGTAGCAGAAGTAAGTAAGTAAGTACCTGTTTCAGGATTGTAGAGTGACCAAATCTTCTTACGAAACTCCAAGTCAGCGAGGGAGATTCTGACCCAAACACGAGTGGTGAACCCGAATTTCTTGGGCTTTGAATGGAGGATGGAGCCACCCATACCCGAAACAAGTAGAACCGGGTCACGATCCGCTAGTGGTTTTTCGGAATTTTCATCTCCAAAACACGGACAAAAACCCATCTGCTGCAGTGCGGTGAGTTGAGTGAAGTTGCTACTACTAACACGTATTTATCATTTAATGGAAAAATTAATAATGATATCAATTTATTATTATAAGTTGGTTGGTGAAGTTGATCTTCCTGATGTTGTTGATTATGGATTTTACTTGTCCAAAACGGAACAAGTCACTTTGTTCTGTTCTATGAATTCTAGATGCTTACGTACACTTTCTTTCCCAATTGGAACTCATTTTACTTCTTTCCATGATTTTTTTTTTTTTTGTTACATTTCTTTCCATGATTTAAAGGAGAAGTATTTATTTATTATAAATAATTCATTTAATTGATTTAAGTTTAAATTTATTATTAATTCACCTTTACATAAATACGTAGAGAAAAAACATAAATAATATTTAATGCAGCCACGTGCTTAGAATGTAGTACTAGCTAAACAAAACCAATGCAGTTACGTGTTGCCGTACTAGCGGAAACTTCTGGTACTGAGGTACATAGACAGGAGTATATATAAGCATCTAAAAAGTATATTCTTTAGCTGTAGCGTGGAACATGTTAGATAATCTAGAGTGCTGCGTGCGCAGCGTGCGCAGGTAATAAGTCAAAAATCTATAATAGTAGTAGTACTTTTTTTTAGAGGATAACTAGACTCTAACCCGTACGATGTACGGGTTTTGTAGAGTTTCTTATATAAACATCAAAGTGACTATATTATTAATTTTAGAGTTACATTCAAAGTAATAGAAACAATGAAACTAAGTGATGTTTGAGAGTGATCGACATGCAAAATCTCAAAAAAGAAAATTATAACATTAGTTTGCATCAACAAAAATGAACATGGAATAAAAGTCATAAATTAAATTATGTGAAATTAATCAAACATGAAAATAAACACAATAGAAATGAGTGTTAGTGGCTTAAAAAAAAAGGCCTTTAAGATTACATATCCATTTTAGAAGCAACTATATTTCAATAAAAATGTTAGTGGCCTAGTGGTAAAAGCTCTAAGGTGTTGTTATGGGTAGTTGGTTCAATTCCTTGCAAAACAATTTTAAAAAAAAATATATTTAGACCAGCCAAAAAGGGCGGGATTAGGGTTAATTAAGGTTGATTGGAGAATATCTAACATTTATATATATATATATATTAAGATATTCGTTCCTTTATAAAAATGAAAAAGATTCGTTAGGATTTTTATAGAATTTTTCAAGCATGTGATAGTTTTTTATTTTTTTATTTTTAAAGAATGTGATAGTTTTTTGTTTCTTTTGTTTTTAGGGAGGGATGTGATAGTTTTATTTTCACGGGATATACCACGTAATAATTTGATTTATTTTTAATTTAGAAAAATATTGATTTACATTATATCAACGTGTGGAAAGACGGGCATTCACATAGCCGTCTTTTTGTTTTTTTTATTACGCTAACACATATAGATTATGAACGATATTTTATATAAAAAAGTTTATATAGATTAAAATTATAAGCATAAATATTTATGAATTTCAAATGTAACAAACAAAAATTTTTAAGGTATAGTTTGAATAACAAAAATCAGCCTAAAATCCTCTATTGTTTATAAATATAGTACAAATATATCATTAATAATTGTAACAAAAAAAATATATCATTAATAAGTGTACAACAACTTGTCAAAAAAAAGTCTACAGAAACAATAGATATATACAAACGATGACACAACAGGATATGAATAAAAAGCTTATCAGCGAGGAGAAATATTAGGGATTGCTGCATTTTAGAAGGAATTTGTTAGTTTAAATTGGTGCGCTGCATTTTAGATGGAATTTGTTAGGTTAAATTGCTGCTAATCTAATGCAGAATTTTAGAGGGAGGTTTTTAGGTTAAGTTGCTGCAGACCTAATAAAATTAATAAATAAGGATAAAAAAGGCATGAAATTGGTGGGCATGAAATTGGTGCGATGCATTTTTTTAGATGGAATTTGTTATGTTAAATAATTGCAAACCTAAAAGTGTAGAAAATATTTGATTCAAAAAAAAAGGAGGATATGAATGAAATTTGTTAGGTTAAAAAATAAGGATTCAGCTGGCCAAAATTATAGCAAACTTGATAAAAAAAAATTGGCTGGCATTAAGTAAGATGATCAATGGCTAAAATTGAATGGCACCTAAATGTGCAAGATCCAATGGCCCAGAAAAGTGGAAGGAAAAATGGGGGGAAAATATTAGGGCAACAATAGCTTGAGGGGTTAAGCTTTAGTAAGTTAGGGTAGAAAATATTTGCTTCATAAAAAAAAAAGGCAATATAGGAATAAAATTGGTGCGATGCATTTTTTTAGATGGAATTTGTTATGTTAAATAATTGCAAACCTAAAAGTGTAGAAAATATTTGATTAAAAAAAAGGAGGATAGGAATGAAATTTGTTAGGTTAAAAAATAAGGATTCGGCTGGCCAAAATTATAGCAAACTTGATAACAAAATTCGACTGGCATTAAGTAAGATGATCAATGGCTAAAATTGAATGGCGCCTAAATGTGCAAGATCCAATGGCTCAGAAAAGTGGAGTGAAAAATGGGGGGAAAATATTAGGGCAACAATAGCTTGAGGGGTTAAGCTTTAGTAAGTTAGGGTAGAAAATATCTGCTTCATAAAAAAAGGCAAGAGGATAGAAATAAAATGGGTGCGATGCATTTTTTTAGATGAAATTTGTTATGTTAAATAATTGCAAACCTAAAAGTGTATAAAATATTTGATTAAAAAAAAAAAGGAGTATATGAATGAAATTTGTTAGGTTAAAAAATAAGGATTCGGTTGGCCAAAATTATAGCAAACTTGATAACAAAATTCGACTGGCATTAAGTAAGATGATCAATGGCTAAAATTGAATGGCGCCTAAATGTGCAAGATCCAATGGCTCAGAAAAGTGGAGTGAAAAATGGGGGGAAAATATTAGGGCAACAATAGCTTGAGGGGTTAAGCTTTAGTAAGTTAGGGTAGAAAATATTTGCTTCATAAAAAAAAAGGCAATATAGGAATAAAATTGGTGCGATACATTTTTTTTAGATGGAATTTGTTATGTTAAATAATTGCAAACCTAAAAGTGTAGAAAATATTTGATTAAAAAAAAGGAGGATATGAATGAAATTTGTTAGGTTAAAAAATAAGGATTCGGCTGACCAAAATTATAGCAAACTTGATAACAAAATTCGGCTGGCATTAAGTAAGATTATCAATGGCTAAAATTGAATGGCGCCTAAATGTGCAAGATCCAATGGCTCAGAAAAGTGGAGGGAAAAATGTGGGTGAAAATATTAGGGCAACAATAGCTTGAGGGGTTAAGCTTTAGTAAGTTAGGGTAGAAAATATTTGCTTCATAAAAAAAAAGGCAATATAGGAATAAAATTGGTGTGATGCATTTTTTTAGATGGAATTTGTTATGTTAAATAATTGCAAACCTAAAAGTGTAGAAAATATTTGATTAAAAAAAAGGAGGATATGAATGAAATTTGTTAGGTTAAAAAATAAGGATTCGGCTGGCCAAAATTATAGCAAACTTGATAACAAAATTTTGCTGACATTAAGTAAGATGATCAATGGCTAAAATTGAAATAACAAAATTTTGCTGACATTAAGTAAGATGATCAATGACTAAAATTGAATGGCGCCTAAATGTGCAAGATCCAATGGCTCAGAAAAGTGGAGGGAAAAATGTGCGGAAAATATTAGGGCAACAATAGCTTGAGGGGTTAAGCTTTAGTAAGTTAGGGTAGAAAATATTTGCTTCATAAAAAAAAAAAGGCAAGAGGATAGGAATAAAATTGGTGTGATGCATTTTTTTAGATGGAATTTGCTATGTTAAATAATTGCAAACCTAAAAGTGTATAAAATATTTGATTCAAAAAAAAAGGAGGATATGAATGAAATTTGTTAGGTTAAGAAATAAGGATTCAGTTGGCCAAAATCTATATAATATAAATTTACCACCTATTCCAAGGCCTCTTCTCTTCTTTTCTTGACAAGTGTCACCATTTTTAAAGGTTTTAGAGTTTCATTCAACTAGCGACATGTGGCGCTCTAATCTTCTTCTATTCTAATGTTTTATTTATGGAAATGTTATAATTCAATGTTTTTTTTTGGAAGACCAATTATATTGTGTTATTATATTTTTTTTTTATGGAAATGTTACAATTAAATGTTTTTTTTTGGAAGACCAATGATATTGTATTATTATATTATTTGTATAATCGTGCAATGTAGTGTTTAGTTATCATATATTTTATAGTTGGTGTTAAGGAATGAAATACATGCAGAATAAATAAAAAATATCGTTGAAAATAAAAGGTTAACCCACGCTGATATTTATCCATCTGCCAAAAATATGAATATTGTTTTATCCCTGTGCCAAGTATAGTGACCGTGATCCACCGTATTTTTTTTTAATAAATTTCGTTGAATATTTATTTTAGGAAAGAAAAAAAAATCGGATACTTTATTTTAGGACAGAATTTTTTTTGGAATTTGAGGTGTTTAATTGGCATTATGATATGAAAAAAGAGTTTAATGAGCATATATGATCGGTATAAATTAGCTTTACATAAACTGACACCCCATTACACTAATTTCTTCCTCCATATTTTATTGCCAATCTAAAAACACAATTATAAAAGTGGCACGATATAGTGATATAGCAAAAAAAAAAATTGGATACTTTATTTTAGGACGGAAATTTTTTTGGAATTTGAGGTATTTAATTGGAATTAAAATCATAAATGGGTAATTGGCAACAAATATGAAAAACATGATTTCAGTTGATTTTATTTAATGGACTTGCTGAAACAAACGTTAAACCTTACCTAAAAGAAGAAGAGCCTTAAACCAAAAAAAAAAAAAATCGGAATTGCTTAATAGCTAGAAAAATATAATATTTCAAGACCTTTCCTCTAAAATCGCAAAAACCATTAAACAAATTGAATCACGTAAAATTCATATTCCTATTTAGCACGCTGATATTTATCCCTGTGCCAAAAATATGAATATTGTTTTATCCCTGTGCCAAGTATAGCGAACGTGATCCACCATATTGTTTTTTTTAAGAAATTTCGTTGAATATTTATTTTAGGAAAGAAAAATAAAATTGGATACTTTATTTTAGGACATAATTTTTTTTGGAATTTGAGGTATTTAATTGGAATTAAAATCATAAATGGGTTATTGGCAACAAATATGAAAAATATGGTTACAATATGATATGAAAAGAGAGTTTAACTAAAGTTCCATATATACCAAAGTCAAAGCTACTTACAATTTTCCATATTTTTTTTTTTTTACAAAATTTTCCATATACTTAATTAACGGAAATTTGAATATAATTACTTACAACCTAAATACTTAATTAACGGAAATTTGAATACAATTTCCATAACTTTTGGTAAACATGACCAGAATCACCTTAAATTGTGAGGATGATAAACTAAATTTCCCCATTTTCTCTTGCATTCCTTAATTAATTAGTAACTGAAAAATCATTTATTCTGTCATTATAATCTTTTCAGTAAACTATGATATCTATTATAAACATTTGCCTTAATTTTTTTTTTATAGTACACGTGTCATTCTCCCTATGCTAATTGTCATTAAATGTTTTAATTCGGTCATATGTCACGGTAGTATCATTCATTTGTGTGATTATTGATTTTATTGAGAAAGAATTTTAATTTGTGAATTCTTAAAAAGGTACCAGCATGATCATTGTTTTTATTAAGAAATAATTTTAATTTGTGAATTCTTAAAAAGGTGTATAAGGGATACAAAATCGGTACAATAATTATATCATTAATTAAAAATCATCTTATTTGGTATCATGTTTTCCCAATCTCTAGAGTTTTGCTCAATTATTGATTTAAATCAAATTGTAACCAAAAATTATTTGTGGTTGAAAATTCTTAATCATGTCATTAAAAAATTATCATTCAATGACATTTTGACGTGTGGCATTATTGTGTAGTTGAACCAATCGTATTGCATCGTTTTGTCTTTTTTGCATCATATTATTTATTTTTATATTGCTTTGCATAATATTTCATTTATATTGTTTACCTATATATACCCCGTTCTTATTCAATTGTCTCACTCATCTATTCCACCTCCCCATCAATCTAAAAAACGAGATTATAATGACATCAAGATCTGATAACATCTCTGAGATCAGCCCTGTGAAGGAATCATGGACCGTGGTTGTTCGGATTGTCCGTGTTTGGTTTGTTTGTGATGTCTCTCTAGATATTTTTAGGTTGTAAGCCAATCAAACATTTTAGGATTAGCCAATTTTGCATCATATTTTTTATTTGTTCATGATGTCATTTGCTTTTATTATTTTTCCTATACATAGTATATGTTTCTTTCATCATTTCCACTTGCACATTTCTTCCAAATAGTGTTGTCAAACTCCAAAAGATTGTCATGACACCAAGATTTGATAACATCTATGAAATCAACTCGATCAAAGAATCATGAAGCGAGTTGTTCGAATCATTCATGTTTGGTTCGTTAATAATATCAACTGTGATGGACACCCGTTCTATCTAGATATGATTCCCATGGATGCGCCTATTTGTATATAATGAATTTAAAAAAAAAAAAAATTAAATTAATCTAATTTTTGTATATAATTCATGTCATTATGCGAAGAAGTTGATATTCAAATTTGAGAAACACTTAAAAAAGAGAAAAGTGTATTCTATGAATAACTTGGGTGGTGATGTAAATCTTGGATTGTATCGAACAAAAGAGAATGAATACAAACTCAATTTTATAAGTTTCCCAAGACTTTTTTTATTTTCATTTGAATTTCAATATGGATGAATAATAACTATATTGTGTTCGACAAATTATGTATTTTAAAATCTCTTCTTTGTCTTTTGCTCATTTTATACATTGATACACGTAAACATCACTAATACGTGCGCACACGTTATCATCTAAATATATTTTGCTTATTCGCTATTGCCTAATCACATATCCACATCGACACATATATATCTTAATCTCTATCTCAATTATAAACAATTGTCTTCCAATAGTGTACATGTCACCTTCAAATTCTATAGAAAATTTCATCTATTTTTAGTTAATTGTTATTTTTGTATTTGTTTTTATTTTATAACCATCTTTAATTTGGAAGTAATTTATTGTATGGTTAAATTGGTCATAAAAGATTCGTTATTCATAAAATAATATTAATACACCTTCTTTGTATGACCCACAATATGATGATCTCCACAATCAAAATAATTAATAAGATTTTATTTAAAAAAATAAATAATAGGATTTAATTAATTTTGTTAAAAATAGTTAAAATTTCATTCATTTCACTATATCTTTTTTATTTTTTTTACTAAAACGAAACAATATTCATTCATTCAAATTGATAGAGGACATGCAAACAAACTCAAAGCACCCAAGTTATTAGCATACAACGGAAAAAATGCCTTCAAATACTATGATAAAATTTAAGTCATCGACATACCCATGCTTCCGGATCTGCAACGTTGACGCCCAAATCATTGATTGAATTTGTAATTGACTGATGCCGATATTTCAATAGGAACTAAACGAACACCGCGACAAGACGTGAAATCAAATGCCGCACAAGACGACAAACTACACAACTTCGCACTTAGACGATGAAATCACAAAAAACACAAAAGGTAAAACTTGATATAGGTGAAAATTACTTATTTAGACTTAAAGGAAAGGGGAAAAAAGATGTAGAGAAGTGATTTTAGATAAAAACAAATGACCTAAAACTATCCCTCCATGATGAATGAAGGAGAAAAAAAGTTTAGAGAGAAGTTGGAGTTTCTGTTCATATCTTTATTGGTACACCATTTTAATCTTGACCTGATAACAAGCAATATTGACTTCAATACAGAGATTACATGATTTGAATAGTTTTTCAATTTAATTTTTTAAATTAAATTGGATTTTTTTTAGAGAAGTTTTTACATTGCTGAAAATTAAAAAATTTGACCTAATAACAAGCATTATTAACTTCAATATAGATATTGCATGATTTGAATAGTTTTTCAATATAATTTTAAAATAAATTGGAACTATTAAAGATTTTTTAAATTGCTGAAAATTAAATCTTGATAATTTTAAATTAAATACGAGTTTAATTAACATTGTTGAAATCGATCTTTTTTGAGGGAAATTGTTGAAATCGATCTGTTACATGTGATTTATTTTTTATTGCTCATAAGTTAGACTAAGTTGCCCATATTTTTTTCGTTTTTTTTTTGTTTAAATTTTTTGTTACATTATTGTTGCTAAAAAAAACTTTTTATTTCTAATAAAAAAATTTATTTTATGCAAAAAGTTCCATAGAAAATATTTTGTTAATTACATACTTATTCATTTTGTAAAAAAATTTGATTAATTAATATAATACCAAAATAAAAATGAAGCAGGTATTATATGTCCCTCAAAAAAAAATTACATGAACGCCTGATTGATTCACATTTAAGCACAAATTAAATTAGAGACCGTACAATTTATATTAGTAGATGCAAAAGGACTTCACTGCAGTCCTCGTGAGCTTAGCTCAGTTGGTTTGGACAATGCATAAAATATGCAAGGTCTGGGGTTCAAATCCCGGCCACTACCAAAAAAAAAAAAGGACTTCACTGCACAAATTATTTTTCTAAAGTTCACTCATGGATTTCTAAGCTTAGCTAAATCAAATTGACAAATTAATTTTAAATTCCCTTATTGGGTGAGCCATTTTCTCCTTGAATGATATATTAAATTATTTTACCGTCCAAATATGTTATATCCAGTTCAGTTTAAAAAAAAAAAAGGACTTCACTGCACAAATTATTTTTCTAAAGTTCACTCATGGAGAAATTTATTTCTAAGCTTAGCTAAATCAAATTGACAAATTAATTTTAAATTCCCTTATTGGGTGAGCCATTTTCTCCTTGAATGATATATTAAATTATTTTACCGTCCAAATATGTTATATCCAGTTCAGTTTAATTGAGTCTAATTTGTGTTTTACGATGGGTAATGACGAATTTCTTGATGTAAATAGATATAAGGGTTAATAATGCTTTTGATCCCTGTAATATCAGCGAATTCTGGTTTTAGTCCTTATAAAAAAAATAATTTAGATTATGTCCCTGTAATTTTAGATTCTTCCACTTTCGATCCCTCATTTAAACATGTCTGCAGAATCTACCGACGTGTCACACTGACTGTGTAATTAATTTATTTTTTCATTTTATCTTTATACATTCACCTAATATTTGACTTATTCATGAATTAAAATTAAAGGAAAAAAAATCATTTTTTCACAAATTTTCATCTTCTTTAACCCTGTTTTCAATCCATCCAATATTTTCTTCTCTTCTCCTTCACAATCTCACCGGAGTCTTTTCCGGCATCGGCGAAGCGTCACAACCTTCAACAATAATGGTGGATCTAAAGGGTTTTTGGATATAAGAACACAATCATAGACAATATCTCCAACATAAACCAACACCAAATCGTTAATCACCACTATAAAAAAAAAATCAGGTTCTCATCGAAGTACCCATTACTGCAAACCAACTCTCACCAGCAAGCCATCTCACAAGCTTTTATGTGTTGTTGTTCTTCAACTTGAACGTAGAAAACACATCAGGCCTTTTGAATTCGAATATGATTGAAACCCATGAAGCAGTTTGGAGCTTCGATGTTTCGCGGATTCAGGATAGTTGGAGGGGTAGGAGATTGATTTGTAGGAAATGGCACAACTCTTCCAGATCAGGATGGGTTGAAGGCTGGGTACGATGGTTGTGGTGATTGATGAGGGAGGGTGTGGTGGTGATTGATTGATGACAGAGAGATGAGGGTGGAGGGGGAGAGATGGTGAAGAGGAACCGAGAGACATGAGGGTGTAGAAGGAGAGGGAGAACGGATGTGGTGGATGGTGGTGCGATGATGACCGGTGTGATGGGTGGTGGTGGACGTAAATGGTGGCTAGAGTTGAAGAAAGATGGAGGGAGAAGATGAAGGTGGCAGAGAGAAAGAGAGAAAGATGAGAGGAATAATGAATTTTTGTTTTTTTAATTTCTTTGAATTTTAAATAATGAAAATAATTATAAATTTCATATGGATTAAAAAAATATTAAAACTACACAGTCAGTGTGACACATCAGCAGATTCTGCTGAAATGTATAAATAAGGGATAGAAAGTGGAAGAATCTAAAATTACAGGGACATAATCTAATTTTTTTTATTGGGACTAAAACCTGAATTCACTAATATTAGAGGGACCGAAAGTGGTATTAACCCTTGATATAATAGAGTGACTTTGTACCATAAGCTTTATGTACAAGAGAATGTCATGTTTATTCTTATATGCACCTGCCAAGACCTACTATTGATAAGTTGGATCATAGATAAACTATATACAAATATGCAACTCATTTATCACCCATCAAATTATTACCTTAATATATCAATTATAAAAATGTCTAATAAACATGTATTATGTCAACGCATCATAACATATTAGTGTTTTTCTATTGTTAAATCCCATCAAAAATCAAAAGGGAAAGAATTTGAAATAATAGAGAAAAAAAATTAAGCAAGTGACATCTAAAAACCAACTAAACAATTCATCAGAATGTTCGGATTTCTGAGGAAGCCTACAATGAGTTAAATTATTACATTTGTCTAAGAGAAACCACAAAAAAAAAAAATTGACACCACATCGTGATCCAAAATCTTAAGACAAAAGTTTAACTCACACATGACACATTAACTTCTGCTCCTTAAGTGTGAGACTCTCGGTGTCTATGATATGGTCAAATAGTCAGATAAGGTCGCAGGCACAACCTGATAAAAAAATATGGGTAGGTGGCGGTTTCATAGAGGTACGATTTTACTCCTTTCTTTCATGAGAAGAACGAAAGTAAAATAGAAAAAGAAAGAAGATGAAAAAGGAATTTAAACATAAGAGAGATGATTAGGGGAAATACAGAGTTTTTGATAATTTTATGGGTTTGTTGGTGAAGTTGGAAATTATTGTGTAATTATGCTACCTAAACATTAGAATCATTAAAAATATGTCACGTCAATTTAAAATGTATAATAAACATGTATTTTGTCAACTCAGTATAACACATCTACATTTTTCCTTATTTAGATCCCACCAAAGACCAAAAATGGAGAAATTTAAAATAGCAGTAGTTGAAGTGAATGAGATAAAAAATTTAAAATTTACGATAAAAAATTTAACAAAAGTAATCATCAAAATGTTGGGACTTCCTCTAAAGCTTACAGTAGATTGCATTTTGCATTAGACTAAGAGAAATCGCACAAATTAGATTGACACCATATTTTCGTCCAAGATCTTTAGACACATGTATAAGAGTCATCTCAGTTATATGTTATTCATGATCTACTCTTCCATTCATTGTAAAATTTTAACTCATATTATACACATTAGCATCTCTCTCCCCCCCCCCCCCCCCCTCTCAAATGTAATAAAGTCACACCATGGTAAAAAAAAAAGGTGCCTTTGTGGTATTTTAATGGATTGCGGTTTCTGTTTCTATCTTTCATGAGAAGAGAGAAACAGAAAAAAGGTCATGAAAAAGAAATTTGAGATTGAGAGATATGACAATGGTATTAAAAATTGTGTGTTTTGTCCATGAGGTTATAAGGACTAAAGTGAGTTGTTGGTAATTTTATGGGTTTGTTGAAGGAGTTAGAGATATTTGGGTTATTAAATTACCAAAAAAATTGACTCAATTAAAAAATCACAACAACAATTAAAAATGTCTAATAAGCACATATTTTGTCAACTCAGTATAACAAATCAACATTTTTCTATTTTTAAATCTCAACAAAGACCAAAAGTGAAGGAATTTGAAATACTGAAGATTGATTAAACAAACAACATTAAAAATACTAAGCAAAACAGTTGATCATAATGTTCAGAGTTCCAAGGAGTCTACAATAGGTTGGATCATCACACTAGACTAAGAGCAACCACACAACTCAGATTGACAACACATCATCACTTAAAACTTTAAGAAATTAGGTATATTAATCATCTCACTTACATATTTTTCAACATTTACTCTTCATTTAATGCGACACTTTTAGTCACAATGACCATTAACATATTTCCTGTAATTGCGAGACTCTTTCTTTCGAGATCTGGTGGCATAGTCAACTAAGACCAGACAGAGACACATCATGGTAGAAAACGTGTGTTGATGATGACTTGGGGGGGGGGGGGGGGGTTATGTTCATGTCTTTAATGAAAAGAGAGAAATATAACTAGGAAAAAGAAAGAATATTTTTTTTTAAGATGCCAGAAATGATAAGGGAATAAAAGTAGAATGTTTTGTCAGCAAAAGTATTATGTATAGAGTGAGTTAACTAATAATTTATGGGTAAGTTGAAGGAGTTGGAGATTTATGAGTAATTATGTCACCAATAAAATAGACTCGATTATAAAAAATGACATCATTTTAAAATGTCTAATAAACTTTGTCAACTCCTTAACACGTCGGCATTTTTTCATTACTAGATCACACCAAATACTAAAAGTGAAGGCATTTGAAATAGTAGAGGTTGGATAAAAATAATGCATGAAAGTGAACATCTATTGACTTAAAACTAATATAACAAAATTAAGCAAATGACATCTAAAAACTAAAAAAAAAAAAAAAAGTTCATCATAATGTTCAAAGTTCAGAGCAAGCCTACAATTTATTGGATTATCACATTTGACCAAGAAAACCCCCACAAGTGAGATTGACACTGTATCTTCCCCCAAAACTTTAAGAAATTAAGTATATTGGTCATCTTACATTAATGTTGATCGATATTTATATACCCTTGCATTAAATGTAGAAGTTGAAGGTGAGAAAAAACACAAGAAGGGGGGGTTGAATTGTGTTTTGAAAAATTCTTCGTTTCTCCTAAACACTGAACACACTGATCAGAAGCTAAGTGAGACAGCTTCTGAAGTGATAATCAGAATCTAAATGCAGCGGAATAAAACAGAGAGAGAGAAGAAGAACGACACAAAGCAATTATACTGGTTCCTTCCACAATCCGGAAGTAGTCCAGTCCCCTTTGCACTTCCAAGGAGATTTCACTATGAGTAATATCTGATTACAAATGCTCAAGCACACAAGCAAGAGACTTCCTTTGCTCAAGCACACAAGCTAGAGACTTCCTTTGCTCAAGAACACAATCAAGAGACTTCCTGCTCAAGCACAACTGCAAGAGACTTCCTAACTAAACAAAATTACACAGAAAATTGTTTAAGGTCGAACACTTGATATACAATCAGAGGTGCTCACAATACAAATCAGATACAGACTCAATGGACTTAAGAATTTCTAAGATATGACTTTGAGACACAGAAATTCTAAGTGAATGCAGAACAATTTCAGCAGAGATTTGGCACTTGTAAAAATGTTATGAGTCTTTCGTTCAGCGTTCATGCATTGCCAAAACTCTAGGTCTTCACTCCTTTATATAGAGGTGTGAAAGAGACGTTGTGAAATTGCCAGCACACCAAAGAGTCGTTGTTGAAGCTTGATCTTTCACCAATGATCTTTTGCCTGATTTGGTTGTTGTCCTACGAAGAACCAATTTGAAATCCATTCCTTATCCAAAGGAACATATATGCAGGCGAGACCGTATTCTGGAGCTGTTTTCTTGTCTTGTAGCGTGGACACAAAACAGAGTGGTGGAGAACGTGGTTGTACAATTCGTACAAAGTACAATGTCAACGCTTTCGTCCAAATTGCAAGCACAAGCCTTCAAACACCTTTGAAATGACCGTTGCAATGTTCCACTAATTTTCTGCTATGTTTTCGAATCCAATAGACAGCTTTTGCAATGTAGATCCTTCAATCTTTGAATGTTTTGCAAATCCAGTTGATCTTCAGCTTCTGGTGAAATGACTTCTGATGAGGCAGCTTCTGATGATGCAGCTTCTGATGATGCAGCTTCTGATGAAGCAACTTCTGCAGCTTCTGATGGTGCAGCTTCTGATGATGTGGCTTCTGGACCTCTTGTCTTCAGAAGCACTATTCTTCAGGAGCAGCTTTACTTCAGGAGCGGTATTTCTTCAGGAGCAGCTTGACTTCAGGAGCGCTTTGCCTTCAGAATCATCTAAGCTTCATTTCCTTTGCTCTTTATTTGCTCATTCAGAACCAATGATGATGTAACTTTATAATTATGGTCCTGTACACTTGAACAAATATTAGCTAGTCCAATTTACAATTTTTAATACCTTGTTATCATCAAAACTCTTTAAGGTTCATTGTTAAACACATTTTGTTCCAACAATCTCCCCCTTTTTGATGATGACAAACAAAAGTATTTAAAATTGACCAATTGTTGTTAATCTAATTAACAAGTTGACTTTGGGGTTCTGAGGTTTGTAAGCTCAAAGTCTGAGGTTTGTAAGCTCAAACTCCCCCTGAGTCTGATAGTCTTTAAGGTGAGGTTTGTAAGCCCCCCCTAAGTTCTATCCAGGTTAATTAAATTCATTTTTCGCACAATAAAAATATCAGAGCTTTAAAAAATGAATCATTGAAAGAATTAACTTATAGATAAGAAGAATGGTTCAATTAATTTTACTTGAATTTTGATACTCCTTCGTTTGTTCATAGCTTATACCAATAAGGTAAAAAAAAAAAATGATAGAAGTTTTTCAAAAATTTCAAATGCCATTAATGGGGCTCAGAGCCTTTAAATACTTGTCACATATACTCCCCCTTTTGTCATTATCAAAAAAAATAATAATAAAAAAATAAGCATAAAAGACAAAAAGATTTGAGAAAAACTCAAACAAGAGAGAGTATACAAGAAATTAATTAATTCAATCAGATCAAAATATATGAGCATGAATATCCAATTATCAGAAGCAGCTAAGCAGTCAGAAGCAGTAAGCATTCAGAAGCATAAAAATAAAACAAGATGGTTTCAGAAGCAAGGACTAAGAATTTTAAAACAAACAACAAACAAAAATAACACAAAGGTGTGCAACTAAGGGTTGGTTTGTTGTTGTTTCTTCATCTCCTCCATTTCTTCAATTTTCTTTTGCAACAGTTCTTCAAGCTGTTGTTGCCTCTGGAGAAGAGCCTGTTCCCTTTCTCTAGCCTCTTGCTGCTGCTGTGCCATCTGTTTCTTTAGAAGCTTACACAACCTTGCTTCTCTGGTCAAGTAATCCGTTTCTAAGAAGAAAGGCTGGTTTGCCAGGAGCAGTGTAGAACTTCTTACTCTAAGACTCTGATTCAAATGCTCCATTAGCCTTCTCACTGAAGCTTGCTTGATTCTGATGCATTTAGCCTTGATATCTTCAATAAGCTCAGCTGCCCGGTTCTGAAGAGATGCCCAGGAGTCTTCATATGCACTTGTGAGATCAATTGTCCTTCTTTGATCCACCAGATTATGCAATTGACTAAGGATTGTCAGAAGCTCAGAATTAATATATCCAGATTCCAGGATGTTTGTGGGTGGTTGTTCAAGGGTTTCAAGATCAGAATCACTGATTTCCAGGTCTTGAACAGGGTTAGGAACTGGAATGGTAAGATGTGTTTGTGTGTTTGAAGATGAAGGCTGGTCAGAAGCAATGTGTGTGGTAGAGGTTGAGGCTTGAACATTGACTTGAGAGATGTCAACATCCATAGGAGTTGGTTCTGGGGAGTGTTCAATTTCAGTTGGTGGTTGTTGTGGTGAAGTTGATGTTTGAGTGTTGAGTTGGGGGTCAATGGTAGCTATTGGTGATTGTGGGGGTGATGTGGGTTTCTGTGGTTCAGGTGTGTGTTGATGGGGGTTTTCTGAAACAACATTTTCAGAAGCAGCTGCTTCTGGAGTTGTTTCAGAGGCCTTTTCTGAGGTGAATTCAACATTTTCTGGAGGAATCATGTTGAGAGGTTGAATGTTAAGGGGTTGAGGGTTAAGGCGAAAGATAGTGTCAATGACTCTTTCTCTCTGCTCAGCCAATTCAGCCAACTTCGCATTAATTATGTGACCAACTGGTTCATAAGTAGTTGACTGAGAGGGCTTTTTGTTGGTTTTGGTTGATGTTGACTGGCTCTTTACTGGTTTATGAAAAAGTTGAGCTAAGGGTATATCATCATCAGAATCATCAGAATCTGATAATGATGAGGATGCGGAATCTGATGATATATTAATTACTTTCTCTGGTTCAACATCAGACTCACTGGTCATCAGCATCAGTTGCTTGGCTTCTGAAACTACAGACTCTTGTAGCTCAGCAGCAATTTTCAAGACTTTTTCAGCTGCTGCCTTCTTCCCTTGTAAGTCCTTTAACCCCAAATCAGAAGCATCTTGAGCTGTCAAGGTGATGTGAGGAAAATCCTTGGTCCTCCTCAAGGCTGGCTTCCTCTTCCTCTTTGGTATAGCAGGTTGATCAAGAGTAATGCCAACATCCATGATCATCCTGGAATCCATGTCTTCAATGGCTTCTTCAATTGAAGGTACTGATGAACTACCAATCTTGAGCTTGTCAGTAGCAACTTTTGCCTTTTTAGCAGATTGTTCAACCTCTAGATATTGCTCAGCAGTCATCTTTCTTTTTGACTTTCTGCCTCTGGCTCGTGGCAGAGCACCACCATACATTTCCTCTGGAATATCTTCCAATCTGATTCTCTCATTGGTTGCCTCAAAATGTTCCTTGATATAGTACATCTGCACTTCAATAGGATCCTTCTTGCAGATGGGTGGAAAGTCCTTCATAAGATCAGACTTAACAAGTGATTCACTCAAATCTGTATGAAGCTTGGTGACAGCAGGGATCAACTTCATATTCTTGAGGGTTTGTGCATTAATGAACTTTCCAGTTTTAGTATCAAGCAGCTCATCTGTGAAGGCTTCAGCACTGCTTAGCTTGTCCAAGACTCCTCCTTGATAGAATATTTTTGACAAGAGTCTTCCATAAGGTACCCAGGTTCTATTCTGCAGCTGACTCTGTTTCAGACACTCTATCAAGTATTTGAACATATATTTTGGCACGTTCACTTTCTCCTTCTTAATGAAGTGTTGAAGAAAGACCTTTTGTGCCAAATTGGGTTTCTCACTTCCACCACATGGAAGTAAGTCCTCATTCTGAATCTTCAGAAGCAGCTTCTTATCCATGCTTAGATCAGCATACTTTCCTGCTTGTGTTGAGTTGTACAGGGCCAAGTTTACTTTCTCTTTCCAGAGGCCTTCTTCAGCTGTACTTGAGAGATCAATTCCAGAGTATTTTCCAGAGGCCTCTCTACAGAGTACAGCTTCTATCTGCCATTCCGCAATTCTTACTGGAATACCACAAATACTTGACCTGATTTCAATACCTGTAAATGGCTCAAGTCCCATTTCTTCTCTGGTCTTCCCTTCCAGTTCGGGATAAATCAACACCATTTGACTTTCTTCAGTTATAGACGCAGCTTTGTCATAAACCTTAGCCCTCACCCAGAAGTGTCTTACCAATGCTTCGTATGAAGGTCCATTCAACATCTTGAAGTAATGTATAAGTTCCTGCTTTTCATAGTAGCTTCTGATCCAACACTCATGGAAGGCGAGTGATTCAAAATCCACCGGATTTTCTATTTGAACCTGTAGTTCCCATTCTTCCAATTTCATGCTTCTTCCTTTGTAGTCATATTCAGGGATCATCCGTGAAGTAGATACTGAAACTTCTCGTTGCGAGCTTGATGATGCCATTTGATGATTGACGAAGATTTGAAGAAGATGAAGATTTTAGGGTTCTAAGGTTGAGAAAATGCGCTTACTTCGCAAGAGGTTTGAGAGCAAATGTGTTTGTTGTGAGTGAGTAGTGTGTGAATTGTCAAAGTGTTAAAAGTAAAACGATTGCAATTCAAAAGAGACAAACAAACATAACATTAATGACAAAATTGGGGGCGCGTGAAAAGTACTTTCAAAGCTATTAAATCATCATTGCCCTTTTTAGTTATACACCAACACATACAGGCCACGTAAGAAGTTCACAGAGTAACTACCAAATTAGTGGGCCAGAAGTTACTTTTAAAAAGTAACTCCCAACGTTTCCACTAATTCAACTATTCAGAAGCAATAAATCCAGCTTCTGGACTTCAGATGCTGACGTCATCAGAAGCGAGTTTTCCTCAGAACCTCAATAAAGAGCTTCTGATGGACTACTGCTTCTGAACTAACTTCAGAACTTAAAATCCTATTCAGGAGCAAGCAAACATCTAATCAGACACGTAATGCATGTTCAAATTTTTCTTTATAAAATCAAATCTTTCAACAGTTAAAGGCTTAGTAAATATATCAGCCCATTGATTTTCAGTATCAATGAATTGTATATCTAAAATACCTTTTTGAACATAATCTCTGATAAAATGGTGTTTGATTTCAATGTGCTTGGCTCTTGAATGCAAAATTGGATTTTTAGACAAACAAATAGCAGCAGTATTGTCACAATAAATGGGAATACTGTTAGCAGTTATCTGATAATCTTCCAACTGATGTTTCATCCAAAGTAGTTGTGTACAACAACTTGCAGCTGAAATGTATTCTGCTTCTGCTGTAGACATAGCAATAGTTGTTTGTCTTTTGCTAGCCCAGGATATAAGATTATCACCCAGAAATTGACAATTGCCACTGGTTGACTTTCTTTCAATCCTATCACCAGCATAATCAGCATCACGGAATCCAATTAGCTTATAATCTAAGGATTTCCTATAAAGGAGTCCAAGATTAGTTGTTCCTTTCAAATACCTGAAGATTCTCTTGACAGCTGTCATATGAGATTCTCTAGGATCTGATTGGAATCTTGCACACAAGCATACACTGAATAAAATATCTGGCCTAGATGCAGTGAGGTATAACAAAGAACCAATCATACCTCTATACAGCTTCTGATCCACTTTAGCTCCTTCATCTTCTTTGCTTAAGGTGCACGTAGGGTGCATTGGAGTGTTCATCACTTTACAATCTTCAAGTTTGAACTTCTTCAGAAGCTCCTTTGTGTACTTTGATTGATGAACATAGACTCCATCTTTGCATTGATTGATTTGAATGCCAAGGAAGAACTTCAGCTCTCCCATCATGCTCATTTCAAATTCATCCTGCATTAACTCAGAAAATTCCTTGCAAAGAGATGCATTAGTAGAACCAAATATTATATCATCAACATATATTTGCACAACAAGAATATCTTTCCCAAGGGTCCTTCTGAAGAGTGTAGTATCAACCTGTCCTCTTTTAAAATCATTCTTGATTAAGAAATTACTTAGTCTATCATACCAAGCTCTGGGAGCTTGTTTCAAGCCATATAGTGATTTCTTCAGTTTAAAAACATGGTCAGGATATTTAATATCCTCAAATCCAGGAGGTTGCTTGACATACACTTCTTCTTCTATGACACCATTTAGAAATGCACTCTTGACATCCATTTGATATAATATTATGCCATGATTAACTGCATAGGAAAGAAGTAACCTGATTGCTTCCAATCTTGCAACTGGAGCAAATGTTTCAGTGTAATCAATGCCTTCTTGTTGACTATACCCTTGTGCAACAAGCCTGGCTTTGTTTCTTGTTACTTCACCTTGCTCATTCAGCTTGTTTCTGAATACCCATTTTGTTCCAATAATGTTCTTGTGCTGAGGTTTGGGTACCAGATCCCACACATCATTTCTTTGAAATTGATTCAACTCTTCTTGCATAGCTAGGATCCATCCATCATCTGAAAGTGCTTCATCAACTGTTGTAGGTTCAATCATTGAGATTAGTCCAATCATTGACTCTTCTTGTCTGAAATGTGATCTTGTTCTTCTTGGACTATCTTTGTTTCCAATGATTAGCTCCTCAGGATGTGAAGACTTGTGTTTGAATGTGTTTCTGGGAGGATCTGCTTGATGTGAGCCATCTTGTGCTTCATCAGAAGCAGTTTCATCTTGCGCTTCTGATGTGGGTTCAGCTTCTGGACTATCTTCAGACTCAGCTATCTGATCAGGTTCTGGAGTAGCTTCAGGAACCTGTATCTCTGCAAAACTTTCACCTTGCTTTGAAGTTTTATCTTCAAGCTCCTTGTCATCAAATTTAACGTGCATAGATTCTTCAACACAGAGTGTTTCTGAATTATACACTCTGTATGCCTTTGACCTTTCAGAGTAACCTAAAAAGATTCCTCTTTGGGCCTTGGCATCAAATTTCTTTAGGTAGAGCTTGTTGTTCAGAATGTAACATGTACATCCAAATTGATGAAAGTAAGAGATATTGGGTTTTCTTCCTTTAAAGAGTTCATATGCTGTTTTCTCCAAAATAGGTCTAATATAGATCCTGTTTTGAACATAGCATGCTGTATTCACTGCTTCTGCCCAAAAATGTTTTGGTAAATTGTTTTCATGAATCATGGTTCTGGCCATTTCTTGTAAAGTTCTATTCTTTCTCTCTACAACCCCATTTTGTTGTGGTGTTCTAGGAGAAGAGAATTCATGGAAAATTCCATGTTTTTCACAAAAAGCTTCAAATGGCTCATTTTCAAATTCTCCACCATGATCACTTCTGACTTTCAAAATTTTTGATTCTTTTTCAGATTGAATTTGAGTGCAGAAGCTACTGAATACATCACACGCAACATCTTTACTCTTTATGAATTTCACCCAAGTCCATCTGCTGTAATCATCAACAATGACTAATCCATATTTACTTCCATATAAGGATGCAGTACTCACTGGTCCAAATAAATCAATATGGAGTAATTCTAAAGGTCTTGAGGTTGAAACAATGTCTTTGGTTTTAAAAGATGATTTCACAATTTTCCCTCTCTGACATGCACCACAGAGTGCATCTGAATGATAGTCAATGTCTGGTAGCCCTTTCACAAGTTGTAACTTACTAAGCTTAGAGATTAACCTCCAGTTAGCATGTCCCAACCTTCTGTGCCACATCCATTTCTTATCATTCACTGATAGTAGGCAAACCACCTTCTGATCAGCTAGTTCAGAAAAATTGATTTTATAGACATTGTCAACTCTCTTTCCCTTGAACACAATGGATTTGTCTTCCTTGTTGATTACTGTACAGTTGGGTTTTTCAAAAAGCACATCATAACCATTATCACAAAATTGACTAATGCTCAAAAGGTTATGTTCAAGACCATCTACCAACCATACATTATTAATTGAGGTAGAGGAATTACCAATAGTTCCTGTACCTATGATCTTGCCTGACTGGTTGCCTCCAAATTTCACATTTCCTCCCTCTTTCATTGTTAGGCTGAGGAACATGGACTTGTCTCCTGTCATGTGTCTTGAGCAACCGCTGTCTAGGTACCATGATCTTTGCTTTGGCACTGCTCTTAGACATACCTGCATCATTGACATTTTTAGATTTAAGTACCCATTGTTCTATGGGTCCTGGAAGGTTAGTACTTAAGGCTTTACTCTTCACTTCTTGTACCTTGTGCTGTGAGTTGGGTTGCTTCTGATTAACCATCACCTTAGGTTTTGGTACTTCAGAAGCAGTAACTGTCTTCTTCTGAAACTTAGACTTCAGAACCCCAGATTTTGGTTTCACCAGACTCTGAGGAATAGGTTCTGATCTTTTCAGGATCCTGACCTTTGAAGTCTTGGAATCAGATTTGATTATAGCCTTTGACTTAGAGTTCTTTGGCTTTGAAGTAATCTTAGCCTTAGGACTAGAAGCTTCAGGTTCTGATTGAACAACAGTTTCCAACTCAGCCCCTTCTGGTACAAAGAATGTTTTCAGACCTTCCTTGATGCATTCACAACAAGATTTTAGATTGGTTTTCTCAAGTTTCACTTCTGGAAAACCAATTCCTCTGCCATTGTTCTTGTAAATGCTATAAATCATAGAAGCTACTCTGCTTCTGTCAATGCCAGATATAATAAAATCTTCAAGAGCAATTTCATGGTTACTTAAAGGTTTTTCATTACACTTTTCTTGTAGCTTCTGACATAAGAACCTGAGCTGATCTTCATATGTTTTACACATGAAGTCAAAGCCCCTAAGTCCTTGTTCAGAAGCTTTCAGATCCAATAGAGTTGATTTTTGCTGTTGTACCAAATCAGCATATTTTTCTTTTAAATCCTTCAACTCATTGGTTCTTACTTCAAAATGTGTAAGAAGTTCTTTAAGTGACTCAACAAGTTCATCTCTGGGAATTTTGGAATATACCTCGTTTTCATCTTCTGAGTCTGAATCTGATCCAGCTTCTGAAGTTGCTGTTGCTACCAACCCAACAGCTACCTATGCATCTTCATCAGCTTCCTCTTTATCAGATCCAGATTCACTACCCAAATCATCCCAGGTTGCCATTAAACTCTGCTTAATCTGCTTCTTGAGTTTGCTTGGTTTGAATGTAGACCTCTTTGACTTGTCCTTTGACTTTTCTCTTTGAAGATCAGGGCATTCAGCAATGAAGTGTCCAGGCTTCTTACAGTTGAAGCATCCCTTCTGATCTTCTTTCTTTGAGCTTCTGGAGTTACCCCTTCTGGAGAGAAACTTTCTGTTCTTCTTGGCCAGATATTGAAGTCTGTTTGAGAGCATGGCCATTTCAGCAGCATCTGGTTCAGAATCTGAACTTGACTGTTCTTCCTCTTCAGATTCAACTACTTTGAGAGCTTTTGATGACTTGCCTTTGGATGGAAGAGCTATTGATTTACTCTTCTTAGTAGACTCATGTTCATTAAGACTTAACTCATGAACTTTGAGAGAACTAACAAGATCTTCGACACTTAAAGTGTTTAAATCTTTAGCTTCCTCAATGGCAGTCACCTTTGGTCTCCATCTGGCAGGTAAGCTTCTGAGTATCTTGCTTACATGATCAGAAGCAACATAGCTCTTCTTTAGAATCTGTAGCCCAGAAACTAAGGTTTGAAACCTTGAGTACATCTCCTCAATAGTTTCATCATCCTTCATCTTGAATAACTCATACTGATGTACAAGCAGGAGAGCCTTTGCTTCTTTGACCTTCTTGCTCCCTTCATAATTTGAACAGAGAGAAGCAAACATAGCTTTAGCAGTGGATTTGTCACTCATCTTCATATACTCTGCTTTGGGTATGGCAGTGACAAGAGCTCCTCTGATAATATGATGCTTCTTGTAGAGTTTCCTCAGTTCTGGAGTATGTTTCTTTCTATCCACAGCAGCTCCTTCTTCATCAAGGACTAAATCACCAACACCATCTTCCAGAATATCCCATAATTCTTCATCTAGGCTCATGATGTAACTGTAAAAGTTGGTCTTCCACCAAGAGAACTCTTCAGCATCTCCATTGAACTTTGGAACTTTTCCAACACTGGTTTTCTTACTATCACTATAATCATGTGAGACATGTTTATAGCTAGTATCACTAGGACCAGTAGGAGGAGGAGTAGACATGTTTTTCTCAGATCTTTGACTGTTGCACGGTTAAGTGATACACAACAGACCAAGGCTCTAGATACCAATTGAAGGTGAGAAAAAACACAAGAAGGGGGGGTTGAATTGTGTTTTGAAAAATTCTTCGTTTCTCCTAAACACTGAACACACTGATCAGAAGCTAAGTGAGACAGCTTCTGAAGTGATAATCAGAATCTAAATGCAGCGGAATAAAACAGAGAGAGAGAAGAAGAACGACACAAAGCAATTATACTGGTTCCTTCCACAATCCGGAAGTAGTCCAGTCCCCCTTGCACTTCCAAGGAGATTTCACTATGAGTAATATCTGATTACAAATGCTCAAGCACACAAGCAAGAGACTTCCTTTGCTCAAGCACACAAGCTAGAGACTTCCTTTGCTCAAGAACACAATCAAGAGACTTCCTGCTCAAGCACAACTGCAAGAGACTTCCTAACTAAACAAAATTACACAGAAAATTGTTTAAGGTTGAACACTTGATATACAATCAGAGGTGCTCACAATACAAATCAGATACAGACTCAATGGACTTAAGAATTTCTAAGATATGACTTTGAGACACAGAAATTCTAAGTGAATGCAGAACAATTTCAGCAGAGATTTGGCACTTGTAAAAATGTTATGAGTCTTTCGTTCAGCGTTCATGCATTGCCAAAACTCTAGGTCTTCACTCCTTTATATAGAGGTGTGAAAGAGACGTTGTGAAATTGCCAGCACACCAAAGAGTCGTTGTTGAAGCTTGATCTTTCACCAATGATCTTTTGCCTGATTTGGTTGTTGTCCTACGAAGAACCAATTTGAAATCCATTCCTTATCCAAAGGAACATATATGCAGGCGAGACCGTATTCTGGAGCTGTTTTCTTGTCTTGTAGCGTGGACACAAAACAGAGTGGTGGAGAACGTGGTTGTACAATTCGTACAAAGTACAATGTCAACGCTTTCGTCCAAATTGCAAGCACAAGCCTTCAAACACCTTTGAAATGACCGTTGCAATGTTCCACTAATTTTCTGCTATGTTTTCGAATCCAATAGACAGCTTTTGCAATGTAGATCCTTCAATCTTTGAATGTTTTGCAAATCCAGTTGATCTTCAGCTTCTGGTGAAATGACTTCTGATGAGGCAGCTTCTGATGATGCAGCTTCTGATGATGCAGCTTCTGATGAAGCAACTTCTGCAGCTTCTGATGGTGCAGCTTCTGATGATGTGGCTTCTGGACCTCTTGTCTTCAGAAGCACTATTCTTCAGGAGCAGCTTTACTTCAGGAGCGGTATTTCTTCAGGAGCAGCTTGACTTCAGGAGCGCTTTGCCTTCAGAATCATCTAAGCTTCATTTCCTTTGCTCTTTATTTGCTCATTCAGAACCAATGATGATGTAACTTTATAATTATGGTCCTGTACACTTGAACAAATATTAGCTAGTCCAATTTACAATTTTTAATACCTTGTTATCATCAAAACTCTTTAAGGTTCATTGTTAAACACATTTTGTTCCAACATAAGTTTAACTCACACATTAACATCTCTCTTTTATGTTTGATACAGTTCATGTTTGTGATCTGGTGAGATAGTGAAATAAGGTCAGAGACACAACATGTTAAAAATGTGGCTTGGTACCAGTTTCATAGACGAATGTTTTTGTTTCTTTCTTTTATGAGAAGGGAGAAATTAAATTAGAAAAAGAAAGAAGAGGAAAAAGGAATTTGATCATGAGAGAAATGACAAGGGAAAAAAGTAAAGAGTTGTTGTTTTATCTGTAAGAGTATAGAGAATAAAATGAGTTATTGGTAATTTTATAATTTTATTTAAGGAGTTGGAGATTACTGGGTAATTATGCTACTAAAATATTAGATTCATTAAAAAAAATGTCACGACAATTTTAAATGTCGAATAAACTTTTTTTTTTAGATAAAAATGTCTAATAAACTTTTTTTTTAATGAAAAAATGTCTAATAAACAATGTATTTTGTTATCTCAACATAACACATCTATACTTTCTATTGTTACATTCCACCAAAGTTAAAAAAATATAAGAATTTGATATAATAGAGGTTAAATAATATTTTTTGGCATGAAAGCGAGCGAGAATTGAAAACTAAAATTTAAGATAAAAAACTAAATAAATGACACACAAAACTAACAAATCAAATTATCATAATGTTGACTTCCGTGGGAGCGAGCCTATATTGAGTTGTATAATCACATTAGACTATGATCAGCCACACAAGTGAGATAAATGTTACATCTTATTTGAAAGTCTTAAGACATTACATACATGAGTCACCGTTGGGCTTTATGGGGAAGCCAACACTCGTATGGATTGACACGTTGGAGAAAGGACAATCATACAAGGGATAATGATACCAATGTTGGACTTTAACTAATGTTCGTTGCATCACAATATGGGGAAGCCAACACTGAAGTATATGAGTTTTCACTCTTTTGATCTTCAACTTGTGCTTTTTTATCCAATGTTGGACTTTAGCTAATGTTCGTTACATCACAATATTATCTCCTTAAATTTTAATGAAATTCTAGCCCGTGCTTGGCACGGGTGTCCATACTAGTTATAGCAAATTTGATAACAAAATTCGACTGGCATTAAGTAAGATGATCAATGGCTAAAATTGAATGGCGCCTAAATGTGCAAGATCCAATGGCTCAGAAAAGTGGAGGGAAAATTGGGGGGAAAATATTAGGGCAACAATAGCTTGAGGGTTAAGCTTTAGTAATTAAGATTCTATTAATAACTTTCTTTTGTTTTTGTGGAGTATAATAGTTTGGGGTAATAGTTATTTTGGTCATGTGTAATGAGTAGTTATAATGATTTCTCAATGTATCAAAATTTTGAAATAGTTTTTGATTGTGCACTTCGTTAGTCAAAATAGCTCTGATGTTAAAATGTTTTATTAATATTGTCATATTAGTCATCCTTTTTGTCAATGTCTCGTTTTTTTTTATAAAGATGCTATTAGGGTTTTTAAGTTGGACTCAAGTAATAGTCACAATAACAACGGAAGAAAATAAACTCCTAACTGTTGAACAATAAATAACAAAAGTGTTATGAAATAAACTAAATGACAAGCTCAAAAACAGAGAAGATGATTAAAGATAGAGAAGATGAGCTTTTGTATTATTCTCTTTACAAGTGTAACTTTACATCAAACCATGAGTCCTATTTATAGGATACAAATAACCAAGTGAATGATCACATGCAATCAAAGAATACTAACAATTCATTCACTAATGAGAGTTTAAGAATTAAGAAGATCAAGAGCGAACATCCACCGGTTTTATTATTCATAACAAAAAGAAAATAAATTAGTGAGGTCAGCTTATAAATTCCTTTACACTAGAGCTAGTGTGGTGGACGAGATGTTAGAAAAAAATTGTGCAACTTATTGCAAGGGTGTGGGAGTCTTCATCTCCTCTCAAGGTGAATGTTTACTCATGTCAGCTATTCAGGATATGATTCTGACTCGACATAATCTCTTTTCAAGGAGAATTATAGTTGATCCTAACAGTATTTTTTGTGTTTTTTGTAATGACCTTGTAGGGTCGATTTGTCATTTGTTTTGTAGGTCAAATGTGGTATTATTATGGTATTATGATAAATCCATGTGTCTTTATTCTTTCTATCTTTATATTTGCATTTAGTTCTTTATGATTTAACTTCACATTTTCTATATGTTTTAAACTAAAGATAAATGTTTGCTAAAAAACCAATGTATTCAAACTTTTACGAACAAGTTACCTCAAAAACATATTTAACCCTAAAAAATAATCAAATGTTAGGACAAAATTCTCTAGAATAAAAAATGTTAGGACAAATATATCGATAAACCAAACAATTAGACTCTACTTAACCTTAAAAATAAAATCAATATTATGATAAAAACATATATCGATAAACCAAATAATTAAACTCAGTCCTCGTGAGCTTAGCTCAATTGGTTTACACAATGCATAATATATGCAAGGTCTAAACTTTACAAAACAACGGATTGGAGGATGTGTGTCCATGTCCAATTCTTAAGTGGAACAATTATTTAGTGACTTTATTTACCTCACCCGAACTTTGTATTAACATAAAAAAAATTAAAAAAAATAAAAAATAAAATATATATTTGATAAAAGGGAAGCGCGCGAACCGGTTCAATCTTCGTCACTTCCGTCACTCACTGACGAACTCGGCCCTTCTTTCTCTTTCCCGTTTCAAGCACCACTTTCAGTCCCTGGTAAGTTTTGCATCATCATTGTTAAGTTTTGTTCATACTTAGATTAGATTATTAGGGTTCAATTGAACAGTCATTTCGGATTTAGGGTTTACGCTAATAAATCTCATTTCATCACTAAATAGGGCGTCACTTCTCATACTTAGTTTATTTAATCTACATTTTCAATTCATCATCGTGTATTGATTTTGGTTGTTCCCATTAAACTTAACTATAATGAAAACATGCGCGTTTGATAACAAATCAATAATTGAGTCCAATTAGATTTGATATCTCATCCTAAAGCAAAAATGATTTCTTTGTTATCTTCTTTCAATTTTGCTGTTTTTTAATGTTTGTTTCATACCTTTCAATACTTGCCTCTGATTTGCTTCTAACTCACAGCTTCTCAGACAATGAAACGAGGAAGAAAAAAATATAACGACCATGTAAAAGAAGATCGCCTCAGTGATTTACCCGATTGTGTTCTTCTTCGCATACTATCCCTTTTGGATGCTGACGAAGCCGTTAAAACTTGCACAATATCCAGTAGATGGAAACATCTTTGGAAGCATCTTCCCACCCTTATATTATGTTCTTCACACTTTATGAGGATCAAAAGTTTCAATAGATTTGTGTCTCGTATTTTGTGTCTTCGTGATGCGCCAACCCCGCTGCACACTGTTGAGTTTCTGTGCCGGGGTGTTGTGGATCCTCGCCTACTCAAAAAGGTCGTCACATACGCTGTTTCACATAATGTTGAGAAATTAAGAGTCCATGCCTGCTGTGATTTTCAACACTTTTCATCTTGCTTTTTTTCATGTCACACTTTAACCTCTCTTGAGCTTTGTGTTGGACCCCCTAGAGATGATGAGAGATTATTATTTCCTAAGTCCCTTAATTTGCCAGCATTAACCACCCTGTCTCTAGAGTCATTCGCCTTTTGTGTTAGCGATGATGGTTGTGCTGAGCCTTTTTCGGCATTAAACAGTTTGAATAATTTGATGATTCTGTATTGTAATGTTCTTGATGCACAATGCCTCCGCATATCAAGTGTTACACTTACCAATTTGACTATAGTAGGGGATCCTGTTTACTATAGCACGGTTGAGTTATCTACTCCAAGTCTTTTCACCTTTGACTTTGTTTGTCATAGGGGTATTCCTGTTTTGAAACTATGTAGGAGCAAAATCAACCTCTCTTCTGTCAAACATGTAAATATTGAGGTAAGAATGTGGTCAGATTATGCCGATGCTTCGTGGGGTCTTCTCAACTGGTT
Organism: Medicago sativa; assembly: GCF_051527215.1. Classification (NCBI taxonomy): domain Eukaryota; kingdom Viridiplantae; phylum Streptophyta; class Magnoliopsida; order Fabales; family Fabaceae; genus Medicago; species Medicago sativa. The sequence continues at coordinate 79,106,891 of NC_140755.1, read as the reverse complement.
AGCTGAGCTTGCTAATATCAAATCATTGACACTCAATCATACTGCTCTAAAGGTACCTTAGGCCATGTTTGATTTGAGAAAATATTAGTTAATTCATTTTTCAATTTTCACTTTTTATTATTTTTCTTAGCAGGCTTCCTTTTTTATTTTAGTTATATTTTTGTCAAAATATTGAATTAAATTGTTCCTGATTGACAATCATCCCTCATTGATCAGGTTCTCTCGTTAGTTCCTGATTTATTGAAGGTTGAGTTCCATTCCTTGTGTAACTTGAAGTCGCTTAAAGTGAAGACGCGCATACCCTCATCCATGCCTAATGGAACATTGTACTTTTTGCTTCGGAACTCACCCTCAGCAAAGGTTGAAATCGTAGATTGGAGGTAAATATGCTTACTACCTGTTGAACAAAAATTTTCTGGTTTGGTTTTTGCAATGCAGTTAGTTTATTTTTGAAAGTTGTCTTTTATTAGCTTGTGGCTATTATGTGCTCCAGTTCGAACTTGAATGTAAAAAATTGCAAAGATCTGAAGGAATTGTGGTTTTGCTTTACTGTCATCTTTTTATATTAACTACTAATATATCCCTGTAATGCAGTTCAATGGTTCTTTTTATATGCACAACAACTTGAATGTTATACTACTAAGCTTATTTGATGATAAAAATTTACAATCAGTTTGTATTTTTATTTCTGTATTTAGTTCTGAACTGGACCGGTTTTTCTTTACTTGTGAGATGAGCGGCTTTTCATTATTGGTTTTTATCCTTTGTTGGGATAATGAAATAATATGATGCTTTCAGATTGATTGCACTAAGGGTTTTCATGGACTGTTCATATGATATTTATGCATGAAAATACAACTTAGTTGCAAGAATGTGTAATAGGTAACCTTAAAATAAAAGTCTTTGTTTCTAATTATCAAGTGTAATTGCTCATCCTAAGCTTTGCTCTTATAATAACTAAGAAACCAAAAATTACTCTTCTATAATCTTCCTATCAGAGTCCACTCACATTGCAATGTTGGAATCATGCATGCTTACTACTTTCCTTGTGGATCACAATTAATACTATTCTTATAATTTGCACAGGGTACTGTGATCTGGACTAGACTTCTATTTGTATATCTCTACGTGTGCATTTTTTTGTAATATTCTGAAGTACATAATGTTAGTTTTAATGAAACAAATTTTCATTGACTGGTGATCTATTAGATCCGATAGTTTTAGGTGAAGGTCACTGTTCCTTCAATTGGATGCATAATTTGTCTATAGGCATTTTATTTTGATTTGTAGTTTTGAGGATTTGAATTAAAATCTCTGGTGCAAATCTTTCTGTCTCCCTCATTCTATAAGAAAATCCAGCTCATAAAAAACCAAGCTGAGCAGACATTTTGTTTATCAAACCTCATTTTGGACTGTAAGCATGTTAGGTCAGTTGAGCAGACATTCAAAAACTGGTTCATGTTGTTGTGCATACATTGCCGAATAAAGTTTCAAGTTCTCATGCCACTTCAATTTCCAGTTCCAGGGGCAGTATCTAGAGTTTTGTTAATGAGAAGCCAATGACCAGTACACTGTTGGAACATTGACCTTAATTAGAATATCTCAGTTAAGAAGATTATCAAACTCTTGGTGGAATACTTTTAGTTTAAGAATATGATGTTAGAGTGCACTTTATTTTGATTGGTTTGCATATTTCTAAAAAAATTAAAACAAAATATAAAAGTGAAAACTTAAAACTTAGACAAATCAGATCCATTTACATAACAAAATACAATGGAGTTATGCATTCCAACTGTTTTGGTATTGTTGATTCACTCATGTTTTTGCTATTCCGGTTTTTTTATTGATTGGTATGACTTGTTTTTTTTTTTTAGGAATGATTTGACTTTTTTGTTTAGCTGATTATTTGTGTTTACTTTTTACTTTTTGCAATATTAGTGGAACATTGACCTTAATTAGAATATCTCAGTTAAGAACATTATCAAACTCTTAGTGGAATACTCTTAGTTTAAGAGTATGATGTTAGAGTGCAGTTTATTTTGATTGGTTTGCATGTTCTTAAAACAAATTAAAATAAAATATCAAAGTGAAAACTTAAAACTTTGACAAATCCAATTCATTTACATAACGCAATGCTATGGAATTATGCACTCTAACTGTTTGGTATTGTTGATTTACTAATGTTTTTGCTATTCCCATTTTTTTTTATTGATTGGTAGGACTTGGTTTATTTTTGAGGAATGATATGACTTAGTTTGTTTGACTGATTATTTGTGTTTACTTTTTGGCTTTTTGCTATAACAGTGAAGATTTCAAGTCTACATCAAATATCTATCCCTTAAAAAAAAAAAATCATATATATGTTTTTTGAAGGGATTTATTATTTATTTTCTTTTGTAGGTCATCTAAAATCTAACTTACACAGATTAAATGAGAATCAACTTAGCAAACTTTAAAGTCTATCTCTTATTGTGTAGGATGCCAATGGGTTGTCACTGATTAGGTGGTTTTAGGCCTTTCACACAGTGGGTTGACAAGTGATTAGGTGGTTTTAGGCCTTGCAAAATGAATATTATGATTTTAATTATCAATTATGGCTTTTACTTCTCTAAGCACAACTTATGGCCTAAACAATCTTTGTGAACTGTTTGTATGCTTAATTTGCATAATATTATTCTTGGAAAAAGCTAAAATGACTATAATTTTACATGCAGACATTGATTTCTGTTGTCCATATGGAGCAAACTGGGAAATTTCAAAGAAGCAGTATCAAAGTAATGAGGTTTTGAATCAAACTTACATTGTCAGAATTGCACTTACCCATTATGCTTTAGTTTTTATGTATAAACAAACACAGTTGTGCTGGAATTCTGGAGGCACTGGCAGATGTATTTTGAGTGGTATTTGTAATTGTAACTTCAGTTTCCATGAAACTCAAATGTTTTTATGTATAAACTCAAATGTTACATTAAATTTGACAGCTATATTTCAATATGCAACTTATATTTCACGGGATGGACTTTGCACGAGGGAGGATGCACGAGGGAGGACATAAAATAAGTAAAGTAAAAAATAAATAATTAACTTTTGTTGGACGGAAGATAATTATCAAATGATTCATGCAATTTTAGAACAAAAAAACTTTTTTAAAGGGGGAGAAAAGACTAGTGTCATGAGATTGAGACAATTTTGCAATAATAAAATCTCTTTTATATAGTTCGATTGTAACAAATTCAATTATTTTTTATAAAGAATTGATTTTTATTACAATAAACAAAATGTTTTTTTTTTAATAAAATCTTTAAAATATAATTCAAATCAAAAGTTAGCATGACCTCAAATTTAAATTTCTAGCCGTAGAATCATTTTAATTTTTATAGAAAATGTTAATGAGTGTGCTAAGAACATTTTCTAAGAATTTTAAAAAGCAAGTTTTTATAGAAATTGTGCATTTAATGTATCGAAAATTGAAGGATTAAACTTCTTCAATAATTAACTTTTTTTTTTTGAGAGTCTTCAATAATTAACTTGTTAATTTAGAATTAGCAAAACCCAATTTTTTCTATAATACAACACTAACAACAACAGTAAGTTTCCAAACAACCTTTTTATATAAGAAAACTTTAGTCAGCGTAACCACTAACCATATCCGGAATGAACTGAACTGAGTGAACAAAATAACACACGAACTAACAATCTGTCTAGTTTCTTTCAGTTTGAAGCGATTCGTTTAAGCCATGGAGGTTGTTTCACACCCTCTGTGCTGCTACTACACCACTGTAACCGCCAAAATCTTTAGGTCTTATAAACAACCATTTCTCATTCCACAATTTCCCTCTTCTTCTTCTTCACCACATTTTCCTTTCTTATCTTTCCGCACCACCACTCTCTCTCATCGTCCTTCTCCTTTTCCTCTATCACCTGGTACTGTTTCGATTCTATTTATTTTCAATTCTCATGTTTACTACTTCATTTATTTCATAATGTTTTTTTTTTTTTTGTGTTAATGGCTTTCACAGTAGTTCTGTTTGCGACGCCGGAGAATCAATTGAGCAGCGTTGGGGAAGGGGAGGAGGATACACACACAAGCGATTCCGCACTTCAAGGTAACTGCTTGCTTACTTAATGTTATATTCCTACTTTATTTGAGATCTTTTTCTATAATTCAGACAAAATTGTGTCACATTTTCATTCATACACCAATCATAGCCGGTGATGTTATGATATTAGTATTTAGAATAAAGTTAAAATGTGTGTAACTCCAGAATGTGAACGAATCAATATTGTTCCACAATACACTGTTCAGTACAAAATTTTAAAATAGCAGCTATAGTAGCGCTATAGCACTCTTGTATAGCAGATTTTGAACAAGACAGTGTGTTTTTACCACGATCGACAGAACCGTCCTCAGTGCAAGTGCACGTGCACGTAAAACCCTTGTAGGGAGTCTAATGTGCATAATTTAAAGCGGCCCTTGATTTTCAGCTTTAAAATAAGTCGTCATGACTGGAATATGCACTCATCAGTTATCAAATGTTTTATTGTATCAATTTTTTTTTTTTCAACTATGGGGAAGTACTTAAGGGTGTGTTTGGATTGAGTTTAGGAGGGGAATGGAAGGGAGGACTAACTTTTCTTTTTTAAATCACGGATGATATAAAATGTTTTTTTAAAATAAATAAAGTGTGATTGAAGTATTATATGTTATTATTTCATTTTTTTATAAAACATTTTCTAATGTCCGTAATTTAAAAAAAAAGTAAGCACTCCCTTCCCTTTGCCTCCTAAATCCTCCATCCAAACACACCCTTAAGGAATGATATAGACCACAACACCGAGAGACTATAGGGCAGTATCTTATTAACATTTTGTTGTTTGTAATTTTTTTCTATTCCAAATGATTGCAATTTATTTTCTAATTGAATAAGTAGATTTGCACATTGGTGTTATCATGAGGACTTCTTTAGATTTAAGTCATTCGGTACTTTCCTGTTTCTCTCTCCCTTTTGTATAAGCATATACTGCATCATAATGTATCGGGTGAATCAATTAGAGGATAGTCGCTAAAATCAATTCCGGATTGGTTTGTTTTGAAGTATCACTTGGCATTGTGTTGCAGATTTTTATTCGCTGAGGAAGGATGTTGAAATTGCATCACAGCGTGTCAAAGAGATTAGAGAATCATCTGGTCTACAATTATTGGAGCAAGAACTTGCCAAGTTGGAAGAGGAAGCATCTTGTAGCTCCTTTTGGGACGACCGAGCCAAAGCTCAACAGACTCTTTCGACATTGGCTGATGTCAAAGAAAAGATAAAATTGCTCAATGACTACAAAACTCAGGTTAGATATAATTCTGAATATTTTAGGAGCAATTACATGAAGACCGACATGCAGTAATATCTATACTAATAAATAAATTGGATTTCAAGTTTCATTGCTAACTTTTAAATGCCTTAAGAACTGGCCGTAAAGATTTAGAAACAAAAATTAATGAAGGTAATTTTGTAAAATTGACACAAAAGTTATTTATCTCCTGCTAATTAAGTGCAAGAAAGATAAAAAAAAATGATAAAAGCCAAATAAAAATAGCCACCCGCAGACTTATAAACATGGCTATCAATGTTCACGATGCTTCCACGGTGTACAACAAATCTATCTCTCTTTTAAGGACTCGTGTTGTGTTGAGTGTCTCCACTTCTTCACTTATACCAATCTAATCATGTGCCACTATGGCCTTCATTACAATGAATGTAGGTTGAGGATGCAGAAACAATAGTTATGCTGACAGAGGAAATGGAATCCGTTGATAAAGGGCTTTATGAAGAAGCTTCTAGTCTAATTAAAGAACTGAATAAGTCAATTGATCGGTTTGAGCTGACTCAACTTCTTTCTGGTCCTTACGACAAAGAAGGTGCTGTTATCTCTATTACAGCAGGTGCGGGAGGTACTGATGCACAGGTAAATAGCTATCCATGTACAGGTGTTACCATAATGAACTTGTTTTTTCATTCCTATCCCTAGAGGTAAAAAATTTATTGTCTGATATATTATACGGGTAGAACGGAGGAACTTGTAAGTTGTATGCCAGGAAAAACTAGAATTTATCTTCTTTTTTTCATCCTGAGTAAAAATTCACGCAGCTATATGTCACCTCTCTGTCTCAAGTCTCAACATTTTTAAACTTCTCCAGGCTTTCTGAAATTTGTTCATAGCCACATGTGTACTGGCAAGTAACTGTCATAAGCATTTAAATCTGGATGAGTGCACTTGTAGTATGTGGGAATGAGTTTTTTAAGCATTTAATATTCTGCCATTTCTAAAAAATAGTCATGTTGGAACCTTGCTATGTTGTTTTTTTTTTTTTCTTCTCAGATAATAATATAGAGAGCCCGCACTGTGTAGTCTGAGAAGTTGCAACTTATCAATCTTTCGAGTTATTTTTTCTATTTGCGTTTTTCTTGGAATATGAGTACTTTGTGGTGATGCTGAGTATTCAATTTCAACTTACTATTTCCAGTGCAGGACTGGGCGGACATGCTTCTTAGGATGTATGTGAGATGGGGTGAGAAACAGAGATACAAAACCAGAGTGGTTGAGAAATCTCTTGGAGAAGAAGCTGGAATTAAATCTGCCACCATCGAAGTTGAAGGCCGTTATGCGTATGGGTATTTGTCTGGGGAGAAAGGAACACATCGCATTGTTCGGCAATCCCCTTTTAATTCCAAAGGTCTTCGTCAGGTAATAACTTACTTTTTTGGTTGGCTGAATGTGCTTAGTCATCTGCCTTTCATTATCAAATGCACAGATTTTTCTTTTAAACTCCCATGTTGTATTATTTGAACAGACAAGCTTTTCTGGTGTTGAAGTCATGCCTCTTCTTCCAGAAGAATCTTTGAATGTTGAAATTCCAGAAGAGGACTTGGAGATTAGCTTCTCAAGAGCGGGTGGAAAAGGAGGTCAGAATGTTAACAAGGTTGAAACTGCCGTTCGAATTACACATATCCCAACTGGTGTCACTCTTCGCTGCACAGGTTCTTCTTTCTCCTTTGCTCTGTTTTTATTCTTCTGAAAGGGAGGCTTCACTCGGTTATTGACTCTCTATGTAGCCTTATCAACTCAATTTGAAATGTGATTTAATAACCTTCTCTACAGGTTTCTGTTATTTCGTCACATATATTATTTTCTGCTGTTGCTTCTGTTTAATTTCACTTTTGTGAAAAAATTTGAGAGCCACTTCTTTTGTGTTAGTATGGATCTAATTCGGTTATCTATACTTTTAATTATAAGTTTTAACTCCAAACTGCAATTGTGCTTGTGCAGAGGAGAGATCTCAGCTAGCAAATAAGATAAAAGCTTTAAGTCGTTTGAAAGCGAAGCTGTTGGTGATAGCTGAAGAGCAACGTGCAACTGAATTTAAACAGATTCGAGGGGACGTAGTGAAGGCTGAATGGGGACAGCAAATAAGAAATTATGTCTTCCATCCATACAAACTAGTAAAGGATGTAAGAACAGGGCAAGAAACACCAGATATCACCTCTGTTATGGATGGAGAATTGGATCCCTTCATCAAATCTTACCTCAAACACAAGTATAGTATGACAATGTCTACAAGTGGGGTTAACTAATAGCTTCCTTTACCTCCCATTCAATGGAGAGGAACGATATGGTTGTTGTGTCATGGGATAAACATAATTTTGCTAAAGAAAAATCTCATGTCTATTTGTTGTAATAATATATCAAAATTGATTGTCTTAGTTTTAATATTGATTAGTAGTGATAAAAAGTAGTTTGTGGTTGGTTGAAATTTTTTCACTAAATTTTAATTAATTTGCTTATAAGTTAAATTATTTCAAATTAATTTTTACTGGATCAAATTCACAGATAATTTTCAAATACTTTTCTAAATAAACTTAAACAGAAATAGGTTTTTGAAATAATTTTTCAATCATAACTTGTGTATTTATTGTTGTAAATGTTTAATTATTTATATTTTCAATACAAAATTTATTCTTTATTTCCTTTTAGTATTTAATTCATTTAATATACATTAAGTCTTTAGTATAACACGTTTTTACTAACTGGAGTATTCAATTTCTCCGTTCCTTCTTTTTTTTCCAGACTTTTTGTCTTCCTTCATTGAGATGCTTAATTTATGGCAAATGTTAACTTGTGCCCTCAAGGGCACATGTTAAGGAACTTATTATAGAAATATACGCATTAAAAGTCGTGCAGTCAACTTCTTAAAAGTTAAATTATCATGTTTTCCAATGCATTTCTCATTTTAGGTTCCTTAACATGTGCCCTTAGGGCACAAGTTACAATGACCCTTGATTTATTTTCATATACTTTCTCTCTCTATCCCTCCCAAACACTAACACTAGACACAATTTTCTCTCTTCATTCAGTGTGATCTCCCTCTCATCTGAGGACCAATCGTTTCTTAGTGACTGAATCAAAGTTGATAACATAGGTACAACAAAACCTTGATTTTAGGCGGTTATCCATAGATGTCAACCCTTGAATTTTAGTAGATTGAGATCCCAATGTATTTTAATCAAATAAAGGATGAATACATAATTAAATATTCCGTCGGTTCCTAATTATAAGATTGTTTAAAAAAAAATTGTCCTTGAATATAATATTATCTACAAATTCTTAGATGTATTCATTATTCTTTTTTCAGCTATACCTCTTATTAATACTATCAATTATCTTTGGAATATGAAAAATCAATATTGAATGCATTTATGCATAAAGGGCAATTTAGTAAGAGTAACACATGTTTCAAATAAATTTATTACTTCAACAACTTTTTTTAATACCAGTGATTTTTGTAAACTACTCCTATATTAAAAGACGGGAGGGAGTACTTTCTCGTACCCTTACTGAACAAGCTTACGTTCACTGAGCATTATCATTAGAAAATTAGTACAAACTAACATCGATAAAAAAGTCATCTCTTGATAGAGACTTATGAGATAGTCAAAAATCTAAATTTCTAGATCTTTGTTTTGAACTCTAAAAGTAACGGAAAATTGGAAAAAAGGTCAAGGGAGCCGAAAATTTAAATGAACAAATTAAAAATTCAAATCTTCTGAACAATAGTTCTTCATGAAACAATTCATGCTAATGAACGACATACTACATAAAAAAAAATACCAAAAGCAGTAGCCAATTAGTCTAATTGAACCCACATTCACCATGCATGTCAATATTTTGTACGAATTTATGCTCCATTGTTTTTTCCATGAGTTGTGTCATTTGGACACACAAAATCCGACGTCACAATCTAGATTTTTTTTCCCTTCCGACGTGAGAGAAAATAATGATTCAAAATATTAAACCCTACCAAAACCATATATTTATACAATGTCAGATGTCAAATTTCGTGTTCCCAAAAGATTTATCTTTTTTCAATAACTCATATCAGTTTCAAGAAGTAGCACTAACACTAGTATAGTGTAGCACCCAAACTATGAAACAACGTACATGAACACCAGATATGCCATCACTAGTACTCCCTCCGTTCTTTTATAATTGTCACTTTTGCATAAATTTTTTGTTTCCAATTAACTGTCATTTTTAAAGTCCAACACATCATTAAATGTTGATTTATCTATATTACCCTTAGATATTTACTGCAGATAGAGAAATATATGAAATGAGATATTAAATGATTAAGGTTATTATAGAAAAAAGATAAATTGTTGTTTCAAAAATAGTAAAAGTATTTGTTGTTTGGTTTGTCTAAAAAGTCAAAATGTGATAATTAAAAAGGAAAAGAGAGAGTATTGATTTAGCAACATTGAAGTGAATGGATGTAATCATTGCATACACTCTCCAAATCGACGGAGATCGTGACAAACTTCAAATTGAATGTCAGCGACATCATCTTCAAATGAGAGCACTGTACTTAGCGGCAACGAATGGGGTGTATCAGGTCTCGGTGGAGAAGCACGTTCGAAAGGTTTACGGTGAAGAAACCAGTGTAAAAAGCTCTTCTTTTCCTTCTCTGCTCCAATATTTGTAAATTTTTTAGATGTGAAATTAGTTTAGTAGTATATAATAGATTGAACTAAGAGGTTAGCATCACCCTCAACAAGTTATCTCACCTTAATAGGTGTATTGCTTGCAGGGAAAATGCTTTTTTGTTTGCAGATTGGTGAGTATTGTAGGATGATTGTTATTGCATTTTTGTAACTCTTTCTTGTCCTAATTTGTTTATTGTTTATGGATCTTCGTATTTAGGGGATGAAGATGTAGTAGCGGATTGTGGCTGAAATTTATGAGTGTGATGAAAATATATTGGAATAGTAAGGGTTAATGGGGGTTGTTGTCATTGTCTATAGTTTTTACTAAGAAATCATGTCATATGTGTAGATATATTCTAGTGATTAAAAAGCAAATTCGTTTTTGCTCTATTTTATGATTGCATCTAATATCAGTTTATTCATGTTTTTGTTTGTTGAATTCAATATATTAATGTTTAACATGATGTGTGTTACAAACAAAACAAAACAAAACGAAAGATATAGATTCATTTAGGTGATGTTGAAGTTGGCATAGGATATTTTTCTTGGTGTTGTGACAGCTTAATATGTAAGTATTATTAATAACTTTTAGGTGTTAAACACCTTTTAACTACATCTAATTGAATTGTTAAAAAAAACTACTTCTAATTAAAAAACATTGCTTTTAATTTAAGGCTTTTAATGTTGTCTGCAATTCTATTTGGTCTAAATGTCTCACACTCATAAGAAAATATGTGGTATGCTAACTACATCTCTTATAAATTTTACTATAATTAATCATTGAAGCTTTAGACATGTTATGATGTACCATGAATTGGTTTAGGAATGATAGTGTTAAACACTATAGTAGTACTAGCCTATTGGTTTGAGAATTTGTAACTGTTGTATTTTAGCATGATATGTTACGAACAAGCTTTCCGGTTTGTGATTTTGCGTTGGTTGATACCAAAATAAAGTCAAATACTATCTTTGATTTTTATTACATTAAATAATGTTGTGTTTTGCATTGTTTATGCTAGCCGACTCTTTTTAACTGGATCCTTTTATTCTCCGTTCAATTGTTTATTACCAAATACTTCTTTGAATCTTTATGAATTAATTACATCGTGATTTAACATTATGTTTTTAGTAACTAATCTCTCCTTCCCATGTTTACCTTACATTCGCAGTGAATGTGTCATTAGATCGTAAATTGAATTCAAAATTTGAAACAAACAACCTAAGCCAATTAAGGTAATGCAGCAAAACATTTCTCCATTTTAATCTTCTCTTATCTTTTTTTTTCTTCATAAAAACATTTCTTTTCTCTACATTTCTTTCATAGAATGGAAATGAATCAAAATGGAAATCGGAACAATCAAGTGTTAGGAGAGAGTGGGGGGTTTTTAGGCCAATATCCTCTCGCCATGTTAGGTTTCATCGGTGGCTTTTATGTCCTTTAGAAAACCCATGGTTTATTTTTTTCAATGTCATATCCAACAGAAAAGAAGTTGTTAGTCCCGAGAGTCTTTTTGTCATTTTTATTCCATTTTTCGTATGGAATGTGATCTTTATGGCATGTTCCATATTTGCTGCAAGGGCCATATGGCGTGACGCAACACTTATAAAGGTGTTATTTGTATGCTTAACGGTTGTTGCCTACACTTTTGGGGCATCCACCTTTCTTTTTGAAATGATGAGATATGAAGTTATACTCAAATCACATAAACGGAATGTTAGCTTGTATGGGTTAATGATGTGTGTTGGTTTGCTTATTTTGTATGAATTTCTTTGGTTGATGATATGAAAATTTCGTCAAGTTACCAAACTCTTTGAGAGAGTTACCCGATTCTTTGGTTACTATGGGCGAAAAATCCGAAACACTTTCCGAAAAACTTTTCACAGCCGACACCATTGAAATTGTAAACGTGAGACTTCACTTTTGGATTGTGGGACTATTATGTGCATTTTTAGTCAAGCTCCTGTCGGTTACTCATTTGTTGTTTTCCTTTCATTTGTATTATTATTAATATAATTGCATTTTTTTTAGACATTTTTAACCTTTTCTTTTGCCTCTTTGGTCTTGTTTCTTGAATGCTTATGTATTTGGTTGGAGTACCTTCTACTCATTTATCAAATATATTATTTACCATTAAGAAAAACATGATTTCTTATACTATTTTTATTATGGTACATATATTCGTGCGTATATTATTGATAATTTTGGTTTGGTTATTTCTTTTAATGTGAAATCATTTTTTCCCTTTAAATATATAGAATTTTATTTTTTTGTCCTTCTAACAAAAAAAAAATCATGTTCGCGTCCTATAATTTTTTTTAAGCACACAATTTCAATCTTGTTAAATACAAATTTGTTTAATTATTTTTAAACTTGAAAAAAATTTAATGGCTTTTTGCATGAATGCTTTGAACATTATAAAAAGTTCTTTAATAAAAATTTATGTTTTCTTTTAACATGAAATGAATTAATATTAATTTTTTAAACATCCAAAAGTTCAATATAAAAGATATGAAAATCTAGACAAAAAATCAATTTAAATTATTATCAATTGCTTTGATATTATTATTCAATAATGGTTGAATAAATATATATATAGGGAGGATTGCTAATGCACATCAATTCAAAAATTAGAAGATGGGTATTAGCAACGAACACCTTTTATGTTTGGACCAAAAACTCTCGCTTTTCTTTTTAAAAGTCACTAAACGCAATGAGTATTTTGATAATTTTAATTTTTTCTCTCTCTCCTCACAATCAACAAACCATCATCTTTGTTTAACATTAATAGTGTAACATCTTATGTTTATTTATGTTTCATTATTTTATAAAAAGCAAATCTAAACATCAAAATAGTAATAATAAATATACCAATATTTAATTTAGGCCATTTGCTAATAAAACACTCTCTCTCATTTATACATTTATTTTCAAATAAAACAATATTAGTTTGTACTAAAAAACAACATTAACTGGTAAATGAATCACACAAAGCAAGATTGATCGTAGATTACGATTTATAAAATTGAGTTCATGAAACCTGTCTGTGATAGGTGATGAATATGACTAAGTACTAAACTACTCTAATTACTTATCTAACAACATTTTGATGCATTTTGCTATTATTTGTGTAAGTCAATTCAACTTTAGGGTGGCTTGTCAATAGTTCAATACTCTTGGCTAAAAGTTTTTGATCAGTACACTATCATATTTTTTTGGCTCATCTTCTTCAACTGACAATTTTTATTTGTTGCAGTATTCTCACATACGCTTATATAGATTTGTTTAAGCATGGTTCAAGCAAGGAAAATATGTCACTGCCTTATACCCAAAATAGAAGGGACAACACACCATATACCATATGCAGCGGGTTTTGTTTAGTTAACTTATTTTTTTATCGTTTTTCATTCTTTGTATCATTTTTGTAATTATATTATTTTATAAAAAAAATTTGAAAGATTATTTTACCAAAGAATTGTGATTAATCAGTTGTCTCATCTCCCGTTTTACGACCCATTAATCTAGTTACTTTTGTTAATCGAATTGGCTTTGTAAGGATTATAATGACTCAACTATTTTCCAAATACTTTGCGATAAATGCAGTGCACCCCTGCCATTACAGCATGTTGACAAGGGTTGCAACTTGCAACAAATTGAGGCAGAGGTTGCCCAATTGGGTGGTGCTAACTGATATGGTGTTAAGTAAATTAATTTTTTTTGGAAAAACAGTTTTTTTTTTTGTTTTAGTTGCCTAATAGAGGATTATGGATGATGAGTTCTTATAGTTGATTAACATTTTGTCTTTTAGTTGTGATTCTGTAGAGACATGATAATATTTGAGTTTTGTAACTATTTTAGTAATTTAGATCTTAAATTAATTTGATGTTTAACTATGCTAGTTTAGATGAAATGAAGACTATTGGATGCCACTGTAACAATTTTAATGATTTGGATGTTAAATTAATTTGACGTTTATCTATGCTAGTTTAGATGAGATAAATAGTTGTGGTGGTGAAATGATTTTAGAGTGAGAAAAAAATAAATATCTAGAACATAACTTCTATTTCTTAGATGCATGTTATGTTTTGAACATGTGATTTTATAACTTATGGTTAGTTTTATAATTTTCATACATCAAATATCATTAATAAAAAAAAAGTAAATAACATAACTCCATAACTTACATGATGTATGTTATATGACAATATTTAGTTAGTTATGGAAATAAAGTAGTATTCAAATTAATGTTATTTAGTTAGTTATTGAATTAGAGTAGTATTCAAATGAATCTGATTAAAACCTTTGTTAGTATAAGTGATTTTGAACCAAATACATTTTGTGAATTCTGTTATTTCATATTGGCATAGTTCATTCAAATTACGAGATTAAAACCTATTGTTAGTATAAGTTATTATGAATCAATTACATTTCATCTACTTATGTGAAATATTCAATATTTTTGTTTTAATTTTCTAATTTTAGCAATTGGAGCTTTGAAGAAAAAGAAGAGTGTGATATTAAGAGAGATAATACTCTTTAAAAAAAAGATAATTGTGTGAAGTAATGTCAAGAGAGATAACATAAAAATATATAATTGTGCTTATGGTGAGATAGATGCAGGTATGGCTTGTATTTCCGTTTTTGAAAGTTGGAAGTCTAGTTTGTATACCTGTGATGCTGAGGTCGGTCGTGGATAATGTTGAGGTTGGTGGGGCTGGGCCTACTGATTCTGAGGGTGCTTTGGCAAGTGCAGGCGTTGCTGCTGCTGGTGGTGGTGGTTCTCTGGCCATTGCGGGTGTTCGTGGCTCTTTGGGTGATGTTGGGGGGTGGTAGCGGCTCTCTGGGTGATTCTGATGATGTTTGGGATGATTCTGGTGCTGAGTTTTTCGATCGTCCTTCATCTCATTATAACGATGATCAAGAAATGATTTGGTTTTGGGGTGAACATTATTATCTTGAGCGCATTCATCTCTGATAATTGAAATCACGAGAAAGAACTTTTGTAATGTCCAGCGCAACCAAAGGCTTTTCTGTAACGTTTAATATTGTATATATCATTGGATTGGTGACGGAGGTTTAGGATTCAATGAGAGAAAGTTTATGATGGGTTTTAGGGTTCAAGGAGTGGAGTGGTACAAGAGAGAGAGAGGTGGAAAGTTTTTGAAGGGTACTTTTGTTCTTTTCTAAAATTAAATGACACTAAAAATAAAAAATATGGAGAAAAAATCAATATCTTGAACATAACTTTTATTTCTTGGATGCATGTTATGTTTTGAACATGTGATTTTATAATTTTCATACATCAAATATCATTAATAAAAAAAAAGTAAATAACATAACTCCATAACTTACATGATGTATGTTATATGACAATATTTAGTTAGTTATGGAAATAAAGTGGTATTCAAATTAATGTGATTTAGTTAGTTATTGAATTAGAGTAGTATTCAAATGAATCTGATTAAAACCTTTGTTAATATAAGTGATTTTGAATCAAATACATTTTGTGAATTTTGTTATTTCATATTGGCATAGTTCATTCAAATTATGAGATTAAAACCTATTGTTAGTATAAGTTATTATGAATCAATTACATTTCATCTAGTTATGTGAAATATTCAATATTTTTGTTTTAATTTTCTAATTTTGACAATTGGAGCTTTGAAAAAAAAGAAGAGTGTGATATTAAGAGAGATAATACTCTTTAGAAAAAAAAAGATAATTGTGTGAAGTAATGTCAAGAGAGATAACATAAGAGATTTTGTTTTTGATGTCATCGTTATATTGTAATGGTGAAGGAACGCAAGGATTGATTTCAATTGACGTACATAAACATAGTTTTGTAAATCCTGTAAATTTTCATTTTTATATATACGTGAATTAAAAGCATGTGTTTCATACGTGAATTAAATCAACATGGACTCTAAAATTAGACTTTTGTATGTGAATCGTAAGTTTACGCAAAAAAAGCTAAAGCATCTTAAATTATCATTTTTGTAAAGAAGCATTACAAATTATCGTTGAAAACACAAAATTTTGCTTATGGAATAATTTATAAATATTTTATGATCAAATTTATAAACTTGACCTCTCGGGTAATACTTAATTGTACAACTAAGCTTTAAACATAAATGTATAAACTGAGTTAAAACTTTGTTAATAACCAATTGTTTTAGTGAGTTTATTCTAAGTATGAAATCTATATAAAAAAAAAAATATTGCTTACTAGTAAAGGTTAAAAATATATGCAACATCTTTTTAACTAAATCTATTTGAAAAACATTGCTTTTAAGTTAAGGTTTTTAATATTGTCTACAGTTCTATTTCGTCCAAATGTCTCACAATCATAAGAAAATATGTTGTGTGTTAATTACATCTCTTATAAATTTTACTATAATTAATTGTTGAGGCTTTAGACATGTTAAGATGTGCGATAAATTGGTTTAGGAATATTAATTATTGATGACTCGAGATTCCTGAGTTTTGGCTTGGTTACAACATTTAAACCGCCATGTCTATAAAAGAAGTCTTCCAAAATATTTGATTCATTTATTTCAACAATGCCTTTGTTGGTGAGGAATCTATCCACATACATGGTTCACCGGTTTCTTGATATTATTTACTTATTTGATGGAGGATAGCATTTTGTTAGAATGAAAAGATTGAATACATGTGATATACTGATTTTCCCTGTTGAATGTAATGTTGTGTGTTATTCAGATAATTTTTGTTTTACATTTGTGTTGTTTTTTTTATTGTATTTTGTATGTAATTCTGCTTTCTTTTGTTTTGCCGTAAATATTATGTTTGTAAATCGACAATATATTAATCCGTGCGAACACGCACGGGTCCACTAGTTCTTTTACATATAGTCAACATGTGTAGGACTTAAAATTGAATTTTAGCAATAAAAAACATTAAATTAGTCATGTTTGGATCACTTGTTACTTTTTCAGAGTTGAGATCATTTCCATTTATAAAATTAAATGGAGATTGTCATTATGAAAGCGATAGACACAATATGCGGTAGGTCCTATTATTAAATGAGTCCCACTATCATTAATTATTTTCAAGATTTTTTGTGTCTTTTTCTCTCCAAATGGAAGAAATTGAGAAGAGTTTAAATGGAGAGGATCTTAACTCACTTCTTCAACATCACCGCTCAATCAAGTAGGAGAAGAAAACGTTTTATATATATTTTCTTTTATTTTCACTCCTACCGAACAATAAAAAATTTCATTTCATTTTTTACTCACTTTCATTCATTTGACTTTTATTTGTTTCTCACTTTCATTCATTTAAAAGTTCATTTGCTTTACAATTATTTCTTCGGGTTTCATCTCTGATCCAAACAAAGCATAAAACTAAAATTATCTCATGGACATCATTTAATTGTAAA
Organism: Medicago sativa; assembly: GCF_051527215.1. NCBI lineage: Eukaryota > Viridiplantae > Streptophyta > Magnoliopsida > Fabales > Fabaceae > Medicago > Medicago sativa. The sequence continues at coordinate 79,089,463 of NC_140755.1, read as the reverse complement.
TATTGAAACAAAATTGATCACAAGTTTCAATCAAAATTTTCTATCATTAAATTTTGTAAATAATATCTATCAAAAGAACAATTATGGTACATAACATCCTACCGCTCCCACCGTAGGGTTCCCTCTGATCCAAACAAAGCATAAAAGTGAAATTATGTCCTGGCATAATTTAATTGAAAATATTGAAATAAAAGTTGATCACAAGTTTCAATCAAAATTTTCTATCATTGAATTTTGTAATATCTATCAAGAGAACAATTATGGTACATGCGAAGGAGTTTTAACCTCCTACTTCCCACCCTCTAAAGGTTTCCCTGGGTAACATTATTACTCCCTCACCTAAAAATTTCATTTTATAACATTTCCAACAAAGAGATCTTCATGGACCAATCATAGGACTACAATAAAACAAACAAGAAAATAATAATGGTAAGAGAGCAAGATGTAACAAAAAAAGAGCCAAGAGAGTACCCAAATTTTGATAAATTTTAATTGTATTAAGATGAAATAAAGTGATACAAGATTGAACAAAATAAGCAAGATTTATTACTTGGCAAAAATTCTGACACGAACTCTAACATTTTTTATCAAATAATTCCTAACAATTGTTTCAAAAAAACACACCACTGGATATCTGGAACTTAACTTCTGCAATCTATAAAGACGAATGCATTAAAAAAATGTCACGAGTGTGTAACTGTTGAACTGTCTCGGTCGAGAGTTGCAATTAGGCCATGAAACAAACCTAATGGATGTCACCACGCCTTAGAGGAACAAAATTGGTATTCAATGTTAAATTCCTTCAAAGGATGCTACAAAATTGGTTTGCGACGAGGCTAAGATATAACAAAATTGGTATTTATGGTTAAATTCTGCTACAAAATTGGTTTGTGACGAGGCCACAATATGAACATAATGTGTCCATCCATGGAACTCACCCAAATAGACACATGGTGCGTGCTCTGATACCAATTGAAATTCTCGTTCTCATAGGACATATGTTTTACACAATGTCCGAGACAATGTGTACAACAATTATAACCAAAAATAACAAACAACCAGAAATAAAGAAAGTGTAATAAAGAAGAACACAAGAGATTTGTAAACCCAGTTCGGTGCAACGACACCTACTCTGGAGGGCACCCACCCAAGAAAGGAAATCCACTCTCAATAGTATTAGTTCACATAGTCTTTTATGAACAAACCTTGTTCAATGTCTTCTTCACCTAATACTACTTGTGTATTTCTATCTAGAACTCCCTCTAAATATGAGAAACCCCTCTCACTTTCTCTCAATCACTCACCATAGTGATTGACTCAATCACGGTTACAATAAAGTAGGAGAACAACTCCAATACACAAATCAACTCTTACTAGATGCACTAGAGTGGAATACAAAGACACATTACAACTCAGCTAAAACAAACCATCTCTAAGGCTTTGATAATCAAAGGCGGTACATAGAGAGGTAAAACACAGACTCAAAACAACGAAACCCTAAAACTCTAATCTTCAATGACAACTTCGATACTTGTTATTAGGGTTGGCTTTTCCTTATATAGCATTGTTCTGCATGAGCTTTTTCTTCAAAGGGCTAAAACACTTCAGTTGTCCAACACATATTTTCATATCAAATCTTTCTTGAAATAGTTTCCAATCATTAGGCGCAAGAATTACTAAAACCGAGAGCACATGAACCATCTAGACACACACGCTTTTTGGAGCACAAGTAATTTAATCAAAGCTTCTAGAATATACGTGAAAACCATTACTCCAAAGTATGCGAAATACGGTACACCACCTTGAGTTAAGATGTCATACTACATGCTAGAACATCTTGTACCACATCTTATCTAAACGTATTGTTTTAACAAAATGAAACTAATCAACATTCAAAAACACAACATATAGAAAACAACCAAACAAACAAAATCTACTGATAAATTAGACATAGTTTCCATGACTTGTACAATTTCATAGATGTCTTTTTCCTAACCTTATCTTCTTCCATCATCCCGATTTTCATCAACGATCTTTCTCATTTTCAATCTTGGGATGTGTCCTAGGTTTCAAAATTACCTCACTGGATATTGTACAGATTACCAAATAAGCTGATTGGTGGTTGGAGTTAAATTGAAGTTTAGTTTATACATGTAGAGGTAGCATTAGAATTTATTAGTCGTGCTATTTGTGAAAAATAAAATGCATACCAAATGGTTGGTTATAAAATGATTACAAAAGAATAAATATTATCTGAAGAAAAATACACGTAGATAATTATTTCATTTGACAGACATCAATCACCTCATGTTCACAATTCTATAGGTTTTTCATTCATATCAAAATGATGATTGCTCGATAAGTCTCTCAAGTTGCTCATGTTTTAAAAAAAAAAATGGCCATCGGGAGTTACAATCCGATCGGGTTTACTCACAAAAAATGTCGATTGGAAGTTACAATCCAATCGGTTGAGCAATTTGAGAAGCTTATAGAACAATCACCTACCAAAATTGATTCTCTTTTTTAAAACGTCATTGTTCATAGAGAAGATCGCATGTTGCCCCTTTGGAATTCAACTTAAGCAAATGCAAGGTCTGGCTCTTAGTTGGCAGGAAATTTATAGTACCATATTACCCTTTTATTGTTCAATTATATACTGTATTTTGTAAATGCTTTGATTTGTCATTTGTTCAAAAAGGTGTTACTAGTTTGATAAAATACCCTCCAAGAAAATTGTATTTGATAATTTTTAAAAGAAAAACATGCATCTATTACTAAAGGCATCACACTGCCTTCTTTTTCCCAAATAGCAGGCTCAAAGAATATGCGTTTCCCTTCTCTTTAGCAGCCTCCACTCGATTTTTACCAACCTACCAGTCATTTATATAAAGTCATTAATTAGTATTGTAACAAAAATCAAATGTCTTCATAAAGACAGACATAATGCATATAAAAGATGGAAAACAATACCTTGTCCATGAGCCAATAACCAATAGTTGGCATGTATTGAACAAGATACATGACAGCAAGCACAGGCTGCAAACGAAAAAGAGTTCAGTATTGCCGATTGAGTGAACAAATATTACTAAACTAATAAGGCACAAAAGTTGAAAACTGGTGCAGTATTCTAACAGAAATAGATTTCTAATAGCCTAATACAATTTTTTTACCTGATATGATATCCAAGCTTCCTTTAAGCCATGAGTTGCAGCAATAATCGTCAGCTCAACACACTTCTCCGCTGACACACGCTTCTGTCAAGACATAATTTTAAAAGGGAAAGAACAAACTTCAATGGTTCAGATGATGCAATCAGCAAAAACACCGCACGACACACATTCAAGTGGAAGCTAACAAACAAGCTAGAACATAAAGGGAAAGTTTATACTGTAAATTCCAGGTCTAAGACCTTGCTTGTGCTTCTCTTCAATCTATAATTCATTTTTATTCAGTGTTGACCATGTTTCAAGACAGAAGACAAGATAGGACAACAAATGATTGCAGTGAAGAGAAAGTTGAGTAATACCTATTATAAAAAACGGCTATTTACAGTGTGGACTTATAGAAGTCCCAATAAGAAGTGTAGATCATATGAAGGGTTTTCCAATAGAAAAACTCTGGGCCAGAGCATTAAGAATGGTTTAAATTAAATGGTTTATCAATAAATATGATTTACGACAAGACATTATGACATTGTTTGATCAAGCAGCCTGAATCCACATAGTGGAAAAAGACTTTTTGTTATTGTTGCACTTGCATATGCATATTCTTAGTTGTTTTCATTTAGCAAACATGATATTAGATTAGCAAGCCATATTCATAGTTTAAAATAATAATCCCGTGCATACCTACTATTTCAAAAGAAAAAATGTGAAGTAAAACTATACACATGTAAACATAAACTTAGAAATACAATGACAACAAATATCTTCATTATTGTAAAACATGTAAACATAAACTTGGAAAACAGAGATGTATATTGATTTAGCACTCTCAACCTTCAAAACATGTAGTATACATAAACTTGGAAAATTGTCGTGTATCTTGATTTAGCAATCTCAGTGGATAAGAAGTTAATGAAGATACTTGCATGGTGGAAATAAAGTAGAGTTAAAACAGATAGACTCAAGTACTGTCTTTCTTTACACTAACAATGGATGCTTAGTTGGCAAAGGTGCATACCTCAGATGGAACCTGCGATCCAGAGTTATTTGCTGTTTCTATGGGACCGGGACAGACAACAGTTACCTGGATTCCTTTCTGACAGAGCTGCAACCATAAAAAAATTAGCGGTGCATGATATGTACTGTATGATGATAATTAGAATAAAACAACATCAAACATAAAACTAACTTTATACCTCTGAACGCAAGGAATGGAAGTACCCATTTAGTGCATATTTTGAAGCTGAGTATACAGCCTGACCTGGGGCAGGTGTCTTTCCTGCTGCACTACTCATCTGATAGTAAACATAGAACAGAATATTATACATTTATAAACAGGAAATGGGGTTAAAACTTCAGAGAAATATCTAATGAACATGTGACAATAAAACATATTAGTTATTGGCTTAGCATAGCCAGAAGCTATGGCACACAAGACATAAAACATGTGACAAATATATTATATCCGAACATTTAAAATTATTATTATCCGTTCAAGTATATAGTGTAGTTGAAAAGCTAACAAGTGACTACTCTATACTTTTTCCTTGCAGTCACAAACATCTTGCTGCAAGCTCCACAATAATGATGTATTTTCTAACCACATAACATAATTTTGCTACGCAGATTCCATAACCAAAATAAGAGATTATCAAAGAATAACCCACATACCACCACAAAATGACCTTTGCCCCTCCTCAACATGAAAGGTGTCAGGAGCCTTGTAAGAGTTATTGTCCCAAAAACATTGACATCAAATGTTGCCTAATCAGGAGAAAAGGAGTAATGCAGAATTTCAGAAGACAGCTTTCAATGTTTTGAAAGAAAACTAAAAGTGGGGAGGGGAACATTTTTTAAAGCTTTGGTAATTAATCAGCAAAACCAAGAGTCACGTTCATGAAATACCTTGAGTCTCCTCGGTTACATCTAAGACGGATGATTTCTGCAAAACAAAATAACTATTTTCATAATATGTTTAATTAAAGAAGTATGTAAAACATAAAGAATAAAGACTAGTTAACATTATTATTAAAGAGAAATTTCATCAACCCTCACAAATCATCATCCTTATATCATTATGGCGTGTAAATATGCAAGCATGTCATGCCACTTTCTTGATTCTAGTGTTCAATTAGTAAATGTAATTGCTAATATGCTACAAATACACCAGCATGCAAGCACACCCATCAAAATGTGTCTGAAGTTATTGCACTATTTTAGAATTGTAACTAAACACTGACAGAAAAATATATAAACCTACAGATATAAACAAATGACACACACACATAGTATCTCAAAAAGAGGACACAGTAAGTCTATTTGCCCCCTCTTGTTTTACGTTTATAGGCGTGTCTTCTGATATAACAAGCATATGTAGGTTTTGTTTTCCATGCAAATTCTGATATGTTCAATATAACCATTAGATAAAGCAATCAACCACTTACAGGACGCTCATAAGCAGCATTATGAATCATATAATCAACCCCAGAATCTGGGAAAAGGGATTCTGCTTCATCGACAACCTTCCTAAGAGAATCTTCACCAGATGTTAAATCCAACGGTAAAATCTTGGCCTCGTCAGCATGCTTACCTGGTGGTATGCAAATCACACATTAATGGATAAGGCAAGTGTCCATATCTGTTCACAGATATAAATGAGTAACGGATTTATCGTACCTTTTAGCTGCGACTTTACTCGGTTTAGGTCAGCTTCATCCCTTGCAGATAGTATTAACTTGGCCCCTAAACTTGCAAGTTGTTGAGCTAGAATTTCCCCTTCATATACATTCATTGATGAGGGTAAATAAAACAACAAAAGAAATAAGTCACACGAAAAAACTACAAATAATGAAAAGATTCTGGCTTTGCAAAGAAATCATTGGTAGAGGATAGTTTAAGGATAAAAAAAGCCCTAAAATCAAATAAAAGGAAAAAAACAGTAGATTCCGAAACTGGAATTAAATGGCATGGCATGATTAATTTGATCAAAAACACTTGTGGGAAGATGATCATTACCAGAAAAATAAAGCAGGGAACCTAAGGGTTAATCAAATTGAATAAATCACCAATTTTGCCTTTAAATTGTAGGGGTCCAGCACTTACCCCCTGAAATTTGCGAAGAGACAAAAGAGACTAATTTTGAATTACGTCGAGCAACTTGGCCCTTCTGATAACTTTCATCTAGTTTACTATCAAATTAGTCCCTAAATTATATCACTTACTAGGAAATTAGTTCTTGAACTGTATCACTTATAGTCAAACTACTCTTTACAAGTTAACAGAAGGACCAAGTTGTCAGACGTATTCAAAATCATGTTCTTTACTAGTCTCTAACTAAATTCATCGAAAGTTAATTACTTTGATTGATTGACTTATGAAAGTGATTTCATTGTGGGTGAATTTGAATTAAATTATGAAATATAAGTGTGAAATGAATAGTTATAGTTATTGTTATACCAATTCCACGACTGGCACCAGTAATCCAAAAAACCTGGAAAGAAATGAAACAAATAACATAAGAACTTAATCATTTCATTATGGTATTGGTATCAATAGCAATAGCATGAGAAATTCAACCTTATCTTCAATTAGTTCATGTTTTGGTTTCTTCTTTGACATCAAAGTGAAATCACCTAATAAATTGATCAAAACAGTAATAAGCATCCAAAAAATTGTTAAAATAAAGAGATTAAAAAAGTGAGTGAGAAAATACCATAGGCGGTGGCGAATTTGAATAAGAAGAGTAACAAGAGGAAGATACAGAGGAACAGAACCAACATTGCTGCTACTCTACTGCTACAATACACTGCAAACCAAGGCGTTTAGAAACTATTAGAATCAACTTTTGAACGTTTTAATGTCATTATCATTCATGGCATAATTATCACTTTCAACTTTTAACAATCATATTATTTTCCTTCAAAAAAAAAAAATCATATTATTTTGGTCAAAAAAGGAATCTTATCATCAAAATATATTAAATTATCATTATGATTAAGTTTTTACTGTAAAATACTACACCATCCGTTTCAAAATGAGTGTCACTTTAGCAAAAAAAAAATTGTTTCAAAATGAATGTCACTTTACATTTTCAATACAACTTTAATTTTTTTCTTCCAACTTTAATACAACTTTAATTTTTTTCTTCCAACTTTACTTTCAATAAATACTCCAACTTTTCTCACACACAATTTTCAATGCAACTTTAAGTTTGTATTTTTCTTGTAAAGTAAGGGCAGTTTGATAAAAGTGTTATGTCTAATGATTATTTCATTTCATTCCTCAATTTGTGTGCAATTGACTAAAACGATACTCATTTTGAAACTAAGGGAGTAACTTATTTTCGACATTTGCAAAAATTACCGTGTTCTCTAATTAAGCAGAATATATTTGGTTCATATTTTGGAATACTAGACTTCTTTCAGTTTAATTGACACCGACTTGGAATGATGGATGCATTCAACTTGTGTTGCAACTAATATAATCATTGGCATCATCATAACACTTTTTTTTTTATCATGCTTATTTCCATGACACTTTTCAATGTGTATCTCTACCCATCTCTATTAGAATTCTCTGTTTTGTGATGTTTTAGGTCTTAGGATTTGCAAAATGCTTTATTTATAGCCATAAAAAGTGTACGCGCAAAAGGGTAATCAAACTACAAGAAAATTTGTGAATATTTAGAAAGTAATAATATGTAATGAGTTGCACAATAATTTGTGAATATTTAGAAAGTAATAATATGTAATGAGTTGCACAATTGATAGTGTAATAAAATGGATAATTGTGAAATAAAAGGTAAAATGAATAGATTAGAACTCAATTAAAATTGATGTTCTTGGTATATAGAAACATTAAAGAAAAGATAGAAGAAGATTAAGTCTATGACTTAACCATTACTCTACTAGAGAGTACCAAAGGGAGAGAGGAGAAACTTTCATCATTTTTCTTCATAACCCTTGGTGATCATCCTTTCTTTATTTATGCATAATCACTAGCCACATATCCATTTACCTCAACCAATTACATTATGCCACGTGTAATTCCTTACATGTCATTTTGAATCATAACATTACTCCCCCCATTAAAATCAACCTTGTCCTCAAGGTTGAAGTTAAGATAATGCATTTCAACACTAGTAGCATCTTTCCAAGTGGTCATCAAGTTCAGCGAAACTTCCCAATGAATTAGAAATTTCCTCCTGGATCCCATTGTTTGAATTGTAAGGCCCCTTTTGTATGGAAAAAATAATCACCGCCACCCGGATCACATTTCTTTGAGTGCCCTGCGAAAACCAAAAGTTGAACTCGAACTAGACGAAACTTTGCATGTCATGCCCGATATGCAAGTACTCTAGTTATCTCAACATTTGTAACAACCACTCTATAAGAAAGATATGCACTCAAGAATTGCATCAATGCAACAGAAGAAACATAATAAGTCTTGTTAGAAACTTGAATTAGTGAAGTAGCAATATCAAGAGGTCCACCAATGCAAAATCCAGTATAAGTGGTGTAGTTAATGTCAAATCCCTTGCTAACCATGTGCGCAACTAATTCCTTGGAACCAATTGTGATGCCCTGCATTTCACTTCTCTAAGACATTAGAGAATACACTGTTATATCCCTTTTTTTTATATCATGAAATAGCTCATAAGCCTTGTGCATGACTCCATAGTTTTCATATGATTCATTGAATACTTTATGGGCATGCATTTTCAACTTTGCGTGCTCTGTCTATAGGAAATAGCCTTTATAACTACAAAAGTTCCCATAATAGAAAAACAATTAGTAGCACATACTTGTAGTCTCAACCCATCTCTTCACCAATTTAATCAAGTCATTCACATCAAAATCAACAACGCCCAAGTCACCAGCATTAATAACCTTATCAGATGGAAAAATTATAATTGACCCATAACAAACAAGTGCCTCATATTCTTGCAAGTGAACTTCCCTGTTCAATTTCTTCTTTTGGAACATCATCATCAAAAACCCCTTTGAGTGTGGTGCACAAAATTTAGGACAAGGAAAAATCTTGTTAAAGCTTAATGTATGTAATTGATATAGTGACAACCAATTATGAGACACATAACTAATGAGATTATACAATGTGACGGGGACAATTATAACAGGCCCTCCATTCTGTGCATGGGAAAACATAGGCTCAAAACCATTCAAATACTTGCAAACTGTGGCACATTTGACTTTGCAGAAGCTATAAGCACTAGTAAGGTCATGATCATCACAATGGTCTCCTTGGTTATTGAGTACATAGAACCTACTAGAATGAGGAGCATTCCATGAGAAGCTGCAAATCAAGGCAGATTGACTAAGCACGATCCTTAAGCAAAGGATGAAGTTTCTGCTCTTAATTTTCACAATACAGCAAACAAATCCACAACAAGCAATAATTAAAGTAGGTCTCTGCTTATGGATTGAAAGGATCATCACATTTTTTTGGGGCTGAGTACACATTTGATCAAGCAGATAAACAACATTCCCACCATTGTCAAGCAAACCCAAAGCTAGTAGCAGATGTACCAGCCCTAATTCCCACACAGTAGTATTGACCCAACCATTATCACAACTGATATTGTGTAATACATGTGCAACATCAAAATAGGGTGTAATATGTGGAAACTTACAAAGATTAAGCAAGTATGGCAATGAGTCGTTGATTTGAAACATACCATTAACACTGACATTTTTCCAAACAGGTGGTGGACAAACTGATATTTCCAAACAAGGGAGCAAAAGTATGGAGTCCACTGCTCGGTGACTGACATCAGGTGGGTGTGGAGGTGGGCGAGGCATGGTAAGTTTCCACGTCGAATGAAGTTCCATAGTCATATTTTGAATGCTTCGATCCGGTGGTTTCGGCGGCGGTGGTGACGAGTTTGAAATAACAGCGATCAACGGAGAATCGGAACAATTTGGGAACCTAATTTGGCAAGTAGAACCTGGAGAATCCTTCAACACGACCTTTAAATCCTGATTTTCAACTCGAATTGGTTCTCCAAAATAGTTTTCACTTAATATTTTACTTTCACCGAACAGTTCCTGCGACTCCGTAAACTGTGATGTTGCGTCTTTGAGGTCCACAACTTGGATGTTGAAATCACCTGTTGGAGGAAGAGCTGCTTCAATTTGTTCTATTGATGAAAAACATTGATTGGAATTCGAAAAATCAGCTTCAACTGATTCTGAATCCGCAATCAGCAACTCCGATTCTGGAACAGCATCAATCAGTTCTGAATTAGAAATAGCAAGGTCAGCTGATTCTAATTCTGATTCAGCTATCATTTCTTCCAGCAACTGAGATATGATGGCCAATTGATTTTGTACTGCACGACCTGATTCCATGAACCGTTGGTGTGATTCTTCCATGAACCGTTGGTGTGATTCTTCGTAAGCCATGGACAAAGAGGAGTTCATAGATGAAAGCACCATTGTAATGAGTTGCACAATTGATAGTGTAATAAAATGGATAATTGTGAAATAAAAGGTAAAATGAATAGATTAGAACTCAATTAAAATTGATGTTCTTGGTATATAGAAACATTAAAGAAAAGATAGAAGAAGATTAAGTCTATGACTTAACCATTACTCTACTAGAGAGTACCAAAGGGAGAGAGGAGAAATTTTCATCATTTTTCTTCATAACCCTTGGTGATCATCCTTTCTTTATTTATGCATAATCACTAGCCACATATCCATTTACCTCAACCAATTACATTATGCCACGTGTAATTCCTTACATGTCATTTTGAATCATAACATAATATTAATGAAAAAAAGGAATTAAATAATGTTATAGCTAGAAAATAGTAGAAAATATTAATGAATTCAAGGAAAGTAGTAATACTGCATATTCTATAAAAGAAAAGAGTAATGATATTTTGGCATCCATTTGATGACAACTTTATTGACAACCTTGTTTTTCTCACTTCTTATTGGTCAAAAACAATGGAGAGAGAAAAAGGAAGAGAGAGGATAACAACATCATGTGAGTATGAGAGAGAAAGTTGTCCAAAAGTTGTTAAAAAGTGGTTGTCAAGATATCATTTCTCAAAAGAAAATGATGGTAGCAAAACTCAGACATGCAAAGTGTAGAAAAGAAAAGTATTATAGATTTAAGTTCATACCTCAACATATCAAATGTACTCCAAACAAAACTACTTTTTGATTTATCATCATATAATATCACGGTGACATTATGTCACCCAAGTATTTTCCCATTGCAGGAGTGGCACCAAGTAAAAAATATGTTGAAATTGAAAGTGTGACATTTGAGGCTGACGAGTGCGGGGAGTGATCGACGGTGAGCATGACACATATAATGACCGACTCTTGGCATTCTTTTAGCAAAGCAACACAAGAGTGAATCAAATCACATCGAAATTAAAGAGATCCAAAAATCGTGAAGGTATGAGACTATATGATTGAAGGACGGTTCATAAGGATTGATCGACACTACATATACCAACAATATGCATATTGTGGCACTTCAGTGACTTTGTGTTGGGTGATTAAAATAAGGGTCTTGTTAACAACTCTTTAAGCATTCCAAAAGGAGAAACTATCCAATAAAAAAAAGTCAAATGTTTCAATTTCCAATGCATTGATGAGAGAGAATTATTTTGATGAGAGAGAATTATTGGTTAGGAGAGAGATAGAGACAAAGGCACCCAAAGACACCAAACTCAAAGGCACCCAAGTGCTACCCGTGTTTTTGATAGCACTTGAGGAATTTCATACTTAAGTGTGCTTAACTTGGAGCAATTATTGGATAAATGACTTTTTGGGAAGTCCCCAAAAAGCGTGTGAATGATGACAAAACACACTAAAAAGACTATGTTGGTTTCCCGGGTCAATCAACAATCTTGAAAGCAAACTAGGACGTTACAAAAAGAAGACTAAGACGTTACAAATTGTATCGCAACATATCTATCCTAATACGACGTGGCTTGGGCACAAACCAGACGATATAATGGTGAAATATAGTTAAATGTATGTATGATCTTTTTACACCGATAATATTATTACTTTTTTGGTTCAATCTTAGATTAAATCTAAGAGTTTTTCCTATAATTTCTATCAATGTTATACTTAACTGCTAAGATACTTAGGAGTGACTACTCTTAGATTTTGATTTTTGTATTTGATGGTTTGGTAGAGCCGTCATGTTTAAGTGTGTTTGTTTTTCCTTCTTTTCATTTATATATTCTTTTAATCTTAACATTTCTCGTGTTTTGACTGTTCTATTTAATATATTTCTTATATGGTCTCTTCAATTTATTTATTTTTTGGTTATCATGATATTGATATGAAGTTTCCACCACTATTTAGAAGGGACTAATCTTCATCAGAAAACCTATATGAAGTTTCCACACGCAGATTTAGAAATCAAACCCTAATCACATGCTCAGCAGTCCAAGTCCATTACCAGTACATGGATCAATGCATTGTCGATAATTTCTTCTTCTTTATAAAGTACATATATTAATATTTCTTGACAAAAAGGTACATATATTAGAATTAAATGCACATTAATACAACATATCCTAGATTATGGAGTTGACATAAGCAACGTATGCATCTTCACAAACACAACTTCAAAGTTGGGCCTGGGCCAAATGGGTAAAACCCATAAAGCCCAATATTAGAACAAAGGTTTCATTTCATCTAACTTCACCACTATTCATTTCATTCATCGCGTGGAGCTGAAAGCAGAGAGAGAGAAGAGTGAGGTTTTTGATATCTACAACAATGGCGGCGAGAAGAACCGGTTTACCTCTGATCAATTACCTGAGAGTGCAAGTTGATTCTCGTCCATTGAACCACCAATCGCCTTTTCGTCTTCTTCCCAATTTCTTCCTTCGTCGTTTCAGCGAAGAGGTTAGGGGTACGTTTCTCGACAAATCTGAGGTCACAGATCGCGTCGTTTCTTGCGTCAAAAACTTCCAGAAAGTTGATCCTTCTAAGGTATATTCATTCCTCTATTATTATCATTCGTTTCTTTTCAATCTCCTAATTATTGTTTCATTCATCATTAACGTGATGTTATTGTTAGGTTTAGCTGTTAACTTTGCTTATTTTCACTTATTTTGCAAAAAATTATTTCCGATAATTAGGTAATGTTTGGATCAACGGATTAATTAAGCACTAATAGCATACATGTTTATTCCTATAACTAAAGATAAAGTTAATTACATTGTTTTCATATAAGTTATAGGGCGTGTTTGGATAAACAGCTTGTTTGCAGCTTATAGCATATCACTATAAGTGCATATGTATAAGCTTACATAAGCTACTTATATACCAAAAGGTAAAATAAAGTTAAATTATTTTTGTATATGCTATAAGCTATTTTTATAAGCTATATTGGAGAACTTATGAAAATAAACTGAAAAAAGCTTATGAAAAATTGTCATAAGTTGTTTTCATAAGTTCTCCCAAAGAGTCTCGTAGATAAGCTCAAATAAGCCAAGCCAAACATTTCATAAGCTACTTTGGAGACCTTAAGAAAATAATCTAGCTTATAGACGTGTCATTGGTTGTTTCCATAAGCTCTCCTGAACAATGTCCGAATGCTTACATGAGTAGATGAGCTCAAATAAATCAAACAGACTCATGACCTTCCTTTAATATTGCTACCAGCTTTACGACGCCATCAATGAGCAATTCTTATATGAAGCTAAAGGCACCACTAAAATGCAATACAAAAATATATAAATCCTTGGATTTGATTGGTTATGTTGGTAGATTTTTTCTAAAATTCTGTAGATATTGTATCCATGTAAGAATTACACTCAATTCTCAAATATCATTTTTAAGCTACTCTTGTTTGTAGACATCATATAACAAGTAGCAACCGATAATAACATTGTTTTAGTTATATGAGGTGCATTCTATGCTAGAATCTTTCATCAAATTAAGTAGGGTCCTGCTAACTGGTGCCCCCGGGGCACTGGTTAAGCATACCATAAAAGAGAATTATTGCCATAAAAGGAAACTGTTTTTGACTTTATTATAAATTAATTACACAATTTCAATGCATTAACTACTATATAATTTCCTTTTTCATATCCTTAACCAGTGCCCCGGGGGCAACGGTTAGCATTTCCCAAATATATTATTGTTTGCGATGAAATTATCACTGCCAAGGGTTTGATCTCTCTTAAGTGATTACTTCATTTAAGAGGATTAAGGCTTTGTTTAGATAAACTTACAGCTTAATCAATTGATTATCATATAAGTGCTTAAGTATAAGCAATTTCTATTACATGAGATGAAATAAAGCCAAACTGTTTTCAAACAAGTTATTAGCTGTTTTCATAAGCTATCCTAGAGAGCATAGGAAAGAAGTTAGAAACAGCTTATGGACATGTCGTAAGCTGTTTAAATAACCTCTCCCAATTAGTCTCACAAGTTTATATGCTAGTATACAAATAAACCAATCCAAACAGGGCTATAGTGTAAACTTGCACAACTGTTAAATAACCTTACACTTTACTGTTTGAAGTGTGTTTGTCATTTTGGAGAATTCAAGTCCCTCTGCAAGCAATTGTGTACTATTTTAATTTTAGCTTATACTCTCTTGTTAACATGGAGCCTGTGCTTCTTTCCATTTATCAGGTTACCCCAAGTGCTCATTTCCAGAATGACCTTGGATTGGATAGTTTGGATGCTGTAGAGATTGTGATGGCTCTTGAGGAAGAGTTTGGGTTTGAGATTCCTGATAATGAAGCAGACAAGATCAACTCTGTTAATCTTGCAATTGACTTCATTGCATCTCATCCCCAGGCAAAGTAGTGGAATTCATGAGGCTAGCTGTAAAATTTTTATTTTCTTTATCATAAAGTAGTGTAGAATCATCCAACGCTAAGACATTTTTTGCTCCACTTGTTTGCTTAAATTGAACTTTGTTTCCTCGCCCTTCTAAATCCCAAAAGTGTGTTTGGCTGGGGATGTGCCAGCTCGAGTTGTATTTTACTTTTGTTAGTATTGGCATTTCATAACTTGGCATTTTGTGCTACCATTTTTCATGTCAATAAAAATTGCGTTAGATTTACGATTACAGAATCTTAAGGTCTTATCATTGTCCTCACTTCTTAGTGTATGCTCATGAATCATGCTATGCTTGATTGTCTTGTTTCATGTTATGTGAGGGTATAACTTCATCTGTAATGTTTCAATTACGTGTAGTCTGTATGAATGATAACTTGATCAGCGATGTCATGTTTTATTTTGTTTCTTTTTTGAATGTCAGTATAACTCCCCAAAGTTCAATTGTCATTTTGCTGCTAATCTGTTAAGACATTGTAAAGTTGTTATGAAATCAGTATAAACCCTAGTGCCTAGCCATCTGAACCTCTCATCCTCTTATATCTATTTGTCACGACTCTACCAACCTATTGTGAGTTGTTGTGTCGACATATTTTGATAATTTGAACTAGCATTTTGTTCATTTTTCAGTTTGTCATGATCTCTTATTTTCTCTCCATTGTGAATTGTTTCTTCTCCCTTTATTGTGGTTTCAATATGAACTGTTATCATGGTCTGTCGGGTGCATATCAAGTAAGAAGCAATATTACTAAATGGTCTCTTATCTCTTTTTTTCATTCCCCCTTTCTTGATCTCTAATTTATTTTCAGTTGTTGTTTGTTTTCTTATTGTGCCAATATTTTTTGTTCGCTTATGCTCGTCTTTATCTCTATCTAGTTGTATTATCTCTATCATGTTTCTCTCTTCTACTTTGTTTGGAGTTGTTTAATTTGAGCTGTCCCAGTATATTCAAAGTAGCCTGTGATGGATAAACTTATATTTGGACTGAGTTAAATAAATTGCAAACGAATTAATTGCTAGTCAATTTGAGCATCTCTGTGTTGCAGGCCAATATAGCCTCATTAACCTATACTTTTTAAAATAGTCACCTAACAATATGATTCGTAATAGTATAACATTAACTTGCGTATTCCATCACTCTCGGGTAACTTCTCTTCTCTATCAACCATACAGAGAAGTTGCAGGCCCCCTTCTGCATAGACAACTAACTTAAATGTCTACCAATAATGAAGCGAGCACACTTCTAGGTAAAGCATCACCAAAATATCTTCGATGGATTTTTTTTACACCATTTGACGTTAACAACATGATGTCTCCATTACCGCACAATCTTTATGTTGAGAATAATGTTGAACCAAAGACGTCTTGCTACCACCAAACGTTAGCTGCACTGAGTTCTCTCTCAGTTTCTCGTTCAAGCTCGAGCCTTGCTTCAATATGGCACCATTTGGCGTACAAATATCACACCCTACGGCTTTCGAGCGTGAGCCTAGCATGGTAAGGCCTCACATTTAACAAGGAACTGCACATTGAAGGAGTGACCACATGTTCAGCCGATACTACTGCATATGGATATATGCTGTAAATCCACCTTACAATCCATAAACATGTTAAAGAATATATGACAGTCAATAGCCATGACATGTTAGTCGCGTCATTAGTTGTACTAAGCATAATTATTTAATGACTACTAGAGAATTAAGAGGGTAAAAAAAGGTGTATTTTGGAGAATTGATAAACATATTCAAAATAAAATGGGCATAGTTTGTAAAGGAGAGTTAAATGGTAAAATTTTCATGATCATTGGTGGTAGGGTAGGGTACGTCAAGTGGAAGATTAAAGGCACACAAAGATAGTGGACTTGGAGTCATTGACCATTCAAGTCGTCCCCGAAGGTGTATGGAAACAGATTAACCATAAATTGGATTTTTCTCCCCTTGCCTTCTAGTTTGGTTTGATCACTTTTGGAAGGTCACGAAGACTTTTGACTTCATATCTCTTTCGTACAACCAAAAATTAAATTAATTACACAGAAATGCAAGAATGAAATGATTCCATTGGCCATTGCTACGTCAAAATTGGCCATCTATTGGACAATTTCAATACCATTTAATATATTCATCATGTTTTTCAAGTCTTCAACGATGATCATTGATCAGCATCAAATTTCTTTACCCCGTACAGAACACGCCCAAAGCAGCAAGAAAAAATGATTAAGGTCAACATCATGTTTTTCGTGGAGTGTTATTTTTAATGAGGTTAAAAGTATGAAGTTTCTAGCGCTGTTTAGAGGTAGTTAATATCGGCCAGAAAATATGTGGGATACTTAAAGTAGATTCTTACATCCAACCAAAATCTTCCCATACGCAAGAGTCGAATATAAATGTATACTAACCGGGGTATTTAATTGACATAAATTAATACTTTTTATCAACGAAAATTCTGATTAATGTGTAAATGTTAGGAAAAAAAATGAGTAAGTTTAAAAATTGAAATGACAAAAGTAATTTTAATCTTAAAAGGTTTTTAATCATACATTTTTTTAATATTTCATTTTATTCTGTATTTTTTTATAACCATGTTATTTGTGAGAAGTGTTCCCTGACTTTAATCAAAGATAATTTAATGTGAAGAAATATGCTGGTCAGTTTTATGGAGACCTCTTATTCGAAACATATATTTTCATCCACAAGGATCGAACACAAAACCTTACCTTATTCAAGGGGTCCTAGATCAATTCAATTTTGATATAGTTTATTATTTTTTAGTGTATGAATAGAGTATTAAGTATATTATCCAATATTGAATTTAGTATTTTTTATTACTAATATTGAATTTATAATTTGTTTGGGAAAAGCTTCACCGGGAATATTTTAGCATATGGTGGCACAAAAGTAATTAACACAAAGTCTAGGGACAAAAAACTAGTTTTGGTTTCTATAAGTAAACTCAATTCTGTAACTGGAAATAGCAGTGTCATAGAACAAAAATTGCTTATTCCGCAAATGGCGGAAAATGCTTCAACTGAACTGAAGATGCTTGTGTTATTCTGTTTGTTGCTAGTACAAGTTTCACTTTCTGAAGTCATCTTCGAAGAGCGTTTTGAAGGTAATTTATTTATTCTATGCTCTTTTGTTGCTGAAATTTTCATTCCAACGGTAAAAATATAAGTGAAAAGTTAGTTAAATTTGGTTAGTTGTTAATTAGTTAGTTAGTTAGTTAGTTAGAACTGAATGATGAAAGTAATAAGTTATTTGTTTGATTTTTTTTCTCTACTAGTATGTAAGCCACGTATGTTTAAATTTCTATTATTTTTTACTTGAGTTTAAATTTTTTCTATTACTTCAAGAATTTAATTGGTATGCAATTAAATTCGATTATTTCATTAATTAAATGCTCGTGTAAAACTTTTTTACACTAACAAAATGTTTCTAGTTGATTATGATTATGATTATAAGAATGGTGTTTTTTTTATGAAGATTTTAGTGAAATCATATTATTAGTAACTAAAAATGAATAAAAGACATAGGACCAAGCAAGTTGGCATATCAAACAAAAAAAAGTGATGTGTGGTGGTCTTCAATTCTGCTTATATATATATATTTTTTTTTCCATTGATAATGTGATATTAATGTGTTGGATTTTGAAAAGATGGATGGCGAAGTCGTTGGGTAAGATCAGACTGGAAAAGTAGCGAAGGCAAAGCCGGTTCGTTCAAGCACACGGCTGGGAAATGGGCTGGAGATCCAGATGATAAAGGTACTTGTTGACTTAGTATTCAATTTATGCTATCTATTTAACTACAATGCGCTCTTGCTATGAATGAAATGTAAAATGGATTATTATAGGTTAACTATTAGATGTTATTTTGGAGTTAGTTTGTTTTGGCGTGTAAAAATTATGTATGAGGGAATTTCTTGTAATTTTATTGTAAAAGGGAGGTTTGTGTAGTAAATGCAAATTAGTGAAATACGGTGGGGAGTACAAAATGGTAGTAATAGGAATTTGGTTGCTGTTGTAACATTTAGTGATTTTTGAGTGATCTTGTTGTAGGTATCCAAACATCTAATGATGCCAAACACTTTGCGATCTCTGCAAAGATACCAGAGTTCAGCAACAAGAACAGAACACTAGTCTTCCAGTATTCTATAAAATTTGAACAAGAGATTGAATGTGGTGGAGGTTACATGAAGCTCCTCTCTGGATTTGTTAATCAAAAGAAATTTGGTGGGGATACGCCATATAGGTGTGTTGCTTATTCCATTTTCTTCACTTAGTTTTTGATTCTTGAATTTTATAATGTGCACAAATAGTTCATCTGCAACCTCGCAAAATGACCTCTACTTTAATATTAATCAAATTTTCTTTATATACTCGTTTGTATTAGTGACGTTCAAAAGCTAATTAAACTAACGGAATACAGACTCTTATTGTTTTTCTCTTCCATATCCATGCTGTTGTTCTTCTCTTTTTATTGGTTTGCTTGACCCTTGTTGTAACATGGTATTTTAATTCACCTTGCATCATTTTTACAAACACACTTTTTTCTTCTTTGTCCGCATTTTATACTTTTCAACAGAAAAGAATATCACACTGACAAATTCTCTACAGTGTAATGTTTGGACCAGATTTATGTGGAACAGACACAAAGAAGCTCCATGTCATAGTCTCTTACCAAGGTCAAAATTACCCGGTAAAGAAGGACCTGCAGTGTGAAACTGACAAGTTAACTCATTTCTACACATTCATTCTCAGACCAGATGCTACATACAGTGTTCTGGTTGATAATAGAGAGCGAGATTCCGGAAGCCTGTATACAGATTGGGATATTCTCCCTCCACGAAAAATCAAAGATCTCAAGGCAAAAAAGGTTTTATTCTGATCTGTTTCACTAAGTACTCAACTTCTAACACTGTCCTTTAGCATAACATGGTGCTTTTGATGAGCTAACTCTAAAGCTACTTTTGATCTGGCTTATTTTTTCCTTTTCTTCTCCTTAAAAGAAGTTAAGCCAAACAGTGTTTTATAAAAGATCTTAATTAAAAATGACCTTATCTTTTATGTATAAAAGTTAGATATAAGGAACTTTTCTAAAAGTGGTTGAGAGGAGTTTTTCTAGTCAAGTATGAGACCTTTAATAATCCATGTATTTTTTTATAACTTCACTCAAATTCTATCATTCTATCCAAAAAAATAATTAAGCTAAAAAATAACAATAATTACCAAACAAATTTAGCCTTATTTCTAAAACACTTATGCTTAGCTTTAATTTTAGAGTAACTTTTAATGCCAAAATAAGTCTGGCCAAACGTAGCTTAAGAGTCTTACAACACGATTATATAACTCAGTTAAGATTTCCTGTTTTTCCATAAAGTGATTTACCTTATACTCCCTCCGTTTCAAAATGAGTGTCGTTTTAGCCAAAAAAAATTGTTTCAAAATGAATGTCACTTTCAGTTTCCAATGTAATAATAACTTTTTCTTTTCAATTGTACCCTTCAATTAATAATATGTTACACTACTTCCAAAGTATTATTTTTTCTTTAATGAAAAACAAACCAATAGTTGATTAGGATAATTTGGTACAATTGCTATGACATTTGACTACTTTATTCCATATTCCTTAATATGTGTGCAATTGGCTAAAGCGACACTCATTTTGAAACGGAGGGAGTAACATTTAGGTCTCATTGTTGCGGTGTACTTTCTTTTATATAACTTGTATTTTGAATTAAAATTTCTCCCTATTCGCAGCCCGCAGATTGGGACGACAGAGAATACATTGAAGACCCTAATGCTGTCAAACCTGAGGTATTCAAAGTTCTAATCTTTCCCCTATGATAAAGGAACAAGAGGATGCTAGTTTTAGTCCATTTGTATGGAAAACTCATTTATTTTTTTCATTGGTATTGCAGGGATATGATTCAATCCCAGCAGAAATTCCTGATCCAAAGGCTAAAGAGGTTAGTTGAGTAGAAGAGTGGATCTACAAATGCCTCTATAAATCTATTTTCCGATATGATGACTTCTAAATAGAGAAATATATGAGGATATTTTTTTCAAAAAAAATAAATCTTACACATTTTCTTTCTCTGAATTAGCCTGATAGTTGGGATGAAGATGAAGATGGAATATGGAAGAGGCCAAAGATACCAAATCCAGCATACAAAGGACCATGGAAACGAAAGGTTTGTTGATAAAGTTGCAGGAACTATAAAGCTTGAAGAATTAGTTTTTCTATATTCTGTCAGTTTCCTTTCATCAATTATCATCTCTTACTCTCCTCTATGTTGACAGAAAATCAAGAATCCTAACTACAAAGGGAAATGGAAAACTCCATGGATTGATAATCCAGGTAAATTCCAATTTATTTCTTGTTCTTTGTCACGATTTAGTATATATTTCAGACTTCCATTCAAACTAGTAAATGCTTAAGAATTTCAATTCTCCGTGTCTCAGAGTTTGAAGATGACCCCGATCTTTATGTGCTTAAGCCTATCAAATATGTCGGCATAGAAGTTTGGCAGGTATAATGATTGTACATCTCCAAATTCAGTGATGACTTGTATGTTATGCTACACATCGTTTTTTCTCTCTCTACGACGTGCCGAGCTATTAGGCTGAATGGATGATCATAGTTAATAAAATTAATGCATATATTTTGGCCCAGGTTAAAGGCGGTTCAGTATTTGACAACATTTTGATATGCGATGATCCTGAATATGCAAAACAAGTTGTTGATGAAGTGTTTGCCAACAGAGAGGTGAGTTTTTTGCTTTGACTTGCATTTGATTTAGCTCAATATCTAACTTGTAAGTGGCAATTGGGTTGCATATTATTAAACAACAATTAATATTTTGTTTATATCCGTGTGTATTGATTTTTCGCTGGTTTTATACAAAATAATTTAAATACTTAAAAATATGTATATCATCTAATGTTAACTTTTGTAATGCCTTAAGCCTTTTCGAAGTGAGATTTTATTTTCCTTGAAAAAAATGTACATCAAGTCATAAACATGTGCATTCAATCCTCTTAAATATGTGTCTTCTCTTAGGGCACATGTTAAACTGACCTTTACTTTGTGGCATCTCAGATTGAAAAAGAGGCTTTTGAGGAAGCAGAGAAAATAAGAAAAGCCCAAGAGGAGGAGGTACATGAACATACACTACTTCGGTCCATTATCTTTATTTCTCTTGTCACCTTGTTGCCTTAACAGAATCTAAACTCTTAATTATTTGTGCAGGAGGCTCAAAGAGCAAGAGAAGACGGTGAAAGGTGGAGAAAAGAGAGAGGTTATGATCGACACCGTGACAGACATAGAGACAGATATAGAAAGGTTTGTACCATACATGCATACGATCAATATTTTAATCTTTTGCTTTTTAATGAACATTCACTCCCTTTTTGAGGACAAGACAAATAGCACAGATACTCAGATTGGAATAGAAGCATGTTCTAGTTGATACAAGATACTATCCTAATATTGTTTATTTATGAGTATGCCTTTTATCTATCCTCTATTAATAAAATATACGTGGAAGTAAACCAGCATTCCTAATAATGTCATTAGAAATATGCCACTTTGAGTTGAGCCTTATGTACAGTCATTTAGTTATCTGAACTGTTACATGTTTGTGAGTGACCACTTACAAGTGCTTTCCCTCCTATGTGCAGCATCGCCGCGATTACATGGATGATTATCATGTAAGTCATGATTTCTTCATTGTTTATTCTTTTTGATGATAAGTAGGATAACAGATATAGAGGTGTCATTTTGGTGGTCAATTTCCAAATATGGTCAACTTTTTCTTTTAAATTACAACCTTCAAGTCATAACATTAGTTTTCCTTCAAAAAAAAAAAAAGTCATAACATTAGTTTAAAAAGGGGAAGAAGTGATTGTGATTTTCTTTCATAAACAAATGTTAGTTATCAGTGTATTATGTTGGTAGACTGGGTTCAAACTCTAGACTTTCATCTCAAATTCATTTGGGTGTCCGAGCTCAACCACTCGGGCTACGTCTAGAGGATAGAAATGATTGTGATTTATATATAATCATTGACATCTTTATATTTGAACTAAAGAAATGTTTTCTTTTGATGTGCAGGATGAACTCTGATGGTATAAAGCGGCCTTTGTTATCTTTTATCTGATTGACAAGAGTTTATGTATTGTTATGAATTGTGTTCACCTTGATATTTGTAGTATGTTCCATCTGTTGTTAATTTATTGGAAACTTAATAATGATATATAGTTGGTTCCAAGCATTGTTGCAAAGCCTATTGTAATGTGCACGAGTTTTTTAGGATTGTTTTCTTCACATCATACTAAACACTTAAAAATATTGTGATCGATGGACACAAATAAAACTTTTGACACTTCTACTCCTGATGTACAAAAACAAGTGTTGCGTTATTTTTTACATAATTAATAGTCTAACGCAATTTAAATGCATGGTAAATCACATTCAATGGATTGGTTAATGGATATAATAAAATATCGCGACTCATTAATCATCAAATGAACACAATTAACTCTGGTTATTAGACTTGCCCCAAGAATATTAGCCGCCAAGACTTTTGTTTGAAATTGTTCGGGGGTGGGAACACCACTAGCTTTAGATGATTCCTCAGAGGCTAGGCCATTTGGTCACTATGATCAGAGTTTTGGTTGATATAGACCTGTTGGACAAAATCTTCAATACTGTGTTAGTGGAAAGGGAAGATCATGCCTTCAATGTGGGAACTGAGTACAAAAAACAGCCGTTATTCTGCAACAATGGTAGGTTAATCCAGCATTCAATTCAGCAATGCAATAAGATGGCCGATAAAATTCCAAACTTGTCTAAAGATGGTTAGCAGCGCCAGACCAGCAATGTTGACAAGGGCAAGGTTTTATTAGAAAATTTGGCTATTTTGAATAAGGAAACTGAGTATAGTAGAGGTACTGTAACTGTGGAAAAGCAACAGTTAGTCTCGGAGCAAAATCCGAGACAACTTGACAAGAATATAGAAGCCAATATCCCTGTTACTGTGGTATTTCAAATGTGAACTTGCAACACTCTAAGTCTAGCTTGGCTAAGGACACAGGTTGCAACTCTACAAACTTCCAATGGTAAGATAATTGCCAATGAGAAACATGATTCAGAGGTAAAACTAGTGAGAGTATCCAAGAGAACATGTTACAGAACAACAAAGGAAGTAGTAACAATAATAATGAGGCTGCTGATAAGAATATGGAGTGTGCTGCAACAGTAGAAAACTCTATTGAGTTAGTTGATTCGGTAGATACTAATTTATCAAATCTTCAACCAGAGATACCTTTTGCAGTAAGCAATTGCAATGTATTACAAAGTGTTCCCATTAGTGGTTGGATAGAGAGGATTCTATTGATATTTTGACTTTTTCTTATGTACTACTAGTTCTGTTGCTGAACTGGTTTGTATTTCTTGGATTAGTAGTACCTGTTTGTGCCATAGCAAGTGTTGAATAGCTAGACTTTAATGGTAGCACTCAGTGGAAGTGTTCTTTGTACCACTTTTGGTAGTTTTTTTTTTTTGGACACTTTTGGTAGTTTTGATGCTCTCTCTTTTGGTAGTTTTAATGAAATTGCAAATTAACCATGGTTAATGATTTTGTAAGATCGATTTTTTTTTTTTATCAAAATAGATAAAACTAGTATAGACACCCGTGCCAAGCACGGGCTAGAATTTCGTCATCCTTAAAGGAAGAGAATATTGTAAAGTATTAAATGTATGTTAAATCTCAACATTGGATAAAATATTGGAGGTTGAAGAGTAAATAAGTGAAAATAAACTCATATAGTTAAGACTTAAAATTTTGGATGAAGATGTAACATCATTATCACTCGTGTGATTGCTCTTTCTGCAATGTGTCAATTCACACAAGCGTTGGCTCCCCCATAAGTCCCACTCCTACAGAAATGACATTTCACATCGGTTGAAATCGACATTTCACATCGGGTTGCGACCGATGTAACTAAAGCTGATGTTGTACGTCATTCACTTGTCACATCGGTTCTAGAACCGTTGTGATATGTCGTAAACCACATCGGGCGGACAGTCACTGATTTGATATGAGATGCAATAGTGTGAAAAGATAGGATTTCACATCGGTTGTACAAATCTGCTTCAATATTTTTGGGAAGCGGAAGTGGTCCGTGGTGGTGGATAGCAGATACAGAGAGTCTCATGCTGAATAGAGAGATGTTAATGTGTCAAGTGTGAGTTAAAATAACTCATCGAATAAGTGAGATGATTCATGTATCTAATGTCTTAAGATTTTGGGTGAAGTTGTTAATTAATCTCACTTGTGTGCTTGTTTTTAGACCAATGTTATGATACAACCTAATAAAGGTTCCCACGAAAAGTTCCAACAATATGACGATTTGTTTTGTTAGTCTTATGGTGTCATTTGTTTAATTTTGTATCTAAATTTTAGTTTTGGGATGTCATTCGCTTTCAATTTTTTATTCAACTTCTGTTACTTTAAATTCCTTCACTTTTGATCTTTAGACCAATTTGACAATGAAAAAAATATAGATGTGTTCTCCTACGTTGACAAAATATATGTTTATTAGACGTTTTAAATTGATGTGACATTTTTTTTAATGAATATGTTATTTTGGTAACATAATTACCAAGTAATTTTCAACTCCTTCAACAAATTCATAAAATTACCAGCAACTCATTCTATTCCCTATACTCTCACAAATAAAGCACACATTCCTTAGTTTTTCCATTATGATTTGTCTCGTGTACAAATTCCCTTTTCACCTTATTTCTTTTTCTAATTTACTTTCTCTTTTCTTCTGAAAGAAAGGAACAAAGACATCCATCTATGAAACTGGCACCATCCACATTTTTTACCTTGTTGTGCCTTTGAGCTTATTTGATTATCTCATCATATCACAAATACAGATAGTCTAACACTTGAGGGAAAGACGTTAATGTGTCATGTGTCATTTAAACTTATACATTATATATTATTATTTTTTTGAAAGAACTTATACATTATATATAAAAGTATATATTGAGCAACATATAAGTGAGATGACTAATATATCCAATATCTTAAGGTTTTGAATTTAGATGTGGTGTGAATTTCACATGTGGGGTTTTTCTTTGTCAAATGTGATGATCAAACCTATTATAGGCACTCTAAGAACTCTGAACATCATGATTAATTGTTTTGTTAAGTTTTGAAATTTGTTTGCTTAATTTTTTTTATATTAAATATACGTTTTTTTTGATGCCATTTACTTTCATGCAAATGTTTTTATCTAACCTCTATTATTTAAAATACCTTCACTTTTGATTTTTTGTGGAATCTAAGAATGAAAAAATGCATGTTTTTGCTAAGTTGACAAAGCGACACTTTAAAATCACGTGTCATTTTTTTATTGAGTTTATTTATTTTTTGGGTGGAATGAATACTCCAACTCCTGTAAACCATAAAATTACCAATAATTCGCTCTATTTTCAATGTTTCCACGGACAAAACACTCACTACTTTTTTCTATCATTTCTCTCATTTTCAAATTACTTATATTCTTTCATTTTCTAATTTCATTTCTCTCTTTTCGTGAAAGTTAGAATCATAAACCCTTCTCCAATCACAGACGCAAAAAGTCTCACACTTAAGAAAGATATGTTAATGTGTCAATTGTGATTTAAAGTTCCATATTAGATACAACTGTAGATGTCGAGACACATGTAAATGAGATGATCAATATAAGGGTAGATGTTTAATTTTTATATTAAATTTAAATTTTTAGTTGTTGTTCGTTTTCCTGCAATTTTTTTAATCATTCCGTATTATTTTAAATTTTTTCATGTTGTGTCTTTGGTTAGATTTAACCATAGAAAAGTTCTAATGTGTTATGCTGAATTAACAAAAAACATGTTTATTAGAACTTCTTAAATGTTATTGTGTTTTTTTAATTAAGTCTAATTTTTGGAAAATTAATTACTCAAAAATCTCTGACTCATTCGACTCACTTTATTCTTTATAACCTTATGGACAAAGAACAAATTTTTTTTACCGGTATCATTTATCACAATCTCAATTTTATTTTTCATCTTATTTTATTTTCTAATTTTCTTTCTCTCTTCTAATGAAATAAAAGAACTGAAATCTCCCTCCATTAAATCACAACCAACCAACCTTTTTTATCTTGTTGTGCATCTGTTTCACCATATTTGACTATGTCATATAATTATGGACATAGAGAGTCTCACACTTGATGTAATAGTAGATGTTGAATAACATATACGTAAGATGACTCATATATGTATGCCTAGATATTTGGAATAAAAATGTAATATTAATCTCACTTGTGTGGTTTGTCATATAGTCTAATACATTGATACAATCCAATGTAAGCTCCATGAGATGTATCAATATTATTATGATTTGTTTTGTTGGTTTTTGTGTGTCATTTGTTTAACTTTTTTTCATCATAAATTTTATATTTTTTATGTCATTCACATTCATGCAATTTTTTTTTGGCAAGACAATATTTTTTTTGTCAACCTCTATTATTTCAAAGTTCTTCCCCATTATTAGAGTATGGGCCGGAAAAGGAGAAAAGTAGTTATGAGGTGCCAACCAAATTAAGACATCATATCTTTCTCTTGAAGTTTTTGCATTCTATTCCTTTATTAAAAAAATAAAGAAATTCTTCACCTTTGGTCTTTTGTAAGATCTCACAAAAGGAAAACGATATATATGCTGTTATACTAAGTTAACAAAATACATATTTATTAGACATTTAAAATTGATATGGATTTTTTTTATTAGTATATTATTTTTGTAGTATAGTTAGCCATAATCTCAAACTCCTTCAACAAACCCATAAAATTAACAACAACTTATTATTTTCGCTTATTAGTTCTCTATGTTAAAATTTCTTTTTCATCTTCTTTCTTTTTCTAATTTACTTTATCTCTTCTCATAAAAGAAGTAAAAAAAAAATCCCTCTTTGAAACCGTCATCAACCCACCTTTTTTACCATGGTATGCCTCTAACCTTATTAGGTATCTCACCAAGTCACAAATACAAAGAGTCTCACAGTTAAAAGAGAGATGTTAATGTGTCATATGTGAGTTAACCTTCTACATTGGATGCAAGAGTGGTTGTTAAACAACATATTAGTGAGATGACCCATATACCTAATGTCTTAAGGTTTTGGGTCAAAATATGGTGTCAATCTCATTTGTGGGGATTCTCTTAGCCGAATATGATGATTCAACTCATTGTATACTCTTGCAGAACTATGAACATTACGATGAATTGCTTTCTTAGCTTTTTAATGTCATTTGCCTAAAAAAATTATATCAAATAGAAAAATTATTTAAATTTGTACTTTATTTTAAATTCCTTCATTTTTGGTCTTTGGTAGGGAACAAACCATGGAAAAACGTCAATGTCTTATGATGAGTTGATAAGATGCATACTTATATTATTTTAAATTCCTTCACTTTTGATCTTTGGTAAATGAGTTACATACGTACGCAACAAAAAAAATGTACAAATTTTGATCTTCAATAGATGTAATATGTGGGAGTGCAGATAAAGGAAATAATCGTCAATGTTTCAAATTTAAAAGGCAAGAAAAAATCCGCATCCTTATTTACTTTGAAATACATTGAAATCATTTGATTGTCAATGATATTGCTATAAATACAATAATTATCCGTTAATCTGTAGTATTATATATTTTTAAAAAATGTTTGATTAGAAATATGACATTGTAAAATTTGGACTAACATAGTAAATGCTGACAAAAAAAAAAAACGGGATTAAAATAAAATAGAAGGGAGCAGATGGAGTAGTAAATAAGGTTAATAAAGACACAGAGGAAAAGACGTAATCAATGGAATTCAGTAAATTTAAATGATTATGGTCTTATTAAAAAAACCACATGACTTCATAAAAATCACATAAGCAATTGCATGATTTACGGATCGTAAAATATAAAAAGTGAGGAAATATGCTAAATTTAATGGTTAATTAGTTACTTATTAATGGTTAAATAGTTAGTAATGCATTTATTAGGAAAACTATTACAATTATTAGTATTTAAAAATAAGAAGAAAATTTGGCTAATTTGCACCTTACAGGTTAAATGTTTTTGGCTATTTTTCACCATAAATCAATCAAAATAAATGACAAATTTAAATATGTATAATGCATGTAATTCAATATGTGTTGAAACTTATTGAAAAAAAAGTGCTAACATGAATGAGTGACTAAGCAATACCCAATAAGCAAGCTTTATTTAGATGATGAAGAGTGTGCGTGTTTTCATACAATATGTCCTTAGAGAGCTTATTAACCATTTGAATTCAATTATTTGGTTCATGTATTAATCATATTGAGGTGTATTAACATATTAGTTATGTTTACCAATGCTTTTTATCAAATGTACTTTATTTTTTATGCTTTAAAGGATAATGTTTAATATCGCGATAATAATTTCCCAACCACTCGGAATATACAGCAGTGTCGTTGTTTAAACTATATATTAATTTCTTTATTTGCTAGTAAAACAATTCTTCTTCTTTTTTGCTGATAACAAACTATTAAAAAAATACGAATATGTATTAAAACAATTCATTAAAGCAGTTTATTTACGTTCTAGTAAGTTAAAGAGAACTCAAATATCGGGGGAGCTTGCTAGAGAAAATATGCTTATATAAAATGCTATCTTTTTTTTTTTTTTTTTTTATCTACCATCTGAGCTACCTCCTCTATATAAGATGCTAATAGCATTTGAAATTGGATATGAGAAAGGAAAAAAAAAAGTCTCCAATCTAAAGAGCATTAATGATTTTGGTTGACCAATAAGAAGAGTGAATAAGAAGATTGTCTTAAAATTATCACAAAAATGGTTGTACAGATATCATTATTCTTTTCATTATTACCACTCCAAAGTGAAAAACCACTTTGAGTTTGATCTCGATTCAAACGTTTTGTGAATAAAGAAAGATAAATAAAGAAAAAAGATTTGTTTCCTTCTCAAATATAAATAAGATAAATAAAGAAAAACCAAATCTAAGCACCAAAAGAAAATATAAAAGAGTAAAATATTAAAAAGTAAAATAGCAACATCACAGATAGAAAAAGCAGCGAGTATTAAGGTATTAAAATAAAATAGAAGGGTTATATTTGATCCCAGTAATATAAAATAGAAGGGAGTAGAAAGTGGTTATATTTGTTTGGTCAAGTAGTTTAGTAGCTAAAAAATTCTCCTTTTCAAGGATAATAAGTGGGGTTTCCGGGATTCGAACTCTGACCCCTACATATATTATGCAATATCTCATCCAGTTGAGCTATAAGCCATGGGACACTTATAACTTAAAAGCCACATTTTCAATCTTTTTTCTTGACAAAAAAAAAACTACATTTAATGCATATAAATTAATGTGGTTAAACGTGTTTTAATGCACACGTTTAATGCACAATATTAGGTGTGTACCTTTTTTCGTGTATGGCACTTGAAGCAAATTTAAGTGAGTTATTTTACTAATTAATTAATTGTGTTTTTTTAGGGAACTAATTAATTGTGTTTAAAGGGTAGAAACTCGCCCACAACAACTTAAAGTAAAGTAGTGGATAAATATCAAGAACTTTTAATTTCATGGACCAATCAAATGCAAGTTTTTTTAAGTAAAGTTTCATGATCTTTTTAAAAGAAAAATCAAAATTGTATAGCTACATTCTCAATGAACCCACGCTCACCCAATTTCTTTTAAAAAAATTAATAAATTTCTTAATGTACTTATGATCACATAATTATTTTTAAAAATATGTCTCTTCCTTTTTTTATACACTTCCTTCCACATGCATAATGCACACTTCCTCTTGATTTTTATTTTTTATTTTCTTTTTGTTTTGAGGGGATTTTATTTTATTTGCAAGTTTAGAAAGTGACGATTAATATGTTTTGGTAAATAATTGCTCCATTTCAAAATACATGTCGCATTTTTACAATGTACACTATTTACATAACTTATGTTAATCATATTTTTTAACTTATAGATAAATACAAATGTTAGCATGTAAGATGTTTAATTTGTATTGATAAATATTTTCAAACTACTTATTAAATTTTTATAATTTTTTACCATAAATAATAAAGATATCAACAGTCAAAGTTATATATTGACATGTATAAAGTGATTGTCTGTGACATATATTTTGAAAATAAGGGAATACACAAAGACAAAAATATTTTGTCAATTTTTTTTGTTGATATTTTTAATACTCATGTAAATGACAATTAATATCCATGAGCAAAATTTGAGTATGTAATAAATATTATACTCTAAATATTTTTGATATTTAAAAAAGTTTTGTTGACATCGTTTTTATTTAAAGAATTTATTTTCGTATTTCCTTATTTAGTTAACAATACACATGAATGCAACAGATGCATGAAATTAATACTCCCTTTGTATTTCTTCAATTTTCTATGATGATTTTATGATTCTAGATGTAAATTTAATGTAACAAATAATGGGTTAAATATATTTTTTTTGAAAAGGTTTCGTCTCTACAAAATAAGGAATTTATAAATTTAGTCTTTACTTATTTTTTATTTTTTAATGTTTTTTAGTCCAACATAATTATCATCCATGCCATTTTTGTCTTGGCTGTTAAGTGAACATGTATTTTTTCTTCAAAAAAGTCAACATATATTTTGAATCTTTTTTTTTCTTTCAAAATTGTGTTTAGAAATTAGAACAATATAAAAAAAATCCATCCGCCAAAAATGTCATCATATTCTGAGTTTTAGGTCTAACTTTTGAAGTTTAAAAAATTAATATTTAGTTAATCCCATATTAAAAAAACACTAAATTTTAGTCTCCAAAATTAATACGTTTTTTTTTATTTTAGTGGATAACGACATGTTATTGGGTGACATGGCATGATTATATTAAGCTACATATTGTATCGTAGTTATTAGGACTATCATCACCAATTTTTGAATTTGGGGGACCAAACATAAAAAAAAAAAAAAAAAAAAGACTTATTGGGACTATAGCCGAAATGTCATTGCTTGAACTAAAGTATTGTTAAACCCTGAAATTTATATAATGTTCTAAATATTTTATTTCCGAGAGGATGATGTTTTAATCATGGTTGCATAAAAATCATTATAGTAAGCAATTATACGGGGCATAGCAAATTTAGTTTTTTTTTATCAAGTAGTTTAGTGGCTAGAATTCACCTTTTTCAAGGTGAATAAGTGGGGTGTTTGGGGTTCGAATCCTGACCCCTGCATATAATAATGCATGTCCCTGCCAACTGAGACAAAGTTATATATTGACATGTATAAAGTGATGGTCTGTGATATATATTGACATGTGTAAAGTGATTGTCTCCTACTTATATTTTGAAACGAAGGGAATACACAAAGACAAAAATATTCTTTAAAAAAAATGTAATATTTTTAATTCTGAAGTAAACGATTGTTTCCTTATCAAAGAACGAAAACAGTGTCAACATTCTTGACTCAAGTAAATGACAATTAATATCCATGAAGCAAAATTTGAATATGTAATAAATATTATACTCTAAATGTTTTTGTTATTAATTTTTTTTTGTTTACATCGTTTTTATTTAAAGAATTTGTTTTCGCATTTCCTTATATGAATGCAAACAATGCATGGAAATTAATACTCCCCTTATATTTCTTCTATTTTCTATGATGATTCCATGATTCTAGATGTGAATTTCATGTAACAAATAATCGGGTTAAAGTTAAATATATTTTTTTTGGGCAAAATTTTTATGTTATATATGACTTTGGTTATCTCGTTGTTGGCTTTGTGTAATTCCCTAATTGGTTATAATTAAATTGAATTCTGATTCATTCATGTCTTGAAAATTAGTAATAGAGAATTCACAGAAAATGCAATTTGAAGCTAAAAACCATTGCTTCTTTGTGAGTGGCTGTAATTTTGGTTTAAACGGGAACAAAATTAAAACTTCTGACTTGCAAGAGAGCAATAGCAGGAAGAGAACACATGATTGATAATAAGTTAATGAGAAAAAATTGGAATAAAGGAAGGATAAACTCTAACATCTATAGTAATATTCATTAAGTCGACATATCAATTGGAATAAATGAGAAAATTTATAGATAAAAGCTAAATAAATTTATTGATATTAGTTTTTCGACATATCAATTCATTAAGTAATATTCATTCAACATAATGTATATAAACTCTAACACCTTGATTCTATATCAAATTCAAAACATTGCCTCGACTAAAAATTGTATTGTTGATTTTGAACACCTTGAAGTCGAATAATATAGACAAATGCTATCAATTCATTAAGTAATATTCAATCAACATAATGTATATAAACTCTAACACCTTGATTCTATATCAAATACAAAACATTGCCTCGACTAAAAATTGTATTGTTGATTTTGAACACCTTGAAGTCGAATAATATAGACAAATGCTCTTCAATGGGATCCAGAGAAAGTAGAATTAACGATTAACAATAAGATACACAAAAAATAAAATCAGCCCCATAATCTACAACAAAGTGATTAAACTTCCATGTTTTTTTTGTTTACAAAAAACTTCCATGCTTTTAAAACACGAAAAATACTTTTTTTTTTTTATGAATTTGTTTATGGAGGAAGAGATGGGGAAGAGACATATGAAAACAATGAAAAACAAATTGTCAATATATAGGGAAAAAAATCATGACATGATCAATTTTGATTGGCTGATGAAAACTAAATGTGTCATGAATCATTTTGATTGGCTAATAAAAAATAAATGAGTCATAATTCAATTTGATTGGATGATAAGAAAACATTAAATGCACCTTTCAATATAAGGTTGCCACATGTACTATCAAAATAAAATAGGGGAAATGTTTATAATAAAGATTACATTTGAATTAATGACGTTCACTAATGGTTAATAAGTCGTAACAACTTGTTATGTTCATGAACCAATTAAACGTATAGTTAACCACATATTTTAATTTTAACTGCAGCAACTAAATTATTGTCAAATTTGTATGTCGATAATATTTTGGCAAAAAGTGATGTGGCTTTGGTTCTTGTTTCAGTATGCACCACACTTCATATGTGTGTGTAGTTACACCCAGTGTCAAAATTGATATACCCGGTTCAATATTTTTCAAAAAAAATGTAAATTTAACTATCACAACAACTATTCTAAAAAACTATCATTAAATAAACCTAATCTAAAAAACGTCATACAATTCAAAACTATTGAATCATTCTTCACATCTAACATAGCCTCTCAGAATCATCACCAAAACCAGAAGAAACCAAACTGGATTTTCGTGTTAAAACTTAAATGACATTAATTTACTCAATCTACTTGGAAAATTTTACTCCCTATGTTTCAAAGTTCACAACAAAAAAAAATAAAAATACAGAGCTTATACACGTAACTAAATTATTTTGAAATGTTACATAAGGTCAAAAACTAACTTGCATTCATCGTCAATGTCCATAAATAATGGTTTCTTAGGTAAACGACACCAGATTATCATCGTCTACGCACACCAGAATTTGCTCCCCTCTGTACTGCAGTTCCTTGCTGCGGCGGTGCCCCAGCTTGACCACCAGCCTGTTCCTCAGGCATATTCGCTGCTTGGGTGACGGCATTCATTACAATGAGTCCAAGAGGGATCATGTACATCCACTGATATTAAGAAAGGTCCCATATAGAGAAATTAGTATGTATATATAGTTTAATTAAACAATAAAACAAAATAAAACTGGCTTTACGATCAAACCAGCAGCATGTATGTTGTATACTCACGTATTTAGCCCAAAAGGATCTTTCTATTGGCTGTACAAGTTCACCTTCTATCCCCTCTCCGCCAATCAGCTCTTCCGTAAATATTGGCGTCCTGAGGAGCAAAATAACATTTGTTAATAAAATATATTCACTACACAAGTAAAAACTTGTCATAAAGATGAAGCAATGATTATCACTATCTTACAAAACATGTAAGTCGTAATTCGATTCAATACAAAATTAAACTCGATCAATATGAATCTCTATTCTCTAGTGTGTATCTAACCATCTATTTTGGACATATGAATCTCATCTTTAATCTCAATTCATTCTGATAAATTCTGGTTCTCACTGTGATAAATTTGAATTCATTCTAATGAATCACCACCTAAACTTAGTGTAGTCAACCACTTATTTTTTGTCAACATTGTCCTAAATGAGTGTAAGACTAATACTGTTTGTGGAATCGTGGTTATTTCCAGAGCAAGGCATCACACCAAATAACCAGATTTTTTTAGTTTGAGTTAAACGGGCTTTAATCCCTTGACCGAGATTTTCCTGAGCCAAATGGATGGGTTGGTGAATTGACTGCATAGTGAAGTATCTCAATATCATTTGCCAAATGAATAGCATAAGACAAGCCTGGCATCTAGCCAGTATGTATCAAATTTGAAAATAAATTATGCTGCAGCTGCCTTAACATCAAAATGAAAATGATTATGCAGAATAATGAAAGCTGGACAAGACCCTTTATTCACATGAAAGTTCGTCCAATCAGACTTTATATAAACTATAATAGATATGTGAAAAACCAGCATTATGCAGATTTGAATTTTTAGTTTGACAGAGAGAGAAAATGGAAGATCAAAAAGATATTTTCTTTGGTTGATATAAAGCAAATAGAATTCAAAATTTTAGAAAGTTATCAATAACCAATTGCTACCAAAGCAACCTTGCTAGGAACACTTGTATGATGTACTTCAGTTATTATTTGTTTATTAACTAAAAAATAATTACAATTAAAACTGAAGATGTCAATCATAACTCGTAGAACATACCTTGGTGCCTGTTCAGTGTTCTTCAAAAGCGTGTGTGACTTGAAAGACCACTTTGCAGGCTAACATCCAGGGAAAAAAAATGTATAAAATTAGCCTTCACATTATAGGAATCAGGCTTTACAACAACTTTAAGTTTGCACAAGTTACGAACTATGCTCAGTTACTCTTAAGAACCAAGACACAGTGTGGCATTGCATGTAATAAAACCAACCAGAACATGCATATCAAATACTCAGGAACACAAAAATTA
The DNA here is from genome assembly GCF_051527215.1 of Medicago sativa. Lineage (NCBI taxonomy): Eukaryota > Viridiplantae > Streptophyta > Magnoliopsida > Fabales > Fabaceae > Medicago > Medicago sativa. The sequence goes on along the minus strand of NC_140755.1, from coordinate 79,053,308 downwards.
CTCTTTAAAACAAAGCATGATTCAGGTCCATAATATATGTTAACAAGGCGTCTTCAGTCTAAACTTCCACTCCACCTGCCAGTTTTGGATCTAATCACATATCTCTCTAGGAATGCAAAATTGTAAAATCACCCTTCATGATGCTGACATATTGCAAACATTCTAGACGCTCAAACAAATGACTGTATGTATGGGAGAAACAGATATAAACATTTAATTTTTTTATTTATATCATTTTTTAATGTTATGGAAAGATAGTATTATAAAAATTCACCTTGCGCGAACAATAAAGACCTCAAGATGATGAGAATATAGATGACAACAAAACAAGTTGAAAAGTTTTGAAATTGAGCCTTGTTCAATGAACATAATTGACAAGCTTCAGTTGCCCAAAGAAAACATAACTTACAAGCTTCAGTTGCCGGGGGAAAGGGCATGCCCCAGGAGCACCATAATTGACAGCCAAGATGTTAACACCTTCCTGAAACAGACAAGAGGAAAGAGAGAGACAGAAAGACTCGGTAAGATTATAAAAAACTCTAAAAAAATATATATTGGAAAGAAGTAAACACAAAGATAGATATATAATATAAAAAGTTAAATAATCAGAGTTCAGTTCTGTATATATATATTCTAAACTACAGGGAAAACTACTAAAGCATCCATGTTCACTTAGGTTTCTTCCATTTAAATGCAATATGAAAACACAATTGCTGAAGATGTGAGATGTCGCTATGTGACTAGGTGATTATGTATTCAAGTAGTGGAATCAACCTCTTGCAAATGCAAGGTAAGACTGTACAATAGATCAATAATGGGATCAGACGATCCTCCCTTCCCTAGACTCTGTAAGGCAAGAGCTTTACAGCACCGAGTTGCCATTTCATGAAAAGACAGATGCTAACGATTCTCGCACAGTAACTTGTAACTTAATGTTTATGGTTTAGTTATTGTCAGAGCGAGCTAATAACTTTTAAATCTTAGAATTTTTTTAATTAGAACTTCCATTTTTATTGAGCTATATTGTGTGTGTTTTTCTGTAAGAACAAAAATAGATGTGTGTAGGGCTTTTTTAAGTTCCCCGTGTATTAAATGATATAAATATAACGTCAAAAAAAAAATGGTATATATATTCATTAAATAGTTTTCATTTGTTATTCTTTGGGACGTAAACTTAGGGTACTGACGCACTCGTAACAAGACTAGTAAAAAACTCATTAGACTATTAAACATTTTCTGCACTTTTTTTTTCAAAATACTTTGGGACGTAAACTTAGGGTACTGACGCACTCGTAACAAGACTAGTAAAAAACTCATTAGACTATTAAACATTTTCTGCACTTTTTTTTTCAAAATAAATTGTCTAACAATAAAAATTATAGCTATGAAAGAGTTGAAAATGAACCCAGTTGTGATCCAAGACATTCATTTTTTTTTTCCTTTGTAAAAAAATAGATATAAAATTGAAGGGAAAGCCCATTATATATATTTATATGTAAAAAGGGTCCTTGTGTTGGTCAAGGGATAAGTATTTTTTATATGAATGCAGCTTGGCTAAAAAATATTAATGATTAAAAGAAGTTTGTTGATGAATCAAAAGGGTTCGGAAATTTTGATCACCGAGAAAAACATTGAGATGGATCAAGGAATTACTTTTACTTCTACAAGCTATTCACAGAATGGTAAGCAACAAGAATAAACTAGAAGAGTTTAACCAATGAAGAGGCTGGTAAAAACTATGCTTTTTATCGCTGAAAATCCACTTGAGTTAAAGGAAGCACTAAGGAAGACTGACAACAGTAGAGATAGTGTGAAGGGAACTTCAAGAGAAATCATTATGAAATACCCTACTCTAAGGTTTTTTCCTAGTAAAACTGTGGATTTTGATTGAGTCAACGGGTTGTCTGATCTGATCCAAGCGGTTTTTGTTGTTGTCATATAAACACAAAATACAGCTGATTCTGAAAATCTTTTGCAAAAGAGCTGGAGAACACGTCAATTATCCCAAGATACAAAACCAACTGTAATTTATTACTATATTTTTTCCATTTTCATAAGACTGTTGAGACTGGTTTCCCAATGACACGAGAGTATATATGAGAAATCCCTTTGTGTACTAAAATTTGAACTGAATGGAGAAATTGTATTTGCAGATATTAGAGCATAAATACATTAAACAGCATATTTCAGTATATGAATGTAAATTACCGTATGTATTACAAAGTGTTCCTCCAAACCGTCCCCTGGAAGACATCTCTGGATTCAAAAATACGTAAACTGTCAGTTCTAATTGGAGACAGCAGTTTAAACAGTAACCACAACACCGAAAAAAGAGCTGCAAGTATCAAAATAGTAACCAACAACAGTAACACCATCATAAAGATTCAAGCTACTAAAAGATAACCATGAAAAAATAAGAGACAACAAATGGATTATTATCTTTCAACATCATGTGATGAGTGCAGAACAAACAATATCCAGCATTACTAGAACAATATCACACACTAATAACTATCATTTGGCAGTACCAACATATATCTTACATCATCGACAGTATTTCTGGAGAAGGAACAAACAGACCTGGGAACTAAAAGCTTATTCACACTTCCCCAAGCATCAATTCAAATATAAAACCATACATGAATAGTTGATTGGAGTGAAAAAAAAAGAAGCTTAACATTTTGATGCATGCTACCAAAGAACAAGAACTTGGTTCTAATTAACACTTACAGCTTTCACGGACGAAACAATATAATCCCTGCCGGGAGGGCTCAAAACATTGGATGGCAGTCTAATCCTATAGAAATCATCTCTTTCCAACAACTCCTGTAATAATAAAACAGTGCCAAATCTTTATACAATTCTCAGACACATACAAATTACAAAATAGCTCTGGAGGATTCAAATAATTACTTGGAATTTATTCTTCTCGTCTTCAGTGAAAGCATCCCGGGAAAACCGCAGCTTCGTCAGTGTCTGTCACATATCAAAGTTGCTTCTCAGTACAACAGCATATACTTTTATTAATCCATTCAAACTCAACACAATAAAGGCCTGTTTGGATTGACTTGTTTAAAATTTATCCACTGATACAATTATCTGGGAGACTGTTTGGGAAAACTTATGAAAACAACTTATGACATGCTCATAAGCAGTTTTCAACTTATTTTCATAAGCTCCCGAAAATAGCTTACGAAAACAACTTATAACTTGTTACTAAAAAACCAATCAACAAATTATTATACTAGCTTTAAAAAATATCAGCAATTAAAAAATAAATTGACGAACCTGAGCGCCGTGACTCCAAGTTTTGAGACGAGCAGAGAAGTTACCAGCTTCAACGAAATCGGAATCACCAAAAGCGTGTTCGAGTGTGAACTGGATCTTTGAATCGGAAGCGGAGTCGGGAATCCTCTTGCGAGTGGTGGTGGTGGTTGTGGCGGTGTTAGGTGATGATGGACGGGATTGAGGGCGACCTCCTTCAAGGCCGAATTCTTCGTCGTCGAGAAGAAGCTCGTCGGATTGGAAAGCTGCTGAGAGAGTGAAGAAGAAAGTGAGGAGTAAAGTCACCATTAAAATTGATCGGAGTAGAGTCATTGTTTTCTCAGCGCGGCGGAGCAACCGAGTCAGTGTGGTTTTCAAGTGATGATGATGTTTTCGGTCTTAAATTGAGTTTAGTTTTGTGTTGGATGAGTCTCACGCTTGGATCGGGATCGATCGATCGGTCTTTCCAATCTTTTGTACTGCTACACTTCAATTCGGAATCTATGTACTTAAGTTATGTCATTGATTGAAACTGTTTCAATAAGTTTTTCATATATTGATTTTTGTGGTTAATGAAATTTTATGTTTAAAAAATGTTGCGTAAATCCATTTTAAAGGTTGTTATCGTAACAAACTTATAATATAATGTATTTATTTTTAATTTGTTGATTAACAATTGATATTTATCATTTTACATTTTAAAGTGATTTGTAATGGATTTGTTCACTTTAAAAGAGTTAAATCCAGATATTTTATAGTATGAAATGTGCAAGTGTCTATTGTAGTCTTGTATGTGTGTTCAAATTACATTGTTGGCAAAAGATTTAGAACTCATTTGTTATAGCTTCTTTTTATTTTTAATCAGATTTCCTCACTTGTCAGTCAAATCAAATTCGACACTTATATCTTATGTTGCAAACTCTTCTGAATTAATTGAAGAATAGTTAGATGGTACCTTAAATAAGTGCTCAGGAAGTAATGATTATCACATTGCATTAGAGGAAGTTACCAACCTAGATAATTAGTCTGTCTAACATGACCGCAATAGAAGGTGTGCAACATATTATGGTTCCGCGGTAAAATATATTAGATAAGCAACATTTTTTATCGACAAAGTATGGTTTCAGGCCTACCAGACAAAATGAGTATTTTATGTTGAAACTGTCGGGTTTGGAATCTTCTTTGTGATCTTGTCGATATGTTAATTGACCTTTGGTGCATCATAAACGATTTTAATGATATCCTCACAAGTGACAACAAACGAGGAGGATCTGAGAAACCGGATTGACTCTATAATGATTTTCATTCAGCGGTAAATGATTGCAACTTGCATGACCTCCCTCCGGAAGGATATCAAATTACATGGCTCAAAAGTCCTGGGACTTCTTGTGAAGTTGAAGAAAGGCTTCGGTAGAGCTTTCCACACATCCCCATGGCTTACTCTTTTCCCAGATGCGAGACTAATTAATCTTGTTACAACCACTTTAGATCATTCGCCTATCCTTCTAAAGTTGGATCCTGAGAGCTTCATCCATTCAAAATGTAGCTTCCGTTTTGAAAACTAATGGCTCCTTGATCAAAGTTTTTCTGACAAGGTCGATGAGAACTTGCACTACTATCCCGCTAACAATGTTTTACAAAAGCCCAAGTACCATGTTGATGATACGGAAGCATGGAGCAAAGCCAATACCCCAAATTTTTGTCGTGAAGCCAACAAATTGCAGAAAGAGCCTGATGCCATCTGAAGTAGTAATGACCACACAAATGAAAGTTTCCAACAAGTTCATGTTACTTACATTTTTCGGGGGAGTCCATCTACTACTTATGTCCTCTTCGCAAATGAAAGTTTCCTCTTCTGCAAGACTACTGTTTTAGAAATGAAATCGATTGATTCCTTGATTTACAACGCTGTTCGTGAAATATTTATCTATAAAATCATGTTTGAATTCGAAAACAAGAATGAGAAACCCTTTGTAAGTAATCATGTTTGGTGTCATCAATACTCTTTCGACAAGCCAACTAAATGTTATATAGTACTTTAAGCATTGATTAGCTAAGTTGGATGAAAATCGAGGAACAATGAGAATACTTTATTAATTTTGTTTTTCGAGAGGATTGTAAATACTCCACGATTTAATTATGACTAGTTTGTTACAAGAAAATAATTAAAAGATTAATTTGTTACAAAAAACAATTTTAGGTCTAGAACTCATTTGAATTGACTTAGAGCCCGTTTGTTATAGTTTTTTTAAGAAAAAAAAATCACTTTTTTTAAAAAAAATAATCACTTTTAAGAGTTTTGCATCCGTTTGTTACAGATTTTTAAAAAAATCAGAATCTAAAAATAATCTAAAAACAGCTTCAAATGAGAAGATGTTAAGAGCAGCTTCTCAAAAAATAGATTTTTTTTTAGAGGAGAGAGAAAATATGATTTAAAAGATTGAACTAATTTTGTAACAAAAAATCCCTTTTATATAGTTGTATCCAAACAAACTAGATTATTTGTTTAAAAAAAGTGATTTTTATTACGGTAAACAAACGCAAAATAGATTCTGATTTTTCACAAAATCTCTAAAATATAATCTCTAAATTATTTTATGTCAAAATCACTTTTATTTTAATCCGTAACAAACGGATCCTTATTTTTGAGCTTACGCAAAACAACTTATGCAAATTAATAAAATTTGATAAGCTTGTAAGGCATTTACGAAAAAACAACTTAGAAAAGTTCAATTTTTTTAAATTAAAACCTATAAATTAACATAAAAACCCATTTATCTGTCTTGTAAAAAAAAAACGTATTTATCTGTATAAACTATTTTTTATAAACTTAAAAAAAATAAATCCAAACAAACCCTTATTTATCACATATATCCAACTTTATATAAATAAATACACTAATTATTTATTTAATTTAAAAAATCAATTGTTTATTATAAATAAGATTTGAGGAAAATATTTCATAAGATTATATTTATCTTTATCCGGTAAAACAATATTTTAAATTGAATTAAAAAACTGACAAGCCAAATAGTCCCACACTTACCCCACCCCACTACTTGAACAAGATCTAACCCTAAACTCATCGAGTTTCAGTTTTGTTCCAGATCGAAAAGCATGGATGCTATACGGAAGCAACTGGACGTTCTTATGGGAGCCAATCGTAACGGCGACGTCCGTGAAGTTAACCGCAAGTATTACGATCGCGATGTTTGCCGTCTTTATCTCGTCGGTCTTTGCCCTCACGAACTCTTTCAATTAACGGTATTTCTTTTTCACCCTCCCTTCCTCTCTCTCTCCATTCTGTCACTCTTATTCACGTTTTAATCATTTTTCATTCTTTTCAGAAAATGGATATGGGTCCTTGCCCTAAGGTTCACTCATTGCAGCTCAGAAAAGAGTATCCTTTTCACGATCTAACTGTACTTAATTCAATTCAATTCAATTGTTATTGTAGTTTTGGATAGTGGTTTTTGTTTGCTTAACTGTTTTTTAGATATGAGGAAGCTAAATCCAAAGGGACTGATAGTTACGAGAGGGAGTTGGAGGATGTTATAGATAAGCTTATTGGTGAATGTGATAGGAAAATTGGTAGAGCTCTTAAGCGTCTTGAGGATGATGATGCCAAAGCCGCAATTGCAATTTCAGTATCCGAAGTTACTCAGGTGGTGATTCAATTTTGACTATAATTTAAGTGCATGTTTGGTGTCACAGTTGGTAATTTACTCTGACAAACCAATATCAAACATGCGTTAATTTATTGTAGTTGACGATTTCTTGCTAGTTGTAATAGTAATTGTTCTGTTTGATGTGAATGCAGACACCTGAAATACTTGAGTTGTCCAAAGAAATCAAAGAAAAGTTGAAAGAAGCTGATAAATTTGGTATGTTTATTACTTTCAATTTCAATATTATGTTAAGTTCTGCTTAGTTTTTGGTCTAATCTTTAGTTGCAAAGATGAGAGAATAATATAGGGGGTGGGTGATACATGACTTGGAGTTGTTAGTGTTATCTGTGTTTATTTTTGTGAACCCAAATCTTTCATGTCTCAACTGTAGCTTTTGCATTAAGATGAATGTGTGTTACCGTGGGTATGATATGAATGAATAAAGGGGATGATACATGGATTCTATCTTCAATCGCAATTATAAGTTTGATAGATCTTGTTAGTATGAAAACTTCAGATCAAATCAACTTGATTAGCTTTGGAACTATTTGATATGCGATTAGATGATTTTATTCCTTACTCAAAATTTGGGAACATTCTCGTTTTGTTTATTCTTTTCACTGGCGTAAAATAATCATGCACTTGCAGATCTTGAAGGCTTGTCGGATATGAAGATTCGAGCTCTGGAGATTGTAGAGGAGCTTCGAATTAAAAGAGCAGACAAACAGGTTAGTGATCTCCCTTGTACATGAAGATCTGTCAATGCTGTGATCCTAGGTGTATGTCTTTCTTTTCCAATTTGTTAGACAGTAAAGTTAATTATCTGGCTGATCACTATTTTACGGAAGAATACTATTACTGACTACTCTTTTGTCTATGCATCAATTTTCAAACAGTCTACGCTTCTTTTAGATGCATTCAACAAAGATAGGGCATCTTTACCTCAACCTCTGCCAAATCCACCACCGCTAGCACCCCTTCCTGTAGTTACTCCCGATGCTCGAACACAAGAGATGATAAATGAAAAGTTGAAGAAGGCTGAGGATCTTGGTATGTCAATGATACTCTCATCAGTTAGATTATATTTTGCTTTGCGTAATTTTTACACAAGTGTCATTTCATGTGTATATGTGTGTGCACGCATAATATTTTTGAAGAGATTGCTTAATATATACTCCCTTCGTCTCAAAATAATGGTCACATTTGCACTTTTTGTGTGTCTCAAAATAATTGTCATTTGGAATATCAATGCAACATTTTTTTTCCCTCTCATATACCCTTATTTATTGAATTTCACTCCACTTAACTACTCCAATAACTACAATTAATAAAGGTGTTTTAGTAAGTGAAATCAATTTTACCATTGAACTCAACCAACCTAATCATTTTCTTAGGAACCACGTACAATCCAAATGTGACAATTAAATTGAGACGGAGGGAGTATAACCATATTAGTAGATGATGACTGCATTGCACAAAATGATACTTGTGATCATAACAAAAAAGTACAACACATCTTTCTTTTAAAAAAAAGGGCAACCCGGTGCACTTAAACTCCCGCATACGCTGGGTCCGGGAAGGGGTCCCACCATTTGGTGTATTGTACGCAGCCTTACCCTGTTTTATTGATATAAAAACACATGTCACTAAAAGTACCATTAATTCTATTCAGAAGAAGTTTTGGCTCTATTCAGTTGCCTTCTACCACCACTGACTGTATCATTTTCTTCATCCAATACACATAGGTTTTAAGTCTGGTTCATAAAGAGACACTTTGCCAATTCAAGACAATAAGTCCACCACATTCGTAAAGTGGATCATGTATATTTCCACTAATGTGCCACAACCTTGTCTGTTCTTTAATATGTCCTTCACATTTCCTAAACAAGTCAAAGGTTGAAATGCATATAAACCAAATTCTTTTTGCCCTTTTCAGATCCATTTGTTTTGTTTCAAGGAATGAATATATAAGTGTGCTGTACAAAGAGCTTTTAAATTTTTAGAGTCATGTTCAGAATTCTGAAAGTCATAACTCAAATGTATCGGTTCATAACTTGTTTAAAATAAAACTCAGAGGTTGCAGGATACACATGTAGAAGTAGTGTACATATAACAGTATCAGATATGATGTGTGATACACCAATACTAGCAATTTGAACTATTTGGACTTCATAGGTAAAACTCAGTATACAAAAATAGAGCATGATTAGTTGTAAGCTCTACCCTTGAGTACCTATTTTTGAACAGGAAGGATTGTAGTGAACCTCATGCAGCATTAGTATTAATTAAGGAAGTGAATATGTCACAATAACTTCATTGTTGATATGATGATCTAATTTTCGTTTTATTTGGCCTATCCAGTATTACTATTTTAACCTCTGGAGTTGGTTTGCTTATTTTTATTTCAATGTACTTGACAGCTGCATAGAAATCATATAACTGTGTTTATATATCTATTTTGTTTGAATCTTGATTCTGTGTGTATTTTTAGCTTAAGATACAAGCAAATTTCATCCAGGGACCTTGTCCTTTACTCTCTGTTTAGCAACTCCACAATGTTACCAACTGCCTTCTTTTAGAAAAGCTTCTGTCCTTTTTATTTACATTGTATTATTTGTATGAACAGGTGAGCAAGGATTGATTGATGAGGCACAGAAAGCATTGGAAGAGGCTGAAGCACTTAAGAAGGTCGTTCATATGTTTTACTTTATTATAGACTTGTATATGAAGTTATTGAAATATTTTTATTTTATTTTTGTGAGCATAGATATAGTTTTGATGTTTGCATTTTTATTTTATTTTTGTGAGCATAGAAATAGTTTTGATGTGTGCGCTGGGTCTTAAGTCTAAAGATCTTAATTTTTTTTTTATCACAGCTTCCTTCCAGGCAGGAGCCACCATTGGATTCTTCGAAGTACACAGCTGCTGATGTGCGGATTGTGAGTAGACTTTTCATAATTGCGACTCTTTTTAATTGATAAAATGTTACACTTTCTGTAATACGAGTTCTTTAAGCAAATGTGTGGATTGTGAGTTGGCTTACTTGTGATTTTAATTTTTTAGTTATAATATAACTGCAATGATTCTTACTATTGTTTTACTCAAAACATTTCAGACTGATCAGAAGCTACGTGTGTGCGACATTTGTGGAGCATTTTTGAGTGTTTATGACAGGTAAAAACTGATCCTGCACTCGTGCAAATTTTCTCTTGAAGTTTTTTTTGCTAGGGATTTAGTGTTAGAATTTGGGGTTTCAAGTGCTTCAGCTTTTGACCCGTTAGTAATACCTCCTTGTCACCAGCAGGCTCTTGTGCCAGTTTTACGAGGGATAACTTTTGCAGCTAAAGAATGTGCGTCTTTTATGTTTTTGCTTGTAGATCATGTTATTCCTAGTTAGAAATTTATGGGGAAATCATGTTGTACATCAATATGTTGTCTTGATACTTCTGTACATTTTGCAGTAATATTTTGATTTATATTATTTACAGTGATCGTCGATTAGCTGATCATTTTGGAGGGAAACTTCATTTAGGCTATATGCAAATCCGTGAGAAGTTGGCCGAACTTCAAGTAAGTTATCTTTCTCGCATTTTCCAAACTTGTGTAATTTTATCCTATTTTAAAACAGATTGTTTAATTGTTCAACATGTATTTCATTTTAGATTTAGAAATTAGAAATTTTAGAATGTGGAGAAATTGTTAGGTTTTACCAGTTAGTTGTTAGCAATGTGACTCCTTAATCGTTTCTTCTGATCATCTTTTGGGCTATTGCTTTTATCTCTTTCTGGAATCATGTTTAAAAGGAAACATGTTGTGACTCGTAGAAAATAATAATGATTTCATTTCGTTATTATATTTGTAATTGTGGTATGTCAAAAATTATGTTTCAGATTTTCATCTAGATTCTAATTAGTTGTTAGTGACGAGACGATCCATCCCATCATAGGATGTTATTATGTTTGCCACTTTACCCAGTTTTTGGCCACTGACATTGGGAGTAACATTCAATTGTTAATTCAATTTTTGTGTGTGAACTCCAAATGTTGGTTATTTTGAAGTGTTTGACCATTAATAGGCAAACAGAAGAATAGAAAGAAATGAGGTTGACTTTGCATGGCCACAGGATGGTCTTTCTGGGCATGTGTTTAGTTTGGTTTTGAATTTATGAAATCAAATGTTATACGAACCTTTGATTCAATTGGAGAGAGGAATGATCTAAGGCTTTTATTTTCTCTGGTTCAGGAAGAAAGAAACAAGAGCCGTAAGATTGATCGTCTTGATGACAGGAGGTAAATTTTATTGTTTCTAAACGTAAAAAACATATGTGGTAGGCAGTGAAATAAAAGTTCATATCTAATCAAATATTATTTGCATTTATATGCACAGATCAAAAGAACGGAGTAGGGATCGTGACAGGGAACCTAGTAGGGACCGTGAACGTGGTGAGAGCCATGAGCGAGGGCGAGACAATGATCGTAGGAGCAGAGATCGTGACAGGCACCATGATAGAGACCGTGGATATGATCGAGATCGGGACAGAGACTCATCCCGCTATGATTCAAGAAGTCGCCGGAGGTCACGATCTCGAGAGCGTTCTAGAGATTATGATCGTCACAGGTACAAGCTTCCGTGACCATTTCTTTATTACTACCTCACATTTGACCCCTTCTTTTTGGGGCCTTTTTCTACAAGTGCGAGTGGATCAAATATGAGTGATACAAGGTTCCAGGATCAGTAGTGCCTACTTGATTGTCACTCCTATAGTGTTCCTCGTGATGTATAATTTGCTTGTCTGTGTTGAAAGTGTCTTGCTTAAGTCAAATTTTTATATTATCTATGGTTGCCTCGTACCAACCTGTCTTGCTGTTTTGCCAGGCGTCATGATCGGTACTAGCAGCTGCCATAAATCTTATGGATGTGATAAGATGTGTAGTCTAGGTGGGTGTTGAACCTTGTCTTGGACAAATAATTTTGCATGGTATTGAACAATATCTGAATGATGGATGTAACTTGAGCTTAGGTGTTGCTAAATTATGGTTTGATGTTGCTTTGCGGCTAGTTAAATCTAATTTGTAATATTCTCTTGAAGTTCTGCAATTGTACTTTAAAATGTGAGTAGTTTTGTTTTCCCTGTCATCGACTTGGTTGCCCTTAAAAACAAAATTGTGCATTCTTTACTTTTACGTGTATCAATTAACTAAGAAATTAATCGACCTTGCTGTGGTGATGGAGTTAATTTGATTGTCAAATTTTTTCATTTACATTGGGAGCTGGGGCGCTGTTTAACGATCTTATAGACCTCACTTCTAGTGTTCACTAATTTTTCATTAGAGGTATGTACAGCGTGAAATTGCAAGGAGTTGAGCATAAAATTTCAATTTGCAACTAGGATTTCTTACAACAAAGATGATCACTTTTTTTATTTGAGAAATGATATTTGTACAACTTTTAGACAACTTTCTCTCTCATACTCACATTATATTTTTACTCTCTCTCTTTCTTTTTCTTTCTCCATTGATTTTGACCAATAAGAAGAGAGAGAAAAGAGGTTGTCACAATAGTTGTTGGCAAATGGTTGTTCAAATATCATTGCTCTTTTTATTTATCTTTCAAATTTTTACAGGAAAACACGAAGCTTCCTTGAAAGCAGAAGAAATGTCTGTGGGGGACATTTGAGTTGTCATAGAATTCACTGCTAAGCTGCATAAACTTTTCAAAAAACGTAAAATAATCCATAAAATGGTGCATAACTTGCAAATTTGCAAATAGTGTTCTCAAAAATAAATAAATAAATGAAAAGAACTTTCAATATTTGCTTTCGATATTGTTCTTGTTTTTATTTTTTTTATTTTTGCGAACTCCACGATTATTGTGGACAAAATACAACATAATTTTTGCACTTTGGAGTATATATTAGCATTTGATAAAAGATTTTTTTTTTTTGAAAGAGCTTTTGTTAAAAGATAAAAACTTATATATTAGCTAGATTATAGATTTGCCATCTACCACGTAATTTTGGAAGATAATTATAGTTTGTTTTGCAAATAACAGTTCTTTTCTTTTATATTCATAGCATAGTATGTTTTAAAATCCAGTGGAGACAATTCGTTAAAACCAATTCATTCATCGGTGGTTGAATTTGACTCGAACATTTAAAATGTTTACCACAACTTACCATCAAACCAAAGCATTATACTCCCTCTGTCCCAAATTATAAGCAAAAAAAATCCATTTTCTTTGTCCCAAATTATAAGCAAAAAAGACCAATTTTTATCATATTTAATTATGTTTTTTCAAAAAATTATCTTTTTCAAAGGAAAATTAAATGCAAAGTGCATTCAATTTGCTCTCTTTTTCATTCAATTTGAAAACACTTAGAATAAGTTTGAATTAATGGAATAAGGTGGAGTGGCATGGTATGAAGCGAAATTAATGCATTTCATTTAATTCCATCACTTATTACTCTCTCTCTTGAGTTTTGAGATTATAAAAATAATAATATGATATTTGGTGGATTTAATTATTTTCTATAACTTCAAAACTTTTTTTTTTTTAGAAATTTTATAACTTCAAAACTTTTGTAATAGTACAGTGAAAACTCTATAAATTAATAATGTCAGGACCGGAGAAATTTATTAATTTAGAGAGTTATTAATTTATCGATAAAATAATAATTATTAATTTAAAGAGTTTTTAAGTAATTATACTGTACATACCAAACAAAAAGGCAAATTAGTCTATGCCTCTTAGAATTACGTTGCAGCGAACCTTGGGACTCAACGTAAATTAGTAACTACTGTGTTCATATGCATTGGAAATCAATAATGACTTTTGAAGTACAGTAAATGTAAACAAGAGGAACAAATGTGTTCAGTGTACGTATTCTTAATATATTTTTTTCAGTTTCTATGAATTATTAATTTATGATTTTCTTGGGACCGAAAATTATAAAGGGATCTCCCGAAAAATTATTATCTTATTATTTTATCGAGTTTTTCAATTTTTTACATTGGCCCAAGTTGGGACCGGATAAATTTATTATTTTAGAGAGTTTATTAATTTACCGAGTATTAAATTAAAGAGTTTCTACCGTAAATAGAGAATTGGAGAGGAAAAATAGAGAGAGAAAATGAAAATGATCTTAACTCTATCTCACTATGTGTTTTTTCACGACTTGGTACACATCCAAACTCTCGTTCACAAACATATAGTTTTAGTTCACATCTCATAACACTATCACATAAAAATGCGAAAACAAGTACACAATGTAATTTATTGAGCACATTTTCTCGGATATTTACCGATATGTTTAGATTAATTGCATATATTAAAATGAACTAGATGTTTATATTTCATTATAGTACATCATCATACATGAAAAGGTATATGATATGATGATACATCATCATCATCATAAATAAAAAACGCTATACACTGCAAGCAATAAATCAAAAAAAGAAATTGAAAAGGGCAATTAATTGCATTAATCCACTCAATCAATTAAGTAACCAACAGAAAAGCAAAACAGAGTAATTTTTTGATACAAGTCAAGACAACACATAGAAATCATATCATATTCACTTTTGCATGTCATACTAAAAGGGTCTTGTATGGTAAAAGTGAAAAAGAAAACAAAATATAGAAAAAAGTGCACTTGAGAAATAGAAAACTCTAGTCCACAAGGTTGCTTTGTGTACATCAAAGTTCAGCTTCCTTCTGATACAATCCCCATGCTGGTGCATCAGCTCTCTTCAGTCTTGCATGCATTTCAAATTGTTGCATAACTAATGCCTTTTCCCTTCCTGTCAAATTATCAAGATATGTTTTACCATCAAACACTTTTCCAAAGTTCATTATTGAAAATGTAACCTAGGTGATGCAATTCACAAATGTACGCTCAGTTTTGAAGCAAAAGGAATTAATGTATGATTGAAGAAACAAAGTAAAATAGGTTTTTCTATTTCTGATGTGTGTAACTTGCTCATTAATATACCATGTCACTTCTACCTTCCAAGACAAATCATTAACAATAGCCAATAAATAGTTATTCAAAAAATTAATAATAACATTCATGCAAATTTGTTTCAGTTAGAGAAACTTACTCTGAACCAAATGAAACTAGGCTTTCAACATAAGCCTTGGCCAAACACCAGATAACTTGATCACTGAAATTGACACCACCAGTTGGATCACTATGATTCCTACTTGGAGTGATTTGTGTTCTCTGTGCTGTGTTGTGTTTGCGATTATAGAGAATCCCTTCATTCTTATGTTCTTCATTCTCATAATGCCTATAAAGAATCAATGTTTCAGAATCATTGGAGAGAAGTAGTGGAACCAATTGAAGATCCTTGCAATTGAAGTCATAGTTTGGAACAAGATCCGTGATGCTAATTCTTAAGAACTCTGTCCATGAATCTTGAACCCCAAATATATTCATCTTCCATATGAGCAAATCTGTTTTCTTGAAACAGTGGGAAAAGCAAAGGAAGCCTCCCAAAACACAAAGAGTTGGTTTTGTCTGAGGCCCCTCATCAAAACTAGTTGGCAGCTTGAATCGTTGGTATGCCTCGGTGCCCAAATGAAGAGAAACAATAACAAACTGGTTGGTATTGTTAATAGCCAACCAGTTAAAGGTGGAATTCAAATACACAGCACCATACACATTAGGTTCACCAACATCTGAGTCCAAACCAAGAGGAACAGCAGGGAAGCTTTCGATAGTTCTCCAACCACCATGATTACCATTCAGACTCAGAACTTTTACAATACTTCTGTTTTGTTGAGAACTGTCGTAACGATATGCCACAACCTTGTAGGTGCCGGTGGAATCGTCAAAACCTAGATCGAAGTTGAACGGGTTGATAAACGAAAACTCGCGATAATCACGAATGTACCCAAACGTCTTTGACATTGCCCTAGTGGCTGGGTTCCATAAACGAACCCAGTGCTCTTTATACCTTAACTTTCCCTTGTCAACAACATCATTGCCAGAAACAAGGACTAACCCATTGCATGTACCAGCAATACGAGATCCTTTGTCCTCGTTGACATGGTAGCAAGGGTCTTCCTTGTGGATGAATGATGGCCATGCGCCTCAAGGCCATTTAGAAAAGCTCACAACAGAAGGCAAGAAATCACTGATACTAGTATATAATATGTTCAGCACCATCCCAACCATCATGTAACTTTTGTTTAGCAACGCCAACCTTATCTAGACAACCATCCATTCAAGCATGAAAATATATATTGATTGTGATACATTGATTGGACCAGTAATTGAGACATCCCGTATTGTTGAGAGAAATTCTAATATGGTCAATGACCAAATAAAAAGTGTTTGGTCACACACACATAAAGAAATATTTTTTTAATAATAAAGAGGAAATTGATAAAAAAAAATGATTGAATATTTTAAGGACCATCTTTTTCAGTGTGTGTGTCCAAATACTATTGATTTGGTCTTGTAAGTTGTAACCATGGAAGAATGCCTCTATTGTTGATTCTGGTACAATGATTGGACCAATAATACATTCCTATCACTTTATAATATAACCTGTAATTATAGCTTCTGCTTTTTAAAATTCTAACAGAATCCACACATAAATATACTAGCATCTATAGAAGTCAGTTTTAGGGAATTAGATTCTGGAGGGTAGAAAATAGAAGCATATGAGATTCTAAAGGGAAAGCTTTAAATCGCTATAGAGCTATTATAGTAACAAAACTTGCACTTGTTGCTCGTACTGGTAAAAGGCTACAAGGAATAAAATTTTACCTAATAACATTTAAAAATTTAAAAATCAAAATCAAGAAGTATTCTTATATATATTGGGATTTGGTCCTTAAACTTATACTTGCTGGGTAATGGTAAAAGGCTACAAGGAACACAAACTTAGAACTGTTACATATCATGATGTCTGGCCCTTAAATCTCGAACATGCAAGCCAATACTTATGCTTCACAGTGAAGCCCCTGGCTGAAGTAGATGACTCTGTCTCAACCAAGAGGCCAAATGCTAAACGAGAACCTATTGTGGTGAATTATATAAATTCTAAGATTGTTAATTTCTGAAAAAAATTGAATTATGTTATCACTATTATAATCTATAACAGCTCATTGACTGGAGTTATAATATAGTAATGAGTAAACATAGAGAAGTATTTTGCATATATTCAGAAATTTGATCATCACATCATAAATTACAAAGGAAGCTTACTCTAAATTGTGGAGCACAATGTCAATACAAGAACAACAATCACCAAGTTTTATCCTACTAAACGAGGTCGGCTACATGAATCAAATCATAAACCATATTTGGATTCATCTCGTTAATCTCAAAATCTTTTCTGGTGCAAATTGGAAAACTGCTCTGGCACCACGTTGGTAAGGATTCCCTGAAGAAATTAGTTATTGAAGCTACTCCGCTGCTGGGAAATTCCACTCAACCTTCAAAGCTATAAACCACTCTACAAAAGGGGCTAATTTAGAAATAAAAACAAATATGCAATCCTATAGCCATTAAAATGTTAATTGTGAATTACAGTACTATGGGGGAAAAGGGCTAATTTAGAGATAAAAACAAATTTGTAATCCTAAAGCCACCTAGATATTTTAAATTGTTAATTATGTATTACAGTTCAACATTAGACATGTAGAATCACAAGGATCATATCTCAGAAAAGCTATACGGGAATGTTTTCCGGGTAAGATGGGAGATGAGACACCATGGAAAAGCATCAAAGATGAAAGGGATTATTTTTGCAAGGACATGACATAATCGAGGGACACATACTGTCTAATTCAATTGATTGACAACAGCCATAAACTGTTGTGGAGTTCAATAGACCCAACAACCTGTGGCTTCTTTAACGTGAAAGAATCATCATCCTACTCATCTGATTCATCTTCCACATCCCTCCTCTTCCTTGAGCTCTTGCCTTCATTCGCTGAATGTGAGTAATCAGCACCATCAGACGCCAATTGTTGTCTATCTTCTTCATCTAACCAATCAGATTGCTTCAAATCTGTTCCACTACCACATGTCTTCAACCTTACATATTTTACATCACCGTACATATGAACATTGCACACACATCGTGTCACTTTATGTCAATGCAGTCCACCTACTGATCCAAATCAATCAAAACAGTGCTTACTAATAACAGGAAGATCCATCTCCAATCCAATATGTTCCAAAAGTTTGAATCCATCCATGTCAGCCATATGAACCTCGCTTAAAACAATGTCAAACATGTTCATATTCTCTCCAAGAAGTGATAGTGCAACCTCAGCTCGCTTGCATTTAGTAAACCCAACAAGAAAAACAGAATCAAATGATAAAGAACAGATTATCTGAGACAATATATTCAAGTCTGAAATTTTTACTTTGGAATAAATTCCAATAGTTTAAAAAACCAATCATCAAACAAAAATGCCATTAAAGGGTTAAACCATATCAAAAGCATAATTCAAAAGAAATATGGTTGCAGACAAGAATCTAAAGAAGAAGAAAAAACAAAATGGCCCAGAATAAAAAATAAAAAATAAAAACGCAATCAAATTCCATCACAAAAGGGTACTATTAACTAGCGTCTATAAGCACACAAACGTTGACCAAATAAGCTAAAGTTAAGTTTATTTGGCGTTAATTCATAATGGGCATTAGTGAAACTAAGAGGAAGATTGAAGACTTTCGTAGAGGCAGAAATGGAGCATCCTTTAGAGGATAATGAGGCTTGTGGCGTCATCACCGACAACAAGTACCCGGAGACCCACGGGAAACTGGTCAGCTACGTGGTTGACGGATTTTGATGGTAAACTTGGGGTTGGCATGGAAACTTTGCAGCCACTCAGTTTTCATGGTTCAGAGAGATCTAAATAGAACCTAAAGCTGATGATTCACAGTAAGTTGCAAAAGTCCTTTTTACACCTAAAGCTTCTTCTGTAACTTATCAACTTTAACGTACTCCCTTCTGCAAGCCGCAAGAAGCACTGAATCAGCAGTAGTGTCATAAAACACTCAACCCCAGTATGTCGAGCCTCCTGAAAAACAGCCAGCATGAACAAAAGCTCCGTTGCCATCCATTTCCAATGGCCTCTTGGTTGTGCTGAAATTGGCGAATTTCCATTTTGTGTCATCTTTATGTACCTCTATTTAATTCCTGCACAAAAGCCGTTGCATTTTGGATCTAAAGACTTTTGGTTAAAAAGAGTTTGATTTCGGGCTCCCCATATTCTCCTCAACAGAATACAACAGTTGGAGGATATGGGGAGAATATGGTTTGTACATATTCTCCCCAAAGCCGTTGATTAATATGTATTGTTTGAGGCATTACATAAAAAGCTATTTCCACTTTAAGATGGCAGAAAGTTCGCCAATCAAATGATTTTTCAGTTACAAGTCCAAATACAAGGGTTAAACTTGTAAATGAATTAGGACCGGTAAACCAAGATTCACTTGAAACTGTCTAATTAAAATTATGCGGCACTTGAAACTTGAAAAATGATATTGAACCATAGCAGATCTCACAACTTCTATAGAACCAGAAACACATTTGTTAGAACTTGCCAATAATCACCACCAAGACATTAACAACAACAAGAAAAGTTGGCTGAAATGAATTAAAATGAGAAATAAAGAAAAGAAAGAGATACAAAACAGGATATTACGGTACAAGCAAGGAGGAAACAAGCAACAGATTCGCTGGTCCAAATAGATAGGCAAATTTCATTTCTGAAAAAGTGAAGATGCAAAATACAAATCACATATATAATGCATAGCAAACATCTTCCTTGGCGTCACTGGTATGTAAATAAGCGGTTTCTTATTGAAGCAAACAACTCAAACTAACAAACAATTGAAAATAACATCAATTTTTTCATGATAAAGGTTAACAATGGTCCAATAATACATGCATAAAATAAATAACATAAAAGAAACCAGCCATATATATGTTGTAGTTGAATCTCGTGCTGAGGTGACATAGCATCAACATCAACAAGGTGATATCAAACTTTCAACGTAGACTTGTGGTTCCATACAATGACCCATGTATTGAATCTCGGGAATCTTCAAAGTACTAGTTTTGGAATTGTACAAACCAAAGTTGGCAACCGTCCCAAAACTCATCAACATTTGATAATCCTCATAAATATATAAAGTCTTTGTATAAGCATGCAAACTCTGATCTCCCATGTAAGAAATATTATACAATTTATTCCAAGACTCTTTATTTCCATATTCCTTCATAACCCAAACATCCAAAAACAAATCACTGCTTGCATAGATGCACAAACAATCCTTAAGCACCCCCAATGTGATCTGCGTATCCTTGTCCAAATCTGGCAGCGGAAGCTTTTGATATGTCTCTTTCTCCAAATCAAGAGAATAAATGGCAATCCAAGCATGTGTTATCCAATTAACGGTGCCACTTAAAAATACTCCGCAACCAATGCCAGAGTATGGGAAGTCATTTATCCTTCTCCAATAATTAGTACCGAAAGTATAAACACTAACTTGATTGCAGGTAATACAGATAACCTTGTAATTATCAATGAAATGATCATACCCGAAGCTATATAAGGTAAGAGGAGCTCTTTTGGGTAGAGGTTTCAAAGTAGGCAAAAGCTTGAATGTTCTAATGGAAGGGTTCCACAAAAGAGCAGAACCTAGGGCCGTGGTGAAACAAAGGATACCGTCGCAAGAGCATACCCACAAAGGTGGACCGTGTCGTGTGTTAGTAACAGGGGGGTAACTGATTTGTGTCTGATTGAGAGAAGAGTCTGAAAGAAAAGAGGTGATTGGTGAATGATACGTAACAAACTCACGTGATATTAGGTCGCCTAAGATGAGGTTGTAGCGGCGGAGCTTGGTTGACAAGCGAAGGTGCTTCTTTATGAATTTGGGATCAGAGATCAGTGAATTGAAGGAGCTGCAGAGACAGCGAAGTTGCTGGAGTAACTTTACCGGAAGCATGCACAGGATTTCAGCGATGAGATCAAACGGAAGATTAGGGAGTGGCGGCGATGTTAGGGTTCCTTTGCTGGAGCACCGTTGCATCTTAGTGCCAATTGTTAGGTTACCTTCGTCCTCCTGGTTTCCTCGCGCCATTGAACCTTCTCACTCACGCTAGCTAATCTTCTCGTTATGATGATTTAGGTTACTGCGAAGCTTTCTGCTTTTTTTTAGGTTTGCTTGATGCAGTTCTCTTATACTTAGGTTAGGGATGACAAGATTCTTGAATGGGCGGGCTTTGTTGGTTCTCGAGAAAGAATTCTCATCAACTATTTTTGTGTAAAATTTGAGATGCAATTATCAAAAAACATTATAGTAGTTCGGTCCTATGAAGCCCGGTACATGTATGGGTGCGGGCACGATATGATACTGGTGCATGGATACATAAATTTTTTAAAATTTATGTTAGATACGTTAACAAAAAATTTATACTAAAGTTATATGTATGTAAAGTACTTGAAGAAAATAAACATTGATTATTTTTCATTATTATATTATGGGTTAAATAAGTTTTTCGTCTTATAAATATAGCAAATAAGTTTTTCGTCTTATTTTGTCAAAAAAAAAAAAAGTTTTCCGTCTTATAAATATAACAAATTTTGATTTTAGTTCCTAAAAAATAGAATGAGATGTTTTCATCCTCATAATTTTTTTTGTTTTGTTTTAGTTTTGGTATGTAATGGATATAATATTAACATATTTTTGACATTTTTTAAACATAATATGAATATATAAAGATTGAACATAATAAACGAATATAGAATGAATACATCTTGATCATAAAAGAGTTATAATCTTGACATTCATATGAACATAAATTGGTCATTAAGGACCAAAACCAAAATAAAAAAATTTGTGAGGATGAAAACATTTTATTTTATTTTTTATGGACTAAAATCAAAATTCGTTATATTTATAGGGACGAAAAACTTATTTAACCCTTATGTTATAAAAGTCACAATTTTTTAAAAATAATACAAGTGATGAAAATAAAAGATAAATGTTAAGTTTTCTTATAAACCATATTATATTTTCATATGTTGGGACTTGGGATATCGAGAGAAGCATCAAAAGAACTAATGTTGTCTCAATTTTTATCTAATGTTGATTAACTGAATCACCTCTCTCTTGTTACCTTCATCCACAAGAAGTATAATTTTAAGTGGTTCATCGAGAAACAAATCTATTGACGCATATCTAAAATTGAATCATATGCATCTCTACTGACTTTTTACAACATTGTCTTGCTTTTCCACCTTTCATCATTTTCTAGGATACGTATTTGTGAAGTATCTTATAAGTATCTTTGTGTATATGTGGAGTATCATATAAGTATCTGATACAATATTTTTTTTAAATTAAAATAATTAATTCTGATACTTTGTGGGTACGCATCTGCGAGTATCCGTGAAGTAACAGTATTCGATATGGATACGTCTCCGTTTTGGAGTATCCGGGGGCCTGATAGGTTCGGCCCATTGTATCTTGTCTAATACCTTTTAATAAATTAATTGAAGGGCAAAATTATTTTGGTCTTTATATTATTTTCAAAAAAAAATCATTATATATATTATTTATTTAAAGAGCTCCAAAAAAATTATTTATTCCCTTCAAAATATTTAAAGTCTATAAATAATTCTGTCAACTTGTCAAAAAAAAAAACTGTCAAAACAGTGTATAAATAATTAAACTTAATAATTAAAAAAAAAATGTTTGCTTGAGCCAAAAAAAAAATGTTTGGTTAGTGGTGTTTGCTTAACTGTGTTTTTAGATATTAGGAAGCTAAATCCAAAGGGATTGATAATTACGAGAGGGAGTTAGAGGATGTTATAGATAAGCTCATTGATGAATGTAATAGGAAAATTGATAGAGCTCTTGGCTTGAGGATGAAGATACGAAAGCTGCAATTGCAATTTCAGTCTATAAAGTTACTTAGGTGATTCTTTCTTGAGTACAATATTTTTTTTGAAAAACTTTTGAGTACAAATTAAGTGTATGTATGGTATCACATATGATTTGTCCAAATCATTGCGATTCTGGCAAAGTCGTTGAAATACCAAATACGCACTAGGTTGTTATAGGATTTGATGGTTTCTTGCAAGTTGTAATAGTGATTGTTTTGTTTCATGCGAATGCAGACACTTGAATTGCTTGAATTATCCAAACAAATCACAGAAAAGTTGAAAGAAGCTGATAAATTTGGTACTGATACTACTTTAATTTTCAATAATGTGAAATTTTGTTTAGTTTTTGGTTGTCTTTAATTTCAAAGATGAAAGAATAATAGAATAATAAAGGTGTGGGTGATGCATGACTAGAATCCGTATGTTATCTGTTTTTATTGCCGTGAACCCAAAACTCAAGTAGCTTTTGCATTAAGATGAATGTGCATGACTTCGAACTGTTGATATGAATGGCATGTTATAGGGATTGAATAGATCGGTGGAGATGTTGGCAGTAACATCCCTTCGTAAATGATGACTTATATCTTCAATTCCAATTATTAGTTTGCAAGATCTTATTAGTATTAAAACTGCTGGTCAAATCAACTTGATTAGCCATGGTACTATGTCCGATTAGATGCTTTTATTCCTTAACCAAAATGACGACTTTCTGGTTTCTGTTTATTTTCATCGGCGTAAAATAATTTTGCAATTGCAGATATTGAAGGCCTGTCAGATATGAAGATTCGAGCTTTGGATATTGTAGAGGAACTTAGAATAAAAGAGCAGACAAACAGGTCTGTCATCTCCCTTTTGAACACAAAGATCTGCGTGTGATTGTCAATGTTGTGTCTCTTTCTTTTGCAATTCACATTGTTAGACAGTAAAGTTAGTTATCTAATTCTGATCACTGTTTTATGGGAGAATACTGTTAATAACAACTCTTTTGGCTATGTATCAATTTTCAAACAGTCTGCTTCTTTTAGATACATTTAAAAAGATAGGGCATCTTTTCCTCAATCTCTGCCAAATCCACCACCGCTAGCACCCCTTCCTGTAGACTACAATTACTCCTGATGCTCGAACACATGAGATGATAAGTGAAAAGTTGAAGAAGGCTGAGGATCTTGGTAAGTCAGTGATACTCTCATCAGTTGGATTATATTTGGCTTTGCTTAACTTTTACGCGAGTGTCCTTTCGTGTGGATGTGTGTGTGAGAGTGGGTGTGCACATAATATTTTTGAAGAGATTGCTTAAAATAGATGACCATATTAGTATATGATGACTGCATTGCACAAAATGATGCTTGTGATCAAAACAAAAAAGTACAGACACATCATCTTTCTTTGGTTGATATAAAAATATACTCTTTTCCTTGTTAACATGTCACATAAATGACATTTTTCCCAACCAATGTCCGACTGAATGTCACTAAAAGTACCATGACATAACCCAAATGTATTGGTTCATAACTTATTTAAAATAAAAATCGGAAGATGCAGGATACGCATGTAGAAGTAGCGTGCACATAACAGTATCAGATATGTGTGATACACCAATACTAGCAATTTGAAGTATTTCGACGTCATAGGTAAAACTCAGTACAAAAATATAGCACGAGCAGTTGTAAGCTCTACCTTTCAAAGTTTCAATACGTATTTCTGAACAGGAAGGTGATGTAGTGAACCTCATAGTCATACAACAACAGTGGTATTAAGGAAATGAATAGTAAGCACTGCTGAACTATTGAAGTGGAACAATGTAAAGTTCTCCTTCAAGAATCCCGGAGAGATGCAAATAAGAAACGCATGGCTTTTGACTTAGCTTGATGTCAAAACTGATTACAATAGTTCCTAAATGTTTCTTTTACAAGGGATTTCAAAGTTCTAACCATCCTTGCTGCTATCAACCCATTGCACATCAATCACAACATTCCCAAGTATATTGAAAGATCACATGCAATTCTCAGTAGTTCCTAAATTGTTATGTTGCCAAGTTAGTTCTAAGCAACGTGACTTCGAATTCCTCTCTTTCAATCATCTTTCGGGCTATTGCTTTTATCTCTTTCTGGAATCATGTATAAAAGGAAACATGTTGTAACTTGTATAATATTTATAGTGATTTCATCCTATTATTATATTTGTAATTGTGGTATGGCAAAAACTATGTTTCAGATATTCATCTGGGTTCTAATTAGTTATCAGTGACGAGATGATCCATCCCATCATAGGAAGTTTGCCACTTCACCCAGTTTTTGGCCACCTACATTGAGAGTAATATTCAGTTGTTTATTGTTTTCAATAATTTTTTGTGTGTGTATAACTCTAAATATTTCTTCCGGTTATTTCGAAGTGTTTGACCATTCATAGGCAAACAGAAGAATAAAAAGAATGAGGTTGACTTTGTATGGCCTTGGGATTGTCTTTCTGGGCATGTGTTTAGTTTATTGTTTGATTTTGAATTTTTTATATCAAATACTTTATGAACCTTTGGTTTAATTGGAGAGAGGAAGGGTCTCAGGCTATTATTTTCTCTGATTCAGGAAGAAAGAAACAAGAGCGGTAAGACTGATTGTCTTGACGACAGGAGGTAAATATCATTGCTTATAAACGTAAAAACATATTTGATCGGCAATATAATAAAGTTACGTACATTGTCAAATATTGTATGCATTTATATATACAAGTCAAAAGAATGGAGTAGGGACTGTGACAGGGAGCTGAGGAGGGACCATGTACGTTGTGAGGGCCATGAGTGAGGGCGAGACAATGATCCTAGGAGCAGGGGTCGTGATAGGCACCATGATAGAAACTCGTCTACAGTTCAAGAAAGTCGTCAGAGGTCAAGATCTCGAGAGCGTTCTAGAGATCATGACCGTCATAGGAACAAACTTCCTTGACTATTTCTTTATTATTACTTCCTCGCTTCTGTTGACAGTTAATTCAATATAGATTAGTCAATATAATAAGTTGCTTGCAACACAAGTAAGTGGAGATAGAATTGAACTTTTTTTTTTTTTTACAGTTAGTTAGGTAGTTAACTCTTTGTTGAGCAATACAGTTGTATCCAATGATGTGTAAATAGAGTTAAATTTGATCCATTGCAGCAGCTCACCAGCAAAAAAATTATCCTTGATCTGTAAATTAAGCCAAAGCACCATTACATAAGGACAACCCGCAGAGCATCTAAAATAGTTTCTGACTCCCCCACACAAATTACAACAACAAGAACTACCCAACCTCATAACATATTTTTGAAAATTTGTCATCAACCTACCATGAATCGCGAGCCACTGAAAGAATTTGATCCTCTCTTGAACTTGAAATTTCCAAATTTTAATCCATAAATCATGAGATTCCTTAAACTCAGAACTGCATAACAAGTGATAAGTTGTTGCCACAATATATTCTCCATGAACTTCACCAGGCCAAACACTCAAGTCCTCTCCTCATTGATACTTGGAGGCATAATCGAAAGAAGTCTCCTCATGATTGCTACCAACAAGGTCTGCAACTTTTGCATTACTCAACACACTAGGAATACTAACATCCATATCCTCAATGCCGTATATTAGGCTCGATCCACTTGTCAGACCAAAATCCCCTATACTCCCTCCATTACCAACACTCCAGAATTCATTATCAACGAATTGTGCTTTGAAACATTAGTAGTCTTGTTTTGGTTGTCATGGACAATATCATTTTTTTTCAATTAACATCCGCATGTTGGTTGGGTGTTAGACGTATCTTATTGACCACTTGAACACTTCTAGTACTTTTGATTAGGAAGTACATGTGCAACGTCAAATTCCATGTTAAACAAGAAGCAAATTTAGTGAGTTATCATAGATGTCAAAGAATTTATTGAGTTATCATAGATTCACTCTATTTAGTTACGTTTTTCACAATCGTAAAATAACCCATAGAAATTTATAAAATCTAACTTCATTTCACATTTCATCTTATACCACAAATCCAAACTTATTTCACAGGTTGCTCTCTCGTGATCATGATTTTGAGTAATAGTTTTGTTTAATAAAAAACAGTTACTCATTGGTTACATGGTTTAATCAAACAGATTTGCAACATATGTGATGCATCAAAAGGCCCCATAAATCCAAAGTTTGCAAGCAATTTAGTGAATAGAAATTGAAAAGGCTAATTAATTGTATTCATTCAATCAATCAACAAACTCAAAATAACAACTAGAAGTGCAAAAGAGAGTAATTGTTTGATACAATTCAATACTCCCTCCGTCTCACAATAATTGTCACTTTACCATTTTTTCTTTTTCTCAAAATAATTGTCACTTTAGAATACCAATGCATCATTTATTATTTTTTTTCCATTAATATACCCTTATTTATTGAATTTCATACAACTTAACTACTCCACTAACTACAATTAATAAGGGTGTTTTAGTAAATGACACTAATTTTACTATCAAAATCAACCCAACTAATCATTTCCTTAATAACCGTGCACAAACCTTAAACGACTATAATTTAGAGACGGAGGGAGTACAAGACATAGAAATCCTATCATCTATCATATGATCTTCAGATTTGTCTAGCAGCAGCATCAGCAACAAAAGGCAAGTAAGGAGTCCTACCCAAAAGACAACACAAAGCACTATAAACAAAACACAGAATACTAAAAACAAACACAACATTATGCGACCAAACCAAAATCTTAAAACCTAATCCATATCTCCCAGGAGAGAAAATCCTCTGAAACAGCATCGGAAGAACCAGAAGCACATCTAATGTCAGAGCCTGCATAGCATTGAATCTAACATACTGCGGAAAAATGGGGTTCCTTACGATTCCCAAGTAAAGCGCGAAGAACGCGATGAACGAAGCGTAAGGGAGGGATCTGTAGAAAGAGAGGAAAGGGATGATTGGGTCGAAGAGGAGTGCGACTTTAGGGTATTGAGTGAGAATGTTGTGACCGTATTGAAGGGAATTGAAGAATGGAAGTGTGTATGCGGCTATTGAGATTAACCGTTCTGGTGCTGCGGGTGTGGATGTGCTGGCTTTAACGACGCCGTTTCTGAGTTTGAGTTTGAGTGATGGTGGGGTTAAGGGTGAGAATGAAAGGGAATTGGGTTTTGGTTTTAGGGTTAGGGTTGAGGATTTGGGGGTGTGGTGAAAAATGCAGGGACGGTGGAGAAGAGAAAGGGAAGCCATTTTTGGTTTCAGAATCGGTTCTTGGTAACTGCTGCAAAATGAAATTAGGCAACTGTTTTTATCTGCTGCTGCCTGTAGTTACTTTCATTGGGCCGGTAAAAAACTATACTGTAGTATTATTTTTCAAGTATATACTCCATCCGTCCCTTAATGTAACCCCCCTTTACATTTTTCACATTTTTTAAGAAAAGTTGTCAGTGTAATTAATGTGTCTGTTTTGTGTATTAATATTATCAAATTGTCCTTTGTTTTTATGTGTATTAAATTTGACTATTCATATTTCAAGACAAATTAGTAGTATTAATTAGGGGTATGTTTAGGAAAAAAGTAATAAATACATCTAGTAATTTGAAAAGGGGGTTACATTTAGGGACAAAAATAAAATCAAATGGGTGGTTACATTAAGGGACGGAGGGAGTATTATTTATTTTCTGGTAAAAAAAATTTCTTTTTTGGGATTATAAGATATAATATGATTGTTTGAATATTTTTTGAGCATTTGTTTAATGAATGTTTGGAAATAAGACAAGATGTAATTATCTTCACAGATAGTGTATATGTATGTACATTTTTTATCGTGTTTTATATTTGTTCTTATCATCGAACATAAGAGTCTATTAGAGGTGGTGCGAAACGATTGTTGTGTTGGTGGTGGTTAGAGCAGATTTTTCATGAATGTAAGAGGGTTCCTTCAAAAAAAAAATGTAAAAGGGTGTACCTGCAAATATACTTCAACGTTAAAGTCAGTGAAGCTTCAACGAGCTTTGAGGAGATTTTTTGAAATGAAAGTGTGTACCTTGTTTTCCATGTGACACGTGTATTCATAGAACTTGTGTGTAGATGTGTTGGATTTACCCTTGAGCCACGATGGACGGGCGATCATTGGATAATATGAAGGGCTCCAAAATGCTCTGAGTATATGATTATGTGTGACCCGACCCTTCGTTGGTGCATGTAGACCACAACCTCTGGACACCTTATTGGGACTTCGTTGGCTAAGGTTTTGTTGTAAGTTAATGTGAACGATACTTTATCTTAGAATCGAGCTTCACGAGGTGGTCACACAATCAAAGATACATATAATGCAATAAGATACGAGAATGTTATCAACGATTGTTGTCTCGTCTAAATTATTTTATCTAAAATTGACTGGTTCCCTTAAATGTGTCTTTATTTGTGTGGATGTTTTTGAGTAAAAGGTTATCCACAAAGGATATTTTGATTCGTATAGAAGTATCACAAGTTGATCCTCACCTATATGTAGGTCAGTGTAGGTTTGCGAAACTATACAACAATTATTGGTTCAGTGTCGCAAGCCACTGCTAACTAACATGACACTTTCTACTTCTCAATCGAAAGGAAATGAGAGCGTCAATATTAGATGACGACGACTTACAATTGTCGGAGATGGTCTCACACCTCCAGTGCTTCTTTGATAAATAACCTCCATAAAATAAATTCAGAAGAAATGAGCCTCGTAAGATACATTTTCAAAGCATTTAAAGCAATCTGGAATGGTCATTATAGACCCCTTTTTTTAGAAATGGCAGAGTCGAAGTTGAAAAATGGAGAGAAATGGTCAAATTGTCAATTTCAAAGGAACTGGCGGTACGATGCATAACAGAAAGGTTGACACTTCCAAGGCAACCATAAAACTAGAAACCTTCAAAAGACTCTCCTTTCAACACTCTAACCAAGGCCAAACAAGAAGAAGGGCCATGACAAACAACTCCTCTAACAATCCCAGCGACTAATCCACCACAAGCTAGCTAGACCAAAGGCACCCATGTTGGAAACCATGTTCCAACTTCACATAACCACAAGGCCGACGACCCAACTCGCAATACCAGATTTGATGGCTTGAGAAATGAAACGACATATGAACGGACGCAAACAACAAGGGCTTCCCATTCACCTTTATACACAACTATCACTTGAGTCCATCAACTAATAGTTTGGGGGGTAATTGTTCTGGTGTGGGCGCCCAACCACTAATAAGTTCTAAAGGGCTCATCGCAAAAGGAGTACATGGGGCCGCAACATAGGAGTGAACGAACTTGAATGAGAACAACTAAAGAGGCTCGTGGCATATGAGCACACATACCGAAGGTGGACAACCACTAGGGTCTGTGGAACAAGAGTAATTTGACTAAATCTGGACAACCAACATGGATCTGTGGCACAAATCTGCCATGGACCAAGGTACAAGGGCCAAAATCTTAAATCGCCACCGTAAATATTGGCTCATACGCATGAGTCAAGTATGTTCACTTTACACGTATACACATATCGTTCTATGTCACTCACTGATTTCAACGTCGAAGCACATACATGTACACCACCCCTCCCCCCATCGCATAGGGAAGAAGACCACATGCGACAAAGAGAGAGGCAACAACTAAAAAAAGTGTCTTTACTCAAAGGTCATTCAACATCATCAACTAATGAATCTCAAATCCAATAGGATCAACTCTCTTATATGTAGATGTTATCAACTACTTACATTGTTGAATATATATAACTATAAAATTTAGATTTCAATTATAATATTTTTTTTATACGAGAAATTTAAAGTGAGGGGTGGTTAGTTCAATGCAAGAAAATCTTTAATTTTCAAATTTCAATTTCAAAGAAATTTCATTTACATTTTCTCAAGTGGAGTAGGGCATGAACTCGAAACTTAAACCTAATCCATACAATTGATTATAATAATTTCTTTCATTGATACTTCTTCATATTTAAAATATAAATATAGGCCACTCCCTTTGAATCTACAATTCCCAACTCAACTGAAAATATTAAAAAGGGACCGAACATTTTTTTTTCTTTCGTATTTATTGAGAAATAAAGTTTGAACTCTAAATTGTTTTTTATATTTTTATATATTTTTGTGTGAGTTTTCAAAGTAATTATTTCTTATCCTCTCCATTGGCATTTTAACGCTCTCTCTTCCCCTTCTATCTCTTAGAGCCGTCACCAAAACCCTAGTTTCTTCACCTTCATCCACTAAAGAGGGGTGATTTAGGGTCAATTTTTGACAAATCACCCCTCTAACTCGTTTTTTCTACTTCTCTTTTATTGAAATAAGTGATTTTCACATCTATTTCGTTTTTCTTTCGTGATTTTGTGGTCTTTGTGCGACGTTGTTTTGTTCGTCGTCTTTGTACGACGTTGTTTGTTTTCTTGTTTCGTTCAGGTATTTGTTCGGTTCAAATTGTTAGATCAGCTTCGATCCAGTGCAGATCAAATCAATGACTTTGGAGTCATCAATGTTGCAGATCCGAAGACATGAGTATTCTGGTGGATTAAATATAGTCATATGTGTAGGCTTTAGAACTTGGCCGATTTATGCTATTAACATGGATGTTGTGAGTTTGTTCACAGATTCATCCTTTTTGTTTTTAGCGAATTTTCATTGTATCGATGTACTCCATCAATTTTGAATGAATGAATATCATTTATTTTTATAAAAAAAAAAAAAAAAAGTAATTATTTCTTATGCGAGAGTAAAAAAAAAAAAAAAGTAGATGCATTGGATATCGTAAGTGTGCGCTAGTGTAGTTGAGCTACCCCACTGAACACAAAACAGTAAGTACCTTAGATTTCATCGATCCGACATCAATCAAAACTTGCTTGTTTCAGTTTGAGTTTGATTCATGGCTTCCTCCCTGTCCTCCACTTCACCTTCTGCTGCTCCTACTGTTACTGTTGCAGCTTCAGCTTCAGCTTCCACCAAATCTGTACGCTTTTCTCATTCCTCCATCACTTTCCCTCGTCTCTCTCCTAATTCCAACAACTCTCTCCGCTTTTTCACCAAGGTATCACATTTTATCTTCCTAAATTAATATCTATACTTCGTTTTTAGTTCGAATTGTCACTAATTTATGTATGTCTCTGTGTAGGGATGCCCACCTAATCATATGCTATTATGCCCCAGGGTTAAGGCCCAGTTAAATGAGGTAAACATTCTCCCTTTTACACTCCATATCTATCAACACACAGACACAAACACCGAACATGATATTGACACGTAGATGCAACCATATGTGTTGCAGTGTCGGTATTGTTTCTGTGTCAGACATCACCTGAGAGGCGTCCTGTTTGAATTGACTTATTTGAGTTAATTTACTGACATAAACACTTTGAGAGACTATTTTGGAGAACTTATGAAAACAACTTAAACTTATGACATGTTCGTAAGCTGTTTTCAGGTTATTTTCATATGTTTTGTAAGATAGCTTATGAAAACAGCTTATAGATCATACGAAAACAATTCAATTTAATTTTATCTTTTGTTATAGAAGTAACTTATACGTAAACCCTATTCATGATAAGCGCTTACGCTATAAGCTGCAAATTGAGTTGTTTATTCAAATCTGAAGTGTCGGTGCTGCTGTAACATAGCTTTATGTGAATTTTCCTCATTTAATCTAAGAGGGCATTTTAGAGGATAAAAAAACACAATTACAGTCATTGATTGGAAAATTAACAGTTGAGTTTGTGATAAAATACATACATTTATGCTGCAAATATAAGTTTGCCAAAATCTGTTCTCTTGATAGATATGTGTGCACGGCGTCCACATAGACATACATTTCTATGCTGATTTTGGTCTCTCTTTTTTGGCTTCAACAAGGTTGCCCTTGATGGTTCTTCCAATGATGTGCCTCCTAAAGCCAAATCAGATGTTGAACCACCGACCGCACCTTCAGTTGAACCATCTTCTTCAGGCTTGGCAGATCAAGAATCAATCTCTGAACTTTTTGATCAAATTGCAAGTCTTGTCAAGTAAGTACCCAGCTGCTTCAATCTTGAACTTGATAAATGCTACTCCTCTGTTCAAAATTAATAGTTGTTTTACCAAAAGTAAAAAAAAATAAAAATCAAATTAAGTGTCGCTTTGTCATTCCAATGCATCATTAATTATACCTTCTTATTTTCCCCTCATTAATTATATATCAGACATGTAGTTTATATTGCAACTTTTCATTAACCAAAAATTATCAAGCACGCATTTATTAATAATTGGTTGTGCTGAACTTTCAAAACAAGAAAATTGGTGGTAATTAAAATAAGAAAAATAGTAGTAAATAGGGTTAATTTGCTAAAACTATTATGTCCATTGGCCAATTTATCGCATTTCTTAATATTTGTGTAGATATCTTAAAGAACTGTTAATTTGGAATGGAGGAAGTACTTATTGTTGGTATTAAGTAGTAACAAATATATGAAATTTTTCAACATTGTTGAGCAATGAAAACCTTGTGTATTTTTCTACTGCAGGCTTGTTGATTCAAGAGACATTGTAGAATTGAAGCTGAAGCAGCTAAACTGTGAAGTACTAATCAGGAAGAAAGAGGCTATGCCTCAACCAGAATATGCTCCTCAACCTGCATTGTTGTATTCACAACCTTCGCAAACGGCGCCACCTGTTGCGCCATCACATACTCTGGCTCTTCCTGCTCCTTCAACGCCAACTTCTCCCCCTCCTGTCAAGCTACCTAAATCATCACGTCCGCCTCTTAAAAGCCCCATGGCAGGGACATTCTACCGAAGTCCTGCACCGGGTGAACCTCCGTTTGTGAAGGTAGATCTTCCGTTTAATTATATATTATTCTTTGTATAATGCTTTTTGGCAGCTTTATATGAAGGATTCTTTCTTAGGTGGGAGACGAAGTAAAGAAGGGGCAAGTCGTGTGCATCATTGAAGCAATGAAATTGATGAATGAAATTGAAGTAAGTTTAAAGTTTTTATGTTATTTTTATGGTAACTGCTGTCAAAAATTTTGGATTCTACATACTATGACTCTATAAGGGTTAAGATCATCTCCATTTCTCAAATGAAATGAAGAGCTTCATTACTATAGTTTTATGTGTATAAAGCCACATAAATGCGTAATATATGTCACATGTTTTAGAAATGTGTGTGATTATACACACAAAACTATAGAATGGAGCTCTTAATTTCTTTTGAGAAATGGAGAGGATTCCTACTCCTCTGTAGGATGCACTTGTTCACTGCCTCTCTTTCTTTCTCTTTGCTGAGTTAGGATTCTCTTCATTTAATGGAAAGTGCCATTTGGAGAGAGATAAACTCATTGAGTATAATAATATTATTTTATTTGGAGAGAGATAAAAATAATATTATTATATTCAATGAGTCTATCTTCCTCTAAATGGCACTTTCCATTAAACGGATAGGATCCCAACTCCTCTTTGCTTTATTTAAATGTTGAATTTGGTGCTCTATATAATGTACGACATGATGGTATTTTCATTCACATGATTTAGATTTTTCACTCTTCTATGCTCATGTTTGTATTTTTCTTTCCCACGGTAAAGATTTATATTACTTTAATATATGTTATTGTCAAGAAAATTTAATTAGTTTATGACACCAAAGTATATAGGTGCTTGTTTTTGCAAAGGAAAATCTTAATTACTGGATAGCAGCAGTTTTATCAATATAAACATGGCGTTGCGGCCTATGGACGAAACACGACAGATATAATAGGTGTTAGGGCCAATAATGACTGACACAAAATCCACCATGCTAAAACGCCACGGCAGAAATTTGACAAAATGGAAATGAAAAACAAAAGATGTTCAAAAGTGGAGTAGAATGGTCATTGTATTTTGATTGTGGATTTCTGTTTTCCATTTCCCAATTCAAGCCTGTTTTCAAATCTTATTGTGTTAGTTTATTAGGAGGGTCTTTTAGCATGAGCTGCATAATGACTACTAGGAGCATGTTAGGTAGACAATTAGGGACCGTCAACTCAGCAAGTGATGTTTGGATTGAAGAATATCATTGGAATGAAAGAAGAGGCATCAAGGAGGTTAAGGTATTCTCTGTAGTTAAAAAAACAACCGAAACTAAAGTGAGGCAGAGACAACATTAATACAAGAGAAATGCTAGCAACATACTCCTTGACCCTCTTCATTGTTGCGAAAGTTTTGTATTGGTCTCATGAATAAAGAGAGTTCTGAAAAGGTGTTGCTAGCATTCCTCATAACACAAAAATGTTTTACTATCCCTTTGTTTGAATAACCAAGGAAAACTTGAAAGAACCATTTGAAGAGCACTAGAGTGAAGCCATTAAACAAGCCTTTCCCAAAACAAGTCTAGGGGTGAAGATTTTTCCCAATAAATCTAAAATTCCACCTCAACCGAAGATGCCGCAGAACAACATATGAAACACACTGCCAGAACATCTTGCTCTCCTTGGAACTTGTTCAACAAGAATTACTGCAAGCTCTGTGGGAAAACCATTTTTTCACCAACAATTCTACAAAATTCAAACGTGAGGGCTAGTTAAAAATAACTATTTAGCTGTTCCTTAACTAGAGCAGCACACATCACATGACTTTCAGGTCTATGAATCTGTGGGACATCAGTGCATTATGAGCGTAACAAAACTGACTCAAACATAAATTCGGATTTTTAGTTTTTACCACACCCTGGTTTTCCTGGTATGCCTTTGCTCTATTTTGTTTTTCTGAATATTTTGTTTTTCGGAGACCCCGTCTCCTCAGTAGTTGGTATAAGCCTATAAGGCTTAGCTGTTATTTGTTGGTAGTCCTACCTGGTGATATATTCTGAATATCTTGGCCTGAACATCCAAATAAATCACTAGCTTAATGATGATTCGATATATTGGAAAAACCAAGTCCCACCTATATTAAAGATAAGGTCTTACTAGAGTTTATAAAGAGTGGCACCCTTCACCTTGAAATCCGGTTTTAAAGGATGAGTTAGACCCTGTATAAAAACCTAATATGGCATCAGAGCCTACCGATTCGGGCCACCCATTGTTTATATACACTTACCAAGTCCAATAGTGCTGGGCATGAGAGGGTGTATTGGAAAAGCCAAGTCCCACATAGATTAAGGATAAGACCTGACTAGAGTTTATAAAGAGTGACACTCACCTTGAACACTTGTTTTGTAAGGATGAGCTAGGCCCAATATAAAAACCTAATATACAAACATAGCTTGGAAACTTAGGTACATTTTAGTTTAGCATCATCATTGCTCTCTCTCTCTCTCTCTCTGTGAATGTGAAGTTTAGCACTAAATTTATTATGTTGTTTTATATATTTTGACAATACCCCTCGACAATAAAACCACAGTTATAGTGATGCCTTTAACCATGAAACAATAACTTACTGAGAAAATGTGATGTCCAAGTAATCAAAAATTGAGAAAAGCTGAATGAGACACATAAAGGAGGAAAGAGAAAGCATATAGGTGGATTTATTCCTCAGGATGATTGTTCTTTTTGTTTTCTTTTTTTGGTAGGCTTTGTTCCTATTCTCTTTAACGGTTCCTTTATGCAGAAGTCCATATTTCATAATATGTGAACAGGTTTTGTTAGTATTTAAATAAGGATTCAGAATAGTTTAATGTTTGAAGTAGTTTCACAAGTTTGTTAACACATGTGTAGGTTTTTTTGTTAAGGTGTTCTTCACATATGTATAAAGAATTTGTAACAATGAAGTTCATTCAAGCAGAATAGATAAAGCAAAGAATCCTTCTAATAGTTGTATTCTTATGTCATTCATAAGGAGGAAATAGCTTGTGTCAACTAATTATCAAATCTTGTACTTAAAAATAGTACTGATTCTACTACTAAAATCAATTGAGCAAATTGCATTTATTATTTTAGTTTAGGATAGGTACACTTCACTTCACTGTTTTTGTGGGTTATGGTTAGACATCTCCATACAATAAACATTGCAGCAAAAAAATGCATAAATATGCTTAAATTTGATTTCTAACTTGGTTTGTAACTCCAAAATGCAAATAAAAAAGTCAATAAAGTTGTAGTAAGTTTTGTTGTTTGATGTTCATGTTGCATCTAAAGACTATATTTGTGTACTATGCAGGCTGATAAGTCAGGGACTATAGTTGAAATAATCGCGGAAGATGCTAAGCCTGTAAGCGTTGATACTGTAAGTATATTTCGGACCCTATTGACTAGTACTCACAAGTAAAACTAATATCCTTGTCATTAGAGGTTTGATTTATTTTTTTCCCTTGCAGCCCCTATTTGTGATTGAATAGAGCTGACGGAGTATTCAAGTAGACTGGATGATAATCTGCAGGTTGTGGTAGTTGAGTAGTGTGAGGCGTATAGGAAGATTTTGTTTTGAATTGGAGTGGTACACAGTTGAGAAGAATTAGTAGCTTAAAATGAATTTGTTCCCACCCTACGCATATTTTTAACTTCTACATGATTGGACTATGTTTCGGTGAACTTTTCTTTTTGGTTTCAGCTTTCAGTTAAGTTTATGTATCTGATACTTATTCTAAGTTTTCTGTTTTTCCATTTTTTTAGTTTCTTTTTAAGCTTAGGGGAGCATTGGATTCTAATTTTTATCATGTTTCTTTTCCCATCCTTTCTTTTACAAAAATGGATTCACTGGATTTACGCAATTAGTTGGTTTGTGACGGTGAGACTAGGATTAGACAGTTCACAAAATATGTCAATTTTATTAATCCAGACAGTTAGATCTTGATCCAAAATGGTTAACGATGTGTGGATTGTGTGAAATCGGGAAATCTCGACCGCATGAAATCATAGTTTTTTTTCAAGGTTTTCTTGTAGCTTACTCAGGTGGTAAATTGAAGAATATTAGCTTCAATAAAAGTTATCTTACACATGCAAGCGTCGTACGGTTGAAGTGTGAGTATACAAAAAATGAGTTCAAGATAGCAGCAGTAAGTAATCAGAAAATGGACGTAGAGATTGATGTTTAAGAATGTTGTTCCTGCTTTTTTTCTTTTCAAACAACCAAACAAGGAAAATAGAATGGATATATTTCAATGTCATGCTATATAGCGTCTTAAGGACACGTTAAGTAACCCTCAGATGGTAATTATATTATGTATCGAAATCAATAATTCTTAACTCATTAAATAATAAAATGCATAATTTTTAATGTGAAATTTCTGTCTTTAATACATTAACAGTACTTAAAGGCATATGTTAGCATTTTTTATATTTTAATGATCGAAAAATATTCATGCTAATTTATAGGATCTTGCCAACGAGTGGAGGGGACACTCTTTAAAGATTCAAAGTTAAGAAATTATTCTTAAAAAAAAAGGGTTAAATATGTTTTTGGTCCCTATAAATATACCAACTTTTCATTTTAGTCCCTCTAAAATTTTCCTTCGACTTTTAGTCCTTATAAAATTTTCAATCACTACTTTTGGTCCCTATTATAAAGTTAATTTTTGTATTTTTCAATGAAATTGTGCAAAAATTGTAAAAATATTTCCCAAAAAGAAATTAGAATTTTTTAACAAAACATAAATTTAATATGAATTTTTAACCATAAAAAATATTAAAATTCATATTAAATTCATGTTTTGTTAAAAAATTCTAAATTTTTTTGGGAGAGATTCTTATAATATTATGAATTTTTCTGCAAAATTTTATTCAAAAATGTGAATTCTACATATGATTTTACTTTAAAATAGGGACCAAAAGTAGTGATTGAAAATTTTATAGGGACTAAAAGTTGAAGGAAAATTTTAGAGGCACTAAAATGAAAAGTTGGTATATTTATAGGGACGAAAAACATATTTAACCCAAAAAAAAATCAAATATTTTATTTTTCAATGCATTATATATACAAATTTTCATAAAAACCGACAATTTAAGATTTTTAAAAAGTGTCTTGAAACCATTTGTTTGTTTTCGTAATTTATAATAAGTTTGTTAAGAAAATTAAATAGTAACATTGTCTCGGAAGTTCTACAATCAATTCTATAGATGTAAAAAATAAAATACCATTTCTTGTTTTTATATGACACTTGTTAGCATGATCCAACTAATTAGGAGTTTTAGTTGTGTTTAAGATTTTTAAAACAATTAGAATCTAAGAAAAATAATAAGAATCTTGTACCAAAAATAATAATTATAATTCGAATCTAAGAGAAAGGATTTTGTTTCTATGAAATGAGAAGTTTTTTTTAAGCATGAAAAGAAAGGTTGTTATAAAAAAATAAAAATAAATGAGTTTCATAGACGAGAGATTATTTATTGGGGAATTAGTCACTTTAGTCCCTGAATGGAAAATGAGTAGTCACTTTAGTCCCTGAATGCAGAGAAATTGCAAAACAGTTCATGAATGTAGACTCTGTTGGTCAATTTCAGGGACTAAAGTGACTAACAGAGTCTACATTCAGGGACTAAATTGACTAACGGAGTCTGCATTCAGAGACTAAATTGACTAACATAGTCTACATTCAGGGACTATTTTGCAATTTATCTGCATTCAGGGACTAAAGTGACGACTCCTTCTCCCTTATTATACTTTTAACTCTACTTTTCCCATAAATAAATATTTGTGGTTTTCTAAAATAATCTGATAATAAAAGTTGACTCAGTCGATAAGGAGTTGACTCATCAACTTAAACTTCCACCATCTCAAAACAAAGCAAACTTACTGGGAATGAACTTTAAACTAAAAGACATGGTTATGAAACCAAATACATGAAACTATATTGAAACTTGTGTAA
The DNA here is from genome assembly GCF_051527215.1 of Medicago sativa. NCBI lineage: Eukaryota > Viridiplantae > Streptophyta > Magnoliopsida > Fabales > Fabaceae > Medicago > Medicago sativa. Next base: position 79,013,694 of record NC_140755.1, on the reverse strand, counting down.
TATTCAAAAATGAGGAAAAGTTTTTTCATAGATACAACCCTAAATAAATACTCCCTCCATAATATAAGATAAGAATCTTTTTTTAGGTTCATTGAATTATTAATGTATCTAGACTAATATATAAACTAATCATTTATTCTATGAACTTGGAAAAAAAATCTTCTCTTTTAAAATCGGAGGCACTATTATTTAAGGTCTTGGTAATCAATTTGTAGGGTCTCCAAAAATATTATTTAGAGTCTCCAAAAAAGAAAACTCATGGCACTATCATTTTTTTCTTCAAGATCTTGCTAACAAATGTCTAATGTTAATTTTTTCTTTTTTTTTTTATAGAAAACTACAAAAAAATTTGCATTAAAAAACTACAATTTTTAAATTTTTGCTAGGTGACGGTGAAATAATTTATCAACTAAAATGACCGATTTAAAACTTTTGAAACTTAAATGACTAACTTGAGAATTCTGTCAAACTAAAATGACATAATTGAAACTTTCGAAACTTAAATGACTAACTTGAAAATTATGTGAAACTAAAAGGACCAAGAATAGTATCTAACCTATTTCTAATTCTTTTTCTCTTGACTAATACCCTAGAATACTCTTAAACATTTGCTTGTTTTTAAAGGCTGTGTAGTTTTTTTTTTTTTAAAGAGGAAAGGTTTTTTTAGGAAAAGAAAGAGGAAAGGTTGTGCAGTAACCTCTTCTTAAGTATGAAAAATTATATTTTTAATATAAAATTTATTTATTTTTATTTATGGTAGTTAGCATGATCCTAATATTTCTCTTATTCGTTTGAATGAATGATCCTAATATTTCTCAAAAGCATATCTTAATAGATTAGCATGATCCTAATCCAAAACATAAAAAATTTATTTATTTATTTTTTCTTAATAAATGCTTAAAATACGGTGGTTAGTTAGTATAATCCTAAAAGATTAGCATCATCCTCTGGTTTTAAGTGATTAGCATGATCCTAAAACAAAAATATATATTAAAAAAAACAAACAGAACCGAAAAAAACAATAAAAATAACAAATTTCTCTTCAAAAAACACTAACAAATTTACTAGATTCACTTGCCCTTTGGAGTAAATCAGGAAAGGGAAAGGAGAGTATTTCCATCTCTCTCTCTCTCTCTCTCTCTCTCTCTCAATGGCTATGGCTAGTGGTGTTTCAAATTCTCCATCGAATTTTCATCTTCTTCTTCTTCTCGTTCTTACCGTTTCGTGGTTATGCACCTACGCAAACGGTTCAAATTCAACAACCATATACGATGAATTAAGGGCAAAGGGTCTTCCCGTAGGGCTTCTACCAAAGGGAATAACGAAGTACGAGATCAATGGAACCAGTGGTGAATTCCAGGTATGGATGAAAGAACCATGTAATGCAAGGTTTGAAAACGAGGTTCACTATGATCCTAATATTAAGGGTACCCTTGGTTATGGCAAGATCAAAGGATTATCTGGTATGACTGCTCAGGAACTGTTCTTATGGTTTCCTGTTAAGGGCATTCGTGTTGATCTACCTAGCTCTGGTCTCATTCACTTTGATGTTGGTGTTGCTGATAAACAATTCTCTTTGTCTCTCTTTGAAGATCCTCCTGATTGCAACCCTGAGGTTTTTTCATCCATCCTTGATTTGTTATTTATTTTTTCTCTTTTGGGTATCTGAAATTCATGTTTTTTGTAGTTGGGTATATGAGATTCATGTTTTTGTTATTTGGGTATCTTAAAGTTGTGATTTTTTTTTGTTGGGCATATGAAATTCATGTTTTTAATAGTTGGGTGTATGAGATTCAGGTTTTTTACTATTGGGGTATTTTAAAGTTGTGATTTTCATGGTTGGGTATCTATGTATGATTCATGAATGATAGAAATTTAAATTATATCCATGTAGTTTTTCTTTTGGTGTAATAATGGTGTTGATAATTAGAGTGAGGTTTCAAGCTATGATCTTATGTTAAACAGGCCATGGCCTTAGTCAGTTGTCACTAGACAATTCTATTGCCTTATAACAAGTGTTGTCTAATAGCTGATGTAGCGCTATAGCCTAGCGGAACAACAAATTGCGATTGCTCTGCGATATGTTATTTAACACAAAGTGTTGTCAAACAATCATAGTAGTTAAAATCCCAATTTGAATCACAAAATCTTACAATTTTGCGATTATACTTGCCCTCGGCGATTATGAATATAAGCAAAATCTTATTTTGGTGGAATCCTGTGGAGATTGTTATAATCTACGATCTTTGAAACGATTATACGATTATGATCGCAGGGGTGGAACTACATAAAGAAGCTTTAGTTGTTTTGTTTAACATGTATGAATTTGATTTAACGTTTTAATTAGATATGTATTTCAAGTGTTATGCTGCTGTTATGTGAGCTATGTTGTTATGTGAGTCTTAGTGCTTTGATCAGACAAGTATTTCAAGTTTTATTTACGCTACTTACGAATTTAAATTTACTCAAGTGTGATTTAAAGTTTTTTGTCTAATGCTATTTTATATGCATATAGTTGAGGTTTATGACTTTTGTATAATCTTATGATTAGTGTTACAATTCCACGATTTAACTTCCCCTTTCCAATTTTCTGTAAAATCCCGTTTTTAACTACCTTGCAAATAATAGCTATAGCGGCGGTAGAGCAATGTAACATAGCGGAATTCATACAAACCTCAATTTTCTGCAATTGTAAAGACTGATTTGATTTGACAAAAAAATCTGCACCTATTATCATGTATAGTATTAAACATGACCAATTTTATAGCTTTCAGGAACTGTTGGTTTCTTTTTTGTTAGGTATCTGAAATTTATGTTGTTTATCGGTGGGGTATATGAAATTTTTGATTAATTTGGTGTTTAATTTACTCAGGTTGATGCTGATAGTGATGATGTGCTGAGGGCTGTTTGGTAGAAGATAAGCATGTTGCTGCATTTCAGGATTATAGATCAAATAGATCAATCATCTTAGCTGTGCTTGTGGTTGGTCTTGTGATATTGTTTCTGTACAGTCAGTCTTTTTCTTTTTCTGCTTGGATTGGAATCAATCTCCTCTGTCAAGGGACAAAGGATGACAATTTTGGTGGTCAGCTACATTGGCCTATGGTATTGGCAAAATCTGTGCTAGTCAGGAATGTTGGATACGGTTGATTTTGCTAGTAGTGTCTATATAATACTAAGGTTTTGTTATCTTTTTTTTGGTATTTTTATTTTTGCACAAGTTTTTCAGGTTTGTTTTATGTAGACTCAACTATTTTAATAAAATAGCATAATGTGTTGGTAGTTCTTGTATTGTGACTAATTTTGATTTGATTCCTTATGCCTAGTACCCGTTGTTCTTTTATGGAAAATTTTAAGGTAAGATAGACCATTTTGCCTATAGTTTTCAATGTTTGCTTTGTAATTTTCTGGTTCAATTCATACTCAGTGGGGTAGTTTTCTCCAATATTTGTATTTTTGTACCCTGTTTAAAATTGTTTGTTGGTCCACATGCAATTCTAATTTCTGCATTATGTTCCGGCACATGGTCCTACAGAACAAGATTTTTGTGTAGAGTGAACATGGGAATTGCTGTATCAGGTTAATATCTAGATTATGAATGATTGAGGTCAAAGGATATTTTTTGTGACATAAGTATCCACCGTTTTTGCCTATAACTAGTCTTGGGCAAAGTATCTACGTAGCCACTTTGGTGAGGTTCTGGAGGGTAAAAAGTGATTCTAGACGTTGTAGGATTAATTTTATCATATTTGGATGTTATAAATGAACATTGCCGACTTCTGCATGAGCAGTGGTGAGAATGAATTGTGACACTAAACGCGTAATCCAACTTTAGTCAATTTGATGTGAATATCTCAGAAGCATCCAAGTTTTATTTCCCTTGGCTCAAATGATCTAATCTATTATGCTTAATATCTTTTTGGCTAAATTCATCATGCCTATTTGTAAAATGCGTAATGATAAGATATTAAGCATTCATTGAACCAAATGGCTTGTGGGACCTTCAAGTATTGCATGGTAGTAATGTTGTGGGGAGTTTATCATAGAACATGACACTTATTTTATTTTTTTATTAAAAAACTAAGATGCGCGATGTTTTTCTTATGTAATGACTAAGATACTAGCTAGTAGCTACTTGATGTTGGACGCCAGATATCATTAAAAAGTTGTCATATTTCTATATTTAGAAGAAAAAAATTGAGCTGTTGAGTGCATCCGCTAGCAAGTAGAAATATATCCAACGTTCTTTTTATATATAAAGGAAAGTTTATTTGAGTTGGATTCAGGATATTTGTAGAGTTCATGTGTGCTTCAAGACTTGGCAAACATTTACATAGGCAATTTTTTTTGGGTGTATTTATTCAATTTAAATTGTAATTATATCAAGATATAAACCCGTGCAATCCTTGGGTTAATATTTTATTTTTTTGTTTGTATATAGTCGAAATGATAATAGTTGTTGGAAACTCAAACACACAAGTGAAGAGACCGAAGTTCTAACTTTGATCACATCATCCACTCTAGCAATGACCGGACAATCCACGGGTTATTTTAAAACTTGTGAAATAAATTACTTTTAAATAATCAATGAGACTTTATATATCGGTTATTTTAAAACTTGTGAAATAAATTACTTTTAAATAATCAATGAGACTTTATATATTCACTGGTAAGACGGTATTATAACTATTAAGTATTTTTTATGATAATTAAGAATAATGCTTTATGAACTCAATGATATACGCATTCTTATATTTACTAATAAGATAAGTAAGATGGAATTATAACTATTAAGTATTTTTTGTGGTAATTAAGAAAAAGGCTTTATGAAACTCAATGATAAACGCATTCTATATATTCATTACGTATAATTAATTATTAAGTATTTTTTTGTAATGATTAAACATAAGGCTTTATGAAGTCAATGATTATTGATCAACATGATCAATATAAGCTTATATACAATAAAGGACAAATGAATGTAAATAAGTTATGAAATTGATTGTGTTATTAGATAAAGAAAAGTTGAAAAGGTTCTAAACCAAGGAGTAGCAATGTTGAGAATTCGCTCATATGACAGAAACAGAAGATTGAAAAGACTGAGATGTTAACTCTATAGTCTGTGTCTAATTTTAATACAGCGGTAAATAGATAGGAAGATAGATTTCTTTTTACAGAGCACATAGAAAAGTAGAAAACACACTCTTTTTTTGACAAAAACACAGTGATACTAGGTTTGAAATGCTTTTTATTATTTAAAGCCTGAGTGAATACAGATCAGGACTAACTGAATTTTGGACAGTTTTGCAGATTTGCCCGAACTATAAAATATTCCAACATCATCTTTCAACACGGTTTGATATAAAAAGTTGCCAATGGACGGTTTTTGCTGGTTTAGAACATTTTCTTCAAGGGTGTGTGGTGGGTTCAGCCTCAAAAACATCTCTGTAATGTAAGGCCGTGCCATAATGATTTTTATCGAAAAAAGATACTCATTCCAACCATATCAAACAAATACATGAAATACCTCAAATGATTGATGTCTACTCTGTCTGGTGAGAAGGTGGTTTGTAGATAAATCAGTGAGCCTACATCTATCAATTTACAATATGCTAGTATGCCACCCTGTCTATGATAAAGAATTGAAGTGTTCATCAACCGCAATCATGTCTCAGCTTATGGGAAGAGTTATAACAAAGGGCCTTGATATTATATTTTGTCAGAATAATAGAAAGAGAACTCAACAAAATTGTCCCTCTCTCCTTAGTAAACAAACTACTCTACTGTGTTGTAACACTCTTGGCAAGATTACGAGGCTGGTCGACGTTAAATCCCCTCAGTACAGTGAGATGATATGCCAGTAACTGCATCAGAAAAAAATAATGTGATGTATATGCCATATATACAAATCTTTTGAAGAAAACATAAGAAGAAGCTAGCCTATTCTTTTAGATGACAAGAAAATAGAACTGCAAAATTTGACTATGTGGAATATAGACACTGATATTTATGTTTAAAATGAGAAAATACCAAGAATCTCAAGGAATACTAATGAACACAATCATTGTCAACACAGTTGAGAAAATGTCTATATAAAGCCAGACAAATAATTAAATGTCGAACACACTAATATTGAAAAATTAAGTGTAAGGATAAAATAAAACAGAGTAAAAGACTATAAACATACCTGTAATGGAACTATATTAATTACAGGTTGAAGACAGTCCACAACCTGTGGAACCTCAATTGCCCTACAAGATTCACCAGGGCATACAGAAGCAGCATCCCCTTTTGAACACATAACTATCAGGCGACCTCTACGGGCATGAAGTTGCTGAATAACAGACTGCTGTTTGCTGCCAAATGTAAATGATGTCAATATGAAACTCATAATTTCAGATTATAAAGCTACTCAACAGTCAAAACAACCAACCTGAAGCAAACATCACGTGTAGCTATAACAACAATTGGAAGATTTTCATCCACTAGTGCCAAAGGACCATGCTTCATTTCTCCTGCAAGTATCCCTTCACTATGCATAAGAGCCACTTCCTTTACTTTCAAAGCTCCCTCAAGAGCGGTTGCATAGTTGTATCCTCTCCCAAAGACAAGAAGTGACTGCTCAGCAATCAATAGTTTTGCTAGATCCTTCATCTCTTGATCAAGCTCCAGCACCTCTCTAACTTTGTCTACATTTCAAAATTTTAATTAGATTACTTCTAGAATTGCTCCTGAGTTGCTTCAGTATTTTGATGGATTCGTCATAAAAAAAGTTTGATTGAAATGAAAGTTGTCAATGATCCCTGAAGTTCTAATCTCTCTCTCTCTCTCTCTCTCTCTCTCTCTCTCTCTCTCTCTCTGTTTTTTTTATTTTTTATTTTTTTATCATAGAACGTTTTAGGAGCTAAAGTAGTTCCTTCCAAGCAAAACATAAGGCAGGCAACAAGTCTCTGCGAGAGCTTTGTTCTTACAAACTTTTTAGTAGATGTTGTTTGATCGTACCAATCGTCGCAACCCACAAAGCAGCAACCAAAGCCATTTTTCACTAGGCTAGGTCGACTAGTTGAATAAAAAAACCATTAAACCCTGGCATGAATCATATCTAAAGCTAGATCATTTAACTCTAACAAATAGTTTTCCCTAACCCCCCTCTACCTCCAACTAGTGAAAATATCCTTTCTATCTACCCTTACTCCTTACCGGCATTTGCACAGGTCTTCTCCACACATGACAACATCCTACAATCTTTTCTACAATCGGCTACCTCTACTTTTTCTCTAATGGTAAAAGTCTATCTTGACTTGTGAAACTACTTATTCATCCCGTAATACTTTCACCTCAACAACACCAAATCTTTTTTTTTTTCAACAACACCAATCTTGTTTTCTTGTTAGCCTATAACAGCCCAAAATTTAGTTTCATACTCAACGTCAAGTCTTATAGTTGAGAGGTAGATTTTCCTTTGAGCTCAAGACTCAAGTGGTACATTTTTTTTATCACAAATTACAGTCAAAGCATTCCTTCACTTCATGCACTCTGCATAGATCCTATGGTTCATGATAACATCCCACTCTATCTCCCTGTCATTTTTGTATGATTGACTCGAGCTACTTAAAACATGAGATTTGTCGCATGGTATATTCTTCAATTTTATCGCCATGTTTACATTTCATATAATTTATCTTATTTAAGTGAAAACTGTGTTTCTAACCATGCATCCAAAATTTTAACTTTTCGTTCATCTCTTCTCTCGTCTATCCAACTAAACCTATACCATTTGCCAAAATCAAATAGTGGTACCATCTTTTGTATATGATTGATAAAAATATACTAATTTCTAATAATCAAATTTCATAAAATGACATTAACTCAGTTAGGATGCTCGGCCAACAGAAACTCACTTGGCAGGTCATAAAGACCATCTACGATAGCTTCTCTTCTTGCTTGATTGGAAATAGTATCGCCTCCTATTGCAAGAGCTAACATGGCCATCACTACAATTTGACTTGTGTATGCCTATAGTAGTTGTAAATGTGTGAATAGGCTGTTGGTTAAATCAATAATAGAAAAATATAAAAAATGAAGAAAACGACATCCTTTAAATACAACATTTACCTTGGTACTTGCCACACCAATCTCAGCACCAGCATTTATATGAACACCGCAATGCGTGTTCCTTGCTATTGCACTGCCAACGGTGTTTGTTATCCCAACACATAATGCACCATTGTCTAAAGCATATTGCAGTGCAAGTAAAGTATCTGCGGTTTCACCAGATTGACTAACAAAAACAGCTGTATCTTCTCGGTATATTGGTCCCTCCCGATCCAATAAATCACTAGCAATTTCCATAGTAACAGGAATACCTACGATGCAATGTATATAATATAACATTTTAACACATTTTAAATATGCAAAACTTACAAAAAATATTGAAGTCATACAGCACTGACCAGAAAGTTCTTCCAAGATGGGTCTAGCTGCCAAAGCAGCATTATAACTTGTGCCACAACCAATGAAAACTATTCTTCTACTTCGCCTGATGGTTTTGAGGTGATCCTTCAGTCCACCCAACAGAACAGATTTGGATTTGCTAGATCCCCCACGTATAAGCCTCCCCCTCATTGTGGTTGTTAGAGACTCTGGTTGCTCATGAATTTCCTTCTGCATATAATGCTCATAATGTCCTTTGTTTATTTGCTCAACCTCCATTTCAAGAACAGATAATGCACGTCGCACTGAAGAAGTTCTAGAGAGTGAAGCGCCATTTTCTCCCATGTCATTCTCATACTTCAAAATAGAAACTCCACCATCCTTAAACAACCAACCATTTCCAAGTAAAACAATATGTTATTTCAAATTGACATGCTTATAACCAACACATAGATCCATCAATCAAATACAACAGACAGTAACTGAGAATTATAAATAATATAAGCAATCTTCTCATCATGCCAGAAACGGAGGAAATTAAGGGAAAGATAAAGTGAACCACTCAGAAGTCATGAAAACAAACTTAGCAAAAAATACATCATTCTTATGGAAGTATTTGTGAGGGTTAGGTTACTTTATCAAAAAGGGAGGTTACTGTATCTACCTTGAGATGCACAACTTCACCATCCTCAATAACTAGCACTTTCTTGGTATGCTCAACCACAGCATTAGCATCACTGGACAAAAACAGTTCTTTGGGCTTTCCATCCTTAGATAGGAATTTGTTTTCCTCAAAGGCTGAACCGTTTTCCTTAATTTCTGTCAACTCCTGAAATTAGAGCAATAATCAGTTTAAACAATGTCAATCAGAAGTTCTTCATCCTCACTCAATTTATGCATTACCATGAAGAATAAATTAAAATTGTAAAAGATGGTTTTGCGAAATACTTGATAGAAAGAAAAAGAGGATGGGTCAAGTGATGATTTACGGGAGGATTGTACGAAAGTCGTTTTCTTAGGCTTATTATGGTGTTCAACGAATGGTTATTTCGAAGGGTTTTCTTAGCACTGACAATACATGCAAAACGAGTTACTCATTTCCCTCTTTTAAATTAATAATTGTTTTTAACTGATAAGCCAAGCAATATAAAGTGAAATTTAAGCTCCCAATATAGGACAGCTAATGCCGGCAAAAGCGGTAGCATTTAAACAAAATATCTGACAGCTAATATTGGCAAAAGCGGTAGCATTTAAACAATTGGCCCACTTTCATGTATCAAAACACTGAATGCCGACAAAAACAACTACATTCCTCAAGAGTTCTTTAGGCTGTTTAACTAGAAGCATCATCAATGAAGTCAAGAGAAACAGGTAAAACCAAAACAATCAATTTTGATAGGTAACTGACCTAAGAAATTCAACCACTGAATTGGATATAACTTACTTTAACACCTAGGAGCAGCGGGCTACCGCGCTTGCAAGCAATCAGTTCATTAGGATAGTGTAGACTTTTGAAAATAAGTGCATAGGCTCCTTCAAGATGCCTCATAACTTCCAGAACAACTTGACTAAAGGTAACAACCTGACCACCTGCAACATGATTGGAAAGCTACTCAGCCAACACCATCCACAACGGAATTCACAATATTTAACCCGCATAGACTCCTTTAATAAAGAGAAGTTAAAGAGGCAGCTCAGTGATATACGTCCAAAAACACAAATGTAAGAAAAATCCAAAATACTTAAGCCGCATTAATTCAAACTCAAAACACACAAACTTATCATATCATTGCGAACCAAATGGCAACATCATCATTCAAACAAATTCAAAAAAAAAGTTCAGTCTAGCATTTCAGAACTAAAATGTTCACTTTGTCCATCTCCACTTTCAGTCCTTCTCCTCATAGTTTATACATACAGTTCACAATAATCAATTACATCAATAGAAGCTTGAGAACTCAATCAAAAAAAGAGACCATACAATACATAACTTAATCTTATTAATTTTGTATAAATTCAACAATAAAATTAAAAAATCTTTCTTGGACACACAATTCAATATAGCTCAATTACCAGCAGCTTCATTTGCTTTGTCATGAACAAACTTGGCAAGCTTGGGAATTACTTCCGTATCCGTTTCCGATGTAAAGGTAAAGCCATGTCGAAGCAGTGTTGCCTTCAAAACCTAAACAAGTAGTAACAATAAACACGTGATTGAAAAAGCCTAAAATCTACACATCACCTATGAAGCACAAACACAGACAAAGATGCCAAACATGACAAGGACACTGACACGTCGACACTAATAATAATTTGAAAAAATGTCATAATTCAGCATAATCACATGCGTCAGTGTCTGACATATCTACCATTCGAAGGGTCAGTGTTTATAATTATGAGTGATCACAACATACTATTTTACAAAATGAAATAAGAGCTAATGAAATGTAGTGTAAGTGTAAGATACCTCATAATTAGTGATAACACCATTGTGAACAACCATGAACTCATTAGCAGGACCTGAAGTTTGTGGATGACTGTTTCTGGGAGCAGGTTCACCATGTGTAGCCCAACGTGTATGCGCAATTCCAGCATGAGTGCCGAAACTTTCCTCCAAGTTCAATTCAATTTCACCAACCTCTGTTTCCATCACACAATTGCATTGTCAAACATCAAAAAAAAAAAAAAAAATCAAAAAGATCAAGATCAAGAAGAAGAAGAAGAGTATGAAGATGAAATGGACCTTGGTAAACGGATTTGACGAGTGATTCGATGTTGCCTTCTTGACGGAAGACAAGAGGAGGAAAGGAAGTGAAATCGGAAGAGCATTGAGGTTTTGAAGAAGAATCAATGGCGATTCCGGCGGAATCGTAACCACGATATTCTAACCGTCTTAAACCGTTGAACAGAACTTGTAAGATGTATCTTCTTTCTCTTTCCACGTTGTAATTCAGATACGCGAATATCCCACACATTTTCAGTAATCTTCTTTTTTACTCACTACTCTTTCGCTCTTCTTCTTCTTCTTTCAAATCTTTTGAATTTGATTTATAAGACCGAGCTCGCTCTGAAACTGATCATACTCAGTTTTTTTTTTTTTTTTAATTGAGTGAAATGATAATTTAATCTCCTTTAATATAAGAAAATCCTATGTTGTGGAAAACTCATTAATGCCCTTATCCCTTTTTAATACAAACATCTCATATTTTGAGGTTAATCTGGTCTTTTTCCTTACATGTTGTGGAAAATCTATTAATGCCCTTATCCTTTTTAATGCAAACGCCTCAAATTTTGGGGTTAATCTGGTCTTTTTCCTAACATTTCTAATATGATGAAAAAATCTGGTCTTCAATATTGTCACTATCCACTACTTTAATTTCACGGTTTTCAATATTGTCTATCAATGTTTCAACTTCAATATATTTTTGGGGGCAAATTTGAAAAATTCAAATTTCAAATACTCTTTTATTCAATATAACATTGAATACTCTTCCCCTCTTTTACCATTCTCTCTCTACCATTCTCTCTCTATCCTATTTCTCTAACTGGATTTTGCACATACCTTTTTTTTTTTTTTTATGCCTATGTTGTTCTAATCTCCATTTTATTTTCATCTATTTACAGGAAAGATGTTAATGAACAACATGGACTCTTCAAAATGAAGCTCCTTTTATCTTTACAAAGGTATAAAAATTAAGATTAAACTCAGTTTTTGGCTGAACACTGGTCTGTAATATTTTATTTGTCCTTCATATCATGTTTCTAACAAACCAATTTCTAATTTTTTCTTCACCTTCAACAATATTACAAATTCTACATGAAGATATAATAAAAAATATAAGTAAAGCACCAATATTTTCACAAATTGTGTACAATAATACTTGCTTTCTTATTTTTGTTTGCAGATTTCAACTGAATCGGTTCAATAGTAGAATAAAATATGGCAACAGAAGCAAATATGATCACAACTAATACGGGTAAAACAACCTTTATTCTATCATGTTATTTTTTTTTTCTTTCTATCTTACACAAATGTATCACAACTGCTAAAGAAAATATTGTGTGAAAATATTAAGAGTATTTAAATCATAAAGCATAGCATTTCATATATCTTTTTCGGTTCCTTTAAAAAAAATATCTTTTTCAGTTCCTTTAAAAAAAATATCTTTTTCGGCTTGCTACGCATTTTTTTAAAATGCAAAACATAATTTTATACTTTTTAAAATCATAATAACCATGATAGAAAATATTCTTCTTTTCATAACTTAAATATGATTGTTTTTGCAGGCGATGAAGAAAAGAAAAAACATAAAGAAAGAAGATGAAGCTGTGATAATAGAACAATAACATAAACAAATCTTTTGAGTGTATACTATTTGTTCTTTGTATGGGCTGAAAACAAACCCCTTTACATTTATGAAGGTCATGTAAGGAAAGATGTGGAAGATGTATATTTATTGTAAGGTCACACCACATGCTTGGTACCAAACAGTATTGAACAGTGTACTAAACTGCTGTAATTCACTATGATATTTTTTTCAAAAAGTCCATTATTTCTTTTTTTGGGTCCAAAGGGATCTCGTAGGATTCTATCATTAAACTCAAAATTATGTTTATGCTCTCAATTATTTGGCTTCAACAAAGACTAAATTTCACACAGAAAGTCAACAAAAATGTAGACAAGCACTAGAGAGAACAAATTTGAAAATAGTTAAACTTAAGCAAATCAAGATATAAATACAAAAGATGAAAAAAAAATTGTATTTTTTTAAATCCATCTAAATAAAGGTAAAAAAAATTGAAAACTACATAAAATAATATCAATAATCATGTTTTTTATTTTCTCCACCAAAAACTGATGACTTTTTACCAATTATTTGTTTCTTCCATCTTGATTCTCAGTGTTGTTGCATGCATGGCGTCCTCCACCATAGCAAAATCCAGATCTGTACTAATAGAGTCAGTTGACATGTCCACCGGTGGTCGGTAGATAAAGCTGTCCGATCACGATTTTTTTTTGAGGGGTTTTGTAGAATAGATGGAGGGGAGTAACATTATGGTGATAGTTTTTGAAAAGGTGCAATGTGAGAGTCGAAATCTGACCGAAAAGGGTCTGAAATCTGAGTTAAAAAAGTATGGTTTAACAATTTTTTAAGTGAATAAGGTAGATCTTGATGACAGAAGAACAATGGTTGTGATGGTTTTGCAAACAGAGGTTGAACGGTTGGCATGCAAGGGTACAAAATGTTGTGACGGTGGGGGAGAAGATAGATTCTCTGGTTTGGTGTGTTAAGGGAGGAAAGGGATAACAAATGGATCCATGTTGAGAAAGAAAAAAAGGTATCTCAAAAGGTGGGTCACGTGACAAATTAAAGAAAAAGGAAATGTATGTTCTGTTGCTCCTAATAAGTTTTAATTTTTAAATAAAAAACCAATAGTCACTACAATAATCCTTTAATATATATTTTTTTTAAAATAGTCGCTGATTGTGCATTTTGTTATTTAAAATAATTCTTGACGCTAAAATAATTCATCAATACTCACAATAACTCTTTTTATATGATGATTGAAATGACAATAATTAAGTATTATAAGGACTGATATGTTGGTCGTAACAACCTCACTTTATATTAACTTTCATCATTAATGGGCATTCAAATAAAGTATATGTACCTGAGACAATACATAAAGCAAAAAAATTAATTGTATATTTTTAACAAATCCAACGCTGATAAAGTATATGTAGTGAAAGTGTGAAAAGAAAAAATTGATATGGATATTTACAATTAGGAGTAAATTAAATATTATGTGTACTCTTAATTAATGGTTGTGATCACTTAGTCAAAATTAAAAAGTGAGTCATATTTCAAAAATTAATTGTATATTTTTAACAAATCCAACACTGAAAAATGTGGATTTGTCAATTTATTAAAAATTTATTTGCAATGAGTGTTACTATTTGAGATTTATACAATTAAAATAATTTTTTATTACATTTTTACAATAAAAATATGCTCATTCCGTCCTAAATTATAAGAAAAAAACTCATTTTTTTGTCTCAAATTATAAGAAAAAAGATTATACAGAGACTTTGATACATTAACCTTGATTCACGGGACAAGTTGTCATTTATAAAAAATTGTTACTACTGAAGAGTTTTTACTATTTCGAATATCACCTTACTTCAATTCTACAATTATATTGTCATTGATTAAATTAAACTATCATGGACAAGTTTTTACTAATAAAAATTCAGAATTAACTCAAATGCACATGATAAATTGTCGTTGATAAACTAACTTTGATGCATGGGGAAATTTGTCATTTATAAAAAATTGTTCATGCTAAAACGTTTATACTATTTAGAATATCACTTCACTTCAATTCTACAATTATATCGAACTCTTATCAACTAAAATGCACGGGATATGTGAGCATTGACAAAAATTTCGTATATAGGTGAAATACATGGGAGAAGTGGGCATTGACTAAAATTTTAGAAATAACTCATATGCACATGATAAGTGAGCATTGACAAAAAAATTGTAAATAACTTTGAAATGCATGGGAGAAGCGGACATTGGCTAACATTTTACAAATAACTGAAATGCACGAGATAAGTTGCCACTAACTAAACTAACTTTGATACACCGATTATAAAAAATTAACTCAAATGTACTTGATAAATTGTCACCGATTAAACTAACTTTAATACACGAAACAAGTTGTCGTTTATAATAAATTGTTCCTGATCAAACTTTTATATTATTTAGAATATCACTTCACTTCAATTCTACAATGATATTGAACTTAATCAAATTAAATGCACAGGATAAATGAGCAATATCTAAAATATCGTAAATAACTAAAATTTCATAAATAATTAAAATGCATGGAAAAATTGGACATTAACTTAAATAGTTATCAATCATAAATAGTTAAAAATAACACTTATACATATAATATTTTGTCACTGATAAATTTGAAAACGATTATTATGCACATGATAAGTTAGCAAACATATTATTAAATTATATAATTCGATCATTATTATACACTTGAAAAATTGTCGTTGTTAGAAATTTATACAATATAAAAAAGTCTACACAATGTAAGAAAGGGATAAAGTGGGTATATACTAAAGTTTCAGAAATTACTAAAATGCATGAGAGAAGTTGGCATCAATCAAATAGAACTATCATGCATGAGACAAACTGTCATTAATAAAATGCACTAAAACGTTGACTGATTAAACTAAATTATCATGCACTTGAAAAGTTTTCAGTGATCCTATTTCATAATTAACTTAAATGCACGGGTTAAGTTGTCACTGACTAAACTAATACTGATACATGGGACATGTTATCATTGATACAAAGTTTACAATAATTATAATACTCGGGCTATTTTGTTATTGATATAAATTTTAGAATAATTTAAGGGTAAAATCAATTGTAGAAGCAAAGAACTACAAATTATAGCTTCAAGTAGAATCAATTGTACAAGCAAAATCAATTATACTTTAAATCATCCAAACATCATATAATCAATTATACAACCTCTAGAATCACTTTTGACCCTCTAAAATTGAAACCAAACACATGCTTATAAATATAAAAAAAAACACGGGGTCAAGATTTTTGAATGGTAAATATAAAAAACACGGGACAAAGATTTGTGAATGATAAATATAAAAAATACAAAACCAAGATTTATGAATGATAAATATAAAATATACAAACCAAAATTTGTGAATGATAAATATAAAAAAACGGAACCAAAATTTCTGAATGATAAATTTACAAAAAGCATGAGACCAAAATTTGTGACTTATAAATTAAAAAAAAACACGGGACCAAGATTTGTGAATGATAAATATAAAAAACATGAGACCATGTTATTTTAAAACAATTCAATTTATATAAAATAGTTTGAAAAAGAATTACATTTAATTGAATATCATATATAAAATTAATTAAATATAATTCAATTAAATATTTTGAGATTAAAGACAATATTTATATACAAATATCATATATTTTGCTTTTAAATAAATAAATAACCAACATCTAAACTATCATTATCAAAATTATTTATAAAAAATACCATATATTCAAGTTTTAACTGTAAAAATCGTCCACCCCAACAGGTACCCGTGCGTTAGCACGGGTATTTTTACTAGTTAAATGTGATAAAAAAAAAAAAAAGAATGTATATTTAATTTGATTTAATTTTATGATATGATTGCGCCCAATAAATTTGACTAGTAAATGTAGTGAGTTGTGTCACACGAGCAAATAAGAAACTTCCACCTGCTTCATTCCCTCTGATGGAGGGAGAAACAATTTCTTTCCTTTAACTCCATTTTTGCAATTACGCGCTTCGGGGTATTTTTGTCATTCCAATCGGCATCAGACATTCTGACGTGGCGGTGTCTGGTTGGTTGGATGCAGTCAAACTTCATAACACAGTCATATTTTTACAGGTAATTCTGGTTGGTTGGCCCCTCCGTCACTACCAATTGTTGTTTGTTTTCATTTACTTAATAATAATTTAATAAATAATCATATCCAAATCTATCTTCTTTATTCGTTTTTGAGTTTCATTCTTTGGGTTTACTTCTGCTCCCATCACATGAATGACAGAAGGATAGTCATCATCTTCATCATAGTTAATTAATTGTTTTGCTCGTGTTAGATAAACATGGCATATATATATAATTGGAAACAAAGAATAGACAACTCCTTTTTGTGTGGACAATCATGCTCAATTTATAATGTTTTGGAATGGGGAAAAAGTTTTTTTAAATAGACGATAGTGGCAAATATCACTCTTAATTGAACTAATAATTCTTACATACACATGGTGAAAATGATTAAAAGTAAGTAAAATGGTGAATGACTACTAAAAGAAGTTAACATATATTTCGTATTGCGTCATATTTCTTAAAAGAAGGCACTGTGGTTTTTCACGTTTGACACTTAAGCTTGCATTTAACAAATCACGGTGCAAAGTCAAGTTGAGTGCATGTTTACATTAGAACGGAACCAAACATGTTATTAGTACAAAAAATTGAAAATAATTGTAAATTAAAATTCTAGACCATCTAATATTACTTTATTTCGGAAGTATATCGGATGATCATATGCCATCTTCAGAAATTCTCAATTGCAATTCTTTTCAAGGTATCTCTCTTGTACTTGGAGGTCTATTTTAAAATATGTCAATAAGTTACATTCGGATTTTCTACGAAAGATGGACAGATGTAAAGTGTATTAGTGGTATGATAAATCGCTAGACAAAGATTGCACATGTGATCTTATTCCATTTGTGATTTTGTTGTTCACATTTTCCACAAACCAACACATATCCTTTTAGCATGTTATGTCCTCAGTCACATGCTTATTAGAAAACATTTTATCGTCTCAAACTTTAAAGCATTTTTCTATGGCAATGTACGTATATCAACCTTCCTACATATCTGCTTCGAATTTCTCATCATTTGACATCAGATGGTTCTTGTCCAAAATGTGGCGAGGCCGATGAATCTTTATCTCATATACGGGACTGCCAAGCAATTTAAACTATTTGGGATTTGCTAGGATCTTTGAATATGAAGGATTTCTTTGAAGATGATTTTCGTCACTAGATTCATTCTTTTTTTTTTTTGTCACCTACATTAACTGATTGGAAGGACTAGAAATGATCATATTTTTAACAACTGTCCCTTGCAACACCGGTTAACTATGACTCTACGAGTAAGATCAAAACTTTGGTTGTAACAATTGAGGCAGCTTCTAGTAAATCAGTTCGCACGATAAAAATTTGGGAAGTAGATGGTACTCTCCCTCAGGTAGTTCAATCATTTGAAAGATTTTTTAGGAGTCTTTTTTACGAGGAGATTTTTTAGGAATAGGGAGAATTATCTCATCCCACATATCTAGACAACAACACAAGTTCTAGAAATGTACTCCGGGGTAGAAAAAAACTTGTTTTCGTCCAGAAATACACTTTGGGATGGCAAAACACCTGTGTTTTGTCCAGCCGGAATGATCTTGGGTGCGAGAGAAGTTCCTCCGTTGCTAGACGTCATTAAGTGTATGGTGTTTTGGCACATACCATAATACCCATGTACATTAGGTATCCCTTGACAGCACTGACTCAATTTACATTTAGCTAATGTAGATTTATTTTAAAAAATAAAAATAAAAGCAATCTGAGCCACCTTTATAGATAGACCATGATCAAGTTGA
This sequence comes from Medicago sativa, assembly GCF_051527215.1. Lineage (NCBI taxonomy): Eukaryota > Viridiplantae > Streptophyta > Magnoliopsida > Fabales > Fabaceae > Medicago > Medicago sativa. Next base: position 78,995,008 of record NC_140755.1, on the reverse strand, counting down.
TAACAGAAATAATTTTAAGCAACTTTTCCCTATGCATAGGGAATAATCAATTACAGCTTACAACAACAACATGGTGACATTTCCTCATCTTCCACTCAGCAGCTTACAATTGCATTAGAAATACTTACAGAGGGAATCACGCATGATATTTTTACATAGCAAAGGGAATAGTTGTAATATTGTTTAGCTAGAACGAACTGTGTCAATGGCAAAGACCAAATCATCATATTTAGCTCCAGTTACTTCTTTTACAACCTTGTTGTCTTTCAGAATTTTAAAAGTGGGAACCACCTTAATTCCTAGCTCTTTGGCCAAGGGCTGCCAATAACCATTAAACACTATGTCAGGCCAAGAAAGCATGGGCAACCATAGACTATCTACTATTCAGTACATTATTTAATCCATACCTTGTTATCTTGGTTGCAATCAAGCTTTAGAAAGACAACATCCAAATACTTCTCAGCTAATTCTTTGTATTTTGGAGCTATCACTTTGCAAGGACCACACCTGCAAAATTCATTGTAAATCATATCCAAGGTTATCCAAATCTACACTTTATATTTAGCAGCAGGGATAAAAGTGTCATAAGGGATCAATCAAAATCATGATCCTTATAATAGTCATGGCTGCAAAACCACACCAGAGATTGATTTTTGAGTTTACAAACACTCACACACATTGCGCAGCAACTACTAGCGCTAGACCCCAGTGGTACATCAGAGTTTGAGTTTGAATGACCAAATCAATTAATCTTTTTATCAGCTTTGTTTTCGTTTGTAACGCAAAGAAACTTGTTTCTCCCTTTTTAAAAAACTAATGAAATGATCAGCTGGCTGATCACTATTTAGGTTACATGACATCCCAACAACCCTCATGAGTCATGAATAATCCACTCTTATGCACATGGAGAAAAATTGAGAAAAAAAATTACTCTTCTGCAAGCTAAATAAAGTAAAGCAAGTTATCAATAATTATATACAAGCACACCCTGATTTGGCTACATGTACATCATATCCTAAAACATAAGTCAATAACACAACCTCAGCTGATGACCACGCCTTGAATTGGTCTTTGCTAAACATATCATGACCGATAAGTATGATGTTTAATTGTATGCCAAAGGCCAACTTTGAAGCTTTCAACCAGATTGGAAAGCATGAATGCTGAATATTCCTTTTGATATTCAGCCTACAAAATAAGTACTTTAGTAATGCTACTTTATTAACACTTTGTCTTTAATTAAGTTCCAAACCAGTGAATTACCTCTTCTTTTTACCTCAAATTCAGGCATTGTATATTAAAATATAGGCTAAAGGGTACTTTTCCCCCCCTAACTTTCAAAACGTTGCGATTTTGGCCCCCCATGTATGAAAACCACAATTTTGGCCCCCTATGTTTTAGCCCCATTGCGATTTTGGTCCTTTTTACCAATTTTGAATGGTCAATGCCCATGTGGCATGCCACATGGGTAATTATTAAATTAAAAAAAATAAAAAAAGCCACTTAATAATTTTTTAATTAAATAAATAAAAAATCTAATTAAAAATATTTTAAAAATCAGGAAAATTGAAAAATTAATAAAAAAATTGAAAAAAAATTCTGAAAATATTTAAAAATTCTGGAAAAATGAAAAATTAATAAAAAAAATCTGGAAAATTGAAAAATTAATAAAATTGAAAAAATACGGAAATTTTTTTTAAAAATTCTGGAAAAATAAATAAAAATAAAAAATGATTTAAAAATAAAATAATCTAATAAAATGAAAAATTCTGAAAAAAATAAAAAAGATTAAAAAATTCTGAAAATATTAAAAAATTCTGGAAAAATGAAAAATTAATTAAAAAATGTTAATGTTGATATATGTCGACTTAGGTTTTTTCAGTGTATTTATGTGTATCTATAAACCGAGTTTAGGTTTTGTGTGTATTTTTTGAAATTTCAAAATTTTCATTAGTATTTTTTCCGGGAATTTTTGTGTATTTATAAACCGGAAATTTTTGTGTATTATTTTTTTTTAAACAGAAAGGGGGGGAAAAGAACCACCCTTAATATATTAAAGAGAAAAAAGATAAGAATTACAAAAAAAGATGGAGGGGATTAAACCAATACCCCATCAATTGACAAATCTAAAGTAGGGAAGCCCTAGTTTGTTTCTAGTAAAATTCTCTCTAATACTATGATGAATATCATTAAACCAGACCAAGTTTCCCAAAGACAACCCTAAGTTTGATAACTTATCTGCACAATGATTCCCCTCCCTAAGTTTAATTAAAAAATTTCATTAAAATTTCGAAAATTTCATTTTTCCAGAATTTTTCATTATTTTTCATTTTATTAGATTATTTTATTTTTTTAATCATTTTTTATTTTTATTAATTTTTCCAGAATTTTTAAATTTTTTCCGTATTTTTTTTTATTTTTCCAGAATTTTTAAATTTTTTTCCGTATTTTTTCAATTTTTTTCATTTTTATTAATTTTTCAATTTTCCAGATTTTTTTATTAATTTTTCATTTTTCCAAAATTTTTTAATATTTTCAGAATTTTTTTCAATTTTTTTATTAATTTTTGAAATTTCCTGATTTTTAAAATATTTTTAATTAGATTTTTTATTTATTTAATTAAAAAATTATTAAGTGGCTTTTTTTATTTTTTTTTTAATTTAATAATTACCCATGTGGCATGCCACATGGGCATTGACCAGTCAAAATTGGTAAAAAGGACCAAAATCGCAATGGGGCTAAAACATAGGGGGCCAAAATTGTGGTTTTCATACATGGGGGGCCAAAATCGCAACATTTTGAAAGTTAGGGGGGGAAAAGTACCCTTTAGCCTAAAATATAAGGATTCACTTCATAGCAGAAAATGAATAGTTATACTCATTTATCATTTATTAGAAAATTAACAGCTACTACTTGCAGTTATGGTAAAATGCATGGATATATGCATAAAAGGTTTTGGTGTTATGTAACTGCGCTCCCTTGATTGTTTCACAATTAAAACTTCTCACTTTTCCCTCCAATAAACCCCTTAGTTTAGAAAAAACCTTTTCCCACTCTTCATCATATAATGTACTTCGTGTAACCTTGAAGAGATTTGTCTTAAACCTCACTTATATAGAGATACGATACAGCACAATGATGTTGTTTAGTGACACGTTGGGAGGAATATAAACTTGATCTATAATTGATTATCTATGTTCATAAAGCACAATTGAAAACGGGGAGATAGAGAGAGGAAACATTTTGAAACTTAGAAACCAACAATCAAGTCACAAAACTAGTGCAAATGTGAAATGTCATAATCACCAAGATGTACTGATCAATGGACACCAAGTAAAAGTAACTAGTAACGCTGTGCATGGTTGAGTAAAACAGAAAACAGGGAAAGTCATAAAGTAAAGAGTTTTAGTATACATGCACAAGTATTAACAAGATTTGCATGATGTCCAATTATAGTTTACCAAATCATATTGCTTGCTAAAACACATTCAAACTCCATAAAACATATTTAGAGAACGCTTGAAAGAGCTTAATTAGACTTAATTTATGACATAAACACTTGTGCAACTCTTTGCAAGCCTTAATGATATTAGCATAAGCTATTTTTTCAACTTAGTTTCATAAACTCTTTCAAATAACTTATCATCATTAATTTACCTAAGTTTGGTCGAATAGATATCGATGTATCTTTATCAGGATGAAGAACCATGAACTTCTACCTAACGTGGCGACGTTAATCATTATCTAAATTTTGAGTGATAGATACTTTCCCTGCGAAACTCTCTTACACAAAAATGAAAAAATGCAAGTTCGAACTCACACCTCAACATATCGAATCTACCTTAGAGTCTATTAGCATCTTAGTAGTACTTTTAGAACTAACCTATAGCTAGCTCTAGCTGTATGAAACAAGGTAAAGTATAATTCTTTTTTTGATCATATAATATGATAATAATATAAATTAATAGATTCATGATAAGAATAGTTAATGGTAAATTAATTATTAATTATGTAAGTAATGAAATAAAATATACCATTGGGTGTACATGTCGAGGACGACGGTTTTATCACCGGCGGCATTAACGATGGGCCAGAACGTATCCTTGTTAACTTCAGTAACTTGTCCAACCGTCACGGTGGGTCCAGTAGTTTCCAAGCTTGATCTTACACAGAAACTCCCACTCTTCCTCAAGCTTAAGCTCTTGAGATTAACACTCTTGGAATTCAAAATGGAAGAAGAAAATGAAGTAGTAGAAGAAGAAGAACCAAGTGATAGCTTCGATGAAGAAGTACTATCGAAGACGGTTGTGCCAATCCATTTAGGGGAGGTGCAGAGATTAAGAGCCATTGGTGTTGGCATGTGGAGAGTGAAGAATTGGACTCTCTGAGATATGGTCGTGTGGTGGTGGATGTGAAGAGGAGGAAGAGTGGGAGTTATGAATGAAATGACGGTGTTGCCCTTGGAGTTTGTGTATGGTATTGTTGCGGTCGTTAATATGAGGGTGGAATTGGTAAATTTGAATGAAACGGAAATGAAAGAGATATGCGATTGTGTATGATATTCTTTTGGAATTGTGATTTGTGACCCTTCTTTTACATAATTGGATGCTAAGATTCCCTTAGAATATCTCTTCTATTTTTTATGTCAAAAAATTAATTTTTTGATTCATTTGTCACTTTTTCTATTAGTTGATAAGCCAAATATGACAGTAATTATTAAAAACTCATAAATATAAGTTAGGATTTGATGTTCAATCTCAGTCACGATATTCACTCCAATAATTTTGACAATTTTAGGATTTGTGAACTTCATTTTTCACTTTTATCAATCTACACAAAGTGATATTTTCTTCTATTACTTAGTGTCATAAGTCATAACTCTAAATTCTACTTTAGCGCTTAATCAAACAACTACGTTTTTATTATCACTCCTTCAAACAAGAGGGTTCCCACACAAAAATATGTAGTATCCTAAAATAGATCTTCTATCACCCACTAAATGGACATAATCAACATTAGTGTAAGTCTTCACATGTGTGTTTCTTCCTCTTTTAAACAAGGTTTCTCTCCCTGTAGTGACGTTGAGATATTGTAGAACATAGTCTACAACCTGCAAGTCTCTAACCCTCAGGTCATGTATGTATTAACTCACCATACTGATTGATATGTCAAAATTGATCTATTGTGTGTAAGTAAGTCAACTTTCTGACTAATCTTTGATACTTACCTTTGTCAACTATGATATTTTCCTCCCAAAATCTCATCATGTAATTTTGTTAAATGGAAACACTTGTAGGTTTGGATTCAAGTTTGTCTGCTTCTTGCAAAAGATCATGCATATGCTTCTTTTAAGAGATGAAAATGTCTTTCTTTGAGTAGGCTGCCTCAATTCCCAATAAATACTTTCGTTGTCCAAGATCTTTGATCTCAAACTTTGTTTTTAGTTTCTCTTTGAATAGTTGTTACTCAGTTTAATCATATCATGTAACAACGATATCATTAACATAAAAAAGAAGTACATATAATTTTTCTGCTTGTCAATGTTTTGAAGAACCGAATGTGATCTCATTAGCTTTGCTTATAGTCCAAGTAGACCATTGCCTTATGAATTTTCCAAATCATGCCTAAAGGAATTGTCTTAGCGGACTTCTTCAATCGACACACATTGTTGGCTCTACCTGTGAGACCAAAATCTCGAGGAATTTCCATATACACTTCTTCTTCATCATTCTTTATATCTCCATGCAAGAGCACATACAACTGGTGTAGTTTCCATCCATAGTAAGCATCAAGAGATCATAAGATCTGAACATCATTTATATTTTTTGTTGAAGTAATTAATGCCTCCTAATAATCAATAACTTATGTTTGTGTTCATCATTTTGCCATTATTTTGGCCATGTAATGATTGAGAGTACCATCTGATTTGTGTTTTACTGTATAGATCCACATGCATCCAACTGGATGATTGCCGCCTTGCCTCTCAACAATCTCCCAAGTCCCATCTTTCTCAAGTGTGTTTATTTCCTCATTCATAGCTTCGACATATTTTTATCTTCCAATGCTTCTTGAACATATTATGGGATTCTCATAGTGCCAACAACTGTAATAAAACTTTGATACTACGGAAAAGATGTTTAGATGATTCAAATCAAGAAATAGGATATCCATATTTAGAAGCACAAGATCTTTTTATCCTTTTTCAAACCAATGAGTAAATCAATTGGACTAGTATCACATGTATCAACAATCTGAGTGTCACCAATAGAGTAATCTTTTTCAATCCTTACTTCTAACTCACGAAATTGAAGTTGTTTCAGGAGCAAGTCAAATTTACTTATTCTCTAATACACTATAATTGGTTCTGAAGGTGTTTATTCCTTTCAAACAGAAGATAATTGAGGAACCATAATAATGATGAACTCAGGTTCAAAAGTTGAATCAAGAATAAGACTAAAATTAGGCGACAACTCAAATTTGGAAGACTTAGGTTCAACAAGTGAACCAATAATATGACTTAAGATAGATGAGGACTCAAGTTCAAAAGTTGGACTAGAGGAAGGAACTAAAATATGTGTTTTGGAGTAGCTAGGACGAAGGATTAAGAACTCGAACTTAGAGTCGAAGCCACTCATGTTCTCCCCATGCAATTGAGAACGAGTAGAGTATGACATATTTTCATGAATGTGACATCTTTTGATACAAAGTACTTACGATTGGGATGATGAAAACATTTGTATCCTCTTTTTTCGGGTGCATAAGTCATACATAAACATGTGACTGCATAAGCATCCAACTTACTTCAATATTGCTTGTGAACATGAACAAGTGCAACACAACCAAATTACACATTGACTCTAGATTCTACGAGATAGAAAAAAATGAAAAATATGTAAGCGTAAATCAAACATGACTAACATTACCTAAGACTCAAAATGGAAGTGAAACTCGATTAATCAAATAGGATAAGTCATGTCTGCATGTTGCAAATACAAATAAGAATCCTAATAGATATTTCTCTAGTCTTCCTATTTTAAGATAATCTTTATATTAATCATGTTGATTCTATTTTTTATTGTTCCTATCCTTTTGGTCTTCATATTCTTTTATGTTCATCTATATCAATTGAGTTTTTTTTTTTTTAAATGTTGTTGTAGAGGGACTAAATATTTTTTTCTTTTAATATTTTGTGAGTGACTAACATGCAATTTTTTATTGTTCACTTTTTTAAATGACAAATGTTAGTATTATTAGTTTCTATGTTGAGCATGCAAATGGAGCCGTTGACCTCCGTATCACTTCATTCCTTTACTCCTCCACCCTAGTCAACAAGCCGTTTCATATATCCCCTCCATAATAATGATTCTTATTGTTACGTTTTCTTTTAGGGTGATGAATTTATTAAGTTAGAGATTGCAAAATCTTAGTTGCCCGAAACCAAAGTTAATGTGTTGAAGAGGAATATGAAAGTGACGGGGATTCGGTTAAAGAGGGAACAAACGTGATGGAGATTCAAATGAAGTGAGATGTGGAAGCTATAATTAGTAAATGTGAGATGGATCTGGCTACAATGAAAAAACAGTTGAATGAGATGCAATTGTAGTTGGAAAAAATAAATCGCTAATAATGTGAGTTGTTTGCGTTGTGATTTTGGCTTTTGTTGTATCGTTGAAGTAATGTATCATATAAGAGATGAAGTAATGAATTTAGAAGTAAATGTAATAGAATTGTGTAGTTAGCTTCTTCATTTGTAACAAACTAAAATGTGTTTTCTTGTTATTTGCGAGGGACTAAAGTGTGTTTTTTCTCATTTAAGAGATGATTCAATCATAAATTTTAGTTCATGGATTAACATGTCTTAATTTTATTTTTTATAAAAGGTTAAAATTAAAAAAAAATGAGGACTAATTCAAATTCTGCGTTTTTATGCAATGTTGAAATAAGATTTCAGCTCACCATTTTACATTTTGAAGGACCAAAGAACAAGAGAAAAATAAAATGGAATATGGACCCAAAATACAGTTTGGCCTATTAAAGGATTTCTTTGACCTTCATGTATTACTCATTAAAGTGACGACTTCCACCTTGATATATTTAAGACTTCTGGCTCATTGAGGGATTAGAATCCCCGAAATAATGTGAAACATTTAGACCTGTTGTGAATTCTGACACAAAACTCACACCAATAATACTTTGATGTGTGGAGCAAAGGAAAGTAGTAATAACCACTATCAAAGTCATCACAAGCAACAACAACAACAACAACAACAAAAAGACCTAAGTCCTAGTGTAAAACAACCTCACAAGCATAATCAAAGCAATAAAGGTAAGCAATGAAAGAAAAGAACAAACACACTAAAGATTGGTAACCCAGTTCGGTCCAATATGACCTACTCTGGGGGAGAGAGCACCTCTCCAATCCACTAAGATGAAAGTGATACAAATGAGTTACAAAAAATTAGCACAAGAGCTCACAAAGAACACAACCTAATTTATACCCATTTTTCAAGTCACCCACACTCTTAATGAATCCTAAGAGAAAACACTAAAGGAAGCTTTTAAATCCTTCCAATAGTGAAATTCTCACTACCCAAGGTGTTTACAATGTTTCCCAACCCTCAATAGAACCTCACTACAAAGACGCTCAATCCTAAAGTTACCTCCTTTGTATTCCTAGGTTTCTCTCTCAAAGCCATACCAAAAACTTGAAGAATGAAGCCTTAAATAGTGTCCAGGATCATGCAGAATCGTACTACAATGGAGCAGGTAACAGTACAGTACTGTGTCTTATCCATCAAAATTGTACTACGATTTCTCCCATAGTTCTGCAATTTTTTCAGTACCAACTCAAATCTGAACCATCCAAAATTGTACCACGATGCCCTACAATCGTACTACGATTTTTCCAGAACATCAACATCCAAATTTTGAGTCAATTTTCAACAAGACCATTGAAATATAAACAGATGAAGGTTTTGGAATTTAAAAAATTGAAGATAGATAGTTAAGGGTTGAGATTTGAAATTTGAGAAAATATGAGAGGATAAAAATGAATATGATTAGCCATAAGTTCCCGGTCATCTGTAACCAAAAAAAAAGTTCCCGGTCATCGAGTCATATAAAATAAGTGGGTTCATCACGGTTTAAAAGTTTGTGGTGCATCACTCCATTATGAGTCTTAATTTAAGTTCTCTTTAAAACTTTTGAAAAGGAATGCAAATCACCAATAATAGTAAAGGAAAGTAAAACATATAAGAATGGGAACAAGGAAAAAGGATCATAAAAAAATGCATGGGTAGGCTGCCAATAATTGGGTGCATAGATGGCTGGATGGAGACAATGGCGTGTGCCGTGTGCGTTTGGGGCCTTCCAAGAAAAACATGAAGAAGCAAATGAAAGTTATTAAGAATTAGAATTATGAATGTGAATTAAATGATAAATAAATAAATTTCTAGATAAAAAAACTTCATTTTTTTTTTATTTTGAGGTGTTTTGTTTTTTTGAGCAATTAATTTTGAGGTGTTGACTGCATTATTTACAAGATAATTTTATTTTAGACTTCTTAATAATTGCAAAACATAGGTTGGTATTTTCCTAAATATAATATACTTAGAATTTGTCAAAAAATATATATTTAGAATTTATTTTGTTTTTTTAGAGGACTTAGAATTTTATTCATATACCCTATTAACAAAAAGATACATCGACAAAATCACTCATAACCGTTGAATCATTAATCACGTTTGGTTTTAATCATAATTGCTTATAAAGTCACATATATGAATTGTTGTGATTGACAATGATGGTGTAAAAAAATTTATTTACTCCAAAAGTGTAAAATAATTAAACTCATTTTTTTACAAGACAATTAAACTAATTTATTTATATATTTTTTGAGGAGTCATTTATTAATATTAAATTGCATGAAACCAAGTTGTATGAATAAAACAAGGAAGGGGGGGAAGCAATGGAACATGACATGAAACAAACGGAAGGAACAAAGTGAATGAAGCGAAACAAAGGACGGCAAGACAACAATAAAACGTTGTTAACTAATTTCAGCGTGTTTTATCTATTTATATTATTATTTTCTAATAAAAAAGAAACCACATTATAGTTTGCCGTTGAAACCGCGAAATTCCCTCTTCTCTCTCTTCCTCGTTAATCTCTCTCTATTCTTTCTTTTGTCTTTCTTCCTTTTCTTCTCTTTTTCCTTCTTCTTCTTTCCCTCTATTCTTCTCTTCACCGACCCTTTTATTTCTCTATCAATTGGGTCGGGCAATGAACTAGACTCTCATCCATCATTTCTTCAATTTTCCTTTCTCTTTTGTAGCTTTTGATTGAAGCTACGTTTATAAAATAATGGATCGTGTTAGAGGGTTCATTCTTATTTTGATGTTGTTGTTTGTTGATGCTTCCAATGCTAATTTGGTTTTCCCTGTTCAACGTAAATTCAAAGGACCTCATCGGAGTTTAGATGCTATCAAAGCTCATGATGATAGGAGACGTGGTAGATTTCTTGCTGCTATTGATGTTCCTCTTGGTGGCAATGGTCTTCCTTCTTCAACTGGGTTTGTTTTGCTTTTCTTTCTTCCCTTTTCTTTATTTTATTATTTACTAGTTTTCAATTCCAATTTGAGTTAATCATTGTTTTAATCCTGATGAATTTCTATGATTATTGGTATTAATCAAATTCTAAAATTATTACAAAAAGTAAAAAAATTCAACCACATTAGTTTTTTGAATTAGTCAATATTATTCTTGTAATTTTTGTGAAGCGGAGGGACAGGAGAATGTATTCGATGATTTTAAATTTAGAGGATCGTATTGGAATTTTTTTAGTTTCAGCGACCCTATAATTTGAAGGATTCAATTGGTGATTCATTATCCAATGGGTGTGGCTCAGTTGGTTAACCAGCACCGAGCTTTTTGAGGGAAGACCAAAGTTTGATCCTCGCAAACTTTAAGTTATGGCCTAAGCACCAAAGAGAGATTAGTCCTATAACCGGTCTAAAGTAGCAAAGCTTGTGGGGGATACACTGTGGAGCCACCAGGGTGCAAAAGACTCTAATTAGGGTGGTTTCCTGCCCAAAAAAATAAAATGAAATTGGTGATTCGTTTGGTTAAATTCTTTTATGTCTGTTTCTGCTGCAAATTATATAGTATGATAACGAAGATAAATTTATCATTTATCAGCATTTTCATGTGGATGCTTAATCAATGTTGTTGGTTTCATTCGGTTAGGTTGTATTATACCAAAGTAGGGCTTGGCTCTCCTGCTAAGGACTTCTATGTACAAGTTGACACAGGAAGTGACATTCTTTGGGTGAATTGTGCAGGCTGCACAGCATGTCCCAAGAAGAGCGGTCTTGGTGTATGTATCTAAACTAAACTTCTTTAATATTCATGCTTTCTGGTTGAAATATAAGAATATTGAGAGTTGCTGCTTTAATTATCAAATATTCATGCTTTCTGGTTGAAATATAAGAATATTGAGAGTTGCTGCTTTAATTATCATGTTGCAGATGGATTTAACCCTCTATGACCCTAACGGCTCGAAAACTTCAAATGCGGTTCCTTGTGGTGACAGTTTCTGCACTGACACATATGCTGGTCCAATTTCTGGATGCAAGCAAGACATGTCCTGTCCATACAGCATAACTTATGGAGATGGAAGTACAACCTCCGGATCCTTTGTGAATGATTCCCTTACGTTCGACGAAGTTAGTGGTAATCTCCATAGCAAACCAGACAATAGCAGTGTGATTTTTGGGTGAGTGTGATTTCTATTGCTTACATCACACACACAGATACACGTAGATACTAGATAGATTACTCAGTGAATATTGAACGTTTGAAACCATCTTCCTTTCCTAACCTTAGTTTTATCGTTTCTTTTTCTTCATACCACCTTAGTTTTATATGTCTTTCTGAATATTCACTTGATGACAGGTGCGGTGCTAAACAATCTGGGTCATTGAGTTCGAATTCTGACGAAGCCCTTGATGGAATAATTGGTTTTGGACAAGCAAATTCTTCTGTGCTTTCACAGCTTGCTGCTTCTGGAAAGGTGAAAAGAATATTTTCACACTGCCTTGATAGTCACCATGGAGGAGGAATATTTTCCATAGGGCAAGTCATGGAGCCAAAATTTAATACTACTCCATTGGTACCAAGAATGTATGTGCAGAATCTTAGCTTTTTAGTCCCATGCCATGTTATCTGTAGCCAGGGTATTCAATCTGTTCCGTTGTTTGATGATAGCAATTTGTTTCACTTTCAGGGCACACTACAATGTGGTTTTGAAGGACATGGAGGTTGACGGGGAACCTATTATGCTCCCTTTAGATTTATTTGATTCTGGAAATGGAAGAGGAACAATAATAGATAGTGGTACAACCTTGGCTTATCTTCCGCTTTCGATTTACAATCAGTTATTACCAAAGGTAAGTGTCACTTCAGAGTTAAGTGAATCAATTTTTTCCACTTGAATGTTCATGAATGATTGTTCATTGTGATAGGTTTTGAGTCGGCAACCTGGATTGAAATTAATGATTGTTGAGGACCAATTTACTTGTTTTCATTATTCTGACAAGTACGATACTTATCTTTGTAACTGTGTTTTACTTCATGTACAAAATACATTTTGCAGTCCTATTTTCTTTTGAAATAAGTATCATGTATCAATATTAATTTGTGTCAATCGTTTTTCTTTTCCGATGTCATTATTGTTAAATTGACTACATCTACTGTGTAATGTGCAGGTTTGATGAAGGATTTCCAGTTGTCAAGTTTCACTTTGAGGGGCTTTCTCTGACAGTTCATCCGCATGACTACCTGTTCCTGTATAAAGTGAGTACGAACTTGATCGCATGATTTGCATTTGTACCTAGCTTCTGATTTTGAGAAACTTTGTGGATGCTAGATAATTATTCAAACGGAAATAAAATTTATTTTTATATGAAAGTTACACTCATAATTTCAAACCGCTGCGTGAATTCATATACCGAACATGAGAATTTATCTGGATAGTTTTACAAGAGATTTGTTTTATATAATGCTACTTTTTATTTCAAAAACTAGGATTTCAGATATTTGTTTCAGGTGTTAAAAAAAATAACTGTTTCCTGATATTCTTTTTCTCTTCATTGTACTCCAGGAAGATATTTATTGTATCGGCTGGCAGAAAAGTAATACACAGACTAAGGAAGGAAGAGACCTGATTCTTCTCGGAGGTAAAGTTTGAAATTATTTCAACTATAATTTATTCTTACCTCTAGGATAGAGTTAGTATAAGGCATGATTTGTTCATTTTGACCCTCTTAACTGTTTCTGATGTATTTTATGTTAAGTTGAGAATCTCCACATAGTTGTGTTTGTACCCTATACATAAGATGTTGAATAAAATATAACACATGACTTAACTAGTGCTAGTTTTAAATTTATAATTTTAATCATTTTGGAATGACTACATCATTTATTAACATCAATATATTTCCAATTGCAGATTTGGTGCTGTCAAACAAACTAGTTGTATATGATCTTGAAAACATGGTCATTGGATGGACCGATTTCAATTGTGAGTTCCCTGCTTATTTATTTACTTACTAAAATGTTACATATCCAAGGTTGTTCCAATTTCCAATCATATCACCTATGGTTGTTTCTGTTATTACTCCTCATTAGGAATAATGTTTAATCTTTCTTTAGCCCATCTTTGTTCCTGTTTTTTTTATGTATTTATCCATCCACAGTCCACAATTCATTTGCATAAATGTTTGAGATTCATGAATTAGAGAAAGAAAGGTCAACTAACTTAAAAGAGTTTGGCCAAAATAGAAGTGATATGTCTATTTAGTTCCTAAATTGCAAGGGCCGGACAATTTGATCCCTGAAATCAACTAAATTTCAAAATGATTCCCGAAATTGAAAATCTTCGATCACATTAGTCTCTTCAGAACAATTCTAAGACTAAATTAGGACTTATGTGACATTAAACTTATAATGTCTTCAATTATTTAGATTTTTTTTTTATTTTATTGACAAAATTAGCCGACCCTACAATTTTTAGGGCTAAAATGTCGATTCACTCTAAACTTAGGCTTAATTTGTTTCAAATTTCACTTATGACTCTTATATTATTGGCTTTTAGACTTAAATGTGCTGATACTGATGTGTTGCATTTTCTTCTTGATTCTTTAGGCTCTTCCAGCATTAAAGTGAAGGATGAAAAGAGTGGATCTGTATATACAGTGGGAGCACATGATCTTTCTTCAGCTTCCACAGTGTTAATTGGAAGAATATTGACATTCTTTTTGTTGCTTATTGCCATGTTAAGCACTTAAATGACTAATTTATATGAGAGGTGGCATTTATTTCATTTTGTTGTAACATAATTCTTTGAATGTTGTGCTTTGTGCATATATTTTTAACCATTTCTCATATAGAGTGAGATATAACTGAGAAAGAGGTGAGCAAAACTTCAAAGTTATTTTTAGCTACTTTTTGTTTGGTTTCATTTTAATGCAATGTCATTAGAAGAAAAAAAAAAGTGCAAATGGACAACTATGGGTTTTATTAGGATTTATAGCAATTATAAATGGATAATTAAGATCAAGACCAGGAGATTCAAGATACTTACCAAGGATATTATGCAGAATTGATAATTAAGATAGACCAGGATAATTCTTGAAAATGAACAAGTCATTCAATTGAAGATTTCTCCTTAAGCCAGGAAACTTTAGGTAGGCAACAACATGCTACTAAAATGAAAATAATTCCTTCAATTGATTGCAGACGTTTGAATAAACAACTTATTTAGTAAGGGCTTAGCATATAGAGTTTATATATATAAGCTATTTCTACGATCAAAGAGAAAATAAAAAGCAAACTCCCCGTACTCTAAAACAACTTATGAACTTCGCTATTTGATGGAGCTTGTAAAAATAAGCTGAAAACTGTTTGCACACAATGACAATATATAAGCTATTCACATACAGCTAAGTTTATGAATTATGATTGCAGAATAACAATTTTTAGCTTTCAGTCCTAAACAAAGTCATAAAAGCTTCTCAATTTATACACAGTTAGAACATACATTTCATTATAACTTTGAAAAACAACGTTATGATTATATGCTGATAATTACACATTACACAGATAGATATATTCATGAATAAAGAGATGTAAAATGCAGATCACAATAAGGCAGACATGCTTTTTACAAAGTTATCCTCAGAACTTGTACCACAAAATATATAACTGCCAGGAGTAGTGCAATCTGGAGTACATCTTGTTGAAAGCCGTCGTCCCTCTGGAAGAACTGAATAAAATCACAAACCAACAATTAAGTCATGAAAAGAAGTTAGCTATGTCCAAATAAATGAATAATACAATCATGAACAATTTTCTACGATTATCTTTATTACAAAGCATTCATACCATCATGTAATAATGGTAAAAAAATGTAAAGAAATAAACTAGAAGATTGGATCTATTTGAGTTTATCTACTAGCATAATCCCTTGCGAGAATACTTGAGAGAGCTTATGAAAACAGCTTATGACATGCCCATAAGTTGTTTTCAGCTTATTTTCAATAAGCTATCCGGGACAGTTTATGAAAACAACCTATAGGTTATATGAAAACAATTTGACTTCATTTTATCTTTTGTTATAGAAATAGTTTATACATAAAAACTTATTTGATCCACGCTTCTGTTTATCTTTTGCACATCTACTCTTACCGGCTGGTATCAGCTCTCTGGGTGGCTGGGTTGGGTGTATGTGTTTCCCCTAGGCCTAGCCCAACAGTTTCTGAGTTTCCTGGGCTTAGGGTCGGGGAAGAGAGTTAGATTAGAGTTGCTTTTAGTTAGGCATGCTGTTATTTGGACCAATTGGACTTTCCGGAATGATATAATCTTTTCTGGAGGCTTGCCTTCAGTGGAGCCCGTCCTGTGCTGGAATCGGTAAGGTTTTGTGGTGGAGTCGAGCCTGAGGCTGTCTGCGTGGTGGGGGTGGGTTCTTTGCCTCCCTTTGTCCGTCCTCCCCTCGAGATGTCTCTCTCTATCTTCTTCCCTGCAAGTGTTATTGTTTTGTCCTTCCGGGTGTTTTCTCTTTTTGGTGTTTCTGGGTAGCTCTGTGTCCTTTGTTGGGGTGTGAGTTGGCCCTCAGGAGTATTTTGTTGTGTTTTTTTATTGCTGTTTTGGCGGCATTTTTGGTGCATTCTGATACTTCATCGTATATATTATATATTTTTGCCATTCAAAAAAAAGATAAGCGCTTCTACTATGAGTGTTTAATTAGGTTGTTTATCGAAAAAGTAAGCAAAATACCTTATAAAAGATAAGATGATGAAGCCACAAGTTTAAGATTCTTCTAGATAAGAGAACTCACCTTGGTTGGATCACCAGAAGGATCTGGATAAATATCAGAGTTCTCTTCTTTCTTGGGTGAAAAATTAGCACTCAAATTCTTCGCACTATCAGCCAAATCTTTCACAGATTCAACCGTAGCAAACAGAACACGCGATGACCAGAAAAATGCCTGAGCACTAGCAGGTGAAGATGATAAGTCCCATAATTCTTCATGCTGAATGACTTGTCCACTAATTTGGTTAAGTGTAAATTTGGAAGTAACTCTAAGTATGAGATCTCCTCCTACACCAGCTAGAACAGATTTAGGCTTCCCTCTAACTGTCCATTTGATACTTAAAACACTTGTTGACAGCATAGTCATTTCCTGCACAGTCTGTTAACCAAACAAAACAAATTTCATAACAATCCTACCTTCCTTTTGTCAAATTTAATTTTTAATATTAATAATTGAAAGTGAAATCTAATAGAATGGTGAAATAAAACATGGAATATTTCAATTAAAAATCCACTCAAATATATTGAAATTTGTTGAAACATGTTTAATAACTTCTACACTTCTTAAACAGTTACCTCAAATGGAAGTTTTTAAAGGAATCGATGGAATATCTAAGAAGGAAATGAGTTTTGAAATCAAAGACATGAAATTGATCAGTGGTATAAGATAGACACTAGTAAGTAGTAAGCACACAGATGTTAATGTCGTCAATCACGAATAGCGGAAGATAGCTGGTTGTTAAAATTCTAGTGCTATAACGCCGCTTAGCCGTTATTTGACAACATTTTGTACTATATAACATACTGCAAAACACTGGCAATTTAGCAAATTGTTCAAATTCCACTATATACTACAGTGCTATAGCACCGCTATCTGACATCACTGAGATGATGTATTTCTAGCCCATCAAATTAAAAAGGAAAAACTTAAGCACTTCAAGTTTCAACATTTTTCTATCTACTCAAGCATTGATCAAAAGGGAAATCACATAATCCCTATTGCTTCATAGACTAGTTGCTTCCTTAGGAGAAGAAACTACATAATTTAAACTCACCACAGATGGGTTTTCAAGTGCAGTGATAGCCCATAGAGGTCTCTTATACTTTTCACGTCCACTAAAACTCCTGATAGGATCCTGCAAACAATAAAAAACATCATAAACATGCATAACATAAAAGATATAAAGTCCAAAGGAAAAGCATTAAAGACAAATAAATACCTTGTAAGTGACAGAAACAGCATAGGTTCCAAGTGCTCGATTCCCACTCCTTAGCTCAAATATATCACGAGCAAGTTGTCTTGCAGTGGATTCAACCGAGGGACTACTGTTGCACTCAAACTCATTACATAGCTCACCAAAGTTCATACTATCAACCATTTTATCAGCAACATCTGAATATGATTTTTCAGCTGTGGTATCAGATGATAGTTCGGTCCTATCAGCATCATTGGCAACTGCAAAACACATAACATATATCAATATTCAACTGCACAATATACTAAAAACTTTCTATGTATCAGTGTGCATGTGTAAGAGAGAGAGAATGAAACTATATATATATGTTACCTCGCAATGAAGAAGAGTGGTGGTGGTGGTGATGACGGAAGGTGAAGGGTGTGCATGTACGTACTACTATGTTGGATGTATTGTTGCGGTGGAGTGCAGCGGAGGAAAGAGAAGAAGTAGCGGCGAGAGAACAAGAACAAGAAAGTGCGGGTGTCAGATTCATGTCTCCCCATTCCGTGGAGGATAGTGTGTTGTTTGGGATTACAATTACAAACCAGATACGTAGACAAACATCAGCCTCTTCTTTTTCCTCTTTTTCATGCTTCTTTTTTCTATGGATAAGGTATTGTTCATTTAATTTTAATTTTTATGGAAAATTACATTGGTCTCCTTAAGTTTTCATTAAACATCACAAACAACCCCTCTAGTTTAAAGATCATTCTACCCCACTTTATATTTGTGATATATTTGGCTCTCCCTGTAGCCAAATGTTACGGACAGAGAAAATATATGTTTATCTGATAAGTATTCATCGGTCACTAGTATCACATCAATAAAGGTACTAATCTCTTTAGTTGTTGTTCATAGCTCGATCAATGATGCAACTTCTCTTGTAGTTAATTTTTTTAACATGTTTACCCTGAAGTAGTGGCAGATCTTCTCCAAAATATTAAGGGGAGCGTTAAAAACTTACTACTCACAATGTTTTAAAATGAATGTTATTTAAATTTTTTACATGCATAATAAACAAATGGAACAAGTATTAGAAAGAGAATACAACAATTTTACCAAATATATTTATCCTCAATTGGTGTATTTTACACGATCACAAATATAAAGTGGGGTAGAATGATCTTTAAAAAATGCGTTAGTAGTTAGAGCGTACTATATTTTTTATTTTGTAGTCTATTTATCCTCAATTGGTGTATTTTACACGATCACAAATATAAAGTGGGGTAGAATGATCTTTAAAAAATGCGTTAGTAGTTAGAGCGTACTATATTTTTTATTTTGTAGTCTAGTGGCTAGAGCTCACACAATTTAATTGTGGAGAAGTGGAGTGTACGGGGTTCGAACCCCGACTCATGCATATAATATGCAATATCCTTACCAATTGAGTTAAGCTCACAGAGATTATATTTATATTTTTGATATATGCTACATGTACTCAAATGAAAAACACACACGATGAAGAAGAGATTGGTGACCCAAATTCGAACCAAGAATTCCATGTAAAATATCCTCACAAGCAAACCATCGGGTTTTAACAACTAGGATAATTAGCAGGTATAATTGAAATAAAAAATTAATATTAAAATAATATTCATTTTGATTTTTTTTTCGTCAAAATGACACTCAATTTAAAATGAAAAGAGTATAATATTATAATTGAAATAAGCAAAGATTATATATTATAATTTTTTTATTTTTGGAGAGGAGGTACTTCAAATAATTTGTAGAGTTTTGTCAAAAGATAATAATTTGTAGAGTACAAATATGATCCACTCCACATATAGTGTTAAAAAAAATATTAGAAAAGGAATGTTTTTAGATTTAAAGGGTAGAAGGTAAATTGCCCCCCTCGTCTACTCTCACAACTTGAAGCCAAGTTTGAGTTGCGTCATATCGTGCCCATTAACTATTTTGATAACACAAATCAAAAGCTATGATGGTAATGTCAAGTCCCCCCCATTTGCAACTTCTAGAGTCATAATTTTATTCTTTTTCCGGAAACAATGAAAGTAAAGAATAAAATAGTATGAACTCGAAAGTGGAATGTTAAAGATCTATTCTCACGAAATGATAAAAAGCTTAAAAAATGAGAAATCTTTGTTTGTATGTGCGATTGTATTTTAGTTACAAAAGTAAAGAAAAGACAAGTTATATGGGTACCACTTGCAAATTTATGAGAAACACTTGTGTGGACCAGGACTAAGGAATTTTGGTTTGGTCACACACACAAGTTTTTTCCTTCTCTCTCTTCTCTTCTCTCTTCTCCATTTTCTCTCTCTTCTCTCTTCTCTCTCTTCTCTTTTTTCTCTTTGTGTGACCAAAGAGAACTTGTGTGGACCAGGACCACACAAGATTTTCTCCAAATTTATTCATGTGACTAATTTTTTTCGATTGTTGATAAATTACTCACGATTCTTCCATCCATGTCTCACCACCTTTATTTATATATGTGTGTTTCCTATGCTTTACTTCATCAATTGTACATTTGTACATCTTGACAACACAGTGAAATTTGCAGAGTGAAGAACAAAGCTAGAAATAATGAACAAGTTACTACTAGTACCACTCTGCATGCTTTTGTTGGTTCTCTTTGTTGAAGCTGCCCCTCAAGGATCTCTCATCACACACCTCCCTGGTTTTTCCGGAAAATTCCTCTCCAACCATTACTCAGGGTGTGTAACACATTATATTTTAATTTCATGAATCAAAAATCAAATATATTTTAATTTGATGGGATTAATTATTTTCAGATATATAAGTATTGATGGAAATGCCGAGAGTGGGAAGAATCTGTTCAGAAAGAAATCCAAGTAAGGATCCAGTTGTTCTATGGCTGAATGGTGGACCTGGTTGTTCAAGCTTCGATGGTTTTGTTTATGAACATGGTATGCTAGCTAATTCTTCTCCTTCAAATTTTCCAACTTCTTCAAACATTAGTTCAAACAAGTTATGCTTACATACAGAGACGGCGGGAGTAAGTGAGAAACATTGATAGTACATTAGCAAAGAAAAAAATAGGGTTAATTATGTTTTTGGTCCCTACAAAATTGCGACCTTGTAAGTTTAGTCCTTACTTAATTTTAATAGCATTTTTAATCCCTACAAAAAAAAATTACTTATAATTTTAGTCCCTGCTAAAATAAATTTTGTTTAATTATCTTTAAACTCTTAAATTTTTTAACGATTCTTTTTATACAAGTTTAGAACACTATGAAAGGTTCATTTACTAAAATCTATAATTTTTTAACATGAAATAAATTAAATATGAATTTTTTAAAACGACAAAAGTTTAAGATATAAGTAACAAAAATATGGACGTAGAAATCAAATTTTTGCAATATTTTTTTCAGAGGACCTTTTAATAACGTTCTTAGCACGTCTGTAAAAAATTGTTGAAAAATTTAAGAGTTTAAGCATAAATTAAACAAATTTGGATTGAGTAAGGAATAATATTGAGTGCAGAAATTTTTTGTAGGGATTAAAAATGCTATTAAAATTAAGTAAGGACTAAACTTACAAGGTCGCAATTTTGTAGGGACCAAAAACATAATTAACCCAAAAAAATATAACACTTTGATTGTTCTCTCGGTTCTTTCTTCACCTTGAATAAATGTATAATTGATAATTTGTGCATATGCTTATGAATATTTGCAGGGCCATTCAATTTCGAAGCTGCAAAATCAAAAGGGAAGCTACCCACTTTGCATTACTATCCTTACAGCTGGTCGAAGGTTAAGAGAACGTGAAACCCAAAAATTAACAATGCTTTATTTGCATCTAATTATTAGCATACTAACTTCAAAATTCCTATGGTACATTTTCACAATTCAACATGTATCGGTACAATTGATTTTTAAATCAATATAGCTAAATATTTTTTTTTATTTAAAAAAGCTATTTGCTATCATTTAAAACATTATAATATAACTAATACTCCCTCCGGTCCTTAATATAAGAAGAAAAACCAAAAAACGCAAAAACTAATACAATCATTAATTGTTGCAACTTTTTAAATAATTTTACAAATATATCCCTATAGAAAGTTGTGAACCATTAAGTACATTCACCAATATTAAAAAGACAAACATTAAATGAAGGATATAAAAGTCTTTTATGCAATAACTACACCTTAAAACTTGTGACATTTTCTTATAAATAGGACCAAAAAATTTTTTGAAAATTTTCTTATAATAAGGACCGGAGGGAGTATTATTTATCAAAGGTGTTAGTGAAATAAAAAAAATGCCGAAGCGACCTAAACATTTTCAGCAGTATTTTATTTTGAGTCAGGATCCGTTGACACCAGGTGTTAACGGATTCGTTGACACCAAATCTCAACCGTCTATTTTTTAAAATCTAAGGCTTATAATTGTTTACTAAATCAACTCACATCTGCGCAAGCATACTGGATTTTGATCACATACTCTTGTTTTTAGGCTAAAATGCAGTTTTGGCCCCCTAAGTTTGGCCCCGTAGCAATTTTGGCCCCCTATTAAAAAAAACCACTTTCCAGCCCCCCAACTTCACCCCCTTTTGCAACTCATTGGCCCCTTTGATTTTGACCGAGTCAAAGTTCAAGTGGCCAATCAATGGACGCTACGTGGCCAATTTCTGAATTAAAAATAAAAAAAATGCCACATATTTTGGAAAGAAATTAAATAATTAAAATAAAATTAAAAAAACACCCAAAAATTAAAAAAAAACTCAAAAATTAAAAAAAAAAAACCCAAATTCACATATTTATCATCATCCTTCATCCCCTTCACAATATTTTCCAGTCCTCATCTTCAAACCATGGCTTTCCAGTCCTCATCTTCAAACCATTTTCCGTCGCCGCCGTAAAACCTAACCAGAATCGAAAAGCAGCATATCTCAATACCAAAAAGAATCTACTGTGCATACCCATACACACTCCGGCTTCGATTGTTCGTGAGTGATTTTGAATTCGAAGTTTAGAGTTGTAGCGCCGCCGTAACTATAGGCGGAAGTTTCTTCCATGGTTGAATTCGCTGCGGAGGGTGTTGGGTTTAAAGTTTTTCTTCGGGTTCTTTACAAAATAGCGACGGATTCTTCGGGTTCGGAAGTGATGTCGAATGGGATTGTTGAATCGGGCTGAGCTTGGATTTGGTTTTGTAAGTGTTGCTTCAAGAGGAACATGAAGAATACACTGTAGGGTGTAGACCAAGATTTTCGGGTGTCAATCCATTGATTGGAATTGAACCTTCAATCTACCGGACTTGCTCGATTTTATTCTTGGGAAGGGAAAAAGAGATTGAAAAACCCTTTTTTGATCCGGGGGTCGGTTACGATTCGGGAAGGTGTTAGGCACCCGCGTCGTTCACGGTACTCCGTGAGAACCTCTTTCTAACTTTATTTTTATTTGAAAATTTGTTGTTTAAAGTTGAAGTGAAAGAATGGAGGGAGAAGAAGTGGGAGTTTTGGTTATTTTTATTTAATCGATTTGAAAGGATTAAAGCCTCTGCCTACGTACCCTTAAAAGGGATCAAAACCGTCGTAGTTCCCTCTTATAAAAATTATTTTTTTGTGGGTTAGGTTGATTTTAATTATTTTTGAAAATGGTTTTTAAGAAGGGGATTGAGGGGCCTCAAGGCTCTAGAAAGAAAATAGGAGTGAGGTTGTTTCATTTTATTTGAGAAATTTAGTCTAAGTTTAGTTAAGGTTCAATTAGGAATTTGATTAAGAAAATAAAGGGAAAATCACTTGGATTTGGATCCAAGGTTTATTAAGAAAATAATTTGACTTTTGCTTATTTGATTTTTGAAGTAAAAAGGTTTTACTAAATTAACGATAAGCTAGCGTAACGACGTGAAAAATTAAAGCGAGCGCGAATAAAATGGTGTAGTGTCGGTGCTAGTGTCGGTGCTTGTGTTACCTACATTATTACAAAAATTCCTAGATACATTCTATGGCCTCTTTGCCAAGCTACAAACCAATGGTAAAAATATACATCCATTTCCTAGTTATACACACTAATATCATGGAATTTAAATAAATTGCAAGAAAAAAACAAAAGATTATACTAGCATTTAAAGCAATCAAGCTATAACAAGATAATAAGAGACTTAAATGCATGATGTTAAAATTTTAAAGCGATGCACAAAATAGAAATTGAAAGATTTAAAGCGAAAACTGACAAGAGATATCATGGAGTGAAAAATTTGAAATGCATGGAACTAGAGTTGAATTTTAAAGCTAGGTTGTTAGAATGTTTGATGAAACCACAACCAAAAGGTGCATAAAATGGTTTTAAAGCCAATATATAAATTAACAATAATGCATGATGTTGAAATATCAAGGAAGTGTATGAAGTAAATATTGAAATATTAAAGCAAGGCTAACACAAGGTGTTATAGAGTAAAAGATTTATGATGCATTAAATGATTTTTGAGCCCAATACACTAAAGAAGTAAAAAAATGCATGATATTAGGTGTATAGAGAAAAAAAACGTGAGAAACAAGTTTTTAAAACAAACATTAGGCAAAATTAACTACAAGATGCATAATGCAATATTATAGATGATGCAAAAAGCGAAATGCAGCAGACTACTAGATCATAAATCAAAAGAGGCATGAAGGCCTTGTGTGTAAAAGTCAACTATGCATAAAAACATGATATGAAGTTATTGAGAATATGCATGGAATGAAGTGCTACGACACTTAGGATGAAACAGATACAAAGAGGCATAAAGGCCTTGTATGCAAAAGACTAATTATATGTTAAAAACATGATATGAAGTTATTGAGAATATGCATGGAATGAAGTGCTACAGCACCTAGAATGAAATAGACACAAAGAGGCATAAAGGCCTTGTATGCGAAAGACTAATTATATATAAAACCTTGATATAAAAGTATTAGGAATATGCATGAAGATAAAATTGTAAGTCGCTAAACCATATTAAAAAAAGCATCATGTGTTTTCAACATAAATGATTGAAGTGTTAGAGAATGCACGAATTTAAAATAGTTCACACATGCAAGAAAATACACAGAAACAGGGGTGCAGTGAGCAGTTTTGTGGGTGTACCAGCAATCAGTGAAAACAATCAGCAAGCAAAGACAGGCCCTAAACCAGCACAGATGGGCCTGGATCGGTTTGGATTCTGGATGGGTATGGGTCATGGACCGAACCAGGTTTGGCATGAGAGTATATAAAAAAAAGATTGTTGGTTTTAAAAACATTTTAATCACAACAACTTCTTTCTTACCACAAAATATTCCATCTCCTCTGCAACTAAGAGCCGATCGGAGAAGAAGAATAGGTGGCGGCCGGAGGTGCTCCGGCACGGTGGTCGGCCGGAGAGCCGCCGTGCCGGAGATTGGTTTTTGAAATTTTTTTACATCGAACGCACCGTCTTACTCTCCTCTTCTCGGATCCGATATTAGTTTTCGAAAATAAGCAATCAAAAAGCCTAGATCTACACATGTATTTTCGGAACAAAACTTTGTACTATAACGAAAATAGCTCTGAATAACGAATTACCTTGGCTTGAATCGGAGAATAAACTTCTTGGAATAGGAAAACTTCAAAGCTTCTTCTGCCTTTGAGTTTCACGAGCCACTGCGCTGCTTCCTTTCTTCGCATTTTCGTACTCACGAACCTGACTTGAGTTTGGATCTTGCTTGATCTGTCATTGTTTCATGTTGTTGCTTGTTCGAAAATTGTTCCTCGTGATTTTGAAATTGATTTTCGTTTCTAGTGACGGTTTGAGATACTGGACAGTGTTGGATCCGAAGCTGCTCTTCCTCTTTGATTCTGTTCTTTCACAAAATTGGTGTTGTGTTGCTGAAACGAGCTTGAAACAGTTCGGTTTATGCTTACTGTTTGTCTACTTCGATTTGAAATAATTTGATTATGCAGGCCTGATTTTCGAAATGGCTATGGTGTTGTCGTGACTTAGATGATGATGTTTTGGTTGTTTGAATTGGAATGAAAGCCTATTGACGTGAAAGAGTGTTCATGAATCTGAAAAAAAACGTTGGTATTCTTGAGTGTTCATGAGAAATTGGAAGGAAAAAAAAGTTTGATCCATCTGTTGAGGCTGCCGCTTTTGGTTGTGTTTGTGGAATTCAGTGCCAGCCCCCTTTCATCAATGATTGGGAGCCTATTTATAGCCAAAACTAGGTTAAAAAAGGATGAATAGACTAAAGACTAAACTACCCTTAATGAAACTTGGAGAGAAAGAAAATGCTTTGGATGCTCTTTGGACCAATAACAATGTAACAAGTGGACTTAAGACAAAACAAATTGTTGATAAAAATGACATAAAAATGGAATAAAAGAAAATAGAGTTGTAAAATAAGATAAAAGTAATAATAATAAAAAAAGTAATAAAATTTAAAGCTGTCGAAATCTCGACTGAGACGACTAAAACTTGCGGTGTTTTAAAACACGAACAAAACTTTTTAAACGGTTTAATCATGCGGACAAAAGGAAATTAAGGAAATGAATAAAAGACTTTAAATATTTTAAAAGCACGCGTAAAAATTTAAAATGCCCGAAATGACAAATAAAGCAATTTCAACTGGACAAAATTTTACTTGCAAGATCACAAACTTTGAATGATTAAACAACGACTGAGAAAGGTTTTCACTCGTTAAAGCGAAAAGAAGAGAAATTGAGCCGTTTTACAATACGGACAAAAATAGGTAAAAACAGAGCAAAGTGGTCAAAATTTGGGGTATGACATAGGGTTTACAGCCAGACACATTTCTCATTTTTTTTAAGCTGTTGTGCGTGTTTGGGGCTGCATTATTGTGGCTTTTGATTGATGAAATTTTTTATAAATGAATTTATGAGATTGGATTAATTTAAAATCCATCCCTTTTTATTTTATCTTTCCAATTTATGTGATTGTTAGAGTTAATGGGAGAAGAGAGGAGAGTTGCAGAACCAGCAAGAAGAGGTAATGAGAAGAAGATGAAGACAGGGGTAAAATTGTCATTTCACGTGTGGACTTTATTTCTGAATTTGGGTTTTTTTTTTAAATTTTTTAGTTTTTAGTTTTTTTTTAATTTTTGGATGTTTTTTTAATTTTATTTTAATTATTTAATTTCTTTCCAAAATATGTGGCATTTTTTTATTTTTAATTCAGAAATTGGCCACGTGGCGTCCATTGATTGGCCACTTGAACTTTGACTCGGTCAAAATCAAAGGGGTCCAATGAGTTGCAAAAGGGGGTGAAGTTGGGTGCTGGAAAGTGGTTTTTTTTAATAGGGGGCCAAAATTGCTACGGGGCCAAACTTAAGGGGTCAAAAGTGCATTTTAGCCTTGTTTTTATTCACTAAAACTTAATTTGAAGGAATCTTCAGGCCATTAGTTCATCGAAGCTTTGTTATTCTCAGATTTTTTATTGAATTTACGAACTGCCTAAAGTTTGTTTGCTGTGAAATTATATAATATTCAATTAATTGAATTTATGAAATCAATAACAATTGGATGGAATTTTTCATATATCAATTTTTTTTAATCTTTTCTCATTGGAAGAAAGGTAGTGAGTGAATCAAACGTCAACAGAAAAAAGAAGTGAATCATGGAAGATTTTGATTGGACCTCCATGAGAATTTGATATTATATAAAAATCATGTAAAACAAATTTCCGGAAATGCCTAATTGAAATTAGTTGAATCGCTCCCAATCCTCTATCATAAAGGAGCTACCTGAATATGATATTATATGATATTTGAGAAATTGAAATTTGAGAAATTGGTTTAATTATGCTACCTGGATCCATTGATGGGGAAGCAACGGGAGAGAGCGATGAACACAGACAATTGGACCGCGATTGACTGCAGTCGCAAAAACACGCAGTCACTGCAGCCGGCTAAAATCAAACCGTTCAATTCATCAAAGGGTTGTCATTTACTATCATCCTCTCTAACAACACACACAGAATCAAAATCCCTTCTCTTCTCCCTCCATCCCTTCTATTTCTCCAACAACTGCAACAGATGGAGCCGTGCAACCCAAAATGGACTGGGCAGTCAAAATTCTATTGGAACTTTTTCTTCCTCTTGCTAAAAAAATCCTTGCCTTCCACTACCCAAGCTTATTACTTCCTGCTCTCATGAAACAGTAATTGCCCAAACGACACCAACACTGATTTTTGACAGATGGGATTTGCTGTGTTGTGGTTTTTGAGTGAAGTGAATCTGAAGCATTGCTTTGATCCAATGGCTGCAGTTAATTTAACTGTGTGACTGTATTATTATATTGACTGCAGTCAATCACATCACATTCCCAGACAATTGAAGGTTTCGTAAAAAAGAAGTACTAAGGTGCGAAAATTAAGTTGGTATCACCATGCACTTTCAAAGGAGTAATTAACGGCCTCTAGATTAAACCAAATCAATGGATGCGATTTGGTGTCAACGAATCCGTCGTTGACACCTGATGTCAACGGATCCTGACTCTTTTATTTTTGATAGGATTTTCAGTAGTATTTATGTTTTTTCAGCAGTATTTTATTTTATTTTTGATAGGATTTTCAGTAGTATTTTTTTTTAAAGAGGATTTTCAGTAGTATTATTTTACCTTTTTATTACAAACTAGTTACAAACTCGTGCTTCGCACGGGTTCAATAATGTATCTTGTAAAAAATTTGTTTCAAAGAAAAAATGATCAAATTAAGGAATATTGCACAAACATTAGAAATATTTGTCAAAATGTTTCAAGGACTATAGATGTAAAATGGACGCTGGAATACTGTATTTTTTTAAAAAAAGCTTTGTCATAAAGGAGAAATGAGCAAATTAAGAGAAAGAGCTGCATCTTTCTAAGAAATTGTTGCCGTTCATAAATGTGAAAATCAAGCAAGCATCTTGCACAATTCTCAGCTATATGTACATTTCTAAAACATTTACCAAAGCATTATAAAGATTTGTTGTAGGAAAAGAGCATGTTCTATTTTGTTCAGGAGATTATGAAAACAACATTATAATTAATAGGCTAATGTTAACTTGTGCCCTCAAGGCACATGTTAAGATACTCATTATAGAAATA
This sequence comes from Medicago sativa, assembly GCF_051527215.1. NCBI lineage: Eukaryota > Viridiplantae > Streptophyta > Magnoliopsida > Fabales > Fabaceae > Medicago > Medicago sativa. The sequence continues at coordinate 78,966,376 of NC_140755.1, read as the reverse complement.
CACATATCAAAAGACGTGCATTCAACTTCTTAAAAGTTGTTATATTGTGTTTTCCTATGCAAAATTGTTCTATTTAAGTTGTTTAACATGTGCCCTAAGGGCACAAGTTAACATGACCCTAATTAATATGATACTAATTGGAACCAATGAAGGAACCAACAATGTGCAGATTAACGTTACATAATAGTTAGGTTTATAAAAGAGACTGCAAGTGTCATAGACTAACCAAAAAGGGATTTTTGTCAATATTTACATCAGATAAAATGAAAAGAACAAATGACATCCCAAAGTCAAGATAGTTTACGATTACAGTCCAAAGTGATACGCCAAAATAGTAGAAGTTCAAATAGTTCAGTTGCAAAGATCTACTTTGGAACAACTCGAACGTGCAAGTTCTTCAGTGACTTTTCGAGATCAAAGATGAGCTTACCACCTTCTTCCATCACATGTTCTCTGCAGAAATTGAATCACTGCCCACCCAAGTATTTTTCGTAGCTTGCTCTTTCGCGCAGTAATGAGGCAACACTTATACTTTTTCTGTGTCTGGTCATCAATGAGAGTTGTTGTTATGCGCTTTCCTTTCAGAATTGTTCTTGACACCTCGTTTGGGAAATGCTAAACATGGAAATAACTGCAATATTAGTCTAATGCATATTAACATGGATATGATGTATGCAAATATAGTTACATATAATTTATAAAATGAAGGTAACATAACTGATTTTAAGCTAAAGAAAATATACCATGACTTCTAATTTGTCTTCCTATTATCTTCCTATAAAGTCTAGATAAATGCATGCATGTGGATTATATGTAGTCCGTTGACCAATTAACATTGTTGAAACAAATGGAAATTAAGCATCACTCCTGCATGTGCATCTATAGCTAGCACCATTTGACATTGATGTCTTCGAACATTTGGTGTAACTCTCATAATACCATCCAAACTGGTTAGGATTGAATTTAGTTGTTCTTCAAATAGTGATGCAAAGCATGTATCCTAACACAAATTATGCACCTGAAATAAAGAATAATGCAATATGTATTTTAAATTTGTGCGTAAAAAAACTCAAAACATGTTTGTGCATAAAAAAAAAACAGACCTTGACTAAGTTTATAAATTCAGCAATTGGCCTAACTTGAGACAGATTGGAAAAATTGTTGTACGAAGTACGTTGAGAATAAGCCGAACTCTGAATTAAGTTCTGACTGAAGCTTTGACTATGAGCTTGAGAAGTGTTAAAGTCACAACAACAATTCAAGAAACATGGTCAAAAAACAATCAAATCAGATTGTGAAATAATAAGTTACTCTAACACTGTATTGTGAAATCATAATGCAAACTTACTAAGTCTTAGACTTCTCAACAACCGGATGATGTAGGTTGATGAGCAGCTTCGAACCTGACCAATTGTTACATATATTTGGGTTGCCATTGACTACAAAATGGAAGCAAAGAACTCAAGGTAAATGGATGGTAAATGATAAAACTACAGAGTATTTTTCCCATAGTGTTACATCAACCATATTCCCACTGCATAAGGAAAGACATCTTTCAGGTCTTTATCAAACTTATACAAAATCCTATCATCTGATGTTGGCAAATTAGAAAATAATACCTTTTATCTTTCAACACAATGTTCGTACACGGTTTTTTTTCCAGTCTCAATTGGCGTTGTCTTAACAATCTCATGAAGAAGCCCGATGATTTCTTAAAAAAAATTACATCTATAAGAACATTATAATCGGAGAAAACACAGAAATAAATTAAAGCACATAACTATACCATATAAAACGTCAGTTTTAAATTTTCCATCTTGAATTTCCTTAAATGACTTAAAGCGAAGTTCATGAGTAAGAACGTTAGTTAACTTGTCATCCTTCTGTACCTTTGTACCAGAACCAAAAACAACCTTAAAGGGATTAAACACAATGTCATTATCAAACACATGACAATTATACAAAGTATAAGTCTTATTTGCCTCGATCAAAGCCTTACAATGCTTCAATTCTCTATATCGAGTTATTACATGAACTCGATCACCCTAAATCCGAGAAAGAAACCAAAAAATATAAATAAATCAAAATGTACACTAATAAGTAACATTGATAAATTATAAAAGAAATTACAATAAATCTTAACTAACTCATCTAACCTTTGCATCACAAATAATGAGCTTCATATGTTGATTCTCATTACTATCAGTCACAATCCAAGAACCAGCACTCCAAATCCTATTTTCCAAATGTCCAAATCATTTTTGAGATCCTTAATGTAGTCATAATCCCTTGACATTGAAAGTCCTATATAAAAATACAATAATACATCATTTAATTTTATTCCCTTTGTTCATTCTGATATTGAAAGAAGCTAACATATTTCTATGTGATCAATTTTGTATCATCAAATAACCTGATCTTAAATGCACAAATTTCTGTATCATCAACTTTCTGGACCTTAATGATATGACCAAAACAAATTTACACCAATCAACTTTCGTACGGCTCAATGATATAGGAAAGAATAAACCAAATATAAAAACTGTTACAGCTTTAGGATTACTCACAAAAACTAAAATAACCCACATGCATAAAAAAAAAAATCAACTACAATACCAGAAGCTAAAACTACAATTGTGTCAAAACCTTACCATGAGCTAAAATTCAATTATCATGACCTCTACTATACTCCACATAACAAAAGGAAGATTTTTCTGCAGTCATGCAACATAACAATTTCTGGTACATAATCCACTAACAATTGAAAAAAAACAACAAAAAAAAGGAAGAAAACCACCTATGATGAAGCAAAAACTAAAACAGTGTCGAAAAATGAACCCCTCAAGCCATAAAAATCAGTCAACTCAAGTCATGCATGGTCTCAGATCCATGAAAAAAGGAAGAAAATGACCTCTTATGAAAAAGAAAGTGAAACAGTGTTCCCAACTAAACTTAGATACTGTTTGGCCAAGGTTTAAAAAGTTAAAGTTGTTTGGTTTCTTTGGCTTTTTAGTTTTAAAGCCAATTTTAAGTTAAATGTTGTTTGGGAAAATATTGTACAAACATTGATTTTTTTTATGGTGTTCGGGGTTCGAACCCCGGACTTGGCATATATTTATGCATTGTTCCTATTAACTGAGCTAAGCTCACGAGGACAAAACTTTGAATTTATTATGAATTAACATAATAAATAAAAAAATGTTTAAAATATTTTCTGAAGGCTAAAAATGTAATTTTTTTTCCAAATACTATATTTACTCAATAACGTTTATTTTGTGTAACATGAGTACAAATTTGTATCATCATATAAATGACTTGTTAAATACACCCTCCGGTCACTATTATAAGCAAAACTTTGCATTTTAGATTCATTCATTAAATGATGTATGTGGTATATAATAAAAACCATATACAACATTAATTGAATGAATCTAAAATACAAAATTTTCCTTATAATAGTGACCGGAGGGTGTATTTGAATAGGAGAAACAATTTAAGGAGTCTGAAATAATAACATAAATAATATCAAAATAATTGATTTTTTCTATTTCAATTATACTCTATAACAAATTTTGTTATAAGAATACCATACTTTTGGTGTCTTTCATAAATATAAGAATTTATATTATATTATATGATATTATATTTGTTACATTGTTGGTGTCATGGAAAGAGATATATTATATGATATTATATTTGTTACATAGTTTGTTACAATATATATATATATATATATATATATATATATATATATATATATATATAAGTATAACTTTTTTAGGTATCTAGACATTTTTTGAAGAAAAGACATCTACAATTTTACTTTTAATTAAAATAAAAATTTTATAAAAATAATCGTACGCATTATGCAACGCAAAAAAATAATATACGCATTAGCGTAACAAAAAAAAGACACACATAAAGTATTACTCTAAGCGCTAATGTGTGTGTGTGTGTGTGTGTATATATATTTGCAAGGTTGAAGAAAGAAAATAAAAATATTTGGTATCATTAAATGACAGTGTAAATAAAAATATTTGTGAGGTTGTGATGATTAAACGATATTGAAATTAAATATATAAGTGATAAAAAAATATAATAAAATTCCTTTGAAAAAAGGTAATAAAATTAAATGGAACGGTTCAAAAAAAAAATTAAATGGAGGACAAAAAGCATTGGAATATAATATTAAAAAATAGGCTTAATTGCATGTTTGGTCCCTTATGTTTATTTTAGTTTTCAAGTTGGTCCCTTACGTTTTGAAAGTTTCAAGTTGGTCCCTTACGTTTTAAAAGTTTTCAAGTTGGTCCCTTACGTTTTGAAAGTTTCAAGTTAGTCCCTTATGTTTATTTTAGTTTTCAAGTCGGTCCAAAACATAAGGGACCAACTTGAAAACTAACATAAACATAAGGGACCAACTTGAAAACTAAAATAAACACAAGGGACTAACTTATTCCAACATGAGCAACGTTTTGGACCAACTTGAAACTTTTAAAACGTAAGGGACCAACTTGAAACTTTCAAAGCGTAAGGGACCAACTTGAAAACTAAAATAAACATAAGGGACCAAACATGCAATTAAGCCTAAAAAATAAAAGAAGGTTCCCAACGTGAATTGAAGAGAGATTCTTATGAAATAAATTGTTGAGAAGTAGTTTTTTGAAGTAGCGTTCAACAACTTTTGGCCAAAGCTCATTCCATTCAATTTTATGCATTAAAAAAAGTACCTTTTTTAGTAAGTACTTAATTGATATTGTATTTGGCCTAACTTCTCCTTAAAAATGTAGAGAAGTTGAAAAAAAAACCCGGGTCAAACGGTATCTTAATCTCCCACAACGGCAGTGTAGAAGCAACTGAATTTGGGAGAAAAAATTGAAAAATAGTTAAAAATAAAAAATGGAAAATATTTAAAAAAGTTTAAAAATATAAAAATTGAAAATAGTTAAAAACAATCAGTGAGGTAGCACTCGACCAAGCAACACTAAAAAAAATTATATGCATCAGCGTAATAAAACAACAGACAAACGGACATAAAATATTACTCTAAACGTTAATGTGAGTGTGTATATATTTGGGAGGTTGAAGAAAGAAAATAAAAATATTTGGTGTCATTAAATGACAGCGTGAATAAAAATATTTGTGAGGTTGTGATGATTAAACGATATTGAAATTAAATATATAAGTGATAAAAAGATAATAAAATTCCTTTGAAAAAAAGATAATCAAATTTAAATGGAACCTCCTAAAAAAATTAAATGGAGCGGTTCAAAAAAATAAAATAAAATAAAGTTAAATGAAAGAAAAAAACATATTGAAATATAATATTAAAAAATAAAAGAAAAGGTTCCCAGCGTGAGTTGAAAAGAGGTGCTTGTGAAATAAATTGTCGAGAAGTAGTTTTTTAAAGTAACATTCAACAACTTTTGGCCAAAGCTCATTCCATTCAATTTTATGCAATAAAAAAATACTTTTTTTAGTAAGTAATTAATTGATATTGTGTTTGGCCTAACTTCTCCTTAAAAATGTAGAGAAGTTGGAGAAAAGCCGGGTCAAACGATACCTTAATCTTCCACAACGGCAATGTAGAAGCAACTGAATTTGGGAGAAAAAATTGAAATATAGTTAAAAATATAAAAATTGGAAAACAGTTAAAAGTTATTAAAAATAAAAAAATTAGAAAATAATTAAAAAAATTGGTGAGGGGCAAAAATGGAATTTCATAGGCCATTGGTGAGTTGACATTCAACCAAAGCCATTAATTATGAAATTACCAAATTGCCCCTCCTAGGGGCAAAAATGGAAATTCATAGGACATAAAATTTAATAGATAGTATATAGATGTATTAATTTAGTTAAACATAAGGATGTGAGCGGCTCTATTAGCAGTTCCAATCATATATTTATTTTATAAAAAATTTCGATTATATCTAATATTCATAAATTTGGTTTAATTTATGATGACACTTTTTAATCCCTGTTGGACACTATTTGTGCTTTAAAGGGAAGTTTGTTATTTTTTTAAGAGGCCAAAAAAAATATTAAAACACCGCATTCAAGCTAGGCACGACAACAAAACCCATGCTCATGGGTACCCGCCCAAACCAACCCCGATTTGACGGGTGTTTTCCCCGATTTGACTGGGTTTGGGTATGGGTTTGGGTTTTCCCCGGTTTCAAAATACGGGTACGGGACGGGTAACGGGGATATATGTACCCACCCCAAACCCATACCCAAACCCTACCTGAATGTAGAAAGGTCATATTTTTGTTTTTGTTGAGGGGGTTGATAATGATATGTCATGTTATTTGGTTTGATAATTGTCATGATATAAGAACGTTCACTGATAGTTAAAGGAGAAACCAAATTATTCGCTAAGAAAATGTTAAAATGAGTGCAAATTGTTGGATATGCATTACAACATTACCATTGAAGCTTAAAAAAACTTTTTTTATTAAAAAAATTGATTTTCTGCAGGGATGGGGATGGGGTGGGAATACCCAAACCCATTGGGGACGGGGATGAGATTCAATTTCTCATCCCCGTTGGGTATGGGTAGGGTAATAGATAAGTATATGGGAGTAGGAGATGGAGATGGGGAAGGCAAAACCCGTCCCCACCCCGCCTCATTGCCAAGCCTAATTCAAGCACAACGAGTGCGGGGGAACAAAAGAGTACAAGAATGCAAACAAAAATAAAATATTACAAAAGGTACATCACTTGGTGGAATAGCCAATACAAACATAACGGTCAGACCATCGGAGATTAAAATCGGAAAATAAGTGAGATTTTTGAGTTTTAAGCCACCACAATGAATACAACTTTACTTGATCCAATAAATGCTCCTTAGATAAGATTTTGATGCTAAAAACTTGAGATTGTGCTCCTTCCAAATGACTCAAATACTAGCCATCCAGATCGCATGAAAATAGTGATGAATTTCCTTACAAACAAATTATCTACAAAACAACATTATCGAGCAAAGAAATACATCATTCCAACTCCTTCTCCTCCCAAACAAATAATCTCCTCCACCTCCACCCTGGGCCATCTACCCCCTACCCTAACCTCCTCATCTCCAATGTTATTATATTTCATTTTTTACTTCTTAAAAAAAATAGTGCCTTAATTTATATTTATCATCTATAATTAATTTCAGGCGTCCAACATTATATATTTGGATTCACTAACGGGTGTTGGCTTCTCTTACTCAAACAACTATAGCAAATACTCAACCGGGGACAAACAAACTGCTTCTGATACCCATGCTTTCCTCTTAAAGGTACTTCGAAGAAGAGAAACAACAATTGCCATTTGAAATAAGATTTAACGTTTGAATTGAAAGGATATAAATATGAGGAAAATAATTTTTTTATTAGTTTTCTTATCACAATTATACCTAGGATAAAGAATAAGGAAAATAATTTTTTTATTAGTTTTCTTATCACAATTATACCTAGGATAAAGAATAATATACACACAATGTTTTATATATATCTTTTATGAGAAATGATATTTTAACAACCATTTTTAAACAACTTTTGTGACAACTTTCTCTCTCATACTCACATTATACTTTTATTCTTTCTCTTCCTTTCTTTCTCTCTATTGTTATTGTCCAATAAGAAGAGAGAAAAAAAGGTTGTCATTAAAGTTGTTTGATTTTGGTTGTCAAAATATCACTCCTCATCTTTTATTTCCTCTTGCAGTGGTTTGAGCAATTTTCAGAATTCCAGGCTAATCCATTTTATATTTCTAGGGAGTCTTATGCTGGAATTTACATACCCACTTTAGCTTTCGAAATTGTTAAAGGTAACGATATTAATTAGGATTTTACTTTGATATTATTTGTCCTATAACACCCTTTAAACAAAAAATTGTAACTTTGTATCATTTTTTTCGGTAAGTTTGTCATTTCTTATATAAAACCTTTAAATAAAAATTATTAACTCGTGGATCAAAGTTATAAACTAATCTTCGTCAAAAAAAGTTATAAACTAATCAAGGGAGATGCCAATAATAATTCAGTTACCAAATTATGAGAAGAGAATCATTCGAGAGAGAGAAATTCTCATGAATGAATTGTGTAATGATTATCTATGAATTGTGTAATGATTATCTTTGTTCATTTGTCGAAGTGTAGTAAAGTAATATTTATACAAGTGTGTAGTTTCTACCATTAGCTGAAGTGTATTACATATAGTTGGTCTGTTTGAATTGATTTATTTGAGTTTATCTATTAATATAAGTTTATGAGACTGTTTGTGACGTGAGAACTTATGTAAACAACTTATAACAATTTTCACAAGTTTTTTTTTCTCTCCTTATTTTCATAACTTCTCCAATGTAGCTTATAATAAAAACCGCTTAAAGCATAAATATAAATAATTTAACTATGTTTTATCTTTTTCTATAAAAATAGCTTATATAAGCTTATGTATTAGAGTTTATCATGATAAGTGCTTATTATATGAGATGCAAATAAGTTGTTTTATCCAAACAAACTCGGACAAAAATTACTTGCATAGCAATTAACTACTAAGTAACTTCCTAGAAAACCGTAACTAACCGACTGTAACTTCCTTTAACTATTTCTAATTGACTCTTGTTGTCTTTTCAATTGATGAGGTGGATTTAGCTTCAGTTAAAACTATCTCTTCTAATACTCAACTAGCATTATATATTTGGTTTATGGTGTGAAATTAATTATAGCATAAAGTAATTGTGTATGTCATGCCAGGAATCCGGAGTCATACAAAGCCCGTGATCAATTTGAAGGTATACAATATGAAACATACTGTAGCAAAGACTAGTATTACTATTTTGGCATTTACTAATTACTAATTAACCTCTCGTTAATTGACTATTGTTTGGTGTGTACCTAGGGTTACATGGTGGGAAATGGTGTCACGGACCCAATATTTGACGACGATATTCATGCTTTTTTCCCATTTGTGCATGGGATGGGTCTTATATCCGACACTATGTATGAGGTGATAGTTTCTTGCAAAGCAAGCTACTACAATTCTAATTATGTGGTTGATAATGATATATGCTCTCAGAACTTTGAAAAAGTTGGTAAGGTGAGATATTCATAGAGAATGAGATGCAAGAGTTATTATTATCATCATTGTTGATTATATTTATTATGAACAATAGCAATTATATTAATATGGATGGATGCTAATGCTATATGCTACCAGGCTCTTGAAAAGCTTAATGTATACAATATATTAGAGCCATGCTACCATGATCCTGAAAGTGCAACAAACGGAAGCTCTAACTTGCCATTGAGTTTCCAAAAATTAGGGAAAACAGAAAGACCTCTCCCAGTGAGAAAGAGGATGTTTGGTAGAGCTTGGCCTTTTAGAGCACCCGTCAAAAAAGGCCCTGTTACGTTATGGCCTCAATTAATGTCCAAAATGGCCGGAAATGTCGGTTGTTTTGTAAGTTTTTCATCAACCAATTGCTTCCTTACTTACATATTTTAAAAAACATTTACAATATTGAAAAACAAATTTCTTGCTCCTACCTCTCAAATGCGAACAATGGGGCCAATGACATGATGAAGTATAACTCGATATGTTTGATTTGGCAAAACACAGAATGATGAAGTAGCAACCACGTGGCTGAACAACGATGCAGTCAAGAAAGCCATTCATGTTGACATGGTACGTAATCACCAATTCACCACTATTTCATGTGTACTAAAAAAAATGTTGAATTTATAACGAAAATTATAGACAAAAAGGTAAAAATAAAATTGGTCTTCAATTTTGACTTTTTAATAATACGCAGATAAAATTAGAGATAAACTTCTTATTTTTGTCATCAATCCACTTTTTTTTTCTTTCTAATAGTACGATGCAATGAATTGAGCTTTGAGGGCTATTTATATTTTTTTTAAAGATTTGAGGAATAATTAATTTATGATTAAGCATATGCAAGGTATCATAAGTGGGAACTATGCACCGATAGAATAGAGTATGATCGTGATGCGGAGCTAAGCATGATTCCTTACCACAAGAATCTAACAAGATTGGGCTATCGAGCACTTATTTTCAGGTATCAAGTGTCAACATGCATCTTAATTACTTATTGAATTTGATACTAATTTTATTTTAATCTTTAAAATTAATATCATGCATTAATTCATGGTAGTGGTGATCATGATATGTGTGTACCATTTACTGGAACTGAGGCATGGACCAGATCTTTGGGATATAGGGTTGTAGATGAATGGAGGGCATGGATCTCTAATGACCAAGTTGCTGGGTACATTAATTTTTCTCTCACTCTCGCAAATTTCAATACCTACCAAAAATAAAAATCACAAGAAAAAGAATTCAACAAGAACATTATGTTGAATTGAAATGGCTTTCATTTTTTGCAGCTACTTACAAGCGTACGAGTACAACCTTACCTTCTTCACAGTAAAGGTGAGTAATAAAATAAATAGTACAACACCTACATACTAATTATCAAATCATGTAAACTAAGTTTGTTGGGTGATTATATTTTATTTCTTAAAATTAAATATGCAATTAAAACCAATTCATTTTATTGTAAATAAATTATAGTGACATGTACGGGTTTATAATGGTGTAGGGAGCTGGGCACACTGTACTGGAATATAAGCCACGGGAGGCACTTGATTTTTACAGTCGTTGGTTGGAAGGAAAATCAATTTAGTTGTAAATGCACCAACCAAAATTATAATAATAAACATATATATATTCAAAGTTGCTAAGTGATTAACTTTGTGTCCCCAAACATGTCTTTGTGATTCACCCTTGTCATTTACCATATGAAAGAGATTGTTATATATATTTAGTAAATTATTAAATTTAGTTTGTTTTATCTTAATTTCTCAACGTAATATTGAAGAGTGGAGTGAGTGTTAGAGTTTGAATGCATATATGATCAAGAGTTTTGATGGAAGAAGAATTAAAAGGAATTGGAATGAGAATATATTTCTTATTGAATAAGCAAAAGTGTATTTATACAAGTGACAATTAGATCATCCACATATATGCAAATCAATAGAAGTTTCACTCCTTTCACATTTTTACATACACACCATACTCAGCTGCACACTTGACAAAATTATGTTGAACTATAAAATTGTATATCATTTTTTTTCAAGCTCTTAGAGCTTGCTTAAGTCTATACAAGGTCTAACACAACGTAAACACCATGCCCTCCTTACCTTTAATTTCAAAACCTCGAGGTCGTGTTACATAAACTACTTCTTCAAGTGGACCATTTATGAATGTGAAATTTAGGTCTAAATGGTACAAAGGCCAATTTATTCCACAAGCCACTCCTACATTCAATCTCATAGTTTCAAGCCTAGTCACAAGTGTATAGATTTTTGAATAATCAAGACCTACCTTATGCATAAAATCTCTAGATACAAATTTTGCCGTATGTTTAGAAATCTCTCCATTTAGATTTAACTTTAACTTGAACACCCATTTTACATCCAATAATGTCATGTTGACACTCTTTTTACCCCATCCCTAATCCCTATTATACACCCTATGTGAATGGATATTTTAGTAATTTCACCCGAAGTGAAAGAAAGTATTAGGTGGGGAGGTTACGTGTCACATTTGTCTGTAGTGGTAGAAGAGGTGTGTGTCACCTATGGTGGTCAACATATCACCACAGTCTTTTACATCTATAGCGCTCTTGCCCATTGACAACTTTAACTTTAACACCTATGGTGGTAGATGATTGATACATAACGAACCAAACTCCAAAGGTACCAGAGTCTTCACCTAAACATATATCTATGCACAAAGTTGATAAGTGATTAACCTTGTTATCTATCTTTCAAATTTAAGATTCACAATACGGAACTCCTTGTGCCGCATGGAAGCTTGGTAGTGTGATAGATCCTATGAGAATGTTTGAGCCGATCTTACAAGAGCGTATAATGAATATTTTGATTCCTATTTTACATAAATAAAATTAGAAACTATATTTTGTTGATTAGAATGAAGAGTAACTTAAAAGGTAGGAGGTAAATTATTCAAAACGTTTCTCTCTGTAGACCCCTCAATATTTCTAAAACCCCCTAATACACATCTGGTAGTTACCCCCTAATACACATCCGGTAGTTACCTACCGGCTGTATGTTTTTTCTTGTCAAACATTCGTCCAGGAGATTACTCCCAAAATAAATATACATTTGATAAATAATTACAAGATGTGTGTTTAATGGACCTTAGAAATATTTGGGAGTTTAAAGAGAAACGTTCAAATTCAAAAGGTAGGTCATCAAGTCCCTATTGGCATTTACAAGTAATAATTTTAATTATTATTTTTTTTTCAGAAAAAAAAATGCAAGTTGCGTTTAGTATCACCGTGGCCGACCTCCAATTTAAGATAAACAATGAAAAATAGTATGAAGTCAAAATTAGAAATCTTGAGGATCTATTCTCATAAGTAAAAACTAAAGAATGAGACATCCTTGTTTTTTTGGTTACAATGAGCCATCCTTGTTTGTATCTGAGATTGTACTTTAGTAAAAAAAACGACAAGTCGTAATTGTATTTGCAACTTCCCCAACCACGTAAATTCAACATTTTTGCACTATTTGGGTAAAATTGTTGTCCACTTTACACTATTACGGTAAAACCCCCTAGTTTTGTTTGTATTACCTATAACTTTGGTATATCCGTCGTTATTTCGTTTTTTTAGCATTTTCAGTTTTGTTTTCTTAGCCAAATCCGTGAAGTTGTTATTCAATTTCATTTTCATCTATGCTTCTAAACTACACAAGATTTTTTTTTTTAAAACCGTTGTGTTCTTCTCAGACTGAGGCATTCCATTTTCACTTTTGCTTTTGGAGTTGCTGCTGCCAACCACCCACCCTCCTCCATCACCTGTAAGATATCTCTATCTCTATCTGTATTTCCTACTACTTCATATTTTCTTCTTTTTTATGTGCTAAGATAAAATTAGAAGCAATAGATTCCTTGTAGGGCTGTAATAAATTGTTAGAATTAAGTGCTTTCTTAACCAATCATGTGTCTACAAACAAGTTTATTTAATTACTATTTATTTTGTTGTCATTAGCAATGCTGCTTAGTTTATTATTTATTATGGTGCTAAAATTGAAGAAGTAGAATTTGGATATGGGGACAAGGCAAGGGTATATATGGGGATAAGGTTTTTGGTGCTTCAGAAACTTAAGCCTGTGAGTGAAAGGAAAAAAAAACATCTGAAATTCTGAATTGATGGATAATTGTTCATCTTGGGAATTTGAACTGATTAATGATGTAGCACAACATAGCAAATTAAGCACTAGTACCATTACCGGTTAGTTGGTACTCATGTGTTTTTATCTTAACCACTCATTTTAGAAAGAAAAAAAGGGCTTGAGTGACAATTAGTGTCTGTTCTAGTCAAGGGTTGAATTCAAAATTTCTTATTAATTTAACCTCAACCCACTAGTTTATTACACATTCAAGTTTTTTTTTTTTTAAGAAATCAAAATGAATTATATTACACATTCAAGTTTAATAACAATATAAAAAAAAATACCAACATAAGAGTCACATTTGAAAAATAAGATAGGAGAAGGGTTGAAAAGTAGATTGTATTGGAGACTGGAGAGCAACTTGAACAGAGGTGACGATGGAGACAAGATCACCACTAAAATGGAGGGAGTAATATTTTTTTTTAATGTTTATTTTTTTAAATGGTTTCTTGTTATGAATAAAGTTAAGACTTGAATATGAAAGATGGAATTAAATAATTAAACTCAAATGACCAATGTGTTTCAAATAAATCCTATCTAAAGAAATTGATGACCAAACGGGCTAATTTTATTTCCTTTCGGGCCAAACTCCTGATTATAAAAGATCCTTTCTCCTATAATTAGAGGGTTAAACACAAAATAATACGAAAGCCGATAAATTGTTTAATAAAAAAACAATTTTCTATTCTCAACATTGGTGATTGGTCTTTTTCAATCTCAATGTTAGTCATTATAAAAAATTCAAAACTGCTTTATAAAATAAATTAAAGACACTTCTATTATTATTGGAGACAAATATGTTAATTTTTTAAAATATATTTTTGGACGGGATATTTTTTAAATTATGTTAATAATGAGTAATGTAATAATGCAATATTACTAATATATTTCTCACATAGTCCTGAGTTCAATAAAAGGTGGACTTGACCATTTGGTATGTTAAAACCTGGAATGTGAGTTTGTCTTTGTTTTATTGCTAAATTCTTAAAAAAAATAAAATAACATTTCTCATGTCGCGTTAGAATAAAAAAGTTGTTGTATTTAAAAATATTTTTTTCGTATAAAATAAAAAAGAGAAATGATATTTGTACAACCACTTTATTTACAATTTTTAGACAATTTTCTCTCTCATACTCACATTATATTCTTATTCTCTCTCTTCTTTTTTTCTCTCTCTATTGTTTTGGGAAAAAATGAAAGTTGTCATCAAAGTTGTTCCAAGTGATTGTACACATATCACTACTCAATAAAAAATGAAGGCTCAGGTTAAACTTTCTAGCATTCCATTATTCCATTTCCACGAAGGAAACAAAATTCTGGTCCCGGTGTTGGGCAGTCCCCCACCCACTAGAACAACCATGCTGATTGTACAACCACATATCATTGGCCATGATGTAGTCAATTAAATTAAAATAAATAATAGCCAACCAAATACTTTGTCTTTAAATTTGATTTTTTAGCTAAGTGCTCTTAATTAATTAATATTAATGTCACAATTACTATTGACAAAAATCCAAACCAAATGTGTGTATTTCTTTGTCTAAGAGTTGCACACCTAAACCACATGTAAGCAAGTGTTAAAGTCATAGGAGCATGCAGTCAAATAACCTTAACGTTAGGTTAAAATTAGAAGACTTATATATATTTGAACTTCACCAAATATGTTCTAAATGTGTGACTGCATGAAATTGTTTTCTGTAAAATGACGTAGTCCACTTATGGGAAAATGGATTACATGAGATAAACCAAATTTTAGAAGTTATACTGCTGTGACGACATCATTTTGTGATTGCAGTCAATTTGTACCCCCACTTCTGGATCTTTCCTTTGGTTTTGACTAGGGAAAAGCTAGCAGGTGCATGTCCCTCTCCCATAAAAGATTAAAAATGTATTTTTCCTTTAGTTTTCTTGATGTGGGTCAAAAACAAAAAACAACAATTAAAATTTTTTGTTAACAAATGCCCTAAAACCGTCTCTAATGGGAAGTTATTCTTCTATTTCGCACCATGTTAAACAAGTACATTCAGTATGACATCAACAATTTGAATGTCTATAGAGATAAGTGTTTTTATAACACCTCTCTATCCTATTTGCTTGAGGGTCTCGCACGCATAATTTATTGTAGAAATATTTTTTTTATTCAATTGTTATATTACTTTAATATTAAAAAATAAATTAAAGAATGGATTCGATTGTTATTTTTAATCAATCAACTTTTTTACTTGAAGAAGCCAAAATAAATTATAATAAACCAAAGGAGTTGTACACCCGCACAAGAAGTGTTAGACTATGACTTAAGAGTAATTACAAACAAAATACATAAGAAAGCCAACACAACCCTTAGCTAGAAAACGAGACACCGTTCTAGCTAGTTGACAAGAGTAAAGCACTAGTGATGATAATCGAATGTTAAGTCTGATCAATTAACATTGAATTTGAGTTTTCAATCAAATATTTTTTTACTACAACAAATAGTACACTTTTTTTTAATTATACTATTATTTAAATTTTGTAATTTACCATCATTTTAATATTAATTTATGAATTTTAGTTGTTTTTTCAAATTATTAATAAAAAAATTAAAAACAGTACACTTTTTATTATAATTTATAATTGAATTAATTTAATATTTTGAAAAATAAGATAATTATGAATGAATAGATAAATTATTATTACAATTTAATGAGATATGGTTATTATTGAGATCCATTAACATTTTTTTTAGGTGTTGGGTTGAAGTGATTGAATGTTTAATAAGCACCTAAATGATGTGTTGCATTGTGGATGATTTAAGGGCACTAATTTATTTTGAGAATGATGCTTTCAACACTTTAAAACTTTAGAAGTTGACTTTTTCTTCTTAGAACTTAGTATCATTTTCATTTTTTATCATCTTAATAAACTTTCAGACTTACACATGCATGCACGCCCCATTTACATAATTTATTTATGGGAAATGGTAACAAACGTTCTTAGAGCATTCTTTAAGCAATAAGAAATGATACATTTTCCTTCAAAAAAAAGAAAGAAGAAATTATCACTTTATGTATGTTTGACTTATATTTTCGAGATAAAGTAAGATTCTTTATTGCATTTAAGACACTTGTTAATATTCCCTCAAGTCCTATTTATAAGAGAAAGTTTTGTCAACCAAAGTTGATGTGTTTGGATTGAATTTTTAACTAGATACATCAACTTTTGTTGACCCAAATTTCTCTTATAAATAGGGAGTATGTACTATATTCGGTCTTATTTATAAGCAAATTTTGACTTTTTAGATTTATTAAATAAATCATGTACGTGGTCTATAATATATACCACATACATTATTTATTCAATGAATCTAAAAAATGAAAATTGGCTTATAAATGAGACCGAAGTGAGTACATGTAGTTATATATATGCGTGGTTCCTTGCTTTACTTAATCAATTGTACATTTGTACATCTTGACAACACAGTGAAATTTGCAGAGTGAAGAACAAAGCTAGAAATAATGAACAAGTTACTAGTAGTAGTACCACTCTGCATGCTTTTGTTGCTTCTCTTTGTTGAAGCTGCCCCTCAAGGATCTCTCATCACACAACTCCCTGGTTTTTCTGGCAAATTCCTCTCCAACCATTACTCAGGGTATGTAACACATTATATTTTAATTTCATGAATCATGAAGAAAATCTTAAATCAAATATATTTTAATTTGATGGGATTAATTACTTAAATTTTGATTAATTTCAGATATATAAGTATTGAAGGAAATGCTGAGAGTGGGAAGAATCTGTTCTACTACTTTGTTAGTTCAGAAAGAAATCCAAGTAAGGATCCAGTTGTTCTATGGCTGAATGGTGGACCTGGTTGTTCAAGCTTCGATGGTTTTGTTTATGAACATGGTATGCTAGCTAACACGACTCTTAATATTTATTTATGTCACTCTCATTAAATATTTTAATTCTTCAACTGCCCCCTGTATGGGCTGGGCACATATAATAGTTGTCCCTAATTGACCTAATTACTACCCTTATTGGATTCATAGTCCTATGCAACATTTGAATTTCAAACATGTTTTTGTCACTTTTATGTTTTAGCATGTCCTATCTGATCTTGACGTTAGCTTACATAAATGTTTTTTTTTCCTTCAACATTATTACCTTTACTAAAAAGATATAGATTTATGTAGACTTCTTCCAACTTCTTTAAGAATTAGCTCAAACCAATTATGTTACTCGACCTGTCTAATTATCTGATTCATCGTGTTTGAATCGATTGAACCAATTTGTTCCGAACTACTCCAATCAAAATATGATGTAGAGATCATGCTGATTTGACCTCTTCTCCAGTTTTAAAAGACTGAAAAAGTGTCGGTTTTAACAATGTATTGCATACATTGAAAGGAAAATTTAATGTTGAGTCAATGACATAGTAGTACATAACACTTTATCGTTTTCTCGGTTCTTTCATCACGTTGAATAAATGTAGTTTAATAATTTATTTATATATGTGACTGCTAAATATGAATGTATGCAGGGCCATTCAACTTTGAGGCTGCAAAATCAAAAGGGAACCTGCCCACTTTGCATAACAATCCTTACAGCTGGTCGAAGGTTAAGAACACGTGACACCCCAATGTCAATAGTGCCTTTATTTGCATCTAGTAACTTACTAGTAGTATATATTGAAGAAGCTTTTCCTTTTGACTAAATATATTGAAAATGTGTTAAAAATGAATTCCAATTCTAATAATATTTAGGGAAATACAAACTTGTCTCGTTAACTTAAGATACAAGTTTAAAAACTAAACATAGAAGGATTTTCTTAAACATGCATTTGAAGTATGAAGGTGAGAAAAACACAAGAAGGGGGGTTGAATTGTGTTTTGAAAAATTCTTCGTTTCTCTAAATAACTGAATACACTGATCAGAAGCTAAGTGAGACAGCTTCTGAAGTGATGATCAGAATCTAAATGCAGCGGAATAAAACAGAGAGAGAGAAGAAGAACGACACAAAGCAATTATACTGGTTCCTTCCACAATCCGGAAGTAGTCCAGTCCCCCTTGCACTTCCAAGGAGATTTCACTATGAGTAATATCTGATTACAAATGCTCAAGCACACAAGCAAGAGACTTCCAATGCTCAAGCACACAAGCAAGAGACTTCCTTTGCTCAAGAACACAATCAAGAGACTTCCTGCTCAAGCACAACTGCAAGAGACTTCCTAACTAAACAAAATTACACAGAAAATTGTTTAAGGTTGAACACTTGATATACAATCAGAGGTGCTCACAATACAAATCAGATACAGACTCAATGGACTTAAGAATTTCTAAGATATGACTTTGAGACACAGAAATTCTAAGTGAATGCAGAACAATTTCAGCAGAGATTTGGTACTTGTGAGAATCTTGTGAGTCTTTCGTTCAGCGTTCTTGCATTACCAATTCTCTAGGTCTTCACTCCTTTATATATAGGTGTGAAAGAGACGTTGTGAAATTGCCAGCACACCAAAGAGTCGTTGTTGAAGCTTGATCTTTCACCAATGATCTTTTGCCTGATTTGGTTGTTGTCCTATGAAGAACAAATTTGAAATCCATTCCTTATCCAAAGGAACATCTATGCAGGCGAGACCGTATTCTGGAGCTGTTTTCTTGTCTTGAAGCGCAGACACAAAACAGAGTAGTGGAGAACGTGGTTGTACAATTCGTACAAAGTACAATGTCAACGCTTTCGTCCAAATTGCAAACACACGCCTTCAAACATCTTTGAAATGACCGTTGCAAATTCCACTAATCCTTTGTTTGTGTTTTCGAATCCAATAGACAGCTTTTGCATTGATAATTCTTCAATTCTTGATTCTTTGCAAATCCAGTTGATACTCAGCTTCTGGTGAAATGGCTTCTGATGAGGCAGCTTCTGATGATGCAGCTTCTGATGGTTCAGCTTCTGATGAGATGACTTCTGCAGCTTCTGATGATGCGGCTTCTGATACTGTGGCTTCTGGACCTCTTGTCTTCAGAAACACTATTCTTCAGGAGCAGCTTACTTCAGGAGCGGCTTGACTTCAGGAGCGCTTTTTCTTCAGGAGCAGCTTGACTTCAGGAGCGCTTAAGCTTCAAATTTTTGTTGTTTCCATAGCTCTTTATTTGCTCATTTAGAACCAATGATGATGTAACTTTATAATTATGGTCCTGTACACTTGAACAAATATTAGCTAGTCCAATTTACAATTTTTAATACCTTGTTATCATCAAAACTCTTTAAGGTTTATTGTTAAACACATTTTGTTCCAACAATCTCCCCCTTTTTGATGATGACAAACAAAAGTATTTAAAATTGATCAATTGTTGTTAATCTAATTAACAAGTTGACTTTGGGGTTCTGAGGTTTGTAAGCTCAGAATCTGAGGTTTGTAAGCTCAAACTCCCCCTGAGTCTGATAGACTTTAAGGTGAGGTTTGTAAGCTCCCCCTAAGTTCTATCCAGGTTAATTAAATTCATTTTTCGCACAATAATATTATCAGAGCTTAAAAACAAAATTGAATCATTGAAAGAATTAATTTATAGATAAGAAGAATGGTTCAATTAATTTTGCTTGAATTTTGATACTCCTTCGTTCGTTCATAGCTTATACCAATAAGGTAAAAAGATAGAAGTTTTTCAAAAATTTCAAATGCCATTAATGGGGCTCAGAGCCTTTAAATACTAGTCACATATACTCCCCCTTTTGTCATTATCAAAAAAATTAAAATAAATCTAAGCACAAAAGACAAAAAGATATGAGAAAAACTCAAACGTGAGAGAGTATACTAAGCAATGAACTAAATAAATCAGAGCAAAAATCATGTATATTCAATTGTCAGAAGCAGCTAAACAGTCAGAATCAGTAAGCATTCAGAAGCAAAGAGAATTAAAACAGAATGGTTTCAGAAGCAAGGACTAGGAATTCAAAACAAACAACAAACAAAAAGAAAAACACAAGGGTGTGCAACTAAGGGTTGGTTTGTTGTTGTTTCTTCATCTCTTCCATTTCTTCAATCTTCTTCTTCAACAATTCTTCAAGTTGTTGTTGCCTCTGAAGAAGAGCTTGTTCCCTTTCTTTGGCTTCTTGCTGCTGTTGTGCCATCTGTTTCTTCAGAAGCTTACACAACCTTGCTTCTCTGGTCAAGTAATCTGTTTCAAAGAAGAAAGGCTGGTTTGCCAGGAGCAGTGTAGAGCTTCTTACTCTCAGACTCTGATTCACATGCTCCATTACCCTTCTGACTGAAGCTTGCTTGACTCTGATGCATTTGGCCCTTATGCTTTCAATTAGCTCAGTTGCCCGGTTCTGAAGAGATGCCCAGGAGTCTTCATATGCACCTGTGAGATCAATTGTCCTTCTTTGATCCACCAGATTGTGCATCTGACTCAAGATTGTCAGAAGCTCAGAATTGATATATCCAGATTCCAGGATGTTTGTGGGTGGATGTTCAAGGATTTCAAGATCAGAATCACTGATTTCTAAATCTTGAATAGGGTTAGGAGCTGGAGTGGTAAGGTGTGTTTGTGTGTTAGAAGATGAGGGCTGGTCAGAATCAATGTGTGAGGTGGAGGTTGAGGCTTGAACATTGACTAGAGAGATGTCAACATCCATGGGAGTTGGTTCAGGATAGTGTTCAGGTAAAGATTGAAGTTCGGTTTCAGTTGATGGTTGATGTGGTGAAGTTGTTGTTTGAGTGTTGAGTTGGGGGTCAATGATAGCTATTGGTGATTGAGGGGGTGTTGTGGGTTTATGTGGTTCAGGTGTTTGTTGATGGGGGTTTTCTGAAACAACGTTTTCAGAAGCAGCTGCTTCTGGAGTTGCTTCAGAGGCTTTTTCTGAGGCTTTGTCTATGGGTAACTCACCTGAGTAGTGGAGAGCAAGATTGTCTAAGACAGAAGTGTCTTCTATTGGTTCAGGTACTGATGATGAAGAGGGTGAGATGGGGATAGGGGTGACTGGAATCTGGATTACCTGATCTGCAAGGCCAGCTTCAGAAGTGATCTTTTGTGGATCAGCAGATTGAGAAACTGCTTCTGAAGTTCCTTCTTCTGGAGCATTTTCAAAGACAAGCATCATATCGTCTTCTTCATTGTCTTCAGTAGGTTTACCAGCAATGGCTCTTACTTCAGCCAGTTTATCTTTGTAGAACCTATCACAGTCCTCCAATCCCAAAGCCTTGAGCTTTTCATCTCTTTGATGAATGTATTGAGCTTTTTGATCCTTTCTTTCTGATATAAGATCAGCAGCACGTTCATCAGCCATCCTTTTCCTTATTTGAGTCATCTCAACCATAGGACTCACAAGTTGAAGGGGAGCCTTCTTCTTCTTCAGCTTGGGATCAACCTCCTCTTTCTCTATTTCTTCAAGAGCTTCATCCAGCTGCTCTTGAGTGATTACTAAGTCTGCCTTACCTTTTCTCCTCTTCTGTGGAATAGAAGCAGCACCAACCTTCTGCATCTTTCCTTTTTCATTAATAGAAACAGGTTTAGCAGCTTCTGACTCAGTACTAGTTCTGGCCTTCTTTCCTTTAGTAGGAGCAGCTTCTGATTCAGAACTAGTTCTGGTCCTCTTCCCTTTAGGTGCATCAGAAGCAGCAGCTTCTGACACAGCAACTGCCTTGGCCTTCTTGCCTTTCCCTTTAGCGTGAGCAGCTTCCTCCAAGACGTACTCAGCTACTGATTGAACTAGAAAGTCAGAGTCACTTTCCTTAAAGATGTGAGGAAAGTCCCTGATTATCTCAGTTTCAGCAGTGGTCATCTCTAACCATTTTTCATCTTTAGGGGCTTCTTTGAAGAACTTCATAGAGTGTAAGCTCCTGCTACTGATAGTCCTTTCAGCAGTAAAGACTTCGAAACAACTATCAGAAGCACTCCTTGTCCTTTTTAAGAACTCCAGCACCCTTCCTTGATGAAAGATTTCAGACAGCAATCTTCCATAGGGT
The DNA here is from genome assembly GCF_051527215.1 of Medicago sativa. Lineage (NCBI taxonomy): Eukaryota > Viridiplantae > Streptophyta > Magnoliopsida > Fabales > Fabaceae > Medicago > Medicago sativa. Next base: position 78,944,161 of record NC_140755.1, on the reverse strand, counting down.
ACTTGTTTTCTTCCTCTTGTAATACTTTCGTTTATGGCCCAGCAGAGATGATCCATTACATATCTTGGGAAGTTTATCTTTTCCAAAATAGCCATGAAGTAGATTGCCAGCTTCTGTTGATTGTTGGGTTGGTCAGATCCTCCTGCTCTTTGAAAGAAGCAATCATTACTGAATTTCACCAACATCCTGTTGTGAATCTCCATTTCAGAAGGCTTTGCATCTTTCTTCCCACCCAAAAGAGTGTTGAAGTAACCTTGTAGCAGGACATCGTCCTTCTTGACTATTTCTTGGAATCTTCCCTCTGCATGCCTTTTACAAGCTTTAGCTATAACTTCTTCAGTGATGGTTATTGGAATGCCCATCACTTCAGACCTTATTTCTAAGCTGTCAAAAGATGTAGGATTCATATCCATAACCATTTTCCCTTTCTTTGACCCAGCCTGTTTGCTTACGACTTTTGCAGGCTTTTCATTGAACACTTCAGCTTTTAACCAAAAGTCCTTGACCAAATTCCCATATGTTGGCCCATTTAGCATACTGAAATACTCAGACAGCTCCTGTGTTTCTATTAAACCTTCCATGTTTACTTCGTACTTCTTGAGTGAAGTAAAATCCACTGGTGACTCTATTTGGACTATCAAGGATTCCCATGGAATATCCATAGTCTTTTCTTTGTAGATGGACCCAGATTCTGATACGCTTTGCTTGTTTGATGTAGATTCTGAAACTTTTGAGCTTGATGATGCCATTTTGATGATTGACGAAGATTTGAAGAAGATGAAGATTTTAGGGTTCTAAGGTTGAGAGAATGCGCTTACTTCGCAAAAGGTTTGAGAGCAAATGTGTTTGTTGTGAGTGAGTAGTGTGTGAATTGACAAAGTGTTAAAAGTAAAACGATTGCAATTCAAAAGAGACAAACAAACATAACATTAATGACAAAATTGGGGGCGCGTGAAAAGTACTTTCAAAGCTTTTAAATCATCATTGCCCTTTTAGTTATACACCAACACATACAGGCCACGTAAGAAGTTCACAGAGTAACTACCAAGTTAGTGGGCCAGAAGTTACTTTAAAAAGTAACTCCCAACGTTTCCACTAATTCAACTATTCAGAAGCAACAAATCCAGCTTCTGGACTTCAGATGCTGATGTCATCATCAGAAGCGAGTTTTCCTCAGAACCTCAATAAAGAGCTTCTGATGGACTACCGCTTCTGAACTAACTTCAGAACCTAAAATCCTATTCAGGAGCAAGCAAACATTTAATCAGACACGAAGTGCATGTTCAAATTTTTCTTTATAAAATCAAATCTTTCAACAGTTAAAGGCTTAGTAAATATATCAGCCCATTGATTTTCAGTATCAATGAATTGTATATCTAAAATTCCTTTTTGAACATAATCTCTGATAAAATGGTGTTTGATTTCAATGTGCTTAGCTCTTGAATGCAAAATTGGATTTTTAGACAAACAAATAGCAGCAGTATTATCACAATAAATGGGAATACTGTTAGCAGTTATCTGATAATCTTCCAACTGATGTTTCATCCAAAGTAGTTGTGTACAACAACTTGCAGCTGAAATGTATTCTGCTTCTGCTGTAGACATAGCAATAGTTGTTTGTCTTTTGCTAGCCCAGGATATAAGATTATCACCCAGAAATTGACAATTGCCACTGGTTGATTTTCTTTCAATCCTATCACCAGCATAATCAGCATCACAGAATCCAATTAGCTTATAATCTAAGGATTTCCTATAAAGGAGTCCAAGATTAGTTGTTCCCTTCAAATACCTGAAGATTCTCTTGACAGCAGTCATATGAGATTCTCTAGGATCTGATTGGAATCTTGCACACAAGCATACACTGAATAAAATATCTGGCCTAGATGCAGTGAGGTATAACAAAGAACCAATCATACCTCTATACAGCTTCTGATCTACTTTAGCTCCTTCATCTTCTTTGCTCAGGTTGCACGTAGGATGCATTGGAGTGTTCATCACTTTACAATCTTCAAGTTTGAACTTCTTCAGAAGCTCCTTTGTGTACTTTGATTGATGAACATAGACTCCATCTTTGCATTGATTGATTTGAATGCCAAGGAAGAACTTCAGCTCTCCCATCATGCTCATTTCAAATTCATCCTGCATTAACTCAGAAAATTCCTTGCAAAGAGATGCATTAGTAGAACCAAATATTATATCATCAACATATATTTGCACAACAAGAATATCTTTCCCAAGGGTCCTTCTGAAGAGTGTAGTGTCAACCTGTCCTCTCTTAAAATCATTTTTGATTAAGAAATTACTTAGTCTATCATACCAAGCTCTGGGAGCTTGTTTCAAGCCATATAGTGATTTCTTCAGTTTAAAAACATGGTCAGGATATTTAATATCCTCAAATCCAGGAGGTTGCTTAACATACACTTCTTCTTCTATGACACCATTGAGAAATGCACTCTTGACATCCATCTGATATAATATTATGCCATGATTAACTGCATAGGAAAGAAGTAACCTGATTGCTTCCAATCTTGCAACTGGAGCAAACGTTTCAGTGTAATCAATGCCTTCTTGTTGACTGTACCCTTGTGCAACAAGTCTGGCTTTGTTTCTTGTTACTTCACCTTGCTCATTCAGCTTGTTTCTGAATACCCATTTTGTTCCAATAATGTTCTTGTGCTGAGGTTTGGGTACCAGATCCCACACATCATTTCTTTGAAATTGATTCAACTCTTCTTGCATAGCTAGGATCCATCCATCATCTGAAAGTGCTTCATCAACTGTTGTAGGTTCAATCATTGAGATTAGTCCAATCATTGACTCTTCTTGTCTGAAATGTGATCTTGTTCTTCTTGGACTATCTTTGTTTCCAATGATTAGCTCTTCAGGATGTGAAGACTTGTGTTTGAATGTGTTTCTGGGAGGATCTTCTTGATGTGAGCCATCTTGTGCTTCATCAGAAGCAGTTTCATCTTGCGCTTCTGATGTGGGTTCAGCTTCTGGACTATCTTCAGACTCAGCTGTCTGATCAGGTTCTGGAGTAGCTTCAGGAACCTGTATCTCTGCAAAACTTTCACCTTGCTTTGAAGTTTTATCTTCAAGCTCCTTGTCATCAAATTTAACGTGCATAGATTCTTCAACACAGAGTGTTTCTGAATTATACACTCTGTATGCCTTTGACCTTTCAGAGTAACCTAAAAAGATTCCTCTTTGGGCCTTGGCATCAAATTTCTTTAGGTAGAGCTTGTTGTTCAGAATGTAACAAGTACATCCAAATTGATGAAAGTAAGAGATATTGGGTTTTCTTCCTTTAAAGAGTTCATATGCTGTTTTCTCCAAAATAGGTCTAATATAGATCCTGTTTTGAACATAGCATGCTGTATTCACTGCTTCTGCCCAAAAATGTTTTGGTAAATTGTTTTCATGAATCATGGTTCTGGCCATTTCTTGTAAAGTTCTATTCTTTCTCTCTACAACCCCATTTTGTTGTGGTGTTCTAGGAGAAGAGAATTCATGGAAAATTCCATGTTTTTCACAAAAAGCTTCAAATGGCTCATTTTCAAATTCACCACCATGATCACTTCTGACTTTCAAAATTTTTGATTCTTTTTCAGATTGAATTTGAGTGCAGAAGCTACTGAATACATCACACGCAACATCTTTACTCTTTATGAATTTCACCCAAGTCCATCTGCTGTAATCATCAACAATGACTAATCCATATCTACTTCCATATAAGGATGCAGTACTCACTGGTCCAAATAAATCAATATGGAGTAATTCTAAAGGTCTTGAGGTTGAGACAATGTCTTTGGTTTTAAAAGATGATCTCACAATTTTCCCTCTCTGACATGCACCACAAAGTGCATCTGAATGATAGTCAATGTCTGGTAGCCCTTTAACAAGTTGTAACTTACTAAGCTTAGAGATTAACCTCCAGTTAGCATGTCCCAACCTTCTGTGCCACATCCATTTCTTATCATTCACTGATAGTAGGCAAACCACCTTCTGATCAGCCAGTTCAGAAAAATTGATTTTATAGACATTGTCAACTCTCTTTCCTTTGAACACAATGGATTTGTCTTCCTTGTTGATTACTGTACAGTTGGGTTTTTCAAAAAGCACATCATAACCATTATCACAAAATTGACTAATGCTCAAAAGGTTATGTTCAAGACCATCTACCAACCATACATTATTAATTGTGGTAGAGGAATTACCAATAGTTCCTGTACCTATGATCCTGCCTGACTGGTTGCCTCCAAATTTCACATTTCCTCCCTCTTTCATTGTTAGGCTGAGGAACATGGACTTGTCTCCTGTCATGTGTCTTGAGCAACCGCTGTCTAGGTACCATGATCTTTGCTTTGGCACTGCTCTTAGACATACCTGCATTATTGACATTTTTAGATTTAGGTACCCATTGTTCTATGGGTCCTGGAAGGTTAGTACTTAAGGCTTTACTCTTCACTTCTTGTACCTTGTGCTGTGAGTTGGGTTGCTTCTGATTAGCCATCACCTTAGGTTTTGGTACTTCAGAAGCAGTAACTGTCTTCTTCTGAAACTTAGACTTCAGAACCCCAGATTTTGGTTTCACCAGACTCTGAGGAATAGGTTCTGATCTTTTCAGGATCCTAACCTTTGAAGTTTTGGAATCAGATTTGATCATAGCCTTTGACTTAGAGTTCTTTGGCTTTGAAGTAATCTTAGCCTTAGAACTAGAAGCTTCAGGTTCTGATTGAACAACAGTTTCCAACTCAGCCCCTTCTGGTACAAAGAATGTTTTCAGACCTTCCTTGATGCATTCGCAACAAGACTTTAGATTGGTTTTCTCCAGTTTCACTTCTGGAAAGCCAATTCCTCTGCCATTGTTCTTGTAAATGCTATAAATCATAGAAGCCACTCTGCTTCTGTCAATGCCAGATATAATGAAGTCTTCAAGAGCAATTTCATGATTACTTAAAGGTTTTTCATTACACTTTTCTTGTAGCTTCTGACATAAGAACCTGAGCTGATCTTCATATGTTTTACACATGAAGTCAAAGCCCCTAAGTCCTTGTTCAGAAGCTTTCAGATCCAATAGAGTTGATTTTTGCTGTTGTACCAAATCAGCATATTTTTCTTTTAAATCCTTCAACTCATTGGTTCTTACTTCAAAATGTGTAAGAAGTTCTTTAAGTGACTCAACAAGTTCATCTCTGGGAATTTTGGAATATACCTCATTTTCATCTTCTGAGTCTGAATCTGATCCAGCTTCTGAAGTTGCTGTTGCTACCAACCCAACAGCTACCTTTGCATCTTCATCAGCTTCCTCTTTATCAGATCCAGATTCACTACCCAAATCATCCCAGGTTGCCATTAAACTCTGCTTAATCTGCTTCTTGAGTTTGCTTGGTTTGAAGGTAGACCTCTTTGACTTGTCCTTTGACTTTTCTCTTTGAAGATCAGGGCATTCAGCAATGAAGTGACCTGGCTTCTTACAGTTGAAGCATCCCTTCTGATCTTCTTTCCTTGAGCTTCTGGAGTTACCCCTTCTGGAGAGAAACTTTCTGTTCTTCTTGGCCAGATATTGAAGTCTGTTTGAGAGCATGGCCATTTCAGCAGCATCTGGTTCAGAGTCTGAACTTGACTGTTCTTCCTCTTCAGATTCAACCACTTTGAGAGCTTTTGATGACTTGCCTTTGGATGGAAGAGCTATTGATTTACTCTTCTTAGTAGACTCATGTTCATTAAGACTTAACTCATGAACTTTGAGAGAACTAACAAGATCTTCGACACTTAAAGTGTTTAAATCTTTAGCTTCCTCAATGGCAGTCACTTTTGGTCTCCATCTGGCAGGTAAGCTTCTGAGTATCTTGCTTACATGATCAGAAGCAACATAGCTCTTCTTTAGAATCTGTAGACCAGAAACTAAGGTTTGAAACCTTGAGTACATCTCCTCAATAGTTTCATCATCCTTCATTTTGAATAACTCATACTGATGTACAAGCAGGAGAGCCTTTGCTTCTTTGACCTTCTTGCTCCCTTCATAATTTGAACAGAGAGAAGCAAACATAGCTTTAGCAGTGGATTTGTCACTCATCTTCATGTATTCTGCTTTGGGTATGGCAGTGACAAGAGCTCCTCTGATAATATGATGCTTCTTGTAAAGTTTCCTCAGTTCTGGAGTATGTTTCTTTCTATCCACAGCAGCTCCTTCTTCATCAAGGACTAAACCACCAACGCCGTCTTCCAGAATATCCCACAATTCTTCATCTAGGCTCATGATGTAACTGTAAAAATTGGTCTTCCACCAAGAGAACTCTTCAGCATCTCCATTGAACTTTGGAACTTTTCCAACACTGGTTTTCTTACTATCACTATAATCATGTGAGACATTTTTATAGCTAGTATCACCATCAGGAGGAGGAGTAGTCATGTTTTTCTCAGATCTTTGACTGTTGCACGGTTAAGTGATACACAACAGACCAAGGCTCTAGATACCAATTGAAGGTGAGAAAAACACAAGAAGGGGGGTTGAATTGTGTTTTGAAAAATTCTTCGTTTCTCTAAATAACTGAATACACTGATCAGAAGCTAAGTGAGACAGCTTCTGAAGTGATGATCAGAATCTAAATGCAGCGGAATAAAACAGAGAGAGAGAAGAAGAACGACACAAAGCAATTATACTGGTTCCTTCCACAATCCGGAAGTAGTCCAGTCCCCCTTGCACTTCCAAGGAGATTTCACTATGAGTAATATCTGATTACAAATGCTCAAGCACACAAGCAAGAGACTTCCAATGCTCAAGCACACAAGCAAGAGACTTCCTTTGCTCAAGAACACAATCAAGAGACTTCCTGCTCAAGCACAACTGCAAGAGACTTCCTAACTAAACAAAATTACACAGAAAATTGTTTAAGGTTGAACACTTGATATACAATCAGAGGTGCTCACAATACAAATCAGATACAGACTCAATGGACTTAAGAATTTCTAAGATATGACTTTGAGACACAGAAATTCTAAGTGAATGCAGAACAATTTCAGCAGAGATTTGGTACTTGTGAGAATCTTGTGAGTCTTTCGTTCAGCGTTCTTGCATTACCAATTCTCTAGGTCTTCACTCCTTTATATATAGGTGTGAAAGAGACGTTGTGAAATTGCCAGCACACCAAAGAGTCGTTGTTGAAGCTTGATCTTTCACCAATGATCTTTTGCCTGATTTGGTTGTTGTCCTATGAAGAACAAATTTGAAATCCATTCCTTATCCAAAGGAACATCTATGCAGGCGAGACCGTATTCTGGAGCTGTTTTCTTGTCTTGAAGCGCAGACACAAAACAGAGTAGTGGAGAACGTGGTTGTACAATTCGTACAAAGTACAATGTCAACGCTTTCGTCCAAATTGCAAACACACGCCTTCAAACATCTTTGAAATGACCGTTGCAAATTCCACTAATCCTTTGTTTGTGTTTTCGAATCCAATAGACAGCTTTTGCATTGATAATTCTTCAATTCTTGATTCTTTGCAAATCCAGTTGATACTCAGCTTCTGGTGAAATGGCTTCTGATGAGGCAGCTTCTGATGATGCAGCTTCTGATGGTTCAGCTTCTGATGAGATGACTTCTGCAGCTTCTGATGATGCGGCTTCTGATACTGTGGCTTCTGGACCTCTTGTCTTCAGAAACACTATTCTTCAGGAGCAGCTTACTTCAGGAGCGGCTTGACTTCAGGAGCGCTTTTTCTTCAGGAGCAGCTTGACTTCAGGAGCGCTTAAGCTTCAAATTTTTGTTGTTTCCATAGCTCTTTATTTGCTCATTTAGAACCAATGATGATGTAACTTTATAATTATGGTCCTGTACACTTGAACAAATATTAGCTAGTCCAATTTACAATTTTTAATACCTTGTTATCATCAAAACTCTTTAAGGTTTATTGTTAAACACATTTTGTTCCAACAAAGTACATTTAACGATACCTTTATATTTGGATCTGAATTTGTGTAGTCACATGCCTCACTCATATCTCATCTAATCAAATTCAAAAACGGGCTGTTTAAATTTCAAGTTTTTTATTTTATATTTCACAAGTAAAAAAAAACAATTTGTTTTAAAATCTAGATCATCCAATTTCGATTGGAAAACCAAGATGTGTTGCATGACAACGCCTAATCCAAATCATTTAAATTTATTATCTATAATTGATTTCAGGTTTCCAACATGATATATTTGGATTCACCAACGGGAGTTGGCTTCTCTTACTCAAATAACATTAGCAATTACATAACTGGGGACCTACAAACTGCTTCTGATACCCATGCTTTCCTCTTAAAGGTACTTTCCAAGAAGAGAAGCAATTACCATTTGAAATTAGATTTAACATTTGAATTGAAAGGATAAAAATATGATCAAGTTAAATAATCTTCATTATTAGCTTTCTTGTCACAATTATACCTAAGACAAAAATACATTTTTTTTTTCTTTCTTGTCAGTGGTTTGAGCAATTTCCAGAATTCCAAGCTAATCCATTTTATGTTTCTGGGGAGTCTTATGCTGGAATTTACGTACCCACTCTAGCTTTTGAAATTGCTAAAGGTAACGATATTATTAGGATCTTTGATTTTTATTTATTTTTAAAAAGGTAACGATATAGTATTATTTTACATTGTACTAACATTTTTCTACAAGTTTGTCATTTCTTATATAAACCTTTGAATTTTCTTTGAATATAAGAATTATTAAGTGTTGAGTAAAAGTTAAAAATTAAATAAGGGCATGATGTTAAATTAACTGTAGCATAAACTATTTGTGTAGGAATCCAGAGTCGTGCAAAGCCCGTGATCAATTTGAAGGTACATAATATGAAACACGCTGTAGCAAATACTAGTATACTATTACTCCCTTAAACCATTTTATCATTTACTAATTACTGATTAGCATGTCATTAATTATGTTTGACTATTGTTTGGTGTGTACCTAGGGTTACATGGTGGGAAATGGTGTCACGGACCCAATATTTGACGGCGATGCTTATGCTTTTATACCATTTGTGCATGGGATGGGCCTTATATCCGACACTATGTATGAGGTGCGTTTAATAAACAAATTGTTAATAAAATACTACCTTTTATACATGATTTATGGTGTTTAACAAAAATATTCCAACAATCAGGTCATTATTTGATCAATTATATTTTGCAGAACGTGCAAGCTACTTGCAAAGGACCCGATTACAATTCTAAATCTAATCCTGTGGGTGGTACATGCAATAAGAACTTGGACAAAGTTAGTAAGGTGAGAAATTCATAGAGAACGAGATACAAGAGCTATTAGTATTAGTATTAGTATTAGTAATTAATTAGTATTATTATCATTACTATACTATGAATAATATCAACAATATTAATATTGATGAAATGGTATATTGATTGTATCAGGCTATAGAGGGGCTTAATGTGTACAATATATTAGAGCCATGCTACCATGATCCTGAAAGTGCAACAAACGGAAGCTCTAACTTGCCATTAAGTTTCCAAAAATTAGGGGCAACAGAGAGACCCCTCTCAGTGAGAAAAAGGATGTTTGGTAGAGCTTGGCCCTTCAGAGCACCAGTCAGAGATGGCCTTGTTACCTTATGGCCTCAATTAATGGCTGCCCAAAGAAGACATGTCCCTTGTGTTGTAAGTTTTTATCATATGAATTTAATTTGGGTCGCGTTAACCGGACACTGATTAAGGAAACCAAAAACAAATTTTGCAAAATGCAGAATGATGAAGTAGCAACCATGTGGCTAAACAACGATGCAGTCAGGAAAGCCATTCATGTTGATAAGGTATGCAATCACCACTATTACTACACTATGTGTGTGCTAAAAATTAAAGACATAAAAGTAAAAATAAAATTTGTGTTCAATTTTGACTTTTTAATACTTAACGATAAAATTGATTTTCTGTGTAACTATACTTTTTGTGGTAAATTGAACTTTGTTTTTCTAATAGTATGAGTATGATTCAATTTAATTACACTAACGGAAAAAATTAAGCACAGGCAAGTGGTGCGTGGCAATTATGCACTGATAGGATAAGTTTTCGACACGATGCTGGTGGCATGATTCCATACCACAAGAATCTAACAAGATTGGGCTATCGAGCACTTATTTTCAGGTGTCAACATGCATCTTACTTCTTGAATTTGATTAATATTAGTATTTGGATCTTCAAAATTAAATCATGCATTAATTTATGGCAGTGGTGATCATGATATGTGTGTACCATTTACTGGAAGTGAGGCTTGGACCAGATCTTTGGGATACAAGGTTGTGGATGAGTGGAGATCTTGGATTTCTAATGACCAAGTTGCTGGGTACATTAATTTCTCTCTCACTCTCACATATTTCAATACCTACCAAAAATAATTGCCTTCATAAAGTTTTACAACTAGCATGTTTGGATGCACCTTCCAAATATACTAACATGATTTATTTTTTCTAAATAGTTTTCATGTTAATTCATTTGATGCAGGTACTTACAAGCATATGAGAACAACCTTACCTTCCTAACAGTAAAGGTAAGTCTTAAAATAAAAAAACAAAACCAACGTACAAATTATCACATTATGTCAACCAATTAGTTTGTTTGGTGATTTTATTTAATTTCTTAAAATTAAATGCAATTCAAATCAATTCATTTTAATGGTGCAGGGAGCTGGGCACACAGTACCGGAATATAAGCCATTGGAGGCACTTGATTTTTACAGTCGTTGGTTGGAAGGAAAATCAATTTAATTGTAAATGCACCAACCAAAATTATAATAATAGACATAGATATATGCACAAAGTTGTTAAGTGATTAACTTTGTGTCTTCCCAATATGTCTTTACCTGCGATTCACCCTTGCATTAAGCATATGTAAGGGAATATTAAATATATTTAGTGAATTTAATTGGTTTTATATCTCAATTTTCAAACTTAACATTGAAGAGCGAAGTGAGGATGTTCAAAACATTTGGAGAATTTCTCATCTAACCCCCTATCCGAGTAGACATCAACATGCTCAGAGATGTTGGAGTTGGACCAATTATGATTTCAATTGAGAAAAAAGTAAAGGGATCAAAAGAGAGGATAAAGATGGAGAAGAAGATAGTAATCAACTTTGATTTGTGTGAGGATCAAAATTTCTCAAAAAGAAACAAATACAAACAAAGGATTACTTATTTACCAAGTAATTTGACTACCATAACAAACTAAACTAACTACACTAACTTCCTTAACAAGTCACAATTCGCTGGTTTACAAGTCCTAATCAAGATGTAAGGGTTTATTTTTCCTCATTCTCACTTTTAATTCAAGTGAGAGTAGACTTCAAGGTGCTCAAATAAATATGATGAATGTTAATTTATTTGAACCATCGGTCATAATAGACCTAATCCTCTTTGGTCGGGAACTAAGAAATAAATACTCATTTATGAAAATAAAATAAAATAGAAAAAATACTCAACATTAAGCCATTTATAAAATGAGCCATAAGGGCACAAATTAACATTTCCCTTATTTTAAGTTTACAAGTCCTAATCAAGATGTAAGGGTTTGTTTTTCCTCATCCTCACTTTTAATTCAAGTGAGAGTAGACTTCAAGGTGCTCAAATAAATATGATGAATGTTAATTTATTTGAACCATCAGTCATAATAGACCTAATCCTCTTTGGTCGGGAACTAAGAAATAAATACTCATTTATGAAAATAAAATAAAATAGAAAAAATACTCAACATTAAACCATTTATAAAATGAGTCATAAGGGCACAAATTAACATTTCCCTTATTTTAAAGTAAAAAAGAAATTGTCAGAAATTATTTTTAAAGTCCAGCTCACTCTTGGGCCACTCTCATTCATATCCTCATTTGCATTGTATTTGACCAAAAAAATAAATGAATAGTGTTTCAAATAATATAATAAACTATTAGTTAGTTTTATTTTTAAATAAAAAATTTCAAGTTAAATTAATCGATTTCTTACGTATTAAATAATTGGCTTAATAGCAATTTTAGCCCCCTAACTTTTCCAAAGTTGCGATTTTGGCCCCCTAAGAAAAAAAACTTCAAAATCGCCCCCTAAGTTTTGCACCTGTGACATTTTTATCCCCCAAGGCCAATTTTGACTTGGTCTACGCTGACGTGGCATCCTAAGTGAGGTGCCACGTGTTATTATTTTTTTTTTGGCCTTGGGGAGCCAAAACTGCTACAGTTGCAAATCTTAGGGGGTGGTTTTGTAGTTTTTTTTCTTAAGGGGCCAAAATCGCAACTTCGTGAAAGTTATGGGGCGAAAACTGCTATTAAGCCTAAATAATTAAATGAATATAAATATTCTCTATGGTCTTTATTATAAGCAAAAATTCACTTTTTCAGATTCATTGAGTAGCTAATGTATTTGCCATATATATATAGACTCAGATACATCAGTTACCGAATGAATTTGAAAAGTAGATTTTCGCTTATAATAGTGATCAGAGATAATATTGTATAAGTTATATTCTTACAATTTATACATGACACTATTAAAAATCATGCCCACGGTCTTATTTTTTAGGTGTTAGCTCTTCAGTTCTCAGGGGAATGGGGCTTTGGTAATTCATAGTTCGACTCAGAAGTAAGTAGAGTCAGACAAATAATTAATCCACCAGGAATGGAACTCTGGTTCTTTTGGACAATTCATCTTTGGTAGAACTCATTAACTATGTGAGCTCAATTATCTGATTACTACGTCGAGTCTTATATATAAAAGAAAATTGAATGAACAAAAGTTGATGGTAATAACAAAAACTTGTACATACGAGCAAGATGAATTGTTTTTTTTTTAAATAAAATCTTTTTAATTATTTCTTCACTTCTAAGTATGGTTTGATTCAATGGACTCGTAAATGTTTAACTGCTTTCAACACAAATTGACATATCATGGTCACATCACCTTATGAATTTGTTATCTAGCTCATTGTTGATGTTCTGAAGAGTTTAACACCGAAATTCGTACACACTAAACATTAAAAAGTGGAGAATCATAAAATTCAAACTCGCACTTCTGCATATCAAATAGAGAAATGATATTTGAACATTCATTTTTTGATAACTTTTGTGACAACTTTCTCTTATACTCACATTATTTTTTACTTTATCTCTCTATTGCTTTGATTTTCGTGTCAATATCTACTTTTTCTTTGTAAATTATAGTTGTCCTATAAGTTGTATACCAAATGGTTGTTCAAATAACACTCCTCTTTTAGAGTAATGATATTTTGTACTTACATCAAAACAATGGAGAGAGAAAAATGAAGAGACGAGATAACAATATCATGTGAGTATGAGAGAGAAAGTTGTCCAAAAGTTCTCAAAAAGTGATTGTCAAAATATCATTTCTCTTTATTTTATTTCTTGACATTTATGTATAAGCACACTGCTGTCAATGGCCAGACCACACACACGAGTTACCACTGGCACCAGCTATAAACCACATCATCACATTAATTTCCATATGAAAAAGAAAGATGTAAAAGCTTGGAATAATATACACCACTTCATCTGATTTTTGAATCTAACCACTATGCTTATTTGGGTCCAAAAAAAAAAACACTATGCTTGTCCTTATCACAATTTCCTTTATCATTCATTCAACAACATGCACAAGACATTAATAATTAATTAATAAAGTGATGCAAACTCGTGAACCACGCTAGAATTTTCCAACAAAAAAAAATATCAACACTTTATCCAACCAAACAAAAAAATTATTAAGTATCAAGAGTTTTGATTTCGCAAAATTTTTGAAGCACACAAGAGAGGAAGGACATACTTCCAGACATACTAAAACAGCCCGGACAAATTTCTAAGACCAAAACAAAAAACCATCAAATTGGTGGGAATGGAATAAACTAAAAACATGTAACAAGAAAACAAAAGAAAAAAAAATGTATGTATCTATAATAATATGAAGAAAAACAAAACAAAAAACAAAAACAAAAAAGTAAAGGGCCATCTTAATATTCCTTGGTTGAATTATTTCATTTGAGTTTTTTGCTCCTTGCTGCTGCAGCTGCTTTGTCTTCTTTATCAGGAACAAATCTTGGAAGGTTTAATAATGTGTTGACACGCGATACACCTTCAAGAGCAGACCACTCTTTCTCCAACTCAGGATCAATCTCTTCCTCTTCCTTAAACTCTTCCTCTTCTTTATCTTCATGTGATATATTATTATTGTCATTGCCTTTCCTGCATGTTCCTGATCTTTCTAGAGCATTAGGTCCAGAAACATCTTCCTCGTTATCACCATTGTAGCTGACTTGAATTCCTGAACTAGGACGATGCTCTTTGGACTTGTTGGCATGAGAAGCAGTTGATATTTTTTGCATGCCTTTGTCTAGAAAGAGACAAACCACGGCACAGTCATCGACTTTCGAAGTTGGATATTTGTATCTCCATGCTCTAACTGCTGTCTCAACCAGTGATCTAGCTGCTGTTGCACGCCGTGGTGCAGCTGCTATAATGTCGACCACTTCCTTGTTAGATAGTACATCCCAAATCTGGCCATAAACAAGTGCACATAACTTTAGATGAATATGGGAAAAAAGCAAAAATGAAAAAGATAGCTGATAGTAATAACAAAACTAAGGGCTGTTTGGTTTGTGGAAAAGTTTTGTTTTCATGTTTTCACTTCCTGTTTTCGATTTTAATTACAAAAATGTCACTGAAGAAATTAGTAAAAAATAACTATTTTTTTCTGTGCTCATTGTTTTCTGTACAAACCTTTGAAAACAGGAAACAAAGTGAAAACGTGACATTTTTGTAATTAGACCTGAAAACAAGAAATGAAAACAGAAAACATATACTTAAACTAGGGACGAATCGATCGGGAATACCCAAATTTGAATCCTAATTAAAAGTCATTGGCCAGATTTTATTCTCTTTCCGGCCAAACTCCGGATTAGCATAGTCCCATTCCTCTGAGAAAGGGTTAAGACAAAAAAAACTGGTTCTTAATAGAGGCAAGTGCAATTATTATTACACTACAATAAAAGTCAGATTTCATACCCCGTCTGTTGCCATGACAACAAACTCATCCTTCTCGGTGAGTCTTCTGTATGACACCTCTGGAACAGATATCAGACCAAAATCTTTCAGACAAAAATCTCCAAAAGCCCTTGCCATGGCAAGCCCAGGGGAATCACTGTTTGGCAACCAGACTCGACAAACTTCGGGTTCATCATGGAGAGCAAAAACACGTCCTTTACATTTGCGAATTCTCTCTGCTTCGGCTGTTAAAGAGAAAAATATGTGAGGGAAGACTTATGGACAATATGCACATGTATGTTTTAAGATGATTGATGGTCTAAAACGACTGTTGAATAAAGTAGGAAAGAATTATACCTGGAAGGTTGGGTTTTAAATCCACAGTTAACTGGACTGCAACAAGAGAATCGTCTTTCTCTCTTGTACCCAACACAGCTCTAGAGTCACCAACATTTCCAATAATAAGATCACGACCCTATAGAAAATACAATTTTCTATGGTCAAAAATTATTCCTTGCAAACAATTCTGATTGAACAAATAAAATGCAAGCAGTAGTGTCAATCACAGACTGCAGAATATAACAGTTCGTTCATATTTCGCTACACTACATCCACAGTGCTATATCGCCGGTATAGCCACTTGACAACACTTTGCACAAAATAATGCATCGCAGAACAATAGTAATTTATTCAAATTCTTCTTAGCCACTATTTGACAATACTGAATGCGAGAGAGTCATTTTCCAAAGGTTTACAAGCCAATACCTGCTTAACCAGTGTTACTGCTGTTGTCCCACTACAGAAGCAATCAATAGTTTGGTGCATCTTCAATTCTCTATCCATAACTTTGAATGCTTTCAGAAAGGACTCTTTGAGTGTGTGAAAGATTTCTGGGAGTTTTTCCATTTCCTCAGCATCAATGGATACCCTGGATTCTTCATCTGCAGATGCAAATGTGGCATCTTCCAAGATCATACTTCCTGCAGCATTAATGCTAATCTCCTTGAGGACATCATCACCAGATACATTAAGTTCCCATTGGGTATTCAGTTTTAGAGGAAGAGAATCCCTCACTCTTTTTGCAACCATATGGCCATATGGACCGTGGCCATCAAACACTCCACAGAATATTGTATCTTCTCTAGAACAAAAGTTCTGCAATGTATGATAAACAGAAGCATGGAAAATACCATTAAAAGCAATCAACCGAAAAACCAAATAGCAAGTATCAACAATTGCAATTGTCTAGACATAGCTACAAAATTAAATTGTTTTGCTACAAACTCAATTTCAACCAAACCAGTTTTAACTATTGTGGTCTTTCAAAATCACATAATGGTTAGGCAAGCACAACTGGGATCATTCAGGACATGAACCATTCGTCATATTTCACCAAGTGATCTCAGCAAAATAAAATATTAGATCCTCAATGCACAATTACCTAAGCAAATAGAAGAGATTGTTATACATAGCAAACTACTGTACTGAATTATGGATAAGGGTCGGTGTCTACAACTCTGACACTAGACACAACACATACACCGGTAATAACTTCAGAAAAAGTGATTAAATTTAACCACATATGTCCGACACTAGACACGCCTTTGATCTCAAGCGTCTGTGCTACATAGGCTACCATGTAAAAAACCATATAAACTTGCAAAGCAAGCATGGGAACGCTCTGCTTGATCAAGAGAAAATACAAAAGAAATACAAGGATCACTATAAAACTTATAAGTAAAAGTGTAAAAGTGTCAACACAATTTTTTTTTCGTTTTTAATAATACAAATATATATGTGCAAATATTGCAAGGTCCGAAATCCAAGGCTTGTGAACAAATCTAACTTAATAAAAAAATGTTGCAAAAGCTAAACAACATTAAATTATAGAAAATGTGGAAAAGATCTAACCTCCCAAACAACCATAGCATCTTGGTTGGTACCCTTTTTTCCTTGTTGAGTAAACAAGGAAGCAAATTCAGATGAACCATTAAGGAAGATCCTATCATGAATCTTATGAAGAGGCTCATTCCTCCAATATTCAAAAGAAGAAGCTCTTGATCCAAGCTTCTTCTTACTGTTCTTTCTATTCTTCCTAAAAGACGATGACGACGACGAGGGCGAATTCGGATGAGGGCTCCTGCTTTCCGTAGAGAAGCAGGACCCCATCTTTAGGGCCCTTAGAATGCTTATCACACAATCCAGTCCACCTGAACAAAAACTTTCTTCTCTTGATGAATCCGTCACAACCCACTTAACAAAAACACACAAAAATTGAACCTTTTTCACAAACACTTCACCTTCAACCTCAAAACTCAATAGCCCATTACTTTCTTTAAACTTTTACTACAATTAGAGCTTAAATTACACACTTTTTCAGATTGTGATTGGTAAATTCATTCATTTACAGTCATGGATTAAGATAAGGATAAGATAGATAGATAGATATAATTGGAAAACCAAAAAACAAAAGAACTATTTTTTTATACGACACATGTACATAAAGTGCAGATCTGTGTAATCCACTGAATTTTCCCACAAAAGGGAAAAAATTTCTTTGTTTTTTGAGTTTTTTATTACAAAATGAAAGAGGAAAAAAAAAAGTTGGAGGGTGAATCTGTGAGACCCAGAAAGCAAGTTAGAGGCTTTTGGATGAAAGGTTGATGATGGGAATGAAATTGATGAGAAAAGATAAATGGGTTAGTTCAGACAATGTGAAGAGAGAGAAATGGATTGGGAAAGAGTGAGAAGCGGACAAGATGGAAATGGAGAAACAATCGGAGCATGAAGATCGCGATGATCCAGAAACTCGGTACTGTGTTGTTGAGTTTATACAAAACGTCGCTTTTAGAGAGAGAAAGTGAAGAAAAAAATGCTGAGAGAGAGAGAGAGAGAGAGAGAGAGAGAGAGAGAGATTTATGTGGAGACTGAAGAAACGGGGAAAGCCTTTTTAGACTTTAGACTTTTTAATAAAACATGTCATTATTATTATTTTTGGATAAGGTTTTTTCATGAAAAAAAAATTATAAAGTTTCTGATTTTCTAAATTTTTAATGAAATTACCCACAAGAAATTGAGTCAAAAAACTGTATGAGTATCTAGAAAGGTGGTATTTCCTTCATTTTTTTACTGGCAGGATTTTCATATGTTATGCATCGTTTTTATCAATTGAGTTAAACGGTTTTTTCATGAAAAAAAAATTATAAAGTTTCTGATTTTCTAAATTTTTAATGAAATTACCCACAAGAAATTGAGTCAAAAAACTGTATGAGTATCTAGAAAGGTGGTATTTCCTTCATTTTTTTACTGGCAGGATTTTCATATGTTATGCATCGTTTTTATCAATTGAGTTAAACTCATGAAGATATTTCCTTCGTTTTTAAATACATGCTGCAAATTTACAATGTGCATCATTTATATAACTTACTTTTATCATATTTTTAACTAGTATAAAAATTTAAATATTAACATGTAAAATGTTCTTTGATTTGTTTTAATGGATGTTTTTAAAATATCAATTTATTATTGACAGTGACGTGAGAACAGATAAAATAGTATTATTTAAATTATACATTTTTTGAAATAATTTGATAATTGGATAAGATTTTAGCTAAGGAGATATGTACTAATTGAGTTAGGATTTGTCAAAAAATAATAAATTTATACATTTTTCATTTGTTTGTTATAGATTGATTCTTAAAAGTAAATGAAAAAGATCAAAAAATTATTTCAAATGATATTTTGTTTTCAACAACTTTTAAAAATCCCTTTTACAAATAATTTTAAAAAATATTACGATTCTTATTTTTATTATTACCATGGTAAAATAACTTCTCTTTTTCTTAAAATTTATCTAGTGTAATTGCGAGTAGCGTAATTGGTAGAGTAAAGAATGTTGCATGAGCACCTAAACAAACTTGATAGTTTGTTTTTTAAGACAAAAATTCCCTTCATTTAGAGATAATAACCCGTATGCGATCGATCAATCTTTGAGTTGTTAATGTCATCTACTACCCGCTTACAATCTATCTCTATAATAACACAATCTAGTTCCATTGACATGAGCTAGTGGAAGCATTGTAGAAGTCTCCATGCTTCACCTTCGCTAGCTTTCATTGAAGTTGCACACCAAGTAGAGAAAGCGGATTTAAATTGGCATGTTCCATCTCTTATACTTGCTCCAACTCCCACCTGTTGTCTAGATGAAATTATGGCAGCATCTATGTCACATTTAACATGGCTATTTGGTGGAGGAAACAATCACCAATTAATCACTTCGTTTGCTTTCTACATCACTTGCATATAATCTTCCAATATCCTCTCTCATAGATTTGTAATTTCCCAAAGACTCCAAAAATGCATGTTATGAGTGATAAATTGATCCCCCATCAAGAGCATGTCAGGCTTGAAGAAAACATTTCTCAAACATGCACCACTACAAGGACAAGTATAAAAACATGTCGATTGTTCTCCATGCAATTATCACGTGTTACACACCAAGGAGGGCATTGAATACCATCATAGTTAAGAAATTATCAAATTAGTCTCTGACTCTATTAATGTTTTAAATTAGTCTTTGATTTTGTCAAAAAATTCTCAATCAGGTCTCGATCACGAACTAGTTTTAAATCTATCTATATATAAAGAAAACAACATCTTTCATCTCTTTTGGGCTGACTTAAATACAAAAATGCCCTCAATTTTAAATACATATAACAAATAGATAAGAATAAATTTAAATATCTAAACAAAATGTAACAAACACAATATATATATATATATATATATATATATATATATATATATATATATATATATATATATATATATATATATGGTTTATTTTTCCTATATCATTTAAAAAATTGTAACAAATTACATGAGTATATTTATATTTTTTTTTCTCTCAACCCTAATAGTTGTGGATCCCTTTGTAAACAGCACCGCCACCAACACATTCTCTCACTTATATCTCTCCAAGCTTCCACAAAAAACTACTAAAACGCCGCCGTAGAGGACCCAACACGGCCGCTTCCACCTTGCTGTCGCTTTCTCTATCTCTTCTCTCCTGGTTAGTTCTCTTTGTAACCCTTCTTTTCGCTCTCTTGTACGTTCAACACGAACCCTAAGAAGGAGTCTTCAACCAGGTTTAGGTTTTATTTCTTTGGAAGCTTTCAGAATAGGAATATTTAAAATATGATTTTGAATCTTGTATTTAATAAAGTTAAGGATAAAACTTACAAACTCTGTTCCTGCTGTTGTTCAATTGAAACATAATAACAGTGGGATGTAGTATTAAGAAACTATTAAGAAATATTTAAAGGTTAATGAGTTAGATTTAAACTTGGTTTATGATAGAACATCCTGACACAGTTTAATTCATATAACTGACCCTATTGAGTGGGATAAGACTTTATTGATGTTTGTTATTTTGTTTGTTTGATATTATACTCAAGGATGAATAAAGTAGATGTTAACTACTCCCGAGCCCTCATAATAAATGTTAGTTTTGCACTTTGTTTCTCACTCAAAATACTTGTCTCTTTATAATAGAATTAGGTAGCTCAACTGCTTTGAACTACTTTTTTTTTTTTTTGACAGTAAACAATAGCTTTAACATTTCATAAACAAGAGAGAATTACAAGGAGCTAGTGTTAGCATTGAAGGGGTATTCCCCAACAAATTTGAAGAGCTGATACAATGGAAAACACCTATTAAAACAGGATTTGCAGTACACAAAAGCTTAGAAGACAAACATAAGAACTTAAACCAAATTCCATAACCTAATAACTCATTCATCAACAACTTCCATCTTCTAATGCTGACAAAGGAGATGTGAGAATCCAGAGTCTTTTTTCCTATCCAATTACGGATCATTTCTTCTGCCTCATCACGCACATTTCGACTACACATGGTCTCGGATTTTTTCACTTTGTCTCGCTGGACACAAATCAATTGATAAAGGGCAAAGGTAGTGAAACTGGATTCATCCTCATAAAGGCCAACGAACCTTGTGTGATACCTACGATCCAGGCTTCGTTTACGCAAAAGCTTAAATCCAACTAAACTAAAACACAGTACACATAACACAAAACACAATACATTATAAATGACACACAAAAACAGCAACAACAGACACACAAAAGATAAAGTAGAACTCAAGCTACCGAGAAGCAACCATGGAGGTTTCGGCTGCGGACGATAGTAACACAGATCTTGAAGAAGGGTAACCTTCAAATCTGTTTGAAATTCGTCTGGAGGCTTACGCGGAGGCCGTACAAGGCTGAGAATCGATGGTGGATAAGGTGCCAAGACAAGCTTCAAAACAGACGGCGATGGCAGATCCGGTGGACCAAAGTGGATGATCTGTTTCACATAAGGTGGCGGCTCTGGTGGGGGACGCTCGGTTGAGACAGAGATTGTGTTTCTCAGTTGGGTACCAAGAGCAAACGAGAGAGATCCTGCTGCTGAAGGGGTTTTGTGGATCTGGATCGGTGGCAGCAAGAGGTGTGATTGTGGTGACATGGTAAGGAAGATGAAGTGTGGACTGAAAGGGGGCAACAAGTAACAAAAAGTACCTTCAATGAGAAGGGAAGAACTTCCATTACGGAGGGGAAATAAGCTTCCATTACGGAGGGGCTGGGTTCTCCAATAGAATGGAGGGTTTGGCATTTTCGGTGAGGAAAAATTAGAGAGAAGGCAGAGCCTCTCTCTCTAACTTTTTGGGTCCCCCCGTTAACTCAACTGCTTTGAACTACTTAGAGAAAAAGAGTTGGAGGTTTGGTTGAAACTTGGACGAAGAAAAAATTATGAATCTAACAAACTAACTACATACATTTTTTATTCAAAAACAAATTTGTCATTAGAATATCTATTCAACATTTATTTATGATTGGAGTATTTTTCACTACCTATAGTGAAACCACACAAGAATTTTAGAAAATCATCTCTCTAAAAAAATGAGTTCTAAGCCCTCGCGTTTCTGAAATTTCCGAACCCGTTCCTCACTTCCTTTCATTGTTTGTTTAAACTCTGAACCCTATTTTGTTGGTTAACAATTAGGGAAAAGGGACAAACTACCAACTTTTCATAAATCCATTGATATTTCAAATTACAGCTTTTGATTTTGAACTATGGAAGAAAAGGTTTGGGAATGTTCTTTAAATGAAGATATTGATGATGATGATGATGAGGTCTATTTGCAAAATGCAAGTGATGATGGACAAGACTTTGACTTTTCACCAACTTCCTGGCCCAACTTGCAATTCAGGTAAAGTATGTTTGAACAATGGTTGATATTTTTTTTTTAGGAGAACAATGGTTGATAATATAATTATAATTTCTCAATGATATCACACACAACTATAAGTTGAGAAGGAATAAAAGAGTTAATTTTAAGTTTAAACGGTGAGAAATGCTAACGAGTACTCTTGGATTATTCTTTAAGAACCTTAAATAATATAAGTTTTAATGAAAATTTATGTATTCAATGCATTTGAAAATTGAAATATTAAACTTTTTTAATTTTTTTTTTTAATTTGGAATCTTTAAAGAGTGTCTGGGGCACTCGTTAGCAAGATATTTAAATGATGTGTATTTTTTTGTATGGATTTTTGTTTAGGCCTCTCTATGATTATTTTTTACTAAATTTACAGGGACTTAGGGTCACCATGCCTTAGTTACTTAGGCATGTTTGGATAAATAATTTAATTTAGTGCTGGTTTATAAACTATTTCTATGATAAAATGTAAAATAAAGTCAACTGATTTCATAACCTATCCTAGAGAGTTTATGGAAATAAGTTGAAAATGAACATGTCATAAACTGTTTCCTTAAGCTCTTTCAAACAGTCTCACAAATGTTTATGTTAGTAGATAAACTTAAATAAGCCAATCCATATAGGCCTTAGTACTGAAAATATCTCTGCCTCCCTTCGCTTCACTTTAGCATTGTTTTCAAAATGAACTTTTTTTTTGCATTTCATCTTCCAGGAACACAAAATCGAAAGGCAGATGGAATGAAGAGATGGGAATGGCAGAAGTGTATGAAAAGAAAGGAAAAATGTGGGTAACAACTGGAATAGTTCGTAATGGCAAGATTTACACTTCAATTGAGGAAACTTTGTAAGTTATATGATATGCCATCTTTTTATATATACCTTCTGTTGTGAAATTTTACCAGTAGGGAAAATTCACAGTACATAAATCAATATCTTTGTGTAAGAAACAAATTATTTAGTTAGGTGTACTATATGATGTGTGTTAGATGCAAAATTAGCCGAAAAAGGAATTCGTAATAATACATTTTTGCTAGGATAAAGTTTTGAAAACTGGTGCATATGTGAATTTTGATTTGGCACAGGTATCTTATGGAACTAGAAGCCTTAGATCTATTAGATAATGGTGATAGAAGTATATCTCTAATAGAAATTTATAAAAAAGTTGATGGTCGGAAGTTTGGATGTTGTTGGGAGCTTTTTGAGGCTTATAGGCACCTCAAGTCTCTTGGCTACATAGTTCGGCGGCATGGTGTTGCTTGGAGTTTAAAGAATATTAGAAGTTCCCTTAAATCTTCTGATCTTGAAGGAACAGAAGAAAGCAGACAATTAGTAGATATGGTTACCACAGTCAAGCATTCCATTGATAAGTTATTTGGTGACTTGAAGATTAACGATTTGAAGCCAGATTTTGATGTTTATCTTCCAAACAAGAGGTTTAGAAAGTCTTCTCCTGGTATTCCAAATTTTCTCATGTGCTTGTCTAGGTAATTATTACATCTCTTTGATCATAACAGTATGATTACTTTAGATTCAAACGTTTTATTATTAAGTGATCTTTATACTGTTATAAAAAAATTGTCGAGAAATTGAGAACAATTTAATGTCTAAATATCTTTCCACGCTACGAAATTACAATTTAATCTCTAAAAATAACTTTTGTCAGATACAATTGCCATTTCTATGGTAATTTATGTGCTTCATGACTTCCTTGAGTAATTATTAGGCATTTTGGAGTAATACCTTTCATTTCTTTTCATTAAGAGTGATGTGTGGAGTCTATCTTTTTGGACCACTTTGGACACATTATGTGCATTCATTTAAAAAGTTGAACTAAAAAAAATCCACGCTGATTTTTCAGTCGTTTTACATGAATAGCTATTCAAATTTCTCCGTAGCTCCAACATTCTTTCATTTTTTACTCCTTTATCTTGTTTTGGAAAATCTATTTAATCGGTCATTGCATTTGTAATCTGTTAGGAGTCCTCCTCCATCTAATGCAGACATTGTAGCTCATGAGAGAAAATATGGTGGCATTCAATTGAAAATTTGCGAGGTCACTGATAGAAGGTTAAGTTTCTTTTCCTTTGACAAGGATGAACATCTACCCTGAATTTTTGGTAACAATCCTGTATTTGCATTCTGGGATGACATGAAAAGGAAGCTAAAGATTGTAATGATAAAAAAACAACAATCCAATTATGTGCAAGAAAGCTTCGGATGGTGGTTTAAACCTCAACTGTAAAAGGAATCCTTGATCACAACGTGTGCTTCAACATTTGATTCCTACATATGTTGTTCAATCTATTATTATTTTTGTATGCTAACTTTATAGTTTTGATCTGCTTTCTATGCAATTGTTCAATTACGATATTGGATGTGATTCTTTGTGCATGTCTTTACTTAAAGACACTGAAATTGAGTATTGCATCATTTTTAGTTCTACATATTTTTCACCCTTCTTGCGAATTCGTTGGACGAGATGAGATTATACTTGTTTTTAAACTATAAATTTTTATTTTAAAACCCAGCAAAGTGCTAAGCCTTAAAGTTTTGTTGGAGAAGGCGTATGATAGAGTACCTAGAGAGATTTTGTGGAAAGCCCTGGAGAAGAAAGGGGTGAGGATTGCCTATATTAGAGCTATCCAGGATATGTATGAGGGGGCTTCGACTAGTGTGAGGACGCAGGATGGGGATACCGGAGATTTTCCCATAACAATAGGACTGCACCAAGGGTCAACCCTAAGTCCTTATCTTTTTACTTTAGTTTTGGATGTACTGACGGAACACATCCAAGAGTTAGCACCGAGATGTATGCTTTTTGCAGATGATGTAGTCTTGCTTGGTGAGTCGAGGGAGGAGTTAAACGGGAGGCTAGAGACTTGGAGGCAAGCCTTAGAAGCGTACGGTTTCCGCCTGAGTAGAAACAAGACGGAATATATGGAATGTAACTTCAGTAAAAGGAGAAGTGGGTCTCTACCTTAGAGGTGAAAGTTGGAGATCATATCATACCCCAAGTTACACGGTTTAGATATCTTGGATCCATAGTACAAAATGACGGAGAAATAGAAGCTGATGTACATCATCGTATTCAAGCTGGGTGGTTGAAATGGAGAAGAGCCTCAGGTGTTTTGTGCGATAAGAAAGTACCACTTGGGTGGTTGAAATGGAGAAGAGCCTCAGGTGTTTTGTGCGATAAGAAAGTACCACTTAAGCTGAAAGGAAAGTTCTATCGGACAGCAGTCAGACCGGCAATGTTGTATGGTACGGAGTGTTGGGCGGTTAAGAGCCAACACGAGAGTAAAGTAAGCGTAGCGGAGATGAGGATGTTGCGTTGGATGAGTGGGAAGACTAGACATGATAGGATTAGGAATGACATCATTAGAGAGAGAGTGGGGGTAGCACCTATAGTAGAAAAGTTGGTAGAAAATAGGCTTAGATGGTTTGGACATGTAGAGAGAAGGCCCGTAGACGCCGTGGTAAGAAGAGTAGATCAAATGGAGGAGAGTCAGGTTAAAAGAGGTAGAGGAAGACCTAAGAAAACTATTAGAGAAACCATTAGAAAAGATTTAGAGGTCAATGAGTTGGATCCAAATATGGTCTTTGATAGAACATTATGGCGGCATTTGATCCATGTAGCCGACCCCACTTAGTGGGATAAGGCGTTGTTGTTGTTGTTGTTGTTGTTGTTTTATAACGTAGTAAATTTGTATTTTAAAAAACTTGGGCGAGATTAACCATTCCTCCATTTTGCTTAAGTGGGAAAGAGTTGATTTGAGTGAATAAAGCCATTGTCAATTAAATCACAACAAATGAGGAGTTTTTATAGACGTGTTTTTGAGAACTAGGCTGAGAATATAACATGAAAGACATGAATCATGCAACCCTAAAAAAAGATATGTATTATATTATTTATTTTTATTTTAAAAGGTAAATGTCGTGTACCTTTTAAATAAAAGTAATTATATACGGATGGGAATATAAAATTTTGCTGCACATGTGAAAAAAGTATAAATAATTATTGGTATAATAAAAAATAACTAATACACCATTTACAATGAGATATAAAATGAGAAAAATAATTTTATAAAAATGTTGACTTATACTTAGATGGAAGGACATATCCGTTTTGTCATTGTCTTGAGTTGAGTTACCACATGTTTTACATTCCATAATTAAAATTATTTGTGTGAGCTCTAGCCACTAGGCTATTAGACAAAAAAAAAGTTTAAAAAATCAACATTACATAATATATGTTTTTTTTAGGGATTACATACATAATATAGGTAATTAAGAATCAAATTCGAACCCCGAACACCCTATCTTGAACACCTTATTTTACTAATTGAGTTAAGATAACGATCTTTGTATAAATAATGGAGTGTCCGTAGTTATTATAATAAGAAGATTGCATGATTCATGCCATTAAACATATACTCCATCCGTCCCAAATTATAAGCAAAAAAAAAAAAAATCACACTTATTAAGAAAACTAAACATAAGAATTTGAAGTATAGTTTTTTGTGTTTTCTTTAGAAAAAGTTTTATAAGAAGATGTAAAAACAATTTTCATTGGCTATTGCTTATGGAAACAATGAAAGAGAGAGAAAATTGAATGTAATTTGCATTTAATTTAATGAGAATAAACAAAAAAAAATCTTGGAAAAGAGATTCTTTAAAAAAAACAAGATTAAATAGGATAAAAGTTTGTTTTTTTTTTTTTTTGCTTATATTTTGGAACAAAGAAAATGAGTTTTTTTTGCTTATATTATGGGACAGAGGGATAGCTTCTACGTATAGTATATTCACACATTGAAAGGTGTTGGTATATTAGCTACAATTAAACCAATAAATTAACGATCACGTCATTAAATTTAATCCATGCTAACAAAAATCAATTCGTATAATGATGGGTACAATATAACATTTTTCAAAACTTATCTTCTTTTTTTCTAATATAACTTACTACCTCCGTCCCGGTTTAATTGACCTACTTTGGTTTTTCACACAGATTAAGAAAAATGTATAAATAAAGGGGAAAGTGGAATATATTGTATTGGGAATGATAAAAGTAGTATTATTTAGTGTTATATTGTATTGGGAATGATGAAAGTTGTATTGAAAATTGAAATGAGTCAGTTATTTTGGGACACTTTTTTTTAGAAAATGGGTCAGTTATTCCGGGACGGAGGGAGTATCTCTTTTTAATGTATACGACTTGCATTTTCCTAAATAAGAGGGATTAGGACAATGAGAAAGGACGAGAATTGAGAGGAAAGGTGGAAGACTGTGGAGACAAAGAATCTCCATGGGAAAACCTGTTGGTTGAAAAGCCATGGGGGTTAATGTCTTAGGGAGCAAGACGGCATAACCTTAAGCAATCATAAGGTTTTTACGAAAAGAAGTCACCCTAATAATCATCATCATAACCTTAAAATCATCATTATAATCTACTATTACTTCAATTCAAGATACTTTACAGCAGTGTGTGGCATTATTATTAGTGAACATAGTGAAGGATACATCAAGGGTCCCAATATCTCAATCAACAATCAATGTCCGCATTGGCTGAGAAATTGAAAACTTTTAACAATGCTTTTGTTTAGTTCCCTCCTTATCTTCTAATTTGCCTATGTGGGATGATTATCACTCTATCAGTCTCTCTCATGGCAATATATATATATTTTATAGCATATCGGGGGCCTTCAAATCACTTCATTTGTTTATAGAAATATGCAACTAGCATTATTAATTATACAATTATTTTTAGAGGAATTATATAATTATAATTGAAGGATGCATCAAGGGTCCCATTATATCTCTTTTTGGTGAAAAGGGTCACAATATCACTATTAAGTTGTAATATATCTGGTACATTCACATTGATTTTCTTTTCTGGGTACAATGTTCACATTGACTCTTAAAAACGTGAAACATACCTCCTTATTTTCAATTATTTTTTTACCATTATTCAATTTCTCTCTCTCTCTCTCTCTCTCTCTCTCTCTCTCTCTCTCTCTCTCTCTCTCTCTCTCTCTCTCTCTCTCTCTCTCTCTCTCTCTCTCTCTCTCTCTCTATCTGTATTGTTATATTTGAAATATTTGTTTGTCTTTTAGTATTATTCATCGTTTAAAAAATTGTGTTAACCTCTAGTTGGTTTTTGGGTGAAGAAGTTCAAACATGAACGGATCGAGAACTAATGTTTTGTCGTGACTAAAATAATAACGTAAAAAAATTTGTTCAATAATAATAAAGACTATATACTATTTCATCCAAAACAACTGTGTCAACATTTCCACTTTGATGAACTGGTTTTTCAAAAGTATGACTTGTGTTTAGAGTAACTATAGTTGTTTGAAATTGAACAAAATCTTGTTATAAAACCTTACAAAACAAAACAGAAAACAACCTATTTACACAAGATATTGTTGATCTATCTTGTGGCATGAGGACTTTAATTGTGTGCTCTAAATTGCCAATAGGGGTGAAATATGCTAGGTTCGAGTTAGACCTAGCTTGACGTGATTTATATAGACTTATTTTTTGGTATGATTTTGATCTTTTAAAAGGTTGGTAAGATATGTTAATTTATATTTTTTAAAGGTGGTAAGATATGTTAATGTTAGGTTTAAGTTTGAGTGGTTAATCTCATCAATTATGAACGAGTTAAATATTTGATATATAAATGAGATGACTTATATATCTCATGCTTAAAGATTTTGGATGAAGATTTGGTGTTTCACTCTCGTGGTTTTGGAGGATTGATTTGTCGTTGCTCCCGACGCTCTGTCAGACTCTCCATCAAGTAATATTATAACACATGTTCGACTCGGTTGGAGAATAATGAGATCATGATATTTGATTCTTGCATCAAAAGTCTTACCGACTATGTAGTCAATAAATGTGTTCGTTGGTAATAATAGTGGTGCAAGTATAGAATGTGAGAGACTCACACTTGAGAGAAAGATTGTTGAATTCAAGTGTGAATGGTTAATCTCATATCGATTATGAATGAACTATGTTGGATGTTTGTGCGCGTGTGTGAGTGATTAACATACATATTGTCTGGCGCATTACGGTGAGTTTGACAAAATTATGATTAGCCACACTCATACAAAACATATATGTTTTTTTAAAAAAAAAAAAAGATATTTGTACAATCATTGCGTGACAACTTTATCTCTCATATTATTATTATGTTTTTACTTTATATCTCTATTGTTTTGACTTTCGTGTCAATACATATTTTTTTTGCAGATTTATGGTTATCCCATAAGTTGTCATATAAAAGGTTGTTCAAATAACATATACCTTCTGGTCATTGTTATAAGCAAAAATCAACATTTTAAATTTATTCATTAAATGATATATGTAGTCTATATTGTAGTATCTATTTTTTTTTTCTTTTTCCAGAAAAGTGATTATGGTATATGGATGAGATGAAACAGGATTGCTTCAAAGCTTCAATGGTTCTAGTCAATCAGTGACTTGAAGTAGTGGTTACAGCTTAAACCCTTGTTTTTAATGCAAACAAACAAACAAACAGTCCTTGAATCTTGACTGATTGAGAAGTCCACATTGATCACAGACACCTTCCGTGACACTAGGACTTAAGGAACACTTGACAACTACCAACTTCCCCATTTCATTAAATTTTTAGTTATTACCTCACTCTTTTCTTGGCTAAATAGAGATAACCATGTCCTATTGTTTTCAATCAATTTATTTCGTTAAGCCTCTTGTCAATTTTAAAACCGAGTTCCACACTATTTAGTGCATGTTTAAAATTATTTTGGATACAAGAAATTGATTTTGATCATGATGTTGGAACTTGACTATTCTAGAATAGAATTCTTTTCTTTTTTTATTACAAGAATATGCATAACGTAAAGATGTAATTTGCAACCTCTCTATGAAGCGAAAACAATTTAGTATCAAACACATCTCAAGCAAACACATCTCATCAACCATTTGCCTACCAACTTGGGGCCCCAACTACAAGTACTAGCTACACCTCCCACCATGGAGTAGCCCACCTCCCAGGCCCCCACTGTGATTCAAAACATAAATGGAGATTTTGAAAGGGATGAGCAACTCCGGCAGGTCATCATGTACTAAAAGCTTAACAAGCAATGTTTTACTCAATTTTATCTGTCACAGTGTATATTGTATATTGAGGTTCTTCATAATGCCTATTATACAAACATCAAGAAATCTTAATGTACTCTTTCATTGGCTGAAATTTCTCACTTAAAGTATGAGTTTAATGTTTGGACTCGCATTGAGTTTGATAGATTGCAAGTTTGATATAACGGTGAGCCATTGTAATTTTGACAAGTCCACCGTGATACCAAACAAGCAAACATGCTAAGAATTATGATGTGACACTGTTGTTTTGCAAAAACTACACCGAATAAGTTTCTACCAAATCACGGTGCCATTGTAATTTCCACAAATCCACTGCGATGCCAAAAATGCACTAAAAAGCAAAGCTGGCCTGATTTAATGATCATCCCATGAATTTTACTTAATAACTAAAATGTGTCAACAAAAAGAAAATAGTATATATTTGTAACATGTAATCCATCTACAGATAATAATCTCCTCTTATATATACTTCAATTCAAAACAATCTTCAAAATAAATAAACAAGAGAAAGAAACATATGAATGAATTTTATAAACAAAATGCTTGGTTAATAATTTAAATTAATAACACGGTTGCTTATAATTTAGGGTCCTCTTAACAAGGATCCCTAGAACACTTGTTAAGAAATCAACAAACGAGAAATGTCTACTGGAAAAATATAGCATTTAATGTATTGATTATCTGAAAAAATTATACATTCCAATAAATACTTTCAAAATTTTGATTCTTTAACAATTTACTGTGCTTTCACTATGTGGTATGTGTTGTACAACAAGTAATGTTGGTAATTCTACGACAAAAATATTGTTTCTCCTCTCTTTATAAATACTATACTGCTAAACTAGGAGACTCGTTTGACGACGAAGATGATTCCTCAAGAAACTCTGATCTCAATTTCATCAACAGTCGTCCGAGATAATTCAAGCCTTCTCCTTCTCGACCTCCTCCCCAAAAGAGATCATGGGGAGAAGCCTCAACTAGAACCGAACCGGCAGTTGAAAGCAGCATAGAACTCAAATGCGGGTATGTTGAGAACTTGCATTTCAGTGCCGAGTACATGACATCGATCTTCATGTTGTCCCAATCAGGCCTTATCTGCAGGTCCAATAAGTTTCAATCATCAAAACACTCAGCAAAGGGAAAAGAACCGATCTAACTTATTGAGGCTTTGTTTGTCTAAATAATTTAACCAAGCGTTATCATTGAAGTATTTATGTAGCTATTTCTAAAACAAAAGATAAAATAAAGTCAAATTGTTTTCATATAAGTTTTAAGTGGTTTTCATATACTATCTAGGAGAGCTTATGAAAATAAATTTTATGCATAAACTTTCCTGAACAGATAAGCTCAAATAAGTCAGTCCAAACAGACCCCAAGAGTTTGAGAAATGTTTGAAAAACGTGTTGGATCATACCAGATCAGGACGCTGCCTTTGTATTGACCTTCCTATTCTAGCAGCTTCTTCTGGACTTTTTACAGATTTGATCTTTTCCAAACAATCCTTTGCAGTAGTATCATCCACTCCAACGAACTTGTGCGCCTAGGCATCAAATTAAATTTATAAACAACACAATAATACTGCAAAGGAAAAATAGAAACTATGCACACAAAAAAAAAATTACCTGGTAGTAATGCTCCACACTCAACCAAGTCACGTTTTCGCCATTTTCATCAGGCATTTGAATGGGATGAGGAGAGAAATTTGACAATGCACCATGAGGATCCCATGTTTTATAGAAAAATATGATGCTGGATTCATATGGAGAGACAGTAGGGTCAGCAATAAAAGTTTCCGCTGGTGATGGAATTGTCGGTGCCGTATCTGGTAACGGTTGAAGAAATCCACTAACAAGCATGTCTGGACCAACCTGCATTACAGTGATTGATTCAGCAGTAGATACATAGATTAGACATATATTTTTAATTGGAATGAAACAGTATCAGTATTTCAAAGGGAAAAGTGAATCAATTCTGAATAACCTGCTGATAGCAAACATCGATTAGATTTATAGCTTGTGACATCTCAACCATCCCAAGATCACCCACAGGAGATGGTGCATTCTTTCCACCAATAATTTTAGGAGCAACAAATGCATAAACCTGACAGACATAAATATCACAGTTATCCCAACATATTTTAAGGTAAAATCAAAACAAGATAAAGCCAACTATGTGACCCTGTTGTTGCCTATGTAATAGCCCTTAATCTAAAGCAGACCCGGACTTCCTGCAGTAAAAGTACCACACAGTAATAATTTGGCCGTTGATTTGAGGTGAGACGATTCAGATTACACAATCAGTAAATCAACTTTAAACAATCTCGGTCAGTGATATAGATTGGGCGATCGAGATATGTAAAGGTGTAACACAGTTACAGCAGATAATCTATTACCATCTAATCCGCAGCAGTAAATTAGTTAGAACCGCGGAAAAGTGTCTTAACAATGCCAATAACATTTCTTAAAAAAAAAACACTGCCAATAACAAATGGAACTTCATTTCAATTTCTCCTACGGAAAATGAAAAAGATAAATGAAACCTTGTGAATTACTCCAGACGAAATAGCAGACGCAGCCAATGTTCCTCCACATTCCCAGAAAACTGAAAGATACCCTCGATCATAAAAATACTCCATAACATCCCGCGGATTTAATATGTCAAACTCTACAACTTCAACTCCTTTAGACGCAAGCAGCTTCTGGAGACTTCTCCTTGCACCCCTCTGTGTTACAACTATGGTAGAAACCTCAGACATGTCCCATAGGTTTGCCTCCTCTGGAAGATCGAGGGACTGAGACATTACAATGCGTATCGGCATATGCCCACCTCCATGTCTGGCTGTCAATCTTGGATCTGAATGAATTTTAAAAGGAAGGAAGGTATCAAAAGTCAAATTTTCAGAAATTTATAGAAAATAATGATAATGATGGTACTCACTGTCCCTTCGAACTGTATTTCCTCCCACAATGATTGCATCGCTTCTAGCTCGCAGCTCAAAAACTAGGTTTCTAGATTGCTTGCAGCTTATCCACCATGCATGGCCAGTGCTAGCAGCAATTTTTCCTGTTACACCAAGAAGGTAATGAGACAAGAAAACACAGCCAACAGTTTATGCAATTTCGAGATTCTACACTGAAAACTCGTGCAAGAAAGGAAAATAACATGAAAATGAACAGAATCCTCACCATCGAGAGTCATAGCATACTTGAGAACAGAAAAGGGTACACGCGAAGAAGCTCTACAAATCAAAGGAGCGTTAACAAGAAGGCATTCTTTTTGAGCATCCTGTCAATAAAACAGAACACATTGATCCATATGTGTGAATAAAAAGCTAAAGGTTTTGGTCCCACTAACCACAGTACATAAAGAACTGATAAGTAAGAAGTTTTTAGTAAAAGCACATCCTTCAATAATAGTAGCAAAAGCTGCCCTTTTCAACAACAAAAAGTTTGATTTTGCTTGGAGAAGTTGCACTCATACCCTGTGAGGTATGCTTAAATAACATGTACAAATCTTTGATTTTTTAAACAAACGCACATTTTACCCTCATTTGTCGGGAAAATTGCACCAACCTGGCAACCTCCCTTCAATTTCAAAGGGAGTTGAATGCAATTACCTCATTCTGATTGACCCTCACGGGACTTACTAGCATTAGCCATAGTTAGAAACGAATCAACCAACCAAAATCAGTGTTATCAAATAACTGCTATAGCATAGCAGAAACTAGCATTATTCCATAATATGAAGTTCAATACAAGGTGTAGTCAAATAGTGGCTATAGCAGCAATGGAGCATAGCAGAATTTGAACAAACTGCTATTACACTGTAAATAAAAGTAATTTTTCATTTCAACAAAACCACAAGTCACTGTACAGTACACTTGTGTTTTTTCCTTCTTGAATTAAAACAAAAGAAACCCGAAAGTAAGACACATTAATAGTAATAGTAAATACAAACCTCTATAATCTTACTACTAGTGAGATCCTCTCCAAGAAGATCAACTTGCAATCCTTGACTTCTAAGTGCACGCACAGCATTTCCTCTAAAATGTTGCAAAGGGTGTCTCATTCCAATAACAACCCTTTTGACCCCACCCTAGTTTAGTTTCACACACTGGGTCATTTATCAACTACAAACATAAAACAGAAACAACGTTGTACTTTGTGTGAGCAACAAGGCAAAACCTGAAGTAGGGCAGACACAGCAGTATTGTCACCGTCACAGTCACCAGGTTCCATGTTCAGGTAAGCAGTGGCTCCACGGCAACGCTCGCCGGCGGAAGTAACGGCCTGAACTTCGGCAGGGGAGGTACCTTGCGCGTAGAGGTAACCTTCACCGGCGACATCGCCGGAGGGGGTGGCGATGACGCAGCCGAAGTTGGGATGAGGAGAAGTGAAACCGGCGGATTTGTCAGCGATGAGGGCGGCGCGTCGGATATACCCGGCGTCGAGCGCGTGGTTGTGAGAGTCATTAGATGCTTTGCATTTGCAGATGATGGATGAGAATGAGAAAGTGTTAGCGATTGGAGTGAGACACCACATCGCTTAATCAACAATAGTGTCGTGTCGTTTGTTGTTGTTATTGAACTTGTGCTAGTACTAGAAAAAGAACTTCAAATCTATTACTCCATTTTTTTTTGAAGGAATTAAAATCTATTACATGAAATTTTGGTTTCTTAATAATAATTTAAAAAATAGTCAGCTAATTTTTCAATATTTGTTACAATTAAAATTTATTTTTTTACTAAAAAGTTGTCTTAATTAATTTAAGAAAAATAAAAATAAATGGAATTGATACACTGAAATTTTGATGTGGCTCAGTTGGTATGGACAATGCATAATATTTGCAATATTCGGGTTCAAATTCCGGCCACCACATAAATACCCATAACAGAAATTTTGATAATTTTCTCTACAAAAAAGGATAATTTAAAAATTAAGAATTTAACTAAATAATAAAATTCGTTAATCTTTATCACAGGTGGGGGAAGAAAAACAATAAAACTATGTCATTACATGCATGGGAGAAGACATTTCTAATCAAAAAGTGTGTTGCGTTTCATGCAGGAAATCTAATCTAACCTTGACGATCCACATCTCAACCACTTTGTTCATCTCCTAAAATTAGTTGACTTAAATGCACCAGCAGGAAATAAGGACACACATACACGCAAGACGCAAGTACTTATCGGAGCTTCTGCGGCAGATTCAATAATCACGTTTTGCTCTGAAAGTGTAATTTACCTAATTACCTATGTTCACATAAAATTCTTTTTCACTTCACCCAAATTTCCATTTGCATGTTGCCCTTTCTCTCTAAAATTCACAGCAATACAGATCTATCTTTCCCTTGATAACCTTGAGATGGGAAAATAACATTGAGAGATATGGGGAAGGAAATCGATTTGGTAGAAATTGAAGATACATACAAGAGATTGAAGGATCTATAAAATGGTGATCTTGTTTTTTTAGAGACATGGAAGGAGCTCTGAGCTATGGAGTGGCAGCAGTGGAATGTATCATTTGTTGATAATTGATTTTGTCAATTTTTTTAAAAATATATTAATGTTATTTTAATTGGTGCTCAAAATATATTAATTATAACTCTTTTTTTAGGGGATTTTAAAAATAATTTTTGAAGCGATAAAAATAAATATATTTATAAGTAATAATTATTTAAAAAAAATGAGATATTTAGTTGTAAATACAATTAAAAGGATGCTTTTAAAAAAATACAATTAAAAGGATAATTTGATCATTAAACATTTAAAATCAATTTTGATTTATACTATCCAAACAACATAAATCAATTCTCATTAAACTCATTTTTAACCAAAATCAATTCTTTCAAACTAAATTTTATCAAAATCCATTCTTGCCGCCGCCAAACCAAACACATACTCATATTCATAAATACTTAAATGAGCTGAGGAGGAAAATGATTGAGAAACGAGGACTAGATTTCATCTAATGCCTTTAATCATTTCTCTCAGGTTTGAACTACTTCCGATCGTAAGACAAATTAATGAACGTGCTCAACCAAGAGTTGTCTGAAAATTAGATTCACGTAAAGTGTAAAAACACATTTCACTGTTTTAATGGATCATTCATATAGCAATATCTTTCTTTTATCCCTTGTACAGCCACAAAATGCATTATAATCCTTGCGTTAGACGGCTAATAAAAATACCATCAAAATTGAAGAAACGATTATGTCACCAACAGTAAAGAGCCATTATAAAGGAAAAAAAACATTCAAAATACAGTAATACATCCATGTAGCATATAATCTCTCATGTGTATGGAAAACATGCAAGCACCACGGTACATGAGGGCACGGCGGATGATGTAAACAAAGTCTACAACGAAATAGATTATTAGTACCAGGCACATCAAATTCATGAGAATTTGATTCAATATCAAAGAAAGAGAACCGGGTAATGATACAAAAGAGCTAAAGACAGTACAATATCTTCAACTCTGAACCTCCGCTACATTCATTCCTCCTCTTCAGCCTCCTCCAGCCAATTAACAAAGGGTTCAAGTGCCTTCACA
This sequence comes from Medicago sativa, assembly GCF_051527215.1. Taxonomy (NCBI): domain Eukaryota; kingdom Viridiplantae; phylum Streptophyta; class Magnoliopsida; order Fabales; family Fabaceae; genus Medicago; species Medicago sativa. Next base: position 78,907,153 of record NC_140755.1, on the reverse strand, counting down.
AAGGTTTGCCTGTACCAGTTATAAATAAGCAACTGTAAGTAACAAGTGTGGTAGTGGCAAGGTGTTATGACAGACTTCGTAAGGAGGAAACTTTATACTGAGATTTTTGAGTCAGAAAAATGTTCACAAAAACTGCTTACCTTCCTTTGGGGTTTGTTCCTTTACGGAACCAATGAAGAATGGTATCTTCAGCCAGCACATCCTGTTCATAAAGAGATCTAATAATCTCAGGGAACAGCTTCATCAGCTTAGCATCCTCATAGCATTGCATCTGTACTTTGTACATCAGCTCCAGCTCAAGTTTTCCACTGGTGCAGAAAGTATTCAATAGTTCTGCCCATGTTTTCACCTTTATCGTAAACAGAGTGATGTCAACAATTTTAATGAAGAAAAATGTCGCATATCAGCATGAATACTGACTGGTTTTCTCAATAAGCAATCAGATGGAAAATCCATTCCCTAAAAGCATAATCATGTATAATCCAAACTGTGTATTAACAGCATCTAAGAACACTATCCACACACCATAACATGCTAAGCTAAGCCCCTCAACAATAACGCACAGAACATCAACATAACAAAAGTACAGACCAATGAACATATTACAGTCAAGGACATTGTATTACGGTCAGGGACATCAGATGAATAAACGTAAACATGAACATTCTATACATCAGTTCCTATTCAATAGGAAACCAATGTACAGTATAACAAAGTAGAAACTCTTAATCCAAGCAAGATTCTAAAAGTTACCTTGCGCAGGGCTGCATTTGCATTCTGTTGCTGATTTTTCCCTGACCACTGAACAGCATCCATTAAAACATCCCATAAGATCCGCACAATCTCGGTTTCAGGCAACTTAGCATCTCTAACCCGAAGCTTCACAGTCTCAATAACTTCAGATATATCAGCCTCCTCTGTTATCTGTGTTGTTAAAGCAGACTTCATTTCCTTGAGTGTCACCTCAAATATCTTCTTTTCATTATACTCCACTAAGGCGGTCAGTCCTTCGTTGCTAAAAAGTTGACAATGAATGAATAAGCGTAGAAAATGACAATAATTCAATGAAACAAAGTCTTCTATTCTATCAATCACTCCCAGATAACTGGATACAGTGCTTAGCGTGATGGTTTTGCCATTCAAAAATAATAATATCACTCCCAGATATTTCAAACAGATAGAAAACATATAAATAGAAAATGTCAAAATAATACAATGAAACAAAGTCTTCTATTCTATCAATCACTCCCAGATAATTGGACACAATGGTTAGCGTGATGGTTTTGCCGTTCAAAAAAATATATTGCTCCAAGATATTTCAAACAGATAGAAAACTTATAAAAAGAAAAAACTTGTGTTGACCAATTAGCAAATGTTTTAATTCAAGCAAATAATATGAAACAGTGGATTCATATAATTCCAAACTGTAGGTATCATACGGTTGGTACTAAACCACTAGCATTAATGCATTTTATGTAAAATTTTGTGATGCAGTTCAGGTCTTGTAAAATTCATTCAGTTCCGCTTCTTGAGCATTGGCAGAAAAGAGGGGGGAAATGGTTCTATTCAAGGAATAAAAACGTACACATCCCCAGAACACTAATTTAGATTTGAATGCCTGCCCTTTTAAAAGAATATTTCACTTAACACTACATAGAGTCAAGTACCCAAATATATTTCATTAAAATTAGGCTCAAAAGGTATTAGAATCCTGCAATAATAAATCATTCATAGAATGAGATCATCAAGGCTGTTGCAATTGCCAAAAGCAAAATAAAATAGAAGAACCATTGGCTCAGACAAATAAAATCAGTCCTGATATATAAAACATTTTGAAGTATCATCATTAAAGATGCATCCTTTTCACTGGCAGGTGAGAATTACCTGAAATGCTCAGAGAAAGACTCGTTGGTTCTTTTTGCAGGGGGGAAAAAGACCAAAAGATTATCTTCAACTTTTCCCCGTTTCAGAATTGCAATAAGATCATCAAGGCTGTTGTCAATCAAATACTCCTTAAAGAAGTCGGTTATAAATGTCAGAACTAGCCCTTTGGCCACAAGGTTATCTTTAAGAAGTGGTTGGAACACAGTCTCCGGTGGGAGACCAGATAGCTTCTGAGAGAAAGCAAGTGCTGTGAAGATTGCCAACTTCTTCCTCTCATTTTCCTCAAAAAGCTCCAAGGACTGGAGGAATCTTCGCGTGACATTTTCAAGGTTCTTGATGAGAAACGGCCTTCTCCGCAAAACCTTCTGTATGTAGATCACAGATGGTAAAATGACTTCACGTGTTGCCTCATACTCTATTATGGAGTAAGGATGGCGTTCCCCCTCATCGGGCTTGGTAGTTCCAGGTTGTGTGCGGCCCCCAGTGAAAATAACCTACATTAAATGATTTGTAAGACAATTGTAGGTTGGATAGAAATCAACAAGCAATAGAATACCACAAAGCATTGAGAACATTGAAATCAGATGATGACCTAATTGATGCTTTAGTATCTAGTCAATGGCGTAAGAAAATTAAATGGTGTATTCAATGACCTATTTTTACCAAAATCTGAAACTATAATCATTGGTCTATTTTACAGGTATGATATTTTTTTCAAAACTTAAGTATTTAAAGGTCTAAATGTCTACGATACTGAATAATGTGGAGACTGGCTTCAGATCCCCTGGGAGAATGGTATACAAAGAGTAGGGAGATACTATTCTTTTTCAGGTTATAGAAGTGCCTAGCAGGTGCTATAACAGGTGATATATGTTTACACACAAAGATTCAGGTTTTCAAATAGCAGAAATGATTTAAGCACACCAAACTACAATAGTTGTAGTATTAGTATTTGTATATAAATATCAGCAAAGCATGTATGTCATAATAACATGAACTATGCATCTAACTCTCCTACAGTCATATCGAAATAGGAAATATAAAACACGTAATACTAAAGTGAACGAAGAGACAACAAATTTTCTGCTGGTTTAGTAAGCTTGCCTCAAAAAAGGTGTCACCGTATCTTGAGAAGTTGAGGTCAGAAGATTCAATGCTTTTTGCAATAAGTTCCTATAAACATAAATCATTCAATCAGTTTTGCAAGTCCATCAAAACATGACAGTGTGTGCAATACAAATAATCAACAAGTGAATAGATGTAAGTAAAATGCTGTGATAACATACCAAATCACCAGCATTATCCAAGTAAATCTGGACCACTGCATCAGCAAATGCTGCAGGGTCCAGAGGCGCCGCGATGTTCCGTTTGCGGGTCTTAATCCGCGTGCCACTGGTGATTAAGAAAAACAAACAATAAGAACCTCAAAACAGATTATATGAACATAAAAAATAACACAAATACAATAAGATAAGCTGTGTAGAATAACTACATAATGATATACAAACACGTCAACAAAGAGTGCATACAGTTGAATGAATAATAGTTAGCTATGATGAAAAAAAGTCATCTACAATTTGCATAAAATGGTGCAAAAGAATAAATATAAATATATATATATATAAGCCCTTCACAGAGAATAAATTAATTAAGTGGGTTCCCTATGTTAGTGAAATAATTGAGTTGGTTAAAAACTATGAGTGCAAAACTATCAGATTTCAAATTTAATTAACATAAAACTCAATAGAAATAGTTCATAAATACTAATCTTGATGAAATGACATAAAAAGAACAGTCAATGGAGGACAATGGAGTAAAAATCTTACCCGAGAGTGGGTTTCTCCTTGGAGCTGCAAGAAACACAAAGATTAGAAATTGATTATGAAAAATTAAAAATCAAACAATAATCAACAAAAAGGATTACTAATTAAACAGAATTCAAAAAATAATATCAATAAACAATAAAATTAAACTAAATTAAATTGAACAAAAATATTTCATGAACTGAAATGTAAATCTATTGAAACCAATCATGACAAATTATTTATAAATCATCAAAAGAATAAATTTTTAGAATCAAGAAAACCTAATGAACGAAAGGGGGCAATTTTGGATCTAAGAAAACCTAATTAGCCATAACTCTCTAGATCTAAGATACCCATAACTGAAAATAATCAAAAAAATCGTTTTTTCGCAAAATCGAATGGGAAATTCTGAAAGATTTGCATAAACATGGCGTAAATCGAAAAAACAATAAATCAAATTTAAAAAATTAAAAATTAAAAAATATACGATAATTATAATAAGAGAAAAAAATTGATACCTCATAAACCAAGACGAATTGGGATCGAAAGATCGGGGAGTCTCTACTCGGTGATGATTGTTGGGGGAAGAGAAGCAGTAGAGAGAGAGAGAGAGATGGAAAAAGAAGAAAGAAAAAAGGACAGAACTGAGTTCGGTTATGAACACACAAAGATATTTATCATCACGAGTATTATATTATAGCCTTAGATGTAATTTTGATCCCAATATTCGCTAATTCACAATTTTTACATCTCTTCATAAATTTCTCAATAAATGTTGTGTTTATTTACCGTAAGAAATGGATTTGTAAGCACCACCGTTGTAAAAAAAAATAAAAAAAAAAATCGAGTAATTAGAATTTACCTTTTAAGGTTAAATGTCCATTGTCATAATGTATTTTCCTTATTAAATGAGTTATGTTTTCCTTAAAAAAAAAAAATGAGTTATGTTTATGGGGCTGTAAATTTTTTACATACACAACTAGCCATGTCAAAACGGGTTAGCTCGTATGGACCAGCCCGTCAAACTCAATTAATTGTAGTGCTTGAACCTTAAATATTGAGCCTAGATTTTTAGTCTGACCTAAAAATCCTGATACCCATTTGGGATAGTCCCTATTAGACATGGCAACGGGACGGGTGCGGGTTTTAACATACTCGGCCCGCCCCTGCCCCCAAACCCGACGGAGATAGAAACTTTACCCCCAGACCTGCCCCACCCCCACCCGCAAAAAGTGTAGAAAAAAATCACAGTAAGTGGAATTAATCTTAGCAATAAGAAACTAAGGAGATTTAGATAGAAATTAAGTCATATTCAGCTACAAATTCATGGTATGTTACCACATATGATAAACAAAGCTGAAAATGCACAAGTGATGGAAACTCTTATACAAACAACTCAGGGACCATGAAACAAACTCTCATTCTCTAAAATAATGAGACAAGTTATATCTTCCATCATTAGCAACATCTTGTAATATTCTCTCATCTTAATAATAAGCTATAGCAATATCATGTGACCTTATTATGACTCTCCTAATTAGCAACTATCATATTTACATCATAAGTTGGTTTTATATACTACTTTTTTTTTAACTGCGTATTTTCTTACCATGGACTTACCACAAACTGTGTAAAACGGGCTCAAAACTAGCATAGATAAAAACCAACAACAATTTATACTCTTATAGAGAAAAGAATAAGGGTATATAAAGCTGTGTATTTCCTTCTCTTTATATACACCTGCTAATTTAAGTAAAATAAGGGTAATAAAGTACATTTGCGTATACGGGTGCAGGGCGGGGCTGGGTGCGGGGCGGGTGTGAGTATCCCCCGACCCCGGTCCCGCTTTAAAACTTCGGGTTTTTCCCGGACCCAGTAAATTCGGTTTTTCCTGTTATAATTGGGGCGGGGCGGGGGACCCGGCGGGTGCGGGTTGTGTTGTCATGTCTAGTCCCTATGGGCTGCAAGTAACTCATTTAAACCGCATAACAAAAAAAAACATATATATTATAGGTATTTTTAAAATAATTGTTTACTTAGTAAAATTACTAAAAAAATTAAAGTAAAAAATAAAAGTGAGAATTCAATGAATCAACACACAAATATAAAAGTATTAAAAAAATTATAATATTAATCCATATTTTTTGGGATATTAATTCATATTAAAAAAGTATTCAATGAAATAACTATATGAATTCATTTTTTTTTTGGGATATTTTTTCAAGTTTAATATTTTTTTTCCTTTTTAATCTTCATTTTCTGTAAATAATATTAATTTTTTGTAAATAAAGTGAAATATCGTCTAAAACTCACATACACAACTACAAAGTTTTGGATACGAACTCGGATGAAGATGTCCAATCTAACAATATCAAAATTATTGGTTAAGCATATTTTGTCGATTTTTTAAGTAATGATTTAATGATATAAAAAAAATAGTGAGATATAATTATTTATTTATTCGCTGTTAGATAACTATATACGTAACCAAACAAAGAGATCACTATATAACTATTTTTTTTTAAAGTAGATCATCTATAACTTGTTGCATCTTTATTCAACTTTTTTGAGGAATCTTTATTCAACTTGACACGTCGTAAATAAAAGATGCATATTCATCGATGAAGAAAACTTTCTTCAACTTTAAAAGATGAACAATTGTACCTTTCGTATTTAAAACGAACAAGGTAAATTCATGGAACCTATATATATATATATATTTAAAGCTTTTTGATAGGGAGTGATGATACTAGAAAAATTCATTAGGTTTATTGGAGACATAATGTGTTTACATAAAGAGGGATGAGGTTTAGGAGTGAGAAATTTAAAACTTTCAATCTAACTTTATGGTAAGCGGTGTTGGGGATTAAGGATTAAGGAGGGAGAAGGAAGGGTTGTGGTTTAAATGTTTGGTTAATAAAAATGGGCTCTCTTTCAAAATATATAAAAATAAAAATAAAAATGGGCTTTCTCTTTTTTGTAATTCAAACAAAAAATTGTGGATGAATGAAAAAAAAAGTTTTAGTTCTTCACGAGTTGGGTTTCGCCTTACATGTTGGACGGTGATGTAGCAGTTGATAGCTAGCATACCGATGAACAAGTAATTATAAAAAAAATAATTACTCGTTCATCGGTATCTAGCTACCAACTAATTTATGTCAAGTAATTATGTCAAATAGATTTCACTTGTCCACTTAATTTATGTTTTGGATGTATAGACAGGCATGAGTGTCTATCTCCGTTGTAATAACTCGTTAGTAACCAGTTATTTCGTTAGTTTTGAGCTTTTGTGAAAAACCTTGAGTTTCTCATATATTTGATATGTTTTTATGCTCGATGGTGGAACTTGTTGTGGTAAGTTCTCTTCCTCAAGGAGGCGTAAACCATATTTGTTTTGGGATGTAGGTTTTATCTAAATTTTATTTATACTTGGCGGTGAAACCTGCGGTAAAGTTCTCTTTCCTGAGGAGGCGTAAACCTTATCTGGGATGTAGGTTTTACCTAATTTTTTGTTGGTCATTGTTATACCAACTAAGAGCATGAGCTCAGAGAAAGAATTATGTTATCTGAATTCAAAGTAGCTGTGAAGTTTGTTTAGCTTTGTTGTTTCGATTCCTTTTCTTGTTTGGCAGCCTGCAAATACTAATTTCATTGCAAACAAATAATATTGAGAACAAAGAGTTGTGATTCTGCTTCATTTAATTTGCAAAATTCTCTACACCTTCTGCAACTTTGTATGCTTTGTGAAATATGGGAGCTGAACCGACAATGATGTTGGTGTTGTCGGATTGGTGCGTAGGAGCATTCATTGCGACAGTGTGAAGGTGATCACTGTGTTAATTAATCAACTTATACAATTTCTGAAGAGAACTAGATGCTCTCATGTTTAACGACTAGAGATGTAAAATCCTTCAATCGAAAAGAATGTATTGAGCTATATGCATTTAAAGTTAATATACTTAAAAGTATTAAAAACTTGTACCTAGGGCTGGTTGCATCAGCCACCACTCTTTTTGAAGTGATAACATCTACTCGCATAGTGAAGTGATGTGTCATATTGTCCACCACGACTCTTCTTTGAAAGCGTTGATGTGCTAATCTGTTATGATGTTAGAATATTAACACAATTATTTGAAAACGCATTACCGCTGGTTGTCACAGAGGAAGACGAAGGTGATCAATTCGTTTCAGTGACGAAATCTATTGATGCCAGTATATCTAGATCGGTGCATTGAAACACCTGTAGATCCTTTGCGTTGTTGTTGCGATATATACAATGATGAATGAGCACAAAGTCCACAAAAGGAGTTATATCCAAAAGGGTTTGTCAATTTTAGTATCAATAAATAATGATCAACCCTTAAGTGTATAAGGATGCTTTTATGTCAGAGTTTGGCCTGCTATGATGTAAAGTAAGCGAAGTTTGTATCTTCATGCTTTCCTTTTGAGTTTCTAGCTTTATTTGACCAGGCTATGATTATCAAGATAACTTATAACTCCTGCAAAATTGTTTTTTAGCTGATCGTATAAATAACATCTTGTTAGTCAAATAAGATATGTGTGTTATATGTATAATAATATGAAACTTGTAGTCTCTGTAAATGAGTCCATCAGTCTGTGCAATCTTTTCTACATGGCAAGCAAACCAAACATCAAGTCAATCCTGCATAATGATAATTGTGTTTGATTCTTGTGTGGTAAGTGGCAATTTCATGCAAATGAATTCAACTTAATTCTTCAAGCTGGAACTTCATTGGATATTAAGCACTATATTGAGATAACATGTTTAGAATTGTTAAGAAATATTAAGAACCTGAACCAATGATGAAGTTGGGGACACATGGTAGTTGGTTGACTTAGAATTAGATTATTTACAAGAGATGAAGAGGAATATGGCGACGAATGTTTGTGAGTCGTCAACTTATCAGCTCCCGATTCTCTTTTTACCGAACAGCCCGCAGCTTCAAACTCTATCTTGTGGAAAACTGGGAATAACCAATTTCAGCTGCATACCAAGATAGAGTCGTGTGTGCGAGCCATGTGGATTTCAAAATTTCTTTGAGCGACTCCTCGGAGTACTGATGTAGCAGTAGCGTTTTCTGCAAAAAATAAAATGTTAAAGAGAACGTAATTTTGTATTGCTCGAATACGTTACCTCGGACAAGTTTATGGTTGTTTTTCTCGGCTGTAACATCGAGGAAAGGATTGTATCCATTCAGTGCTGAACTTTCAGCTCACTGATGAAAAAAATATAACAGGCACCATCTACAATCTAGTCATGCAAGATGGAGCATATAAAGATCTAATTTTAGAGCTAGTTGATAGATTTGTCTGTATGATTAAGTCATTATTCTTAACTCTTATAGTATAAGAGCCTCCTGGTTAGTTTTCCTGTTCCAACACGGATGTCGGTGAGTATCACTTGGTGCAGCGAAATACTTGTCGAGATTACGGCCTGAAGTAGATTTTTAATATCCTCATATGGAGGTCGAGCTGGATTGCGGCATTGCACCAATTTTTCGTTATTCGATGTCGGAAAGAAATATGAAGCCTTTTGACATTGTTGAGATGTCAAAAATGCTGGACTGCTGCTGTGGACGCACTCTTTTCAGCTTGTTTTTCCATCATTCTTTGATCCAAGTTACTTGAGTCTTCTTGCAAACTCTTGCAGTTGCCAGCAACACCGTTCAGAGGTGAATGGCACATTTGAAGTCTGAGACAAGTTCTCTTGCATCCTCTTTGTCAACCAAGCTAACATGATAAAGAACCTTTGTTGTAGAAAGTATTTTGAACCTTGTACCTTGTACGGTAATACTTTTAGAGGCTTATGGTCCTTTTAGTTGGTTGACCGAAATTGGAATTTGATGACATTAATTCTTTCCAGCTTATCCATGTAAAAGAGCGACTAATTGAAATATTCTGTTGACTTAAATTGTGACAACAAATTTAATCTATATAATATAAATTTACGACCTGTTTCATGGTCTTTTATGGAAATATTTTTCTTCAATTCTACTCTTGACATGTGTCACCATATTTCATTGTTTTCAATTTCATTCTACTAATGACATGTGGCACTCTAATGTTGTTCTATTCTCAAGCATTTACATTATTGTCACTTTGTGTATTAATTTTTCTAATTAATATATGGATCCATGTGTATGAATTATGTTGTATTTTTTTTTGGAAGACCATTTTTTTTTTGACATTTTGGAAGACCAATTATATTGTATTATTATATTATTTGTATATACACTACCAAAAAAATATTATTTGTATAATCATGTAATGCAATGTTTTATTATCATTTATTTTATAGTTGATATTAAGGAATGAAATTTTAATGAGATTGTTTCATATAATATGATATTTTCAATTATCATATATTTTATAGTTGATATTAAGGAATGAAATTTTAACGAGGTTGTTTTATATAATATGATATTTTCAATTATAACATAAAAATATATGCAGAATAAATTGCATATATTTTTAACCTATTAAAAAGATTATCAGATTTGTAATTTATCACAAAATATAAAATGTAAGCCATATTTTTATCACAAAAAAAAAATGTAAGTCACATTTTTATAAAATGTAAATCACCCATAATAACCGTTGTTAAATCATAATAATCCCCGTGCCAAGTATAGTGATCCTGATCCACCTTTTTTTTTAATGAATTCCGTTGAATTATTCAATATTTATTGTAGGAAGGAAAAAAAACGGATACTTTATTTTAGTACATAAAAAAATTTGGAATTGGAGGTATTTAATTGGCATAATTCCATGAACGTATTTAAATTGGAATTGGAGGTATTTAAAATTGGAATTAGAGGTATTTGGTAAAAACGGATCCTTGCATAATTTTAGGGAAATAAAAGTCCTATAATAAATTATAGGCATAATTCCATGAACATATTTTTTTTTTACCAAGAACGTATTGTTAATCCTTGCATAATTTTAGGGAAATAAAAGTTCTATAATAAATTATAGTATTAGGAAACAAAAACGGATGCCCAACAAAAACGCAAAAATGAATCGTAACTAAAAGAAAGAAAAGAAAAAAAAAAAGCAAATCACAGGACCGCGTGTAATTAATTTGATGCCAAAATTAATTTGGTTATTTTACCAAATTACCCTGTGAAAAATACTATAAGTTAGACCTTTGACTTCACAATTTTTTCACATCACAATCTCTTTCTATCTGTTTTTTTTCTATTGTTTTTCTTCTTCGCTCTTAACAATCCACATGTCACCGGAAATTGATTTCACCGATATTTCCCTTTCGAAAGAAAATTAGAACACCAAGGTTTGAGTCATTTGGATGTGGTTTGTGAGTGACATGAACAATAATAAACTACCTTACTCATTGAAAATGGTTTTATGTGTCTAGATCTATTTTTCTATACTAAATAGTTTATTTTATTATTTTATTTTATTACATCAATCAAATATGACACCCGAATTTGTTCTCAATATCTCCCATTTGCATAAAGAATTTTGGAGTATATTGATCGAATTTGGTTGATTTGTTTAGTGATATTTTTTTATATATATGTATATATGTGATCAAGGTTGTATATTTTGCTTATTTGTATAGTTTGCATTATTTAATACACATTAGTATAATTCAGTTATAGGTAAAAAAAATATATAACAGAATTCCCATTCGAAGGAAATATTTCAGTTTTTATTTATTAAAAAAAAAGATAAACTTTGTGTATCAATTTAGTTGTTGGTAAAAAGAACTGTGTAAAAAAATCTGCAAAAGGTTCATGGACAAAGCCGCATTAATTCTTTTTTTTTTTTTGACGTAGCAAAGCCGCATTAATTCAGTTATTTATTAAAAATTAGTTTGTATTGCATATTAACACATTTTAAAAAATTAGATCATTGAATTTATTTAAAAAATCTGATCAATAAATGAATTGATATGATGAAAATAAATCAACCAATCAAAATGAAGTATGACTCATTTATCTTAATAAGCAACCAATCAAAACGAAGCTTGACACATTTGTCTTCATTATCTACCAATCAAAATGAAGAACAAAATTTGTACACAAATTTCTTAAGGCTACAACATTAGGGAGAGAATTGTAAAATACAAATGATATTTTCCCTATAAATATATTATCCTTTTTTCATTATTTTCATTGGTCTCTTCATACCATACTCTTAATCATCCCAATATCTATATCTCTCATCCTTTATTTTAATCGGGCTTTCATTTTTTTTAGTTTCTAGCACTTTTCCTTTTGCCATTTTTGAGTTTTGTATATTTTTCTAAGTCACATGTCTCTGTTTTATTTTCTATATTTTTCAGCAATGATTATTTTATCTATTTTATATATATTTTTGTTTAGTTGCATGAGAATATGCAGTTCAAGCATAAGATCAGGTTCAAACTCGAGAAATTGGTTAATCTCAAAGAAAAAGTGGCAAATTGTCCTCACATTCTTTCGTTTGGCTTATACTCGCTCCGTTTTTAAATATAAGCAAATTTTATTTTTTTAGGTTCATTCAATTAATGATGTATGTGGTTTATAATATGGACTACATACATCATTAATTGAATGAACCTAAAAATTAAAATTTGCTTATATTTAGAAATGAAGGGAGTAGATCTATATTTTCACATCTATATTTTCACTTCCAAATGGTGCATTAATTGTTAGTACAGAAAAAGTGAATGAATGAGAAAAGAGATCATTTACTCATCTTTAACTTTTGTTGTACTTTTGACCATTTGCTGTGTTGTGTGACATTCATGGCCTTAGACTCTAAAACGAGACATGCATTCCGATTGAAAACTAAATGTAAAATCAGAATTTACAAATTTGTATTTTTGTTGTTGTCTATTTCATATTTCATCTGATTCATTTGTTTGTTTCCTATGTTATTGTTTGGATCTATATTTTGTTCTTTTAAACATGTTTGTTAGATTTGTTTATATATCATATAAGTAATATGTGTCCTCCTTATAAACATCAAATATTATTTTATATAATGTTATATATACATATTCTTATTACCTCCTCCTCCTCCTTCTTCTTCTTCTTAGCTACATATTTTTACTTTCAAAACAAAACAACACATTTAATATATAAAAACAAAAACAAAAAAAACTGCACATTTATATTCTTACATCGCTTTGTACATATAAAAAGAACTAAAAACAAAATTATTATTAAATGAGGTATATTATTATTTGTGTAAGTACCAAATGAGGTATTTATGAAAAATTGAAAACATCTCTTTTATATATAATAAATATAAATAAATAAATATTAACATGTATAAATATAAATGATTAATAAGAAATAATTTCGCTCCATAGCAGTGATGTATAAATGACGAATAAATTGTTTTTGAATATATTTGTTCAATTAGTCCATAAAAGAATTCATTGTAGTTTAGTACAACATAGTTTACGGTATTAAATTCACAATGCAATTGTCTTCTACCATATTTATCATTTTTTTAGGGGATTATCATTTCATTAAATCATTCTTGCGTATTCATCAAATATGTTTCCAATCTGGGTTCTCTTCCTTATGATTAATCAATTGGTATTAAAATCTTTTTAATTAATTTCCTTTTAGAATGATTTAAAAATAAAACAAAGTTTTAAATCATTTAATGGTTTTGATATTAACATTAAATAAATATTATTTTCTAGGAGTGTTACGTACATATTACATACACTCCTCAATTATTTATCTATATTTATTCTCAAATAGATGGTATCTCTTTCTCATCATGAACATAGGTAAAAGAGGAAACTATTAAACACATAATTACATATTTGTTCTCCCTCATGAATTTGATGTTCATCACTAGAGATTGACACTTTTTTAGATGTTTGATATTGTAGGTCGGGATGTGAGCTACAATGACAAAGAAGTATGAGTTATTGCAAGACAAAATAGTATCAACGAGAACTTAAATGCGATGGAAAAGGAACCACAAGAGAAGTTGTAATGTTGAAATATGTTTTTTGTTTGACGAACGATGACAGCTTATTTCTCAAATATAATAAATGTTTGCTTTCACAATGATCCTCATACTGGCGCTTCTCGAGTAAATTAATAGCTTCAGATGCAAGAATCACACATTCGAAGATATTACATTCACAAATGAAACCACGCTGCTCAACATAAATTATCCTCATAGTAATAGTGGCCAACCTGTTTGCAAGAATTTTAGTAATAACTTAGAACTGAAAATTAGCAAGAGCAATTGGGCGATAGTTCCCCATCACTTGTGGCCCTCACACTCTCGGAATAAGCACAATCATATTATTCAATTTTAACTTTTCCGTAAACAAATTAGATATTTTAATGAAACTTTAAAATATCACTTTATGATTTTTTTTTTTACAAAATTTTCGTGAATGATTATTAAGCATTTAGAATGAAATCAAAATTCCTTAATAACACGATTCTCTTACCTTTTTCAACAAACAATATCAATTTGGATTGAAAATAGAACATCAAATTTGAAATTTGAATTAAAAAAAAATAAATAAAAAAAATCCATTCTTAATTGTGGAGATTTCAAATTCAATATGTTTTTTTGTGAGTTAATGGTAGTAATTAACCTGCTAATTAATAAAAATTTAATGATATTTGTTCTTTGAGACTAAATATTTTTCCAGCTCATACATTATATTTACCATAGCCAGAAACAACGAGTATAACTTATTTTTTCCACCAAGAACAAGATCAACACCTGTGACCATTGCCAATCGCTTCTCTATAATGTCAAAATGACTAAAAATTGTGTGCTTTGGGGTTTCAATTGAAAGAAAATTGTGTTTGCTAGAATTAATTGTGATGTAGGGCTTCACTAAATAAAAAAATGAAAAAAAATCAGAAGATAAATCCTGAATCTGAGTTACATTTTCCTTCCAGGGAGAAATTGTTATTTGAAATAAATTTATGATTTTGAGGTTTTAATTGAAAACACCGGGATAAATCGTAATTTTTCTTTGGAGTTTCACTATGTGTTATCACTTGCTAGACCGACACCACCATTTTGGGCTAAATCTAAAAAACTAAAACACGGTATAGTTGAACTATTGGATGAATCCCACGACTCAGTAAGTTTCACGGCTGAGATTTGACAAAACAGAATTGGAAATCGATGGAAAGGATTGAAGGATTGATGATGAAGGGGTTAGAAGAAGATTTGAGTTGGAGTGATGAAGGTTTTAAGGTTCTAAGTTGGAGTATTAAGGTTTGAAAGATGAAGTTTGATTTGAACATGTAATTGTTTTTTAAATAATTGTTAATGAATAAAAAACCAGTTGAAAAAAATAAATGAAAAAGAAGGATTTGAACGGGTTTTTTAAATAAATTTTAATCTCCTATTTTAAAAATAGTGAGATTGACAGTTGAATCAGTCCATATTAGACGCATCATGCGTTTATTTTATTTTATTTTTGTGTTAACCCTCCAAGAATTTGAACGGGTTGGTTTGGGTTGGACTCAAGCTTAAACTGTTCGGATAAACTATGAATTGAGTTGGACCTAAGCTTAGCCAGGTTCAAGTAAACTATGATTCATTGATCTATAAAGTTTTATCCCAATTGTGTTTCCAATACACTCAGACCCATAATTCTAAATTGATGACAAAATTATTATGCATCCACAAAACATGAGAAATTGACACTATGACTAGGAAGATGATTAATTTTATGTGCCCACAAGAGACTAATTGGATGGGTGAAAAGACAAAAGAATTAGATACTTCTAGATTTAAGCATTGATACACCGGCAAAGTTAGATTGATATGTGGGGTAGGCATTATTTCGGATAAGGGATGGAAGAAGGTTATTGTGAATGTAAAAAGGATTTCAGATTGGAGAATAGGCCAAAAAATTGTAGTGGAACAAGACATCCTAAATATTATTACTGCTCACACACTTCAGGTAGGGTTTGAAGAATATCTCAAAGTAAAGTTTTTGGTGGATTTAAAATACTTAATTCAGGATATACCACAAGGAGAAAATATTTTTCCTGGGAGGGGGATCTAAATGGGCCGGGAGTGTTTCGAGAAGTTTCAAAGGCGTGCATGGAGGTATGGCCTTGGGGAGATTAATGCGCAGGGTAAATCAATACTATATTTTTTATCATATTTTTATCATACTATAGCTAATACGTGCTTAAGGAAAATAAAGGAGCATTTATCACATACAATAGTTCAGAAAGATTTGTTTGGTTATGGATGTAAGGGTTAATAGGAGAGATGGAAGATGAGAAGCAACAATTGGGCTTCTAGGATTAAGTGACAGCATTCAAAGGGTGAAAAATAAAGTGTTTTCCCACAGAAGATTTTAGAGGAAGGATACACGAAGCTACATGGAAGCGAAAATGATATTTTAGACAAGATGACACGTGAGATAAGAAAAGTAGCCAAAGAGACACAAGGAGAATCAATAGGTTTTGGATCTAGGAGTAACAAATATTGGTGGAAAAAAAGTGAGCAAAGTTAGAATCAAAAGGGAATGTCTTAAAGCGTGGTGTAGGTGTAAAATTATATAAATTTGGGAAAATTATAAGAGAGCTAGAAAACAAACCAAAAAGGCATTGAACAAAGCTAGAACGTAAGATTTTGATGGGTTATATCAATCCTTAGGTATCGAGGATGGCGAAAAATCAATATGTAGTCTTGCTAAGAGACGGGAAAGAAAGACAAGAGATTTGTATCAAGTGAAGTGTATTAAAGATGAAGAGGGTAAAATTATTGTTTAGGAAAAGGATATAAAGGATGAATGGAAGAAGTATTTCAACAACTTATTTAATGAAGGTAATGGGATATTACCAGACTCTAACATGATAGGCATTAGAGTGGAGGATTAAAACTATAACTACTATAATTCAAGAACACGAGTTAAAAGAGACCTTGAAAAGGATGAGTAATGCCAAACTAATTGGGCCTGGAAAAGTACCTATTGAACTATAGAAAATCATTCTAGAAAGAGGCATTGTTGGTGGATCACTAAATTTTTTAACGAAATTATGAGTTCAAAGCGATATCGGATGAGTGAAGAAAAATCACTTTAATTTTGATCGATAAGATTAAGGGGGATATACAAAATTGTGTAAATTATATTGGAATTAAACTTATTAGGATAAAAACACTGATTTGAAATAAAATATAGTTGTAAACTACATATATACACACACACACACACACTTTGTATTTGTAAAACCAAATATCCTAATACAATTGTATAATATATATTTTTACAATAACTACACAATTTACAACTAATACTTTTCGTAAAAAAACTTTATAATTTATACTAAACTTTCTTTAAATTTATGCTAACTTATATGTTAAATGACTTAAATATTCACTGACTTTGTGTGAGATGTACTTTTTTGAGTAAATTAATTTTCAATTCAATTTAAAATAAAAAAATAATATAAAATTTAATAAGTATGTTAATTCCCCGTGCTTGGCACGGGTATCCCGATTTGAATGATAACCTTGGTGACCCGCTTTTTTTCCAAGAAAGGGGAATACTCGCACCAACGCTTGATTCAGTTGAGCATGTTAACGAATATATGATGTCACTGATTCCAGGTGAAGAGAAAGAGTATATAAGCTATGTTTCTGTGTGTCGATCGGGTGAAAATTCTGATGTCCAGAGCGAGTGGTTCACAACGGAATTTCTTAATGGTATTAAGAGCTCTGGAATTCCAAATCATCGGTTGAAACTAAGGATGGGATGTCCAGTTATGTTGATGATAAACATCGATCAGGCCAATGGACTGTGTAACGGTACGAGACTGACAGTTACACATCTAGGGAAGAGCATGATAGCTGCTACCGTAACTACAGGAAAAAGGGCAGGTACCAGGGTATTCACTCCCAGGATGAATCTTATTCCGAGTGATCCAGAACTACCCTTCAAATTCAGGCGTAGGCAATTTCCATTGACGCTTTGTTTTGCAATGACAATAAATAAAAGTCAAGGTTAATCTTTATCTCGAGTGGGAGTTTATCTTCCTAAGCCCGTGTTCACGCATGGACAACTCTATGTCGCTGTTTCTCGAGTTACTTCTAGAAAAGGTTTGAAGCTGCTCATCTTGGATGAAGATAATAATGTTTGCAAGGAGACCACAAATGTTGTGTACCGTGAAGTTTTTCAAAAAGTATGATTATTGGTTATGTTTTAGAATTGGTGTTGCTATAATTTAGAAAACTAAAGTTGCGTATTGTTTGGAAGACGTTTTTTTTAATTTCTTTGTAAGGCATACTGGTCATTACAGGACATGCAATTTCTATATAAGCAGATCCTTCTGCCATTGATTTTTAATTGATGCACTTTTCAGATATAACAATACGCGAAACTTTTTTTTTTACATCGTTGTTACCCTAAAATACAATATTTATATTAGACCATTGGTTTTGTAAAAAATAAAAACAAATAACAATCGGCGTTTCTGTAGCTCAAACTACATTATGTCAACAAGTTTTTTACTTTTTATGATTAATAAAATACATTATGTCAACAAATAATAATATACAGCACGTCGGCGTATTTTTCCAAAAATATTACATATGCTAAGTTTAACAATGAGTACATCTTATACTACAAATAATTAGTATAAGTATAAATCCAAATACTTTAATCGTTATGTGCAATGTTTAGATATTTCAAAATATATACAAAATTAACAAAATTAAGATAATATTTTTTTCGATATCAAATTTAAATTATAACCACAACTATAACTTTAAGATAACATAATATAAAATCTATGCATCTGATTAAAAAAGTTTTTTATTTACCGTGCTTGGCACGGGTCACTATACTAGTTGTGATAAATAGGTAACTCGTGCAATCAAACAATGATTAAGAAATTGATCACAAGATATGAAATGTCAGTTTTATTTTTATGGCATAATTCCTTGAGAGCTCATCATTTTCTAATTGAACACAGCACTTAATCACACTTATCGTTGGTATTTGTGGTGGAATTTGTTTTTGGGAAATGCTAACCGGTACACCGGGAGACACTTGTTAAGGATATGAAAAAAGAAATTATATCTATCTTTCTATATATAAAAGTTAACCCATGCCAATTTTGAAGCCCTAATTTTTCCTAAACCCTAATGACTAAAATTCCTGTTTTACCCTAACTAAATCGTTAATTATGAAAACAAAAAGAAAAAGAGCCTCACAGGATAAACATAAAAACGTAATAAAAGAAAATCACGGAAACAAATTGGACGGATAAACATACTAACAATTGAACGGATAAACATCACAAAAAAAAAACGCAAACAACAAAATAGGCCGCAAATCAGAAAGGATAGCTCAAAGTTGTTTCCTATTTTGTTTCCAGCCTAAACTATCTGCTCCTATAACAAATAAAGCCGCAGATCAAACAAAATAGTTTCTTCTTCTTCCTCTTATCAATATCGCCACCGTTTTTCTTCTGCAGGCTTTGCCCAATCAGCAAACCGTTGATTACCCGAGCTTCAAGCTTCTCATCGTCGGCGATGGTGGCACAGGTACCAATTGCTTTTTTCCTTTTCCTTCATCGTTTCTTTATTCTCTTATTTTTAGTTAATTTGCGTGAAATATGTAACATAGAATCAGTGATTCGTTACGATCTGGCATATTGATTTGGAAGTGAACTTTGGTGTAATGAATAATGATAGTTTTTTTTTTGCAGGGGAGACAACATTTGTGAAGAGGCATCTTACTGGAGAATTTGAGAAGAAATATGAATGTAAGATTCATATTAATTTATGGCTAACAAGCATGATTATTGATAAGACCAAACCGCAAGCGCACGGCCTATCGAAGTAATAGTAGTAAGTAAGAGTATCGTTCCGCTAGGGAGTTGGTCAATCTAATTAGCCTTTAGATATTGATTAGAGGAGAAAGAGTTAAGAAGTTGGAGAGTGCAGTTTTTGAAAGTAAATAACAATAATATTAAAAAGCCTCGGGATCATTGGTTCATCATAATAACGAATCTTTTCACAAGCAAGCCCTAAACTTATAATTAAACGTTAATCCTAATTACTAAGGACAAGTTTCTCTTTAGCATATCACAGCTCCTCTCGAAGTCAGTGAGTGTATCCCTCCAACAACCACACCTATTCTCATGGGTGATTGCCTTTGGGACCCTTGAAGATCGAAACTTTATGTGTCCCAAGGTTTGCTAGACTATTCTCATGTTTCGCAAACCTTGTCTAAATTCACTTGATCGGATATCAAAGCTCCGCGTTCGCTTTATGAATTGATATCTGTGATGATGAATTAACCATTATCAAACCCTCCGCGTTCGCTTCCACAGTTTGATAATAATTAATTCATGTTAAAACGGTGAATTTAGATTAGGAATTAGGGTAACAATTAATTAAGGTTTAAGACTTGGCTTGATCCGGATTACGTCATTAGACTTATCCAACGATCCCAAGACAAAGAAGTCTACTCACTCATGTTCATCGTAGACATGGGGGAAGAAGAGAGAAAATAACGATAAAGTAAATTGCGAAGAAAGTAAAAGAAATAAAAGACTTTTATTAAAATAATACTTGAAATAAACAAAGTAAAAGGTGAATGTTTATGGTGGAGTGCTACTCTATTTATAGCTTTACAATTGACTTAGAAACTAAGCTACTATAAGGGCAAAACAGTAAAGCTGCAACGGAGTAACTTGGGCTTGAAGAAAAGCAGCAAAAGTGGCTCTGGGAGGTGGCACGGCCGTGCCACATGTTGGCACTGGCCGTGCCAAGCTTCTGACTTGGTGGGAACATATTTTTGTTCCATATCTTCGTATTTTTGCACTGTATTTGTTCCAGTCCTCTTTCTTTTGCTTCAAGACACCTTCCACCATATATTCGTTCCTAAAATAAAATAAAAGACAATTTAAAGTAAAATATTCTAATATAAAATAAAATGCAATAAAATAAAATCAAATCTAAAATAAAACTAAACTAAATAAGGCAATAAATTATACTATCTAAGACTCATCAAACTCCCCCACACTTGAATCTTTGCTTGTCCTCAAGCAAAAGGCAACAAACATAGCAGCAACAAAGATTGATTTATGGCAATATTAAGAACATAAGTCTCAAAGAAAGGTTTTGCCTCAAGTACACTAATTACAATTTCAAATACTTCCCATGAACCTATTCTACCCAACATCAAGTCTCAAGTGAGTGTGTGTGTGCAGTCCAACCCTTTTCTTGCTCCTGTATAAGACAGATATTATGAGGAATAGGTTCTATCCTTAGTGCTAAAGTAACCGAGAAAAGTCCTTTCTTCATTTCATATAAGAGTGATGGGAATTTAAGTTAAAATTAAATTAAATTAACAATTAAGCACAAAGGGGCTGCAGATGCTTAGGGGCTATCTATCCTCATAGGAAGTCTTCTCGGATGTAATTGTCCTTTCCCCCTAGATTCAAAATCACCCTAAGCAGTGCTGCAAAATTATTATTTGTTTCATCTCCGCGTAGGAAGTCTTTTTGGATGTAATTGTCCTTTCCCCCTAGCATTGATGAATTTGTTTCACTTTAAGTTCAAATTAGGGAGTCACCACCACAATTAGGAAGTTAGGGATTGTCCTTTCCCCCACATGTTGGTGCCATTCTCCCGCCCCATTTAACATTAACAAATTAAGAAGAATATAACAATTAAGAACAAGTTGATTAATTTTCCCACACAAACTTATACTACTTTTACTCTTAAGACTTTAAAGGGTCTAAGTTAACACTAAAGATAGAACGTGTTCCTTAAAATACCTATTCATACATTTGCTCAAGGATTGCAACCGGGTGCTTTTCTCATTGGAGAATTTTCACATTAAAACAAGACATGGGTATAGCAAGAACATAAGAAACACAAGAAACTATTTTCATGTACAAGAGGCGACCTAAAGAAGAGACAAAACAAAAATTTTCATGCCATATTTACATTAAAAACAAGCTACTTAGTCATGCCTCTTGCTATAAAAAACAAAACAAAAGAATAAAGTTCAAGGGAGTTTGGGAACACTACGACTCTAGACACTTTATTAGGCCCCCCCCACACTTAGGAGAAGCATTGTCCTCAATGATTCAAAAAGAAAAAGAAATGAGAAGAAGAAGAAGAAGAAGATGATGAAGAAGAAGAAGAAGAAGAATTAGAATAGAGAAGAGTAGAGGAAGAGGAAAGCTCACAATTTTATTGAGGTCCATAGTGGACTTTGGAGGTGAAGGTGTTCAATCATGTTTCAGAGCATTTGATTGTTTTCTTCATTTATTCGATTGCTCCTTTGGACATTGGTTCTTTCAACACCTTGTCTTTGTTGCTCGGTGCTTTATTCTTTGAACTTTGGTTTGCATCCATGCCCGCCGTTCATCATTATAGCTTCCACCGACTTCTTGTTCATGATGCAAGTTTGCACCTACCTCCTCATCATTACCACCATCATCTCCATCATTATGTACCTGTGGGTTAGTACCAACATAAAACAAATTTTCCACCACCTCCAGAATAGTTAAGTCCGGATTAGGTAGAATAATCAAACAATAAGCTCTAATAATTCTCTATTCATGTTGGTAATTATGAGTAGGGTCGTGGGTTCTAAGGAAGGACAAAGTAGTGAAAGTATATAAGTCTAGACAAAAGTTCCCTCTATCCTCTTGATCCCTTGATTCACACTCACCCCAAACTAACTTCCTAGCAAGAAAAGTGATGATTCCACCTACCATTATATCACCCTTATCATCCGGTTTCTTTTTAATTGAAACAAGATAATCAAGCAAATAATAGCAAATGTTAATATGATGGTTATAAAGCATAGCCCACAACATAAACAGCTCTCATCATTCCCTACCTCTTTCCTACTCTATACGGTGCAAGCCATAAACCTTTCAAGGTACCTAAGCATAGGGTTGTGTTATTCAACAAACTAATCACATTATCCTCTATTCCTAGTCTATCCATAGCATTAACATCAAGGTACCTGCAATTAGAGATAGTTCTAGAGATTAGAGATTTATACCTATTCCTTTGCTCGGGATCCTTTAATTTGATCCTATGATTGCAGGTTGTTGATTGCTTCTTGCACCACTTTCGGAGTCTTCAATCTCCATGCCTTTCTTCATTGATGCCATTGACCTTAACTTGACTTGGTGTGGATTTTGGGTGAAGGTTAGGGTTAGGCAAGGTTTTGGTTGGGAAGAGTTGGTTTAGTGATGGGGTTGTTGTTTAAGTGAAGTTTAAGAGTTGAATGATGGAGATTGGTGAAGAAGTTTTGGTTTTTGGGTTATGGTTTAATGGTATATGAATTTAGTTTAGAGAGTTATGGATAAAGGATGAAAGAGGTTATTTTGAATGAGGAAAAAAAAAAAAAAAAAAATTTTTTTTTTTTTTTTTTTTTTAAAAAAAAGTTTTTTTTTTTTTTTTTCTTGGGCACGGCCGTGCCACCTTAGGCACGGGCCGTGCCTAGCCTCTGGACCTTAGGCACAAAATTTTTTTTTTTTTTTTTAAACTGCTCATCTAACTTGGATTTAGCAAACTCTTGTGTTAAAGGAATTTTAGGCTCATGAGATGGTGAAACAAATGGCTTGTCATTCTCTCCTATAGTTTTCTCACTTTGAGGCTTATCACTTCCTATCTCTCGTTCATTGTTCTTAATTTTCACAACGGGGTCCTCTAATTGGTTACCATCCCTAAAAATAATAGCATGTATATGGTCTTTGGGGTTGGTTTCGGTTTGGCTTAGAAGGACTTCGGAGGTTTGAGAGGGAGTAGCCAGCTGTTGGGGTACTTGGGAAGTCTGAGTCTCTATCATCTTACTGTGAGTAACTATGGAGTCTACGTTCAATGTATGTTTGGCAAGAGAGTCCTTCAAAAATTCAGTTTGGTTTTTAAACTCTTGGAGCTGCTCAGATTGATTTATAAGAAAATTTTCTAAAAAAAGTTCCAAGCTGGATTTTTGAGGGACTATTTGGTTGTTTGCATAACTGAGTGGTGTTGTTTCTTGTCCAAAAAGATTTTGAGGGATTTGAAAAAAAATTTGGTTATTTTTAAACCCTTGATTATATTGAGCATAGTTTACTTGCTCAGGACTTCTAACAACACTACCTAGTTGGCAATCAATGCCAATATGGCCAAATACACCACAAACTTCACAAAGAGGTGATACAGGGGGAGGTGTGACAGCACTAGTATTTATTTTATCAAATTTTTGTGTGAGTGCGTCAACTTTAGCAGCTAGATGATCAAGGGAAGAATTTTCATACATACCTACCTCTTTCTGAGAGGGTGAAGGAGCAACATTAGTGGTGTCCTTTCCGTAGGTCCACTGATAGTGGTTTTGTGCCATGTCCTCGATCAAAGCATATGCTTCTGTGTATGTTTTGTTCATCAGAGCTCCACCTGCAGCTGCATCAACATAAATTTTTGTGGGATACAAAAGGCCATTATAAAAAGTGTGAATAATAAGCCAATTCTCTAGACCATGATGGGGACAAAGTCTAAGCATTTCTTTGAAACGCTCCCACGCATCGTAAAGAGATTCTCCATCTTTTTGAGTGAATTGTATGATTTGTTTTCTTAAGTGAACAATTTTAGAATGAGGAAAGAATTGGGCAAGAAAAGTTTGCCTCATTTGTTGCCATGAAGTGATAGAACCAAGTTTTAATGAATTAAACCAAGCACTAGCTCTTCCCCCTAAGGAAAAAGGAAAGTAGTGCAGCCTTACGACCTCTTGGTTTGCATTCACGGTTCCACTGAGTCTTAAAAAAGTTGAAATATGAAAATTCGGATCCTCAGTGGTTGATCCGAAAAATTGATTTTGCTGAACTAACTCAATAAGTTCAGGTTCTATTTCAAAATTGTCATCAACCGTTGGGTACACAATAGCATCGTATGACTCATTTGAAGATGGGATTGCATACTCTATGAGAGTGCATTCCTTAGCCATATCGTTATTATCTTCCCAAGAAGTTAAAGGCAAAAGAAGAAATAGAAAAAGATTTTTTTTTTTTTTTTTTATATATAAAATAAAATAAAATAAAGAGAAAGATTTTTTTTTTTTTATTTTTATATGAAGTAAATAAAATAAAATAAAATAGAATCAAATAAAGATTTTTTTTTTTTTTTTTATAGAAAGAAATATAGAAACAATAAAATAAAATAAAATAAAATAACGAAAAAGATTTTTTTTTTTTTTTTTTTTTTTATAGTCTAATCACTATCAAAAAGTTAATTAGATTAGTTAACTCCCCGGCAGCGGCGCCAAAAACTTGATAAGACCAAACCGCAAGCGCACGGCCTATCGAAGTAATAGTAGTAAGTAAGAGTATCGTTCCGCTAGGGAGTTGGTCAATCTAATTAGCCTTTAGATATTGATTAGAGGAGAAAGAGTTAAGAAGTTGGAGAGTGCAGTTTTTGAAAGTAAATAACAATAATATTAAAAAGCCTCGGGATCATTGGTTCATCATAATAACGAATCTTTTCACAAGCAAGCCCTAAACTTATAATTAAACGTTAATCCTAATTACTAAGGACAAGTTTCTCTTTAGCATATCACAGCTCCTCTCGAAGTCAGTGAGTGTATCCCTCCAACAACCACACCTATTCTCATGGGTGATTGCCTTTGGGACCCTTGAAGATCGAAACTTTATGTGTCCCAAGGTTTGCTAGACTATTCTCATGTTTCGCAAACCTTGTCTAAATTCACTTGATCGGATATCAAAGCTCCGCGTTCGCTTTATGAATTGATATCTGTGATGATGAATTAACCATTATCAAACCCTCCGCGTTCGCTTCCACAGTTTGATAATAATTAATTCATGTTAAAACGGTGAATTTAGATTAGGAATTAGGGTAACAATTAATTAAGGTTTAAGACTTGGCTTGATCCGGATTACGTCATTAGACTTATCCAACGATCCCAAGACAAAGAAGTCTACTCACTCATGTTCATCGTAGACATGGGGGAAGAAGAGAGAAAATAACGATAAAGTAAATTGCGAAGAAAGTAAAAGAAATAAAAGACTTTTATTAAAATAATACTTGAAATAAACAAAGTAAAAGGTGAATGTTTATGGTGGAGTGCTACTCTATTTATAGCTTTACAATTGACTTAGAAACTAAGCTACTATAAGGGCAAAACAGTAAAGCTGCAACGGAGTAACTTGGGCTTGAAGAAAAGCAGCAAAAGTGGCTCTGGGAGGTGGCACGGCCGTGCCACATGTTGGCACTGGCCGTGCCAAGCTTCTGACTTGGTGGGAACATATTTTTGTTCCATATCTTCGTATTTTTGCACTGTATTTGTTCCAGTCCTCTTTCTTTTGCTTCAAGACACCTTCCACCATATATTCGTTCCTAAAATAAAATAAAAGACAATTTAAAGTAAAATATTCTAATATAAAATAAAATGCAATAAAATAAAATCAAATCTAAAATAAAACTAAACTAAATAAGGCAATAAATTATACTATCTAAGACTCATCAATTATATACGGCTTTTTCTTCAAATTCGTTCTCATCATCATCATATTATCACAATTCTACTAAGCTTCTTGCTTTCCTTTTGTGATCTGTGTGTTGTGATATGTGAGTTGGGATTGAGCGCACATGGAGGATTTTGACTATGATTGGGTTCTGTTTTGCATTCAAGGATGGAATCTTCAACCAATCAAGGTATTTATAGTATATTAGGGATTTTGATGTGTTTTGTTTTTCAGTTTTTTTTGTATGTTTTCTTTTGTTTCAAGCTATCATCTTTGATTTGTTAATATGGTAAACAAACTTTTGTCGCTGTTTAAGGATTTTGTTTTGATTTTTCATTTTTGATTCACATTTCATATTTCCTTTTATGCTATTTTCAATGATTTGGGAATATTTTTATGGACAAAATCAGATTGGTACTCATTTGGGTAAGTTGTTTTTGCAGGAGATTAACTTGAATTGATTTGCGAAGGTATGTTTTGATCTCATATTTCACCATTGTTTATGGTTAAACCAACGTCCTCTCCTTTTGGCATCAGGTGAATTGAGTTTCTATGCACCACTCATCTGCTAATATCATCAACAGAAGGAGAAAATTTGTTTGTTCAACCACATAAACATTCTAGGAGAAGGTTATGTTTAATATGTTTTATTTGCAATCGTATGCTATCTTTTTTTTTATAAGTTTCGAAATTGAAATCATGGGTTTGGTTTGTTTTTGTTTCATTTGAATTAACGTTAAACTCCTTCAATTTTTGTATTTTTCATTTTTGGATAAAATATTATTCGAATTCTGTGAAGAACAAGTCTTGCTCTTTCTAAATATGTATGATTTTGATTTCTGATTTTTTGCTTTGGTTTGAATAGGAAGAAGAAATCATGGTGAATTATGAAAACATGGTGATCAGATTGGTACTCATTTGGGTAAGTTGTTTTTGCAGGAGATTAACTTGAATTGATTTGCGAAGGGATGTTTTGATCTCATATTTCACCATTGTTTATGGTTAAACCAACATCCTCTCCTTTTGGCATCAGGTGAATTGAGTTTCTATGCACCACTCATCTGCTAATATCATCAATAGAAGGAGAAAATTTGTTTGTTCAACCACATAAACATTTTATGAGAAGGTTATGTTTAATATGTTTTATTTGCAATCGTATGCTATCTTTTTTTTTTATAAGTTTCGAAATTGAAATCATGGGTTTAGTTTGTTTTTGTTTCATTTGAATTAACGTTAAACTCCTTCAATTTTTGTATTTTTCATTTTTGGATAAAATATTATTCGAATTCTGTGAAGAACAAGTCTGGCTCTTTCTAAATATGTATGATTTTGATTTCTGATTTTTTGCTTTGGTTTGAATAGGAAGAAGAAATCATGGGAAAGCAAAGTAGAGGAGACAAATAAAATGAAAATAGGCAAATAAATACCGAGAATAACGGAACCATGTTGACATTATAGGTAATATCATGAGGTTGTTTTTTGACATGCCTTTCTGGTCGCAATTTACACCACATCTATTTGACTGAGGTTGGTAATAGCTGGCTTTTCCCAAACTTCATGCTCATGAAAAAGGTAGTTTACAATGATACACTTGATATCATTTCTTTCATATCTTCAATATTTTTTTGCTATATAGGTAATATGATAGTGTTTGTTCTTTTTTACAACTGAATGTATGTTTGGTTCAAAGTCGTAATAATCTAAGCACATTTTTTTTTGCAGAGATAATCTGAACAGAGTCTGCACAACTTATATGCTCCAATGCTTGAAGTTTAAATAAGAATTCAATAAAAAGTATATTTTGAAGGTATATCCATGAACTTTGTGTGGCCTTCATTCTTTTGTTTGTTATACATAAGTATATAGCAGAGTATGCATGCTTTGAATTTATGATTACAATGAACACACTTGGTTTCTATGCTTTTCTATTTAGATTAGAATAGAAGCACACACACCTATTTTAACAAGAAACTCAATTTTAGTATAAAAAATAAGTGACTAATTGTGCTCCAAATTTAAATGTGAACTATCTGTCTCTTTCTGTTGATTTTTGTCCTCTTCGCGACTTCTTCCTTTTCCTGCTTTTCTTCATTGTGTTGTCTCCTTTTGTTTCCTACGAGTCAAGTACATGAAACATTTAACAGATCAGTAAAAAGCATGCAAAATATAAGTTCCAGCAGATAAAAACACATTTAAAATATGCTATATACTATAAAATAGCTGAACGAAACTAGGGGATTTGGAATTTGTTTAATCTGCATGCATAAACAAAACTAGAACAGCTAAGTATATAGCATCTATACTGTTTTGCACATTTGTAACAGTTGATGCTATCTTAATTTGAAATATAATCTATCATTCCAGATTTTAGTTTTACTTGGTGTTTTGCAATCTGACTTCAAGATTTGCTTTGCACTAATTCATAAGGACCTTCGTAGTCCTTTTATTTTTCCTCTTTTCTATGTTTATTCTCATTAAAAAAACGCTACATGTTTATAAGGTTGGTATATTTATTTATGTTTCATTATATAATTATATATTTTTACGCTTCAGTGCACTAAATAGCAGCTAGGAAGCCTGAAAGAAACATGGTTATATTTCATCATTTATACTTAGTCCAACAATTCATCCAAAATTCAGATAGCTACTTTAATTTGATTTATTAAATAGTAAATATGAAAGTAATGAATAATGAACACTCTAGACAAATAGAACAATGATTTCTCAATATCGTGGAAGCTAAAACAGAACCTTACTTCAATGATGTCTGTGAGTAATAGAAATAAGGAAATCATTGAGAATGTTTTCCCCACACCAATACAGATAAATGCATCAACATGTTACAGTCAAGACAAAACTCGGTTCAGACTAATTAAGAAAAATCCGAAAAGTAAACAGTAAAAGAAAGAACAGATATTGAGAAATCGGATAGTGCACACAAGAAGAAAACGAAATTGCCACTTTCTCTTTTATTATTCTTTAATAACTCTTATCCTGCGATAGCATCTCTTTCTGACGAAGCTGAGGCTAAGGAGATCGAGAGCAATGGTTCGAATATAGTGGCGGAGGGTGATTATTCAACCAATAAAAGCATTTGGTGAGGGATTTTACAAAATTCACCGGAAGGTGATTGTCATGATTGTTGATGATGTAGATAGGTATTCTTCATAACATTCATTGGTTGGATTGGATGTATCGGTCTCATCAAATTCTGTTTCTGATTTTTTTTCTCCCCATTTTTTCTTCACTTTTGCAGGTTTTCCTTTTTGGTATGATTGTGTTTATTGAGGAATGCATAGCTTGACTGTGATACTTATTGTGGAACTTCAGTTTTGGACTGATCTTCCAAGTTGCAATTGCTGTCAAAAATACTAAAATGAGTCAAATTTACTAATTGCAGGCTTCTAAGGAGATGCAAAAGCACTCATGATTGACTCCATTAACAAAAAAGAAAAGGTACTTGATTTATACAAAGTTATTAGTTATACTGTAAAACTGTTTACTTTCAATGTCAAATTTTCTCTAGCCGTTCCTGTCCTGATATCGTACTTATAAATTGTGTAAAATCACAGGAACAAGACACCTACTGATTCATCAGCCTCGCACAACCATACAGACGATCCTAAATGGTGCTTGCTCTCTGGAGGGTAAGTTGTTTTTACATTTATCACACGAATAATGAAATTTTTAGAGTGTTAGACAGAATCCAATATTGAATAATTCGTTGTCTAATTCCTTTTTAATTCAAACCACTATAAAGAATTGAAACTTATTACGTTAAGGTTGGAATGTACCCATGAAGTGCACAAATATATGTGTTTCAGTAGTATCATCATATTAATAGCTTTTTTGGAATAATGTTTGTTGCACTCAAACCACAATTTCAAAGCTCAAAACGTTGTTTTCTGATGTTTGAAAACATACTGGCTGAAACATGGTTATGTTCTGTTTAAAACAATTCAAAGAGTGTTTGGAACCGCGGTGGGAATGCTCTCACCGCACGGTAGGAACGAAGCTACAAATTGGAGCTTCAGCGTGAACGTGTTGAAATTCAAAATCTGTCACTTCAAATTCGCTCAGAAACCAATTTTGAAAAGAAAAAGTCCATCTAAAACATTTGAAAGATGATCACTTAAAATTGTACAATATTGCAAAGTTACTAATTTCTTTTTAGTACTTTGGATATTTTTATTCTCTTTGTTATGAATACTCAAAAGTGCACATTAAGAGAGTCCTACTCTTTTTTAGGAATTGGAGAATTTTCCTGTAGTATATCTGCACTTTTTCCATTTGAGAGGTCTGCTACTAATGCTATGTCATGTTTTGCTGACTTGCAGTTGTAGAGTTTTTGGGCCATTTTTTCTGCTTCCGGTGTTGTTCTATTGCCGATTCAACTCACATTTTTCTGGTCTCGGAAGATAATTTCGAAGCCCGCTTTGGTGTAAGGCAGCTAGAGTAGTGTTCTGCTGCAGATGTTCCAATCCATATATTCTGCAGATGTTAAAATCCATATATTCTTTTCATGTCCTAATCCATATTTTATGTAAAAACGACAGTTATCAAGAATATAGATTAAAAATGCAACATCTCATGTTCTATTGTATTATGCATGTCATTATGTATCTTGCCAATTTATGATAAAAAGTCTCACTGTGGGATACTTTAAATTTGCTGAGTTTGAAAGGAAATAGGGTGGACTTCATGAATTTAATTTCTTCACCGTGGGATACTTTTCTTCACCTACTTCATGAAGATGGTGTTTGCATTGATACTTCAAATGTAGTGTTTAAATATATTTTCCAAAATGTGTAAACTCGAAAAACTTCAATTACTATTGATTTTAAATAACATTTGAATATTAAGTTCGAACTATACAATGAATTTTTGCTTCTCCTTACTACATTTGCATTGTATATGACCCGTGCGGTAGCACGGGTAGAAAGTCTAGTAGTAGTTAATACATTAAAATTGTGTAATTAATTTATAATAAAGTCAAAAACAGTTTCCTTTTATGGTAATAATTCTCTTTTATGGTATGCTTAACCAGTGTCTCGGGGCCACTGGTTAGCAGGACCTTTGTTTTTAACACATTGCTATAAATTCCTCACAAATTAAACACGAGATATAAGGAAAGATTAAACCTGATTATTTCCTTAAGTTTAAAGAATTTGTTTCACAACTCTCATTATCGAGAAACTGATTTGGTGAGATTTGGAAGCATATTCCAAATTATTTTTCTTCTCTGATACACGGTGCGAGTGTGAACTTGGAGTTACAATAGTTTTGATCTTTTGCACAGAAAAGATGAGGAAACTAGTTTCCCACGGACTTCATTATTGTTCACCGACACTGACACTTGACTCGCCACTAACATGGATATGTCAACACCGCTAATGTTAAAAACATATGACACTTACACCGCTACCTATATATATATATATATATATATATATATATATATATATATATATATACATGATGGTTTCCACAATGGGATTATCAAAATACTCTTGAGAAGATTCTTCCTGAGTTGCTTGTTTGTAAGATATTATCTTACCTTTAGCAGAAGAAGAAGAAGATGCTTCTTCTTTCTCTTTTTTCACATTTGAAAAATTAGGTCTTCCTTTGTTGTATTGAACAACTGACCAGTCCCCAATTATAGGAACATTGCTTGTAGGTTGAACATGGGGCAACATATTATTGCTCCCTTGGTAACCACGACCATATTGGCTGCGGCCTCCTCTCCCCCTATAAGGGGTTGTCATAGCCCTGCAAGAATTCACGAGTTAAGAAATCAGCAAGAGAATTATTTTCTCCTTTAATATATTGAATATCAAATTCAAAGGCAGATAATTGAGCTTGCCAATTAGCAAAAATTTGTTTTGCTACAAGATTCTTAACATCTTTCTCTATAATGGGTTTTGCAGAACTACAATCAATTCTAAGCAAGAATTTTTGATTAAGAAGATCACTCTGAAATTTAGAGATACATTTTATTATAGAAAGCATTTCTTTCTTAACCGTAGAATACTTAGATTGAGTAGGATTCCATTTTCCTGAAGTAAATCTAACCAAAACTTCTTTATTAACATTAGGGATAACTTGTTTAAGAATTCCCCCATAACCCAAATTGGAAGCATCAGTTTCAACAATTTTAAAAAAATTAGGATTAGCAAGAGAAAGACAGGGTAAACACTTGACTTTACTCTTAATCTTTTGAACAGCTTGAGTATGCTCATCTGTCCAGGGTTTAGGTTTAGATTTTAACCTATTGTAAAGAATAGATGTGTCTTTGGACAAATATTCATAATAGTCTGAAACATAATTAAGACTACCTAAAAATCTTTGTAATTGAGTTTTATCTAAAATAATATCAGGAAACTTAGAAGCAAATTCAATGCTTCTATCAATAGGAATAATAGTTCCTTTATCAATGGTATGACCCAGAAATCTAATTTTAGTTTGAAATAATTTTATTTTGGGCGCAGAAACAACAAGCCCGCTTCTTTTAACAACCTCTTTAAAGATTTTTAAATGTTTAACATGTTGATCTATAGTTTTAGAGAATACTAAAACATCATCAATGTAAACAATAATAAAATCTGAGTATTTCTTAAAAATATCATTCATAATTTTTTGAAATTCTGATGGCGCATTTTTCAAACCAAAAGCCATCACCAGCCATTCAAACTGTCCAAACGGAACAGTAAAAGCTGTTTTATATCTATCAGATTCTTTGATTTGGATCTGCCAATAACCAGATTTCATATCAAATTTAGAAAAGATAGTCGCATTGGCTAATCTATCTAACAAATCCTTTTTGTTTGGAATAGGATACCTAATCCATTTTAAAACCTTATTAAGAGGCTTATAATTAATAACAAGTCTAGGAACACCACGTTCCTTTTCGGCCGCGTTATTAACGTAGAAAGCAGTACAACTCCAAGGGGATTTAGATTTTCTAATTAATCCCTTGTCAAGAAGAGATTGAATCTCTTTCCTACACAAATCTTGATAATCATCATTCATCTGTGCAGGTCTGGCTTTAGTAGGAATTTGACTTTCATTAAAGTCATCAACATAGGGAAGAGAAACAATATGTTTCTTTCTATCCCAAAAAGCATTGGGAAGATCATTACAAACTTCATTTTTAAATTGAAGTTCTAAAGACTTAATTTGTCTTTGCACCTCAGCCTTTTGGAGCTGTTCATCAATATTTAGAAGATTTATTTCATCTTTAAGAAAACATATTTGTTTCTCTTTTTTGTTAAGAATATCCTTAACTTCATTAATCATCCTAGTATGAGGATCAGTAATAAATTCAAAAATAACTTCTTGGTCATTAATATTGGTAGTAATACCTTTCTGATCAATATTAATAATAGGCATAATATTATGCAAAAAGGGAGTTCCTAATATAACTCTATGAGTTAAATTTTTAACCAAAATAAAATTTGTTGGTAAACAAATATTTTGATTACAAATATAAGCATTCGAAAGTTTATAATTAACTTGAAGTTTATCTCCTCCAGCTTGGGTAAGAGATTGAGTAGTTTTCGAAAAATATTTTGTAGGAATAATACCTTCCTGGATGCAGTTTAAGTCAGCACCACTATCAACCAAAGCTATCTCATTTTTAAGAATATATTCTTTATTAATAACTAAAGTTATTTTGACAAACCATTTTTGTGAAGTAACTCTTTGAAGAGTAGCAAGAAAAGTATTTTCAGGAGAAACCTTTTCATCAGAAGTAGAAGGTTTATTATCATCAATTTTCAGATTATCCTGACTAATATCTTCTGTCTTAAGGGTTTCTAATTTATAAGCTCTTTGAGATAATATATTATTATCTCTTTTTATTTGAGCTATCTCACTCTTTAAGAGATTTATTTCTCTTCTAAGATCGTTAGTGGAAACAGGAGTTTCTTTAACATTAGTTTCACGAAATCTAGATAAGACTTCACTTATTCTGTAAGGTGCCTCAATAATTTGAGGACCTTTATCCTTATTAGAACCATCTTTAATAAGAAATTCTAACATTTTTCTCTTCAGATTAATATCTGAAATACTATCAATAGCCTTTAAGGCTTCGTCATGTTCTGCAGTAAGAACATTAAGACCATTCATTTCGACTATTTGCTTCCAATAGTCTATCTCATCACTACATTGACAATCTTTATTGTCAGAATCAGAGTTTGAATCGTCATTAGACGAAGAATCACCAATTAAATCAATATTTTCATTATTATCTTCTGATTCATTATCAGAATACTTGAATAGGACTTTTTCAAGTTGAGCTCGAAGATTATCATCTTCTATATCATTAAGTTGCTTCTTAGTCCAGCATTGATTGGCATAATGACCAGTTTTACCACATTTATGGCAATTGATATCTTTTGAAAACTTATCAGCTTTCCTTTTATTTTTTGAACTAGGAAAATTTTCCCTAGATTTTCTTTTAGAGAAATTTTCTCTATTCTTCTTTTTATTAGAAGATTTATGATGCTTTCTTCTCTTAATGTGAGTAGTATCATTAGAAGAACTAATCGTCTTCTTCTTCTGCTTGTCATTAGAAGGTTTTCCTAAATCAAAAGCAAATTGCTCACAAAATTCACCTAATTGGTGTTTTTCAGTTAATTTTTGCTTTTTCAATTGATTTTTTAGTTTTATGTCATTACATAAAGCTAAACCTTCTTGAATACAAGTATTCGTTATTTGACCATAAGTCAGATCTGGGTAATTAATATTAATACCATCATTTTTATTTCTCAAAGTTTGCCTAATTCTTTCGGCAAAAAGATGAGGTAAACCATCAACAAATTTTGCTTTCCAATGACTATTATTAGGATTTTCAATCATAAAAAGTCTGGATAAAAAGGTATCTTTATACAATCTAAAATGTGTCAACGAAGGACACCTCAAATTTTGTAAAAGAGTACAAATACGTTCTCCAACAGGCATTCTAGTTCCAACAAAATTAATTTATAATGGCAAGACATAAAGTATAAACTGCGTCTTCTTCATTAGTGCTAGTTTCAGCACCAGTTGATTCATTTTTGACAATTTTTTTATGAGAAAGAATTTCTTCCTTTTGAACTTCAGTGAGATAAAAGTCCCACCATCCTCTAAGTTGGCCAACAAAACCAACAGTTATAAAAATAGCAATATTTCTATCAGGGTTACCCTGTTGTTTGCAAATAGTGGCATACATAAGCATTTTTTGCGTTACGGTAACGATTTGTCTATCATTTAGACCATCAATGTTCCATTCATAGATGGATCTACAAGAATACGAATTTTGAACGAAATCTTCAGTTTCTTCAAAAAGTAAATCTTGAGGGGAAGGTCTATCATAATAAATTTTATCAATCGCCCTCTTGGTATAAACGGTATTAATATCAGCCTTTTCATTAAGACTATGGTCAGCAAACATAGTGGTGAGTTGATCAATATTATCAATATCATCAAAATTATCATTAGATTCTTTAGAATCAAAATCAGAATCATTATCTTTAGAAAGAACATTAAGATTTATTTTCTTAAGTTTTTCTTGCAGACTATCCAAAAATTCATTAGAATTGTCGTCAATTTTGAAACCTTCAATTTTAGCTGGAGGTTGAATAATAGGAGTCTCACTAATTTGATCGTAAAATCCTTTCTTACGAGGTTGATATTCTTTTTTCTCAAAATTTTCTATTATAATCTTTTGGTTATCAATATGTTTTTCAACCAAAAATTTTAAAAACGCAATAACTTTATGTAAAGATATAAGTTGATCTCCTATACGAGTCAAATAAGCATTAGAGAAATTTTGAGCTTTTATTATAGAGTTTAACTCTTGAAGAGAGACTTGGGTATTACCCACTCTTTGACCAACAACAGTGTGCGAATAAACAACAGCTTCAACATCCTGTCCTAGAATGATATTTTTCTCAGGAGGAAAAGGATTATGAATAGGCTCTTTTTCCCCAGCAATATACCAAGGTCTAGATTTTAAAGTTAAAACTTCATTTTCAGTTTGATCCAAAAAAATAGGTTATAAACCAATCAACAAATCTAATAAAATTTTGAGTTTGGTTAAGATGATCATAATAATCTTCTTTGATTTTCTCACGTTCCCAATCAGGAAATTTCTTGAAAAACCATTTTCTAAAATCAGAATATTTATCAAGCATAAATTCATCATTGATGAATTTTCTCCAATTACTATTTGGTGTAAGATCCATAAAACAAAAATTTAAAAATCTGATTCCGTAGGAGATGTCTTACGCTCATTTTGACTGTTATTAGTCTGATAAACTCCATAAGGAATCTTATTATCTGTGATCAACAGTTTCAGAATCATCTTTTATTTTAGATGATGAAGCTTCTGAAAAAGATGCCCTAGACATATTACTAGGCGCAAAATAAAATCTATTAGAGGAATATCTCGAAGATATACTTCTAGGTATAGTACAAATTCTTTGAGGAGTAAATCTTATTTCTACATCCCCATCAGTGGTTTGAACAATTTGTTCAACTTGATTATTTAAAATGGTTTCAGGTTCAACAACCTGAGGCAAGTTCCAATTTTCTGGAAAATTTAATTCTTCCCATTTTATCAACCTATTAGTTGCGATTTTGGAAGTCAATAAATTAGTTTGAACCAACGCATTGGTTCCTGGAAAACTTATTTGTTTAGCCTTAGGATTAAGGGTATTTAGAACCTTAAAATAGATTCTGTAACAAACAGTCATGATTTGACTACCAGCTTGAAAATCATAACCATT
Source organism: Medicago sativa (assembly GCF_051527215.1). Lineage (NCBI taxonomy): Eukaryota > Viridiplantae > Streptophyta > Magnoliopsida > Fabales > Fabaceae > Medicago > Medicago sativa. The sequence goes on along the minus strand of NC_140755.1, from coordinate 78,870,211 downwards.
AGTATGAATATTCATTTGCAAAGCTTTAAACAAATTTGCATCAGAAAGCGATAAGCTTAAATTAGGTGCTATGTCAAAATAAACAGGACCATGGCATAAGCTAGTTTCAATAACAGCGGCTAAGGATTGTTTAAAATTATTGCATCTACCATCTCTGACATAAGCCATAAGACTGGTATTTAATCCAAGCAGAGTTAAAGGTTTAATAGCAATTTGTATTAACCCAACATGCATGTATTTATAATCTTTAAAGGATTCTAAATCCTTTTTGCATAACAAGAATATATTTTGTGAATCTTTTGAGATTCTAACATTTTGTTCTATGGTCTTAACAGCCATTCTAGATTTGAATTCGAACATCCCAAAATTATAAATTTTGTTTGTGGGAACAGATGGAATTACCCACTTATTTAATTTTTCTAAATTATTTGGGAATTCGGCCAATTCTTGATTGGTTGTAAGATCATTTTGATCTGGTTCTTCCATAGGAAAATGTGGCAAACAGTGTTATGACATAGTTAAATAACAAAGTACATTAAAGTATAAAAGACTTTCTCATGATCATATCTTCAGGTAGTTAAAACATTAAAAACTTTATAAAAGTCTCTAAACCTATCAACCCGCAGGGATAGAAGAGCCAAGCTCTCAACGAGACATCGAACGCAGTAATCTGACAAAAATTCAAGTTAAAACAGACATATATTATCTCTAAAACTCCCTCCCAGGGAAAATGAGATTTTGTCTGAAACAAGAATCACCAGATCCGTCCCAAAATTCTTTTATGTTTAAAATAAAAGTTAATATGATCATGACAATTTCTTGTATACTAAATATTACTAAGAAATTAACTAAGTCATAACAAAAGTTTAGCCTCTAATTGTCATTCAATTAGAGTGGTGGAAGAGTAGTACCTGGATACACAAAACGGTAAAGGCGATGATACCAAAAGTTGTTCTTGTTGCTCGATTAGTGCAGATATATAAAGATTCAAAAGGAATTTCACAATGTTTTTTTTTATAAACTGGAAAATAGATTATAGGTGGGAGCGAAAGCGTGCCTCCAACAACGAAAAAACGTTCCTTATAAAGGAAAAAGGTTCACTATTTGAACCGGTAAAAGGCGACCTAAACAAACGGTGGCCGGTTACAAACGACAAAAACATAATTGCAGAAGCCGGGTGCTCATTGGGCCCCATCGTCACTTTAACAATTATTACAACGCGACAGACAACTTTTAACAAAATTGTCAAAAGAAAGAAAAAAGAAAAAGCTAAAGCTAAAGTTGATTGCGACTAAAGCAAAAGCTGAAGAGGACCATTTGTCCGCCAGAAGATTCCTCTGAATTATTTTGAAAAATAATCTTTTACGGATTTTGCGTTCCTTTCTTGGCTATGATTTCAATCATTGAGTCCCAAATGTCTTCCATCGTTGGGTCTGGTTGGGATTCACCAGCAAGAACCTCTTCGGTTTCATCTTGTTCTTTAGAATCTTTTGAAGATACAGACATACTATCTTCTGGAAAGGAACAGAAAAACTGATCTTTCATAAAATCAAGAACTCTGACCTTAATCTGATCATTAGTCTCTTGAGGATATTTCCTCTGAAAATAAGTCTTAACATCATTCATAGAAAAGTTTTGAGTGTTTGAAGTTTTGACACTCTTGGCTTTCTCTAAAGAAATAGCAGCAACAATTTTTTCAGATATGATTTTTATATCATCTGGACTCATATTAGTCCAAAATTTATAAAAGAAATTTCTTTGTAAAATAGGAACATTAAACCTATCCTTAGATATGGTTATATTCCATCTCCAAATCCAAGGAATTTGAAATTTACAAAAGAAATGACAAGGACATTGTCCTGTGATGAGTTTACTGGATGCAACCTTTTCAATTAAAGGGCTAGTATTACACCAGGAAGTATACAAATTTTGTATTTCAGAAGGTAGAATTTCTAAAGATGGGCCAAATTTTTGCCACCACGAGAAAAACCAATTAGGAATAGATTTTTCAATAATTTTGGGATTAACTGAAAAGAACCAAGAATGCTTGTTTTTTGGATTTTGATAATAGAATGCTTGAGTAAAAGCATTAACATAATCCCAATAATTAAAATTGATAGAGTTATTTTGGCTATCTATAATAGCTTTTTCATGGTTTGGGCTAATACCCCAATCTTTAGGTAACAAAATTTTGTTAATATGGCACTTAGAAAAACTTATAAAGTCTTTAGTATTACCATTATGATGATTATGAGTAATAATAACTGATCCTGATCCGATCAAAAGCATCTCAAGGTGTGGTCTCAACTTTCCAGCCATACCAGGATATCCTCTGGTATCTAAGTATCTATCTTTAATAGACCAACCATCACTGTTATTTAGTGAAAGATCTTCATCATCAATATACATGATGGTTTCCACAATGGAATTTTCAAAATACTCTTGAGAAGATTCTTCCTGAGTTGCTTGTTTGTAAGATATTATCTTACCTTTAGCAGAAGAAGAAGAAGATGCTTTTTCTTTCTCTTTTTTCACATTTGAAAAATTAGGTATTCCTTTGTTGTATTGAACAATTGACCAGTCCCCAATTATAGGAACATTGCTTGTAGGTTGAACATGGGGCAACATATTATTGCTCCCTTGGTAACCACGACCATATTGGCTGCGGCCTCCTCTCCCCCTATAAGGGGTTGTCATAGCCCTGCAAGAATTCACGAGTTAAGAAATCAGCAAGAGAATTATTTTCTCCTTTAATATATTGAATATCAAATTCAAAGGCAGATAATTGAGCTTGCCAATTAGCAAAAATTTGTTTTGCTACAAGATTCTTAACATCTTTCTCTATAATGGGTTTTGCAGAACTACAATCAATTCTAAGCAAGAATTTTTGATTAAGAAGATCACTCTGAAATTTAGAGATACATTTTATTATAGAAAGCATTTCTTTCTTAACCGTAGAATACTTAGATTGAGTAGGATTCCATTTTCCTGAAGTAAATCTAACCAAAACTTCTTTATTAACATTAGGGATAACTTGTTTAAGAATTCCCCCATAACCCAAATTGGAAGCATCAATTTCAACAATTTTAAAAAAATTAGGATTAGCAAGAGAAAGACAGGGTAAACACTTGACTTTACTCTTAATCATTTGAACAGCTTGAGTATGCTCATCTGTCCAGGGTTTAGGTTTAGATTTTAACCTATTGTAAAGAATAGCTGTGTCTTTGGACAAATATTCATAATAGTCTGAAACATAATTAAGACTACCTAAAAATCTTTGTAATTGAGTTTTATCTAAAACAATATCAGGAAACTTAGAAGCAAATTCAATGCTTCTATCAATAGGAATAATAGTTCCTTTATCAATGGTATGACCCAGAAATCTAATTTTAGTTTGAAATAATTTTATTTTGGGCGCAGAAACAACAAGCCCGCTTCTTTTAACAACCTCTTTAAAGATTTTTAAATGTTTAACATGTTGATCTATAGTTTTAGAGAATACTAAAACATCATCAATGTAAACAATAATAAAATCTGAGTATTTCTTAAAAATATCATTCATAATTTTTTGAAATTCTGATGGCGCATTTTTCAAACCAAAAGCCATCACCAGCCATTCAAACTGTCCAAACGGAACAGTAAAAGCCGTTTTATATCTATCAGATTCTTTGATTTGGATCTGCCAATAACCAGATTTCATATCAAATTTAGAAAAGATAGTCGCATTGGCTAATCTATCTAACAAATCCTTTTTGTTTGGAATAGGATACCTAATCCATTTTAAAACCTTATTAAGAGGCTTATAATTAATAACAAGTCTAGGAACACCACGTTCCTTTTCGGCCGCGTTATTAACGTAGAAAGCAGTACAACTCCAAGGGGATTTAGATTTTCTAATTAATCCCTTGTCAAGAAGAGATTGAATCTCTTTCCTACACAAATCTTGATAATCATCATTCATCTGTGCAGGTCTGGCTTTAGTAGGAATTTGACTTTCATTAAAGTCATCAACATAGGGAAGAGAAACAATATGTTTCTTTCTATCCCAAAAAGCATTGGGAAGATCATTACAAACTTCATTTTTAAATTGAAGTTCTAAAGACTTAATTTGTCTTTGCACCTCAGCCTTTTGGAGCTGTTCATCAATATTTAGAAGATTTATTTCATCTTTAAGAAAACATATTTGTTTCTCTTTTTTGTTAAGAATATCCTTAACTTCATTAATCATCCTAGTATGAGGATCAGTAATAAATTCAAAAATAACTTCTTGGTCATTAATATTGGTAGTAATACCTTTCTGATCAATATTAATAATAGGCATAATATTATGCAAAAAGGGAGTTCCTAATATAACTCTATGAGTTAAATTTTTAACCAAAATAAAATTTGTTGGTAAACAAATATTTTGATTACAAATATAAGCATTCGAAAGTTTATAATTAACTTGAAGTTTATCTCCTCCAGCTTGGGTAAGAGATTGAGTAGTTTTCGAAAAATATTTTGTAGGAATAATACCTTCCTGGATGCAGTTTAAGTCAGCACCACTATCAACCAAAGCTATCTCATTTTTAAGAATATATTCTTTATTAATAACTAAAGTTATTTTGACAAACCATTTTTGTGAAGTAACTCTTTGAAGAGTAGCAAGAAAAGTATTTTCAGGAGAAACCTTTTCATCAGAAGTAGAAGGTTTATTATCATCAATTTTCAGATTATCCTGACTAATATCTTCTGTCTTAAGGGTTTCTAATTTATAAGCTCTTTGAGATAATATATTATTATCTCTTTTTATTTGAGCTATCTCACTCTTTAAGAGATTTATTTCTCTTCTAAGATCGTTAGTGGAAACAGGAGTTTCTTTAACATTAGTTTCACGAAATCTAGATAAGACTTCACTTATTCTGTAAGGTGCCTCAATAATTTGAGGACCTTTATCCTTATTAGAACCATCTTTAATAAGAAATTCTAACATTTTTCTCTTCAGATTAATATCTGAAATACTATCAATAGCCTTTAAGGTTTCGTCATGTTCTGCAGTAAGAACATTAAGACCATTCATTTCGACTATTTGCTTCCAATAGTCTATCTCATCACTACATTGACAATCTTTATTGTCAGAATCAGAGTTTGAATCGTCATTAGACGAAGAATCACCAATTAAATCAATATTTTCATTATTATCTTCTGATTCATTATCAAAATACTTGAATAGGACTTTTTCAAGTTGAGCTCGAAGATTATCATCTTCTATATCATTAAGCTGCTTCTTAGTCCAGCATTGATTGGCATAATGACCAGTTTTACCACATTTATGGCAATTGATATCTTTTGAAAACTTATCAGCTTTCCTTTTATTTTTTGAACTAGGAAAATTTTCCCTAGATTTTCTTTTAGAGAAATTTTCTCTATTCTTCTTTTTATTAGAAGATTTATGATGCTTTCTTCTCTTAATGTGAGTAGTATCATTAGAAGTACTAATCGTCTTCTTCTTCTGCTTGTCATTAGAAGGTTTTCCTAAATCAAAAGCAAATTGCTCACAAAATTCACCTAATTGGTGTTTTTCAGTTAATTTTTGCTTTTTCAATTGATTTTTTAGTTTTATGTCATTACATAAAGCTAAACCTTCTTGAATACAAGTATTCGTTATTTGACCATAAGTCAGATCTGGGTAATTAATATTAATACCATCATTTTTATTTCTCAAAGTTTGCCTAATTCTTTCGGCAAAAAGATGAGGTAAACCATCAACAAATTTTGCTTTCCAATGACTATTATTAGGATTTTCAATCATAAAAAGTCTGGATAAAAAGGTATCTTTATACCATCTAAAATGTGTCAACGAAGGACACCTCAAATTTTGTAAAAGAGTACAAATACGTTCTCCAACAGGCATTCTAGTTCCAACAAAATTAATTTATAATGGCAAGACATAAAGTATAAACTGCGTCTTCTTCATTAGTGCTAGTTTCAGCACCAGTTGATTCATTTTTGACAATTTTTTTATGAGAAAGAATTTCTTCCTTTTGAACTTCAGTGAGATAAAAGTCCCACCATCCTCTAAGTTGGCCAACAAAACCAACAGTTATAAAAATAGCAATATTTCTATCAGGGTTACCCTGTTGTTTGCAAATAGTGGCATACATAAGCATTTTTTGCGTTACGGTAACGATTTGTCTATCATTTAGACCATCAATGTTCCATTCATAGATGGATCTACCAGAATACGAATTTTGAACGAAATCTTCAGTTTCTTCAAAAAGTAAATCTTGAGGGGAAGGTCTATCATAATAAATTTTATCAATCGCCCTCTTGGTATAAACGGTATTAATATCAGCCTTTTCATTAAGACTATGGTCAGCAAACATAGTGGTGAGTTGATCAATATTATCAATATCATCAAAATTATCATTAGATTCTTTAGAATCAAAATCAGAATCATTATCTTTAGAAAGAACATTAAGATTTATTTTCTTAAGTTTTTCTTGCAGACTATCCAAAAATTCATTAGAATTGTCGTCAATTTTGAAACCTTCAATTTTAGCTGGAGGTTGAATAATAGGAGTCTCACTAATTTGATCGTAAAATCCTTTCTTACGAGGTTGAGATTCTTTTTTCTCAAAATTTTCTATTATAATCTTTTGGTTATCAATATGTTTTTCAACCAAAAATTTTAAAAATGCAATATCTTTATCTAAAGATATAAGTTGATCTCCTATACGAGTCAAATAAGCATTAGAGAAATTTTGAGCTTTTATTATAGAGTTTAACTCTTGAAGAGAGACTTGGGTATTACCCACTCTTTGACCAACAACAGTGTGCGAATAAGCAACAGCTTCAGCATCCTGTCCTAGAACGATATTTTTCTCAGGAGGAAAAGGATTATGAATAGGCTCTTTTTCCCCAGCAATATACCAAGGTCTAGATTTTAAAGTTAAAACTTCATTTTCAGTTTGATCCAAAAAATAGGTTATAAACCAATCAACAAATCTAATAAAATTTTGAGTTTGGTTAAGATGATCATAATAATCTTCTTTGATTTTCTCACGTTCCCAATCAGGAAATTGTTGGATTAATTAATTAATTAATCAATTATGGATTGACAATCATCAATTATTATAAGTTAATCTTATAATATAAATTATGGTCTATTGTGTTAAGCACTAATTAGTTGATGAATATGTGTGATTGAGTTATTGTTTCTAAATGGACCGTGATGGGTTAGACCATTTAGCTAAGCCCAATGAGAGGTCCCTGCCCTCAGCCGTTTAGCTATTTAAACGTCATCCCATCAGACGGTTAATTATTCTGAATGTCATGGTGAAAACCTAGAGCTAGACGGAATGAGGGTAGTTATCCCTCTCATAGTCGTCGGCGTTGTCTACATTTATCCTTCATCAACCTAATTCAAAGGTACACAATTTCTTGTTCCTTCTTTTGTCATTGATGATATGCTATAATTTGTATCTAGTGATCTGGCTAAACCCTAAAACTTTCATCAATTGGTATCAGAGCCTAATAGATACGGTTATGGCTATTCTAATTCTGATTATCAAATGCTTGTTTGGCTATCTCGTATGAATTTATACATGAACTCACGTCCAATCATGACGGCTGTTAATTCATTGTTCACACAAACCCTTAATTATTTGATTGCGATCGAAACTTTTATGGTTGATGGAATTGTGTGAATATATGAACTTTGTGTAAATTCCAATTGTTCATTCTCTAAATATGTTGTTTTATCTGCGTGAATGTGTACATTAATATAGATTCAAGCAAATCTTTTGTTTTGGATTTTGTTGAATTACGTTCCTTGTAATTCTACTAGTAAGATACATATCATTACCCGATAAGTATAATTCTTGAATCAAGGTGTTATTCAAGTCGTGGGTTTTATATGAAAGTCATAGAATTTCGATCTCGTTTTCTCCTTGAATCCGCAAAGAAAAGCGACGAACCCTAACCTTGAGATCTCCAATGATTTCTTGATTTCTAAAGTTAATACGTAGCTTCACATCGAGAAACAAAGAGATCGAACCAGGATTATTCCGGGTCAACACAACCCGGTTTTTTGTTCCATTACCTGATCTAATTAAAAAAAAAACTGCTGCCTATGCCAAATATTTTGGGGTAAAATTATAATTTCTTTTGTACCCAAAATATTCGGAAGATTTGATTTATTTTATACCCTTAATTTGAGATTTAAATTACTTTTGAAATCTCTAAATATTTGATGCAAATTGATATGAGTATCATATACTCTTTTAAGTCATATATTCATTAGATTTGAGTCTATAATATCCTATGAGAAAATATTATTTTATGGTAATAACACTTATGTGAATTAGTTTTAAAGTGTTATGATTGTGAAAATTCTTAGGCTCGGACTTATATTCTTGCATCAAATATTCTATATTAATATATATTTTGAGATTTGTTGATACCCTCAAAATTATTTGTCTTGTCAAGAATAACTTGACTATTATACTATATATATTCTTGATTTGTGGGTTTCAAAATTTTGTCAAATCTTAAAAGGATCGTTGAGAATAATTTCTCTTTAAATCATATATTCTCAATATTTGAGCCTAAACTATTTTGAAAACTCTCTCCTATATTAGTAACACTAACTATTTAATCAATTGAAATGTTACTATTGTGAATTTGTAGAAGGCTCAATTTATTAGTTTTAATGCCAAATATAATTAATCTAAATTTTACGATTTTAAATATTATTGGCATTATAAATATTCTAATAAATTATATTCTTTAATTCATATTGTCTTAGCATAAAGATCCAAAGTTTACTAATTGATCATTCTTTTAGCGACATATTTAAACTAAGACACTTGTCTTTGATTCTTGTCACAAATTGTTTTGAAGGGTCCTAATAATATTTTGTTTTCAAATGAGTATAGTGAGTTGTATATATATGTCATTTATATTAATTGAATCTAAAATTGGCATTTTTCTCTTTAATATACATTATGCTTTCTACTATACTCTCTAATCTAGACCCGTAATTTATTACTCTAAATTTTGTGACAAACACCATTAACTATCTAATAATGTGTCTTGTCGCAATTAAATATTTGGATCACAATTATGTTAAACTATGTATTTTTATATATAGTGAATAATGCATTGTTGCATTTTTTATGCTAAAATTCTAATTATGAATTAAAATTTGTACGCCTCTTTGTTGTTTATCCGTTAACTATTATCAAAACAACTTATTAAGAATTGAGGCAATTTTTTAAAATATGTATCATCCTTACATCTGAATTCTTATATAAATCATATTGAGTTATAATTAGAGTCTCACATATATTTATTTATAATTGCTTATTCTCTATTGATGAATATTTTGAGATGACTATATTATAAGATATTCTCTTTAAGTCATCAAAGGTCATTGACTCTAAGTATAAGGATGAATGTCACACTTTGTGAGGTAAGTTGTTATTTAATTATTTTATCCTCTTGTGACTTATTGCTTATTATTGCACATATGAAGAAATTTAGTTCTTCTTCTCTTTTGTTGTGCAATTATGATATCCTATATAGAAGTGAAATCCTTTTTCCAGAATATTCTAAACAGAACTCTGTTGTTATATACTATTTTCTTACGATAATACTCCATTTTGTATTTATGTTCTTTGTAATTTATAGTGGGAGTATTGAAAATTTTATTCTAAGAGTTCTATTCTGGATAAATTAGAAAACTATTTAAACACTTGTATTCCAAATAATAACTTTTGTTATTATACTACTTCATATAAAAGAAATTATAAAGTCATATTTATGATGTGCTAATTTAAAATATTATTAAGCACATTTTTCTATCATTTGAATATGACCGAAGTTGAGTAAATTAGGTACAATTGTTTATGCATGATATTAATTGTATCATATTCTCTTAAGCATAAAAATTATTTATTTGTATAATTGTAGTCTCACCTATCGTGGGTACAATTATGCGAATTTTGTTAAATAGATTAACATTATATTGGTAACAGTCATACCCTATCGGTGTGTTGTTATTAATATAATTGTTATTATTCAATGTACCTAAAATGTTTATACTTATGTCAATTATAATTAGAATACTCTATCAATGTTTAAATTTTGAGACATAAGAATTGTACATTGTGATGATATAGTTCTTACTTATTATTATCCTTAAGGTCCTCAATTGAGATTACAATAAGTAAGTTAATATATTAAAAGACATGTAGAAAATTGTATAAATTTTGCAATCCAATATTATTATATTTTGAATTAAATTTCTACCTAAATGTGATTATATATATATATATATATATATATATATATATATATATATATATATATATATATTGGATTGCTATTATCCCTTTGTTATGTGAGTGACGGACATACCCTATCGGTGTGACGTTACTTAACATATCATTTTGTGATAGAGAAATAGTTGAATGTTTTATTTAAAATATTTTCAAACTTTTAATTCAACTATCATGATTAGTTCTCTATCAAGTGGAAGAATCATTGCTATGTATTGTGTAATGTGATGAACATACCCTATCGGTATGACATTACTTAACATAATCATCCTTTTGTGGGTAAGATAGTTTAACTATCATTCTCCACCAAATGGAGAAAATATCATTCTTCAACAAGTGAGAAAAATTCTACATGTCAACTAACTATATCTCATAAACAAATATATTTATTTGTTTCATAACTTTAGATATGAAGTTATTGTAGAGACTTATATTGAGGATATTAATTATGATATTGCTATTCTTTAATACTTATGGAAGCTTATGACTATTTTCTCTTATATCCTCAGTAATAATAAAATATAAGTCTTGTGTATTTCCGCTGCGTGTAACCTGATATTTTTTCAAATGTGTTGAAGAATAATTGTAGCATTTGAGTTTTGAGTGAGTTATTAAAATTGTGAATAGAGTCTCATATCCTATTTTATAATAATAGAGACTTATCTCACTCATATGATGATAAACCTTTTATATAATCATCATACTATGTCATATAAAGGTTACTATATTTATAAAATTCTTTGGAATTTTAATTGTGAAAAAGGAGATTTTGTGTTATAAATTTCTTAAATGAAAATTTACATTCTCCTTAATTCTAAATGCAGAATATGTGGTTAACTACGAAACCCAATTCTTGATGATATCTGTCATTGATAAAATATGTATTTGAGGGGTTTTATATTATCCTTGAGTTACCACTTGTGTTAATAATTCTGCTATGCTTATGTGCAAAATATGTGGTTGAGTTCATGAAACTCTGTTAGTTAAAATTATATAACCACTTATGTTAATAATTTTGCACTATCAATTAAGTATCCCACTGTTGAATATTACATTATTATAATATCTTTATATCAGTGATCACTAATGAGAATCTCACTTACTCTTGTTTATATATATATGTGGGATCAGTGGGAGTGTGTACACAACATTATATATTATGAGCTCAAATGAGAAATCTCACTCTTGTTTATATATATGTGAGATCAAGAGAAATGTGTATACAATATTATTCTCGTTATCGTCATATACTCTTATGCACACTATAAAATATGACATAGCTTATGAGACTTTAAACTTTAGTCTCATTCTATTATATTGAGATATATATTAAAATTCTATCAATCTCAATGAGCATCATAATTGGATGCTTAAGTCAATTTTGTTGGAATATGCACAATAACTTCTTGGCATGCAAATATACATTGTGCTTCTGTTTTACCAACATTCCACACTTTTTGAGGTCATAAATAGTAAGTACAGTGTATAATATCAATACTCCTATCGAGTATGATATTGTGTTCTTGTGGTACTTATAATTTGAGATAATCATAAATGATCTTTTGTTAATGACATTCTAGTGGCCACATTAATCCACGTCTTTTTCTTTAAACTAAGTGTCTATGTTAATCCAATTTGGGGATTATTGAATTTCCTATTTTGCTTTTATGGATTTTCATAGTCACATTTTTTGTAAAACTTGGATTAATTGAATGTCGTAGAACATTTATTGATTTTGACTATATTTAATTACACTCTTATTAGGCTATCCCTATAAGTAATTACTATTCGTGTACCTAGGTGGATATAGGACTTCTGTAATATTGAAAACTCATTGGCAGAACCACTAACCACAGACTTATATATATGAGTATTGTAACTCACAATGATTTGATCAAGTCTATGTTATTTTGGGTTAGTGGGAGTTTGTTATAGCATTTTTAAAATGCTTGGGCCATTCTTTAATGACACATTCTTTTTTAATTCAAATGTGTCACTATAAATTCATCATTTGTTAGAAAAGTGAGTCTTTAATATGTATGATTTGTTTTCCCTGTCGGATTCAATTTCTACAACATTAAAGCTTACTTCTCTTTTGAATGATTAGTGCTTTGACCATAAATAAAAGTTTTAAAATGAATTTTATACTCTTTAGTGATTGAGTATTGTCATCCAAGTGGGAGACTGTTGGATTAATTAATTAATTAATCAATTATGGATTGACAATCATCAATTATTATAAGTTAATCTTATAATATAAATTATGGTCTATTGTGTTAAGCACTAATTAGTTGATGAATATGTGTGATTGAGTTATTGTTTCTAAATGGACCGTGATGGGTTAGACCATTTAGCTAAGCCCAATGAGAGGTCCCTGCCCTCAGCCTTTTAGCTATTTAAACGTCATCCCATCAGACGGTTAATTATTCTGAATGTCATGGTGAAAACCTAGAGCTAGACGGAATGAGGATAGTTATCCCTCTCATAGTCGTCGGCGTTGTCTACGTTTATCCTTCATCAACCTAATTCAAAGGTACACAATTTCTTGTTCCTTCTTTTGTCATTGATGATATGCTATAATTTGTATCTAGTGATCTGGCTAAACCCTAAAACTTTCATCAGATATTTCTTGAAAAACCATTTTCTAAAATCAGAATATTTATCAAGCATAAATTCATCATTGATGAATTTTCTCCAATTACTATTTGGTGTAAGATCCATAAAACAAAAATTTAAAAATCTGATTCCGTAGGAGATGTCTTACGCTCATTTTGACTGTTATTAGTCTGATAAACTCCATAAGGAATCTTATTATCTGTGATCAACAGTTTCAGAATCATCTTTTATTTTAGATGATGAAGCTTCTGAAAAAGATGCCCTAGACATATTACTAGGCGCAGAATAAAATCTATTAGAGGAATATCTCGAAGATATACTTCTAGGTATAGTACAAATTCTTTGAGGAGTAAATCTTATTTCTACATCCCCATCAGTGGTTTGAACAATTTGTTCAACTTGATTATTTAAAATGGGTTCAGGTTCAACAACCTGAGGCAAGTTCCAATTTTCTGGAATATTTAATTCTTCCCATTTTATCAACCTATTAGTTGCGATTTTGGAAGTCAATAAATTAGTTTGAACCAACGCAGTGGTTCCAGGAAAACTTATTTGTTTAGCCTTAGGATTAAGGGTATTTAGAACCTTAAAATAGATTCTGTAACAAACAGTCATGATTTGACTACCAGCTTGAAAATCATAACCATTAGTATGAATATTCATTTGCAAAGCTTTAAACAAATTTGCATCAGAAAGCGATAAGCTTAAATTAGGTGCTATGTCAAAATAAACAGGACCATGGCATAAGCTAGTTTCAATAACAGCGGCTAAGGATTGTTTAAAATTATTGCATCTACCATCTCTGACATAAGCCATAAGACTGGTATTTAATCCAAGCAGATTTAAAGGTTTAATAGCAATTTGTATTAACCCAACATGCATGTATTTATAATCTTTAAAGGATTCTAAATCCTTTTTGCATAACAAGAATATATTTTCTGAATCTTTTGAGATTCTAACATTTTGTTCTATGGTCTTAACAGCCATTCTAGATTTGAATTCGAACATCCCAAAATTATAAATTTTGTTTGTGGGAACAGATGGAATTACCCACTTATTTAATTTTTCTAAATTATTTGGGAATTCGGCCAATTCTTGATTGGTTGTAAGATCATTTTGATCTGGTTCTTCCATAGGAAAATGTGGCAAACAGTGTTATGACATAGTTAAATAACAAAGTACATTAAAGTATAAAAGACTTTCTCATGATCATATCTTCAGGTAGTTAAAACATTAAAAACTTTATAAAAGTCTCTAAACATATCAACCCGCAGGGATAGAAGAGCCAAGCTCTCAACGAGACATCGAACGCAGTAATCTGACAAAAATTCAAGTTAAAACAGACATATATTATCTCTAAAACTCCCTCCCCGGGAAAACGAGATTTTGTCTGAAACAAGAATCACCAGATCCGTCCCAAAATTCTTTTATGTTTAAAATAAAAGTTAATATGATCATGACAATTTCTTGTATACTAAATATTACTAAGAAATTAACTAAGTCATAACAAAAGTTTAGCCTTTAATTGTCATTCAATTAGAGTGGTGGAAGAGTAGTACCTGGATACACAATATAGGGATAGGATCAAATGACACCATGGTGTCAAATTAAATTTGACACCAAATCATAACCATTAATCCAACTTTAATCCGACGTCTCTCATCAATTCATTAAATTTTAATTTTAGAAACAATTTATTCTTTCATCTCTTGATTAATTTTTACCAAAAATTCCTTGATGGTATATTATTAATGGTTTTTTTACACTATTCACTGTCATCCTTTTTTTTTTAAGGCTTATCATCGTTATTTCTTTATTCCTTTTTTTTTTTGAAAGAGTTATTTCTTTATTTCTATTAACCTTTTTTATTTTTATTTTTCTTAGAAGAACCCAAAGAAAATTGATTTATAAAGAGCTGCAGGGATAATGAATGAACGATGTCACCAAAAAATTAAAAAGAACATATTCTACTAAATGAAGGCAAAACACAAATGCTAGAACACTAGTTACAAGAATATCAGCAGCATGAACTCAAGAATAATACCATCCAACAAATGAAAGAGTAGCCAATAAAAATAGGATACAAAGATGATCGAACAAATATTAGTAAATAGAATCTCTAAAAAAAAATAGTAGAGAGAAATCAAATGGCAATCATCTACCTATTGGTGTAAAATATAACGAAAATGGTAATTAATTAACCAAGAAAATAAAGAATAAATTATTTCTTAAATTAAAATTTGGATCATTTGATAAAGCATGTGAGCATTTAATGACTTGATGGGAGACGTCGGATTAAAATGGATTGATGGTTAGGATTTGGTGTCAATTTTAGTTTGACACCTTGGTGTCATTTGATCCTATCCCATATATATATATATTAATTTATTTGTAAAAGATCTAAATTAAGAACCAAAATACATATGCATCTACGTCGAGCAATTTATTTCATTAAAAAAAGTTCTATAACAAAATAAAATAGTATTTGGCCTTTATTTATCCACCTACAATCGAAAAATTTAAATGCGTTGTAATCAACTTTAATGTTTATAACCTCTCGTTGATCAACATTTCTCACACATCTTTAACTCTTGAATCCACTGTGTGAAAGGAGAGAAATAAATCTAGATATTTGTCTGAGTTGTCCAACACACCTCATATAAGTGTTGTATAGGTGTCAGACACTAGTCCAAGTAGTGTCGAAGTGAAGAAGAAAACAACTTATTTAGGACACTTGTCCGACACATGTCGTACACCGCAACACACCTAATCCTAAGGGTGTTTGTGCTTCATAGTTCAAGAGCAAACGGAGAATTTTACATGATCGTTGATGGCGGTGCTCCAAGGATGTGGTGGTTGCAATCTCGGTGAGGAGAAGTGTGGTGTTGTACCTATAGATGCTCTGACGCCTCAATGTATGAGCAGGAGTAGGAGTGAAACATAAAGAGATACATGTCTTGCGAACTTGTCAAAATATCTTTATATAGGGTCAAGGAGATCGTTATGTAGTAACGGTGTGATAATGAGGCAAATGTGGTAAATGATAGTCGTTATGAGCCGTTAAGACATTATAAGACTTCATTGAAGCAAAGAGGATCCAAGGCGAGAAGAAGATTCTACTCACTTGAGTCTGTGTAGAAATGAGTCCTAATTTATGATGGGGTAAGCTACATAGTGCACTTGTTAAATGCATAGTATCAAAGACGCACAATAAAAAAAATAAAATATCCGGATTTTACAGGCCCTCCCTCTCATGCAACAATCCTCATTTATTACGTACTCCCTCCGGTCACTATTATAAGCAAATTTCTACTTTTTAGATTCATTCAATAAATGATGTATGTGGCCTACAATATAGACCACATACATCATTTATTGAATGAACCTAAAAAGTCAAAATTTGCTTATAATAGTGACCGGAGGGAGTAGTATATTAAGTTACTTCCAATTACGTAAATCAATAGTTCAAACCGCACTCAAAGGTAGGGCATTTCCCATTTTTATAGGAACTTCTGTACCATAAACAATGGTATCTCCAATTATAGCCCCTCTGGGTGTAAAATATATCTTTTCTCACCATCCCCATAGTGTATATATCCACTGAGAGCTTAAGACGCGCAATAAGGAACTCATTTGAACACAGTTGAAGAAAATTGTATAATTAAATAAGGCAATAATATTTTTACTACATTATCTTTATTAAGTATGAGTGGTATTGTCGTTATCATAAACACAGAAGTGGAAGATGCTTACTACTTCATAAACAATGGTATCTCCAATTATAGCCCCTCTGGGTGTAAAATATATCTTTTCTCACCATCCCCATAGTGTATATATCCACTGAGAGCTTAAGACGCGCAATAAGGAACTCATTTGAACACAGTTGAAGAAAATTGTATAATTAAATAAGGCAATAATATTTTTACTACATTATCTTTATTAAGTATGAGTGGTATTGTCGTTATCATAAACACAGAAGTGGAAGATGCTTACTACTTCATAATAATGCAAGTTATATTACTAAGTTTTTAAAGGGAAGATAACTCATTTTATTTCATCCAAATTAATATAGTGAAAACAACACGGAGGGCGATAAAAAGCAGTAGGACTAGCATGTAATATAGACGTTTGAACAAGATTATGAGTGACTCTACTAGCTTGTCTCCTAACATAAAGTAGAGCATAACTAGCATAAAAAAAAAAAGCAAAGTCCTACAATTAGAGAGTACAATTCCTAACTCATTCACATAGGAGCTATTACCCAGGATTGTATTCACAACCAGCTGACAATCAGTTTCGAATGCTACCCGATTGAGGCCAAGATCAAGAGAAATTTGGAGGACTTGTTGTATAGTGATAGCTTCACATTCAGCTGCAGTTAGAATAGAGGGAAAAACCATTGAGTGAACTTGGATAAATTGTCTAAGACTGTCTCGAAAACATATACTATCACCAAATTTTCCTTCAGCTTCTGAAAAAGCAATCAATAAGGATAGTACAATTGAAAAAGAACAATCAATATTTTATTAAAAATTGAAATGATCAATCATTTAGCGAAAATTTTGTTTTTGTTTTTTTTTTTTTTTATAAATGGAATACTCATTGTCGAACGGAAGAAGTATTATGCATTTTTTTTTGCATAAAATAACTGCTATAACTTTATTTTATGTAAAATTTGTTATTAATTTTTTTTCCATCCTCCATTCGATAGATTTTTAGATCCATCGTCTTTAAAAATAATTGTTATTTTATCAAATTATCTTTATTAACTATCGATGTGTTTTTCCCTATTATTATAAATGCAAATTAAAAAAATATTACATTGAAAAAGACATGTATTTCGTTTTTTTAAATACAAGTCGAGTACTGCGACAATCAATATGGGACAAACGAACAATTTAATGTAAAAATAAAAAGATACAAATCACAATTTTGTTTCATTTTTAACTAAGCAAATACCGGGGAAAAAAAAGAAAAACAGAAACCAAATCAGTCCTCATTTTCCACGAGATCCAATTTAAAACGAAGACATTTTTTGTTTGACGTCTAATTAAGACATTTTTAAAAAGCAGCCATTACTATATATCAACCACGCTTGCCACGAGCTCCACGAGCACATATAGGAGTTTTTTTTTTTTGGTGGGGTTGATCTATAGTCTAATGCATGTATCTATTAGGATCAACGATAGACAATCTTTATTTTCACACATTTCACTTTACTCATTTTAGAGAAGTGTGATCGATGTTAAAGACACTCAAATTAAGCACAAGATCTGTGTAAAAAGAGACGAAAACAACATTATAAGGTGGAATAACCAATACAAATAGAAGAGTTAGACCACTAAAAATTAAAATCAAAGAAAAAAATTAGGCCTTTGAGCTTTAAGCCACCACCACAAAAAAGTTTGATACAATATAGTAAATGCTCTTGTGATAAGACTTTATCGCATAAAATTCGACCGTTACGCTCTTCTAAATGACCGAGATATAAGTACATTAAAATTATGTGATTACAACTTACAAGTATTTGAAATTTGAAGAATTTCCCTTCAGTTATTTTTGTGAAGTATTTGTCAAAAAATTAAAGTACAATATATACGTTTGATTAATAAAAAAAATGTCTGATTAGAAGTTACAAGTATTTTTTTGTTGGCACGACTACAGGTTACAAGCATTTTTTTTTTCTTTCAACGAGTTACAAGTTGTTAAAAGCATGCATAATACACGAGGGAATTTATGAAGATCACAGATTCACAGTATTGCAACGTAATTTGGTTCTATATTATGACAATGGAGGAGGGTTATTAATCAAAATCAAAACTACACCTATATATGATTAGTTTTACTAAGCGGCATACAAACAATGCGTATTTTTGCAACGACTTATTGAAGGATTGAACGCTTTCCAACACGATGTTTTCGATATGCACTTGTAAGAAATACCTAATACCAATACCACACCATGTTAATCTGTAAAATTTAGTTGGTTAAAGATTGAGATTGTAAAATTTATCCGAAACAAATTGATTCCGTTAAAAGTGTCTTTATTTATTTGAAGATTACTTTTCAATAGGTTATCGATAAAGGATAATTTGATTGATTGTGGCACGATTCATCTCAGTTCTTACTTTGATAATGTTGTTGTGGAAAGGATGAAATATCTGATCACTTCTTCTTTGAATGTGATTTTTTTGGGTAGGCTCTGAAGAGAAATCTTAAAGTGGTTAGGTGTCCATAGTGTTTTGTCTATCAATGCTCAGATTCACGCGTTCCAATTTTGTAGTGGTTACTTGCTTAGTAAAGAGGTATGGTGTTGTTTACATGCAATTTAAGTGCCAGTTGTTGAATTATATGAAAAGAAATAAATAACAAGGTGTTCGATCAGAAGGAGATGACAATTGCGTTTTTTCTTGATAATGTTAACATTCTTGTTTGGTGGTGGTTGAAGGTTAAGAAAATATATTTCAACTATGATTTGAATCATTGGTGGACTAATCTCATTCTTTGTTTTGATGGGGAAGAAAAAGTGGATGTGCGTTTGGATAGATGTTACAATTTGTATATTTTGCACTTTCAGGTTCGAACACTCTTGCAAAAAAAAAAAAAATCAAAAAGTAAATCGAAGAGATTGATAAATTAAAGACTAAACTGATAGTTTATATTTTTTTGGAGGATTAACATGTACTAGTAGAGTCCCTAAAAAATGTACTATTAAAAAGTTTAAGTGAGTTAAATTTTAAAGTTCATTTAGATCAGAATAAACCTCAAACCCTAGAAGTGCTTACAAGCTCATATCTTTTTGACGAAATGTATTGGATTGATATTATTGGTCAAAGCAAAAAAATACTGATGAAATCTTAAGAATACGACGAGAGGGAAATGACTGAAATCAATGTTGAAATAGATTCGGAAACTGAAGAAACTAAATAAGAACAAAACGCGGCTCAATCAAAGACCTTAGTTTTTATCTTTTTTCTGAAAAAGATAAGACTTTTACTTTGGACAACATTGAACAAGATAATAATCTTTTCGCATCGAAAAAACCTTTTGTGACTACTCTTTTCGATTATCGGGAATAGGCCATTGTGATATATAAAAAACGATCACTTTTTAGGTATTTACAATGTACACACTAAATAGATCATCACGATGTAAGAGAGAGTTGACATCACTTCTCTGCGTAAACTCCTCATCAACTGAACTCAAATTTCATCTACCGCATAGGAACTCAAATCTCATTGACCGCATTAGGTCACAAATTCACAATGACAGAACAATCAATTTGACTACAAGTCATAACATTTTCTCCAGACTAATAAAATATACTAGTCAATTAATAAAGATTGATTCAATCGATAAGTAGCTAACTCATTCGTTCTTCTTCTTCTTCTTCTTCCGCTCTAACCGTGATGAGTCCGAAGTTAAATCTAATTTAAAAAAAGAAAAAAACGCGGGTCTAAAAAACACTACCACAAGGGTAGGTGGGCATTAGATTAATAATTAGTACAATTAACATAAGGATTGATGAAGGAAGGAAAATGGCACAATCCTCAATCGTCGCGACTCTGAGCCGGCACTTTAAAAGGAACATTACCCCCACACTTTCCGCTCACTCCTCTTTCAGATCTCGTTCTTATTCTTCTTCTCTTTCCTTCCGCCGCAAAGCCCCTCTCTCTGCTTCTCTGTCCACCATGGGTGAAACTCCCGTCGCTGCTGTTGATGCTGGCATGGACGCCGTCCAACGCCGTCTCATGTTTGATGACGAGTTCGTTTCCTTATCCCTCTCCATCTCTTTTATTTACCTTCTAGCTTTTTGTTTAATTGCTCTCATTTATTTTTAATTGTTGTTTTATTTATTGAAAGCGTGGATTAACATGTAGTGGAAGAAACTGAACTATTAGGGTTTTTTATTTTTTGTTTTAGTTCATTGGCGTTGGACTTTAATTGTATTTGTGATGCTTGATTTATTTTGTTCTCTGTTTTGCTTAATAATAATGGATTTGTGATGCTTGATTTATATGTGTAAGTATAACTAAATTTTAAAAAAGTGTAATTATAACGGACACTTCAGATTAAACGTGTGTCAGTTATGCCTGTCGATTACCGACACGTGCGACACATGTGCCGGTATCCAATGATTACTCCCATTCACTTCAATTTCGTTAAATTAATATAGTGATGTCATATCCGGTGTCCATGTATGCGTCAATGTTTCGTAGTTTGGGTACGCCTTACACTACACTGTCGCTAGTGCTGCCTTTTCTTGAAATTGATGTGAGTTGTTGAAAAAAGATAAATCTTTTGGGAACACAAAATTTGACATCTGACATTGTATAGATACATGGTTTTGGTAGAGTTTAAATTTTTTTATTCATTTTCTCTCACATGGAAGTAAAAAAAACTAGACCGAGAGATTATTTTGTGCGATGTTGAATTGTGTGTGTTCAAATAACACAACTCACGTAAAAAATAGAGGAGCATAAATTTGTACAAAATTTTGATATGAATGGTGTGAGTGTGGGTTCAATTAGACTAATTGGCTACTGCTTTTGGTAATTTTTGGATGTATGTCTTTCATTAGCATGAATTGTTTCACGAAGATCTGCTATTTAGAAGATTTGAATTTTCAATTTATTTATTTAAATTTTCGGCTCCATTGACCTTTTTTCCAATTTTCCGTTACTTTTGGAGTTTAGAACACAGATCTAGAAATTTAGCTTTTTGACTATCTCATAAGTCTGTGTATTAGGAAATGACTTTTCTTTATCGAGGTTAATTTGTAATTTTCTAGTGATAACTGCACGAAAAAGTATGTAATTATGTATTCATCCTTTATTTGATTAAAATACATTGGGATCTCAATCTAATAAAATTCAAGGGTTGACATTTCTTTCTTGTGAGTTCACAGAGAAGTTTGTATGTTGTTTTTCTTTCAGTTTTCCGGATCTGTTTATATTAGATATCTTAAATTCAATTTTTACTAATGTATCACATTCACATGTTTCTTCATCTTGCATTGAGTTGGTAATTGTTTATTTGTTTTTGAACTTTTGCAGATGCATTTTAGTGGACGAGAATGATCGTGCAGTTGGTCATGAATCCAAATACAATTGTAAGTCGATCTTCCATTTTTGAAATCTTAATTAGTTTGCAATTGCAAGGATTCACATTGTTTATTGGTATTTTTGTGTGGGTACTTTGATACCTTGTACTTCATATGGTGTTAAAAGTACAAACTTCTTTGATTTATTGTGTCTGTATATGTTGGTGTTATGATATAGATGAGGTGTTTTGATTTAGGGTTTTTAAATGACAAATGTAAGTCATGACCATGCCTATGTACACAGTTTTCAGATAATGCATTTTACATGTTTGCAAAGTTATCGTCAATTTTCCATTTACAAATTTTGATGATAAGAGTTATTAAATTAATAATTTATTATCTTCTAGAATTTGTCACTGATTTTAATGCAAATAAGCTGCTACTCAGGCATAAAAGAATTGCAACTTCTAAATTTTGTTTGTCATATATTAATAGTAGCTTTTGATCAAATTGTTGTGTGGGAATCTAAAATAAAAAAGCAATTTTCCGATGCGTATGTGGATTTTGACTTCCTGAAGTAAAAATACTGCTCTTGGGACGTAGGCCCGGTTTATTCATATTTTGATCTTCAACAATTTTATAGGCCACTTGTGGGAAAAGATTGAATCTGAAAATTGGCTGCATCGAGCTTTCAGTGTATTCCTGTTCAACTCAAAGCATGAGTTGCTTCTTCAGGTATGCTTTTTATTTATAAATATGATGTTAACTACTTGTTTTAATGTAAAGCTATTCATTTCCAAAGCATCAAGCATGATTGTGTTAGATACTGGGTTTGGATCTGAACAGGGCTTGAACTCTTATCAATTGCCCTTAGGGCACTTGTTAGCATTTCCCTCCTAGGGCACTAGCAGGGCTCGAACTCGGGACCTCCGGGTTCAAGGTCTGTGAAAGGGGAAACTGCTATTTGCTGTTAACTACGCCAATGCTTCCCTTTTACAACGGAGTTGGTGTCTTATTGTCAATTTCTCAGTAGCAAACAAGGAAAAAAAATTCAAGAAATAATTTAGTCGTTTGTTGAAGGTTTTGCATTCAAATAATTGAGTGATCATTATAGCAACATCATTTTGCGACGAGTTGCATTCAACACTTCCTATTCTGATAACAAAATCATTATGACTTGCACATTGAACTATCTAATACAAAATATGAACAAAATTGTGACATTTGATTGCCACTTGTCCAAATTGTTTTACTTGTTGTTAAATCTGAATTTAGCGATTGCCTTTTTTATTACCCTCCTTTCTGAATGACCGTTTGACGAAAAAAATCTCTATGATGACACATGCATGTTTTCATGTCTTAGACTCTTTCTTATATGTCTGTTTATTGAGTGAGATTCTTTGTTCTTTGTGGTGAAGCAACGCTCTTCAACAAAGGTGACATTCCCTCTTGTGTGGACAAACACATGCTGTAGCCATCCACTGTACCGAGAATCTGAGCTTATTGAAGAGAATGCCCTTGGTATAAACTGTTTACCTTTTATAATATATATATGTAGAAAAGATTATGATGTACTTTGTTGTTGTTGTACCTTTTTTGTTATTTATTTTTACTCCTTGTATTACCAGGAGTAAGAAATGCCGCTCAGAGGAAGCTGTTGGATGAGCTTGGTATTCCTGCTCAAGATGTACCAGTTGACCAGTTCACCCCATTGGGTCGCATACTTTATAAGGCACCTTCTGATGGCAAATGGGGAGAGCATGAACGTAAGCTAATTTAATATATTCCAAGTTTTACTGCAAGCTGATTTTTGTTGTTTTAAGTATCCAACTAGGATTGGTGCACAGTAGTTTAGGTTATCCAAGCATATAAATTTGGACATGCACCACTAATAGCTCCTCCAATCGATTTTTCCTTTTTGCAATGTTTTTATTCCAGCGGTATACGTGTGTAATCTATGCTGCTGCTAATTCTAACAGGATAAGTTTGAGTTTATGGTTGTGGAAGGGATGTTTCCTTTAGATAGCATTGACTTATCTTTTTTCCCTCTTTAATTGCAGTGGATTATTTGCTGTTCATTGTCCGGGATGTTAACGTTAATCCAAATCCTGATGAAGTGGCTGATATCAAATATGTTAACCGTGATGAGTTGAAGGAGCTGTTGAGGAAAGCTGATGCAGGTGAGGAAGGTTTGAAGCTGTCCCCTTGGTTCAGGCTAGTTGTTGACAATTTCTTGTTTAAATGGTGGGATCATCTTGAGCAAGGGACCCTTAAGGAGGTCATTGACATGAAGACAATTCACAAGTTGACATAAAACCAGAGATCTTGCAGCGAACTATTAAGGGTTGATATTTTTCATTTTTCATACAAATAAAGAAAATGGACCTGTTTAAGGAAAGTTTTTGAAGTAGTGTCCCGTATTATATCATTGATCATCTCTGTTATTTGATAGTATACCCAGAACATTAATGCCTGGGTGTATCTTAAAATTGGCAGTAAGTTTTGTTGTTGATTTAAATTAGGATTTTGGGATGCGGGCGAATGTTCAATAAGGTTAAAGTTGTTATGAATAGGATGCTCGTGACTTGAATCTTTTTTACTTATAATAATACAGGTGTTAGGAATATTGTCATGTGTTGAATCTTAAGTTTATTATCGTGGTGGTGGTGGTGGTGGTCGTGTCGAACTGTCTGTTGGTGGAATTTTGTTTACTTCGTTTTTTTTTAATTAAAAAGAGTACCACCTCCATCTCTAAAATATAGGGTCCTGTTAACTAAATTATAGGAATTAAGAATGTTATTAATCTATGTATATAGCCTGTGATCTCATGTGGAGTTTCAAAATAGATTGCAATTGCACGGGTAGAAAGCATTACCGAACTATTGCATGAGGTCTCCTTCCGGACATGAGTCTAACCAGAAAAAGTGCAACCAATTCCGCACGACCAACACTCCAATCGCTACTGAGCCACCAACACCTTAAACAATAAACCTCCTTGATCCACATGCTTTCTTCAATGAGTATTACTTTTCCCACCCTATGCCTTTCCTCGCGCGCCCTATTTTTTTCCAAAATTACCCTCGGAGTTTTCCGGATTTTATAATCCGGAATGATGTTTTTCCAGAATTTTTTTGATTTTAAGCTTTCTATTGCTATGGAATTGGTTATGTACAAGCTACAGATTTTAAAAATAACGGTGCACTTAACATTTATGGAGAGAGGTATATTCTGCAATGTGCTGCAGATTTTAAATATAATATGAATGATATTACTGAGTTGTCTTTCTTAATTTCTTTCTTCCAAAGACATCATCACTGAATGAAGTTTTCAAATACTTGTTAGGTCATGATTCTAATGCTTTGAAGTGAGTATTGAAACTTTAATTGTCTCATTCATCACAAGAGTTATGGATATGTCAACTTCATACTTTGAGCATTGTTATGTAGAGAAATAAGTACTCAAACACCGGGTTCCAAGGATTTATTCTTCCCAACAAAATATCCCAACCAGTTTTTATGCAATTCAAAGTTTGTTTCTGGAAAAAAGTATTGGTCATACTAGAGAAATCATCCATATAATCACATTCCGGATTACAAAATCCGAATTGTTTAACGTATTCCGGATTATGTAATCCGGAAACATCATTTTTCACCCTATTTGTTGACTTTCAACGTGAGTTACGGATTTTTCCGGATTTTGTAATCCGGAAAGCTCAAAAAATAGGGCGCGTTACATGATTTTTTCGGATTACATAATCCGAAAACCCCCTAAACACCCTTTTTTCATGGTGCTGATGCAATCCGGATTCTATATTCCGAAATGCACCAGCACCAAATTTTTCATATGTAACAAATCTTCTAAAATTCTATGTGCATCTAAACTCTTAGAACCAGGATAAACCTTAAAAGTAAAGTCCTTAACGATGTTGAATTTGCAAGTATGAACCGTATCAAACTCATTGCATGCTGAGAAGTTCTACATGCTCTAACATGAATATTCACCATCTGCAGATTATTAAGGCAATCACTACTGCATTCTAACTCTTCTGAATGATCCGACACTTGTACGGTAGAAACATCGATGTAACTCTGAAGTGTAAAAATTAAAGTGTCAAAATACAACAATAAGAAATAAGCTAAGAAGCTTAGGTAATCATGTTTACATGTATAATAAGTTCAACCAAGCCAGGAGCACATTGGAGTGCACTAACAATATACGAAAGTTATCCTTTATCATTTGCTCCATGATTTTTACACCCAAAATTCAAAATTCCATCATTTATACTTTTTTTCATGGTGCTAATGCAATCCGGATTCTATAATCCGGAATACACAAGGGCATTTTTGGAAAATTTACAGGGCGCGGGAGAAGACCATAGGGTGGGAAAAGTAATACTCTTCTTCAATACCATTTAATTAACATTTTGAAATGCTAAAACCATCATCCTATAACACACAGACACCCCCCCCCCCCCCCCCCAAACCTCCATTCATACACACTCACTTCCCTCGTAAAAATCATTTAAAAATAAATTAATCAACCATCCAACGAAAGATTCCCGCTCTTCCACCCACACACTTTTTCTTAACCCAATCAAGTAGAGGATACCAAAAACATAACCTCTGAGGATTAACTCCTATGGGATGGGAAGGCCAAGATATTAAAAGGGAATTTGACCAACACGACAATTAACCGTTGCTTCCTCCAACCATATGTCCGACACATTCACAGACACCAACGTGCTTTTATGAATTTTTAACCCTGAAATCATCTCAGAGAAAAAGAATGATTTTTAGGACCCTGATGTTCCCCCAACTTTTTTCACCAAATATCAATATATATTCAGCCACTCAACAACAACTAGAAAAATAAATGGTGATGAAGGATCACCTTGCCCCAATCCCCTATTCAACTTAAACTCACATGTTAGGCTTCCATTTACTAACATAGAAGCTAGAGCTGTCAAAACGGACGGCCCGGCCCGACCGGGTAACGGGCTTTTTAGGGCCGGGCTGAAAAGCCCTGTTTGAATATGGGCTGAAAATATAGAGCCCGAGCCCGGCCCTTTACGGGCTCCCGGGCTAACGGGCCAGCCGGGGCCCGGTTTTTCCTTCTTTTTTTTTTCCTTCCATTTTTTAAAGATTGAACATATTAATTTTTTAGAAATACAATACTAGCTGCAAGTACAAGTTGAATAACCACACGCAAGTTGAATACACCTAAGCACCAAAAAATTACCCTTTAACATAATTCATATTACAGTACTCCTATGCTTTTAGTTTCAAAATTTTCAAATTAGTACAAGCTGAAAGGGTAAATTAGGGATTCCACATATTCACCATTCCATTCTCCCTTCTTGTCCAAAACATGCTGCTGCTACTCTGTTGAAAATAGATCATATGCAATATCAATTTTTCAAGAACATGGGTAGCAATATCATGCTTACACAAATCAGATAAATTCAAACACAATAAAACACAATAGAATGAAGAAGAAACAAAATCAGTAAAACAAAGAAGAAATGAACCTGGAAAACGATGAAGAAGAAGAACAAACCGAGTTGTTGAAGAAGAAGATCGTGTGCGATACAGTACAGAGAAAAGAGAGAGACTGGCCGCGGTTCAATTCAACTTCAATAAGTGAGTGTGAGTGAGTGTTTTTTAGGGTTTCTATCTTTAGTTTTTGGGCCGGATCCTGAATTGTAATTGGGCTGTCCATCCAGTATAGTTAAATAACCCAATGCAATGCTATTATTTGCGGGCTGCCGGGCTGCCCGAAGCCCGACCGGGCTAGCCCTAACGGGCCCCGGATTTGTTCGGGCCGGGCTAAAAAGCCCTGAAATGATTCGGGCTCCAAATTTTCGGCCCAGGCCCTGCATTTAATTCGGGCTTTCGAGCCGGCCCGTAAGGCCCGGCCCGTTTTGACAGCTCTAATAGAAGCTATTGTCCAACTTACACGCTCCATAATTTACTTCTTCCACAAAACATGACAATTCATTTTAGCCATCACCACATCTAGATACACTCCCTTCACAAACTTTGATCAACACTTTGTACATACACTCAACCAAAAAGATAGGACGGAAATCAGACAACATTCGACTAATTTAGAGTTCAATGCTATAAAAGTACAAATTCACCATTTCAATGATTTACCATTTCTATGAAACTCAGTCAAAAATCTAAAAAAAATCAGTTTTAATTTATGACGAAAATTCTTTTAGAAAACCAAAGTTGATACCATCGGGTCCAAAATAGTTTCTAACTTTGTTAGCCAAAATAATTTCTAACGTTAAAATGCTCTGTGAACTCTGTCATATCAGTCTCTCAATATACTTATTTATTGTTACATCAGTTCTTATAAGAAAAGAGTTGTTATCAACACTGAATGATTATATTAACGTCAATGGCTGTCCTCGTGAGCTTAACTCAGTTGGTATTGACAATGCATAAAATATGCAAGGTCCGGGGTTCAAACCTTGACCACCACAAAAAAAAATATTAACGTCAATGACTATTTTGACTAACATAATGCATAATCAAAGACTGTTTTGAAAATTTGATAAATTGAGACACTACTGTAATTATTCATTACACCTTCATAAACGAAAAGAAAATTACTCTTCTTTTCAAAATTGATCATTCCCTTAACCCAACTAGAGTTAACTTTTGCTCGTTATTTTTTCAGCCAGAGTTAACTAAGATCAGTTCAATCACGTTTTAAGTCGGTTCAACTAATCTTAAAAGTGTCTGCAAAAGTTAACTCGCGCTAAAAAATGCCGAGCGGAAGTTAACTTTGAGTTACCGGATGAGTTAAGGGGATAAACCATTGTGAAAGGGCGAAGAGCATCTCTCAAACAAAAATGACTATTTACCGTATTTAAATGTTGTCTTTTTTTAATAATAAATTTGAAATAAAATAATTTAATTTAATAAAAAAATGAATAGTTCGTTTACTTTCCTTTATTTTCTTCTCTTCAAAGTGGGAGGTAGACATTTGTGCTGCTGAATGTTGATAACGTGACTTCTCTCTCTCTCTCTCTCTCTCCAGACTCTTTCAAAATCTGTTCGGACTCGGAGTATCAACTTCGCAATCAAACTCAACGTGACGCTTTCTTCCATTTTCATTCAAATTTGCAGATCCATTTTCTCATCCATCGGTATTTATATCTCTTATACAAATCATTTCATAGATCTCGATCGCGTGATTTTCCATTTTACAATTTCTAACTACTTGATTTTGTTTTGTTCTTATTTTCCTTTTCTTCTATATATTATTCACTCACCGTGACGTTAATTCTATCATAGTTCATATGAATTTATTATACCATATACTTTTCCTATATGTAAATGTAAGCTAGTTTGTATATCATATACATACATATGTAATTAAGTTTTTCCAATCAAATTGATTGAGTTTATTATTCTTTGCCTATGAAAATGTCTTTATTAAGTTTCTTAAATTAGAGATAAAACGTTATGATTTGCATGTTGTCATATCAATTATATGTTAAATTTATTGATTTCAAATTTCTATTATAAATAAAAACCAGGTGCGCTTTGCATGCACAGAAATACAATTTATACAAAGTATATAGTTGTGTATGAAATTGAAATAATTGAAATCAATCAAAAATGAGAAATTTGAGATACAAAAGTTAGTTTCGATTTGTACGAGAAGCTATTGTATTGCAGGATTCTTTTCGTATATTTTTCCTATGGGTTTCTTGATTTCTTTTCTTTTATCTAAATTTGATCGTAATCTTCAATTTCTTTTGTGAATCTGAAATTGTTTTTTATTTGTGGTGTTGCAGGTTCCTTGAAATAAAATGGCTCTGGTCACTACTGCCGAAGTGTGTGATGCGAACCCTCAGTTAATTTTGAGCGGGGAGCTTCGTGCCCTTCAACCAATTTTTCAGATTTATGGTCGAAGACAGGTCTTTTCCGGACCTATAGTTACGTTGAAGGTGTTTGAAGACAATGTCCTGGTTCGGGAGTTCCTCGAAGAGAAAGGCAATGGAAGAGTGCTCGTTGTGGATGGGGGTGCCAGTTTGCGCTGTGCAATATTGGGTGGTAATCCTGTAGTGCAAGCACAGAACAATGGATGGGCAGGTATCATTGTGAATGGATGTATAAGAGATGTGGATGAGATCAATGGTTGTGATATTGGGGTGAGAGCTCTTGGTTCTCATCCCATGAAAGCCAATAAGAAAGGTATGGGAGAAAAACATGTTCCCATAACTATTGCTGGGACAAGGATCGGTGATGGGGAATGGCTTTATGCAGACACCGATGGAATTCTGATCTCTCGAACAGAGCTTTCTGTTTGATTTCAATTCATATGTAAGGCCTATATATTTATTATTGGCAGGCAAGACATATCATGGTGTAGTACTTTCTGTTTTTGTGTTCTTGACCCTAGTTTCCTAGCTTCCACAAAATTGCAACGCTATCAGTCTCCATGATAATGAAAGTAGTTTGGATTGTTTGTCCATTTTACACCAACTTAATCTCTGTTTTGAATTGCTGTCATGAGAACTAATTTTTTTTTTGTTTCCCTCTCCGCAATTGTGTTAATGGTTGCATCTGTTACTATGTTTGGAGAGATCCAAATGCAAAATACATACATGCCCATATTTTAATAAATGATGGTATTGTCTTTTGTTTGCCGTAGAATGATGTTGCAGTCTAGAAACTAAATGAAGGAAAGATCGGTATCAGTGCGTTATAAATTTGGTATGGTGCATCTCTCCTTGTCTCTTATTTCCACATAGCAGCATCGTAAGGATTTCTGATGGAACATTTTTAGATTTATCTTTCTAGATGACAAGCCTCTTAGAGTGAATTAGAGGTGAGGCATTTGTGTTATTTGCATGAGGTTGTAGGTTACCCGTTTCAGCTTCATTACTATACAGTAACAAAACGTTATGCATGAATTTATACTACATGA
Source organism: Medicago sativa (assembly GCF_051527215.1). Classification (NCBI taxonomy): domain Eukaryota; kingdom Viridiplantae; phylum Streptophyta; class Magnoliopsida; order Fabales; family Fabaceae; genus Medicago; species Medicago sativa. The sequence goes on along the minus strand of NC_140755.1, from coordinate 78,839,281 downwards.
ATTTGTATACGCTATAACTCATTTTGCTGATACATAAAAATTACACTCCTCTGTAAAGTCTATCTTCCCGCGACGCGAAATTATCTTACATATTACTAAAAAGTTGCAGTGGGGGGGAGGGGGGATTTGGCCCTGTGGTAAAGAATGTGGCAACGTGATTCTGCCTCTTAAGTCTAACTACTTTTGGACATGGAATAGGAAAGGTATCAAAGATGATGCTATGCATTGTGTTCTATGCATATTAAATATATGCCCCATTACGATTTACAGGGTAGAAAGTGAGTCACACTAACTATTTTTTATTCAAAACTGACTACTTTTGAAGGGCAGCCATTGTTGTCGGTTGTGCAGCTGTAAAATTCCCAAGCATGTCTCGTGCCTGATTCTCATACTGTACTATTTTTACTTTTTTTTGAAATGGCATACTGTACTATTTTTATATACTTGTGGGACAAGTGATCAATTGATCAGTCTCTTTTCAAGTTATCCATCCATTCATAAGAAATATATGAAATGAGGTGTCACAATCATGTTGAAGGTAGTAAAAAATCTAATTGTGTGCTGAGAGTGACTTGGATCAATGTTTCTTCTAATGGACATTTATCTCGTGCCATCACATGCTTCATGTCATCATCACAACTATTGGTTTCAATTCTCAAGCATTGCGAAACTTTTTTGTACCATCATGGTTTAGGCACCACTTTTCTAAAGTATTGTCCTTATATGAGCTCTTAGGTTTTGTTTAAAAGGGCACCCTAATGGGTTGAGAAAAGTGAATGTTTTATTAACTATTTTTAGCCTGAGACTTTTTTGGTGTACCAAAATACAAGATATTTGATGAAATGCATGACAAGCTTGCAGTCTGGAACTCCATCACTAGAACTTGCTGTGATGAAAATGCACGCAAGATGTGGTAAATGGAATTGTTGATAAGGGTTCGCTTTGTTGAACATCCTTGATTGATGTTAATGCTCTGGTTAATATGCCAAAGGACTCTCTTTAAGCTGATGACAATGATAAGAGTGTGTTAGGATTTGGCGACAATTTTTGGTGTGGTTTGTGGTTCAAATTTAGAACTGTTTATCCAAACTGTTGTGATTGATCTCTGCCTGAAATGTTAGAAGAGAAGAGCTTTTAATCATATGCAGGAAATTGAAAAATAAAAAAAAGTGAATCTGATGGGGCACTATAATTTCAGGATATTTTTGTTTCTGATAAAATTATTGCAGCAAACTGATCATGTGCTGATTATGTCCATGGAGCAGATAATAGTGTCATTCATCTTGCAGCTTCAATGGATAGATATATAATCATGTGAATCTATTTTTTTTTTTTTATGAAAGGCTTTTACCAAAAAAGCCCAAAACTCAACATTGAAGCCCAGAGAAAAAGCCAACTTGGCTAGAGTGCTAGACCCAGTAAAGATATATCTAATCAACTAAAATAGAAAAACCATGCAAGTATATCAATATGTTTCTCTTTCTCATGCAAATTGCCAATTTGCCACGGCATCTTGGTCTTGTTCTCATGCAAAAGACACGTGTTCTGTTCTGCCACAGCATGCAACAACACTGCATCTGTCTCATGCCTCTTATTAATTTTTATTAATTTCTCCCTCTCAAGTCTAAACTGCAGTTTTAGCTATCTTATCTATGAAACTTAACTATCCATCTCCATGGGGGAAAACCAAAAAGACTCATTTGTTTTGCCTACACCAGCAGACTTACTCTACAATAGCATGGCCTCTGTCTTTTCCCCTTTCTACTCTCTTTTGACAGTGACATCTGAGTCCTACCATCATGATGGGCAAACCAAAGACAATGCTCCTTCACAAATAGCTTATGGTAGCATAGTTTTGCTTAAGAAACTGGGACTTTGTTTTCTGAGTGCTGCATATGTGTGTATGATTCTGTCCTTTGTTCTGATTCTGGCTTCTGTGGTGGGAGTTGGGTTGGTTCGGTTTTGGGTGGAGGAACCTGTCATTGTTAATGAAAGTTTGTATTTTGATTACACTGATGCTCATCCTACAGCTGTATTTTCATTTAATGGTGGAGTTAGTGCTGCTTGGGGTTATATTAATAAAAAGCATATACGTGTTCCAGTTGGTCACACATTTTCTGTTTCTTTGTCCCTCTTGATGCCTGAATCTGACTTCAATAGAGAGCTTGGGGTGTTTCAGGTATGCCTTTTTGTCTCTCAGATTTCATTGAACTACACATGTGAGTTGTGATATGGTTTTTGAATGAATTTGTCCAATTTAGTGCCAATAGAATGAGAGGAGAATGCAATTTTGTGTAAAATGACACCTGTTAAAGAAAATGCCAACAACTATAGGGAAGATGTTCTTGTTATAATAAGTTTCCTTTTTTAGGGAGTTTTCTTTGAAATTTTCATTCGGATGGACATGCAGGTAGATACATATGTTTTAGATTCCTTGGACATGCTTGATTTCATGCAATTTATAACATAATTATTGTTTGTCATTAATTGGTAGGTCCTGAATGCTGATAATTACCTCCTGAGTAATGTGTCAAGGGAACTATCTTATGATTCTGCTAATAATAACTATGCCATTTACTTGCTTTTTCTTTATTAAATGAATGAATGAATTGTAAAATTGATTCTAAGCAAAGGCGAGTTGAATGTAAAAGTGATTATGTTGGTATATATTTACATAAAAGTGAGTTGAACTAATTGAAGTTAGAATTTGGAGCTTTTACCTCTAGAATTGATGAATCAATTGGATATGATTATTTTAAAGTCTTGTTTTAAATTGTGTAACAAGGAGAATATAGAAAAAAAGAAACAAAAACAAATGTGATCAATGATTACAACTAACATGTAGAAACTTGACACAGCTTCTTTTTCCTGAAGAGTTAATAAGATTTGTTTTGCAGCTGACAGCAGAACTCCTATCAGTAAACGGAAATGTGATAGCAAAATCAAGCCAACCATGCATGTTAAGGTTCCGAAGCTCACCAATTCGACTTGCAAGGACAGTTATGATGGGTGTGCCATTGGTGCTAGGAATCTCAGCTGAGACTCAGAAAATCAATGTAGAAATATTGAGGCACAAGGAACAAAATCAAAGAACCAATGCTATAAGAGTAACCCTGCATCCAAGAGCAGGAACTTCATCTCTTCCACAACTATACGAAGCCGAAATTGTTATAAACTCCCATTTACCTTGGGCTAAAGAGTTAATTCGGAATTGGAAGTGGACTTTCTATGTTTGGGTGTCATTATATGTGTACATTGTGCTACTTATGCTTCTCTTATATTGTTACAGGCCACTCATCTTTCTTGTCACACAAGATACTTTTAGTGAGCAAAGGGTGAGGGAAGTGATATGTGAAGAACATAAAGAATTACAACTTGGAGAATTATCAGGAGATGAGAGTGAGGTTTCTGAGTTGTTGAGGAAATGGAGACTCAGCAGAAGCAAGAGAAAGACTATCCTGACACATGGTAGTGTTGGTGTGCCAGAAAATATTGGCGAGGCTTCCAGTATTAGCATGACGACTACTAGAGAAGATGTAACCAGTGTTGCTGTTGAAGATGATGTTGAGGACTCTGAATCAGTGTGCATAGGTTAAAGGGTATATTTAGTTGCTTTGAAAATGGTTGATAAATTGCTTTTGGAGCATACTTTTTTAATTGTATAATAATATGATCAATGGTCAATTAGAAGTTTGTGTCTAAGCTGTGCCTGTATCTATGGTAAATAAAGTTAACATCTCACACGATGATTTAAGAGATTTTCGATCATATTTTAATTAAGTTGTGATATATTTTATTATTTATTGTCTTTTTGTTGTTAAAGTGCGGGTAATAAACGTGGGTACATGCTCTTGAGTGCGTATCACCAACGTCCCTCTTGGAAACCTTATGGATAGTTTTAGCTATTTTGTGTGAGAGGCACAAACTTTGTTTTGGGAATATAAGTTAAACACATTTTTTTATGAGAGGGAAAGAAAAAACACGAGAAAAACTAAGCAACTCGTTGCCTAAAATCCCAGAGGTATTTCATGATGTCGACATTTTTTTGCATCAAACTTGACCAACTATTTAGTACACTCGTTGTTTTCTCTTAAAGTATGATTCATGGAAACCAATCATTGTCTTCTTTTAAAGTATGATTCATGCAAACCAATCAAGGTAAAGTATGATTCATGGAAACCAATCAAGGAAGAGAGATGAACATTCTAATAAGGGAAATTAAAGTTGCACGAGGGTGGAAATCCTTATGTTGGACATCACTGAACAAGTCTAAAGTTGACTTGGAGTCGATTAACACATGTTGTTTTCAGATATTGGAAGACACAAAACCCAATTTCACCAAATAATGGGTCTTACTTTTTGATGAAGACGACGATCAAACCACTTATAACTTAAGCTAGTTGAATACTCACCATTAGAGGTGCCACTTCAAATTAGTTTATCCTCGAAGCCATGATCAAGAGTAAAGCTATGAATACAATCTCGATAAAAAGGAGGAAGTTGAGTATAAAGATTTTTGAAGTACCACACACCAGTATAAAAAATAGGGTTAAATATGTTTTTGGTCCCTATAAATATACCAACTTTTCGTTTTAGTCCCTCTAAAATTTTCCTTCAACTTTTAGTCCCTAAAAAATTTTTCATCTTCACTTTTGGTCCCTATTTTAAAGTAAACTCATATGTAGAATACATATTTTTGAATAAAATTTTGCAGAAAAATTCATAATATTATAAGAATCTCTCCAAAAAAAATTAGAATTTTTTAACAAAACATGAATTTAATATGAATTTTTATATTTTTGACGGTTACAAATTCATAATTAATATATGTTTTGTTAAAAAATTTTAATTTTTTGGGGGATTTTTTTTTACAATATTCTACACATTTCTGCACAATTTCATTAAAAAATACAAAATTTAACTTAAAAATAGGGACCAAAAGTAGTGATTGAAAATTTTATAGGGACTAAGAGTTGAAGAAAAATTTTAAAGGGACTAAAACGAAAAGTTGGTATATTTATAGGGACCACACACATATTTAACCCTAAAAAATATCACAAAAATGAAGATCAACATCATTGATATCAACAAAGGGAACCACGTTATTGATATCAACAAAGGGAACCACGTTACAAAGATAAATATTATCTATCCACTTATCATACCATATATATGACCTCTACCAACTCTGCATGTGAATCCTGGCCCAAAGGATGTCCACAATCTTGGTAATAGCACGTCAAATACATGCATCTTCAAGGAGTATGTAAAATATGAGCATTAGTCAAATATTTAGACGTTAACATTTGAACCCAAAGCTTGTGAAGTTGGTGTAATATGTCACAAATGTATTTGCCAAATAAGGAAATGTTAGAGTTTCTAGTTGTGCGACCCCATGAGATTTGGGTTTGGTAATATTCTTTCAATTGGCCCAATGGCCAGAATGTTTTCCCCTAATGTCTTCAATTTAGCCATACTTTTCACCTTGGTAAGTATCTTGGTTTCCCTATACTTACCGTTAAGTTAAACACATTTTAGTGTCACTAAGACATCGGGTCTGTTTGGTAAACACCAAAAAAGAGCTTTTAGCTCTTAACTTCTAGCTTATAAGCTCATTTGACAAAAATAGCTCTGTTTGGTAACAATTTTTGACCATGAGCTTATAGCTTATTTCACGAGTTTATAAGCTATTTTTCAGAAGCTATTCTAAGTAGCGTTTGAGCTTATAGCTTATAGCTTCTCATATTTTCTTCCACTTTTACCCCTATTGTTTTATCTAAAATCCATTTTTACCCTTTTATTATAATTTAATTCAAACCTACAATTCCCTAATATAAATCCCTCGTTTTTTTCCCTAATAAATATACATCCCTCGTTATAATTTTTTTTTAACAAATACATCCCTCGTTATTATTTATCTCACTTGTCTTATGTTGCTGACAATATATATACCTCCATTTATCTTTTGCCTTATGTTGCTGACAATATATACCTCCATTTATCTTCTTCTTTTTTTTTTGACAAAATACCTCCATTTATCTCTCTTGCCTTATGTTGTTGACAAAATATATATATACCTCAGTTGACAAAAAAGTATATATACCTCGTTATACTTAAATAAATTTTTTAGTGAATAAAATTTAATTTACAATATAAAAGATATATTAAATTTATAAATTTCAATTACTTTTTAAAAAACAAAATTGAATTAAGAATTCCTGAATATTTAAATATCAAGTTATATAAACTTTATATTTTGAATTAATAATACCCTTTTATGTCATTTTACATTTATCAGCTAGTTAAACCGTTAATTTTACCAAACACTTCAACTAGCTTATCAGTCATCAGTCATCAGCTAGCTTATCAGCTAATAGCTATCAGCTAGTTTATCAGCTAAAAACTATCAGCTATCTTATCAGCTATCTGCTATTTTTACCAAACAAGCCATCATTTTTCTATTAAAAAATTGCCTCTTTCAATTCCGTTAACAATGTTTGAATGGTAATTGTTAGAATTTATTCTTTTGATCATTAGTGATAGTATCTAGATTCTAGGCCACGGATGCTCCTTCACGTCCAATGAGAACAATGTGATAGCTTGGCGAATAAGTCATGACAGAACCTTCTATTACAGGTCGACTTATGAGCAGATTTTTCCCTATGCCTTGAAAAAATTATCATTTACCAAGCTAGAATTGTTTTTTCTTTAAGTACAAAAAGACCATGGTGTTTGAAGTGACACATAATGATAATAAGAAATCGCTTGAAAAGCGATTTCTAAAGACAATGAGTTATATGGAAATATGATTTATGATATAAGATTGTGACATAATTTAATTTATGTAGTTGATCCTAATAGTAGGATAATGTTTGAGTGCTATTTTTTGTCTTTTAATTTTTAATTCTTTTTGTTAGTGTTCTATTTGGCCAACACATTTTCAAATAAACACACATGAGAAATATATAGACCCAAGTTTTAATTCAGGAACCCAAATAAAATATTCTCACAACTAATTCAGGATCCCAAATAAAATATTCTCACAACCAAACCACTAGGTTATAACATCAGAGATAATGAATATTTTAATTAATAACTACTTAAACCTTTTAATTCTTTTCTTCTCATAGATAAATTTAATTTTTGTTTCGGTTTATATAATATATTTATAAATTGTTTCCTCTCATAACACTTTTTAATGTCTCTAGATATTTTTCTTTTCATGTTATGGTACAAATGCCCTAAGAGCACTTTATTAAACATTCAAAAAGAGCAAATAATGTGCTCGCTCCAGTCACATTTATAAGCAAAAAACAAATTTTTAAATTTATTAAATAATTAATGTATCTGGTCACATTTATGTCGAATACATTAGTTATTCAATGTACTTAACAAGTTGTTTTTTTTTCTTATATGTTAAATACATTAAGTTTTATGTGAAAAAGTTCGTTTTTAAAGTTTTAATGTGTTGGACACACAATTCTCAAATAAAATTATTTCTTTAGATTTCTTAACAAATGCCCTTACCATCCCAATGGAAGGGTCTCTTTATTTGAAGACCCAGAACCAATGAGGTACCTCATTGAATACTTATTGAGCATCTCATTTAAACACCTCAATTTTAAGTGGGGCACATAATATTTTCATTAAGATAATGATTGCAATATGTGTGTTTTATTAATAGGATCATTTAAAACTTTTATTAGAGATGCTGGATTGGACTCATTGAGTGCTTATTAAATACTGTTATTAAATTTTTTTAAATAAACAACGTATACACGTGATACCTATTTAAATACTAAAAAAATAATTATCTCCATCGTAGATTCTCGACACTTGTTATCATTCTCTTTTCTTAATATACTTTTAGCTTATATGAAAAAAGTATATTCAAAAAAATTTGTACAGTGTTTTTGGTCAACAAAATTTTCTGTAAAGTCTATGTATTAATTATATTTTAACTATTGAAATAAGCTTATATGAAAAAAGTATATTCAAAATAATCTGTACAGTGATTTTGGTCAACAAAATTTTCTGTAAAGTCCATGTATTAATTATATTTTAACTATTGAAATAATTAAGCTTATTAAAAAAATACTTTACTTAAATAAACTTATTCCGTAATGTGTTTTTGACTAAATTAATAATTAACCTTATTAGTAGTTATATTTTATATTTTTTTTTGGTGGAATATTTTATTTACTTTTAATACATAGAAAGTATTACATATGACAAGTTGTATATATTTTATTTACCCTTAAAATTTTTCAATTATAATTTTATAGTAAAGTGATTTGCCTTATTAAAAAGATCAGAAGAATTTGACCAAAAAAAAAGGTGAGAAGAATCTACCCAGAAAAACTTAGAATAAAATCCTGAATATTTTTTTGACAAAAGAATAAAATGCTGAATATTAAAAGTTATTTATATAGATAGAGTTTAATTTATTTTTTGACAAAAGATAGAATTCAATTATTGTTTTTGGAGAAAAGTTAGTTGTCGAATTATATTTGATGATTTATTTATTTTACAAAGTGTTGTTTTCATTCCACATTTTGTTAGAGGTTGTTATGATTTGTAAAAAATTGAGAGACTAATGGTTAAATTTCCTTTAAATAAGGATAAGGTTGTTTTGAAAGATAGAGAACACTTTTTTTTTTCTTTTTGTTTTAGTGAAATTAATTAAGCCGAAAAATTTGCTTAATCTCTCCTCATATCGAACACCACGTACACATGCATATTAAACCATTAAACACCACAGCAACAAGTGAAACAAAAATTTGCTTGTTGTTATGAAAAACACCATCTAAACCGTACATATTAAACCATTAAACCATCACGTGTAAATATAATTTACTTGTGTGGTTGAAATTATTATTATTTTTCTTAATTTATAGTATGTATTTAATACGTGTGAAATGACTATATATTTATGTATGTTTTGAGGTGCCATGTTGTGTGTGTTGTATGGAGTGAAAAGGAGATTTGCATTGCAGAATAAGCTTTAAATTCTCAGTTTCATTGGTTTCAGCTCCACTCCTATGGAGCTTTGGAGCTGAACCTCACCATCAACATTGACATAATAACAACGTCAAAATTCTCTGTTTTTCTTAGTTGAGTTTCACTGTAACAACCACCCACACACAAAATGGAACAAGATAACAACAACAACAATAACATCAAAAATAACATCAACAACAAAAACAACGAAAACAAAAATGGGGGTGATGAAATCAACAATGTTTCTGATGCAAAAGATACAAAGTTTGTCGATTTTTCACCAAAAAGAAGCATAGCTGAGAGAAGGGGTTTCAATAAAATCAACGCAGGGCTTATCAGTTTTGGTGCAACAACCCCTTTGGTTTCTCCTGCAACTCGATCACCATGTCTCACAATACCACCTGGGATTAGTCCCACCGCATTGCTTGAATCCCCCATCATGCTTCCTAATTCTCAGGTATAGCTATGATCCCACATCTCATTTTCATTTTTACAATATTAGACTAGTGAATTAATCATCATTTTTGTCATCGAAATTGTATACCTTGGTTAATTTAGTCACTCAAATTTACGAAATTGTAAATTAGTTCTTGAAGTTGAAGGTTGTCAAGTAAGGCATTCTCTGTCATTTAACAATTTATGATGAGTTGCCTCGTTGCTTAGGTCACGTTGAGCTCTGATATTTGTTCCTACAAATTTCATTGATCTCATTTGCTATCTAAATTTATCCAAGTTGATTTGATTCGAGTAAACTGATTGACGATCTTCAATTTTAGTGACTAATTTGTCATCTCGTAACGATAGATATTAAATTGTTTAACTCTTATAATTTTGATGATCGCACACTTACAAATGTTTTTTCTTTTCAATGTTTGATTTTCATGTGTGTAGTGGTTGGCTAATTTAGTTACTCAAATTTATGAAATTGCAATTATGTTCTGAAGTTGAAGATCATCAATCAAGTAATTCCCCAATATATGTTTAAGAACTTCCTTGATTTCTATTTTTGCAATCCAAATTTTTAGAATTGATTGAATTCGACTACATTGATTGAAAAACATTAATCTTGTGACAAAATTGTTATTGTATAATTATTGAGACCAAATTGCCATTCTTTACAATTTTGAGGATAAAAAACGAAATTTACTCATTTCAATGGTTGTTTTTTTGTGTTTTAGGCCATGCCATCTCCCACCACTGGGAGTTTCGCCATGCTTCCACCTCTCACCGATAAAGGATCAATGCTCACTTCTGTCAAACATGAACAAGAGAACGTGGATGTGCCTACCACCTTCACTTCTGTCAAACATGAACAAAAGAATGTGGATGTGCCTACCGCCTCCGATTTTGCTGCCTCTTTCAATTTCAAGCATCAAGCCAACTTGGATGCTGATTCTTTATCTCCATATTTTGCTTCTCTAAATCAGGTGCCTTATGTATTTTAATTGTTATTAAACAAAAACAATGGACTGTATTGTGTTTTTTACTTTTTATCATGGGTCTGTCAAGATTTTTTCTCAAATTTTGATGCTTGGTGTTATTACATCATATATATGTCCTATGTTGTTACTCGCATATCGCTGAAAATCACAATTTGTTCAAATTCCAATATGTTACTATGACATCACTATAGCTGTTATTTGACAATCCTTTGTACTAAATAGCATATCGAACAACAATAACATTTTTTTTTTCAAATTCCGCTATGCTATAGCGGCACGATAGCCACTAGTTGAAAACACACTAAATAGTTGAGCATATGTTTGCTTCCACAACCTGGAACCCCAGACTCACACGTTTGGATTACCACATAGTAGTTATTTTTGGCTTCCAAAGCCTAAAATTGATTCCAACCCCCAAATCAATTCTCCCCAAAAGCTTACATTTCTAGCTTTTTCGGTGACATGAAATCAAGTCTCATTTTTTTTAAAGTAGCCAACACACACAATCAAAAACTTGATCCAAACTATCCAAACAAGTCACTTTTTTTCGTGAATATAATACAAATCATTTTATATTCAACTACTTTCAACATAAATCAATTCAATCAAAATCAATTTTTGTCACCACAAAACCAAACACAATTTGTGAAGAATAAGGAGTACACTTTTGTGACTGTGTCAGTTAAGCGTTTTAGACATAGTTGATAGGTGGTAAGCTTTATAGGCATAGTTTTTGAACAATAGACCTAGCCAGCCATCAACTTGAAAAATTTAAACATGAAGATGATAATACCAAATTTAAACAAATATCCATTCAGTCTGTCTAACTTCTACTTGTTAACTCAGCCTAAGCTATATTTTTCTCATACATTGTCCAAGATATGAAAGCTTTCTTACTAAGTGATATTTTCATTACCTTGAATTCACCAGGTTTCTAATAATCGCCACATGATGAATGGAGGCCATAGAGACAGCCAAATGCTTGTCCAAGGTCAACAGCTGTTAGATTTTTCATTCCCACAAGGTTTTTCAAGTGACTATTTAGCTAGAAATAGTGGAGTCCATTTCTACAATGATGTGAAAATGGTAGATGATGTGATTGTCAACACCAATAATGTTGACATACCAATATCTCGTTCCGAAGAAGCTAGCGATGAAAGCACTCTGCCTGAAAATTCTATCCACAGCGAGGATATCGGACAACATCATGTCTTAGAAGCAGAACAGAAAGAGATGTCTCATGCAGCAGGAGCAAAGACCTCAGAGGATGGTTATAATTGGAGAAAATATGGCCAAAAACAAGTAAAAGGTAGTGAATATCCGAGAAGCTACTACAAATGTACTCAGTCTAATTGTCAGGTCAAGAAAAAGGTGGAAAGATCACACGATGGCCACATAACGGAAATTATTTACAAGGGTAATCATAACCATGCAAAACCACATTCAAGTCGTCGAGGATCAGTACCTTCTAGTGATGAGATGTCAGAAAATGCTGAAGCCAATGAAACATGTGATAGAGTTGATGCTGATTCGGTATGGGGAAACATTCAGTCACGGGGAAAAGATGCAAAACACAATCCGGAACGGAAGCCTGATGGTCAAGAAAGGACATCCCCGCCTTCTGGTGTGACCGAGCTTTCGGATCCTATGAAGAGACCTAGATCTCAAGGTATGTTTGAATCAGACAACACTCCGGAGCATTCTTCCGCACTTGCTAATCATGATGGTGATAAAGATGGAGCCACTCAAGCAGTCCTATCACCTGAAAACAATTCTGAAGATGCCGACTCAGAATCGAAAAGAAGGTACTGTACTTTATCTGATACTGTCTTCATGCTGGCATTGGCAATACAAATTGAGGGACAGTCTATGTATGTTGTTGGTTTAATTTTCTGTTGCAGGAAGAAGGAGAGCTACCCGGTTGAAACAATGGTGCCTCCGAGGGCTGTTCGTGAGCCACGAGTGGTAGTCCAAATTGAGAGTGACATCGACATACTTGATGATGGTTATCGCTGGCGAAAGTATGGACAGAAGGTTGTCAAAGGGAATCCAAACCCAAGGTAGTCATACTGCTTTTTCTTTATGCATCTGCAGGTCTGTTTAGAAGGAAATACTGTCAATGTTGCGAAATTTGAACAAGTGGCTATTGTTTGTGATATGCTAATTAGTACAAAATATTTTCAAATAGTGTCTATAGCGGCATTATAGCACTGCTGGCTGCTGCGTAGCAGAAATTGAACAAACTTCCGTTTCTTGGAACCAGCGATTGACAACATTGAAAGCAATGCTTATAATTGTATCAAGATATTACGATAAATAGTATTCATGCATTTTTTTTACTTGAGTCTATAAGCTAGTAGGCATATAACATTTTCTTGTCCATCTCTTCTAGGAGCTACTACAAATGCACAAGTGCTGGATGTACTGTAAGGAAACATGTGGAAAGGGCTTCACACAATCTAAAGTATGTTCTTACAACTTACGAGGGAAAACATAACCACGAGGTTCCCGCTGCTAGAAATAACAATCATATAAGCTCAAGTGATGTTGGTTTATCTTCTACTTGTGCTAATGTCATACCTGGGAGTGCCGTTATCCCGAAATCTGAAACTCATCAAACTCTTCCATCTCATTTTGATAGAAAACCTGATTTTAGCAATGATTTCCTGAGATCAAGTTTGATGGGAAGTTTCAGTAATGATATGAAGTTTGGACCTTCCTCCATATCTCAAATGAATTACTCTTCCTTGAATAATATCGTACCTTATGGCGCCTACGGAACGAGCCCTGACCATGTTGCTGTGCCTCAAACCGGACCTATTGCTTCAATGTTCCCTGAATTTCAAATGCCACTACCGCTGAATCTTCCCTCGTCTGGAAATTATTCTCTAGCTGGAATTAATTTTAATTATGCAAGACCTATAAGTTCTATCCAGTCTTATCTTTCAGAACAGCAGTTGAGGGATACGGATACAGGATTCCTAAGGCCTAAACAGGAGGTGAAGGAAGAATCTTCATATGCTGCATGTGCACCCTCTCTTGATCATGCTAGTACCTCACTCACTCCACCATCACCATCACAATCCATCTGTCAAAGTGTCATGCAAAATTTCCCTTCATAATCTCATTTTTACAGCTATTAGCAACAACAAGTTCTCTTGGTTTTCTTAGTTTTGGAAGATCTTTAGCCAATCATTATCATTTTAAATTTTCTAGATACTCATTGAAACACACTGTAGTGTCTTTATACAATTTCCATACCAATATTATGGTAGGTTAATCTCGTTTGTCATATCACTGTAGTGTATTTATTGAAACAATCGAACAAAGTATGGTGTCCTTCGCTTACCAGTACTTGTAACTAGTTATTGGTAGGTGATTTTGTTACTTGAAGAGTATCTATATTATTGGACAAAATGAAAGATGGTACCTATTTAGTTGCTCATGGCAACCAACATCACTACAATACAATTGAAAAACATACGATAGAGAGTACAAGAGGAGGATGAAGATCATCTGCCTTGAAGCTCCTTATGCTTGACCCTTGCCTTGTACCGCCAACCTTATGAATGAATAAAAGTTTGTGCAAGGGTCTCTATTTATAGTGTATAATAACATCGGGATTAAGAGAATGAAAATATGGTTTTCTTCACAAAAAACGGCTTGGAAAACAAGCAAACAACACTCCCTGCCCGTGTCCATGCGCATGGCGCATGACTTGGTGCGCAGGGGTGCATGAGGCAGCAAGGAATGTTGTCTCATGCACAAGGGCGCATGGTTCCGTGCGCAGGGGCGCATGAGGCGACACCTCCTGTGCGAATTCTACAATTTTCGACCATTTTTCAGGCTTTCTTCCGTCATGTGATGCCTTTGAATTTCAAACAAATTTTATTCACTTGTATTGTATTGTATTCAAATACCTTCTAAGAACCATTGAATTTCAATCTTCATATCTTCGATCCTTCACGTGATGTCCTGCCGATTTACATGATTTCTCACTAAAAAGACTCAAAACACCTATTGAGTTGCATGATTTAGGATAAAAGTGAATTACAACAAGTCGAATGAAAACAATACAAAAAGTTCCTCAAACCATTGACAACTCTTCTAATTGACTTATAATTTACCTTCAAATGCAAAGAATTACACTAGAAACATAGCAAAAAACATCATATGTTATTCCATCTTCATGTACCAACACTACATCCAATATTGACTAAATTACTCCACCACACCGAACCCCTCTTCCCCTCTGTGTGTAAAAAAAGCAGCATCCCCAACCATTGTTGCCCACACTCTAAACTAGAAACTACCACACTCCTCGTTCAACATCCACCACCATTTACTTAACAATGCTATATTAAATTCTCTTAACCGTCCAACCTCCAAACCTCCTTTCTCCTTATTCGAGAAGACCGTATCCCATTTTATCCGAGAGATTTATCCTCCTCCACCCCCCACACGCCCGGGATAAAGGAAAGGAATGTGCCCAATTTTACTCTATTAGAATTGCTCTTGTTATTATTTAAAAGATAAATAAATAAACTCAAGTTTTTCAAAAAAACTCAATTTATCTGAATACAAACATTGAAATAGTTGTTACTAAATATTATAAAGTGACAGACTAAAAATATGCTAAAATATTACAAAATGACATTAATTTATCCCGTACTTTTTTATGGACCATTGACAAATGTTTGTACTTTTTATATAAATTTATAAATAATAAATATATATTTCATGCATGAATTTTAAATTAAATTATAATTATAATTATAATTACTCTTATTATTATGTAAAAGTACAGGAAAAACTCAATATAACTAATTTAGTAACATTTGAGGGTTGTTGATAAATATTACTAAGTGATAGACTAAAAATATGTCAAAAATATTGGAAAATGATAAAGATGATTTAATGTTTTGAAAAAAAGATAAAGATGATGTTAACGTGTAGGTGTTTTTTTTTTATATATATCATTGAGAAATATTTGTCACTTTATTTATATAAATTTATAAATAATAAATATGGATCCCATCCATGATTTTTGTGTTAAATTATAATTACTATATTAGAATTATTGTTGTTATTATTTAGAAGATACATAAAAAAAAACTTATTTACTAATTAAATAATGACCGACATTTGTCCTGTGTATGAATTGTACAACTATATTATCTAGTGACTCATTGATTAGTGAATAACATTTATCTTATGTTTTTTATAGCCATACCTCTAAAGGATACAATAATTAATAATCTATAATAATAAAAAAAATATATAATATGACATTAAGATAAGCAAAAAAGAGAGGCAAATTATTTTTATTAAAGAAGCAATCTTAAATATATGTAATTTTTTAAAAAGTAGTTTGTATGCCTGTTAATATTAATCTCGTTTATAATTTGTAAGAGAGAAATTTTTTACAACTCTCCCAAAGTTATGTTATATGTAATCATTCAATCAAATATGATTTTTTTTTTTTTTTAACCAAAAGGTGAAGTAGCATAGAACAACAAACACTCCAAAATATATAAAAGAAAAAGGAACAACAACAAACAAAGGTGGGGACTAGACCAAGACCACCTTGATGATAGATAAACTTAAAATTAGGCGCACCTAGCTTGTTTTTCACTAAGCTTTCCTGAATACAAATAAGAACTTCATTTCAGACAGTTAATTGACTTAAGGAAATACCTAGATTAGCTAAAGAATATGCACAACGTTGCCCTAATTCCTAAAGACATGTGAAACCAGAAAATTCATGTTTGCAATAATCCTTATAGTCGTTCTAGCAATTTCTTAGCTACCAAGGAATAGTAGTAAGAGTTCTTGAAAACTTGAACCACTAGAGCTGAGTCTGACACTAACCACTAGTTTGTCCAACCATTCTGATGAGGAATCTCTTCATGATAAGCTGAACCTATGTCAGAATTTTCAGCAAAACATTATTGTGCATAAGCCTCCAAACCAACACATACTTTGATGGGGGAATATCCTTGATCCAAATGATAGACGCCCAATGCAACTAGGTTCCTTTTTTGAATAAGTAGATATTGCATGCAACAACGTACTATGCACAACATACTTCACTAGTTGGATACTTGGATTCTTCCATCTATGGAAAGTAAGGAAGTTTTCCAAGAAGAGAGCTTCAACTTCACCCTATCAGCTATTGGCTGAAAATAGTCGACCTTAGGTCTTTTCTTAAAAACACGAGCTCCTAGCTAATTTATTTTTGTTATTGGCGTAGTGCTGAATCATACTCAAATAATCACATATATGAGGAGGAAAAATGTGGTGATCCAAATCGAGTTCAGGATTCTATAAAATGTCTTCAAATCCAAACCACTTGATTGTAACATCAGAAACAATAAATATTTTTTTGAAGAGGCGAAACAATAAATATTTTAATTAATAACTACTTGAAATTGTTTTAAATTTTTTTTAGTTCTTTTCTTCACCTAGATTTTTTTTTCTTTTCGAATTTCAATAATATGTTAACAATTTTTTTAATAAATAATATGTTAACAAAAATGTTACCCTCACTCTTTAACGTTGTTCTCTCTCTCTCTCTCTCTCTCTCTCTCTCTCTCTCTCTCTCTCAGATTTTTAATGCGTTATAGGTCTTTATCCCCTAGAATTTTTTTGAAAAAACTTCTAGCTTTTTGGAAAAAAAAATACATGCATAAAAATTATGTAAAGTCTTTCTGGTCAAACAAATATTCTTCATGTATTAATTATATTTTAAATACTTCTTTTTTTTTACGGGAAAAAATAATAATAACCCTATTTTATTAGGGGAAATAATAACCCTATTATTAGTTATATTAACGCCTATTTTCATTTTCTTTTGTTCATTTTTTTACAAGCATTTTGTTTTATAGATAGAAACTGTTGGTAGGGACAATGCATAATATATGTAAGGTCCGAGGTTCAAACCTCGACCACAAAAAACGATATTTATGTCGTTCTCACAATCGTACGAATATCCGCTAGACAAGTATTAGTGGATATTAATGTATTTACAAATATCAACGTGTAAAATTATTTTTTATGCAAAAAAAATGCATTATTGTAAAATAATTGAAATTATGTAGAATTTATTTCTAAAATTTTATTATTAATAATTACGACACTAATGATCATTTTACAATTGTTCCATGTGAGATTTGGACAATGTCTCTTGAAGTTATAGAATCTAGTTTTACCACTGAGCAGACACCTCTTAGACTTATTCCTTCTATTTTGATAATATGAAAATATTATACCATATCTTTCACTTTGACAACAAATTACTAATCAAACAAAAATCATTAATTAGGAAATTCATTGTATTTGATTTCATAACGAGAAGATTATTATTTAAGTAATACGACAATTGTGTAATTTTGCTAATTTAATAATTGGTACCGATTCCTACGTGTCTGAGTATTTAAAAAATATTTATTTTATTTTAAATGTGTTAATAATTTTACTAAATCCAGTTAATTTCATCCGTTTATGCATCTATTGATTTACATGTACTTAGAATATGTTTTTTATTCTATTTGTGTGTACCTATTAAGATATTCGTCCTGTACTGTCCGTGGTGAATCTTATTTGCGGATACCATGCTCATCCTTAAGTATATGTCCGGACAACGCTGGGTAAATACACTAATTTTATATATGACAGGGCCAAATAATACAATCTGAAAGCATCCAAGTATATGGTAAAAATTTCTTTAAAAAAAATGTATATGGTAAATTAAAAAATATTAACAAAAATAAAAAAGAGGTGATTTAAACAATAGCAAGGAAAAAGTGGTCGGTAGCTAGATAAGATTGTGACTGATGACTTGGGCGACACTGAATTAGATAAGGCATAACACTCACAACTTGTATACTTATAAGTTAGTGTATTAATAAAAATAGATAGATTTGGTCGAGAATTAATTAGGAGCTTAATTTTTGAGATCTAAATCTCTAAAAATGGATATCCGAAAAAGGTTGCAAATAGATTTGATGAACAACAACAAAATTCCATATATCATAAAGTGTTTGTTTGTGATTGTGATTTTCACATGTCACTTTTTCCCTAACAATTGTGCATAATTATTATTTTTTTGGGTACAAAAGAGGGCAATTGTGCATAATTATATTTCACCTTCGACGTGTAGTAACTACTAACAACATATATGCATCAGCTATGAAGTCCGGATACTTGATACGACATGGATACGATACAGCACCGATACGCTAATACGGGAAAATTTCAAAATTCAAGATACGATACGGTCGGATACTGTAATATAAAATTAAATTTAAACTACAAATTAAAACTCAAAATACAAACTATGTATTAAAACTCAAAAGCAAAAAAACAGACGCAAAATCTAGTCCCACATGGTGACCAAGCATATATAAAACAACAACGAGACACAACGATGAACTTGCCTTCACATGACAATTAATTACAACAACATTCTCAAAACAACAAAAAGAGACAAATAGTGGACAATAACAAAATATAAATACAAGTAATACTGATAATAAAGAAAGCGGCAATTTGTCAATTACATATATGATATATCTCAAAACGAGTACATAGTCAATTATATATATCCCAAAAATAGAACATTTGTATTGTCATACCTATATCCTAAAAAGAACATCGTTAGTGCTATACGTCTATATCCCAAAACGAACATCATTGCCTACTATTACTTAAGTGTTATTTGAGTTAACACTAATATTCTTTTCTTTCCTCTTTTCCTTTCTAAGAAAAAATAGGAAAAAAAAAACAATAGAAAAATCAAGTATCTTGTGCGTATCGGTTTTCCACCACCATATCCTTCATGTATATTCGAAGTATCTGAAAGGTATCAGACAATTGTTTTTTTTAAATTTAATTTAATTATCGGATACTCTCCTGATACGTATCGGACAGGTATCGGTGCATGATATGTATCTGATACGGTACCAATCAATTTTGAAGTATCTGAACTTCACAGTGCCTCAGTCTTTCTCATATTAAGATGTGTATAAGCTTTTTTTTTTGGCACCTTCATGCATTAAAAAAAAAACTTTTTTTCCTATAAATTAGCCTAGTGACTAAAAACTTTTTCTCGATATATATATATATATATATATATATATATATATATATATATATATTATGCAATGTCCATGCAAACTGATCTAAATTCACAGGGAGAAAAAAAAACGCTCTTTCATATTTTAAGAAATCAGTAAATGAATATTATCTCTAAAATAAAAGTAAATGAGTATTATGACCGACTAATGATATGCACTAATGATATTTTTACACAAGTATAATTTTTATACAATGTCGTGTATAAAATTTTTGCACATACATCCAATGATATGTTACCACATGAAATTTGGACATATCTCAGATTTGAGGGAAAAACTCTTGCTTCTCTCTTCTCCCTCCTTCCACCGCCTTATTTTCTCTCCACTGTTTCATATATTTTCTTCTCCCCTCACATCAAAGCGCTCAGGTACGATGTAGCTACAGAAACAATGGTGTGACGAGTCCTAGCCTCCGCACCACCTCCACACCTTGTTGGGGTTGTTCAACAAAAGACACGTCGTCAAAGCTCCGATGGTGGTTGTCTCTCGTTTAGTATTGAAACTCGTTAGGGAATTTGTTACTTATAACTTCTCCTTCAATCATGGGTTATCTCGCGGCAGTTCTATATAACTCGAAGCCGGAAGTGATTGAGGTGTGTGTTATGTTGTCTCTCTGATGATTGGTTGGGTTGGTTCTCATTGTTCTTATATGGTTCTTTTTCATTTTGTTTGAAACTCATTGTTTCCAAACACATGGGTTTAGGTTGCTTGTAGACTTACCATTTCATGGTGGTGGATGATGATCGGGATTGAGTTTATCGACCCGATCCTAGTTTGTTTGGCTCAAATGGGCGATTAAGCTTGCTGTTTTTGCACAAGGAGATAATTAGTACTTGAGTTTGAATTTGTTGGTGGTTGGTTCATTCACCATTCCTCTAAAGGATGGGATGATTATTCAGTCTTATCTCTAGTTCAATATGATGCTTTGGGATTTTTACATATCAATTCTTTTGCAATCTAGTTTTGGGCCCCCGTGCTAGACTCATTAAACATTTGGGTTCATTAATGGATTTCGGTCCATTTAGGTTTTTTTATACCACTTTTGTTAATTTTTGATGTATTACCATTTTAAGGTTAATTTGTGGTTGCTATGTTAGGTTTATGTCCTCCAGTTTTATGTACTTCCTTTTTTATTGGCTTATTTGGTCATTTGGTCCCCTAATTAATTTTCAGTTTTCATTTTGGTCCCACAATTAATAAAACTCACGTTTTAGTCGCTCATGTTGTCCTCTGTTTGCAAAATAAATCCTTTCTGTCAAAACATTAAAACAACTGTTAGTGAGTGCCCACGTGGCTAGTATAAAAGGGTTATTGTTGTCTAGAGAGATAAAAAAAAGGTTTGTTTTGAAATAGAAAGAGAAAGGAATGGCAAAGTTTAGACAAAGAAGACGCGAATCGAATAAGAAGAAGAAACTGGAACCTGAAATCAGTTGCGAACTCGGAAAATGGATGCTTCTGATGACGAGTTTGAATCTATTTGAGAAGTTTGTATTCATCTTTCGTTTAATTTTATATTTAGGGTTTTTAGTCCGGTTTAGGGTTTTGGTTTTTCTGAGTGGTTTCTGGTTTAGGGTTAGGGTTTTGATAAAAAAATCACTTTTTAAACAAAAGTACCTTTTATCGTGTCATTTTTTTGCTCTGTTATTTGATATTCTTTGGTTAGGATTTAGTGTCTTTTTGTTAAGCTTTTTGTTTAGCTTATGTGAATGATCTGCTTAGATTGAGAGATGACCAAGGCTGAAGAAGGATGAGGCATATAACAAAAATGTATGACAAGGTACATCTTTATGTAGAACATACAGTAGGGGAACAACCACATATTGCAAATATGAACCCTTTGATTGAGTATCCTATACAAAATGTGGGAATTGTGATGGAAGAGATTGTTGAGGAGGTGGAAAATGTGGTGGAAAATGATGGGACCAATGTGGCAGTTTTAATATTTTGACAGAAAGGATTTATTTGGCAAACGGAGGAAAACGTGAGGGACTAAAACGTGAATTTTATAAATTATGGGACCAATGAGAAAAGAAATTAATTAGGGGACCAATGGACCAAATAAGCCTTTTTCATTTGATATATTTTTCTTTGTTTAAAAAAACTATATATTGCCAAAAAACTATTAATTAGCACATGACTTGTCATATCTCATTAATTAATGTGACAACACATCATTGAACGCATGTGTAAAACTTTTATACGCTTAAAGTGTAAGTAAACTCTTTTTACATCATGGATCCTATTACGTAGATATTGAAAGATGTATTTTAACATATACTTTAAAAAAGTAGCATAATAGAGTGATTTAAATGCTTGTCTTAAAAAGTTTTATGATGCATCAAATATATATATATATATATATATTGTGTGTGTAGGATGAATCAGATTACACCGATTTAATGTTACACCAATGTTACACCGCTCAATATCATTTTACTCTACGCATATTTGTTAAATTTGACCGTTGGATTGTAAGTTTATATCACATAGATCATTCATGTAAATTTTTACAAAAATCTAAAATCATTTTGAATGTTATTGAGATACATCAAGATTAATAGTTATATGCAAAGTTTGATATTATTATTATTACTATATATTGATAATATAAAATAAAACGTCTGTTCACATTCATATCTTTAGGTAATTTTTTTATTTGTAAAAAAAACCAGTAATTTTTTTTTATTACAGAGAGGGCTTACATGCACTCTAAGTAAATATTTTTTGAGATATTTTAGACAACTAATATTAAAATTGGAAGTATTTTTTAAGGATAATATAAAAAATGGAAGTTTTTTAATTTAAAATGCAATATTAGTTATATTTTTCCCAAATGTATCGTGAAATTAATATTATTGAACGAAATGTCTTTTTTCCTTGTTTCTAGAAAAAGTCGTGTAAAGTTGACTAGACATTTTTTTTTAAAAAAAAAAACATCGTGTAATTAATATTATGTGTTATTTTTTTAGGGGATGATATTATGTTTTATCTTAGCAACAACAAAAAATTGTTTTATTTTATAGGCAAAACTTAGGTGCATATTATTAGGTCCATTTAGTAGGACAAAAAACTGTTTTATTCTACGGTATCATTTTACTTCTTTTTTTTCAATTCTTTTAATTTTTCTTTCTCATAAAAATAATTTAATAAAGTATTTTATAATTTATCTTTTCCATACAAAATTAAAAATATTTCTTTTTTTTTCGGTCAAGGAAAACATTTCTTGATTCATGTGCAATTTGTTAAAGTGACGTATATTTTGGAACGGTGAAAATAGTTGATAATATTTTTTGACCAATTAATTAAATTAATTTGAATAAAATTATTATTATTCTTAAATTGTCGTCTTTACGTATTACGAATGAAATTAACAATTGTGTCATTCATTACACAAGAAATGGTTGTATATTTATATATTTGTTGATGTGCCATGTTTTCTGTGTGTGTTGTATGAGGTGAAAAAGATTTTTATTGCAAAATAAGCTTCAAATTTTCCGTTTCATTCGTTTCAGCTCCACTTCTCTCGAGCTGAACCGAACCCCACCATCAACTATAAAATAACAACATCAAAATTCTTTGTTTTTCTTAGTTGAGTTTCACTGCAACAACCACCCACACACAAAAATGGAACAAGACAACAACAACAACAACAACAACAACGATAAGATCAACAACAATAACAATGAAAACAAAAATGGGGGTGGTGAAATCAACAATGTTTCTTATTCAAAAGAAGAAAACTTTTTTGATTTTTCACCAAAAAGAAGCATAGCTGAGAGAAGGGGTTTCAATAAAATCAACACAGGACTTGTTCGTTTTGGTGCAACAACGCCTTTGGTTTCTCCAGCAATTCGATCACCATGGCTCACAATACCACCTGGAATTAGTCCCACTGCATTGCTTGAATCCCCCGTCATGCTTCCTAATTCTCAGGTATAGCTATGATCACACATGTAATTTTCATTTTTTCAATTTTATACTAGTGAATTAATCATCATTTTTGTCATTGAAATTGTACACATTAGTTAATTTTTTCGCTCAAATTTACAAATTGTAAATTAGTTCTTGAAGTTGAAGGTCGTCAGTCAATTCATTCCCAATATCATTTAAAAATATATGTTGAGTTGGCATGTAGCTTTGGTTGTATTAAACTAATATATGTCTCTAGAAATTTCATTGATATCTATTTTGCTATTTAAATTTACCCAAGTTGATTCAACTAAGCTGATTGACGATCTTCAATTTTAGCGACTAATTTGTCATTTTGTAACTATAGATATCAAATTGTCTCACATATAATATGGATGATCGAAAACTTAAAAAGGATGTTTTTTTCTTTTCAATATTTGATTTTTATGTATGTAGTGGTCAACTAATTTAGTTTTTCAAATTTATGAAATTGCAAATTTGTTGTTGAGGTTGAAGGTATCAATCAATTAATTCCCCATCTAACAATATATGCTAAGTTAGCACGTTGTTTAGCTCAGGTCGTGTTGAAATATGCTTAAAACTTTCGTTGATCTCTATTTTGCTATCCAAATTTATTAGAATTGATTGAATTGATTCGACTATATTGATTGAACAACATTAATTTTAATGAAAAATTTTATTTCATAAATATTGAGACCAAATATCCCGATTGTTACAATTTTGATAATCTAAATGGAGATTCGCTCATTCATTTTGATATTTGTTTTTTCATGTGTTTTAGGTCATGCCATCTCCCACCACCGGGAGTTTCACCATGCTGCCACCTCTCGTCGATGAGGGATCAATGATCACTTCGGTCAAACATAAACAAGTGGATGTGCCTACTGCCTCTTTCAATTTCAAGCATCAAGCCAATTTTGATGTTGATTCTTTATCTCCCTATTTTTCTTCTCTAAATCAGGTAACCTTAAATATTTTAATTGTTATTATAAAAAACAAAGGGTTGTATTTTGTTTTTTACTTTTTATCATGGACATGTCAATATTTTTTTTTATCAAATTGTTGATGCTTGGTGTTATTGCATCAATAATATGATATGTGTTGTTAACTGCTGATCGTTGAAAATGCAATTTGTTAGTGTTATGGCATCACTATAGTTGTTATTTGACAATCACTATAGTTGTTATTTTTCTTCTCTAAATCAGGTGCCCTTAAATATTTTAATTGTTATTAAAAAAAACAAAGGGTTGTATTTTGTTTTTTACTTTTATCATGGGCATGTCAATATTTTTTTTTTATCAAATTGTTGATGCTTGGGGTTATTGCATCAATTATATGTCTTGTGTTGTTAACCGCAAATCGTTGAAAATGCAATTTGTTAGTGTTACGGCATCACTATAGTTGTTATTTGACAATCATTTGTATAAAATAGCATATCGAACAACAATAGTTTTTATCTTCAAATTCCGCTACGCAATAGCAAAATTATAGCCGCTAGTTGAAAAGACCGTACAATAGTTGAGTTTATATATGTTTGGTTCCACAGCCAGGACCTCAAACGGTTCGGTTTGGATCGGTTTTCAATAAAAATATATCTGAACCGATGAAATTTTCATCAGTTCGGTTTGGTTCGATTTTCACTCTTTTCAAAAAATGAACCGAACCAAACTAATCGGTTTGGTTCGGTTTAGATCCGTTAGGTTGATCGGTTTATTTGAAAATACAATTGAAAATATTCATATTCTCTCAAATTTGTATTTCATGCATAAAGCATACCTCATACTAAAATATTTCATGGAACTTTGTATTTCATAGTTTATTTTTTTATGTTCTCTATTCTTCATACAACTTTTTATAACTAACCTTACTCAATATTTAAAAGGAATAGAAAACGAGCATAGAAAAATATATATTTTCAAAAGTTTGAAGGTATAAACATGATAAAACAAACCAACAAATGGACGATCTCAGCGGTGATGAGGAATGTTGGGTTAGGTCATAGGTGTGGTTTACAACTATAGTTTCTTTTTTAGTAGAAATGAAATAGAGTCTGAGTGATGAGATGAGATGATGATGGGAGAAAGTGAATGGAAGTAGTATTTTATGCCTGAATTTAATTTTTGGCCTAATCATAAGTGAGTGTGAGGAGGGGTAATATTAGTAAAATAGGGAGTGGAGTTAGCATCGGTTTGGTTCATCGGTTTCTTGGATTTCAAAATGAAAATACGAGAAACGAACCAAACAAGGTCGGTTTAGATTGGTTCGGTTCTGTTTTGAACCAAACTAGACAAGGTCGGATGCATTTTTTGTTTGGTTTAGTTTAGACTTCTAGTTTCGTTGGTTTTGTCCAAACCGCTTACACCCCTACATAATCACATGTTTGGATTACCACATATTAGTTATTTTTTACTTCCAAGCCTAAAATTCATTCCAACCCTAAATCAATTCTACCCAAAAGCTTACATTTCCAACTTTTTCGGTGACATGAAATCAAGTCTCATATTTTTTTTAAAAGTAGCATACACACACAATCAAAAGCTTGACCCAAACAAGTCACTTTTTTCCGTAAATATAATCTAAATACAAATCGTTTTATATTTATTTCCTTTCGACATGGATCAATTCAATCAAAATCAATTTTCGTAAGGACATAACGAAACACAATTTGTGAAGAATAGGGAGCACACTTTTGTGACTTTGTGTAATTTAAGCGTTTTTGACGTAGTTGATAACCATTAAGATTTATAAGCATAGTTATTGAACAACAGAAATAGCCAGCCATAAACTTGAAACACTTAAACATGAAGATAATACCAAATTTAAACAAATATCCCATTCAGTCCTATAAGCTATATTTTTCTCATACACTGTCCAAAATATGAAAGCTTTCTAACTAAGTGATATTTTGGTTACCTTGAATTCACCAGGTTTCTAATAATTGCCACATGATGAATGGAGGAGATAGAGACAGTCAAATGCTTGTTCAAGATCAGCAACTGTTAGATTTTTCATTCCCAGAAGATTTTTCAAATGACTTTTTAGCTAGCGATGAAAGCATTCTGCTTGAAAATTCAATCCACAGCGAGGACATCGGACACCATCATGTCCTAGAAGCAGAACAGAAAGAGATGTCTCGTGCAGCCGGAGCAAAGACCTTACAGGATGGTTATAATTGGAGGAAATATGGCCAAAAACATGTAAAAGGCAGTGAATATCCGAGAAGCTACTACAAATGTAATCAGTCTAATTGTCAGGTCAGGAAAAAGGTGGAAAGATCACATGATGGCCACATAAGAGAAATTATTTACAGGGGTGATCATAACCATGCAAAACCACGTTCAAGTCGTCGAGGATCAGTACCTTCTAGTGATGAAATGTCAGAAAATGCTGAAGCCAATGAAACACGGGGAAACATTCAGTCACGAGGAAAAGATGCAAAACACAATCCGGAATGGAAGCCTGATGGTCAAGAAAGGACATCCCAACCTTCTGATGTGACCAAGCTTTCGGATCCTATGAAGAGAGCTAGATCTCAAGGTAAGTTTGAATCAGACGACTCTCCGGGGCATTCTTCCGCACTTGCTAATCATGATGGTGATACAGATGGAGCCACTCAAGCAGTCTTATCACCTGAAAACAATTCCGAAGATTCCGACTCAGAATCGAAAAGAAGGTATTGTATTTTATCTGATACTGTCTTCATGTTAGCATTGGCAATACAAATAGAAAGACAATCTATATACGTTGTTGGTTAAATTTTTTGTTGCAGGAAGAAGGAGAGCTACCCGGTTGAAACAATGGTGCCTCGGAGGGCAATTCGTGCGCCACGAGTGATAGTCCAAAGTGAGAGTGACATCGATGTACTTGATGATGGTTATCGCTGGCGAAAGTATGGACAGAAGGTTGTCAAAGGGAATCCAAACCCAAGGTAGTCATATTGCTTTTTCTTTATGCATCTGCAGGTCTGTTTAGGAGGAAATACTGTCAATGTAGCGAAATTTGAACAAATTGTTATTGTTTGTGAGATGGTAATTAGTACAAAATGTTTTCAAATAGTGTATAGTGGTATTATAGCACTGCTGGCTGCTGCATAGCAGAATTTTGAACAAACTGCAGTTTTTTGCAGTCTGCGGTCGACAACATTGAAAGCAATGCTTATAATTGTATCAAGATATTACGATATATAGTATTCATGCATTTTTAACTTGAGCCAATTAGCTAGTATGCGTATAACATTTTCTTGTCCATCACTTCTAGGAGCTACTACAAATGCACAAGTGCTGGATGTACCGTAAGGAAACATGTGGAAAGGGCTTCACACAATTTTAAGTATGTTCTTACAACTTATGAGGGAAAACATAACCATGAGGTTCCTGCTGCTAGAAATAACAATCATGCAAGCTCAAGTGCTAATGTGTTACACAGGAGTGCCGTTATCCCAAATTCTGAAACTCGTCCAACTCTTCCATCTCATTTTAATAGAAAACCTGATTTTAGCAATGATTTCCTGGGGTCAAGTTTGATGGGAAGTTTCAGTAATGATATGAAGTTTGGAGCTTCCTCCTCATCTCAAATGAATTACTCTTCTTTGAATAACATCATACCTTATGGCTCCTACGGAGCAATCCCTGACCATGTTGCTGTGCCTCAAACAGGATCTATTGCTTCAATGTTTCCTGAATTTCAAATGCCACCACCACTGCTTAGTCTTCCCTCGTCTGGAAATTATTCTCTAGCTGGAATTAATCTTAACTATGAAAAACCTATGAATTCTATCCAGTCTTACCTTTCAGGGCAGCAGTTGAGGGATATGGATACTGGATTCTTAAAGGGAAAACAGGTGCTGAATGAAGAATCTTCATATGCTGCATATGCACCCTCTTTTGATCATGCAAGTACCTCACACACTCCACCAGAATTTTCATATGCTGCATGTGCACCCTCTCTTGATCAAGCAAGTACCTCACACACTCCACCATCACCATCACAAGCCATTTATCAAAGTGTCATGCAAAATTTCCCTTCATAGTCTCATTTTTACAGTTATTAGCAACAACAGGTTTTATTGGTTTTCGTAGTTTTGGAAGGTCTTTAGCCAATCATTATCATTTTAAGTTTTCTAGATACTCATTGAAACAAACTCTAGTGTCTTTATACAAATTCCATACCAACATTTTGTTACTAGTTCTTGGTATGGTAGGTTAATCTCTTTTGTCATATCATTGTTGTTGTTTAAAATGCCTTGTGTATTTGTTGAAACAATTGAACAAAGTATGGTGTTCTTCGCATACCAGTACTTGTAACTAGTTATTGGTAGGTGATTCTGTTACTTTAATAAAATCTATATTATTGGACTTCAATTCCATGGAATGGTTATATATTTCTCATGAAAGATGATCTATTTATACATGCATGCCTCAATATGAGATTTTTAGTGTCATGAACGAAATAAAATAAGGCTGCCCTCATAATCATTACTCTTCCTTTTTAAAACGAGTCACTTCAGCAAAAAAAAAAAAATGTTTTAAAATGAATGTCATTCTCACTTTTTAATGTGTATTAATTTTTTTTCTTCTAATAGTACCCCTTAATTATTACTGTGCACAGTGCTTCTAAAACATCATATTCAACTTCAATTTATGATGATGTAAAATACCCTAGTCCTAGTAGTTAACAAGTCTATTTTAGTGAAATCAGAACACATGAACTCACAAACTCTTTTAATTTTTGTGCTACTGGAGGAGTATGATGTGGTGGCCACTGTAGAGAACGATTCACCAACAATAACATTTCGTAGCCATTGTGGGTGGATAGTGAGGTCCACTTGAGGTAAGTTAAAGAACAAAAATAAAGTTCTTTGCATTAGAGTGGAAAGATAAAAACAAATTTAAATTCTTGACACTTTATGGACCTGGAAAAAAAAAAAAAGTTAAGAACCTAACTTTTATTCTAGCATCAGGGAAGCTCTAAGCTCCATTGATTAGATTTGAAAGCAACTAGGAATATTAGTCAAAACATTGAATAAAGATGGAATACTGGTGCTTTAAACTTGATAAGTTGAAATTTAAAAGCAACTCAGAATATTAATCATTCAATCTTCATAAAACCATTGAATAAAAAAGATTGAAGTTGGTGTTTCAAAATTCAATAAATTGTATTTTTAAAAGCAACTCAACAAATTACTTGTCCGATCTTCATTCAATGATTTCGACGGTGCTGTGATATGATAGAAGCATCATATTACAATCGAATAAGAAAAGTACTCTTAAATCCGTTGTACAACCTTACCTCCTGACGCAAAAAAAAAACCTCAACTCATCAAAATGACGAGGTTAACTTTTTGTATTTTTAATAAACAAAAGAAAACGTTTCTTAAAAGAAGTATAAGGGATACACACCTCAAAGTACACTTGAAAGTGCGTACTTCAATTTATCTAGAAGTTCAAACCAGCACCTAGATAGACATCTCAAATGATAATTAAACCAATCAGAGCACAACAAATTAGATTTTCTACCAGCTCTACTAACAAACCAACCCCGAGACACCATTTTGATTTGAGAGATTATCAAATTGCAATGCACAACCCCTTGAAAAATAATTTTGTTTTGAGCAAACAAGAGCAAACAAGAGATGTTGAACATGTTCATTATGGTTTACAACTTGAATATCCGTCCAATTATGTATGACTCCCGTCGCCCGGTACATTATAAGAGAAATGACAAGAGAAGAAGAGATGGTTACTAGACTCAATATCACTTGAGCAAAAAACACAACATATCATGAATGATAGACATTACCCCTCTTCTAGCCAAAGCATCTCTAATTGCTAGTCTCACTTAGTCAGAACATCAACATTCCACACCTTTTCTAAAGCCTTTAACCAAATCACTATATTGAACAATTATAGATGAGACTAAGTGTTTATAACAGGAACCAAACGAGAACCTCTCCACATTAATCAACAACAAAATCCACTCATCACTACCCTCTAAATTTGGCCCAAGACCGCCAACAATAGCTTCAATTTCTCGACAACTTCTTCCCATGCAAACGGCTTCCTCCACCGCCAACTCCACACCCAATGACCACTAATCCAACTACCCTCTTGCCTCTTTAACAACAATAACAGAAAACAATCTAGGAAAGACAACCTTCCAAGGCAATCTACAACTCACTGATCAAGCCAAAATGAACACTTTGTCCATCTCCCAATTTTCTTCTAACCCATAAGAAGTATCACGTCCCCCACACACCAATTTCCACCAAGTTGCTCGACCACAAAGCCTTCCACCACCTTCGCCACCAACCCTGCCTTCTACCTCCTTCAAAGAGCCACCTCCCACCACCTTTGCTACCACCGTACATTATATATCCAAGAGAAAAAGGAACAGAGGATCACTCAAAATGCTTAATGGCTAAATTTCTCCATAATAGAGATTCAGATTATATAAAATCCAGCATGTAAAACATATCATCAATAGCATCCGTATGTCTAGTTTGTATCACTGCCCAGTAGCTTTTGGTTATCCTTCTAAACTAATTAGTATAAAAACCAAATGCAGAACAA
This sequence comes from Medicago sativa, assembly GCF_051527215.1. Lineage (NCBI taxonomy): Eukaryota > Viridiplantae > Streptophyta > Magnoliopsida > Fabales > Fabaceae > Medicago > Medicago sativa. Next base: position 78,808,204 of record NC_140755.1, on the reverse strand, counting down.
AAGCTGCATTATTACACATTCATCATAAAACCGACAAATTTGGATTGTGGCTTTGTGGGTCACAATCCTCTAAGGTTACGTGGAAAGCTACACTGGTAACCGATACATTCGGACTACTGAACTTAACCGCCACCGGTTTGGTTGACTGCGCAGCTACAAAAGGCACATAACCCCATAACCTAACTACTGAACTTAACCACCACCGGTTTGGTTGACTGCGCAGCTACAAAAGGCACATAACCCCATAACCTAAGCCCAGCCGAAAACCAACCTTAAAATTTAATACAAGACATCACCATAGAAATTTTACCAAACCTCATTGCCGTGGATTTAATACTGACAATCACCGAGCACAAGTTAGTTTGGCATTTGAGCCTGAACTCACATAAAAACTTGCCTCGGTTTTGAGCTAACGTGGAAAACTTGTTGCAAAACCAAACATACCAAAAATAAACTAAACCAACAACTCAAGCCAGTTTATGATCAAAGGACAGAACAAATTATTTGATCACAGAACAATAAAATAGAGCACAGAACAGAACAACATATAGTAGTAACTAGTAGGACCATCATATTAACTGCCATCAAGGGAACAATATATTACATTCAAGGCTTTAAGAAGGGCCAAATCAATAACAGCACAACTGAATCCAATTCCCATCAAAAACCCTTTTCAGCACCACTTCATACACAGCATCATAACAACATTCATATCCAAAATGCATCATTTTGATATTAAAAAGACATAAGCATACCCATTTGACAAATTATTCAATAAACCTCTAAAAAAGACAAGTTGAAAAGAAAAAGATTACAAAATAGAACATATAGTAAAAGCCATGAATGAAGGGTAGATTAAAGTTGCACGACGACGATGATGATGATAAAGATCACTTTTTGAGACTACCACGAACACCAGGGCGAGGCTTGGAGGATTCAGCAGGAGCAGCAGTAGAAGCATGTTTGTTAACAAGCTTTTCTTCCTCAAAAGGGATCTTTGGATGCTTAGCATCATGATGAATCTGCATCGATTTCACATCAGGCGCTGTGATTTTGCAGTGAGGGCACTCCCACTTGGCGTGTCCACCCTTTTCAACACCGATCCGATCAAGCAAACCGGCTTTTCCTCCGCCGCGATTCGTCAGCGCCGCGTCAACCTTGGCTTGGATCTCCTTCGCCGTGTGCTTCTTTGGCTTCGCTTTTCCCGTCATCTTGATTGATGATTGGGTGAGAAATTTGAGGTTTTGATTGAATTTTGATTTGATTTGGGGATTGAAACCCTAATGGGTGAAGAAAACCCTAAACCAAGAATAAGAAAGAAAGCGTTTGAGGTGGAGAGCGATAAACTCGATATTTATAAATAGGAAAACGGGCTGGGATAAAGAGATAAGGACATGCAAATTAACCCTTAAAATAATTATTAACGCTTTCTTCGTCTGTCTGTTTTTCTATTGCACTTAACTGTATATTTAGTTAGTTTAATATTTTTTCGTTAAAATGAAAAATCTAGCAATTTCTCATGGGTCTGATACAATTTTGCCACTAGATGTTGACCCGTGCTTAAGCGCGAGAACATTTGACATATTAAACTAGGGTTAAGTTGTAAAAAAATATTCGGAAAAACTCAAGTCCCACATCAGATAGATAAGACTCTTAATAAGAGTTTATAGGTTGGGGCAATCTCTCAGCTCATTTAGACCCCAAATTTAAAAAATAAAAAAATAAATCATATATTGCTATTTTGAATTTTAACAAAAAATGTTATATTACAAAAGGCATTGAAGTTTTTTTTTGTTTTAGCAAAAAGCATTGAAGTTATTATATGTATATATGAACTAATTTTTTTTCGGCTTCATACTTGAATTTGTATTGTATCGTATACTCAAATATAGTTTACCTTCTACCCATCAAATTTTTATATTTGGCGAAATTTCTCTCTGAAATATTACACGAAAATTAAGCCAAAAGTTTTTTTTTTAGAGGATTAAACCAAAAGGTTGAAGAATATAAAATTCGAATCACCTTTGATGAATACATATATTTTCATACTACACTTCAACATATGAGGAAACAAAATACAAGGCATGAAGCAATGGTCCATAGGTCAACATCTAGTCTATCTAGTCTAGTGTACATAAAAGAAGCATCCCTATAAAAAAAAAAAATGCATAAAAATATGTATATTGGTCTGAATATGACATTGATCACTACTTCATACAAAGCATGTTCTTTCCCGTGGAACAAACATTTGAAATATCGGACTATAATAACATGGGTGTTGTGATCACTACATACAAAGCATATTCTTTCCCTTAGGTTTGCGAAAGGTTTAGTATGGGAAAGGGAAGTTCTTTCCCTTAATGGGAAAGTTGAACCACAACCATGGATTTATTACTTTTTTAATTGGATGGCTAGGATTTGTGACCTGTGAATTGTTGCATGTATTGTGGACTGCAGCAGTGGTCCCCACCTTCTGATTAAACAACAATATTTCATTTCTTTTCTTCATCTTCTTCCCTATTATTTCTCTTCATCATCTTCATCTTTAATCATCATCATCTTTAAAAATAAAAACCCAGAAAATCATGATAGTAAAATTCTAATTCATTATTTTTAATTAATTAATCTTTAAATCACTAATAAATCCCCAAATCAACTTTAGTTTTACCCAAATCTGGAGAATTAAAGGATAATCAATATGAACATTTATTTGGAGTTTCGGTTCTCTCAACCTCTCCAGCTTGTTCCCCTGGATCCTCAACCATGATATAGAGCTTTTATCTGTCACAGGAAACAAAATCACTAGCAAAATTGATTACTTTGGTTACACCACTCTCCGCAAATCACTTCGCGGTGAAATCTTACGCGAGTTCGGCGCGTGTACTTCGTTGCCGTTGTATAATTCGCCGGTGAACTTCCTGTGGAGGTTTATCGTTGACATCTTATAGTTTGAAAGAACTTGCTTTTAACTTTGTGGATGTAAGGTTGTTGCTGCTGTTGTAGAAAACACAGTTCTTGATATAATTATTGTTGTTGTTGAAATTGAGATTGGGTGTTTGTGATTGTTGAAAATGTTGTTATTATTATTGATGATTGTTGTTGTTGAAATTGAGATTGGAAAATGTTGTTGATGATGAAGAAAAAATTGTTGTCTGTTTTTGTTAAAAATAGTGGATTTACCTTAGATCTTGAATATGATTGTTGGAATTGTTTGGAGCAAAATGAAAGATGAATTCTTATGCTGCTGTTTTATGCAGATGGTTACTTTCTCCCTGCAATTTTTTATGTTTCGTTTCTGTGAACTAATTGAGGAGAGACAATACACTAAAGTAAATGGAAGGGTACAACAAGAAGAAACAAAAAACATTAAAAAACAATTTTTATTTTTTTTATTTTTTTTTAGTAACAGGTTGCATAATGCCAGCTGTCCTGGGAAAGGGAGCTTTCCAATGGTGGGAAACAACTCCTCATTCCCAGGCTAAACGCCACTTAATAACATGGGTGTTGTGATCACTACATACAAAGCATATTCTTTCCGGTGGAACAAAAAATTGAACTGCTGAACTATAATAACTGTTAGGAAAGTCAACTATATTTTATGATTCTTGTTGTTATGAGAGTTAATTGTATCCCATGATTCTAGCTGTAAATATTGTAACAGTCATATTAGTCAAATTAGAATAGTTTGATTGTAGGAATAGATTGCTGAGTTATAACAGCATTATCATCACATTAGAGATATGTATTTGTGTATATATATTGCTTCTACGTTTCTGAATAAAATACAACCAAATTATTTTCATCTTCTCTTTTCACTTTACATGGCATCAGAGCGGTAACGACCTGCTCTCTCTCCTTTCCTTTTTACCTTTCAAACCCTTTTCCTTTAGTTTCTAAACCATTATGGCTGGCGATGGAAGCACATCAGATTCTAACAAATCTGATTCCAATAGCCCTTACTCCCTTCACCATTCCGATCATCCTGGAATGATTCTGGTTTCTAAACCTCTCGATGGAGACAGTTATTCGACTTGGCGTCGAGCAACTACCATCTCATTGAATGCAAAATCTAAATTTGGTTTTGTTGATGGAACCCTCAAGGCACCATCTGCCAGAAACAAACCAGAAGACTATGCAGCCTGGAAAAAATGCAATGATATGGTTTTGCCATGGATTCTTAATTCATTGACCCCCGATATTGCAGACAGTGTTATTTTTTATGACACTGCTCATGAAGTTTGGGAAGATCTTCAAAATCGTTTCTTTCAAAGCAACGCACCACGCATTTTTCAGATCGAGAGAGAGATTGCTTGCCTTACTCAAGATCAAATGACAGTTGCTGCTTACTATACAAAGTTGAAAAAATTGTGGGATGAGTTAGGATCCTACAATGATGTTGTTTGTACATGTGGAGCAAACAACAAAAGGCGCAAGTTGATGCAATTTCTCATGGGGTTGAACGAATCTTATAGTGTTGTTCGTGGTCAACTCCTTTTGATGAATCCTTTACCTGATGTTTCACAAGCTTACTCTTCCATCATTCAAGAAGAAAAGCAACGCAATTTGGGTGCAAGAAGAGAGACAATAGAAGCTTCTGCCATGGCTGTCCAAAAGGAAGAACCAGTAGCTCTTGCAATTCGACACAAATCTGGCCCGTCCTCTCGTCCCAATACCAATAATCGTAAACCGCTGCATTGTTCCTTCTGTGACAGAGATCATCACACCAGAGAGACATGCTGGAAGTTACATGGTTATCCACCAGGACAGTCCAAGCATACCACGGCCAAAAACTTCAAGCCTAATGGCAACAATCAATCTTCTGCAAATAATGTCAGAGAAACCTCAGCAGCAAATGTTCAGCCCCTTGTGAATGGACTAACCGAATTACAATTACAACAAATTTTGTCTATTATGCAGGGAAATGGAGCATCTCAATCAGCTGCTCCCAAGGCAAATACTGTCAATCTTTCTTCAGGTTTGTCTGCACCCAATTTGATAATTGATAGTGGTGCAACTGATCACATAACTTCTTCTCCATCTTTACTTGTCAACAGTAAAGAAAACACTTCTTTACCACCAGTTGTTATGCCAAATGGAGATCAAGCTCCAATTATTTCTACTGGAAATTTACCTTTGAGTCCTATTATTTATTTGAAGAATGTACTTGGGGTGCCATCTTGTAAGGTGGATTTGATGTCTGTGAGTCGAGTCACAAGAGATTTAAATTGTTCAATAACCTTTTATCCTCAATTGTGTATTTTGCAGGATTTGATGACGGGGATGACGATTGGTTTGGGTGAACAACGAAATGGACTCTATTACTTGGTTACAATGAATAAGTCACACAAGGTCAATAACATCAAAGCTGCCTCCACTTCAAACACCTCAAGTATCTTGTGGCATAGACGTCTAGGACACTTATCCTCTTATAGATTAGACTTTATGGCCAAAAACTTCCTTCATTTCCCTTTCAAGCAAAATAATAATTGTACTGTTTGTGTTCTTGCAAGACAAACTAGGCTTCCTTTTTCCACAAGTTCAATTTCTTCTCTTAAACCTTTTGAATTAATACATTGTGATATTTGGGGCCCTTTCAAAGTTCCTTCTCTTTCTGGTGCAAAATATTTTTTGACTATTGTTGATGATTTTTCTCGTTTTACTTGGGTTTTTCTAATGCATCATAAAAGTGAAACAACAAAATTTCTAACCAATTTTTTCTCTTATGTGAAAACCCAATTCAATACTACTATAGCCAATATTCGGGTTGACAATGGAGGGGAGTTTTTCTCTATGCGAGATTTTTTTAAACAACAGGGCACTAATTACCAACATTCTTGCGTTTATACACCTCAACAAAATGGGGTGGTTGAGCTCAAACATAGACATATCCTTGAGTCGGCTCGAGCTCTTCGTTTTCAATCTCATCTCCCTTTAAACTTTTGGGCAGAATGTGTCTCCGCTGCTGTTCATATAATTAATAGGTTGCCCACACCCATACTTTCTCACCAAACTCCTTTCGAAAAACTCTATGAAAAAATTCCCTCTTATTCCCACCTTAGAGTTTTTGGATGTCTAGCTTATGCTACAAATGTTCATGTATCCCATAAATTTTCTCCTCGTGCCACCAAATGTGTTTTCATTGGTTATCCAGTTGGTCAGAAAGCTTACAAATTATATGATATTGAATCTAATAAAGTCTTCACTAGTCGTGATGTCATTTTCCACGAGGATATTTTTCCCTATGAATCGATTTCTTCTTCACCACCTAAAACAGATTCTGTCATACCCATTGCAGTCTTAGATTCCACACTTGTCCAGCCAACACATGAAGAATCTACCCCTGCCACTTCATCTTCTCCATCTGTCCCCTTGCGTCGTTCTCAAAGAACTCATGTCCCCCCTGCAGCCTTGAGTGACTATGTGTGTAACCAAGTAAGTTGTCTCGAATCATTGTCATTCCCTTCATCTTTTCCAAGTAAAGGTACACGATATCCTCTCTGCAATTTTATATCATATGATTGTTACTTACCACAACACAGATCCTTCATTGCTACTATTACTAACGATGTTGAACCTATATGTTATGAACAAGTTGCCTCCCAATATCATTGGCAAATAGCAATGCAATCTGAGTTGGATGCTTTAGAGTCCAATAATACTTGGTCTCTCACACCTCTCCCTCCTGGAAAGCAAGCTATTGGTTGTCGTTGGGTGTACAAAATCAAGCGCAAATCAGATGGTTCTCTTGAACGCTATAAAGCACGGTTAGTAGCAAAAGGTTACACACAACTTGAAGGGATTGATTACCATGACACTTTTTCGCCTACTGCTAAAATGGTTACAATTCGTTGTTTATTAGCTTTAGCTGCTGCTCAAAATTGGTCACTTCATCAACTTGATGTCCACAATGCATTTCTTCACGGAGATCTTTCTGAAGAAATTTATATGTCTCTTCCTCCTGGTTTTCAGCGACAGGGGGAGAACCTTGTGTGTCGCCTCAATAAATCCTTATATGGATTAAAACAAGCCTCTCGCCAATGGTTTGCCAAGTTCTCTACAGCTATTCAAGGTGCTGGATTTATTCAATCAAAAGCAGATTACTCATTGTTTACATGTAAGAAAGGCAAATCATTTACTGCGTTACTAATCTATGTTGATGACATCCTCATAACTGGTAATGATCTCAATGCCATAACTGTCCTGAAACAGTTTTTGCATAATCAATTCCGGATTAAAGATTTGGGTGACTTGAAGTATATTTTGGGCATGGAGGTTTCTCGGTCAAAAAAAGGTATATTCATTTCGCAAAGGAAATATGCTTTGGAAATTCTAAAAGATGGAGGATGTTTGGGAGCTAAGCCTGTGAACTTTCCCATGGAGCAAAATGTCAAATTGTCAGATGAAGGAGAATTGTTGAAACATCCATCCTCATATAGGAGACTTGTAGGGCGCCTAATTTATTTGACTGTTACTCGTCCAGATATCATCTACTCAGTGCACATATTGAGTAGATTCATGCATGCTCCTCGCAAACCTCATATGGAAGCTGCCATGCGAATATTGTGGTATCTAAAGAACAATCCAGGTCAAGGTTTATTTTTCACTTCCCAAAATGATTTATCTTTGCGTGCCTTTTGTGATTCGGATTGGGGAGGTTGCCCAATATCCAGAAAATCAACTACAGGGTATTGTGTTTTTTTGGGATCCTCTCTAATTTCTTGGCGAATAAAAAGACAAAAAACAGTTTCTCTATCATCAGCTGAAGCAGAATATAGAGCTATGACAGGCTCATGTTGTGAGTTGTCTTGGCTACGTTCATTGTTGAAGGATTTGGAGATATTGCACTCAAAGGCAGCACTGTTGTATTGTGACAACAAAGCAGCTCTTCACATTGCGTCCAATCCGGTATTTCATGAAAGAACTCGACGTATAGAGATTGATTGTCATTTTATTCGTGACAAAATTCAAGATGGTTCAATTGCAACTGAGTATGTTGCTTCAGCAGAACAAGTTGCCGATGTGTTCACTAAACCACTAGGAAAGAAATCCTTTCTTACAATGAAGCGCAAGTTGGGAGTTCTTGATATCCACTCTCCAACTTGAGGGGGAGTGTTAGGAAAGTCAACTATATTTTATGATTCTTGTTGTTATGAGAGTTAATTGTATCCCATGATTCTAGCTGTAAATATGGTAACAGTCATATTAGTCAAATTAGAATAGCTTGATTGTAGGAATAGATTGCTGAGTTATAACAGCATTATCATCACATTAGAGATATGTATCTGTGTATATATATTGCTTCTACGTTTCTGAATAAAATACAACCAAATTATTTTCATCTTCTCTTTTCACTTTACAATAACATGGGTGCTGTGTAAGTGTTACCCCCATTATGGTGACAACTTGTAAGCTTTTTCAAGTAAAAATTGACCTTTTTTCTTAGGGGAAGTAAAATTAAACTATCTATTATTTCAGCAAATTACAACAATAGATGGCACAACTTAGTCTAACTATACAAATGTTAATCACCACACATAGTAATTTGGATTGGATATATTTATGTATGGAATCTATCTAATATGTATAGAAGGTTTATCTAAACATACAAATGCTATTTCGTAAGTAATGAAGAGAACAAAGGTAAAGAGGAAGAAGATAATTCAACGGACATAAGTTACAATGCAATTTGTTACAAATAATAACGAGTAGCAATTAAGGGGTGATTTTCAGTTGTAAAATAGGTACATTAATGAATATCTAAATGGAAGAACATAACCGATGTGAGGTAGCAATAAAGGAGAGTATCTATCTATATATCTTTGTAAAGGAAACTTTAGTTGTTATCTTGCAAGCTTTGTGATGATGTGGCACTCTAGAAATGCTTCCTATCATCTCTCAAATCTCTTAATTAAATGATGTTTTTACAAAGTTAAATAATTGAATACAACCATAATTGTTTTACTAATAATCAAATAGTAACGGTTCATGCACCCAACAAACTATTAAAACACTTAGCCAATTTTTTACACCATCATCAATATAATTGCATATATCTCTTAACATTCCTCCAAATATAACCTACAAAACGGAAAAATTTAAAGAGTGATTTTTCAGATTCATCCCACTATTTATAGTCACAACTTATCATACATTATTTTTCAACTCATTCATGCAATTCCACTCAATCTCCAAATGTTTCTATTGATATCAATTTCACAAAAGATATTTTTCTACACGTTCGATAATGAATTTGTGGGTTATAATTTTTATCTGGGCTATTGTCTTATCTATAATCGTTGTGTATAAATTTTAGTAGTTTTGGATGATCACCACTTTTTTCACCAAACTCTTAGATGATATTCTTCAATTTTGTATTATAGTTTTTGTTTCTCTTTCTCACTTTTGACATATGACTTGACTATCATTGGTTTTATTAGCAAGTTAAGGACTAATGTTACTTTGTTATAGAGATTTACTAAATATTTTAGCCCTATTTTTTTTTTCCAACTTTTCTTTCTTTTCTTCCGTGCTTAGTGTGTATGCCTATTTTTTCGTGTGAATGATGAGAAGAGGATAAATATATTTTTATTTTTGCTTTTGTTGCATCCTTATTGCTTGAGAAGCCTAGGAAAATCCAAAAAAGTGTCAAAAGACCTAATTGATTATTTTTTTTGAGGAATAAGACCTAATTGATTATAGTACTCTATAGCATATTTGAAGACCACAACCGTAAAGATTCCAACATATAATTTTTCTTAAGTCGCCAACGAATATTTCAGACAATTGAACAGTCATATTTTTTATAAAATTTAATTGTATCACATAGAAAATTTGTACAGTTCTAATTTCTCTCTATTGATTTTTATCTATCAATGTCTATTTATCTATCTATCTATCTATACTATGTTTTATTCCAAGCTTGAGTCATTCTTATGCTTGAATTATGTCTATGTGACGCCTCTAAAAACACACCTTATCTCATACAATCATACTATTTCAAGTCACTCTTAGGTTAATATTATGCTTATGTAGCACCTCGAGAACAACATCTTATACTCTTTTATAACTTTCCAACCTTTCTTATTCTATGTTACGTTTATTAGATTTTTTAAAAAGATTATAAATTCCACCTCTCATATACATAGTTGAGTTTTAATAAAAGGATTACTTCATTTGCTTAAATATTATTATATGTTTAGTTTTTAGCATTTATGTATCCATTTCTTAAAATCCTATTTGAGTAAAAAAAACTTTATATCCTATTGAAATTCCTTAATTAATCAGTTTCAGGACTACATTGCCCTTATTTAAATAACTAAATAATCAATTTCTACTATATTAGCCATTGCAAAGACATGAAAAAGATAAAAGTTCACTTTCTTTGGGTTAGGAAGATATGGAGGAGAACGAAGGAGATCAATTTATTCATCCTCCGTTGGAAGACTAAGATATATATAATATCTCTTTTTAAGTTTCCTTTTTTTATTTATGGCATTTACTTTTCATTATCTTTAAACAAAAAATCATCATTTTTTTTGTTCTTACATCTAAATGAAGATTATATTATATAGCATATCTTACCTCAAAGGATGTTCAATAACTAATATCAACCACCATAGAAGAATCCACTATGAAGAACATTTGAAAATTCTTTAGAAAGATTATTTTAAATAGCATATCTCCTATCTCAAAAAGGTGCTCATTGAAACTAAATTGATCACATCCATTGATTTCTATATATAGTTGATTGTCAAGAGCAATTTGTTTTATCTATTTCTTTATATTCTATACTCACTCGATGAGGGGAAAAATAGAAACAATATTGAATTATTTTTTGAAAATCAAAGAATAACTTAACACGCCTACTAAAAATTTAATTTTCAATAATTTTTTATTAAAAACATTTTAATCAAACCCGTGCAACGCACGGGTTATATACCTAGTATATAGTATAGTATAGTAGATGTGTTTTGAAGGTGTGTGGAATATGTATTTTGAGAGATGCCACCTAAGAATATAATTGACAAAGTGTCAAGAGGATAGTGGATGCACTAATGTTAGTTCACGTTCACTACACACATACACCGACTCTTTCTCACCTATAAAAAAAACAATTTTTAGTCAATCACCCATGCAATGTAACAGCCATTTTAATAAATCCATTAAAAACAATTTCTTTAATCCATTAAAAATAAATTATTAAAAACATGTGTGGTCAAGTTTTGATTCCATAAACAACTAACATTGAAGTAAAAATTACTTAAATCAACTATGGATTGATTAAATCTTAGACGACACTTTGATCCCACAAAGAGTAATTTAGTGTACCCATTTTAGTTGCTCCCATTAGATGCTCTAAGAATGTGTTTGCGGGAGTCGAGTTGTGTGTTGTTCTCCCCAATAAACTCAACTCCTTTTAAGCAACTAAGTCACAGAGTTTAAATTTTTTACATCCTTTTATATTGGTTATAATGAAGTCATTGAAGTGCTTGCTAATGATATATGACATTTTGAATCTTGCTTGTGTACTTTGGTGGAACATGTGCCTCCTCAGGTGGAATTGATTCTCCAGCTAAGGGTAGCTTAGTCTACTCTGTTCTTTCAGTTCTAAAATAATGTGAATCTTCTTTGGTACAAGTCGTGGTACTACTTTGGTTAAAGCATTATTAACTTACTTTCCTTAAAAATTAACAGTAAGTATGACACTATTAAGACTGCAACCTCTAAAAAATCATAGGTTGAGTTTCAGCCTCCATTTTGCAGAGTTATCAATGCACTTCTTTCATTCTTTTTATACAAAAAAAGAATGAATGAATAAAGGATGTGTATCCAAATGGATCCAATCCTTGGAACAAAAGAATAAAATTTTATACATAGCCTACAATTAATATATGTGGCTTCAGAATCCTACAATTAATCTCATAACTCAGCCGCTGAATAAAAAAATATATGTATTTGCACCACTGTATCTGTGTGAGATGTTTAAAACAATTAAATTGCATGCAATAGCAGCACTCAAAAGATCTTTGAAAAGCCTAAGGATAATAATGTTCAGTCACTCCAAGCAACTACTTTGAAGTATAAATTCTACCCAATCAAATAATGGAGTTGGAACCCGGTGCAGCTAAAATGATGTCAGCCGGGGACTCTGTAAATTCTCATCTTGGTACATCAACCTGCGCTTCTTTGAAGCACCTTGGTACTGGTAGATGATGCTGTAAAGACACTGCCTAAGACTTACGAGGTCAAACCTCTCTATAAATGTTAAATCCGCTGCCCTGGATTTAACACCAGCAAATCGCTGATACTCCTCAAACGCGGAAGACAAACACCAATTCTGCAACTTTCTGAAGCAGCCAACAAGGCAACCTGTCCTATGCTGCATAAAGATGAAAAATCATCATTAGAATTATAGAATTATAGGATATCTATACCTATTAATAAAGGCAATACATTGTTTTGGTGTAGCCTATTTTTGTGCCAATTTTGCCCCTAAAATGAAAATATCATTCCACTTTCTACCCTTCACGGTAAGCAACTGCTTAAATGGTTACAAAAGAAACCGCTACTGTCACAAATACTACCCTTGCAGTTTCTCTTTTTTCTTTCTTTCTTTTGGTACCTTGCAGTTTCTTTGCTTTTTAGAAGCGACATATATGAATGAGGAGGGAGGATATTACAACTGGAAACAAAAATTTGCAGATTGAAAGTAATAGCCTATTTACCTACTCTGAAAAGGTAACGTTCATGTATAGTTCAATGTTATGAGAGGGACTCATATGACAATGGTTCTAAAGGATCTCATACTATCATTTTTCGATTTACTCTAATGCCATTTTTGTTTTTTAATTATTGTCTCTTTTTTGGTTATTTGTTTTTTTTTTGAAGAAGTTTTTTGGGTCATTTAATATACGTGATCATTTTTTAATTGTCTTTTGTTTACTGCTGTAATTATTAATGTTGGTGCATTTTTTATACCTTTCTAATATATATTTGGTTAAATGTAAATAAGTGTGTGTTTGTGTCTGTGTGCTTCATGTGTTTCTATGTTTAAAGTACTTTCATTTGAAATAGAGATGAATGACTCTTTGTAGCTTTTATTTTCTTTAGATCTGGTGGAATTGAAGAGAAAACTTTGGTGCTCATATGGGTACTTGGTAGCCCTACGTCCTCATTAGACTTGAGATAGGTTAAAAGTATTTCTTAATTTTTTTACTTACAGTTTGCACTCAAATTAAATTTGCATTTTGGCCTATTTTACTTTCATTTTTACAATTTGTGAACCGTTATTTCAGAGAAATTGTTTTATCCTTTGTGTCCAACTTTACTTTGGGTGTATTGTATTTGTGTTTTAAAAGACTATTTTGGCAAAAAGAATGTCTTAAATATTTTATATAACTATGAAAACAAAGTTTTCCTTATAGGTAAATTGAAGTTTTCTTATCATTGAAAGCTCTATGTTAGTTATGTTCTTAGTTAAAATTCTCTCATCAATCTTCTGTTAAATTCTGTTAAATCTAAGTATGTTCCTTACACGGTTTCAAGTGGTCAACACAATAACACGATGCAAGATGTTTGTATTATTCTTAAAAATAATATTTAAAAGTCAATATGCTTTGTAAATGATACATACAAGTTCACATTAAAATTTTGGAATCATCTTAAGAGCAAGTATATATGCTATGCTTTTTTATCTTGAATATATCAAATAATATTTAAAAGTCAATATGCTATGTAAATGATACTTACAAGTACACATTCAAATTTTGGAATCATCTTAAGAGCAAGTATATATACTATGTTTTTTATATTTTGAATATCATATTTCCATCCCATATGAGGATGATTTATAGGTTCAATATCTCCTATATCAAGTGGAAGGGATGAGAGATTGAGACGAGTGAAGGAGTTGAAGAAGAAGAGAGCAGAAGAAGATCAAGTGGAACGAAAAAGAAGAATTTGAAGTTATCGAAAAATGGTGTTACATTATCGACAACAAAAATGATGTCATTTTTTAAAGGTTTACATTATCGATAATCATTTTTTGATTCAAACGTTTAGTACAACCAAGAGAAATAAAAGAATGAGTCGCAACCATATCAATAATAGCAATCAATTGAGTGTTCTTAATAAAATATATACCTCTAAATAATTAGAATCAAATGTTTTTATATGAAAACATGTCTCTAAAAACTTCATTGAATAATTGATATATCGAGAAAATGCTTGGTTGTATGGTCGTGTAGCTAAGCAAGCAAACAACGATTGAGAGATAGGTCAATAGGACAGTTGTATGGTCGTGTCATGTGTGGCCATGAGAGAGAGACATGGCGGGATTTGAATCCTAGGATAGGAAAGGAGGGTGCATGAATGAAAAAAAGGGCAGGGGTCGTTGTATGCAGGCGCTCTTGCCTTCTATTTCTCCAAGATTTCTCAAACAACAACATCAATTATATGCCCCAGTTTAATTAACATTCCACTTGCTATGCTACATTGACTTTTTCAATCAAAAATATCTCAAAGTATGTAATTTTCTCCAAGATATATCAAGAAAAATAAACCAACATTGATGTTGAAAAACATACTGTTTATGAGTTACATGCGTTAGCACAGTAGAAAGAGCGGACAGACGGGCACGGGAGTGCCCGTCTGGACGCTAGTAAAAACATAAAATTAGAAGGAATAAAACCAATGAGATGATAAATTTGCAAGTCAATCTATACCTTTCCTTGTTTGCAATGAACCAAAATAGGGTGATTTCTCACATCTGAAAGCACACATAATTAAGGAATTAGTCATCTAATAAGCGCAAGAAGCACCAAACTTAAAAAAATATATAAATACTAAAAATTTGCATCTCAACGTCGAATAAGCTTGATTCAAATTCATTACCAACTAAAACTTTCAAAGCCTCCATAATAGAATCCCTCAGAGCAGGTAAGGAAACTTCCTGCAAAGGGCAAATAACACATAGGGTCAATAATTCCAATAACAAAGGCAGACGAAACCAAAACTCGGTCAAGAATCCACATGCTTCAAACTTCATAATCCTCCACAAACATGACAATAACTAAAACCAACTCATATTTATGATAAACTCCAAATTTCCCTTTCCTTTACCGAGGCATGCTAACTTGTACCATGGCCACTAGTTAAGAAAATAGAAACTGTTTGTTGAAAGTAAAAATATTTCAACTATCACAAAGTTGAATATACCACTTTTCACCACTTCATGAAAATTTCGAGATTAGTTTTCTTAACTAGTGCCTCAGACACACTTTTTAGCATTCCCCATCCCGAACCCTAAATAGCCAACCAAACATAAACCCATAATCTAATTTCCTTCAAACAAACAATCACATAAAGCAAAATTTAAACTTTAGTTATTATACATATGATATCGATGAAATTTTCCTTAAAAAGTCCGGCACAAAGGTAAAAGACCAATCACCAAAAGAATAAAGTTACAAACAAACAATTTTTTTTTACTAAAATTAAAAGTAAAAAAGTGATATATTTACAAGACTAATCATAGTATGATATCATGTTTAAACCTATTTCAATTAATCACAAACCTTAAACAACATTCAAATAGCATAAGCATGTTTAAACACATATGTAACGATATGAATATTTTTTTACCGTTTTGCCCTCGATTCCAAATTGAAAAAGACGAATATTCTGCTCCTTTAAGAACTCCAAATTCTCTTCGGGATAGGGTTCAGGACACAAGTATCTGCATAAATTCACGAATAAATAACATCAATATCAATAATAAACAAAAAAAAAACGGTTCTTGAAAGGAAAAAAAAAACTAACATGATAGAGCGAAGGTTGAGGGTTTGAAGAAAGGGAAAACTGGAAGGTTTAGGAAGACTAGATCGATAAATGCAATCTTCAACCATGGAGAAATTTGGTGGAGGAATCAAAACGTCGTCGTCTTCATCAATGTTTTCAACTTCAACTATCATCCCCATTATTATTCAATTGAATGTGTATATAGTGTTTGTGTGCGTGTAAACGAGGATTCGGATTCGGATTCAGAGAGAATCTTCTAATGCTATAAATTGTTGAATGAATGTTCCATCTTCTAAATGCTATAAATTTTTAGTTCTTATATAAGAATAAGGATTTATGATGCGGTGTCGTTTTGAATGAAGCGAGGTTTTCTGAATCTTGAAACGGATTTACAACTAAGATTACTATTGGCGGGGTCCGAGGAAACCGCACCGAATATTGCCAATTTTTTAATTCATTAATTATTTTTCGATTTTGTTTTTTTATTATTATTTATTTATTTATTTATTTATTATGGGATTCTAGAACTACTCTTTTATTGGTTCTTCACATTCTTTAAACCTAACGAATTGCATAAAATAGCGTAATTTTGTTGGATGTATGGTTAAAAAAAATTATTGTTTTTTTTTTACTGAAGAAAAGATTATTGTATTGTTTGTTTTATGTAAATTAAATTGAGAAGATAATGGTAAATGCCAGCAACGATATTTGTCATCAATCAATATCTTTTTTAAACTTTTACCGAATGAATGATATATCGGAACAAACTCCAATTGTGTGATGGAAATTGGATAAGTTTGTTATATGGCTGTTTCTTTTTATTTTAATAGAAAAAACAACCAAATGCTTGACCAAAAAATAACAGAAAAAAACAACCAATAAATTTTTACAAGGCTGTTGTGGATGAATTATTTTTTGAGACAGTTTTAGTTTTAATTTTTTTTTTAAGGGTTTTTACTTTTAAGTTTATCATTTATTCCCTTTCAAGAAAAAGTTTATCATTTATTTATAATTTGGTTGCTATAAATATATATGTATATGTGCCCTTACAACCCCCTCAAAAAAATGTATTTGTACCCTCTTTTTTTTTTGAAGAAGCAAATGTATTTGTACCCTTAAAAATTCAATTTTTTTTTAAATTTAAGATTAAACCTATATTATAATTTTAAGGAACTAGAAAAATTAAATTAGTTGGTGATTGGATACGATATCGAGTTTTCAAAATAAATAAAATTGAGGAACTAAAATCTTTACTACAATTTTAGTCAATCTTTTTTTTAAACCAATTTTCCTGAGATGTTATAAAACTAGAATAAGCAAATTAAATTTAACTGATATAATACATGCATAAGATGTGGTGGATAGACATACATGTTAGTCTCTACTAGTAAAACATAGGTAAAATGATTTAACTCATATATACAAAATATATTAAATTGACGATCAATCATAATCGTTAAAGAAAAATGTTAGTAACACTCTTTTTCTAACATTTTCTCTAACACTCACTCTCTGAATCAGGTGAAAAATTTATCCAAACCTCCGGATTCTCTAACACTCACTCACTCTCTTATGAGGTTACTTTAAAATAGAGACCAAAAGTGAAGATGAAAAACTTTTGGGGGACTAAAAGTTGAAGAAATTTTTTAGAGGATTAAAACGAAAGGTTGACATATTTATAGGGATGAAAAACATATTTAGCCCTTAAAAATTTGAGGCAAACTAGTATTCTTAAATTTTTAAAAAAAAAGTTTAGAAATTTTATAATTTAACAATACTTACAAAATAAAATATATCTATACTATATATAAAGAAAATAACATCTTTAAGCTCTTTTGGGCTAGTTTTTTCTCTTTCCAAAAACGCATTCAATTTTCAATACAAATAACACATGTAACAAATAGATAAGAATAAATTAAAATATTTAAAAGAATGTAACAAATACGGTGTGTGTGTGTGTGCGCGCGCGCGCGCGTGTACTCTTAAAAACTTTTTCTATAATAAAGATTGTTTTTTTTAAAGGCTATAATATAGATTGTTCTTGGTGTCATTAAAAAAAGAATTTAGATTATATTTTGTTTTCTTATATTGTTGGTATCATTGAAATATATAATCATAGTTAGTTTAGTGTGCTATAACTTGAAAGCAAAAAACATTTATATTTTTAGTTTTAATCAAAATCAAAAATTTATAAAAAAAAATATTGTTCATAATTTTCAAACGTTAGCGCAATAAAAAGAGCGGAAAGACGGGCACTTGTGCAATAATTTTGTGCACATCTTTTCACTAATAATAATAATAATAATAATAATAATAAAAAGTATTATTTAGATTTATTTAAGTAAGTTGGTAGGTTTAGTAGGCCCAAATTTTTTTTTGGTGACCTGTGGTTTGACAAGTTTAGCTAATAGATTTTAATGAAGCTTTGACCTTTTCTACTTCTTTTTTATTTAAGATTGGCATGGCCAAAGCTCGACGTAAGCTAGGTCATAGGTCCATGATGATTTATCTAAATTATTTTAATCCTTATATATAATGTAAAAACAATAGACCAAATATATCGGTATTTATTACTCAACTATCTTTTCTTTTTTGGAAAGGATTACTCAACTATCTATTGTGTTTAAGACCGGAAATAATATTTGCATTTAAAAAACTAAACTATTTGTTAATTACAATTTATAAGTGCCCGTATATATATAACTTTGGTTTAGATTTATAACCGGTATAATGGAAGAAGTCAAGATGAGTCGTCAGTTCATTCCAAGAGAAGTAATCTTATTTAAAGTATGCCCATCATTAAACAAGGGTATCTCTCAACTAAAATTTCAATATTAATTGTTTGCCGCATTGTAGGAATCTAACATATTTTCGCTAGATCCAATGGCCGTTGATCTTTTAGTACTTATTCCTTATCTTCGATATTTGAACTCTTCATATATATTTTTCAACAAAACTAGGCCAAGAAAAAGAAAATAAAACTACAAGCTACTCTAAGATTTGCAAGCATTCAAGGCTTGAATATGTCATTACTGAACCAAAATATGGGGTGTGTATGTTAAAATTGTAGCTCACAGATACCATATCAACCAAAAATTTAGAGTCACTTTAAACTACAAAGTTTGTAAACCCATGTATTGTTGCTTTTTGCATTCTCATGTACATACTTTGTATTTTAGCAGGAAGGGTATTACAATCTCCAATCTTTTACATATACCCTTTCAACATGCGGTCATCTGAGTCTCAAAAACTAGCACTACGATGTGCAACGTCCTTTGAATCCTTATAAGATCCATCACACTTAAATCTTTATCTGCTCGCCTTGAGAGTGCTTCTAACCATTGTAGATGGTCTCATGTAAATGGTGGTTTGCTCCCCATTCCCACATATAAAAAAGGTAGGCAAAACCCACACGTCCCATTTGGTCGTTAAGAGATGACCATGAGCCGCTATCCAGATGAAAGTATGGATTATGTGATGACCCTTTCAAGCTCAAATCTTCTTCTAGTACCCATTCATATGTTGGTCGTTAATCTATTTTAGATTATAAGTGCTTTGAACAGTAAAATGACGGGTATTTGAACGGAAGATATTTTAATTTTATTTAATTCAAGAGCTTATTTAAGGGGGAGTCCATCAAAATCTTTACTATTTGGACCAACAAGTGTTGGTAAATACTCATGCTTAGTCATTTTGACAACAAACAGAAAAAATTCAATGTCTAGGATGATTTTTTTACGCATGTCTAATATTGTTTTGGATACCAATAACATGTATTATTTTTATAACTAAAATACCTCATCCATTAAGAAACAAAACAAAGAGACAAGTCACGTACAAAAGAATGTACTGACACATGGCAAGAATTTCTTTTATCCAAAACCCATCTATTTTTTTTCCCTATTGCACTTTTGGCCATTTCATGGGCTACTTGTTGGATATGATCATCCAAACTAAAATATCATTGTGAATTAATCACTTTTAAAAAACAGAGAGGAGTGGAACAATATTTTTTTTTTCTTTTAATTTATGTGTACCAATAATATAAAAAGGATTTTACAGACTTTTAATTGCATCTGACAATTTTTTTTTTGATGAATTTAACAGTTTAAATATGACACAATATTTTTTTACAGCCTCGTAAAAAAAAATTGGGAAAAAGAATATTGAAGTGTTTTTCTCATAAAAAGAATTTTAAAAACAAAGGATTTAAGATGGTGGGCTGCTGAGAGTGGTCTAATTGCTTATCTACAAAACTTTATGGTCAAATTAATTATTTTGGACGGTCAAGTTAATGTGGCAAACAAACTTTTGATGTCACTAAAATTGTCATCTTTCCCCCAATGAAGCAACCAAATGAATAAAAAATATTCATAAAAAAGCAAGTAAAGTCAAACAAATTCTTATGGAGTATTCAAAAGGATGTTCCAAAACTAATAAAGAAAAGTATTTTTTTTTTTATTGTGTTGTATTGGGTAAACGTGGAGTATGGACCAAGTAATAGAATTATACGTCAAAAATATCGTCAAAGCTTTCTGCTGACTAACTAGCTCATTTTTCTTTTTTAGCACTATTTGGTTTTCGCAGCCCCTATGTTTAACAATTCACTTTTTTCTACACCTTACATGCTGATAAATTATTTTCAATAATGTGAATCGGTCAAAAAGATAGAGGAATCACGTTTGGGTGACTTGAAAATTATAAGGAATTGTGCTCATGAATCCATTCTGTCCAATATAGATGTAAGAACACATAAAAAGTGAAAATTTTAATTGTCTTTTTTTAATTATCATTTCACGGGTTGTTTAGTTGCATGAAAGGATAAGGAGACAATAGAATAAGGATTATTCGATAAAAGTAGTTTGGTCAAGCCATTTTAAAAAAAAAAAAAGTAGTTTGGCCACGTTTATAAGCAAATATTCATTTTCTAAGTTTATTGTAGAACATATGTATTTAGACTATAGTATAATTTAGATACATCAATTATTTAATGAATACAAAAATAGATTATTTGCTTATAAATGTGATCAAAAAGAGTAGGAATGACATGATAGCCATTTATTCTAAGGTGTGTTTGATGAGTTTATTGTAGAACATATGTATTTAGACTATAGTATAATTTAGATACATCAATTATTTAATGAATACAAAAATAGATTATTTGCTTATAAATGTGATCAAAAAGAGTAGGAATGACATGATAGCCATTTATTCTAAGGTGTGTTTGATGCAAACATGAGAAAAAACAAGATAACATTATCTACTACTTTTAAGAAAATATTTAACACTTTTGACTATATAGAGACAAAATATGATAAACTTGGATAAATTTATCACAACTTATTGTCTCATCAAATACTAGATTAAGACGTGACATGATACAATTATCCGATATCAAAAACTAAATTTTAAGTAGAGAGAATAAATACCACATTATGATCGGATCTCTTATATCTTATGCCATCTAAATCGAACATTATATTTATCGTTTTCGTGCGTGCTTGTATCAAACACCTCCTAAGAAATCTCATTTAAAAGCAATTAAGCACATACTTAGATAGTTCCACGCAACATGAAGTATGGGCTATGGTGTCCCAAGGGTTGTGACCGTAGTCTTATTGGTTATTCTGACTCCAACTTTTCTAGTTGCAAAATAGATAGGAAAATAATTATCGATACTTGTCACTTATTTGGTATATATACCACTGGCCTCTTGCATATCAAGAAACAAGTGAGTGTTACCTTGTCTAATGTCGAGGAAGAATATGTTGATGTCGAGAGCTATTGCGTCCAAATTATTTGGCTGAAGCAACAACTTAAAACTTCAACATATTCCAATCAAATGTGACAACACCGGTCAATTTGACGAAAAACTCATATTACGTTCAAGAACTAAACATATAAAAATTTAACATATCATTTCTAATTACAAGATCATGTTGAAAAAGTTGATGGTGTATTCAAGCATGTTGTCACAAAAAATCAATCAGTTGACTTTTTGACTAAGTCGCTCACTTCATACATCTTTTTCAATATTCGTCGATCGGGAACTTGACATCCTAGATGTCTGTCTCTTGTGTTGAATCAATTTCTATTTGTTTTATGTCTTTTTGAGCTCTAACATTTTTATGTACTAAGCAACAAGTAGTACATTATTTTATCGAGCTCTAACATTTACTTAATGGATAACATGCACATGTCAAAAACATCTCTGGTGCGGCAATATGTCTAATTTCTCTATGAATGCTGACATTTTTTATGGTTAGAAGAGCCAATTTTATCTGACATGTTGAGGCTTGCTTACAGTTTAACTTGTATTGGTAAATTTAAAGAATGTGCTATCTAGCACTAGATTATCATGTGCTTTCTATGCCTGAAGTCAAAATGAGAGATTCTGAATTTGAAGCTAATTTTTTTCTTACAAATTATGATGTGCTTTATGTATGCATGTTAATATGATGATCCACCTCTTAGGTTTCCACAAAGTCCCAACATGAGGTTTCGATAAAATTACATGCAATATATTACCACTTTGGTGGAGAATCTGAAATAAATATGAAGAAGGTGGAACTCAACCACAACATTTCTCTGTGAGGAATGTTTTGACCCATCATGATTGTAGATGGCGGGTGCAATCTGTCATAGTAGAGTCGACTTCTTCATTCCTTAAATCTATTGAAACTAGAAGATGTGACATGAAAATAAATTAAAAAAAAGAAAAGAAATGATATGGAAAAGACTCTTAAAGGGGAAGATGATTCCTACATCAAAAGAAAAAAAAAACCTATAATTCTTTAAAAGAGGTGGAATGAAATTTTTTTAAACATATACATTGTTTTTTTAAGGGTTATGCTAACGAGTGCCT
Source organism: Medicago sativa (assembly GCF_051527215.1). Taxonomy (NCBI): domain Eukaryota; kingdom Viridiplantae; phylum Streptophyta; class Magnoliopsida; order Fabales; family Fabaceae; genus Medicago; species Medicago sativa. The sequence goes on along the minus strand of NC_140755.1, from coordinate 78,785,541 downwards.
AAGGGCACTAACTAAGGAAACAAAAAATGGTAAGTTTGCGTTGAATTCAACAATTTTTGAATTTTTCAAAAGTCAAATCTATCACTTTTCACCATTTTCCAATATAACATTTTTAAATTTGTCCTCTTAACCAATGTCCTAAGGGCACTCTTTAGCATTTCCTTTTTTTAATTACTCCCTCCGTCCCTCAATAGATGACCTATTTGACAATATACATTATTGACTTGACATACTTTGACCATATTTTTCTACTAATTCACAAAGATAAATAATATCATGTAAAATGTTGTTGGATTCGTATCGATGAATATTTTTAAAATATTAAATTTTCATAATTTTTTTTAGTAGAGAATTGAAGATATCAAAGATAAAATATATGCATTGGTACGTGTGTCGAAGTCAACTAGGTCATCTATTGAGGGACGGAGGGAGTACCACTTTTTGTTATATTTCAGTTCGGAGGGAGAATGCAAACATTTCTTTTCCAAATCCTAAAAAGGTGAAACTCACATAATAATGTCTTTAATAAAAGTGTCATCGACAATTCACTGTCGTTGAAAAATGTCAAACGACGATTAACCGTTGCTGATAAAAGAGAATGAACAATTTCACGAGTGAGAAGAATAATTTTCTCCTTAAACGACTCGTCAAGCATAGATTTGTGGCTTGATATGTGGACTTTCAAAGATGGGCTATTTTTACTCAACCCGAACCGGTCCATAAAAACAAAAATATCAGTCAAAATATGAAAGGTTGGATTTTGGATAAAGGGATAAGATATTGAAATGCATATCAGCCAATGAGAAGTGAGGGACTTCAACAGCCACAAACCTTGAATTTGCATTGAACTATGGAAGTACTTAGCCACTCTGGTCCCTCATTTCAACCAGTGTGTGTAACAACAACTCTCTGTGCTGCTCCACTTGTGGAATCAACAGAACTTAAGTCATGGCAGCTGCTTCTCCTATGGCAAGCCAACTCAAGTCCAGCTTCACTAGACCTTTGGTCACACCTAGGGGACTTTGTGGCTCTTCCCCACTCCATCAGTTGCCTTCTAGAAGGCAATTTAACTTCACTGTTAAGGCAATCCAATCTGAAAAGGTATGCTACTTCCTCCTATTACCTATGTATACTCTCTTTGTTTAGTCATTGCTAGTCCATAATCTAGTCCACTTTATCTATCATACCATAGTTAAAATACATTAGCAAAATATATATTTGAAATTATGAACTACCCTTTATATAGTTAGTTATGTTTTTTCTTTCTTTCTAAGATACCTTAATTCATGAATTGCTTCTGTTATATGAATAATGTTGTTATAGATTAAGATTTTAAAACTATAACATGTTCATTATTTAAAGTGGTATATATATGTTGTCACGTTTATATATATGTTCATTGCTTAGGTTGGTTTGAGTAGTAAGGCTAGCTAAGTGATCAGGTGTTCTATACTTTTTGAATGAAAAACTTCTATATGTGTAATTTGTTCATCACTTGGCACCTATGACAGTAGTCAAAAACGGTATATATGAGAATGAGACTCATGAGTTCATTTCTATAATTGAATAGGATAGAAACACAACTTAACATATAAGCTTAGTCCTATAACAACTTTAACAAAAGCTTAGTCCTGAAATTGAGTCATTTATTTCAATTGGAAACTTCCATTGTTGCAGCAAAATTACCAAGTGATTCAACCAATCAACGGTGACCCATTCATTGGAAGCCTTGAAACTCCAGTTACATCAAGCCCACTTGTTGCATGGTACCTCTCCAACTTACCAGGCTACAGAACTGCAGTGAACCCACTACTTAGGGGAATTGAAGTCGGCTTAGCCCATGGATTCTTCCTCGTAGGCCCGTTCGTTAAAGCCGGGCCTCTAAGGAACACCGAATATGCCGGATCAGCAGGCTCTCTTGCAGCTGCTGGGCTTGTTGTTATCCTCAGCATTTGCCTTACAATCTATGGAGTTTCATCATTCAATGAAGGTGATGCATCAACTGCTCCATCTTTGACCTTAACAGGCCGTAAGAAGCAGCCCGATCCGCTCCAAACAGCTGATGGTTGGTCCAAGTTCACTGGTGGGTTTTTCTTTGGTGGCATTTCTGGTGTTACCTGGGCTTACTTCCTTCTTTATGTTTTGGATCTTCCTTACTTTGTCAAGTAAACAAATTAATTACTCTCTTTCTTAGTTTCTGTTGCTTTTGTGTGCTAATGAGATAATGGATGTAATTACATGCTGTACTTTATGAATCTCACTTTATTACTACAATGTTAAATTCAATACTCTCTCTTATGTTTTTCATCTTTTATTAGAATCATTGAATTATGTAAAAATTGATGGAAATGGATTCTCTGCAGTAAAAATGTGACTATAGCATGATATTGACATTAATTTGATTGATAGTTGAAATTGGTTTGCCAAGTATATGGCACGGGCTGTCTGATTTTTTTACAAAAGGTGGTGATTTACTTGACTTTGTGACTGTGGGGGATTGTGATTAAGGACAATGCATGTTTATGTTTGGTGATTCTGGACAATGAATGATGAGCCTTGTATCCAAAATGCATTCAACTTCTACATGTTGCATATCATGTTGACAGCAAAGATGGCAATTTGTTCCTAACCAAATCTTGAGTTTATGTTTGGTATCACGGTGAGTATGCCAGAATCACAATGACCCACCATGATTTTGCAGAAGCGACAAAGTATAGCTTTTGAAAAATCGCGGCAGATTATTGTGATTCTGACGTACCCACCGTGATACTAAACATAGACTAAGTAATATCTTTCTTATTTAGAATACATAGAGCTAATTGGAATGAATTTAAAGTTACTCATGAGCATTAGCAGTTATATAGTTTAATTATCATGTAGATCTTGGCTTATGCCTCACTAGAGATCAATTTTTTTCTTCTTTAAGAGATCAAAATATATGAATTCAACTTTCTATTTAATTCAACAAGGTGGTAGATATTTTTATTAAGTCTTATGCTATCGCTGAATTTGGTGCTATCATATCCCATTGTAAATCAATCTTCTCTTATTTTTATAGAAATTCTAGTGTTGGGTTTGTCTCAAGACAAACAAATGAGATTGTTCATAGTTTAGTAAAGACGGTCACAATGTTAGCTAGTTTTTGAATATTGGTGGATATACGAAATTGTGTTGAACACATTTTAAATAATAAAATGCGATAATCCTTTTTGCTTAAAAAAAAAAATCAAACTCTGCTTAGTTGATATGAAAAGTAAAATAGATCAATAACAGAAAGTGAAAAGTGATTCATTTTGATGTCTCTATCAATGTAAAACAAAAAAGAACATGACATAATGTTTGGTTGTTTTCTACTTGTGTGTAAAACACTACTTTGATTTAGGTTCATTAATTATTAGTGAAAAAATTCCTAGTGAATAATTAAATTAATTTTTCTTTTACTAGAATTAATTAGTTCCTAGTAGATAATTTTCTGATTAGTCCATGACCATGAGTAATCAACCTTATATAACATATTCCCAACTTTTTATTATAAGCAAATATATTGCGAGAGTGCAAGGGGAACTGTAAACTCATTTATAACGTACAAATTCAAACATATTGAAGACAAACAAGTGGAAAAGATTATCAATTTGAGAAAACTATTTTTGTTGTTCCTATCTTTTCCTACAATTGAATCAAGACCACGACAATCATTTGATACAAACAAACATCACTTCCAAAGGATAAGCCATTTTTCCATTAAAAAATTATATCATTCCTATGTTTGTTTGAATAATTGTGAAATTGTTGTCATGAGTTATTAATGTATTTGTTGCTATAAATGCATGTTGTAATTGTTGAGTTGTAAGTCGTAGTTCCTATTGATAGTTCCAAATATGTTATTGTTATTATGTGAAAAAAAATGATATATAATATGTCATAGGTTAATATTCTAATTGTTACTATTATTATTATTATGATGAGCAATGTTATATCTCTAGAAAAATAACATCAAGAATTCTTCAAGAATAAAGAACAGCCAATCACAATGCACTATTTGCCACAATTCAAGGAGGTGTGTCTGAAAAATAGCAAGTAAACAAATAAATCATGCAATTAAAACTTGTCAATTGTGTCTTGAAAAATTCTTGATGCTATTTTTCTAGAGAAATAGCATTTTCCTATTATGATTTGCCAGAATTAGTATGTATGTAAATACGTTTCGTGAATTTGTGATTGTATGAGTTGTGAAAGAATGATATGATTATAGGATTACATGTCATAATAGATGAATATTGAATTTATGTGATTATGAACTTATGTAACTTTGAGCATGTGTAAGTGTTAGTTGTGAGAATACAATGTTGTGTATTCGTGAATTTGTGAAAGCGGCATCATGGGAAGATTTGAATTGTGAAAATGTGAATAATATGTTGTGAATATGTGAAATTGTGACTATTTGTATATGCAAAATATGAATTATGAAATATACATGACTTAGACCCATGATGGTCCTCGTTATGGTGTGGCCTCGGATGATGGGGGAAGGTCATGTGAGGGTTCGATACTAGTGCTCATGCGAAGGTTTAACACTCAATTTGTGTGTGCCTATGTGAGGGTTGATCTTCCGTCCTTCTTTGCTTGTCATTACGAATCGTGTCACCTCATAGCACTGGTGGTTGAAAGATCATTTGTTTTTCTTAATGTTCTCTTGGGATACCTAACATTTGCTCATATTATGTTCTAATGAGTTTGTATCTAAGATCCTTGTTGATGTTTTCTTCTTTGCTCGCTATGAGCTAAAACCTTTTGTGTTGAATTATGTGAAATTTAATGACGACTTAGCTATGTTTGTGTGAATGCTTGTGTTGTTTATGCATTTTTAGCACTTGAAAAAAAAAATATATATATATATATATAAAGCATAGTCAACTTATGAGTAGATGATAATTTATTAAGTTATGAAATTGTTTAATGAATGGAACTCACTAAAATTGCTAATATGGCCGTTTGATCAATGGACAAATTGAACTAACCTAAATGCTTGGACATAAGATTGAGAGCAGTAAAGTAAATGAACTTGTATTTGTCTCAACACCAATATGTTAGTTATGAAAACGATCTCAATTTGTCCGCTTCATTACTTGTTTATTAATGAGTATACTTTCTCACCATTTGTAATTACAATTTATTTATTCTATGGGCATGTCGTTTAAAATGTCCATGAATTCTTTCTTTGTTTTTTGGTTCCAAGAGAGAACTAACAGAAACAAAACCAAAAGAAACAAACAAAAAGGACCAAACAACTAGCCCCTGGGAAGAAAGTTCCCCGAGCATCTTCGAGAGGTAACAACCCCGTAGGAGGGGTAGAATTTTTTATTTATTTAAAACATTATTCAATTAGCACAATTTTTTTATTTAATACAGAAAAATGAAACACATCCATTTGAAATTAAATTCATTACAACACATAACAAACTCGATTAACATAATGTTTATAATGAAAAAGAGAAAAAAAATATTGAAGATGAGAATTATAAGAAATAAAAAACTTATATTTAGATTTTCTACAATTTTGAATCATTACAATACTATTTTCATCGTAAAGGACAAAATATCACGGAGATAGATACGTGTCACCCAAACCATTCTTCTCTGTTGGGATCACCTTCTTCTCACGTTGAGTATTCAATACTTGCCATGATTGTAAGTTCATCAATCGCCATCCCAAAGGCTATCCAAACATTGTCTCTAAAGTGAATCACATGCACTGTTGTCGATGTGCTCAAAGATGCTCCATTTGATCGGATCCCACCCAAAGTCATCAAACCACTGTTTTGTCCTCAGACTCAAACTCTCGCACGAACTTGTCTCAACAACAATTCAAAACCCTCGCCCAATTGTTTGACCAAACAAAAACGAGTTTCGATTTGTAAACGAAGTTCTTATGCGAGTAGTTTTTGGTAGTTTTTGACTTCAGGAGTATTTTAGATCGGATATTTACATGATATTCATTAAATTCAATTTAAATAAACATTTGTGAAACACAAACTGGGAGTTTGAAGTATAGAACCATCTAATGTTAGAACCATCTAATGTTAGACAAGCAATGCAACATCCTCATTGGAGACAAGCCATATCAGAAGAGTTCAATGCTCTAATTAGGAATGGCACATGGTCCCTTGTCCCACCACCAAAGAATAAGAACATTGTTGATTGCAAGTGGTTGTTTCGAATCAAACGTAATCCAGATGGCACCATAGATCGCTACAAAGCAAGGTTGGTGGCCAAAGGCTTTACACAATGTCCTGGGGTGGACTTCAAAGAAACCTTCGCCCCTGTTGTCCGACCTCAAACCATAAAATTAATTCTTACAATTGCTTTGACAAAAGGGATCGGATATTTACATGATATTCATTAAATTCAATTTAAATAAACATTTGTGAAACACAAACTGGGAGTTTGAAGTATAGAACCATCTAATGTTAGACAAGCAATGCAACATCCTCGTTGGAGACAAGCCATATCAGAAGAGTTCAATGCTCTAATTAGGAATGGCACATGGTTGTCCCACCACCAAAGAATAAGAACATTGTTGATTGCAAGTGGTTGTTTCGAATCAAACGTAATCCAGATGGCACCATAGATCGCTACAAAGCAAGGTTGGTGGCCAAAGGCTTTACACAAGTTTTTGACTTCAGGAGTATTTTAGATCGGATATTTACATGATATTCATTAAATTTAATTTAAATAAACATTTGTGAAACACAAACTGGGAGTCTGAAGTATAGGTAGGCCACGGTTCATCCCACAAAAACAAATCAAATCTTTTATAGGAAGAAAAAAAAAACTAAAGTATCTCTAACTTTAAAAAAAATTATATTGTGGCTCACTCTCCCTTCCCTCTTAATTAATATGTGTTACAACTACAAGTTAGTTCAACTAAAGAGAACTTGATGAAAGCTTAATTTAGGAAAAGTAACTTCAAAAAAAGATACATTTAGAAAATGGGTACTTGTTAGTATAGTTTGGTTGATTGATACTAAGATTTTTTTAGATGTTATTGTTAATTGCATGACTGTTTCTAAATGATATCACGACGGTTTATATCAAAGAGGAAATTAGTAAAAATATTAACTCTGAGTCTATGGACTCGTTTGATATAGATTATTTAAAAAAAAAATATTTTTTCTTTGTATTTCTAGAAAGGGTTTTTATTAAAATTTACTCAAAAGTAATAAAATTTATTTGAGACTCATTTGTTATATATTAAAAGAGTAGTTTTGGGTCCTCGTGAGCTTAACTCAGTTGGTATGGACAATGCATAATATATGCAAGGTTTTGGCTCAAACCCCGGCCACCAAAAAAAAAAAAAACTAGTTTTGGCGTCCATTAATATAGATATTCATTGTAAGAGATTTGACATTATAAAATCACATATTTTTTTTCAAAAAGATATCTCTTAAAAATAATTTTTATGAGAAGCTATTCAAAATAACTTCTCATTTTAAGCATTTTTTGAAATTTTATCATCCGAAAAAATTTGTACCATGATGATAAAATAATTAAGATGACTTTTTATTATACACTAGCTAAACCAATTTCACATTTTAATATTTATTTTTAAAAAATATTTGTTAAAAGAATTATGGCAAAAAAAAAACACAAAGATACACCATAAGAATCATTTAAAAAAAACTATAAAAAGTTTCATTTAAAATGACTTCATCGTATTTGCAATTATTGAACTAAATTTAAATGAATGGACACCAAAGTTATTATATTATAATAGGAGTTACAAATTACAATCACTTTACATTTCTAACATATATAATTTCATTTCTCATATGACATGTATGGCTTTTAAAGTCATTTTTAATGATGGTGTTCTTGGTGATTAACATGCATGACTTCAATAGTCATATTAAATATATGAGAATGAGGGAGAAACAATTGTATATGGTCTATTTGATATTTAAAATTGTTTTTTAATTTAATGATATATTAATTTAGTTTTATACTTTCTTTAATTAAAATATCATAACACTTGAATTTCTACATTAAAAATAAAGCTCTCATATTTAGATGAGTTGAAAATTTAACTCTCGATGAGAAGTATCTTTGATCTTTAATTTAATAATATTTTATAGATTTTATCTATCTCCTGATAAAATTTCACATGATTAGAGCACTTTTTACCTTAGAATTGGAGGAATAAGATCAAATCTTCAATTTATATCCAACTTTTAAAATTTCACATTTCAACATAAAAAATAAAGACAACCCTATATCAAAATAGTGCAATGCTCCACACAAACATTTAGACAAGAGTTCCAAATTGTTTTTAACTCAACTTTTGTGGGTCCAAAATGCCACACGTATATGAAGAACTTCAATATACTTTCACTCCAGTTCAATAGATTTGATTTGTGTTTTTGAGTGGGCACTTCCTCGTTTTAGTTTTTTAGTTTGTGATAAAAAAAATTCTCAATTTCTATCTCTTAGTTTTCTAATTCTACGACACATATCTACAAAAACGCTTTCTTTAGGGACAACAGTTCTCCAACTCAACTCCCATGTCATTTCCCTCCAATGGGGTAGACAAAAGAATGTTCTTGTGGGGAATGGATCCTCTGCCGTCACTGCAGAGTCCAGTGAAATCTCAGCCTTTAAAGAAAAATTAATGCTTAAAAATATAAATGTTGAAAATTTAAAACTAGGAGAGATAAGACATTTAATGGTATAGATTCTACACTGCAGAAAACTGGAGAAAAACACACTGGAGAGAATCCTTTCCCGTTCTTGTGTTTTAAGGACATCATTGTGATTCTCTTAGAATGTGTTTAAAAGTGTATGTTTGAATGTGTGACACTAACAATTAGGATAGTTTCACCTTCTTGAAGTTGCAGATTATGTTGATATCAAAAATACAAATTGTTCTTCGCCAAATCTTAATTTATATCTTTCTAATTTAATAGAGTAGATAGAGCAAATTAGAATGAATAGAAGATAACTCATGTTGTATTTTAATTAGAGAAATGATATTTGAAAATCATATTAAACCCTAAAAATATATCATTTGTAACTATGGATTTGATTCGATGAGGGAAAAATAACTAATAAAAAATAAAACCATATCTATAGAGTATATAAATGTGCTGTTGAAAAACTAAATGATTGTTGAAATAACATTTTTCATTTAATTATGATGTGTTTTTTTTTACAAGGATTATGATGTGTTATGATCTTAACTTAAGATCACTTACAAGGCTATAAATAGTGATCACAGTATTTATGAATTCAGCTCTATGTATAGTGCATGTGAAAAGTAAAATAGATCAATAGCACGAAGTAAAAAGTGAATCTTTTTTTTTTTAAAAAGTAAAACTAAAGAGAATAAAACATAATGTCTGATTTTGTTCTACTTGAGTGTAAAAAATCACTTTGATCTAGGTTCATTAATTATCAGGGAAAAGTTTCCAGGCCTACCTAAAACATTACATTATATAGATAGAGACAAACAGATCATTAATAATCAAATTAGTTTTTTTCTACAGTAATTAAATTAGTTCATGTTAGATAATTTTCATAGTAGTCCATGAATAATGATAAATTATACATAAACACCAGGTGCTTATTATAATGGTCATATTACTCCTTCTAGTATTAATTAAGAACTTTTTTTTTAAAAGAAGCATTAATTAAGAACTTATCACTCATCTTGGTTTAATCTTAAATTTATATAAATAGAAAATTAATCATGACTAACATTAATACAAATGCAATTAACTCACCATAATATATACTTATATAATATATTTGTATATATCCACAACAATGAATCACACTTTCATGTTTCTAGTTTCTCATACATATATCATTTTTTAAAAGATACAATCTTCAATTAATCAAGCAATAGAAGGCATGATGTTGATGGGAGATGTTTCATGTTTTGGCTGTAAAGATTGAGAGGCTACAGAGAGAAGCTCAGGAGGAATGAGAGAATCCCATCCCCTCATTGGGTCATGAGCAGCACATGAGGTTGTAACACCATCCCAACCAATGTGTGTCACATGTTGTACATCTGTTGGGCACCCTATTTCCATGTCCATTTCATCTTCTTCTAAGTCCTCTTCTTTCTCCACTGCAATTAAACATAAATTTTTTTTTTTGAATTCCATGAAAAATTAAGACTTCCATATATTTTTATTTACAAAGAAATAATAAATTTTCGATTTTAATTCCTACAGTTTTATTTTTATTATGACATGTATATAAAAATAAAATATTCATGTTAGTATTGTCGCGTAAGATCAATAATGTCGAATTGACTATAATTCACATTCATCTTTTTCCCATCTTCTCACCACTCCGACTCTATAAAATTGGGTTTAAGATAAGGAAAGTTAGAGGTAGGGGAAATGGAGACTAGTTAAACGTTTATACACCATTATTGACACGTATTTCTTCTAGTCATACACACCACACCTTATATATTGAGATGATCGAGACTAAAAGGTTCATTCTAAAAATGTTTATTTAGGGATCATTTTTAGAAAAACTTGCGATCAAAACTTCTATACTGAACGAAATAAAAACAAACAAGGAGTATATTATATATACTAAAGAGATAAATTAACTTATAAAAAAGATATAAATTAATATATGGACCACAAAATTAGTATGAGAAAACCACACGCTTGCATACTCACCAAACAATTGAGAAAAGTTCTTGAAGCCTTTGAACAACTTGTTGAAGGATAGGTTAGGCTTTGGAACAACATCAAGTAACCTCAAAGAATTCTTCATACTTTCACCAGACAAAGTCTCTGAATCCTCGACTCCTTTAGATCCTTCTAATCTTATCATATCATCTAATTAGTAATAGATCATAAATAAACATATACATATAAATTTAAACATATCGTGATTAGAACCAACTAATTAAAAATTAGAGAAAAAATAATATCTTTTTCTTTTTTGAAAGTTACGGAAAAAATAATATCAAATGCAAAATATTTCCCCACGACATTTTTTTTTATACATTTTCTCATACCTATACTTGTTTGGGGGAAGAAAAAATATATGTTTAATAGAGAATGGAAAAGGTACACTATTGATGCATACAATAAATTTGACCATCGGGTCAAAATACATCGTTCATATTTTCATTCACCAAATAAAATTTAAAATACAAGCTAGTAATATCAATCAACTTCATCCAACGGACTCGGATCTTCTCTCACAGATCAATGATGCAACAATTTATTTTTAAATATGACAACATACCACCATATGGCAACACTTTCTTGCACGAGAAACTTTTGTTGCACCGATGTACCGTGGGAGAGAATCCAAGTCCTTTATCGAATGACTAAATTCAAATTCATAATTTAATGTGTGTATCGATCTATAATCAAGAGTGTTTGTGTGTCTCTTATTTTATTTTACTAGCTAAATAAAACTAAGGGAATTAATGCAAAGAATTATTGTAGTGATAGAAATTAGCATATGTAATATATGATTGTTGATATCATAGTAAAAGAGATAGGAAGAGACTTATTGCATCATGTGGTGAATTAGTCTCTGCAGGTTTTGATCTTCTTGGGTGTGGAACACCAACAGCAACACTAGCCTCAGAGATACAACCAGCTGAGAAAGGAAGAATGACAAGCCTTTCCATTCTCTGTCTCATACTTTCTTATGATAGGTGAATATCTCAATTGGAATTGGAGCTTAATTAATTGATCCACCAAAAAATGCAACCCTTGAATGGAGATATAACAACTACAATATATAGATATAGATATAGCTATTCAAGTTATATTGTAGTTATAATATAGTAAGACACACATGGGGATAGGGTACTCTCTTAGGATTCAATTTGTTGCGAAGCATGCTATGATTACGTATACATAGTCAAGCTACATATCATTAATGAATTAGTTTGGTGAGTGAAAGGGACATACACACATACGCAATAGTGGAATACACATGATTTCGACTTGTTAATTTAAAAGCACTTATACGTGGACATCTCATATTTTCATAAATTGCAATTATATTTGCACCTCATCATTTTTTAACACTCTTTTAATACCCTTTTTTTTCCTAGTAATTTAATGGTTAGAATTTCACCTCAAAGATTAATAAGTGTAGAATCTGAGATTCAACCTTACCCCTACATATTATACAATGCTCCTACCAACTAAATTATGTTCTTTATCTTCATTCTTATCTCATCCACTAACATATCACATTTATCACATCATATTTTTTTTTACTTTTTTATCTCCCAAGGTGTTAAAGGGATGTATGAGTGTCCATGAAATATTTTCTTTAAAAATCTTACTCCCTCCGTCCCGGAATATCTGACCCATTTTCTAAAAAAAGTGTTCCAAAATAACTGAGCTATTTCAATTTTCAATACAACTTTCATCATTCCCAATACAATATAACTCTAATTAATATTACTTTCATCATTCCCAATACAATATATTCCACTTTCCCCTTTATTTATACATTTTTCTTAATCTGTGTGAAAAACCAAACTGGCTCAGATAAAACGGGACGAAGGGAGTAAATAGTTTGAGTCTCTTCTAACTTAACGATATGTTGTGGATTTTGAATTCAGATTTAAAACGCAACAACGTTTTTGCCATTTATTGTAGTCCTACTTAGTTTAGAAGATTAGTCTCTATATTTTCAAGTAGAGGATACCCAATTAACTTATACCATAAAAAAAAATCGCATTAAAAAAATAACAATCAAAACGTATAAGTTGAGTGTGATGATTTTTTGAAAAAATGGAGCAATCACATAGTGTTATTCAATTGAGTGTGTTAATCGGACATATATTGTAATGCGATGTATAATTCTATCCAATCATTTCACTTATAACGAACATTACATAGAAAAAGTTGGTTGAGTAGTGAATGAATAAAGTGAAACCAAAACCTATGTACATTGAGATAATAGATCGCATCATAATTTTCCCTTCTCTTCTACAATAAGTCATCTACGATATTTAATTATTTTTTATTTATCTTTTCCTTGTAATTGATTAGTTTATGAAATACATAATTATATTTTATTTGAATAAAAGCTCTTACATATCCAATGCTCCTTTTTGTTTACTTGTTTTGGACTCGAACTAGGAGTATTGCATTCCAAGCAAACGTCCAAATAAATCTCCACCTCGAGAAGATTGAGACCAAATCTGATATATACTATTTCTTCAATATGAAGAAGCATCATTGATTGTAAGAATCAAAAATGGGTTTGTTGAAGAAGGTTGAGTTGTCTACCTTTGAGTGCGTTACTTATACTTAATCTGATGTATGTTGATTAACGGAAGCTTAGTGACTTAACAAAGCTTTAGATTAATTAACTCTTGATTACTTTTATTTCACTAAGAAACAAAAAACTAACGAAACCATATTGACAATACATATATAAAAATCATAAAGGTGAAACTGTTCCTGTAATGTCAATTAATTAAGCACTAAAAATAGTTGTAATTTTGTCTTTATCTTAAACCAACAATTGTTTGTTCATCTAGTCCATGATTAATGCAGTCGTACAAAGCATAAAGGACTGACTAAGAGCAATTAAGCTCAACAAATTATGAAATTACTTTTACTAGGTTTAATAACTCCAACAAATTTTTACTTCAAGATAGTAACCCTTCAGAACTTAAATTAATCTCGCAATTGTGAAAGTTAAATTTAATTCCTTGATTTAAAGAATGTCAGTCAATTTATTCCCTTCACTGAAGTACTAGATAATGCCTTGAATACTCTCATGTTTATCAAGACAAACATTAAACCTTTAAAATCATGGTACTAAATTCAAAAAAAGACTAAATTAATAACCAAGGTTTTTTAATTTAAGAGACTAATTTAATAGTGAGACAAGACTTGCACCATGCACAAGCTTGTTTGCACCATTGAATCAATAAGTCTTACCATAATACCATTAAATCAAATGTGATATGACGTGTCTTATTGATCTAATAGTAGAAAACTTATTTGTGCCATGGTGCAGTACAAGTGCTGACTGATTTCCTCTAATAATAATGCTTAGCTGCTAAAGTCACTGAGCACTAGAAGAATGTACAGAGGAATAATAGAAGTGCTACAAATTAAAAACTTGTGCCAAAGCTTCCTTGACTTGATGTACACGCCCTTAAGTATCAAGATTCAACACAATTAGGTGAGTCATGTGCTTCTGTGTCATATAAAAACGTATGACAGTATAGACCAATCTAAAGGTTTCAACTTTCCATCAAGTAGGCATAAACAGCAAAAACTTATAGCTGAATCCAATAAAAAATCACTTTCTTCACCAATTTTTTTTTAATCCAATAGGGTCCAGTTTGATGCTTTGAATATCTTCTGTCAGTTTGTGGCGACAAAGTTGAGTAATTAAGGTTTGAAAAAATCCACAAATTTTTCTCTGTGCAATTGTTCCATGCTTTAATGTTTTTAATCTATTGAGTATTCTAAAATAAACTGAACACGTTTATTTTTAAAATTTGGGTTGACTAAATAAGCTGAGTTGTTTTCAGTTCACAACATTAAAGGCAAAAACTTATTCGCGGTGGGATTGGTCCCCTCGAATTAGTCGGTTCTTGGATCGGATACCGAGTTTTCAAAGAGAAAAAAAGGCAAAAACTTATTGGGTCTTGTAAACAGACCAACCTAGCCCAGTCCTGTTTGTCTGGCCCAACTGAGCTTGGCCATTTTGGATGCTGAATACAAAAAATCATAATATATCAGATAGAAAAAAAGTTAGTTACAAATACAAAGTATACCAGTCTCAGAATGTAACTTTCATCCGATCTGATGATGTACTTTATCAACACTTTGTATCAATATACAGATAGTGATACATTATAGATGATATCAAGTTGAAATGATTGCTCAGTCTAGCATCTGATAACAAAATCAATATATGATAGATGGACTGATAAGGTTAAATGTGCATGCACACCAAGAAGTTATGATGAGTGGTTTCATAGCATCAAGATTCAAGACTGTGTTGCAGATATATTTTTACCTCTTGTCACCAATAGTCTCCACAAGAGCAACAACCCTGCTTAAAATGATGGAATCTATGTGTATCTCTGACAATTATTTCACGTTCTAGAAGCTGAGATGCATACTTGATGAAGTTATGGCAATCGGTACAAATACGGAGGTTCTTCATGATTCTAATTGGAGTCCTCGGCGAAGTGTTAATGATGCTAAAGACAAGTGCAAGTTTTTCACTGTGATGACTAATGAGTACTTCCCCTTGTTCTTCTTCTACATCCTGCATGACCAGTTTTGCATCAAGAGAATATCCAATTTCCTTCAATCTTCCTATTAAAGAGTCCAGATATGAATATATTTCCTTGTCTTGTGGATGAGACCTATCTCCCACTATAAAAGTGTGGATTTGATCCTTTAGCTGAATCCAAGATTGACCAGGCTGCTTTTTAACACCTCTTTGATGCATTAAACTCCTTACCGTGGCAGCTTCGTCCCATCGATGATTAGAAGAACACATATTTGATAGCAAAATATATGCATCTGGATCGAACGGTGCACTTTGAAGTAACATTTCAGAAACCGATTTTCCCAAGTTAAAATTTTTATGTAGTCGGCACGAAGATAAAAATGATCTCCATACAGAAGTTAAGTGAGATATACTATTTTCAAAGATAAAGTTCTTTGCTTCAATCAAGTGACCTGCTCTGCCATAAAGATTGACCATAGAAGTGTAGTGTTCAACTTCAGGGTTAATGTGATAAGTATCTTTCATCATCCTAAAATATCTACATCCTTCTTTAATAAGCCCTACATGGCTGCATGCATTTAAAACCCCTACAAAAGTAACCTCATTAGGAATGATACCCTGATTCAACATTCTTTCAAAAAGACTAATTGCTTCCTTTCCTTGACCATGTAGAGCACAACCAGATATCATTGAAGTCCACAAGAAAACGTTTGGTTCTTTGATTTGTTCGAAAATCATCCAAGCGTCATCCAAGCTACCAGATTTAGAATACATATCAATTAACGATGAACCAACGTAGGCATCTATTCTAAGCCCAGTTTTCTGAATGTAGGCATGAATCTGCTTACCAAACTCCAAAATTCCAGCATTAGCACAGGCCGAAATAATGGTTGCAACAGTTCGAATATCAACTACAATCAGTTCACGGACCATTGACCTGAAAGTTTTCATACCATCTTCATATTTTCCATTCCAAACATAACCAGAAACTATTGAACTCCATGAAACCATCCCTGCCTTCGGTTCCTTGCAAGTAACTCCAAAATTCCCTTTTCTCAAAAAATTCAGAGGTACATCTTTAAGAACTGTAGATGCCTTATCCATTCTCCCACACTTGCCATACATTTCCACAAGTGAACTCCTTATATAACCATCACTATTGAGGCCAAATTTTAAGACCCTCCCATGAAGTTGTCTCCCAACCTCCACAAGTGACAAAGAGGAAACCAAAATAAGCGCTATCGAGAACGTGACTGCAGAGAATTCTGTCCCATGTGCCACCATACTGTACAATTGTTCCAAAGCTAATCTCTCATAACCACATTGCATCAACCCATCTATGATAGTATTCCAACTCACAACATCTTTGTTAGGAAAGTCCCTGAACATCTCAAGAGACTTCTCCACATCTCCTTCACGAAGATACGCACCAATCATTATATTCCACGACACAACATCTTTTTCAATCATCAACTCAAAAAAACTTTCAGCATATTCAAATTCCTTGCATTTCAAGTAAAGGTCAAGAATAGAATTCTCTAACACTACATCTCCATCGACCCCAGTCCTAAGAATCCACGCGTGGATTTCTTTACCGAATTGAATATTGTTTTCACCTGAACAACACTTGAATACACTAGACAATGTATACTGATTTGGACAAGCACCCTTTGCCTGCATTTCTCTAAAAAGGCTAAAGACCGTCTCTGAAGAGGCGGTTCTCGTAAAACCTGATATCAGAATTGTCCATGTTTGTGTGTTTTTGTGGGGAATTTCATCAAACAGCTTACGGGCATGGTTCATGTTGCTGGATTTAACATAGAGAGTCAAAAGATAGTTAGCCGAATTCAAAATTTGGAGAGAACCGTTCTTGAAGAAGTGGCCATGAAGGGCACCAGGTGATGGTGGTGGTGACCCAATGGATGTGGTGGAGTGAAGAAAGGAACATGGTTGGCGCCAATGAGAGTGAAATGGAAAGTTAACAATGTGAAAATTGGTCACTGAAACATGTTTGGTGAATTTCCAACAAGATCCAAAGTAACGGTAACCCATAAAATGGACCCAACCTTGACTTTGCAAAGCTTGTTCATAGATATACAAATTTCAGCATAATGTTAAGACCAGTTTATTGGTGAGTGAAGTTATAATAACTGAAAAGATGATACAGAGAGTTTTCACTAGAACTAGAATTTTCTTGCAAACTTATTAGGTATGTTTGGTGAGTCGGATAATTGTGCAGTCTTGAGTCTCGGTTATTTTAATTCATCCAACAATTCTAGACAGCTTGCCCCTGAACTTTTTGTAATCGGTCGCATTTTGTCAAATATACGTAGCTTATCATCTAGTTATTTAATTCATGACTTAAATCTTGAATTGGTTTGTTTAATGTTGAGTTTATGAGAATTTGGAGAATTGGAATGAAAAAGAGCCATAAGGCTTTGATTGAGAAAATATTATCAGAGAAACATTTTGATCAAAAAGATTGTAAGAGTACAATAGTTGAGACTTATTTATAGAGCTAACTCCTAACTAACTTGCTTGCTCTCCAAGCTATCTAGGTAACTTGCTCTCCAAGTTATCTTCTCACTTGTAACTAACTATTAACTAATCCTAATTAACATACTAAATTCTATGAATCTTAACAGCCTCCCTCAAACTCAAAATGGGGAAATTCACCAATTTGAGTTTGGAATACAAGAGAATTACAATGATTATTCAAACTGAAGTAACTAGGTAAAAAGGGGGGTAAACTAGCAAATGACTTAAAAGATAGAAAAACATAGCAGGCTCAGATTGTAGCCCAACAAAGCTGATGATGTCCAGGCCCCACATGACGAATCCAGAACCTTGTGAACAAAACAACTTCTGAACCAACAAAACAGCTTCTGAACCAACAAAACAGCGTATGCTTCTGAACAACAAAGAATGCTTCTGAACAGCTTCTGAAATCTGAATCTGAATTGAACACAAACTGCACAACACCTTCTGAAACATGCTTCTGATAATGCTTCTGAAACGCTTCTGATGCTAAACTTGCTTCTGATGCTAAACTTGCTTCTGAAGAATACAGCTTCTGAAACGAAAGAGCTTCTGATGAAAAAACAGCTTCTGAATCAAAGAAAACAGCTTCTGAATCAATGCTTCTGATGAGTAACAGCTTCTGAAGGACGCTTCTGATGAGTGATTCCAATAGCTTCTGACAAACACTTCTGATGAGATTTCACCAATCTTGATGCTGCAACCTTCAATTGCTGGTATACCAGATTTGATTGGCTTGATAGGAACAATTTCTGAATTAAAACTTCCAAAATTGAAAGAAACCGCTTCAGTTGAAAGAACTGTAGAATCTTGCGGTGGTTTTTGAAGAGGCGGTAATGGCGAAAACTTCTTTTCTACCTTTGATTTCTTCCATAGATGACAAACAATGGAGTATGTCATTAGAAAAGATGGAGTATCGAAAAGAACAGTGAAGATTTCTTTGTGCTGAAAAGTAGAAGATTTCTCCGATACAACGACGGAGGATTTCTCCGATACGGCAGCGGAAGAAGAAGGATATCCCCGAGATCGCAACCGAGGCGATGATACCATGTTGAGTTTATGAGAATTTGGAGAATTGGAATGAAAAAGAGCCATAAGGCTTTGATTGAGAAAATATTATCAGAGAAACATTTTGATCAAAAAGATTGTAAGAGTACAATAGTTGAGACTTATTTATAGAGCTAACTCCTAACTAACTTGCTTGCTCTCCAAGCTATCTAGGTAACTTGCTCTCCAAGTTATCTTCTCACTTGTAACTAACTATTAACTAATCCTAATTAACATACTAAATTCTATGAATCTTAACATTTAACATTACATATAATTTAATTGATCATAGTACCTTAAAATAATAATTGATGATAATGTTCGATTAGTACGATTTGTAAAGCAAAGTCTTCTTTTTTGACGAGGAAAAAGCAAGACTTCTATTTTACAATTTGAAGCTTAATTTAATAATTGTGTAGAGTTCCTAGTCAAAGTCATCATTTAAATCGTGTTTGTTGGATGCTGCCGTCCACCTTTAAAAGATATGCATGACTATCTATTGAAATGGTCCACATTACAGTTTCAACGTGCTAAATTCCAAAATCCAAAAGGAAGGGAGTCTTCAAAGTTCAACGATGTGTGGAGAGAAGGGTATGATTTTTGCCCTTCCAAAATAATGACAATAACAATGGCTGTCTATTCAAAATATTTTACAAAAATGAATGGGATACAAAATCTTATATTCCAATTAGGATCGAACTTTCCTAGGGAGTAGGTAGATACAACCCAAATTCTACAACAAAGACAACCATCAAGTGAAAAAAAAAAAAATTAAGGTAAAATGAAGCACAAACAAATCACTACGATTAAGACCAACCAGCACTTGTATTAATCTAGAGGGGGGTAGAAGTATGAAGACAAAGAAAAGCCTAGGAAGAGAAGACCACCGACAGTGGCTACAGAGCGTTGGGAAATCCTAGATGCCAGCATGCTTCCTCCCACCACTGCCACTGAGGTACATATTGTGTGCCCTATGGTGGCCCCAGCTGCTACTCCGATTGCATTTTTATGTGTTGCCAGCTGCACAAGGAAATTGAAGGTCATGAACAAAAGTACAAAACAAATACAGAATAGAAACAATAACCACCGACAAAAATTAAAGGCTGGAGACATAAAATCGATAAGGAAAGCATAAAATGTACAAATAATCAAATATTTAGGGTGTTGAGTTAAGAGATGGTTTCTTACTGCAATTGTCGCAATCTGGCTACGGTCACCCCACTCAGCAAGGAATGTTAAAACAAAAGACTGCATAAATTAGAAGAAAGTGTTACTAAATTATTGTTTTAATCTTCAAGTAAAGAGAATGATGCAAGAGTTGTCATTACCTCTAAAAATATGGGTGTACAAAATCTTGAGAAGAACCGCCGAAATGAAGTTTTCCCTTGTCCACCTTCAAGTTTTTCTTCAACCTAGTTAACAAGAACAAATTCTTAGCAATTACCAAGTTTGACTCTTTTCTTTAAACTAAACCAACTAATGTGTCATCAACAATCGAATCCCTGCATGCTATAGCATGTTTACAATTACAGGTATTTAATTGAGCTCTGCTCTCATGGCAAGTGACCAGGTGGAGTAACAAGGAAACTATAACAGAAACAAACTAGCAACCTGAAGAGTTGCATCTATATTAAAATTCAAGATATTAACATATTTAAACAGCCATCGAGGTCACTAGTCAGTATATTTGAATTTATAACCAGCACAAATACAGTAACTGTTAAAAAAATGTGCCATCTAGAATAAAGGAACTTGAGGCAATGCATTTGTTGCATGCCTGTACAAAGACAAAGCTATAGTATAAATGGAGAGAATTGAACTGTGGCAGATATTTTACTATAGAGAGTCATTAAAGACATACTTCTTCCATTTCTTTCTTCTGTGAAGATTTTGGATCTGATTTCCAAGCAATGTACAGCAGTCGTAACCCGAAGAAAAGATAAAGAACTGCGTATGACAAAAAAATGATAGGCTTAGCTTCATCTTACAAAAAATTTGAACATATAAATGAAAGTAGCAACTATCCATAAAAACAAGATAATGAATGAAGATTTGGAAACAATTATATATCAGTGAACTCCAGAAGCAAGGCATAGATAGAATGAAACAAACAAAATCAATTAATATTGAAACGTGTAACAAAAGTACATGGAGTTAAACAGGAACACCAGAACAATGTTAATTATAGTAGCTTTCGTCACAGGTGCCGAGTGCATACTCAGCCATTATGAATCCAGAATGCACAAGTATCGCCGATAAGTTTACCTGTAGCAGCACTATTTGTATGCTTCTTTGAAATCAAATTTGGCACAATCCTTCCTAGTCCTGTAGAAAGTACCTAATGGACACAAACAAATAACTTTAATCTCGATGTTGTTGATAGAAGGAGTTAAGAGCACCAAGAAATAGTGCTCTATATTAGCCAAAATCAGTCCATCACAGCACAATGTAAAAAAGCATCCATTAATGAGAACAGAAAAGCAGGAACATTAAAACTAAAGCATTATTGTTGCACTTACAGTCATTATAATCAAGGCACTTAGTGCACCAGACAAGACAATTGACTTAGGATGACGCATAGCCATAAGAGCTGCTATAATAAATGTCTCATCCCCAATCTAGCATGAAAAAAGGTTTTCAGTTAAATGCCATAACGCAAACATAGAATAGAAAAGATACAACATACAACAGCAACAAAATAATTCTTAGAAATCTGATTGCTCGTTACATCATAGCTACAGCCTAGTCACATAAAATTCTAAAAAGCATTTATAGAAAGAGGTTATTTAAAGAATATTGCCCCAATTGAAATAACAATTAGTATTTTAAACAATCATTTCTCGATTGAGTAGAAATTAGCATCTGCATCTCAGTTTTTTCAGAACATCACTCATTTAACTTCAACCTTTACAAGCTCATAAGAACTTTTTTTGTACAAACTTTTTATAATGGAGAAGCTTCTGTAAGCTAGATGCTGATCTATAATCAACTTCAGTTTGATTACTAATAGTTAAATATCAGTTAGGTAAGCTAGAAAATATTATAACCGATAATTTTACCAAACACTACAAATTCAATTCAATCTACTAGCTTATCTGCTTTAAGTTCGTCTGCTATCAACTATTTTATCAGTTATCCACTACTTTTTACCAAACACCCTTAACAATAACACCTAGTCGTTTTCTTTCCATAAATGCGTCACATTGACTCCGTATCGCACACTTTCACTGATCTAACCAATTTGAGCTTCCTCTAACTAAATTCGTCATGCTCCTATCATAGTTTACAACTAAAAAATTCTTCACTGGTTTATATAGTGCAAATTATGCAATAAAATAAAGGTTAGATCAAGTGATAATGCTTGACAAAACTAGTATTATAAATAAAATTAGGTAATTAAAATTGAGCAATGTTTTGTGAAACTAACCTCACTAACGAGAATCATTGATAAACTAGCAAAGAATGCATCAAAGAGTCCAACACCAGAAGAATCCAAGCTAAGAGAAATGACCGAACCATTCTCTATATCATTCAACGCAACCTGTTCACAAAAATCACTCGCACATTCAATTCCAGTTGAATGAACAATTCAAATGAACAAAAAGAGAGGTTAGAGATGCTTACTTTGGCGCGGCGACCGAGATCCACAGATCCACCGGATTCTTGCCTGTCGTCGTGAGCCAGAGAATCCTATGAATATAAACAAACACATTACGGCGGGGATTGATGCATGAAAACGCGTAGAATGGAAGGGAAATGAAGCTGACCTGAGCGAAGGTTTGAACGACGAAGCAGAGGAGAAGAACGAAAACGGTGATTCTTCCATTGATGTTGAATCGTAGTGCCATGGTGAATCTGTGGCGGTTGAATTTGCGAGGGAAGAAGAAGAAAGAAAGAAGAAATAGAGAAGAGAAAATTGAAGATAAAAAAGAAAATTAATTATTATTTTATTTTCATTTTTTATTTTAGAGCAAAAAAATAAAGAAGAAAATTAGAAAGTAAGGTAGATCCGGTAGTGGGATCTGGTTATGGTTTTGATACGGATCTGAGTTATTTTATGATTGCGTGAATTGAAATGAAGGTGATGGAGAGAGAACCTTCGATGCAAGATCCCCAAACACGGTTGTTGCTACTTTACGCATTTTGTATTATCATTCGTTTTTTTGATTCTTGCTTTGTGAGTTTTTTGCGACTTTCGAAACAAAAGCTTAGCAATTTTAATTAACTTAAGTTTTTGCATTTTATGTATAAATGTGACAACTAAATTATTTTCTCTAACTTGTCAAAAAAAATATATTTTATTTTCTCTAAAAAAACAAACTATTAGTACTAAATTACAATGGTTTATCACTACCAAAAAAAATTACAATGGTTTATATAGAGTGCTCATGTGATAATTCCAAACAAGATTTTAGTTAACATATAGTATATTTTTTTTTATTAATTTTATGGGTTAATACCCCTTTTGGTCCCTGTAATTTGGGCACTTTCCGGTTTTGGTCCCTGTAAAAAAAAAAGTTTAGATTCTGTCCCTGTCATTTGAGATTCTTCCACTTTTGGTCCCTCACTAAAACCAGTCAGCAGAATCTGCTGACGTGGCAGGGCGTGGCAGGGTGACTGTGTATTTATTTTTGTTTTCAATTTTTTTTAACAAAAAAAAGTTGCCACTTGGATTATTATTATTATTATTATTATTATTTCAAATTGAATTATTATTATATCAAAATTAAAAAAAACTTAATTATTTGTAAATGAATAAATCAATTTCAGCTTCCATCCTCTTCTCATCCTCCTTCTTCTTCTTCTCCCCATCGACATTCAATCCTTCAAACCAGATCCTTCAAACCAGATCCTTCAAACACAAAGTCGATTTGCCTTTCCTTCACCATTTCAATTGAGTTCGTTTGCAGAAACTCGGATTTGAATTATTGTTTCTGCGTTTGGTAGGTTTAGCGTCAGATTCGAATGGGTGGGAGCGAGATCTCGAGCGTTGGCAACTCAAGTGGAGGAAATCTTCCACTTCCAGTTTGTGGGTGTAATGCAGTTATGAAGTTGTGGTTATCAAACACTGATGAGAACCCCAAGAGAAAATTCTGGAAATGTCGGTATTCAAGGACGAATGTGCAAAGTTGTGAACTTTTAATATGGGATGATGAATTGGAAATGTTTTTTGCTAGAAACGGATATCCCCAGAAGAAGATTGACAATGGTTCCCTCAAGAAGATTGAAAGTGGCTGCAATGGGTGTGAGATGACGACAGAGTTTTTGAAGAAATTTGGGAAGGATTTTGGGAAAGAATGCGGACAAGAAATAGGCCAGGTGCTTGAGTCGAAGAAGGTACTGAAGTTGAAGAGGAAATGCGAGGTTGAGAAGAAGAAGAACAACTGGTTGTTCATGGCATTGTTAATGTCCTGGATTTTCTTTGCAGTAGCTTTCAAACTAGCTTAATAGACATCTTTGGGTCCTAGTGTTTTGTTGTTTAGAGGTTGTATTTTGGTTCAATTGTTGGAACAAATTTGATGTCTATGTAATGCCTTAACTTTGTATGGTGCTTCACTGAGTATGAATGAATTGATTATGTATTTTGTATATGTAATGCCTTAAATTTCTCCATTTGTATGGTGCTTTGTATTTTGTTAGTTGTATATGAATTTGAAGAAAAGTGTCATTGCTAATTCAAACTTGTTTGAAGTAAACATAGCAAAGATAGTTATAGCATAATAAAGCACATTATGTGCATTTGTCTCATTACAAATTAAAGCACATCAAGTGCATGTAATGTAGCATAAAACCGAAGTTAAAATGCAAGCATCTAGTTCCAAAACATAATGCACACCAAGTGCATATTACAGACCAGCAAGTGCATATTACAGACCACAAAATAACTGCATAGTAGCACATCTAGTGAATAAGTCAGACCAAAAAAGTACATGAAAATGCAAATCACAGTCAATACAACTACTGTGTTGATCTTGTAGATAGTTCTCCCCAAGGCTTCATATAGTTAAGGTAGGCACCAAGTCTTGCAATAGCAGGTACTTTAGCAGGTACTTTAGCAGGAACAACAGCAGCACTTTCTTGGGTCATAACAGCACCTTCTTCCTCATTATCAATTGTCATAGGTTTATCAGCAGAACATCCAGGTCCATCATTATTCTTAAGCCTCTTCACTTTCTTCAATCTTTGACTGCATCTTGTGGGAGAATTCACTGTGGTAGCAGACTTTACCTTTGGCTGCTTTGGCTTTGGCTGCTTTGGCTTTGGCTGCTTTGTCTGGTTTGACACATTGCTTGACTTATACACATTGCTTGGCATAGACACACTGCTTGACTGAGAAGCATTACTTGCATATGACACAGCATTCTTGACAACATCATCTAGTTGGGCAGCATTGTTGATAATAACTTGATCAAAAAATGCATCATCATCAGCATAAAATGTTTCTTCTGCAGCAGCACCAATTTCTTCTGCAGCAGCAGTTTGTTCTGCTGCACCAGTTTCTTCTGTAGCACCAGAAACATGTACTTCTGTAGCAGATTTTCTCTGGATAAATCATGGATACAAATCAGAACATCAGAACATGTATGTAATCAATTAAAATGAATTTGTAAACATATGCATATACCTTTCTTTTCAGTGCAGCAGGGTTCTGGTTTTCTTTACATCTCCTAGCATTGTGCCCAAATTTGTCACAAGTAGTGCATCTATAAGCTACTCCTGGTCTCCTAAATCTACCACCACCTTCACCAAGTTCCCTGAACCTCAGCTTTTTAGGTCTACCTGGACCCTGTTTAAACTCAGGAGGGAGCATGTCTTCAACTTCCACATGTGGCCACATGTCTTCCCCATTGATGGGAGAAACATTAAAACTATAACAGAGTGCATATGTTTTTCTTGTGTAACAGTTATCAACATAGTTTTCAGGATTCATTTGTTTATACCCAAGTGCTGCCACAGCATGCCTACAAGGAATTCCAACTAGCTCCCAGAAGTTACAGGAACATTGTCTCTTACCAACATCAACAATGAAACCTTGACCATTAAAGACATGATTGACCTGATATTGCTCATCTATACTCCAGGTTGGTACCCAATGAGCACTAAATTCTATTTCCTTATCTAGCCTTTTTCTAGGATTTGGCATGACATTATGTTGCCACCTATCAAGTTTACTACAAGCAGTTGCCATCCTATTCATTAGATAGTTTCTTATCCATTCACACATGGTCAGAACAGGTTGGTCCCTAGCAACTAGGATTGTGCTATTAAAAGACTCACTAATGTTATTCATTATCACATCACATTTGGGATAAAAACTGAAAGCATGTTTACACCAACCTTTAGTTGGATGCTGCATCAACCATTCCCATGCATCTTTGTCTACCTTCTTAAGCTCATTCATCTTCTGCTCCCAGCCTTGGTAATATGTAGCCTTGGCAGCACCCATCATCAAGTCTCTAATCAATGCTCCTCCTCCAAACTTCTTCTTAAAATTAGCATACAAATGCCTTAAACACAACCTATGGTCCATGGTCTGAGCATTTTCTTCAAGCACTTGAATGAGTCCCTGTAATACACACATCTACTATATCACAGATCTAGTCTATTAAGAAAAGAATCATACTCACAGATGTAGTCTACTCACAGATCTAGTCTATTAAGAAAAGAATCATACTCACAGATCTACTCTATTAAGAAAATAATCATACTCATAGATCTACTCTATTGAAGCATAGATCTATAATCAAATCTATAGAAATTAATACCTTTTGTTGGTCTGAGATAAAGACATATCTTTTTTCTTGTCCTACATCCTGTAGCAGCAATTGAAGAAACCAACTCCATGAATCCTTTGTTTCTGTCTCAACAACACCAAATGCTAAAGGAAAGTATTGATCATTTGGATCTCTCCCTACAGCAACCAACAATTGACCTCCATACCTTGTCTTCAGGTGACATCCATCAACACCAATAAATGGTCTACATGCAGAAGTGAATCCCTTTTTACACCCATCAAAGCAGAAGTAGAAACGACTAAACCTTGGTTGCAGTGTAGGGGCTGGCCTCTCCATGTTAATTTTGCAATTGTTTCCTGGACAAACCCTTTTCAACTCTGCAGCATACCTCCACATCATAGAGTACTGTCTTGATGCATCACCTTCAACCACTGCTTTTGCAATTTGCTTTGCCTTCCATGCCCTGCCTTTAGTTATGCCCACCGCATGCTCTCTCCTCATATCTTTCATAATGGTAGGGATGTTTATCTTCTTATCAGACTGTAGTTTTTTAATGACATCTTTGGCAACCCACTTGGATGAGGCAGACTTGTTTTTAGTTACTCTTGCACACGTGTGGTCTTTGTTGTATGTTTTAATTTGGTATGTGTGGCTGGCACCCACTTTACTACAAAATACCAAATACCCACATTCTTCCCTACATACTGCCCTCACCCTTTTGTTATCATTTTTAAGAAACTTGATGTGGTGCCCATTTAATACATTCCATTCCCTAATGGCATCCTTAAAATCATCCAGAGAATTGAACTCCATACCCAACCTGAACTCATAACTCTTGCCCAACTGCTCCTTCCTATATTTCACATAACTTGGACCCTTTTCATCATTTGAAGCATCAGGGTCAGAGCTGCCCAATTCATCAGACACATACTCATCTTCTGGATCAAGCATAGAAACAGGAACTTTCACTTTCAGCTTGCCTTTCAACTTATCAGCACCACCTTTCTTCCCTGGAGACTTGTTAGCAACAGTCTTCACCCTAAAAGATTGGCCTCCTATCTCCACCCTATTGGTTCCATTTGGAGGTTGCTCAACTTCAAAAACACCAAAACCATCATCCAACCCCAATGCCCTTTCCTCTTCACTGTCATCCAACCTTTCCCTTCTAGCTTCATCATCACTGCTGTAATCATCATCATCATCTCCAGATCCCATCAATTCAATGCACTTAGGATCAGATACATACTCACAGTTACTACTCACATTGTGCTCAACATACATGTGTCCATCCATTCCTGTCTTCATTGCTTCTATCCCAACAGCTTTAATATCACCATCAAGTAAGACATGCTTGAAACCCTCATCAACTCCCTCTATCTTCCTCCACAACCTAAAGGTCGATTTATCATACTTCCATTCCTTCACCAAATCCACAGCTTCAAAATACGACCATGTGTCTGAGTCTTGCCCATTAATCACAGTTTCCATCCCACCCCTGTAAAACATTGTGTCTTCTTTTACAAACTCACCACCATGGTGAAAAACAACGTTGAATAGTCCCATACCTGTAAATGAGAATAGTGTATGGGTATATTATTGTTTGTTCAAAAACCCTAAAAAAAACAAGAATAAAAGCAAAGAAACTAAGAAAGATGCATGAATAGTGACAGTTTCTTCGAAAATCAAAAGCGTGGGAACAAACTTACCTTCAATCTTCACCGTTCGTTTTCCCTTTCGAAGTGATTCGTGACCGTCGATTTAAGGATGGAAACGAATCTTAGCCGTTGATTTCCAAACCAAATTCGTAAATCTGAAACTTGATTTTCTTTCTTCAATCGACTTCCAGTCGTTACCACGCCTTCTTCTTTGATTCACGTTTCTGGAATTTGCAGGTTTATGGAAGAAGAAGAGAGAATGCGAAGAAGATGGAATTTAGAGGGACTAAAAATGAACCTAGGGTTTTGACATACTTTTTATAATTTCAATTTCAATTTTTATTTTTGAAATAATAATTAATTTTGTAATTTAATGAAATAATAATAATAATAATCCAAGTGGCAACTTTTTTTTGTTAAAAAAAATTGAAAACAAAAATAAATACACAGTCACCCTGCCACGCCCTGCCACGTCAGCAGATTCTGCTGACTGGTTTTAGTGAGGGACCAAAAGTGGAAGAATCTCAAATGACAGGGACAGAATCTAAACTTTTTTTTTTACAGGGACCAAAACCGGAAAGTGCCCAAATTACAGGGACCAAAAGGGGTATTAACCCTAATTTTATTGATTGATATAAAATGCTAAGATGTTTGTCTTGTTTCTTTCACTATTTTCATCTTCTTCAAATCCATTAAAATTTATGTTGCAAATAGGTTTCAAACCTAGAAAACTCTTTTTCCATTTTGTTTCATCCCAAATAAATGTATTTATTGTGTCTATAGACAGGACGAAAATCATACAAACCAATGAGTAGATAGAAGAGGTCGTAATAAAAGGGTCACTCTTATTTTCATCTCACTCAATGGTACAAATCAAGAATTCAACAATTGAAGATGGTTTTGGTGTAATCTATGAGTCTACTAAAATTTCAAATATTGAATGTGAAGAATCCTACATCAAAAACAGTCATTAATTTCTTTAAATTTCTTATAGATCTTATTGGTAATCTAAATTATGTTTTTTGGTAATCCAATATTCATTGAGATCACATCTAAGATTTGACGTATGGATTTAAGGTCTTTTGGAATTGTTGATGTGGTGTCAGACTCTTAAAATTCAAATGATTATATGAAATGAGATATCTAAATTCTAATGATACAATTTGTCTACATATGATAGGTTGAAGTTGAAGGAGATGAATATGATAAAGATCCTTGAAATTCAAAGACATAATTAAATATACAAAGGGCTATTTGGACTGTCATGTAAGAATAACTTAATTATTATGGTTAATTTATGATGACTCGCGTGAAAGGATGCAAGTGTTCATGTAAATTGATGCAGGTATCCATGAAGGGGTGTGAGTAATTTTCTATAAATATATGTAACTTGATGAAAGTTACTAACTAATTAATGTTTAAGGGTTTTGTCACTTCCATAAAGTTTTTTCTACCATATAGTTGTCAACAAAAGGTCATGACAAAGAATGAACAAGAAAGATATATATTGAAATTTAGAGGATTGTTGGTTATTCCTTTTTATCATCATGGATGAATGTTTGCTATTTAGTGTCTTTATTATATGACAATCATATGTTCCAAGATCTTTACAATGTTAGTTTTCTAAAATATAAACGTCAATTTGAAAACTAATGCTTTTACATGTGATATCAGAGCATAGTTACTGATATCGTGATTATCCTTCAACGGAATTTTCACAATTTTAAAAATCAAAATTTGAAATCGAGTATTTAAAAGAAACAATTTTTTAGGGAGTGAATTTTAGGGTAACCGAAAATCGTAAAAGAAATCATTTTTCAATGATATCGGAGCATGGTTACTGATATCATGATTTCATTAAAACTGTTATGTCATCATGTATGATGCGTTGGTTATAAAGTTTATATAGACTTTATAACCATGAATCAATCAATTAATCAATATTAATTTATGTTTTGGTTTTCAACTCTAATCGACATTGTTATTTTCTTATGAAATGTTTCCATTTTGAGAAGTAAACCAATACTTTTGTCTTATGTAGAAATATAAGCAAATTGAAGATATATACGTGTATAATTGGTTTTATTAAAATGTAAATGTTTCCCATATAGTAGCTTGATTTTCACGAAGTTAGTACAACCACGCTTCCGAACAAGTTTTAAAAGGATAATCTATTACATCCCCTCTAACTTATCATTGTATTCATCATATCGTCCAACAACTTCCATGATAAAATTATACAAAAATGTGGAAAAAAATTGTTCAACAGGTATTTTTTTTTTTTTGCACAACAAGGATGTGATTTAATAACCTCATCGTTGATGGTATTTATGGGGATTGTATGTCTAAAAATAAAAATATCCGTTTAGTTGTTTAGTTTCTTCTTATGGGATTTTTGGACTCTTTTGTACCCAAAAAAACATATAGTTAAATATATTTATTATTTCTTTTTCCAATATAAAATTAACTATATTTATTTGTGAAAAAAAGTGCAAAAAGTCCTTAAGAAGAAACTAAACGAACATTTCTAGGTACGCAATCCCCATAAATATCATCAACGAGGAGGTTATTAAGTTCACCAGAAAGGGGTCTTTAAAATAATAATATTCTGAAAATACATTGTAACACTGAAATTAGCAAGTCAATCAACACTTTTGTTGCTTTCTCGTTATGTATGGTGAACTTGACTGCGCCAACTACGACCCAAGAGATTTATGATACGTCGAATAAACCAAGGAGTTGTCCCATTAGTCTTGAAATTATTAGTAACCATGCCAATAAGCAATTTGGAATAGTTTTCCACGCACAAATGTGAAATTCTATCACGTCGAGCTAGCTCTAAACCAAAATACAACCCCAAAATTTTTGCATGAAGAGAATTACAATCTCCAATCCTACGCACAAATCCTTTGAGTAATCTCCAATCTTATGCATAAATAATGAGTGAATAGACGTTATTATCCTTGAACTTTGCACAAGTCGTTCAATTTCATCCTCAAATTATTCAAAATTATCAAAACGTCCCTAAAATTTACAAACATCATCAAATTGATCCCTCTGTCAAGTCTCACCATCAACGGTGATAACATTTAACTTTGAGTGCTGACGTGGATTGCCACCTCAAATGCCACGTATTCAGGGACGAAATTGATCAAGGAAAAATTTATTTTTTTAAATTAAAGTCATTACAAATTGTTACATTGTCAAATTGATCCCCAAATTATTCATTAAAAATCAAGATGGTCCCTAGATTATGTCACTCCCTATCAAATCGATCATTGAAATATTTATCTTAATCATCAACATGATCTCATGATGCAAAAGTGTGGAAAATAACTTGAAATTCTCTTCGTTTTCTACATCCACAAGCATATGTTATTATAAACATGATTTTGCATATGAAAGCCTTAAAGAAGCTCCAGTGTTTGTGGTTGAGGGACGATTAGTGATTCGATAGCACAATAAGGAGGAGAAAGAACTCTTCACCATTTGGGATAGGGCATGCATTAATGCTTAACCCATATAAGTAAATACAAACAAAACATGATAATACCCTAGGCTTTAGCCCTCTTTGTAATAAAAAAACCATGACAATACAAGATAAAATTGTATTAGATAATCAACAATAACGAATACTTTACATGCAATGTGTATGCAAATTTATAAGGGTCCTAGTCTTAAATATGTTACATGAAAATCCAAACAAATTACAATAACATCGTTTTCTAAAGTGTTTTTCTTAACTTCCCTTTTAAATTTTTAAGGGGTCCTAATGAAAAAAAGAGTAATTGAGGTAGCTGATGTGATTTTATCTCATATATCCACCAATTGCGGCAAAATTGTTTATTTCCTTCGTGGTAAATTTAAACTGTCCTTATAGCACCGATTTATTTTAATGAAATTGATCTTTTTCGACTTCATTTAAGTTGCATATGCATCTTTTACATTGACAATTTTATGTTTTCACTCATAAGTGTGCAATGCTTAATTATTAGATTGAATTAGAAAATAATGGAAACTGAAAAGAATAGGTAGCATATCAAAGCCACATCTCGTTGCTTGAAATATTATTCCAGTGTCTAAATCCTTTACAATTTTACATGTGAGCATTGCCTTTTTATTTTGTGTGCCCATCAATAATGCGTTGAATATTATTTATATGAACTATATACTAAGGTTTTTATCATCTTAAAATATTATTTATATAAACTATGTATTAAGGTTTTCATCAATAACTCAGATATTTTAGTTGATATTTTTTATTTTCATTGTGTCTCCTTCTCATGTTGCTAGCCACGGTTGCAAGTGGTTTATAATATCATATGCTTGTGGATGTAGAAAATAGAGAATTTGAAGTGGTTTTCAACACTTTTACATGAAGACTCGGAGGTTACTTCCAACTTAGATGAAACTTCATTTGAAACATGCAAAAGGTAATAAATAACAGTTAACCACATTCTTTTAGTTTTTAACATTTATTTGATAGTATCAATGATCAAGATAAATAATTCAAAGATCGTTTTTTACATTGAATGTCATAATTTAGGGACCATCTTGATTTTTAATGAATAAATAAGGAATTGATTTGACAATGTAACAATTTGTAATGACTTTCATTCCAAAAAAAGTCCAAGAAAAAACAAAAAATTTAGATCAATTTCGTCAATGAACATGTGACATTTGAGTTGGTAATCCACATCAACGTTTAACATCACACATCATCACCGTTAACGATCCAACTTGAAGAAAGGACTAAATGGATTAAAATTCATCAAATTCATAGACTTATTGACTATTTAAAAAAAAAAAATTGGTTATGAAATTGACCTATGCATGCAAATTAAAGGACGAAAAACCTATTCGCTTTAGAAATAATCTCCAATTTTTGCATATGTGAAAATGTCAAAATAATTTATAATAAAATATGGAAGGAGTATTTTATAGTAAAGTTCAAAAAGTTTATTGTATATTGCTATATTAAAAGTAATGTTATTTGAACAACTATATTTTAGACCGTAGCATAATCAAAACAATATAAAGAAAGTAAAAATACAATGCGAAAAAAATTGTGATAAAACTTGATTTAAAAGCATTTATAACAAGTTGACATACAGGGACAAAGGAAGGGAAAGTCAAAATATGTGGATTAAAGAAAAAGAAAAAAGGAAAAAAGAAACGTGTGTTGTGGAAAAGGCGGGTGAAAAAAGGGAGCGAGCGAGGGGGGATCACTAGGAACAGTAAAGAAACAGTTATAGATAGATTGGATAGATAGATGAGATGAGGTTGGTTGGTTGGCTTTTATTCTTTGTTCTCATTTGTGGAGGAGTGCAAAACACACACCTCTCTCTCTTTCTCTTTTTCTTTCTTTTCTCTCACTCTCACTCATTTTCCTTTTTATTATCACAATCAAAATATTAATAAATAACAATAATATAATTATTATAATAATTGTGTTTTCTCTCTTGGTTGAGTTGAGGGTGGAGGTTGATCTCGGGTAGTTACAATTCATTTGAGTTGAAAGAGTGAGTTAACAAAACGTGGGGCTGTGAGTTTGTGAGTGTGACAGACAGGGCGGTGATGATTCTAATCTGATACTTCTATATGCCGCATCGCATCAATGGAATACGATGCCATCCCTCAAGGTTCTCTTCTCTTTTCATCACCATCACCGATCATCGCTTAATTCTTCAATCTCTTATTATTGATTGTATAAGAAGATCTGAGAATCTTCTTACAATAACCGTCACTCTCTTCAAACCAACTACCTTTTTTTTTTTTTTGTTTTTTTTGGTTGAGTTGCAGTTCCATGTGTTTCTGTTGGTAAATGTTCATGCTCATGTTTTTACTTGATTTTGCAAAAAAACTTTTCTCAAATTCAAATATTCAATGTCTTTCCTTTTTTCAAACTAGTAATTCATTTTTTTTTCCTTTCAATTTTCTGCTAATTTTAGCTTTACATGCTTTCTAACATATGCATGCAAGGCTGCGATCACAGCTTTGATTTCTCAGAAAATTACCAACAATTGTTTTTTTAATCATGAATAAATGTTAAGACCGTTGATTTCATGATAAACCAAATTATTTTTTTAAACATGTATTAATTATTAAATATTCAAGTTGCAAATTGTAATTGATTGAAACTTTTACACCATTTTTTCATCTTTGAATATTTTTAAACCTTTTTTGTGTGACTGTGAAGAAATTGTAGTGTAGACCATGACACTACAGCTTTTGAAAAGTCGTACAAAGGGGTTAACTTTTTCATCACACAGTGGGGCCATCAAGGACCCTGCCAGTGTCTGTGACTTGGAACTTTCTATACTTCCATTTTTCAGATACATAACCATAAGTTAAACCCACAATGCCAGTGTGAAAGTGGAATTGATCATTTTTTACAGCTATGTTACTTCAGTTTTTCTTTTGAGAAATTGACTTGTACGTGTTTTGGTATTTCAGAGGCAATGTGGCAAATGAGCTTGAGGCCAAGTGAAACAATGGAATCAGGACCGTATCCGGAGCATCCTGGAGAACCAGATTGTTCATATTACATAAGAACCGGCCTTTGTAGATTTGGAGCAACATGTCGGTTTAATCATCCTCCTAACAGGAAGCTGGTACGAACTATGCATTTCATATGGACAAATTGTATTTATAAATTTATTATGAATGTATTTGGTATTATTGATACTTGAACAAAATTCTTTGTTTGTATTTTTGTTCGATCACACCCACAACCTTATTATCACTAATTTCCAAGGTGCTGGCAGCTATAGGCAGTTGAAACTGAAACTATTTGGTTTTGCCACTCCCCCTTGCTGTTCTTCTTTCAACAAGTGATCTTTGCTTGGTTTCTTTCGAATAAAATTACCTGCACACATGTTCAGGAGTACATTACTTTGAATTGTGTTTAGCATTTTTTCTCTCTACAGATACATTCTCTGTTAAGCACCAAATTTCTTTTCACTGCTTTCACTTATTTTCATAATGATATTGTTGATGTGCCATCTAATGTTAAATCTATAACACCGTCTTGTTGATACTTTTCTATTTGACTGGACATAATTAGATAATATAGGTATCTGATAAGTTTTACTTCAAATATTGTCAGGCTATTGCCACTGCACGGATGAAAGGCGAGTTCCCAGAAAGGTTAGGGCAGCCAGAATGTCAGGCATGTACTTGTTTCTCAATGACTGCATAAGGTGCATATTGCTTGTTCATGTGCATGCTCTGTGAATTCCTATTTCATAGATGGAATTTTAAAATGTTTAAAGTTTGTTACATGAAATCTTTAGAACACTTGGAATGGGCTGAGAGATTTCTTCTTAGGCCCTTTGAATTTATAGTTATATCCAGTAACAATTCAAATCCCGTTAAAAGATAACTCCTAAATTATAGGGATACAAGACGAGGAAATTATTTATAATAATCAACTCTCCCAACTCAGCTGGGGCAGACATGTCATGTGTATCAAGTTTGTTATATATCAAAGTTATCCTATGTGCTTGAAGAGATTTGGTGAATATGCCTTATAGTTCATCTAATGAGTTCACATATGAAGTAGCAGTGATGTCCATAGTTACACTTTATCCCATATAAGATGGCAATCAGCTTCTATGTTCGATTAGATGTTGAATGACTAGATTGGATCCAACGTCCGTGCAATGAAACTCAATCATTACAAATAAGTTTTATAGGTCTTCTCTTGCAAAACTTAATACTAAAGCAATTGTTTTATGTCTATGTAAGTTCACAAGTTGCAAGAGCCATAACTTGAAACTCTGCTTTTGACAATGCTCATTTTTGACTGCATAACCTCAATCCCAACAAAATACTGTAGTTGGCCCAAGTCTTCAGTTTGAAAGATAAATGCTAATTTAGACATTCGATGCTTTCTTGATTGTTTCTTGTAGTAATGATAACCCCTATCTAGGAATAACAAATATGTAAACTTATTATTAGAGGATAAATGATTATTAGACACAAAATGATCTACCTTAGTACGTACTATACCAAATGCTGTATAACTTTACTAATTTTTGCAAACTGTGCATTGGGAATTTATTGAGACCATATATAGACAATTTGGACAAATGGCGGTTTGGCAAAAGGAGAGAAAGTATTCCCATGATCAAGGCCGGGGTTAAAATGAGGCTTTGACACCAACTGGAACTCTCAAGGATACTTGGAATTTCCTGAGAGATCAGCCCATATGAATGTTTATTTCTATTTGATTGCGATTCAAATTTCTAATAAAAGGTCTCCTAAAAAATATCCTAATAAAAGATAATGATGTTATAAGTCACAGAAGTAATCTATGTGCGATAATTAGATTTGGAGTCCTCATGTCCAATATGAGGAAGACATCCTTTGTCTTTTGATGAATGGAGATTGGCAGTGGGGGGCTAAAAAGATCAATCTGTCAATGAGTGTTGCATTATGCATGTAATCCATTTTTGTATTATTATCTCTGCCTCTCTGGAATGACTTATTTTGATTTGTTTGAAAGTAGTGTATTTGGGCAGAAAGTTGATCAAATTTGTATGTTGCTTTTTGTATGCATGAATTTACATTTAGTGCCTGACATGCCTCAAATAGGATTACCTCCAGTAGAGGGAGCCTATGTGAAACAAAAGAAAACCAGTTTAACAATTCACTGGTTCCAGTGTGCTAATTACTTAAAAACACATATCCATGTTTCTCTTAAGATCTATTTATTCTGTTTAGTTGCATGAAATATCAATGTTAACAACGAGCCTATAATGTTAAGCCCCAGTATTGCTTTAGTCATTGTACACATCTGTACTTGTGTATTTACGTATTCACCATATTACAAATATTGATATCTATTTTGTGTTTTACAGTACTATCTGAAAACAGGAACTTGCAAATTTGGAGCCACATGCAGGTTTCATCATCCTAAAGACAAGGCTGGGGTTGCTGGAAGAGTTGCCTTGAATATTTTAGGCTATCCACTCCGCCCAGTTAGTATTCAAAATTTCCCTCTTGTTTATATGTAATTACAGCCAAATCAGTAAACGTTCATCGATTTGTGGCCAATTATTGTTTCATTACTCATTTGGTTTCATTCAATGGACTTGCCGTATAAACTTTTTATACTATGCTTTGATTCAGATCATTCTTCGCAGCTCTGTTTTTCTAAAATTTGTGGCCTTGTATGCTTCTATTTATTACCTTACCTGAATTTTTTATGGGATCCTTAATATTAATTAATAGTCTAATTCTATATTTTCTTTGTTGTGTGTGCAGAATGAGTCTGAATGTGCTTATTATTTAAGAACTGGTCAATGCAAATTTGGGAACACTTGTAAATTTCACCATCCTCAACCAAGTAATATGGTACTTCCAATGAGAGGTTCTCCTGTTTATCCTACTGTCCAGTCTCCAACTACAGCAGGTCAGCAGTCATATGCGGCAGGAATTACAAATTGGTCTACTTCATCATATATTCCCAGTCCAAGGTGGCAAGGCCCCTCAAGTTATGCACCTTTAATTCTACCTCAAGGAGTGGTTTCAGTGCCTGGGTGGAGTACATACAATGTAAGATCATCCAATCTTTTCGTAGGATAGGTTATAACAAAGGAATAGAAAGACGTGGTATTCTATGCTTGTGGTTGATTATGAGCCACACTTCAAGAGTGTGTCATATTGTTTCTGTTTGTCGAATTTAAAATTATTTGTGTTTTCACATAGCTTAAGGTTTTGGTATAGTTGGTTAGTGACATGGTGTCATGATTTTTTTTGTTTTATTCCAAAAATACACTTGTGTGTGTGTGTGTGTGTGTGTGTGTGTGCGTGTGGTGGGGGGCTTGTTCGGCATAAAACTATTCATGTGCTGCTGTCACT
This sequence comes from Medicago sativa, assembly GCF_051527215.1. Lineage (NCBI taxonomy): Eukaryota > Viridiplantae > Streptophyta > Magnoliopsida > Fabales > Fabaceae > Medicago > Medicago sativa. The sequence goes on along the minus strand of NC_140755.1, from coordinate 78,747,434 downwards.
TGGTGGCTTGAACTTTTTGAAGAGTTGGTTCATAACACCATGGTTAAGTTAGTTGGGCGATTGGCATACATCCCCATCTCACGTCCTTGTCCATAAAGGTCTATTTCTTCTGGAAAATTGTACTTTTATTGAAGAGCAATTTCACAGTCTGCGTTTTTCAGAGAATAACTTGGCATCATCTGTATGATATGGTTAACTATCCTTTAACCTCTAATTTAATGCAATATGGCAGATATGCAATTATCTTTGTACTAAAAACTTACCAATACTGTAATGTGTTAGCATCTAATGGAACTTACCAATACTGTAATGTGTTAGCATCTAATGGAATATTCATTATTCTAGGGTCAAATGGGATCAGACAGTCCACAACAAACAATGAGAAATGATCAAACCTATGGAACTTCTCACCAAGGTGATCCAGAAAATGCAGGACTCCCAGGGGTATATTCTCAATACCGTTCTGGCTCTGTTCCAGTAGGATTCTATGCTTTGCAAAGGGAGAACATTTTTCCAGAGAGACCTGATCAGCCTGAATGCCAATTCTACATGAAGACTGGGGATTGCAAGTTCGGTGCTGTCTGTCGTTTTCACCATCCACGTGAGAGGACGATTCCTGCCCCTGATTGTGTTTTGAGTCCCCTTGGCCTTCCTTTGCGTCCTGTGAGTTGATATCTTGTTATCGGTTCTATATCATGTTTATGTTTCATTGTTAAGTTATTTATTTCTGAATTTATACTTCATTATAATTATCATAGGTTTTAAATTTTGAGTTTGCTAAGGCCTCGGAAAAGAATGAGTCTTCTTAATTTTGCTTGTGGATTATTTCATTTTTTTACTGCATTATTCTTTAAGCTTTACATTTGTCTGCCTTTGCAAAAAAAAAAAAAAACCCTTTACTTTTGTCAGTTATTTGTATTTGTATCCTTTGAGTTTTAGCTCTGGACAGGACCCTACGATTTTAGTAGAGATATACCCAGCACAATTGTTGGGCTTTGTGCTCTGTGCAGGAATATTGGGACCCTATACTCAATATGGGTCATCTGATTTAGGGTAACATATCTATCTTTCTCCAGAAATTATGAACTCGACGCTGGAGCTAAAAGGAAGATTGATTATAACTTCTCTGGCGTTCTGTGTTGATAAATTTGCTGTTGTATTGTATGATGATAACTTGTTGGCCTTTTTTTTTAACATTTTATCACTTTGTTTCTAAAAGATAGGCTTTTAACATATTCCAAAAGCTATCAACACAACAAGAAAAATGCGAGTTACTAACAGTAATAACGGTTTAAAATTAATACTTCTATGTTGGTCTGTGATATATTCCCACTTAAGATGTTACATGGGAAACAGGGTAACGGCTCCCTAAGTAATCACGACCAGCAAAGGGAGTAACTAATATCCCATGGTCTCATATTGGAGAGAGGAAAAAGAGCAGAGGCAGTATGGGATATATGGGAACCAAGGGAAATAGTAGCTTGTATGAGTTGTTTCTGTTTTCTAAACAAATCGTGATCTGTGGCAGCATTGTGGCAGCATTGCTGTTGATGGTCATATCATTCCCAAAATATCTGTTATTATTTTCTTCTTTCAAATGTGTGAAATAAAGTAAACATTGACCTTTAATTGGGTGAAGCGAATAAATGCATTATTTTAGTTATTTGAGAGAGATAATAAGATACACAATTATTGTATCAATGTTCTCATCACATTGATTTTGGTACAATCTGATAGAGGTAATCCCATTTTCTGCAGGGAGAACCACTTTGTGTATTCTATTCGCGGTATGGCATATGCAAATTTGGCCCAAGCTGCAAGTTTGACCATCCAATGGGAATCTTCACCTATAATGTATCTGCATCACCTTTAGCTGAAGTCGCAGGACGGCGTCTGCTAGGTTCTTCATCAGGAACTGCTGCATTAAGTTTATCATCAGAAGGACTTGTTGAGTCGGGCTCAGTAAAGCCAAGGAGGCTTTCATTATCAGAGACTAGACCGAATCCTTCCGGTGATGATGACATTGATGATGAGGGATAATGTTGTCTCTTGGAAATGGGCTATCTGCGTTTTACAATTTTTTTCTTAGGGGAGAAAGCGTAATCTGTGAATTGATTTCCCCATTGCTGGAGATGTACAGAGTTCCAAACACAGAGTTCATGTCAAAATGATTCTGTCAACCTACTATTGAATGCAGTTGGCAAATCCAGTCGTTCTGGATTTCATGCTGCGAAATTGTATAAATTTCATAAATATTTGTCACATTTGGTCAAAATCCAATGTGAACATTTCTTCAGTTAAGCCAATCTATCTATTGAAAATACTCTCCAGTGTAAAAAATATCTTTCTGGAAATATATAATAAATCAATGTTTGGCTCCAGTGTGAATCTTCCAGCAAATCCTTTTCTTTAACGAAACAGTTGGGTTTATTTTTTACACTGCATGTATAGAAATTTGTTGCAATGGCAAGCCAACATTAGGATCAATATCCTTAATTTTTTTGGACAATCTTATCAGAATTTAGCTGCTGTCCAATGAAGTATTTATTATTGTGAAGTATGTATTTATGCATCTATATTTTTCTCATGTAATGCTAGTTTTCCATATCAGTTTTGCAGTGATGACTATCTTGGATAGAGTTCATTGTGCAGAAGTTGAAGGGCAAAAGTCAAGACTGTGAATTTCGGCGACATCAAAAGCACACATTAATTATATGCTGTTTTGCAGATATCAAGCCTCAACTGCATGTTCCAATAAAAGGTGGTAGTCCTTTCTGGCCTGGAGTATGGTTAACGGTACATGCAATACAACTAAATCAAAGTGGGGAATTTAAATCCTTCCTATTAATTAGCTTTACTAGAATCAACAATTTATGGCTAAACTAGAAGATACATGTGCAATGTGCTTGATATGTTGCCCACTGATTTTGGCAAGTGTTATCTATAAGCTTATGCAGGTAGGTACTATGTCGATTCTTTCGTTCTCCCTACTTCCACTTTTGATTCATAGAAAACGTTATAACAAGTATATCCACAATTTTGGCTGATCGTATATTTTGCATTCTAGAATTGCCAACCAAATATTGGTAAGTTTGTTTAATTGTGCCAGTTTTTTAATATCTGAAAAGAACAATTTAATGGAATTGTTTCCTTTTGTTGCCCTTGATGTACACTCCTTTGTAAATATTGCTGCTTGCTTGAATCTTCATATTCCATGAAAAGTGCAGTTAACTTGCATGCATTGCTACTTGATCATGCCAAGTGAGTAAAGGAGTGCTTCATTAATTTAGTTGGTTGATGAGTCACATCTAGGATGAGATCTCAACCACTTTAGGAGGTCCCTTTGAAAAAAACAAAACAAAAATTGAAAAAATTGATGGTAAGAGGATACACCGTTATGAATTTGTTGGCTAAATTAGCAAAAATATCTAAATACATAGAGGTTGATTTAAGTTTTAAATTTTCCTTTAGTGGGATTACTATTCTTTTTATGCAGAGTATATATCATTAAAATTGAAGAAATGAGCAATGAATAAAATACTACATATTGAGTATTCACAATGTTAAAGCATAGGATAAGCAAATTTGATACACTGTTTTCTGTTCGTTAGTATTTATGTAGTACTTGTCTGCTCTTGCATTGCTTTAAACCTTTGTGTTTTTATATCTATTTTAGATCATGTTCGGATATAAAATTTAATGTGTGTATCTGCTAAGGAATACTCAGTTAATTTTAAAGCAAAAAAGGAAAGGTATAATTAGTGAAGAGTATATATAAAATTAGATAAACAACAAATGAGCGAATAGTAATTTTACAAAACGTTAAAGGAGCCGTTGAGAGTATTTAATCCTTGCTTTACACCAAGACAAAAAATATATGACCTATTAATGTTTTGTGAGTACATTATATTTTTGGTAACTGATGTTATTGTTGCGAATAGTGATGGAATTAGCATAAATTTTACGAGGGTAGTACAAATAATACTTTTAAAACTATTGTGTTTAATTTAACTAATAAGTAATTTCCGTGAGCTTAGCTCAGTTGCTAGAAATATTGCATATCATATGTAGGGGATGGGGTTCGAACTCGGACACCTCACTTCTCCACATTTAAAATGTGTGAGTTCTAACAACTAAACTACTTGAAGAAAAAAAAGAGTAGCACAAAAACTATGGTGTAAGAAAAACTTATACAAAATGTAAATTGAAGTAGCACAAAAGGAATAACACTGACAATAGTTATTTAGAAATGTTGAACTCGACGATGTTTGCGAAATTATTTATAATTGATGTTTTACTAAACAAACCAACAGTGTCTTTTTTAATATACATAAATAGGTTATTTGCAATTTTTTTTATTCTTGTCTTAACAGTTTTCATTGTTGATAAAACTCTTATTGTTGTAGAGACCAAAAGTAAGATTAAATCTATTAATCAGGTGACAATTTTTTTTACTTTACTAATTTTTGACAAATAGACTTGTTTGGACATTGATATATATATATATATATATATATATATATATATATATATATATATATATATATATATATATATATATATATATATATGGGATTTGCTAGAACACACCCACTAGTTTTTATGTGGGAGTGTTTTAGCAAGCTACACCTTAAGGTGTATTTAACTACTTTTTAGTTATAACTTGCTAAAACACACCTTCTAAAAAATAAATGGGTGTATCCTAGCAAATGTCTATAGGAGTTGCTAACATACACCCACTTATCTTTTAGAAGGTGTGTTTTAACAACATTCACCTTAAGGTGTATTTAACAACTTTATAGTTATATCTTTGCTAAAACACACCTTAATAAAAACTAGTGGGTGTATCCTAACAAACCCTATATATATATATATATATATATATATATATATATATATATATATATATATATATATATATATATATATTAAATGCAATGGTAAATTTTATTAGCTAAACTTTCACGAGAGTATCTACCAAGAACATCTACAATGGAGACAACATCTATTTCTGGGTACTTAAATGGGTCTCACGTGTACATATCACTAATTTATAATTTTTTAATAGTAATACCTAATAAGCACTCAATCTCTCCAACTCAGATCTCACACAAATTTTTTAAAGAGACCCACTAATCAACCATCAATAACTTTATATCATTACGTTTCAATTTTTTAATATTAAAAGAATGCGGATCCCGATTAAAATTGGAGGTCTTAAGTAAGACTCCGGATCTTATAAGACCCCGAAAAAGTTTCTCTCCAATGAAAAATCTAATAGGCACCGGATCTTAAATGTCTAAGACCCTCCTATTGAAGATGTCTAAGATCACTCTCAATGGAGGATGTTTGATTCATCATAGGTAGCCAATAGATATCCATTTTAGGGAGAAAATCCGATTGGGGTTTCTCGAGTAGGCTTGTCCAATTAAACAACACTCTTTTTTCTGTGGGTCCTTCACTATTTTTATATTAAAATATTAAAATGTAATGATATATAATTATTTATATATTTTTTAAAGAGAAAAATATAGATAGATGATATACCGTTATGGTCGAATTCATTTAGAGTGTGTTTGGATGGGGGAATGTTTTGAGGGAATGTAATGTTATGAGGGAATTCAAATACTTTGAGGTGAATTCCATTGTTTGGGTGAGAGAATGTAATGTAATGTTGAGGAAATGTAATGTTATGAGGAAATTCAAATACTTTGAGGTAAATTGCCTAGAATTTTAAATTCTTTAAAATTTCCAAATTACCTCATCCAAACACACTCTTAGAATTTTTCTAAAGATGTTGAGTTGAAGTGATTAAATATTTATTATGCACTAATTTTTATATAAATGAGTGATTCGTACAATTGAGAGATCTACTTAAATATCCAAAAAATGAATATCCATGTTGTGGAGGCTAAATATTTTAATTGAGACCGGTTTTTACTTTGACACAAGTCATTGCCTTTATTTTTTGGGTCAAATCAAAACAAAACACGAGTCCTTACCATTGCTTGAGTCGGAGACAGCTAGGCCAGAGTTTCTTAAGGACAGAGACATGTACCTCCAAAATGTCTCATGTATAACAATTCAAGGCATACATATTTTTAAATATAAAGTTCCAGTATTCTAAGGCTTATTCCAGCTTTAAAATGATTTTTCTTTAGGGGTTAAAAATGATTATTTTTAATTATTTAAGCTGTTAGAGGTTAATGTTTTGGTTAGACAAAGAAGAGTAGTAGTACCATCATATTCTCTAATTTTCTAACATAATGTTGACGACAAAAGCTACACCATATCTAACAGTAAGACATAATCGAACTTTATTTTATCTTATCTAAATTTATGTAAACAAATCATCTAGCTTCACACGTTTTTTACCCTTTCAGTAATAAAGTACCACCATACTATTGTGTCTTCTCTAACGTAAGCCTATAACTTAGGTGAGTGCCAACTTGCATTTTCTGGACTCTATTATTAGGAGAGAACCTGTGAGTTGATGTAGAGCTTTTTGTTCACATAAACCCAATAGTGTGAGTTCCACACTAATTTCCCTTGTTTTTATTATTTTTTACAGGAACAGTAAATGATACTAACAAGATAAAACAATTACATTTTTTGTTGTTGATATAAATAGAAATTTTAATTGACGTCTAGACCCAAAAAAAAAAAAACTTTAATTGACGTGTTCTGGTAATTACTTTAATCAGTGTAAAAATATCTAAGATTTCAAAAATAAACAAAAAATATCTCTCACACATTTTACTCTCTTGGATTTAATCCTTTCTAGTCTATATCTATTCTCTTTGATAAAATTTTAGCTCTAAACTAATTTATGGATCAAATTTATCAAAATTCAGTCTTTGAATAATCTAAACTAAGATTTTGTTAGAGAATGAGAGACAATAGGGTCACCCAAGAGCTAATTATATATTTTTTCTTCTCAACAATACTTAGTGTAACTAAATTTAGTTGCATGTTTAGAGCGGCGATGAATTTGACACAATGAGAGTCTATCACTCTGAACAAATCACCCCTACCTTGAAATCCACTTGGGTTGGCCTGATGGTATTGGCTTGGGATCTGGAAGTGTGCTCCTCCTCGAGGTCTCATGTTTGATTCTTTCTAGTGCCAATTTAGGTGGACTAGTTTAGCTTCTTAAAAAAAAAAAAAAAATCACCCCTACCTTGTATTCTAGGAGGTGTTAATATGGAGTATGTTGGAGTGAGCTTATCACCATGATTTTACACCGATTCAGATGAGCGAAGAGCCTTGCCACTGTACGTTTAATTGTCATTTCATTGTAAACAATGAAAAACTATAAAGTATAGATTCATTCTCAACCCACGGTTAACGTCTACAATTGATTTTTCATCGCCAAACAAACACATGTTATGTCAAAGAGCGTTGCTATTCACAATGAACACAGTTTCAAAAAAATGTCCAAAATAGATTATAAAAAATTGTAGAGTTTGATGTTTCTTTCACACAATACACGATGAGTTGATAAAACAGCAGAGACTTTGACTACAACTCTAATATGCAATGGTAATGTATTCGAAGACATACTCTTCATGATATAAAACTTTTTGTATGTTGAAACTCTAAAATATAGTTTTGGTTAAAATCATGATATTCGAAGACATACTCTTCATGATACAAAACTTTTTGTATGCTAAAACTCTAAAATATAGTTTTGGTTAAAATCATGATATTCAAAGACATACTCTTCCTAATATAAATCTTTTTATATGTTGAAACTCTAAAATATAGTTTTGGTTAAAATCATGATATTCAAAAACATACTCTTCATGATACAAAACTTTTTGTATATTAAAACCCTAAAATATAGTTTTGGTTAAAATTATAATATGGGTCCTCTTAACCGGGACACTGGTTAAGAAACTAAATGTAGAAAGAAAAGACAAAACATTGAAAAAAACACTTTTTCAACTTTCAAAAAATATAATACACAATTTCCGAAAAAATATTTCCTTTTATAATTCCTTGTTAACATTTCCCTTATAATATTCGAAGACATACTCTTGATATAAAATCTTTTTATATGTTAGAAACTCTAAAATTTAGTTTTGCTTAAAATCATGATAACTCAGATTGATACTGAAAATCTCATTGGCAATCCAAACAAAAAATCACAAGATCCAACCTCACAGATTGAGTGTGTGTTTGGTTAAGCTTTGGATATAATTGATTCTAATAGAATTGATTATGATGGAATTGATTCTGACAGAATTAATTTTAAGAGAATTGATTTATGTTTGGATACAATAATGCATAATTGATTAAACAAACTGAATGTTGTTTGGATAGTTTTTATCAAAATTGCTTTTGAATGTATAATTACTAAAATGGACATAGCTAAATTCAAGTAAATGTGCTTAGTCGAATGTATATGTAGATCAATACTAAATGTAGATATATTATTTAGTTTAAATAAATAAATTTTCTATATATTAATTTAAAACATAATAAATACAATCATTAAACTAATTTTTTTTACAAAATATTTGTTCATATATTTTATATTTTTTGATAAAATATATTTAAGTTAAATAATACTAGAGTTAGTTGCCAAAAATGATAAAATATAGCGTAAAAGAAATGTAAAAGAAAAAATACAGTAAATTTGAATGGGGATATCGTAAAGAAAAATTCAAAATTTGGTAAATCATGACCATGAACATTTTTCGGGGGCTAATTTGGTTCGTTAAGTTTTCTAATTAAATTTGGTTCATCAAATTAAATTACAAAGCAAAAAGATGGAGAATTGATAAATGGTAATAAAGGAAAATAATAGGTTGTAATAATCAAAATAGAAAATTTAATGTAAAATTGATTATAGAAAAGTTAGAAGCTAGGATTTGTAGCTTTAAGAATAATTGCTTTTGGAGGATAGAATCAATTCTTAAAAGCCAAACCAAACACCATTAAAAACTCGATTTTTCACTTTTGAAGGTCGTAGAATCACTTCTTAGTGTTGAAAAGCCAAACCAAACAGACTGTGAGTCAACAAACTAGTCTAAACTGTAGAAAGTTTTCATACTCAAATTGTCCACTTTATTAGGTTTACTAGCATTCACACATTTAACTATTTAAGTGAGATGTAGAGAGAGAAACAAAGGAAGAAGCTTTTACACCCTTGATTTCTTTTCTGTTTTTGTACTTTAGTTCAATATTTTCAATTAAATATAATCTCACAGTTCCTCTCTTTCTCTATCACTCTCTTCTCTTTACTTCTACACGCCAAGGTCACTCTTGTGACCTCTGTTTCCAAAGGAAACCCTTTGTTTCCTCTTTCTCTTCTTTGCCAAACCCTCTCTTTCAACTTCAAACTCATAATAATTCATTTCCTTTCTACTTTCACTTTCTTTTCCTTCTCTTTACTTGTTGCAATCTTCAAAGCTAGTTTATTCACTTCAGTTTGGTTTACTTCAACTCTTTACACAATCAATACCAAGCTAAACTTCACAAATTTATACATAAATAGCCACCAAATATTCATTTATGATACACCAATTTAAACCTCATCCACACAAAAACAAGATTAACAACTAGCCCTTTTTCAAAAACATAAACCTATGACTATGAAGCTCTTGTCTGTTACAAAACCAACCATGATGATTCCTTCTCATTGTCTCATCCTCTCTCTCATTTTTCTTTCCATTTTATCCAATGAAGCAACCTTACTCCATGTAAGTCCTCTCTCTCTCAGCTCATAATATATGTATACCCTTTTGAATTTAATTCATGGATCTAGCTAATTTTTTTGTGGGTGGTACTAAAAATTGAAAAAGATTGTTTTTTTATGATTAGGATTGAGGAAGCAAATGGGAATATTTTTTTGTGGGTAGTACTAAAAATTGAAAAAGATTGTTTTTTTTTATGAATAGGAAGCAAATGGGTCATTTCCAATGGTGCCAGTGATGGAAGCTGGGAAGATGATGATGATGATGAATGAGAGCAGAAGAAAACTTGGAAGCTTCAGGATATGTGCTATATGCACCTGCTGTGGTGGAGCAAAAGGGATTTGCATAGCTTCTCCTTGTTGCTATGCTATAGATTGCAACATTCCCAATAAACCTTTTGGTTTATGTTCATTCATTCCCAAGGCTTGTAATTGCTTTGGATGCCATCTTTAATTCCCTTTTTAGTTTGCTTGATTCCCCTATTATTATATAATTTTATTGTTATAATAACAGTAATTGAAATTGAGGATTGATTATTATCTTTAATTAATTATGTTGCAAGTGTGAAATGTGAATGAGAAGTTAAGAATTAAGAATATTTGTTCTTGATTTGTTTGTTTATTTAATTATTATCATCATTATTATTTTATTATTACTGGGATTTTTAGGATTGTCACATTGTTTGTTTGTCAGAGTAGCAATGTATGATTATATTATATATATGAAGTACATAAGGAATCATGAAACATTGTCCCTTCAAATGGGGATATTGGGGTTCATAATCATCATAATTTTTCCACTTTTTTTCAATGAATGAATATAGTAATGCAAGTGCTTAGTGAGTCTGTCGTTTGGCTAGGACTAAGATTCAACTTTACAACTTTTTTTCTCATTTTGTTAAGAGGACTTGTTGTGTTTTTCTATCTTTTAATTTTATTTTTCATTTGTTTGTTTTAATCATAAGATGTTCTTGTGCAGACACTGCAATATTGATGGATTTTTATTGTATATTATATGGTGGTAATATTTTGCTGCTACCACTATACCTCTCTTCATCACTTCCCCCAAGCATTTGTTTAATTTTGTGTCATAAAGTAGCACTCATAGTATGTTTTGCTTTAGATTAGATCTGCTGGTTAATTAATATATTACAAGCTCTTATCTTAATAATTGATAATAATAAACAAGTGTTGCTGGTCTTTGAATTTGTATCTTTACTACTCTTAGTTAGATTTAACAAATGAAATATTTATGCCAAACTTGTAATCAAAGTAAAATGGTGGCATTTAGCTCATATAATCTATGAAGAGAGATAATACTATAGTTATGCTTATTGATTTGTGTGGTCCCATAATTTGATAAGTGGGACACCCCCTTATGATGGAATATAGTTTGTTTTTCACATACATTTGATAGAGAGGAGTGAAGAGTGACAATTTTGGATAGAAGCCCCATTGTGGATGAGTTTTAATTGTTTTTGTAGAAGATAGTTGTAATGATATTAATGCATATTGTTGCACCCAACTGTATATATTAAGGTGTGTGGTAGTTGGGTAGGAGTAGGCCAATTAAGCCTTAGCTACTTGCAATTTTAAGTTGTTGGGTTCAGTTCACTGCATAATTGACTCACATCACATGCATCAACACATAAGATTAGATGTTCATGGTTTTGATCTCCGACTATAAACAATTCTTGGTCTGATTTTACTGATTTTACTTATCTTTTCGCTGAACTTTGAATTATTAAAACCCTTTTATAAGAATTGGCATAATACTGATACTTATGAAATATTTATACAACATGAATACTTATGAGTATTATTGACAAATTTGTGAGGATGAGGCTTACGGCTATAAGCTTTGAAGTAGCATGTGGTGTATTGAATACATTAATTTAGAATCTTTCTGAGCTACCAACCCATGTGCTGTTCATCAAAGCATATTTTAAGGATTTTGTTTTGACTCATTTTTTAATGATGAAATGAATGACAGTAGCTGTTTCAATATTTTCTCTTAATTTTCTTTTGATGAGTTAGCTTTGTTTGTTCCATCTTTGTTGATTGGTGAGTCAACATGTATTTCTGCAGCACATAAAAAGTAAAGTTTGTTCCATATTTAGCTGCAGGCTCATTTTTGGGGGTTGGAATTTGGATCCTCTAAACCCATCCCTTCTCAATCACACTCTGCTCAGTCTCTTAAATTCTTCTTTTCTCTCTTGCTTTTTTTCCTTTCTTTCTCTCGTACAGGTAACTTAATTTTTCGTATCAAAGTATTCGTTCCTTTATCTTGTATGCTCTTCAACAAAATGACAGTTACAAACTTAGAATCTATCAAAATTTAAACAATCTTTTTTAGTTTTATCTAATATTTTGGCATTTGTGTTTTCAAATAATATATTACAAGATACCTTACGAAAGTAACTCTTAGCTTATATTAACGATAAATTGACTATATTTTATATTTTATTATACAAACAATCATACTTATATGAAACACTTATGTTATAAGCACATAACCAAGTTTATCCAAATATAGCTAGTAAATTTTACTCAGTTTCCACATTTAGTCTCCTAAATCATGCTCAAAATAAATTTAAAATTATAAACCGCACCCTCTTCCTCTTAGGCTTCATTTCTTAACTCCATTCCCTCCTTATCAAGGGCCCAAACCCATTGACCCACCATGGCCAGCATTTATATCTGAGGACTCCACGCCAAATGCATGATTGTTGCTATTTTGGCCTCCCACAAATGTTTAAACTGTTCGGAAGAAAATTTATGAAGGACATTTTTTGTGCTTTTAAAGGTTTCAAAAAATAACTTCTAAATGTTGTTTTTTAGAATAATAAAAGAGCAACAATCTAAATGCATTGCTAAGCTCATCGTGTGGTACTGGACCTACGCATTGTGCTACTTCTTTCCGGATTACTATTGCCTTCACATTTTCACCACTCACTTGGCGTATACTACATCCGTCTTTAAATACATAGCCCCTTGAGTAAATCACAAGTATTAAGAAAATTGATTGTAGTAACAAATGATATTGTTTATAAAGTTTATGCTTCGTAAGAGAGATTGATTAATGTATTTATGACAGGTCCACGTAATCACGGCCTACTCAAGGCTATAAGTCTATAACAGATCAAGGTCACCTACTCAAAGTCTCACTTTGCATGAGGTTTGCAATTAGTTCTTCTCTCCTAAAGCTCAAACCAATAACCTTGATTTGTCTGAGACACGACCTTGTTGATACACTGTTGAGCAATTCTAACCAAGAATCGTCAAAACACAAGGTGGTGAAACTGAAAATTGTTTGGCAATGAATATACATGAAATGGTGACAAAGGAAACTAGTATGAAATTAGTAAATTAGTATACGTGTGGTTACTTTAAACATTAAAAGCTAAATAAACTTAGTATTATAGCAGAATTTCAAGAAATTAGTAAATTACTTTACTCAATGCAAAAATATATTATACAATTTTAAGGGTGTCACTTAAACTTTCTCAGGACTACGGTCAATTCATTTCTTAGAACTCGTGGTTGGGTCACAACCCCACAAAACCGCATGTCCAGGCCATATTTTATCCGATGTGGGCTCTTTAACACCTATAATCAAATTAACTATGCAAATATAATTTAAGGAAATGCATCCACCATTACATGCTTGATTAAGTTAATCATACTCTTTATTTTTTTTTTCTTTAATTGAAAAGAAAAGCTGTTCATATAGTAGCATAGATGAGTATTATGAGAAAAAAATAGTAGTAAGAGAGGTGGCACAAAACTTATTCTTGATTAATTTATTCATAGTAGAAAGATGGAACTCTAGTTACAAGATAATGCCGTTTTATTCATTGCTCATTACGAGCTATAGCATACATGCATAATATTTGATCACTCATTAAAAAGCTCCCAAAATTGAAGAAATAGGCTCCCTTTTTCTCTGGCTTCCTTCTTCCCTTTCCCTTTGTTGAGGCTGAGCATTTGCAAAGTAAGATTCTCTCTGATTCTTTAGTAGACTCTCAACCTCTTGAGCAGATCCAGGGAATGCTAGCTCTTTCACTGGTCTCTGTATCTGGCTTATCACATTGTCCTCCTCACCTTCAAATTTCCAATCACACAAAAATAAACATAAACATATCTTAATAATAAGTTTTTTCTTATTCAATTAAGTAGAAGCAAATCTTTTAATTAATGTTAACAGGTCATTAAAAATAAAAAATAACTAATATATGCTATATTCAATTTTGGTAGGAAACTATTGTAATTAGGCCATGCAGAAGGAAACCGAGTGGAATATAGTATACCAGCAAGGAAATTTCTCTGATTGTTCTCAGCATTGATACCAAATCCAAGCAAAGAGAGATCCGAGGAAGCGCTAACGACAGTTGGATGACCTGCCGGAATTACATAAACATCACCTGGAGACAACCTAGCTCTGTACCTTTGCACTTGTTGGCTTCCTTCTTCTTGTTGTTCATCTTCCTCTCTCTGCTCTTGCTGGTTCTCATTTCTTTGTCCCACAAGTTCAAATTCTCCTTTTCCTTCATCAACTACTACTATCACTGTGGCCCTTGAATTGAAGTGTGGCAACAAAAGCGATCCCTAAAATTAATTTAACAAGAAAATTCATTAATATTTTTATCGATAGTAATTAGTGTCACTTAAATTAATAATAATATTTTAAGATGATTTTGCTCTACCTCCCTAATCTCCGCATAATTGACTAATATATCCAAGTTTTGAAGTTGTGGATTTCTCTCTGGGGTGATCTCAAAGAAGTTGCCAAACTCGTTGGAATAGATAGGTTTACGGCTTCTCAAGTTGAATGGTGCAGATTCAGAGGATCCACTCCTTCTGGAGCTAGATTTTGCATGTCTGCTCAATTCCTCAATCTGTTCCCTTGATACTTTGACTATTACATCTGCTTCCTGGCTCTGCTTATGTCTCCTATCCCTAAGGTCTCTCCTGTGTCGTGGCTCTTGCCCTTGCTCTTCTATAAGCACCCTCTCTATCTCCTCGTAATTGGCCTATAATTATAACAGTATATGTAATTAGGACAAGTATTATTGATAGTTTACACACATCAAATAAAACCATATACTGTATATACAAAATAAATAGTGTGTTATGTGCTTACATTGAAGGCAGCCTCCAAAATATTCTTGCTGAATGCAGAGAAGAAGGATTGTTGGTTTTCACTTCCAGACAATAAGAAAGACTGTTCAAAGGAGTCAAAGACAAATCAATGGTATATGAAAGTAAATAAGAAAATGTGGATATATCATATATGTATAGATGGTTTTAAATTGTGCATGCAGTTATAAGTCAATTACGTTACAAACATTTATATTAAGATAAAATGTGTGAAAATGAGACCAATGCGGTATCAATTTCTATATTATGATATGTTGTAGAAACCTCTAGACATTGTTGCATACCGCAATTTAAAACTATGATATGCATACATGACTAGGAGTGATAGGAGAAAATGTAACAGCACCATATTACCTGAAATTTACCGGGTCTGTTAACAGGGATGGCAAGATCTAAGACTCTAAGGTCCTCATTGTCATCTCGGTTAGCCAAATAAGCAATGCTGCCAGCAGGGAGTTTGATTGTATCACCACGTTCAAGGTTGAAGGAGTTTCTGTCGTTCGGGTTCAACACAGTGAGTATGGCTTTCCCTGCGAATTAAAGTTAAATATCATTTCAAACTTATTTTTACGAAATGATATTTTATTTTTATATATCCAAACAAATAAAACTACGAAACTAACTTGTAAGAAAATAAATTGATAAATGATTAGTTACCACTAAGGACTACAAGAACAAAGTCAGCATCATTGTGTTGTGGAAGAAAGAGAGTGTGAGGTTTGGAGTGATATTCCAAAAGGCGGTAGTTTTGGAGGTTCTCAAATATCTTGGAGCGTTTATCGAACCTTTGAAGGAGACGAATGTGACCATTTTCGTTTTCAAAAAGAGTTTGGAAACGGTTAGCATTAAAGAAAAAAGGGTTCTCTTGATCGTGTTGATCTTGTCTAGAAGAGACACAAACTGAGGCTAGGAAAAAAATTCCCAGCAGCATGAAAAGTTGAAATGGAGCTTTGATTGCCATAATGATTTGAGTTATTTTCACTTTGCTATGATGAGAGATGAGTGAGTATTGATTGAGATCAGAGGTTACTATTTATAGCTATAGAAATGGTAGCTATATGATTAATTTGCACCAACATTTGGCCATGGTGTGACATGCATTTGGACGTGTGTTGAAAGGAACAAAATTGAGGTGGCAAAAATGAAATGGAACCATGGTACTGAACTTGGGTGGTGGAGTTTTGTTTGAATTTGATGAACCTGGACATTATTTTGGATGAGGGGGAGCTTTATATACATTTGTCTTCAATCTTCATAACTCAGTACCAATGATTGAATTTTCCATGCTGCCTATGAATTATTTAAGTAACTATAGAGAATGCTAGCATTATTATGAGAGAACCAAGAAAAGGAAAAAAAACATAATTACGATTGAACAAATTATTGTGACATTAGATGATCAGTGCTGTAGTCGATTATCACCAGAAAATAACAAGTGAGTTTCAAATGGAGTTTTTTCTTCCTTGTATAATTGACTGAAGTTCTATTTTGTGTTCCTTTTGTCCTTTACTGAATAAATCAAACATATTAGTCTTTTGTCAATCGTTTTACATAATTGAATTTTTGGGCGTTGTCGAAGGGTGACAAGGTTGACGTGACATATATTAATATACGCTGAAGAATAAACAAGCTAAGGAATGCAATTTCATTGAAGTATAATACAACATTAAAATAATATTATGATAAAATTACATTAAATTATGTTGGAACTTGTGTTGGGGGTCTGCTGCAATAACTTGACCGAGAAGATGATGAAGATGAATACGATGAAGTGTGCACCTAAATTCCAAAGATTGTTGTATATCTTGATTGTTGGGAAGAGGCTGCTGCACTTGAAACCTGAAAAGTTTAATAGTTATGCATGTAAACTCAAAGCGTATGGGGTTGCCATACTAACCTTTAGGTTCGATTCGCCCCCACCAATAACTGTATATTGGATGCAATAAGGAATGACCGGCGAATCCCCTTCAGGATACTATGAGTTCCTTGACGTGTATTGCACAACCACACCAAGCGTATCTCCTAACAGTATTTTACAGATTTATGGTTCCAGCAATTCACTCATGCATTAGAGAATTGATGGATGATTTAGAGTAAGAGAATGATGGAGAATTATGTTGTTGTTCTTTTTGTGTGTCTAACTAATGCCCAAATGCCAAACATTTATAGTGCATTATATGACTCTTCACATGAGAGAAAACACCCCTTTGACTTGAATCAATGCTATGATTCATTAAGCACCCATTTGCCAAAGATTATGATCATATACACTTGAATCAATGTTATGGTTCATTAAGCACCCTTTTGCCAAGTGTTATAACCATATACATTTGAATCAATGCAAATGTTCATTAAGCATCTCTTTGCCAAAGGTTCCAATGTATATGAATGATTCCCATGAAGAGTTACAACTTTTGGTTCTAAAGTGATTCCATTATTTTGGAAATCACCAACAATCCCCCACCATTTTCAAAATACTAAATCACATAAATCCGGAAATTCCATGCCTTCAGATAATGGTATCTCGCGATTTGAACCATTACTTAGTAAGTTAAGTTTTCGCTCATTTCCAAATAGTATGGTAGGCAAGCTTTGAACCAACTATTCATTAGAACAAGTGTGCATAACTTACACATAGAATCTCGGTACCATTGATAAAGAGACTTGTAAAATGACACATTAAGAAGGCCTTGTGTCATATATCCCTTTTCATGAGAATTTAAGAGTCAAACCCTTGAACTCCGTGAAGCGGCCAAACTTCATTCTCACATAGGTAGACTATATCGGAAATGCCCCATAAGTATGCATTCCAGCAAATATATGCTATATGTCCATTAAGAGGAAAACCTCATCCTACCCTTTTTCTTCTTATGGTCCAAGTACTTTTGCCCCTTGGGATGTTATCTATTGTCAAGTACTTCAATTACTCTAATAGTGTACTTTCACCATTGAACCCAAGACTTGATGCTACTCAAGTGTGGGTTGAGTTTCCACCATTGGTAATCAATTAGATTTGGGTTTGTACCACATCCCTAATAATGTCTTCGATGTATTCAACATCATTTCCAAAGACATCATTCCTTGTCAATCATTTCGTCAAATAATTGCAAGATTTTCTTTTAACTTTTATAAACTTTGAATATTCAATTCTTCACATAGATTTTGTATTCTCATAGCTATGTCTATGGATCAACTTATATACTCTTGATAGTATTCATCAACTATCATCAAACCATGACACACTTTTGTCAATTGAGTATATTGTAATAATGCACAAACTTTTTTGTCATTACACCTTTGCTATAACAATATTTAACATGCATTTCAATTTGAACTTCAACTTTTCTTTTATATCTAGCCAAGATATATCATACATTGAATGCATTTAAACATACATAGCCAAATAAAACTTGATCATAAAAGAATGTCATAACCAAACTTCATAAAATGGGATTAAACATGCAAGTTATATACTCCACATAAAATTAAATATAACACAAACATTTTGATTTTAGTTATCATATAACTAATACATATATCATAAATTCATTGTGTTAAATTCAAGTTTATGTTTAAATATGTTCAATACTAAATTTCAATAAATAATGACATAGAAGAATAAACAATGAACCAAAATCATTAATATTTTCTATGACTTTCTTCCATGAACATATATCAACTTACAATAATTCAAAACATACCCAAATTATTTTAATATCATGATAAACAAATTAACCATTACTTTTCATATTATCATGTAAATATAATATCAGCACAATATTAATGATAATAAATTCTTACACAAAGTAAATAATATCATTAAATCAACCACTTGATATTTTGACAATTTATCTACACTACTTTCATAAATAAAATAGTGTTTAAACATTCTTAACATATTACTATACTCATCAAAATTCATATACTTGAACAATTTCTAAATCATGTATATATATGTCACCACATGTTAAATCTAACATATTCATATTTGCTTAGATATTATACACATGCATTTAGAACACCAAATATTTCATAATAGGTAATCACTTATATGCACATTATCTCATGTTCAAATTAACATCAAACAAATTTCAAACAATAAATTTCATACATATCAAAATTTATCATGCATATATTATCTACAATCACATGTAAATTTAACATAAACACATCACATATGAAATATTTATCCATAAATTTCCACAACATATATTCATAAATGGAATTTGTTTACCGTTCACCGTAGTCATGGATGAAAATGTAAGCTTTCATCTCTCCCAAAAATTGCAGCCTTTAATCACAAGTAAATCATAAATCGAACCTAAAGATTGTTGGAACTTGTGTTGGGGGTCTGCTGCAATAACTTGACCAAGAAGATGATGAAGATGACTATGATGAAGTGTGCACATAAATTCCAAAGATTTGTTGTATATCTTGATTGTTGGGAAGAGGCTGCTGCACTTGAAACCTGAAAAGTTTAATAGTTATGCATGTAAACTCAAAGCGTATGGGGTTGCCATACTAACCTTTAGGTTCGATTCGCCCCCACCAATAACTGTATATTGGATGCAATAAGGAATGACCGGCGAATCCCCTTCAGGATACTATGAGTTCCTTGACGTGTATTGCACAACCACACCAAGCGTATCTCCTAACAGTATTTTACAGATTTATGGTTCCAGCAATTCACTCATGCATTAGAGAATTGATGGATGATTTAGAGTAAGAGAATGATGGAGAATTATGTTGTTGTTCTTTTTGTGTGTCTAACTAATGCCCAAATGCCAAACATTTATAGTGCATTATATGACTCTTCACATGAGAGAAAACACCCCTTTGACTTGAATCAATGCTATGATTCATTAAGCACCCATTTGCCAAAGATTATGATCATATACACTTGAATCAATGTTATGGTTCATTAAACACCCTTTTGCCAAGTGTTATAACCATATACATTTGAATCAATGCAAATGTTCATTAAGCATCTCTTTGCCAAAGGTTCCAATGTATATGAATGATTCCCATGAAGAGTTACAACTTTTGGTTCTAAAGTGATTCCATTATTTTGGAAATCACCAACAAATTAGATAGACAAAAGTATAATATGTTAGCGGTAGAGACTCGTCGTAATCTATTCAGACTTCACGGATAAAAAAAAAGTGGTTTTAATTCAAACTCTTGTTCGACAAACATTGCTTTTTATATATTTGTATTGGTCTCGGGTAGTTTATATTCATGATAGTAATCAAAATGTTTATCAGATGCCAACAAAGGGCAGATATATTTATAATAGGGGCATTTTGATCATTAAATCTTAACAAAGGACAGACACATCATTTTTTTTGTTAGGAAGTCAGAAAAAAATTTCACAAGTTTGTCTTAATCTGTGTTTTAAAATTCTTATAATAAAAAAATTTCATCTCCATTTCTTATTCTTCTATTTTTTTTTTAACAAATCAAAATGAGATATATATTACCCAAAGGTGTTTCCACTCGCACAAACGCGCAAAAAAGAAACACCACAGAAAAGTTTACATAATTACAAGATCATGGTGCCCATTAGAGCACCAACCAAGAAGCAAAAAATTACAAATAAACACCCATACAAGGCAACATGTGTTTCCACCCGTCATGGTAACTATAAGCTAAGGTCGCCTGACCATAAGAATGAGTTTAGCTTGACTTTTTCAATGAGAACAGAAGATTTGGATATCGTATTTTGGAATACACGATTGTTCCTCTCCTTCCAAATCACCCAAACCGTTGCAAACTAAATTATCGTTAAGAATAAATGAGTAGTTCTTGGCATGCCCGCCATGTTGGTAAGTTGATTAAAATGATCAAAATCATATAGTTTGTTTTGTTCTAACTTTCGCCCTCACTCTTTTTATTTTATTTTATATTTCTACATAAAAAAGACATTTTTTTCTCGTTCTATCTAGTTGTTTTGGTTGGTTGTATTGTATTTTAAATTTCCTACTTGTTTTGCAGGTTGTATTTTGTTGATATCACAATTTTTTGATTTTGTTGTTGTATTTGTTTGACCACCTTGTTTTAGATTGTGTTGGTTTTGTCCGAAGGAGAACTTCCTCTGAAATTTTAAGAGCATGCTAAATCAATATAATCTCTTGAGGCCTTGAGGAAAACATAGAATTGTTTATTTATGATGAAGATTCTTTGAATTTGCTTTTTCTTCTGTTGAAGGTGTCCAACTTGTTTGTGCCATGGTTTCTTGGAGCCTTAAACACGGTTTCCTCAAATTATTTTCTCGAACTCTCGACTTTAATTTAAAGAATCATAAACATACAAAAAAGCAATGGTGGGTTTGTTTTCTGGCACATGACTCCGAAATATTGTCGTCCTAAAATTATTTTTGCCCTCTAAATAGATCTTTCAAATATTTTACAAGAGTTCTAATGTGATATTGATTCATCTGATAAAATTAGAGATAAAATGTGGGTTGAAAGAGAAGTATTTTTTTTTTTTTTGAGGAAAAGTATTTGTTTTTCTTGTTAATGTTGAATATGAAAATCGGTCACTTTCTTGTTTGCAATATCATATATAGCATTGGTCATAACTTTTCGTCATGCTAAAGTGGATCAAGAGAAAATAATCTCTTATGAGAATACTAAATGTATGGTAAATAAATTCATTTATAAGAAAATGCTTCTAAAGTGTGTTGATAATGATTCTCATTCAAGATTTGTGGATTCTACTAAATGAAGAGCGATGTAAAAATGATATTCTTGTAAGGATTTCAGATATGTATATTATAGGTTCTTGGTTATATGTAAACAATGTTAAGAATCACAATACCTCTTCTGATTTGGAATCAAATTTACATTCAAGGACTAAGGTTGCTAATCTAGCATTCCAATATTATTGTTATTGTTGTAATTCTTAAAATATCGCTTGAATAATGATGATAAGATTGAATTAGATACTTGACCTACTTTTCGTAATTCCAAGATAAGGGGGAAACTACTCACTATCAAAGTGATGAGCAAAAACAAAAGTAAAAAGAAGAGAAGAAGTAAAGAAAACATAGCTTTTATTGAAATTGTAAGAACAAGATTTCAAGAGTTTCTATGTGTAAAGTATGATTAGAAAAACCTAGATTACAACCCTATAAATAGGCACTAAAGTCATAATTTCATGCATTTTGTAGCCATTAAGATATAATTGTGCTGATTATTACATGAAAATTGATCATTGAGTTGTTACGACTGTAGTCATTCATTACGTGTGGCCCGTAATGAATTGCTAACTTGTGTGTTTGTGACATTCCATCTTCTTGATTCTTGTCCTAATGATTTATTGTTTCGGCCTGCCATTTTGGTTCTGCAGTGTTGATTTGGTTGGAGTTTGCTTCTTTTGTATTTTACTTAGTTGGTGCTTCTTGTTTTGGTCACCAAGTGGTGAATTGTAGTTGTTGCTTGCTTTGGCCCTTGTTCTTGGTCTGTGTTGATCTCTCTACTGCAGTTCTATTTCTATGGGCTGTTTTGCCTTTTTTCTTATCTTGGATTCGTCTTGTGCTTTGATAAGAGGGTTTTAATAAATTTTTGCAGATTCAAAACAAAAAAAGATATTTATGTGTGCTTCTTTTAATTTAAGCACAAAATTATATTTAAAAACTAGAGAATTTCATAACATTAGTAAATTACTTTACATATAACAAAAAAAATATTATAAAATTTTATGCGTATCTTAAAAGAAATATAGTTTAAGGACATATATCCACCATTTATGTGTATCTTAAGCATGTTTTAGTGTCGAACATGTGTTGTGTCCAACACCGACATATATAATTACAATAAATTATATGATTTTCTCAAATTATTAGCGATATTGGCGTGTTAGTATCCGTATTGTGTCCGGTGTCCGTGCTTCATAGTTTATACTCATTCTAGGGAAAAATATTGTTCATACTCATGGTAGCAGAGAGGAGTATTATAAAAATAAAAAAAAAAGTAGCAGAGCGGAGGAGGCACAAAACTTATTCTTGATTAATTTATTCATTCATAGTAGAAAGGTGGAACAAAAGTTATAGTACAAGATAATGCCGTTTTATTCATTGCTCATCATGAGCTATAGCTCCATATAGCATACTTTGCATAATATTTGATCACTCATTAAAAAGCTCCCAAAATTGAAGAAATAGGCTCCCTTTTTCTCTGGCTTCCTTCTTCCCTTTCCCTTTGCTGAGGCTGAGCATTTGCAAAGTAAGATTCTCTCTGATTCTTTAGGAGACTCTCAACCTCTTGAGCAGATCCAGGGAATGCTACCTCTTTCACTGGTCTCTGTATCTGGCTTATCACATTGTCCTCCTCACCTTCAAATTTCCAATCACACAAAAATAAACATATCTTAATTAGATTTTTATTATTCAACTAATAGAAGCAAATATTTTAATTAATGTTAACATGTCATTAAAAATAAAAAATAACTAATATATGCTATATTCAATTTAATATAATTTTGGTAGGAAACTATTGTAATTAGGCCATGCAAAAAGAGACCGAGTGAGAATATAGTATACCTGCAAGGAAGTTCCTCTGATTGTTCTCAGCATTGATACCAAATCCAAGCAAAGAGAGATCCGAGGAAGCGCTAACGACAGTTGGATGACCTGCCGGAATTACATAAACATCACCTGGAGACAACCTAGCTCTGTACCTTTGCACTTGTTGGCTTCCTTCTTCTTGTTGTTCATCTTCCTCTCTCTGCTCTTGCTGGTTCTCATTTCTTTGTCCCACAAGTTCAAATTCTCCTTTTCCTTCATCAACTACTACTATCACTGTGGCCCTTGAATTGAAGTGTGGCAACAAAAGAGATCCCTAAAATTAATTTAACAAGAAAATTCATTAATATTTTTATCGATAGTAATTAGTGTCACTTTAATTAATAATAATCTTTTAAGATACTTTTTGCTCTACCTCCCTAATCTCCGCATAATTGACTAATATATCCAAGTCTTGAAGTTGTGGATTTTTCTCCGGAGTGATCTCAAAGAAGTTGCCAAACTCGTTGGAATAGATAGGTTCGCGGCTTCTCAAGTTGAATGGTGCAGATTCGGAGGATGCACTCCTTCTAGAGCTAGATTTGGCATGTCTGCTCAATTCCTCAATCTGTTCTCTTGATACTTTTACTATTACATTTGCTTCCTGGCTCTGCTTATGTCTCCTATCCCTAAGGCCTCTCCTGTGTTGTGGATCTTGTTCCTGCTCTTCTATAAGCACCCTCTCTATCTCCTCGTAATTGGCCTATATTTGTATCAAGAACAAAGTAAATAATTACACAGATTTAATAAAAACCATATATATATATATATATATATATATATACAAAATAAATAAATTGTATGTGTTGTATGCATACATTGAAGGCAGCCTCCAAAATATTCTTGCTGAATGCAGAGAAGAAGGATTGTTGGTTTTCACTTCCAGACAATAAGAAAGACTGTTCAAAGGAGTCAAAGACAAATCAATGGTATATGAAAGTAAATAAGAAAATGTGGATATATCATATATGTATAGATGGTTTTAAATTAAGCATGCGGTTATAATTAGTCAATTCCGTTACAAACATTTTTATTAAGATAAAATGTGCGAAAATGAGAGCAATGCAGTGCAATATCTATAATGTAATATGTTGTAGAGACCTCTCAACGCTGTTGCACACCGCAATTTAAAACTGTAATATGTATACATGATTGGGAGTGATATGAGAAAAGTAACAGTGCCATATTACCTGAAATTGACCGGGTCTGTTAACGGGGATGGCAAGATCTAAGACTCTAAGGTCCTGGTTGTCATCTCGGTTAGCCAAATAAGCAATGCTGCCAGCAGGGAGTTTGATTGTATCACCACGTTCAAGGTTGAAGGAATTTCTGTCGTTCGGGTTCAACACAGTGAGTATAGCTTTCCCTGCGAATTAAAAGTTAAGTATATCATTTTAAACTTATTCTTACGAAACTAACTTGTAAGGTAGGAAATGATATTTTTATATATCCAAACAAATAAAACTACGAAACTAACTTGTAAGGTAATAAATTGATAAATGATTAATTACCACTAAGGATTACAAGGATGAAGTCAGCATCATTGTGTTGTGGAAGAAAGAGGGTGTGAGGTTTGGAGTGATATTCCAAAAGACGGTAGTTTTGAAGATTCTCAAATATTTTGGACCGTTTGTCGAACCTTTGAAGGAGACGAATGTGACCATTTTCGTTTTCAAAAAGAGTTTGGAAACGGTTAGCATTAAAGAAAAAGGGGTTCTCTTGATCACGATCGGATCTAGAAGAGACACAAACTGAGGCTAGGAAAAAAATTCCCAGCAGCATCAAAAGTTGAAATGGTGCTTTGATTGCCATATTGATTTGAATTATTGTCACTTTGCTATGATGAGATGAGGGAGTATTTAGATCAAGGGTACTATTTATAGCTATAGAAATGGTAGCTATATGATTAATTTGCACCAACATTTGGCCATGGCTTGACATGCATTTTGACGTGTGTTGAAAGGAACAAAATTGAGTTGGCAAAAATGAAATGGAACCATGGTACTGAACTTGGGTGGTGGAATTTTGTTTGAATTTGATGAACCTGGACATTCTTTTGTATAGCATATACAGTATTTGTCTTCATCACTATGGTTGAATTTTCCATCCTGCCTATGAATTATTTAAGTAACTATAAAGATTGCTAGTATTATAATGAGAGAACCAAGAAAAGAAATAAAAAACAATTACGATTGAACAAATTATTGTGACATAATTAGATGATCAGTGTAGTCGATTATCACCAGAAAATAACAAGTGAGTTCCGAATGGAGTATTTTCTTCCTTGTATATTTGACTGAAGTTCTATTTTGGTTCTCGAGATATAAAACACAACCTTTTGTCCTTTACTAAATAAATCAAACTATTAGTTTTGTCAATAAAATCAAACATATTAGTCTTTTGTCAATCTTTTTACATAATTGAATTTTTGGGCGTTGTTCAAGGGTGACAAGGTTGGTGTGACATATTAATATACGATGAAGAATAAATGAGGAATGCAATTTCATTGAAAAACATAATACAACATAAAAATAATACTGAGATAAAATTACATTAAATTAGATAGACGAAAATAACAAATGCTAGCAGTAGAGACTCGTCATAATCTATTCAAACTTAACGGATAAAAAAATGGTTCTAATTCAAACTCTTATTCGGCATACATTGCCTTTTTATATATTCATGTTAGTCTCGAGTAGTTTATATTCATGATAGTAATCAAAATGTTTATCAGATGCCAACATAGGGCAGACATATTTACAATAGGGGCATTTTGATCATTTAAATCTCAACAAAGGACAGACACATCATTTTTTTTGTTAGGAAGTCAGATTTTTTAGTTGGTTCTTAATATGTGTTTTAAAATTCTAAAGAAAATGCTTCAAAAGTGTGTTGATAATGATTCTCATTCATGATTTGTGGATTCTACTAAATGAAAAGAAGTGTTTATGGGGAAGTTGTTAGTTTTGATACCTTGAAGTTAGTTTTGATACCTTGAATCACGAAGAAATGAGCGCGCAAATGATTGAAAAAATTGGTTTAAAAAACACCATGGTAGGAAAGGAACGGTGGTTGGCAATGCGAATTTAAGTTTAACTACCGAAGAGCGATGTAAAAATGATATTCTTGAAAGGATTCTTCAGATACGTATATTATAGGTTCTTGGTTATCGGTAAACAATGTTAAGAATCATAATACCTCTTCTGATTTGGAAGCAAATTTAAATTCAAGGGCTAAGGTTGCTAATTTGGCATCCCAATATTATTGTTATTGTTGTAATTTTCAAAATATTGCTTGAATAATAATAATAAATTGAATTATGAAAATTCATCATTGAACTGTTAGGTAAAAGTGTATTCTCATTATTGAATATGGTTTGGTACAAGACTGCTATATATAGCAAACTGAGATACACTACAAAACTGAGTTACTTGTAAGCTACGTAACTTCTAAAACTAACTTGTAACAAACATATCTCAACATGAACTGCTTTCCATAATTCGAAGACAAAGGGGAAACTACTCACTATCATAGTGATGAGCAAAAACAGAAGTAAAAAGAAGACAAGAAGTAAAGAAACGTATCTTTTATTGAAATTGTAAGAACAAGATTACAAGAGTTCTATGCGCCACTAAACCCATAATTATGCAGTAAGCTAGACAATTGTGCCGATCATTACATGAAACCACTAGAAATCAAAAAGCATAACCGACGAAAATTCATTCAGTATGTGTGGCCGTAATGAATTGCTGACTTGTGTTTTTGTAATATTCCATCTTCTCTTGATTTTTGACAACGGTTTAATTTTAATCTTTTGTAAGTGAGTTTTTCTGCTATGGTTTTTCAGGTCTTTGGCCTCTGTGAGTCTGTGACAGCTTTGTCTGCGGTTTTTTCTGCTAGTTGTTTAGTTTTTCCAGACTGTAGTGATGTCCCTGTGACTGTTGTACATTTTATGTTGAATTAGTTATAGTTTGCTTCTTTTGTATTTTACCTAGTTGGTGCTTCTTGTTTTGGTCACCAAGTGATGAATTAGTTATAGTTTGCTTCTTTTGTATTTATTCCAATTTTACCTAGTTTAAGGACATATATCCACCAACCATTTATGCTTGATTAAGTTATCCATACTCATTCTGCAGGGAAAATTATTGTTCATACTCATGAATCATGATAGCAGAGAGGAGTATTATAAAAATAAAAAAAAAAAGTAGCAGAGCGGAGGAGGCACAAAACTTATTCTTGATTAATTTATTCATTCATAGTAGAAAGGTGGAACAAAAGTTATAGTACAAGATAATGCCGTTTTATTCATTGCTCATCATGAGCTATAGCTCCATATAGCATACTTTGCATAATATTTTATCACTCATTAAAAAGCTCCCAAAATTGAAGAAATAGGCTCCCTTTTTCTCTGGCTTCCTTCTTCCCTTTCCCTTTGCTGAGGCTGAGCATTTGCAAAGTAAGATTCTCTCTGATTCTTTAGGAGACTCTCAACCTCTTGAACTGATCCAGGGAATGCTACCTCTTTCACTGGTCTCTGTATCTGGCTTATCACATTGTCCTCCTCACCTTCAATTAAGTAGACCCAAATATTTTAAATAATGTTAACATGTCATTAAAAATAAAAAAAGAACTAATATATGCTATGTTCAATTTAATTTAATTTTGGTAGGAAACTATTGTAATTAGGCCATACAGAAAGAGACTGAGTGAAAATATAGTATACCAGCAAGGAAGTTCCTTTGGTTGTTCTCAGCATTGATACCAAATCCAAGCAAAGAGAGATCTGAGGAAGCAGTTACGACCGTTGGATGACCTGCCGGAATTACATAAACATCACCTGGAGACAATCTAGCCCTGTACCTTTGCACTTGTTGGCTTCTCTCTTCATCTTGTTCATTTTCCTCATCCTCTTCTCTCTGCTCTTGCTGGTTCTCATTTCTTTGACCCACAAGTTCAAATTCTCCTTTTCCTTCGTTAACTGTTACTATCAATGTGGCCCTTGAATTGAAGTGTGGCAACAAAAGTGATCCCTAAAATTAAATTTGATAAATTCATAAATAATTTTAACGATAGTAATTAGTGTCACTTAAATTAATAATAATCTTTTTTAAGATAATTTTTGCTCTACCTCCCTAATCTCCACACGATTGACCAATATATCCAAGTCTTTAAGCTGTGGATTTTTCTCCGGAGTGATCTCAAAGAAGTTGCCAAACTTGTTGGAATAGATAGGTTCTAGGTTTCTCAAGTTGAATGGTACAGATTCAGAAGATTCACTCCTTCTGGAGCTAGATTTGGCATTTTTGCTCAGTTCTTCAATCTGTTCTCTTGATACTTTGACTATTAGATTTGATTCCTGGCTCTGCTGCCTCCTCCTATCTTTCCTAAGGTCTCTCCTGTGTTGTTGATCTTGTTCCTGCTCTTCTATAAGCACCCTCTCTATCTCCTCGTAATTGGACTATATATATTTGTAACAAGGACAAAGTAAATATTTATTCACATACATTAAATAAATTGTATGCGATGTATGCTTACATTGAAGGCAGCCTCTAGAATATTCTTGCTGAATCCAGAGAAGAAGGATTGTTGGTTTTCACTTCCAGACAATGAGAAAGACTGTTGGAAAGGACTCAAAGACAAAGAACAATGGTAAGAGATGAAAAAGTAGAACCAAGAAAAAAAACATCTACCATGCATGTTTAGATGTTAAATTGAGCATGCAGTTACAATTACGTTGTAAATATCTATATTAAGATAAAATGTTGCAAAATGCGACAGAAATCAATTTCTATTTTGATGTTGTAGAAACCCTTAAAATTGTTATATACACGTGTTTGCAGACTGCAATTTAAAACTGCGATATATATACCAAGACTAAGGGTGCGTTTGGCCCAACTTTTCTCATACATAGAAGTAACTTTAAACTTAAAGTTAAAATTATTAGCTTTAAAAATGAAGTTAAAAGTTGTTTGGCAAATATTGCTTTTTATTTAAAAATCTTTTTTATGTTAAAGTGTTTGATAATATTTTTTTTATACCAACAAATTTTATGTTTTATATCAAAGAAAGTGTTTGATGTCCTCATGAGCTTAGCTCAGTTGGTATGGACAATGCATAAAATATGCAAGGTCCGGGGTTCGAACCCCGACCACCACCAAAAAAGAAAGTGTTTGATAATATTTTCAAATAAAATGAATTTATTTTAAGAAAGTTCATATTTTATTATATATTACAACAAATAAATATTTTTAAAATGAAACAAAAATTTAGAAAAGAGAATTCATAATGAGAATGTAAAAAGGCCTGAATTTTCAAATAAAATGAATTTATTTTAAGAAAGTTCATATTTTATTATATATTACAACAAATAAATATTTTTAAAATGAAACAAAAATTTAGAAAAGAGAATTCATAATGAGAATGTAAAAAGGCCTGAATAATAATTCTTATTTCCTTAAAAAAAACATTGATTAAGTATATAAACAATTGACCTTTAAATTTACATCATAATTTTTTTTTAAAAGTCATAATCAATAGCTAGTGACATCATTAGAAAATATTATTTAAATACTAACATACCATTGCCAGTAAAAAGTACCACGATACCAAACTGTGAATAGTATTTTTTAGACGTTAATAAAATGATAACCAATTTTTTAAATGAACAAATTATAGAAATTAATTAACAAAAAAAAAACGGTAAAAAGAAAACAACACATATCAATTGAAGAGCACATGACTTGGTAAACAAAATTGAGTTTAAGAGCACGTGACGTCAACAAAACGAATTTAACAGTAAGAAACAACTTCAAAAAAATTGCTCTAAAAATAAAAATGTTAGAAAAATCAAAATGAAACATAAAAGATATGCTCATTGGGATTCGAAGGGTGGAGCAGGGAAAATAAGTTGCGCCTGCCTGGTAGAAGTAAGTCTCATCACCTTATTTCAAAAGTCCAATTTTCTTATTTTTCTTCTTTATAAAAAAGTCACTTTTTAAGTGAAGAGCTTAATATAAATGTTGTTTGGCCCTGCTTTTACTTTGAAGTAGAAGATAAGTCAATAAAAAGTCATGCCAAACAGGACCTAAGAGTGATACGTTAAAAAAATACAAACGCCATATATATTACCTGAAATTGACCGGGCCTGTTAACAGGGATGGCGAGATCTAAGACTCTAAGATCCTCGTTGTCATCTCGATTAGCCAAGTATCCAAGGGTGCCAGCAGGGAGTTTGATGGTATCACCACGCTCAAGATTGAAGGAGTTTCTGTTGTTGGGGTTCAACACAGTGAGTATGGCTTTCCCTGTGGAGTAAAGTTAAATATCATTTTAAACTTATTCTTGCAAAACTAACTTGTAAGGTAAGAAATGATATTTTCATATATCAAAACAATAAAACTAGGAAACTAACTTGCAAGGTAATAAATTGATAAATGATTAATTACCACTAAGGACTGTAAGAATGAAGTCAGCGTCATTGTGTTGTGGAAGAAAGAGGGTGTGAGGTTTGGAGTGATATTCCAAAAGACGGTAGTTTTGGAGATTCTCAAATATTTTGGAACGTTTGTCAAACCTTTGGAGGAGACGAATTTGACCATTTTCGTTCTCAAAAAGAGTTTGAAACCTGTTAGAGTTAAAGATAAAGGGGTTCTCCTGATCATGATCAGATCTAGAAGAGACACAAATTGAGGCTAGGAAAACAATTCCAAGCAGCATCAAAAGTGGACAAGGAGCTTTGATTGCCATATTGATTTTTGAATTAATGTCACTTAATTTGCTAGCTATTGATGATGTGATGAGGGAGTATTTGAGATCAAAGGGTACTATTTATAGCTATAAAATTTGAAATGAAAGTTATATGATTGATTAACATGCACGAACATTTGGCCATGGTGTGGCATGCATGTTGACGTGTGTTGAAAGGAACAAAATTGAGTTGGCAAAAATGAAAAGAAACCGTGGTATTGAACTTAAGTTGGTAGAGTTTTGTTTGAATTTGATGAACCTGGACATTCTTTTGGATAAGGGTGCCTTATAACTCACCAATGGTTGGATTTTCGGGCGTATGAATGAATGACAAATGATCGACTAGAGAATACTAGAGATCAATGTTAGTACTCTTATGGTACTGATCGACAGAACCAAGAAAGAAAAAAATATAATCAAAACAACGTACGATTAACGTTGAACAACTAATAATTATTTTATCACCACAAACTATCTAGTGTGTTTCAAATGAAGTTTTTTTTTTTTTTTTTTTGTGCGTGTTTCCAATATATATGTATGTATTGGACATGATCGATTCACATTAAGGTATCAAACTTAACGATATGACACCGATGATAATTTTTTATTGTGTAATCGTTTTTTTTAGGGATTTATTGTGTAATCGTTGGATTGAAAGATATTATAAAATAAATTATGTCCTCAAAATTTTACATTAGTCGAAAATCTTTTGATATGTAAATAATATACATTAAAATTAACTCGTTTTTGAAAGTTCATAAGACTTTAATTTTAACGAATTTAATTGACATATCAAATGATTTTTGATTATTGTAAAATTGTGTAGACATGATTTATATTATAATATATTTTAATCTAATGGTCGATTTTGTAATCATAGTATCAGGAGAATTTTACCACAGGGTTAGGAAAACTGCTTAATATGTGGAGAATTTTATTTTAGATGCTCCTTTTTTTACTCCTAGCTAGGTTTATGTTCCTCAATATTTTATTTTTCCTTTTTTGTTAGTAAGTTTTTACCGTATAAAATTTTTTAAGTTAGTTATTTATAACAACTTAGTTCTTTATGGTTTTTTTTTTACCAAGTTAATACAACATTTGCATCGTCCTCGTGAGCTTAGCTCAGTTGGTATGGTATGGACAATGAATAATATATGCAAGGTCTGGGGTTCAAACCCCGACCACCACAACCACCACAAAAAAAAAATATACAACATTTGCATCATTACTCTTTTCCACCCAACCTTATTAAACATTGCTTATATGGTCATTTTAAAGCGGATGCAGCAAGTCCACATCAGCAAATTAAACTTTTTTTAGTTAAATTTTATTAAAAATAAAAATTGTAAATGCAAAATGTCATGTTGTTCATCATTTTATTCATCAATCCTCCTAAAAAATCCAGAAAATGAAAAATTAAAAACTGAAATTTCTCAATCATCCTTCAACATATATATCCATATAATCTTTTTTTTTTTTGTTTTTTGAAAAACTCCACAAAATTGCAATTTAAAAATCCAGGGGTTCTTTAAATATTATAGTTTTTCCTTACCACCTCAATGTTAACTTCAATTCTTTCTCCCTTATTTGTTAAACTCAATTCTTCTCCAAAACTCCAAATGGCCTCCTTATCACCTTAAAATCCTCATGCAATAAATTCCATGGTAAAGGTTCTTATGGTGTTATATACAAGCAAGAAAGTGCAGGGAACAAATTTTGATCCGTATGCTTGCTCGGAATAAAATTGCAATTTTGCACGTTTAAGTAAAAAAATAAAAATTCAGCCATGTGTGATAATTTGCAATCTGAAGCAACTGTTTCAAATTCAGCCACTTCGGTTCAGCATGCTTCAGGTTCGGCTTTAGGAAAGAATGCAGCGAAAGCAACAGCTGTGCAGGGTAATAATTCGATTGCTGGGAAGACTGTCTTATCGACAGAGTTGCAATCTGAAGCAACTGTGTCGACTCCAGCAACTGCAGCTCAGTTTGAATCAGGTTCAGCTTCAGGAATGTATGCAGCAACAGAGGAAGATATGCAGAGTAATACTCAGACTGCTGGGGAAATTGTTGTATCGACAGCGCCAACAAATCATTATGTCAAGGCTGGGCTGTCAAGAAAAAGAAGAAGCAAATCTTCATCGTGTTCACAACATGAGGTGCGGTCGTTTAGCACAGGTCCATGGAGTGTGGACTGGCTTCAAAACACTCAAAGAGGGGTCAAGGGACTCGTTTCTTCTAAAAATAAGCGGTTAAAGAAGGTGGAGAAGGACCATAGTGGCGGTGGTGGGAGTTTTGAGAACAATATTGCTAAAAGAAAAAAGGCGGGTGGTGTCCTTCGCCATCCGGTGCTTACTTTGAAAAAGGTAGCTAGATTGCCAATTAAAGATAAAGAAGAGGTTCTGAAGGTCCTACGAAAATCCAAAATAATGAAAGCTTTGAAATATAAAATTCGCAATAGACGACGTCTAAGGGCGAAAATTACAAGATCTTTAGAGGATGTCGAACATCAATCTTTGAATGAATCATCAACTCAGGACTCCGTGCAGAATGACTGGAAGAATTGGGTGAAGTTAAATGGCAGTGAGAAAGAAAAAGAGAAGGATGTGAAGGACATTGGTAATGTTATAGGGGTCTCTTTCCAAGGAAGCAGTCACAATAAGTTTGGTGTGTTATCTCGCACTAAAAATCTTGAGTTAGGGCCGGTCTTGTCTTTAGTGGGGGGATGAGGGAGCCGAAGAGGATGGGGGAGTTTAGGAGGGTTGGTGCGTTGGTGGGGTGAGGCGTGGTGGGTGTATGTAATGAAGCTGGTTTCATGGAATGTGCGAGGACTAGGGGGTTTAGAGAAGCAGAAGGAAGTGCGGAAATTGGTGGGAGAAAAGAATCCTTTTATTTTATGCCTTCAAGAAACAAAATTAAAGGTGTGTGATTTTTCTTTGTGTAATTCGCTTTGGGGAGATCCAGATTATGGCTTTTCTTATCGGCCATCGGTGGGAGCTTCCGGTGGGTTGTTAACTTTGTGGGACATTAAGGAAATTGAGGTTTGGTCAACTGTCAGCCAAAATCATATGTTACAAATTCATGGAAGATTTATTCGAACCAATGAGGAATTTTATTTGATCAATATCTATGCTCCTTGTGATTCTCGAGCAAAACAGGATCTCTGGGTATCTTTGTCAGCTAGACTGCAGTTGTTAGGTGGGGAGAAGGTTTGCATTTGTGGGGATTTTAATGCGGTTCGTTATGTGGAGGAACGTCGGTCGAATAGTGTCAGCAATGTAAATCAAGATTTTCATCTGTTCAACCTTTTTATTGAAGAAAATGGATTGATAGATTTGCCGTTGTGTGGTCGTCGGTATACGTGGTACAAAGGGGATGGCACTTCAATGAGTAGGATAGACCGTTTTTTATTTTCCGAAGAATGGGGTCTTCAATGGCCTAATTGTTTTCAGGTAGCCCTACTCCGGGGTCTCTCTGATCATTGTCCTCTTCAGTTGTCAGTGGATGAGGAAAATTGGGGCCCCCGACCGCTCAGAATGTTGAAATGCTGGCAAGATATGCCGGGATACAAGCAGTTTGTGATAGACAAATGGAATTCTTTTCAAGTAGAAGGTTGGGGTGGTTATGTCCTCCGTGAAAAACTTAAATTAATTAAGATTGCTTTGAGGGAATGGCATTCGTTGCATGTTAAAAATTTGCCCGGTAAAATTGAGGTTTTAAAAAATCGGTTGTCCGAGTTAGATGAAAAAGGGGAGGAAGGGGGGATGTCGACGGAGGAATTGGAGGAGATGCGGGGGATAACGAACAATATTCACTCCTTGTCCCGTGTCAGTACAAGCATCAGTTGGCAACAGGCTCGGACCCGTTGGTTGAAAGATGGGGATGCTAATTCTAAGTATTTTCATTCGATTCTTTCAAGCCGTCGGCGCAGAAATGCAATTGTTTCGCGGATGGTAAATGGCAACTTGGTGGAAGGTGTTCAGGACATACGGAATGCGGTTTACTCTCATTTTCAAGACCATTTTGCGGCACCCCATGTGGTAAGACCGGGGGTGGAAAATTTGATGTTTAAGAACCTATCTTACGCGGACAGTATTGGTCTTATAAAACCGTTTTCAGAAGCTGAGGTAAAAGCGGCAGTTTGGGATTGTGATAGTTTTAAAAGTCCGGGACCGGATGGAGTGAACCTTGGCTTCATCAAGGATTTTTGGGAAGTTTTAAAAGGCGACGTGATGCGATTTATGTCAGAATTTCATCGGAATGGTAAACTGACAAGAGGTATAAATTCTACTTTCATAGCTCTTATTCCTAAGGTCGACAGTCCACAACGTTTAAATGATTTCAGGCCTATTGCTTTAGTTGGTTGTCTGTATAAAATTCTGTCAAAAGTGCTTGCCAATAGGTTGAGAGTGATCATTGGTCGGGTTGTATCTGAGTCACAGACAGCTTTTGTAAAAAACAGACAGATACTAGATGGCATTTTAATAGCAAATGAGGTGGTTGATGAGGCCAAAAAATCTAAGAAGGAGTTGATGCTTTTTAAAGTTGATTTTGAAAAAGCATATGATTCGGTCGATTGGGGATATCTGGATGCGGTAATGGATAAAATGTCATTTCCGGTTTTATGGAGGAAGTGGATCAAAGAGTGTGTGACTACAGCAACAACATCAGTTTTAGTGAATGGTAGTCCGACAGATGAATTTCAGTTTTACAGGGGGCTGCGTCAAGGGGATCCTCTTTCTCCATTCCTTTTCTTGTTAGCAGCAGAGGGTTTGAATGTAATGATGAATTCAGTGGTGGAGAACAATTTGTATACGGCATATGGGGTTGGTTCAACGAACTCAGTAAGGGTGTCCCATCTTCAATTTGCGGATGATACACTGTTATTAGGTACAAAGAGTTGGGCAAATGTGCGTTCTTTAAGAGCAGTGCTGACTTTATTTGAGGATATGTCTGACCTTAAAGTGAACTTTCACAAG
Organism: Medicago sativa; assembly: GCF_051527215.1. Taxonomy (NCBI): domain Eukaryota; kingdom Viridiplantae; phylum Streptophyta; class Magnoliopsida; order Fabales; family Fabaceae; genus Medicago; species Medicago sativa. The sequence goes on along the minus strand of NC_140755.1, from coordinate 78,711,290 downwards.
AGTTTACTAGTTGGCGTTAATATTGGAGACTCTTGGTTGACTGAGGCAGCATCTTTGTTAAATTGTAAAGTGGGTAAAATTCCGTTCTTGTATCTTGGTTTGTCGATTGGAGGTGATCCCCGGAGGTTGGCGTTTTGGGAACCTGTGGTGTCTAACATTAAATCTAGATTAGCGGGGTGGCAAAGTCATTTCCTATCCTTTGGGGGCCGTTTGGTTCTACTCAAATCAGTCCTGACCTCTCTTCCTGTCTATGCTCTTTCCTTCTTCAAGGCTCCGTCAGGTATTATTTCTCTCATTGAATCTATTTTTACAAATTTTTTTTGGGGAGGGAGTGAGGATAACAGGAAAATTTCCTGGATCGCTTGGAGCTCTATTTGTTCTCAAAAGGAGTATGGAGGTTTAGGGGTGAGGAAGTTGAGGGAATTTAACATAGCATTATTAGGTAAATGGTGTTGGAGGTTGTTGGTGGAGAGAGACGGTTTTTGGTATCGGGTTTTGGTGGCAAGATATGGTGAGGAGGCAGGGAGGTTGGAGGTTGGGGGCCGGAGTGTTTCATCTTGGTGGAGGGAGATAGCGAAGATTAGGGATGGCGTAGGTGAGGAGGAGGGGGGCTGGTTTGCAAAGAGGGTCTCGAGAGTGTTAGGGGATGGAATGAGCACGTTTTTCTGGTTAGATAGATGGGCTGGAGATGTGCCTTTTTGTAGGAGGTTTCCACGCTTATTTGATCTTGCATCAAATAAGCTTACTACGGTGGCGGAAATGTTCGCTTTAGGGTGGGAGCAGGGAGGTGAGGCGTGGAGTTGGAGGAGACGTCTGTGGGTGTGGGAGGAGGAGATGTTAGAGGAGTGTAGGATTTTATTTGACACTGTTGTTGTACAGGCTAATATCTCTGACAGGTGGCAGTGGGATCCGGATCCTAGTGATGGCTTTTCAGTGAAAGGCGCGTACCAGATTCTGACAGCTTCGGTTCCTCCTCATGTAGATACAACAGTAGACCTTGTATGGCATAAACAGGTTCCGCTGAAAGTGTCTATCGTTGCTTGGCGTTTACTGAAGGACAGATTACCTACCAAACTTAATCTCCAAAGGCGTGGTATTCTTCAGAATGCGGATGCTATGTGTGTGTCAGGGTGCGGCACTGACGAATCGGCATCTCATTTGTTTCTTCATTGCCCGGTTTTTGGTTCTTTATGGCAGCACATTAGATCCTGGATTGGTGTAAATGGTGTAGACCCTCAACATATTACACAACATTTGCATCAATTCATTCATTATACAGGTCAATCTAAAGCTCGCAGGTCGTTCCTACAGTTAATTTGGCTCCTCTCTGTGTGGTTGATTTGGAATGAACGCAACAATAGATTGTTTAATAATATTGAGACACCAATTATACAGCTATTAGAAAAAGTTAAATATCATTCGTTGTGGTGGCTAAAAGCTAAGAATACTACTTTTGTGTACGGTACTCAGAGATGGTGGTCGGACCCTTTACTTTGTCTGGGTATCGACTGACCTTTTGATGTAATAACTTTGATTGTTTGTTTGTTGTTCGGGGTGTTTTCTTTGGTACACCTTGTACTAAAGAGCTTACACCGCCGCTGTTAATATATACCATTTTGATTTCTTCAAAAAAAAAAAAGTAAAAAAATAAAAATAAATTGAGACTTCTTTAGAATGCTATGAAACTCTGCATAGCCTTTCTATATATTTTTATAGAATTTTCTTAAAAAAAAAAACAAACTCAAAATTCGATTTTTATGTCGAGAGATAATATTGGTGGGTATGATTTTTTTTTTTTAAAACGCATTCATGGATTTGATTTAAGAATCAACATGACATATGATGACTTTATGATTTAATTTGTTTGGATACATGTATACAAACATTTATACTTTTTTACCAATCAAGTAATTTGGCTCAATCGTTTTCCTTAAAAAATAAAAGTAATTTAACTCAAGTGGTCGCAACGACAAAATTATGGATTAGTAAGCTCCGTTTCCCCTATGAACCATAAAAAAATAATTTATACTTTTTGGTGCACTACAACTATCTCATAAAATTTCATTAAAAAATATAAATTGTTAAATAACGTCAGAACCAAAACATCGATGGTTTCAAGGTTTTGTTACATAATTTAGTGTGATAATTCACCAACTACCTAACAGAAATCATAGTCAAAATAAATTCAAGCACTAGCATATATCCATGATGCATTTGGATTACTGGATTTTTAGTTGATCAATTTGAAAAAGAAACTTTCGATTGTCCCCCTTAACTTTAACCCTTAAGTTTTAAAAATGGTATCTCTATGAATCAATGAACAAACTCCAATATTGCGTAGTAGGCTACTAAGATCGGTAGTGAAACAATCATTCCAAAGATCACCCTGTCGAGACCAAACATTTGAAAATTAATATAGAGCAAATATATATGCACTGCACTACACTACTATTCAGCAAAATTTGTAAAAATGTTGTCTATTTGTATAATCATTCTTGAACATTGAAGAAGTTTTAAACTTACGCAGTGCTAAGAACCTCGGCATGCAGTTCGTATTCTTTAGCAAAAATGAAGGATGTGATGGATTGTGGAACTGCTGCCTGCACCGAATAAACATAAAAATATAATTAGATGAGGATTTGTTAAATTCCGAAGCCTTTAAAAACACAAAAAATATTGTTTGAAAGTTATCTCTGAAACGCTTTGCCCATTTGTGGGAGTAAAAAAATAACCATCCTAAAATATTAGCTAACGAACGGGTCCATTTAGTGATGCTAGGAGTTTTGTTAAATCGTTATTAGTTTTAGTTTCTCTAGAATAGTTGAATCATATGAGTGATTTGGATGGTACGGAATGAGAATATATTCTTTGACTCTACGAGCTTCACAAATAGTTTTTGGCAATGGAAATGGTTTTTGGCAAAAACAAAAGAGAGGATATTGTCTTTACTAGAAAAAAGAGGATTTTGTCTATGCTATAAATGGTGTATCGATCATATGATTTTTTTTTTAGTGTGTGTTAGTATACAGCTTTTGATGAATAAAAAAATAAATAACCTGAATTATGGCAATTCGTAAAACGTCACCACGCAATCCTACAATGAAGGCACTAATAGCCATTGCTGCTGGTCCAGCAATGAACTTTAAAACCAAACCAAATACAGTCAGACTTGGTCCACACGAAATCACTTTCTCTTGAAGTGCCATGAAAATACCTGTATCAACACATCACATATATTCAACTTCTTAATTTCAAGATATATAGAAAAACACCCTAACCATGTTTAATGCTAATAATAGTAATAATATAATAAATAATTAATTATATATAAGTAGCAAGCTTACCCATACTAAACATGGCAGTGCCCGTTCCAGCCTTTGACATGATCAATATAGACCCCTCTACCATACTTGGCAATTCCAAATTCCACCTGCATGTATATATATGTGAGACCACATCACACTTAATCACATATATATATTTATATTATATATAACATTTGAAATATATAAATACATATAGAATTTGAATACCTATTAGATATTTTTTTTTTGAAGAAGAATACCTATTAGATATGAAAGCCCATGAAATGCCAATGACACAACCATAGGAATTTGGGTTTGCTATAAATTTGAGCCACACACGCTTCATCAATTGGAAGAAAGGAAGCTTACTACTTGTATATTCTACTATGTTATTTGCTTCCACATCTTTACTTTCTTCACCTTCACATGTCACATTACTAATGCTACTAGCCTTCGGTTTCAAAGTGCTTATAGTGCCCTCTATTCCCGTTCTTCTAAACTCCAACACAAATAGAAGCAAAGTGAGCCATATAATAGCTTGAACAACCGAAGCTTGAACCACAAGATCCACACCCATAGGTCCATACATAGGTTTCACCATTGGTATTCCAACAACAAGAGAATTTGTTAGAGTACACAAAGAGAAACTTGTTATAGACCAAGAATAACTTACTTTGCTACTACACTTAGCCCAAAGGGCAATCACCGCGACAATGATTAACTTTGATAGAGTGTCTGCGCCTATAAATAAGAAGTTCATCTTAAAAGGATCGATGTGCGCGGTGAACTCGAAGGCGAAGAGTGGCAATGTGAAGTAACAAACTAGTTTGTTTATTGCATCACATTGTTCTCTTGTGAAAATTTTCCACCACCTTACAGAACCATAGCCTAATATTAGTGCAAAATAGAGTGGCACCACTGCTACAATAACTTTGTACACGTCTTCCCACCCAATCATTTTTTTTTAGTTTTCTTTTCTTTTGTGTGGTTTCTCTATAATCTCAAACCTCCAATTTCTTGCACAACACATATAGCTTATTAGCTATAAGCAAAGTGCATGATATAACACAATAGTAAGTTGATCTTAAGTATTTATACGCAAACATTTAGAAAAGGACAAAAATTATACAAACAAAAGCAACAAATTTATTCCTTTGAGGTCATTTTATTTATGGTGCGTGTACTAGAGAAGAGTTTCAGAGAATCGATCTTCTTCCATTTGTTATTGCTCATTCACGTGCCTACGTGAGTTAACTCACACTGAAAAATGTTCAACGTGAGTTAACTCACGTTGAAAAAAAGCCGAACGTAAGTCAACTCACGTTGAGTATTGTTGGGTATTTTTCAGGGAATGAGCAATTTTGAAAGAGAGAAGAGCAATTCTCAGGGTTTCATTCTCGATTGGGCCTATGTCATGCCCAATTAAAAAGGACATTATTGTGAGGGCATGCGTGAGAGACACTACACTATCATCATACTTGAATGTAATCTCTCGGTAGTTGACCGCCGTATGATGAAGATCATAGGATGATCCATCAATCTCAACATGAATCCCTTGTTTAGCTCAACAAGTTTTTCATTATCTTTTTGAAACATACATATAAAGGGACCTTTGTTATAAGAAAAATGTACACAACTAATATGTTAAACCCATCACCCATCTCATTTATAAATTGATTCGAGTGTTGGTGTGTTTGTAGGTACAAGACCTCTACGAGGAGAACTGCCATGGTCCTCCTCCGCGCTTAACTCCAATCTTTGTTCCAGTGACTGGGTTGTAAATTACGATTGAAAAATAGGAAGTGAACAAATAAATCATGCAATTAAAACTTGAAAGTTGTGTCGGGAAAAAATCGTTGGACATATACTTCGCTGGAAATAGCATTTTCCTTGGAAATATTGTAGAATATAACTACATAATTTGAATTATCAACATTAATTAAAGAAAAATAAATGAAATTATCCTCAATACTTAAGTCTCTTACATGTATTTAATGAAATTAATTAGAGGCAAATTTATTTATTTTTTCCAACTCCAATTCTTTATTACAAAGTGTGATGAGTCAAACAATATTGCAATCACAATTAAGTTGCAAAAACATCCAAAACTTTTATATTGCGTTCTAAAAGTTAGCAACACACTCTTTAACGTATTCATTTCAACATACTTTTTTTAATTGGTTGGATTTTAAGTGGATCTTACTAAACTTACATTTACGTGAAATTTGCGTGATTTAGTGAAATCCATTTAAATTTAGATCAGTTAGAAAGAATGTGTTAAAAAGAGTGTGTCACGTTATATTCTCAATTGTGGTTACCGATCTCATTAAAAACAATGAGAGAGCTTTCTAGTGAAAGAAGGTATAAGAGAATTTAATATGCACCAAAACATGTCGATTTTCCTATATTAAAAACAATGAGAGAGCTTTCTAGTGAAAGAAGGTATAATAGAATTTAATATGAACCAAAACATGTCAATTTTCCTATTTTAGAATTGTCTATATCACTGATGAAATTATTTAATTTACATATAGAGATGGGTTGGTGGACGTTCAAAGAATTGGATTCCATGCAAATATATTGATTCCTGAGGTGTGACACGATCGAGTATGTCTTAGTGCATGCAAATGTGTGGTTGTTATAGCCACCTTGTGATATTTGTGGTCAGCAATTTTTTTATGTGCGGAATAAATTAAGAATGAGGTGCAGCTAGCTACACAATAGTACTCCACTAAGAGTTTTTTTTAATCATGTTATAGATATAAAATATTCGTTTATTTATAACATTAATTAGTTGCGGCCTAAAAACTTTTAAACATACAAAATTAATTCTCTTTTACACAAAAAGAAGAATTAAATTATCTTTTTTCTATTAGGTTTTATTTAATTCATACATAGAGTTAGAATTAGAGACCACGTAAGGTTCTTACTATTAAAACGGATCATATCTTGGTGTCCACTCACCACCTTCACAAATAGTTTTTGGGATTTGAATTCTATTAATTATTGGCTTATTTCCTACTATTATTCTAATATTCTTAGCAAACACATAGTGAGTTTGCAAATAATGCAAGCATCCTAAATTCCATATTGTGATTGATACTGTCACCACTATTAATTACTTTTATCAGCTATAGAAGGTGACAACACCAATCAATTACTAATCTTAAGTTCAGTCAGAAAACTTTACAAATAAAAGTGGAACATGTGTTGTGCTTGAGCATCAATTAGTCAATCACATAATATATAAATCTTTGAATTTTTTATTTGTGAATATATATTTTCTGCCTCTTGTACTATCTTAGGGCTTGGATGCACCATGCATATATGTAGTTGTAGATGTTCCCGAAATATATACACCATTCAAAATTCATTAAAAATATCAATTAATTAATTAGCTTTAGTGAAGTATGGTTTGTTTGGCCTTAATTAGTATTAATGCTCTATTTTTTTGTCCTTATTGGAGGATATGAATTACCAAATGGCTTGATGAGATATATGTAGAATATAGAGAATAGATTCAATTTCGGTACATAGAATTCAAAATTCGGTCTTTATCGATAGCTAAGTGAGCACGTACCCCATATACATGGTTACCAATGAATTATAAATGAAGTGGAAGCATACATGGGGTGATCAAATTCAAACAAATATGTCTCTTCTTTATTCCAATTTATCTGTGAGGTGTAAGTGACGTTCATGCAAATTAAGTTGTTGATATTTTTGTCTAATATGCTAGTACATGTTTGATTGATTTGAAGTTTTGTGTCCTTAATCAAATGACTACATGTTGAGTTATATAGCATGTATTAGGTGAATGGCCTATAAATTCTATAGCATTTATTTGGTGAATGGCATATATATAAATTCGTTGTGTGGATGTAGTCCATGTGAATTTTTTTGGTTACAAAAAAGTTTAGGTGGGTTCGGCTCCGGTCACCACCAGGGTCAGGGCACTTATAGAGGTACTTACAGATCACCCACGAACACTGCCCTCACATCGGCAGAGGGAATCGAACACACAACCTTCTGCAAGGAAGTGACCCGTTCCTTACCAACTGAGCCAACGTGTGTTGGTAGTCCATGTGAATTAATTCTCTCTTATTTTTTATTTTTCTCTTATGTTTTTCTTCATGTATATTTCAGATTTCAAGTTTAAACTACTTCCCTCCATCTTTTATATTAAAATATTTTATTTTCTATTCAAGGGTCAAGAATATTTCATTCTTCTCTAGTGTCAATGGAAAGAATTCATTGACGTGTCCATCTCCAATTTGTAGCTTTATGCACTAGAATGAGCATTAGAATACAAGATCATTAACGTTAACACGAACATTATTGTCCAATATAGGACTGAAGAAGTTTTACTTTGTAAATTATCATTGATAGGTACGCATGATATGAACGCACAAGTCAAATCAAACATTTCAAAGTATCCCGGATAAGATTTGATAGTATACTCATTTGCATCTAATTGACATAAACTGGTGAGGACAAATTAAACCTAAAGTTTAGTGTCCCACGCACGCTTTAGAATTAATTGTACAACTTTCATCTTGTTGTTCAAGTTATTTACAATAAAGACCCCAACACAAGATCCCCATATTTATACAATGAACAATAGTTTTTTTTTACTTATTTTATTTTATTTTTCAAAAAAATAAAATAAATAGAGGATTATTTTTGTTACACAAATATTTGGTTGTGTCATTAATCGATTTTACTACTTTATTAACCATAAAATGGCAAAACATTAACCACTTATTTTACATATAAACCTGTCATTTTTTTTACCCGAAAAACACACTTCACCGTATAAATACTAGAGAAATTAGGCTAAAATAGATCATAAATGCACTCTGCATATAGTATTCTAAATAGATCATAATCATCCATGTAATATTTTTTTTTTCTTCTTTTAAGTAGTCTAGTGAATAGAAATTCTTCTTTTTAAATAAAATAAGTGGGGTGACAGGGGTTTGAAGCTTGATCCCTACAAATATTCTGCAATCATCCCTATTAACTGAACTAAACTCACGCGACTCCGTGTAATATAATCTTGAACACCCTAAGAAAATACTAGAATCACAATAATTATAAATAACAACTAATTAATATATAAAAATATCAAATAATAGTTTATTGGCTCAACTAAACATTGATGTTCTTAACTATGAGATGGGCACACGTCTAAACACCCAATAGGTTGAACTAGTGGTCACCAAGCTTGTACATGGAAAAATTAACCCAACTCAAGTGCAGTTTGCTTTCAAATCCGAATGATTTACTATTGTCCGGTTTGTTTGTTTTTTTCTTTTTCTTTCAATGATAAGAATTTGTCTGGTTTGTTTTATTACTCAATAAGTGGATGCAATGAAATCTAATTTCGTTGTTCGAATAGTCTACATCCAAAATGAAATTAGTATGTACGTGTTGTTACTGTTTATTTGGGCATCTAATCTTTTCAACTTTTCCACATGAATATTCTGCTATTATCGTTGAATGATGTCTCTTTTTATATATAAAAAAAATCTTATAAATAAATTAAATTATATAATAGTGGAGTGAAGAGGAGTATACACCTGCTTTCTTCGTCACCTTTGGCAGAATGCTGGCTATTAATGAACCATTACTCATATATGATATGATGTATACCACTTCGACTATTTGTTAATGGCTAATGCTATTATGAGTATGCTAAGAACTTCTTTTTTTTTTGGAAGATATTATGCTAAGAACTTGTGTACCACATAAATTTAATTTATATGCATGTCAATATTAAAATATTCTTAAATAAAAATTCAATTTCTCTTTAAAACTAATCTTAGTTTTTCATTTTTTTTCCCCCGCAGAATGCATCCACAAGAGGAACCGAGTTCTGCACAATGTAGAAGACTAGTCATTCTATGAGACATTTTAATTACTTGTTTTTTGTAAACAAAAAAAATAGTTAGTTGTCTTGTAAAAGATAGTATTATTAATGTGAGTACAAGAAATACTTCAACCTATACAATTATAATTAGTATTTTATTATAGAGAAATACTAATAAGTGTTTTAGCAGAAACTCTTGAAAATGAATTTTATCTTAAAAATTGTGTATCCAACATATTGAAATTTTGAAAAACAACTTTTTTTTATATAAAACTTAACAATTATTTTCTTTTTTGAATCTTTAACAAACACCCCGAAGACACTTGTTAGTATGACCATAATTTAACAAACACCCCGAAGACACTTGTTAGTATGACCATAAATATAATTAGTAATATATTGTGCTACGAACTTAAGGCAACTCGACTACTTATTGCAGAGTTGGCAACTCGACTACTTATTGCAGAGTTGGAAATAAGCCATTTAGTTACTTTGATTTTTTAATGGGTTAATTATGTTTCTAGTCCCTATAAAATAGCGACCTTGTAAGTTTAGTCCCTACTTAATTTTAATAGCATTTTTAGTCCCTATAAAAAAAATTTACTTATAATTTTAGTCTCTGCTAAAACAAAGTTTGATTAATTATCCTTAAACTCTTAAATTTTTGAACGATTTTTTTGAGACAGGATTAGAACACTATGAAAGGTTCGTTTACTAAAATTTAGAATTTTCTGACATGAAATGAATTAAATATGAATTTTTTAAAACGACAACTGTTAAAGATAAAAAGTAATAAAATCTGGATGTAGAAATCAAATTTTGCGATAATTTTTTGCGGACGAACTTTTAGTAATGTTCTAAACATGTCTGCAAAAAATTGTTCAAAAATTTAAGAGTTTAAGCATAAATTAAACAAATTTGAATTGAGTAGGGACTAATACTCAGTGCAGAAAAACAAAATTAGGGACTAAAAATGCTATTAAAATTAAGTAGGGACTAAACTTACAAGGTCGCTATTTTATAGGGACTAGAAACATAATTAACCCTTTTTGAATTGGTGGTAATTTGTGGAGAGAAAACACCTATTTGGTGGAAATCTCGTCATTTTCTATAAGAGGTCGTCTTGTTTTGTTTAAAGATGTCTTGTTTGCGTTTCTTATTTACTTTCTTTCTTCAAGGCTCCTACGGTGGGAGGGTTAGGTGTAAATGGAAGTTTAAGTTTCTAAATGGAAGGAGTTGGTTAAAGAATGTTCTCTGTTAGTTGATAACATTATTATGCAAGAAAATACTTTGGACAAGACTTGGAGAAATATTTTTAGTGGCGAGTTTCTAGTCATTGGAGTTTATTAGTTGTTGATGTTGGGTTCGAATGTTGAAAAATCTCTTTTGTTTGATCTTTCTTGGAATAAAGTTGTAGGTACACGGATAAACTTACCTCGATTTTGATAAGGAAAATCATAATTGACTGGATTTGGGTTTATGTTTTCCCAATTTAGAAAGATGGAGTGGGGTGGATAATGGGGCAGGCCATAATACCTAAACTCCATCATATATGGAGTTAGGTTGTATTTTTCACCCAGTCGGAGGTCGAGTGCAATTATGCCTTGAACCCAATCGAATTCGAGGACGGGGAAGGCAAAAACCGCCTCAACCCTACATTGTTGCCATGCCTAGCCTCAATCCTAGTACACATGGATATGCCTTGTGTGTGGTTGATTTAAAATGATAAAATATTTCAATAGAAAAAAAAGAAAAAAAAACTTGTCTTCAGTCATTTAGAGTATATTAAATTGTTGTCTTGTTCTCGTGAGTTTCACTCAATTTATAGGAACAATGCATCATATATATAGGAGGCGGAGTCAAATTGTAGACACCCCACTTACTTACCTTAAGATGTGAAGTTTTAGTGAATAGACTACTTAACAAATAAATTATTGTATTAGTGCATGCAAATTTCGTCGTTAGACTCTTTAAAATAAAATAAAAATATCTTAAGAAATCATTTTATAATTAGGAGCAGAGATAATATTCATCATGTCTCACAATTAGTGTACTATTTATTTTTTTTTGAAGGAATTGGTGTACTATTTATAAAAAATTATTATCCTCAAATGAATGTCACGATTAACTTTCATGAACGTCCTAAAAAGTAAAAGCATCGATTAAATAATTCGTTCAAAAAATAAAAATTCACGACCGAATTTTTTGCTTTAAAAACAAATCAAATATGTACTCTAAAGTTAGAAGGGATATTGCATAATATATATGTACGAAATGAGGTTAAAAATGTATATTTTAAACCACTAGAAATAAAAAAGACAAATCAAATACTCGTAAAAATAAGGCTTAAATGCTCTTTTGGTCCCTTAACTATTTATTTGGTATCGCTTTGGTCCCTTAACTAAAAAAAAGATTGTTTTGGTATTTTATCTTTATCTCCGTTACCTATTTTGGTCCCTTCTGTTAAATAAATTCAAAAAAACGTTAGGGTTTGTACCAACCCAGATTTTGGGACCAAAACGATACCAAATAAATACTTAAGGGACCAAAATAACATTTAAGTTTTTTTTATCATCTTCTTTTTCTTCATCTTCTTCCTTCATCATCTTCATCATCTTCATTAAATCTTCATCAAAAAACTGGTAAAAAAAACAGTCTATTGTTTTCTTCTTAAATCACTACACCATAACCATCATCTTCATCCTCTCATCACTACTATTAACAACAACACCTAATATCATCATACCCATAAATATTCTAACAACAACACATAACATTGAGTTCAAATTCTGCAGAAATCTTCATAAATCCAATTGTTTCATCAGCATCACCAAAACCATACCCACATATCATCAGAACCTCAAAGCTTCATCATTTACCACTTTCTTCACCCAAAGTCACAATTTTTTTCATTTGGATCATAAAGATCTACTTTTTTTAAAATAAAAAAAAAAAGAAGAAGAAAAAAATGTTTGATTTGGAACCTAAAAAAAAAGAAGAAAAATATGTTTGATTTGGAACCAATTAAACGACCTAATGTTGTTGTGTGTTTCTCAACTTGTTGTTTTCATTTCCAGAAAATCAGCTTGGTGATTGAAATATATAGAATTGATCCAACAAGTTTTGATTTAGGTAAGGTTTTTTAATCACACTGGGTGATTTTGCGATTGTTATATTTAATTTGTAGCTCTGGTAATAAATTTGAAGAGATGAAGATTGAAATTTACAAAAATAAAATTAAGTTTTTTTTATTTTTTATGGGTTTGAAGATAGGTGTATGTATATGATGAAGATGAAGAAGAAGAGGAGGGAAGAAGATGAAGATAACTAAAAACAATTGGTTGTTGATGGTATATTCTATGGGTATGATGATATTAGGTGTTGAAGATGATGAAGAAAATGATGAAGAGGAGAAAGGAAGAAGATGAAGAAAAAGAAGATAAAAAAAAAAAAAACTTAAATGTTATTTTGGTCCCTTAAGTATTTATTTGGTATCGTTTTGGTCCCAAAATCTGGGTTGGTACAAACCCTAACGTTTTTTTGAATTTATTTAACGGAAGGGACCAAAATAGGTAACGGAGATAAAGATAAAATACCAAAACAATCTTTTTTTTAGTTAAGGGACCAAAGCGATACCAAATAAATAGTTAAGGGACCAAAAGAGCATTTAAGCCTAAAAATAATTAATACATCAATTATTATTATATAAAAGTTAAAACTTTTTTAAAAAAATTATTATATAGTAAAAGTTAAACTTTTGATCCAGAAGTCATAGCTCAACTGTCAAAATGCCGAAATTGTTAGGCCGGATGTCATGACTTGGGTTCGAACCCCGGTATCCACTTGTGTGTGTGAGTTTATAATGGCTTTGTCATTTCGTCTATCTACCAAAAAAAAAGCGTCTATCTACCAAAAAAAAAAGTTAAACTTTTGATTCCTTAATTAATCGATACAGGACACATATTATTAGCAATTATATTGAGCATATTAATCACTTCCTCCGTCTCATGATAATTGTCTTTTTACCATTTTTTTCTTACTACTCGACTAACTACAATTAATAAGGATGTTTTAGTAAATAATACTAATATTGCCATCAAAATCAACACAATTAATCACTTCCTTAATAATCGTGCATAAAACTTAAACGACTGTTATTTAGATATGGAGGGAGACGTAGTTTTCATGAGACCTGTAACTGTACGTAACGAGTAGGAACATTTGCATTCAATAATTCTGAAACGGTTACAACTTTACTTGCCTTGTGATCACACGTTAGGTTGTTCAAATATTAGGCCAAATTCCAAGCACATAATCAATCAGGTATCAGAAGGTTGGCTTGCCCTTTGCATCAAATTTTAATTTGAGATCTTTTTTATCAAAAAAATTAATTTGAGATCCGTGTGATTAAATCAAATTAAATTTTCATCATAAATAATTGAGATCTGACTATTGAAAATGTCATTTGAGTGATTGGAATGGAAACCAAAAGGGTACAAGCACCCAATGGACCATGTGGACACAAAGTTTGCAGTCATCATCAACATTTCTTATATCACATTACTAACACCCTAACGACATTAAATAATTTTAGAAAACTATTGATCACAGCATTATTTTATAAAATATATAGTTTTCTTTTACATTATTAACATGTTGAGTTTTAATAAATAATTTCTTTCTTAATTTGTTAACCATTATACTTTTTTTTTGGTACAAAAGAGGGCCTTAGGCCCTACCATTATACTTTTTTTACTCAACCATAATCATACTTCAAGAGCAACTATTTGTCTATTCTAACAATTTTGTCAATGATACAATGTATATATTATTTGTTTAAGATTTTAGAATGCCCAGATGGAGAAATTTATCTTGTTTTTATTGATGCATAATGCGAGAATAATTGAATAAACAAATCATGGCCAAACAGTTCACTAATAGATAATATATCTGTATTTCAATTCACTCACTCCTCAAATAGTCAAATTAGACGTTTTTAGGTGTAGACATGTGATGTGTTGTGTCCGACCCAACTTATATAATTACATTGAATTATCTGATTTTCTCAAATAATTAGCGGTATCGACGTATCACTGTCAAATTCGTATCTGGTATCGTGTCTGTATATGTTCTTCATAGCTATTGATGCTACTTCACAAAACTTGCAATGTTTAAGAAAACATCATAACCAAGGCATGTGTTTGTTAAGGTAGTTATCTTATGTAATGCAAAAGACTGAGATTTGAGGGGAGTCTTTTACAAAGAGATTATCAAAAAAATCTCAAAGGGATATCATATATACGACTGTGTTGGCACCTCATGTTATGTAAATTGATCACAATCAATAGAGTCCAAATTCCATACGATACGAGACAATTGTAAAATGATCACAATTACATTACCTCTTTTAATAATAACAAGGGAAAGCTTGTTAAGGAACAATTACTCCTTTTCAGTTATTTTTAAAAATACTAATTTTTATGATTGGCCAAATCTGGCCTCTTGGAAAAAGTGGTATCTGGACTCTAGAGGTTGGTGGTCCTTGTTCCACAACCTGGCCAGCAAGCAATTGGGTAGGAAATATCATAGTTTAGTCAAACATGTAAGCCGCCAAAATAGTGTGGAAATTTTGAAATGTCACGACATGGCACACTCTAGAAGCTAATAATTTCTTTCATTTTCCTTATTTTTTCTCATGTTCTCCCTGCATCAATCATAGCACATGCAAACATTGCTTATTCCATTTTATTGCCATTATCGAATAATAAAAAACTTGTTTGGAAGCAAACAACAAAAACCCATTTCAAGTCTGAATGTATTATGAGATATAATTTAGCACCAAACAAGAAACAACTGCTAAAAGCACTCTCATTGAAAGAACTCAAGGCAAAAAAAAAAATTCAACACTGAATTTCATTTCCATACTCTTCAATAGGTTTATTAGCAGGAATGAAGATAGTAGGTGGTTTGGTCACAGCACCTAATATATCAGCATATCCCACCACACCAACCAAAACATCATCATTCTCATCCTCAGTCACCCAAACATGAGTTGCCCTATGAGATAGCATCTGAGCCATGACTGCAGCCAATGAACTGGTCATTTTACATGTCAAAGGCGCACTTCTACCTCGAAACATGCTCCTCGAACCGAAGCTATTGCTTGGAGAATTACTGAAGAATCCAATACTCCTACTGCTGAACTTCTTCAGTTTTCTCGAACCACCGCCGCCGTTAACCAAATCATTATCTGCTCCAGGATTGATGCAGAGATCAGGAGGTGACCCTGGGGTAACATTATCTTCAACTCCCAAAACAAACTGTCCTGCCGAGAGATTCGCTAAAGCCCATGCGGCGGATAAGTAATCACATTTCCATAATTTGATTGCTGAAATTTCTCCAATGATTTTACACTGACCGTCTGACATACTTTCTATTACTGCAACTGCACTTGGATCTTGAGGGACCTTTTGAGTTGATTCTAGTGCGGGAGTGGAGGATTCAATATAACTGTAGTTTGGATTAATTGCTCCAAGCGCAGCGATGGAAGTGAGAGGGATCGGAGCTAGTGCTCCAAGACAACCGATGATGAAACGGAGTACGTCTTCTCTGGAGAGACAGCAATACTTATCACGAATAGAAGCTGAGGTGTTTCCATTTAGGTTTACAGATAGATTGTTGTTGCTGCTGCTAGGAGATTCGGGATTCTTGAGCCACTTGCCGTGGTAGATAACTGAGAAACGCTTACTCATGCCCTTCCATACAATACTCTTAGGAACAAGCAAACGCTTCACGCCTTGCTTCATCATGTCCAGTGCATCTATCAACCTTAATCAGAGGAAATAAATATTATATTTAAAGTGTGTTTAGCAAATTAGAAAACTGACTGTGCAAATCAAAACTAGTTATGAAACACTTCAATTCAAACTAGCTTTAAAATGTAGAATATTGCCTAAATTTTTCAAATTATTTATACATCAAAGGACTTTCCTTATATTTTGATGCCTCTTTTGAAATTATGATAGAGTGAAAACAGGAAAAAGAGGAAAATGAAAAAACTTTTGACTCGGATATGACCATTTTCACCGGATTTGTTTTTAAAACTAATCAAACAAGAACTAGCTTTTCAAACTTTAAGTGATCATTACCAAACACATTTTAAAACAAGTTTCACTATACTTGGTCGTCGAGTTGCTAAAGATTGACAAACATCGCCAAACCATTTTCTTTTTTACTTCATTTTTGTCATGATAAGAAGAATGACCACACATTAGTAGAGCAACATTTATCATATTTTTGCTTATCGTAATATCTGATAAATACAATAACATGCATTTTTTATATAAAAATGCTTCACCTCTGTTCTTAAAAAAGGAATGGTAGCCACAGATTCAAGGCTTTTAAGCCAACGTTTATTTAGGATCATATATAAGGTCCCAAATTCTGTGGAGACAGATAAAGAGTAATCAATATCTGCAGAAAGGTGAAAAGTAAAAAACAGAGAGAATCATAAATTAGGAAGAAAAAGTGGCCCTATGACAAGGCCTGAGTTCAAAGGTACTAAACATGCATTAGACATCCCTTTCCCTTTTGGTAACCTAGCATCAAAAACATTATAATTACAAGATATGTTAAATTTGTTGTGATCATTCTAACACAGACAGGACAGATCCTAGACAAAACTCTGGATTTCAGACTCAAACCAATGTTGTCAAATAGCGGCAGCTATTGTTCCACAATACGCCAGTTAGTTCAAAGTGCTGTCAAATAGCAGTTATAATGACTACATAGCATTGCACCGTAGCAAAATTTGACAACACTCACTCAAACTAAGGAAATACTCCCTCCGTCCCTATAGGTAAAGGGTGCTTACATATAGGGACGGAGGGAGTAATTGGTATACAGTCAATTCTCATTCTTTGATGTCTAAGACACATCTGACATATAATATACCAATGCATGAGATAAACTGGCACCTAAGATCCCAATGCTTAATATTAAAATCACAGCTATCAAGTCCTCAACTCCTCATGTTCCAAACAGCACACACCACACCAGATAAAGCAAAGCTAAATTCACTACAAATCAGCACCAATAACTAAAAAAAAAAAGCATAATTTTAAATTTTTAAACCACACCAACAAACACAAGGTAGATATACAAATAGGATCCTAATCTATGTAGCACAAACACTTCAGATTGACAACATGACACCGTACTCGGTGTCAGACACCAACACGTCTAGTTTACATTCAATCACTTCCATTTTTCAAATTATTATCGATGTCTACGTGTCTACACTACGTCGCTGTTTCATATATCCTAATCTACTCTAGTTAAAGATGTATTGAAATTCAATTAAATCAGTACAAAACAAAAACTAAATTTCCTAACCTTGTTCCAGGATCAACCAGCTTAAGCAAAGAATTATTTCTCACAACAAATTCAGAAACAGGTGTCTTCAAAGCCTTATCTTGATCCTCCAAACAAGAACTCTTAGCCAAAAACCCAACAACATCAAATGAACTCAAAATACCAACAAACCTCGTTTGTCTCATATCACTATTCTCAATAACACCTTGAGATCTCTTCTTCCAAACAGGTATACTCCCTTCAGGTGATTCCGCTATTGCTCTTATTGCAGATTCCACCGTCTCTGTCTCATGAAACTCAACCAACTCCGGTTTTCCCACCGTCAAATCTCCCACCACATGATAAACCAATACAGACGCCATTAAAATTCAAAAGGGTATTCAAATTAACCAAAAAGATTCAATTTTTTTTCACTGAATCAATAAAAAAGATGAAAAAAAAATTATGGGTGGGTGAAAAAAAAATGATTGGTGGCTATAAAAGAGTATGGAGAAAGATGAGGAGAAGATGAAGGGCGTTAATGGGTGGTCGATGAAGGATCGAGTTTAGAAAAAGAGGAAGAGAGAAAGAGATTTGCAGTTGCATTGCCATGGAAGAAGAAGAAGAACAACAAGGTTATAGCCCATCAATCGAAGAAGTAACTAAAGAAAAGTGCGTTGATTTAGGAGAAGATTGTTACTAGTATATGTTTTTGAGAATTAAAACAGGGAAAAAGAAAGGAAATTGGATGGATCAAAAAAGAACAAAGAACAAAAGGGTTATGCGGTTTGTGGACCAAGTAGATAGATAGACATAGAAGACAGAGAGAGATGCAGAGAATGTGCGTGAGAGTCAGTGTTCTCTGATGTGAATGTGAATTTGTGAATACGATGCACCAATATACTTACCAAGTTAGTTGGGTTGTGTGCTCAAATTTTTATGTTTCAAGTAAGTTTTCTAAAATATTACTCCATCCGTTTCGTAATACAACTTGTACATTTTGAAGAAATTACATATGCTAAGGAATCAAATAAATGTTGTCATTTTTTATGAAATTCTTTGTGTTTTTTCTATAATACTCTTACTCATTTACTATTTCATTCTATTATTTCTCTCTCTACAATAAATAGGTAAATGTATTATGGGTAGTGTTAACTTGTGCCCTTAGGGCACATGTTAAGAAATCCAAAAAAAGAAATATTCTCTTAAGCTTTATACATTCAATTCATTAAAACATTAAAAAGTAAATTTAATGCACACATTTCAATACATTATTTCTAGTTTTGGCTTCTAAACTTGTGCCTTAAGGGCACAAGTTAACATTTCCCATGTATTATTGATAAACCAATAACTAATGTTGCATTGAAACTTAAAAGTGATAAGTAAAGTGAAATAAAACTATTCTCTAAAATGGACAAGTATTGTGAAACGGATGGAGTAATAAAATAATTTGTTGTGTATAAAAAATTCTAGAAGCCAAAAAAATTGTTCATTTAATATTGTTGGAGATTGTGGTATTTTGTTTTGTCTTGTTTTTGTGGTGTTTTGTTTATGTTGTTCTCTTTATTACTTACTTCCTCCGATCATATTTATAAGAAGAAGAAAAAAAACAATTTTGTATGCTCATTGAATGATTAATGTATGTGATCAATATAAAGACCAGATACACAACTTACTTATAAATGTGACGGAGAGTACCTTTTAGCATGTGAAAGACTTCCCTAATCTTTTTTTAAGAAGTGTCGTATGTTAGAGTACAAGAAGTGTTCAGGTCAAACAGTAACAAAACTAAAGGATTCGTCGTCGCACTATAAAACAAGAGCAAACACTAAAATAATACAACAAAACATCTACCCACCTTTTAGGATACCCAACCTCAGCCGAATACGAGGAAGATTAGGAAGAAAACCTCGTGATCAATCAACTCCTAGACTAATCTGTCACATAGCAATATTAGTGCCAACACATAATGAGTTAATGCTCCTACTCATAGAAAGAACATGTGTGACCATAATGTTTTTTCTAAAACCCACTTCAAAGGAGAATTTAAACATATCCACTAACTTTAGCACATACGTCTCGCGTCCCAGAGAGATGTGAGCATTTTAGAATTTTCACAAAAATCACACAACAGATTATGAGACTAATAAGAAACATAACATCTCCTTTCCCTCCATCTAAGCATGGCATGATAGTAGAAAGACTTGATATATTTGATAATGCTCTCTATATTTAAGTTGGTTATGTTACTTCAAGCTAAAACATGGATCACTAGTCTTCGAGGTTAAATTATCAGTTTTTTATTACTTTTGATACCCCACAACTCTTGAGATTCTTCATAGCTGAGAAAGACTCAACTTTCTCATATTTGAATGTCCATGACTTCATTGATCCTTCATTCAGCTACATGTGCATCCATTAAACCTTAATTTTGTTGTAGATTATCAACTTAATTTTTGTTGTTGGTAGATAAACAAAA
The DNA here is from genome assembly GCF_051527215.1 of Medicago sativa. Lineage (NCBI taxonomy): Eukaryota > Viridiplantae > Streptophyta > Magnoliopsida > Fabales > Fabaceae > Medicago > Medicago sativa. The sequence goes on along the minus strand of NC_140755.1, from coordinate 78,691,282 downwards.
GGACAATAACTATTGAAAAATCATACAAACACAAATGGAAGAGTCGAAGTTCGAACTTCGGCCACGAGGTTCGTCCTAACAATTTTGACATCATCGTCAAATAAACTAGAACTTCTAAAAAAAACTTGGATGTAAACAATTTTATAGTAACTTTTAGTGAGAACCTTTGATTTTGCCAAAACAACAACTCCAACTCCCTTTAAAATGTGATAATGTTTATGTATACATTTTAAAAACTAAGGAGGGTGTACCAAAGCTTTTAAAATGTGATAATATTTATGTATACATTTTAGAAACTTAGAGGGTGCACCAGAGCTTATGAGTTATTGCTATGAAACTACGCACAACATAAGCCAATGAACGTATAGACCAAGTCCAAGACATATTATGAGTGTGTTTGATCTGCTAAATAGTAATATTGAACGGTATCACAAGATATAACAATGCAACACAAGACATAAATGCACAAGACAAAATTTTATGACATTGAATAATTTTTTATCTTATATGATTTTTTATGGACAAAATACCATTTTAAAATTTTAGACAAATTGTTGTTAAACAAAAAGTTGTGATATAGGCTAGTGATGGACAAGAATTTCAATTTTTACCTCCAATTTATCATGACCCGGAAATATTTTTACAAATCAAATGATGTATAACTGAGGTTGTTATATCATATTATTCATTTTTTTTAAGAGATCAAACGTACCTAAAGATAATAGTGGCACTTGAGTGTCGAAATCACATTACGGCAGGTTCATCTATATTTTGTGTATTATTGAGTGATTAGTCAATTTAGTGTCATAATTTGTAACTATCACAAATTATATCTCCACACACATTCACACTGAAATCAAATTGATGCGAAAGTTTTTTTTTTTTTACCGTAATTATTATTTAATAATGGTCACATTTATAATTACACTAATGTATTATATTAGGGCCTTTGTTAACCAATGCCCTCAGGGCAATGGTTAAGGTAACCAAAATTAGTAGCTTTATATTGGAAACAAACAATTTGTAAATTTTTTATAAGTTGACTTGACAACTTTTTATCATTTTTCAACACAAAATTTCTATTTTTGTTTCTTTATCCAATGCCCCAAGGGCACTATTTAACATTTCCCATATGTTATGAGTAATTCTTCCATCGTCATAAACGCAAATGAAATTAGAAGCACACATATAGATAAGAAAAATTAAAAGATTAAAAAAAATGTGAGTAATTTTTTTGTATGTGTTCAAATATTTTTTATTTGTGTTTGTGTTTAAAGAAGACTTGCTCATGTATTATTAAGTACACTGTTTTTGGTGATTTCACTTTACCTATCTTTTAAAAGCTAAATTAGCTAAATTTAAGATAATTGAAAAAAGAAGTGGTGCAAGGGAAAGAAAGTAAGGACTACATTCCAAAGCACACGTCACATTTTCCACGACCACAACAATTATTTTACTGGAATCGGAATAATGTAGCAAACAAACAAAAATCACAGCTTGCGTGCACAACAGGCAACATGTATTTCCTCCTGTCTTGAACATAAACCAAAGTTAAAATCTATTTAGTTATGAGATTGTATTGATTCTGTGAGATTTTAAAAGACTTTTTATGTAAAAAAACTTTATACACTCAAGATTTTAATGGATTTATCACATTGACTTTTAAGGATTTCAAACGATTTTATGGGATTTTAAAATTTTAAAGGATTCAATGAATTTTAGGGAAAAAAAGAACAAACTTACAAGTGTGAATGATAAAAATAATGAACAAATAAATTCTAGCGTTTGAATAAAGAAAAATAAAACCAATAAAAAATTCTTTTACTATTGATTTTAAAATTTTAAGGATTTTATGGATTTTATAAGATTTTAAGGGACTAAAAAACACTCTTAACACATTATTCTCCATACACATTTTTTATTTGTTAAAAATGTTATTCCCACAAAATTCAATTGTACATATTTAAAATTATGATAGCCCTTACAAATCTTTCAAAAAAAAAAAATATTGTGTCAGCCCTCATTTTGTGTTTGAAATTAGAGAAGTCGTTTGAGTTTTTCTAAGAGAGGTGAGAGAGAGAGAGAGAGAGAGAGAGAGAGAGAGAGAGAGAGAGAGAGAGAGAGAGAAGAGAGGAGGGAGAGAGAGAGAGAGAATGGAGAGATAGAGAGACGAAGAGAGAAAGGAGAGAGGGGGGAGGGGAGAGAGAGAAGGGAGAAGAAAGAGATAGTAACTTTTAAATGAAAAACAATCCCAAGAAATCTCATCTTTTCATAAAAGACTTTTTCTTGTTAAAATTACACTACAAAATCCCACAAAATCCATCAAAATCCAATTTATTAAACAATCATTCGAAATTTGAATGATTTTGAATACCATGAGACTTTTTTTAAGTGATGAAAAGTCTTGATTGAATACCTCAAGACTTTTTTAAAATGACAAAGAGTCTTGATTGAATACCACAAGACTTTTTTTAAGTTGCAAAAAGTCTTGATTGAATACCACAAGACTTTTTCATAATTAAAAAGTCTTTTAAAATCCCATAGAATCCTAATCCAATACATCCACAGTCTTTTAAAATCTTAAAGACTTTTTTTATTAAAATAGTCTTTTAAAATCCTAATCCAATACACCCCCCTAAGTTAAGATCAAATCTAATTTTATTTTCTTTATATATTTAATACCTGATTTCTGAAATTCAGTTTTGATTTTTTTTTTTCTTTCTATAATTATAATGGAAAAGTAAGATATATTTTTTTTTTTGGAAAGGAGAGAAACAATACATAAAATTTATATGAAGAGGAATACCTAAACTAACAAATTCGTCTTCAACTTTGTAAAACACTCTCAAATAAACATATAAGATTATAAAAATTTCAATACGGTCTTTGCCTCTATATTAAACTACAGTGCGGTTTGGTTCGGTTTTGGGGTTAAAAGTCATCTGAATCGCAAGATAAAAAAACATGCGGTTTGGTTTCGTTCGGAAACCAATGCTGTCTTCTCTGGGGGTTTGGATCGGTTGGTGAGGTTTTCCTCGATGCAGTATAATTTTTTGTTTCCAACATTGATATCAAGTTAAAAAACTAAAACACAACAAATTTCCAACATTACATTTTAATTTTCATCCAACGATGTTTCCAACAACATAAACCAAATTAAAAACGTGTACAAAAAGTAATCATATTCCGTAAGAAATGTAAAAGACTATTTTTTTCACTATATAAAAGTTCAAGTAGCACATAGATGCATTTTTAAAATAAAAAGCAAAGAAAAAATTTAACAAGAGAAAAAAATGTCATTTATAAAAGTTTTCATTGAGTTTCTATGAGTATTGGTCTATGTGACATATGTTTAATTAGTGTTTTTCATATGTTGCAGTTTGGTTTGGTTCAGTTGATAAAATAAACACTGCAAACCAAACCAAACCATGCGGTTGTGTAAAAAAATGATCCAAAATCCAAATACATCCGAACCAAATGCAGTTTTTTGCGGTTTCAGTTTGGGTTGGTCCGATTTGCGGTTTTTCTATTGGAATGGTTCAATTTTGAACACCCCTAATTTTAAGTACTCAGTATCAATTTGATCCTTATATTTAACCATTTATCATCAGTTTAGCCCGATAAACGTTTTAAGCCTTTACAACAACCCACATGTATATTCTTGCGTTTCTTGTCCGTTCTCACTTGTAATAAATAGCACTTCTCATTAAGCCTATAACATTACTATGGTCTAAACAATTTGGTCTAAACATTAATATTTAAGGTTCTTAAAGAGTGACACCAGAACTCATTAACATTTCCTTTAAAATATTTACGGTTAAATATGTTTTAATCCCTATAAATATTTTAACTTCATGCTTTACTCTCTTTAAAAAAAATTCGACTATTAAAATTTTTTCTTGCATTTTTTTAACAATGAATGAATTAAATATGAATTTTTATGTTTTTGGTGCTTAAAAATTCATATTTAATTTATATTTTGTTAAAAATTCTATTTTTTATATAAATTCTTATAATATTCTAAACATGCAAAAATTTGAAGGATGCACGTGATCTGATTTTAAAGCAGAACCAAAATTGTAGATGGAAAACTTTTTTTTGAAGGAAGACGGGAAACTTTTATAAACTACAAGTCGAAGAAAAATTGTAAGTTCAAGAACAATTTTTTTTTTAAGAAACTAATAAGTTCAAGAACAATTTTTTTTTTTAAGAAACTATGATACCTCGAGGAGTAGCACATTCTCAGGTTCCAAACCAATACCACTAGTTCAACATGGGTTTCTAGAACAATTTTTTTTTTTAATATTTATAGAAGCCAACTAGTACACCAGCGGTGATGCAGGAGGGTTTTCTTAGTAATTTAGTAGTATTTTATTATTGAAGCCTAATTTTCTAGAACTTTCTATTTTGTTTTTAGTTTGTTATTTTTGGCCCATTAGGGTTTGTTATTACCTAAGAGGCAACTTATAACTTTCATTCCATCAATAATATTTAGAGAGTTTTTCTGAATTTTGGGTGGATTCTGGAACCCTGTTTTCACACTTTCATTTCGTCTCTTGTCAACTTGTCTCTTTCAATCTAGGTTTAGCGCTTGCTAGCTCCGCTTCCGTACTGCGTCAAGCGGCCGCACAAACTCCACATACTTTCTGAATACTCAGAGATACAGCGTCACACAAACTACACATATTTTCTCAAAGAATGTCTATTCAGCAAAAATCATCTGTGAATATGATCAAACAAAGGCCATCGCGATTCGTTTCGATGGCTTCGTTGACAGTTCAACTTGTTTTGGGAGCAGCGGCGAAGCTAGCAATAATTCTATGAGGTGGCCACATATAAAGATTTTTTTTTAAACTAAACTAACCAAGTAGGCAACAAAAATTCACAATAACTATTACTTATATAAAATGTTCTTCATAAAATATACACTTGATTCAACAAGAACGGATTATACCAAAAAATGCGGCAATAAACTATTTTGTACCAAAAAAGCCACAGTAGAATAACGGATTGTACCAAAAAAACTACAACAAAAGAAATAAAAACTAAAAGTAGCTATTTATGAAAATTGATGTTAGTTGTTGCTAATTATGTTGCTTGATGTTAGTTGTTGCTGTTTAGGTCACCATGTCGTTTGTGGCTCTTCTCTTCTATTCCATCTTATTGTGTAATTGTAATGTGATTGTGAAAAGTGAAAAGCTAGAAAGCAATCCTTGTTTTATTAATTGTGTGGTGCTGGTGGACTGAGAGTGTGTGGGTCTACAATTGTATTACTTTATTTGTTAAATAAACCAAATATTGTTTTTTCGACAGAAAAATAAACCAAATATTGTTATTATTTATTATTTATCTCTTTTGGGTGTTAATTTTTTTGTTCCTATACGACATTATCAAATAATTTGAAGTTCGACCCGAAGCTAAATAAAGATAGAAAAAATTATTTCACTTAAAATTAAACTTGGGGTAGCTAAATATATATTAGGTTTAAATGTGTAATTGGTCCCTGCACTTTTAACAGATTTTGGCATTGGTCCCTGCACTTTTTTTTGTTTGGCATTGGTCCCTGCACTTTGTAAAAATATTGGCATTGTAAAAATATTGGTATTGGTCCCTGCACTTTGTAAAAATATTGGTATTGGTGCCACGTGGCATGAAATGATTGGGACCAATACCAATATTTTTCCAAAGTGCAGGGACCAATACCAATATTTTTACAAAGTGTAGGGACCAATGCCAAACAAAAAAAAGTACAGGGACCAATGTCAATATTTTTACAAAGTGCAGGGACCAATGCCAAACAAAAAAAAGTGCAGAGACCAATGCCAAAATCTGTTGAAAGTGCAGGGACCAATTACACATTTAAACCTATATATTATTAGGGGTAAGCTAAATATAAAAATATACCTACTCACTCAGAAAAATATTTTTTTTTGGGGTAGCAAGGGCTACCCCTCCCTTATACTACCATTCGCCCCTGTTTGGGAGTCATTGCGTTTTGTTATATGGAGATAACAGGTTTTGGTGATAACTTTGTGGAGAAAAATCTCATTGTTATGAGATTGTTGTTATTTTTCACATCTTTCAATTTACTCATCGTTATATTTTCTACCCTCTTAGAACGTCCAGCTATTGTTATAGAGTCATACGTGAAATCCTTTATCTTTCTATGGCTCTGTAGTGTTATACCTGTGTCGTTTTTTATATCCGCTATTACCGCTATAGTTCTTTCAATCGTCTGGGTTATTTCATTCTATATTGCTCGCTGCTCAGTGACTGAGCAAACTATAAATTATGTCAGTGTCGGTCACCGTAACAAATTTTATTTTATCTCTGAATGCATGTTTTCACTCTCTTATGCATTCATGACTTTGGTTGTTTTGAATAATTTAGCTGATACTCCCAGCTCTTTGGATATATATATCCTTGACAGATTTCTGTTTGTTGGTTGTATTTTCTTTTTGCTTGTCATAGGACCTGTAATCTTACAAAACCCGCCTGCTTGTCTACTGCGAACTGTGGTTTTCTTGGTCACATCATGTTGTGTGTGTGTGTTAACGATCGTTCTGATTTCTGTTGGTGATGCTGTAATTATTTTCATTGTTTGGATGGTGGCTATATCAACTGTTGTTGTACAAAGATGGGATCACTTTACTTATCAGATGAAAGCCGTAGGGAATGCTATATGCAATGACTTGGTTCTTCAGATCAAAGCTGCTAGGAAAGATGAGGCTATTAGGGATATTGAGGCAAACAATTTCTGAAGTTGAATGCCAGCGTGGATACACAAGTTTTAATTTAGTTTTCTAGTTAATGTTAGTTTGTGGCAGCACTATTATGTGTTTGTATTTATAGTTTTTTATGTTAATTTATATATATATATATATATAAATAAATAAATCATTATTTATACTTGAATAGAAGGCAAGCGGGCAACAAGTTGCGCCGCTAGACCTTTTTGGATTGGATGGCAAAACAAATCCTCGTGAACACAACATTCATAGACTTAAGAGACATAACATTGCTATGTATGACCTTTTGAACTCTATGTAGAAGGTCAACAGCCTCTGGTGCTAGGAAACCGAAAGTGTCAAAAGCAAATTGTATAAATGCATGTTGATTCTCAAAACACGCTTTCTCATGTTTGGCTATTTTGTTTGACGCAACTTTTAAGGCTGCCTGTCCTACGGTAAAAGCGTTCTATAAAGAAATATATCGAATTGAAATTAAATTTATCTTTCAAAAAAAATATTTAACCTAAATATTTATAATCTCATTAATTTATTTAAAAGCGTTCTTCAAAGAGATATATCGAATTGTTTCATAAGTCATAGCTTAACTAACAAAAATATTAAAATTATTAGGTCGAACTTTATTATTGGGTTCAAACTCCGTTGTATGAGTTTATGATATTATTTGTCTATTAAAAAAACATGTATCGGATTTGGTAGTTTACTTGAAGAATATAAAATTTTACAAATGTAGAAAAACTAGAACTGTTCCAAGTTTTACAGAGAAAAAGGGAAGAGATATTAGCAACAAAAAGAAAAAGGAACACAGAAAAGAGAATAAAGGGGGGAAGAAAGCACATCAAAGCCACTTTATTTTCTTTGATCCAATCTAAACCCACTTCACTTTATCTCTGCAACACACACCACCAATGTAAGTTATTGTTCTTGTTCCTTTTTCTCTTTTGTTCCGTCTTTTTTTGTGTTTTTCCCCTTCACACATTCATTCAAAAATCTTCAAATTCATCCACCAAGTTCCTATTTTTCATCTTCCAAAGCTTCAAATTCTTCTCCATCTTCATAAAAATCACACCTTTACAATGACCCATCATCATTTTTGCCACTATCTCATACTACTTTGCCTTATTCTTCACTGTGCAACCCTTTCTCACTCAATTGATATTCACCCACAAGACAAAAAATCTCTTTTATTGTTCAAATCATCACTGCATGACCCTAGCCAAAGTTTAACCAACTGGGTAGGTTCAAATTGCACTACATGGGTTGGAATCACTTGTGAAAATACCACTGGAAGAGTGGTTTCAATCAACCTAAACAGTATGAATTTGTCAGGTCAAATCAACCCCAATTTTTGTAACCTTTTGTACCTTGAAAAAGTGGATTTTTCACACAATAATTTCACATGCACTCTACCTGTTTGTTTTGGAGACTTATTGAACCTTAGAGTTATTGATCTTAGTCATAATAGGTTTCATGGTGGAATACCAAACTCTTTCATGAGGCTTAAGCATCTCACTGAGCTTGTTTTGAATGAGAATCCATCTTTGGGAGGTTTATTGCCTTTTTGGTTAGGTAACTTCTCTGTGAATCTTGAAAGATTACATCTTGGTTATTGTTCATTCAGTGGAAGTATACCTGAGAGTTTGCTTTATTTGAAGTCTCTTAAGTATTTGGACCTTGGAAGCAATTTATTGTCTGGTAATCTTGTTGAATTTCAGCAGTCTTTGGTTCTTCTGAACCTTGGTTCCAATCAGTTTACAGGTACTTTGCCTTGTTTTGCAGCTTCAGTTCAGTCCTTAACTGTGTTGAATTTGTCTAACAATTCTATTGTGGGGGGTTTACCTGCTTGTATTGCTAATTTTCAAGCTTTGACTCATTTGAACTTATCAAGGAATCATTTGAGGTATAGAATATATTCAAGGCTTGTGTTCTCAGAGAAACTTGTTGTTTTGGATTTGAGTAATAATGAGTTGTCTGGTCCTATTCCTAGTAAAATTGCAGAGACCACAGAGAAACTTGGTCTTGTTTTTCTTGACCTGTCTCACAATCAATTCTCTGGTGAAATTCCATTGAAAATTACTGAGTTGAAAAGCTTGCAGGCTTTGTTCCTTTCTCACAATCTTCTTTCTGGAGAAATTCCTGCTAGAATTGGAAATTTGACTTATCTTCAAGTCATTGATATTTCACACAACTCTTTGTCTGGTACCATTCCATTCAGTATTGTTGGGTGCTTTCAGTTGTATGCTTTAATACTTAATAATAACAATCTTTCTGGTGTGATTCAACCGGAGTTTGACGCGTTGGATATCTTGAGAATACTAGATATAAGCAACAATAGGTTTTCCGGGGCTATTCCACTTACTTTGGCTGGTTGTAAATCTTTGGAGATTGTAGATTTTAGTTCCAATGATCTTTCTGGATCCTTGAACGATGCAATAACCAAATGGACAAACCTCAGGTATCTTTCTCTTGCTTGGAACAAATTCGATGGAAACTTGCCTAGTTGGTTGTTTGCATTTCAAGCTATTGAAACAATGGATTTGTCACACAACAAGTTTTCTGGCTTTATACCTGATGTTAATTTGAAGGGTAGCTTATTATTTAACACAAGGAATATTACTGTTAAAGAGCCTTTTGTTGAAGCTACAAAGATGTTTGAACCAAGAGTTTCAGTAGCTGTTTCTGATAGCAATCAACTCAGTTTCACTTATGATCTTTCATCGATGTTCGGAATCGATCTATCCAATAACTTGTTGCATGGTGAGATTCCAAGGGGCTTATTTGGCTTAGCTGGCTTAGAATATCTGAATTTGTCAAACAATTTTCTCAATGGACAGCTTCCTGGTTTGCAGAAAATGCAGAGTTTGAAAGCTATAGATTTGTCGCATAATTCCCTATCAGGACATATCCCGGGAAACATTTCCAGCCTTCAAGATCTTACCATCTTGAATCTGTCTTACAACTGTTTCTCTGGATATGTTCCTCAGAAGCAAGGTTATGGAAGATTTCCTGGTGCATTTGCTGGAAATCCAGATTTATGCTTGGAATCTCCCAGTGGAGTGTGTGAGGATGGGAGAATTCCATCAAAGCAAGGAAGTTATTTTAGGGAAGATAAGATGGATGGACCAATATCTGTAGGGATTTTCTTTATCAGTGCTTTTGTTAGTTTTGATTTTGGTGTTGTTGTTCTATTCTGTTCTGCTCGAACAAGAAAGTACATTCTCCAAACCAAAACTTGATTTGATACATCTCATAATGGCAATCTTTGTCCTGTAAATTCCATTTTGTAATTTGGTAGCTGCCTTCCTGTTTCAAGTGAACATAGACATGTGTCCCAGAAACGACACAACCAAATGTAGTGATGTGAGTCACCAACGGTTTAAACCATTCATGACCAGCAGTTTAAACCATTCATGACTCTGAATAGAGTGTAATTGTAAAGACTAACCATGCATTATTCAGCTGGGAAAAGAATGGATGGTTATGGTGAAAATTTTATCTGAGTAAAGTGAAGTCCTACATCATTATCACATTTATTCACATGCCATACCATGTTATTTACAATCGATGGAGGCTTAGCAGGAAACATGCCTTTGTATCTAGTCTAGTTATGGTGAAATTTTGATCTTGGTCATCTATTTGCAGATTTAAAAACATGTTTATGTTTATAGAATATGTATGATTCTAAATTTACCTTGGCTCTATTTTGGTTGTGAGGAACCTAAATTCCCCTTTAGTGTTGTTTTACATTTGACCACAAATTGATCAAGTATTGGGAACAATGGTAAGTAAAGAAGGTAAATGTGGTGGTATGGGAGGTATTCACAAGTCACAAATATAAGTTTTTTACTGTGATTTGAAATGATATTCTCATAACTTTTTCTTCATGATATCGCGGTGTTTGGAAGGGTTTATTTTCCGCACATTTTAGTTACGTTAGCATGTGTGTAAGTATTTGAGAGAATTCATTTTTTTAAGTGATTTGAGAGAATTCATGAAAATAGCTGTGTTTGACTCATTTTAGCAAGCTCCGCGTAATAACTTGTAAAAATAGCTTATAATTAGAAAATTGTTTAACCACATGCAATTTTAGGCCATAGAAATACATAATACATGCTAATATAACAAACACTTATTGAATAACCTCTTAATTAAGTTGTTTACTCAAACACTTCTAACCTCATAATCAGAGCCTAGCATGCTCAACAGAGATTAAAAAAAAAAACAGTATATTTTATCAGCCCTCATGAATGTGATGGAAAAAAAAATATATACAGAAAGGATGAGTAAAAACAAAATCTGACAGACGCTAATTGGTTGGTTGCAAGGCAAAATCCAAAACCATGAAGCAGACTTGTTGATTATAACAATGAACTGTTTACAAAAATTAAAACAGCAGGTTGCTTAATTTAGCACATAATGTTAATGTACTCCGTATAGAATAGAACAAATAATGTTAATACAGTGGGTGCTATCTATCTCTTTTACCTACTTCCCCAGGGTACTTATGGTGTGCATGCAATATGCTGTCCTTGTGATGTTGCCATTAACAACAATAGAAGCTCTTCTTCCCAGCTTCCATAACAACCCAGAAGGCCAAATTTTATGCCAAAAATCCAAAACCACCCTGAAAGTGACAAACCCTTTAATCCTTGTTGCAACCAATTTATTGCTCATCTCACAAGTTGTCATTTGAAAGCTACATCCATTTCAATTCATGTTTGCACACTCAATAGCACCCAAGATAAGCAATAATACATCTTTTACGACTGCAGTCCGACATTCTAATATTTGATAGGACCATCTAGGCTTCCGGATGCAAACTGCCACAACAAAACAAATGATAACACTTCACAGTTATTAACATTATAATAACAATTTAAGAATGTCTGCATTATGTGATGAACAAACAACGAGAGGAAAAGAAAAACACATGCAATAACTTAAGGGAAGTTTTACTTAGTCAAGGATGTTCTACAACCAGATATGCAAAGAATTACAATGAGATACAGTGCATTGTGAATAGCTTTAAGTTTAGAGAGGATAAAGAAGTGTTCTTTTATGTGACCATTTCCACATGTTAAATTTAGGAATAGCCCTAAAGAAATTGAAATTCCGCAAAACAAACCTGCTGAACAATCGGATTTGTTGAAGTTGTAAATTCATGAGTCATTCCTTCCCAAACAAGCTTTCCCTTGTGTAAAAACAACAACCTGAATGTATGCAATATCTTTTCAAACTAAGGTACATAAATTGGGGGTATATTAAAGAGGTATGTTCAACCATCACGGAAATATCCTTACCTATCAATGGCTCTTTTAATGGTACTATGTTGGTGAGTAACGACCACATAAGATGAAATATTCCCAGGCTTTCCAAGTGCATCTCGCCCTTTTATATGCACAGAGCGAATCAGATCCTCAACAACGGTAGATGCAATGGGATCAAGTCCAGCAGTTGGTTCGTCATACAAGAGCACCTATATATAGGTGTAAAATGCTGTTTATATTTTCAGTAACATGAAAGAGAGAAAGGAGAAGATGCAGTTACATGTTGATTAAATAACAGTAAATGTCGCACCAAATAAGATTTCAGGAAGCGTCTCCGAAGTTGGAAAATTTAGCGTTACAACAAAATAACTAAAAGCCATGAAGTCTAGTTTTGTGAACATATAATAACCAGGAAGAGGATATGAGCAAAGAGGGAATTCTTTGCATAAAATGATCTCGACTTTTTCGTGTGATACTCAAGTATGTTTGGTTTCTCTTTAAATGTAAGAGTAAATTGCACTTACCACCCTTGAGGTTTCCATGAATTGCACAAACCTCCCCTCTAGTTTTAAAGCGAACACTAACCTCCCTTGTTATTCAATCAAACTAACAAACAGCCCCCCTATCCCTTAACACCGTTTGTTTCATGTCTAATTGCTCAGTTTTCGAGTAGCTCTGCTAGCATTGATGCTCTTTTTACTGTAGTGAGACATCTTCCCCTCTTGCAAAATATACACATCCTCATTTATATGGGCAATCCTTCATCGATAAATAGAATTTTAAGACACACTCGTCTGATTAAAAATGAGTAAAACACTCGTGAGTATTCATTGGCAATTTCAAAATACCTTTTTACCTTAAATTTGCAATTTATGTTGCTAGGTTTAGGGTGGTGTTTCATACGGTGGGTTTACTTGCTCTCATCCACAACATATCAAAGAAAGAATAGTGGAAGTGGATATCTCCTTTTTTTCTTTCTCTTCCATTTTCCAACTTCAAAGCCCCCAAAATTACCCTCTTTACCTATCAATGCTTTATCTCCTTCATCCCTATACTTTGTCGACTTTTGAATCAAAACAACCCACAATTTATGTCCCCTAAGTCCCCTTAGGTGCAACTGCAAGTATATTGAAAGCATTCCCTATGGTTGTTACCTCCCCAGCCTCAGCGTACATATTACAGAAGCCTCTCGGTTTTCAATTTAAAAGTAAATATTGAAAGTGAACCTAAAATTTTAGGTTTTTGTTTAGTTCTTTATTGAACAGAGTATAACAGTGTGAGAGTGAGGGGAGGTTAGTGCAATTTACCCTAAATGTAATCATTGGCGTTCATGAAACAATTGAATTTTTTCATACACTAAAAGCACACAGAACCCAAGGGTCAACATTTAAGATGTATAAAAGAACATTTCATTAAAATATGATCATATGTACTATCTCAGATGTAAAAAACAATGGCTTAAAAAGCACTTTTAGCCCCCCCAAGTTTCACAATCCGGTTATTTTGGCCCCCCTATTTGGAAAATAGCAATTTTCGCCCCTTAACTTTAGCTCCTTCTGCAACGGTTATGCCCCCCCTTAATTTTGACTCAGTCAACACGTACATGGACATGTCTATTTAGGACATTAGTTGCCAGCTATGATTATTAATAAAATAAAAATTTAATAAATTAAAAATAAACATGATGGAAACCTAAAGATTGTCTTCCTCCTCCATGATACGCCAACAGTGAGAGAGGGAGAGTGAAAATGAGTGATACCGGTGCTGTCTGGCACTGCTTCTCCCCATTCAAGATACTATTCCACTCACTCAACATTTTATCCACCAACAAACTCGCTTTCACAACGATCTTCCTCCTCACCCTCCCTCTCTACACCCTCTTAATCTACCAATCCATCTTCACCCAACACCTCACCTACCAAATCCGCCACCTCAGTCCTTGTCCACTTCGCTTCAACCCAATTTGAAGCCCGACACATTTGGCATTAACCTTGAACCGACGGTATTTCCTTGGTAACTGATGCTTAATAGACATGTTGATATATGTGTTGACTGAGTCAAATTAAGGGGGCCTGACTTTTGCAAAAGGAGCTAAAGTTAAAGGGACAAAATTGCTATTTTCAAAATAGGGGGGTCAAAATAGCCTGATTTTGAAACTTGGGAGGCCAAAAATAACATAGCTGCAGCTGAGCTGAGTTTTACACAGAAGAAGCTTCAACACACTTATAAGTTGCATCCTAATTTTAACAGGCAAGAGAGAAAAAAATCTGATTATAAACAACCAAAAGCACCATTTTCCAATCACAGGAACCACTCGATTTAATGCCACAAACCTAGGTAAACTAATGAACATAGGAACCTATAACGCGGGTAAATCCAGAGAAATGATGTAACAAGTGGCAGCCTACAAAACTCAGCTATAGATTTTCACTTTATTTTTACTCTACAATAAAACATAAATAATTTTCCAAAGCCAAAATAACTGCATTACTGAAGTCACATTTATTCCTTACGAAAGTTGCACTAATACTGGTTCTGATAAACAGCGGAAACACATTTATTATAGAATTTTCTTTGAAATAGTGTCAATGAAGTACATAACAGAGACCCGATAGAACACAGTTGTTAAGATCACTTTCTTATGTCTTACCTTACAGGTATTGGAGATACGTAGAATTTCCTTCTTAACTTCCTCTCTTAAACCAAAAACTCCTCTCTATTCTATTTCTTAGACTTTGGGTTGGGCCTAACTCAACCATATAATATTAGCTTGTAAGGTGAGAACTGCCCAAACATTATCAGCATTACTTAGGCTATATCTCTAGAGGCGGCACAGGACTAAGCACGGTCCCTCACACCCAGTACAATTGTGTTGGAGGTTGCAATGAAGGTAACCCAAATACCACAATTAATGTGGTCAGGGGCAGACTGCAATTAAGGCAGACGATGCGGGAAACTCAACAACAAATCTAGGATAGGATTTGACGGTGACACGGCGACACCATCTTAGCAACCAAATGCCGCAGTTAAGGCAGCTAGGGGAAGACCGTAATTTAGGGCGAAATTTCCACCACTTTCCTTCCTCTCATGTATTCGAAATACCCAGAATTCCCTCAAAGTTTTAACTCAAACAAAAAAACCTCTCTCTATTCTTTCATTCCTATTATTTATACCATGTCATTCCCTCTCAAACTACCTAACTAACAAACCTTGACTGGGGTTCTGCTAACACATACTGAAAATTGAAGATAATTGTATTAAATAAACACAAGTAATTCATGTAACTTACAGCACTTGAATTTATAACGAAACTTGTCAAAAGCATATAAAAGTTCTAAAGACAGTCCTGCCTAGTGTAGCCATTTCAAATATTAATTGAAAACCACTCGGAATGGCATTAGCTAGTTGGTAATCTGAGGGAGGATCAGACATTTAAGAATAGGAAGAGAGAAATTTCAGGGGTTAACATACCTCTGGTTCTATTGAATCCTTTGTGGTGTCAAAAATAATGGATCGAGCTAGGGCAACTCGCTTTTTCATTCCTCCTGATAACTCAGAAGGAAGCCGATTCTCAACTCCCTGTAAAAAATGGTGGATAGCGAGTTATTTATTTTATATGAATTACTTTCTCAATAGTAGAAAGAAAACATATACTACTTTTGCTACTCTTGAATTAAGTATCCATTGCCTGATGCTAATGGACGAACCAAGTATTGCACCCATAGATGTATACCTTCAAACCAACTGCAGCCAAGGTTTCCTTGACAAGCTCCGATATCTGTTCCTCAGGCATGCTTGAGTGTTCATACCTGGACAATCAACAAGGTCGGAAACAAAAAATAAAAGGATTGTAGAAGACAAAAATTAATTAATACACATATGTTATCCCCCTTTACACAACACTACTAAAAAGGAAGTGAAATTTCAAAGCAAAGATTCAGCCCATGTCTTACAAGAGAAAACCAACATTTTCACGAACAGTCAAAGAATCAAAAAGTGCCGCGCTTTGGAACACCTGCACATAGATAAATAAATACAATTACAACTTAATTAGTGATAGCCTTTAAGAATAAGTATGTTGCAGATAACAATGAAACTTACTAATCCAATCCGAAGACCAGATATCTCGTCATCACTTATCAAACCATCTCTCTTTCTACCTCGAATATAAACTTCTCCCTGGTCATTGGACAAGAGTTAACACTCAAAGTAATCACAATTATTCAAAATAAAAAGCACATGCCTAAACCAAGCTTACCTTGTCAGGAGCAAGAAGTCCTGCAATAATCTTCAAAATTGTAGATTTTCCAGTCCCGGAGGGACCAATTATTCCAACAGCTTCACCGTGTCTGATCTATTCAATATTGTTAAAAAAAGGTGGAAATATTTTAGTAAACTCCCAATCAGGAAGGCATCTTACAATTTTTCACTGATAATTCGGTGTCAGTGAATTATCATGGTTTTTGTTATTAGATAGAGCACAAAAAGGTTGTTTATTTCATGTAACAGACCCCACTCATTGTTAGTTTGTTTCATACTAATCTTCAGAACAACTCGTTCAATTTATCTTGTTACAAACACTTGGGTCCCCTTTCTTCTAAAAGCTTGAGGGTTAGGCAAAATAAAATTACAACACTCGGGAAGAGGGGTTTTTGGAACAGTTTTTTTTACCAAAGCAAACTCAACTCATATCATTAATCAAATAACGTTACATACAAGGAGGAACACAGTCATAAACTAGTCAACTAGCATTGGAAGTGGCTGCCTTAACAAGGCTATGAGCAACCATATTCGCTTGACGATGAATAATAAACCTAACCTCAAAGTTATAATTCAAACTTAACAAATCTCTTATGTTTGCAACAATTAAACTGATGAAAATAAAATCATGATATATCTATCGGCTCTTCACAGTTTATGCAGAGTTGATCCTCACTCCCTATTCGATAGTGGAAATAGCTTATACGTAAGTTCTTATACTACAACCATTTATGCTGAATAAGTTCTTAACTAAGTTGTCTATCCAAACACATCCTAATTTATATCACACTCAATTGAATTATATATAAGAATAAGTATTCAACCTAAAGGGCAAAAGATGAGTGAAGACAATGAATGATAAAATGAATCACCTTGAAGCTGACACCATTTAAGATTTTCTTTTCCCCAAAAGACTTATAAACATCTCTACACTCAATAAGAACATCAGAATCATCCTCGTGATCCCGCGCCGTGTTCAATTGTTCTGATTTAGATGAACCCTAGCAAATAACAAACTCACTTCATGTCAAAATCACAAACCAAAACAAAAACAAAAAGAACAAAACTTGATGATACCCACAACCAAATTGAGTTAATTTGCAAACCCCACATCAAAAAATGAATAAAAAGGGTAAAACAAAAGGTGGGCAAGCAAAAAGGAAGAAACTTTGTGTGGCCTTACATTGAATTGAATGGAGGAAGAGTCTTGGGCTTTGAAATTTTGTGGAGGAGCGATGCAAGCACAGATAACTTTTCTGTGATGTTTATTGCTGTGTTTTTTGTGATGGAATGGATTTGCATAGTTGTTTTTGGGTTGAAATTTAGTAGAAGGGGAAGTTGTTTTTTGTGGAGTGAGGGGGAAGAAAGGAATTGAAAGGGTAACCATGGTTGAAGGAATTGAAGGGAAGTGTAGGTGGTGAAATTATTGGGTTGTGGATATGGAAAGTAGCATGTGATTCATGTGGAGAATGGGGGTGTAGAATTTTGAAAAGGGTGATGATTGATGAAGAAGATGATTGAGTCAAAGGGAATTGGTGGTCGGTGATTCTGAGGAGCCACTACTTTCCCAGAAGATGGCTATTGCACTTGTCTTAGAGGGACTTTTTTGTATCGATCTTTCTCTTTGTTTTTTTTTTTTTTCAAAACTTTTTATTTGACATCCAATTATTTTTTTTGAAGGAACTATCCAATTATTTTTATTTAGTGACAAATAATTATTTAAAAAGATATTTGTTTCGGGCTAAGCGTATGTTTGGAAACACGTTTGGAAACACAAAACCACTTTCTAATGCACTTTCATCATGAAAATTATAAAGCTAATACACCAAGCGTCTTCCTTGCCGTGATTCTCAACGTGATTTTGCGTTAATTGACGCCATTCCAAACATACTATAAGATGAAGTCCAATCCTACTCAAGCTCCTCGCATAGCACTCACTTAGTCCATAGTTCCCAACAATATTTGCGTATGTTCCTTGTGATCTCTATTGCCACCTATAATTTGAATGGTCTTCAACGGTTGCTGACTTCATCCATTGAAACCTCTTATTCGTAACGACTTGAACAACTATTACCTCCCCAACTATATAAACACACCCTTGAGTGTGAGAGTGTTTGCAGGTACCTCCATTTTTTTATTCATATTTTGACTTGTGATGATATATAATTGGTGGTTACGAATTAAGATGCAATATTTTGATTTGTCATGATATTTAATTGGTGGTTAGAAATTAAGATACAATATTTTATATTTTGTTTATCAAGTGAGTACAACTAACTAACTAACTACATTTTTTTTTGTGGTGGCCAGGGTTCGAACCCCGGACCTTGCATATTTTATGCATTGTCCCTATCAACTGAGCTATGCTCACGAGGACACTAACTACATTTGTTTACTTGAACTAACTAAATATCTAAATTGTAGAAATACAAGTGTCCTTAGTTTTGTCTTAAAAAGGGTGAATCAGAGTTCTAAAAAATAATATTTTCAATGCAAATATTCTTTTTTTTTTAATTCTTTAACCATACCACGACCTTATATTGTATTCACCATATAAACCGTTGCAAAATTTTGATGTCTCAAAATAATCCAACTCAATATTAATGCAACATTCACACGTGAAAAATGTAGTAGAAAATTCTTTTTTTTTTTTTTTGAGAGAGTAGAAAATTCTTATATACTTACATAATGATAATACATCTCCTTTTCATTCATCATGCCTATTTTTGTTTTTGAAGTAGTGCATCATGCCTATTGGTACTCCAATCACTCCCCAAAAATATAATTAAATTGGTCATACCCTACCTTAGTTGTTCCTATTTGGACTCTAATTTACAAGCAAAGATTGTCCATATCCATATCCATATTCATATTAAAGTGAGCTACGACCCATGAATTTAGATGAAAACAATTGCAAAAATGGTGTTACCAAATGTTACAACACCATTCTCTTCATTCTCAATCCACAAAACACTTAAAACACAAACACCACCAACAACAACAAATTACTTAAAACCTTCACTTTCAAATTCAATCACAAACATGTCATCATTCCCCAAAAACACAAACAGAAAACTTCCAATTCTGTTATTTGACATCATGGACACAATTGTTCGTGACCCTTTTTACAAAGACATTCCAGAATTCTTTGGAATGTCTTTCAATGAACTCATAGATTGCAAACATCCAACATCATGGATTGAATTTGAAAAAGGTCTTATTGATGAGGTAAAAACTAAAGCAATACACTTTGATATAATTCACTGCAAAATTAAAAGACCCTTTTTCATGTTATGTATAAAGATTGAATCTTTTTACAATTATGAATTTAAATTGCAATTGGGGCATTTGAGTGTGCTTGTTTTGATGGTATCTTCATTCATGATGACCTTCAAATTTCTTAGAACTTTTGCATTGAATGGATTGATAGTTTGGTAGTTTCTGCTTTTATCAGTAGTTTTCTTATCAATCTGTTTTATTTTCTTTCAGGCGGAGCTAGAAAGAAAGTTTTTTAAGGATGGAAGGGATTTTGATTTAGAAGGTTTGTCTCAGATTTTGTTGTTAGATAGAGTTGATCACTTAGTATTTGATCTTATGTGTGGTGAATTGAACAAATATAAGTATAACTTTGTCATATGTAGATTACTTGTTAATATAAGTATAACTTTGTCATATGTAGATTACTGGTTAAAAAATGAAGATGATTTGGAGGTACAAATTAGATGTGGTTTACTCATATGGTCTGGATTATCATATATACTGCTAGAAAACATGTTAGCTTTTCTTTTCTCATTTTTGCTAAAAAAGTGTTATGGTTCTTCTTTATTGCTCAAAATAAAGATGAGTTCACAAGTACATGATGTACTTGTAAATCTGAACATGAGTACAGACTACAGATTCCCAAAATAGTTGTAGAAATGAAACCAAATAGTTGTGGAAGTTGTGGCAAGTAATTGATATTTCAACAAGCCACCATTCACATAGACAAAGATATTATGTGTTGTCTATCACACCAAAATTCTCCACCACTTGATTAATTGAAACAGTACCAGCTGCAAAATTTCCACAAACTTTAATGAACTTATTGATGAATGTCAGTCCAAACTAAAACCTGCAGAATTTCCGCTTCAGTAACAGTACAGCCGCAATATCAAGATTAATATTATGAATTTTGTTGCACATTTCTTAATTTTCAAATTATCCATATAGCTGCAAACCAAATTGTGGATATCCTTTCGTGTAAAATTCTGCCACCTTGAAATAAATCTAAGAATTGAACCAAATGATCCCCTTTCTCATCGGACGTAACTGAACAAAAGCCTAGCCACTGAATAATTCACCCCACAACACTTGAGAAGATTGGACACTAAAAAAAGAAGTGTCTAATTGTTTCGATTTGATCACAGTCTCCCACACATTATGTTAGAGTGGGATCAATAATTCTCGTCTTACCAAGAGTGTATATCTTTGGTTGGTACTTTATCTTGCAGTGATTTCCAAACTTTCAAAGGTAGTGAAAGTTATTCCAAACTTCTTAATATAATGGTAGATATTTCCCTTGTGCCGTTATATTCTTTAGTACGGCATATGCCTCAGCAATAGAATAAATGCGTCCCTTTACTTCTTCCCATTTCCCTCATCATCTGTTCCTACTCACGTGAAAGGGATACTTTATCTTTGGCCATTGATGATGGAACAGGAGCTGTATTAGGCGTGGCTCCATCACCCGAGTACAAATTTCTCATTTATTGCTCGCTTGTCGGACCTGTCTACCAGTTTGTTTCAGCCGCTGAACCAATTCTTGTTCACAATGCCACTCACTTCTACCTTCCACAACCGGACATACCTTACCCTTGCTGATTTTGTATAATCTATGCCATAACGACAACTAAATCTCTCCTTAAGAGGTATCTCTCTTGCCCACTTATCCTCCTAAAAAAGTGATTCATTGCCATTTCCTACTTTTCTTCTCAGATTACTTGAAAACCAAGACTAAAACTGTCAACCACTTCCTTGATCGATCAATAACAAATCTCTCCACCATACTGAACATTTCCCAAGCTTCCCTCTAGCAATTTCCCCACACGACCCATATTTGAGATCTAACTATCTTACCCAAATCAGTTTTTGTCTACCTTCATTCTTTTTTACAACCCTCAGCCTTTTCACTACACACTAAATCCAAATTTTGACCCGATTTACTTTCCTCGCTAACTCACTCTTACCCCACAAAAATTGTTTATAAATAGATTCAAGGGAAGGGCAAATACTTGACAGGATCTTGAAGAAAGAAAGGAAGTAGACTGGAGAGGCAGATAAGTCAGAGTTGAGAAGGACATTCGACTGCCTATGGTAAATTCCTATTATTCCTCCTTAGTCTTTTCTTTACCGTCTCAAATTCTCAATCACCAGTTAAGCTGTACAAGACAAATACTTAAGGAGAGATATAGTCCTCCTTATGAAAATCTTTAAGCGAACTTCTGTTAATCCAATACAGGTTTTGGGCTTGCATTAATTTCCTTTTAAATGATTGATTTTTTGTTTTTCGCTGTACCAGTACTCTCAATAACTTTGCTGTAAAATATTATCTTTGAATTAGTGTGAATTTAGTTCTGATGCACGACATTGTAAATGGTAATTATGTTTTGGGTTGTTATTAACATTAAGGTAGATAAGTTAGAGTTACACTGCAAACAAGTCCTCATTTTCCAATATATACTGTTGTCTTTATCCTACCTTGACTGGCTATATGTTACTTTTATGTGCTAATTGAAATAGGTCAATAATTTGATGTCAACATCAAAATTCCATGAGAGCATTCATAATGTACTCTGTGTATCATTTTTGTGCTCCAAGCCCCCTCTCTTTTGATATAGCTACTGACTTGCATGTTCTTTTTCTATGACAGGCCTTAAAACTTGTATGAGAAATGGGTATTCATACATAGAAGGGGTTGAACAATTGCTTCTTGCCTTAAAGAAAAATAACTTTGAGATGCATGCTTTTACTAATTATCCTATATGGTAAGAAAATGAATTTTCTATTGCAATATCTGGTTTGCTTTTCGTGGCATTCTACGTAATATTTTGTACTGTAGGTATCAGTTGATCGAAGACAAGTTAAAGCTATCAAAATATTTATCTTGGACGTTTTGTTCGTGTACACTTGGTAGGCTCTCTCACTCTCTATGCCTTTTGTGTTCATCAGCTTTTTGTTTGATTATGATATTATATCCTAATTGGACCGAAAAAAAAGAACTCATCATTTAAAGGTCAAACTATACACTCAGACTATCCTTTCATGGAAACCTTGAATATTATAGAGCCATTTTTATTGTGTTTCAGGAAAGAGGAAACCGGATACTGAATTCTATAAGGAAGTTGTCAGGCATCTTGAAGTTGATCCAGAATATTGTATTTTCATAGATGACAGGTTTCTAAAACTTCTATACATCAGATTATTTATGAAAATCAAACCATGATATCACTTACAATTTATCAATAATACAATACACACAGATTTGTATGCAATGCTTATGTACTAGCATCTTGGCACCCAATGTAAATCTCTCCCTCATCCCGCGTCACCTCTAATCAAGCAGCAGACATAAGCAGATTATTTCATTTGAATTTGCTAATGGCCAACCTATCAAAGTAGTTTATCATAAGGTGTGTCTAATTATATAGTTATTGTCTTCTCAGGCCAAAAAATGTGCAGGCAGCAGCTGAAGTTGGGATCAAGGGTGTACATTTCAAGAATGTCGATTTACTGCGCGAAGAACTGTCATTGATGGGGGTTGACATTTCAACTGATGAAGATCAATAGCTTATTTTTTTTATCTCTCTAAATACACCAATTTCGTTTACACGGTGAAAAAAGGATAAGCCAGATTCTTAATTGTATATTGTTCATTCATATCATGCTATTGAGCTTTGTTAAAATGATGGTTTAAGTCTATATTTTGGTGTAATTGAGATTTAAAAGAATTGGAAAATTAACATGAGAGATGACCATATATTAATTCAATTACACTTAAATTTATTTTTGAAAACATTGTATAGCTTCTTTCGTACAAAAAGAAAACAAGTTCTCTCATTCCCTCTAAAACCCTTAATTCAAACATATTAGTGGATAGTTCAATTGATTGAAGGGTTGAATATGTAAATGTAGTACAGATATAATTAAATGTACCCCAAGAAAAGTATAAATATATTTTTAGTATTAATTAAGGTTTATACAATAATTTAACCTTTTTGTGAAGACTGTTTGAAAATAACACATCTAACAGAAGAAGAGAAAATGGGAAGAGTCCTTTCTTGATGTGAAGACATTGGCTTGATACTTGCATTACACATGGTGTTGAATGTTGATGCTAATTGATTCCACATAAAGGTTATTTTTCATGATAAAATATTGCTTTTGTTCTGATTTGATAATGAAATTAAAATGATCTGAAACATATAAAATCCAGAAGAAAAGATTAACCATATTTGTGAGGCTATTTGTTGAGGCACAGACGATACACGGGAAACAAAAGCATTATTATGTGCGCACAGTATGTTAATGTATTAGTCCCACATCGACTGGTGCAACGACTAAATTAAGCTAGTGAGCTTATAAAATGAAAGGAGTTGTGAAGTTGTAAAGCACGGAGCCATGTGATAAGCACATAGCGAACTATTCTTTCGCCTTTTACTAAAGAATACCGTGTGCTTGTCACTGAAAGTGGCATACGATAATTTTTGAAAGAGTTCTCTTTAATGAGAGCTCTGCAATATTAGTTTAATTTTTTAATATTCTTGTAGGTTTTATTTAATATGTGTAATATTGCATATATTAAACTAACTAAAACGAGTAAGTTTTTATTGTAATCAATTATTATTATTTATTAAAAGTAATATACTTATATACTTAATACAAAATATACAAGTTTCAATGTTGTAACCAAAAACCCTTAGAGTCCGTTTGGTGCATTAAAAGATGGATAAGGATATGATATGATAGTGACCTGATAACATTTATCATATCACATGTTTGGTGCACACATGATAGGAAAATATAATTTTATTTTTTCATGTGTTTGGTACACCTTTGCTAAGCCAAATAAAAATTAAACTTAAGAACATTCAGCCATTTCAAAAACTCCAAAGGCAGCAAGAACATTCGCAAATCCATGCCACAAAGGTACCAATAACATTCAAAAGCAAACCGATGCCACTAATTTCAATAATTGGTGAAAACGTCCTTTTATTCATCGATTTACAAAATAAAGTTAAAAATTGTGTTTTGCCATTGTACCAGAAAAGAATTCTACCAGAAAAGGGCATAATCCAATAATATCAAATTGGGTTTAGATGAATCAGTACTCAACGATTCACAAATAAAGGTGAAAATTTTGTTTTGCAATTATAGCAGAAAATGCAAAGATCATCCAAGAATATGAAATTGAGTTCAGATAAATCAAAAAAATAAACTAAAATAGGAAGGCTGGCGGTGGAGTGGAGAGATGAACTGTTGGGAGAGAAAAAAAAACTGAAATCAATTTTGACACAGAATTATTGGAGAGGGAGTGAGTCGAAGGAGGGTCTTTGAAGAATAAAAGATGCGCGTGTGAGAAGTTGTTATGCTATCAGGTTGTTAACCCACCAAAAACTAAGGATAAAAATAACAAAGGTCTTGTTAACGAGTGCCCCTGGGGCACTCTTTAAGCATTCCTAATGAATAAATTATTCTTTAAAAAAAGTAAAGACTTCAATTTCCAATGCAATAAATGCACAAACTTTCATAAAATCTTACTACTTTAGGTGCTTAAAGAGTGTCCGGGGCTCTCGTTAACATTTCCCAAATAACAAAGGTTGGATAGGATAGGATTGAAAATGGGTTTAATTTAATCTTTCCTATTGGTGCACCAAACAACAGACTGAGTCAGGATATGATAGTTCTATCCTATCCTGTCTCCCTATCATGTGCACCAAACGAGCCCTTATTGTTATGAGTAGTGATATTTGTACTTCTCTTTCTTACAACTTTCATGACAACTTTGTTTTTCTCTCCTATGATTGGTCAAAAAAAATAGAGAGAGAAAAAGGAAGAGAGAATAAAAACATAATGTGAATATGAGAGATAAAATTGTCAAAAAGTTGTTAGAAAATGGTTGTACAAATATCATTTCTCTATTGTTATTTGGATAATGGTCATGTTGTTCCAGCTTACTCACCCGAGGGAGTAGTTGTTATGTTAATATTTTTTCCATTGTGAAGATTGGAACCTTGCACATCGAACACTTAAACACCTTTAATCATTCAACTCAACCAAGTGAGTACCCATCCCTTCGTCGTGTTTTTTTTCTTCCTTTTTTCCTTCTTTAAACTTTGATTTCTCACCTACAAATATTCAAAAAGTTTAATTGTTCAAATTGACCATGTAATAAACGTGAAATTTGAAAAAATGATCATATAAAAAAAAATACAGATTCTACCTCTGTAATGTGAGATTCTTTATATTTTCTTGTAGACATAAAGTCCAGAATTCTTTATATTTTCTTGTAGACATAAAGTCCAGAAAAATACAGTACTATATTTTTCTTCAATTCATGATCTTGAGATTTTTCTTATACTTTTTCTATATATTCTTTTATTTCCAATGATTTAACTGCTACCATTTATCTGATTAACTCTCTTTATTACAAAATTCACATGTATCTACACATCTAAACCACTTAAACTTTGTTTCCATCATATTTTATACTATAAATGCTACCCCAACTAATGATATTAGTTAATTTCTTTCTTTTTTCTTCGGAAGATACTTAGTTAACTTTTAAGTTGCATTTATACAATGATATAAATAATATAATACATGTTCCCTAAAGTTTTTTTTTTTTAAGTTATCTTTAAAAAAATGGTGATAATTTATCCAACAACCAATGAAAATTAACAACATAAATGAATTTATAAGTGGAATAATATATACACCTATATTTTTTGTTTTGTTACATGAGTAAAATATGTTTGTGGATATCATTTGCAAATGTAGTACCAATTTTTATTTTTGTTGAAAGATAATAATAGACCTCATCAATCATTTATTTATTTATTTTTGGTTACACCTCATCCATGATTTGATAAAACCAACAGTAACACTTGGAAAGAGAATTGCGACTGGAAGTTGAAACTCAGAAACTGAACAAACAAACAATCATGTCTTTGAGTTCGTGCGTTAAACCATTCTCTTTGCAAGTACACTTGTATCCAACAACATCATGCTTCAACTCCCATGTAACGACCTCGTCACTGTCTCTTCCACCTCGTTCACCCCTTGTTCTTAAACAAAACACTATTTTCCATTCCCAACCCAAAATTCAACTCAAACAACGTTTTTCCACCACAATTCGCTGTTCTGGTACTTCTCTACCCTCTTTTCCTTCGTGGGTTTTCACTTAATTACTTTAAAGTTTCAATCTTTAATTCCCCCATTTCAATTTCACCCTTCAATTTTTACACAATTCACAAAAAGCCCCTTTTAGGGTTAAGTCTATTTTTTCAATTAATTTTTCATTTTTACAATTTGATAGATAAGAATATGAATATATAATCTTATATGCAACTTGGGTTTTTTCTGATTTTGATTTGTTTCAGCTTTGACTCCTGAATTGAAGACCACATTGGATAAAGTTGTTACATCAAACAAAATAGTTTTGTTTATGAAGGGTACCAAGGATTTTCCACAGTGTGGATTCTCAAATACGGTTGTGCAAATTTTGAGGTCTTTGAATGCGTCTTTTGAAACGATAAACATATTGGACAATGATATGTTACGCCAGGGACTGAAGGAATATTCCAGTTGGCCTACCTTTCCTCAGCTCTATATTGATGGAGAGTTTTTTGGAGGATGTGATATCACTGTTGGTATGTCCTCTTGAATTTCTGATTTTCATACTTGTTTCTGTCTGTGTGGTACAATATTTGGCCTAATCAATCAATGTTGCCTTGGTGATAATGTTAACATAATGTTGTATGAGACATAGTCTTGGGCTGTCAATAACCAACATGAAAATAAACTAAGTGTAATAGAGATGATGATGTTGCTTTGGATGTGTGGTAAGATTAGATGAGATATGATTAGAAATGACAACATTAGAGAGAGAGTTAGGGTAACACCTATAGTAGAAAAGATGGTGGAAACTAGGCTTAGGTGGTTTTGGCATGTAAATAGAAAACCTCTAGATTATGTAGTAAGGAGAGTAGATCGGATAGAGAGTAGTCAAATCACTAGAGACGGAGGAAGACGTAAAAAAACTATTAAAAAAAACTTTTAAGAAAGATCTAGAGATTAACGAGTTCGATATAAATATGGTATATGATAGAGCATTATGCGTCGTTAGATCCATGTAGCCGATCCCATTTAGTGGGATAAGGCTTGTTTGTTGTTGTTGTTTAATTTGGTTTGCTTCCCTGATGGAATCTTTGAACATGAGCTAAAGGGTAGATAATTAGTAATAGGAAGAGCTATGATAAATTTCACATTTAACATCTGAGCTAGGAAATATTCTAATCAAGTTGCTACTAGTGATTAGTTATCATGTTAAACTTTCCTCAAAAAAAGTTATCATGTTAAACTAATGGAGATATTATATTATACTATAGGTTTCCTTCTCAATTTTTGAAGATTTAAGATTCACTAATTAGAACCTAAAAAGAAATGGAAAGAGTTTTATCTAAAGATTGAATTTGAAGAAAAACTAGAAATACAAAAGATGACCAGATTGGTTTAAATGCAAGTAACCTGACAAATATTCTATCATGTTGGTGACAAAGATATTGTTTTTTATCAGCTATTGCAAAATCGATGTTTACAAAATGCCAGTTTGCACATATTAATCTTTTTCTTGTTACAATTACATACCTTTGCTTCCTTGTAATTGATCCATAAAAGTTGAAAGAAAAAAAATGCTTTCGAGTAGGTCCTCCAGCTTTCATATGTTTACTGCATGATGTTACTATTGACTGCATAAGAATCAGTTATTAAGTTTATTTTTTAACATCGGATAAGACTATATTATTATCGACACTTAATTTCTCGTAAATAATTGTTCTAATCTCACTTTGTTTATGGCTGCAGAGGCATATAAGAATGGAGAATTGCAGGAACTAGTGGAGAAGGCAATGTGCTCCTGAAGCCTCATTTGCTCATGAGCATAATCATCACCAAGTTATACAATGGCTTTGGGATAACGGAGCAAATATATTTGTATGATACATTTTGTGTCCACAAATGTCTATTATGATTATGAGTATGAGTATGTATACTACATTGCAATTATTCTGGCATTTGAATACAAAGTAGAATATCTCATTGAATGGACAATTATAGTGCTAGTTGCAGCTGCAAACGTTGTTCAATTAATCAATTTTCTCGCTTTTGTTAAACTTCCTTGATCGGGATAACTACTACAAGATCATCCATTGATTTAAATTGTGAAATCAGTCTCCTACAAATGCAAGGTCTGTTTACAACAGACCCCCAGTGTGTCTAACTCATCCTTATACATTGTCATGACATGAGGCTTGTAGCCTCGGTTTGAATTTTTCTGTTAAACTGTTATGTTGCTTCTTTGTAACATGATACCACTGTTTTAAATAAAAATTAGACCGGACTGACCTTCGAACCGGTTCAACCGAGAATCGGACCCAGAGTCTATCCAGTCAGGAGTTTAAATCAGTTGTGCTTATAAACTGGACGTTATGGCATCGATCCATGGTTCAACCACATGATCCATTACCCCGGTTGTTGACCTGGTTCAGTTGATTCACTCACCCACTCAGTTGCATGTGCTCCTAAAAAATTTCAGAAAACATGCTGCCGGATTCGATATTGTGAGAAGAGTGTGCAAGGGACGCATGCCAATGACCATGCAAGCAAATGCTTTGATTCCAACTTGCCAGAGTCTATATTATAATTTATATACAACACCTGCATGATATTCTCTCAACCAAATAATTATTTATCATTAACTAATAAACCCTTTTTTTTATTTTTTAAATTGGGTTAATCATTGGTCTGATTTTTGGAATACTGGCTCTACCCGGTAGTTAGAATGGTACAAAATTAGCTTCCTCTATGCAGTACTTCTAAAAAATGGTAGAAGTGTCGCTGTAGATTGTGCACTTAGATATTTAAGGTATGTGATTCCAATTCAATACAATTAACATGTGATGCTAGGTGTGCCAAATGCCAATGTACTGAAGAGAAGCTGGTGGGACAAATTCTTAAGATATGAGAATATTTTCCTAAAATTTATTGAAAAGATCAAGGGCTTTACCTGTCTAATTGAAATGTGGCCATATATTTATTGGTGGAAGGATTTCCCAACATATTTATCTTAAATTTTTTGTAAGAGGGGCAATCATCATATAGTAATACTTGTGTAATCATTTTTTTTTTTTTTATTGAGTGAATGAAGACATATGTGATTGTGACTTTAGCTGGATAATGATATCAATTGGAAGTCAGGCTCAAATTGAAAGCTAACTCATTTTTAAAGTTTTGACAACATTGAGAATGTGATTCTTAAACAAGCTAAAGGGTTTAGTGGTATATGCATGGGAAAAAAAATAAAAATTAATGGCAGTGGTCGGAAATTGGAAATCGTCTGAACATACGACAAAATATAACATAACATCCATGCTTTTTAAGTCTCAACCCAGTTGTTTGTGTCTGTTCATTCAACAAACAAGGGATGTACATGTTTTTTGGATGCTCTTAATTGTATCACCCTTCTAGAGAAATTTATCTGTAGTGAAAATTAAAAGTCACTCAGCATATCATAACATAAAAAATCCATAAAAGAATAAAAATGGGAAATTATGTTACATTCTGAAGAGCTATTACTCACAATAACAATGCCTGCAAAAACAAATTTAGTGCCACTCTCCTTTACACAAAATACAGCACTGGCTATATACAAGGTTTGACGAAACATATATGAACATGGAAAATCATTTTCAGAAGAGTGGTAAGGAATATTAGACGATGACAACAATAATCATCAAAGAATATCGGATGAAATCAAAATGTGGATCAGCATGCTTTGTCCATACACTGCAGCTTTCAATGCAGGAATATTCGACTAGGAGGAATACTATGGTTTTGAAGAGGTCTATTCAGCATATTCTCCCACTTAAAGATTTTACAATCATTAACTCCTCTTGGTCAGGTTTCAATCAAGAATCAACTTCCATTGTCAAGCTAAAACGATGCTTGTAAAATTCATGGAATGGTCCGATGATCGGTTGATGCAAAGACACCTATGCTAAGTTCCATTGCTCTTTATTTTGGAAGAGTGGTTAGATGAGGAGGATTGGAGCAAAGACTGTGCAGCTAATAATCTTTCCCTTAACAAGGCATTATACTCGTACAGATTTTTGAGATTCTTCTGAACATCGGACATGTCCATTTCAGAACCACTCTTGCATTCTGCATCATATTTGCATACAAGTTATATCCATTGAAGGTAGCAAAACACCACAGTACAATTTTTGAAACTTGAAAAAAGGTATCATTAAAATATCTCTTCAAATAATGCAGAAACAAGTTTTAAATAATGGTAAATAATTGACGATCCAACAGCTATTAAGCAGATAAACCAATTGAAAGACATAATGTGTTAGCAGTGTTACCTATGATAGTAAGTAATAGAGAAGCAAAACCAAAGTTCAATAGCATTATATCATGACAAAACATGGAGCCAAGAGAGACATTTATGATGGGGAGACAGTGGATCTAAGATTTCAGTTTCACTTTTGAAACTCAGCAAAGTAACATTCAACAAAACTTATTTCACACGAAAAGATACTGATTTAAATATCACCTAATAAGTATGCTGGACAATATATTAAAACAAACAACTAATTGGTAATTGTTATTAGCATACCTAGTGAAGGTGGAGGAGGAATAAAGTTATCATCAATAGTAGACGATTCTTGAGGTTGACATGGTGGGAAATCTCTGCTTGAACCAACACTATGCTGCTTTGCCGTATTTTCATAATGCAGTGTAGAATCATTCGTAGATCCAAGCGGTTTGCTGATCAATGACTGGAAGAAAACATTGAAATTAATTTTAAAAAGATGCGGCAGCAACCATATATTTTAGTAGAAAAACTAGCTACAAACAAATCATTCTGACTGCTCCCTATAGTTTCGAATATAAGCAATAAAAAAGTTATGTTTGGACACTTATGATTAACAACGACATCACATCTTTCCACGTGTGACTGACATTAGTAATTGTGAACTAGAAAAACGAACGGACATATAGTGACAGCTTTACCTTGTTGGCAGGTAAACTCGGTTTCTCGTACAAATTTATAGAACTTGTTTTGCTTTGCTGCCTTCGCTTATGTGATGATCCACTGCTTTGTATTGAATGCAACATAAACCCATCACAACAAGCTCCCTTTTTAGATTCATCATAGTTGTCTTCATCCATTGTAGGAACACCATAGGTAAACTTTACATATTTCCTAAGCTGGTTAAAAGCAGAAATATCAGTCATATAACCAACATATAAGAAGCCTATTATTGACTTCTTCAAAAAAAGAAGCCTATTATTGACAATAAGAAAATCAATGTGAAATACACAAGATGTTTTCAGATGTTAACAAAGACATTACTTTATCCCAATTATCTTGAGCTTTACACCGATTTTTAATTGACCGCAAAACACTATCCTCATTTCTGAGCTTCTTTACCCTGTATTCACACTAGAATTGTAAAACAAGGTTAAGACAATATTGATTGAACCATCATATAGTACAAAGTTTGAATTATTGAGGAATCCTAATTGAATATTGTCGAGAATCGAAGAAGAATTATACCTGTATCAATAGATAGAAAAATATGCCTATGCTAATGCAATACAGGCCACCAAGGTCCGCAAGGAAGCTCACTGCAGATAAAACAGAAAAGGATGAAACATCAACAGTGTGCACAAAAACTGGATATTCAAGCAGACATGTAGCAAAGATATGTCAGTGTTTCTATTAAGATTCCATATTGGTTGGATCTATGATCAAAATATCCTCATAGAAAAATTGTCCCTCCTGTAGTTAGCTTTTGGAGTTGAATTGGCACAATTTATTTTCAATTCTAATAGTTTCCAAAGCACCTTAATATATGACAAATGTTTAGACCAAAAAATCATGGCTCAATTGGTTAAACCTAATTTAACTATTGCCAAGTGATCTGGTAATTTCAATTAGACCTACCTAAACTAGTACAAAATAGTTCTTTTTTTTTGTTTGTTTGAAAAGACAGTAATTTTCTAATTCAGATTGTAAACATAAGTTATTTCCATTTTAGAAACAAATATATAGGATGGAAGGTCTTAGAGATCCAAGGATTTGATGGTTGAACTTGATGATAAAGCAGCTGATATGTAGCATCAACACTTCAGATAGAAGACGTATCTGGTGTCCCACACCGACATGTATGGTTACATTTAACTATTCAATTTTCTCAAGATATTACTGGTGTCGACATTTCAGTGTCATGGCAGTGTCAGTGCTTCATAGGCCGATAGTATTTAGTGACTAGTATGAACAAAGTTAGGAGTACTAATAAAAATATGATAAAATGGAAGAAAATAGTTAAAGGCTGAAGCAAACAACAAAATCACATGAGAAAAAAAAGCCTTGAGGACTGCAAAGAAAAAGATAAAGGAATGCAAGAATTGACTAAATATAAAATATGGGATACAACTAATTAGAAAAATTGCAGAAGATAACTTACATATACGAGATACAGAAAGATGCTTACCAGGACCCAAAATACTCTCTTTATCAACCTCCACAACATAAGCAGAGAGAAAATTGATATACAATGTGGTGTTGACTAGTCCTTCAACAGAGTTTTCAAGGGACGTTCGAAGTTGATTTGTATCACGAAAAACTGAACCACGGAGGAACTCGTGAAATAAAGGCTGAATGAGCTTTAGATCGTGCAAATTACGGTATATTCGGGGAAACAGATTGAACTTCAAAATATTTGATTGCCTCCCTCTAAATGTAACCGGTCTATCATCAAAAGTGCTTCCATTCTTTAGCGTTCCATTAACAAAACTCACGTGTTTCTTAGCACTATCCGTTGAAGCGAGATTGAATTCATAACCAACAGCAGTAGCGGGACTATTTGGGAGATCAACAAATTGCCATGAAATGTACATGTTATCGGAGATGAGCTTGCAACCTTTACACTTGAGTGCTATTGTTGGTCCCTTGCTTGAGTTGTGACAAGAGTAGTTTGCTAAAGTTGACAGAGAAACAACTCTTTCGTCAATAAATCCCGGATTTCCAGAAACTATGTTACCGAGATCACGTAGATTTGCACAGCTCATACTAGATATAGTTGTTATATTGAACTCCATGTCATTCAGAAATGAGGTTAATTCTGGTGCATTTGTTGCTCTTATATTATGAACCTCAATTGATCTCTTTGATATGATCTGGTATAGCAACCTAATGGAAATTGGAAAGTTGAGTCAAAAATAAAGATTTTGACAAATAGAAATCAAAGCGTAATAAAGGAAAACATTATAGATCTCATTAATATATCCTGACAAGGTATCGAAGACTCACGCAGCAAATAAACCAATGAAAAGTATCCAACTTGCTATGGAGAAAGCTCCACCAAGTTCAGTTTTGCGTTTGGTTACTACTTTCTTATCGTCCTACAAGAAAACAAAATTTCACTCAACATTAATTTACTTAGTTGATAATAATAAAATACATATCGCATCGCGTGCAACATAAACCTACATGAGCATGCCTATATTGTAATTCTATTTCAAGAACAGCTACAAGCAGTTGTGTCACGATAGCAATTTAGACGAAAAGGCGAATTCAGTTTGTAACCATAACAAATTAAACTACTTTATATGCAAAAAAAAAAAAAAAACTCTCAAGGCAAACAATATAACAAATTTATGAATACAGTTGGATTGTGAGATCAGTAAAGTGAATGAAATCTTAAATTTAGGTTGGGGGCATGAAGCTGAACCATCATGACTCATGAAATCAAAGAAAGGAACTAAACTCATATCGAACATATAGAGATTCAGGGAGAAGGTTTATATTTGATGTAATTTGTAATGATTGATCAAAATAGGAATCAATGAGTTCATGCTTATTTCTGATTCTGATACATATAATATAACTCTCTCAACTAATACATATAAACTAACTTAACTAGACATCAACTAATTAAATTGATCAAACAGAATAACCTTTAACTAAATTACATACAACTTTAATGCAATAAACTAACTTAACACCAACTAATTTAACTGATCAAACAGAATTAACTGTAACTAAATTACACTAAACTAAAAAGATCAACTAATTTCACTGATAAACGGAATATACTTTAACTAAATTACATAAAGTTTTGTTGCAATAAAATAACTTAACTAAACACCAACTAACTTAACTGATAAAAAGAATTAACTGTAACTAAATTATATACACTTTGGTTGTAATTAACTGACTTAACTAATCAAACAGAATTAAGTGTAACTAAATTATCGTATTGTTGTAATAAAACTAACTTAACCAAAAACACCAACTAATTTAACTGATAAACAAAATTAACTGTAACTAAATATACAGTTTTATTGTAATAAACTAACTCAATAAAACACCAACTAATTTAACTTATAAACAAATTTAACTGTAACTAAATCATATACAGTATTGTTGTAATAAACTAATTTATCTAAACACCAATTAATTTAACTAATCAAACAGAATTAACTTTAGCTAAACAGTTTTGCTGTAATAAAACAAATCAAAACAAAACCAAACAAAGTACTAACCAGCCAATGTCTAGTAGCAAAACAAATATCCAATCGACTAACAAACCACCTAAGTTTAAACCACACGCCACGACCATCACCAAGGCTCATAAACCTAAGAAATAAGCAAAACAAAAGCCAAGAGAGAAGCATGACAAGTGTAGCCTCCAAGAACACAGCTTGTGACTGTGTAAACTTCTTAAGAGAATCAAATCCAGGAAGTGTCTCTGGCAGCTTAAGAGCATAGTAATCAACACCAGTATCTGTGGTAATATTTGAGTCAGCTTCAAAGAGTTTGCAACTCTTAGCCACGACATCAAGAACATGTCCTGGTAAACAAGCACAAAGGGTGCCATTGTAGGTGATTGAATTTGAAGGACAAGCCATTGAAAAGAAAATCTGAGAGGGACCCAGATGAGAAAGAAGGGAAAAGATTCTAACTTAATGATGGATTTGAATGTTTGAACATGAATGATTAAATGGGTTGATCTTGTTTTGATGAATTGGTTGAAAGAGAAAATCAAGATTTTATGACATAGACAACAGAACCAAAGCAATTAATGTTGTTTTTTTGTTTTATTTAATGATTATTTTTGTGGGTAAGAGTTTCTTAGCGATGAAGTCGTTGGTGTTGGATAAAGAAAAGAATTGAATTTTGAGTAGGTGTTGCTGTATTTGTAGCTGGATTTGGTATATGTGTAACTTTTGTTTTTGTTTTTGATTTTGTTTATGTTTTTGTTTTGTCTTGCGTGTGTTTATTGTATTGGATTGTGCTTTTTTAACAAAGCAGTCACAGCATAGATTGTTCTGGAATACACGGTTCATTTTTTGTCATTATTTTATGGCCTTTTTTTGCTTACTTTAATGATACCGTATACTACTAGTGCGTATGTTTTCTTACATGGATTTCTTTCTTCTATTTTTCATGAAAAAAAAGTTAATTTGATGGCTTATTTGTGTGTTAGTGACTACAAAATTACATGAGATATGGAGGTTGAATAGCTCAACAGATA
Source organism: Medicago sativa (assembly GCF_051527215.1). Classification (NCBI taxonomy): domain Eukaryota; kingdom Viridiplantae; phylum Streptophyta; class Magnoliopsida; order Fabales; family Fabaceae; genus Medicago; species Medicago sativa. Next base: position 78,655,144 of record NC_140755.1, on the reverse strand, counting down.
TGACTTAAAAATTAAAGTAGTATAAAAAACATATATGAGTTAAAAATTAAAGAAGTAGGAAATTTTAAGTTTAAACTCCATACAAAGAAGAAAAAAATTAATTTAATAATCAATTAGTAACTTTTTATTTTTTTAAAAAGCTAATTACTAACATTGATTTCACCCGTGTCATTTTGGATTTTTTTTGTATTTTAACTCTTGGTGAAAGAAAAGTTTGGGCGAAGTATTAAAATGATCTTTTTAGAGAATTAAAACATGTTAATAAAAAATTACATGGATAAAATTTATGTTTTTGTTAGAAAGACTATTTCTAGACTTCGTCCAAATTATATGGACTAATTTGAGGTATTAACTTAAGATTTGAACCCCTAAACAAGGGTCTGACCGCGCCTTTGAATTTGAATCAAATGATTTTATAGATGCATTGGACCGTAGTTGCAAAACATCTAAACTCTTTAAACTACACTTCTTATTTCCTTTGTTCAAACTAAAATATACACTTACGGTAGAGTGAATATTCTAGACTTGATCACTCAAGAGAAAATATGGTACTTCCTCTTGACATACAAGTAAAGTTAAGATGTATTTGGTCTAAATTCAAACCAAATAACATCTTTACTTTCTTTCAAAAAAAAAAAAAAAACTCTACTTTTGCTTGTATTTAAGTTCATGATAGTACCTAACATGCGACTCGTATTAGAATTAACCTCATTTATCAAGCATGACTCACATGAATTTGAGTATTTGACTTACTAGTATAGTGACCCGTGCCAAGCACGGGAAATAAAAATCTTTTTTGATCAAATGTATAGATTTTATATTATGTTATCTTAAAATTATAAATGTGGTTATGATTTAAATTTGATATGGAAAAAAATATCATCTTAATGTTGTTAATTTTGTATATATTTTAAAATATATAAACATTGCACATAACGATTAAAGTATTTGGATTTATACTTATACTAATTATTTGTAGTATAAGATGTACTCATTGTTAAACTTAACATATGTAATATTTATGCAAAAATACGCCGACGTACTGTATATTATTATTTGTTGACATAATATATTTTATTAATCATAAAAACTAAAAAGATTATATTTTTTTTATATAATAGTCAGTGTCAGATGTATACCCATAGCCTGTGAATGCAAACGTTAAATTTTTTATGGGTGTGTCTAAATATAGTTTGGGCTACAGAAACGTCGATTGTTATTTGTTTTTATTTTTTACAAAACCAATGGTCTAATGTAAATTTGTATTTTGGGGTAACAACGATGTAAAAAAAAAGTTATGCGTACTGTTATACCTGAAAAGTGCATCAATTAAAAGTCAATGGCAGGAGGATCTGCTTATATAGAAATTGCATGTCCTGTAATGACCAATACGTAGACATGGCAACGGGACGGACCGGGGGCGGGTTTGAGAATCCCCGTCCCCGCCTCCGCTTCCATGCACCCGTACCCGCCCCCGCCTCCGTCCCCAAACCATATCAGGGGAAAAATTGAACACCCAACCTCGCCCTCAACTCCCGGCTCCGCCCCCACCCCCACCCGCGAAAACTTTATTTTTTATAAAATATTTAAAAAATGCATATTTTTTCATTTTTTCATAGCAACAAAAACACAATAATTATATTAATAATTATTTATCTAATAAACTTTTTTCAAAAGAGCAAAATAATTATAATAAATATGTTTCTAAAGAGTAATATTATATTAAAATAGGTTGGTACTTATGGAAATAAGATTATAAAATTTAAGAAAGAAAGTTTTAAAAAACGGGTGCGGGGCGGGGGTGGGTGCGGGGCGGGAGTAAGCATACCCCGCACCCGCCCCCGTACTAAAACTCCAAATTTCCACCACACCCGTACCCGCACCCGGTTAAATCGGCTTTTCCCCGTTAAATTCGGGGCGGGGGCGGCCGGGTCTTGCGGGGGCGGGGTTTGTTGTCATGTATACCAATACGCCTTACAAAGAAATTAAAAAAGAAAAACGAATTCCAAACAATACGTAACTTTAGTTTTTTAAATTATAGCAACAACAATTCTAAAACATAGCCAATGATCATACTTTTTGAAAAACTTCACGATACACAACATTTTTCGTTTCCTTGCAAACATTATTATCTTCATCCAAGATGAGTAGCTTCAAACCTTTTCTAGAAGTAACTCGAGAGACAACGACATAGAGTTGTCCATGCGTGAACACGGGCTTAGGAAGATAAACTCCCACTCGAGATAAAGATTGACCCTGACTTTTATTTATTGTCATCGCAAAACAAAGCGTCAATGAAAATTGCATGCGTCTGAATTTGAAGGGTAGTTCTGGATCACTCGGAATAAGATTCATCCTGGGAATGAATACCCTGGTACCTGCCCTTTCTCCTGTAATTACAGTAGCAACTACCGTGCTCTTCCCTAGATGTGTAATTGTCAGCCTCGTACCATTACACAGTCCATTGGCCTGATCGATGTTTCTCATCAGCATAGCCGGACATCCCACCCTTAGTTTCAACCGGTGATTTGGAATTCCAGAGCTCTTAATACCATTAAGAAATTCTGCTGTGAAATACTCGCTTTGGACATCATAATTTTCACACGATCGACAAACAGAATCAGAGCTTAAATACTCTTTCTCTTCACTTGGAATCAGCGACATCATATATTCGTTAACATGCTCAACTGAATCAAGCGTTGGTGCGAGTATTCCCCTTTCTTGGAAAAATAGCTGGTCACCAATGTTATCATTCAAATCAGGATACACAAAGTTTATAATTGACATCAACGGATTTGTTGTGTCCGATATGAGCAAATATTCAGGAATTTCTACCTTCATTTCACCATTCTCATCCGAAGCGTCATTGTCGTCTCCAGTTGAGAGTATCCACTTGCCAAAATTAGGAATTACTTCCTGCTCTGCATGCTCTGCAGGTACCAAAGATGCACCCAATCTCATATTAACAATAAGCCTCAACAAATTACAATAAGCCCATATCTTTGATGAATTGATTGAGGCATCAACAATATCCTGCCTCGTTCCTTTTCGGGCAACAGACAATATCTGCCTGAAATCACCACCTAAAACTACTGTCATTCCACCAAAAGGTCTAAACTCGTTTAGGGGATCATTCTTGGACATCACACATTGATCGGTCAACTGCCTCAAAGCACCATCGGTGCATCATTAGAGTCTCGTCCCAAATTATCAACTTTGCAGCGCACACCAGGTCGGCCCTAGGACTATCCTTTTCCATCGTAAGCGATGATGCCTCATTAATCTCAATAGCGACTGTCAGCGTCGAGTGCGCGGATCTTCCACCTGGTAATAGAAAAGCCGTTATACCGCTGGATGCAACATTCAATACAATTAACCCCTTCGATCTAACAGCATCTGACAATGTTTTCCATATAAAGGTTTTTCCAGTACCACCGTAACCATATAAGAAAAAGAAACCACCGTCGTCAGAACCAACGGACTCCATGATCTTGTCATGCACACATCTTTGTTCATCAGTCAACATCAGCGTGTGTCTTATCCAGTTCATCTTTGTTGTCATTTAGCTCATCAACGATAAGCTTGTTTGTGAAAGTTGGCATGTCTGCTGCATTTGGCCTGGACATAGATTTGAAGTCAATAAGAGACCGTCCATTTTCCTGAAGCAGCATTTCAATTTCAATCAAACACAGCTTCTTCAAGTCATCGTCACTGATACGCAGATCTGCATATTAAATGTAAAGTCCCGAAATTAATATTAACACCTTTGCATGCATATGTGTGCACGTTGAAGAGAAAGATAAAATGTTAGCTTTATATGAGAATTCTTTATATTTAAACATATCAGCTTAAAAAATGTAGAAAATGTTGAATGGTATCGTAGAGTTAGTAACTCTTGGTTTGTTCTTTACTATAATTGCCTCGTCCATGTCATTTGCACCCTGATGCTAAACTCGTCATCCTAGAATTCCAAGCAGTATTTGACTTGTGTTGCTTCAAAAACAACAACAAAGGAGTACGCAAAGAGAAGTGCAGTGGAGACAACACTAACAAAGCATATCTCAGTGGAGACATGTTTTTACTTTGAAGTTTTATGTTACCTCTTAATGCATTTTAAGTGCAGCTTTTCCTTTTAAAGTTGCATAATGACACGTCATTTGTTCTAATTCTCATCAATGACAATAGCAACATGTTCTGGCCTTAAAAAAAATATATCATTATGTCTTGAAACATGTCTATTTTCACTTCTGTCTTTGTCATAAAAACTAAAAATGATAGTAAGAGAATATATGCAATGCAACGGAAAAAATGATATTAAAGTTACGACTCAATTCTTAATCGAAAAAAGCTTCTTTCAGCTTAACTCAAACTAAAAAAATAAGCTTATTTGTAAAGGATTTCCCAAGCCATTATCTAATTAACGCGAAAATAAATAGATATAGAAACTGCTACAAAAAGATGTCATGAATGCTCACTAATCTAGATAACGTGAAAAATTAATCAATTAAAGAACAGTTTTGTGGCGTTGATAGCAGGTCATGCATTAACCTTATGTTGTTTGCATTATTTGTGGGTGTGTTAGTGTCAGTTCTGCGTTGCTATTACGTGATGTAGCCGCTGGCTGGAAGGCTTTTGTGTGTGCATAATTGCTGTTGCGTCCGCTTGGCTTTTCTGTTTTTTAGTTGCAGGTATTTCAGCCTGTTGTAGTGCAGCTTTGCTGCTGTGCAGCTGCGATTTTTTAGAGGATCTTTGTGGGCATTAGGTTGTGAGACAGGGGTACTCTCGTGTAGGCAGCACCACGGTTTGTCGTGGTACTTTGCTGGGTTTGGTCTTTGATTAAGGCAACCTAGTGTACACCTCGGCCTCATGATTATTGCACTCGACCCTTGTATATGAATTTACCATCCGCATATATCTCCCTTAGATCATACCCCTATTCAAGCCTTCAAAACACTCCCTACATTCACATTTAGGTTCCCTCGTAGAAAAATATTTTCTCCTAGTGGTATATTTAGAATTAAGCCTCCTAAATCATCCCAAAATTTACTTTTAAAGTTTTTTTTAACCCTGCCCAGGGTGCATAAGCACTAATGATATTAAAGATGTATTGTTCCACTATAACTTTTAGGAATATGATATGATCTTCTATCCTTTTCACATCTATAATATCCTTCTTTCATTCCTCATCAACAATAATGTCTACCCTATTTGTCGGTCTAACTTATAACACTAAAGACGTATTGTTACACTATAAATTGTATAACTATGATATGACGTCCTATCCTCTTTACATATACAACATTCTTCTTTGATTCCGTATTCACTATGATGTCTACCTCATTTCTCGTTCTAACTTTATTAGTGTACCAATTCTAAAACCTTGAACTATCTAATTCTTTCGCCCTTTCATCCACCCACTTAATTTCATGATATTAAAGATGTATTGTTCCACTACACTTTTTAGGAATATGATCTCCTATCCTTTTCACATCTATAATATCCTTCTTTCATTCCTCACCAACAATAATGTCTACCCTATTTGTCTGTGTAACTTGTAACACTAAAGACGTACTGTTACACTATAAATTGTATAGATATGATATGATGTCCTATCCTTTTTACATATACAATATCCTTCTTTGATTCTGTATTCATTATAATGTCTACCTTATTTCTCGATCTAACTTTGTTAGTGTACCAATTCTTAAACCTTGAACTATCTAATTTTTTCGCCCTTTAATCGAACCACATATTTTCCTATATGCACGTACAATAATCTTCCTTCTAGTCATAGCACCAACTATTTCAATATATTTTTCTATAAGAGTGTCTATATTCCATGTTCCAAAACTGACCATAATCTCTTGTATTAACTTCTTTATCCACACATCATTTTTAGAGGTCTATATTACACCTCAAAATGAATGTGATACAAATAACATACATTTTGCCCAAACCATGGGTCGTTTATGCGTATGATGGTTTACCGAAAATTATCATTGACAGTTGAAAGACCAATTTTAAAAGGCTATATTGTGGTAGCAAAATATTTGCATTGATTTTGCTAGGCTGTATTTTTTATTCATTGTTTGAAAAATGGAATATGTTATTTAGTATATCAATAATATTAATGGGATTTATACCGTCTTCAATAATTTTTATTTTTAAACCAAAAGTGGGCAATTAGAGTATCACCTCACCAAAATATATTAAATAAAAAATATATACAATAGAAAAAGAGGAGAGACCAAACCAAAACTCTCAGAAATTTAAGAATCTAAAGTTTGATAAACCAAACTTGTTTCCAACAGAATACTCACTAATTTGGGCAGAGATGCTATTGCAGTTAGTATAATCATTAAGAGTCAGACCTAAATTTGCTAAAGCATATAAGCAAAAATTTAATTCTCTATAAATATAAGAAAATATAACTTTCATAAGCATATATGTTCCAAATTTGTTAAACACTCATACAAACTTCTATAAGTAGCTAGCATTTCTCTTTATATATGTTTATATTTGGGTTTCTTAATTAAGATTTCTTTTGTCAAAAAAAAAAAAAATTAAGATTTCTAAAACTTTTTTATATATACATTCAAAAAAAAACTTTTTTATATATGTTTAAAATTATATTTGTATAAAATTTGTTAAACACTCGTACGAACTTCTTATCGAAGTCAAATATCTCAGAATTCAATAATTTTTTATATACACTTAAAATTATGTTTGTATAAAATTTATTTAATAAAACACTGATAAAAATGTCTCAAGTAAGTCGAATATCTGTAAAGATTAAAACCAGTTTATATGTGATTAATGCATTAAAATCACGTGATTCTCCTTTATTTCTCCATTAAATATCTAAGGTATTTTATTAATGATATTAAATCGATTTAAACAAAATTAAATCATTTAAATAATGTGATTCTCATTACCTGTATAGGAGTAAAGTAGTCATTAAGGAGAATATCTTCATTAATATTAAAATGTGATTAATGATTTAGAAATTTTTTAAAATGTGATTCTTATTAACGAAATATATATATATATAAACACAACCCTCTCATTAAGGAGAATATCTTCATTAATATTAAAATGTGATTAATGATTTAGAAATTTTTTATTACATTAATATCATTTGTTTTTTTTATGGTCCTTTTGAATGTTTGTATTTCTTCATCAGTTTGAAAACAAATCTTTATTGTTTGATGGTGAACAACGAAGACCATATATAGAACTTGAGATTCTTAAAATGCTTTTCCAAAGAATAAATATTTACACCAACAACACAACTAGATAAGAAAGTGGTACACACCATATTATTGTAGCCAATATACATATGATTTACTAATAAATCCTTGAATGTCTACACATGACAATTGTCCACAAGTTCATTATGAATATTTCTAAAAAAAAAAAAAAAAATCATTATAAGCAGTGGTAGATGTGAATCCTTTAGTTATTTTCGTTTTTTTATTAAAAAAATTGATAAAATTTGACATTTATTATTCTTAATGATTATCGAAAAATAATAATTATTCTTGCTTTTTTTTAGGCATTTTATACTTACTTGTATAAAACTTATAAATATTACCATGTATTGGACCATGTGAGATTGAATCCGTAATCTTTATTTGTAAATGATAAAAAGCGAATTACTCCTTTGATATTATACCAAAAATATCATATCTATTGAGTATATGTGTCTGCAATTAAATGCTCAAAAGATCTGCTCATAGCAATTATGTTTTGTCTTAAGCCAATAGCTTCTTTTGTTTAATGAGTCAATTGATTTTTGAAATTATTGTGAGACCATTATTGGTTAAATTTTACTTAGACTCAGGTCAAACTCCATACTATCGTAGACCTTCCATAGAAACTGGAGGGTCAGCACAAAAAATCATTATCATTCAAAATTATTATTTGAGAGTTTAGATTATCGAAAATTAAGAAAGTAACTTTTTTTTACATATATTACTTCAAAAAACCTTTTTTACATATATATAATTTGTTTTTTTTTTATCATGATGGCCTACTATATTTATCTCTTTTTTTTAAGGATATTATATTCATCTTTTTAGGTGTTAATATTTATTTGTATATTTAATTTTAGCAACATTGTTGTGGTAAAGGGATGAAGATAATAGGAAAAAAAAGTCATATATATGATACAACACTCATCAAAGAAATTAAATCAATAAAAAATGATAGTGTCCACTCTAATTTCCTAATTACACAAAGCAAGTTAACAACAACTATCTATAATATTCAATATGATTTTAATCAATATTAAAATCATAATATAGTCGGTGAGCAAAAGAAACATTGCTATTTGAAATGTAAAATATGATCAACAATACAAATTGTAGCTCTAAAATTAAGTGCATGAATAGTTTTAAAAAAAAAGGTAGTCATCGTGTGCATCATATTTCATCAAATTCGTTCTTCGAGATCCACATTTTGAACACCTAAAGAGAAGGTGAAATAGGTTTTCATATGCTGAATTTCCATATGTTCAGCTGAAAGAAAGAAAATTAGAGTGAAATAAGTTTAATTGTTGTACCCGTGGAAAATATAAAAAATAGAATCAATTTTTGGAGACAGACCTATGAAAATAAGAAAAAAATCAATACATTGAAAGATGGATTTCGAAAACTATTTTAAAATTCTTGTATGAAATTAGAGATGATCTGAAAAATGGTGTGGAAAACATGAGCTTCAAAAGCAATATTTATAGCCAAAAAACACCAAATAACCACAAAAATTATTCCATTGATTAATGGATGCAATAATTGGGAATAAATTATACATTAATTTTTGAAACAAACTCATACACATACTCATGATATATTAGTCTTTTAATTTGAAATAATCAAAGTCACAATTTTTTTTATTATAACAATATATTGATTGCGAAAAACGAAAAACATATAATAAAGATTTTTTATTTACGTATCGTTTTTTTAACCCTGTGTCGATCTAGATTTAATCTTATAATTTAAATGTGCTAAAAAATCAAATGAATAATTATTTAATTAAATATGTACAATTTTTTTTTTTGAAGAATGCACAATTTTTTTTTATAAAGCGCATATTTTTTTTTTCCACATCAAGAGTACACAATAAAAACAAATTATTTTTTTATAAAAATATATAAATACTTGTAAAAACAAAGTAGAGTCTTGGAATAACGTATGTTCCATGATTTATGTTTTTTTTTTGAGAGAGTGATTTATGTTTTTTTGTTAAGACTTTTTTTACTATAGCCATATTTACGGTTGTTTTTTTAACTAAAATTGAAATCAATCTTTTGCAATTAATTATCATCAAAGTCTTAATCAATTATTATTAACGCCCAGAAAATGTCATTTTTTTTTAAATTTAAATGTGTATAAAATATAAATTTCTAATATCAAAATAAAAACATTATTTTTTCATACTGAACACTTTTTTTTAAAAAAATTCTTGGAAAATATAATAGAGTGGGGATATTTTTTTTTTAAGAATAAAAATAGAAGTTTAAATACTCCTCCAAAATTTTCGGTTCATTAGAGTAATTTCATATGTAAATTTTCGGCTGTCATTCTGGTACATTAAATACTCCTCCGAATTTTAGCAAATAACATTTAGATGTGTATATGAAATAAAATATTAAATGCACCTTTCAATATAAGGTTGTCACGTGTACTATCAAAGTAAAACGTGTGAATTGAAATTCTTATGAATGAAAATAAAAACTAATATAAAATAATAAAAAATAATGATTTGAAAAATCAAATTATATTTGAACCGTGTTAATAACAAAATGTAGAGATACACATATGTAATATTTTTTTGCATTATTCCTGCGATATTTTTTTTAATAGAAGAGATACACATTGATTGAATGATGTTGGGAATTTTTTTAATAACATTGCCAATTTATTGATATAATCTCGTTTGGCCATTGTGATTTTAGAGGAAAGGTGTTGAAATAATTTTTTTTATCTATTAAGCAATTCCGATTTTTTTTTGGTTTAAGGCTTATTTTTTTTAGAGCAGGTCCACTAAATAGAATCAACTTAAATCATATTTTTGATATTCTCTAATGATACGTTTTTAATTCAAATTAAATACCTCCAATTCCAATCTTTTTCTGTCCTAAAATAAAGTATCCGATTTTCTTTTTCTTTCATAAAACAAACATTGAACAATTGAACGAAATTCATTAAAAAAAATTTGGTGAAATCTGTTCAACGGTTTTTGCGATTTTAGAGGATAGGTCTTGAAATATTATTTTTTTTAGCTATTAAGCAATTCCTAATTTTTTTTTTGGTTTAAGGCTTACTTTATTTTTTTAGGAAAGGTTCAACGTTTATTTTAGCAAGACCATTAGATAGAATCAATTTATATTATTGCCAAAAAAAAGAGGAATCAATTTACGTTAAAAAAAAAAGAGGAACCAATTTAATAGCATTTAATATTTTTCTTTTTGTATTTCAACCAAAATTAAATTACATGATTCTACCAAAAATAGAAATATCTAATAAGAAAAACATGGGGTTTACGTCCTCTTTTTTTTTTTTTTTTTTTTTTTGCGGTAATCGGCGTTTTATTAAAATTTTTAATTGTGGTGGTATTTATCATTTGACAAAAATAACGTATACTTTTTAGTCTAGTAAATATTTGTATCATACATGACCTTAACAAAATAACCAAATATTATTTTTTTGGGTACCAAGTAAAATGTATCTAGTTAAATTATATAACAAACTAATGGTTACTACCAAATCTAATTAAATTATTTTAAAAAGTTACACTTTTATCAAATCATTTTTTTTTGACAAATCAAATCATATTTTTATTATTTGACATATATCAATTATTTCATCTCTTTGATATTTAAATAATTATTTCATTAATCGTATTTTAATTAGATATTACTTGTTTTATTTTAATATCTGAATTCAAATATATTAATTTAAATTATTTGATTATTCAAAAAAAGCATATTAGAATTTGAAATTGTAAAACTTCCTTTTGTATTTGTATTTCTAAAATACGAAACGTTTAGCAGAAAGAAAAAACATTTAATTATTTTTACAAATATAAAGCATACGTTTTCACAAAATAAATCAACAATAATTTGGAATTCGTATTTTTTGAATGAATAGGAAATGTTTGATTTGAAATTTGAAGCATATTAGAATTTGAAATTGTAAAACTTCCTTTTATACATAAACAATAAATACAAATTTGTGAGGATGAATGTGGTGAGAGTATTTTGTGAGGATGAATGTGGTGAGAGTATTTGAAAAAAGAATAGGATGAGAGTGCCACGTGTCATAAGAATAGAAGGAGAAAAAACATTTCCATAAAGGGCTATGGAATCGGCCGTAAATTTATATTATATAGATCACAAGGAATCGATTGATTTTAATGCCCTATGTGAGGAGCAATTTGTCACATCGCTGTCATGCTCCATGATGCTAGGCAAAACATCCATCGTTAAAACGAACAATCAAACAACGAACAATCAAACAAGATGTCTCCGCCAGCGCCGGCGCAGACTTGCAAGAAACTGGCTCGATGTGATAAAAGAATTGAATGCAAGTAGCCATTTACAAATTAGTAAAACACATTTTTTTAAAATGGTATATCAATAAAATCTCAATTGAGTTTGAATTTTTTAGTGTATTATTAGGTTCACCACAAGGAAAAAAAAAAGTGTATTATTAGGTTGATCTTAAAAAAAATAAAAAAGTGATGGCATATTCGGTTTGTGTACATTGTTACGCGTGGTTTCCAGAAGAGACATGGATTTTTTAATTGGGAGACAAGGGAGGATCAAATTATGCCATCCCTTCAATATTTACACAATTTTGTATAAATAATTGTGTAATCCACAAGGAAAAAAAAAAGTGTATTATTAGGTTGATCTTAAAAAAAATAAAAAAGTGATGGCATATTCGGTTTGTGTACATTGTTACGCGTGGTTTCCAGAAGAGACATGGATTTTTTAATTGGGAGACAAGGGAGGATCAAATTATGCCATCCCTTCAATATTTACACAATTTTGTATAAATAATTGTGTAATGCAGCTGACATCTAAGCTGATTATTTGTCAAACTATAAATTAGAAACTGTAAAGCAAAAATAAAATGAGGTAAAACTTTATTGTTTAGATATACATAAAATACACAATAAATATGGACATCAGTGAAATAACTGAAATCAGAGGTCTCTCCTACTTTGGGCAAGATCACTAGCAATATCTTCATGTTGCTCACATTGTTCCAAAAATTTCTTATAAGCAGGATTATAAGCAACAACAAGACGCAGATACTTTGCAGCTTCAGCCTTTTGTCCAGAATCATGTAAAGAGCTGTAACCCCAATAAATCCAATCCCATGAGCAAAATGAAAATAAGAAAAGGAAAGTTTGAACACTGATTAAGGTATTTAACCAAGTTGTACCTGGCAAGCAGCAGCAAACCATCAAAATAATAGCGTTTGCTAGCGGGATCTTCAGGCTCCTCCATATTTGCAACTCTTTCAAAGTGTGCACGCGCTTCATCCTTCTTTCCCTGCCATGCAGAAAATTGAAGAAAAATGAAAATGAAATCCAATTTCTAGGAAAGAATAAGAAAGAACTAGAAGCATAATATTTGTGAAGAGGCATTTTTTATTTATTTGTGAAGAGACATTAACAATGCTGATTTCTCATTAATACATAAATTCTATATAAGTAGTCAATATATGACGATCACAATTTTAATTAAAAAAAATTGTGATAATAACAAGTAGGCGTAGTTACATATCTTTCTCCCATCTATATCAAAATATATTCTTTCTACTATAAATGTGTCATAAAAAATACTCCATATAATTTCGTGTCTTTAGTAGGCAAGAAATGTTGAATATATATGTATTTGAGAAGTATCGGTGGAAAAATGTTTTTAAATAGAATTATTGGATACTTTCTGGACACCTGTTGGGATCAGACACATCGGTATTAGATAAGTGTCAGACACCAATACTTTTCGATTTCTGTAGTACATATCGACTTCATAGGGCCAGATAGTTAGGCAATAAACCCAAACTAAGTTCCATTTTGCCTGTTGATGTTAAACTGAAAATCGGAATACAAATGCTTCTTAAACCCAAACCAAGTTCCAAAATCTGTTCAAAAGAAGAAAAAAAAAGTCCCAAAATCTTTTTTTTTTACAACAAAATCTGTTTTTAATAAGAGGAATAAAGGTGCAATTCTCATCAAGGCAACAAGATAATCAGTATTACGGATCTAAGACCCATTCGATAAACAAACTATCACATTATTCCCTCTGTCAAATGCATATTCAAGTGTTTTATGGTCATAACAAACAAAAAAACAAGACAGAAATTTGATAAAGTTGAAGTATTCACTTCACCTGTCGTTCAAAGGCAATACCAGCCCATTGGGATGAAAGAATCAAAAAATCAAACTCTTCTGGATCAGTTGGGAGGCCAGCAAGTGAAAGCTAATGAAAAATCAGTAAATAATTAGGCATTAAAGGTGCAAACGAAGTGAAATGACACAATAAATTTCTAGTGTAAGAAAAAAAATGAAAAATAGCGATTAAAAGTCATAGTTCAGAGGAACAAATACCAAACCACGTATTTTATACATAAAACCAACAACACACAACAACCAAGCCTTATCCCACTAAGTGGGGTTGGCTATACATAAAACCAGAGTAGCAAATTAAAAACAAAATGGAGGCAAATATGAATTCACACCTTTGATATTGCACGCTCAAAGTATTGAATAGCTTCATCATTTACTTGCTTCAGCAAAAGAACCCGTCCCATTAAAACCAAAGCTCGCAAGTATTCAGGGTCCTTATCAAGTGCTAATCTGTATATGGGAGTTAATAAAGCATTGCACCATCAATCAGAAATAAGGCCAAGAACTATGATAACAAAAGGAGTTTCCCTTTCTATTAATTCTTCACCCACACTGGAGAAATTATAAAGGATAACTTACTTAAGTAACTTGAAAGAATAACTTACTTTAGCAAAGGTATTGCACTATCTTTATCGCTACTATTTAGAAATGGGACTGCAAGCTGTAAAACAAAATCAAACCACTAGTTTGTGAAAAATTCTTGGAGCCGATAATGTTTTAATGATATATCACACATGATGCATGTTCTTATCCACTCACAGTGGTCAGTTCTACAGAGGACATGTTCTCTATAGGTATTTTATGCCATTTCTCAGGTGAATCCAGAGGGTTCTTTTCAGGAGAAATAGTTTCCTTGGTAGCTGCTGTTGTGCTATTGTCTTGTACCCCCAGTAAAGGCGGTGTTTTAGAAGCATCAGTTTCCTTGGAAGCTGCTATTTGACGATTCTTGTCCAGTAACCCCAACTTTGCAAGGGCAGCCGGATTTCTAAGAGCAAAGTGCTGCAAAGTTTATTTAAGATTTATTCTACATAGTAGTTCAAACTTAAAAAACTTAGGCCATATTTACTTTATGAAAACATTTTCTGTTTTCCTTTCCTAAAATATGTTAATTTTAACTAGTTAATTAGATGTAACACTCTTGAAATAAAACATTGTGATGGAAAGGAGATGAAATGCTATTTAGGGATCATGCATTTTGGAAATAATTAAAAAGAATTCTTTGGCATTTTCAATGTTTCCAAATGCACACAATTGTTCAATTCAAAAGTCTAGCATCTCCTTTTAGCAACTAAAACTAACACAAATTTTAGAAAATGAAAATAGAAAAATGTTTTCACAAAGTAAACGGGGCATTGAAATTCACAATTTTCTTACTAACCTGAACTAGCGTTAATGAACTATTGGTAATCCAATAGAGTTGGCTCCCCTGCAAGAATAAATTACAGTAACTAAGACTACAACTTTCAGATTACGGCAAGAAGAGATGGAATGAGTTTTCCGTAAAATAAAGCAACTGCCAACTGCAATGGAAAATGTCACATACGCAAAAGGAATGTTGAAGTAATGTGACTGCTAACTAATCTTTGGTTAAAATTATGAGAAACCAATATAGTTTCAAGTTACCGATTATATTTGGGATAGGTACTGATAAGTAATCCTAGACCAACTTAGTAAGTAGAAATATAGTTATGAAAAATAATAAGGTAGTTGCCTATAAATGAAGAGGAAAGTGTATGTGTGTGTGTGTGTGTGAGAGAGAGGGGGGGGAGGGTAGCTTGTCGATTTGATAGATTTGGGACCATTTGGCTTTAGGAGGTCCCCTTTCAGAACCTGTGCAACATTGTAATCTAGGAATGTTCCCTATTCTTTTGTAAGTTCCTATCAAATTGACAAGGGAATCCTACTCATGCAAGTTCAGAAACTGCGATCACAACCTCTACCTTTGGTTTCAAAATAGGAGAATGTACCACTAGACTGAATTGTTGCAGTATTTTTAACTCTATCTAGTATCAACCAACCATTGCAGTCAAGGTAGATCAAGTAACCTTATTAATCAGATTATGATAGGACACCTGATATATTCTAGAAGAAAGTGGGGCCATATGGGAGAGCATGAGTTGGTTAGTGAAATCCTTAGAATTCAGTTACGGATTTTCTATATGACGGAGTGAGATTGTGTAGTGATATTCATTCAGGATTATTGTTGTTGAGTCTATTAGGAGAGATGTTCTCTCTGGTAGGAGCTTTAGCTCTGGGCAAGAGTCTCTGACTCTTGATTGTCTTTTCTTTTCAGCTATTCCACCATTGTAGAGCCTTTGAGCTCATCTTTATCATTCAATAAAATACAGTTACTTTATCTTGATTTTACGGGTTCCATCAGATTAACTTTGTTTTGAGTGTAATCAGATTAACTAACAAATGAAAATAGACTCTGATAGGTTGTGAGGAAATTGTAGCTTATATTAAAAAGTAAATTATAGGTTTCCTTAATCTTCTGAAACCATACATCCCCATTCCCCACCGCAGCAGTGCCTACAGAGTACAGATATCTTGCATAAAAAGATAGCTCCGAACGTAGTTTTATTCGTAAAATGTGTAGTCAATTCTGGGTTTCTATACTTATATAAAAACCATAGTCTTCGAAATCTAGTAGTAACCATCTGGCCATCTATCATATATGGTCTACTACCATAAATTCACAAAATGCATCTCAGATATGTCATTTATCCAATTAACACGGTAACAACACAAAATATGTAAGGATTAAAATTACCTGAGGAATAGAAAAGCCAATGAAAGCTATAGGCAATGTTAGAAAGTCCAAGTATCGCTTGTAGTACTGCATAAACAGAAATATTTATCATTAAATTGTTGAACTACTGCCTTTAAGTTTAACTCGATGAACAGAAGCATATACCACATTCTTAAACACTATTTGTAAAATGAAATAAAGATATTTAAATCACAGAAAATGCAAAATTAAGAAATCAAATCAGGGATCAACTTTGTTTTTACTCAAGAAAATTAATATGAAGTAACACATTAGAACTTCTATACTTGTTATACTCACCTTGGATAACAAGTCAAAAATGTCCTGTGTTTCTTCAATCATAGGTTTCTTAAAGGTTACCTGATAAATCAAGAACATAAATTAGTACACAGTCTATTACTGACTATCTATGCCCTTCGCAAAACCAATGAGACTATGCAAGAATTATCTTAAAGTACAATTGCACAGATCAAACAAATCTCAGACAGAAAACAATAAATTCACTCTATTATGCATTAAACTATAATCTGACTATTTTTTATAGCACGTATAATATTATTATTATACTATGTATATTTCTCTGTTGTTGACTAGCTACTGGTGGAACTAGCAATGTAGATTGTTTAGTAAATGAGATAAAAAGCAACAAAGTTTGATTTCATCATTATAAGCAGAATGACAGAGGCAGTAAGCAAACACCAGGTATTTGATTGCCTAACTTGAGTAATCACTAGCCATAGATCAATTACCTTTAGATCCAATAAGTCTGCAAGCTATTTTGGCTCGGTAATCATACCTTTTATTATATCAGATCCCCAAATATCGTGTTAAATACTTGGCTCTCAACTACATCCCAACTTTATCAAGGGGGTTGCCACAAAAGCGCAATAATAAATTATGATTCTCTATTTTTAATAGAATTAAATTGCTTTATGTTAAAGTCGTGCCTTTACCGCACATGGGCATGGAGATGGGGGTGCAAAGTAACAAAAGGTAAATAGAGATAATTTAAAGATCCATCATGGCAATGGGATAGACTCATTACTCCATTACCTGAACAATAACATAGTGAAGACCAGCCATCAGAAAAGGAAATGTGAACCCTGAATAACCGTGAGAAAATTCTGTTAAATTCTGGAACCATAAAGCACCACCCTGCAATAATTAGCATGTTAAATCATTCAGCAACGATGGGTGTCTGTGTGAATATGGTACACATATATGTTAATACTTAATACTCAACATTCCACACTGATACAGCCTCTACAGCAATAAAGTTCCAAAATGCTGCAAGTCCATAACTTGCAGGCATCATTAAAGCTCATGGTTATTGTTCCAATCCATATAATCAAATTGTGTTGGATCTTCATGTTGGATATCCCATGAAGTGGTTTATTCATTCATGAAACTGTACAACCTTGTAATTATGTTTGCTCAATAGGAAGTTAAGAAAAGCACAGACCAATGTTATTGATTGCGGACGGCACACCATGTCGGAAAGCCAAAAATGTCATTTTAAGCCGCCATAAAACGCTATGGCGCCGCCATCCTTCACAAATTGGCCGTGGCGGTTGTAAAAAATCTGCCACCGCATCTGCCAGGATGCGGCCATAGCTGATATTTGACAACATTGGCAGACACAATAAGAAAACAGCATTTCAGTTAGAGCCTTACACAATCAAAACCAGGGTGACCATCCAGTGACATCCTCCTTATGCTAAACATCCACACGAAAAAGCAGGGAACCTGGAGTTAAATTAAAAACACAGAACCATAGTGAATTTTTTGTTAAACTATATGAACATGTAACTTTGTTTTTCCATATTTTAGTTTCTCATGAATGACAACAAAAATCAAATTCTTGTACAATTTTTTAATATCCATTTCTTAATCACAAATGTTCAATTGATAGGAAATCGGCTAGAATTCGGTCAGTTTTTTCTTTCTGACAGTCCCCATCCCCCTTTTGTTAGGTATACTTTTCGGCTTTGTTTGGGAGTTTGGTGGGGAGGGGAGGGATTTGGGGGGTGAGAAATAAAGGGGAAAATGGAGATACCTTTCACATTTTTTGAAAGTGTTTTTTTAGAGAATGATAAATTAATGCTTATTGTTGATATACTTTGAATTTTACAACATAGATTGAATTTGAAGAATTCATATAAAGCCTCCAAAATCCTCCTCCAAAACAATTTTTTAGTTCCCCAAAACTAGGAGGATTTTGTATTTTGAAGAAAAATGAACCCCTCAAACCCGTCCTTCCAAAGTCATCTATTTCTTCCACTTGCTCCTTCCTATTTTCAAAAGCCCTCACCCATCCCTTCCCCTCTAAACTCGCAAACAAAGCCTTAGAGGATTCACATCCTTACCTTTGGCGCATTTATAAGTACTTTCTTTCTAATCCCTATCCACTGAAATAAAGCGTAACTGAGTAAAACGAAAGGAAAATAACTTCCTTGGATGCTAAAACTCAACTAATTTTGCAAGGCAACTGGTTGGAACAAAATGTAACTCCTAAAAGGTCTTGAGCTTCTGGTGGTATTTTATTGGTAGGCAATCTGTAAGACCACAGTTCTCCTGAGGTTTTTGGCACAGCCTAACCTTAGAATGAGGCCTTTTCCCCTCCACCGAAACTTTCTTTTTACCACAACAAAAAACTAACATTCAAACAATTAGGTTACTGCATTAATTGCCAAAGATGCTCTGTCTAGATCAAATGGACATCTTTGACAGAAGATTCAGCTTCTAACCAGCTCATGGATGCCTCCTCTGATATTCATGGGAGTAGGGAACAAGTTCAAATTTGAAGAAATAACCATCAAAAACTTGTTGGAAATCCTGAACTCAATGATGCAAGAATTCTTCAAGTATAAACTGTCAAGGTATGCTATGAGATAATGTATGGTCTCTAGAAATGATTGGCAATAGTCTAACAACATTGTATCACTTAATGTTTTTTTAGGTAAAGCAATGCAGCAATGTAAGCTCTGTCGAAGTTGCAAAGGAAGAAACTTTCTATCAAATACTTAAGCTTTATTCAAAAACATATTCTATTTTGGACGAGAGGCTGCTATCTTTCCCTTTTCCGATTTTAGACATTATTTAATTTCTATTTGCAAGTACTACAATTTAAAACCATTCATGGTTTTTCTTTTCCTCTTTATTTATATATTACATAACTTGAGACTAGAAATTTCTTACACCCTCATCACGACTGCAGTATACAGTCTTTCTTGGTGGTTGTTTTTGGCTATAATGTAACATAGGTAACTGTGGGAGGAGAAAAAGAAAATTCATTTCTCTAGGGTTCATCATAAATGTTTCCCATGAATTTAGATGTGTCACCTGAACAATAAACGGTAACAGAGGCCACGCGTATGAAGGGCATCCAACTGCTTTTCTCTTCTCTTCAAAGAACCGCATCTGACGTATATAACTCTTTCCTGAGAATGGCGGTGGGAATGGAGGGGGCACTTTAAGAAGCGAAGGAATCAAACAAAAATTAATAATAATTTAAGTAGATGAAATACTTATGGAAAAAGAAAGGAAAAAATACTGTATATAATACTATAAGAAAGGTGATAACTGATACGCAAGTATTCACTCTCATTTTCTAATCATAAAAGGAACAAAAACACTTGAAGCTTAAAATTGTAGCTTTTGATTCTAGCGGTGTAGAATTGATTTCCCTCCAAAATTGATTCTACTTGAAGCTAAAAATTGTAGCTTTTGATTCTAGAATTAATTTTCACACTCAGATTTATTGTTCAACATCAACTCATTTTTACTTCTATGTAACTGTATCCAAACATAAATCACTTTACCTTCTTCAACTCAATTTTAACCAAAATCAACTTTAAAGGATCAATTCACTCAAAATCAACTCAAAATTGAAGCCCTACGTTGTGAAATGAAAGAGATATATATCTATGCACACACAATAAATAATAATCAGCTAAACATGAACTTGCAGAGCAAATTTATGAAATTATTTATGCTTCAGCCTAAATTAATAACTATTAATATAATCTAAAATTTAAATTGATCACGTTACCAAGAGAAAGAAACAATGAACTAATTCGAGTTGAGCACAAGATACTCACATTTAGGGACAAACTCTGAAATCTTTTTAAGCTTGTGAAGCGTAAAAACCAAAGGACAAAGAAGAACAAGTCTGAGAGCCAAAGTAGACGAAATTATAGTTAACCACCTGAATATTCAAATACTGAATTAACACAGACATTCAATTCAGAATCGAAGATCAAACAACAATTGGCTTATTTTTGAGCTTATGAAAAATAGTTTATGCAAATAAATAAGCTTTTATGTTAATTCATAAGTTCTCACTAACAAAAACAGTATCTTCATAAGCTGTTTTTTCATAAACTACCTTGACAAGCTTGTGAATAATAATACATAAAAGCTTATTTACTTGCATAAGCTCAAAAATAAGTCAATCCAAACAAGTCTTAATTTCGAAATTGATAGTGTGAAGAAGTTGATACAATGAGTGTAGGGTTCATCTTATATAGTGATCCTAATGTAACTACTATAACAAACTTCTAACTAATCACAACTAACTTCTAACTTGCTTAACCAATATTAAACTAAGGTTCAGTTTGCATTGACTTATTTGTGCTTATTTACTGTTTAGGAGAAGATATTGAAACAACATGTGACATTATTAACAAGCTATTATCCGCTTATTTTCACAAGTTCACCAAGATAACTTATACGAAAACAATTTAACTTTATTTTATCTTTTGCTATAGAAATAAGCACTTTAGTAATAAGCATTTGTACTAAAAGCTGCAATTAAACTATTTATCCCAACAGTGCCAAATAACATGTAACTACCAGTAATAAGAATAGGAGATATTGAAGGTTACCATGGAAATCCAGTAAGATCGTGAAAGGATTCGAGCAATGAAATGACGGCACGAACGGGAAAAACAGGGATATCTTCGGCGCCTGCACTATCAGCGATTGTTTTCAGAATCTCAGAGTGAACCGGCGAGTCGAGACCTAACGAGTCAGTATCCGGTTCGTTGTTGGAAGAGCCAGTGGAGAAAGCACGTGTGTGGAACGCGTCGAGAAAAGCAGAGGTAGGAGAGTGAGGTGTGAAAGGATGGGAAAATGGAGAAGGGGGATGAGAAGTTTGGATACGTGACAGGTAGAGAAGTGAAGAAGGTCGTGAATGGCGGAGAAGGGAGCGGAGCGCCGCCGTGGTTGCCATTGACGGCGGAGAAGGGAGCGGAGGTTAACTTGGCTAGCGTGTTTTTTCACTTTTCCTCTTCTCGTTTTTTGTTTTATTTTTATTTTTTAAGAACCAAAGCATTTACAGGTCAAAAGCTTCAGTAACTTTACCTACGACCATAACTTGTTACCAAAGACAAGAGTATCTATTATCTAGGATCCAATTTCGTCACTCAAAAAATCTTGAAATAATCTCACTCAAATAAAATCAGTCACACGTTAATTCTGTTGTTACTTTTTCATAAGGATTGTGGTAGGGATTGTCACAAGGATTATACACATTCATTTGACCTAAAAAATCCTCATCCGTTTTAAAATGAGTGTCACTTTAGCCAAAAAAATTTGTTTCAAAATGAATGTCACTTTACATTTCCAATACAACTTTATTTTTATTCTTCCAACTTTACCCTCTCCAACTTTTCTCTCACACAATTTCCAATGTAACTTTAAGTTCGTCTTTTTCTTATAAAGTAATGTCAGTTTAGTAAAAGAGTTATGTTTAATGATTATTTCATTCCCTTCCTTAATTTGTGTGCAATTGGCCAAAGCGACACTCATTTTGAAACGGAGGGAGTATAAGATATTGTATTTTTTTAACTCGTTTACATTTTGTTGATTTTGATATGAACTCGTAATAGTCATTTGTTGGAAATATTAAGAGGAAATAGATTTTGGATAGCTAGGAAAGATAGAAGAGAATTGTTGTGCCGTGGCAAAAGCCACTGCCCTGAATCCAAAATTCTGGTGGACCTCCGGTGCAACCCAATATCCGATTTTGCTCCCCAAGGTTTACACAACTACGTGTCTGAACTCGTGCACTCGAAGCCAACACGTTGGAGCTTCACAAACAATGCCCAGAATAATTATAGAAGAACAATAGAAAAGAAGGGACTGAATTGAGAATATATAGTGAAATTGATATTCTCTCCTATTTCCCACGCCAATGTTCCCATACCACTTCCTTATATGAATTGTGCAAGTGGTCTTATACTCAAAGAATATCTCATATTACCGTTCTCCACTTCTCATAGAAAAAGCAATAGAATTAATGGCCATGAAGGCCTAAGAACGGTTTGGGTTTTTTTTATAACCGTAAGCAAATTAAACCAAATGGTTATGAGGTTTTAAGGAGACATAATTTTGCAGGAGTAAAAAGGACACTTGATTGTCATTAAATCCTACATCATTAGCTACTATAGGTATCCATGATAGTTATCACACGTTTCAAGAACATCGGTTAACTAATATATGTAGTTGTCTAGTTTGTTCCATTTTTTCCATTTTGTTGCATATAATGATTGAATTGATTTTTAATACTTTTTTTTGCAATGTTTTTCTTTTATAGTTACTGTCGAAAACACAGTTGATAATTGTGTTGAGTTAAAATCACGTAACATCAAGCCTTCCGTCGAATTGAAACTGTCTATGGTTGAAACTTTTGTTGATGTGAAACCTTCTATTGTTGGTTATGGAGTTTCCAAACTTCGTGATAATGAAGTAGACAGGAAGCCTTACTTTTTCACCGAGGATACATGAAAAGTTAGAGATGATATAATTAATTGGGTTTGTCGACAATCAACAAAGGTGAGGTCTATTTTAAGTATACGTAAATCTTATTCAGGTGATGGGAGAAATAAATCATTGTTTGTGTCGGCACATTAAAGGAGTTCTGAGTACAAACCACCTAGTAAGAAATTGAACCAAGAAGACACGGGCTCAAGGAAATGTGGGTGTCTGTTTAGGCTGCGAGGTTATATAAAGAAGGAAACAAATGAATGGTCGTAATGGAGTTCTCAACCATAAGATGGAGCTAAAGGTAGAAAGTCGTCTTATTGCTGGTAGATTAACCGAGAAAGAGAAGAAGATTGTTATTCACCTAACAAAGAGTTTGGTGCACTCTAAGCATATCTTGATGAATCTGAAGGATAAGATAAAAAAAATAATTTGACCAATATAAAACAAGTGAACAATGCACATGAAAGATAAAAAAGTTCATCAAAGTTGAAAAGTCAAAGATGTAGTATCTCTTCACATGTTTGTCGGAACACAAACATGTTCAAAAATGTAGAATCAAATGTGAGTCTACTACTTTTCAGGATATATGTTTTAGGATCATCCAGAATTTATTGTGTTGTTTAACACTTTTTCAACAGTTTTGATCATGGAATCCACATATAAAACCAACGTGTACAGAATGTCATTGTTTGAGATAAATTAGGTCACCTCAACAGATGACATATTTTGTTGCTTTTACTTTTCTAACGTTTGAAAATGATGAGAACTTAACTTGGATTCTACAAATGTTGCTTGATCTTCTGAGCTCAAAAGATAACATGTCAAAAGTAATTGTGACTGACAAGGATATCACGTTGACTGTTGTCGCAATTGTTTTTCTTAAAACTATCGTATTAGTTTGTCAGTTCCATATCGCTAGAATTGTTAGAGCTAAATGTATCACAATCGTATTAGTTTGTCAATTCCATATCGCTAGAATTGTTAGAGCTAAATGTATCACATACTCCATAGTCAAATCTAAATGTGTCAAAATAGATGAGAATGATAAAGAAGGAGGTGAAGTCTAGTGAGTAAGTTGACAACATCATGAAAAATTGAAGAAATATTTGATTGATAGTATAAAAGATTTGACTAGATGTTGCTTATTGATCATTTTAGGGGGGATAATTATACGAAGTAATAATTTTGATGAGGTGATCTTAAATAATTTTTTTTTTAGAGTCTTGCTAACAAGTGCCCTTAGGGCACTAGTTAAGGTAACCAAAATTAGTAATTTTACATTGGAAACAACAATTTGTAAACTTTTTACAAGTTGACTTGACCACTTTTTTTATCTTTTTCCAACACAAAATTTCTATTTTTGTTCCCTTATCCAATGCCCTAAGGATACTCTTTAACATTTCCTTTTTTTTATTATGCTTAAACCATTCGAAAATTTAAAACTTATAAGCATTTAAACAAATTTTAATTTTACGTAAAAACATGTGTTGAAAAAGTTCATAAAGTAAAAATATAATTTTTTTTAGGGTCTTGTTAACCAGTGCCCCCGGGGCACTGGTTAAGGAAGCAAATATAGTACTCCCTCCGTTTCAAAATGAGTGTCGCTTTAGCCAAAAAAATTTGTTTCAAAATGAGTGTCGCTTTCAGTTTCCAATGCAATAATAACTTTTTCTTTTCAATTGTACCCTCCAATTAATACTCTGCACACTACTTTCAAAGTATTACTTTTAAAACTAACCAATAGTTAATAAGGATAATTTGGTAAAATAACCATTCTCTTTATTTTAATCATTGCATTTCTTAATATGTGTGTAAACACCTAAAACGACACTCATTTTGAAACGGAGGGAGTAATATTTGTCTTGAAAGCTGTGTAATCAATGCATTAAAAGATTAAAAAGTGTCTTTTTTGACTTTCACTTTCTTCTTTTAACTCCTTAACCAGTGCCCCGGGGGCACTCGTTAACATTTTCCTTTTTTTTATAAGACTAAAAACAAAATTAATTATATTTTTAATCTTTTTTTTAAGGGTGTCTTATCTTATATAATCTATGGTACTACTCCCTCCGTCCCTGTATATAACCACCCATTTGATTTTATATTTGTCCCTAAATGTAACCTCCTTTTCAAATTACTAGATGCATTTATTATTTTTTCCTAAACATGCCCCTAATTAGTACTACTAACTTGTCTTGAAATATGTAAAGTCAAATTTAATACACATACAAACATAGGACAATTTAGTAATATTAACACACAAAATAAACTCATTAATTACACTAACAACTTTTCTTTAAGAAATGCGAAAAAGACAAAGGGGGGTTGGAGTATTATGTTGGCACATGCATGCAGGGTTCAGCGTGTGAAGAGGAAAAAGTGGAACAAAATTTTATCGGTTTAATCATTTATCTTTATTTTTTGTGTTTCTTTTCATAAACAAAAATAATCAATAATTTAATGTTTTTACCTCCCTAATTCTAATTGATTTTGTGTTGACAAATGGTTAGCTTAATTTGAAAAGAAGAAATAGAGGACGGAAAGAACACAGAGATTGATGGATCTTGTTCCCTCCACGAATTCTTTAATAATCTGAGAAGGAGAGAGAAAATAGGTAGAATTACTACTCCCTCCGTCTCTAAATAATAGTCGTTTAAGGTTTATGCACGGGTATTAAGGAAATGATTAATTGTGTTGATTTTGATGGTAAAATTAGTATCATTTACTAAAACACCCTTATTAATTGTAGTTAGTGGAGTAGTTAAGTTGGATGAAATTCAATAAATAAGGGTATAATAATGGAAAAAAATAATAAATGCTGCATTGGTATTCTAAAGTGACAATTATTTTGAGAAAAAGAAAAAATGGTAAAGAGACAATTATTGTGAGACGGAGGGAGTATTCAATTTGTTGTTTATATAAACAGGATTAGTCTTGTAATCGAATGAATGAATGAAAACACCGCCATCATTACTTTCTCTCACCATTGACTCAGCCGTCCTTAATCTCTCCGACATCTCCGATCTCTCTCTCATCCCTGATCACATTCTTCTAGATCTCTTCCTGGTATTCTTTTTATTCTCTCCTCTCTCTCTCTCTCTCTCTCTCTCTCTCTCTCAAATTTCATTCGTAGTTACTACTAGCTAATAAGGTTACCCTTTCTCAATTTTTCTTTATTTTTTTCAATTTTATTTATGCCCTTTTGTTTTTTTTGTTGATATAGTAGTGTATAGATCTATGATTATAAACAATGCCTGTGACCTTATCCATATTATATAATCATAAGTAAAGTAATGTTGTTTGCTTCTTTAGGGTTAATAATCTGTTACAATTATTCTTGTAGTATGGTTATAAGTATTTATGTCTTGTTTAAATTGATTTGTCTTTAGATGAATTTGTTGGTTGTGTTCTGTGAAGCACAAACACAACACTGACACGTCAACACCTGTAATAATTTGAGAAAATGAAGTAATTGTACGTAATTGCGTGTGTTGACACACCTTTGATTTGAGGTGTTAGTGCTAGAGGTTGTGTACAAGGTTTGTGTTTTTTCATATTGTGAAAGTTGTTGTCAAATGTGGCTGATGTGCCCTTAATTGCGTGCACATTGTGGCTGCAGAAACATGAAGTTGCAGTCTAGATTGTAGTTGGATCATTTAGGACACACAAAATATCTGAGAACAACTAAGACTTGGGTCACACAAGATATCGAACTATACTCATTTATCTTTTTTATGGGGTTGAATTGATAGTTATGTGGTGCCATCATTTTCTTATTTGGGAGGGCTCAGAATCAGATTTTTCTGTACCTTGTTCTTTTTCTATTGGGCTATCAAATATTAAATTTTGTTTTTTTGCTTTGCCCCAGATGCTGTAAAGATTTGACCTTATCTGATTAAATAAGTATGGCCTGTTGACAATTTTTCAGCAGCCATAGAATTTGGCCTTGTCAGGATTTTGATTCATAATTTGGATTTGATATATTGTAGATCTGGTTTCAATCCTTTTGTTGTCTATAATTAAGTTATAGCACTTTCGTTTTATGCTAAAGTTTCTTCTTTTGGTAGTTTTCATTCAGCCTCCTCATCGCATTTCTTAATTTTCCATGTGCAGAGAATATTGAAAGCTGGAAAGCTGACTGAAAAAGTTCTGAAACTGTTTATAGCAACTGGTAATGAGGAAGTAATTGCACTTGTTCAAGCACTGAATATCCGACATATTGTGACCCCTGTTCTTCCTACCAGTGAGTTATTTTAAAATTTTATCATGTATTTATGGTAGTTATTCTTGTAGTGACAAACATTTGTTTTCTGATATTTGTAAATTATTATACAGGATGTTCTGAGAAATTCTAAGATAATATTGAAGCTATCGCAAGACGTTTGGATCCAACTCAACAGGGTTAAATTAAGGCGGCCAATCGAGACTTTTGGTTTGTGAAATAATCTGTATTGTATACCTCACAAGATGTCTCAAGTAATTATCAACGACAACGAAGTTGACATTGTGATCGGCGCGCTGCACTCTGACCTCACTCCTTTTATGAATGAATGGAAGTCAATTTTCTCCCGTTTCCACCTGATAATAGTCAAAGATCCTGCCCTCAAGGAAGAACTCCAAATTCCCGAAGGATTTAGTGCAGATGTCTATACAAACTCTGAAATTGAGCGAGTGGTGGGTTCCTCCACTTCTATTCGCTTCTCTGGTTACGCTTGTAGATATTTTGGCTTTCTAGTTTCAAAGAAGAAGTATGTTGTCTGTATTGATGATGATTGTGTTCCAGCAAAAGATGACGCGGGGAATGTAGTAGATGCTGTGGCTCAGCATATTGTGAACCTCAAGACCCCTGCCACACCTTTCTTCTTTAATACACTATATGATCCATTCCGTAAGGGTGCTGATTTTGTTCGCGGCTACCCATTTAGCCTCCGAAGTGGGGTTGATTGTGCTCTGTCGTGTGGACTGTGGCTCAATCTGGCAGACCTAGATGCGCCAACACAGGCTCTCAAGCCAACACAGAGGAATTCAAGATACGTGGATGCAGTTCTGACCGTTCCTACGAGAGCCATGTTGCCAGTGAGTGGAATCAACATTGCCTTTAACCGAGAATTAGTTGGCCCAGCATTGGTCCCAGCTTTGGTGTTGGCAGGAGAAGGAAAACTCAGGTGGGAAACTGTGGAAGATATATGGTGTGGATTGTGTGTGAAAATTGTATGCGACCACCTAAGCCTCGGTGTGAAAAGTGGGTTGCCGTATGTTTGGAGAAATGAAAGAGGCAATGCCATAGACAGCTTGAAGAAAGAATGGGAAGGGGTGAAATTGATGGAGGATGTTGTTCCTTTCTTTCAGTCTGTAAAGTTGCCACAATCAGCTACGACGCCAGAGGACTGCGTGGTCGAGATGGCCAAATCAGTGAAGGAACAACTTGGGAAGGTCGATCCTATGTTTTCGAAAGCCGCTGATGCCATGGCAGAGTGGGTTAAGCTCTGGAAGTCAGTTGGATCTGCCTGAAGCTCGTGAACTAATAGTTGGCATGGTCTGGAGTTGTTTCATCCTCCATTAGGATTTGTAGGAGTGAGTGCATGTTTAGATTGGTGATGTGTTTGGCAAAATCATTGTGGGACCGTGATTTTTGCGGAAGCTTTAAAGTATAGCTTTTGTCAAAATCGTGATACCCACTGTGATTCTCTCAAACTCATTGTGAATCCAAACATGCACCCTGGTTATTGCCCTAATGGCTTATATATTTCGTAATTTTTATTTAAACTAAGTGACGTCTACTTTATTTGTACTCTACTAAGATTACTTGCGTGACTGAGTTAGATTGAAGGAAAGAATAAAATAGTACTTATTTGGTTTTGTGACAGTTGAATAAATGTTGTCTTGCTTTACCATTTGGTATTTGAATAAAATTCCAAGGTCTTGCTAATGCTGATGGTGTAGCTCAGCTTCGCATGCTTGTAAATGGTGTCAATTGCATGTAATTTTGGATATGTTCCATTTTTTCGTTTATCTTGGGGGCATGAAAATTAACCTATTGGAAAAAGGGTCATGTTATCCAGTGTCCTGGCGACACTGGTTAAGGAAGTTAAAAGGGAAAGTTTTAAATTAAAAATGTCATTTTTTATATTTTTATGATCTTGAATGCACAAGTTCCAAGGTAACATTACTACATTTGGCTTCCTTAACCAGTGCGCGGGGGCATTGGTTAACATTTTCCTTGAAAAAATTATTCTAAACCTTTGATTTATTAATTTTTTATTTATACTCTCCCAAAGTCATGTGACTTTTCCCGCCCAAAAGTCACACAATCCGGATCCGTTGTCCCAAACGTAATTATGACTTGTTCAGATCAGACAAATTTTTCTCTGAATAGTATTCCTCGGAGAAGTAGCTTCTAGACTGCGTGCCTCATACTGCCAGATGTCCCCCTATTATTTATTTCCCTTATGGTGGTACTTAGTCATTGATACTCCCTCCGTCCCTCAATGTAAACCCTCTTTGTTTTTTTCACATTTCTTAAGAAAAGTTGTCAGTGTAATTAATGTGTCTGTTTTGTGTGTTAATATTACCAAATTATCCTTTGTTTGTATGTGTATTAAATTTGACTTTTCATATTTCAAGACAAGTTAGTAGTATTAATTAGGGGTATGTTTAGGAAAAATAAAATAAATGCATCTCGTAATTTGAAAAGGGGTTTACATTTAGGGACAAAAATAAAGTCAAATGAGTGCTTAGATATAGGGACGGAGGGAGTAAATTATAACGAAAGCATTAAAATAAAGTACTTTATTTTTCTGCATACTCGATTTTTGTAAATTCGTTGTTTAAATTACTTTATTTTCCCCAAACTAACTCACCAGGGGAGGTGTTTAGAATAGCTTGTTTAAGACTCTAGATTTCTATGAAAAATTATGAATAATGCCACCACAACCAGCTTTTGCATTCAAGCCCCAAAAGCAAAGGAGTTGAGAAGTTAAAGATACTTAATACCTGTCAAAGCAAAAATTAACAATAATTGACAGACTAACATTTGCCATTAAAAAAAGAGGCATGCTAAAAAGTATCATAAGATCATTGTTTAAAGAATATAAAAATAAATTTTAGCTTAAAAATTCAAGTCAAACATATGTCGAAGTCATTTTCTATGCAAAATTAATTTACATTATTTTCCATGCAAAAATTGTTTCTTTTCGATTCTTAAATAATGCCCTTAGAGGCTTAAAGCACTTGTAAGCTCTAAATTTTGACTCAATTTTTATACCATTTGAACAAACAAAAAAAAAATCAAAATAATCCAAAAAAGGAAAAGAAAACAAGGAGTTTGTGTGGGATTGAAAATGACACAAAGGAGTTTTAATTTTAAGAAGTATAATAAAATTTAGTGAAATTTCATTTGAATGAGCAAAATATCCTTAGCAAAGTCACCTCTCGATTTTTTTTTTTACGGATTTTTTAATTGAGTTTTCCTGCTCTAATCCTTCAAGATAATTTACATAAAAATTCAAGAGGGTAGAAAATATATCTTGCACATCTACATCAGTAAGAATATGCACACCAAAAGTTAAAATTTCTCAAGAATTTTCTTGTTGATTTGAATTTAAACTGCTCAATAAAATTTGAAAGTTTTATAAAAAGTTAATTGTAGAAAATATTTTCCCAAAAATTTAATAGGCTATCATCGTTTTATGTGGAGCATTTGGCATCACTTCAATAACAAGATATATGAAATATTATATAAAAGAGACAACTAGCCAAGTGGTGAATAGAGGAATACATCTTTTTGGAAGAGTGGAAGGTGGCGCAACAATTTCGTATGAACCAACAAGTTTCTGTTCCTAAGTCTAACTTTGTTGATAGGGGGATTTAACCATCTCAAGGTCCGAGGTTACATAACTCAATTTGTTTGAACTAAAAAAAAGTTGTAGGTCTTGGATTCAAACTTGAAATAAGAAGTTAAATATTAATCAAACAAGCTGATTATTAACATTTGTCATTAAAAAGAAATCATATCAAGGTCGTTCAAATGTAATATCGTATGAATTAGAATTTTCATTTGAGAGGATAATAATAATTTTGTTCTTGTCAAAATAGGATAATTCTCCTCTTTACTCCATTGAACAAGGGAAAACTTGTGGATTGTTTATAGCATTATAATGGGTGCTCGGTCTTCGCATAGAACATGCGACTTTGAGATGGATTCGAAAATTGTGGTGAATAAGTTCCATAGTCGCAAGGAAGATTTTTCCGAGCTAGCTAGGTGCTATTTAAGTATTTCATATGACTGTAGAGCTTTCTTTTCTTTCTTTCTAAAACTCATGAGTTGAGTATATTATGAGACAAGTCAATGAGTTTTTTAAGGATAGTCATATTTTTAACCAATATCCATATTTTCATTAATATTCTCAGTTGTGTTGTGATATTATTATTAATGAAATGCTATGAGCATCATTTCGTAAAAATAAATAAAAATCGATGAGTTTTTCCTCTCAACCAATTATCTCTAGCTACGCATAGATTGTACATCTGATCACTTGTCCTAGCATACCATATATTCCTTCTATTTTTGGTAATTGTCCCCTATTAAATTGAACACCAATATATGATATTTGTGCATAGTCACGTCATCATCAAGAAAAAATATATTGATCACTCGTTCATTTTTCCGAAAAAAGATGTAGCTTATTTACCTGTGGTATTCCCTTAACAAACAGCTAAATTATCTTATCCTATAATAATGGGTCCTAAATGAGTGCGTTGACACTATTATGTATCTCTCTTTTTTCTACCACTAGTGAGCGTGAATTACTCTTGACACGCAAACAAACCGTGCAAGATCACTATATATACACTACACATACAATGTGATGAACAATGCAATAAAATCATACACAATTTTCCCAACAGAGAATTTAAGAAATCTAAATAAGAATTCAACAATGGCATCATTTACCGTTGTCACCTCCCTCTCAAAATTTGGCTCTGCTGCAGCAACTATTGCTAGGGCTCGTCCTTGGAACTCTAGGGTCTTTGCAGCAGCTTCCCCAAGACTTATCCAAGTAAATAATTGTTCACATTCCTGGTTGTAATGTGTGTGTGATTATTCACTAATTTATATTCTCATAATGTATTGTGATGAATATGTAGGTTCCAACATCACATAATGAAGATGGTTCAATAACCACTGATGGAATCAAACAAGGAGCAGGAGTCAGTGAAACAGTGAGCAACAGTTTGAACGAATCGGCACATGAAAAGGCTTATTCCACTGGACACCATGTAATGTAACTCGATCATGACCATATTATTAATTATGGGATCACATTTTCTTTTAGGTGATACTAATTAATTGCTTATTTGTATTGAATTAATCAGGTTGCTAACCAAACAAAAGACACGGCTAATAAGGCATCCGCGGCAACACAAAACATAGCAGAGAAAGCAAAGCAGACAATGCAAGAAGCATGGGATTCAACTAAGAACAAAGCCAGTAATGCTGCTGACAGTGTAAAACAGACTTGTGCAGATGGAAAGGCAGAGGTAGAGGCAAAGGCAGATAGGGCTGCTGAGAGTGTAAAACAGACTTGCGCAGATGGAAAGGCAGAGGCAGAGGCAAGGGCAGATAGTGTTTCTGATAAGGTTGCTGAAAAAACTAAACAATCAGCTGATTATGTCAAAGATAATGCTGAGGCAGTGAGGAGGAACATGAACAAAAAGAATTGATTCAAAACACACCATTTTATTGTATATGCTAATTATGTTTTTGTTTTTGGTTTTTTATATTTTCATTTTGTAATTGATAAGGCACAAAATGTATATGGAGAAGATGCATATTTCTTCCCAGTGCCATAGATGTGAAACAATGTCATTTTGTTTCATATGTTAATAAATTTTTGAGCATTTCTTGTTCCATCGATTATTTGAATATTTGAGTAATGACACCGTTTGCACTTATAAGATTTTTCATCATTTTTACATATTAATATTTTAAGTGTTTTATGAGGTGCTCTAAAGTCTAAACCACCGATCTATATTTTAAGTGGTTTGATTATTGACAAAAGAAGTTTTAAAAAGTGAAGGATGCAAAAAAAACTAGAAAAGAGATCAAGTTTCAAATCTTGAATTATGTGTTGTTGTTGTTGTTGTTGTTGTTATTATTATTATTATTATTATTATTATTATTATTATTATTATTATTATTATTATTATTATTATTATTATTATTATTATTATTATTATTATTATTATTTTTTTTTTTTTTTTTTTTTTTTAAATAGAGTAGAGAATGTTTTTTACAAAAATAAACAATATCCATTCATTTAAGTTGGATAAAGTATACCGATATAACACAAATTCAAAGTTATTAAAAACAAAAATGATGAATTTGCCAACAAGGTCATATCATCTATGTTAATAAGACCCAATCTTTCGAGGTGAATCAAATAAGCACCTCAATAAGACTAGAAATAAAAAACGTACAAAGACAGATAATGTAACACCCATACTAGACGTATCTAGAAAGTCTAGCATGTGCGTTAGATTAGTACTGGATACATTAAAATTTACAACAAAACAACTACGAATGAATATATATGTATACAACCAAATGCGTTCGTACATAATAATACAACTCAACTTTTCTAAAGTATAAAGAATGCGTCCTTGCATAACCATCTCATCCTGCAGCGGTACGAACGAACACTTGTCGCATCATCCATTCGGCTACTAGCTTGCTAATCCAACCTGTTTATCTGAAACAAATAAGGATTGGGATGAGACATAATGTCTCAGTGAGTTCCCCTAAATCCTAGGCTATAGGTAACCTCAGGGGAAACCTACGGTCACCACGTGTCTAAAATACAACCTGACGGTTGATTATACATGTGTAGGGACTTGCATACTTAGACGGTCGTGCATACTAGGGCCGTCGTAGTCTTATCTCACTTGTTATAGGCTTCACTTCCTATACGTGTCATGGCGGTCAAGGGGAATCTAAAACCGCAATGCCAAGAATACGCTCTACGTATCGAGGCCTAAGCATACTATAATCATGACACAATTCTAAACCGGAAGATTAGGGAAAACCTAAGATCGTCATCGGTGTATCTTTCTCTATTCTTGCTCTATGCATAACTATGTTGTATCTAAAAACATATTCTATCTTGCTATCATGCTAGTTTTGACGATCTACGTCTATGTTTTACTATTCTTGACGATCTACGTCAAGGCTCTACTAATTCTTGACGATCTACGTCAAGGCTCTATGACATAACATAAATATATCTAATAAATATGCATAGTCAAGTTCATTCATAAAGTTAGCGTTTAACAAACAATTATTATCTGAGTTCATTTTACGGAAAGCCTCGAGTGGAGTAACCCCGAGCGCAATCCCTATCTATCCGATGGAAACCTATCTAAGGTATAACCAACGGCACTCCTGCAGTGACGTGCGGGATCCTTACGGCTAACCCCATTTCACCTAATGGAAACCTCTTGAACCAACCTAGTGTGGACACAAGAGACACGACCACTACATCTTACTTACTAAGTGACATGCGGGTTCCTTACGGCTAACCCCGTTTCACCTAATGGAAACCTCTTGAGCCAACCTAGTGTGGACACAAGAGACATGGCACCTTAACTTTAAAGTCTTGGTCTATATATATACATGAGTATTAAATCTATGCTAGCTATCTCTTTTACCTCGGATGCCTATACGATCCAACTAGAGGTAAACTATATGCTTGTTTAACTTGCTATGTGAAGAGATGTCTAATCAATTCACGTCTTGCCATACTCGTATGGCTCTCTAGTTTCTATGCGAAGAGAATACTCTATATCTCTTCGCCTCAGTCAAGCATACCACTCATGCCTAGCATTCTATTCTTTACTAACTATTCTAGTTCTTGACAAGCTATGTCAAGGCTCTATTTTCATCCCATGCCTAGTTCTTTGCTACCCGAGTAACTCGGCTAAACTCTCTTGAATCACTCTTGCCATTCATGTTAAGATTGCCATGATTTTCATTTCAAGAATCATTTGATGTTATGTGCATTGCTTAGATGTTATTTTGGGGTTAAATAGTTGTAAAACATCGAAAGAAAAGCTTCGGAATGCACCACAGACCCTGAACTGGGCCAACAGGCCAAAGCAAGTTGGCCAAGTCCAGAGAGCTGCGCTAATAGCTCAGCTGGGGCGTGGCTCATCCTGTCAATTTCGCTATTAGCGTAGATTTCGCTAATAGCGTAGCTCTTCGGGTCTGTGGTACCAAATTTCCAGTTTTGACCCAAAACTTGTTCAGTTTGATCCTGCAATGCACCATAATCATCCAGCAACATGTATATACATTTATAAACATATTTCATGGCAATTTAACATCTAATCTACAAGAATTTATCAAAAGAGTATTAGGGTTCTAATCCCCTCATAAACATGAATCAATCCTTTAAACATGGAATTGCACAACCCAAAGGGTGGTAATCTATCTATGGAACTCACCTAACATGATCCTTGCAATTTCCAAGCATCAACCCTTTGCTTCATGCTTGATCTATAGCCCTTTCCTCCAAACCTTGCTTTAATCTCTTCCTCCACTTGTTTCTTGGTTGCTAAGCTATCCAAACCATACTTGATCATGTTTTCAAGGAAGATTGGATGTCTTGGAGAGGAGAGGGAGGCGAAATTCTAGAGAGAAGGAGGAGAGAAATATTTTCCCAAAAACCTAGAGAGAGAAAGTGAAGTGGGAAATGAAGAAAAATGGCCCTTGTGGCCTTATATAGTCACTTGCGACATTTTACCACTTTGCCCTTCGCCTTAGTCGTGTTTACCTGACACTGACACATAAGCCCATGCTTGACTGATATTTCATAAAAACATCTTCCGTCGTACTTGACATTCTATAACACTTAATCTCTGATATCTAGCTCATACCTGACTTATGCCATTAATAGACATTTCCATGATCATTTGTCCTCTGACGCGTCTAATGGGTAATATTCCGTTACTGTTAAGCGGGATATTACAGGTAATTAAAACAACAACGTTGTGCTATCAATGAAAGATGACCTAATCTTAAAAAAAAAAACTACAAACAAATCAATCGAAGAGTGGATGTGATGAACGAGTTTATCCTCAGTGAATCTTCTTTATTTGTCTAATCATACTATGTAGTTTAGTTTGTTGTATGGTTTTTCGAAGTTTAGTTTGTTGTGTGGTTTTTCGAGAGAAGGTAAGGGCTTCTACGCATATTGTTTGGTTGGCTACTGTTTCGGCTATTTGGAGAGAAAGAAATTTCCGTTATTTTCAGCAAAAGGATGAAATATTGGCCAAGTTGCTTGATAGAGTGAAGGTTTAGCCTTTTGGGTGGATGAAAGCAAGAAATTAGACTTAAATTTTAGGGTTAAATAAGTAAATGGTTCATCTAAATATACCAACATTTGATTTTAGTCCCTCTAAAATATCTTTAGGCTTTTGGTCCTCTAAAATTTTTCATCTATGAAATTAATCCCTACTTTTTATTCAACTCATGTCTAACCTTCATATTTTTCAATGAAATTTTCCAGAAAAGGATAGAATATTATGATAATCTCCCAAAAAAAATAGAATTTTTTAACAAAACATGAATTAAATATGAATTTTAATGTTTTTGGTGCTAAAAATTTCATATTAAATTCATGTTATGTTAAAAAATTCTATTTTTTTTTGAAAAATATTGTCATAATTTTTTACCCATTTCTGGAAAAATTTATTAAAAAATATGAAGATTAGACATGGGTTGACTAAAAAATATGGACTAATTTCATTAATGAAAATTTTTGAAGGGACCAAAAGCCTAAGGAAAATTTTAAAGGGACTAAAATCAAATATTGGTATATTTAGGGGGACCATTTACTTATTTAACCCTAAATCCTTTTTTTATTAATTTTGTTACGTCTGCAGCAACTTAACCTAATTTTTTCCCGCTCATTTGCTTTATTAGGTTTGCAATTATTTAACCTAACAAATTCCACTAAAAAAATGCATTGCACACCAATTTCATTCCTATCTGCTTGCATTTTTTTTTTTGAAAAAAATATTTTCTACCATATCAACGATCTTACGGGTTAAAGATTATTTATTGGTCTCTATTATAATCGAGAAAACCCGTGCGACGCACGGGTCAAAAGTCTAGTTTTAATATTAATCTTTGATAGGTTAACCCATTTTTGTTTTTGGGATAATCTTTTTATTGCCCTTCAGTTTCACTTTGTTTGTTTTTCGTACTTTTGTAACAGATTTTTGGCTTCTAGGTTGTCGCTGGTGAGACAATATAATGGCTTGTTTAAATAAAAAAATCAATCAAAGTGTCGAAACTCCTCTACTAAACCAAATAAGAAAATCAATGTCCGTGGAAATTACCATTTTGCCCTTCTGAGGGCCATTTTGGTAATCCTGTAATTTGAGAGAAGGGCATTTTGGTAAAATCAATGGGCATGTTAGTGATATGATAAAAGAAAAAAGAGAGAGAGAAACGGGAAGAGAGAAAGAAGCTCGTCGGCAAAAAACGAGGAAAGTAGGAACGATGAAAAAAGCTCGCCGGCAGAAAAGGAAAACGATGAAAATGGCTGAAGAGAAAAATGAAAATTGGAAGAAGGTGAAAACAAAAGAGAGACGGCGATAGGAGAGGAAAGTGTTGTGTTGGTGATAACAGAATGAAATGAATGAAGACCAAGGTAATTTCCTCATCTTTTGTTTAATCAAAAATATGATCGGTTTAATTCTTTGTGTTTTCTGTTTTATTGTTGCTATGCATGTTCGATTGCATGTCCAAGTTTTTGTTTTTCCAGAATTTTTTTGGAGATTGAATGAGTTTTGTGCTTTTAATTCGAAAATTTAGGTTTTTGGTTTGTTTCTTTGCAATTTTGGGTTTAATTCATCTATGTGAAATTAAATTTCTCAATTTGTATAGTTTTGAACTATTGCCATCAGATTGTTTAGAAAGTAGCAATTAAGTTGTTGTGGGGTATGTTTGAATTGATGTTTTAGTGTTTGGGTTAAAATTGAAGTCTTTATAAGCAATAAGCTGTCAATTAAGTTGTTTTGCAGAAGCTTAAGTTGGAATACAAGTCGTTGCAGGTATGGTTATGTGTTCTTTATATTACCAATGCTATATTTAAGTTACCATATGAGTAGTTGGTGGAGTGATAAACTGTTTTGGGAGTTGACAGAATTGCTTAAATCATAATTGAGTTGTTTTAGAAGCTGGCAGAAAGTGATTATGGAGGATTAGGGCAAGGGCAGAAGTGGATAAATTGTAATTAGGCCGCTGATTGGGATACAAGCTAGGAATAGAAAGGTTAGATTATAGATATATAAGAAGTTAATTATGTTTTTACTATGAAAGTTCAATAATTTTGGCTAAAAAATTACCTTATGTTGCAGATAATTCCAGTCAATATTAAAGGGCTGGCAGGAATCATAACAACATCATCTGTGTTGTGAAAATGGTAAATAATTTGGATGAAAAGTTTTAAATTGGATTTTCAATGCAGGTGAGGAGGGAAAAGATAAGTGAGAGGATGAAGTTTCTCCAAGAACATTGTGCCTGGATGCAGCAAGGTGGCTTTCAGTTTTAAACCAGAGAAATTCAGTATGATTTATTATAATTGACTTAGTTGTATTGTTCTTCTTTTTAACATTTGAAATTTGTTGATGTTTGCAGGTCACTGGTAAGGCAGTGATGCTGGATAATAAACCTTTCTTTAATGGAAGAACTTCCATTCAGGTTAGCTAATAATAAGCTTCTAGAAAATCATTATTTCCTGTTTATTGTTCATGCAATATAACTCTGCATATTACTTGGAACTCAAGTTTAACCAAACTCTACATGCACATTTGCAAGGGCAACCGCATTTGAGGTCCTAATGTCAAGTTTTATGACGTCTCTGACCGCTTTGCAACCTCAGTTGCGGTCTCATCAGCCATATTTGACAGAAATTTTTTGTAACATTAAGGATTTTGACACACTCAAGTTACCTGTGTTGAAAAAGCTTATAGTCTATATCTTTCGCGTGACACATTGCATAATGAATTTTTTGTTTATATGGCAATGATTGTTATTATATTTGTGTAGTATTGGTGATAAAATTGGTGTTTGATGCAGATTTATAGCGACTACATGAAGAGTTTTAGAGAGAACATGGCTGATTTCTTAGAATCTGAGCTACTTATAGACATTGAAGTAGGACTTGGCCCTGCTGGGTAACTTAGATATCCTTATTCAGAATGCCTAGGCAGGGTATTTCCTGGTATTGGAGAATTTAATGTGAGTTTGTGTATTTTTTGTTGTATAAATTTGTGCACAGTTCCACATAACATTGTGTTGAAAACAAATTGACTTGGATCCTCTCTCACGGAGCAGCAAACAATATTAAGAGTTAAAAAGTCCTATCACACCAGTGGTTGAAAGCACGGATCCACTCCATGTTTTATGTATAAAAAGAGGTTGTGTTTCTTCTCAAGGTTTACAACCCACCTTATCAGTCAAGGCTTGCTGCATTTAGATGTATCAATGCTTTTTCCTTTTGTGTTTTTTTTTTTTGGATTTGGCTTCATAGTGGTGCTATAGATTGTGCTAGAATAAACATGGGTTATAACTTATGCATGTTTTGTAGTAGAAGGTTTATTGCTTACAACATCAAGCAATATGATAAGGGAGTTGTAGAGTTCATTTTTCATTATGCATTGTTTGGGTTTATATTCGGGTGGTATGTACATTTTTCATTATGCATTGTTTGGGTTTATATTCCCATACTGCAGCCTCCCAGTTTTATGCTTTATGAAAATGCAGTTGCAGTTTGATTTGAAGGTCAAAGTAAAATATATACTTCTAATGAATTTTCTACTGCACATATGTTGAATTTTATGTGGGATTTTATTGCTAATTTTGTTGATTCTTTATGAAATCACCAACAATTGCTTACTGTGGATACTATAGATTGCGAGCATTTGTATTGGCAAACAGTTTGATGAGATGACTTGATTAAACTTGGCTGAGTTTTGTTTAGTGAGAGTTTAGATGTATTGTTGGTGGATTAATTGGAGTCTTGGCAGTCAAGATTTATTTTTCAAAATTTTTGTTGATGGTATAGCTATTCTTCCTTACTGTTTGCATTTTTTTCTTCTTTATTATTCCTTTTATGAATTTTTTAAGGATGCCTTATTTATTTTATTAGAAATAATTGGGCTGCTTCATGAAATTGTGAAAACAACAACTGGTGGAAGTGGTAAAAACCCATGCACTAACATTGTGCTGAAAGACGAGAGGTATGATTTTATAATTTTTCGATATTGTTTGAAAGATTGTTTGGTAGATTTGATATGTATTTGAAAATTTGTTTGGTTATGTAGTGGAAAGCTGATCGATGTCACATTGTGGGAAAAATATTCTCTGGCTTTGATGAAATTTCTTGCTCATCGGAAGGACACCGGTCCTGTTGTTGTCATATTAACTCATGCTCAATGCAAACTTGCAGGTTGACATTGTGTGCATGTGTTATTTTGGCTATTATATTTTATTTGTGTTATTTATTTGGTCTTTATTGTGTAGATAATGGTAAGCCTAATCTCTACAACAACTGGTCGGGTTCGAGGTTGCTGATTAACTTGAAGCATCCAATTGTTGAGACTTTTAGGGCCAGGTGAGTTTGTTTTAGGTTGCATCTGATAGAGCATCTGATGAAGATTTTGTGTTTGAGTTTGTGTTTTTAAGGGACTATGTAAACCTTTGCTTTAATGTATGCTTGGTGTACGATGCCATAAAATATTCTAATGATTTTTATAACCTATTTAGTGTATACTTCCTTATCGGCGGAAATAACCATTCATATATTTGATCTTAAATACATGTAGAAATCTTAATATTGGGGCTTTGCATAACAGTTTAAGGTGTTTCAGTTCTGGTTTTGGCCTGTTAAGACTTTAGTAAGAAGTGCATTATTCCTTGATGTTTATTCTTAGTTCATTACTTAGAAATTTTTTACAAGTTATGCTTGAGTTAGATGGAATTTCACTGAAGTGATTTTAGTGTAGTTGGTTTTGTTGTGCTATTATTCTGGGTGGCAGGTCTGAATCCTTTGGCTTTATGAGACTTGCCTATTAGTCTTATGTTTAGGTTCAATAACATTTCGTTCTAACTTAGTCCAAACAACATGTATTCTATTTTTTTTTTATTTTTCGACTCTGTTTTAAATTTTGGTGTAGGAATATTGATTTTTGCATCTATTGTTTGGAGGTATACATTAACACATATTTTCTGATCACTAAAAGTACACTTTCAAATAAATTATAAGGTACTCTATCAAATTTGTAGTTTTATTAGAAATGTGAGGGTTAAAAAAATGTCACCTTCTAATGAGTGTGAGATTGAGATCCTTTTGGAGCACTATTATTTTTTTTGTTGACAGAACCTTTTAGAGCATTGCTGATAAGATTAAATTTGAAAGTATAATATTTATGTCAGTTATCATTTTCTTTTTGTCTGGTATGACATGTGGAACATGCTTGATGCTTCATCTAGCTAAAAATATTTTGGTTATAAGCAGTATTCAAATAGTGGACCTTTACATTCAAATTTAACATAATGCACAAATTTACTTAAACAAAACCAAATTACAATGTGATAGTTTTCAAATCACCGCATCAACTTAAAAGAAAGACAAGTAGTATAATAATATTTTGGCTTTATTAGACAAGTAGTCCTTGCCATGTCTCATATTAGCTTTGAATAGCAACTCGAAGATTAGAAATTTCTATCTTTGGCATAATCTTCTCTGGCTCTACGGTTTTTGCAAATGTTTATGTTTTTTTATAACATAATGCTTGGTTGCTTTTCACATCTATGAACAATGTTTTTATTTGCCTATTTCCTAAACTTCCGCATCTATAGGCAATACTTTTGTTCCGTTATTTCTTCTAATTTGTTCAAATGTGAAGAATGGTTCTATTTCTTTATCCTAAAATCTAAAAATTTGACAGGTTACAGATGTTTAATATTTTTTCTTTTTTGTGGTAGGTTTCGAACTCAGGGTCATAGCTTTGCTCAAAACTTCAGTCAAGGCTCCACCTCTTCGCAGAATATGCCACGTGATGAATTCTCCAATCGGACGCAAGCTAGGCCTATTGCGGAGTTGAGAGGCTTGGTCGGGGTAGGTTCTGTTTGTACATGGTGTTGTTTTCAAATGTTTCATTAGTGATATATTTGTTCTTTATTTTATTTGTGTGAATCATGTTAGGAAACATATATCATCACTGTCGGAGAGACAACTAAATTTAATGCTAATCAATTTGGTTGGTATTATGAGAGCTGCACTAAGTGTCCAAGGTCTTCAAGGTCGAATGTTGGTAGCTATAAGTGCGCATGTGGGACAGAGGTTACAGTTCCAATGACAAGGTTGCATATCTGGATATTCATATTATTAATCGATATTTTTGGGTTTAACGCGTTTCTACTATGATTTAATAATTATGGGTTTTTTTAGATACAAAGTGGTTGTGGAAGTTGTCTATGGTGGCCACAATGCTGAATTTGTATTTTGGGATAGGGAATGTCTTCAGATTATTGGCATTACTGCTGATGCTCTTAGGAAGACCATGCAAGAGGTATCGTTGTTTCGAGTGTTTGGTTTTCGTTATATTTTCGATGTTATTTATAGGAATCATACGTTATGTTTTTTTTTTTTGTAAAGGTCGGTGAAGATGATCCTCTGATATATCCAACACATTTGGACAAATTGCTTGGACTTGAGTTTGCGTTTCGTGCAAAGTATCAGCCGCGTTATCATCAATCATCAGTTCTAGGTTTCTCGCGTGATCCTGCTGGGATTGAGAAAATCAAGGCTCACCTTCATCCTGGTGGACCATAATCCAAATCAGTTATTCAATCTTCAGGAAATGAATGTTGGTGTTGAGTCGTCAAAGTCACTTGATGCTCCCACGGTATGTAAAGAAAAAGATGTTCTCTCGAACTATAATTCTCTCAATTCTAGCTGAATGTTATACTTTTATTTCATCTCTAATAATTTTCAAGCCAGCACATTTTTGTTGTATACAAGAAAAAGGTTGATGAGTAATGTATTTCTGTTCAAGAGAAAGGGTGAAAGATGGTTTATGTGAACATATGTATATAGGTTTTTCAAATTGATTATTTGGAGGTTGTTCGATTGGCGTTATATCTAACTTTCATAATGTCACTCATCTTGGTTGCAATTTTGTTTGTGTTTTCATTCTATTGTTATAGGATGTTGTGTATTATAATCCAATTCATTCATTCAATGTGCATGCAGAAGATGAATGTTGGTGCTGAATCCTCAAAGTCAGTCGGCACTCCTGCGGTACGTTAACATTTATTCTGTTCAATGCTTTTATGTTATTATCTCGAATAATAGAGGAATGCATCTGTTGTATAAGGAAATTGCATGAGGAATAATAGTGGTGCAGAAATGGAAAAAAATTTCTTTATTAAACATTTTTCATTCAAGTGGCATTAACCTCATTGAAGTGACATTGTCTTGGTATTAAAGTTGTTTGGTTTGCTGAATGTTATATTTGCAAAGGCTTCTAAATTGCGGTTATTAACTTTTGTCAAAATTCTCCTTTGGTCGTGTTAAGGATACAAGTTTGTTAGGCTATTCTACACCTTTTTGATCTTGATTTCAAATTGGGGACAGTTTTTTTTGTGATTCGTTTGATATGTTTGACACCAATCTTTCACATTGCCAATGATCTTAGCAACATCTCTATATGAAAACTATTACTTCTGTGATGCTTACAATTTATTTTATGTATGATTTTTCCTTCTTCTCATTGCAACAGAAATCTTTCTCTGTCTGGTGATAATGGTTCGAAACAGTTTGGAAGTTGCACTCACGCGAAGCGTTCTTGTGGTGAAAAATATGGTGATGGTATCGCATATGATGATTGTAATCTGACACAGTTTTCTTTCAGCAAGTTGGGAAAGCAAATTAAGAGGTAGTGATTGGTTTTATCCTTGGGTATTTTTTGGAAGATATGCCATTGTATCTTGCGAAGTTATTTGATCTATGGTCTATAGTAGTTTTATGCTTTGCATAATGACTTTTGGTTTTGCATCAGCCA
This sequence comes from Medicago sativa, assembly GCF_051527215.1. Classification (NCBI taxonomy): domain Eukaryota; kingdom Viridiplantae; phylum Streptophyta; class Magnoliopsida; order Fabales; family Fabaceae; genus Medicago; species Medicago sativa. The sequence goes on along the minus strand of NC_140755.1, from coordinate 78,611,049 downwards.
TGGCTGCTTTTGGTCAAGTGTAATATATTAAGTTTGACATCAGAACTTGCTAGAATAAGTGTGATGTGGTCAAATATGATGCATGTAAATATCCACTTCGTTGTACTTATAAATAACTATGTTTATATTAGTATCTGCTAAGCTTTTGTTTATCTTTGGTATTGGCGTGACTGACAGATAGGTGTTAAATTTGGTAAAATGACTAAATTGACCGACATTGTTTAATTTACGAGACTAAGTTGCTATTTTGCAAATTTAAGGTACTAAATTGACCAACCCTAACAATCTCAACAACTAAAATGCAAATTAATCAAATAAATACAGAGTCAACACTAAAAAGAACTAAAATATGGTTAGAGGAGAGGAGGGGATATTTGCATGCTACATCCCTTCAAACCTGCAACTCTGCTTCTCTTTAAATTTTCTCAAGTTCGCCATTGCTGGTCTCTTGCCAAAAGCTGAAGCAGACTTGGAGGAAGTTGCCAGCAACCCTCTTAGAGTAGCTAAAATACCAAAACACATGAAAGGGAAATACATTGTCAATAGCTTATCAGATGCTTTCTTGGATCCCATCATTTCTGATAGTACAACAACCTGCAATCCATAAACCAGAAAGAATAAAAAGTTGTAAACTGAAAAGCAAGGTTTAGATTATCAAAATTGTAACAAAAACTCATTGTGATACCATTTATAGTTGGGATGAAGACCATCTTAATTTGAGTTAACTTAACTCAACCTCTCAAAATTGAGTTATAATGTGAGAAATGCATCCCAATCCTCACGCACAATACCAACTTTAGAAATTTTTTATATTGATTTAACTCAACCTCACAAAATTGGTTTATAATATGAATACCTATACCTACTATAATCAGTTTATGTTTAGGAAGAATTTCATATTTGGGGTTGGGAATTTTGAGATTCAGACTTAGATTATGATGTTAATTGCATTGGATCAGCTCTAATTTTACTAACTTTCTTTGAATTTGGTTCATTGCATTCATTCATGAATCTACTGAACTCATAATGAATCTAATCATGTTGTACTTATTCATGTTTGAACATAATCTTGTGAGACCAGTTCGAAACGTAGGGATTTTGTTACATGACTAACAAGAAAACATAACTAACAAAGTGCACAATATTCTACAGCTTTCTTAGGTATATATTCTACTTATAGAACTCTGTTTCAACTTGAGCTTTAATCAGAATTGCATCATGGTCATTTAACACACTCCTAAACATTTCAAATTATCATAGCTTACCAATTTAGTTATTCATAATTTAGTTGGTTACTAAAGAATGTTGATTTTTTTTTTGCTAGCACTTTCCGAATATGATCTCAATCAATGTCATTCCGGACACGCACGAAAGCATTACATTGCAGGATTGGAATACACACAAAATTTGAATGCAAACTTATCACCTCAAATAGGGGTCCGAATGAAAAATATTTAGGGGAAGATTGGCACAATTTTTTGAAGGATAGTAAATTACGTCAAGAGGATAATTTGATCTTTGATCTTGAGGACCCTCCTAACTCGATGTTTGTTGAGATTGTCCACCGGTAAGAATAGTAAATGGTTTGGACTCACAAACATATCATATGAAGCTCCTCTTCCTGTCTTCTATTTTGTTGTTATACCTATTATGCCTCAGACAATGACATTGTGTTTTGAGTTTTACTTCCATGACACTACTAACTACTATATTCCTATATTCCTATAAGTTGTGTACTTTAACATTGTTCCTTTCATCTGCATTACTTAGATCTTGAGCCATTATATGATACATTATCTAAATCAATGACATTTGTTTCAGAATTTCAAATTATAGCCTTTGAAAGAATTACTCAATTGTTCCTTTTTTTTTATATCAGTTTTTTTTTACAATGGTGAATATTACTATTTACAGGCTTAATGTCTTGCTATGAGCTTTTATGCAGTTATCTATTCAAGGATATTGGAGATGCTGGCACCTTCCAAGCCACCTTCGCATCCTCCACCTAGGCCGCTAATACAATTTTCTTCTAGGACAATGAATTGGCCAAATCCACCAACCAAAATGTACGTCAGATACATCCGCGACCAGTAAACAACGAAAGGTAGTAGTTACTTTTGGAATTGAAGATGATGAGGCCATTTTGGAAATTTAACTTTGTAATCCATCAAACACAACTACTTTAGGATCTATGTTGTATAACTTCTGTTTTGGTTTCGTTTATGGTAGACATATCTAGGATTTGATATGTTATGGATCATGGTTTTTTTATATTTATATGCATGTAATATCTATATTTCGAATCAGTTTACTTTTAAGTGTATTAACAAATATGTGTTTGCCAACAAAATTATCCGAAAAAAAGCAATCCACCCCGTGCGAAGCACGGGTTTGTAGCTAGTTTTACATAAAAAAAATATCTTGTTACCTTACATTTGTTAGTATTTTTTTTTTGGGTTAATTATGTTTCTAGTCCCTATAAAATAGCGATCTTGTAAGTTTAGTCCCTACTTAATTTTAATAGCATTTTTAGTCCTTATAAAAAAAAAATTTACTTATAATTTTAGTCCCTGCTAAAACAAAGTTTGATTAATTATCCTTAAACTCTTAAATTTTTGAACGATTTTTTTGAGACAAGATTAGAACACTATGAAAGGTTCGTTTACTAAAATTTAGAATTTTCTGACATGATATGAATTAAATATGAATTTTTTAAAACGACAAAAGTTAAAGATAAAAAGTAATAAAATCTGGATGTAGAAATCAAATTTTGCGATAATTTTTTGCGGACGAACTTTTAGTACTAAACATGTTGGCAAAAAATTGTTCAAAAATTTAAGAGTTTAAGCATAAATTAAACAAATTTGAATTGAGTAGGGACTAATACTCAGTGCAGAAAAACAAAATTAGGGACTAAAAATGCTATTAAAATTAAGTAGGGACTAAACTTACAAGGTTGCTATTTTATAGGGACTAGAAACATAATTAACCCTTTTTTTTTTATAAAGGAAATTATGATTGAATGATGATTTTAATTTTAAAAATCAATCTAAGGTATTTTGAGGGACCCAATATCCAAATAAAAAGCCGCATTGGGATACCATTAATCCAACAAACAAGGAAATAATTAACAATAATCCTTAAAACCTTTGCTTAAAAAAAAAACCTCCTTCAACAAAAAAAATCCTCAAAACCTTAAATACTTAACAGAGGATCTATTCACTTCATCGCAACTTTCTCTCTTGTTCTCCATCTGTTGGTTTAATCCAGCTTGCGTGACGCTCACGTAACCCTAGTTACTAACAATAAATCAAATACAAGCACAATATATCATTTTCCAATAATCGTTCACACAGTTATTAACTGACCAAATACAATGACTGCACTTGTTGAAGAATTTTATGATTCAAACGATTATTTTGAATATGGAAGTTGTGGTATCATCTTTCTCACCCGTTAATCCTACTAAATCTGCTTCTTTGTTTCTATTTCTCAACAAACTCTTATTTTTTGCGTTACAGTTACACTTACAAATCACATGCACAGTGCATTAACTAATACGTTTCGTTAATTTTGTTTTTGCAGAAGCATTGGATTTTCCTAAACCAGACAGGAAACCTATCTACACATTCACTGGTCATACTGGTCAGATTTCCGCTTTGTAAATTGTACTATTTATGTTTCTATTAATGTTGTTCTTATTCTTATTCGGTATAAAAATTGAATATACATTCTGTGCCTTTTTAATTGATTCCTTGTATTTTTTTGTTCACTTTTCAAATTGTGAAGTCATGTATCATATGTGTTCAAGGTGTTTTTTGAAATTCCTTTTGCTTCTTGTGTAGATCAAGTATTCTCACTTGCATGCAGCCCAACTGATGCAACTCTGGTGGCTACAGGGGGTCGTGATGCCAGAGGATTTTTATGGAAGATTGGCCAAGGAAATAGGGCTTCTGAGCTTCAAGGTATTTTCACGATACATAATCTACTAATGAATTGATTGGATATTTATTTTTTCGATCTTGGATAATTGATGTTATATATCTACTTATGTGCAGGGCATTCTAATTCTGTATCTAGTTTAGCTTTTAGCTATGATGGAAAGTTTCTTGCTTCTGGAAGCATGGATGGAATTGTTCAAGTTTGGGATGTATATGGAAATTTGGAAAGTGTTCTTGATGGCCCTAAAGGTGCCATAGAGGTAAAATCAGATTCTTAACTTTGTTATGCCTTAGCTAGTGGTTAAATTAATCATATCCATGAAATCTTTCACTTTCAGTGGCTCCGATGGCATCCAATAGGACACATGCTCTTAGCTGGTACTGCCGGTTCCACCGCTTGGATGTGGAATGCTGATGAAAATTCCCTTAATGTCTTTTCCAGTCATGGTGGTAGTGTGACCTGCGGTGATTTCACCCCTGATGGTACTAATTTCTCTTCATATTTTCTTGATCGATCTTCCTTTATCTATTATTATTATCCGTGTTATATATTTTACATTCTTCATTTTCCTTTTACTTGATACCTTAGGAAAAGTAATATGTACTGGTTCTGATGATGCAACTTTGAGAATATGGAATCCAAAAAGTGGAGAAAATATTCATATTGTGCAGGGTATGTTAATTTCACTTAATAGCGTCTTTCCTATTTATAAATCATAGGCTAGTATAATTTTTAATACCAAAACTGCAGTATTAAGTATAATGATTCAAAATTTCTTTCTAGGTGATCCATATGGATCATATCATACCGCAGAATTAACATGCATGTCCATAAGTTCAACTTCAACTCTTGCACTCACTGGTTCCGTAGATGGATCTGTCTATATTGTGAATATCAATACAGGAAGAGTATGTGTTTTCATTGCATTTGATTTTGCTGCTCTATTTGTTAGAGAATGATAAAATCTGCTTGTAGGTTAGGAGTTAGTTACAAAATTAGTTAGTTTGTTAATCTCTCGTTAACCTCTATGTATAGAGCCTTGTGTATTCATTTTGAGTAAAACTCGTACGGAATTTTAATAAAAGATCTTTTATTAAAATTCCGTATGAGTTTTACCCACTTTCAAGCTTTCAAAGCTCTATCGAACTTTTCTCCCCAAATCCTCTAATTCCTAATACTATTTTCTATTTTTCTTTAATCAACTTGTCTTGTTGTGTCTCTTTCGGTTTCTAAGAAACATGCGTATCATGGTTAACAGGTTATTGATACACTGGCTTCACATTCAAACTCTGTTGAATGTGTTGGATTTGCACCAAGGTATATGCTAAAAAATAATCTTGATCGCTTGTGTGTATTGTGCATATTTCAATTATCTATATACATCCTTTCAATTATTACATTGTGTTTTTTTATATGATCTAATAACTAGACGTTGTTCTCTTAAATTAGACGCGAGCCATCAATAATTTTGTGTCTTAAAATTGTATAACAGTGATCGTTGGGCTGCAGTCGGAGGATTGGATCAAAAACTGATCATCTGGGATATAGAGCATTCGTTATCGCGACACACATGTGACCATGAGGTTTGCTCAAACCTTTCTTTAGGCAAATGTCATACTTGTGTTCTACTGCCTTCTCATATTGTGTAACCATTACTATCTCTCATATTAATGAACTGAAAAAGAATGTATGTTGATAAAATGTGACAATAGCTTTGCTAAAACGACTTATAATATGAATCAGAGGGTGTATTTCACAACTAAATGAGCTCTTGTTGTAATTATACTTCAGTTTGGAACTATAAATTTTCATTTTATGTCTAATGAAAGGAATATTGCTATGTGGACAGGCTGGAGTGACATGTTTGGCATGGCTTGATGCATCGTATGTGGCTACTGGATGCCTGGACGGAAAAGTAAGATTATGGGATAGCCGATCCGCCGAATGTGTAATAACATTCAGTGGACACTCAGATATAATTCAGTCCATTGAAGTGTCTGCTAATCATGAGTATCTTGTTTCGACTTCACTTGATAGTACAGCTTGTGTTTTCGATGTTAAAGGGCTGCAATAAACAAAGCCTCTTGTATCATTTATCAATCATCTCAGTGAAATCCCTTGTCCCGGCACTCCTTTACGTTTGTGTCCTCGAGGGTCAGGTGTTACTCTGCATAAGGTTTTGGTTTTCTTTCAAGAACAAAAAGTTTGATTGGATTGAGTTTAGGGCTTTTATATTTATTTTGATGTTCATGCTGACTTTAACTTTAAAGTTTAGTTTGCTCAATGGAACACCTTTATCCACCTTTAATCTTATAATCTCAGACACTACTCTACTGCTTTTTTCTTTGATAAATGTGTTTCTAACTTTTAAGTGATTATGATGACATATATTATCCAATAGCCATAGATAAAATTTTGGCTGTTTCTGAATAGAAGATCAAGGTAAATATAATTGAAATCAACTAGGAAAGTCAAAGGAAATGAAACTCTACAGCAAAACTACAAAACCAAAAGAAAAATAGGAACAATAGAGACTGTAAGTTGAAAGTATAGTATAAAGGGATGCAAGTAAATACAGGATGCAAGGACATGTTTGCAAGTATGCAGAAGAGACTTCAACATAGTTTCTTAAAGGCACCTACACATTCAACTTGTAGCTCCTTGTTTGTTAAACAATCTTGAATTTGGATGGAAACAAACACAAGGTGGCTGCATAGGTATCTGTCTTTTAAAGGTGCGTTACAAATCACACGATCAAAGAGATGAAGATTCGTCTCATATGAGCTTAAGAGTATACAGTGACATTATTAAACGTGCTTCTTTTAGAAACTTTGTCACCCTCACTTAATCAAGGACATCACAATTGTTGAAACATTAGTGATAAAGGACCAAACTAAGCACATCGCAGATGACAAAGCAACAACTTCTTTGTTGTCACCTCAAACATATAACAATACCAATGACTTTTGGATAATTGGAAAAACAAATTAGTATCGATGTTAACATAAAAACATTGATATTGTCATCTAAATTTACTCACCAATTCGTTATAAATATATAGTTTCTCTTTTAGTGGTCCAACTTCATTCTTCACATTTTTTTCAGCTTCTTTTTCTCGTGATTTATTTGCAACTACAACTTGTTTGTCTCCTTAGGGTTCTTACTTCTTCATTTAACAGTGCACTTTTCAGTATCTTCACTTTGGTGATAGTTGGTAGCATAGCATCTCTATTTCATTCTGCTTCATCGATTAGTGCTACAGAAAGATACAGGTTTCGCCATCAGAGTCCTTTTGTTTTCAAATCTTGGGTTGAGTATGAGCAAACACATGTACGTGTTTTGATATGGTTTGTAGTGGTTTATAGATGAGCAAATTTGCTATAACAACAGATGTAGGGTTTACTTAATTCAGATTGGAGTATTCGAAGAAAATGTTGCCATTGATATGGTTTGCAACATGATACCTTTTTTCCCTTCTAATCTTGGCCAGTGGATGAGCAAACTCAAGAACCTGATTTGCAATGGTTTGTAGTGGTAGTTATGTACCTTGGTTTACTATGTTGGTTCTTATACAATATATTAAATTGTAATTTGTATCTATAGTTATTATTGAGACAAACTTTTGCAGTAATGCACCTTATGCATCATAGCAAAGAATACACCATCACTTAGCTTAAGACATACCATCTCACTTACTATGACTGTGAATTGAAATAGCCATCTCATTAGTTGGAAATCTATACAATGTAGTTGAAATAAATTTCGCAAGAATTTCACATATGCAACGAAATTGAAACAAATTGATTTTGTTTCTTCAATTATAGTAATAATACGACAAAACTTTTCAACTAGCATATCAAATGAGTTAGGCATTTTAATAAAGGGGGAATTTTATCAGACAATTGTAAGATCGGTGATATTGTTTGGGATAAAGTGTTAGACGGTAAAGAATCAACACAAAAATAAATTAAGTGTAGCACAGATATAGATGTTTTATTGGATGTGTGATAAGATTAGATGAGATAGGAATAGAAATGATAACATTAGATAAAGAGTTACGGTAAGCACCTATAGTGTAAAGATGGTAGAAACTAGATTTAGATGGTTCAGAAATATAGAAAGAAGACTTGTGAACTATGTGGTAAGGAGTAGATAAAATAAACATGAGTCAATTCACTAAAGATAAAGAAAGACCTGGAAAAAACATTAAAAAAAAAAAAAGGATAATTACATCATTTGATTCATGTAAGCAACCTCACTTGGTGGTAAGACTTGGTTGTTGTTGTCACAATTCATTATCACAAACTATAGACATTAAGAGTCCTTCAAAAAAAAAAAAACTATAGACATTAAGAGCAATACCAATGTCACACTTTCAAACACACTCTTTAGAACTCACACTTTCAGCTCAGCTCTTTGGTCCTTGGTTATTGTTTGACCTCACACTTTCAAAAACTAAAGGAGATTTCTTTTTCACGTCAAAAGAAATATGATGGAATAAAATGAGAAGAAAGAAATTGTAAATTAAGAGTAGAAGACAATTTAAAAACATTGTCTTACTGTCAAAATTTTCAAAAAAAAGGGGGGGTTTAATCAGCTCCATTTTTGTACTCAATACAAGTTGTACCTTTTCAACAGGATGCAGATGCAAAAATACAAATTGACAATTCCCAATTTAACAATGAAACAAGAAAACCTAGATGAAAAAGACGTGGAAAAGAGGAACCCGTGTTTAGAAATCGATCCTGCATAATACCCAACTCAGAGAAATGGAAGTATATCCAGAGAAAATCAATGTCCAACACTATCTTTACAAGACAAAAGAAACCCATACAACTCAACTCATAGATGACCATAAGCAGCAAAGCGTGTGTTTTAGTGTGACCTTTCCATTCCCCTAAGCATTATAGCGCACATAAAATTATTGTTCTGAAACATGTACATGCTAGACAAATATATACCTCACAAGATTATAAAAAATTGTTCAGCACCTTTTATAATAATTTATCCCTTTTTGCAACATAATCACAAGACTACCTACCACTTTGAATTACTCCAAGTGTTGGATTATCAACAGGTAAACAGAAAATTAAGTTTTCCATTCAATGATTTGCTATCTATTTTTTTACAAAGACTTATTGAACAACAACCTGCTTCACTGTCCAATGTTCACTAGTTCATGAAAATTTTAGTTATACGAAAGCAATTTATTGAACTAGTCCTTGAATTACCAACACAAGCTGAAGTAACTTGTGTTAATCTAACAATAGCCTTCATATCAAAAGGAATCATCAACCTAGAATCCAAAACTTCACTAAATCTCACAGCACCAACGATACTCCCTCACAGCTTCTTCCACTTACAAGTAGGGGTGTTCATGGTTCTACATTGGAACTGAACCACATTAATGGATACAATTCAGTTTTTAAAACCACTTTAAAAAAAACTGGTTTATTTTTCAAACCAGTTCCAGTTCGGTTTAAAACCGGTTCAGAACCGGTTTACAGTTTTGAACCGGTTTATTTGTTTCGAACCGGTTTACAGTTTTAAATCAGTTTTTGAACCAGATTATTCTTGAACTGGTTTTCAAACCGGATTTTAGTCATTGTTTATTAGGATCTCCTTTTTCAAAACAACTTATTTACGTAAAACAGCTTATTAGGATCTCCTTTTTCAAAATAACTTATTCAAAACAACTTATTTATGCAAAACGGCTTATTAGGATCTCTTTTTTCAAAACAACTTATTTATGCAAAACGGCATATTAGGATCTCTTTTTTCAAAATAACTTATTCAAAACAGCTTAAATATGCAAAACAACTTATCAAGATCTCCTTTTTCAAAATAACTTATTCAAAACAGCTTATTTATGCAAAACGACTTATTAGGATCTCTTTTTTCAAAACAACTTATTCAAAACAGCTTATTTAAGCAAAACTGCTTATTAGTATCTCTTTTTTCAAAATAACTTATTCAAAACAGCTTATTTACACAAAACGACTTATTAAGATCACTTTTTACAAAATAACTTATTCAAAACAGCTTATTTACGCAAAATAGCTTATTAGGATCACTTTTTTCAAAAAAAACTTATTCAAAACAACTTATTTATGCAAAACGACTTATTAGGATCTCTTTTTCAAAACAACTTATTCAAAACAACTTAAATATGCAAAACAACTTATCAAGATCACTTTTTTCAAAATAACTTATTCAAAACAGCTTATTTACACAAAACGGCTTATTAAGATCACTTTTTACAAAATAACTTATTCAAAACAGCTTATTTACGCAAATAGCTTATTAGGATCACTTTTTTCAAAAAAAAAACTTATTCAAAACAGCTTATTTATGCAAAACGACTTATTAGGATCTCTTTTTTCAAAACAACTTATTCAAAACAGCTTATTTATGCAAAACAGCTTATTAGGATCACTTTTTTCAAAATAACTTATTCAAAACAGCTTATTTACACAAAACGGCTTATTAAGATCACTTTTTACAAAATAACTTATTCAAAACAGCTTGTTTACGCAAAATAGCTTATTAGGATCACTTTTTTCAAAAAAAAACTTATTCAAAACAGCTTATTTATACATAACAACTTATTACGATCTCTTTTTTCAATATAACTTACACAAAACATCATATTTATACAAAACAGCTTATCAAGATCTCTTTTTTCAAAATAACTTATTCAAAACAACTTATTTAACCAAAACAGATTACTAGGATCATATTTTTCAAAATAACTTATTCAAAACAGCTTATTTATGCAAAATAACTTATCCTAATAAGTCGTTTTGCATAAATAAGTTGTTTTGAATAAGTTTTTTTTTGAAAAAAGTGATCCTAATAAGCTATTTTGCGTAAATAAGCTGTTTTGAATAAGTTATTTTGTAAAAAGTGATCCTAATAAGCCGTTTTACGTAAATAAGTTGTTTTGAATAAGTTTTTTTGAAAAAAGATATCGTAATAAGTTGTTTTGTGTAAATAAGCTGTTTTGAATAAGTTATTTTGAAAAAAGTGATCCTAATAAGTTGTTTTGCATAAATAAGCTGTTTTGAATAAGTTTGTTTTGAAAAAAGTGATCCTAATAAGCTATTTTGCGTAAATAAGCTGTTTTGAATAAGTTATTTTGTAAAAAGTGATCCTAATAAGCCGTTTTACGTAAATAAGCTGTTTTGAATAAGTTATTTTGAAAAAGGAGTTCGTAATAAGTTGTTTTGCATAAATAAGCTGTTTTGAATAAGTTATTTTGAAAAAAGTGATCCTAATAAGCTATTTTGCGTAAATAAGTTGTTTTGAATAAGCTGTTTTTGAAAAAGAAATCCTAATAAGCCGTTTTACGTAAATAAGTTGTTTTGAATAAGTTTTTTTGAAAAAAGATATCGTAATAAGTTGTTTTGTGTAAATAAGCTGTTTTGAATAAGTTATTTTGAAAAAAGTGATCCTAATAAGTTGTTTTGCATAAAAAAGCTGTTTTGAATAAGTTTGTTTTGAAAAAAGTGATCCTAATAAGCTATTTTGCGTAAATAAGCTGTTTTGAATAAGTTATTTTGTAAAAAGTGATCCTAATAAGCCGTTTTACGTAAATAAGCTGTTTTGAATAAGTTATTTTGAAAAAGGAGTTCGTAATAAGCTGTTTTGCATAAATAAGCTGTTTTGAATAAGTTTTTTTGAAAAAAGTGATCCTAATAAGCTATTTTGCGTAAATAAGCTGTTTTGAATAAGTTATTTTGTAAAAAGTGATCCTAATAAGCCGTTTTACGTAAATAAGTTGTTTTGAATAAGTTTTTTTGAAAAAAGATATCGTAATAAGTTGTTTTGTGTAAATAAGCTGTTTTGAATAAGTTATTTTGAAAAAAGTGATCCTAATAAGTTGTTTTGCATAAATAAGCTGTTTTGAATAAGTTTGTTTTGAAAAAAGTGATCCTAATAAGCTATTTTGCGTAAATAAGCTGTTTTGAATAAGTTATTTTGTAAAAAGTGATCCTAATAAGCCGTTTTACGTAAATAAGCTGTTTTGAATAAGTTATTTTGAAAAAGGAGTTCGTAATAAGTTGTTTTGCATAAATAAGCTGTTTTGAATAAGTTATTTTGAAAAAAGTGATCCTAATAAGCTATTTTGCGTAAATAAGTTGTTTTGAATAAGCTGTTTTTGAAAAAGAGATCCTAATAAGCCGTTTTACGTAAATAAGTTGTTTTGAATAAGTTTTTTTGAAAAAAGATATCGTAATAAGTTGTTTTGTGTAAATAAGCTGTTTTGAATAAGTTATTTTGAAAAAAGTGATCCTAATAAGTTGTTTTGCATAAAAAAGCTGTTTTGAATAAGTTTGTTTTGAAAAAAGTGATCCTAATAAGCTATTTTGCGTAAATAAGCTGTTTTGAATAAGTTATTTTGTAAAAAGTGATCCTAATAAGCCGTTTTACGTAAATAAGCTGTTTTGAATAAGTTATTTTGAAAAAGGAGTTCGTAATAAGCTGTTTTGCATAAATAAGCTGTTTTGAATAAGTTTTTTTGAAAAAAGTGATCCTAATAAGCTATTTTGCGTAAATAAGCTGTTTTGAATAAGTTATTTTGTAAAAAGTGATCCTAATAAGCCGTTTTACGTAAATAAGTTGTTTTGAATAAGTTTTTTTGAAAAAAGATATCGTAATAAGCTGTTTTGTGTAAATGAGCTGTTTTGAATAAGTTATTTTGAAAAAAGTGATTCTAATAAGTTGTTTTTGCATAAATAAGCTGTTTTGAATAAGTTTGTTTTGAAAAAGTTATCCTAATAAGCTATTTTGCGTAAATAAGCTGTTTTGAATAAGTTATTTTGTAAAAAGTGATACTAATAAGCCGTTTTACGTAAATAAGCTGTTTTGAATAAGTTATTTTGAAAAAGGAGTTCGTAATAAGCTGTTTTGCATAAATAAGCTGTTTTGAATAAGTTATTTTGAAAAAAGTGATCCTAATAAGCTATTTTGCGTAAATAAGTTGTTTTGAATAAGCTGTTTTTGAAAAAGAGATCCTAATAAGTTGTTTTTCATAAATAAGTTGTTTCGAATAAGCGGTTTTTTATAAAAAGAGATCCTAATAAGCTGTTTTGCATAAATAAGTTATTTTGAATAAGCAGTTTTTGAAAAAAAGGTCCTAGTAAAATTTTAAATTATTTTTTGTATATTAAATTATTTAATTAAATATTAATATAAAAATTTGAAGAAAAGAAAGTGTACTAAAAAAATATGGTTCAAATATATTAAACTGGTTCCGAACCGGTTTTAAACTTGAACTGAATTGTTTTTGAATTTATGGTTCAGTTCATAAACCATTTAAATGGTGCAGTTTTTTTTGGTCCAGTTTGGTTCAGTTTATGGATACAATTCAGTTAACCACATTTTTTGCACACCCCTACTTACAAGTTCCAACAAAATAACCCGTAACCCATAAACACCACTTTCCTTAGAAGTTAGAACCGCCACCAGTCAACCACACCGCCATTACCTTCGTTCCATTATTCATCATCCATGTGACCAACTAACCCTCTCCTACTAACCCCAAAAAATCAAGTTCACAATCAGAAATCCTAGCACAAAAACTCAGAGAACTCAACAAAAAAATGCACAATATTTGATGAGTCTAAATGAAGTTGATGTATTAGTAACTAAACAGATGGAGGAAGCACCAACTTTTACTCAAGAAACTATGAAGAAGAATCCTTAGAATGTTCCTAAAGGTGAAGAGTAAAGAAAAAATGGAAAAAGTCCTATATATACATCACATTTCATCTCAGGTCCCAATCCTTTAAGGATACTCGTTGTGTAGCAATATAAGTTACATAACAAAGCCATAAAAGAACACAACAAGCATTCAAACATCTTGCACAATTTCAACAAAGCAAACATGAAGAAAGCACTATCCAATCAACCAAAATCAAACAAAAAACTAATCAAACAACATTCAAAACAAATTAAAATCAACCGTTGAAGAAACATAAAACAACAAAGCATAAAGTCAAAGAAACTAAACAACCTACTGGCAATGACTAAACAAATTTCATCTTCACTAAGGAGCAGCAAAGCAATGAAGAAAAAGCAGAGCCATGTGATTTGTGAACTGGCATTTGAGCTGGCTGATAAAGATCACCTCAATATCAGTAAAATGGCAAATACAAATATTTCACAATCAAATTTTTCTTGTTTGGTATCACTAGTGGTCTTAAGCTTGCTCAATGCCATCAGGGAGTGAAAGCAGAGACTCTGTATACACTGCCAATTGGGATCTTGCAAAGCAACAGCCACCATAAGTGTGATATTGTAGCAGGTCTCCTTCATCATCAAGCTTTGCTAATCCCCCATCAGAAACTGGTCCAACAATATCACCACCATTTGTAAAGCATACTGGGCAAAAATACGGAGCGGGTTCAAAATTAAAATCAAGAGTCTTAATCCAAGATGAATCCACTGCGTATTCTTGCATCACCCATATCTTAAGTGTAGACATCTCCACATTCCATACACTGATAAGTCCCCGAAATACCGACAAATCATAAATGTCAGTAGAAAAATCGATATCAAAATCATCTGGAAGACCAATCTCTGACATTGTCATTTCCTTTAAATCATAGGCAATAATAACATCCCTTCTGGTCTCATAATTATAAACCAGCCAATGAATAGAACCATTCAAGAACGACCCGACTCTGGGACCACTTTGAGATCTTGCAGTCTTCCTATAAGGCAAATCAGAATCAAACTCAATTTCTTCCCACTCATTAGCTCTCAATGAGAAAATCTCCAAGTCAATTGAACAACGTACTGTGGGATTCAATTTGTAGGACCCCAAAACTACCATGTAATCATCACTTGACATGTCATATCCGAAACCATAGAGCACATTGAAAATACTGTAATGGTCATTGTCACTGTCACTGCTACTGCTACTGCAACTGTCATCGGAATTGGAGGCAATAGTTAAAGGAGACAGAGGTATTTGTTTGTGAACACGAGTGGATGGATTCCATAGATAGAAGTCTCTGTAACAGTATATAAACAGAAATCCTCTACAGGAACCTCCAATTTCAGGACGAGATTCGAGATGCAAAAAATCAGGACTTAATGAAAATGCAGAATCATCGTCAAGCCATGCATTAAAATCTATAGATAGGGTTTGAGAATCACGATACTCTATAAACAAAAGTCTGGTTGATGAAGCAAGTTGAAAATGTGAAGTTGTAAAATGAGGATCGGAAATGAGAGAAAGCCATAACTTACACACAGACCTGCAGCGAAGAAGAGTCTTCACCGGCAACTTCAACAGAATTTCCGATATCACTTCTTGAGGGAGATGCACACTATTCTTCGCCATTTTGGTAACGAAGATAAAACCCTAATTTGGTTTTGTTTCAATTTTGTGATATGGGAAAAGGAACGGATGAGAATGTGTGCTAACTGCTTAATGCACCTCCCCTCAAATTGTACCTCTCTCTCCTTTATTTTTGAGTTGAGTACCCATACAAAATACCCACAATAAATAGGGTAAAATCCCGTTTTCGTGAGTTCAGGCTTGGGTCCGGGTATTGCCGCAAATTTAAATGGATATGGGTATGAGTATGGGTAATGGTACTATACTGCTCTGCTCCGCAACCCGCATATACATATTTATATAATATGATAAATAATTTATTTATTTTTGTTGTATAAATAATTAATTAATTTAACTATTTAAGTTTAAGCCTAAACCTACAAACTACTTCATACAATAACTGATCCCTCTTGTTGGTATACAATTTTTGAAGGATATTTTGGATGTTTTTTATTTTGTTAAGTACTACCATTCATACTATTTTATAAGTTGAAATAAAAAAAATTGAATCATAATTTTATTTCAATTGTGGTATTTTTATTGTCTTTTCATAGTTAATGTACGAGTGATGAGTGCACGTATGAGCATTAAAGTGCCCATAGAGTATGAGAAATGACATTAAAGTTGTTGTCCACGAGGATACGAGCTCGAGTACGAATATTTTTTACAAATGCGGGTATAGGGAAGGGCACTGTAATACCCTACCCATAGGGTACCCATTGTCATCCCTAGTTGAGTTTCTTTTCTTTCCTTTTTTTTTTTTTTTTATCAAAAGGGTGTTGTGGTGTTCAACATGGTCTGAATTTGTTCAGTTAAAATAGCAGGTAAATGATGGATTAATTTCATAGTGTTTGATAAAAGGGTTAATACATTTTTACCCCCCTGTAATATAGGCGAGTTCCGGTTTTCCCCCCTGTAAAAAAGATTCTTTCGATTCCAACCCTGAAATATGAAGATTCCGTCGAAAACACCCCTGGTCAAATCTGGCACACGCCAGGTGCTGATGTGGCGCGCCACGTCATCTTTTTTGATGACGTGGCACGCTGACTGTATAATTATTTTTATTTTTTATTTTTTTAATAAGGACACGTGGCATTTCCTATTTTTTAATAAAAAAATATTTTTTTAATAAAAAAAATATTTTTTAATAATTAAAAAAATATTTTTTTTAAAGTTTTTTTTAAAATTTTTTTAAAAAAAAAAACGAAAAAAATTCTTAACAAATAAAAAAAATGAAAAAAAATTCTGGAAAAAAATAAAAAAATACCGAAAATTTTTTAAAAAAATTGGAAAAATTAATAAAAATGAAAACAAAAATCTGGAAAATTTTAAAAATAAAAAGTAAAATCTGGAAAAATTAAAAAAATGAAAACATTATGGAAAAAATTAATAAATTTTGAAAAATTCATATTTCCAGATTTTTTCAATACCGGAAAAATGAAAAAAAAATCATATTTTTTTTCGGAAAG
The DNA here is from genome assembly GCF_051527215.1 of Medicago sativa. Lineage (NCBI taxonomy): Eukaryota > Viridiplantae > Streptophyta > Magnoliopsida > Fabales > Fabaceae > Medicago > Medicago sativa. The sequence goes on along the minus strand of NC_140755.1, from coordinate 78,594,288 downwards.
TACTTGTCATTCAACCGTATAACATGATTTATATACCGGTGTCAATCAATATACATTGTATCCTGTTATTCGGACATGATTTTTATAAATATGATTAATCTTCAAATTTTTGAAAATGATGAATCTTGAAATTTTTGAAAAAAGATTAATCATATTTACAAAAACTAAATTTTCAAAAAAAAAAGATAAAAAAATATGAATTTTCGAAAAAAATATTTAAATAGTAGAAGTTCAAATAGTAAAACAAATATAAATTATGTTTGACTCAAATACCATTGAAACTAGTAGACACTAACATAAAAAATGTTTTGAGCAGTTTGTATGTTTTTCGAAAAAAATATGAATTATGTTTGACTCAAATACCATATTTTTTTTTATCTTTTTTTTTCGAAAATTTAGTTTTTGTAAATATGATTAATCTTTTTTCAAAAATTTCAAGATTGGTCATTTTCAAAAATTTGAAGATTATTCATATTTATAAAAACCATGTCCGAATAACAGGATACAATGTATATTGATTGACACCGGTATATAAATCATGTTATACGGTTGAATGACAAGTACTTTCCGAAAAAAAAATATTATTTTTTTTTCATTTTTCCGGTATTGAAAAAATCTGGAAATATGAATTTTTCAAAATTTATTAATTTTTTCCATAATGTTTTCATTTTTTTAATTTTTCCAGATTTTACTTTTTATTTTTAAAATTTTCCAGATTTTTGTTTTCATTTTTATTAATTTTTCCAATTTTTTTAAAAAATTTTCGGTATTTTTTTATTTTTTTCCAGAATTTTTTTTCATTTTTTTTATTTGTTAAGAATTTTTTTCGTTTTTTTTATTTTTTTAAAAAATATTTTAAAAAAAATTAAAAAAAAATATTTTTTTAATTATTACAAAAATATTTTTTTTATTAAAAAAATAATTTTTTTATTAAAAAATAGGAAATGCCACGTGTCCTTATAAAAAAATAAAAAATAAAAATAATTATACAGTCAGCGTGCCACGTCATCAAAAAAGATGACGTGGCGCGCCACATCAGCACCTGGCGTGTGCCAGATTTGACCAGGGGTGTTTTCGACGGAATCTTCATATTTCAGGGTTGAAATCGAAAGAATCTTTTTTACAGGGGGGAAAACCGGAACTCGCCTATATTACAGGGGGTTAAAAATGTATTAACCCTTGATAAAATTAGTAGACACAACATGCTATGAGACAATCTCTTGAAAAAGTAGCTTAGTTAAGCATACTATGAACAAGCTGTTAAAATAAATGTTTGGTATGAGACAGGTTTATTGATGTAAAACTACCACTTTCATATGAATAAAACTAGAGTATTACTTTTCCCATCCTATGGCCTTCTCGCGAGCTCTGCAAAAATTTCAAATATACTCCTGGTCCAGATTATATAATCCGGACAAGATTGCTAGTAATTTTCGGAAAACGAACTCCGGACCAGATGTTATGTGCTTTTTTGTGTCTTTCTTTGATGTCAAGGGTCTCTGTTGACCGTTATATGAACCCCACACAAGCTGCAATGCAATTGCAGGTTCATAAGAACGGTCAACAATGACCATGACACCACAAACACTCCTACAAAACTTAAAAAATTTGAAGAGAATGGAAGAAAAGAGGTGAAGTGAAGAATGAAGGTATTTGTTGAAGATGGAAGCCTATTTATAGCCTAAAACAAGTCCTAGGTCATTAATACAGTCAATAAAAACGTGTTAGTGGTTGTAACCGTCCAAACCCACATTAATGGCTCTCTTTCAAAAGTGCTAAATCATTCCGGATTATACATTCCGGAATGTCCTTAGCCCTACAAAGAAGTGCCAACTTTTCCCTCGTTCACACCATAATCGCATTAATTCGGAAAATATAACCCGGAAACCAAAGGTGAATTCCGGATTGTATTTTCCGGACCGCGTCAGTGTCATGGCCGGTGGTCTGCACCACACGTTTTTGACAGTGGTCAAGTCAAAAAACGTGTTTTACCACGTTTTTTGACTGCATTTATGGCTTCCCAACCATTTTTCACCCACCCCTCCCTATAAATACCCTTCCAAACCCCACCATTTCTCACACCATCCCTCTCCTCCTCCTCTTCTTCCTTCTACAACCATGGTTTTCCATCGTTGGCCTTTCATCGATAAGGGTCTCGTTGAAAACTTTCAGGGTTTGTATGAACGGTCAATGAGGATGGAACCGCGCTGCAATGAAGGGCGGTTCATCTGAGGGTCATGTGGGTCAGTGTGGTTCTTAGCTTGGCCTGTCTGGGGGTAAGTCTGAGCACCCCCCACCTCCCTCAGGGGCATTTGTTTCTTCTTCCCGCCCTCCTCTTCCCCCCTCCTCCGGTTTTCCTCCAATAGCCAAGCTACTGCTATGTCCTATCACATAGCTGTGGTTAGGCTCGTAGGAGATTAGAATTAGGCTCTTCGGAGATTAGAAATAGATTTAGGATCTTATATAATAAGCTTAAAAAGCTTGAAAATTATTGTAATGTATTGTTCATATATTAATAAAATGAGTTGTTTTTATGTTTGTGTCTTTTTATTTCTGTTTTTTATTTTATTCGGATTTTATTTTACGAATTGTAGAGCTTAAAATTGCAAAAGTTCTGCTAAAATACTATTCCGGATTTTAAAATCCGGAAACATCTGAAGAATACTAACAATACGTTCCGGAATACGAAATCCGGACCAGCGGTAAAATTGGAAAAAAATAGGGCGCGCGAGGAAAGACATAGGGTGGGAAAAGTAAAACTCATAAAACTATAGCATTTCAACAATGGTTGGATTAAAATATGATTTTATAGATGCAGAATTTTTGCTATACAAGCAGATGTAGTGTTGTTTACTTAATTCAGATTAGCAAATTCGAAAAAATGTTGGCATTGGTATGGTTTGCAATACCAGCTCAGAGACCTTTTTGACCTTCTAATCTTGGGCGCAGAGGATGAGTAAAACTCAAGAACTTGTTTTGCTATGGTTTGTAGTGGTATGTGACTTAGTTTACTAAGTTGGTTCTTATGCAATATCTTAAATTGTATTTTGTATTTACTCCCTCCGTCCCTATATCTAAGCATCCAATTGACTTTATTTTTGTCCCTAAATGTAAACCCCTTTTCAAATTACTAGATGCATTTATTTTTTTTTCTAAACATACCCCTAATTAATACTACTAACTTATCTTGAAATATATGAAAAGTCAAATTTTATACACATACAAACAAATAACAGTTTGGTAATATTAACACAAAAAACAGACACATTAATTATACTGACAACTTTTCTTAAGAAATGTGAAAAAGACAATGAGTGCCTACATTAAGGGACGGAGGGAGTATAATATTATTGAGACAATCTTTTGAAATTATGCACCTTATGCATAATAGCAAAGAATACACCATCACTTAACTTTGGACAAACTTACTGACTTACTTACTATGTGTATGAACTGAAATAGCAATATCTTTTGTTGGAAATCCATCAATATAGTAGAAACAGATTTGGCAAGAATTTCAGAGAAGCAACGAAATTGAAACAGATCGATATTGCTTCTCTTTATCAGAATCATCAATAGCAGTAATACGATAAACCTTTTCAACTATATCAAATGAGCAAGGCATTTTATAATAGAATATAGTCGCAATTCTTTATCACTAACTATAAGCATTATAGCAATATTAAAAATATTGTTCTGAAACAAGTAGATGCCTGACTATATAGTAGCTCATAAGATTTCCATAATTACCAGATTGACATACCCCTTTGAATTACTCCAAGTGTTGGATTATCAAAAAGTAAACAGAAAAACTAAGTTTTCCTTTCAATGGTTTACCACCTACTTTTCCATGTGGTCCTTAATGAGTCGATTACTTGATAGATTTATATCATATTCGAAATTGAAATAGGTTATGTAGTTCTGCAACTTATGGGTGTTATACAATAAACATCTGATATGCAATTTCATCAGCAAAATAAGGAGAAAGAGTTCATCTGATTTGCATTTACAAGTCGAACTTTGATTCATTCACGGTTGTAGCTCTGCTAGCTGTAGGTTATCATGAATCAAATCCTCTGCAGCGAGGAGTGATTGAGGGAAATGGTTATGCTCAGTGCATCCATTCAGCAATTGCTTCTTATTACGAATTATTTTTGAAAGGATATAAAAAAAATAGGAGTAAAATAAAACAGTAAAGGAGAGTAAGATCGTTTTTCACAAAAAGTATAAAATAATTGGATTGATCAAGCACCAAATCATACGATATATAAATAAAAAGCATTTGAATTAAGAAAAATATAAAATCGATTGCATCAGCGAAAAGAAACTCAGCAAGCTAATTAACAATAGTGGCAAGCACTCAGAGCTTAAGAAGCATTCTTCATTAGAATTGGAAATCATTTATGCGTGCTAGTATCAAAGGCAATTAAATATTTTGGAAAATGAGTGAAACTTTTGTTTTTTGAATCCTCAAAAGTCAATACATCAAAAGCCTTTAAAAACGTCTAAAACCCCATTTTTTGACATAGAATTCTTTGGAACAAGGTATCTTTTGAGGTTACCATACCCTTTGAAACCACCAGTCCATCACACCACCCCTACCTTCATTCTAATACTCATCATCCATGTAACCAACTAACCCCCTGTTACTGACCCCAAAAATCAAGTTAACAATCAGAAATCCTAGCACGGAAACTAGAGAACTTAACACAACCATGTACAATATTTGACGAGCCTAAATGAAGCTTATGTATTTGTAACTAAACAGATGAAGGAAGCATCAATTTTTGCTTAAGAAACTGTGAAGAAGAATCCTTAGAATGTTCCTAAAAGTGAGGAGTAAAGTCCTAAATATATACCTCATATTTCACCTCAGGTCCCAATCATTTATGGATGTTCATTGTGTAGCAACATAAAGAAAGCACATTTTCAACAAAGCAATCATAAAGAAAGCACTATTCATTCAAGCAAAATCAAACAAAATACTAATCAAACAACATTCAAAACAAATTAAAATCAACCGTTTAAACAACATAAATCAACAAAGCATAGAGTGAAAAAGATTAAACAACCTATTGTGAATGACTAAACAAATTTCATCTTCCCTACGGAGTTGCAAGGAAGAAATAGCAGAGCTATGCGATTCATGATACCAAGAGTTCATAATAAAAAATAGATATCAATAAAATGGTAAATATAAATATTTCACAATCAAATTCTTCTCGTTTGGTATCACTAGTGATCTTAAGCTTGCTCAGTGCCATTGGAGAGTGAAAGCAGAGATTCTGTATACACCGCCGTTTGGGAACTCATAAAGTAACGGTCACCATAGGAATGATACTCTTGTAGTTGTCCTTTGTCATTAATCTTCACTAATCCCCCATCATCAGTTGGTCCAACTATATCACCACAATTTGTAAAGCACATTGGAGAAAAATCCAGAGCAGGATGAAAAGAAAAATCAAGAGTCTTAGTCCAAGATGAATGCACTGCATATTCTTGCATCACCCATATCTTAATTGTAGACATCTCCACATTCCATACACTGATAAGTCCGCCAGATATTAACAAATCATAATTTCCAGGAGAACAATCATTTGGAAGAGCTATCTCTGACATTGTTGCTTCCTTTAAATCAAAGGCAATAATAACATCCTTCCCAGTCACAAAATTATAAACCAGCCAATGAATAGAACCATTCAAGAACGACCCAACTTTGAAACAAAATTCAGAGCTTTTAGCACTCCTATAAGGAAAATCAGAAACAACCTTAACTTGTTTCCACTTATTAGCTTTCAATGAGAAAATCTCCAAGTTAATTGAATTAGTATTACTGTAACTGTATTTGTAGGACCCCAAAACTACTATGTAATCATCACTTGGCAGGTCGTATCCGAAACCAAAGAGCAACTTGAAATAATTGTTATTGGAATTGGACACAAGTATTTGTTTGTTGACACCAGTGGATGGATTCCAAAGGTAGAGGCATATGTTACAGTCCAATAATAGGAACCCTCTACATGAACCTCTAATTGTAGGATAAGATCCGTGAGGCAAAAACTCAAGGCTTAGTGAATGATCAGCAGAATCATCATAGAGCGATATATTAAAATCTATGGATAGGGTTTCAGGATCGTGATTAGAATGAAAATCTTTGAAGATCACAAGTCTATGTGTGGGTGAGGCAGCAAGTTGAAAATGTGAAGTTGAAAAATGAGGATGAGAGATGATAGAAAGCCATAACTTACAGACGCATTTGCAGCGTAGCACAGACTTCACCGGCAACCTGAGCAGGATTTCCTTAATCACTTCTTCGGGAAGATACACGCTCTTTTTCGCCATCTTTTGGTAGAGACAGAGAGGATAGGTAAGAGAAAACCCTAGTTAGTATTTGTTTCAACTTTGTGAATAAGAAAAGGAATGCGACATTGTGAGCATCTAATACTGACCTACTCTACCCAGTTCGGTACAATAGTGACAACTCTAGGGTGAAAGCAAATCTCTGTTGCACTGTAATGATAGTAACTTTACAAATATTCCAGAAAAGTTACAAGATTTAGTCTTCAAACCTAATTCTACCCCAAAGCCCCTGTCACGACCCAAAATTCACAATCGTGACCGGCGCACGAACTAGAACATCCTAGTCCGGCAAGCCTATTGACGACACTTGACAAACTATAATTTAAACAATTCTGAATTTGACTTTCATTTCAAAATAATCGCTACGAAAATTTCGACAGAGTATCCTTTGTATTTTCAACATTTCCAAGATGTAAATCCGGTTCATAAACTATTATCATCAACCAGAATTCCAAAGTGACATTTTACATATTTGTACAACTCAAAGTGAGACATTTCTAAACTCCAAATAGCTGCAGATACTCTGATTCAACATATACATAAACAAAAGAGACATCCATCAAGGAAACCTACCACAAAGAGTGACACAGATGAACTTCAAGTCTACTAGTAGCTTTCTACTTTGCTGCTTGGGAATCTGAAAAAAAATAGAAAATGAAAGAGTAAGCCACAAGGACTTAGTGAGAGACAACAACCACCACCAACTAGAAGGGAAACACACAGGGCACGATTATTTACTTTTCAAATCAAATTTTAATTTACAAAGTTATTAACCGTATAAAAATGTAATAAACTCACAATCAAGTGTGCCATGAAGATTAAAAATCTTTGTAAATTTATTAAACCCAATAAGACTGTATCACAACTTCAATGTTGTAAAGAAGTGAACCCAAATCCGCAACTTTAAAGAAAATATAGAAATCGCGTATAATGGAAAAGGAAATAGAAATAATCAAATCCAAATAGAATATAAAATCAAATTCTATTTAATAATACCAAAATAATCAACTTTAAAGAAAGTATCAAAATCTTACTTTAATGAAAATAATCAAATGGGTGAATCGAGAACTAGCTCCATCTCGTTGATAGCCCTCTCCTCCTATTGGTGGCCTTTCCATAGGGGCGGCTCCATCTAACGGATAGCTCTTTTCTCTCGACTCAAAAACAAAAATGTTTTTAAAGTATAGTAAACTCAATTTAGTAAAATAATCAAAATGGGTGAATCGAGAACTAGCTCCATCTCGTTGATAGCCCTCTCCTCCTAATGGTGGCCTTTCCATAGGGGCGGCTCCATCTAACGGATAGCTCTTTTCTCTCGACTCAAAACAAAGTGTAAAACATTTTCAATTAGGGAGTTTACCTCTCATTGATAGCCCTCTCCTCCTAATGGTGGCCTTTCCATAGGGGCGGCTCCATCTAATGGGGTAACTCTAACTAATTGAAATTACGTACTAGGTGCACCTAGGTCGTCGTCATTAAAACCATAATTTTCAAAACACCATTCTTAAAACACAATTCCAAAACCATATTTCACAATATAACGAAACTTCTTTCAAGATATTTATCATTAAAACTCAACCAAAAATCTACTACTTATAATCATAAGTAAACCCAAATTCAAATCCAATTCAAAATCCAAATCGCGTACAAATTAATATCAAACCTTTTCGAAAACGCATATTTCAAAACCACGTTTCACAAGATCTCAACACAACTACGAAAATACATACAATCAAATTCTCCGTTTCAATTTCTTTACTTTATAAATCACAAGTAAAATTCAAATCGAAATGGATCGCATATTAATATCAAAAATCCCAAGAACATATATCTCAAAACCATATTTCTTCATTTCTCAAAACTCATGCAATAGTATAGGCAACCAAACCTCAATTTCAAATCTTTTTCTTAATAAGTCATAGGTAAATCCAAATAGAGTATAATTAAATTTGATGACTTTGAAATTATATAACAATGACGAGAAAAATGTTCAAAGGGTGTGTTCCCGAATTTGATAAATACTTTAACATATAAAATCAACAAAATATCGATAATAAAAATAATTAAAATAAGTGATAATGATCGTTATCAACTCACAGTTATGACGAATCAACTAAGTTTGCTCACTAGCCACTCCTGAAAAAGCATCTGAAGCGTCCGGCATCATATCTGAGCATCAATAATATTTTCTTATGAATTAGAAACTCATTCTACTACTTCACTAATTATAGTTAACCATAAAATCTCCATAGTATATATTCTAACCTCTAAATAATTTCTAAACAAACTAACCATGTCTAAATTAGCACTAATTGAATTGTAAATTGATAAATATACCTCAAAGAGTCTCAATAGACAAGTTTTATGAGATGGGTATTCTTCTCCTTCTTTGGAGCACTAACTCAAATCTCAAATTCTACCCAATAGCACTTGTAAGAGATGATAAAGCCTTTTTGTGGAGAGAATTGTGTTACAGGTGATAATTGATTGCTTAATTTGGAATATGGAGAAGAAGAAAAAAAAATGGAAAGGATGAAGAAAAGGGTTGGAACAGAGAAGAAGAAAAAGGAAAGGGAGTTGGATACGTGGAAGAAGAAAGAAAAAAGAATGATGAGCCTGGATCCTTCTTAATATTTATTTATTATTATTATTATTTTATTTTTTATTTTTTTTATTCTAACTTTTTTCTTTTTAAATGAAACGGTACGTTTCAGCCCCGAATCTCTTTCCGTAATCAAGAGACTCGATCCGTTTCTCCAAGGTGAATCAATGGTGATTCAATCTCAACCCTAGTGTTTGTTTCCAAGAGAATTCTCCACAAACCCTAGTTTTAGTGTTGGCTTCTAATCCTTGTTTTTCTACTCTCTCATATTTCATCTGATACAAGATCTCTATTTATAGAAAAGTGTAACTCGTAAATTTGGAACGGATATCACGCTGAAGATATGTTTATTTGTTTCTTTCCTTCAGCGAAAAATATATTTGCATCTTTTTTCATACGGTACAGAAATAAATATATTTGTTGTCCATAAATATATTTTCAGCAACAATCTTATGAAAACACAAAATATATTTGACACATACTCCATCCATTTCAAAATGAGTGTCGTTTTAGCCAACTGCACACAAATTAAGGAAAGAAATGAAATAATCATTAGACATTACACTTTTACTAAACTGCCCTTACTTTATAAGAAAAAGACAAACTTAAAGTTGCATTGAAAATTGTGTGAGCGAAAAGTTTGAGTATTTATTGATGGTAGAGTTGTAAGAAGTTGTATTGAAAATGTAAAGTGACATTCATTTTGAAACAATTTTTTTTTTTGTTAAAGTGACACTCATTTTGAAACGAATGGAGTATCTTTTATATTTTTAGCAACAACATTCTTCATCCATCAAATTTTAAGTCAATTTCAACATTGTGTATGCAATGTTGTTTTGGACTGTTGAGCCACCACCATTAAACTCCTTAAGTATTAAGGTAATTTGGATTGAATTTGAGGAAGGATTTTAAACCTTTAGGTAAGTTATGCTTAATCATATCAAGATCACTTTTTTGAATGAACATGGGTTTAACTTCCAGGGAAGAAGAATAACTTTTAAAGATCACGTTTTTTTCTTCATTTAAAGCATTGTCCCACGGTTGCATGTTCTAATATATTTTAAGAAAAGATTGTTCTGTGATTAATGGAAAGAAAAGGATTATAAAACCACGACTTTTGGACAATTGGAAAAACAAATTAGTATTGATGTTAACATAAAAACATTGATATTGCCCAACTTCATTCTTCACGTTCTTTTCAGCTTCTTCTTCTCGTGATTTATTTGCAACTACAACTTGTTTTAGGGTTCTTACTTCTTCATCTAACAGTGCACTTTTTAGTATCTTCACTTTGGTGATAGTTAGTAACTTCCTGCTTCATCCATCAGTGCTACAAAAAGATACAGGTTTACGCCATCAGATGCCTTTGTTTTCAAATCTTGGGTTGAGTATGAGCAAACTCATGTGCGTGTTTTGTTATGGTTCTTATGTATATTAGTTTACAATGTTAGTTCTTATGCAACATCTTAAATTGACCAATAAAATGCAATATCTCAATTATGTATGTGTGTCTAAAGTTTGTGACCAAACACTTGTGCCCAAGCAAGTATTTCCCATCAAAAGCAATCATCAGCCTAGGAGCCAAAACTTCACCAAATCTCCATCACATATTCCACTTAAAAGTTCAAACAAAATCCACCACACCACCCCTACCTTCATTAGAATATTCATCATCCATGCAACCAACAAACTCTATCTTACTGACCCCAAAAAATTGAAGTCCACAATCAGAAATCCTAGCACAAAAATTAGAGAACTGAACACAACTGTGTACAATATTTGATTAGTCTAAATGAAGCTGATGCGTTAGTAAATAAACATATGGAGGAAGCACTCACTTTTGCTCAAGAAACTGTCAAGAAGAATCCTTTGAATGTTCATTATAGCAAGAAGTGAAAAACAAATGGAAAAAGTCTTATGTACGCCTCACAAGTCATCTTAGGTCCCAACCATTTAGGGATCCTCGTTGTGTAGCAACATAAGTTACAACAAAGCCATGAAAGAACACGACAAGCATTCAAACATATTGCACAATTTTAACAAAGAAAACATAAAGAGAGAGCACTATCCACTCAAGCAAATCAAACAAAAAACTAATCAAACAATATTCAAAACAAATTAAAATAAACCATTCAAGCAACATAAACAAACAAAGCATAGAGTGAAAGAGATTAAACAACCTACTAGGAATGAGAAAACAAATTTGTTTTTCACTAAGGAGCTGCAAGGAAGAAACAGCAGAGCTATGCTATTAATGAACTGCATTTGAGCTGCTGATAAAGATCAACTATACTCTCAATTATGTTTTGTCTTTTTCCAGTTTCACAATTCTTCCTATCACTTTCCATGCTTCATGATACCAAGAGTTCATAATACAAGATAGATATCATTAAAATGGTAAATACAAATATTTCACAATCAAATCTTTCTTGTTTGGCTTCACTAGTTATCTTAAGTTTGCCCAATACCATCGGGGAGTGAAAGCAGAGACTCTGTATACACCGCCATTTTGGATCTCATAAAGTAAAGGTCACCATAGGAATGATACTCTTGCAGTTGTCCTTTGTCATTAAGCTTCGCTAATCCACCATCAACAACTGGACCAACTATATATCACCACGATTTGTAAAGCATATTGGGGAAAAATCCGGAGCAGGATGAAAAGAAAAATCAAGAGTCTTAGTCCAAGATGAATGCACTGCGTATTCTTGCATCACCCATATCTTAATTTTAGAACTCTTCACAATCCATACACTGATAAGTCCGCCAAATACCATCAAATCATAAATTCTAAGAGAGCGACCACTATTAAAATCATCTGGAAGACCAATCTCAGACATTGTCATTTCCTTTAAATCAAAGGCAATAATAACATCGCTTTTGGTCTGATAATTATAAACCAGCCAATGAATAGAACCATTCAAGAACGACCCGACTCTGGGACCACCTTCAGGGCTTGCAATATTCCTATAAGGCAAATGAGAATCAAACTCAATTTGTTCCCACTCATTAGCTCTCAATGAGAAAATCTCCAAGTCAATTGAACTATATACCGAAGGATTGGTATAATTGTATTTGTATGACCCCACAACTATCATGTAATCATCAGTTGACACGTCGTATCCGAAACCATGCAACAAACTGAAAGTATTGTTATTGGCATTGGAATAAGAGGTAATAGTTAAAGGAGACAGATGTATTCGTTTGTGGACACGAGTGGATGGATTCCATATGTAGAAGTCTCTGTAACAATGCAAAAACAGAAACCCTCTACAGGAACCTCTAATTTCCGGATAAGATCGGGGATGCAAAAAATCAGGTTGTAATGAAGATGCAGAATCGTCGTCAAGACATGCATGAAAATCTATAGATAGGGTTTCAGAATCATGATAATCTATAAACAAAAGTCTGGGTGATGCAGCAAGTTGAAAATGTGAAATTGCAAAATGAGGATCGGAAATGAGAGAAAGCCATGACTTACAAACGCACTTACAACGCAACAGAGTCTTCACCGACAACTTCAACAGAATTTCTGTTATCACTTCTTGAGGGAGATGATGCACTCTCTTCTTCGCCATCTTGCGAGGAAGAAGCAAAGAACGAAGATAAAAACCTAATTACTTTTTGTTTCAATTTTGTAAATAAGAAAAGGAATAATGGGTGTGTATTATTAGGTACTCCCTCCGTTCCGGATTAACTGAGCCAAAGAAAAATAGTTATAAATGCATTTATTAAGTATTGGTGCATTCTCCACTATCATAAATGTAAAGTGGAATATATTGAATTGTGAATGATGAAAGTAGTATTAATTAGAGTTATAAAAGGAAAAAATTAATTAATATTGTATTGAAAAGTGAAATGGTCCAGTTATTTTGAGACACTTTTTTTTACAAATGACTCAGTTTTTATATGAAGGAGGGAGTAAAAGAGTTAATTGCATAAATGGTCCCTATTCGATTTGGTTTGTTATCTTTAAAAATTTTCATTTCGTCCCACATGTACACCTTCGTTACTATTCTTGGTCTTTTCTCTCAATTGCCCGTTAGTGAGTGCACACGTGGCCAATCCCACGTGACACATATATAGGGGAATTTTTTTTGAGATTATAGATCTAGTTTTTTTTCCTTCATCCTCCTCTCCTCTTCTTCCATTGTTTTCTCCTCCTTCTTCCATCGTTTTTCCTCTTTCAAACCCAACACAACACAAATTCGAATTCGAATATGAGAGATTCAAATTTGAAATCGTTCTTTTCCTTTGACAACACAACACAATTTCGATTTTGAATCTTATGATGTCAAAACCTAACACAAACTCGTGGCAAATGAGTCAATCTTCAAATGAGTTTGCTGGTTCGAATCTAAGGAGAACAAAGGGGGTATGTAATTTATGTAAATCGACACGTAAAAACAACAAATTTCATACCCTTGACTCATGATCCTAGATCTACCACCGACTATAACTTAATTAAAAACAATATTGAAATATGAAAAATCCGAACAAGCTTTTACAATGACTCGTCGAATTTGTTTCTTGAATTATCAATGTATTTTTTAACGAACCTATATAACAATATTAAATCTTTTAAGCGAGAGTATGAATATTCATTGTGGTCTTACCTAATACTATAAAGTAATTTATATAGTTGTGCATAGATGATACATTATTCTTTTTTGGTTACAGATGATGCCTTATTCACAACACCACACCAATTTCTTATTTTTTTTTTAAAAATAAAACAATACCACCAACAACAAAATAGAGACAAAATAACTTACTACCAAATTTTGTCAAAAAAAAAAAACTTACTACCAAATAAGACTTTCCATTCCAATCCCATATAAATAGGCAAATTCTATCGTGGTACACTCAAAGATTTGAGTGTATTGGTACACCAGATCATTGAATTAATAGTTAAATGTGTTATTTTTTGAAGAGAAAAATTGTTTTCTATCACCAGTAATTATAATAATTAAATCTTATTTATCAAAAACGGCGACGAAATAAAATTTAATTTTTCTGAATTTTTAGTACTCATAATAAAGAATTTTGATTATTTTTTACAATTAAATGTAAAAAAAATTAGTATGATTTTTATAAACAATGAAATGATATTTTTTTCTTATGAAATGATATTTTCTAAAATACTAATATCAACAAATAGCTCTTTATTTCATAAAAATGATAGTTAATTTATAGATTTTTGAAGTAAGAGTACCGGTACATCTTAATTTGCAGGTGTACCGTAAAAGTTCCCATATAATTATCCTTAAATTATTTTTTTTACAATGCTTCGATGTCGTACTTATTGGTTCAATCGAACGTGGTGTTTCAATCAAACGTGGCTGATTCTTATAGAAACAAAACATGAAAATAGTATCTATCCAAAAGATTCCAACTCAGAACCTGACACAAAAACACAAAACTATTTGACACATGAGTGTTGTGTATTAAAACACTTAAACTTATCTCTTCCTCAATTGGATGTTACTTTTGTAACACCAATTTTGTGTGTTATCTAACTTCTATGGCTTCTCATCTTACTCTTCTTCATGCTCCTCCTCCTCTTTCACCTCAAACAAAAACCTTTCATTCCAAATATATTACCATAAAACCACTCAAACCAACCACCACTTTTTCTTCATCTTGTTCTCTCTTTCCATGTTCCTTAAAAACAACACATAGAGGATCATGTTCTTCATTCATTGCATGTTCTTCTTCAAATGGTAGAAGTCCAAATGATTCAGTGGATGATGGTGTTGTTAAGAGTGTTGACCAGCTTCTTGAAGAGAAAAGACGAGCTGAATTGTCTGCTAAAATTGCCTCAGGTGAATTCACTGTCAAACAAGAATCTGGGTATGCTTCAACAACCTTAAAGTTTCCAAATTTTCATTCTTTTCTTGATTTTTTTGTCTTAATTCGATGATGGGTCAGTACTGAATAATATCCTCATTATCTATAGTGTATAATTTGATTTGGGCACAAATTTTAATTTTTTTTGATTTTTTTTTTTTTTGTGGGTTTGATACAGTTTACCTTCTATACTAAAGAAGAGCTTGTCAAATTTGGGAGTGTCCAATGAGATTCTGGAATTTTTATTTGGTTTGTATCCCAAAATTCCTGAGGCAAAAGGGTCAATTAGCGCTATTCGAAGTGAGGCCTTTTTCATTCCATTGTATGAACTTTACATCACATATGGTGGGATTTTCAGGCTGAATTTTGGACCAAAGGTTAGTTAAGTCTTTTTTCTAGCTGAAATTTAGTTCATTTCTTTTTTAAAACAATGTCTCATAACTTATATGGGATAGTTGACTAAGGTTTGACTCATTTTCTCTACCTTCTTTCCATGACAATTGCATAACTTAGGTTTGTTTGAATCAAAGGGTCCTTCATTGGATAGGTGATTTTAATCACCTATGACATTGACACCAGACACGACATTGACACTATAGGTTGATAGAAGTGATAAATAATTTGAGAAAATAGAAGTAATCACATGTGTCGATGTCAATGTGGACACGAGACACACCTTCAATTTGAAGTGTTGGTTACATAAGTGCTTATGTATAATAAGCTGTTACTATAACAATCACTAATGGTCATTTGGCAACCGTCTCTGAGGGAAGCTATTTCTATCGCAAAAGATAAGATAAAGTCAAACTGTTTTCATAATCTATCACGGAGAGCTATGAAAACAAGCTGAAAACAACTATCATAATAAGTTGTTTTCATGTACTCTCACAAGTGTTTATGCCAACAGATAAACTGAAATTAGTCAATCCAAAAAGGCCCAATGTCTTATATGGGATAGTTTATTCTGTCCATGACAATTGCATAACGTAGGTTTGATTAAGGGATCCCTCATTGGGTTGGTGATTTGTAATCACACTGATTATTTGCCATGACAATGGAATGGGGAGAGACTCTCCTCATCTTAAACTTTACTATGTCAATAATAAAAGGCGCTTTATATGGGATAACTGAGTTTCCTTATTGGGTATCTTGCAGTCCTTTCTGATAGTATCGGATCCGGCTATTGCAAAACACATATTGAAAGACAATTCAAAGGCTTATTCTAAGGTAATCAAATCAATAGTCAACAATGATTGGCACTGTGCAATTGTTTTTCTGCTCCGGCGCTTTTTCCTTACATTGTTTGCTACATCTCCATGTGCAGGGTATCTTGGCTGAGATCCTGGATTTTGTAATGGGGAAAGGGCTTATCCCAGCTGATGGGGAAATATGGCGAGTTAGACGGCGTACTATTGTCCCAGCATTGCATCTGAAGGTTTTCTAGTGTTCTTGGACTGATTTATTTAAAGTCAATGTTTGAAACATATCTTAGAGATATTTCTAAGCTGCTAATGTCATGAATCAAAGGGTTCCTTTCTTAGGCTGGAAAAACTGTTACTAAGATATGTAGTTTAGAATGGTTATAGGTTATAATTGAGTTATTTGAGGAATACTCGAAACTTTAAGAAGCTAGGTAGCATTGTTACCTGATGAAGGTACATAGATTCACCGAACAATATTGATCACCATTAGAATGTCATTTATGACATTTGAATCTATCCATTTGATGCTGTTGAGAGATGCTTGCAACTAAACTGTTTTTTCTTAAATCACTACTGCAGCTTATCTATTTTGCTCTTGATTTCATTTCTTGAATGTGATTATATAGTTTGTAGCAGCTATGATCGGCCTTTTTGGACAAGCTACAGACAGGCTCTGCCAGAAGCTAGATACTGCTGCATCTGACGGAGAAGATGTTGAAATGGAGTCACTTTTCTCTCGGTTGACGTTGGACGTAATTGGGAAAGCAGTATTCAATTATGATTTTGATAGTTTATCAAATGACACTGGTATAATTGAGGTAACTTTTTTGGAATATTCCTTTACTCAGGCGTATGTAGGTATATAGATATGGAAGCAATTTCCCCCGCAAGATAATTGATTTTTTACTTAAAACTTATAAGTACATAATACATTTTTCTCCCCGTAGAGAAATAGATGTTGTCCCATTAAGCAGCCCATGTCTCCTTGGTCCACTTTCGGTTTTCAAAATATGAAATATATGAAGACCAAAACCCAATATATTTTTCCGTATTTTTCTTCTTCATGAAATTATGTATTTTGTAAAAACTTATAAAATCTTTCTTCCGTAAAAATATTAGACTATTTTCTTGCCAACATTCATGAAAGTTTCTGGATCCACCACTTTTTACCCTTCTGTCATTTTTTATGTTACTGTTTACAATTTCTCTTGCTTTTTCTAAGTGAAGTTAATTGTTGCACTTTACCTAATTAGTCAGGCTGTTTATACCGTACTGAGAGAAGCAGAAGATCGAAGTGTTTCTCCAATTCCAGTCTGGGATCTCCCAATATGGAAAGACATATCCCCGCGTCAAAGGAAGGTTACTGCAGCTCTCAAACTTGTCAATGATACACTTAACAATCTCATAGCAATATGCAAGGTAATTTTCTCATTACAGTGATGCAAGCGACAAACTTATGTTCTCAAAATAGGTTCAAGTTAGATATGTATGCAATATGCGATACCACTGAAGCATGGAACTTCGAAATATTAATATGCTGTCTACAATCTTGAACCTGTTACAATTATTTGTTTGTATTCATAATCATGGACTAGCAATTTTTGCGCTTTCTTTGACACTGTCTCCTAAACTTTAATTCAGTAACTTGATAGTTGATACCTGAAACATTAGCTAAATATTCCAGATATATTGTGGAATAGTGAGATAGTTTTAATCCTGTTGTGCAATTCACTATTGATTAACTACATCTAGGTCTTGTATTTTCCATCTACAACGTTTCATGGAAATTGATGCACTTGATATCTGATGATTATTCTTGCTTCCATTTATGAGTAAGATTAGAGGAACTACTATAATTTCATCTTTAAAGCACATATTTTGAATCTTTCGTAGGCTACCAGAACATGGGCATTCTTCTTATATAATATCTTGGTCTTGCAATATACCTAGTTTTACACAGCAAAGATTACTTCTCTGATGTTGCATGCGATAGTTTTCCGGTATGCTCTTCAAAAACATAGGAAATTTATGATACAGACTTTGATGCGTGTGTTGAATAAGTATCAATTCTACATATAAATTTAATGCTGCCATTAGCCTGCTCTTGGTTGAAACACTTTAGTGATTCATCTTATAACTACAGTTCTATAAACTCTAAGTTGTTGTTTCATATATGTTTTTCAATTATCATTAAACAGAGAATGGTGGATGAGGAAGAGCTACAGTTTCATGAAGAGTACATGAACGAACAAGATCCAAGTATTCTTCATTTCTTGTTGGCGTCAGGAGATGATGTATGTTAGCTAATTCATAAATTGCTTTAGTCAATAGAGAAACTTGTTGTAAGTGCAAACTATGAAAGTTTGACTCCTTGTAGGTGACAAGTAAGCAACTACGTGACGACTTAATGACAATGCTCATTGCTGGACATGAAACTTCAGCCGCTGTTTTAACTTGGACCTTTTATCTTCTTTCAAAGGTAATAAATATGTGCCTATGTTTAAATAAAAATAAATGTGCATGTTTGTATATATACCTATACACATGTGTGTGCTTGTGCAAGTACATCGTGTAATAGAACATTGCAGTTGTTTCTTCACATAACCTCAGACCAAAAGATGCACACTTGACTTGTTTCTTTGTTGTGAAATATAAAAGTGAAGAATTAGTTTTATAATGCAGTAGTGGCTAATAGCCTAATACAATAATATTTTTTGTTTTTTATATTGGCTGCAGGAGCCTAGTGTCATGTCCAAGCTCCAAGAAGAGGTTTCATGAGATCCATAGCTTTCACAGTAGTATCAAAGTATCATATTAGATTTCCGGTTCATAAGAATAGGATAATATATACATTTTCACAGGTTGACTCTGTCCTTGGTGACCGATTTCCAACTATTGAAGACATGAAGAAACTTAAATATACAACTCGAGTGATCAATGAGGTATAAAGATTGCATACCTCCCGTCATGTTTAAATTGATTATTTTTATAGCTAGCTAGTGATGGACTTTTCTAAATATACACAATTTTCAGTCACTGAGGCTTTATCCACAACCGCCTGTGTTGATTCGTCGCTCTATTGAGGATGATGTTCTTGGAGAGTATCCTATAAAAAGGTAATTCGTAAAAATATCATCTTGTTTAGCTGGTTAAGAACAGTTTTGCCAATTTTTTTTATTTAATAATCTTCATTTTTCTTTGTTTCATCTTCGACTTTCTCTTAGTATTGACTTATTGACCAAAAATGTTAGTTCAAAGTTCTTGGCTATAGAGTATACTACACTAACCTACTTAAGGTTTGATAAAATTACTTTAAGCAAAACACGATCATCTCTATTATTGATTTTTATATGTAAATAGACCCTGTCGAATTTGTCCATGCACAGTAGGCGATAATATTTTTCTTCTTTTCAATATGTGATATATTGAGAGTCTTTCTTTCTGATATGTGGTGACTTTATCTCATTAATTATTTGCAGAGGAGAAGATATTTTTATATCCGTGTGGAACCTGCATCGCAGTCCATCACTGTGGAATGATGCTGATAAATTTGAACCTGAAAGATGGCCATTAGATGGACCTAACCCTAATGAGACCAATCAAGGCTTCAAGTATAATACCTCTATTTAATCAATTTGCATGGTTTATAATATACAGGCAAATAATTATGTTATTCTATTTCTTGTAGATATCTTCCATTTGGCGGAGGGCCGCGAAAATGTATAGGGGATATGTTTGCTTCATACGAGGTATGTCCATGTTAACTGCTGTGTTGTTAAATCTTTTGGTTATCCACTAATCCGACGAGCTAGTTGGAGAACCATATAATTGTATGAATGGATTCAGTTTTCTCAAGACTTGTTGTGAGAAAATGTTGTGCACATACTAATGGTAATTTTTGTTCGTATGCTTTTATAATGCTTATCGTAAAGGTTGTAGTAGCACTTGCAATGCTTGTTAGACGGTTCAACTTTCAAATGGCAGTTGGAGCTCCACCAGTAAGTTTGTTACTTTGTTGTGATTTTTTCAAGGTTTTATGAAGTCTCTAAATATTATTGTAAAATTGTTTTTTGTATAATTATGTTTTTAGTCTGCCAACTTTTCCGAATATTTGGTTTTGGTCCTTAATGTTTAAGAAGGATATTATTGGTCCCCAATGTCCTGACATGTTTTCCTAATATTTGGTTTCGGTCCCTGATGTTTAAAAAGGATATTATTGGTCCCCCAATGTTCTGAAATGTGCTACAATTTACAGTTGGTTGTCATCGTTTTCTTTTAGTCCATACAATATAATTTGTTTTCTCATTTTAGTCCTTGTAATATCTTTCCCCTTTTTTTCCCTAAAACAAAGAGCAAATATGACATGAACTAAGACAAAAAAATTATATGGGACTAAAATAAATCATCTTGAATTAATTAATGCATATTTCAAGATATTAAAGATGAAAAAGTTACTTTGTTTTTCCACCTAAAAAAAAAGTTACTTTGTTTTGTTTAAAGACTAAAACCAAATATTAACATAAGTTGGGGGACTAGAAACATATTAACTCTTTTTTCAAAAGATAATGATTGATTGCTTGAACTCCTCTTAATTGCATTTTAAGGCTAACTGTGTTTGGGATGGCGTTGAACAACATAAACTAGTTGTTTCAACGCCACCGCAAACACGCTTTCATGCTACCATGTGCTGAATGGCAAGTTCTAACTTGTCAACTGTCACGATTTGGCTGAAATCCTCTTACTAACTCAACTCATTGTGTTTTTATAGGTTGTGATGACTACTGGAGCGACAATTCATACAACACAAGGGTTGAACATGACTGTAACACGCAGAATAAAACCTCCTATCGTTCCCTCATTACAGATGTCAACATTGGAAGTGGATCCATCCGTGAGCATTTCTGATAAAACCGACGAAATAGGTCAGAAGGGCCAAGTTTATCAGGCTCAAAAGTCCTGATTTCTGGAAATGAATCCATACAACATAAAATGAGTACAAATAGAGTTATTTTCTATCTTCCAAGTGAATTACTTATTTAGTTCCTTTCTCAAAAGGAAGAGAGTCAAGCCCTTCAAATCCTTCACATCTTCACAATTCTTAGTAAATAAAGTACAACAATTCACAAATCATTTCTTATCGAAAAAGCTTCTAAAGAAATATAGTATTTAAGTCAATTGAGATTATCATCAATTATGTAGAGTCAGCAACACTATGAATGTGGATCAAAGTTACAAGTTATATTCTATACATGCATTTTTAGTTAATTTTTGCGTATCCTTTTGTAGGAAATGTGAATCATTTTGATCACTTCTTGGACGAGTGACTCTAATAAGTTTTGTAGGAAGTGTGCACTTCAAATACACTAAGGCTTCGTTTGGTAAAACTAAGTTATAAGCTAGTGAAAGTTGAAAAGGTAGCTTAGAGCTGATAGACCAAAACAAAATTTAAGAAGGCTGATTTAGTTCTTATCTTCACATTAAAAATTCACTGTCATGGTTTTTCGCTATAATTTGAAGTCTTGACCAAATTACTACTAGTTCTTAGGTCCTAATTCCTCAGTTTGGGTTTGCTGTAACTACATATTTAGTAAGGAAACACTGCTGCGTAGTCAAGGGGGAATTTGGCATGCATTAAATTTCAAAACAAATTCAAGCTTCAGCCAAAATTAAGTGTAGATAGACAAATTTAGCCAAAATTATACAATTCATCCCTTAACTTAACTTCGGGCAACATTTTCGTCATTTTTTTTCTTCCCAATTTAATCATTTATGTTATAAAATGTCAACATAATTATCTTTTTCTTATAAAAAATTCAAAAACTCCACAAAAAAATCATCAAAAACTCATCAAACTCAAACAAATCCAAATCTTCATCGTACAAACCTAAAAACTCTTATTTCACTGAAAAAATTTCATAAAAAATGATAAGATATTAACATTTTATAACATAAAAGACTAAATTGGGACAAAAAAAAAAATAAAGACAAAATTGTTATCCAAAATTAAGTTAAGGTCTCGCAATCCTTTTAAGTTTGATGTTTATAACAAGTTGGTCTTTTGTTACAAATTAATCTTGTCATTTAAGTCATAGAATATTTACATCGTTACCCATTTTTTCAGCCAACTTCATTAAAAGGTGTTTACGAACAATTTAACATTAATGTGGTAGGTCCAAAAGTGCTTATAACATTAAACATGATTACTTACACATATTTTCTTCATCGTCTTTTTGAATTCAAGCTTAATTTTAAATATAATATGTTATCAAAAATATTATAAAGTAAATAATCGATCAATTTTGTGTCAAATGAAGACTGAATAAAAAACTTATATACCTTAGTTTTGAGAGTGATGATTTTAGACATACCAACTTAACGTTTACGTTAACGCTTTTTAAGAGAGCTTAATATAAATATAAATATAATAGTGTAGATATTTTCTCACATAAAAACGAAATTGTAACTTTATAAAAGAGACAAATCACGATCAACATTGGAGAGGTGCATTGAACGCATTTGAAATTAAGTAGGGCAGATCCAAACATACAATAAAGTAAAAAAGCTTTAGATAAAAGTTAACAAGATGATGTTTGTGCTATATCAAAAAAAACAAGATATGATGTTTGTAACTGTATAAAAGTATAAACCTTCACCTCTAAATATAAAATTTTATTAAAAATTATTCTCCTTTTTATAGAATTTCTTTAAATTAACTCTTACTTTTTTTAACAAAAATATCTATTGTTAATTTTGTAACGAATAAGTAGATAATAAATGTTTCCTAAAAAAAAGTAGATAATAAATGTTTCCCTCCAAAAATGATGTTGTGATTGTGATTTGTGCCAAACACGGCAGTAGAGTGTTAGTTTTTGAGCAGCCCATGTGGTTCATTAAAGCCAATCCTCACTTCCTTGTACCAAAGTTGAATTGCACATCTGGATTTTTGTTTGCAGATGTATTTATGGCTTATTATAATTCTATGATGGTAATTGCTCTAAACGGTCCATGAAATGCTCAAAGATTCGCGAAAACAAATCATCAGAAGCTATCTTTCGATATACTTTTAAGCAGAGAAAATATATATCGAAAGTTGCGTTCCGATAGATTGAACAACCCTCGTGGATATGTTGAGCAAGCATCTTCTATGCTGGCTCATAAGAGATGTCAGATGAGGGATGCAATCAAGTTAGGCTTCCTAAGATCGTTTTCTTCTTTGACATACATTATCAGTGAGAAATTACGTAAGACTCTTCTGATAATAGAGAGTTAAGATCCTCTCCATTTATGATCGTCTTCATTCTTCCATTTGAAGAGATAAAGACAAAAAATTGAAAAAAATATAAAATAATTAATGATGGTGAGACTCATTTAGTGCTAGAGCTCATTATCAATTTTATGTGTCTATCTCTCTTCAAATTGCATATTCCATTTGTTTTGCTAAATGGAGAGGATCCTTGCTCCATTCCATACAAGAATACTATAAGCAAACCTAACTAGTTGTTCACAAATCTTGTCAATCTCATATTAATGGCATAAAAGAAGAGTTATTAATTATAGATCTTTACTAACTTGTGTCCTAATGACATATGCTTAACATGTGTCTTAAAAATATATGCTTGCAAGGACGGATCTAGGGGATGAATTTGAGCCTCTCGCTCCTCATCTCACACACAATTGTAGTATAGTATCATATGTGTAACTAAAAAAATATTATTAACATATGTTAATGTTATATTACATACATATTGTGATTATAATAGATTATAATATAAATGTATTGTTTGTGCAAATTAATTTTACAAAGACGCCCACTTAGATTCTATCATTTAAAAATATCATGATTTTTTTTTCAAACACATATCTAAATAGTGATATGTGATCAGTTGTATGTGTAAAATAATTTTACACTAGCAATGTTTACAAATTAAATTATTAAATTTTATATATATTGAATTACTATGATAAAGTTTTATGTACACTATATTAATATTTTTGTTCAGCCCCCGTTTGATTGCTTTCTGGATCCGTCCATATATGCTTGCAGTTGCTAGTAATTATTTCGGGTATTGTTCATATACCATCATTAAATATAATGAAGAATCAATTTTTGCTTACATTTTGTTATAATTTGGATGTTCCAAATTTTACTTATATGTTATGTTATTATGATCGAATTATAGCTTAAAAGAGTTCAAAGGTTAGTATCGACTATAATATCAATTCAATTCAGGTTTCATATTTTGTTGGTGGTGAGTTCGGTTTATAGCTTTAGGTATTTGAACGAATGAAGGTTAAATATACAATTTGCTCACTAAACTTTTAGGACCGAATCAACCTGACCTCTATAATATCAACAATCTAACCAAGAGCACTCAAATGAGATGATAATGGATCTCTTTCAACTAAAACAGATGTCATCGGTTCAAATCCAGCCTTGAGAATGCAACAATGGTCGCTAAAGTTGCATGCAAATGATATCCGATTCATACAAAAAAGTCCAAAATGTTACCTAGAACAGTAAAAAGTTAATTTGGTTTGTTTGTCCTTTGTTGATATTCATCTAGACTAAATGATAATAAGTTGGTAATGTTAGAAATGCATTCGAAACAAAGTGTATAATGACATTGACACGATCCTATAATTTTAAGGACTAAATTAAATATTTATTTTTTTACTCATTATGGCATTGACATTGCATTCATTTACATTTTTTCTCAGTTTTTCTACTCCCTCCGTCTCTAAATAATAGTCGTTTAAGGTTTATGCACGGGTATTAAGGAAATGATTAATTGTGTTGATTTTGATGGTAAAATTAGTATCATTTACTAAAACACCCTTATTAATTGTAGTTAGTGGAGTAGTTAAGTTGGATGAAATTCAATAAATAAGGGTATAATAATGGAAAAAAATAATAAATGCTGCATTGGTATTCTAAAGTGACAATTATTTTGAGAAAAAGAAAAAATGGTAAAGAGACAATTATTGTGAGACGGAGGGAGTATTATTTTATCTGATATTAGATGAGTTTTAAAACATAGTGTATAATATATATGCTTAAAAATCACTATTTAGTTTAACAGACATGATTTGATTGTTGTTTAACAACTCAGCGATGTTTAAAACATGATAATTTTGAACCAGGTTTTGAAAGGATTGAAACAAGCCTGTATGACCCGCCTAAGGATGAAAATCATATACATATACATAACCAGTGAAGTAAGCATGTTTCTTTTCATAAAAGATTCCAATGAAGAATATCATCAGTTATGACCGTTCTGAACTATTTCCGGAGAAGCTCAACAAAATCACCACGACAATTTACATTTCAGTCACAATATCTGATATAGCAGAACTAGACTAAAGAAGAATTAACATGATTACATAGAGGAATGTGTTGTATGGACAAGAAGCCATTATGCAGAAGAATGGTAGCAGCCAAAGCATCCTCGTATAGATAAATGTTTATGTACTGAGGGTACTGGCTTGGGCTCAGCCTCAGTATCAGGTTTTTCGCGCGGATAATGTTTATAGAAGGAGTTAACTGCTCCTGCTACCCCATCTTCATTTTTCATGGCGTTAGCAAGTTCAACAGCACGCTTTTTCACCTGCATAAAAGCACAGAGCAATATATCAGAAGACATGAGAAAACGAATAGATGAAAGCCTCTTAAGTTATCAACGAACGCACAACACTGGTTGGCCTAATTAATAGGTAGTATCAAATGTGATATATGGAAGACCATTAGAGGTGATATTTGTCAAGATTACATTTATATGATCTTCTTCAATACTCTTTTGCAAGAGTTGCAAATTGTGTACTGGTCGTTTATTTGATTTTGTCTCCGAAATGTACTGGTCACTCCCATAGCATAATATATAAATCCTTATATTTCAGATGATAAACGATACCAGATAAGCATAAAATATTTTCTATTCTTGCTCAAGGTAAACCATAATCTCCTTTTCCAGGTTCCATTATGGTGTCAGAAGCTTGTGCATGGTGAACAAGGATGAAATTCATTCTGCATGCTAATGCGACATTCACAATATTAACTGCTCCGATCACAATTGAACATTACCTCTGGATTCAGCATAAAGCGTATGGCATCAACCAGCCTTTCCAACGTAAACTCCTCTACCCGGATGGGTGCAGGGCCCACTCCTCTGGCATGCACCCGCTCTCCCCAAAATGGCTGGTCCCCAAAGAATGGTACGACAGTGGTAGGGCACTACAAAAATAAAGAAAAGTGGTACTCTACTGTAAGATGCATTTATAATATAACACTGATGTTATAATATTTCACATTGCAATAAATATAATTACTTCTGCTCTAAGACTGGCAGCAGTTGTTCCGGCGCCTCCATGATGAACCTGAAACATTCACAACTATCAACCAAGACCCATTTATAGTTTAAAACAACTGTACTTTCTACCAAGAAAAGTTTAGTAGGTACCACAGCAGCGCATCGTGGAAACAGCCAATCATGCGGGCAGTTGTCCAGTAAGTACACAGATTTAGATGTATTTAGTTCTGCCACTAAGAAAGAGAAATCACTACATGAATCACAATTAGAGCAGCAAAAAAATGTAGTATAATGATTGGCATGCTTGAAGTAGAAATCAAGACTCACAATTCCCAAGACCACCCCACCCTTTGTTGATGATACCTCTCTGCCCTGTTTGTAAAGAGTTTAATAAAAGAATGTATTTTGATAATCAAGATGATTAAGTTCAGAATTAGAGTTTCATATAAATTTAGGTTTGTAGCTCCGCTGTTTCATATTGCTGGTCTGATGAATGCCTTTTTTTAAGAGGTTAATTGATCTTTCCAGAACTGGAAGTATTCTTCTTTTGCTTCTAAGATGAACCTTTGATATTGTTGCTTCTAAATGTAAATTCTATACTGATACAAATTTCTTTCAAGACGGATCTCTAATATTCAGTGGAGTTTGGAAAAAGTCATCCATAAGTTATGGACACTTCCTCAAACACTAGAAAATCTGATCTTTTAACTTTCCTTTTCACAGAAATTTCCCAAGACAATTAATGATCAAAATAAGTCAAAGAACATTTGATTCAATGCCAGAGTATGGGACATACCAGTGTGAATCTTATACATCTATCTGTTATTGATCAATGAATTTAGGCGAAATTTATAATATGGAAAAGTTATACTTAAACAGTGGATTCCCTAGATTAATCAGTGTGATCAGATGACCTAAACATGTAGTTATAAAAACTCACGAGGCTACCAAATCCAACATAGATAGGCTTTTCTCCTTCTTCAAGCCAATCTACTAGCGATTTTGGCGGTTCATAATTTGAAGCAAGGTCGAGGAAACAAAAGCCAACAATGTCAATGTTAGGTCCCCAATCTGCAGATCAAGAATTTAAAAAAAATCAGGTTATCACTACATTGTTCAAAAAGCAGCTCAAGTCCATGACAAACTAAGCCAGAGAAAGTGGGTGCGTAAATTCAAAAGAAACAGACTTATGATGCGACAATAGGCATTAAGTAGCAAGTATCGACCCTATATTAAAATAACCACTTCTAGGAACTACAATGGTACATCAAGAGGGCAACAGTGCGGACTATAATGATATGAGAGTACACAATTGATATGCATCTAACCTTTTGGTTTAGGGACCAAGTGGGGGCTCCAAATATAACCATAGGGCATATCAGGAGGGGAGGTGTAAGATCCGCGTAGATAAGTAACAGCTCTTAACTTCAGCTTCTTCTTCCTAAATTCATTTATCAAATCTCGTATTCCAAGCCAGATTAAAGCATCAACTATTTGATATGACAGCTGAAAGGCTCAAACACAACAAAAAAAACATATCTGACTTAGACATGCCATGGGGGTAATTAATAGAAGTTAACTTCAGATTAACAGAACGACCACTAGACTCACTCTTAAGATAAACTTGTCTTAAGATAAACTCAGTCTTGTCTCAATTTCATGGACATATATGTATGGACCGGGTTCAGGTCACATACAACCCGACCTAACTCCTCCTTTGTACAACCCTATAAATGACCAACACCTAATTTTTCTTCTTCTTTTCTTATTTTTTTTCTCTACTTTTCTCCATCTTCATCTTTATTCACCGTCTTCATAAAAAAACTCACAAAATCAAAACTCGAATTCATAAAACATTTTTCTAGTTATGAATGCTTGAAAAAAAATTGATCCAAATTGGACCTAAACTTCCATGGGTCTACTAGACATGGCAACGAAACTCGTACTCGCCGGTACCCGTCTAAATCAAACCTAAATTAACGGATTTTTACCGCTTTGATCGGGTTTGTATATGAGTTTGAGTTTTTCTTGATTTCAAAACATGGGTACGAGACGAATAACAGGGATGTACCCACCCGAACCTATACACAAACCCGTACTGAATGTAGAAAATCAATTTACTACCCCTTTTATATAAATAGAAACCCAAACCATAAATCATTTCACTCACGCAATCATAGTCTTAGTCTTTCAGATGACACTCACTTATCATAGTTCTCTCTTTTCTCCTTCCATAACTCTCTTTGGTGGAAAATGCATTACAACGTTGAACTTGAGACAGAAAAATATTTTTATTTTTGTTTAAAAAAATTCCCACCGCATACTTAAATCTGTTGAGGACGGAGATGATATTCCATTTCTCATCCCTGGTGGATACGTGTAGGGTGTTCCCACCCCGTCCCATTACCATATATAGGGTCTACTACACTATACCTACCTTCACCATTTTTTGTTTCGTTTTGAAAAAACTTACTTTTTCTCAAATAAATATATTCAATGTCCTCGTGAGTTTAACTCAGTTGATATGAACAATACATAATATTTGTAAAGTCCGAGTTTAAACCTCGGCCACCACAAAAAAAAAAAACAAATTCAATATATTTATTGAGAGGAAAGAACGTCCCATCTTATTTAAACAAAAAAAAAATAAATTTTAATTTCAAAATCAAATCTAAAAACAAATCGGAGACCCTATATAAACATTTCTCTAAATCTCCCAAAATCGAGGGTTAGGGTTTTCACTTTTCAAAATCCCAAAATCATCAAAACCCAATTCACCATCACCAACCATCATGGCATCATCATCGACAAAGAAGATGACTCTATTGAGTTCCGACGGCAAAACGTTTGAAATCGACGAGGCAGTCATATTAGAATCAACAATCATGGACTTGATCGAGACCGACGACACTGAAACCCCTATAACCAGCAAGATTCTAGGTATGGTAATTGATTATTGCAAGAAACATCATGTTGAAGCTGCTGCGTTTGCTGAAGAAGAAAAGCCTTGGAAGACCGATGAAAAGAAATCCGGTGAAGATGTTCCTAAGGCTGCTGCTGAAACTTGTGCAGAGAAAGAAGTGAGTAAGGAGGATGATCTGGAGAAGTGGGATGCTGAATTTGTTAATGTTGATCATGTTACGTTGTTTGAACTCTTTCGGGCTGCGGCTTATTTGGGTGTTGATAGTTTGCTGGAGCTGACATGTTGGACTGTGACTTCGAGAGATTTCTCTCCCAAGGAAGAGGAGGAGTTTAGTAAGGAAAATCAATGGCATTTTGAATGAATTTGTGTTTTATTCGTTATTATTATATTTTAACATCGTACTTACAATCTCAGATAAGGATTAGACATGTGTATTTATGTTTTGCTTTGTTTTATTCATGAATGAACTGCGATGTAGATTTATATATGCTTGCTTGGTACATGTTTTTTTCTTTCTTTTGGTTTATATGCTTTTCGTTTTATTCTAACATTTTTTTTTTTTTTTTTTGAAATTCCACCAAATAAATTTATGTTGGGAATTGTAGAATTTCATAGTGATTTTAAAGTTAGCGTCTTATTTGAGAGGAGCCGTCTTGGGGTCCGTGGGATTCGGGATCCTCAACGGCCCTAAAGAAAGAGGACTATAGGTGTATGCTTAAGCTGCACAGTCGACTCCCAAAAGAACATATGTATGACGTTTGAGTTGTACCTGAGCAGAAAATGCAAACACACTCACTTTGTATCACAATACATGTCGCAGTCAATCACTATCAATATTTTGCAGACCATCAGATTATTCCTGATCATTTTGACATGGGTAGCAGGTCAGCGTGATGAATGATCCATGGGTTCGAGGTGGTCATGGTAGCTGGATTCAATCCCCACAAAGTCAGGGTGTGCATAGTTTGCATGTGTCTGATTTGATAGTTGACGAGGAACGAGTCTGGGATATTGATAAGCTTGAATCTTTGTTTCCAGATGATATGGTGCAAGCTATTCTCGACACACCACTCTTTGCAGAAGTTCAGAATGATAAAATAGTGTGGATGATGGAACGTAACGGGAGGTATACTGTTAAGACTGGTTATAAACTTGCTATGATGGAGTTGTTACATACTGATCGGTTCCATGTTGAAGGAGAGTGACATAGAATTTGGAATGTTAAATCCCCACACAAAGCACGTAATTTGTTATGGAGGATTTGCAGAGGGTGTGTTCCGACGCGTCTCCGACTACAATCACGGCATGTACAATGTGAGGTGATATGTCCCTGGTGTGATACGGATGTTGAGGATGATTGGCATGCTTTTGTGGGTTGTATGGTGGCGCGTGAGAGCTGGTATTGGGCAGGCCTTTCGACTGTGCTGCAACCGCGAGTTGGAACTATGAGCAGTTTGACAGATTTTGTTTTTGATATATGTCGTTCCGAAAGCCGAGACATTGCTGGTCGGGTGGCTTCACTTCTTTGAGAAATTTGGGTTGCACGTAATGATGTCATTTGGAGTCTTTTTGATATAAAGTTGAAAAGGTAGCTTGCTGATAGACCAAAACAAATTTTAAGAAGGCTGATTTAGTTCTTATCTTCACATTAAAAAGTCACTGTCATGGTTTTTCACTATAATTTCAAGTCTTGACCAAATTAGTTTAGGTCCTAATTCCTCAGTTTGGGTTTGCTGTAACTACATACTCCCTCCGTTTCAAAATGAGTGTCGCTTTAGCAAAAAAAAATTGTTTCAAAATGAGTGTCGCTTTCAGTTTCCAATGCAATAATAACTTTTTCTTTTCAATTGTACCCTCCAATTAATACTCTGTACACTACTTCCAAAATATTACTTTTAAAACTAACCAATAGTTAATAAGAATAATTTGGTAAAATAACCATTCTCTTTTTCTTAATCATTGCATTTCTTAATATGTGTGTAAACACCTAAAACGACACTCATTTTGAAACGGATGGAGTATTTAGTAAGGAAACACTGCTGCGTAGTCAAGGGGGAATTTGACATGCATTAAATTTCAAAACAAATTCAAGCTTCAGCCAAAATTAAGTGTAGATGGAAAAATTTAGCCAAAATTATACAATTCATCCCTTAACTTAGTTTCGGGCAACATTTTCATCATTTTTTTTTCCCAATTTAGTCATCTATGTTATAAAATGTCAACATAATTATCTTTTTTATAAAAGAATTCAAAAACTCCGCAAAAAAATCATCAAAAACTCGAACAAATCCAAATCTTCATCGGACAAACCTAAAAACTCATATTTCATTGAAAAAGTTTCATAAAAAAATGATAAGATATTAACATTTTATAATATAAAAGACTAAATTGGGACAAAAAAATAAATAAAGACAAAACTGTTATCTAAAATTAAGTTAAGGCCTCGCTGTCGTTTTAAGTTTGATGTTTATAACAAGTTGGTCTTTTGTTACAAATTAATCTGGTCATTTAAGTCATAGAATATTTACATCGTTAACCATTTTTTCAGCCAACTTCATTAAAAGGTGTTTACGAACAATTTAACATTAATGTGATAGGTCCAATAGTGCTTATAACATTAAACATGATTTGCTCAAAAAAAAAAAACATTAAACATGATTACTTACACATATTTTCTTCATCGTCTTTTTGAATTCAAGCCTAATTTTACATTTAATATGTTATCAAAAATATTATAAAGTAAATAATCGATCAATTTTGTGTCAAATGAAGACTGAATAAAAAGCTCATGTACCTTAGTTTTGAGAGTGGTGATTTTAGACACACCAACTTAACGTTTAAGTTAATGCTTTTCAAGAGAGCTTAATATAAATATAATAGTGTAGATATTTTCTGACATAAAAACGAAATTGTAACTTTATAAAAGAGACAAATCACGATGAACATTGGAGAGGTGCATTAAACGCATTTGAAATTAAGTAGGGTAGATCCAAACCTACAATAAAGTAAAAAAGCTTTAGATAAAAGTTTTTTTTTTTTTTTGAGAGAAGCTTTAGATAAAAGTTAACAAGATGATGTTTGTGCTTCATCAAAAAAACAAGATATGATGTTTGTAACTGTATAAAAGTATAAACCTTCACCTCTAAATATAAAATTTTATTAAAAATTATTTTCCCTTTTGTAGAATTTCTTTAAATTAACTCTTACTTTTTTTAACAAAAATATCTATTGTTAATTTTGTAACGAATAAGTAGATAATAAATGTTTCCTAAAAAAAAAGTAGATAATAAATGTCTTGTAAAACAAAAGTAGATAATAAATGTTTCCCTCCAAAAATGATGTTGTGACTGTGATTTGTGCCAAACACGGCAGTAGAGTGTTAGTTTTTGCGCAGCCCATGTGGTTCATTAATGCCAATCCTCATTTCCTTGTACCAAGGTTGAATTGCACATCTGGATTTTTGTTTGCAGATGTATTTATGGCTTATTATAATTCTATGATGGTAATTGCTCTAAACGGTCCATGAAATGTTCAAAGATTCGCAAAAACAAACATCGGAAGCTATCTTTCGACCTACTTTTAAGCAGAGAAAATATATATCAAAAGTTGTGTTCCGATAGATTGAACAACCCTCGTGGATATGTTGAGCAAGCATCTTCTATGATGGCTCGTAAGAGATGTCAGATGAGGGATGCAATCAAGTTAGGCTTCTTAAGATTGTTTTCTTCATTGACATACATCATCACTGAGAAATTACATTAGACTTTTCCGATAATAGAGAGTTAAGATCCTCTCCATTTATGATCATCTTCATTCTTCCATTTGAAGAGATAAAGACACAAAAAATTGAAAAAAAATATAAAATAATTAATGATGATGAGACTCACTTAGTGCTAGAGCTCATTATCAATTTTATGTGTCTATATCTCTTCAAATTGCATATTCCATTTGTTTTGCTAAATGGAGAGGATCCTTGCTCCATTCCATACAAGAATACTATAAGCAAACCTAACTAGTTGTTCACAATTCTTGTCAATCTCATATAAATGATCGCATAAAAGAAGAGTTATTAATTATAGATCTTTACTAACCAGTGTCCTAATGATATATGCTTAACATGTGTCTTAAAGACATATGCTTGCAAGGACGGATCTAGGGGATGAACTTGAGCCTCTCCCTCCTCCTCTCACACACAATTGTAATATAGTATCATATGTGTAACTAAAAAAATTATTATTAACATATGTTAATGTTATATTACATACATATTGTGATTATAATAGATTATAATATATATATATATATATATATATATATATATATATATATATGTGGGTTATGATAGAAGACACCTTTTGTGAAGGTGTCTTTTATCAAGTTACTCTATGAGCATTTGCGAAAAGACACCAACTTACTTTTATGAAGGTGTCTTTTAGCAAAGTTATAACTAAAAAGTGAAAATCACACCTTAAGGTGTGACTTGACAAAAGACACCACCAAAGGGTGGCCTGTAACAAAACCTATATATATATATATATATATATATATATATATATATATATATATATATATATATATATATATATATATATATATATATATATATATATATGTGTGTGTGTGTGTTGTTTGTGCAAATTAATTTTACAAAGACGGCCACTTAGATTCTATCATTTAAAAATATCATGATTTTTTTTTTACACTAGCAATGTTTACAAATTAAATTTTATATATTGAATTACTATGATAAAGTTTTATGTACTCTATATTAATATTTTTGTTCAGCCCCCGTTTGATTGCTTTCTGGATCCGTCCATATATGCTTGCAGTTGTTAGTAACTAGTGTAACGCCCCGTGCCAAGCACGGGATACATTTTATTTAAAAAATTTTAACGGGTTTTACACGAAAATAGGTTTTTCAAATATTCTTTGATTTTTTTGGTTTGATTTCATTCCAGAATTTTGACATTATGTTGTACTTTATCATCATATTTAAAATTGAAACAATAAATCACTGTTTATTGAGACCAAAAAGGTTAAATTTTATTAAGATATAACTATTTTTGTGAGAGTGGCAAAATAGTGATAAAATAGTGATATAACAATAAAGATATAAATATTTTTATCGGAGTCGCTTTTTTAAATTCCCTGAAGATAGAAAAATAGTACATTCAAACTGATATATCTTCAAAATTAATTGACAAATAATTAAAACAATAATTAAATATTATAATGTGTTATATATTTAAAATGAAAAAATGAAAACAAATTAGGATCACTCATTCAAATTCAATTCAATGTTCTTGTAATGTATCTCTGTTCTTGTAATGTATCTTTGTACTTTCTTTCAATATCCACCAGAGTTGGTTTAATTTCTTTCATTCTTAAAGGCTCACTTAAGTATAATTTCTTTTATTGAATCCTTATTATTTTTAGTGCGGAGGGAGTGTGGAAGCTAGGAAAGTCAATTGGGTTAAGTGGGATAAGATGTTTCTTGGTCGATATAGTTGTTGCTTGGAGGTTGGTATAGTGTAGAATTTTAACTTATCTTTGTTAAGTGAATTGTTTTGGATGCTAATATGGATCAATGAGTTTGCGATTTAAAGTTTTAGCATATTAGAATAGGTTGGAGGGAGTTCATGTGAAGAGTGGGGACAGTTAGGCGTATATGTGGTAGAAACACTTCCATAGTGCTAAAATAGGGGCGGAGATGGGGATTTGAAATTGGTTTGATGACAACTTGACGATAGTGGAGAGTAATGAGAAAAATACACTTTTTTGCCATGATTCGTGGTTGTAGAGTGGTGTATTATATTTAGAAGACTTTTTTAGTTATCTCAAAATAACTGTGCCATTTAAGGAGATGCGTAGGTTAGAGTCGGATGGGGTTGAGACTATGTCATAGAAGTTTTTTTGGAAGGAGGTGCAGGGGATATACTGTTGTTCTTTGTTGGACAACATTTTTTTAAGGCTAGCGTCATTGATAAGTGAACATGGAAAGTTGATCATGGCGAAAGGTACCCTGACAAAGGGGTATATCATCTGATGATGCAGGTGGAGCATGATGAACCTATGACTCTAAAAAAATCTCATTGGGAACAAAGTAGTTCCTCTAAATGTCTCTCTCTTTTCGTGGAGGCTCTTGAATAACTGAATCTAACAAAGGATAACTTAACTTGATGGAGTATTTTAAATATGGACTCATTTTTATGTTCTGACAGGTGTGAGAAAGAGGAAAATGTTAATCATTTTTATTTTTAGTGTGAATTCTTCGATAATATTTGACATAATATTCTAAAGTGGTTGGATAATTATTGTGTTCTTCCCATTAGTTCTTGCGAGAGTACTCTTAATGGTTCTCAACGGTTAAAAAAAAAGGTTTATTTTAGTTTTTAGTTGATTTTGTTGACTTGCATTTGGATTATTTGGAAGTACATAAATTCTTACATTTTTTTTCACAAGATTAACCTGTTTATGGTATTGTTAGATAAATTTACAATTCTCATTTAGTGGTGGCAAAATGCTAAGAAATTAGGTTCGTATTTTGAGTTGCAATGTTGCTGGAATAGTCCTTCTACTTGTCTTGGTTATTCTACCTCATGATTTGATTCTTTTATACCTATGCATCTCGAACTTTGTATTTTCCTTTGTTAGGCACATCTTGTGCTTGAAGGATTTTTAATATAATTGATTTGACGTCTTCATACAAACAAAATCCACCTTAGTCAAGACACCAACTACATCAATATATAATATCTTAAATGTTAAGTAACTTAACACTAAAATTTTCACGTTGTTAGAAAAGGGGTGGAGATGGAGGTTCAAAATTATTGTAATGATAAAAATATGATTCAAATATATATATATATATATATATATATATATATATATATATATATATATATATAACCAAACAATTACATTGATGGTTATAAACTATTACCTTGAAACCATTTAATTTTTGCTAACATAATGACAACAACAACATTTTTAGATTCACCAGAAGATAGAAAAGAGTTCAACTCTTCAACATACTCTCCAAAAAGAGTACATTTAACGCGATACCTATTCAAAATTGTCAAAGATTATACAAATATTAATTAATACCATAATACATGTTTTAAAAAATACACTTACAAAAAATCAAGCTTACCCATTTGACTCCAGTTCAATGACATTCATCTTAATTTTTCCACTGTCTCATTGATATTCTCTTTAAACACACACTCCAGTCATGACTCCAATTACATCAGGTGCAGGTGTAAATGAATACACGTTTGTTGGGACCAAAGCAGTTTACGTTTTAGATAGTTTGACTTTTGTGTTGATTTGTGAAATTCAGTTTGTATTCGCTGCGTGATGGTCGACACGAACCACTGCTGCAAGCAACAGCAAATGAGGAAATCGTGAACATCATTCCCTCTTGGAGCTGCTCCTTGAACTTGTAGATCAATGTTCATCGTATAGACACACCAATTCGATCACCCTAGATAACAAAGATTAAAACACTGTACTTTAAACAAAAAAAAACAAAAATGAAATGAAAAAAGTACCTCTCGATCTTTTAGAACCAACTCCATGGAAAATGGTAGTTTTTTTTTTTGTAGTCTTGAACAAACCAAGCACGAACAACCCTCACAACCAATGTTCACGATTGTTTTCTTGGCGAAACATCATAGATGAAATCGTGTTTCGTAGACATTTTTCTTTGCAATAGAAAAAATTACGGAAATAACTTAGAATATAGTTATCAAATAACCAGATAATAGAAACTATATTTTGTGATTCTTGTGTACTCGTACCCAAAGGCTCTACTATTTATATAGAAAAATAGTACCATAACGGTTAATATCTATTAATTATTAATTTGACCGTTTTAAAATTAATATTATCAACGTCTTTAATATTATAATATATGCATTAAACGATTAGATTATATTTTATGTAACCTACAAAAAATTAATTTCATAACATTTGAAATTTAATAATATCTTATTAATATTAAGTAATATAATTTTGTAACGAATAAATATTAATTATATAATCTTAAAAACTAATTACTACAATTAAATTTTTAATTAGTAGGTTACTGTAATAGTGTAACGGACAAAAATTCAAAATATAATTTATTTAAGTTATATATTATAATTTTGTAACCTACCAAATTTTTAATGCAACGTATAAATGTTAATCGAATACTAATTATATTAATAATTATTTGATTGTAACGTATAGATTTTTAATGTAACATATAAATTTTAATCAAAACAGTAATTATATTAATAATTATTTGATTGTAATGTTCCAATTTTTTAATGTAACATATAAATTTTAATCAAAACAATAATTATATTAATAATTATTTGTTTGTAACCAACTATGTATTTTATGTATGATTTAATGTTAAATAAAAAACGGTTTTTAATAATAATTATAATTTTGTCAAAAAAAAATTATAATTATTAAGCTTGTATTAAAAATATGGAGAAATTTTTGGAACTAATGCCAAGTAGGATTTTGTTGAGGTGGACATCTTTAGAGGAGAGGATTTTGAAATAGGCTATTTCTAAGAACTCTAAATTGTTAGTATAAAGATTATTTCGGGTATTGTTCATATACCATCATTAAATATAATGAAGAGTCAATTTTTGCTTACATTTTGTTATAATTTGGATGTTCCAAATTTTACTTATATGTTATGTTATTATGATGGAAGTATAGCTTAAAAGAGTTCAAAGGTTAGTATCGACTCTAATATCAATTCAATTCAGGTTTCATATTTTGTTGGTGGTGAATTCGGTTTATAGCTTTAGGTATTTGAACGAATGGAGGTTAAATATACAATTTGGTCACTAAACTTTTAGGACTGGATCAACCTGACCTCTATAATATCAACAATCTAACCAAGAGCACTCAAATGAGATGATAATGGATCTCTTTCAGCTGAAACAGATGTCATCGGTTCAAATCCAGCCTTGAGAATGCAACAATGGTCGCTAAAGTTGCATGCAAATGATATCCAATTCACACAAAAAAGTCCAAAATGTTACCTAGAACAGTAAAAAGTTAATTTGGTTTGTTTGTCCTTTGTTGATATTCATCTAGACTAAATGATAATAAGTTGGTAATGTTAGAAATGCATTCGAAACAAAGTGTATAATGACATTGACACGATCCTATAATTTTAAGCACTAAATTAAATATTTAGTTTTTACTCATTATGGCATTGACATTGCATTCATTTACATTTTTTCTCAGTTTTTCTATTATTTTATCTGATATTAGATGAGTTTTAAAACATAGTGTATAATATGCTTAAAAATCACTATTTAGTTGAACAGACATGATTTGATTGTTGTTTAACAACTCAGCGATGTTTCAAACATGATAATTTTGAACCAGGTTTTGAAAGGATTGAAACAAGCCTGTATGACCCGCCCAAGGATGAAAATCATATACATATACATAACCTGTGAAGTAAGCATGTTTCTTTTCATAAAAGATTCCAATGAAGAATATCATCAGTTATGACCGTTCTGAACTATTTCCGGAGAAGCTCAACAAAATCACCACGACAATTTACATTTCAGTCACAATATCTGATATAGCAGAACTAGACTAAAGAAGAATTAACATGATTACATAAAGGAATGTGTTGTATGGACAAGAAGCCATTATGCAGAAGAATGGTAGCAGCCAAAGCATCCTCGTATAGATAAATGTTTATGTACTGAGGGTACTGGCTTGGGCTCAGCCTCAGTATCAGGTTTTTCGCGCGGATAATGTTTATAGAAGGCGTTAACTGCTCCTGCTACCCCATCTTCATTTTTCATGGCGTTAGCAAGTTCAACAGCACGCTTTTTCACCTGCATAAAAGCACAGAACAATATAACAAAAGACATAAGAAAACGAATAGATGAAAGCCTCTTAAGTTATCAACGAAGGCACAACACTGGTTGGCCTACTTAATAGGTAGTATCAAATGTGATATATGGAAGACCATTAGAGGTGATATTTGTCAATATTACATTTATTTGATCTTGTTCAATACTCTTTTGCAAGAGTTGGAAATTTTATACTGGTCGTTTATTTGATTTTGTCTCCGAAATGTACTGGTCACTCCCATAGCATAATATATAAATCCTTATATTTCAGATAATAAACGATGCCAGATAAGCATAAACTATTTTCTATTCTTGCTCAAGGTAAACCATAATCCCCTTTTCCAGGTTCCATTATGGTGTCAGAAGCTTGTGCATGGTGAACAAGGATGAAATTCATTCTGCATGCTAATGCGACATTCACAATATTAACTGCTCCGATCACAATTGAACATTACCTCTGGATTCAGCATAAAGCGTATGGCATCAACCAGCCTTTCCAACGTAAACTCCTCTACCCGGATGGGTGCAGGGCCCACTCCTCTGGCATGCACCCGCTCTCCCCAAAATGGCTGGTCCCCAAAGAATGGTACGACAGTGGTAGGGCACTACAAAAGTAAAGAAAAGTGGTACTCTACTGTAAGATGCATTTGTAATATAACACTGATGTTATAATATTTCACATTGCAATAAATATAATTACTTCTGCTCTAAGACCGGCAGCAGTTGTTCCGGCGCCTCCATGATGAACCTGAAACATTCACAACTATCAACCAAGACCCATTTATAGTTTAAAACAACTGTATTTTCTACCAAGAAAAGTTTAGTAGGTACCACAGCAGCGCATCGTGGAAACAGCCAATCATGCGGGCAGTTGTCCAGTAAGTACACAGATTTAGATGTATTTAGTTCTGCCACTAAGAAAGAGAAATCACTACATGAATCACAATTAGAGCAGCAAAAAAATGTAGTATTATGATTGGCATGCTTGAAGTA
Source organism: Medicago sativa (assembly GCF_051527215.1). Taxonomy (NCBI): domain Eukaryota; kingdom Viridiplantae; phylum Streptophyta; class Magnoliopsida; order Fabales; family Fabaceae; genus Medicago; species Medicago sativa. The sequence continues at coordinate 78,554,170 of NC_140755.1, read as the reverse complement.
GAAGTCAAGACTCACAATTCCCAAGACCACCCCACCCTTTGTTGATGATACCTCTCTGCCCTGTTTGTTCCAGAGCTTGAACTATGATTCTTGTCATTTTCTCCGGTTCCTGTAGAGGCTGTTTCAAAATCCAAACCAAAATTTACATCAAAATGTAAGTTTGTAAAGAGTTTAATAAAAGAAATGTATTTTGATAATCAAGATGATTAAGTTCAGAATTAGAGTTTTATATAAATTTAGGTTTGTAGCTCCGCTGTTTCATATTGCTGGTCTGATGAATGCCTTTTTTTTAAGAGGTTAATTGATCTTTCCAGAACTGGAAGTATTCTTCTTTTGCTTCTAAGATGAACCTTTGATATTGTTGCTTCTAAATGTAAATTCTATACTGATACAAATTTCTTTCAAGATGGATCTCTAATATTCAGTGGAGTTTGGAAAAAGTCATCCGTAAGTTATGGACACTTCCTCAAACACTAGAAAATCTGATCTTTTAACTTTCCTTTTCACAGAAATTTTCCAAGACAATTAATGATCAAAATAAGTCAAAGAACATTTGATTCAATGCCAGAGTATGGGACATACCACTGTGAATCTTATACATCTATCTGTTATTGATCAATGAATTTAGGCGAAATTTATAATATGGAAAAGTTATACTTAAACAGTGGATTCCCTAGATTAATCAGTGTGATCAGATGACCTAAACATGTAGTTATAGAAACTCACGAGGCTACCAAATCCAACATAGATAGGCTTTTCTCCTTCTTCAAGCCAATCTACTAGCGATTTTGGCGGTTCATAATTTGAAGCAAGGTCGAGGAAACAAAAGCCAACAATGTCAATGTTAGGTCCCCAATCTGCAGATCAAGAATTTAAAAAAAATCAGGTTATCACTACATTGTTCAAAAAGCAGCTCAAGTCCATGACAAACTAAGCCAGAGAAAGTGGGTGCGTAAATTCAAAAGAAACAGACTTATGATGCGACAATAGGCATTAAGTAGCAAGTATCGACCCTATATTAAAATAACCACTTCTAGGAACTACAATGGTACATCAAGAGGGCAACAGTGCGGACTATAATGATATGAGAGTACACAATTGATATGCATCTAACCTTTTGGTTTAGGGACCAAGTGGGGGCTCCAAATATAACCATAGGGCATATCAGGAGGGGAGGTGTAAGATCCGCGTAGATAAGTAACAGCTCTTAACTTCAGCTTCTTCTTCCTAAATTCATTTATCAAATCTCGTATTCCAAGCCAGATTAAAGCATCAACTATTTGATATGACAGCTGAAAGGCTCAAACACAACAAAAAAAACATATCTGACTTAGACATGCCATGGGGGTAATTAATAGAAGTTAACTTCAGATTAACAGAACGACCACTAGACTCACTCTGTATCCAATTGGCTGTCTAACACGGGAAAGAGGATGGGGAAAATCACTAGTAGGCCTGAAATATAGTGAAATATAATTTTAAAAAAAAAATAAAAAATCTCCAACAAATGAGAAAAACTGAGAACTATAATAAATCTAAAGTGAATGAATGGTTCACAAAAATGAAAGAACTCATGCTAGAAATTCTAAGTTTGGGTTTGACATAACTCAACCCCACAAAGCCAGTTTTATGGTGAGGGATGTCTCTCGCTTATAAATACATTTTCAGGTCATATCATATCCAATGTGAGACTCTCAATACATCCCCTCACACCCAAGACTAGACATCGGAAGTGTGACTTAGGTGGCCCAACGGATTTAGAACATGCTCTGATAAGCGATGACATCTTATGTTTTGGGTTGAACATAACTCAACCCTACAAAACCAGCTTATAAGGTGAGGGATGCCCCCAATTTATAAATATTTTCAGGTCATATCATTTCCAATGTGAGTCTCTCAACAAAAATATAGATAACTGAATGCAGGATTAGACCATGTCAGCAAACATACTTACGTCCACGGCATTGTGAAGAATATGTGCAGCGGAACATTTAGATACTCGGCAACATGAGTATGGCCTGCATAAATTCATATACATTAAAATAACAATATTTTTAGTTATATTATTATACAAATACGGGTTGGAAAAATCAAGAAAACAGGGGAACTTGTAGATAATAGCTTGTAAAAAATCTCTGATTATCAGTTAGTATTGCGGTCATTTCTAGATTGAGATATTGTAAAGTTTATGATACACTGCAGCTTATAAAATGCTTAATTGATAATGGTTGATGGTGTAAGAGTTATAACACAAAGGCACAGTTATAAAGATCTATAAGATTAACATTGCACACTTTTGTAAATTGTACCAAACATTTTATAGACCATCCAAATCCTTAAATTTCATGAGACTTTAGATTTGTTGTTGAACAGACTTTTGGTCACTATACAATCTCTTATTATTTGATAAAATGTTTGATACTTTGATTACATTCTCAGTAATGTGGAAAAGACTTAACTTATCAACAGCGACACCCGGAAATTTTGAGTAGTGTAAGCAACATATATATAAATTTGTACCAATAAATATAAATATATAAATATGTAACCTAATGATCATTTACGTTTGATTCTTAATAATATTCATAACACATAAAGAGACAAAGACAAGAGATAGAATTTGAGTGTATTAAATATTAGTTTATTTATTTTTATAATGTGGGCCTTAATCAAATATTATCTTCTCCTTGTACTTTAATTTCATATAAAGTATTAAATTTATTTATTTTTCCAAAACAAAGTGAGGGCCATGGCACACGCAAGTCCTTACTTGGTGCCGTTCCTGCTTATTGTATTATTGTGAAGCAAAGTCTGATAAAACTGAAAGAGAAACAGAATTTAAGTAAATCTTACCATATGCTGGAGGGTTTGCAATTATTGCATCTGCTTTAAATAGTTCATTAGATTCTGGGTACCGGCTGTTGCATGCAGGAAGCAAAGAGTGAATAATAGCCCTGATTTGACTTCTTTGTAAATGTATTTCTGAAGGTCCTGATGGCAAGAAGCCTTTATTCTTGACCATATCTGAATAAAATTATGTATGGATTTAATTTAATTATATATACAGTTTGAAAGCATGTGTGGAGAAGAAATATCATTCATCATTTGATGATGAGTACATATATTTATATTGGAAAACAGTACCCTCTCCTAAAATATGGCATATAAGACAAACTTTGTCTGTTAAATTGGCAACCCAATCTGGCCGCAGTGAAGTCGGCTAGGGTTTCCAACACTATATTCATATATATTTTGTTTGACTTGAATCATAAGAAAGAGAACTACATGAGAAATCCCTTGCAATTCTTGTTAATTTTTCATGTCAGGTTACTAATAAAAGATAGTTCCAGGGGGAAATACATGGCCTTTAAAGCATTAAAACAAGTTGAATCTAGCAAGATCAAGTATTTGGATAATATAAGGGAAGAAATACTTACACTCAGCAAGAACTTTGGGATCTCCACCTAAAGGGTAAAACTCCAAGCCCGCCGACAAGACAAAGTCTTCAAAATTTTTATGAGTAGCTAGCCTAACCCTGTGGCCATCTGCCTGCAAACAAACTTCAGCTTCAATCCGGTTGAATTACATTCGATTAACATCGACTTACGAAACAAAATATAAGGATTTCAAGGAGGAAAAAATATTAAAACTAAAACCTCAAGATTTTAGAAAGTATCATGAGTTTGTAAAACACTATATCAGTTAAAAAACAGAATATGAAATCCACCATGAAACACAGGAGAGGCATAAATCATAGAGAAAATAAATTAATGGAACTCTATGATCAGCTATGGTTCGTATGGGTCGGATGAGTGGGAAGTCAACCAAAAGGGTTACTTTCAACCTATACAAGTTGTGCAGCTATAAAGTTGCTCTCAACCTATTCGAGTGTCACTCAAAGGCACAATCCTGCCTTTTTTCCTTATTGATTAACTGCAACAGCCAACAGTAGTTTCGATTAGGCTAACTTACGAGAGAGAAGTAAAGTTGTGTGATTATGAAGTTATTTGGAGTGTTAACTGGTAAGGACATCACGTGAAGGACCACGTGAAATAAATAATTGAAACCAGAAACTGAATGGCTGATGTAAGCTTTCAATCCACCTGCTTAAGAAACTCCGAACACATGTTTTAATAGGAGGCGACCAGTTATCTTCTCAGGACTTTAAAAGCAGATAAGCAAGCCAAAGCAGGGTTATAACATTAAAAGTAGCACACAAGAAAACGTTTGCTCCGGCCAAAACATTTTGCAAACAAACAAGAGTTTCAACTGACGTTTGTTTACTCTTTTTTGTTCCAGTCCACGGATTTATCAGAGACTAATGAAAGGTGTCCAGAGTATGATGTACTAACTATAGTTTCATAAAACCATATTTCATTAATATAACCATTGTTTTGATTTGAAGACTGCATTACTGTGCAGCCCTACACAATTGCAAACTGCATCAGCTTGCAAAATGGCAGCCACAACCATGACCATAACCACAATTGAAAACCTGGAATATGACTTTGGCGAAAAGTACTAACATAATTTCTAATATCCTCTACAGTAAGCTCAAATACTTCAATTCAAAGTAATTAATTAGTGTGTACAGCACATATTCTTCAAATACTGCAAAGGAAGTCATTAATTATCACAAGCATGCAGAAGATTAAGGATGTACAGCACATATTCTTCAAGTAAACAATTAGTGTGTAAAAACTACTACTAAAGAAAGCAAGAATGAATGACACCTGCAGACGCTTCCCAATGGCAACAAATGGCTGGACATCTCCCCGCGTGCCAACTATAAGCATTGCAATTTGTTGCGGTCGAATAGGTTCAATATCCTCAATGATTGTTTCGTTGCAAGATTCATCGCTAGGATCAATAACTCCAGTTCCATTTTCTAGAGAGAGAGGTTTAATATTTCCTGGAACATCAATTTCTACAGTACCGTCATCCTTCACCATGAAAGCATTTTTTAGCCATCTCAGCTGCAACATTTGCAAACAATTTTTAATCATTAAAAATCAAGCAACTATAGAAATTTCAGAGACATAAATTACAACATTAGTATCTGGATCCATTTAAAGGAACATCAAGAGATGCAATGTAATGCCTGTATAATGAATATCAGTAATCAGCATGCTAAGCAATTTATTATATCACTATATCAAGGCGACAACAAGAACAGAAACCAAGTCTTATCACACTAAGTGGGGTCGGCTGCATGACACCATATCCCTATCCAACTCATTAATCTCTAGATCTTTCTTAATAGTTTATCGAATAGTTTTTATAGGTCTTCTTTTGCCTCTAGTGATTTGACAACCCTCCATCTGATCTACTCTTCGTACTATAGACTCTACAAGTCTTCTCTCTAGCAGCCCAAACTACCTAAGCCGGATTTCTACCATCTTTTCCATTGCCTTGATATAGTGGTGCATAAATATTACTTCCCTTACAACAACATTCCTACTAAAATAAATTAAAAAAAAAAAAAGGATTTTAAAATAGCAATAGCATAAAATTTGAAGAATGCAAGTGATTGAGCCAAACCCTTTTCCTGAGAGGAACATTCTCATCAAAGAACCTAGCCCATAATCGACTGTGCAGTCTGTGCTTTCCAACTATAGCATCTTTCTTCGACGATTCACCTTCAGGTACAACATCCAAAGCTTCATATTCTTCCACATTTTGCGATACACTTGATGACGAATCCCTGTTAATACGTCCTGCTTAATCCAAACACCAAAAACAATACATATAGTTACAAACTTGCTTGTTCACCTCAAAGAGTTCTACTTTACTTATTCCACATTCTATTTCTAATTTCATTAACAAAAAAAAAAAAAAAATCAGCATTATCATAATTAGTAATTGTAGCACCGAAACTTATGATGGAAGGCGACAACACACGTGTGATTGCGTTCAATTAATTCATTTTTTTATATTTTGATACAGACACGAACACCAGACATGTTGTCAACACTAGTGATAGTTTAAAAAATGAATTAATTGAATGTAATCTCAATGTAGTGTTGGTGTCAGACACCGACACATATCTAACACCAAACACATCTTTGATCAGAAGCGTTGGTGCTACGGAGCTAATATAGTAATATATAGTTCACATTGCATGAGAAAATGCACGATATCAAGATACGAAGCAATATACCTGAAGAAGAAGCGTCATGAATGGAACGATCTTGGGCGTCCAAATAAACTGAATTATCACTAAATGAAGAGTCTGAACGGTTGAAATTATCATTACTCGCCATTTTGGAAGAACGAAGAAGGAACGAAAAATGTTTGTGAAATTTAGGAATGAAGGAAATGCATTTGATGATGAAAAGGAATGGAAGATTTATTGGAAAGGGTTTGATGATCGTGATAAGGAAGGAATAATAGTTTCTGTTTTTGTGAATTTTTTTTCTTCTTTTTCTTTTTCCTTTACTTTCGCTTTTGGTTTTTCTCAAGAAAACGAAAGAGAAAGCGTGAGAAAATATATAGGGTTGACACGTGGAATAATGAGAAGAAGTTTCACGAGGCCGTTACGTTGCACGTCTTTTACAGCACTTTTGAGTTTTTATTTTTTTAATTTTATCTTTTCACTACCCGCCACAACCGCACCGTGTAATTGTTGCTGTCATGGCGTCATGCTCATGCATTGTTATGGTGTCTTTTTCACTTACATACTGCTCCATCCGTCCCGGAATAACTGACCCATTTTCTAAAAAAAAATGTCCCAAAATAACTGACCTATTTCAATTTTTAATACAACTTTCATCATTCCCAATATAATATAACACTAAATAATACTACTTTTATCATTCCCAATACAATATATTTCACTTTCCCCTTTATTTATACACTTTTCTTAATCTGTGTGAAAAACTAAAGTAGGTCAATTATATCGGGACGGAGGTAGTAATATTGGAGTATTATATTCTTCAAGCAAATAATTAATTACGGAGTATAATCTTTTATTTCCAAAACAATACCATGATAAATTAAATTGAAATTAATGTGTTTCAATTTATAATATGTTTATGTGTTTGGTAAACGACGAGATATTTATTGTACTTTATTAACTTAAGATATCTCGCTCAGCTAATCGATACAACTTCATCATGTTTCGACAATGATTTGTGACGTAAACTTAGGGGGATGTATTGGATTAGGATTCTATGGGATTTTAAAAGACTTTTTAATTATGAAAAAGTCTTGTGGTATTCAATCAAGACTTTTTGCAACTTAAAAAAAGTCTTGTGGTATTCAATCAAGACTCTTTGTCATTTTAAAAAAGTCTTGAGGTATTCAATCAAGACTTTTCATCACTTAAAAAAAGTCTCATGGTATTCAAAATCATTCAAATTTCGAAGGATTGTTTAATAAATTGGATTTTGATGGATTTTGTGGGATTTTGTAGTATAATTTTAACAAGAAAAAGTCTTTCATGAAAAGATGAGATTTCTTGGGATTGTTTTTCATTTAAAAGTTACTATCTCTTTCTTCTCCCTTCTCTCTCCCCCCTCTCTCCTTTCTCTCTTCGTCTCTCTCTCTCTCTCTCTCTCTCTCTCTCTCTCTCACCTCTCTTAGAAAAACTCAAACGACTTCTCTAATTTCAAACACAAAATGAGGGCTGACACAATATATTTTTTTTTAAAGATTTGTAAGGGCTGTCATAATTTTAAATATGTACAATTGAATTTTGTGGGAATAACATTTTTAACAAATAAAAAATGTGTATGGAGAATAATGTGTTAAGAGTGTTTTTTAGTCCCTTAAAATCTTATAAAATCCATAAAATCCTTAAAATTTTAAAATCAATAGTAAAAGAATTTTTTATTGGTTTTATTTTTCTTTATTCAAACGCTAGAATTTATTTGTTCATTATTTTTATCATTCACACTTGTAAGTTTGTTCTTTTTTTCCCTAAAATTCATTGAATCCTTTAAAATTTTAAAATCCCATAAAATCCTTTGAAATCCTTAAAAGTCAATGTGATAAATCCATTAAAATCTTGAGTGTATAAAGTCTTTTACATAAAAAATCTTTTAAAATCTCACAGAATCAATACAATCTCACACAGTCTTTTAAAATCTTAAAACTTTTTTTATTAAAATAGTCTTTTAAAATCCTAATCCAATACAACCCCCTTAGTCATATGTTTCAACGTATTTATTGTACTTACTAACAGAGAACTTAAGTAAAAAATCCTTGTCCAACACTTTCTAAACTAAAAGTTCAATGTCGAAAATGTGTTGAGAACAAAATAATTCTTCAATATAACGAATTATATTGACAAGCTAGGTCAATAGTTTACATTAACTTCATAGTTAATTACACCTAATCTCAACACAAAAGGAAATTAGCTACAGATACTCGCAATAGATATACAAAGATATAAAGAAGTTAAATAACATCAAAGTCTTGGTGATTTGAGCTTTGAGCGACTCCACCGTGTTTTATATGTCCTCGGGTTGTCTCTATACTTTTTCCTATATTTTCAAAGTGCAAGAATATCTCGATTTGTGATATGAATTGTCTTTTATATGTGGTGGAAAAGTGGAGATTCACTAGGAGAATGTGATTTTCCATAGCGATCCGGTCTTTCTTTAAAGTGAAGTAATTTCCATTTCATACATAAGGTTATTGAAGCTGCCTTAAATCGCCAAGAGCATTGATTTTCACTTAGTGAATTCTCTCTTGCAATCCACCTTAATCTTTGTGACTCGATTTGCTTCACGGTCGCTTAGTTAATCGATTTACCCTGTTTTTCTCAACAATCTAATATTTACAAGAAATTGTGGAATTTCATAGGATTTCTTGCAAAATAAGTTAATAAGTGTGTTAATGGTATATTGAAATTTAGGTGATTTTGACACTTATCAATTACATTTTTTTGCATATTACTTTGGTAAAATAAGTTTTATAGTTAATCTAAAGAAAAACATAGTCCAATATTTGATGGTTCTTTGCAACCTTTGATAAACCCGCATGCTTTAATGATACACTCTACACGCATCACTTTCCAATTCATATCTAAACTTATACGTTTATCAATTGGTGTTTTAATTTTCCAATCAAACCTTTAATGTTTCCAAGCAACTTTTGATAAACACACACACTTTAATGAGAAACTGCTATTTTTCAATGCAACTTTAACTTTTCTCAATTACGATTTCAATGGAACCTTTGATGAACACACTAAGTTTAAAGACGCACTACTTTATACATAGTTTTCCAATACATCTATAACCTTTTACATTTATTACCCGTACTTTTAGTTCTCCAATCCAACCTTTTATGTTTCCAAACAACATTTCATAACGACCAAACTTTAATGTCACACTTCACCTTGCATCATTTTCGAATGCATCTATAACCTTTTTCAAGTACATTTCCAATGCACAATTTTCACTTTATTTATTTGACTTCATAATTCCAATGCAATCAACTTCGAAAGATTTAAAATTGATTTTGACTTATTTGGATGTGTTCAATTAGAATTGATTTTACCTTTAGGATTGATTCTACTTAAAGTTAAAATTTACATATTTTAACTTCTACAATTGATTTTAACCTTAAATTTATTTTTCAATCTCCTTTTACACGAATGTATAAAACTAACCAATGTAAATAAAAGCAAAAATTAAAAAAGCTATATACTAAATACACCCTCCAGTCACTGTCATAAGCAAAAATATACATTTTAGATTCGTTCAATTAATGATATATATGATCTTTTTTATAGACCGCATACATCATTTAACGAATGAATCCAAAATGTTAATTTTTGCTTATAATAGTGACCGAAGGGAGTATGATATTATTTAATACTTTAACATTTTTGTTAAATTATTAAATTATATTTGATTTCAAATATTAAAAAGTTAAGTCTTCATAAATAATTAATTTTGATTTGACTAGGCAATCAATTAAAAGTTAAAAAATTGTTAATTTGATTTGACTTAGTAAATAAATTAAATTCTTTTCAAAACTTAACAAATACTACATCATCTTTGAAAACAATGGGCCTTGAATTAAACAATGGGCCTTAAAGCATATCTTGGCCTTAGAACAACAACATATCTGAGGAAGTGACGTGTAGATTATTATTGGAGTGAAAGAAAAACGCAAGCAAAAGCATTAACAAACGTTTCTGTCAGTGACTGAGTGTGGCACCTGTTCCTGTTGTGTTGTTCTTATTCCCATTTAGTGCAATTTATAAACTAGAACAAAAAAAATGAAAAACATCACCTTAATACACTGTACTAGGATGTTTCTTGTTCCTCAGTAGACTCAACAACTTTCATCTTTGCTATGTCTCTTCTTTCATTATATGTAAGCTTTTTCCTACTCTTTTTGTTGTTCAATGCTTACTTTTTTGTTTTTGTTTTTGTTAATTGGATGATAAAGTTTGTTAATTTGTTGGGTGCTGAAGAGAAATGCTTGATTTGTGAATGAAAAATGAAAATTAATGATTTTTTTTAGTTGAAATGGAATCATTATTTTGTTTGGTTTATTTGCAAGGAATCTCTTTTATTTATTTATATTCTTTGTTTTAAGTCAAAAGAAATAATGGGTTTTGTGTCTGGAATGTTTCTAGCTTCAATTCATGAGTAAAGTTTGTTTTTTTATGTTTTTCTTTGTTATGCTTCAATTTTTCTTGTTTGTGCTGTGAAGTGACTTGATGATAGTGGTCAGGTTGGTATAGTTTGTATGGATTTATCTGGTAAATCGGAGACATTTGCTTATGATTTATGGTAAATATTTTCATTGATGAAAAAAATATTGTTTTTCAATTTTGAAGTTTCTTCTGTCAGGGATTGCCTCTATATAGGAATTTATGTTAGAGAATCTCATAAGGGCCCTTAATGGTCCAATTGAATTGTGAATCTAATTTGATTAATGCTTACTTTTTTGTTTTTGTTTTTGTTAATTGCATGATAAAGGTTGTAAATTTGGTGGGTGGTGCAGAAAATGCTTGAACTGTGAATGAATATTAATGATTTTTTAGTTGAAATGGAATCATTATCTTGTTAGGTTTGTCTGCAAGGAATCTTTTTTTTTTTTGTTTGAAGTAAAAAATAAATAACGAGTTTTGTGTTTCTAGCTTCAATTTATGAGTAAAGTTTGTTTCTTTTTTGTTTTTCTGTGTTATGCTTCAATCTTTCTTGTTCGCACTTTGAGCTGACTCGATAGTAGTCAGGTTGGTATAGTTTGTATGGATTCATGTGGTAAATAGGAAAAATTGCTTATGATTTTGATACATTTGGTCATTGATGAAAAAAATATTGTTTTGAAATTGCAACTTAAAAGTTTCTTCTGTTAGGGATTGTCTGTATGTTGGAATTTATGTTAGAGAATCTCATATGTGATTTGATGATCCAATTGTTGCTACCGCTGATTAAGGTTTTGAAGAATTTGTGATTGCAGAAGGAAAAAGATCTGAGAGAATCACTGAATCTACTTCTTTGTCTTGCTACCTAGTTAGTCATTATATGTATATAGATATAGATATTTATATTTACATAGATTATAAATGCGAGCTTCCATTTTTTTTCTTTTGCATATGTTGCATGAAATTTTCTGTTACCGAAACTGACTTAGATTTTAAAACAATCACAATATGCTCCAGTGAAGTTTGAATGAAGATTTAAATATTGATATTTCAAATGATTGTGGCGAAATTTGTCTACCCTTCTTGCATGAGTTCATATTTGACAATACCAATTACAATCCTCAAGAACTTTTGAACTAACTTACTTGTCAAATTAGGAGACCAACACAATCAAGGACTTGAAATTGTTTAGATAAAGATTATGTATACTATCAGAATTCCAAAATCTTGTGAGCTATCTTTTATTCTATCACTTTTAACTGTCTACTTTTCTGGTGTTGGTTTTTACATCCGCAGGCCCAGGGTAGCTGACGCTAATGCACATTATGACTTATTCATGTTTGGCCTAGCATTTGTCTTTTAATCGTTCAATATTGTTTGAAGCGTAGCATCGAATAGTGAAGGAGTTCTTTTCAGATAAGTATAAATGTTTGACAACAAAGTATTTTTTACCTACAAAAGAAAGCGACACCCTCAAAGTAGAAGTTCTGTGCTTGGAAATCAGCAAAATTCAGTTGGTGAAGATGCCCGTGATTGTTCTTTATCTAAACAAGCCAAGCTTACTGATGAGAAGACATCAGAAAAATATGAAGAAAAATCAACGGTGAGATTCTAATGCACCTAGGTTGACTAATGTATTTCTACCACATTATTCTTTTAAACAAAATACTACATGTAAGTGCATTGATGTATATGGGAAGTGACAAGTATGTTACTTCCATGACTCTAAGCTTCGATTACTATTATGTTGTATTTTTTTCAACCACCTAGATTGGGTTGATTCTTATGAATATAATATGAAGTGCTTACTCTTCTATCTGTCCGTATATTTTATAGGATACTAGTGATGGACAAAAGCCATGCTTTGAATGCATCAAACAACCAGATCATTCAACGCCACTTCCAGTTCAAAGGCCAGGTGTCCTGGTCCCGGAACCAGGGGAGCTTGGAATTTCTGATGAAACAGAAATGATAGTTACTACAAACGAATCCTTTTTAACAAGACAGCCATGTGAGGATAACTCCAAGAAGGATGTTGATGGATTTCCCCCAGCAAAGAAGGCTTCACAGAATGGTTCTGACACACAGAAAAATTCTTTTGTAGGCGAAAACTGTGGTAATGAATGTGACAATGGCTCTAATATAAACAATATTTCCCCGTCAGCTGAATTGGATGCTGGGAAAGATTTCAATTTAATCAACTCAGAGACATCCATTCCAAAGGAAATCAGTGCTGCATGCGACAAGGAATCTCTTGTTTTGAATAAGTCAACAGATATATCTACTGAGTCACCCTCGGAAGATAATTTTGGGAACCAATCTGAAGAAAAGGTAGCACAGATGAAGTTGGCTGGTCCATTAATAACCTATCAATGTTATAAAAGAAAAAGGAGCATGGATGGGACTGATAAGGAAAACATTCCAGTGCTAACCAAGTGGAGTATGCTTGCAAATGCTAATCCTGATTCTTGTGATGAATCATCTTGTGATGAGTCTCCTGCAAATAATGTACTAGACCTTAACCAATCAGTTGAAATTTCGGAAAGAGAGAAGCCACTGGGTCACACTCAAGATGAGACATCTTGTAGAAGCAGTTCTAGGGTTTTTTTAACAGATCTTAATCAATCAGTGGAGCTTTCTGAAAGAGGGGAGCTTGATCAAACTCAAGAAAAAGTATGGCTTCTTTGTGATTCTCTTAAACCTTATGATTTGTTGCTCAATTCTTATTGGTCCATCAATTATGATATGCTATATGTTTAAAAGAGTATTCTATGATAAATTTTGTATTTTTGTTTTGAGAACATTTAAATTTTTTTCCTCATTGCTGATTTATATATGTGTTGGCTGGTAATAAATGCAATGAAGCATGGTTTTTGCTCTTTCCTGTTATGTTGGGTTCAAATTTTACACAACATATTATCTGCTTTGCAAAAGGTTTCAGCTCCTTTATTTACTAATTCTAGAGCAAGTGTAAGTTTGGAACATGTAGTTTGGGTGTAGAGAATCTCATGCTGTCAAAAGGAATGTGTTGACTTCTGTTGCGACATTATTGGGTTGATAGTTAAAGTATTTATAATCCATGGTTTTGTTTATTTATGTATAATTGTTTGTTTTTAAATCTTCATTAAATGTAGTGATGCTGATATGTGATAGATAGCTTAACGGGCATAAGAGTTAAATCTTGTGTACGAAACAGATTGAAAGTCAAGAAGCTAATGAATTCATGTCAAAGTTTGAAATTTACTTGTCCATGATCAATTAATTGATCACAGATCTCATGTGAATCACTGTAGTTTTTGATTTTTTGTCAGGTGAGAAATGCTGACACTTCAGGTACTAGTGGAGTTGTTTCTGAAACATGGTATATTCTGTCAAACTCATAAACTAAGTTTTTACATATTATAATGTCATAGAAAATCATTTGTTGGTCGTGAAAATAATTGCATATAAATGTATTTGTTCAAACAGTATGACACAAGTGGGAGAGCAACCGGGTCATGGGGAAGACATAGTGAAAACGGACCCCCATATGTCTGGAACAGAAGTTCCAAGCCAGAATTCTCTTATGCACAAGGAAGCCGAACATGTTGATAAGGATTGCGAAGGAATCCCTATCAATGTTGATTCTAGAGATCTCTGTCATGCTTCCACAACTGCCGACCAAGAACTAGAAGAGTTGCAACCCTCTGTGAAAAAAGCCGTTCAAAATGTTCTAAGCAATGACATGAAGAAAAGTGGAGGGCACCAACCTCAGTTTGTCCTGCCTGCTGACTCTGCAGGTATTACTAATCACTCAAAGTCTGTTTGGATTAGCTTATGTGAGCTTTTCTACTGACATTAGCGCTTGTGTTAGATTGTTTGAGAAAGCTTATGGAAACAGCTTATGACATGTCCATAATCTGTTTTCAGTTTATTTCCATATGCTCTCCAAGATAACTTATGAAATCAGCTTATAGCTTACACGAAAACATTTCCATATGCTCTACAAGATAACTTATGAAATCAGCTTATAGCTTATATGAAAACAAGTTTGACTTTATTTTATCTTTTTTTGTAAAAATAGCTTATACGTAAACGCTTATGATAAGCGCTTATGCTATAAGCATTTAATTGAGTTGTTTATCGAAACATGGTCTTAATCTTTAACATGCAAACAATGAATCTGATGTTTTGTTATGAAGTTTTGATTGGTGATAAATATTTTTCTTGAATGCTTTTACATCCATAATTGCATTTCTTTGAAGAGTTCATATAGCATTTTTCATGTGATACAGAAGAGAACACTGTTGAAGTGAACCTTGGTTCTGACAAGCATTCCCTTCCCTTGGCGATGAGAACTCTTGTAACCAAATCTGACTCTACAAGCAGTAGATCTGCCATTGTTGAAAATCAAGTTACGCAACTGGAAGTTTTGAACTCCAGCAATACAAAGGTACAAAAAGATACTTTTACTTCCCTGACTTCAAGGATTATAGTTTTCATATTTTAGAAAAAGCAAATTATCATGCAGGGAATCCTGTTAAATATTTCCGGATTAGGGGTAGTAAACAAAAGTTGGAATTAATGGTCAATGTAATGGTTAATCCAAGACCAACTGGATAATACATTTTACCCCCTAGTTGGAAATATGTTTTACCAAGACTTTCTAAATGTTTTTTCTTTTCTTTTTTCATAAGGGTATTTATGAATATCAATCATGAATTCATGTTATATGTTGCATCTCCAAGATGATGGCATTGTCCATTATTGATATGTTGTTCTCCGCCCCTCAGGTGATTTCAGAAGGAAAGACTATCGATGATGTCTGCTCAAGTATTACTCAATCTCAGTCAGGTGGTTGCATGATGTTAAATGAAAGAATGGATGTTCAACCACCTAACACTATTCAACCAGAACAAATGCCAACTGTTTCTCTTTCTTTGGGTTTATCTCTACCTGTGGAGCATGAGACTGGAGGTTGTTTGTCTACACTGCCTTTGTTTAATTTAACCTCTGGAACTAAAGATATTGTCCAAGATGGATTGTGTCAGTCTTCAACGAACCGGAAACCATTGCATCTCCGGCACAAGGCAGTACTTGACAACATTGTAAGCAAAGCAAGAGCTTCAAATGAAAGAGGCAAAGTTCAGGAAAATTACAAGCCACACCCTATAATGTGGTCTGAAGAGGAGTTGGATTTTCTCTGGATTGGTGTGAGGAGACATGGCAGGGGCAATTGGGATGCTATGCTCAGGGATCCAAGATTGCGGTTTTCACCATTAAGGGTACCATGGGACCTTGCTGAGAGATGGGAGGAGGAACAACTTAAACTTTTGAAAGATAGTGTTCCACACTTCATGCATCCAAGTACAGAAAGAGCGGCGGCGGCGGCAGCGTTGCAACGAAACGCTTGCTTCTTAGATCCAAAATCAGGTACTTGGAGACAAAATACTATGGAGGAGACTACTTTATCACCTGAAGATGCATTTTCTTATAGGGAAAGCAACCCCTTGAAGAAATCTCTCGCAAGGTCATTTCTTCAAAGTAACACTGCTGTACGTAGTCTTGCGCCAAATATTCATTCTGGCAGAGCTTCTTACAACAACAACATAGATAAGTTTGAATTAGGATTTTTCAATTCTCCAGGAAGCTCGAGTATTTCCAGGGAAAATTCTTATTCAAATGATTATCCATTTAATTGTTCGACTGCAAAGAATAATTTGCCACAATGGCTCAGAGAAGCAATCAACACTCCTCCAATGTCTGTAGAGCCAAATCGGTCTGCAGAGCATTGCTTTGATGCTGGTGGTAAGTCAGGCTTTCTGCCTCAAAATCAGTTGAGTGGTTTGAAGACAAATGAGGTACATATGTCAAATGCTTCTCACTATTCAACCTATTCAAGAAGAAAATATGGGACGCTGAAAATGAACAAGTCTCTTGAACATCATGTCAGCAAACAAGACAATTTGATTGTTATTGACAGCGACACATCTTCCGAAGAGACTATATCAGACGATCACCATGCCAGCTTGAAGATTTGAAGAATGTATGTTCTGTTAGATTATCCTGTTCAAAACATGTAGTGAGCTGTAGAAAATTGTTGTAGGTGAATGTTGCATGGTTTTGTAGATTACCAATTTATAAACTTAGGAGCTGTTATGACTATGCCAAATGAATTTTAATTTAATGTTTAACTGAATCTTCTTTTAGGGATTTTAAATGGTTACATTTATTTGACTTTAAGCTAAATGAATGTTGCTTTTTTATTTAACCGAATCTTTAGGGATCTTATGGTTAGTATTTATTTGGAAAAAATGCAGTGTTTCATTATTGTGTTTGGTAGGTTTTGAGCTGAAATAGGCCTTCCAAAATCTGTTAATGTGAGTGCATTGAATTTTTCAATGCACTCATGCTCCAGGCTATTGGGCATGATGCGTAAATAATACAGGTAGCCTAATAAGAGATGTATGATAGATTCTGATATCACATTAGATTTTGAGTTTAACTCGATAAAACCGGGTAAGGTAAGGATTGTACAAGCTTTATAATCTCTATATCGGACCTATTTATAGCAAATGGAAAACTTTGGTTTATTCCGCTAATGTATAATCATTCTATTCTATACTTACATGACACTCTTTCATCCACGTACTGGAAATGACAGGCACAGAGAATCTGGAATAAATTTGGACTCTATTTGTAAGGATAGCATAAATCTTGTGCTGTTTCATTGCTGGATGCTTGAGTGTTTTTCCAATTCCTTCAATTGCTTAATCATCAATACAGTTGATCTGTGAGGAATTTTTTGTTGTTGTTGTTGCTTTTTTTAATGTTTCTAAGTAAGTCAGCTGATATCTCTTTTATTGTTTTCCATTGAATAAACTTCTCCAAAAATAATAATGGAATCTGACAAAAATCGAGCATTCACCGATCATCCATTTTTGTTCATTTTCTTCTTTAGCGTTCAAACAAAGTCATTCAATGTCGATTAAATATCAATTATACTTGAAAATTTTAAAATAGATTTATAACATATCCTAAAAATGGTACCCACCCATCAAGGACAAATCTAGGTTAGTAGCATTGGCGTTAGCCGCCACACTACTGTAGAAATTAAATATTGCCTCCATAAAAATTTCTTAAATAATTTTAAATGTGAGTAATCAAATATACATTGTGAAAGATATCCCTTAAAGAAACATTGTGAAAGATATATTGTTGAAGGATTATTTGGCCTCATATACATAAAAAGATCTATTTATTAGTGTTAAAAATGAAAAAGTCATACAATATTTTCAAACATGAAGGCATTAGAGAAATAAAATATATATATATATATATATATATTTATTTTGTTTTTATGTTTGTTGTATATCCTATTATAATATGTTAGTATAAATTTGTTAATATAAATGTGCTTGTTTGCATTTTTAGGCATGAGCTTTGGAGCACTTCAAATTTTTATTTACATGCGACCTTAAAGCAACGTATGCCCGCAAACTTCCCATGTGTTGTGCGTTTTCTTCAGAAGAAGGACTACATTTGACTGACTCGCTATCGAGGCATCCTTGATCGTCTTGCGATGGAGGACATCATATTCAACCCTTAGGTGATCATCGACAGTTGGTACCCTTTGCAAATATATTGTACTCTGGTTGAATTATGGTCGGCAAAGGGATAAAGTCCTGACACTTGCCGGAGCGGGCGAGGAGGCAGTACTGCCATGTACAGAACATTCCCCGACATTCTTCATCCGTGTCTTCCATTGGTTCAACCTTGATATTGCAAGCCTTCCATGATTTCATGATTCACGTCAAACACTAGTTCAGTAGGGCCTGGTGGTAACAGATCAATGGCAGCATGTACCGAGGTGCATTACATGGTTCTACAGAGTGACTCATCCGCTGATGTTCCCACTTGCGGAGGTTGTTCAGGTACTGTAACACCCTCCTTTTTATTTAATTATTTTTATTAAGTTAGAATCTATTTATGTGCTTTATTTAAATATGTGAGGTGTTAGTATTTTATTAAGTGACATTATTCTATTATTTATAAGAATATGAGAATTATTAGAGTAAGTAGATTTGGAGGTAGTTTGAGATTAGATGTCTTTTTATGATTTAGTCGATTTATCTTGATGAGTGGTATTTTGTTACGTTATATGTTTGTATTTACTAGCATAATATATTTGTTATTTGGTGTAGAAATATATTTGTTATTGTTAGAGATATATTTGTTATTTGGTGTAGAAATATATTTGTTATTTGTGAGAGATATATTTAATTTAGAAATAAATAAGATTATGAGGAAAATAGTAGTTTTGAGGTGTAAGAGAAATAAGAAGGTGTTATAAATAGAGAAGTTAGGTTTTTTAGAAAGAGTTTACCCTAAACCGCTTTTTGGAAAAGAGGAGAACAAGAAAGAAGAGAAGAGAAGAGAAGAGGAGAATACCTTAGGAAAGAAGAACGCTGCTGCTGATTCAGGAATTAATCTAAGGTGAGGGTGAGACTATCTTGCATTAATATTAAGTTATTAAATCATTAGATTACATCTAACAAGTTGGGGAGAGTTTGTGAGAATTTGAGAATTAGGGTTTTGAGAGAGATTTGATGATTAGAAGATGAAAATTTGTTGAATTGATGTAGAAATTATGTACAGACCTTAGATAATCCATAGGATGATTATTGGAAGTAGTTTTGAGGTTAGAACCATGAGATTAGGTGAAACTTGGAGAAAATCTGCATTCAGCCCGAATTTTGATATTAAAACTGGAATTGATCGGTGCCGAATTGGTCTTAGGTGTAAACATGAAAGTTGTAGGTATGGATGTTAACTTTCTAATGCCGTTGGTCTCACGTCAAAACGATATACAGAACTTGAGTTATGGTCAAATTACTGCACGTAGGTCACAGTAAATTTTTATGGACTTTCAGCACAACTTTTTCGAATTTAAAATGAAAACTGGTATTGATCGGTACAGAATTGGTCTTAGGCGTAAACATGAAAGTTTTAGATAATTTTGTTAGCTTTCTAGTGGCTTTGGTTTGACGTGAAAATGATGTTTGGTCTTTGAGTTATGATGAAAATACTACAGGGAGGTCTTAGCAAAATTGTACGGTGACATCATTCTCTGTTTCATGTTTTTGCGTTTTGTTCATATGTTTCTGTTTTGAATTGATCTTTGTTGTAAACATGAAAGTTGTTGATATTTGTGATACCTTTCCAGTAACTTTGGTTTGACATGAAAATATGTTGTGGATAATTTATTATGTTTTTACAAAGATACATAGTGAATTATTGTTGATGTTTAAATATGATGTTATATGATGTTGTTTATGATTGATGAATATGATGTTTTAAGATGTTGTTTATTATCATTTGATATTGTTATATTATGATATGACATGAATTATTTATGTGGTCCATATGTTGTCATGATGCTAAGATGTTAAGATGTTAAGACGTTAAGATGATATGAAGTTGTTAAGTCGTCGAGTCGTTATGAAGTCGTCAAGTTGTTAAGATGTCATAGATGTTCATGAAGTTTCTAAGACGTAAGATGTTGAGTACATGCATACTCATTTAAAGATGAGGGCTCATGCCCTAGAGCTTTTGCTCAACCACGACGATGGAGCTTATGCTCAACTAGAGACGAGGGCTCATGCCCTAGGAGCTTTTGCTCAAATAGCGACGAGGGCTTATGCCCTAGGAGTATATTTATGCTCAATAGCGACGAGGGCTTATGCCCTATGAGTATATTTATGCTCACAAGCGACGAGGGCTTATGCCCTAGATTGGTACCACATGCATTTGCATTTTCATGATGACTCAAGATGATTTAAGATGATAAGAGTTGCATAGTCGAGTTGAGTCGCATTGTCAAGTCAAGAGTCGAGTCGATCATGAAGTTGTTTATGACTATGATTATGAAGTCGATTATGAGTTTGATTAAGAAGCTGTTATGATGATTATAAGATGCTAAATGATTATTGTTGTTGATGTTCATGATTGTTTTGATGATGATGTTTGTTTATGAGTTGATGATTATGATTTGATGATTATGGTTATGATTAGTACTTGATGTTATATGATGATGTTTATGTCTATGATTAAGATGCTATGATTAAAAGGAATATATGATAATGCTTATGACTAATATTTGTAGATATGTGATGATATTTATATGATGATATAATATGAAGTATATGACTATTGTAGGAAGAATAATGATACTAGTTAAGGAAGTTTAAGTTGCTAGATATGATTAATGAATTATAGGATGTTTAAGTTGTTGAATGTACTTTACATGATTTATATGCTTTATATTATTGTTTGAGAAATCTCACCCCTCTGCTTGGAAATGTTGCTCTTCGTATGGGTAACTTGCAAGTAATCAAGATTAGAGGCGTCGTGAGTGGACTCCTCACATGTGTGTCTAGGTGCTCTGATACGTAACGGGATGAGACTTGACTTTACTTCTATTCCTTTAGTATTGTTTATGAACTTTTATGAATAAATATTGAACTAAGACTTATGAGATTTTCTGATGAGGCCTGCGTGGCAAAGACTTTTTATGTTGAATGAACTAATTCCGCTGCGAAGTTTTGAATTACTTATGTTAAATGATTTTGAAGAATAAATTGTTATTTATTCAGTTTATGAATTTTTAAGAAGTGTAGCATTCCGTTTAAAGTGGAATTACTCTGATTTTTAATTATGAAATTTTTACGTTGGGAAAACGGGGTGTTACAGGTACAACCTCCTAGACCGCCTAATGAGGAAGTCATTATTGGCAAAGATCATGCCACAGAACTTCCTAGAACACTACAAATCATACACACCGTCTACGACATGGCGGAGGAGGGGTTGCGTGATGGTGACTCGGTGGAATACTTTCAAGATCTCTCGAGAAGGAATAGGAAGCCGCTCAGGAGACATTAGTTTTTTTTTTTTTTTTTGCTTTCGCACCGGTTTCCGACCCACCAACGGTGGACGACTAATCCGGCTCGTGCGTAGAAGCATGCGCACTGGCCAAACGTTGTTCTCCCTGGGAATCGAACCCGGTATTCCCCGGGTACGTCCTTGGAAGGAGCTCCTTGCCACTGGAGCCCAAACAACTTGGTTGGAGACATTAATTTTAGGTTTACGTGTTTTTTGTTATTATGGTTATAAATAATCAATTCATTTTGGTTTTATTTGCGTGTTTTCCTATGGCATTATAGTTTTTTTTTGTGTTCACATTATCGTTTATTTGAATAAATTGCTTTTTTTTAAAGAATTAATCATTACTTTTAGAATCACTTCTAAAAAAAAATTACTTTTAGAATGTATTTATAATGATCGAATGGATGTGTGAATGAGTGAATTTGAATGCAAATTTAAGTAATTAAAAAAAAAACTTTACTATCCATCTGTAGCGCAGCGGTGCGGCGGTTTCAATGATTGTTAAGTACTCCTGCAACAACGTCAGTTAACTGTTGGAAACGAAGTGAACAACATTTAACACTCATAGAAACAATCAAACTAAGTGATGATTGAGAGTGGTCAACATGAAAAATCTCAAAAAAGCAAATTAAAAACATTAGTTTGCATCAACAAAAATGAATACGGAATCAAAGTCATAAATTAAATTATGTGAAAGTAATCAAACATGGAAATAAACACAATAAAAATGAGTGTTAGTGGCTTAAAAAAAGGCATTTTGGATTACATATCCATTTTAGAAGCAACTATATTTCAATAAAAATGTTAGTAGTCTAGTGGTAAAAGCTCTAAGGTGTTGTTATGAGTAGACGGTTCAATTCCGCAAACATTTTTTTTCAAAAAAATTATTTAGACCCGCCAAAAGGGCGGGATTAGGGTTAAACACGGTTGATTGGAGGCTGTCTAACATTTATATATACTAGACTTTTGACCCGTGCGACGCACGAGTCTTGTCGACAATAATAGAGATTAATAAATAATCTTTATCCCATAAGATCATGGATCGATCAATAAACACAAATTAGAATATTAGAGATACAATATTACGATCAAAATTGTCTTACTATGTCCTTCAATGACACTTGAATCTTATCAAATTTTAAATTTTAGTTTTGAAAAACTAATCAATTAAAAAATGTTATTTTATTTTATCACAATATATTATTGGGGCTGTACTTGCAAAAAGTACGGTAAGGAATACTAGGATTCTAGGGTTTTTAGACTAATTATTGGATGCCTTGAGAATGCTCTCAAGAGTAGTATTTATAGCCTGCTATGGGCTTGGGTTTCGGTTGCTTGGTTCCCAAGCAACAGGGGTATTTGTGTATTTTAGGCGGTTTCTAGAGGTTTCTAGAAGCTTAGAAGGGCAGTGCCTTAAGGCGAGCGCGCCAGAGTCTCAGGAGCCCTTCTAAAGGGCGCCTAAGCCGTTCTAGAGGTCTTGGAGCCTTTCTGGAGGTTTTAGAGCCTTTCTGGAGGTCTTAGAGTCTTTCTGGAGGGCTTCTAAGCCTTTAGGAATATTATGACGGTTCACAACCCCCCAAGCACGAGTCTTGGGACAAGGCGAAGTGATGATAATGTGGTTAAGGCCTTCTGGAAGTTCTTAATGTCTCATAGATAGTTTTCTATGGTTCACAGCCCTCCAAGCACGAGTCTTGGGACAAGGCGAAGTGTTTGAATTACGCGATGTTCCGTTTTTAGCACATATGGGTCATGAGACGCCTTCGCCCTACCGGGCTAGTACTTCCTTGCCATATTTTCCGAGGGTGGGTATATCATGCTTCACCCATCCGTATAGCCTCCCCCCCAAGCACAAGTCCTGGGGCCAAGGCGAAGTGGTTCGTGCTACGTTATCCGTTTGCGAACGCTTGAGGGCTGACTCCACCACGCCCGGTGGCGTGATATATATATATATTTTTATGTGCGGCGCGTTCAATCCTCCTGCGATCGTTTTGCATTCTTTGTTTCGCCGATGGCCGCCACGTGTCATGATCCTATGATGCGTGCCACTCAATCGTCTGCGACACGTTTCCCGAGGCGACCTTCTCTCCTCCTTATAAAGAAGGTATGTTTGGCTTCCCAACATTTCCTAGTTTCTTTCCATTTCTCTTCAACTTCGTTCCGCCATTCCAACCGCTCGAGGCTTCAAAGATTCTCGCGCTAAGCTCACATACAGGTACTTTTCGTCTTCTCGTCCCCTCTTCTCACATTGTATTCAATTTAACTTTAGCGCGATCATAGTTCATTTAGGGGGGATGGTTTTGATTAGGGATTGTGACGAGGAGGGTAAGTTGATTCATCCCACTGATCCAAGCGAAAGGGATCAGCTGAGGAGGAAATGTTTGCGACATGCCACCGGGCCGGATGGGATAATTGATTGGGATAAGTACTATCTAGGGTTACACGGAGAGGAGTTGTTTAGTGACTTATCTAGTGATTCTAGCATTGATTCGGGTAGGGATAGTGACTGTGTGATTCTGTCTTGCTGCTCCAGGAACCCAGTGTAAGCAGGACGATTTCCAGGATAGCCGTCCACCTCGAGGACTCTCATTGGAATCTGAAGAAGAGGGTTCCTTTGTTAGCCCAGTAGAAATGATTTCTTTTGCGGAAGAAGTGCTTGTGGAGGAGTCGCTATACGTCGATGTTTCAGCTATAGATCTTTTTAGGAGTAAGTTTGATATTTCTGCCACTGAGAGTGAGGAAGATGTGGTGTTGTTGTCTTGTGATCCTGACGAGCGAGTCTGTGATCAGGAGATGGCTGGTGAGGGCGACGAGTCGTATTTCGTGTATACAACCGTGCTCGAAGAATTCGGCGTGAAGATTCCCTTTACGCCGTTTGAGATGGATGTGTTGAAGTATTTAAATGTGACTTCGACTCAAATTCGTCCCAATAGCTGGGCGTTTATTAGGGGGTTTGAGGTTCTATGTAAGGCGCTAGGTTTGGAGCCTTCAGTTGGCGTCTTCTTTTGTTTCTATGGGACCAAAGACGTTAATAAAGGGACGTGGATCGCCATTTCTGCCCATTCAGGGAAACAACTTTTCCCTCAATATGCCTGCAACTTTAAGAAGGAGTGGCGCGACACTTTCGTTAGAATTCAGGGAGCGCCTGGATGCTCTACTTCATCAGTGCTTTTGGACGGGAAACCCAAGTTTCCTCTTTGGTGGACGAACAATCCTCTGGCAGTGGGAGGATATGACTTGGGCGCCATGTCCCCCTATGAACGAATCTTAGTTCAATTTCTGGAAAAGGTTCCTCTGACAAAGATTCATGAACTGTTGAATAGGGAAGGTGACGAGAACTGCTTGAAGGCTTATTTGCGTGAGTGTCTTTTTTTTGTTTGTCGCATTCTTTTTCTGGTTTTCACTTTTCCTTTAGTAATCCTTTGTTTTTCCTTTGCAGAAGAGATGTTGCCTCTAACTGGAGCGGAGATGAAGAAGTACCTGGCAGAGTTGGAGGCGAGTAAGAACCCTGAAGGGTACGAGTCAAGTGATCCGGCGGGGGTGTCATTGAGGAAGCTTAAAAGGAAGGAAGCTTCTATGAAGGGTGATGTTGGGGCTACCGAAACTGATGAGCCGGAGGGGGCGACTGATGGGAACGCCGTTGTTCGAATTGACTCGCCATCTGCAAAGAAGGCGAGGACTAGCAAGGGCGCCAAATCATGAGGGAGTCGCCCATCGGCGCGTGTTGATGTTGGAGGTACTTCTTTGAACGACGAAGCCATGGAGTCGTTTTGGCACTCAGAATTTGATTTCCGACGGCATGCTCTCTTTCCTTATAGTTCTCTGGAGAATGATTTCTTTTATTGCATTCTAACGAATTTGTTTGTGTGTTTGTCTCAAAGGTACATGGCAGAAAAGGTGCCTTTTGCCAAGGTTGATGTTGAAGCGGCAGTGAAGGCGAAAGTCAGTGACTTAGTCGCTGACACTGATACAGCTGCCCTCCGTACTTTGCTTTTGAATCACGCCCTGGAGTTGAAGTATGGAGTAGCGGAGAAGAAACACCAGGATGCTGCGGAGGATGTGGAGAAATGGAAGCACAAAGCTGTGGGACTGGATGGGCGATTATCTGACGCGCTGAAGGAGAAGAAGGCCGCGGAGAAGGAGTTAGAGGAGATGAAGCGGGCGAAGGAAGCTGCTGAGAACGAGAGATATGAAAAGGATGCGGCTTTGAAGAAGTCTAACTTGGCGGTTGATGAGGGAAGGCGCTCCCTGGCTGTCTATTTTCAGAATGGATTCAAGCTGGCCACCGAGCAAGTTTTGCTTTTTAATCCGGAAGCCAAGATGGAGGAGCTTGATCCCTTTAAGATCATTGTGGATGGGAAACTGGTGTTGATGAGTAGTTTTTTACTTTTTTTTCGTTTTTTATGTTTTTGGTCTGTAATTTAACATTGGTGGCTCCGGGAAGCGTCTTTCGAACAATGTTTATTCGCATGGCAATTTATGACTTTAAACTTTCATTTAAGCTACGTTTGATGCGATATCACCTTTACTTCTGTAGCTTTATTTCTATCAAATGATAAGTAATTATTCTGCATGTTGCTTTGAATCTATCTCATCTATCTCATGTTGATTGTCGTCGGAATATGTAAGTTGTTTTAAAAATGGGCGTTTTCACGGCGACTACGTAACACCTGAATTCGCACGACGTAAAGTCTTTTTTTGTTGTGAAGTGAGCTATTTAGATTCAACCCCGCCAGTGCCCTTTAAGGGTTGGTGTTTCAGAAATTCGTAGTCCCAGGGGGTCAGATCCATGGGATTAATAAGTGATTAAGTTTTTATCAATCTACTGGTAGCTTTTGGCGTCCTAGAATGGCGAAATAATAACTCGGCGACTATGTCGAAACGCCTTGGCGTATTTGTAATTTTTTTGTGATTTTTATGATGTAATTCTGACAGACGAAACTTGAACGGCGCCTTATAACTCTATGATGTTCACTTTTGAAATAATCTCTGATGGGCGAGCTGCCCAAGTATCTCGTCAAACCATGCCTCCCATTCTGGGGAAAGGTTACTCTCTGAGAAGGCTTTTAATCGTGCTTCCCGCTCTGAGGGAAGGCTTCACTCTGAGAAGGCTTTTAATCGTGCTTCCCGCTCCGAGGGAAGGCTTCACTCTGAGAAGGCTTTTAATCGTGCTTCCCACTCTGAGGGAAGGCTTTTTGATCATGCTTCCCACTCTGAGGGAAGGCTTCACTCTGAGAAGGCTTTTAATCGTGCTTCCCACTCTGAGGGAAGGCTTTTTGATCATGCTTCCCACTCTGAGGGAAGGCTTTTTCATCATGCTTCCCACTCTGAGGGAAGGCTTCACTCTGAGAAGGCTTCTAATCGCGCTTCCCACTCTGAGGGAAGGCTAGACGAGTTATTATGTCGACCCGACCAGAGCCTTTATCAAGGTTGGCGTTGTGGGGCTCGCGGCGAGCTTATCGTCGACCCTTGCCAGAGCCTTTATCAAGGTTGGTATTAATGGGGGCTCGCGGATCCTTTGTATCATCTTCGTTTTTAGTTTTGGCAGGCTATTTCTGTTTGTATAATAGAAAAAATGCGAAGAGAGTCATATATAAAAAAGGAAAGGGCGCCTCGTTTAAAACCCATGCCCTTGCAGGGGAAAAGAGTGCCACACTAACCCCGTATTATTGATAGAGTCAAGAGATAACAATTGCAGTGGTGATCTTACATCATCCTTATTTGGGACACAATAAATTTGAAATGCGAAATAAAAGAAAATTAGCTATAATAGTGGCGCAGATTGGCCACGTTCCAAGTGCGAGGTACGATATCTCCGTTTAGTTCTTCCAACTTGTACGCCCCGTGAGCGTATTTTTCCCGGATTCTGTACGGCCCCTCCCAGTTTGGAAAGAGTTTGCCTATCCTTGTTGGGGCGACGACTTGCTTGAGGACTAGATCGCCTTCTTTCATTTCTCTGGGCGTCACCCTGGAGTTGTATCGTCATGCTGCTCTCTGCTTGGCGGCAAATTCCCTGATGTGTGCATGCTCTCTAACTTCATCAATGACGTCCATGCTTACCGCTAGACCTACTTCATTTGCTTCTTCTGAAAACGTATCTCGCCTCCAAGTGGGGGTATCTATTTCCACGGGTAGCATGGCGTCCGTGCCGTAGACCATAGTGAACGGTGTTTCCATGGTTGTAGAATGAGGGGTGGTATGGTAGGACCATAGTACCTGTACTTATATTGACCGATGCGCCGTTCATATAGAGTAGTTCGAAAGTGACAATTAACTTGGAAAATATTTTCAAGAGTAATAGAAATAACGTTGAAGTGAGAGTAAATTTAATGTAGGAATTACTGAATTAATTTTGAGGACTATTCTTACCTCGTGGAGTTGTTCTGCCCATAAACTTTTGGCGACCTCTAGCTTCTTCTTAATCCCGTTAAGGATAACCTTGTTGGCTGATTCAGCTTGCCCATTAGCTTGCGGGTGAATTACAGAGACGAACTTTGTCTGTATCCCCAGGTGCTTGCAGAAATCTATCACCGTTGAGCTTGCGAATTGGGTTCCATTATCAGATACTATGCATTTAGGCAGGCCGAAACGACAAATGATCTTCTTCCAATAAAACTTTTTTACTCTTTCTGCAGTTATCTTGGCGACCGCCTCTGCCTCGATCCATTTGGTGAAGTAGTCTACTCCTACTATGAGAAATTTCAGCTGCCCTGGGGCGAGGGGAAAAGGTCCAACAATGTCGACCGCCCATTTGTGAAAAGGCCAAGGTGAGTATACAGAGGTCAACTCTTGAGCTGAGACGTGCTTCCTGTCAGAGAACCTTTGGCATTTATCGCACTTCTTTACATAATTCGAACTATCCTGAAGCATGGCGGGCCAATAGTATCCGGCGCGGAGGAGTTTGGCGGCTAGAGCTCGCCCGCCAATATGACTGCCGCAAACGCCCTCGTGCACTTCTAAAAGAACCAAGTGCGTATCGTCTTCCCCTAAGCACCGTAACAAGGGAGATGTGCGGCCCCTTTTGTAGAGTTTGCCAGAAACCAAAACGAATTTGGATGCTCGCCTTCTGATTGTCTGTTCCTCTTCGCCCTCGGTGGGTTTGAACAATCCCGTCAAATATCGAAGCAGTGGTTCCATCCATCCCCTTGTGCTTTCGGCAACTTGAAGCACCTCTTCCACCCTTGTACTGGGTGCTGCAATTACCTCCTGAATAACTGTCCGGTTGTTGCCTGGTCGTTTGGTGCTGGCGAGTTTTGCTAATAAATCTGCTCTAGAATTATGTTCTCGTGGCACATAGATTGCTTCGAAGAAGATAAATCTCTTGGCGAGACTTTGTACCTTAGCCAGGTACTTGGTGAGTTGTGCGTCCTTCGTTTGATACTCGCCTATGATCTGACTCGTTATGAGCTGGGAATCGCCCTTGGCTCTTAAATTCTCTGCTCCCATCTCTTGTGCTAAGGTCATGCCAGCTATCAAAGCTTCGTACTCGGCCTAGTTGTTGCTTGCCTTGAATTCGAATCTGAGGGACTGTTCTATGAGGATATCATCCGGTCCTTCTAAGATTACGCCTGCGCCACTGCCCTTTAGATTGGATGAACCATCTACGGATAAGAGCCACACGAAAGGGGCCTTTTCCTCTATTGGTGAGGCGAGCTCTACTACGAAATCTGCCAACACTTGGGATTTGATACTCCCTCTTGGTACGAATTGGACGTCATACTCCGAGAGCTCTATGGACCAGGCCACCATTCTTCCGGCCAAATCTGGTTTCCCCAGAACTTGTCTAATTGGGTAGTCTGATTTTACGACGACCTTGTGGCTTTGGAAATAAAGGCGAAGCTTTCTTGCTATTATAACGACAGCGAGGGCAAGACGTTCTATCTTCTGATATCGCAGCTCTGCCCCCTTGAACACCCTGCTGACAAAATAATTTGGCTTCTCGCCTGCTTCCGAGTCTTCTACCAGAACTGTGCTCATGGCGTTTTCTGAGATCGCCAAATACAAGAAAAGGACAACGCTCTGATTTGGCCGCTGAAGGACGGGCGGGCTAGATAGGAACTTCTTAATTTGCTGGAAAGCTTCTTCACATTCTGGAGTCCATTCAAATTTTTCCTTTTTCTTAATGGAGGCGAAGAAAGAGAAGGCTTTGTCACCGGCGCAGGACAAAAAACGAGACAAAGCGGCTAGCCTTCCTGTGAGTTGCTGTACTTCCTTAATGTTGGAGGGGCTTCTCATGTCAATGATCGCCTATCATTTATCAGGGTTTGCTTCGATGCCTCGTCTTGTCAGGAGGAAACCTAAGAACTTTCCCGCCTGTACTCCGAAAGAACACTTTGCTGGATTCAACCGAATCCTGTATCTTCGAACCTGGCTCAAAATTTCTTCCAAATCGACTGTGTGACTGCATCCCTCTTTTGTTTTTGCTACCAGGTCGTCAATATATACCTCAAGATTCCGTCCTATCTGTGTGGAGAACGCTGTGTCCATAGATCGCTGGAAAGTGGCGCCCGCGTTTTTCAGACCGAAAGACATGACTTCATAATGATAATTCTTAGTGTTGGTCATAAAAGCTGTTTTCGGAGCATCAAGGGGATCCATCTGTATCTGGTTATAACCTGAATAGGCGTCCATAAAGCTCAGGGTTTTGTACCCTGAGGCGCTGTCGATCAGGTGGTCAATGTTGGGGAGAGGATAAGGATCTTTAGGGCACACCATGTTCAAATCCGTGTAATCCCCGCACATTCTCCACTTCCCGTTCGCTTGGCTAACCACGTGGGATACTTTATTTCACTGATAAAGTGGGCGTCCACTAACTTCTTTACTTCATCATCCACTGCCTTCCTTCTTTCTTCGCCCATCTTCCTTTTTCGCTGTACCACCGGTTTCACGCCAGGCTTGATGGACAGATGGTGGCAAGCAATGTCGGGATCCATCCCTGGCATTTCTGATGGATGCCAGGCGAAGAGATCCAGATTTTTCTGCAGTAGGTTTATTAAGGCGATATCTTCTTCAGGGGGTAGGGACGTACCAATCTTCGTTGTATGGTGGGCTTCAGGTCCGATTGAGACCTCTTTTAACTCTTCAGTGGGTTCTAGGCGTTCTTGCTGGAAGTCTTCTCTGGGGTCAAGGTCGATCATGTTAACTTCATGTGTTTCCTCACTACTTGATTTCTTCTTAGTCTTCTGCAGCCGCAAGCTGTTATGATAGCACTCCATGGCGAGTTTCTGATTGCCTCGAATGATGCCAATCTTTCCGGAATCGAGAGGATATTTCATCACCATGAACTTGGTGGATAAGAACCCGCCCAACAGGTTGAAGGCAGGGCGACCTATAATGATGTTGTAGGAGCTGGACGAGTTCACGACGAAATATCGGACTCGAATGGTTTTGGCGTGAGACCCGCTTCTGAAAGTTGTCTTGAGGGTAATGTACCCTCTTACATAAACCTGCTCGCTTGTGAATCCTGCCAGAGTTCCCTTGAAAGGTTGTAACTGCTCCGGGTCTAGTCCCTTTCGATCAAATGTGTCATAATAAAGAATATCAGCAGAGCTTCCTGGGTCTATCAACACCCTCTTTATGTCCCACTTGAAGATTTGCAAAGTGACAACCATGGGGTCATCGTCGTGGGGTATGATGTCCCGATAATCTTTGGATGTGAAAGATACGTCAGGCTCGTGATTCTGGTCCATTTCTTCATACTCTTGGCATAACATTACCTGCCTTACATACTTCTTTCGGGACGAACTCGACTCCCCCCTCCGGCGAAACCGCCTGAAATAGTGTTCAACGTGTGTCTTTTTTCGTCGTTCACTTCCTCCTTCTTATGATCTGTTCTTTGTCTGCCCTCGCCCTTCCTGTCCTTGGCGTATCCTCTTAACTTCCCGCTTTGTATCAGTCGCTCGATTTCCTGGCGAAGATGTATGCATGAGTCAGTGTCATGCCCTCGTACCTTATGATATTTGCACCATTTGTCTTCATCTCTCCCCATGACGGGGTTGCGAGCCGGTGGGGGTTCTGGGATCAGCTTTGCTTCGTAGACTTCTTTCATGATACTCTCTGGTCTTGTGTTCAAGGGTGTGAAGTCTTTTTGAGGATACAGGTTGTATGGTCGCCTTTCTGGTCTTCTATAGGGGGCGCGGTCTCTGCTAGCTGCTGATTGATAGGGTCGCCGCTCCGTGCTATTGGACGCGCGCTCTTTGGCGTCTCTTGCTTTCTTTTCTGCGTTGCTTTCCTCGCCTTTGATGTAACAGTCCGCCCTGGCTATAATTTCTTCCTTGGAATCAGCAGGTTTCTGAGCCAGAGATTCGTTGAACTGTCCTGCTCTTAACCCGTTCTGAAAAGCTCCTATGAACACTTCCTGGTTGGGGTTGATGATCTTTATGGTCGTGTCGTTAAACCTAGCCAGGCAGTCCCTGAGGGATTCATTGTGTCCCTGTCGTACATTAAAGAGGCTGGTTGCGGGGACCTTACGATGGCGACTGGAAGAGAACTGTTGGATAAGCTTCCTCGTCATATCTTGATAGCTGAGAATGGAGAATCGCGGGAGATTCATATACCATCGCAGGGCGGCGTCGGAGAAGGTTCCGGTTAAAACTTTGCACTTAAGGGAGTCTGGGGCTCCGACCACGGCCATGCGAGTGTTGAAGGCCGTAACGTGCTCCATAGGGTCGCTTTTCCCATCGAAGACGGAAAGATGGGGCGGTTTGAAGTTTTCTGGAACTGGCGCTCTCCAGATCTCGGCGGACAGAGGTTGTGGTTCCGGATCGTCCATCTCGCCATGGTGCGATTCCTCTTTCTCTTCCAGTAGTTTCTGTTGCATGTTTTCCATCGAAGCCTGCAAGGCGTCATTTCGATCTTGTAGTTGAGCGAGTTGAGTTCGCATGGACTCTAATTCTTCGGCTGTTGCCATGATGAGAGGCTTTTCTCTAAATCGTACGTGAAGTGCGATTTAGGTTGGTTGAAAAGGGTTAGGGTTTCCAAATCGCAAGGGAGTTTCACGATTTAGAGGTCTAGTTTTAGGGTTCCCGAATCACGATTTGCGATTCAGAAACGTGGTCAAGGTTAGTTTTACCTTTTCCCACAGACGGCGCCAACTGTACTTGCAAAAAGTACGGTAAGGAATACTAGGATTCTAGGGTTTTTAGACTGATTATTGGATGCCTTGAGAATGCTCTCAACAGTAGTATTTATAGCCTGCTATGGGCTTGGGTTTCGGTTGCTTGGTTCCCAAGCAACAGGGGTATTTGTGTATTTTAGACGGTTTCTAGAAGCTTAGAAGGGCGGTGCCTTAAGGCGAGCGCGCCAGAGTCTCAGGAGCCCTTCTGAAGGGCGCCTGAGCCCTTCTAGAGGTCTTGGAGCCTTTCTGGAGGTTTTAGAGCCTTTCTGGAGGTCTTAGAGCCTTTCTGGAGGGCTTCTAAGCCTTTATAAATATTATGACGGTTCAGGGGAATTATCTTTTTTTTTTTAAATTATAAAGAAAAGGATAAAAAAAATACAATATTATATTGTTACACGGGTCAATTTTATTTATTACTTTTATAGTTAAACATCAAAAATTGACTTGTAATAATTGTTTTAAATTTTACTAACATGAACAACAAAGTCAATTCAATTAATAAAATTTCTAAATCGCACATACAACTCTAAAAAGAATAATTACACTTTGATATTTACTAAAAATAATAATATATTTTTCCAACCAAATACATATCATATCCAACCAAATAGAAGAGTATTCTGTTTGTAAACGTATTAAATAAGTGTATAAAATATTGTCAAAAAAGGCAATATGATAGGAATGAAATTGGTGCGATGCACTTTTTTAGTATTAAACAAGTGTACAAAATATTTCTTTAAAAAAAGTGTACAAAATATTGTAAAAAAAAAGGCATGAAATTAGTGCGATGCATTTTTTTAATATTAAATAAGTGTATAAAATATTGTTAAAAAAAAAGGCAAGAAGATAAGAATGAAATTGCTGCGATACATTTTTTTTAAATGAAATTTGTTAATTTGTTAGGTTAAATTACTGTTACTTTAATACAACAAATAAGCAGGAAAATATTAAGTTAAATTGCTGCATACCTAACAAAATTAATAAACGAGATTAAGATTTCTCAAGATAGAAGATCAAAGTTCACTCTAAACCGGGTAGCCTGTTTGGACGCCTCTTCAATTTGGGTCAGTTACAGCAAACCTTGATGACGCACTCAGTCCCATTCTCATTAACAAAATTGTTCGAATCTTGGCTTCGACACCGGCTACCTCCGCCACCGCCGTTGCATTCACAACCGTCAACTGCAACTCCTTTCCAAACTCAACGGCTGATGAATTGTCAGGCGACACTCCTTATTGATCTTGAGATGGAGAAGAAGATATATTATCTACCTGAAGACGTGATTATTGAAATCCTGTCGAGGTTGCCGTTGAAGTCTGTATTACTCTGCAAGTGCGTCTGTAAGTTATGGCTTTCTATCATCTCTGATCCCAATTTTGCAACTTCACATTTTCAACTTGCTGCATCACCCACACATAAACTTGTGATTTTCAGATATTATAATCCTTTCAAAAAAGCTCATAAACCTGAAGCCCTAACAATAGATTTTAATGCATCGCTCAGCGATGATTCTGCTTATCATTCACTAAGCCTTGATTTTTTGCCTCACCGATCTGATCCTGATATTATAGGTTCGTGTAGAGGGTTTCTATTACTGGACGTTTACCCATACTTTTACCTATGGAATCCATCCACTGGTGTCTATAAACAAATACCTCTCTCTCCTATAATCATTGCCGGTAATGATGCCGACAATGTTCATATTCACACGTTTCTGTATGGCTTGGCATATGAACCGTCTACTGATGATTATTTGGTAGTTTTTGGGTCCTATGAATACAATGATAACTATGTTCGGATATCTAATTCATTTCACTTGGAGATTTTCTCACTGAGAGCTAATAACTGGAAACAAATTCAGGTTGCTTCTCATTTGCCTTATCAGATTAACCCGACTCTGCTTCTCAACAGAGTCGGGTTGTTCTTGAACGGTTTTATTCATTGGCTGGTTCATAATCATGAGACCGATAGGAGTGTAATTATTGCCTTTGATTTAAAGGAAATGACACTGTCAGAGATAGCTCTTCCAGATGATTTGGATTTTAGTTATATTTATACTAGAGATTTTGATGTATTGGTACTTAATGGACTTATTAGTGTATGGATTTCAAATGAGGTTACAGTTAAGATATGGGTGATGCAAGAATACAAAGTGCATTCCTCTTGGACTTTTTCTATGCATCCGGCTCCTCAAGATGATTGTTTTTCACTAGGATGCTTTACAAGCTGTGGTGATATAGTTGGAACAGATCTTCAAGGTGGATTGAAGAGGTTTAATAACAAAGGACAGCTGCTAGAACATCACCTCTATTATCGTTACCGTTTATCACGACATAGAAACCAAATGGCCGTGTATACAGAGTCTCTGCTTTCACTCCCTAGTGGCACTGATCAAGTTTAAGAAGATGACTAGTGATAACAAACAGGCAGAAGTGACTTTCACTCCCTGGTGGCGGCGAGCAAGCATAAGAAGATGACAAGTGATCACAAACAAAGGAAGAATGTGATTGTGAAATATCCACATTTACCATTATCTTAATGTTTATCTATCTTGTATTTTGAAATCTTGCTAACATGAAGCATGGGAAGTGCTATTTTTATCTTATTCAGAATTGATGCAAATGCAAGACATAGCACAAATTAAGATTAGAGTTGATACATGAACTTCAGCATCTTTATTTTATTTTATTTTATTATGTTTCATCTTTTACGGTATTTTATATATTATTGCTGTGTTAATATTAGCAAATTTGTTTCTTTCCTTTGTCGCCTGCACTCCTTGCGATATTGTAATTCCTTCCATTATTCTATATGGTCTTTTGTTGTTTCATAGCTGGATACTTGGCTGATTTTCCATCAATTTCTAACTCATCAACATAGTTGATCTGTGAGGAATTTTGTTGCCTTTTTTAATACTTCTATCTCAGTTGATATATCTTCCATCACTGGTCTCTTCTTTGTTAAATAAACTTCTTGACGAAAATCATGGGGCTGTTAGTTTGAGATTCTTCTGAGTATTTATTATCCATTGA
The DNA here is from genome assembly GCF_051527215.1 of Medicago sativa. NCBI lineage: Eukaryota > Viridiplantae > Streptophyta > Magnoliopsida > Fabales > Fabaceae > Medicago > Medicago sativa. Next base: position 78,518,490 of record NC_140755.1, on the reverse strand, counting down.
TTTGTTTATTCATGTATAATTGTTTGTTTTTAAATCTCGATTAAAGTCATCATATCATTTGACCTTGAGTATTTATTTATTGATGATTTTTTTTGCCCTGCTTTGTTTATTAGGTTTAAAATTCATTACATGGATATAAGGTTGTGGATCTTTTTCATTGCTTATTCCAAGTGGATGTAGTGATGCTGATATTAGATATATAGCTTAGAGGATATAAGAATTAAACAGTCTTGTGTACAAAACAGACTGAAGTATACTTTGGCAGTGCTAAAATAAATCTTGATATTTTGTTTTTGGATAGGCAAATGTTAATGTGTTATGTTAGTTTATAAGGTTTGAACCCTCAACCTCAGAGATTTTGGATAGGCAAATGAGGTGAAAAATTGCCATAGTTTGTTTTAAGAACTTTTTTTTAGTGTACCGAATTGCACAATTTAGATGTACCGAATTGCACAATTTAGATGTGCTCATGTGCATATATATTTTACTTCCTCAATTTAGATCCGTTATAGATAATTTTCGTATTTTATTTAATTATATTTATCCGTGTTGGTGTCCTATATTTTTAAAATTAGACGTGTTCGTGTCGTGTCGGGTGTCTGTGTCGAAGTCCGTGCTTCATAGCTTGATTCAACCATCTACTATACTGAAAAGTTAAAAATTATATTTATCGAGTTTAAGGAGGGTAAAAGTGTGTTCAAGCAAAGAAAAAGTAATAATTTGGCACATATGTTTGACATGTGTAGTATGGGTGTCAGACACCGGGACACGCTTAATGTTGGAGGTGTCCATGCTTCTGAGGTTAGTACTCCTTCGGTGTCCCATAGCTGACCAACTGACCTGCCTGCTTGGGATGCAAATCTTGATCATGGAATCTGATTAGATTCAAAGTCATTAAGAGAACGAGTTAATGAAAAAGTTTCAAATCTAGTGTCTGATTAATTTAATTATTACATACGTCATGTGAATCACAGCAGTTTTTGATTTTATGACAGACGAGAAATGCTGACACTCTGTACAAGTGTTGTTTCTGAAACCTGGTATATTTTCATCAAAATCAACAAACTAGGTTATTACATTGTTATAAATCTAATCGAAAATCGTATTAGTTGGTAGTGAAAATAGTTGCATATGAATGTATTCATTCTAACAGTATGACACATGTGGGAGAGAAACTCTGCTTCATGGGGATGACATAGTGAAAACCGACACTCAAATGGCTGGAACAGAAGTTTCAAGCCAGAGTTTTCTGATACAGAATCTAGAATCTTGGTAAGAATTGCCCAGGAATCTCTATCAATGTTGATTCTAGATATCTCTATCTATCCTGCTTCCACAACTGCTGACCAAGAACTTAAGGAGTCCCAACCTTCTGCGAAAGAAGCTGTTCAAAATGTTATGTGCCGTGACATGAAGAAAAGTGGAGGGAACCAACCTCAGTTTGACCTGTCTCCTTGATTAAATGTGAGCTCAACATCAATTGCAATGTTTTCACAGAAGCATAGTAATTCTGACCCTTCGAAGCCTGACATGTTGTGAGGCTTACTTTGGTATGTACCGTTTACCAAGTGATAATAGGTGTCACCTTTTTTGACAGTGTAGGGGATATTATGTTGGTAGATATTTCCTGAACACGAACAACCGATAGGGACAATGATTGTTTTATTAGAACAAAGTTTGGTATCTCTTCAGATGTTGTTGATTGAGGATATTATAGATGTTTCAGAGCCAACAACATGGGCAATGCTTGCAAGGTTGTCATAAGGAGGTTTGGACCTGAAAACTAAAAATGAATTGCATGATGACTTATATGTGATTCTCATAAACCCTTTTCTAGTGACGAATCATCGTGTCATGCAAATAATGCACCAGACCTTATAGAAGCTATTATAGGTTTTTTCTAATAAGACCTTAAACAATCAGCAGAGCATTCAGAAAGAGTGGAGCGTGATCAGACATAAAAAAAGTATGGCTTCCAGGTGGTTCTCTTAAACCTTATGGTTTGTCACTCAAAATTCTGATTGGCCCATCCATTATGATATATGTTTTATAGAGGATTTTACGATAAATTTCGTATTTTTATTTTGAGAACATTTAAATATCTTCCCTCATTGCTGATTTATATATGTGATGACCGGTAATAAATGCAATGAAGCATGCTTTTAGTTCTTTCCTCTTACGTTGAGTTCCAATTTTACAAAGCATGTTATACACTTTGAAAAAGATTTCAGCTCCTTCATTTACCAAATCGGAAGTGTATATTTTGGAACATGGAGTTTGGGCATAGAGAACCTGATTCTGTCAAAAGAAATGTGTTGACTTATGTTGCGACATTATTGGGCTGATAGTAGTATTTATTATCCATGGGTTTGTAATTGTTTCTTTTTAAATCTTTACTAAATGGAGTGATACTAATATCAGATATATAGCTTAAAGGGCATAAGAGTTAATCAAAAGTTTCAATTTACTTGTCCATGATGAATTAATTGATCACAGACCTCAAATGAGAGATGCTAACATTTCGTGTACTAGGGGGGTTGTTTCTGAAACCTGCTTCCGTCAAACTCAAACTAATAAACCAAGTTTCTACATACAAGATTGTAAAATTCTCGAGTTAACTCTTAAACTCTTATGAGTATATAATTTCCTAGGTCATAAAAACGAGTTAACTTGAATGTAAACTCTCATTTTGATAAACTCACAAAGTTAAAGTAAACTCTCAATTTTACTAGTAGTTTACGAGCTTACGATTCTACATGAATTGAGCCTTAAATAATTTAAATCTAATAAAAGATCAAATTAGTTGGTAGTGAAAAGAATTGCATGAATGTATTCATTCTAACACTATTGAGTGTATGACACATGTGGGATAGACTGCATCATGGGGAAGACATGGTGAAAACGAACACTCAAATGGCTGGAGCAGAAGTTCCAAGCCAAAGCTATCTGATACACAATCTTGAATCTTGATGAGGATTGCCCAGGAATGTCTATCAATGTTCATTCTAGATATCTCTATCCTGCTTCGACAACTAGTTCCAAGCCAGAGTTGATCTCTGATACACAAGAAGCCGAACATTTCATAAAGATTGCCTAGGAATCTCTATCAATGTTAGTTATAGAGACCTCTGTCCTGCTTCTGCAATTACGGACCAGGAACTAGAGGAGATCCAACCCTCTGTGAAAGAAGCCATTCCAAATGTTGTTTGTGACATGAAGAAAAGTGGAGGGAACCAACCTCAGTTTGACCTTCCTGCTAACTCTTCTGGTAATATTGGTCACTTAATCTTTAACGTGCATATGATTGTAAATCTAATGCTTTGTTCTATAAACATGAAGTTGTGATTACAGAAGAGCCCACAGTTGAATTGAACATTGGTGCTGATAAGCATTCTCTTCGCTTGGGGATGAGAACTCTTGTTGCCAAATCTAACTCTACAAGCATTAAATCTGCTATTGTTGAAAATCAAGTTACTCCACTGGAATTTTTAAACTCCAGCAATACAAAGGTACATTCACTTTATTGATATGTCAACCCTTCCCATTATTGTATGATGATGTCTGCCCTAGTTTTACTCAATCTCAGTCAGGTGGTTGCATGATGTTGGATGAAAGATTGAGTGTTCAACAAACTAAAACTAATCTACCAAAACATATGTCAAATGCTTCTCACTATTCAACCGATTCAAGAAGAAAAAATGGGATGCTGAAGATGAACAAATCTATGGAACATCATGTCAGCAAACAAGACGACTTGATTGTTATTGACAGAGACTTATCTTCTGAAGAGACTATATCCGATGATCGTCGAGCTAGCTTCGATCGTCGAGCTAGCTTGAAGATTCGAAAAATGTATTTTCTGTTAGATAATCCTGTTCAAAACATGTTTTGAGCTGTAGAAAAAAGTTGTAGGAGAATGTTGCATGGTTTTGTAGATTACCAGTTTGTAAACTTAGGAGCTTGTGACTTTACGCTAAATGAAATTTGATTTTATATTAACGTTCAACCAAAAAACGGTATCGATATTCGATAGTATACCAAAACAAAATACATGTTAGTTATAGTTCATAGTTATATTGAAATATATATCTAAATGATGAAAAAAAAAATGGACATTTGTAAAAGGATAAATTGTTTACGGACATATTATGTTGTATGGATCAAATCATATTTTTTACCGAGGATTGCTTGTCTTTTTATTTATTTATTTATTTATTTTTTATAATTTTTTTAAGAAACTTAATTCTTCTCTTTCTCGTGTAGGGGACTATATATCCCGATTTTATTTTCTCATGGATTAAAATTTGTTTTTATTTATCTCCAAGATCATGTTGAATGTCAATTTTTTTTTGGGACTAAAGTGGATATTCAATCCTAAAAGTAAAAGAACGACGATGCACACAAGCCAATACAAAGTATGTGGGGTTGGGTGTATTTTTGTTCATTTCATACATATTAAGAAACGATTATATGATTTTATAAAATTATTCTTATTAGTCATTAGTTTGTTTCCCATTATCATAATGCAAAGTATAATGTGATATTTTGTGAATAATTTATACATAATATTAATTTGATGATCCAGTTGAAATTAAAAACTAATAATAGTTATTATACATTAAAAACTAAAAATGAAAAACTAATAATAGTTATTATACATTAAAAACTAAAAATGATATTCATTTTAAAACTACAATTAATTAAGCTTAAAATTTCAGTGATCTTCCAACGAATTAGAGACATCGAACTCAGAATCATGAATCTTCAATTCTGGTTCAAGAAACTTCAGTTTTTCGTCTTCGTGCATATCAAACATAGAGGGTCTATTTGGTAAACTCGACAAGTTAACTTATAGCGGATAACTAATACTAGCTTATAAGCTTATATGCCTAAAAAAGCACTATTTGGTAATCGTCATCTTGTCATGAGCTTATAGTTTATTTCACGAAATTATAATAGCTTATTTTCTATACGCTATTTCAAATAGTGTTTGAACTTATAGATTATATTTTATCTTCCATTTACCCTTATTATCTTACCTAAAATACAACATGTACCCTTCATAATTGTTACAACGAATAATACTTTTATTTCTTTTTACAGGAAGCGAATGAATTTCAGAAGAAAATATTTCTAGTTTCTATTATCTTACTTTTGTATAGTTGTTGTCTTATTGTACCGTTGATATATATATATATATATATATATATATATATATATATATATATATATATATATATATATATATATATATATATATATATAGGGGCTGTTAACTTGCACCCACCTAAAAACACTAAAATGCAAGTTAACAAGCTGCACCTACTAGTTATTTACCAAAACACCCATGTTTTTCTATTATAAACAAATATGTCCTTTTAATTAAAATAAAGTTTAATAGAGACAAAAGGGTGTTTTAGTAAAGTACAAGTAGGTGCAGCTTGTTAACATGCACCTTAGTGTTTTTAGGTGGGTGCAAGTTAACAGCCTTCATATAGTTCAAAAAGTAGTTAAGTACATATAATTAGCGTTCAGACGGGCACTTCGTGTCCGTCAGTCAGATCTTCTTATTGCAGTAAAGTATATAAATTATGAACAATAACTTTTATGAAACTTTAATTAAAATTATTGGTATAGATAATATATATTTTTCCTTTGAAAAAAATATTTTGCATTTTCATACTATAACAAATTATACATATCTTTTTCAATGATAAAAATAATATAACTAATGTAAAAAAGGACTTGCTTTAACGATGAAAAATACTTGATTCTATTGTAATTTAATCTTAAACTAAGTTTACGTAGGTCAAGTAAACTGAATTTAAGTGTACAGACTTAAACTTAATTTAAGTAGGTCATGTAAATTGAGTTTAAGTGTACATATAAAAGTTAAATCTTGTTTTAAATTCTTCAACCTTGTTTAATGTTTTTACGTAATCTTATTTTAAGCATATATATGTAAACTCAATTTAAGTAGGTTATGTACATGTACCTACATAAACTGAATATAAGTTCACTTCAACGATGTTAATTAACATTAACGCGTGCGTGCTGCACCATGAAATAACCGTCGTCGTAGAGTTCATAATATATCAATGTTGAACAACAAGAAAAAAAAATAGAAACTCTGGAATCATCGAACAAAATGAAGAAATTCACTTACTTATATGCAATACAGTATCAATGAAAAATGTTTTGATTCACACTTTAAACTTTTATAGAGATTGATTAATTGAAAATCCATGATTGATTGTTTGTGGGTGAAAGAGGTTGAAATTTTAGAGTAACAAGGAATGAAATCAAGGTTTTAAGTAAATTTATATAAAAGAGCAATTTTGGTATTATCGTGAAATTTTAAGTAAATTTGGGTGTATCCAGAAATACATGCGATGTGAGTAGAAAAATTCTTCACACTAGCGAAAAGACGGGCACTCACTCACGTGCCCGTCTTTCCGCTCTTTTTACTACGCTAAATTTGAAAATTATGAACTATGTTTTCTTTTATGAAATTTTGATTTTGATTAAAACTAAAAATATAAATGTTTGTTGTTTTATAGTTATATAACAAACCAAATTAAACATAATTATCTATTTCAATAACACTAACAACAATCTTTGTTATAGAAAAAGTTGTTTAAGGGTATAATTAGGATAATAAAAAATTAAGTATAAATATACTCATTTAGTTTGTTAGACTTTTTAAATGTTAAAGAAAAATAAAAACAAGACATTTTTTTTTTGTGGTGGCCGGGTTCGAACCCCGACCTTGCATATTTTATGCATTGTCCATACCAACTGAGCTAAACTCACGAGGACATACATATACATTCATATCGCGTCTGTTACATTTTTTTTTTTTTGATATTTAAATTTATTCTTATCTATTTGTTACATGAGTTATTTGTATTGAAAATTGAGGGTAATTTTGGAAGGAAAAAAAAAAAAAAACAGCCCAAAATTGTGAGGTAATTTTCTTCGTATATAGTGCAGATAATCGAGACAAACCCAGTTGTTTGATAGTCCGACTCCAACGCATCATCAACCTCGTCAAGATGGCTGAGAGAAGAAGCGTGCATCTGCTTCCGGAAGTGATAACAGAAATCCTATTGAGGTTGCCGGTGAAGTATGTACTACGTTACAGGTGTGTTTGCAAATCATGGCTGTCTCTCATCTCTCATCCCAATTTTGCAACTTCACACTTTCATCTTGCCGCCTCACCCACACACAACCTTTTGTCCATAGGAAATGATTGTTTCCCTGAAACCTTATCCATTGATTTTGATGCATCTCTTAACGGTGATTCTGCTTATGTTCCACCCATCCTTGATTTTATGGATCACCAACAACATCCTCAAATCGGAGGTTCGTGTAGGGGGTTTGTGTTTTTGCACTCTGACAAAGGCTTCTATCTATGGAATCCATCCACCGGAGTCCACAAACAAATACCTAGGTCACCTATGACTATTGGAATCAAGCTTAATATTCTCAATCGCAATATTTTAAGGTTTTTGTATGGCTTTGCATACGAACCTTCAACTGATGATTACTTGGTAGTTTTAGGGTCCTATAAATGCTATAATGACTATGATCGGCTATCTAGTTTGAGTAACTTGGAGATTTTCTCATTGAGAGCTAATAAGTGGAAACAAGTTGAGGTTGGTTTTCATTTACCTTATATGGTCATTAATACTAATCGTCCTTCCAACAAAGTTGGGTTGTTCTTGAATGGGGCTATTCATTGGGTGGTTCATAATCATGAGACCAACATTGTTGTTATTATTGTCCTTGATTTAAAGGAAACGACAATATCAGAGATAGCTCTGCCAAATGATTTTTGTGTTACTTATTCTATACAATATGATTTGTTGGTGCTTGATGGGCTTATTAGTGCATGGACTGTGGACATGGATACAGTGGAGATTTGGGTGATGCAAGAATATGCAGTGCATTCATCTTGGATTAAGACTCTTGTTTTTTCTATACGTCCTGATCCAGACTTCTTCCTAGTATACTTTACAAATTGTGGTGATATAGTTGGAACAGATGGTTATGATGAATTGGTGAAGTTTAATTACAAAGGCCAGCTGCTAGAGAATCTCTCATATCTTGGCTGTTTTTCAGGTAGATCCAAAATGGTCGTGTATACAGAGTCTCGTCTCTGCTTTCACTCCCTACTAGCGTTTGATTGGATTGGTCAATGAATTTTGATATTTTATATATTTTAAACAGGAATTTATGATAAATTTGTATTTTATTTTTAGAACATTTAAATCTTTTTCCTCATTGCTGATATGTGTTGGCTGGTAATAGGTGCATTGAAGCATGCTTTTAGTTCTTTCCTCTTATGTTGAATTTGAATTTTGCAATACATATTATCAACTTTGAAAAAGGGTTTCATCTTCTTTATTTACCCATTCTTGAGCAAGTGTAAATTTTGGAAGTTTGGGCGAAGATACCCTCATGCTAGTGCAACATCAGATAGATAGCTTCTGTTGCGACATTACTGGGCTGATGGTCTTAGTATTTATTATCCATGGATCTGTAGGACATAAGAGTTAAACAATCTTGTGTACAAAACAGAGTTAAGAAGATAATGAATTCATGGCAATTTACTGTCCATGATCAATTAATTAATTGATCACAGACCTCGTATGAATCATGTAGATTTTATTTTTTTGTCAGGTGAGAAACGCTAACATTTCATGTACTAGTGGAGTTGTGTCTGAAATGGGGTATATTCTGTCAAACTTAAACTAATAAACTAAGTTTCTACGTACAAAGATTGTAAAACTCTCGAGTTAACTCTTAAAATTTTACGGGTTTATAATTCTAGGTCATAAAAACATTTTAAGGTTGCGTGAGTTCCATAAACTCATGATTTTACTAGTAGTTTACGAGCTTACAATTCTACATCGTGTGAACCTTAAAATGCAAAATTTTGGTCAAATATTGTTTGTTATTTAGTTTAGTTATTCATGTGTTATAATATTGATTGAACCTTAAAATGTAAAATTTTGGTCAATATTATTCCAAAATTAATATTTATCTTCGAGATGACAGCATTGTCTATATTTAATATGTTTTTCTGTCTCTTCGATAAACCGCTGATTCAAGAAGGAAAGACTATTGATGATGTCTGCTCAAGTATTTCCCAATCTCGGTCAGTTGGTTGCATGATATTGGATAAAAGAATAAATGTTCAACAAACTAAAACTACTCAACCAAGACACATGCCAAGGATTACTCTTTCTTTAGGTTTGTCTCCACACATGCAGCCTGAGACTAGAGGTTTTGATTCCACTAATTGTTTGTCTACATTATCCATGCTTAATTCAACCATTGTACCTCAATCCAAGACGTATTTTGCCAGTCTTCAAAGTATTAGAAACTATTGCTTCTTAGGCATAAGGCAGTGCTTGACAACATTGTAAGAAAAACAAGAGCTGTAATAACAAAGCTGTGGTGATGTAGTTGGAACAGATCGTGAAGGTGGATTGAAGAAGTTTAATAACAAAGGACAGCTGCTAGAGCATCACCTCTATTATCGTTACCGTTTATCACAAGAGAGAAACCAAATGGCCGTGCATACGGAGTCTCTGCTCTCACTCCCTAGTGGCACTGATCAAGTTTAAGAAGATGACTAGTGATAACAAACAGGCAGAAGTGATTGTGAAATATTCACATTTACCATTTTCCTAATGTTTATCTATCTTGTATTTTGAAATCTTGCTAACATGAAGCATGAGAAGTACTATTTTTATCTTATTCAGAATTGATGGAAATGCAAGACATAACACAAATTAAGATTAGAGTTGATACATGAACTTCAGCATCTTTATTTTATTTCATTATGTTTCATCTTTTACGGTATTTTATATATTATTGCTGTGTTAATATTAGCAATTTGTTTCTTTCCTTTGTCGCCTGCACTCCTTCCGATATTGTAATTCCTTCCATTATTCTATATGGCTGATTTTCCATCAATTTTTTACTCAAAAAAGTTGCTTTTTTAAATACTTAAAACATAGTTGATATATCTTCCATCACCGGTCTCTTCATTGTTAAATAAACTTCTTGACTAAAATCAGTGGGCTGTTAGTTTTAGATTCTAAGTATTTATTATTCATTGATTTGTTTATTCATGTATAATTGTTTGTTTTTAAATCTTGACTAAAATCATCTTATAATTTGACCATGAGTTTTTATCCATCAATGATTTTTTGCCCTGCTTCCTTTATTTGGTTTAGAATTCATTATCCTACATGGATATAGGTCGTGATTCCTCTTTTTCATTGCTTATTCCAAGTGGATGTAGACTAGTGATGCTGATATCAGATATATAGCGTAGAGGACACATAAGAACGAAACAGTGTTTTGTACAAAACAGATTGAAGTAGGCTTAGGTAGTGGTGCTCAACAAATCTTGATCATTTTATTTTAGATAGGCAAATCTTGCTCAACAAATTTTAGATAAGCAAATCTTTTTATGTAACGATATGTGATAGTCGATATGATAAAATTTGGAAAACTCGTGACTATTTTCAAAATATCAACATCACTGTATTTTTTTTTATTAAATTAACAACACTGTATTATTTCTCCAAAATACCGTTATATATTTACACCGTAGTAATTGTAGAATTTTTGTGCTTATATCTCTAAAATCAAATGGAAAGATAGTCGTCGATAATTATCATGATAATATATTGGCTTTTAAAAAGGACAATTATGAAATTTTATTGGATTTCGATTTTTATATTTTGTTAAATATATTTTTCATATATTAATATTAGATTAAAAAAACAAATAATATTATAAAATTAAAAGTATTCGAAAGATTTATTAATTTTGTAACCAAAAAACAAATAAATTTGTTATATCCACCTATGAAAGTGCAAATTAGATACAATTTTTTGATAGAGAAAAAATTGGCTACACCTTTTTGTTTTTAATTAAAAAACAAATAATGTTTTAAAAGCATTTCAAAGACTTATTAATTTTGCATCCCAAAACAAATAGGATTGATCCGTTATTATTTCATAAAATCTCTATAAAATAATCTCTAAATTATTTTATGGAATCACATTATTTTAATCCATAACAAACAGGCCCTAAATTTTAGAGATTTTATGAAAAATTAAAATCTATTTTGTGTTTGTTTACCTTAATAAAAATCACTTTTTTTAAACAAATATGTTTTTTTTGACAGAAAAAATATGTTTTTTTTTTTAAAACTATAACAAACGGGCTTTAAACAGGATTTTCTTTGGTCAGTTTATATAAAACCTTATGACCGATCTCTAAACAAGTCGACTAACCCTTTTGGATCACAAAATTATCATGATAACGCATTCAGCCCTATTCTTTATTCACAAAATTGTTCGCATCATGATTGATCCGTTGCATTCACCACGGTCAACCGCAACTCCTTTCCAAACTCAACGGCTGATGACTTGTCCTGCGACTCTCCTTCTTGAGATGGAGAAGAAATGCGAATATCTGCCTGAAGAAGTGATTATTGAAATTCTGTTGAGGTTACCTGTGAAGACTGTGCTACGCTGCAAGTGCGTCTGTAAGTTATGGCTTTCTCTTATCTCTAATCCCCATTTTGCAACTTCACATTTTCAACTTGATATCTCACCCAAACAAAGACTTATGTTCATAGATTTTCATGTTCCTGAAGCCCTATCCATTGATTTTAATGCATCGCTCAAAGATGATTCTGCTTATCATTCACCAAGCCTTGATTTTTTGCCTCACCGTTCTCATCCTGAAATTATAGGTTCGTGTAGAGGGTTTCTATTATTGCAATGTTGCAAATGCCTCTACCTATGGAATCCATCCACTGGTGTCAACAAACAAATACATCCGTCTCCTATAACTATTGCCGGCAAAGGTTATATTCTCAAGTTTCTGTATGCCTTGACATACGAACCCTCAACTGAGGATTACTTGGTAGTTTGGGGGACCTACGAAGATGATGGTTATAGTTATGAGCCAGTATCTATTTCGATTGAGATTTTCTCATTGAGAGCTAATAAGTGGAAACAAGTTGAGGTTGGTTCTCATTTGCCTTATATGGTTACTAATAGAAATCACTTAGGTGCTGGAGTCGGATATTTCTTGAATGGTTCTATTCATTGGCTGGTTCATAATTATGAGACTGACAAGGATGTTATTATTGCCTTTGATTTAAAGGAAATGAGAATCTCTGAGATAGCTCTGCCAGATATTTTTTATCATTATTACTGTTCTCGAGATTATGATTTGTTGGTATTTCGCGGACTTATCAGTGCATGTATTGTGAACTTCGATGAAGTTAAGGTATGGGTGATGCAGGATTATGCAGTGGGTTCATCTTGGACTCAGACTCTTGTTTTTTCTAAGCATTCTATTGAGGACTTTTCCCCAATATCCTTTACAAATTGTGGTGATATAGTTGGAGTAGATGGTTATGAAGGTCGATTGATGAAGGTTAATGACAAAGGACAGCTTCTAGAGCGTCGCTTCTATCATCGTTTCCGTTCTTCATCAAATAACAACAAAATGACTTTGTATACAGAGTCTCTGCTTTCCCTCCCTAGTGGTGTTGATCAAGCTTAAGAAGATGACAAACGTTATTGTGAAATATATTATCATACTTTTGTTGTTTTTTTTGCTTGAAGACTTGATACAAAATTGATTGCATTGCTAGCATTATATGAAGTCAATTTTTAAGCTGTGAAAATCAGTTGACAATTGACACTAGTTATGCGAACTGGATGCCATGTTAATGCATTAGATGTTTTATTTAGTCTATGATATGCTTGTAATTAGTTTATTTATAAATAAATACCAATAAGATTATATTAATTTCTTTGTAAACAAAGTTTATGTCAAGGTCTAATCTAAAGCTTAACAATTCCAAATGATTCATATTTATTTGATGGGTAAGTATATACGAATTGACGGAAAGCTGTCAATTTCTGTGATGATATGTAGCCAATTTTAAACTAATATACATTTGGGATTAAAAAATGAGTCATTTATCCATAGCCATCTTTGGGATACACCTTCATCCATAAGTTGAAAATGAAACACAGAGCATAAAAATCAAGAATCTGTACCAATCTGGTATTTTAGAAGGATGTGGACTCCATTTGTAGGGATAGCGAAAAACTTTCCTCTTTGGATGTCATTAGTTGTATGCTCAAATGATAATCCATTAATTGGTGACTCCTTATGATCTTCGATATGTAAGGAATTATGTACGTTTCTCAGTGCTTCTAATTATGCTGAAACCACTTTCATTTTTGGTCTTCTTTTATCGTTAAGTTTCAAATGTGCCATTGCAAGATTTGCAATAGCAAGGATGTCATCTTTCCTTGCTTCCTCAAGCGTTGTGGCATCTAAAATCGGTGAGAGTTGGTTGTCCAGTAAATCTTTTAACTGTCAAACTGTTTCGACTTGTTAACTGTGACCATGGTTCCATCTGGCAACGTTGCTTCGTACACTGTGCCATAACCACCTTGACTAAGGAACCCACTCTGGTTTTAGTTATCTGTTGCTCTTTGCAGCTCTATATCTGTAAAAAGCTTTGCTATTTCTCCATTTCCATAAGATGATAACTTCTCTTGCAAGTCCTACCATTATATATTTACTCTATTTTTCTCTGGATGCCAAACAAAAAAATAAAATAAAAATGGGATAGAATTGTTGCTCAACTTGTTTTCTAGTTTGCTAACTTCTTTGATTCATATCTATTGATGCTTTAGATTTTTAGTTTTGTTTCAAAACTATTAGTTCTCCTTCAAAAAAAACTATTCTTAGTTCTCTTACCTTAGAAATTCAGTGATTAACTTATGATATTTCAACCATACCCTTAGTGTTGACAAAGAACATAGAAATTTATAATACAACTAAATTCAAGTATTAGAAAAAAAAAAGAAAAAAAAAGGTATTTTAGTCCAAATATATGAGTCTGCAGACTTGGCTATGGGGAGACCGCAAAAACCAAACCTTGTCAGGTGGCTTTAGCCAAATTCTATGTTTGTAATGAAAACTAAAATCCTAACATTTTAGCTTCCATCCGCAAACCTTCAAGATCCTCTCTGCAACATTTTCCTCTAAGAAGAACTAATATAGGTGTCAAGGCAAAGAGAATTACACCTCTTTTTTCACTCTGTGCCACTTGCAACTCATTTATGCTTTGTTCATCACCACCATAAGCCTCTCTTATAGACTAAATAGTTTCAACATAGTTGACTGAGTAAACCAGCAAGAAGGTAATCACTTTTGTCATCTGTTTTGTTGTAGGAAATGCATAAAAGTACCGAAACTGTGAGCTCAATATGAATTGAAATGTTTTCAGAGATAATAATAGGTATCACCTTTTTTGACAGTGTAACAATGATTGTCAAATGATTCTTACTATTCAAACTGTTCAAGAAGGAAATATAGGTTGCTGAAAATGAATGAGTCTCTGGAATATCATGTCGGCAAAACAAGACGACTTGATTGTTATTAATGGTAACACTTCTTCTAAGGAAATTGTATCCGACGAAAGACTCGTTGGTTTATGACTAAATGAAAATAAGAATTGACCGTGCCAACTTGAAGATTTGAAGAATGTATTTTCTGTTAGACAATCCTTCTTCAAAACATGTAGTGATCTTAAGTGGTTAGTATTTATATGAAGAAAAAAATGCACTGTTCCAACATTGTTTTTGATAGGTTTTAGGCTTAATTTCGTCTTCCGAAATTGGTTAAAGTGAGTTTTTTTTTTTTTTTTTTTTCAAATGCCCTCTCATGGTCAGATCTATTGGGCATGGTGCGAAAATAATATGAGTGGCCTACTAAGAGGCATAAGAAATACTTTGATTCCATAATCCATAGTAGATTTTCAGTTTAACTCAATAAAATTGACTCATAAGATAAAGATCCTACAGACTTTATAATCACTATCTCGGTCATACTCATAAGATAAAGATTCCATAATCCATAATAACTATGATTTATTTTGCTGATGTAATTCATTCAGGTGTAATGATCACTTTAGTCCTGGATGTGTAATGATTAGTCACAATAGTCCCTCAATGTATCCGAATTCTAAAATAGTCTCTGATTGTGCACTATGTTAGTCAAAATAGTCCATAACGCTAAAATAATCTCTCAATGCTCACAATAACTATTCTCATATAAGGACTGAAGTGACTATAAGTAAATACTTATATGGACTGATATGAGAATAAATAAGTATATTGAAGGAATAATATGACAATATTAATGAAACATTTTAATATCATGGACTATTTTGACTAACGAAACGCAGAATCAGTGGCTATTTTAAAATTTTGATACGACGATATATTGTGACTATACATTACACTTTTTTTTTTTTTTTTTAAAATCAAAGTGACTATTGTTACTTTCTTACATGATACACTTTCATGCACATGCTTAAAATGAAGTTTAGACTTGACTTGTTCTAGAAGTTTAGTTGCATATTACATTTCATTTCACATTCATTGTAATTTCAGGTTCATATGTAATTAGTAACGGTAGTTATGATGAGCACGTTCACATGTGTATATAAGAACAATCCATATATTTCATTCATTCATTGATTCAACCGCCAGTATTTTCCAGTATTCATAGCAACATTGAATTGAAATATATTTGCTATTGTTGTTTTAGCTTCCATTCCCACATTTTTGTTAAAATATAGTTTGGATTTTTGAAAGTTTACTTGCTAAAAAAGTTAGGCCAAATACCTCCCTGGGTCCTTTAAGTTTCGTGTTTGTTTCAGATAGATCCTTTAAGTTTCTAAGGTTTCAGATAGGTCCTTTAAGTTTCGAGTTTGTTTCGGATAGGTCATTTAAGTTTCTAAGGTTTCAGATATGTCCTTTAAGTTCGAGTTTGTTTTAGATAGGTCCTTTCTATCAACCTATGTTAAGGCAAAGTTGATATGTTTGTTAAGCCAAAGTTGATCTGGTTGGGAAAAAAATTGATGCCAAGTGTCAGAGAGAACCACCTCACCCACTTAACGGGCATATAAGCTTTGGCTTAATGAACAAAACAACTTTGGCTTAACGGAGGTTGACAGAAAGGACCTATCTGAAACAAGCTCGAAACTTAAAGGACCTATTTAAAATAAACGTGAAACTTAAAGTACCCAGTAAAGTTATCCAAACTGATTTTCTAGAAAATCTATTTTTCTTTTAAATTCTAATTTTAAAAAATCTGTAACAAAGACATTTTTTAAAGTGATTTTTTTAAGCTTCCATTCCCACATTCTTGCTAAAATATAGTTTGAGATATCTTTTTTTTTTATATAAAAACAAAACGATATTCATTCATTCAAATTGAGACTAGTACACCATATACAATAACATGTTCAGCATCGCTAAAAACGTAAATAGTGGATCTGCAAACAAACTCACAACGTCCAAAGTAATAGCATACAACGACAAAATGCCTACAAATAATATGATAAATTCTATGTCAGCGAAATACCCATGCTTCCGGATCTGCAACGCCGAAGCCCGAATTATTGATTGAATATGAAATTGATTGAAGTTGATTTTTCAATAGAAATCAAACGAACACCGCAACCAGACACGGAATCAAATGCCACAAAAAACGATAAACAATACAACACTGCACTCAGACCACGAAATCACAAAAAACACAAAATGAAAAACTTAATATGTGTGAAAACCACTTATTTAAATTGAAAGAAAAGGGAAATAGATGCAGAGGGGGTGATCCTAGTTAAAAAAAATGACCTAAAATCACATCACTTCTATGAATGAAGGAGAAAGAAAACTTGGAGACAGGGTGGAGTTTCTATCGTTAAAAAATTAGGGCTGGCTTTTTTAGATACTTTGTCTTTGTTTATTTGATTATATGGATTCTTTGTTATGAAATCCTGACGTTACAAGTGAAGTCTGTACTACTTTGCAAGTGTGTCCGTATATCATGGCTTTCTATCTCTCATCCCAACTTTGCAACTTCACATTTTCAACTTGCTTCCTCATCATCCACACATAAACTTGTGATCTCCAGAGCTTCTAATCCTTTCAATGGTAAAGCCCTGACAATAGATTTTAATGCATCACTCAATGATGATTCTGCTTATCATTCATTAAGCCTTGCTTTTTTGCCTTGCCAATCTGCTCCGGTAATTAGAGGTTGTGTAGAGGGTTTCTATTATTGGATTGTTTCACATGCCTCTACTTTTGGAATCCATCCACTGGTGTCATCAAACAAATACATCCGACTCCTATAACTACTGCCGGCAAAGGTTATATTCTCAAGTTCTTGTATGGCTTGGCATATGATCTGTCAACTGATGATTACTTGGTAGTTTTTGGGTCCTATGAAGATAACGATGACTATGACTATGAGCCGGTATCTGGTACAATTGACTTGGAGATTTTCTCGTTGAGAGCTAATAAGTGGAAACAAATTAAGGTTTCTTCTCATTTGTGTTGCAAATTCGATGAAAAACTCACACCAATAACAACTTGATGTGTGGAGCAAGGGATAATTAAGCAACCAAAATCAAAGTGTATGGAACAGTTATAATCACAAGTCAAAAGTAGAAAACAACAGCGAGAAAAAAGGAAGAGAGAACACAAAGAATCTGTTTACCCAGTTCAGTCCAAATTGACCTAGTCTGGGGGAGAGAGCAGCCCTCCATTCCACTATATGATGAGTAACGTTACAAAAGAGATTTCAATGGGTTACAAGAATAAGTCTCGCCTAATTCTACCCAAATCCCAGCCTCTTCCCGTAACCAAGAGACTCAATCCTAATAGTGTTTCCCAAGGTGAATCAACCTTCAAACCCTAGTTTGTTGCCAAGAGACAAACTCTATACAAACCCTAGTTTGATTTCTAAACCCTTGTTTCAGCCCCCTCTATCTCCAGGTTTACACTGATACAATGCCTATATTTATAGTAAAAGAAACTCCCATAAAATTGTACCAAATCTGGCCCAAAAAATACGTTTCTGAAAAATAACAGCACGCAAAATCGGGCCCCGATTTTTACCATTCGGGCGCCGATTTTTCCAGTACCAAACTGCTCCCAAAGACAGCCAAAATCGGGCCCCAATTTTTGCCATTCGGGCCCCGATTTGTACTTTCAGCAAACATCAATTTTTGGCCTCCAAACTCCAATTTTGAGTCACTTTCACAACAATCTCCACCTTGACTCCAAATTAGTGATGATGCCCATTTAACATCAACACCTTGCTGCTCTTTCCCTTGTTCCCACTACACCAAGTAGCTCCACAAGTTTACACCCTAACCTCTTCAGCCATCGGAATGTCTTCCGCCTTCTCGAAGATACTTGCAGTCCAACTACGCCAGGAATTTTAGGTAGTTCCACAAGCCTTTACCATAACCTCTTCAACACGAGACATCTCCCGTTTCCTTGAAGATCTACTTGTTCCCAATCACCCTTGGCTTTTAGAGTAATCCACAAGTATACACCTCCCATCCCTTCAGCCCTCAGAATGTCTTCCGCCTTCTCGAAGGTCCTTGTAGTCTAACTACGCTAGGTATTTTAGGTAGTCCCACAAGCATTCACCATGACATCTTCAACACAGGACATCTCCCGTTTCCTTGAAGGTCTCCTTGCATCCAATCACCCTTGGCCTTCTTTTAGAGTAATCCCGCAAGCTGTGCTATCCATATAGCACCCAAGGTCCTCCATAGTCGTACCATTACCGGTGTGTTCAACTCCACCTCATGCTGAGCGTACTCTACCTCAACTAGTAAATGCGTACATCCGACTATGTCTTCAACCTTGAAAATCCACCTCAACAGGTAGATCATGAGTATTGTTGCCTCCGCCTCTCCAGACTGATCATGAGTATTCTTACCACCGCCTCTCCAGGCTGATGTTGAGTGTTTAACGTCTCTCCAGACGATCACCGCTCCACTAGGCATCATTCTCAAGGTGACCAACATCACCTTCATCCTCCAAACAACACCACACCATCAGAGCACCTGCATCCTCATAACCCTCAGTGACAATTTGTGCGGAGTTACCATTAATCTCCGGACAATCCTTCATGAAGTGACCCATCTTGTGACAGTTAAAGCATTCAGACTTTGACTTCTTACCACTCTTTCTCCGGTTACCTCTACCTCCACCATTCCCTCTTGAGACACTTAGGCCTTCACCGTTTTCATGAATTCTCAAGTCCTTGGACTTGGTCAACTCCTTGGTTCTCAAAGCCGCTTGAACTTCTTCCAAGGTAACAGTGCCTTCTTTGCCATAGAGCATGGTATCTTTGAACGATTCATAAGATTTCGGTAGAGCACACAACAAGAGTATAACTTTATCTTCATCCTCAAGTTGCACCTCAATATTCTCCAAGTCATCAAGGATTTTGTTGAACTCTGTAAGTTGCTCCATGATGGCCTTTGACTCCACCATCTTGAATGAGTAGAGTTGTTGCTTTAGGAATTGCCGATGAGCCAAAGACTTTGTCATATACAAAGATTCCAACTTTGCCCACATCGATGCCGCGGTTGGTTCCTTTGCTACTTCTCTCAAAACTTTATCCCCGAGGCACAAGACAATGGCACTCCTGGCCTTGTCCACCATCTCGGTCTTCTCCGCTCGTGACATGGTGACCGGTAACGAACCTTCACCCTTCAAAGCTTTCTCACACTTCTGCTGTATTAACACCGCTTCCATCTTTACCTTCCATAACCCAAAATCGTT
This sequence comes from Medicago sativa, assembly GCF_051527215.1. Taxonomy (NCBI): domain Eukaryota; kingdom Viridiplantae; phylum Streptophyta; class Magnoliopsida; order Fabales; family Fabaceae; genus Medicago; species Medicago sativa. Next base: position 78,498,766 of record NC_140755.1, on the reverse strand, counting down.
ATCGCCGGTAAACTTCTCAATATCCCACTTCGAACCCATGGTACTAGATTATCCTTTGACCTTTGCCCCACGGTGGGCGCCAATTGTTGCAAATTCGATGAAAAACTCACACCAATAACAACTTGATGTGTGGAGCAAGGGATAATTAAGCAACCAAAATCAAAGTGTATGGAACAGTTATAATCACAAGCCAAAAGTAGAAAACAACAGCGAGAAAAAAGGAAGAGAGAACACAAAGAATCTGTTTACCCAGTTCAGTCCAAATTGACCTAGTCTGGGGGAGAGAGCAGCCCTCCGTTCCACTATATGATGAGTAACGTTACAAAAGAGATTTCAATGGGTTACAAGAATAAGTCTCCCGCCTAATTCTACCCAAATCCCAGCCTCTTCCCGTAACCAAGAGACTCAATCCTAATAGTGTTTCCCAAGGTGAATCAACCTTCAAACCCTAGTTTGTTGCCAAAAGACAAACTCTATACAAACCCTAGTTTGATTTCTAAACCCTTGTTTCAGCCCCCTCTATCTCCAGGTTTACACTGATACAATGCCTATATTTATAGTAAAAGAAACTCTCATAAAATTGTACCAAATCTGGCCCAAAAAATACGTTTCTAAAAAATAACAGCACGCAAAATCGGGCCCCGATTTTTACCATTCGGGCGCCGATTTTTCCAGTACCAAACTGCTCCCAAAGACAGCCAAAATCGGGCCCCGATTTTTGCCATTCGGGCCCCGATTTGTACTTTCAGCAAACATCAATTTTTGGCCTCCAAACTCCAATTTTGAGTCACTTTCACAACAATTTGCCTTATAGGATTATTACTGGTGTCCATCAACTTGGTCCGAGAGTTGGGTCGTTCTTAAATGGGGCTATTCATTGGCTGATTTATAATTATGAAACCTTCAAGGATGTAATTATTGCTTTTGATTTAAAGGAAATGACAATGTCAGAGATAGCTTTGCCAAATGATTTTTATGTTACTTGCTCTCTTGTAGATTATGATTTGTTGGTATTTGGTGGACTTATCGGTGTATGGTTTGTGGAGATAGATACATTGAAGATATGGGTGATGCAGGAATATGCGGTGGATTCATCTTGGACTCAGACTCTTGTTTTTTCTAGGCATTCTATTGTGGACTTTTCCCTAATATCCTTTACAAATTGTGGTGATATAGTTGGAACTGTTGGTATGGGTAGATTGGTAAAGTTTAATAATAAAGGACAGCACTAGAGCATCATCGTTAGGGTTTATCATCGGGGAAAAACCAAATGGCCGTTTATACAGAGTCTCTGCTGTCACTCCCTAGTGCCACTGATGAAGCTTAATATTAAAAATAGAAGAAAATAAACACAATAAAGTAGATAGCTTGCAGCCCAAGTAATTGTTAGAGGGCATTTTAGTCTTTGTACTTCATTCTTCTTTGTTAGTTGAGTTAGTTACATAGCTTATGCTTGAACTATATATATATAGAGGTGTAACACTTTGATCAATGATGAGAATTTTCCCTCTTTCATTTCATTTGATAATACTTAAGAAGATGACAACGGTGGTGATAACCAACAAAAATAATGTTATTGTGAAATATTTGCATTACTATTTTCTTGAGAGTAAAGTTGTCACATGAATTTCATCTTTAACTTATTTCATCATTTATGTTTTATCTTTTACAGTATTTTAAACGTTATTGCTGTGTTAATATTGGGCAATTTGTTTCCTTCCACTCTTTCGTTGTGTTTTTTGCTTGAAGACTTGATACAAAACCTATGACATTAGTTGACAATGGACACTTGTTATGCGAAATGGGGTGCTATCTTAATGCATGCAATGTCTAATTTAGTCTATAATATACTTGTAATTAGTTTATGTATAATTAAACACCAATAAGATTATATTGCTTTTTTTGTAAACAAAGTTCCTTTCAAGATTCATCCAAATCTTAACCCAAATGATTAATATTTATTTCATGGATGAGTATATACAGATTCAGGAGTAAAACAATAAGCGAATGTCATTTATCCCTAGCCATCTTTGGGATACACCTTCATCTTAAGTTTAAAATGAACGCAGAGCATAAAGATCAAGAATCTCTATCAATCTGGCATTTTAGAAGGATGTGGACTCCATTTGTGAGGATAGCGAAAAGCTTTCCACCATGTACTCATGAAATAATTAGTTGTATGCTCAAATTATTAACCATCAATTAGTTACTACTTATCATCTTTGATATGTAAGGAATTGTGTACCTTTCTCAGTTCTTCTAATTTTGTTGTTAGTTTTTTCTTACCATTAGGTTTTGAACCTCCATGTAAGATTTGCAATAGCAAGGATGTCGTCTTCCCTTGCTACCTTAAGCACTGTGGCATCTAAAATCTGTGAGAGTTGGTTGTCCAGTATAATCTTTTCTTGCTGTCAAACTGTTTCGACTTTTTAACTGTGACTATGCCGCTAACATTCCTTTGTACACCTTTGCCATAGCCTCCATGACTAAGGAACATACTCTGGTTGTAGTTATTTGTTTCTCTTTGCAGCTCCATTGTTGTAAAAGTCTTTGTCATTTCTCCATTTCCATAAGATGATAACTTCTCTTGTAACATCGTTTTGCCTGAATTACTTCTCATGATGAATGTTCACTCTCCTTTTCTGTATTCATTGATAGAAATTGTAACCCACAAGAAACTAAATCAGAAATATACCAACCCTTGCAAATAAACAATGGGAGACATTTTTCAAATTCGGGTGGATGCAGTGACTTAGAACTAGGGAGAAACATCTCTATTTTTACTTGTAACCCCTCCTATTCCAGTGAAATATCAGTCGTTGAATTAATGTAACGACCGAGATATCAATACTCTTATTCGTTGATGAAGGAAATCAATTCCGTGCCTTTCATTGATAATGATCAAGAGTACATATAGTTACAATAGGTAGAGTCAAACCTAGGAAAGTAATTACAAAATAATGGAGAGTAATTACCTAATAATAACTAACATAATGACTAACATAATTACATAAAGTCAAGCAATAATTACTAACATAATTACATAAAGTCATATTCTATCACACCCCCGCAGTCGAAGCGGGAGGTTCACGGACGCTTAGACTGGTCCGAAAATCATCAAAAAGAACTCGAGGTAGGCCTTTGGTGAAAATGTCAGCAATCTGATGACGAGAAGGAACATGAAGGACGCGTGCCTGGCCATGCGCGACCTTTTCCCGAACAAAGTGAATGTCCATCTCAATATGTTTAGTACGTTGATGCTGCACTGGATTACCAGAAAGGTATATGGCACTAACATTATCACAGTACACCAAAGTAGCTTGGGAAAGTGGGTAGTGAAGCTCTAAGAGAAGATTGCGAAGCCAACACGATTCAGAAACCACATTAGCAACACCCCTGTACTCAGCTTCTGCACTGGAGCGAGAAAGTGTGGGTTGTCGTTTGGAAGACCAGGAAATGAGGTTTTCACCAAGAAACACACAATAGCCAGAGGTCGAACGACGGGTGTCAGGACATCCAACCCAATCAGCATCAGTGTAGGAGATAAGTTTCTCAATAGGGGATGAATAAAGATGCAAACCATAGTGTAGGGTGCCCTGAACATAACGCAAGATGCGTTTGAGGGCAAGCATGTGGTCGGTGCAAGGGGCATGCATGTGAAGACACACCTGTTGGACAGCATAAGAGATGTCAGGTCGGGTGAAAGTAAGATACTGCAAGGCTCCTGCAAGACTTCGATATAGAGTAGGATCGTCATATGAAGTGCCGGCGGTGGTACTGAGCTTCTGTTTGGTGTCAACTGGAGTAGCAGAAGGTTTGCACGAGGCCATGCCTGCTCGAGCAATAATATCACTAGCATAAGTACTCTGGCTGAGGAAGAGTCCACCATCATGTCTAGTCACGGAAATGCCCAAGAAGTAACTCAGTGGACCCAAATCCTTCATGGCAAACTCAGATGCAAGGAGTGCCATGATAGATTTTCGAAGATCATGGGAGGAGGTGATGAGGATGATGTCATCAACATAAAGCAAGATGTAAGCCATATCAGAGCCACGTCGGTAGATGAAGAGTGAGTGATCTGAAGTGCTATGCTGAAATCCAATGGTGGAGACAAAGTCAGCAAAGCGCTGGTACCAGGCACGAGGCGCTTGCTTAAGACCATAAAGTGATTTTCGCAATCGACACACATAATCTGGGCGATGAGGATCACGAAAACCTAGTGGCTGATGCATGTATACTGTTTCATGAAGGTCACCATGTAGAAATGCATTTTGAACATCTAGCTGATGAATAGGCCAGGATTTGGACAGTGCAATGGTGAGAACGGTGCGAATCGTCGCCGGTTTTACTACAGGACTGAATGTCTCATCACAATCTACACCTGCAATCTGTGACCTGCCATCACCTACAAGACGAGCCTTGTAACGCTCAAAAACACCATTAGATTTCTTTTTATGACGAAAAATCCACATACAACGAATAATATTAACATCACAAGGTCGTGGAACCAAATCCCACGTATTATTTCTAATAAGAGCATTAAATTCAGACTGCATTGCGGATTTCCAATTAGGGTCAGATAAGGCTAGTTTAGGGTTTTTGGGAAGTGGTGAGATGGTCCGATCATCAATGGTGACAGAAAGGTTAAAGAGTTTTCTGGGTTTGTGGATACCTCGCATGCTACGGGTGGCCATGGTCCTAGTAGGAGGTGCGGGCGGGGCCGGTGGTGTAGGTGATGGAGAGGTATTAGGTGAATCTATAGAGGTGGAAGAAGATGTCATGGTAGGAGAAGTATTAGGGGTTCCGGCCATAGAGGGAGACAGATGGTCAGGTGGCGGACTAGGAGAGTTAGCAGGAAGAGGTTGTAAGGTAGGATTATTCCACTGGTGGACAATATGTGGGTGTAAGTCATCAGTAAAACATTTATAGTCAGGGAGAGGTGGTGAAGATAGTTGGGAAAAGGGGAATTGGGTCTCATCAAAAATTACATGGCGGGAAATAATGATCTTTCTATGCGACAAATCAAAACATTTATAACCTCTGTGGTTAATGGGATACCCTAAGAAGACACACGGGGTCGAGCGTGGTTGTAGTTTGTTAATGGTAGTTGATGGAAACAAAGGATAACAAAGACAACCAAAGACACGAAGATGTGTGTAGGAGGGGTCACGGTGATACAAGAGTTGGGTTGAAGAGTAATTGGCTAGATTCTTTTGAGGAAGGATATTAAGAAGATATGTGGCCATTTGAAGTGCATGATGCCAAAATGAGGGAGAAACAGACGAATGAGCGAGAAGAGTGCGAATCATGTTGTTAATAGTGCGTATCTTACGTTCCGCCTTGCCATTTTGAGATGATGTGTGAGGGCAAGAGAAACGAAAAATAAGACCATTATCAACACAATATTTATGAAATAGTGAATTATTATATTCACGCCCATTATCACATTGAAAACATTTGACAGTTTGAGAAAATTGTGTGCGAATTTGATTGGAAAGTGAAATGAACATTTCAAAAACTTGAGACTTGTTGCTTATAGGAAATGTCCTCAAAAAATCAGAATAATCATCCAAGAATAAAACATAATACCGATGACCAGAGGAACTTAAAATTGGTGATGTCCATAAATCACTGTGTAAAATATCAAATGGAATTAAAGTAACATTTTTGGATGAATTAAAAGGCAACTTAACATGTTTGCCAAACACACAAGAATTACAAATAGTCTTAGTACTCAATTGTTCACTACTAATGAACTTATTTTTATGAAGAGACTGCAAAATAGAAGAACTAGGATGACCAAGGCGTCTGTGCCAGATACTGGAAGCAAGACCAGCAAAGTGAGAGGGAGAGGTGACTGGATAGAGATCTCCGAGGCTATTACATCTCATGAGAGAAATCCCCGTCTGAAAGTCAAATATCGAGAAACCAAATCGGTCAAATGACACAGAAACATTATTGTCAGTTGTGAGTTGTCGCACAGAAATCAAATTTTTAATAATTTGTGGTGTGTGTAAAACATTGTTAAGGTTTAAGGGTTTCTGTTTGTGAGATGTAGGTAAAGTTGTGTGACCAGATCCTTGAATTGGGATACCTTGTCCACTACCAACAATCAGTTTCTGATTTAAATGACTCAAATTAGAATAAGACGAGAGATTACCTTGCGATGCGGCTGTATGGGACGAAGCTCCAGTGTCCATGTACCATGTGCTATCCGGAGGAGTGAGAGACATGGTATGCATAGCAGCTGCAATGTCAGTGGGTGCTGGTGAAACCGTAGCAGTGTGAGCCTGAGGGCGCTGACCTAGAATGCCCGGCTGACTTGAAGGACCGGTGGGACGAGTCCACTAAGATGTAGGATAAGGGCAAGGAGGCACACCCCAAGGAGGTGGGGTCCAACCCCAAGGAGACCAGGGTGGATACTGCTGCTGCCAGGGCTGAGAAGGCCAAGAAGAAGCTGCTGCCGCAGGTCCAAAGGGGCCATCGGAGCGTGAACCACCACGCTGTCCACGCCCTCTTGGGCGATTCTGATTGTTGCGGTTGTGTCCAGATCTAGAGCGGTTGTTCTGACGACGATTTGAGTGCTGCTGAGAGGAGTCATCAGAGTCCTTTGGAGCTGTAGTGTGCAAGGCAGTATGAGAACTAGTGTTGTGCATTTTTGCCAAGCCGGATTCCTCCAAGGTAAGCATGGATCGCGCCTGAAAGAATGATGGCAATGGATTACTTTGGCGGATTAAGGTGCCAACCCCGCGGTACGGCTCAGAAAGACCAGACACCAGCTGAAGGACCAGACGGTGACTGCTGACAGGTGCTCCAACGTTTTTCAACTGATCAGAAAGTTGCTTGAGACGTTGACAATAGGCAGAAACATTTGGAAAATCCTCCATGCGAGTGGATGAGAAATCTTGCTCAAGAGCAACTGCACGTGAGTTTTGATTATCCTCAAAGATGTCAGCCAAACGTTTCCAGGCAGCCATGGCAGTGGATCCTTTTTCCATAATGGTGGTAAGGAGATCAAAAGAGATGGTGGAATAAATCCATTGAAGAACCGTTGAATCGAGAATTGTCCACATTTCAAAACTAGCATCAGTGGAAGCAGGCTTCTCTTTTCCAGGTTGAGGAATAATGTGATCGACAACCTTGTGGGCACGAGCATGAATCTCAAACAATTCAGCCCACATGGCGTAGTGATCCTTCTCCATTTCTAGCACAAAGGGAATGCTATTTTTTATATTGGTCACGGCAAGGGCCGGATGAAAATCAGGTTTTGCCGAATTGGAGGTCGCGGCAGTGGTGGAGGACACGGCGGCGGACGACGACATGGCAGGAGAGGAAGACATGGTGTGGCAGCAATGGGTTGCGCAAGAGAGAGGCGCGACACAAGAGAAAGCTGCTAGTTGGTTTGGCTAAGGAAGACGCTTGAGCGGCAGTGGGCGGCTCAAGGGAGTAGGAAGCGGCGGCCTTGGTTGAAGAAAGTGGCGGCGGCTGTAAGGAAGAAAGAGATAGGTTACTGGAAATTAGACTCGTGATACCATGAAGGAAATCAATTCCGTGCCTTTCATTGATAATGATCAAGAGTACATATAGTTACAATAGGTAGAGTCAAACCTAGGAAAGTAATTACAAAATAATGGAGAGTAATTACCTAATAATAACTAACATAATGACTAACATAATTACATAAAGTCAAGCAATAATTACTAACATAATTACATAAAGTCATATTCTATCAGTTGAAACAAATAATTTATGATTTTTCAATGACTAATTTATGATTTTTCAACTTACCCTCAGTTGGGACAAAGAACTTTGAGATTTATAATACAATTAATGTCAAGTATTAGAAAAATATCAAGGGTATTTTAGTCCAAATATATTAGATCCTGCATACTTGGCTATGGCGACACAACCAAAACCAAACCTTGTCGGTTGGCTATAGCGAAATTCTATGTCTGTCATAAAAAAACAAAAATCTTAACAGAATTATATCTGATTTGTAAAAGGTTTATACTATTTCGTCAAAAAACGTTTGACGATGAGATTTGTTACAGTGATCCATCTGCAACCCTTCCCAGGAACAAGTACAATTGAAACTATCATGATCCTCTTTTGCTTACTTGGCTCTTTTTGTGGTTTCTACAAAAAAATAAGGACTTTGATGCATATTGTTTGGTTGGCGTCTGTTTGGGTTATTTGCAAAGAGAACTCTCTCTTTTTTCGACAACAGGAACAGACAATGTCCAAGTTGATTGACAAAGTTAATTAATATCGTTTTGGTGGATGAAAGCAAAAAATCCGGCTTTTATTTGTGACATTAATAAATGGTGGGCTAATCCTTTACTGTATATGGGGTGATTTAAAACCTATTGATCTTTTCCGAGTTGTTGTTTTTCATGAGTTTGTAACTTTTCTGTAAACTCTCAGAGTTCTTCTCGATCTCGTGCACTCTTTGTGCTGAGGAGCCTTTTGGTTGGTATATGTGTGTGTGTGTGTCCATCTTGGCTTTTCAAAAAATAAAAGGCAAAGCGAATTACACCTCTTTTTTCACTTTGTGCCCTTTGCAACTCATTTGCCTCTTATATGCTCTGTTGTCTGTTCATCAACACCTTACGCCTCTCCTATTTACTTATCAGTTTCACCATTGTTCACTGAGTATACCAACAAGAAGGTGATTGCTTTCACCATCTGTTTTGTTCTAGGAAAAGCACAAAGTACTGAAAATGTGAGCTCAACATCAATTGCAATGTTTTCACAGAAGCATTGAATTCTGACCCTTCAAAGCCGACATGTTGTGAGGCTTTCTTTGGTAAGTACCATTTACTAAGTGATAATAGGTATCACCTTTTTTGACAGTGTAGGGGGTGCTATGTTGGTAGATATTTCCTGAACATGAACAATGGATAGGGACAATGATTATTTTATTAGAACGAAGTTTGGTATCTCTTCAGATGTTGTTGATTGAGGATATTATAGATGTTTTAGAGCCAAGAAGATAGGCAAAGCTTGCAAGGTTGTCATAAGGAGGTTTGGATCTGAAAACTAAAAATGAATTCCGTGATGACTTATATGTGATTCTCATAAACCCTCTTCTAGTGACGAATCACTGTGTCCTGCAAATAATGTACCAGACATAGAACTATTATAGGTTTTTTCTAATAAGACCTTAAACAATCAGCAGAGCTTTCAGAAAGAGGGGAGCTTGATCAGACACAAAAAAAGTATGGCTTCCAAGTGGTTCTCTTAAACCTTATGGTTTGTTACTCAAAATTCTGATTGGCCCATCCATTATGATATGTAATATGTTTTATAGAGGATATTCTATGTATGATAAATTTCGTATTTTTATTTTGGAACCTCATTCTGTCAAAAGAAACGTGTTGACTTATGTTACGACATTATTGGGCTGATAGTCTGAGTATTTATTATCCATGGGTTTGTAATTGTTTGTTTTTAAATCTTTACTAAATGTAGTGATATTAATATCAGATAGATAGCTTAAAGGGCATAAGAGTTGATCAAAAGTTTCAATTTACTTGTCCTTGATGAATTAATTGATCACAGACCTCAAGTGAGAGATGCTAACACTTCGTGTACTAGTGGAGTGGTTTCTGAAACCTGGTATATTCCGTCAAACTCAAACTAATAAACCAAGTTTCTACATATAAGATTGTAAAATTCTCAAGTTAACTCTTAAACTCCTACGAGTATATAATTTTCTAGGTCATAAAAACGAGTTAACTCGCGTGTAAACTTTCATTTTGATAAACTCTTACAAGTTAAAGTAAACTCTCAATTTGGCTAGTAGTTTACGAGCTTACGATTCTACATTGATTGAGCATTGAATACTATAAATCTAATAGAATATCAAATTAGCTGGTAGTGAAAATAATTGCATGAATGTATTCATTCTAACAGTAGGAGTATATGACACATGTGGGAGAAACTGCATCATGGGGAAGACGTAGTGAAAATCGACACTCAAATGGCTGGAACAGAAGTTCTAAGCCAGAGTTGATCACTGAAACACAAGGAAGCGGAACATTTTCATAAAGATTGCCAAGGAATCCCTATCAATGTTAGTTTTTAAGACCTCTGTCCTTCTTCCTTCAATTATTGGTCACTTAATCTTTAACGTGCATGTGATTTTGTTCTATAAACATGAAGTTGTGATCGATGACAAATATTTCTCTTGACAGCAGCTTTTACATTCAATTTCGCATTTGTTTAAATGATTCGTATTGTATTTTCATGTGGCACAGAAGAGCACACTGTTGAATTGAACATTGGTGCTGACAAGCATTCTCTTGTTTGCCAAATCTAACTCTACATGCATTAGATCTGCCATTGTCGAAAGTCAAGTTACTCAACTGGAATTTTTAAACTCAAGCAATACAAAGGTACAAAAGGATGATGTTTTTTACATCTCTGAATTTAAGGATGATAATTTTCATAATCTACAAAGATGTCATCCCCGTCAATATTGATATCTTGAATAACCAGATGATTTCAGGATGAAAGGCTATTAATGATGTCTGCCCTAGTAGTAGGACTACTCAATCTCAGTCAGGTGGTTGCATGATGTTGGATGAAAGAATGAGTGTTCAACAAACTAAACCTTAATCATCCAAAACATATGTCAAATCCTTCTCACTATTCAACATATTCAAGAAGAAAATAATGGATGCTGAAAATGAACAAATCTCTGGAACATCATGTCAGCAAACAAGACAACGACTTGATTGTTATTGACAGAGACACATCTTCCGAAGAGACTATATCTGACAATCGTCGATCCAGCATTAAGTTTCAAAAGATTTAGATAATCCTGTTCAAAACATGTTGCGAGCTGTAGAAAAATGTTGTAGGTGAATGTTGCATGGTTTTGTAGACTACCAATTTATAAACTTAGAAGCTGTTGTGATTTTATGCTAAATGAATGTTAATTTTATATTTAATCGAATCTTTAGGGATCTTAAATGGTTAGTATTTATTTGGAGAAAAACACATTATTCCATTATTGAGTTTGGTAGGTTTTGAGCTTAATTCCACCTTCCAAAATTGGTTATTGTGAGGTTTTTCAAGCTGTTAATACTGGGTTGCTTAATATGAGATATATATGATAGACTTTGAGACCATGATAGATTTTGAGTTTAACTTGATAAGATCGGCCTGTAAAATAAGGATTGTACGAGCTTTAGAGTCTCTATTTCTGTCATATTTATAGCCAATTGACAACTTTGGCTGAAAATGACAGGTACAAGAATGTGGTATAAATCTGGCATCTTAAAATACTCATCTTATGGTCACTTATATACTATTTTGCTCATTTCATACATTGTGTCCCATTATCATAATGTGAAGTTGAATATGATATATGAATAAATCATACATAATATAATTAGATTAAGACTATAGAGATCTTCTGATGAGTTAGAGACATCGAACTAAGAATCGTCGCGATCGACGATGTTCTCGAGAACACAAGAAATAGGTTTGAATCGAAGATTCAAAACTGCTGAAAACCAATCGACCTTGAGAAGCTGAAGATTCCAGAATTTATGCAGAAGTTGTGAGAACTTCATCACCATCTGATTCTTCATCTTCATCGTATGTTGAATCGAAAGCAGAAGCATCATCATCGTTTTCATCCCTCGAGTATCACTTGAATACCAAGTTAAGATCATGGAATCATAGGGATAAATATCATATTGATCATCAACAAAGCAAGCATAAGAGTACTCATGTGAAAGCTGCTGCTCATAAAAATTATTCTACTATGAGAGCTATTTATAGGAGTGGTTTGATCTAACTAACTCTTAATTACCAAATCAACTTGGTAACCGTTTTTTTTTTGTGGTCTTGCTAACCTATCAACTAACTCTAGTTGATTCACATCAGTGTAATGATGCATAATGATATGGACATACAAATTGTTGAATGCCTTTTTTTAATCACCTATAAATAGATAAATAGTTTTTTTTTTCGTCAATAGATATTTTCCAGCCTTTGAAGAAGAAAAGAAACATGGGCTGGATAAAAGAGACTATTTCAAGCGGGTGCATTTAGCCAAGTGTTATTGGGCTTAGTTACAGTAAGCCTGGCTGCAAAGCGCAGTCCCATCCTTCCTTCTTGAAAATTGCTTTTCTGACATGGAAAAGTTCACAATGACACAAGTAAATTACCTAATAGCCTCTAGCGGCAGTTAACAGCCGCTTAAGAAATCGGCGGCAGTTAACAACCGCTGGCACCAGCGGCAGTTAACTGCCGTTCACACCAGTAAACAGAACCAGTGCAGTCTGCAATGGTTTTTCTAGTGTCTAACCAACTCCTTTGATAAGTAGACAAATTCATCTAAAAAAATTACATCCAATAACCAATTGATACCTAAACAAATTCATCCAATATTTAACAGGAACAGGATAAAATTAAAACGCAAGAAATAATATAAGGGTATGTCGGAAAATGTCATAGAAATACGAAAATGTATGAAACATGTCATAATTATGCATCACCATGATCATAGTCAAAAAGTACATAAAAAAAGCCTAATCATAATCAACCTTACTGCCTAGCATGCCTCTCCCCCTGCGCCACCTGGCAATCTGATACGTAAGGGCAGGACGACTAGTACTGGCTATCCGCATCACCTTCTGGACAATCTCCTCTTTAGTCATCCCGGCTTGCCTGGCCACAATATCATCAGCTATATGCACCACATCCCGGTTGATCGTCAGTGTGTCAGGCATCTCCCTGGCATGCTCCTCCTCTATGTTCGCCTGCCTGGGAAGAGATCTGTCATCAGGTGGGAGAATACGAGGGTGAAAGACTTTGGAATACCAAGCCATGTAGCCAGGCTCATGATGCCATGGTGTATCACACCCATTTCCCCAATCAGGGTAGAACCACGTCTAAGCGTCTAGCAACACAGTGGTCAGCAACTACGTAGGCATCTGAGCGACAGCTGACGGATGTCTGGGAACATCATGTACAAAGAAGAACTGTCTCTTTACCCGCTCAGGTAAATGACAGTACACCCTCTCCTTCCGAGCGCTAGCGGTACTCGCCGCTTTACCTTTGCGCATCCTATCCTCTCTAATAACCCGTTGCCGCTCATCCTCATCCCTAGCCATATCTATTCAAAACAAATTTAAAAAACACAAATAAGTTGACAATGTATTTAAGAATACAATGTATCTAAGCATTTCCTTAAAAACTATATATTTTTAAGGCATTTAACATGTAACATATCAAAAATGAAACTTAGGCATTCATACAAATCCACACTTAGAATCATTCAACAACTTTTTCATTTATATAACATACCACATTATGTCATTCTTCAAACTTGCCAAAAAAATTTAAAAATCCAAGATTATAATAATTATAACATATATACTTTATAAAATTGAACATATTTGAAAAAAAAATTACACAAAAAAAGCAAGATTTCCTCACTTATGCATTTTATCAAACACCTTATGTGCATTCTAAATTAGGAGCATAATTGGTGTTATTTGAACATCTAAAGAGCTACATTGTGCCTACATTGTCTCTAAACAACAATTACATCATAAACAATCCATCAAAGCATCTAAATCATGCTTAATTTTCAATTTTCTAACCTAACCTAAAACTACATAAAACTAACATTTTGCTCAAAATTATGAAACCTAACACCCTAAACAAACTACATTGCATATAAATAGGAAGGAAAGAACTTACTTGTGAATTAATTGATGAAATTTGGATGATTTTTGAGCAAATTGAAGTTTGTGTGATTTTTGGTTATATTTGTACGAAGGTTTGCATGTATGTAATGAGAAACCGGAGGTTTCTGCGTTCAGTTAAGATACAGAACACAACGGCAGTTAACTGCCGCTGGAGCCAGCGGTTGTTAACTGTCGCCGCTTACACCAACAGTTGTTAACAACCGCTGGGGGCATTTAAGTATTTTACTTGTGTCATTGGGAAGTTTTTGATGTCAAAAAAGCAATTTTCTTCTTCTTTCACAAAATTAAACAAACCCTAGGTAGGGTTTATCTAAGCTACTACGTCTTTGCATGAAATTTATGACCGATGGCGAGGAAGATCGCAAATCTCCCTGCAGAATTGATAACCGAAATCGTGATGAGGTTGCCAGTGAAGTCTATACTACAAGAGGTGTAGAATTGGATGAAATGATTTTGTTTCTTGGAAGATTAAAGCATCCTGCTAATTGATGCTGAAGATAAGAAAGACCGAAACCATGCGCTGCATGAATGGTTGAAGCAAATTCAAAACATCTGTGCAATACTGAAGATGTGTTGGATGATGGTAATAAATTATTATTAATTAATTAAAAAATGGAAGTTGGTGGCTGAAACAAGTGGGCATGTGCAGAAAAGCTTTCCAGCGGTAGTTAACTACCGCTAAGTGCCAGCGGCAGTTAACTACCGGTTGCAGATCATTGTTAACAACCGCTGGGGGCATTTTAGTATTTTACTTGTGTCAATAGGAAACTTTCATTGTCGGAAAAGCAATTCTCATTAAACAAACCCTAGTTAGGGTTTATATAAGTTACCACGTCTTTGCACGAAATTTATGATGACTGATGACTATGAAGAACGTGCATCTTCCTGGGGAATTGATAACCGAAATCCTGATAAGGTTGCCGGTGAAGTCTGTACTACGCTGCAAGTGCGTTTGTAAGTCATGGCTCTCTCTAATCTCTGATCCCCATTTTGCATCTTCGCATTTTCAACTTACCACTTCACCCAGACATAAACTTTTGTCCATAAATTCTGATGATCCTAAAAAACCCCTATCAATAGATTTTAATGCATCTCCTTACAATGATTCTGCATTTGTTTCACTAAGCCTTGATTTTTTTCGTCCCGGATATCGTCTTGAAATTGGAGGTTCATGTAGAGGGTTTCTGTTTTTGCGGTGTTACAGTTACTTCTACATATGGAATCCATCCACCGGTGTCCACAGACAAATACCTGTGTCCAATTCCAATAAATATTCTATCAAGTTGCTCTATGGTTTTGGATACGACATGTCAAGCGATGATTACATTGTAGTTTTGGGGTCCATCAAATATTACTGGAGGAAAACTAGCTCGATTGAGTTGGAGATTTTCTCATTGAGAGCTAATAAGTGGAAACAAGTTGAGGTTGCTTCTGATTTGCTTTATAGGAAGACTGCAAGCTCTGAAGTTGGTCCCATAGTCGGGTCGTTCTTGAATGGTTCTATTCATTGGCTGGATCATAATTTTATTTTTGCCATTGATTTAAAGGAAATGACAATGTCAGAGATAACTCTTCCAGATTATTTTGATAGTGATATTCCTCATAGAAATTATGATTTGATGGTATTTGGCGGACTTATCAGTGTATGGTATGTGAATAGGTTTAAAATTAAGATATGGGTGATGCAAGAATACAAAGTGCATTCATCTTGGTCTAAGACTTTTGAATTTTCTTTCTCTCCCGCTCTGAATTTTTCCCCAATATGCTTTACAAGTTGTGGTGATATAGTTGGACCAGATGCTGCTGTTGGATTAGCGAAGCTTAATGACAAAGGACAAATTCTAGAGTATCACTCCTATGGCGACTCTTACTATAAAAGATCCCAAACAACGGTGTATATAGAGTCTCTGCTTTCACTCCCTGATGGCACTGAGCAAGCTTAAGATGACTAGAGATCACAAACTAGAAGAATTTGATAGTGAAATATTCATATTTACCATTTTACTGATATTTATCTTGTATTATGAACTCTTGGTATCATGAAGCATGAGAAGTGGTAGGCAGAATAGTTAAACTGAGAGTAGAGTTGTCCTCTTTATCTTACTTCATCACTATGTCAGTATTTTATATGTTATTGCTATGTTAGTATTAGCAATTTGTTTCCGTCCTGTCTTTTAACTAGTTTTTTGCTTGAGGACTTGGATCCTAAATTTATTGCATTGCAAGTATGATACAAAGTCAAATTTTAAGTTGGGGAAATTAGTTGACAATGGACACTAGTTATGCAAATTGGATGTCATGTTTAATTTAGTACTAGTATATGCTTTACTATTGTACTAGTATTAGTTTAATGTATAAATAAACAATAAGAGTCTTTGTAAACAGAGTTTTTATCAAGATCTAATCTAAATCTTAACAATCCCAAATGATTAATATTTATTTGTGAGGAAATCCAATGGGGAAGGTCTTATATTGTAGGCTTGTGACTTTAGAGTGTGCTCCTCTCAAGGTAATGCTCCCCGTGCCAATTTATGTGTTCAGCCCTCTAGTGAACGATGAGACTGGTCTCCCAGATTAGTTGGTCATTAGGCCGGATATACCGGATTTTAAAAAAAAATTACTTGAGAGGAAAGAAAACATGAAATGTATACTACGGTAACTACGTGCAGATTGAGGGGCAAAAGAACATGCTTACGTCAATTTTTGTCATGATGTAGCAAAACTTAAACTGATAATATACATATGGAATTAAAAAAAAAAAATGTGTCATGTGTATCCTCAGCCATTTCCAGGATACACCTTGGTCTATAGGTTGAAAATGTAGAACAAGCATAATAAATCAATAATATGTATCAATCTAGCGTTTTAGAAGTATGTGGACTCCATTTGCGACGATGGTGAAAAGCTTTCCGATGTAGACTCATGAAATGTATCATTAGTTGTATGCCTAAGTGATTGTCCATCACTTGGTGATTCTTGATCATCTTTGATATGTACAGAACTCTGTACCTTTCTTACTGCTTCTAATTCCATTGAAACCTCTTTCATTGTTGGCCTTTTCTTACCATTAAGTCTCAAACATCTCATTGCAAGATTTGCAATAGTAAGAATGTCATCTTCCCTAGCTTCCTTAACCACTGCGTTATCTAAAATTTGAGAAAGTTGGTTTTCCTTCATCGCTGAAATGAAATGTGCCGTCATATTCTGACCCTCGTCTTCATCATTGAATGTTATCGGCTTTCTGCCGGTTATAAGCTCAACAAGCACCACACCGAAACTATATACGTCACTCTTATCTGTAAATTGACTTGACTGAAAATATTCAGGATCCATGTACCCAAAAGTACCTCCTACTGCTGTGGTTAAATGAGTCTTATCTAACGGAATTGATCTCGATGTTCCAAAGTCAGACACTTTGGCACTATAGTTATTGTCTAGGAGTATGTTACTTGGTTTTATGTCTCTATGGAAGATTGGAATAGAAGCTGAGAAATGCATATATGCCACTGCTCCGGCAACCTCACATGCAATTCTAAGGCGACTTTCCCATGAAAGGGATGAATCACGGTCTTTCCCATGGATATGCTGGGAAAGTGTTCCATTGTGAATGTATTCATAGACAAGTAATGGAGTTTCTGTCTCAAGACAACAACCTAAAAGTTTGACAATGTTCCTGTGGTTGATCTGAGATAAGATGACTACTTCGTTGACAAAAGTTTCTATTTGGTTTCTGTCAAGGTGTTTTGACTTTTTAACTGCGACTATGGTTCCATCTGGTAGCATTCCTTTGTACACTGTGCCGTAGCCGCCTTGACCAAGAAACCTACTTTGGTTGTAGTCATCTGTTGCTCTTTGGAGCTCCTCTGCTGTAAAAAGCTTTGCCATTTCTCCATTTCCATAAGATGATAACTTCTCTTGTAACAAGTAACCACCGTTTTGCCTGAATAACTTTTCCTTACGAATACTCGCTCTCCTTTTCTTTATGTATTGATATAATCTGTAACACAGCAGAAACAATACCAGAAAGCCAGCACCAATGCCAACACCTGCAAATACATAAAGATATTTTTATAAATTTAGGTGGAAGCAGTGACTACTGTCTCGGAACTAGTAACAAACATTTCCATTTTTACTTGCAGCCCCTCCTGCCTCTCCAGCAAAGTCTTAATCGTTGAATTGATGCAATGACCGAGAGTAACCACTCTTGGTTGTTAGATTAATCCTTTAGCTAAAACTTCGCTGGAGTCTTGAGGGAGATGCTAGTTTACTATTACATGTTTAGTCTATTTCTCTCTAGGTGCCAAAAAAGGAAACAAAAAAATCACATGAATTCATTGCTCAATTTGTTTTCTGATCTATTATATTTCATATCTATTGAAGTTTTATGTTTTTAGTTTTGGTTCAAAACTACTGATACCTTAGAAATCCAATGTCTAGTTAATGATTTTTCAACTATACCCTTAGTTGTGATAAAGAACTAAGAAATTTCGATTACAATTAATTACAAATACTAGAAATAAAAAAGGGTATGTCCAACTATTACCTAATGCAGCAACCAGTTTGGTAGGAAACTTTTGACCATGAGATTCATTACAGCTTCCATCTGCAAGCCATCCATGAGGACAAGTACAGTAGAAACTATCAGGATCCTCTTTGCAGCTCTTGCCTCTAAGAGGAACTAATATTGGTGTCAACGCAAAGAGAATCACACTTCTGTTTTCACTTGGTGCCACTTGCAACTCATTTGCCTCTAGTATGCTTTGTTCATCAACACCATAAGCCTCTCCAATAGACTTAACAGTTTCACCATAGTTGACTGTGTAAACCAGCAAGGAAGTGATCCCTTTCGCCATCTGTTTTGTTGTAGGACAAGCACAAAGTATTGGAACTGTTATCTGAGTTCCAATTACAATGTTTTCAGGAGCATAATGATTCTGATCCATCAAAGCCTGACATGTTGTGAGGCTTTGGTAAGTTTCATTTAACACCCGAAAGAATGTATCAGCTTTTTGGAAAGTGTAAGTAGTGTTATGTTGGTAGATATTTCCAGAACATGAGCACGAGATAGGGACAATGATTGTTCTATTGGAAGGAATTGTTTCATTTATTGAGATATTGTTGATTGAAGCTATGGTTGATGCTTCATTTCCAAGAAGGTAAGCAATACTTACAGGGCTGTAATAAGGAAATTTTGACCTGAAACTTAAGAATGAATTGCATGATTTTTGAGGACTATTGCATAGGTATCCTTTTGGTGCTGAAGGGTTGTCTGCTGGGCAACCAATAGTGACAGTGGTGTTAAGCAATGATTGTTGGCAGTATATTGAGTGAGGTAACATACACAAGAGAAGGATTGTGGAGAGAATGTAAAGATAAAGAAACTTCATGAGTTTGATGAGTTGCACTTCAATTTTGAGGTGTAGTTTAAGATCCAATGTATTCATATTATTACCCCCATGTTCTATATCACCCTTTATTTATTGACAATTATAATGATTTGTCTTAGTCAACTTTAACATGTTAGCTAAGTCACTTTTATCAGCTAAGACCATTTACAATGGTCACCAACATTAAACACCCTTCAACACCCACTTTTTCAATTCCCAACACTCCACATCATCTTCTCTCTCTTAATTCAACACTCATTCAACTTTAACCTCTCCAATGGTTTTTTTTCATTCAACACTCTACCCCACCACCTTTTATTTCTTATTCTTATTTAATTTTATATTTTTGTTTTTATAATTACATAAAATTACAATTATCGATTATAATTAAATTAAAATAAAGAAACACTTAACATTTTTTTTTGTAAAAACAAAATTTATTTAAATAATTTATTTTTATTTTCTTAACTTAAAATGCAATACAACAAACTAAGCACGCAACACACAAATAACTTAAAATGCAAGAAAAAAAAAGCACACAACACACAAGCAATTTATTTAGTACGATACAAATCATCTTCAATCACGAAACATTCCAAACTTTTGTGTGTGTTTGTAATTTTATTTGGCGAGCATGTATATTTAAGTATTTAATTTTTTTTTTCCATGTTTAACATATCAAATGGCGCCATTTGTTGTTTTTTTTTTACTATTTTTTTTTGTTTGCCATGTGAAATGGCGAGCATAATATTTGTTTTTTTTTTTTTTTTTGCATGCCATGTGAAATGGCGAGCATCCTATTTGTTTTTTTTTTTTTAATTTTTTTTTGCATGCCATGTGAAATGGCGAGCATCCTATTTGCACGCCAATTGCACGCCGCCACGTGGCATCCTGTGGCAGATTAATTGGTGTTGAATCCGTTAATCCTCTCTCTCGTCCAGCAGTTCATTCAACACAGTTTCAACATGCCATTGCAGTGCTTTTGCTTGTTTAATGTCAGGTTCAACAGCACCATTGCACATAGTCTAAGTCACTTTTATCTACAAGTCAAGAAAGAATGTGACACACTGTGTAGCAAAGTTTTCTTGTAACTCTTTTTGGCTGAATATTCAGCATACCAAATCATAAGATGTGATCAATTACTTGACCTCCGTTTTTGTTATGAATTGTCGCTAGCTTATTGGTGAGTTCTGAAATAATGACTTTTCTCCATACCACATTTGAAGTTTAAGGTTCCTTTATGAGCTGTAACTAGGAGGATAACAACACGTGCTTATCTTTTTCTAATTTATCTTGACGTGACGCAAGTATTCTAAACGGAATTTCTATGTTTGTTGTCACTTATGTCATTATCTAGCTATTATTTATTTATTAAGAGAAGATTATACTCATTTTTTCAAAGATTCTTGGGTTATGCATTCAAATCCTTTACGGCTGCTGCATAGTAGATTAAAGTGAATGATTAATTTTGCGGTGACAACTTTATTTTGAATTGATCATGTAAAATTAATTTTAATTCAAAATGAGTTTTTTTAGGGAAATTCAAAAAGAGTTGAATATGAGTGATTTTGTTTGAATGCATCCACCTAAAAGAAAATTAAACAATAAATTTAAATATAAAAATCATGTTTGGAGTCAAAAAGCTACAAATTTTATTTTAAGTTAAAATTAATTATGAAGCCAATCAATTACAATTGAAATGTATCACTAAACATGTCATAATTAGTTTCATGTATCTAAAATCACTTTTGACTCTCTCTATCATAAAATCAAACACACAATATTTCTTCGATCCAACACTAGATGAGATATGAAACAAGTTTTGATGGGATAACTCTTTTATTCTAACAATCTGGTTTGAATTTTTGAATTGACGTCTGTGTATTTTAAAAAACAGCGAAAATATGTTTCCAATAAAACATTGAAAATCAAAAGTAAGACTTAAAACACTGTAAATAAAAAATACAACACTTTATAGATTTCAAATAAAATAGACTGTAATATAAAGATCAAAGAGTCTGTAAAATTAAAATAAAGTCTATTAATTAAATTAAACAAAATTAGTCTATTTGCGAGAGAATTTCCAAAATATATATCTGAAAAGTTGCAATGGTTATGCAATTTAATTTAGTAGCCTAATGGATGCATATGTTAAACTAAAGATTGTGAACGCGTGAAAAATAGACTGTAATATAAAGATCAAAGAGTCTGTAAAATTAAAATAAAGTCTATTAATTAAATTAAACAAAATTAGTCTATTTGCGAGAGAATTTCCAAAATATATATCTGAAAAGTTGCAATGGTTATGCAATTTAATTTAGTAGCCTAATGGATGCATATGTTAAACTAAAGATTGTGAACGCGTGAAAAGTTGTGTCCGATGGGTGAAAAGTTGTGTCCGATGGGATTTGAACCCATGACACTGGTACATGCCATTGAGCGCTTTCTTTCACCATTGTGTCAACCATTGCATCTTGTCTCTTCACCAAAGCATAAGTTTATCTTCACAAAAAGACACCAAAAAAAAAAAAAAGCATTCTTTTGAGTCAACATTCTCTCAAAAATAATACTAAATAGGGTTAATTAAGTTTTTAGTCCCTATAAATATTCACAGTTTTGTTTTTAGTCCCTATAAAATAAAATCACACATTTTAGTCCATGTGACATTTTCCTTAAGCATTTTAGGGACTAAAAATGCTGATGGAAAATTTTTATAGGGACTAAAAATGCTGATGAAAAATTTTATAGGGACTAAAAATGTTGATGGAAAATTTTATAAGGACTAAAAAGTGTGATTTTATTTTGTAGGGACTAAAAACAAAATTCTGAATATTTATAGGGACCATTTACTTAATTAACCCTACTAAATAATTTTTTTTTTTCTCAAGTGCACGAGATTAGTTGTGGGAACTTTATTCTGTAAATTATCAGTGATCAATAAGCTTGGTGTGAATGTTCAAGTCACCTCAAAGATTTCAAAGTATGATGGAAGAGATTCTCCAATACAACCATTTGCATATGGTTGACATAAACTTGTGAAACGAATCGAGCCTAAAGCTTAGTGTGATCACACACGCTTTGAAATTCACGTTCAATCTTCATTATGTTTATCATCGTCGTCATCATGTTTTTTTTTTTTAGGGAAAAAGGTTAAATTGTTTACGGACATATTATGTTATATGGATCAAATCATCTTTTTATTTATTTATTTTTGTAAGAGACTTAATTCTTCTCTTTCTCATGGTAGTTTATGTATGGACTATATTATCCCGATTTCATTTTCTCATGGATTAAAATTTGTTTTTATTTTTCTCCGAGATCATGTTGAATCTCAATTTTTTTAGGGATTAAAGTGGATATTTCAATCCTAAAAGTAAAAGAACAATGATACGCAATGAAATAAAAATAAAAAAGACGCACACACGGAAACTGAAATGCAAAGTATTTGGGGCTAGTCTGAATTATGTTATAAACTTCTAAGTTTAAAATGGGTTTCATTTTTGCTCATTTCATACATATTAGAGACATCAAACTCAGAATCGTGAATCTTCAATTTAGGTTCAAGAAATTTCAGTTTCTCGTCTTCGTGTATAGTGAACACAGATTCGTCGCCATCGACGATGTTTTCGAGAACACAAGAAATTGGTTTGAATCGAAGATTCAAAACTGCCAAAAACTAATTGATCTTGAAGGTGAAGATTCCAAAATTTGTGCAGAAGCTGACGTAAGAACTTCATCACTGTTTGATTCTTCATCTTCATCGTATGTTGAATGGAAAGCGGAAGCATCATCATCGTCTTCATCCCTCGAGTATCGCTTTAATACCAAGTTAAGAATCTTGAATCATAAGGATAAATATCATATTGATCATCAAGAAAGCAAACATAAGAGTATTCATGTGAGATCTGCTACTCATAGATTCATTATATCATGAGAGTTATTTATAGGAGTGAGTTGATCTAACTAACTCCTAAATACCTAACCAACTTGGTCACCTATCAATAAATTCTCTATTTGATTCATAGTACTGTAATAATGCATAATGATATGGACAAACAAATTGTTCAACGCCTTTTTTTACTCACCTATAAATAGATAAATAGATTTTTTTTTCGACAGTGGATATTTTCCAGCCTTTGAAGAAGAAGAAAAGAAACATGGGCTGGATAAAAGAGACTATTTCAAGGGGTGTGCAATTAGCCATTTGTTATTGGGCTTAGTTACAGTAAGTCTGGCTGCTCCCATCCTTCATTCTTTCACAAAATTAAAAAAACCCTAGTTAGGGTTTATATAAGTTACCACGTCTTTGCATGAAATTTATGACTGATGACGATGACGATGAAGAGCGTGCATCTTCCTGCGGAATTGATAACCAAAATCCTGATAAGGTTGCCGGTGAAGTCTGTACTACGTTGCAAGTGCGTCTGTAAGTCATGGCTCTCTCTAATCTCTGATCCCCATTTTGCAGCTTCACATTTTCAACTTGCCACTTCACCCACACATAAACTTTTGTCCATAAATTCTGGTGATCCTAAAAAACCCATATCAACAGATTTTAATGCATCTCCTTACAATGATTCTTCATTTGTTTCACTAAGCCTTGATTTTTTTCGTCCTGGATGTCGTCTTGAAATTGGAGGCTCATGTAGAGGGTTTCTGTTTTTGCTGCGTTACCGTGACTTCTACATATGGAATCCATCCACCGGTGTCCACAAACAAACACCTGTGTCCAACTCCATTAAATATACTGTCAAGTTGCTCTATGGTTTCGGATACAACATGTCAAGCGATGATTACATGGTAGTTTTGGGGTCCATCAAATACATTACAGGAGGGAAACTAGCTCGATTGACTTGGACATTTTCTCATTGAGAGCTAATAACTGGAAACAAGTTGAGGCTGCTTCTGATTTGCCTTATAGGAAGACTCCAAACTCTGAAGTTGGTCCCAGTATCGGGTCATTCTTGAATGATTCTATTCATTGGCTGGTTTATAATTACGAGACGAAAATGGATGTTATTATTGCCTTTGATTTAAAGGAAAAGACACTGTCAGAGATAGCTCTTCCAAATGACTTTTCTTATGGAATTTATGTTTATGATTTGATGGTATTTGGCGGACTTATCAGTGTATGGAATATCGAGAGGTTTAAAATTAAGATATGGGTGATGCAAGAATACAAAGTTCACTCGTCTTGGTCTATGGCTCTTGAATTTCCTCTTTTTCGCCCTGGTTTTTCCCCAAATATGCTTTACAAGTTGTGGTGATATAGTTGGACCAGATGCTCGTGCTGGATTAGCAAAGCTTAATAACAAAGGACAACTGCTAGAGTATCACTCCTATGGCGACTTGATGAAGTAATTTTGCATCAAAAACAAGATAAGTATTTGTATCGTCTCCACAGGGATTAGTGCGACATCACGGATATTTCAACATCAAATATCATTCTAAGTAAAAAGGGTGATTGTTTGTTTGAATTTACAACTATGTTAACTAAATGCAAAAAGTAAAAGATGAGATTAATAAGGATTGAAACTTGTTAGGAGTAGCGTTCCTTAACCAAGCGTCACACGTAAACTAATGATCCATACGAATTCTAGCTTTATAAACAACATTATCACAATCAATTCTAAACTATCCTTCGTGTCCAAAGCGATATAATTAATTATAAGGTATCGTTTAAACATTCGTGTCCAAATCCCTTAAACGATAACAAAGTCGATCGAATAACCTAATCGACCGTGTCCAGCCTGATTAAGTATCCGAAAGCATTTAACTCTTGATTATGGTGATTATCACAAGATTAACAAACTTGTCAAGAATGATATAACCTAAGATATATTGCTACTCTAGCTCTAGATTCAAGAGTTTGTGTCCAAATCATCTTGAATCTCATTGAAAGCATTAACACAAGAATAACAACAATATTGAATATAAATTGCTAGAATCATATTTTGCAAGATCAAAAGATTACATGTTAGCAAGAATCAAGTACCTCTCATCCCAACAAAGAGTGTTTAGCTACACATCATCATGGAAGCCTTGCAAGGATGGATTGAAAAGGAAGGAACCATTACACTTGTGATGTCTCAACAAAGGAATAAGGATCCAACTTCCAAAATCACTCTCACTTCATATGATCTACCCTATTTTCTCTCTAAGATATTACAATGAAAACTAAGAGAAAAGCTATGGAAAACTAACTAAGTTCTAAGACTATCTAATTTGAACTATTAATATATATAATAAAGCAAGCCCAAAATATCTAAAAATAATATCTAACATAATATCTAAAATAATATCTTACATAAATATCTTACATAACTAGCAAGTGGGCCACTTGAGTGAGGCTAAACTTCTATTTTAAAGGGCTAAGTTTTTACACCTACGCTAATAGCGAAATATACGCTATTAGCGTGGTTGGTCGGCCTAAGTTCTGGCCAATTGCAGTGTGCCACGTTGGTCCTTGACCCTGTTCTTCACCCTTGGTACGCTAATAGCGTAGTCTTCTGGAGCTTTTACGTTAATAGCGTAATTCACGCTAATAGCGTGTTTCTTCAAATCCAGTTTTTGCTTCGCTCCAGGTACGCTAATGGCGTACCTCTCTGGCCCAATTTCGCTAATAGCGTGGAATACGCTAATAGCGAATTCTTCAAAACCAGCTTTTGCTAATTTGCACTTTTTCATGATTTTTGGTCTTTGATCAGTGTCTTGAGGCTAATTCCTGCACAAAAGGATAGAGTAAGATATATAAAGCGTAATAAGGCATTTGACGCTTATTTCTCGGCTTTTCCTACAATAACTTGCAGAACAAGTAACAAAAAGTGCTTAAAATATAACATGAAATTAACACTTTTTAGCACTTATCAAACTCTCCCCAACTTAACTCTTTGTTTGTCCTCAAACAAAAGATTGAAAATCAAACAAGTTAATAACAAGACACAAGTACAAAAGGCTTTGAAAATATTTTCAGATGAATGATTTAAAAGTGAATGCGCGGGCAAGTCTAAGTTTCCAACTAATCTAAAATTCTACTACCAACATGAGTTGAGTCCTAAGTACAAAGTTCATGTCAAATATTTCAAAACAATAATATATTTACTTACGAACCACACCTAACACACTTCTATGAAAGTAATGAATGAGGATTATGAACACACATCCGGCAATCAAGTTAACATTCCAATCAAGTTATGTGTCCATCCAAATATCATTTCAAAAGGCATAAAAACATGGATCAAAAGGTCTTTGAGGGTTATAACTTGGCTTGGCTACAAAAGAAATGTCATATGTGGGGCAATTGAAATCAAAAAGCCTAACAAAGAGGAACATTCCTTGAATCAACTATTAAATTCCACAATCTTCCCTACCAATCATTACAAACCCTTGGTGTTTACACATGAAGCACTTTGATCTTGACAACTTATTCTATTATTTTTTTTTTTTACTTTCTTTTTCTCTTTTTCTTTTTCTTTTCATGTACACATTTTCTTTTTCTTTTTGTATTTACAACACCATGTTGTCTTGATCAAAGATAAAATTACACCATTATACTTGACAAAAGATTTACATCTACCTTCTCTCCCCAACTTAAATCAAAATACACCCTATTTGAATGTTCCCTTACTCTAAGGCAAAAGGACAAATAACAATGAAAATTTAGGGTTCAACAATTAAAAACATATCAGAGTTTTAAAATGCGTCAAAAATGAACTGGATATTGAAAAGTTTAAAGGCAAATTCATCAAGCATTGTACTTATGAATTGACAATTCATAATTGAGGACTCCGATTCATTTGGCTCAAGTGGGTTAGCAAATACTCGCTCTTCTCACAAGGTAGGCTATTTGTGGTCAAGTATGTTTTACTCAGTAACAAAAATGTGCCTTGATCATATCCATGCCTTCACACAATTTAAACAATTGTTGGATTTAACATAAAACAACTGAGTTAAACAATGAATACCAATCTCCTTGCATATGTACAAACACTTGAGGTTTCCTCACTTTTAGGCTAGAACTAAGTGGTTCACAACAAACACATTATTGCGAAGAACTAAATGAAATGAAATTTACACAAAGTACTCGTTCCATATTCGAGTAAAAACCTAGAAAAACTGGAAACTTGTACCTTGGCTTTGCGCTTTAATCACAACTATGAATCATTATCAATCATCTGAGATTTGAGATTTAAGCAAGAGCGATATAGAGGAAACTTCCACAATGTTCAAATTAAAACAAAATGAAGTACTTAAAAATTGCTAACACATTATTTTAACAGTAAGAGAACTTACCAAGTTGGGTTGCCTCCCAACAAGCGCTTGTTTAACGTCGTTAGCTCGACGCCTTTTTCGTTAGGGTGGCCAAAATGAGACGGACAATACATCATCCTTTGTATTCCTTCTTTTCGGGAGGAATTCCATGAACTTTAGATACAGATGATGTGGAGTCCATGTCCTCCTTAACTTTGATTTGAACAAAGCGCAAATTTCATCAATGACCCGGTCTATTTCTACCTTGCTCACTTTCTTCCCCTTTTCTTCCATTAAGTCTTCCTTGCCAAGTAACCGTTCCTTTTTCTCTACCACCTCTATCACTTCTCCATTATCAACAGTTTTAGCCTTTTCAGAATCTGACCGTTCTTGAGGAAGTTCTTTTTCAAGTGGTGTCTCTATTTCTTTCATTATATCTTCCTCAAGTTCAACAACACCTTCTCCAACAATCTCTTCGTCATGAGTGGATTGAATGTTGGCTTTGTTATCCATGATTTGAGCTTGAATCATCTCCAACTGAATTGATAAATTCCTCAATCTTTGGTTGGTATTTTGCATGTTTATCATGGATTGTTGCATGAAGATGTTCAAAGTATTTTCCACATTGGTCATTCGTTCCTCTTCATAAGGATATTGTTGATACTGTTGATATGGTTCATACTCGGGTGGAGTATAGAAGTTGCTATAACCATGATCAGCCATGATTTTGTCTAGGTGATGATCCTGAAACGGAAATAACTAACAAGAAACTTTTCTTTGTTTATCAAAGAGGGGTTAGTACAAATAACTATAAAGTAAAGACAAATATTTACGGATTATGTACGAATACTTAAAACGATAAATCAATCGTACTATCTATGATATCTAAACACCAATCCCCGGCAACGGCGCCATTTTGATGAAGTAATTTTGCATCAAAAACAAGATAAGTATTTGTATCGTCTCCACAGGGATTAGTGCGACATCACGGATATTTCAACATCAAATATCATTCTAAGTAAAAAGGGTGATTGTTTGTTTGAATTTACAACTATGTTAACTAAATGCAAAAAGTAAAAGATGAGATTAATAAGGATTGAAACTTGTTAGGAGTAGCGTTCCTTAACCAAGCGTCACACGTAAACTAATGATCCATACGAATTCTAGCTTTATAAACAACATTATCACAATCAATTCTAAACTATCCTTCGTGTCCAAAGCGATATAATTAATTATAAGGTATCGTTTAAACATTCGTGTCCAAATCCCTTAAACGATAACAAAGTCGATCGAATAACCTAATCGACCGTGTCCAGCCTGATTAAGTATCCGAAAGCATTTAACTCTTGATTATGGTGATTATCACAAGATTAACAAACTTGTCAAGAATGATATAACCTAAGATATATTGCTACTCTAGCTCTAGATTCAAGAGTTTGTGTCCAAATCATCTTGAATCTCATTGAAAGCATTAACACAAGAATAACAACAATATTGAATATAAATTGCTAGAATCATATTTTGCAAGATCAAAAGATTACATGTTAGCAAGAATCAAGTACCTCTCATCCCAACAAAGAGTGTTTAGCTACACATCATCATGGAAGCCTTGCAAGGATGGATTGTAGGGCTGGACAAGATTTCACAAAACCGCCCAAACCGTCCGATCCGAATGGCCCGCATGAAAGCGGGTCGGTCTGTGCGGGTTATTCGGGTAATTCGGATTGAGAAAATCGGCCATAGATGGATACTAACGGTCGGTTGCGGTTGGGTAAATTATACCCACGACAATCCATAGCCGACCGACCAAGACTGCCTAGAATATATAAATCCATTAATCCAATACTGCTTTTGTATGTGTGGTCCCATCCTAATGAAAATTACTGACACATCACATGCTTAGCTTATTTTTCTCATCACTTCTTTGATTCTTTCTTTTCACAGTACCACTACACTATCCCAACAACTACCTTTCCCTTCCTTTCACACTTCTCTTTCCAGATTAACCCTCTCTCTTCCAAACTCCATCCTCTTTTTATTCTTCAGCACAATTCTTCTGCAAACTCCATCATCTATGAGCACCATTCTTTTTATTTCGTCCAAAAAAATGCAACTTTTTCATCAAATCTGCTTACTTAAAGTTTGTGGATCTACAAAGATTTAACATGTGATTCAAAGAAGATAATCTTCCACCACAAGTAGATCTAACAGTACAAAAGTTGTATAAGTTTATTTTTTAACCAAAAGTTTGTTGTGTAGGTTGAAATTCAGTGTTTTGATGTTTCTTTTCATTTGTAATTTTTTATGAATATTGCCGCTGGTTGATGCTTCATCAATGGTAAATTTTAGAATTTTTGTGTGACTTTGAAATTTAGCTTTCTTGTTACTTTGTTCCTTCGTACCCGTATCAACCGAACCGGCGAAACCGCATTTCGACCAACCCGTCAACCGCCGTAACCGAGCCTCCTAATGGACGGAAATGGTTTCTGTTTTACCACCCGCGGTTGCTTTCGGATTGGAGTTTTCGGACCGAATTCCGGCCGAACCCGACCGCTGTCCAGCGCTAATGGATTGAAAAGGAAGGAACCATTACACTTGTGATGTCTCAACAAAGGAATAAGGATCCAACTTCCAAAATCACTCTCACTTCATATGATCTACCCTATTTTCTCTCTAAGATATTACAATGAAAACTAAGAGAAAAGCTATGAAAAACTAATTAAGTTCTAAGACTATCTAATTTGAACTATTAATATATATAATAAAGCAAGCCCAAAATATCTAAAAATAATATCTAACATAATATCTAAAATAATATCTTACATAAATATCTTACATAACTAGCAAGTGGGCCACTTGAGTGAGGCTAAACTTCTATTTTAAAGGGCTAAGTTTTTACACCTACGCTAATAGCGAAATATACGCTATTAGCGTGGTTGGTCGGCCTAAGTTCTGGCCAATTGCAGTGTGCCACGTTGGTCCTTGACCCTGTTCTTCACCCTTGGTACGCTAATAGCGTAGTCTTCTGGAGCTTTTACGTTAATAGCGTAATTCACGCTAATAGCGTGTTTCTTCAAATCCAGTTTTTGCTTCGCTCCAGGTACGCTAATGGCGTACCTCTCTGGCCCAATTTCGCTAATAGCGTGGAATACGCTAATAGCGAATTCTTCAAAACCAGCTTTTGCTAATTTGCACTTTTTCATGATTTTTGGTCTTTGATCAGTGTCTTGAGGCTAATTCCTGCACAAAAGGATAGAGTAAGATATATAAAGCGTAATAAGGCATTTAACGCTTATTTCTCGGCTTTTCCTACAATAACTTGCAGAACAAGTAACAAAAAGTGCTTAAAATATAACATGAAATTAACACTTTTTAGCACTTATCACGACTCTTACTACAAAAGATCCCAAACAACGGTGTATATAGAGTCTCTGCTTTCACTCCCTGATGGCACTGAGCAAGCTTAAGATGACTAGTGATTTCAAACAAGAAGAATTTGATTGTGAAATATACATATTTACCATTTTGCTGAAATCTATCTTGTATTATGAACTCTTGGTATCATGAAGCTTGAGAAGTGGTAGGCAGAATAGTTAAGCTTGAGTAGAGTTGGTACATAAACTTCATCCTCTCAGTATTTTAAATGTTATTGCTATGTTAGCATTAGCAATTTATTTCCTTCCCTTCTTTAATTTTAACTGGTTTTTTGCTTGAAGACTTGGATCCTAAATTTATTTCATTGTAAGTATGATACGAAGTCGAATTTTAAGCTGGAGAAATTAGTTGACAGTTGACACAAGTTATGCGAATTGGATGTCATGTTTAATTTAGTACTAGTATATGCTTTACTATTGTACTAGTATTAGTTTAAGGGAATGCTAACCATTGCCCTTGGGGCTTTGGTTAAAGTACTAAAATAAGTAAGTTTGTATTAAAAAGTGGTGTAATTATTGCTAAGAAAAAAGTAAAGACTTATATTTTCAAGACAAAATTTCTATTAATGGAATCCTTAACCATTGCCCTTACGACACTGGTTAGTAAAACCCTTAGTTTAATGTATAAATAAACACCAATAAGATTATATTAATTTTTTTTGTAAACAGTGTTTTTATCAACATCTGATCTAAATCTTAACAATTCCAAATGATTAATATTAATTTGCAAGGAAATCCAATGGAAAAGGTCTTATAGTGTTGTAGGCTTGTGACTTTAGAGTGTGCTTCTCTCAAGGTAATGCTCCCCGTGCCAATTTATGTGTTGGGCCAGTCTATGGAGCCTCTCTAGTGAACGGTGAGATTGGTCTCTTGGATTAGTCGGTCATTAGGCCGGATACCAAATTTTAAAAAAATAAAATATTATTTGAAAGGAAAGAAAACATGAAATGTATTCTATGGTAATAGCTATGTGCAGATTGAGGGGTAAAAGAACATGCTTCTGTCAATTTTTGTCATGATGTAGCAAAAATTTAAACTGATACCATACATGTGAAATTAAAAAAAAAGTGTCATGTGTATCCTCAGCCGTCTCCAGGATACACCTTAGTCCATAAGTTGAAAATGTAGAACAAAGCATAATAAATCAGTAATACGTATCAATTTGATGTTTTAGAAGTATGTGGACTCCATTTGCGAGGATAGCGAAAAGCTTTCCACCGTAGACTCATGAAATATATCATTAGTTGTATGTCTAAGTGATTGTTCATCACTTGGTGATTCTTGATCATCTTTGATATGTAAGGAACTCTGTACCTTTCTTAGTGCTTCTAATTCCGTTGAAACCTCTTTCATTGTTGGTCTTTTCTTACCATTAAGTCTCAAACATCTCATTGCAAGATTCGCAATAGTAAGAATGTCATCTTGCCTTGCTTCCTTAACCACTGCGTTATCTAAAATTTGAGAAAGTTGGTTTTCCTTCATCGCTGAAATGAAATGTGCCGTCATATTCTGACCCTCATCTTCATCATTGAATGTTATCGGCTTTCTACCAGTTATAAGCTCAACAAGCACCACACCGAAACTATATACATCACTCTTATCTGTAAATTGACTTGACTGAAAATATTCAGGATCCATGTACCCAAAAGTACCTCCTACCGCTGTGGTTAAATGAGTCTTATCTAACGGAATTGATCTAGATGTTCCAAAATCAGACACTTTGGCACTATAGTTATTGTCTAGGAGTATGTTACTTGGTTTTATGTCTCTATGGAAGATTGGAATAGAAGCTGAGAAATGCATATATGCCACTGCTCCGGCAACCTCACATGCAATTCTAAGGCGACTTTCCCATGAAAGGGATGAATCACGGTCTTTCCCATGGATATGTTGGGAAAGAGTTCCGTTGTGAATGTATTCATAGACAAGTAATGGAGTTTCTGTCTCAAGACAACAACCTAAAAGTTTGACAATATCCCTGTGGTTGATCTGCGATAAGATGACTACTTCGTTGACAAACGTTTCTATTTGGTTTCTGTCAAGGTGTTTTGACTTTTTAACTGCGACTATGGTTCCATCTGGTAGCATTCCTTTGTACACTGTGCCATAGCCGCCTTGACCAAGAAACCTACTTTGGTTGTAGTCATCTGTTGCTCTTTGGAGCTCCTCTGCTGTAAAAAGCTTTGCCATTTCACCATTTCCATAAGATGATAACTTCTCTTGTAACAAGTAACCACCATTTTGCCTGAATAACTTTTCCTTACGAATACTCGCTCTCCTTTTCTTTATATATTGATATAACCTGTAACCCACCAGAAACAATACCAGAAAGCCTGCACCAATGCCAACACCTGCAAATACATAAAGACATTTTTAAAATTTAAGGGAGAAGCAAAGACTACCGACTTGGAACTAATAACAAACATCTCCATTTTTACTTGCAGTCCATCTTTCCTCACCAGCGAAATCTTAGTCGTTGATTTGATGCAATGACCGAGAGTAAGTACTCTAGGTCATTAAAAGTTGGTCAGAGTCTTGAGGGGGAGGAGGGGCTGGTGAGGATGTTAGTCCTACTAATGTTTAGTCTATTTCTCTCTAGGTGCCAAAAAAGGATAAAAAAAAACTCGCATGAATTCACTGCTCAATTTGTTTTCTAATCTATCACTTCCTTTTGTTTCAAAACTATTGATACCTTAGAAATCCAATGTCTAGTTAGTGATTTTTCAACTATACCCTTAGTTGTGACAAAGAACTAAGAAATTTCTATTACAATTAATTACAAATACTAGAAATTAAATAAGGGAATTGTAGTCCAATATTACCTAATGCAGCAACCAATTTGGCAGGAAACTTTTGATCATGAGATTCATTACAACTTCCATCTGCAAGCCTTCCCTGAGAACAAGTACAGTAAAAACTATCAGGATCCTCTTTGCAGCTCTTGCCCCTAAGAGGAACTAATATTGGTGTCAACGCAAAGAGAATCACACTTCTGTTTGGTGCCACTTGCAACTCATTTGCCTCTAATATGCTTTGTTCATCAACACCATAAGCCTCTCCTATAGACTTAACAGTTTCACCATAGTTGACTGTGTAAACCAGCAAGGAAGTGATCCCTTTCGCTATCTGTTTTGTTGTAGGACAAGCACAAAGTAATGGAACTGTTACCTCAGCACCAATTGCAATGTTTTCAGAAGCATAATAATTCTGACCCTTCAAAGCCTGACATGTTGTGAGACTTTGGTAAGTTTCATTTACCAATTGAAAGTATGTATCATCCTTTTTGATAGTGTAAGGAGCGTTATGTTGGTAGATATTTCCAGAACATGAGCACAAGATAGGGACAATGATTGTTTTATTGGTAGGAAGTTTTTCATTTCTTGAGATGTTGTTGATTGAGGCTATGGTTGATGCTTCTGAGCCAAGAAGGTAAGCAATACTTGTAGGGTTGTCATAAGAAGGTTTTGACCTGAAAGTTAAGAATGAACTGCATGAGTTTTGAGGACTATTGCATAGGTATCCTTTTGGTGCTGTAGGGGTGCCTGAGCAATCAGTGACAGTGGTGTTAAGTAATATTTGTTGACAGTTGATTGAATAAGGTAACATACATAAGAGAAGGACTGTGGAGAGAATGTAAAGATAAAGAAACTTCATGAGTTTGATGAGTTGCACTTCAATTTTGAGGTGTAGTTTAAGATCCAAGGTATTCATATTATGACCCCCATGTTTTATATCACCCTTGATTCATTGACAATTATAAGGATTTGTATTTGTATTAGTCAAAGTTGCAACAACTAACATGTTAGCTAAGTCATTTTTATCCCTTTACAAGTCAAGAATGTGACACACTATGTAGCAAAGTTTTCTTGTAACTAAACACCTTGTCATTCAAATGTTGAATTGTTTTGGTCAAACCATATCCTTTTGGCTGAATATTCAGCATACCAAATCATAAGATATAAATAATCAATTATTTGTTCCAAACTTAAGTCTACATCACTCAAGATTTTGTGAAAAGAAGTTGACCTCCGTTTTTGATATGAGTAATTGTCACTAGCTTATTGGTCAGTTCTGAAATAATGACTTTTCTATATACCACATTTGAAGTTTAAGATTCTTTATGAGCTGTAACTAGGAGGATAACATAACGTGCTTATCTTTTTCTAATTTATCTTGATGTGACGCAAGTATTCTAAACAGAATTTCTATGTTTGTTGTCACTTATGTCATTATCTAGCTATTATTTATTTATTAAGAGATGATTATACTCATTTTTTCAAAGATGCTTGGGTTATGCATTCAATTCCTCTACGGCTGCTACATAATAGACTAAAGTGAATGATTAATTTTGTGGTGACAACTTTATTTTGAATTGATCATGCAAAATTTATTTTAGCTCAAAATGAGTTAAATATGAGTGATTTTGTTAGAATGCATCTAGCTTAAAAAATTAAACAATAAATTTAAATATAAAAATTACGTTTGGAGTCAAAAAGCTACAAATTTTATTTTTAAGTTAAAATCAATTATGAAGCCAATCAATTACAATTGACATGTATCACCAAACATGTCATAATTAGTTTCATGTATCTAAAATTACTTTTGACTCTCTCTACATTAAAATCAAACACACAATATTTCTTCGATCTAAAACTAGATGAGATAGGA
This sequence comes from Medicago sativa, assembly GCF_051527215.1. Lineage (NCBI taxonomy): Eukaryota > Viridiplantae > Streptophyta > Magnoliopsida > Fabales > Fabaceae > Medicago > Medicago sativa. The sequence continues at coordinate 78,463,297 of NC_140755.1, read as the reverse complement.
AACAAGTTTTGAAGGGAAGACTCTTTTATTCTAATAATCTGGTTTGCATTTTTGAATTGACGACTGTGTATTTTAAAAACAACGAAAATATGTTTAAAATAAAACATTGAAAATCAAAACGTAAGACTTAAAACATTGTAAATAAATAAAAAAGACAACACTTTATAGATTTCAAAAAAAATAGACTGTAACATAAAGATCAAAGAGTCCGTAAAATTAAAATAAAGTCTATTAATTAAATTAAACAAAATTAGTTTACTAGAATTTGCGAGAGAATTTCCAAAATATATATCTGAAAAATTGCAATGGTGATGCAATCTGATTCAGTAGCCTATAGTTGCATTTGTTAAACTAAAATTGTAAACGCCTGAAAAGTTGTGTCCTATGGGATTTGAATCCATGACTCGGGTACATGGGATTGAACGCTTTCTTTCACTATTATGCCAACCATTGCATCTTGTCTTTGCAAAAACTCTTTAAAAGAGTCGTATCTCTTCACCAAAGCATAATTGTATCTTCACAAAAAAGCATTCTTGTGAGTCAACATTCTCTTGAAAATAATACTATCTTTTTTTTTTTTAAAATAGAAAGATCAATACTTAATTTATGGGACCAAAAAATATATTTTTAAAATAGAAAGATCAATACTTAATTTATTTTTTGAAAATAGGAAAATAAGAAATGCATTTAAGTCAACGCAAACATTCTCATAGATTGATTATGATTATTTCAAATGAAGCTGAACTCAGATTTGCATCCCAAAATACCTAGTATCTCGCAAGTCACAACCCAATAAATTCATTCAACAAATGTGCGTAGCATCATCCACATACGCACCTGCAGTTCACGTATGGCTAATCTTCCTTCGTTTTGATCCTTCATGTAATGTAAGTCTCCTCCCATCTCGTTCCTTGTAACTTAGTATAATGAATTTCATATTCATAAAAATGTTTAATAACTATTTTGAACCGTAACATGTTATATGTCAATTTTTCATAGTCTTTTAGATTAAGATTAGCAGTTTCTATTTGTGGCCTTCATGTGACCTGCTTACTGAGCGTTTGGTTTTGAATTTCAACTCAATTTTCATGGGTTGCAAATGATTAGTATTTATTTGTATTTGATTTGAGAAAGAAATTTAATGCACAATTTGGTATGAGCACACGACGAGGAACATGGTCATGTCAATTTTCTGCTATAAGAAGTTGTGGTCAATTCTAAGCTGATATAAGGCTTGGGCAGCTCAATTCATTTGAGCTACAGGTTGAAGGAGTTGGAGAACTCGGTTTAACCCTTGCGAAAAAGAAAAATAATAACCTAACAATTTAACAACAATTACTCCCTCCATCTCAATTTAATTGTCATATTTGAATTGTACATGATTGATAAGGAAATAATTACTTTAGTTGATTTTAATGGTAAAATTAGTGTCATTTAGTTAAATACCCTTATGAATTATAGTCAAGTTGAGTGAAATTCAATAAATAAGGGTATATGAGTGAAAAAATAATACTCCCTCCGTTTCAAAATGAGTGTCGCTTTAGCCAAAAAAAATTGTTTCAAAATGAATGTCACTTTTAGTTTCCAATGCAATAATAACTTTTTCTTTTCAATTGTACCCTCCAATTAATACTCTGCACACTACTTCCAAAGTATTACTTTCAAAACTAACCAATAATTAATAAGGATAATTTGGTAAAATAACCATTCTCTTTCTTTTAATCATTGCATTTCTTGATATGTGTGTAAACACCTAAAACGACACTCATTTTGAAACGGAGAGAGTATAATATTGCATTGGTATCCTAAAGTGACAATTATTGTAGGACAGAAAAAAGTGCAAAACTGATCATTATTACAAGACAGAGGTTGTAATTGCTTATCCTAAGCCATCTTTGGTATAGATACATCCTCATTAATATGTTGAAAATCAAGCACAATACATTATGAATCAAGTATAAGGTAGCCCAACCATGCATGTAAAAAACTAGATGTCGCACCGCCAACTTGATAATTAGTCCCATAGCGGACCTAAAGGGCCTAAGCTGTGGGGATATCTTGAGGCGTCTATTAGGAGCTCTGTTGCACGGACACTTTTGATTGAAGGCATGTCCCAGTGTCCGACACGTCACCGACAATTGTGATTACATTGAATTGTATCATTTTTTCAAAATTTTATAGGTGTCAACGTGTCAGTGTTGTGTCCGGTATCCATGTCTTTGTCCATGCTTCATAGATTGAGAGTCAATGACAAGATACTCATTGCATTGGGTTAGCAAAAAAGGAGTATCAATCCGGTGTTTCAGAAGGACGCGGATTCTATTTGTAAGGAAAATAAAACGCTTTCCTCTCTGGATTCGTGGTCTGTTGATTCATTAATTCCGTGCCCAAATGATTCTTCATCACTTGATGAAGAATCATGATCATGGTTGATTTCAAAACAACTTTGTGCCTTTCTCAGTGTTTCTAATTCTGCTGAAACCTCTTTCATTGTTGGTCTTTTCTTATGATTAAGCCTCAAGCATCTCCTTGCAAGACTTGAAATGGCAAGAATGGTGTCTTTCCCTACTTCCTTTTGCAGTTTAGCATCTATAATTTGAGAAACTTGGTTCTCCTTCATCACTTGAATGAAACGTGCAATCAAATTCTGACCGTCATCTTCGTCATAAAATGAAATAGGCTTTCTACCGGTTATGAGCTCTACAAGCACGACCCCAAAACTGTATACATCACTCTTATTAGTGAATTGACTGGACTGGAAATATTCAGGGTCTATGTACCCGTAAGTTCCACCTACAAATGTGGTTAGGTGAGTCTTATCTAGTGGTATTGATCTTGATGTCCCAAAATCAGATACTTTGGCACTAAAGTTACTGTCTAGTAGTATGTTTGTGGGTTTTATGTCTCTGTGAAAGATTGGAATGGAAGCCGAAAAATGCATATATGCCACTGCTCCAGCAACTTCACATGCAATTCTTAGGCGGTTTTCCCATGAAAGGGAGGACTCTTGGTCTTTCATATGTATATGTTGGGAAAGTGTTCCGTTGGGAATAAATTCATAAACTAGTAATGGAGTTTCTGTTTCAAGACAACAGCCTAAGAGTTTGACGATATTCCTGTGGTTGATCTGTGACAAGATGACCACTTCATTGACAAAAGTCTCTATCTGGTTTCTTTCTAGTTCTTTTGACTTTTTAACTGCAACGATGGTTCCATCCGGTAACATTCCTTTGTACACCGTGCCATAGCCACCCTGACCAAGAAATCTACTCCGGTTGTAATTATCTGTTGCTCTTTGCAGCTCCTCTGCCGTAAAAAGCTTTGCCATTTCTCCATTTCCATAAGATGATAACTTCTCTTGTAACAAGTAGCCACCGTTTTGCCTGAATAACTTTTCCTTATGAGTACTCGCTCTCCTTCTCTTTATGTGTTGATATAATTTGTAACTCAAAAGAAACAAACACAGGAAACCTGTACCAATTCCCATACCTGCAAGTACACAGTTATTTTTTCAAATTCAGTTGGCTGCAGTGACTAGCAAGAAACATCCTTATGTTCAATAGCAAACAGAAAAGTACTATGTTTATTTCACTAAAAGCCTTGCAATATGTCATCAACTCATCACTTTTATTCATTCTAGTCTATAAAATCATGTCTGTAGTTGACTATGGCGATACATTTGAACATTCTAGCCTTATCTAACTACCTGTATCCTTACTAACTATTAGAATATAAGAAAACAGCTTATAATATCTTTGATATTATATTAGAGCATGTTAGATTATTTCCTTGGATCAGTGCATAATCTTAGAGTATTTTAGATTATCTCTTAGGATTAATTTTTATATTACTTATTATTATGATGATTTATTTTCTGATTTTCCTATTTATCTAGTATTGATTCTATGTATTCCTATAAATAGATGTTAGAGTTTAGTCTTTTGTATCAAGTTAGTATTTTGTAAATTTCACTATAATTATATTTCTTCTTATTCCCTCCGTTTCAAAATGAGTGTCGCTTTAGCAAAAAAAAATTGTTTCAAAATGAGTGTCGCTTTCATTTTCCAATGCAATAATAACTTTTTCTTTTCAATTGTACCCTCCAATTAATACTCTGCACACTACTTCCAAAGTATTACTTTTAAAACTAACCAATAGTTAATAAGGATAATTTGGTAAAATAACCATTCTCTTTCTCTTAATCATTGCATTTCTTAATATGTGTGTAAACACCTAAAACGACACTCATTTTGAAACGGAGGGAGTATTTTTCTTCTTTTATCTAAAACTCATAATTTCAACACTAACTAGCTATGCTAAAATGTAAAAACCACTATTTCACTAAAACCTATACTTTTTTAAAATTGTTCTTGAAGAGGGTTTAGAGTAGACAAATATACCTGAGGCAGCAACCAATTTTGCAGGAACTTTTCGTCTAGGAGATTCGTCACAGTAGATCCCCTTGGAGCTTTCATCTCCATGCAGTGCCTCAGAACATTTGCAATAGAATCTATCTGAGTTCTCTTTACAATTCTTGCGTCTCAGAGGAACTAGCATAGGCGTCGATGCAAAGAGGATCACACTGCTGTTTGCACTTTGCAGCACTGGCAACCGATTGGCTTCTCGCATACTATGCTCATCAACACCATAAGCCTCTCCTATCGACTTAACCGTGTCACCATAGTTCACCATGTGAACGAGTAAGGAGGTAACCCCTTTTGCCGTCAAGTTTGCTGTGGGACAAGCACATAGTATTGGAACTGTGAGCTCAGCATCAAGTGCAATTAAGACAGGAGCATAGTAGTTCTGACCCATCAATGCCTGGCAGGTTGTAAGGCCTTGGTAAGTTTCTTTTACCAACTCATAGTAGGTATCATTCTGCTTTACAGTGTAAGATGTACTATGCTGGTAGATATTTCCAAAACATGAACAGAAGACTGGGACAATGATTGATTTATTTGAAGGAATCTTCTCATTTATAGGGATCTTATTGATTGAGGCTATGGTTGATGCTTCAGAGCCAAGAAGGTAGGCAATTTTTGTAGGGTTATCATAGAGAGGTTTTGACTTGAAAACTAAAAAGGAAGTACATGATTTTTTAAGGCCATTGCAGAGGTATCCTTTTGGTACAGAAGTGGTGTTAGTGCAGTCAAAGACAGTGTTATTGAGGTATACTTGTTGGCAGTTGAGTGACTGAGAAAACATACATAAGAACAGAACTGTGAAGTGAAGAATGTGGTTGTGAAGTTCCATGATTAAGTTTCTAGAGAAGACAAGAAATGAGTTACACTTCAATTGTTTTCAGTGTTTAAAGAGGTGGTTTAGTTCTTATCACGCGGCATTGCTTTTGTTTTATTCCTTGACTCGGTATGCAGAATATTCAGCCAAAGTTGTTGATTGAATTAGACACATGATTTTCAAATATTAATGACCAGGACGGTTAATATTATTGAAATACTAATGATATTTAAAAGAAGGAAAAGTTTGTTACTTACTGATCCAGTGTGACTTCAAACTCAAAGAGGCCCAATCAAAAATTAATTCAAATTTAAATGTCTTCCAGCTTTGAATTTGAATGAGAACATGACTTTTTACCTTTCATGGATTATGCAGATGCAAAGAATAAGGCATGCTACATACCACTCGTGATACAAAAGAACAATGTTTTTACTAATAAACATTCCCTTAGTATGGCCATGTTTGAAAATATTAATAGTTTGACTACTTCTACATGCAGGACGACAAATTAAAAATTATTTGTTTGTATTCTAGCTTTTAAGTTTATCTGCAGGAACATCAAGTTTATCTAGAAATTCTTTGCACTTATACATGACTTTGTGATGTCTTTGTAAATATAAAAAAATTGCTACGTGAATGACATAAGTGTTTAAGACTGTGTCACAACCCAATCCTTAACTGGATTTGGGTACCCTTCAAAGCTTATACGCCGGTGGACCATAATATTGATTCGCGCTCAATATCACCGGATCAAGTCCCCATAAGAAGATTTGAACCGTTTAGGATGAATCCAATGATGACGAATATGCTTAGATGTGTTCCTTGAGGAGAGTTGTCCATGTAACGTTTCAAGGACCAAAACTCTAAACCTACTATATAAATACGAAGTCATGACATTGATCCATTGAGTTCGTAAAGCTCCACGTGATCACTAACATCTCAATTTTCCATCATGTAACCACATCAAATTTATGTGGTCACCATCACATACTTCGTCCGTAACAAAATATAAGTAAAATGGAGTCAAATAAAATTAATATATTTGATTTAAATACATCAACTTTTCTTATAAAAAAAATATAAAAATAAAAAATACATCAACTTTCTTTAAGTCATTTTTGTTTATATTTTGTAACTGATGGAGTATATATATCTTTTCAATATCACAATATCAACTCAGCTAAATATTTAATATTACTTGACGGATAAACTAGTTTTACAAAACATCAAAAATTAAGGATCAAAATTTTAGATTTAGAAAAAATAGGAGATTGAAATTGTGAACGAGACAAAATAGATGAACTAAAACCGTATTTAAACTTCATTAGTTTTCTTACACAAGCATCTAATTAATTTTTTAATGGTATTATGTGATTACATATTTTCAAAAGTATTTATGCAAATACTTATCGTAATGACAGGCAGTTGAATACACATGTGTCATTAAAAAAAGTTGCACAGTTTATTCCTCGTTTGCTTTTCAGTTCTCAATAAATCATTGTAAATATAATTTTTTTTATCGTAATATACATATCGTATTTAGCCTTTTTAATTTACAGTTTTTTAAAATCCATATTTAAATTATCTAGAATGTACTGTATCACACGCATTGTGTACCCGTCCATGTCATTTGTCAAGTAAAGTATGCGTTGTGTCATAGAAATACAAGAATGATATCGTTATCAATTGAGATATGAATGAATCTTTTTTGTTTTTTTTTTTTTCTTCTCGAAAAGATATGAATGAATCTTCAATATCAAATGAGACAGGAATCCGTATAATCCGATAGTCTTGCAAGTGTCACAAGTATTTTATTTTTGGAAAATGCTGTTTAGGACGGAAAAGAGGTGCGAAATTTGACGAATGACTACGTGGCAATGCTTTTAAATTAGTCTCAACTAAAATCCAAATCTAAATATACAGCACACCGTATCCTCCTACCCCTTTTATACACTACTATTTCACCAATCACCGCCTCACTGATAACTACACATGGTGCCACCGTCATAGGAAATTTGGCTCCAGAGTCCTCTTTAACCTTTGTCTGCAGATGTTCTGTTTTTATGGAGGTATTTTGAAATGGATTTCGATTTGCAGAAAATTCAATTCATGGCCTTCACAACCACCTCCATTGCTGAAGAAGAGTAATTATTAGGAGCCAATTTATCTAATTATTTAGTACAAAGTTCTGAATTTAATTTAGGTATTTTTCATGTTATTAATTAACAAATGAAAATAAAAATGGGTTGGGTATTTCATTCATCAAACACAATGAATTTTAGAGTCCATCGTCTTCTCATTGCATAATTAAAAGAATGTTTAACAAGGAAATGGTGGAAGGTCAGGGAGGATGACAATGGTGGAAGGTCTACGACGGGTTGTATTTTTTTGATATATTGTTTTTTAATAAAAACCTGACTCTGCACGTGGGAGAGGGGAGATAAGTTTTTGCACGTGCATTCGTTAAAATCCGCACATAAAACTTCCGTACCAAATAGCATCACTCTTTATTTTTATATTTATTCAAGTATACTCTATGACAAGAAATTCACATTTTGTCTTAAAAAAAAAATCACATTTTTAATGTAAATAAATGGAATGTCTCGAGTTTGAACCTCAATATTTGAGTTAAGCTCGCAGGCTGTCGCAAGTATTTATGCACATCATTTAAAAAAAACACTCAAAATATATATTATTTGATTCATTCTTTTTACCTTTTTTAAATACGTGTGTCTAAATATGACCAATCAAATTTTCTATTTACTCCACTCTGGTGTAGGTTGCATGCATTATCACAGTTAAGGGTATTCAAATTCCAACCTATCCAAAATAAAACCACAATACGATCCATAAAAATAAAATAAAAAACCAAATATTTTTGGATGTTGTTTTGTAAAATCGTTGGGGTCGGATCAAATTTTAGATCACTTTTTTCAAAATTGAAAGTAAATTTCAATACATATTTATTATTTTATTAGTATTATATATTGCACTAATACATTATTGCATTAATACATTGTTTGTTTATTTTTAATCTTATATATTACAATAATTTAAAGTATATTATTACTATTTCGTATGTTTCAAATATAATCAATCAATTTTATTATGTAATGTTGTTTTTTAATATATTTGTGTTATATTTTATATCAAACCTATTATTTTATGGAGTATATGTAATATTAATATCTTGTATGATTTTTTTTTAATATTAATAAAAAAAATTACATGTTACATTTTGGATATCCAAAAATCATTCCAAATTAAATCGCCTGTATTTGGATTGGATTTTCTTAAAATAGTCCATTCCAATCGAATCAAACTGCATGTGATTTTTATTTTAGATCAATGATTTTTTTACCTCAAAACTGATTCAAACCGCATCGTGAATCACATTCCTTAAATAAAATAATAATAGGCCGGTTTGTTGAATAATTACAATGTTCATGTTCACGGGCAAACTAAGGTCTGAAACCATGTCACGTTCCAAACTTCCAACCCTATCTCCTTACTCTTCACATGAAAGCAAATTTCAAATTATATAAGAATAATTTGTAGGTGAATATAAAGATTTGACCACATCTTTCTAACACACAAAAAAAGAAAAAATACAGAAAAAAATTAAATAATATGTATTTTTTAAAATAATTATATAGTGCACTTTTTTTTAAGTGTGACCAAAATAATGTATCCAAATCTTTATAAACCACTATTTGAAGAACACTTTGCTTAAAAAAAATTGAAGTGAAAAACTAATTCCTGACCCGTGATCTATCACTGAGTTCTAGTGAACAAAGTCCAATGCAATGAGTAAAACAAGAAACTTGTTTTTAAGTGTATGCAATTTATTAATTGATAGCCCTATTTAGAAATCATTCACATAATTGAAACACAGTCCAAATCCTTGTGAATTAGTACACTTTCACATACATGTTCAATTCAATCCTATATGACATAACTAGGTAGGACACTCAAAATGGAAGTTCATACCAAACTACATGCAATTATTTCAGGGATAGGTCCCACAAAGTTTGCAGATTTTTTATACAATTCCACTTGGTGCCACTACAATAGGACTTCTAACAGTGTGTGTTCCACCATCTTCAATCCAAACAAGATCTCCAAATGATACATTTTCCTTCTTGTACATAACATACTTTATGATAATGTAGTAACTTTGTTTCTCATTTTTATATTTGAAAGTTAATATATCAGGTGACACTGTCACAACACTACCTTTTGGATAGGTCACTTTAGCTCTATATGTAGCAGCACCATCACCAACATTGGTAACAATCCTCTTAAATTTGTGAACCATTGATCTTGTTTTGTTGCTGTAAAAAGCTATAAATGAAGGGTAATTAAGATCCAAAGAAGGGTTTTCACAACCATAAGAATTTGATCTTGTAATTGTTAAAATTTGGTTCTTAGTGAATTTCAAACCACATAGGAGATTAACATAGTCTTGTGGTGTAGCATCATAAATCAAACCTGGATTCATCGCTCTATTAGGATCAATCTCACCGGCACCGATAGTAAGAGGCGAAGCATATTGAGAAGGGTAACCATTATCCCTTATAGGGTTTTGTGTATTATCCAAAGGATTAGCTGTGGTTATCAATGCAGACCTTATAGCAGCAGCACTCCATTGTGGATGTGCAGCTTTGAGAAGAGCAACTACACCAGAAACATGAGGACAAGACATGGATGTTCCTGACATGAAATTGTAGTCACTTGATAAGAACACATTTGTGCCAATTCTAGCTGTTGCTTTATTAGGAATATAAGCTGCAAGAACTCTAGAGCCAGGTGCCATTACATCAGGCTTCAAAATCCATGGATAGCTATGTGATGGACCTCTTGATGAGTAATGTGCTGCAGCTGGTGCTGGCTTTGTTCCAACAAATGTTTGTTGAAACTTAATGCTTGATGTAGGATTCTTACTGCTTTTTGCATAATTGATCACAGATTGTGCATCTTTTGGCTTTATTACAATACTTGGAGAGGAGATACGTCCTAAATCAATTAATAGAGGACTATCAGAGACAAACACTGCCCCTAACACATTGGCTTGTGTAACAACATTGATTTGGTTAAACACTGAGGTTTTGTTTGTGTTTGACAATGAGCCATCATCACAAAGAATGATGCCTTTTTTGTTAAGTTGAGATAACAAGTTCAATGAATTGCATGAAGATAAAGTGTTATTGTAAACAAGTGGAACATTTTCAACTATAGCATTTGCTGGAAACAAAGTCCAACCAATAATGATTTGACCATTTCCCAAAACAAGAGTGCCAAAAGTTCTATCTATGGTGCCTGCAGCTGCTGTAAGGAGCCAGGGGATACCATTGTGCAAGGTTCCGAATTCAGGTCCTGCGTTACCTGCAGAAGATGAAACAACAATTCCTTTTTCCATAGCTGCAAAAGAAGCTATTGCTATAGGATCTTCATAAAGTGGAACATCGTCGAATCCCATTGAGATTGAAATCACATCAACACCATCGTTAATAGCTTGGTCCATGCCCGCTAAAACATCAGAGGCGAAACGACCCTCTTCCCAAATGACTTTGTACATAGCAATCCTAGCTTTTGGTGCAATGCCTCTTGCTATTCCTTTAGCATAACCAAAATAAGAAGCTCCATTAACATAGTTACCTACAAGTTCAAAGCAGACAGTTCGGTTGGTGAGCTGAGAGACACCGAATGAGTACTAACCAGGAAGTCGAGAGTTCAAACATCGGAAATTAACATAATTTACTAAAATTTGTCTCCAACAACAAAAACTTAGTTACCTGCAACAGTTGATGATGTGTGAGTTCCATGTCCTATAGTGTCTCTAGCTGAGTTCATGCTGATTGTAACATTTGGATTTGAAGCAATCACACCTTTGTTGAAATATCTAGCTCCAATCAATTTGAAGTTACACATTGAGGTATTGAATTCTTGGCCAGTTTCACATGTTCCGTTCCATTTGTTTGGAATTTTCTTTGTCATGCCATCATCTTTAAAGCTTTGACTCTCAGGCCACACACCAGTATCAATAACACCAACAACGACATCGTCGCCAAAATTTGAAGTATGCCATAGTCCACTTGGAGAATCTAGGGAGAGAAATTCAAAGGTATGAGTTGTGTCAATGGTTGCTGTTCTGTCTTGATATGCTGCAACAAAGCCATCAATGTTCTTAAGAGTCTCTAACTCATTTGAAGATAACAATGCACTAAATCCATACATGGCATTATCATAGGTGTACACTAGTTTCTTCTGTGATTGCTTTGATGCTTGGTCATAATCATCAGGTATTAATGTTTTTGATTTTAAGGAATGAATGGTGGATTTAAACCAATCATGATGGGTTGTGAAGACTTGAGGAAAGAAGGATTTGTTCATATGGATTATATATGTTGAAGTCTCAGCATTGCTATGAAAGGTTAATAGAAACCAAAGAGAAATTATGAGAAGAATTGAAAACACAAAGTTAGGCTCCATTGATTATTTTTGCATGTGAACAAAGAAATGGTTTTTTGGCTCTTGATTCCTATTATCATGTGACTATATAGGAAATTTCATTCTGTGGAGAGTATCAATGATGTGACATTTATGAATTATTTAGAAGATTGAGAATGATATTGCTTCCAAATGATTGGACATAAATTTTCATGCACAGGAAACATATATTCAGAAAATAGATTTTTTTTATACAATGTAAAATATCAATCGCTTTCAAAAAAAAAATGTAAAAGATCACATGTAAGACCACTGTGTCTTAAACCAATGACATATATGCATACATATGGTATAATTGGTATTTGCATGATGGACAAGTCAAAAATGATTTCACTGTCCACATAATTTTATTTGGACAATATAGAGTGTCTTTGTGTTGTGTTGATATTGATTGGAATGAAATACCTATCAAAATTTAAAAGTGTACAGAATAAAGTCACGTGCAAGTAAGGAGGAAGAAATACCTCTTTTAGAAGTTGATAATCATCAACAAAAACATAAAACATAAAGCAAAGAAACAAGGACAATTAAAGATCATGTGTTAAAATACAAGAACACTTAATTACATCACTATTTTGTAAATAAAAAAGCCCACAACTCTACTAAAAACATATATTAGTACTTTACTTTCTTTAAAGAAAACAATTTGATTGAGAAGAGTTCTTATGCATCCGTGACCATGGGGTCATTATGGGTCCAAATCCATGACAACTTGAGTAGTACATGTATACATTTCACGAAATAGGTAAATATTCCTTTTTTTCCTAACTAGACTCTTGACCCGTGCTACCGCACGGGTCATACCACGTAGAAGTTAATTGAATCAATCACAATAATGTAAACGAATAACACCCTCTCTTGGCGTGGACATTGGTTTACAACTTTACCATCTATTCATGACCTGAAATTTTGATTAGCAATAATGAGCAATAAGTTTCTTTTATTCACAATGAAATATCATTAAGTTTCATAAATATTTGAAATTTGACTTGTTACATGGATGACAGACAATTTCAAATTTGATTAGCAATAACTACGTGGTAATTTTTCTTTAATTCTTCATGAAATATCATTAAGTTCCATAAATATCATTACTTTTTTCTTTTATTCGATTAGCGTTACTAACCTCTTCTATTTCGTATGAGCAATAAGTTTCTTTTATTCACAATGAAACATCATTAAGTTTCATAAATATTTGAAATTTGACTTGTTACATGTAAATTCAAATTCGATTAGCAATAACCACGTGGTAATTTTCATTTTATTCTTTATGAAATATCATTAAGTTCCATAAATATCATTACTTTTTTCTTCACCAAATGCATTAATTGAGATGACTTTGTATATACTAACAATACTCCTATCTTGCACAATTAACGTGTCTCCTTAAAAAGACATCCTTGCACGTAAATGTGAGTATCAAAATAATATTCACTACTTGTTAACAGAATTGCACATACCCTTTCACTGCTTGATTTAAAATTACATCATAAAGACAAATGGAGAGAATCAAATAAGTGCCATCACCGTAAATAATGGAAACAGAAAAATTAACAAAAAATATATTGACCAATATTTTGTTAACCATTTGATATCCTTATTTGAAATGTCATTCATAGCATGATTTTTGTGATCTATACAATCTTTTTTGCGGAAGGCTAGAAATGCACCAAAATCAGAGACAAAGGTTTTTGGCAACATAAGTGCACCCTGGAAAACATATATTTCTGAAATTAGTAAGTGAGAAAAATGATCAAATGAACTTTTAATTTGAAATGTCGCATCTATAAAAACACAGTATCAGTAATCTTGCACTCACATCTGTTACACGAACTCAAGTCGAAGAGTTCTATATTGAACTCGCAATCTGTTAACAAACTTGTCCAAATCAGTTATAGGATTTGGATCTAATGGAGCTGAAAAAGATCAAAGATTCAAAGAAATTAGTGCAAGTTGAAAAATATATATGAAACAAAACATAAGAAATCAAGAAAGAAGATGAAACATGGTTAGATTTTGTTGTGTTATTTGTACCCTTCAAGCAGTGCAATGCTAAGAGAGTTTATGCATCACTTTCCATTGTTAAGTCTAAACTGTTTAGACGTAAAAATGATGGTAGGAGAGGGTAATGGGAATGTAATCGTTAATATACATGGAAGGTTATGAGATCTACGACTGAGATGTAGGGGGTGCTTGACTGAGTTGATTAACATTAATACATGAAAGGTTATGAGATCTACGGCTGAGATGAAGGGAGTGGTTGACTGACTTGATTAGCATTAACTACGTATTAATGATGGAAAATGTAGATGATTAGCACTGTTTTCAATTGCCATTATGACATTTATGTATGAGAGAGAAAATGAGGAGTTTGAAAATAGAGTTTGAATCAACGGCTGTGATTAAGTGTGTGGTTGGGAGATTATATTAGCAATAATTACCTGCTTAGGAAGGAAAAATGCAAGGGATTAGGGCAAACATGCCAGCTCATCAAGTCTAGCTTGGTTTAAAAGTTTGTTATGAGATCCACGGCTGAGACGTAGGGGGTTGTTGACAGACTTGATTAGCAATAACTACGTCTTCAATTGCATTAAGAGTGTGTTATTCGTTTTCAATTAGCATTAACTAAGTTATATGAGAGAAAATGGGGAGTTTAAAAATAGAGTTTTGACTGACTTGATTAGCAATAACTACATCTTCAATTGCATTAAAAGTGTGTTATTCGTTTTCAATTAGCATTAACGGGTGTGATCAAGTGTGAAAATAAAGTTTGAATCAACGGGTGAGATTAGATTAGCAATAAGTACATGTTTAGGAGGGAAAAATGTTAGGGATTAGGGCAAATTAGGGCGAATCAGGGCAAGCATGTTTGCTGACCAAGTCTAGCTTTTATAATAAAGGATTATTTTTTCAACAATAAAATGGTCCTTAGGATTTCATCGAACAATAAACAAGGACATCGTTACTCATCAAACAATTTTCTATTTTGAGGAATCCATAAATTCGGTTGAAATCTCTGCCCACGTGAAATGTTTAATGGAAGATATTTTCATGGAAATAGCATCACACAAAAAAGCTGTATAGTGTGTCCTTTCTTTTTTTTTTTTTGGTACAAGTATAGGGTGTCCTTTCTTTTAATAAAAAAAAATATTAAAAGTGTTACTGAAAGGGTCAATGGATTTATTAGATGTAAGTAAAAACATATCAATAGTATTATTTTTTTTAAGTAATTTTAATGTCTAAAAATATGAGATTGTGATAAATATGATAAATGACTACCATTTATGTTGAGGCTTTAAAAATGATAATGTGATTAAATTAATAGATTAATTTCAATATGAAGAAGCAGTTGGATCGCATCCCTACTAAATTTTGAAGCGAAAATGTGATTGAAAGATATAGTACCATATGGTTTGAGCATCAATGGAAACCTTAGCATCTTCCATGTTTTCTGTTAGAAGAAAAAAAAAAACTTATTTTGTACTCCCTCCGTTTTATGATAGGCTTTTTGTAAAAAAAAAATTTGTCTCAAGATTAATAAAAAATATTTACTTATGGACAAACCTAAATTTAAAAAATTTAGGCATACTCACATAATTATTTTTCTTCTTAAAGATAAAATGATTTAATAATGTTGAAAGATATGACCAATTTCTTTATTATTTAAATTTTGTTATTGTTGTGTGTGCGCCCAAATAATTTTATTTGTGTCCCCAGTTTAGCTCGGTTGGTAAGGACAATATATAATATATGGTCTGGGGTTCGAATCCCAGACACCAAAAAAAACATTATTTGTATTTATGACTATTTAAGTCTTTCTCCAGATTAATTGTTCGAATCACAGTTGTTAGGCCTTGCTAATGTCCATCAAGAAAATGACAACAGCATGCATTTGGTGCCATCGAGGGAGGTGTGTAGTGCAAGAAGTTATGGTTCATATGTGAGTCCATTGGTTGATTCTTCAACTATAAGCATGTGTTTCGATGAGGTAATTATGAATTGAATGAAAATTAGAATTTTAGAGAATTCAAATGTTTCAATTATATTTGCTTCATTTCTAAATTGTTTTATTTGGATGAAGTATAAAAATGATTCATTCTTAAATTTTGTTGGGATAATTTTTTTAAAGGTCTTGCTAACCGGTGTCCCAAAGACAATGGTTAAGAAATCTATAAATAGAAAATTTGTCTTGAAAATAAATAAGTTTTAACTTTTTATTTAGTAATAATTACACCACCTTTTATAAAAAAAAAAAAATTACTTGTTTTAGTTGCTTAATCAATGCATAACATTCTCCATTTTTGAAATTTCAAAAAGTTGAGCTACCTACCATTTTCAATATATGAAAATAGGGACAAGTTTAAAAAAATTTAAATTTTACAAACCAATTTACAAATTTTGAAAAATTATAGGGTATATGCAATCTTTGAAAATTATTAAGACTAATTTACAGTTTTTAAAAATTTATAGGGACCAATTTGCAAAGTTTGACAAAATTCTAAAAACCAATTTCTTCTTCCTAACATAAAAACAATAACTAATCAAATTTATTAACTTTCTTTGATCATTTTTGTTTATAATTTAAGATAGTGGGAGTTTAAATTTAGGACTAAGAAATGTGTCGAACTAACAAAGAATATTAAAATAATGCCATCCTTAGGTACAAAAAATATTAGTATATTAGTTCTATCCTATGTAGTTTAAATCTCTTTGGGCTACCAGGGCTGTTTTTGAGATTTTAGTGGCGTAGGACGAACCTACAATTTAGGTCCTAACTAATAAATATATATAAACATGAAACTTGATAAAAAAAAAAAAAACTAAACATATTTTTAAGGCCTAATAGACCTCTAAAAAGAAAAATTTAGGTCCCAAATTTCGCACTTATTTTTTGGGGTTTAGGGCGGTCGCCCTCTTCGCCCTGCCCCAGATACGGCCCTTGGGCTACACAAAAAATATTAAAATGTCGCCATCCTTAGGTACAGAAAATAATAACATCCTTATTATGGCTATTCTATTAACCAAAAACTCATTATTATGTGGTGCCAATTGACTCCTCAAGAGTCCAGAGATTAGTTCATCTCTAACATTGTAACTAATTATTTGATGTTCCGGTGGGTTCGACACCTTTTGACTTGTACAAGCAATTCAACAATGAACAATAAGGTGAAATACAGTTTTCTTTTTTTTATTATTTGGTTGTCGATTGATGCACACCAAAATTAATTTTAAAACTATGGAGTCAAATACATTAATGTAATGTAGTTTATCCCTTAACGTTATTTGATATGATCAACTAGATATCTCTTTGCACAATTATAGGATACTAATCCCCTCAACTCTATATGAATGTAATGTCTGATATAATTTTATCTTTTTTTTTGAGAGAATAATTTTATCTCTCAACTAAACACTGACTCCCTTCTTTTATTTACTTATTTATTTGTTTTATAGTTATTTAGAATGATACATTTGCTTATATTCCACAATATCACAATAGAAGGACCATTAAAAAAATATCACAATAATAATATAGTTAGTATTAAAATGATTGAAATACTATGCTACATTTTTCCTCACGCAAAGTTTTCTTCATTATCAGCATTAATATCATTTATAAATTTTCATTATAGCACCTGCAAATTTCAAATAGGAATTTCAAATACTACCTAAAATTAAGAATTTTAAATTTTCATTAATCTAATTTTAATTTTTTGTTAAACTAGTATACTATGCTTTAATTATTATTTTTTTCAAATTGGGTCCTCTTCGACCCGATTTATAGTGCAACCGAATATAAATCGTTACATCAAGAGTTATTTCTCTCTCTTGATCGAATGATCGTTATGTCAAGCCGGATATAGAGGATCCAGGTTTTTTTATTATTTGAAAAATATATATCCACAACTTATGAGTACATTTCTATTTCTTAGTAAAACATTACCTTCTCAAAGTTAACTTATATGTTGTATTTATTCATTTGAGAGATTATGAGTTTTTTTTAGGATTTGAGGGATTGTGAGTTGTTTACTACTTTCATAAATTAACTTTTTTTTCTTCTGAAAGACCATAAATTAGCATTTTGAAATTTTTAAAGAGATATTCTTGCATGAACTCTTAGCTAAGAGATTATTCTTACACCCAAACCAATAAAAATATGACACATATTATTAACTTTAAAAAAATGTGATTTTAATTAAGGAAATGGAAACAATAAATGGTGGTGGGTGGTTTTTGTTGGTTAAAGAAAGTGGAAAAAAGAGAGAGAAATATTAAAAATAATGAGAAAAAATTATGATATTAATTATTTTTATTATTTTAATGAGATGTTTGATTTTAATTGGTTCATGTAAGAATTTCTCACTTTTAAAACGTGTCTTTTTGGATGTTCGTAACTTTTAAAAGTAGTTTTTTTTTTTCCAAAAATAAAAAAACTTTAAATGTAAAAACAATTCGAAAGTTAACTTCTATACCATATTTGTTGGGTGATTCCAAACGAACATAAATTACTTCTTAATATTTGGTCTTTTAAGTTTGGACTTAGTACACAACCCATCTCGGTTGGTATGGTGATGTTAGCATGCGATTTTGGAGTATGCTCCTCTCAAAATTTGAAGTTTAATTTTCTGATGTCAATTTCGGTGGATTAGTCCATATATAACTTTTTTTTCTTATTTTAAATGGGCGCCTGTAAGTGGAAGGCTGGAATTGAACTTTTAGAATTAGTCGGTCTTTGTGTCGGATATTGAGTTTAAAAAAAAAAAAAAATTGGACACACACATATTAGCAAGTAATACAAGAATTAGTCGGTCTTTGTGTCGGATGTTAAGTTTAAAAAAAAAAAATAATTGGACACACACATATTAGCAAGTAATACATTTAGATAAGTTAATACATTTCTACCCTTAATTCATTAAATACATGATTTTGGTTTTTGAAAGAATACAGAAGAAAAACATCATTGTATCTTGGTTTCCTAAAATAACCAAAGTCTTAGGACAAAAGTAAAAAGCTTAAAGGACCAAAGTTTAGAGAGGGACGAAGTAGCTCTTAAGCAAGAAAGTTTATCCAATCATTTAGAAGTAATATCATCATATTTCTAAATAATTTATGAATGTCTACATCATTGATATTCTCTAAAAATCCTATATAGTCACATGTAAGAGGAATCAAGAGCCAAAACAACATTTCTTTTAGTTGCAAAAATAATCAATGGAGCATAACTTTATGTTTTCACTTCTTCTCATAATTTCTCTTTGGCTTCTATTAACCTTTCATAGCAATGCCAAGACTTCCACATATATAATCCACATGAATAAATCCTTCTTTCCTCAAGTCTTCACAACTCATCATGATTGGTTCAAATCTACCATTCATTCCTTAAAATCAAAATCACTAGTACTTGATGATCAATGTCAACAAGAAGCATCAAAGCAGTCACAGAAGAAACTAGTGTACACCTATGATAATGCCATGTATGGATTTAGTGCATTGTTATCTTCAAATGAGTTAGAGACTCTTAACAACACTGATGGCTTTGTTGCAGCATATCAAGACAGAACAGCAACCATGGACACAACTCACACCTTTGAATTTCTCTCACTAGATTCTCCAAATGGTCTATGGCATGCTTCAAATTTTGGAGACGATATCATTGTTGGTGTTATTGACTCTGGTGTATGGCCTGAGAGTCAAAGCTTTAAAGATGACGGTATGACAAAGAAAATTCCGAACAAATGGAAAGGAACATGTGAAACTGGCCATAAATTCAATGTCTCCATGTGCAACTTCAAACTGATTGGAGCTAGATCTTTCAACAAAGGTGTGATTGCTTCAAATCCAAATGTTAGAATCAGGATGAACTCCGCTAGAGACAGTATCGGACATGGAACTCATACATCATCAACTGTTGCAGGTAACTATTTTTTATTTTTTTATAGACAAATGTTAGCAAATTATGTTAGTTTCTTGGTTAGTACTCCTTCGGTAACTCTCAGCTTACTAATCGATTTGTCTGCTTCGGACTTCAGGTAACTATGTCAATGGAACTTCTTATTTTGGTTATGCTAAAGGAGTGGCAAGAGGCATTGCACCAAGAGCTAGGCTTGCTATGTACAAAGTCATTTGGGAAGAGGGTCTTATGGCTTCTGATGTTTTAGCTGGAATGGACCAAGCTATTGCTGATGGTGTTGATGTGATTTCAATTTCTATGGGATTTGACGGTGTTCCACTTTACGAAGATGCTTTAGCAATAGCTTCTTTTGCAGCTATGGAGAAAGGGATTGTTGTTTCATCTTCTGCCGGTAACTCAGGACCTAAGCATGGAACTTTGCACAATGGTATCCCTTGGGTCCTTACTGTAGCTGCAGGAACCATAGATAGAACTTTTGGCAGCCTTGTTTTGGGAAATGGTCAAAACATTATTGGTTGGACTTTGTTTGCATCAAATTCAACTATTGTTGAAAATCTTCCTCTTGTTTACGATAACACTTTATCTTCATGCAATTCAGTGAAGCGTCTATCTCAAGTTAACAAGCAAGTCATCATTATTTGTGACTCAATGTCAAACTCAAGCTCAGTGTTTGATCAAATCGATGTTGTTACGCAATCCGATGTGTTAGGGGCAGTGTTTCTCTCTGATAGTCCTGAATTAATTGATTTAAGACATATCTACGCCCCAGGTATTGTAATCAAGACAAAAGATGCAGAATCTGTGATCAAATACGCAAAACGCAATAAGAATAATCCAACAGCAAGTATTAAGTTTCAACAAACATTTCTTGGAATAAAGCCAGCACCAATTGCAGCTCATTACTCATCAAGAGGTCCATCACATGGCTTTCCTTGGATTTTGAAGCCTGACATAATGGCACCTGGATCTAGAGTTCTTGCTGCTTTTGTTCCTTATAAACCAACAGCTAGAATTGGTTTCGATGTGCTCTTATCAAGTGACTACAATTTCATGTCAGGAACATCCATGGCTTGTCCTCATGCCTCTGGTGTTGCTGCTCTCCTCAAAGCTGCACATCCACAATGGAGTTCTGCTGCTATAAGGTCTGCATTGATAACCACAGCTAATCCTTTAGACAATACACAAAACCCTATAAGGGATAATGGTTACCCTTCTCAATATGCTTCACCTCTTGCTATTGGTGCTGGTGAGATTGATCCTAATAGAGCAATGAATCCAGGTTTGATTTATGATGCTACACCACAAGACTATGTTAATTTCCTTTGTGGTTTGAAGTTCACAAAGAATCAAATTTTAACGATCACAAGATCAAGTTCTTATGGTTGTGAAAACCCTTCTTTGGATCTTAATTACCCTTCATTTATAGCTTTCTACAACAGAAAAACAAGATCAATGGTTCACACATTTAACAGGACTGTTACCAATGTTGGTGATGGTGCTGCTACATATAGTGCTAATGTGACACATCCAAATGGTTGTGTGATGACAGTGACACCTGATATGTTAAATTTCAAATATAGAAATGAGAAACAAAGTTACTCTCTTGTCATAAAGTGTGTCATGGACAAGAAGGATAATGTTTCATTTGGAGATCTTGTTTGGATTGAAGATGGTGGAGCACACACTGTTAGAAGTCCTATTGTAGTGGCACCAAATGGAATTATATGAGCTTTCAAGTGTTTTTTTCCCCCTCATTTTTCTGCACCTTCTGCAATGACATGAAATGCAATATTATGTACTTTTCTTACACTCTTTAAAAACACTCATTCAAATGCAACCTTATGATGTGTTTGGTTGTCATTATCTTGGTTGTTTATTTTCACAAACTAATTCTACATCTTCATGTTTTTTGTTCTATAACTACTAGTTATGACCTCATTGGAACCATCATAAGCTTATTTAGAAATTTATAAATTTCATTCCTAAACTTTGATTTCTGAGTTTATCAGTTAAGTAAACTAGATATGGAATTAAAGCTCTTTAGTAACTAAAGCTTTTTTCATTCAAATGTTACTGAGCTGATTTCATTCGAAAAAACACTTTTTGAATGTTACAAATAATACTATAAAATGTAACTAAAGCTATTTAGTAACATGGGCTTTACCTAACAATTGTTCAAATGTTACTAAATTTAATTAGTAACATTTTTCTTGATTTAGTAACAATTTTCAAGTGTTACTAGATGTCAATTATGTTGTAGTGTAAGATGGTGGTTCACAATGGGATTTCACGATAGTCTTTGCCATATTATATGGGAGCTTCTTTTCTCATCCCACACAAACTATAAAAGTACACTTTCAGAACAAAGAATATACAGTTTTTATGTCGTCCGAAAATATACCGCCATATATATACTCCTATTAACATGTGTGGTATATTTTAGAAGTGTAGATGGAAAAAATTTCCTACAATATCTAAGTTTTAATGGACTTTGATTGAAGTGGGCATGACTACACCTTCAAAAGTGGATTGTAACATGGTTATCTTGGAGAGTTGTTATTTAGAACCCCCTATTAAGAGACTTTCCTGTGGGTGAATTATTTGCCTATTTTTTTCATATTGGATCCTCTTCGACCTGGCTTATGATGCAACCGGTCATGAAGAGTTATTTTCCTCTCTTGATCGAATGATCTACACTCTACTGTGGTTGCACCATAAAGCCGAATATGGAGGATCCGGGTTTTTATTATTTCTTTTTCGAAAACATCTTTCCACAACTTATCAGTATATTTCTATTATTTACTTCTACATATTACCTTCTCAAAGTTAACTTATGTGTTGTTTCTATTCATTTGAGGATAATGAGTTGTTTACTACTTTCTCAAAAAAAAATTGAAGGATACTACTTTCACAAATTAACATTTGCTTTTGCTGAAAGGCCATAAATTAACATTTTGAAAATTATAAAACATGTCTTTTTGGATGCTAGTAACTTTTTAGAAGTAATCTTTTTCCAAAAATAAAAAACTTTAGAAGAAATAAACAATTCGAAAGTTAGCTTTCGTACCATTTTTTTTAGGCAATATTTGTTAGATAATTCAGATGGATGATTCCGAAAATAAAATAATTTGAAACAAACATAAATTACGTCTTAACGTTGGTGTTTTAAGTTTGGACACAACAAATCCATATCATAGAGATTCAACAAAGTTTTACGTTAGCTTTCGAGACCTAATACAACCCTCTCCTTTTACCAGGGCTTGAAAACGGCCTTGGAAGATTAAGTTTGTACACACAGTAAAAAATAATGAACTTAGATATGTTTATGCATTTCTACCCTTAATTCATTTAGTTTTAAGTCAAATTCATTTAATACATGGTTTTGGTTTTTTTAAAGGATATAAAAGGAAAAACAACATTAATTTTATCTTGGTTTTCTAAAATAACCAAAGTTTTAGGACAAAAATAAAAATCTTAAAAGGACAAAAGATTAGATACAACGAAATAATTCTTAAGCAAAAAAAAAAAAAAAAAATCTGTTCAATCATTTTGAAGTAATATCATCCTCAAATTTCTAAATAGTTTATGAATGTCAACATCATATATTCTCTAAAAATCCTATATAGTCACATGATAAGAGGAATCAAGAGCCAAAACAACATTTCTTTGTTTAGTTGCAAAAATAATCAATGGAGCCTAACTTTGTGTTTTCACTTCTCATAATTTCTCTTTGGCTTCTATTAACCTTTCATAGCAATGCTGAGACTTCCACATATATAATCCATATGAACAAATCCTTCTTTCCTCAAGTCTTCACAACTCATCATGATTGTTTCAAATCCACCATTCATTCCTTAAACTCAGAAACATTAATACCTGATGATTATGAAGCATCAAAGCTATCACAGAAGAAACTAGTATACACCTATGATAATGCCATGTATGGATTTAGTGCATTGTTATCTTCAAATGAGTTAGAGATTCTTAAGAACATTGATGGCTTTGTTGCAGCATATCAAGATAGAACAGCCACCATTGACACAACTCATACCTTTGAATTTCTCTCCCTAGATTTTCCAAGTGGTCGATGGCATGCTTCAAATTTTGGAGACGATATCATTGTTGGTGTTATAGATTCTGGTGTGTGGCCTGAGAGTCAAAGCTTTAAAGATGATGGCATGACAAAGAAAATTCCAAACAAATGGAAAGGAACATGTGAAACTGGCCATAATTTCAATGCCTCCATGTGCAACTTCAAACTAATTGGAGCTAGATATTTCGATAAAGGTTTGAATGCAGGTAACTATCGAGTTATAAACAGCATGAACTCAGCTAGAGACAGTATCGGACATGGAACTCATACATCATCAACTGTTGCAGGTAACTATGTTATTTTTTTTGTTTTTTTCATAAACAAATAGTAGCAAATTATGTTAGTTTCTTGGTTAGTACTCTCAGCTTACTATCAAGTTGTCTGCTTCGAACTTTAGGTAACTACGTCAACGGAGCTTCTTATTTTGGCTATGCTAAAGGAGTAGCAAGAGGCATTGCACCAAAAGCTAAGATTGCTATGTACAAAGTCATTTGGGAAGAGGATGTTATGGCTTCTGATGTTTTAGCTGGAATGGACCAAGCAATTATTGATGGTGTTGACGTGATTTCAATTTCTATTGGAATCGATGATGTTCCACTTTATGAAGATGCTTTAGCAATAGCTTCTTTTGCAGCTATGGAGAAAGGTATTGTTGTTTCATCTTCTGCAGGTAACTCGGGACCTAAGCATGGAACCTTGCACAATGGTATCCCTTGGGTCCTTACTGTAGCTGCAGGAACCATAGATAGAACTTTTGGCAGCCTTGTTTTAGGAAATGGTCAAAACATTATTGGTTGGACTTTGTTCGCATCAAATGAAACTATAGTTGAAAATCTTCCTCTTGTTTATGATAACACTATATCTTCGTGCAGTTCAGTGAAGCGTTTATCTCAAGTTAACAAGCAAGTCATCATTATTTGTGACTCAATGTCAAACTCAACCTCAACACTGTTTGATCAAATCGATGTTGTTGCACAAACAAATGTATTAGGGGCAGTGTTTGTCTATGATAGACCTGACTTAATTGATTTAAGACATATCTACACTCCAAGTATTGTAATCAAGACAAAAGATGCAGAATCTGTGATCAAGTATGCAAAAAGCAATAAGAATAATCCAACAGCAAGCATTAAGTTTCAACAAACATTTCTTGGAATAAAGCCAGCACCAATTGCAGCTCATTACTCATCAAGAGGTCCATCACATGGCTTTCCTTGGATTTTGAAGCCTGACATAATGGCACCTGGATCTAGTGTTCTTGCTGCTTTTGTTCCATACCAACCAACAGCTAGAATTGGCAAAAATAAGTACTTATCAAGTGACTACAATTTCATGTCAGGTACATCCATGGCTTGTCCTCATGCCTCTGGTGTTGTTGCTCTTCTCAAAGCTGCACATCCACAATGGAGTTCTGCTGCTATAAGATCTGCATTAATAACCACAGCCAATCCTTTGGACAATACACAAAATCCAATAAGGGATAACAGTAACCCTTCTCAATATGCTTCACCTCTTGCTATCGGTGCTGGTGAGATTGTTTCATTTGGGGTTCTTGTTTGGATTGAAGATGGTGGAGCACACACTGTTAGAAGTCCTATTGTAGTGGCGCCAAGTGGAATTATATGAGCTTTCAAGTGTTTTTTCCCCTCATTTTTCTGCACCTTCTGCAAAGAAATGATATGCAATATTATGTACTTTTCTTACAGTCTTTAAAAATACTAATTCAAATGCAACTTTATGATGTGTTTGGTATTCATTACCTTTGCTGTTTATTTTCACCAATTGATTCTACATCTCCATGGTTTTTGTACCATAACTACTAGCTATTACCTCATTGGAACCATCATAGGCTTATTTAGAAATTTGTAGTTTTTAAGTTTCAATGTGATTTTCACACTAAAAACTATTGTTTAACTCACTTTTACATAAATCTATTCAAACGTAAAAATCAATTTACAATTAACTCATTTTTAATCAATTTACACGATCAATTCATTTAAAATCAATTTTTGTCGACACAAAACCAAAGGTGGAGGCATGGAGTCTGACTACAAGCAATCGCAAAGTGGTGACTACACAAGTCACAACTCAGATTGCAGCCAAATGTCAGTCATTGACACATGTTATAGTCCCACTGTATTCTCTATAAAAAATATGACATGGGCATATTGTGTATTCCTAAAATCTAATCAAATAAATATTACTCATTTTGAATCCATGAAAAATTGATTTGAAATTCAAAACCAACGCTCGCTAAGCAAGCAACGTGAGGAAGATTCCATGGAATGGAAGCAAGCAAGGGAGACAACCGTGTGAAAGAGGACGAGAATGCCACACGTGAACAGCAGGTGCGTTAATAATGATGATGATACACCATAGTTGTTATACTTTTAATTAGTAAATCACATATAAAGTTACTTGTGCGAATGCACTGTTGCCATCCTAGTACTGTACTGAGCTTATGCATGTAATTACATTATTTAGAAATGTTACATAAAAGGTCCATATACAATTTCCTCTATTGTCAATCTCGCTAAATAACGTATCAAAGAAAGCACCCTTTCTAGTGGAGTTTCTGGCTCCGGCAGCGTCCAGGCTCGCCAACCAGCTTTTTCCTTAGGCATTTCTGCTGCTATGGTTGCTAGGCCAATGACAATCATTACAATGAATCCAAGAGGGACCATGAACATCCACTGCTATAAAAGAAAGGTTCCAAATAGAAAAATTAATATGTGTATATAATTTAACTAAACAGTAAAATAAATTTTAAAAAACTGGCTCAAAGATCAAACCAGCAGTATATATGTTGTACACTCACGTATTTAAGGATGAAATCAGCAGCATCTATTGGCTTTACAAGTTCACCTTCTATATTGGTGTCCTGAGCAAAAAATATTTGTCAAAAAGTACATAAAGTACACAAGTAAAAACTTCTCATAAAGATGAACCTATGATTATCAGTATCTTACAATACATGCAAGTCGTATTTCCATACAAAATTATACCCGATCAATATGATTATCTTCTTCCTCCAAGTCAAATGGATGGGTTGGTGAGTTGACTGCATAAACACTAAAGTATCTCAATAGCATATGTCAAATCAATAGCAAAACACAAGACTAACTAAGTAAAAAAAATGGTTGATTAGAAAACATATGACATTTGTCAAGCTTGACATCTAACCAATTATGCATCAGATTTGAGAATAATTTATGCTTCAAAATGAAAATGATTGTGCAGAATAAGGAAAGCTAGATAAGGCCCTTTATTCACTGCAAATTTCATCAAATCAGAATTTGTATAAACCAAAACAAATATGTGAAAAGCCAGCATTATGCAGACATGAATTTTCAGTTTGACAGGAGAAAATGTAAGAAAAATAAGACTAAACATATTTTCTGTGTTTCCTATAGGGCAAACAGTATTCAAAATTTTAAAAAGTTATCCATAACCCAATTGCTCCCAAAGCAAACCTTGTGAGAAACATTTTGTATAATGTTTTTATGTCATTATTTGTTTATGAAGTAAAAATATAATTACAATTAAGGCTGAAAATGTCAATCATAATTCATAGAACATACCTTGGTGCCTGTTCAGTGTTCTTCAAAAGCGTGTGTGACTTGAAAGACCACTTTGCAGGCTAACATCCCAAAAAAAAGTATAAAATTAGCCTTCACAAATATCAGGCTTAATAACAACTTTTATGTTTGCACAATTTATGAACTATAATAGGATAATCTTAAGAACAAAGACAACTTGTGGCATTGTAGGTGATAAAACCAACCAGAAGATGCATATTGAATGCTCAGGTAGACCAAGTTTATAGAAGGGTTCATTTTTTCGATAATTAGAGTTTTATTGATACTATCTAGCCAAAAAACTAAAGAGAGATTGGTATGCAAAACGCCTTGCAAATCAAAATCACACCTAAAAATCGACATATAACTCTGGCTTTTACTCAAGAGGCCAAGAGAAAATCCTAAGAACAAACCACATGAAACTACACACCTCCTAAGAACCAACACTCAGCTTCTAAAAAAAATTAAAATTGAGAGCACGTCGCAAAAGAAAATCTACATTAAGCCAACCATGATATCTGACACCTAGACTCACGTATCGATTGCCTAGCTGTAGAAGACAACCAAAATTAAGAGGAAAAAACGGAGACTCCTTGTGTGCCGATAGCCTTCTATGAAATAGCAGCGTAGTCCTATACGATATCACTCCAAGATCAATCTAATATCATTTATACAAGAAAGACACGTCAAAACAAAGAGAATATAGATAACAACAAAACATGTTGAAAAGTTTTGAAGTTGAGCCTTTCTCGACGAACAAACAAAAATTAAGTGCAGCTGTCTAATGAAAGCATAACTTACAAGCTTCAGTTGCCGAGGATACGGGCAAGACCTAAAAGCACCATAATTGACAGCCAAGATGTTAACACCTTCCGTGTGTATTGGAAAGTGTTCATCCAAACCGTCGTCCCCTGGAAGACATCTCTGGATTCAAAAAGGCATAACTGTCAAAACAGCAGCACCATCCCAAGCTACTATACTGAAAGACTTGAATAGAAAGATATTCCCTAAACCCTAACCATACAACACTTACAGCTTTGACTGAAGAAATAATATATTCCCTGCAGGGATGGCTCAAAACATTGGATGGCAGCCTAATCCAATAGAAATCATCTCTTTTCAAGAGCTCCTGTAATAATAAGACAGTAACAAACAAATCTTTATACAATTATACGTTCTAATCATAAACACATACAAATTACAAAATAACAACTCCAATGGAAACAAAATTCTAATTACTTGAAGTTTATTCTTGTCATCGTTGGTGAAAGAATCTCGCGGAAGCAGCAGCTTTGTCAGTGTCTGTCACAGACCAAAATTGCTTCTCAGTACAATTTTATCAACCCATTCTAATTCAGCGCAGTAAATTAGAAACGCCACAAATTATTTGCAGGTTTCGCATAAAAGTATATCCAAAACCGATGCAACTCATGACCAATATTCAACGAACTGTTGTACGAGGTTTGAAATATATCAACAATGACATTTCAAGCTTATAAAAATAAAGATGAAATTTCAAATGCGAGAGTATACAGATTAATAAAGAAATCAACGGACCTGAGCGCCGTGGCTCCAAGTTTTGAGGTGAGCAGAGAAGTTACCGGCATTAGAGAAATCGGAGTCTCCAAAAGCGGTTCGAGTGTTAACTGGAACTTCAAATCCGAAGCATTGTTAGGTGATTCGATGCTGAATCCTTCGTCGTCGAGCTGGAAAGCATCCACGGAGAGAGAGAGATGAAGCAAGTCACAAACAACCGTCAAAATATACCGGAAGAGTACACTAGTCATAGTTGTCCGGTTTATGATTTGATATACATAAGTTGGGCACTCCAAGGTTGATAGGGTTAGAGCAAACCCAAGGATCAAGGAAGTGTAATGACAGACCTAAGTAAATTCCTTACCAATTAAGGTTTTTTTTTTTTTGAAAGGATCTTACCAACTAGGTTTCTTGTTTTAGTAAACCCTACCAACTATATTTTTTTTTTACAAATCTTACCAACTAACTTGTACATGATGAATTTTACAAATCTTACCAATTAAGGTTTTTGGTCCCTATAAATATGTCAACTTTTCGTTTTAGTCCCTCTAAAATTTTCCTTGAACTTTTAGTCCTTACAAAATTTTCAATCTTCACTTTTGGTCCCTCTTTTAAAGTAAACTCATATGTAGAATTTATATTATTTAATAAAATTTTCCAGAAAAATTCAAAATATTATAAGAATCACTCAAAAAAAAATTCAGAATTTTTTAACAAAACATGAATTTAATATGAATTTTCATATTTTTTACGGTTAAAAATTCATATTTAATTTGTGTTTTGTTAAAAAATTCTAATCTTTTTAGGAAATTTTTTTAGAATACTTTACACATTTCTGCACAATTTCATTAAAAAAATACAAAAATTAAATTAAAAATAGGGACCGAAAGTAGCGATTGAAAATTTTATAGGGACTAAAAGTCGAAGGAAAATTTTAAAGGGACTAAAACGAAAAGTTGACATGTTTATAGGGACTAAAAACATATTTAACCCTTATAATTATGTACATCCTATATTTTACATATATATATTTACATATATATAATTGTATGTGTGAGCGCGTAAATGGATACATAATTTTGGACTCATTTTTTTATCTTTCAATTATAATCTTTATTTAAACTTTTTTTAGAGAATCTTCATTTAAACTATTCCAATTACAATTTTATCATCAAAACATCTTACTAATACATAAAAGGATACACTATTTTGGACTGGATTATTTATTCTATTCTATTCCTTGAGTTAAATTGTTTTATTATTTTTATAATATTATTTAAATTTACATTAAAAAATTAGTATTAGTAAAAAAATTAAAAGTTAGTTAAATCGCATTAAAATAGAAATATTATATAATAATATGTACAACATTCCTTTCAAAAAAATAATATGACCAATATTGAATACTTTAAAAAAATATTATATTTTTTGTCAAATAGTTTAGTGGCTAAAAATTCACTTTTTTAAGGTGAATAAGTTGAATGTCTAGGGTTCAAAATATATATAATGTAATGTCTCTGCCAACTAAGCTAAGCTCACAGAGACAAAAAAAAAATCTTATATTTACTTGTATAAAAAATTATTGTGTTTTGTTGTAACATATTTTCTTGAAAGCATTTGGACTACACTTTTAATCTCTTTTTTCTTTAAAGAAGGACCACACTTTTAATCTTAAAATGTGCATTTTAGCACGATTCAATTACTCAGTAAAAGAAGGGACGCATATTATATTAAAAAATACCTTAATTATAAGATATGAATATAATTTGATTTCTCCTTCTTGTATTTCTCAAAAATAAACGAATAAAAAAGATGAACATTCTCCCATATATAGAATGCAACAAGCCTTTTATTACCTAAAAAAACCTCTTCTCAAAAATAACAAATTGCATGATGTCCAAGAAAACAAAATGTAAAAATTGCAAGTATAGAACAACAACTACGAGAAATTAAACAAACATTTCCAATAGTACGACAGCTAATAAATTTCTGTTGGTTAATTTTTAGATTCTGTTTGTATACAACTTCAATTAGATTCAAGTTTGTTCAATGTGTTGCCAACCAATAACACTAAACCTTCCTCATTTCTCCACCCTAGCTAAACCCAAAAAAATAAAACTCTAAATTAATATTCCAGCCAAGTTGGCTAGCTCTATACATCATATCACAAATTGTGTCCTCCACCCTTTTTTTTTGAAGGAATTTTGTCCTCCACCTTCTGCCACTCATGTCCTCTCAAACCGCCTCTGATACATCTTCGCCAGGCATGAACACCATCCATGAATTAGACACATTTACAAGGTTGTTTCTCTTATTAATCTTTATAGCCCTACTCGTTCGAGTTTGTTACGTTTATTTTTCCTCACATGGTGATCATCGCGTTCAAAATCCTAATTTCAACCCAGCATCTATACAACATGTGGTCGATAATAAAAACACCGTGGAAGGGCTCCCTCGTAGCATCATCAACTCTTACCACACATTCACCTTCGACAAAAACAACATTGCCACAATTAATCATGATTATGACACCGTTTGTTCGATATGTATTTCGGATTATAAGGAATCGGAGATTTTGAGGATGATGCCGCAATGTCACCACTATTTTCATCGAGATTGTGTTGATACATGGTTGAAGGTTAATGGTTCGTGTCCAATTTGTAGGAATGTGCTATTACAAGCTAGTAATAATGTAACGAACTTAGAATCTGTCTAAATTAATCATCACCATTGAAGTAGGAATTTTTTTTTCTTGAGGTGCAGCTTCTTCTTGGTTTCTTTTTGTAATTTGGTTCTATGTGCCATTTGAGAAACCGTACGAATTGTAAATGTTTTTAGTTGGTAATTAATTAGTACGAGATGAGAGAACAACATGCATCATTTGTACGGTTTCTAAATTGCCTCTTTAAATAGAATATTGAGTAAATGAGTTGAAGCATTTTGTGTTGTTAATTTTGAGCAAGCCAATGAGAGCTTTTAATTTCAATTCACTGGTCTTATTTTTATTGTTATTTTTACATCTTGATTATTTTTTTCAACATAAGCAAACCCAATCCATTTCATTATAAATAATATCAGCAATACAAGATCGTATAATTAACAACAAAAAAAATAGTGAAGCCTAATTTGTGACCGCGGTAACTAATAAAGTATGAGCAACCACGTTTATTTTTCACCTAAAAAAATAATCAAAGAATTTGAAATACTAAGGAAGTCGCTGCATTTGTCCAATTTACAAACAAGTTAAGATATATCTTCTCTATGTTGCTTATGCATCAACAACAATTTTAGAGTAGAGTTCCAAAATAAGATTTGAATGCCAGTATCTAAACATATATAACAAATGTAGCATCCCGAATTTCCCTCTCTATGAATAATTAAAAATAGTTAGAATCTTCTATTATTATCATTGAATAATGCATGTAGGTTAATTCCTAAACTTGAGGTTTTAGTTGCATTAGGAGTAACATGTGTTAAGAGTTTGAAGTAGAATTTAGGAGCGTGTAAATGAATAAGAGTACACTTAATAACAAAAACATACCTTAGGCTGCAATAAAAATAAAAAAAAATAAAAACATGCATTAGGCTCATTAGACCCAGACTTTCCCCCACACTCACTAAGGTTGATAGATTGAGTTTACTATACCTTTTTCTAAATAAAAAATAAAAAATTAAGCAGTTAACACATATTTTGCCTATGTGTGTAAGTGTGTTGATACATTTGGCAAATATAATATGAACTGTTTGTTAAAGCTTCGACAAATATAATCTGAACTTTGTCAATTTTTACATTCCAATTTACCTCTAAACATGGTCTTCGGAGGGTTTGACACATTTCAGATTTTATTTGCCGAACAATTTTTTGAGGTTTGGACAAATACAATCCGAACTATATATTTACATGTTTTGGATAGGCATGAGCAATTTTATGGCAGTTTGGATTATATTTGCCGAATTATGGTTCGGATTATATTTGCAGAACAAAGGATATTTTGGAAGAAAAAAAAAATATGGCGCGTAAGAAACCAATAGAATGGGAAATAGCTCATGATTTCGAGTATAACATTGAGTGAAGAAAGGATCGTATAGTTTATATGATATGATTGTATGTATATGATTTGGTGGTGTTTATTTCATGTTGCATGTCATAGATATGCATTTGGTCCTGATTTGTGTGTCTATTTTCCAATTTCGAGTCGTATGCATTCGATAAGCCAAATTATCCTGGCTAAGCGAAATTCCTTGTCCTTAAACCTGATTTTGCCTGTGTCTTAAATTCCCTAAGCCAAATTTTCCTGGCTAAGCAAAATTTCCTGCATTCCTATGCCTTCTAATCTTATGGCTTGCATTGTTAACTTATTAATCATGCAAAATACCAATGTGCTTGTCTTAATATCATGTAAAATGTGAAATGCTACATGATATAAATATAATGATGATGATTGTTTATGCCCTACTTAGTATTATGATTGAGAATTTACTTGGAATGTTAAAAGCTACATGGTTAACTGTTGATGTGTGATGTGAGTAATACGAGTAGTATGAGAAACATGATTTAATGATGATGAATTGCTTTACCCTATTTAGCACAATGATTATTACTCGTATATACTTGTTAACAATTTAATCTTTAATTTATAGAAATTGATTTATTAATAAAGATTAAATAGCTAAATTATCAAACTAATAATACTTTAAGATTTTATCAATGATATATCGTCATAGAAAAACATTTAGAACATGCGACTTAAACTTTTGTAAGAAACGGTGATTTAAATTGGTAATGAAGAATTTTGAGGGACCAACATTTGAAGAAATTTTTTAGAGGGGTTAAAAATGAAAGTTGATATATTTTGAGGGATTATAAACATATTTAACCTAATATTTCTATTTTGCTGGAAATTCATAAAGTTGGCTTTTAATTTCTTTCAAAAGTGAGGTTTTCCCAACTTTTAAAATATATTATTTTTGTTCCTATACTTTTTGAAATATGGTGTTTATAGTCCTCCTAGCTAGGGGTGTTCGTGGATACGGGTCAGCCCCATCCACCCGATGACCCAATTCAAAGTGTTTGATTTGGAGTTTTTTTTCTAGTTTAAGTCAAACCGGAACCAAACCTAAAATAATTTTGTTTAGGTAACGAATTTATGATTTTAAACATGTGATCTATGTAAGTTATTTCATAAAGAACAAAAGAAATAACTACTTAAACAGCAGAAACTTAAATTAAAGGATTAAGGCATACCTCCAGCCATTGCTCCTGCTTGAAGAAGTTGAGGCTCTTCTAAACCTTCCACAATCTCACTTTGATGGTGCAAGTCTTCTGAATAGAGATGTTAGGCTTAGGTGACCAAAACAAATGAAGTCTTCTGCCATCAAGAAGTTATTGAACGTGCAAAATAAAACTGCTCCCCACTCACTCATAATGGGCAGTTACTGAATTTAAGGGAAAGAATAAAGACCATTTTCTGATTAATGGATAATTACCACTATGTGCACTTAGTGGGTAATTACCACTTATTTATTTAAATAAATAAATAATTTAATTAGGGAAAAATCCAACAATCTATTGAACCAACCTGTTTAAAGAAAATTTCGAGATTTTTATCTTTGTTAATTGGTGAATTCTAGGGTGAGGGTTCAATTAAGTCCCTCACCCGTGAATCACTATAGACAATAATTAAGGGCCATTGGATCAATCAAGCACACAAATTCTATTATGCACTCTATGCATCAGATCTTTTTGTCTCTTCTCTCCAATCTTCTTCTCACCTATTCCCATCCTCTCAGCCCCTGGTTTTGCACAAGCCCTCCCTTCTACATCATCAACATTATATCTCATGAAATGTTGTTTTCAACTAAAATATTAAATTTGTTGTTCCAGTTCCACCCGGGAACACCCCATTCAAGATTTCACACTTTTTCAAGGAAAAAACATTCTTTCATACAGTTATTGGCGAGTTCACGGTTATAATGAAGAGAAGAGGACATTGTTGCAAAGGTTTTCATTCCTCTCTAATGAAATCAAGGAGGGGGTTACATGCAACAAATTCTAACTCAAATTTGTTTATTGAATTTTTTTTGGAACGTTTCAAGAAGCATATAAACTGCTCATTAATAAAAGAAAAAGAGGTGCAAATCCAGATTTCAATTGCACACCATCAATTAAGGCTTAAAGCATTATGTTTGTTGTAGTGTGTCTTGGTCAAAAGAATTTATGGTAGCAGCCATTTTTTTGCAGAATTTTTTGTTTGAGAGGAATATGATGGTGAAGAGAAACGGAAAGGGGCCTGATTATGTGTACAAATTTAAAGTTGTTCTCATTTTTGTTTTCAGTAAATCTAAGCCATTAATTAAATCAAACGGTATTTTGTTCATGGTCCACCGTTGATGGACTTAATTGAACCCTCACCCTAGAATCCACCTTGTTTTTTTTTTTGAAGGAAAAAAATTCATTGCTTTTCATTAGCTATCAAGTCTCGGATACATGACGGTACATCATCATAAACGTGGGAGCTAGCATGAGATGGGGCTACCCTAGCTAATTCATGAGCGACCCCATTGGCTTGCCTCCTATTGAACTCGACGTGAGAGTTCTGAAAATTACAATCGAACAACTGCCTACAAGCCTGAATAATACAACCTAGTTCACTGCTATCACCTAGGTTTGAATTAAAACGTTCAACAACAGACTTGCAGTCCAAAACAAAATCAACATTGTCATAATGAAGATCAGCCACCCATTGTAGTGCCGTGTGAAGTCCAACAGCCTCGCCAACATCAACATCACAAAGAGGAGAGAAACAATCTGTCTTAGCCATGACAAAATCACCCTGATCATCACGGATGCATATGCCAATACCTACCATATTCAGAGAGTCAGAAAAGGAGGCATCAATATTACATTTGTACCTACCATATACCGGCTTCGTCCACTCGATGATAGAACCATGAATAACATTATTCGGCTGAGCAAGGATGTCCGTAGCTTTGTGTGATATTACTTCTTGGGCGGTTCTCCAATCATCTAAGAGGTGTCGAGCCCGTTCAACAACTTGTAGACATGTTTCATTTTGTTGTTGCCACAATTTTAAATTCCTACGCTTCCACAAGCTCCACATGATCGTCACAAACAATTCTTTTTGCGCAGAAGGCAGCTGGTCAAGAAGAGAAAATATCAAAGCATCCATGTTATAATTTCGATGGAGAGTTCTATCAATAATATCCCATAAATTAACCTCCTGCCACGCTTGCATCGCACCTGGACATTCTAACAAGACATGAATACTATCTTCATAATTAGTTCCACACAAGACACAATCATTAGGACAATGAATACCACGACTACTTAGGCGTGCACGTGTAGGGAGACAGCCCCGACACACACGCCAAACAAAGTTTCGAATCTTGGGAGGAACCTTAAGCTTCCATATAGAACTCCACTTCCCCGGAACATGCAAATGAGAGTTATCTGCAATTTCTGTAACACAAATTCGATATGCACTACGAACAGAATAATTACCATTTTTCTCAGCCTTCCAGATAATTTTATCTTCATGGACAAGAGGATGGAGAGGAGTATTCAATATAAGCTGGGAAGTATTATGATCAAACAAATTAGAAATTAAAGTAGCATTCCAAACCTTTGTCGATGGTTCGATGATGTCTTGAACTTTGACATGAGCAAGTGACACATGAAGAGGGCTTTGTGATGAGAGAGAACAACCATCTTTAAGCCACGGAGCACCAAACAAAGGAATACTAGCACCAGAACCAATCCTCCATCTAACACCCTGTTTAATCACAATTTTAGCGCTAAATATACTTCGCCATACATAGCTAGGATTAGGGCCAAGCCTAGAACTCAAAAAATCACACTGTGGAAAATATCGTGCTTTGAATAAACGAGACACAAGACTAGTGTTATCAATTTGAAATTTCCATCCCTGTTTACCAAGCATCGCCACATTAAAAGATGTGAGGTCCTTGAACCCCATACCACCATAATTCTTATGAACAGATAAACGTTCCCAAGATAGCCAATGTAAACCTTTTCTAGTGGTGCCACCATGTCCCCACCAGAAAGCGTTAATCATTTTTTCTATGGCATCAACTAACTTGTTTGGTAAAAGATAAACACTCATAATATAAGAAGGAATAGACTGGAGTACCGATTTGATCAACACTTCTCTTCCGGCTTTAGAAAGGCACTTGCTGCTCCAAGAATTTATTTTGTGCCAAATGCGGTCCTTAATGAAGCCAAAAGTTGCTTCTTTGCTTCTACCAATCATGGATGGCAGCCCCAAGTACTTACTAGTTCCCATAACAGCGCGGACACCAAGGATGGAAGTGATAGAGTCTTGAGTAGCGCGGACACCTTGTTAATTACATATTTTAGAAATGTTTAAAATATTTCATGTTTAATGGCATGATCCCCAACTTGAACCAGCATGCTCGTAACTAGAATGAGTTGGTTTAGGTATGGCAAAAAATATATGATTTTTTACCTGGGCTAAACAAGTTAAATTTGATTAGATCGGATAATGATATTGATCATAAACAACCTTGTATGTAGGGGTGGGCATGATTCGGTTTGAGAACTGAACCGAACCGAACTAAATTGTTTGCAAAATTTAAAATAATTGAACCGAACCGAATTGTTTGTATTTCGAACTTAATTTGATTAGTATAACTTTTTTATGATGTACATGTGCACACTTTCAGAAAGTCATTCCCCGATGTCTTTGAAGATAATACAAATGTCTTTTACCTCAATTATAATAATGTACAAAAAATATATCTCTCTTCAAATTTGATTTTTGGTTCTTTAAAATTTGAACACAATAATCTTAGATACATACAAACGTTTAGAAGAAAGAAAGGAAAACAAAAAAAAAAAAGGAAGGAAGGAGAAATTACACTATCAATAAGAATAGAGTAAATTACATCCCCCTCCCTTGAGAGATGCTACTTTTACACTCCACTCCCCTCCTATTTTGAAACACACATTATCCTCCCTCAAAAGATGATTTTTAATACATTTTGACCCATTTTTTTATGTTTCCGTCAACTAGTTGTTAACCACCGTTAAATAAATTTAATATTTCTAAAATAGTCTTTATCTAGAACTCCTTAGTCATTGCTTTTTCTGTGTTCTCCTTTTCCCATGGTTGCGATTGATTTGTCAGTATCTTTTTCTTATTTGCTATTTATAATTGTTTTTGGTGGCTTGTATTCTAAATTTCTAATTGTTGAATTACTAGATTGATTGTTTTGCTTACAATTTCATATGCTTTCACGTTAAGAAAAAAAAAAGTGATTCAAATTGATGCATTTTAAGGAGTGTATATTGCTTAAGGTGATTCAGAACATTTTTATGTCTTAATCACCGTTATTGTATTTTCACTTTCTTCAATTCTAACAAGTTATAGCACCTCACTTCCCTTATATTGCAACTCTATGTGTCCCTTGACGATTTGCTCTTAACTTTTTCATGTAAGTCTACAAATGCACATACCTTACAAACTGTAACACATATAATCAAGTAATGGACGCAAAACCAACATGAATATGAAATTTGATATCATATCGCTAGATCGCAAAGTAAGAAACGGTAGGGAATAAGGGTTATGGCTTGCAATATGTAGAAGAAGGTAATGAAATGAAACGTAAAATATTAAATGAACAGAAAGGATATTATTGTCAATTTAAACTTATTTGGTAATATTTTAATTTAAAACTAAATCTTCTTTAACATTGTCAAGTTAAATGGACTAAGTTGTATATTTCCTTTCCTATTTAGGGACTAAAGTGACTAATCTCCCTAAGATTAAATATACAACTTAGTCCATTTAACTTGACAATGTTAAAGATGATTTAGTTTTAAATTAAAATATTACCAAATAAGTTTAAATTGACAATAATATCCTTTCTATTCATTTAATATTTTACGTTTCATTTCATTACCTTCTTCTACCTATTGCAAGCCATAACCCTTATTCCCTACCGTTAATCTTAGGGAGATTAGTCACTTTAGTCCCTGAATAGGAAAGGAATCGTCACTTTAGTCCCTGAATGCAGATAAAATGCAAAATAGTCCCTGAATGTAGACTCTGTTAGTCAATTTAGTCCCTGAATGCAGACTCCGTTAGTCGATTTAGTCCCTGAATGAAGACTCCGTTAGTCACTTTAGTCCCTGAAATTGACCAACAGAGTCTACATTCAGGGACTGTTTTGCAATTTCTCTGCATTCAGGGACTAAAGTGACTACTCTTTT
The DNA here is from genome assembly GCF_051527215.1 of Medicago sativa. Lineage (NCBI taxonomy): Eukaryota > Viridiplantae > Streptophyta > Magnoliopsida > Fabales > Fabaceae > Medicago > Medicago sativa. The sequence goes on along the minus strand of NC_140755.1, from coordinate 78,424,154 downwards.
CCCATTCAGGGATTAAAGTGACTAATTAATCCTAAGAGGAGAGGGGGGGTGTAAAAAGAGCATCTCTTAAGGGAGGGGGTGTAATTTACTCATAAGAATAATATTTGTGAGAGTGAGACGGTGGTTTGTTAGTTTGGCGAGAAACAAAGGGACTGTATGCGTTGAACTCCAACATATTAGAAATATTAATAAACATATACTACATTAGCTACTAAGATTTTCTTTAAAAAAATACTAAAATTTGTCATTTCAAAAATAAAAATTAAGAATTATATTCATCTAATATATAATGTTATATAATGTTTGTTTTTTAATGCTACAAATTTAAAGGGAATTTTATTATAAAAATGTACAAATGAAAAAGGTTTTAATTTTATACTAATTGTCTAAATCAACAAAAGAAAATTGTACCCAGAAAAACAGCAAAAATTTGGAGGGAAAAAACGATAATGACCAAATTAACAAGAAGGTGGGAAGTAATTAAGTACAGGAATACTCTAAATAAATTTCAAATGTTTGGTCTAGATATAAAAACACAAAAATACAAATTTTGAATTTGAAGATTTCCGTCTGAGTTTCACTACTACTTTTAAAAATAGGTGCATGTAAATTTATTTGTAAATGTTCTTTTGAGTTTTATATCTTTTATACTACCTTGTACTAAACGTCAGACATAATCCCTTCACCTTAAATTTATCCCATAAAAAAAGCAGTAATACTCTAAATCATATCTTGACCTTTTAGGAACAATTTAAATTTTTTTAATTGCTCTAGATTAATGCGAGAAGGTCTGAAAGGACACATACAACTGTTTTGTGTGACACCATTTCCTTGAAAATTATCTTCCATTAAACATTTCACGTGGGCAGAGATTTCAACCGAATTTATGGATTCCTCAAAACAGAAAATTGTTTGATGAGCAACGTTGTCCTTGTTTACTCTTTGATGAAATTCTAAGGACTATTTTATTGCTGAAAAATAAGTTAAGAAAAAAGGAATATTGCTTGTTTCGTGAAATGTATACATGTATGTACTACTCAAGCTATCATGGATTTGGACCAATGAAGTATGGACTCCGACACGGGTATCTAACACGGACACGTCGACACCGTTAATGTAAAAAATATAGGACACCGACACCGCTACATATATGTTAATTTATTTAAAGTTGGTGTAAAATGAAAATTAAAATACATATATAAACATCTAACTTGAACAACTTATTTAATTAGAAAAAGTTCTACAACAAGATATCGTAGTATTTGACCTTTATTTTTTTCATCTACTATCAAAAAAGTTAAAAATGATATAATCAAGTGTAATGTGTATATGGTGTGTGGAAGCAAGAGAGAAAAAACTATTTTAGATATTTGTCTGAGTTGTCTGACACGGCTCGTATGAGTGTTATATAGGTGTTGGACATCGATCGTAGAAGTTTCGAAGTAAAGAAAAAAAACAATTATTTAAAACATCGGTTCGATACGTATCTTACGAGTGGTATATGAGTGTCGGACACTGAAGCGTGTCGGACACCACAACACGCCTAATCTTAGAGGTGTCCGTGCTTCAAAGATTTGGACCCATAATGACCCATGGTCTCGAACACAAACGAAATGGCATCCCACAAAACATTTTGGTTAAAAAAAATTAGCCAAACATTAGTGCAGAAAAAACAATGTATCCCCAGTTGCAACCTCACGCACCTCCAATCCACACCAACTATCATCCCCAATTTTAATCAAGAAAAATAACACAAATGCAGAACCAAAAAGAACATAACAAAACAAAACCCCCAAACACAAAAACAGTCTTTTTTTTAGTTGACTACTTATACTTTTAGTTGACTTTAAATTTCCTACCAAACTCAAAAGAACCAAACCCCATAGTGGAGAAAGTTGAAAACAAAACAAAATTCCAACTCATTCTTTCTCTCTCTCTCTCCCACAAAATTTAATGCATACTAACTTCCTCATTGAGATTTGAAACTTGAATCTCTCCACAAAAACTCAGTATTAAATGCTACAGATGAAACTCTCACCCACCCTTTACCCCTAAAAAAAAATCCCATCCTAACCCCCCTCATTTTCTCCCTCATTTTCTCTTTCTCTCCCTCACAAATGGAGAATTCCCATTTTTCTCCTCCTCTTTTTCTTCTTCTTCTTCTCCTTCTTCTCTCTTCTCCTCCATGTCCTCTCCACATAGTTTCTTCACCAACCTTGGCCTTGGCTACTCCATAGCCATAACCCTAGCTTTTCTCGTCCTTCTCGCCACTCTCTTCCTCTCTTTCTACCTATGTTGCCGCAAAAACAACAATCCCAACAACAACCTCAACAACAACAACAACAGTACTCTCAACTACGCAGAGGGTGTCATTGTACGAACTGACATATTCATAGCTGAAAACGATGAAGAAAACGCAGTGGTGGGTCTAGAAGACAACGTGATAAATTCGTATCCGAGGTTTCAGTTCAGCAGAGACAGCGCAACTGTTTTAGGACAGAACACCACGTGCTCCATTTGTTTGTGTGAGTACAAGGATTCGGAGATGCTGAGGATGATGCCTGAATGTCGTCATTACTTTCATCTATGTTGTCTTGATTCATGGTTGAAGCTTAATGGCTCTTGTCCCGTTTGTCGAAACTCTCCGCTTCCAACGCCACTTTCTACTCCGCTTCAAGAGGTTGTTCCGCTTTCTCAGTATGCTGCTGATCGGAGACGGAGGAGGTGAATTTTCTTTTTCCTCGATTAGGATAATTTGGAGTTAGTCAGAGATCAAACTCGGGTACTATTTTAATGATTAGGTTTTAAGTTGAGGAAGAAAATGAGATTTCTATTTGGTTTTATATATGCAAGGGAAATGGGAAGAAAAAAAATGTTAGTGCTAGGTGTTTAATTATATGTAATTTTTCATAGGGATGTATTGATTAGTATTTCATATATAAGATCAATTCAATTCAAGTAAAGTTGTTTTTTATTTTATGAAATTGTTTGTTTAATATTGTTGGTTGATTGTTGTACAAAACTTTGTCTAATACTATAGCCACATTAGTCTAGTTCATGGGAGTGAGATTATTCTTGCCATATGTTACTAGTAAAACATTGAAGGTTAACTTCATTTTGTTTATTTGGATAAATTATTTTCCACAGTCATGTAAATTTGGAAATTTCGATGTGTGACTTGGATTCTCAATAGCAAGGAGAATTATGCATTCATGTAATCTAGATTAATGAAAATCGTTAATTATAGTCATACGATGAAGAGTATTTTACTTGTATGTATGTTTTTAAAATGTAACTCAAACTACAAACCATACACAAATTTTTCATCAAACGACTTAGATTTCCCACTACATTAATTCATGATGGGCTTAGTCTCCGGTAGATGAGTTTATCATGTCTCTCTACGTGAGCACCGTAGCAATGAGTTACCGGTTAACGATCCTGGTTGTCCATTATTTTAATATTATATCGCATGGCAAAATCTCACTCACTTATGGTGAGAGACATGATAAACTCATCCACCGGAGACTAAGCCCCTTTTGTGTCCTATGTTTTATCTCTTGACTTATGAAGTCAATATTAATTTGACCCACAAGTATGATTCCTTGTTGAAGTCATTATTCTTATTCCTCTTGATCTTGTTTTAGAGGATTTTGATTGTATTTGTTTTCCTCTCTGCTTCAGTTTCTTTGGGAACAAGGTACAACTTTTTTTGTTCTACTTGTTCCCCACTCATGGACCCATATGTTTGTCGTGATTTACAGACATGTTTTTAATATCAGTTCATTATGATTATCTCATTTGTTAATATGAGATCAAATGGTTCATATTACACAATAATGAAATTAATTTTAAATGATCTCAGCTGTTAATTTAAGAGTGGACAATTGAAATTAAAAATAAGGCAATAACTCCACCAAATCCAAATCCTTCTTGAGCTAATTTTTTCTGTTGTTGTTAATAAGTTACACCTATTTGATTTTGAATTTTTAGTGGTTTCGGCTTTCTCTGTTGATTGTTTCTTCCCGCCTTGCACGACATAGTAGGCGTTTTTGTTGACTGATATCTTGTGACAAGAAACTTCTGAGTCAATTTCAGGCATTTCGTCACTGGTCCACGGGGAACAAGTTCACATTCCTCTAGAGGCACCTACACAACAGAACTGTAACGTACCTCGGCAGATTTGCGCCTGTCTTGACGATGAATTCGCCATCAGGTCCTGGTCTTTCCAACCTCTTTCTTACATCATGGGGGCAAACCTTCCTCATCTTCATCTACGAGCTTAGGCTCCAATAGTGCATCAAAGTTAACGAGATCTTACATCACAAGCCGGTGGATCGTCTTTTACTTTTGTATTGGTGTCCCCCATATAACTCTTTAAGGGTTCCAAGAAGTATGGGTGGAACGCTTCTAGATCATATAACATTGTCCCTACTTCATCCTGAGCATTGTGGTATGATATCACATTTTAAAGTGCGCGGTATAGGATGCTGCATAGAGTTCTGGTAGTGTGAGCAGTCTAATGATGCAAATATACATGGTCTACCGCCAAGAATTAAGACTTGATGGTCTTCCTTAAGTGTGTCGTTAATGAACACAACATTTTTAGTGTGTAGTTAAATGAACTTAAGCTATAGAAAACCACTACTTGAACCAACCAAAATCGAAAATTGATAAAATCATGTTTGGTTTTGGTGTATTCAGACCAATTTTTCATTCACGTGCACCGTTCAATTTTGTTTGCGGTTTTTGTTTTGTCAGCCATACCAAACAAAACCACAAACTTAGAGAAACATTAACTTAACTCATGTCACTCAACCCAAACTAACTTAAAAATACTCACTTAGGATATTGGGCTAGGTCCAATGAAAAAATCAACATATTAATCAATTGAGTATTTTTTTTTTACCTTATCCTTTGTAAATTTTTCTATTGTTTTGTTAATTAAGTGTTTTTCCCCGTTGTCAAATCTTTCTTTTGGACCAAATCTTCTACCCCAATTTAAATTAAAATACGTAAATAATTATTCATCTATCCAAATTAAGCATTGTTAATGAATGAACTAATCATCAACCTCAATTAATTAAGCGTTTTCATTAATCAATTAATAGTAAAGAAGTATGAATTAATTTTAAATGTATAATCAAAATTGTTGACAGATTTTTAAATTATGTGTTGTATCACAAAAAATCAATCGAACAACCCAACCAAACTCCATGTTTTTTATCTTATAATTTAGATGACTTTAATTAGTCTCAAACCTTAACCAAACCACGTTGTGACCACCCATTTATGGGACATTCCTACTGGCTAGTAAACATACAACCATTCTATGGTTTTCAAAACTGGACCGTAGACTCTCACCTTTTTTAAAACCTTGAACTTCAAGTTTAATATAAAAAATTTAATATAACACAAAGTATTTTCATCTAAAACCTACATATCTATGCACTAAAAACACAAAAAGAGTCATATGTTCACGCATTCAAAGAAAATATTTGACATTATTAATTTCCACCTTTTATGTGAGATACGAGAAAAAATATACATCGACTTGCTTCTTGGTTGAACATGTCGGAAATCTTATGTTTTAACTTGTCAAGAGGACACGTCTAAACATTCTATTTGTTGGTATACACACATTAGGCTCGAAATATCTAAATCCCACAACAATTTATGATTGTGATTTTTTAGGGATTTATTTATAAAAAAAAATTTAGGGATTTATTTAAAAAAGAATCAAATTTTATATTCCAAAAATGAATCCAATGAAAATGTTGTAATTAAACGTATGTGTAATTAATAAAAATTTGAATCTCTTATTTTGGAGTGATATAATATTTTGATGATTCGGATCAATATACCAATTATTGATTTCTTCAATATTTTATGACAAGTAGTTAGTGACTTAGAGAGAGATTTGGTATTGTCAATGTGACCAAATTTTGGGGAGGATCGTTAAGATGTATGAAAATATATGGAAATAGAACAGAAAATAGATAACTTCTGGCGTTTTTTTTTTTTTTAAATAAATAACTTCTGGCGTTGTTGAAAGGTGTGTGTAGAGCTTTCTAATTTACACCTACTTAAAAACGCGAAGATGTAAATTAGCAACTTACACTTACCTAATATTATTAAGAGGTAAGTTAACAACTTACTGCTTGATTACTTACACTCACTTTTACAAGTTTTATCAAATTATTTACACTCACCTTAATAGTTATTTACACTCACTTTTATCATTTTTTATAAGTTTTATCAAATTATTTGCATTCACCTTACTAGTTAGTTACACTCACTTTTATCATTCAAAATATCGTTTCTTTAAAAACATGTCTCCATTTTTTTCATGTTTTTAAAGCATGTAGGTTTATTTGTACTTTATTTCTTTAAAACTATTTTTTTACTATTAAATCTGCTAAACCTTTTTAAGGCATCAAAACTATTTTTTCACTATTAAATCTACTGAACCTTTTTTTTTCTTATAAAAAAAATGAACTTTTTTTTAAACACAATTAGACTTGTGTTATTAGTGTTTTTAGATGGGTGTAAATTTTGTAACCAAAAAAAAAAAGATGGGTGTAAATTTTATTTTTGAATGAATTAGGTGGGTGTAAATTAGCAACCCTCTATATATAATATATATATATATATATATATATATATATATATATATATATATATATATATATCTATATTCCTTTCAAATATATATAGCTTAGTTTTACAATTTTAAAATATCTTTTTTAAAAGAGTTTTAAAAAATCTTATAATGTCTAATATATTTTTTTACCAATATATAATGCTTGATATTATGTTAAAGTAGTATATTTTGTAGAGTTATTTTACTTTACTATCGTATATTTTCGTGATTTGTTTTTTTTTTTATTGATTTCTCTATTATTTATTTAGTAAAAGGATTAAGGTCATTGATTAGCATGTGTTTGTTTTCGGTGTGGGATTTGTCAAAATACTATCTCAATACGTTCTTTCACAATTTGGACGTAGCCAAACGTACTTACGGTTCGATGGGAAAATACAAGAATCTTCGTACTCTAATCAACATACTAATAGTAATTTGGGTAATGTTTAATCAAGACCAAGAGAATAATCAATCTTTGTCACTATCAGAAAGATACAAGCATTGGAAGAGAAAGTATAGAGTGATCTACAAGGATGATGCAGAGCAGGAAAAACACTTCCAAATATTCAAACACAATGTGGCTTACATTGATAACTTTAACGCTGCAGGGAACAAACCCTACAAACTTGTCATTAATGGATTTGCAGACCAACCCACCGATGCTTCCGATGACGGGTTCAGGAGGACTACAACAGCAACATTATAAAAATTTCACTGATATTCCTGCCACCGTAGATTGGAGGAAACGTGGAGCAGTTACTCCAGTCAAGAATCAAAGAGAATGTGGTAACATAAAAGACACTTTTTTTTTCTTAAGTTTCAATACTTTAGTTTAATTCATCTCACAGTTAATAACTATTTGTCCTTAATTATTTAATTTTGGGATTTGTAATAATAATAACAGGTAGTTGCTGGGCATTTTCTGCTGTGGGTGCACTGGAAGGTATCCAACAAATAACTAGTAGAAATTTAGTGTCCCTTTCGGAACAAGAACTCGTGGATCGTGTCAGAAGTAATTGGACAAATGGATGCAACGGTGGTTATGCGACTGATGCTTTTAAATTCATTTTAGAAAACGATGGAATTGCCACAGAAGCAAATTATCCATACAGGGGAGTTGAAGGAAATAGAAAGAAGGTGCGCCACCAAGTTCAAATTAAGAGCTACGAGCAAGTCCCTCAAAATAGTGAGGATTCACTGCTTAAAGCTGTGGCTAATCAACCGGTTTCAGTTAATATTGATGTCATAAGTGGTATGTTCAGATTTTACTCAAGTGGAATATTTACAGGAGAATGTGGAACTCAGGCAAACCATGCTGTAACAATAGTTGGCTATGGTACATCGAAAGACGGTACTAAATATTGGTTAGTAAAGAATTCATGGGGAACTTCATGGGGTGAGAAAGGATATATAAGGATGAAGCGCGACATAGATGCAAAGGAAGGTTTATGCGGCATTGCGATGGATGCTTCTTACCCAATCTGACCATACATCTCTAATTAAGGAGACTCTAGGTTTTTTACCCGAATACCTACTACCATGTTTCTAAGATCACATTATTTTCAAATAAAATAAAAAAACTCTAAGATCATGTATTAGAATCTTATAGAATATATTTATTATTATATTATAATATCTTAAGAGTATATTTTAGGATTAGATTTTATATTACTTACTATTTTTTGTTCTTGATTTATGATTGAATCTTTTTGGTTGTGATTTGTGATTGAGTTTATATATATTTGAAAATATGAGATTAATATTTAGTTTTTTTATATCAAGTCATTCTTGGTTTATGCGGCATTGGTTCGAAAAAAGTTTCCAAAAATTATCACAAAACATACTGATTTCATTATTCATATCAATAATTGTATTTTTCTCTTTCTCTTTCTTTTTTGAAGAAATTTCGGTTTCTCTTTTCCATTCATATATCAAAAAGACCTCTAATATATTAATGATTATAAAACGAATATATTAGGACTACCGACACAAATTAAAATTCACCGAACAAATAAACAAAAAAGGTTCCTCTATAGAGTGTCCTACTGCTATGCATATTTGGCGTGAGGTTAACCTTTGGGACAAGATTAATTGTGCTCTTCGGCAAAATTATAACATGGATGCGTTGGTGTTCACTATGCTCTCTACACTTGACCAATCTCAACTCTTTTTTCTACAATTATGTGGAGCATTTGGAAGAGACGAAATTTAAAATTATGGCAACAGAAGGTTGAAACGAATGCTCAAGTTTTGACTAGGGCGACGACCCTCCTAGAATACTGGAGGTCCGCGCAACTCATCAGAAAAAGCAGGTGGCACAAATCCAGCCGGACCTCAACATGAGCCAAGCACGCAAGAAGTGATTTGTTGGGAAAAACCAGCGAGAGGAAGGTACAAATGTAATATTGATGCCTCATTCTCCTCCTCTCTTAACCGAGTTGGTATTGGCATATGTATCAGAGATGATGCAGGTGACTTTGTGCTTGCGAGAACTGATTGGTTTTCTCCTCTATGTGAAGTCATGGTAGGAGAAGCAGTTGGGTTACACACGGCGCTGCAGTGGGTATCAGACCTCCAATTTGATAATGTTGATTTTGTTCTAGATTCAAAGCAGGTCGTAGATTCTTTTCATACAGGAGTAGATGATGATAGCGAACTTGGTTGTATTATTACTACCTGTAGACAATTGTTTCAGGATAGTTTTCAAAATCTCATGTCGAGTTTAATAGGAGGCAAGCTAATGGGGTCGCTCATGAATTAGTGAGGGTAGCCCCATCTGAACCTAGCCCCACCATTTATGATGATGTACCGTCATGTATTTGGCATTTTTTGAGTAATGAAATGAATTGATTTCTTTCCTTCAAAAATAAAAAAAAAAAGTTCCTCTATCTCGGTGTGGACCGTACTTTGATTATATTTTTATGATGAAAGCCATTCCAGATTTGCTAATTAATACAGTTTTTTCTTTGTATTTTAAAGTGATTTTATGCGATTAATTTTCATTTAAATATCAGTGTGCACGTGTCTAATTGTTTTTTGTTTGCGGTTTTGTTATTTTTTATGATTTGACCAAACAAAGTTCTGCTTTTCTTTTTGGTTTGACCAAAGCAGTTCTGCTTTTCTAAAATGTTAACATAATCATAATCTAAGCTAATTAATTTTCATAATTAGAACTAATTAATTCCTCTTAATCAAATTATCTTCCCAATTTTCCACCGAAAATCTATCAAAATTATTTGAATAAACTTAACTAATAACCAGAAGTATAGAACCATGTCTCCGTGAACTTAACTCAGTTGGTAAGGACAGTGCATAATATATGCAAGATCCGGGGTTCGGATTCTGGACACCACAAAAAAAGGTATAGAACCATCGTTTCAATTATGAAAAGATATTTAAAAAGTTGCTTCTACCTAACTAGAAGCTTCCAAAACTGAAAATTAGAGGAAAAACTTTTTCACTACTCAGATCCAAAAATAAAGTAAGATGTTATTTTCTATCAACTTAACCGAATGAATTAGCTTAACCGAATAAATTACGAATTAGCTTAACCGAATGAATTATCAAAATATACAAATCGGAGCTATTGAAGAGAGGAATATCAAATCATCTATATTGAACTTTCATTTATCATCAATTAACAGTACTACAGTAATCTTAACTAATGACTTATTCTATTTGAAATTGCAAGTGTCTATATCCCAACTATTATGTGCAGTAGCTAATATTCACACAAATCTGGTTTCATGTTCAGAAAAGGAACATGATGATGATGATGAAAAGAGCAATGGCACCAACAGTGAGATATGGATTAGGTGTGAGACGTGGTGGCGCAGTAGGATAGTAGATGAAACTAGGAACAGTGGTGTTGACTTCAGATATGTTCATCATCTTTCCTCCAAGATCACTCTCACCAACAAAAGGAAAGGAAGCAAAAGCGATTGACATGATCGACATAGTTTCTCCTTCTCTCCCTCACAAATGGAGAATTCCCATTTTTCTCCTCCTCTTTTTCTTCATCTTCTCTCTTCTCCTCCATGTCCTCTCCACATAGTTTCTTCACCAACCTTGGCCTTGGCTACTCCATAGCCATAACCCTAGCTTTTCTCGTCCTTCTCGCCACTCTCATCCTCTCTTTCTACCTCTCCACATGGTTTTATTGAATATATTTATAATATAAGTTTTTTTAAGCAAGAATATAAGTTAATTGTTTTAATTTTTTAACATTATTTAAATACTGATAGTAAAAATGGTATAAAATTAACAAATAAGTGAAATAAACCACTTACATTTAATGTTTGTAGCACACTTAAATGAAAAATAAATGAAGTAGAAGAGAGTTAGAATAGTGAAATGAAAATAGGATAAAAACAAAACTTTTTAAATGGTAGAACGTAAATCGTGAAATTTGTAAAGCTCGTTTCAATCGTTATTGCCGTGTATTAGAAAATTTTGTAATTAAAAATATGTAACATTTTAATATTTTATATCTTATGAGGAAATAAGAATATACTATATTTATCATACAATAAATTACAAATTATAATAATCTTTAAGTATATCATAACTTTATTGAACATATGACTTTATTGAAAAAATTGCACACACAACTAAATAGTACATTAAGACAAATTATTTTCTATTTACGGGATAACTTATAGGATTATAAAACTAAAAAAATTAAAATAACAAAATGAGAGCTTGAAGAGAAAAGTTATGGTAGAACTTGTGAGATTATAATAATTGGAATGTGGAGGCTGATTATCTACATGATTATAACTAAAAATGATTTTTTTTATAATTTTTTTGTTAATATAATGAGAGAAAGGGAGGGAAAAGTTATTGTAGATCTTGTAGGGCGTCAATATACTAGGGATGATCTGACTTATTTGGCACCTCTAGCTTTTTTTGTTTTAAAAATGACACATTTGTAAAATCTCATCGTAATTAATGTGTAGATATAGATAGAAAAACAAATAAGAGCAATAAAAAAAAAGAGTTTCATAGTTATGCAAAAGAGTAGGATTGAGATTGTATCAAATAGATTAAAATCAAATCAAAAGAATATATGGAAAAATGAAAATGAAATCCTTAAGAGGAAAAAGATGGACTAAGATTGTGCCAAACATTGCAAAATGAAAACTAAATATTGCTTCTCTTTATTTTATTTTTTTGGGCAAATTATTATAGAAAGTAATAACATGAGATAAGAATGAGTAAAGAAGTTGTAAACTTTTTCATCAAATATTATATGCATGCATCATAAGATTTGCATGAGGGAGGATAAAAGAGGTGTCCTTGTTGGTAGTAGACATGTTGTGTGTGTTTTATCATGGTGAATGTATTGATAGCAAGGGTGAATATATTCACCAATTATAAAAACAAAGGTGAATGTATACATTAGAGAAGAGTTGTGTTATTTGAACATTCATTTATATGATAATTTTTTATTTCAAAAAAAAGTTATATGACAACTTTTGAGACAACCAAAATTTTATAAAGAAAATGATGTATTGACACAAAAATCAAAACAATAGAGAGAGAAAGTAAAAACATAACGTGAGTATGAGACAGAAAGTTGTTAAAAATTAGTTGTTCAAATATCATTTCTCTTAGAAGAAAGAATTGGGTAGCACTTGGGTGACATTGGTGACATTGTTTCTAGGGTTAAATATGTTTTTGATCCCTATAAAATTGGATCTTTTAAGTTTAGTTCTTACTTAATTTTAATAGTTAATTTAGTCCCTAATTTTTTTTCTGCATCCGATATTAGCCCTCATCACTTCAAATTTATTTAATTTATGCTTAAACTCTTGAGTTTTTGAACAATTTTTTGCAGACGTGTTAAGAACATTGTCGCAAAAATTTGATTTCTACGTCCAGACTTTGTTAATTTTATCTTTAACTTTTGCCGCTTTAAAAAATTTATATTTAATTCGTTTCATGTTAAAAATTTCTAAATTTTAGTAAATGAACCTTTCATAGTTCTAAACTTGTCTCAAAAAAATCGTTCAAAAATTTCAAAGTTTAAGAATAATTAAACAAACTTTGTTGTAACAGGGACTAAAATTAGAAGTAATTTTTTTTTGTAAGGACTAAACTTAAAAGTTCTCAATTTTATACGGACCAAAAACATATTTAACCCTTGTTTTTATCTCTCTATTAATCAAAATAATTTATTTTAATCATTCATCCATCGTTCTCTCTCATCTAAAATGCACTAATGTCACTCAAAAACTATGTCACCAAAGTGAAATCAAGGAGAGTTCTTGTTAACTATAGACATCAATCATTCATTTGATTTGTGTTATGGGAAAATCAGATGGTACTCTTAGCTCAAAAAATATACTCATTTGAATTTGAAGCGTGATTTTTTCGCTTTGCAGCTAGCAACCTGACTTTTCAAGGGAAGAAAATGGTGGCATTTAACATGGGAAAGTCTAAAACTTTCCCACCATGGGTCGGTTGATTTTTACCATTAGATTAAATAGGAGTATTAGTTTTATCATAGTCTGCCTGCACTATATTTTTTTCTTCTTTCACTTTCATTGTCTTCAACCTCTACCTATGGAATTGTACACTCACTTTCAATTAAAAAGAAGGGTTAATTATGTTTCTAGTCCCTATAAAATAGCGACCTTATAAGTTTAGTCCTTACTTAATTTTAATAGCATTTTTAGTCCCTAATTTTGTTTTTCTGCACTGAGTATTAGTCCCTACTCAATTCAAATTTGTTTAATTTATGCTTAAACTCTTAAATTTTTGAACAATTTTTTGCAGACATGTTTAGAACATTACTAAAAGTTCCTCTGCAAAAAATTATCGCAAAATTTGATTTCTACATCCAGATTTTATTACTTTTTATCTTTAACTTTTGTCGTTTTAAAAAATTCATATTTAATTCATTTCATGTCAGAAAATTCTAAATTTTAGTAAACGAACCTTTCATAGTGTTCTAATCTTGTCTCAAAAAAATCGTTCAAAAATTTAAGAGTTTAAGGATAATTAATCAAACTCTGTTTTAGCAGGGACTAAAATTATAAGTAAATTTTTTTTATAGGGACTAAAAATGCTATTAAAATTAAGTAAGGACTAAACTTACAAGGTCGCTATTTTATAGGGACTAGAAACATAATTAACCCTAAAAAGAACAACAACATGAAACACAACAAGAACCACACGAGTCCTATAATCATCATCAACAACATCTCAAAAGGCATAACAACCAATAAATCATGAAAATAACAAATTAACAATACCCTTATTCTTACTTGCTCAACATCCTAGCAACAAGTTTATTGCAATCAAAATTGGTTTTTGCAACATGCTCTAAAAATAAGAAAATAACACAGACTGGCCAAACCCATATCAGAAAAAAGACAAGATTTTTAATATGAAAATAAAGGAAAATGAAAGAAAAGGAATACGAAATACAGTTTTTTTTTTTTTAAGAAGAAGAATAAGAAATACAGTTGCAACAAGGATCTTCTCCGGTAATGCTTGCATCCATCAACTAAAAATCAAGTACCCACAAAATTACAATCTTTAAAAACAATGAAATCCTCCAAATGAAGAAATTAACTTCTTCACCAACGATGGCTGACCCAACAACTTTCATGGGAACATGGTTCACACCTTCTTCTATTTTCATCGTTGTAAACCTTGTCATAGGTACCATAGCTTTAGCTTCTCGCTTCAATGGTCCACCCAAAAACGACCAAACCCAACAACTTCAACTCAATCGTTCACCTTCACTTCTCAACAGTATCAGATCCTTTAACCTCCCTCATTACAACAACCACGACGACCAAGAATGTTTGAAGGGGAGTTGGTGTTGGGTGAGAGAGACATGGATGGAGGAGAGAGAATGGTTGGGAAAGATAGTGTAAAAAAATCTAGTAATGAGAGAGCATGATAATACTGTGGTTTTCTTTTGATCAAATGACTAAAACCAAACTGACCCATGGTGGAAAAGTTTTAGACTTTCCCATGTTAAATGCCACCGAAGAAAATGGAACTAAATGTTACTACTCCTGGGCTTTTGGTTACTGATATCTTTCCATTCTTTCTCCCTTCAAAATTCAATCAAAGCATCATAATTACATTCATAAACATAGATTTTTTGTTGAGAATTAGATAATTTAAAGTCATTTTTTTCCATGTAATCCTTTTTCTTTGATTAGTGATTTTGTTTCATGTTGTCTTTGAAAAGGTTTCTATTGTTTTGTAGGTGGGGCGGACATATCACTAATAACATTTATTCTTTAAAGGTTTAATGGTTTTGGTAGAAGAATCTATGAATATTCTGGTTTGGGTGTAAAGTAATTGGTAGATGAAGATGGGGAAGGTTTGCCCCTGTATGTAAGATGGGGAAGGTTTGCTTATAGAGGAAAGTGAACATGTTCCCGTGGACCATTGATAAAATGCTTGGAATTGCCTCAGAAGTTTCATGTCACAATATATCATTCAACAAAAATGCCATCTATGTAGTGCAACGTGGGGGGAGAGACAATCACCTCAGAAAGCCGAAGCCACTAAAAAATTCAAAATCAAGTAGGTGTAACTTATTAACTTCCTCCTTAATATTTTTGAATGGATATAAATTAGAATAACAATTTCATGTCTCTTAGGTCCATGAACGTTGTGTTTAGGAATTAACAGCAAATAATTCTGAATTAATTTTAAAATTGATAATCAAATTTGCAACTGATATAATCAAAATTGTTGACAAATTTTCAAATTAAGTGTTGTCTCACACAAAACCAATCGAATCAACCCAATCAAACCTCGTGTTTTTTATCTTACGATTCAGATAACTTTTAACATCAAAACCAAACCACACCGCACTGTCACCACCCATTTGTGGCACATTCCTATTGGCTAGTAAACATACACGGAACCATTCTATGGTTTTCAAAACTGAATTGTGAACCCTCTCCTTTTTTAAAACCTGAATTGTGAACTCTCTTCTTTTTTAAATCCTTGAACTTCGAGTTTATTATAACGCAATATTTTTTATCTAAAACCTACACATTTATGTATTAAAAACACAGTATTTTTTTTTATCTAAAACCTACACGTTTATGTATTAAAAGCACAGAGAGTCATATGCTCGGGCATTCGAAGACAACATTTGATGTTACTGATTTCCACGATATATACGAGATATTAGTGAAAATATACATCGACTTTTTTTTTTTAAGGATGAAATATACATCGACTTGTTTTTAGGTTGAACACGTCGGAAATCTTACGTTTTAATTTGGCAAGAGCACACATCTAAACTTGCTATTTGTTGGTGGTTGTTGTTGGTGTGCGCACACTAGCCTAGAAATATCTAAATCCCACAAGAATGTAATATTGTGATTGTAATTTATTTTTAAATAATTCAAATTTTATATTACAAAAAGAAATTCAATAATGTTGAAGATAATCGTATAATTATAAATATAACTAATAAAAATTTGAAACCTTTTCTTTCAACAAAATATTTGAAACCCTTATTTTGGAGTGATATAATATAATATCTTTTGAACCAATCCAAATGGGTTTATATATATATATATATATATATATATATATATATATATATATATATATATATATATATATATATATATGGGAATGGATATTTTGATTCCAAGAGTAAGTCTATAAACTTACTCCAAATCTAAACCTTTAATTTTAATATCAATTAATGGTTAGGATTAATGAATAATAATTGCTATTGTGAGGTTTATTTCTTTTCTCTACGGCAAAACAAAAGGTTTGCTGCAAAACATGTGGAAAATTTGAAACTCCATTGATACCCACAATTTTTTTTTTAAAGATTAAACGATTCCTTCCCCTCTGCTACCCGATGGTTTTTTATTTTTTATTTTTTGAGATTAGTTTAAACTCCATTGATACCCAAGATCATTCTAATTGACTAACTCCTCTTCAAATTTTCAATTATTTAAACGATTCCACATCATTTGAATTCTTGATTATTTTTACGGTTTTATAAAACATGATTTTCCAGATCTTTCTTTTATTTTATATGTCATGGCTCCTCTTCAAATTATCAATTTCATTTCCTACAAACCCTAAGAATTCTACGCTATTGAAAGAGAAGAACGAAACTATTTCAAGGAAAAA
This sequence comes from Medicago sativa, assembly GCF_051527215.1. NCBI lineage: Eukaryota > Viridiplantae > Streptophyta > Magnoliopsida > Fabales > Fabaceae > Medicago > Medicago sativa. Next base: position 78,407,374 of record NC_140755.1, on the reverse strand, counting down.
TTAACGAAGACTACTATGGTTTGCATCATAGAAAATTGATTTCGAATCATGAAATGGAGTTTGCTTGAAAACGGCCACCACAATACTCAATTTCTTTGAAGGTTTTGGTGAATCAAAAAATATAACAAAAAAATATAATTTAAATTCTTTTTTTTAATAACACCAACAACAATCTTTATTATAGAAAAAGTTGTTGTTTAAGGGTATAATTTGGATAATGAAAAAGTAAGTATATATACGCTCATCTAGTTAGTTACACTTTTTAAATGATAAAGGAAAAACGTGGACATTTCTGTTTGTTACACTTTTATTTTAATATTTAAATTTAGGGTTAAATATGTTTTTGGTCCCTATAAATATGTTAACTTTTCGTTTTAGTCTCTCTAAAATTTTCCTTCAACTTTTAGTCCCTATAAAATTTTCAATCTTCACTTTTGGTCCCTCTTTTAAAGTAAACTCATATGTAGAATTCATATTATTTAATAAAATTTTCCAGAAAAATTCAAAATATTATAAGAATCACTCAAAAAAAATTTAGAATTTTTTAACAAAACTTGAATTTAATATGAATTTTTATATTTTTTTAGGTTAAAAATTCATATTTAATTTGTGTTTTGTTAAAAAATTCTAATTTTTTTTAGGAAATTTTTTAGAATATTTCACACATTTATGCAAAATTTCATTAAAAAATTAAAAAAGAAAATTATAAATAGGGACTAAAAGTAGTGATTGAAAATTTTATAGGGACTAAAAGTTGAAGGAAAATTTTAGAGGGACTAAAACGAAAAGTTGACATATTTATAGGGACCAAAAACATATTTAACCCTTAAATTTATTCTTATCTATTTGTTACAAATGTTATTTATATTTAAAATTGAGGGCATTTTTGGAAAGAAAAATTCAACCCAAAAGAACTGAAATAGATTGAAAAATTCAACCCAAAAGAACTGAAATAGATTATTTTCTTTATATATAGTAAAAATTATGTTATAGTATAGTAGTAGTATGTTTTTTTTTTTTTTGAAGAAGTAGTAGTATATTTTGTAGAGTTATTTTATAATCGTATATGTGGTGATTTATTTTTATATCATATTTTGTAGAGTTATTTTACAATCGTATATTTCATGATTTATTTTTATTATTGATTTCTCTAATATTTATTTAGTAAGGATTGAGGTTATTGATTCACGTTTGGACGTAGCCAAACGTACTTACGGTTCGATGGGCAAATGCAAGAATCTTTGTACTCTAATCAACATACTAATAGTAATTTGGGTGATGTTTCCAAGCAATCAAAACCAAGAGAATGATCAATCTTTATCACTATCAGAAAGATACAAGCACTGGAAGAGAAAGTATGGAGTGGTCTACACAGATGATGCAGAGCAAGAAAAGCACTTCCAAATATTCAAACACAATGTTGCCTACATAGATTCCTTCAATGCTGCGGGTAACAAACCCTACAAACTTGCCATTAATAGATTTGCGGATCTACCCACCACCGAGCCTTCCGATGATGGGTTCAAGAAGAGGAAACGTGAACCAACAACGTCATTTAAGTATAAAAATATCACTGATATTCCTGCCGCCGTAGACTGGAGGAAACTTGGAGCAGTTACTCCAGTCAAGAATCAAAGAGAATGCGGTAACATAAAAGACACTTTTTTTTGGTTTCAGTCTCTAGTTTAATTCATCTCATATATAGTTCATAACTATTTATTTGTCCTTAATTATTTAATTTTGTGATTTGTAACAATAATAACAGGTAGTTGCTGGGCATTTTCTGCTGTGGGTGCACTAGAAGGTATCCAACAAATAACTAGTGGAAATTTAGTGTCCCTTTCGGAGCAAGAACTCGTGGATCGTGTCAGCAGTAATTGGACAAATGGATGCGACGGTGGTTATTTGATTGATGCTTTTGAATTCGTCTTAGAAAACGGTGGAATTGCCACAGAAGCAAATTATCCATACAGAGGAGTTAAAGGAAATGGTAAGAAGGTTCGTCGCCAAGTTCAGATTAAGAGCTACGAGCAAGTCCCTAGAAATAGTGAGGATTCACTACTTAAAGCTGTAGCCAATCAACCGGTTTCGGTTGGTATTGATATAAGTGGTATGATCAGATTTTACTCAAGTGGAATATTTACAGGAGAATGTGGAACTAAGCCAGACCATGCTGTAACAATAGTTGGCTATGGTACATCGAATGATGGTACTAAATATTGGTTAGTAAAGAATTCATGGGGAACTGAATGGGGAGAGAAAGGATATATAAGGATGAAGCGCGACATAGATGCAAAGGAAGGTTTATGCGGCATTGCGATGGATGCTTCTTACCCAAATATCAAAAACACTGTCTAGTACGAAAATCCCCTGTATCTCTAAGTGGATTGCTTTCCTATTCTATTTTTTTTACCTAAATATCAACTACTATGTCTCTAAGATCGCATATTAGGATATTATAGAATATCTTTGTTATTATATATCTTAGAGTATATTTTTTTATTAGATTTTATATCATTTACTATATATTATATTAAAATATCTTAGAATGTATTTTATGATTAGATTTAATATTTATTATTATTTGTTCTTAATTTATGATTGAGTCTATCTATATATATTCCAGGAAATAAGAATTAATATATTTAGTTTTCTACATCAAGTCATTATTTATAAATTTTGATTCTCTCTTTTTTTCCTATTATATTGAAACTGCAATCTTCCTTTGTTCTTTTTTTTTTTTTTTTTTTTGAGGGAACCTTTTGGTGTGTTTGTTTCAAGTTTACCAAATTTATTCCTAGGAATAATATTCCTTGGAATATAAAGATGAGAATTTTATTTCAAGGTATTTAGAAAAAAGATGTTTGTTTAACACTATAATATTCTTGGGAACCATAAAAATAGGAATTATAATAGGAAATTACTCATGAATTTATTCCTATCTCCATGGGAACTTTATTCCCACCCTTTTCTTTGGGAAAAATTTTCTATTCCCAGAAACGTTTTATACCAGGAATAAAATTTAGTAAACTTGTAGCAAACATAGGCATATGTATTCCTATCGTATTCCTATCGTTTTATTCCCAGAAATCTACAAATATAACTTGAAACAAACGCACCATTTGTTCTTTCTATTACCTCTCTTTTTCGCATTATATGATGCCACCATTTTAGATAAGTTTTTAAATTTAATTATCATACACCGTTGGTGCAAAAAAATAAAAAAATAAAAAAATAAAGAAGCTAAACATGAAATATATTAACACATAAACAACGCCTTATCTAGGGGTGGCAAAAAAATACGTGCCCGCAGGTATCCGCGGATAAAATCCGTCATGGGCACGGGGCGGGTAGCTAAACGGGTACCCGCAAGTATAATAAACGGGTAATTAACTACCCGTCACTTTATGGACACGGATATGGATTTGATGATACCTGTACCCGCGGGTATCCGTACCCGTTAATAAATTATGTAAATTACTAAAATATCCATGTGTATATATAAAATAGTTTAGAATGCATATGAATTTTTGGATGTTTATTTGGATTTTAGTCTTTTCTAACTTTTATTTGGAGGTTTTTATGCTTTTTGGATGTTGGATGTTTTTATCCTTTTATTTTACTTCAAGAATTTGTATAAATTATGTAAGAATCATATGTATTATGGTATGATGAATTTGTTGGGGATCATGTAAGAATCATGATTTTTGTTGGATTATGGTATGGATTATGAAATTTGATAAAATCATGATTTATTTTATTTTTTTTTACAAAGAAAAATACCTTTTTTGATTTAATTTTTTTTGTACAAAAAAAAATCAAAAATCCATGGGTACCCGCGAATATCCGTGGGTATCTAAATACCCGTGGATTACCTGTATAGAGATACCCGCACGGGTACGAGGACGGGCACGAGTATCATATTTATCTAACGGGGCGAGGACGGATATCATACTTACCCGTACCCATCGATAACCATTGACATCCCTAAGCCTTATCCAACACAAGATGTACCAATAGACGCGCAAGTTACAAAGAATCCAAAACAGAAAGAAAAAAAGCCAAGAGGAAAGAATAACACAAGATTTACATGGTTAAAATCATGCACAGCAAAGGATCAAGTCACCTGTTGTGATAATTAAAAGCAAAAATCTGCTTTCAACCACACGAAGGAAAGTAGCTTAATTTTGTCTAACAAAATGTGTATATGATCAACCATAGCGTTAAAGATCCTATTTTTTATTTCTTTCCAGCGTTAAAGATCCTATTTTTTATTTCTTTTCAAATTACCCAAACTATTGTAAACCATATAAGCCGCAATAACGACCGAAGAACCTTTGATGAACCACGAAGTTGAGTAACTTGAATCAAGTGATTCGTTAAACCTAAAGGATCAACTAAGATAACCCCAACCCAATTCCTAATGAGAGGCCATATAGTGTTAAACTGGTTACAATTCAAAAACAGATGCGCTGCAGTTTCTTCTATATCAAACCACCTTTACAAATATTATTATCAGGCTGAAGAATACCATGTCTGATTAGATTATCTTCTGTTGAAAGACGATTGTGAAGAAGTGTCAAACAAACAACTTGACCTTCAACGGCACTTTTTTGTGCCAAATATCAACCATGCACTCCAATTCATCAGGCCCTCAGAAGATATAAGATAGTGATAGACACCACTGATTGTGTACCCTTTGACAGGATCTAGTAGCCAATGTCTTACGAACTTTTTTGAGCTTTATTGCAAAAAAATCCTGTCTTACGAACTTATCCACTTTGTCCTTTATTGCAAAAAATCATTCTATTTTTTCTTCTAATTTCTTCTCCCTTGGTTCAATTATGATAGAAAGAGTTAACGCAGATACTAAAAACTTCCAAAATCCAAATTCAAACGTATGAAGCAAATCGCTGCAATTCAATAAATGATTTTTTGAAAACATAGAATGATTTTATGTTTTAAGGTTTATTCAGTAAGACATATTTTTTTTTTTTTGAAGTAGTAAGACATATATTTTTGTTTTTTAGAAAATAAGACATATATTTGGACATAAAAAAATTAATAAATTAAATAAATAAAAAAGACATATATTTGAACGTATAGTTTATTGTTTATAGGTTCGTATGTTTTTCTCCAAAAAAAAGTTTACATGACTAAAAAAGTAATCATTTCGTAACTAGTTTAATAACTTAAATCCGTTATTCACTCACTCGGCCGGAGAGTGTATATTTTTAAGACCTTTGCCTTAGCGTGTATTTGGTTTTGCAATAGAGAAAATTGATTTTTGGTTAAAAGAGATTCTAACTAAAAATGAATCATGTTTGTATACATTTATATAAAAGTGAAATGAACTATAAATTTACATGTGAAAATCAATTCTAAAATTAAAAACTACAAATCATAACTTCAAATAGAATCGATTCTTGAAGCATAAGTAATCATACTCAACAACAACCAAACACATCATAATCAATTCTAAACTTCCAAAATCAATTATATTTCCTTTAAAAATGGAACCAAACATACAATTAAACGTTCCTACTATTTTCCTTTCTTTATTACTACCAGTAGTGTTTAATAAGACAAACAAAAGCTTTTGCATCGATAACAAAGACAGTATCACCGCAAACAAAGCATTTTGGTAACACAGATACTAGAACCTTCCAAATTCAAACAGATGAAGCAAATCGCAACAATTCCACAAAATGAAGCAAATCGCAGCAAAATCAAGGAATACAAATTCAAACAGTACTATAAGGAATTCAAATTCAAACAAATTGTAGAATTAATCCACTATACAAACATTGATTGGATCTGTTCATCCACAAAGAAGAACTAGAATAAATCCACTACAGAGAATTGTAATTATACACATTAACTGGATCTATATGTTTGCGTAGATATCAACAAGTAAAATCAAATCGTAACATGTCTATTATCATGATGACTTATTCTATTTCAAAAAGTGGAACCATATCACCATAGTAGAGTAGATCTATCACTTCATTAGAATCATTCATTCTTCAGAAAAGTATCAGCAACTGCAGAAAGAGAACGAATGCTACAACCCTGAGTTGATGCTGCTTCTCATCTGGTGCATGCTGGTAGGGATCAGGTAGAACGGTAGTGTAGTTGAAGTTGCCATCAAAACCTTCCTCTTCTTCATGAGCAAGAGCAGTAGTCATCATGCTGATGCTGATGATGAGAGCAAGAACCAGAATCTGCTTCAGGGTGCGTTTGTTTCAGCTTTAAAAAAAATAGATTTTGTGTCAAAAGAATCTAGAGATTTTTTTTTAGAGATTTTAAAAACAATCTGAAGTTATTTGTGTTTGCCTACTATTCATAAAAATCCATTTTTAAAAAAAATGAGTTCTAACATGCACATGTGTTATCTCCTTGTTGTTGAAAAATAATAGATTTTGAGAAAAGCTAATCCTAATAGCTTTTCATTTTAGGGTCAAAATAGATTTTTTTGATAAAATGATTTTTCTAAAAATCCTAAACAAACACTCAAAAAATGAAAAAAGTGATTTTTTTATGGGAAAAAATAGATTTTTATTGGAAAAAATCTGAAACAAACGGTCCCTCAATGTCATTCGTAACTGTAAAAAGAAATGAAACAAAATTAGTTGAAAAAAAGAGAAGAAAATGGAGGAGGAAGAAGGAGAAGAGGGAGGGAACAAGAACCAGATTAGAATTTTGAAAATAGCGCGGTTTGAAATTTTGTAATGTTTGTCTATTTATACAAACATTGTACTGTGTAGTGTTCTGTGTTCCAAGATGTGGATATGGGCCTAATCAAAGCCCAAGCCCAAAAGAAACTGCAGGCAATGGAGTGGAATCGATCCTTTAAACACAAGTAGTAAGAATTTCATGAAAGGGGATGTATTTTCATTTGTTTGTTTTTAATACTATTAAAAGAAACTTGTGTTGTTTAAAATTAAGGTCAAATATATATGAGGGTCCTTTAAATTTAACGTTTACACTGGATTAATCCTTTTTAGTTTTCCTAGTTTTAAAATGGTCTTTTATGGAAGTAAAAATGAACAAGTTAATCCTTTAATTATTTTTTTCGTAACAAATTGATCTCTTTTTTTATGCAATGTATTTTCATTTGTTTGTTTTTAATACTATTAAAAGAAACTTGTGTTGTTTAAAATTAAGGTCAAATATATATGAGGGTCCTTTAAATTTAACGTTTACACTGGATTAATCCTTTTTAGTTTTCCTAGTTTTAAAATGGTCTTTTATGGAAGTAAAAATGAACAAGTTAATCCTTTAATTATTTTTTTCGTAACAAATTGATCTCTTTTTTTATGCAACTTTGTTAAAAAGTTATTATATGACTAGTTAACATTGAGGTGGAATGTCAAAAAGTGTTTATGACACCAAACATAATTACTTATTTACATTTTCTTCTTATTGTTTCAAACTAAGACTTAATAATACACTTATGAGCCCTAGTTTTGAAAGAGGGGAATTTAGAGCTGTCAACTTAGCAATACACATCCACTTAAGCACTTTTTAACTGAGTTTGATGGAAATATGGTAATGGTGCATATATTTTATGACTTAAAGGACTAGATGCACAATTTTACTAACATAAAGCACCAAATTGAAACTAAAAAAACTAAAAGGACTAATATGATACAAACGTTAAACTTAAAGGATCTGAGGATGCATTTGGTCTAAAATTAAAATAGATTTCGAAGAATAAGAAAGGTATGGTGGGGCTTTTTTGTGAAAGATTGTTTTAAGAAGGGTATGGTGGGATATAAAGTGTTGAGTTTGAGGATTTTTTTATGAGGTGAGGGAATTTTTATGTGGTGAAGGTAAATGTATTTAACATTTTTGAAAACAATGCTTTAGATAAAAGAGTTCGTGAGAGAGGAGTGGGTAAAAGATTTGAGAAGAAAGAAGTTGGAGGAGAACAGAGGTTTGTATGTGGCAAGATAGAACGAGTGTTCTTACCGATTGAAAACATGGTGTGTGCTTTTATGATAGTGAATGACTTGAAGGTGTTTTTTAAAACTAAGTTTGACAAGGAGTTATTGGGGCGGGGTGAGAGTACAAGTTTGTAGAAGAGCAAGTTGGAGGACACGTTTGTTTGATTTGTTAAAAAATGAATAATAGGATAAGATAATTTAAGTTGTACATTGTTTGATTTGTAAAAGTATTTTAGAGATATGGCATGGAACAAAACAAAAACTAAAATTCTTGTCCTTCACTAAAACACAACATAATTTTTTGTCTCACATGTAAGTTGTCTAAAATATCAAAATAGTTGTTTGTCCATCAAAAATCGTATAAGACCAAATATTATACAATACCGTAAAAGTTTGTTCTATGTTATTTTATCTTTTGTTTTGTTTTTCCATCTTTTACTGCTTTATCTTTTGTCTGACACTTATTGTTTAAGAGATCAAACACATTGAAAGTTTTGATATGTAGGAAGATAAAATGAGAGTTCTAGTTGATTATAGACATTATGATGTGTGCTTTATAATATCCATCCCTCCTTATTTTATTTGTTACTTAATATTATGAGTATTTTGTATCTATTTGAAATTGGAAGTAGAAGAATGTTTATATTGAAAATCTAAACAGAAGTAGCAAATATCCATATATTCAGTATAGATTCAGGTTCAAAAGAGGAACCAAATAATGAGAAAAGATATCACATCAGCAGTGAGATATTTGAAATTGGAAGTAGAAGAGTGTATATATTTCAAATCTGAACAGAAGTAGCAATAGATCCAACATGGATTCATGTTCAACAACATAACCAAATAATGAGAAAAGTTATCACAACAGCAGTGAGATATCCATTAGGTGTAGGACTTGGTCGAGCAGCAAGAACATAGATGTAACTAGGAGCAGTGATATTGCCTTCAATGTTGTTCATGATCTTTCCTCCAAAATAATTCTCACCAGCAAAATGAAAAACAACAAAAGCAATTGAAATCACCAATCACAACAAACAACATCTTCAGTGCCATAATTTTAATGAAAGATATGAAACAAAGAGTTATAAAAAGATGAAGAAAATGATAAAGATGAAGTATTGAGAGAAATGTGTGAGAACCAAAACTCAAAATAGAAGAGGCGCACAAATTTCAAATCTGTTTGTGTCCTCTATATAACAAAACACATACAACATTAGCTTCGTGTGTTATGTTTTTTCAAAAATTTGGATATGGGCTTTATCCATGCCCAAAGAATCACATATTGTAATTCAAAAAGCGTTATGTTTTATTTTTAATATTAGTAGCACAAACTTGATTTAATTAGTTCAAAAACTTAAAAGAAGAACTTGAAGGCTAAATGTTAAAAAATAATTTATTGTTTGGATGACTTAAAAGAAGAATTTGAAGGTTGTTAACATTGAGTCATCTATCGAACGAGATAGTTGATGAGCTCATAGTGGATGTCTTATAATTTAAACTATAATAGATATCGGATAAGCTAATTGATTAGATTTGTAGTGTTCGGTAAAATTAGAGATTGAAGTTGTTTATAAATATTAAATAACAAAAAAAATTGCTTTTAATTTAATATTTAGTTAAGATCGTAGGGGTATACTTGAGATATAAAGGGATAAGTTACAAGATTAATTGTTATAAGCTACTTGAATTAGCTTATCACAAACCTTTATAAACTCCTAAAAATAAGCTATAAGCTCGTGATAAATTGATCATTATCAAACCGGTATTTTTTAGTCAAATGACCTTAAAAAAATAAACTTGTAGCTATATGCTCAAAGACATACCATACCAAACATACATATATTAAAACTTAAACTTTTTTATAGTAAATTTACAAAGCAAGTTGTAACCTATGTGGAAAACAATATTAAAAACATAACATACCAAACATACACTATATTAAATAACAAAGCAAGTTGTATCCTATGTGGAAAATAATGAATGTCATAGGTAAGGTAAGAGAAAGTAAAACAAAGTGAAAATATAACATACAATTGTATTGAAGGTTGTCATAAAACACTTATAAAAATATCGTATCTCATATTTTAATGGTGAAAGTAATTCACTATTTGTTAACGAAATATTTTACTGTTTGAGATTGGTTTCATGGTAATTTTTTTCCTTTAAATAATTGTGCACATGGCGTCATTTGTTTTCTTTGATTAAATATGAGGTCTATTTGTTTTGTTTTCGTTTCCCTTTTGACCAAACTAGTTACGCTTTTCTGAAAGGTTAAATGTAATGGTTTTCATACAAATATGGTGTTTACTGTTTACCGCTGCAATCAATTATGCAAATGCAATAACATCCAACTTAATTTGATGAGCTACAATTTTCATCATTATCAATCAAATTAAGTGTTTTTCTTCCCAATTTAGTTCTATAACATTATTTTTAATAGAATTTTATAATAAAGACAAAACTATCATATTCTAAATTTTTTTAGATTTTTTTACTTTTAATTATCAAGGCTTTCCATCCAAATGAACGCCATAGAAAATACGTGAATAATCTAATAACTAGAACAATAGGTTTAATTATGACAAGGTATGCAAAATGATACTTCTAACTAGAACCTTCCAAAACTGAATATTGGAGGAATAACTGTTTAATGATGATTAAATCTACTCGATCATTTATAGACATTATTATGTGGAAATCATCAATTAACCGCTACTACAATAAACTTTATTTATAGACATTATTATGTGGAAATTAACAACATAAATGAAATCAAATCTATGTTTAATGACTTATTCTATTTGAAATTGCAAGTGATCGGTGTCTATCTATACTCCAAATATGTATTGCAATAGCAATATTCACAGATCTGGATTCATGTTCAGAAGAAGAATCGGATGATGAGAAAAACAATGGCACCGACAATGAGGTATGCATTAGGTGTAAGACGTGGAGGAGCAGTAGGAGTGTAGATGAAACTAGGATCAGCGGTGTTGCCTTCAGATATGTTCATCATCTTTTCTGCAAGATCACTCTCACTAGCAAACAGAAATGAAGCAAAGGCAATAGAAATGATCAACAACACAGCAAACAACATCTTCATAACCATAGCTTTCCAGAAAGAAATGAAACAAAAAGTAAGAGAAATGAAGAAAATGAATAAGAAGATGAAGCATTGAGAGAAAAGTGTAAAATTGAAAGAAATAAAAGCTATGTCTAATGACTTATTAAGCTTGAAATTGAAAGTAATGAGTGTCTATATTTCAACTATTATGTACTGTAGCAGCTAATATTCACACAGATTTGGTGGTTTCATGTTCAGAAGAAGAACATGATGACAAGAATAGTAATGGCACCGGAAGTGAGACGTGGAGGAGCTGAAGGAGTGAAGATGAAGTCAGGAACAGTGGTGTTTCCATCAGACATGTTCATCATGTTTCTTCCAATATCACTTTCACCAATAAGAGGAAAAGAAGCAAAGGCGATGGTAAGGATCAACGTCACAGCAACAAAGATCTTCATTGTGATAACTTTCCTGAATGATGAAGAAGATGATGTGTTGAGAGAAAAGTTTGAAAACCAATTCTCCTCAAATTTCAGAAATGAAAGAGCGCGCAATTCAAATCTCTATTTTTGTCCTTTATATAGGACAACAACATAAGCATGCGTGTGTTCTGTTTTTTCAAATTTGTGGTTATGGGCTTTTTTTTCCAAGCCCAAGCTATCTATCACATACTCTAATTTAGAAATTGTTCAAGTTTCAATTTATACTCCAAACATGTATTGCAATAGCAATATTCACAGATCTGGATTCATGTTCAGAAGAAGAATCGGATGATGAGAAAAACAATGGCACCAGCAATGAGGTATGCATTAGGTGTAAGACGTGGAGGAGCAGTAGGAGAGTAGATGAAACTATGAACATTGATGTTGACTTCAGATATGCTCAACATCTTTCCTCCAAGATCACTCTCACCAACAAAGGGAATGGAAACAAAAGCGATTGACATTATCAACATCACAACAAACAACATCCTCATAGCCATAGCTTTCCTATAACAAATGAAAGAAAAAGTTAGAGAAATGAAGAAGAAAATTATGAAGAAGATGAAGCATTGAGAGAAAAGTGTGAAAAACCAAATCTCAAAATTCAGAAAAGAAAGAAGCGCGCAAATTCAAATCTATTTATGTTCTTTATATAGTACAACAACACATACAACATAAGTTAGCGTGTTCTATTTTTAAAAAAATGTGGGTATGAGTTTTATCCAGGCCCAAATAATCAGATATTGTAATTTAGAAAGTGTTATGTTCTATTCAATTAAATTTGTTCAAAAGTTGTAAAAGAATTTGAAGATTGTACATAAAATAAAAAAGAATGAGAAGAACATGAAGGGTGTTATTATTAATATTAGTTCCACAAATTTGATTTAATTTGTTCAAAATTTATAAAAGAATTTGAAGATTGTACATAAAAAAAAAATTAGAAGAACAAGAAGGGCGTTATTTTTAATATTTTTAATAGAATTTTATAATAAAGACAAAACTATCATATTCTAAAGTTTTTTAAAAAAATTTACTTTTAATTATCAAGGTTTTCCATCCAAATGAACGTCATGGAAAATATGTGAATAATCTAATAACTAGAACAATAGGTTCAATTACGAAAACATATGTAAAATGATACTTCTAACTAGAACCTTCCAAAACTGAACATTGGAGAAATAACTGTTTAATGATGATTAAATCTACTCTCGATCATGAATTCTAAAAATAAACTAAAATATTATTTACTATCATCTGAATGAATTATTTAAAATCAAAATACACAAATCGATCCTCTACATCCATGAACTATGAAATTGTCAAAAAGAAAATATTGAAGATAGAAAGCATAGTCAAATCTACATTGAGCTTCAATCATCATCAATTAATTGTGACACTAAACTTCGGTTATAAACATTATGTATGTGGAAATGAACAAGAGAAATCAAATCCATGTCTACATACTTACCTAATTAGACTTATTGATCTATTTGAAATTGAAAGTAGAAGAGTGTCTATATTTGTAATCTAAACAAAAGTAGCAAATATCCTTAGATCCAACATAGATTCAGGTTTAAAAGAGGAACCAAATAATGAAAAAAACTATCACAAATCAATGAGATATTCATTAGGTGTAAGACCTAGTGGAGCAGCAAGAACATAAATGTAATCAAGAGCTTGCCTTCTGTTTTATTCATGATCTTTCCTCCAAAATCACTCTCACCAACAAAAGGAAAAACAGCAAAAGCAATTGAAATCACCAACATCACAACAAACAACATCTTCAATGGTATAATTTTAATGAAAGAAATGAAACAAATAGTTATGAAAAGATGAAGGTGAAGAAAATGAAGAAGAAAAGTATGAAAATGAAGTATTGAGAGAAATGTGTAAGAACCAAAACTCAAAATAGAAGAGGCGTGCAAATTTCAAATTTGTTTGTGCCATTTATATCACATAACACATACAACATTAGCTTCTCGTGTTCTGTTTTTCAAAATTTGAATATGGCCTTTGTCCAGACCCTAAGAATCACATATTCTAATTCAAAAAGCATTATGTTCTATTTTTAATATTAATAGCACAAACTTGATTTAATTATTTCAAAAACTTAATAGAAGAACTTGAAGGTTGTACGTTAAAAAATAATTTAATGTTTGGATGACTTAAAAGCAGAATTTGAAGGTTGTTAACATTGAGTCATCCATTGAACTAGATAGTTGATGAGCTTATAGTGGATGACTTATAATTTAAACTATAACAGATATAGGATAAGCTAATTGTTTAGATTTGTAGTGTTTGATAAAATTAGAGATTGAAGTTGTTTATAAATATTAAATGACAAAAAATTGTGCATTTAATTTAATATCCAGTTAAGATCGTAGAGGTACACTTGAGATATAAAGGGATAAGTGATAATATTTATGTTATAAGTTGCTAAATTAACTTATCACAAAGTATTATAAACTCATAAAAATAAGTTATAAGCTCGTGATAAATTGTCCATTATCAAACCGGTCTTTTTAGTCAAATAACGTTAAAAAAATATAAACTTGCAGCTATATGCTCAAAAAATACCATACCAAACATATATACACTATATTAAAACAATTATAAAAATATTGTATCTCATATTTTAATCGGGAAAGTCATTCACTATTTGTTAATGAAATATTTTATTGTTTGAAATGGATTTCATGGTATTTTTCATTTAAATATTAGTGCACATGGCGTCATTTGTTTAAATATGGGGTCTGATTGTTTTGTGTTCGGTTCTCTTTTGACCAAACCAATTCTGCTTTACTAAAAGGTCAATGGTAATGATTAAATCTACTCGATCCTGTATTCCAAAAATAAACTAAGATATTATTTACTTTTAACCGAATGAATGATTTAAAATCAAAATACACAAATTGTTCCTCTGCATCCGTGAATAATGAAATTGAAGAAAACGAAATACTGAAGATAGAAAGTAGAGTCAAATATACATTGAACAAGAGCAATCAAATTCATGTCTGATTACCTACCTAATTAGAATTATTGATCTATTTGAAATTGGAAGTAGAAAAGTGTTTATATTTCAAATCTGAACTGAAGTAGAAAACATCCATAGTCCCAACAAAGATTCAGGTTCAAAAGAGGAATCAAATAATGAGAAAAGTTATCACAGCAACATTGAGATATCTATCATGTGCAGGACCTGGTGGAGCAGCAGAAACATAAATGTAAACAGGAGCAGTGATGAGCTTTCATCCAAAAATCATTTTCACCGACAAAAGAAAATGCAACAAAAGCAATCAAAATCAGGTTTTGGCGGGTTGAGCTCAGGTTTTGAACTTGCCGCCTCTAGTTGGCTAAAATAACAGGGCGGGGCGCCACGTAACTCGTTAAAATAAAAGTTGAATTTTACATTGACTTCGATGTTCTTTGACAAACTCTAAATTTTGCAATTTAACAACTTATTATTTAAAAAAAAACATATTTATATAATTCCTTGCCACATCATTTAATGTTTTTTTTTAAGAAACATCATTTAATGTTTGAAAACATCATTTAATTCGTTTACACGTTTGTTAAACAATATGATAATGAGTAGTGTTATAGAAACTCTTTTTTTAACATTCTCTAACACATGTTTTTTTTTAGGGTCTTGTTAACGAGTGCCTCGGGGCACTCTTTAAGCATCCTAAAATTAGTAATTATTCTTTTGAAAAGTCAACTGTTACAATTTTCAATGCATTCAATACACAACTTTTCATTAAAAACTTGCTATTTAAAGTGCTTAAAGAGTGTCCCGGGGGCACTCGTTAACATTTCCCTTTTTTTTATTGGATGAAATTCAAATGTACACCGCATTTTGAAAATGTTTTTCACATAAAGTGCTATGAGTCACACGAGTTCACCAATAAAAGAGGGGTCATGCTTACTTGTGCCCCTGTGACACATATTAATGAATGAGGCTTTTTTATTTACTGTACCACTATTAAAATAATTATCTACCAAAATACCATCCTTTTTGAATTATGTACACTACTACCACTCTTTTGTTTGATTAGACCCTATTGCCACTAGAATTCGAACACGTGGCACATCACTACCACCATTATTCTTTCTTTCTTCAATCATGCGGCAGACTTTTATATTTATACAAACTACTTTTTTTATTTTTTTGAAAAAATCACTACTATTTTTATGTATTGTTATTATATTAATAAACTAGAATTAAATTCAAATTTAATTAAATAATGATATTAAAAGAATATAAAATAAATTATTAATTAAATAATTGAGTTTCAATATATTAGTTATTTAATTAATGATATTAAAGAAAAATATAAAATAAAAATGAATACTTATAATTATATTTTCGATGACATTATAAAATAAAAATGGAGGCTTATAATTATATTTTCGATGACATTAATTTGACATTCCGATGCACCGTATATTAATAGATGAAATTGATACAAAACAACGAGTCAATTTCTTTCAGAAACATTAGCATTGTTGGGACATTTTTTCTTGTTGTGTCCCTCGTTCCTGCAAATACTACATCTCTTTGGGTGTCTACTACTCTCCCTTAGATCCATTTCAGTATGAATTCGAGCAGATTGTGGACGACCTTTTGGATCCCTCCGCATGGCTGGATTGTGGCACAATTCAACTCCGTCGTATTCCGGCCAGTAGGATTGAAGAGGAATTGGTTGGAACTCCTCTTTGTAAGTGTTGAAAACATATTGTAATGTGTAACGGGGAGACACATACATCATGAAGTCATGGTGAATTTTTGAACAAGCAGCTATGACATGTGAACAAGGGTAATGTAATGCCTGAAATTCACCACAATCACACCATTGTTTGTCAAGGTCTACCATGAATGTTCCTGTTGGTTGGCCACTTGGTGGACGAACCAGCTCCTGAACACTAAAAAGACTATGTCCCCGATTGTGAATGTATACTTGATGAGTATTGGATATCGCTCGTTGTTTGGCAAGATTATCCATGACTACATCTGAGTAAACTTTACCAGATGTCATTAATGCTTGGGCCTTACTCCCTCTATTTACGAAGAGTTCAGTAGATCTGTAATAGGTTGCCTGGACAATTGGCGTGACTGGAAGATTACGCACCCATTTTAGTACATTGTTGAAGCACTCAGAAATGTTAGTTGTCATGTGCCCCCAACGTCTCCCTTCATCATGTGCTTGTAGCCATTGTTTCTTTGGAATATCGTCGACCCACTTCACAGCATCATCAGACCAATCCCTGATTTGGTTCCTGTAGTGTGTGATGCTTGGTTGAGTCATTGAGTATCCTGAAGGTAAAAAATTAATGTTGTTTAGGACTTAAAAAGGTAAGTTATATATGCATTATTGTATACAAAAAAAATACTAACCCATATTTGTTACTTTTTTCTTCATCTCTGTGTTCTTGAAAGTCCTCAGAAAGTTTTGAGTTATGTGTCGAATGCAGAAGACATGGTGCCAATTACTGTCTAGACGCCTAACATCACTTTTGATTGACTCGTGTCTATCTGAAATCAAACACAAGTCGGGTTGGGGTGTGACCCATAATCGCAAGCGTTGGAGGAAGAAAAGCCATGCATCAGATGTCTCACCCTCAACAATAGTGTAAGCTATCGGAATGGTATTGTTACTCCCATCCTGAGCCATTGCAATTAGCAACGTCCCACGATACTTACCATACAACCACGTACCATCAACTGAAACAAGTGGCTTACAGTAAGCAAATCCTTCGATACATGGTTTGAAACTCCAAAAGAGACGTTTGAAGGTAGCCTTCCCCGGAACAACATGGCCATCCTCAATAAACGGCATCATTTCGATATCAGTAATAGTTCCTGGAAGATAATGTCGAAGAGCAAGGAGCCAACTTGGAAGTTCTGTGTATGATTTCTCCCAGTTCCCATATATCATCTCTATAGCCTTTTGTTTTGCTAGCCATGCTTTCCTGTAAGTAGTAGTATATGTGTACTTCGATCGTATGTGTGCAATTAACACTGGAACTGAGATTGTAGGATCCTCCTTTACCATTTGTAGGATGCTTTGACATATGAAAGCTGAGGAGAGTTGTCTGTGATCTTGCGAAACCATTGCTGATGCACAAGTATGTGGACCATGCAGTTTTGAGATCTTCCAGACATGTGATTTCTTGCTAAGTATAACCCTACATCTCCACATACAATTATCATTGGAACAACGGACAATCCATCTAGTGGTATCCGAGTGTTCAACGACAAAGTATGGGGCCTGACTCATATGGTATTCCTTTATGCACCGCATTGCCGTTTCTTTCGTAGGGAATTGCATCCCCTTTTGTAAGTTGTCAGGGCCTGGAACAAGATAAGATTGGTTTCGGGACATAGAGTGTACAAACTCATCTTCAACATATTCAGTATCGTTGGAGTTCACATTACGAAAGTGCATGGGAGGGTCATAAAAACACATGTCTCTGTCCTCATCGTCGTTGATGGCATGTTGGGCAAGAATGTCATCTTCATTCTCACTAAAATCACCAACTTCTTCATTATGGACACCAGCAACAACACTAGCACGAACAACATCATTTGGGGTGTGTAGATGGAATGGTGAGTTGAGGTCAATGTTGTGGGTGGGTTCAGATGGCCGATGTTGTGATGAAGAGGGAATGGAGTGATGACTGGTTTGTGTTTCGATAAAAGGATACGAACTTGGTATGGAGTGAGGGTATGAAGAGAGTGTTGGTTCAATGCATGGTGGTTCATCACAAGGGGCATCCATCAAACCTGCATAAACCTCCATTGTTGAAATACCAAGATGTTTGCATGTCATGAACATGTCAAACATCATCTGAACGTCGTCATCTCCTGCAAGATTCAACGACTCATACCAAACAAGTCCTTGTGAAAGAGTTGTAGGGTATCGATAAACAAGATCGACCACCCTCTTGGAGTTGTCTGGTTGAATCTTTGTTTGGATACATTGGATAAGTCCTTCCAATTTGATGTTTTTCTTCACTTTAAACAAGGATGAATTATTGCATGAAAATACAACACCTTCTGTGTTTGTTCTTTCAACATGTCCGTTGTAATATACTTGGACAAAAAACTCTATTGGAGGCATGACTATGAGTGGAATTTCTTAAGATAGTTTTGAGTGTAGAGGATGAGTGATGAGTTTTGTTGTGTAATGAACCGAGGAGGACGATATCTATTTATATTGGATTTGAATAAGATAATGCTGACGTCAGCGTAATTTGTAGACACGATCTGATTGGCTGACTGAGATTTAGATAAGATAGTGTTGACGTAAGCGCTTACGTCAGCGTAATCCGTAATCTGAATTTGATTGGTTTAATGAGATTTCGATTAGATAATGTTACGTAAGCGCTGACGTGAGCGTAATCCGTGATCTGAATTTGATTGACTGAGTGAGATTTCGATAGGATAATGTTAACGTAAGTGCTTACATCAGCATAATCCGTGATCTAAATTTGATTAGTTGATCTGAATTTGATTAGTTGAGCTTAATTGAAATATCATTAATTGAATAATTAATTGTTTTATTAAATTCTTATTTTTTTGAAGAAGCTAAATTAGCCCACCTAAATCGGCACCAGAGAGAATCGAACCTGAAACCTTGAGGAGGAGCACACTCCCAGGTCCCAAGTCAATACCACCAAGCCAACCCAAGTGGGTTGTTTTATTAAATTTTAATTAATAATTCTCAAAAAATATAAACTATTTTTATTTTTAATTAGTTAGAAAACTTAAATTAATAATTAAAAAACTTCAATTAATGATTAAATAAAATAAGAACTTTAATCATTTTTTTAATATAACAAAACAATTAATAAAAAATTAAAAACATTCAACGATAAAAAAGAAAATGAAATAGAAGAAAGAATAAAGAAAAAATAAAAAACAATATGAAAAAAAAGAAATACAACTCTACACAAAAGACAAAGCAAAACATTCTCTCCCACTCTCCAATAACACGTGTCACTAATATAATGGAATGATTGTCAAAGTCAAAAAAAAAAAGGATGGTAGTAGTGTATATAATTTGAAAACAGTGGTACTTTGGTATATATTTATTTTAGTAGTGCTACAGTGGTAAAAAAGCCGAATGAGGCTTTTCCTAAAATAACACTCTTTTCGCCTTAAATAACACTCTTTTCGGTCACATATATAAGCAAAATACTATCTTTTATGTTCATTGAATAGTTAATGTATTTAGTCTATATTATACACCAAATACAAAGGGTATTCAATGAACCTAAAAAAAAATTTGTTTATAAATATGACCAGATGGAGTGAATATTTTTACAAAACGTTAATTTTCAATCTCTAAAAAAATAAATTGACACAATTTTCCTCGACAAATTTTTTACTTTAAGTTGGTTAACATGTACAATGAGGGCACTAAGTTAGCATCTTCCATAAAAGAGTGAATGTTATAAAGGGTCAGTTGGTTGGAAGTTTTACCCTACACCCCTACATTTATACCTTGACCCAGCATTTAACTTAAACTACCCAATTTACCCTCTATATAAAATAAAACACAATTACTTTTTCACCTGTTCACCCCACTTTTCTAGAAAATGCTCTTGTTTGCCTTACGATTTTTATTTTTCTTTTGCCGAAATCGACTCTTGCAATCAGATTGTTAATGGAATCGTTGTCTCTCGAAATCGACTCTTTCAACCGGATTGTTACCGTAATCGTTGTGAATTGCAGGTTTATGATGGTTTTATATGTTCTCTGAATCAATGATTGAGGTTTTTGGTTCAGAATTCTAATCGTTTTCCAGTTATTAAGAATTTCAGAAATCTTTTTCCAGTATTAGTTACCACCGCAATTGAAACGGTAGCCAATTCAAGTTATTATTATGTCAAGAAAGGCAACAATAGAAACTTTTGCCGATTCAAGATGTTATTATTTTCTAATTTTCTATCGTTTTTTAATATTTCTTTGTCCTTTAATCGAGTTAGGTTGTTATTGTTTTTTAATCAAGTCAGAAACCTGTTATTTTTCTGATTCAGGATGCTATCAGGAAAGGTTTTATAGTGGTTTCCGGTAATGTAAACATATGATTGTTCCAAAAATTTGCTTGATTTCCGAAGAAAAAAAATACAAGTCAGAATGTTTAAAGTAGTTGTACAAGAAATACATCTTCGGGATGTTATGTGGGGTGAACTCATTCTAAATTGAAAAATGTTTTATGTGAGGGGGTGACAAATTAATGTGTAAAAAGTTAAATGATAAGGGTAAAAATGGAATTTTTAAAGATTTGTAGGGGTGAAAGTATATGTGTAGGGGTATAGGGTAAAACTTTCCAGCTGGTAAGACCAAAAAATTAGGTTATAGTGAATAGCGAATAACTTATAAGCTCATCTTACCAAAAAAACTCTGTTTGGTAACAGTCTTTTAATAACGAGTTTATAGTTTATTTTACGAGCTTATAGCTTATTTTTCAAACGCTATTTGAAGTAGCGTTTAAGTTTATAGTTTATAGCTTATTATCTTTTGTTCCATTTTTACCCTTATTTTTTTTTGGGTGATGTCCGAGATTCGAACCCCAACTTTTTATTATTTTTTTGGTGATGTCCGAGATTTGAACCCCAGACCTTGTATATATTATACATTATCTCTACCAACTGTGCTAAGCTCACGGGGGTTTACCCTTATTATTTTAACTAAAAGTCATATTTACCTTTTATCATTTATTATACTTAAAAAAAAAATGCTAACGTATGCTTCTGTTTAACATGTTCAATTTCAGGGCAACAACGCTAGTGACATATGATTTTCCTTAAAACAAATGACCTATGAATTTTACAGGTACATATAGATTACGTATTTTCCCATCAAAAAGAAAAAAAAAAGATTACGTATTTTATGTTTTTGTTGCTATTCTTTTAACACTTATTTGTTTTATCATTTTTAATCCTATTGATAGATTATTTTTTACTTTGTCTATAAAATAAAATTTTATACTTTATTCATTCCTAACTTATACAAACTGAATGAAATACAAAAATAAAATTTTAACAAAAAATATATATTATGAATAAAAAATGTCATTTTGTGTCAATTTACATTTATGAGCTATAGTTGAACCGTTAATTTTACCAAACACTTTAATTAAATTATTAGCTATCAATCAACTATAAGGTATAAATTATCAGCCATCAACTATCTACTATAAGCTACCCGCTATCAGCTATACACTATTTTAAACGAAACAGAGTGAAAAAAGAGTGCTAAAGAGACAGTATAAATGTTTTCTCTTTTTTTGACAATTGGATTAGGATTTTAAAGGACAATTTTTGTTTAAAAAAATCTCAAAGATTTTAAAAGATTTTGTAGGATTTTAATGACTTTCATGATTTCAAAAGACTATCAGGATTTTCAATTTGGATTTCAATGGATTTACATCATAAGATTTTAAAGGATTTTAAAGGATTTTTATGGATTTATAAGATTTCAAAAGATTTTATGAATTTTAAGTACTCATTGAAAAGAAATTATTACAACACACTCTCTATTGTAATATTCTCAATACAGACTCCTATTTTTATTTTATTTTTATGAGAGATAGAGAGAGGGAGAGGGGGGGGAAGAGAGAGTGAAAGAGAGAGAGGAGAGAGAGAGAGAGAGAGAGAGAGAGAGAGAGAGAGAGAGAGAGAGAGAGAGAGAGAGAGAGAGAGAGAGAGAAGGGAGAAGAGAGAGGAGTGAGAGAGAGAGAAGGGAGAAAAGAGAGGAGAGATAGAAGGGAGAGGAGAGAAGGATAGAAGGGATAAGAAAGAGATAATAAACTTTGGGTCATGTTAACTTGTGCCCTTAGGGCACATGTTAAGCAACCTAAATAGAGCAATTTTGCATTGGAAAACACAATATAACAACCTTTAAGAAGTTGAATGCACGTCTTTTGATATGTGTATTTCTATAATGAGTATCTTAACATGTGCCTTGAGGGCACAAGTTAACATTAGCCATAAACTTTTAAAAGAAAAACAATCTCAAGAAATCTCATGTCTTCATGTAAGACTTTTTATTGTTAAAATTTCACTAGAAAATCCCACAAAATCCATCAAAATCCAATTTATTAAACAATCCTTTGGAATTTGAATGATTTTGAATACCACGAGACTTTTTTTAAGTGATGAAAAATCTTGATTGAATACCTCAAAACTTTTTTAAAATGACAAAGAGTCTTGATTGAATACCACAAAACAAAACTTTTTTTAAATTGCAAAGAGTCTTGATTGAATACCACAAGACTTTTTCATAATTAAAAGGGTTAAATATGTTCTTGGTCCTTATAAATATGTCAACTTTTCGTTTTATTCCCTCTAAAAAATTTCTTCAACTTTTAGTCCCTAAAAAATTTTCCATCTTCACTTTTAGTCTCTCTTTTAAAGTAAACTCATATGTAGAATTCATATTTTTGAATGCAATTTTGTAGAAAAATTCAGAATATTATAAGAATCTCTTCCAAAAAAAATTAGAATTTTTTAACAAAACATGAATTTAATATGAATTTTTATATTTTTGAAGGTTAAAAATTCATATTTAATTTGTGCTTTGTTAAAAAATTCTAATTTTTTTAGGAATTTTTTTTTACAATATTCTACACATTTCTGCATAATTTTATAGGGACTAAAAGCAGTGATTGAAAATTTTATAGGGATTAAAAGTGGAAGAAAATTTTTAGAGGGACTAAAACGAAAAATTGATATATTTATAAGGACTAAAAACGTATTTAACCCTAATTAAAAAGTCTTTTAAAATCCTTTAAAACTATAATGCAATACATCCCCGAATGTCATACCAATACAAATTAATTTTTCCTTTTATATATGTAACATTTTGTTTGGCTAGTTGTTATTATTTTGGGAGAAAAAACTTGAACAAACCAAGGAAAAATTACATTACTACGGAAACGGTGACATAGATTCTAAGGCGAGATCCATCGCAAATTGCAGTGTGTGCAACTTCACCGAATCACAAATTCAACAATTGATTCAATTCAATTCCAATTCAAATATCCTTCTAAACTCAGATTCATCAATTCGATTTGAATCATCATGTGGAGCACCATTGCCAATTTGAAGGAGAATTTGAATCAGATCGCTCTTGATGTTCACAACGATGATGATGACGAAGACGACGTCGTTTCTTACGCAATCCAGAACGACGGCGAGAGTCCTTCCGTCTCCGATCGCCGGAATTCTCGTGGCTCCACGCGTTCCAATTCGATTCCTAGGTCGCCGATCCCAAACGGAATTGCAGATCATCCCTATTCTTCTGAGGTATGTGTATTGAAATTCGCGTGATTGTTAAATCGTAGAGATTTCAATTTTGAATTGCGGAACGCTATGCGTGAAATCGTGTATATTGTTAAGAAATATAATTTATAATTATTGATAATTAATTAGTACATTAACATGATCGTACAAATTGCTTTAGAAATGTTAGTTCCATAGCACCGACACTTCTGATGGAAGATGTGTCCAGTGTTTGACACGCACCAATATGACACCAAATTCCAAATGATTATTGGTGTCTACGTGATTAATAGGTTTTGCAGGAGAAAATTGTAACATGCATTGAAAAGAAATTTAGCTGGCTTTGTGATTTTCACTAGCAGCAAAATTTCTCAACCTTAGGATATGTAGCATGTGAGCAATTTTGTATGTGCAAGGGTAACATTTCCCTAAGTTAATATTAGCTATAAGGTTTATCTTGAATTTGATAGACCATATGGATCTGTCTCTTTTCCTGTTCATACATAATGTGTGAGAAATTTTATGTGCAATTAAAATATCCCTATGTTCTCCATTTCTTTTAATGTGTCCGTTACTATAGTTTTGGAGTATAAATGTTTAATAAATGTCACCAAATTTTGAAATGTGTGCATTTATACCATTTATTTACTTCAAAACTACAGTATTAGACACCTCCATTTCTTTTAAGTGCACGAGTTAGTCTATAATAACCTATGAAGCACCGACACAAACACCGGACATTGATACTGGCACGCCAATGCCGGTAATAATTTGGAAAAATAACATAATTGAATGTAATCACATGTGTCGGTGTTATAGAGGACATTGATACTGGGACGCCAATGCCAGATACCGGACAATTCTTCTATTAGAAGTGGCAGTGCTATAGAGCTAATAACACAACTCTTCTGTTTACAACACACAGATATGTCTGTTTGTATTCATGTGATTTCATGTCGATGGGTAGTCTTAGTTAGCTGTGTGTTATGTTTTGTTTGTTTATTTAGATATTTTTGGCAAGACCTTTTGTTATCCATTATCCGAAGTGTATAATCTAGTTTTGTTCATCATAAAGGTAAAATGGCGACAATGAGTGATTACTGATTAGTATATAATGTTTTGATCCACAGGTTTTATTCTCTTAGCAGAAGGTTCATTCTTGTGTTAATTTAGAAATTTTACCAGATGCATTAGATTGTTATTTTTTATTAGTTGTTTATACCTTGTATTTTCCCTTGAATCCTCTGGTTGAATATGGTAGGTAGGTTGGTCAAAACTAAAAATTTGTGCTGTTTCTTGCAGATAGAACAGTATAGAGCAGAAATCAAAAGACTTCAAGCATCTGAAGCAGAGATTAAAGCACTATCAGTTAATTATGCTGCTCTATTAAAAGAAAAAGAGGTATGGCTAGCTGTCACTTTTCTGAATATATATACTGGTAATATATCAAATTTTCTTATGTTCTTTCTAGCGTTGGACCTTTGTAATGTTCAATTTTAGCTGCTGGGTGGCATTAGCCATTCTTTTGATACATGAACTTGTCTCGTGTATTATGAGTCATTTTGTTACACATAGCTGGGAATTTTTGTTAGTTCCTTGAAAACGACTGTTTGTTTTTGGTTGCCTTTTCTTTTTGAACTCTTTATGTACCTTGTGTTGTTTCCAAACAACAGTCAATCTATATTCTATTTCTAGTTGGAGGATTTGCTACACTACATGGATCAATCGATGCCAATGTGTTCTATTGCCAACCAAATTTTAGGAAAATCACGTGCAATTAAATGATTTATTTCAGTGTTCCCCTCAATAGATGGTACTTGAACTTTCCCTTGGATTATGTCATTCCAAAATCTTTTGTCTCCTTTTCATTTACCTTATTGTCGTATCTGCTACACTTTTTTTTTTTCTCTGAGCGTTGTAATGTGATACGAACCAGTAATTTCTCTATTTTCTCGTAATACAATACTGGTTGTTGATTCTAAATCTCATAACTATCTGGTAAATATTGTCTTTTTCTTCTAGTTTTTATTAGAACTTTTCTTCCACAATTTATGATTAACTTGAGCCTTTGTTGATGTCATCCATCCAACTTGAATCCTTCTGTTTGGCATTCCCATCAATCTTTTTTCTCATCACATTGTAAGATGGATCGAAGATACATGTTAAACTGTACATCTAGTGATATCATGTTTGTTTAAAATAAGATGAACTCAGCTGCAATGCGCCATTTGAAGAGTACACAATAAATATATATGTGCATCTGGATTTGTTGCTTTTTTCTAAAACTCTGATTTTTTAGACCCACTTCCCCCAAACAAAATGAATTTTTATCTGCTTCAATATATTATAGGATTGTATCTCATCATGCAATTGATCCCATGAAGAGGTTTCATAAACTGTCCATTATTGCACCGACATAATAATTTGGGGTTTATTAATTCTAGCATTTGGTAAGTTAACTATTCAATCATTTCAACTTTGCAGGATCACATCATTAGACTGAATAAAGAAAATGGCTCCTTAAAACAGAATTTAGAGGCTACAAGTCCTGCTTCTTCAAATGGAAGAGTCAAGGTAATCCTATATTTAAATTCACACTTTATTCTGAAGATTTTAATTGTTTGTATTTTTGTTTCAGAAACTTTTAGCCTCTGCTTTATGTCTTTCGTTGGTTTATATCTTGGTAGTTAATAATTTTTGTATGAAATTTAAATAGTGATGACAATGAGTATTCTATTCCATGTACATTATTATGCTTTAGTATGCAAGTTGGTTTTCAAAACTCGTGCTTCACAATTTTTGATTAAAAAGTATCGAGATCCCCACATTGGATATTGATATGGCTTGAACAGTAAACAATAGTTAATAAGTGGCGGAAACCCTCACCCCATGAGCTAGCTTTTGAAGTTGAGTTAGGCCTAAACTCAGAATAGTACAGTATCAAATCCTACCCTATATCTGTTGGGCCGCCCGCTAGTGTCTAGTCCTGCAAACTTCACGCTCCCGTTGTGTCATACAGGAAGTGAAAGGGGTGTTCTGAGAGTTTCACATTGGATGATTATATGACCGAACAATGAAGGAGGGGGGGACCCTCTACACATGAGCTATCTTTTGGGGCCGAGTTAGGTCCAAATTCAAATTTGGATGAAAAAAATAAAAATAAACTTCCTTTTAAACTTTCAGTTATTAATATCGACTCTTAACACAGGTTCACCATACTTTACTAAACTAGTTCTTGAGGCAATTAATTTGAGTGCTTCATACCGAGTGCCTACTTCTCAATATATAAACTGAAACCACATTAAATTGTCTCTTGTCAATACAATATTTGGCTTTATTTTGTTATTGTTTTAAAAAGTTCATATATTTGGAGTAATTTATTTTGAGATTGATTAACTGTTTTGTGATATAACTTTTTGAATTTTTTAGTGAGCAGTGGGTTTGGCCAGTTTCTTTGCAGCACTTAAAAATCATTGAAATATTTATTAGAGCATGGAATTTATTCTCTTATGTGATGCATTTGATTGTAAAGCTTAAGTCTTCATCTAGAGGTTTACTCTTATCAATCTTTGACATAGAATTATTGTTGTGGCTTCTACTTACAGCAAAACCAATAGTTTTCTTATGGATTTCTTTTTGTAGAAAAGCATAGATATTAGAAAGCTCTTTTGACCCAAAGTTTCTAACTGCTATTTCTTTAAAATATATTTGTCCATAATGTTAGATCAATGTAATTAATATGAAATATGAATTCATCTGACCAATCGAAATATGTATTCATAAACCAGGGTTGATTAGAGAAAGGGAAAACATGTTTTTATTGTATATGTTGCTCATCTCATACAACTTTATAACAAGTGAAAAACCATGGTTGCATATATTTGTGCAGGGAAGTAGTGACCAGTCATCTAATCGACAACATAGGTTCGCAACTCAAATGAAAAACCGTTATACTACAAACAACGGAACCATGTCTACTTTGGAATCCAATGCAATTCCAAGTAAGATGGTATCTAATCATTCCAACTTACAAGTAAAGGACAAGGTAATGACAATTTAGTTTTTTTGGTTATTAAGTAATGAACCAACATAGAAAGATTAACCATTACGTGGCATTCATGACAACTTAGGCTTTTTTTTTTTGTTATTCCTTGCCCTAGTTTGATTTTGGTCAAGTACCTTTTGTTATTTTATCCCATGTGTATGTTCATTTTCATTCAGTCCCAGTATGATGTGCACCTTCTTTAGAAAATGAAAATATTTCTTGTTCTGATTTTTATATTTCTTTATAATTTGAAATTTTAATATTTCGTCTGGTCGTTTTGATATAGACTTTTTGATAGGCTATATATTTTATATTTTTTTAGTGATGAGTGAACTTGACAACAGATGTATGAATGCCTTCTAGGAGCTAGCAGATTTGGCAGAAGGAAAAAATAGCCCCACAGCAGCAGCACAACTACAACATACTCATGACATACGGAAACTGAAGCTGGAATTGGAGCAAGAACGAGATAAGTTGGAAAATGTTCAGCTACAATTCCAGGGTATTTTTCTGCATTTACTTGATTGAATCACCATTCTCTACTTTTAAATAGAAACTGCTAACAAATGTAATTCTTTCTCCACTGTCAGAGGAACAGAAATTGAACAAGTCTTTCCAAGAGGAGCTTAAATTATTAAAGTTGGAAAGAGACAAAGTAAGTCCATATAAGCATTGATGCAAATTTAATGTTCACGGCTCCAACATCTTTATTTTATTACACTTGGATATATAGTTTACAATGTGAGATCGCTCTTGATATTAAGACTTAATAAACAGATGTGCCGTGGAATAAATGTTACGTTTCACTGTGCTCTGCAGTTTAGGATGTCTTTTTCAGGAAATTGTTTGGTGCATTGGAAAATATGTAAATAACATTTGATGGACATGATATTGAGATTTAGTATCAAATTATGGATGAATTAAAAGCACAATTAATTATTTGCACGGGTTCACGTGGGTGATAGGACTAGAGTAGAAAATACAAGACAACACTATAGCCTTTTCAAATACT
Source organism: Medicago sativa (assembly GCF_051527215.1). Classification (NCBI taxonomy): domain Eukaryota; kingdom Viridiplantae; phylum Streptophyta; class Magnoliopsida; order Fabales; family Fabaceae; genus Medicago; species Medicago sativa. The sequence continues at coordinate 78,378,531 of NC_140755.1, read as the reverse complement.
TCAAAAATCTCCATATCACTATTTCTTCTTATACATGAGAGGTTTTTTATGAGTATGTTTGTGTTTGTATTGTTGTGCACGCGTATGTGTGTGTGTAAATGCAAAATAATAAGGACCATTTTCTGGGTTATTACTTGTTAATAATTTCCATTGCATCACTGAGTAATAGATTACATCTTTTTTAAGGAAAAGGATGCTGGTTTTGTTGTATTGATTCGCAACATGAGTTCTGTTATAGTTTTTGGCTATCTAACCCCGATATGTATTACTGCTTGAAGACTACAACTGAGGTGAGGCAATTACACAAAGAATTGAATGAAAAGGTATCAGAAATAAAGCGTCTGCAGCTGGAGTTGACTAGACAGAAAGGTGAAGAAGCAAGTAATGCTATGGATAGCTCAAAAAGACTAATCGAAACATTAGAGAAGGAAAATACCACTCTTAAGGTTTGTAGATATATGCATTACATTATTCCATCACAGTACAAAATGTTTCTACCATCTTATCAATCAAAACTTGAAAATAGTTATTTTTTATATTGTGCTTTAGACTGCACTCTAATTATTTATCCTACATACTGTTATTAGATGGAAAAAAGTGAACTTGAGGCTGCACTCAAAGCGAGTAGTGTGTCCTTCACTGGTAAAAAGTCACCTGTTGCTTCTCAAGTCCAGAATAGGGATTCAAGCAGCGCCAGTGATGTGAGCCCATATTTTACTGTAATATTTACTTTTCAATTTATCCGTTAAGTTTCGTGCTAATAATGGTTGTCTTTTCTCTTTTTTGGGGATTGGTGAATGGGCTTTTGGTAACAGTTGTCAGATCCTTCCAAAAGTTTCCCTGGAAAAGAAGACATGGAAATATCCTTACAGAAGATGAGTAATGATTTGAAGAAAACACAACAGGAGAGGGACAAAGCAGTACAAGAATTGACCCGCCTTAAACAACATTTGATAGAGAAGGTTTCATTTTAACGTATTTATTAAATTTATCTGTTGAAGCTAGATTAATACGATGAACTAACATGATATTTTTTCTCATGTAACAAAAAAAAAAAAAGAACGTGATATTAAAAAATAAGTAGTGTACAAGTTATCATAATCTTTTTACAGTTTTCAAGTATATAGTTAATAATGTTGTCTCGTTAGTTTTATAATGAATGTGAATAAACTACAATTGCTAATATCATACATGAATATATCATATCAATCTTTCCGCATCAGACTATAATCTTCATTTCGGTGGTATTTCTCTAGGAAAATGAAGAGTCAGAAAAAATGGACGAGGATACCAAAGTCATTGAAGAACTACGGGATAGCAACAATTACTTAAGGGCTCAAATATCACATCTCGAGAGAGCTCTGAAGCAAGCAACTTCAGATCAAGAGAAACTGAAATCTGCAAACAACAGTGAAATTCTGAAGTCCAGAGAAGTCATTGATGACTTGAACAAAAAGCTTACAAACTGTATAAGCACAATAGATGCCAAAAATATTGAACTAATAAATTTGCAGACCGCTCTCGGACAGTATTATGCTGAGATCGAAGCTAAGGTTATTTTAAATTTTTTATTATTACAAGTTTGCTGACATAAATTGAGCTGTTAACACCTTAATATTCCCACTCACCTTTTTATTTTTCTGTCATTATCTTTTATGTATCTATGTTATATTGTTACACAGAGTAAGCTTATGTCGCTATTAATTTTATTTCCTGAAGGAACATTTAGAAGAAGAGTTGGCTCGTGCAAGGGAAGAAACAGCTAATCTTTCTCAACTGTTGAAAGTATGAATATATCTCACTTTTGCTAAATTAATAATATGCAGACAACTTCGTTTAAAATATGAATTGAACAAAAATTGGATACTTTATGTTGATTATAGCACAAAAGCATAATGATGATCTTTGCTAGTTGTTGTAACACAAGTATTTGATTATTTGTATCATGTTGAACTCTATGTTTTAAAGTTACTCTATCTTAATACTTAAAAAGCATAATGCATCTTGTATTATCTTATCCTCCATCATTCCTGAAAATTTTGCTCAGTATATTGACATTGTATTGTGTTTTTTTGACTCAAAAGGTTAAAAAGTCAATTTTTGGTGTTCATGATTAAGCAGCGTATAGATTAAATGTTTATGTTATTGCCAGCATGCAGATTCCAGAGTGGATATATTGAGTGGTGAAAAAGAAGAAATTTTAGCCAAGCTTTCTCAATCTGAGAAGGTACAATCAGAATGGAGAAGTAGAGTAAGCAAGCTTGAGGAAGAAAATGCTAAATTGCGGCGAGCTCTTGAACAGAGTATGACACGGTTAAATAGAATGTCGGTGGATTCTGATTTTCTTGTTGACAGGTTGGCATGTTTTTCTTCTGAGTATAATTTCGAGAATAGAACGTTATGGCATCATTTGACCCATGTAACCGACCTGGCTTAGTTTTGGAGAAAGCTGTAATTAAAATTAAAAAGTTAAGCTAGGACCTTTCTGTCATGATTTTTTTTTTTAGAATAAATTATCTTACATGTTTTAATTGTACTTTGACAGGCGCATTGTGATAAAACTCCTTATTACTTATTTCCAGAGAAACCACAGCAAAGAGGTATCAAGTCTTCTAACTGTGGTTGCTTTATATGCATTTTTTCAAGACTGGAACCGTTTCCTTTATTTCTTCTGAGAATAATTTGTGTGTATATGATGAGTATCTAAGAACTTGGGGAACCCACCCTCAAGAACTAGCTTTTAAGGGGGGAAGAACCAAGCCGCATAAATAGTCCACTGAGCATCCCCATACTACTCGACGTGGGACTTGTGCCCCCCATAATACCCAAGTCCCTATCAGTACACCCTTGTGTGTTGGGGGAGAGACCGGGGAGTGAAATTTAAGGGACCAGTTTTTATATATTAGCCGAGTTAATTTATGGTTACTAGATTTTGTTCAAGAAAACTAGTATATGGTCAGATGCAGCATCTATAACCTAGGATAGGGTTTTAAGAAGTTACAGTCTTGGTTGATATTTTAAGAACCATTGAACTTGTGAAGGTTATAAAATTATGTTCTCCAGTTTCACATGTTTACTTTTGGCTGTATATTTTGGTTCCATCCCTTAACATTTGCTCCCAATGCCATGTTATTTTATCTGGTTTGCATGCTATATTGTTCGAATGATATTTTTCATGTGGTTTTTTATGTTGGGACAGGTTTTGGACTTGATGGTTCGCATGCTGGGATTTTCTAATGAGGACAAGCAAAGGATAGGCCTTGCTCAACAAGGTCCAGGGAAAGGTGTTGTCCGTGGTGTTCTTGGTTTGCCTGGCCGCCTGGTCGGAGGTATCTTAGGAGGAAGTTCGACTGAATCAGCTGTAAATGTTGCATCTGATAACCAGGTAATTTCTAATCTGGTATTAGTATATTTTCCGGATAATGATGTATGGTGCGAAATTGTCGCATTTTACACTACTTTGATATCGAGTTTACAGTCATAAATTCATATTTGAACAAGTATTTTCCCATTTCAGTCCTTTGCAGAAATGTGGGTTGATTTTCTTCTCAAGGAAACAGAAGAAAGAGAAAAGAGAGAGTTGTCAGGAATTACAGGTGGATCAGAATCTATGGGTGATTCACGTGATAATAGTACAAATACTAATTCTGCCTCTTCACCACTTTCCAATCAAAGGTTTAGTACTGAAGCTGCATCAATTAGTTCACCTATTAATCAGAACACTAGTCCTCTCTCTCGTGGATATTTTCAGCATTCTGAACAGATTGGTTCAGAATTCTCGACAGTTCCCCTTACATATTCAGATAGCAAAACAACTAGTTCAAAACTTTTTACCAGACATTAAATATTATTTTTAATGTAATTAATTAATCAAAGGTAGATATCATTGTTATATTATAGGCATACAATCTTTTTTTGAGAGCATATAGACATGTAATCTTGTTCGATCAATTATTTAACTTGAAAAATGACTGTATGTTATTCACAAGCGTGACAATTTTTTTCAATGCTTTCATCATCATCTCCTGTGGGATACTTGCATGACTTGGGAATTTATCTTGATGTATATCACATCCATGTCTTCAGTATATATAATATATAATATACTCCCTCTGAATATAAACATAAAAACATACATTGATGGTAAAAAATTCCCCCTTTCTTCTTCACTCTCGAGCTCCTAACACATACATATCTCACATAGACATTTAATCCCCCTTTTGTCTAAGACAATTGGTTACAACCTTTGTAAACAAATCAACTCCATCAATAAAACATCGTTTAAGACCTCTTCGTCTTTAGGAAAAATTCCGATCATACATCCAACCATGCTTACGGGGACATAAAGTATTAATTCATATTCACATGAAATATACATAAACTCTCAACTATAAATAAAGGATAAATAACATAAAATCTAATGCTAACTGATACTCTAATATACTATAATAAAATATTCAAGATATTTTACAGCAATAATCTAACACGCTATCTTAGAGATACATATTATACTCCCTCCTCAAATATAAAAGAAGATAATTTTTTCAGATTCATTAATATTTGACCTATATAATAAATTAGATACATCAATTATTCAATAAATTTGAAAAAAAAATCTTCTTTTATATTTTAAATTGGAAGGAGTAGTTCATATTTGTGGGAAAAAAATAAAATAGGAAGTCGGTCAACTTAGAGACATACAGTCGGATTTTTGTACATGTTGGATTGTTGTACATAGTAGTGTTGTTGATATTTGGGTAAAAAGCATTCATTGCAATGACACATAGGCCTTCCTTTGCATCTATGTCTCGCTTCATCCTTATATATCCTTTCTCACCCCATGAAGTTCCCCATGAATTCTTTACTAACCAATATTTAGTACCGTCATTCGATGTACCATAGCCAACTATTGTTACAGCATGGTTTGTCTTAGTTCCACATTCTCCTGTAAAAATTCCATTTGGGTAAAATTTGAGCATACCTCTCATATCAATACTAACCGAAACTGGTTGATTGGCCACAGCTTTAAGTAGTGAATCCTCGTTGTTTTTAGGGACTTGCTCATAGCTCTTAATCTGAACTTGTTGGCAGACCTTCTTACAATTTCCTTTAACTCCCTTGTATGGATAACTTGCTTCTGTGGCAATTCCACCGTTTTCTATAATGAATTTAAAAGCATCAATCTTATTACCACCATTACATCCATTGGTCCAATTACTTGTGACACAATCCACAAGTTGTTGCTCTGAAAAGGTGACTAAATTTCCACTAGTTATTTGTTGGACACCTTCTATTGCAGCCACTGTAGAAAATGCCCAACAACTACCTGTTATTGTTATTAAAAATAAAATAAAAAAATTAAATAATTAAGAACAAATAGTTATGAACCAAGCTATGAGATGAATTAAACTAGAGTATTGAAATTTAAAAAAAAAAAAAGAAAAAGAAAAGAGTGTCGTTTTATGTTACCACATCCTCTTTGATTCTTGACTGGAGTAACTGCTCCACGTTTCCTCCAGTCTACGGCGGCAGGAATATCAGTGATATTTTTATGCCTAAACAACGTTGTTGTTGTAGTCCTCCTGAACCCGTCATGGGATTGGGAATCCTCTATGGGTTGGTCCGCAAATCCATTAATGGCAAGTTTGTAGGATTTGTTCGCGGCAGCATTGAAGGAATCAATGTAAGCCACATTGTGTTTGAATATTTGAAAGTGCTTTTCCTGCTCTGCGTCATCCTTGTAGACCACTCCATACTTTGTCTTCCAGTGCTTGTATCTTTGTAACAAAGGTAAAGATTGATCATTCTCTTGGTCTTGATTGCCTGGAAACATTATCCAAATTACTATTAGTATGTTGATTAGAGTACAAAGATTCTTGTTTTTGCCCATCGAACCGTAAGTACGTTTGGGTACGCAGGTCCAAACTGTGAAAGAAAGAACACAGAGATAGTATTCGACTAATCCCACACCAAAAACAAACACATGCTCATCCATATAAGGAGTGTCCCGGAGACACTAATAACATGCAAATAATACATATAATATTTTTTTTTGGTTTTTGTTACATATAAAAAAACAAAATATATAAATTTAAAAACAAACTAAATCTAATCCAAACTAAATACTACCCTAATAACTAGAAACAATAAAAACAAATAAAATCTTTTTTGTATTTTTGAAGTATGATAAGAAAATAAAACTAACCTAATTAATAAAAATAAAAACAAACACACCTTCGGTCATTATTATAAGTAAAATTCTTTATTGTAGGTTCATTCAATAAATTATGTATGTGGTCTACTTTATAAACCACATACATCATTTATTAAATGAACATAATATAAATTTTTGCTTATAATAGTGACCGGAGGGTTTATAATCTAATCTAAAAAAAAAAAAAAACTAACCTAATCCTAAAGAGATTTAAACTAATTTTAACCCTAAAAGATAAACCTAAACTAGAAAGTAGGAACTAACCCTAATTTCTAGTATCTAACTTAATACTAAAAAATTGAAAAAAAGTAAACTGAGCTAAAAATTTAAAACTAAACCTAATCTAAAACAGAAAAATAAACCTAAATATTTACAAAATAAATTCAGCTAATTACATCGTTGAAATATCAACATTCCTCGACAACGGCGTCAAAAACTTGATAGACAGATGTTGTCAAGTGCACCAAATCGTACGCATGTAATAAAATAGTAAGTTATCGTCTCCACATGATTGTAGTTAAACTTAGTAATTAGCAAAATTTATTAGAAGTAAACAAAATAGAAAAGATGAAGTAGTTGCAGGGTTTTAATTGTCCTGCTCAATGCGAGATTAGGTTGGTTTGATTCAGATGCGTAACGCAAATTAGGGAATCCTTGAATCCCCCTTCCTTCTTTATTGGATTAATTCAAAGTACCTATTAATTAAGATCTATGGTTAGTCTAGGAATGGATAATCGTTTGTTAGTGATATTAGGTTAACGTTCGTTAAACCTTCAAAGATTATTAGACCACCTAAGGAATTAGGGGCTGTAGTTTAAGAAGAGGGTCCTAACTCAAGGGATTGATTAGGGCTAATTTGTTAACTATCGTGAAACTAGAGAATCATTAGTAATAATAGGTGCAGTAACCAATTAGGGGAACATAGAGGATTCGACAGACCTAATCTCATCTCTCTCCATATTTTCTTAACCAAACTTTATTTTCTGCTATTTGATTTCATAAAATCAAACCAAATCTTCTGCCTAGTGGCAAATCAAAAATAACTTTTATACATCCTATTTCTATAACGCAATTGAATTATTGAGATTAAAACAGTCTGTGGGATCGATATTTTTACTACTTCGATAGTTATTGATACACTTGTCAATCTTCTATCAGAACACTCGGCAAATCTGTTTCTTTGTAACAAAGTACTGTAAGTATAATTTATTAATTTTTCAAAGTGGCATAATTGGATACGTTAAAATCACAAAAAAAAAACAAAAAAATAACCTTTAAGAGTTGAGTATATAGCGTAAAAGGATATATCGCTACAATGTGAGGAACCAAACCATTAAACTTTGATAGGAGTTGTTCCCAGATTTAGTTACCTTATAAGTATAGGGAATATATAGAAAATTTACGTGGTGCAACTTGAAGATTATTCCCTCTTATAGAATTTCTAACTTTAGATAAAACCTGAGTTTTACTGTTTATTAGAATTGGTGCTCTCAATACTTTTTTTATCTTATTCAATAAAGTGATCCACATTTTGTAGTATATCTTGGGGATTTTATCTATCTATCAATAATAACATATTTATATTTTGGGGACTGCTATGGTGCAGTTGTTTTTATGACTTTTCTGGAAAAGTCGCTTATGTGGCCTAATAGGAGAGTGCCACGTGGATGTCTTTTTAAATCGGCTATTCGGAAAAACGATTTTAAAAAGCTTTTGTTTTATATAAAAAATATTTTTTAATTTCTTTTTTATTTTTATTTTCATGTTTATCCCTTAGGATTGTGTTTCCTGCTCTGATACCAGGTTTGGAGTGGGGTTTTCAGCGGAATTTTTTCGAACTTCGTTTATCATTTGTTCGATTTTAGTTAATCCTTGAAAAGGTTTTAAAAGTGTTTTAGCTCTTTGTTTTTGTATCTGAGTAAGATTTTCTAAATCTTCTGTATCTCTTAATAGATCTTCAATATATTCTATATGATGTATAACAAATTCTCTAGAATTGTAAAGAGTTTGTTTAAAAACAATTCTTTCATAATATAATTCTATTTCAAAGACTATGTCTTCTAGCCTTTTCTTGAAGAGTCTTAATTCTGTTATAAGATCTAGTCCAGGCATATCTTAATTGTTGATTCTCCAGCGGAGGTTTTCTTGTTCTAGCATTTGATCAGTTTTTATTTGTTTTAACATTTTTTCGATTTTTTCTAAACCTTGAAAGGGTTCTAAAAGTCTTTTTGCTTTTTCTTGCTGAATACTTGTAAGAGTATTCGAATCTTCTATTTCTTCTAATAAATTAGAAATATAACCTACATGGTAGATTATTAAATCTTGTGAAGCAAAAAGAATTTGTTTTAATATAATTCTTGTATTTTGATAATTTATTTCAGAAATTATTTCTTCTAGTCTTTGCTTATAGAGTTGTAACTCTGTTTTTAGATTTAATCCAGGCATTATAGATTTTCAGCAGAATTACCAGCGGAATTTTCTCGAGCTTTATCTTTTTCTCGAGCTTCGTTTATAAGGTGTTCAATTCCTTCTAAGCCCCAAAAAGGTTCTAAAAGAATTTTTGCTCTTTTCATTTGAATCTCTGTGAGATTTTCTTGCATTTCTTCTACCAGATCTTCAATTAAATCTATATGAGATCTCATTAAAGTTTGAGCTTTATATATTATTTGTTTGTATGATATTAGATCATAATACCATTCTATATCACTTACTAGATGTTGTAACCTAGTTTTAAAAAGTATTAATTCTGATTTAAGAGTTAGACCAGGCATTTTGACTTTTTATAGTCTTTGATTAATCTTATTAACCTGTATCGATAGAGTTTTTATAGAATCATGCAGATCCTTAAGCTCTTTTTCTCTGCTTATTTCGAAATCCTTTCTAGGTGGTTCGAATGAGGATGAAGTATCATCTTCAAATATGGTTTGAGAACTTAATGATTTGCTAAAATCTTTTTGATCTTTGTTTGGTGATGTTATTCGAAGACTTTGGCTTCTAAACAACGGTTTTTCTGTTTCTTCAAACATATTCTTTTCTGCTTCTATCAGAGAAAAACTATTTCTCGTGATATCTTTAAATATTGGTGTTTCCAAAGTAATTAATGGTGTAAATAACTCATCAATATGAATTGTTTCTTTTCCTATGAATTCTATGCTATGATGTGAATTACTCAAAGCATAATTAATTCTGTAGTAAATTGTAAAAGGATGATTACCTTCTTTCATAAATGTTGAATCTTTTAGCTTATAATGAAAAACTATAGATTTATTCAAATCTATATCTTTTAGGGATAATCCCATCTGTAAATTTATATCAAATTTTATCTTTCCATATTTTAGATTACAATTTCCTTTTGCAATTACTGCTTGTTTTTTATTTCTAATTCTAGAATCTTCTAGAGCTATTTCTAGAGGTGAATCAATACCTTTCATGAAGGTACTTTTGATTAAAATTTGAATGGTTGATATATGAATATAACCAATCTTTTTTCTCTCGTTTTCAGAAAATTTTCCAAGTCTTTTATCGATTTGTTGTTTATCTATAGTTGATATAACTATTTTTCCATTAGTTGTTTCAATTGGAATTGCTTCCTCTCCTACCATTATTCCGAATTTTAGAATATTTTTTCTTGACAGAAATTCCTTAAGTTTACTAAACTTTCTTTTAAAATTTTCTTCAGCAGTTAAAGACAAATCTGCTTCTTCAATTTTATTATCTATTATGCTATCAGCATGATAACTAGATGTTCCTTCAAAATATGAAACTTCAGACATATTTTATAATAATTTTGATAAATTCATACCTGATTTTTCTTCAGAAATATGGGTTGTTTTGCTTCAGCAATCTGATCTTCAGCAGTTTTTTCTGCTTGTATTGAGTTTATCCCAACTCAGGGCGAATTCCTCCAGAGTATTACCTCAAGAATTCTCAACTATAGTGTTTTACCACTATAGGACCACTAGTTCTTAAAACTAAGAGGCAAGCTCATATCAAACGATATAACTTATATTGCTTCAAAACATGGTGAATACAAATGAGCTTCAAGGCTCTTATTTATAGGCATAGAGACTTACAGATAGGTACTACGTCTCCATCCTTACAGCTGGCTACAGCTTACTATATGACAAAAGAAATAAAGAAAATACAGAAAAGTAGATTACATAATTGCCTTAGAGATAAGGCTTATCTCTAAATGGGTCCCATGCCCACTAACTTTCTACATTTTCTTCGTTATTTGGTGATATGTCACTATCATACAACGATTCTTTGTCGGCCACGTTTTTTATGTCCTTTGCGCACCACTTGCATTGGTGTCCTTTGTATTTTTGAAAGTGTCGGCAGCACTCCTGTTGGATTGGGTCGGGTAGATGGCCCAAGTCTGCTTCAAGCCCACTAAAGTTTTCTTCAAACTTTAGGATTTGCTGAAGATGCTCTTCTTTTGCTTGTTTCCTTGAATCACTATAGACTAGAAAACTTTCTTTTGCAGTAATTACCCTGAAGTTTGGTAATTTTACTCCAAATCTGATGAGAGTATCATAGAATTTTTCCATTTGATGCAGAAAACATTCTGGTCTTGGATCTACATTTCTTCCATCATTTGTTGGATATGAATGATTTGAAATGCCAATCTTGATTAAGTGTCTGGCTTTAATAACTTCATCGTCTTCAAACCATGGATAGGTTGAAGTAAAAGATAAAAAGAACTCTTTACCTTTTGCAAAGCTATTGTTGAACTTATAAGCGATTTCGCCTATATCTTTTGGAAGAAGTTCTAGTTCATGAATTTTCCTTCCTGCATCTTCTTGAAGATACATTGTTTTAATCATTCCACAATCATAGAATGATCTGACTAATTCTTTTCCTATGCCTGGGACTGTTACAGCTTTTACTTCTATCCCGTTATTGCTAGGATAAAAACATTCTGTTTTTAACTCTTCTGAGTAGTTGGTTAACCATCTCCAGTTTTTGTAGTAGTCTCCAATGGTGACTTCTTTAACAAATTTACTTTCTCCATAGATAATTCTATCTACAGATATTTTCTTCTTAGTCTCCATTTTTGATGGCTGGACTATATTGTTTGCTGTTGCAACTTCCTTGTAAACAGCGTTGTAGGCTGTTTTTGCTTCTTCAAGGGTCTCATACCCTTTGTATCTGACATTTTTGCCGTTTGTATGTAACTTTGTGGTTTCCCAGTTCTGGTAGATACCTTTCATAGGTCCATCAAAAATTACATAAGCTTTCTTTTTGCCTCCAAGTTGACTGTCAATCTTTTGACTTGTTTGCTGATCAATGGGTTCTTTTTCTTTTCCATTTTTTCTTTCATCTTCTTCGACTTTATCAGCCCAAGATGTTTTTGGTAAATCTGCAAGGACAGTTGTTGGGGATTTCCATCCTTTTGGTTCTATTGACTCAATTGGGATGTTTGACTCTTTTGGAGCTGAGTATTTTACATAGTAGTTGAACTTTCCAGAATCTTGACCAAGCAGATCCCAGTTTTCACTATTTTTAGATTCTGAAACTGTTGATGTTTCTTTTTTACACAGTTTTTCAAGGTTTTGAATTGTTAATATCATCTCCCCCTCTTCAGAAAGAAGAGTTTCTAGACGATTTTTTGCAGAGGCAATTTGCTCCTGTTTTTGTCTGAGAGAATTCTGTAGCGTCTTTATAGCTGCTTCCATTCTCTTGTCAGTGCATCTGCGAAGCAATTCTTTTCAGATTTTATATATTCAATATATGGGTGAAATGGTTGAAGTTTCATCTGCCATCTTACAAGTCTTCCATATTTATAATTGACACGAAGGTCATATTTCCAAAATCCAGTTACATATTTGGAATCTGTTCTTAATAAAAATCTGGTTGGAATTAATTCCATTTGCCATTTTGTTAAAACTTTAACACAACTCAATGTTTCTAATTCATGAATTGGATATCTTGTTTCGGTATCTGTAAATGATCCTGAAACATATTTACAAAGTAAAAGATCTTCATCTTTTATCTTATTTTTAATATTTTCATAAGAATAATCAATCTTAGTATCTTTTGATACTAATTTTTCTGATGAATCAGAGAGTTTGTCTAATTTCTCTTTCGAGCTACTAGACTTAGCGTACTGGGTTGCTCCAGTATCTTTCATTCCTTGTTGATGGGTTACATCATCAACATAGTTTCCCGAATCATCAAGATTCAGTATCGCTTTACCATTAGGTAGAGCTCTCATACAACCTGCCCAGGTTGTTTTATCAGCATCAATCTCAACAATTAAAAAATCATTTTCTGTCGGATTGTATAAGCTGGGTAAAACTTTAATTTTTCTTTTAATAGTTTTTACAGTTAGAGTATCTTGTTCAGTCCATGACCATGGAACTTTCTCAGATATCTTTTTCTGTAAAATCTTTCTTTCAGTTGCCAAATTTTTGAAAAATCCTTCATTGGCAATATAATTCAAACATCCTAAAAATCTTTGAATTTGCTTTCGATCTTTCAATTCATCAGGGAAAGCTTGAATTTTTTCCTGAACATGTGGAGATAAATCGAGGGTGCCATTTTCTTTAAAAATAAGGCCCAAATACTCGATTTCTTTTTTGGCTAATTGTGATTTCTTTTTTGAAATAACAATTCCCTTTTCTGAAATTCTATTTAAAACAATTTCTACATCTTTAAGATGTTGTTCTTTAGTTCCTTTTGTAAAAACTAAAATATCATCAATATATGCCAAACATATATGTTCTAATCCTCTAAGAGCATTATCCATAAATCTTTGGTATATAGATGGTGCTTGTTTTAGTCCAAATGGAAGAACATTCCATTGGTAGTGTCCTTGTGGACATGAAAAAGCTGTTAAAGGCTTAGTTCCTTCTGAAAGTCTGATTTGATAGTATCCTGATTTTGCATCAAAAGATGAAAACCAATCACATCCTTTTATTTTTTGCAAAATATAATCCTTTCGTGGTAATTTATAAGAATCTCCGATTGTAGCATCATTGAGTTTCTTATAATTTATCACCATTCTAGCTTTTCCTCTTTTTATTTCATTGTGATTTGTCACATAAAAAGCGGGTGCTGAATGTGGACTTGCAGATGGAGTAATTAACTTCTTTTCTTGAAGTTCTTTTATATCCTTTTGGAATTCTAATTTATCTTGTACTGAATAAGGCATTTTATATTTTACATTAATCTCCTTATTAGGATCTCGTAATTTGATGGTAACAAGTTCATGATTTGTATTTTTCAGATTATCCAAAGGATCTTCTGAACATACAGCATCAAGTTTTTGTTCTATTTCTTCAAGATTTAAAAATAATTTACCTTCTTCCCAAATACTCTTTAGGTTTATAAGATTTTCAGAAATTAATTGAATAATCTCATTTCTAGTTATAATTTTTGTTGTTATAACTTTTGTCTTTTCTTTGGGGTTTGCTAAATTTTTCCAAAGTAAAGAAATAGTTTTAACATTTTGCACAAACGGTGCATATAACTTTAAAAAGTTATTTCCAATGATTAAATCTAATCCTGAATCATGGAGATAAATTGTTGGTATGAAGAATTCATAACCTTCTATAGTAATTGAGATATTTTTCAAAACAAACCATATTTGATGTTTTGACTTATCTGCAACAATTATTTCTTTGGGTTTTCCTAATCTTTCCCAATTTCTTGATATGTTTCGTTTTCCAAAACATAATGTCGCGCCTGTATCTAAATAGGCTAAAATTTCCTTCTTACGAAGTTTTATTCTAATAAAGGTAGCACTAGGGTTTCCTTTACTCAAAATCTTGGTTTTGCTCATCTTCGGAATCTGTACAAAGTTCATAGAAACTTTGCTGCTCCCAATCAGAATCTGAGTCTGATTCTACTGGTTCATAACCTATTCTATAGATCATGTTTAAAACTTGTTTCTTTTCTTTAGAAACTTTCTTTGGACATTCATTAGCATAATGCCCTGTTTCATGGCATAGCCAACATGTGCATGATTTTTTACCTTTAGGACAGGTTTTATTTTTTCTAGGGTACTCCCTTTTTCTTCTATAGAATCTTTTCTTCCTATGTTTCTTTTTATCATAGGAAAATCTTTTAAATTTCTTTCTTCTAGGATATTTTCTTCTTTTCCTAGTTTTTTCACAACCATATGCTCCAATTTTCCCTTGGATTCTATCGCAGCACAAACCTATTCGTGCGTCTCGTTTTGATTGTTTCTTTAAGCATTGTTCTTGCATCCAATTTCTAAGGATAGAAATTCTAGCTCCTAAAGTATCTTTAACCGTTCCTGAGGATATTGCACTGTTAAATTCATTTTGAATTATTTGGGACATAGACATAGGTAATTTTTGGTAAAATAATTCGACAACCTTCTGGTTTTCTCTAGTGTCTTTATTTAAATCATAATATAATTGTGAAAATTCACAAATATAATTTTCTATGTAACAAGGATTACATATGGATAAATTCATTATTCTCCATAATTTTTCAGTGTTAAAGGCGGTATTTGAATCTACCGTATCTTGCCATCCTTTGAATTCATTTAAAAGCCATTCAAAGATTTTATTAATCATTCCCATACTGTTTTCTGCAGTTTGTTCTTCTTCAGGTTTTTCGGCCAGAAATTTATATGCATTACCTTCTGTTCTACACAAAAGATAATTAAAAATTTGTTTTGGGCTTAGACCTTTTAAGTCACTATCTAACTGTATCTGGATAGTATTTTTATTATACCAACTTCTTATGGCTTGGACAAGATTGTCAACACAATCAATATTTAAAATTCCACTTCCATCGTTTACACTATGTTTGGGAATATAACTCATAGGAATTTTTTGATATTTAGCTTGGGAAAATTCCCTATGGAATTCTGCATTCCAATTATAAGAGGGTCCTCTTTTTGTTCCTGAGCTTTCGCCCATTTCTAATTGTTCTATTTTAACGAAATTTCCGTCGTCTTTTGAATCATCATCGGAACTAAAGTCGTAGATAATATCTTCTAGATCTTTAGGTTCAGGTTCTTCCTTAATGGAATCTTTTTCACTTATGTCTAAAGTAGCCATAAGTTGATCTAATTTTTCGAGTTGATACTCTATATTTTCTTCTATACTCATTTCTTATAGTTTGAAAATAGAGTTTTTTCAATTTCTTCAATTTTTTCTTTATTCTTCCCCCCTTTTTGAAGAGAAAGATGTTGTTTACAACAGTTTTTTATCAGATAATTAATCATATCAGTGATATTATTTAACTGAGGATTAAAAGAATGATATATATGAGGATATTTATTATTCTCATTTTTATTGTAACACGGAAAATCTTTTTCCATATTTTCCCAAGTTTCATGGGGTCTTTCTAATCCTTGCTCATAATCTTTTGTAAACAAATTATTTTGTTTATAGATTTGAGGTAAGGTTTCAAGAAAAGAAATCTGTCTTTCAAATCTCTCATTTAACTTCTTGGTTTCGTCAAGCAAAGCTTTGACTCTGGTTGTGAGTGTATTATTTTCTTCACTCATCTAGCTATTTCTTTAAGTTTATTCCTTAAATCTTGAGCTATTCCTTTATATTCATTATATAAAAAATGATATATAGTTTCATGGCTTTCATATAAATATTTGTCTAAAAAATATTCAGCCGTTGTATCACACCATCTAATTTGTGCTTTAACTAGTGTAATATCTTGATAATTTGGACATAATATAAAGGGTTGTAAAATACATTTCCCTGTTGGTCCTTTAATAAATTCCATTTTTATTTAGACTTTTAAAGCCGGTTTTCCACAAACTGATTTAAAATGTTTGACTTTATTGGAAAAGTCATTTGGGTGACTGTACCGTAGAATTCTCCTTATATTTTTCCTTCACGTGCTGGATTGAATGACCTAATTCTCTTTTACTCCTCCTTTCGTTGCCCATAATTTTTAATTTTTGTATGGTCGATTACCTGATTATTTGAGGAAAGATTTGCCTACTACAAGAAATCATTGATTTTCCTAGGGAATTTTTCCTCGGAAAACAGCCCATTTTCGTCGGAAACAGTGATTTCCGAGGATGTTACCGAGGAACATTTTCATAGGAAATTTTGGATCTATTCCTACCAATTTCCGAGGAATTTCCGAGGAAATATGCTTTCCGACGAATTACCGAGGAAATTAGCTTTCGTACAGACTGACACATCTGACACATGTTTTCCGAGGAATTACCGAGGAAATATTCTAATTATTATAATAATTGTTTCCGAGGAAACTTTTCCTAGGAAACCATTAAATTAATAAAAAAAATATAATTCCCAAATTACAAATTTCATAATTCCCACGAACCTTAAACACATCAAGTAAAAAAAAAACCTTAAACACAGAATTACAAATTTCATAATTCTTATGCTCAAACAGAATTACAAGTTCAGCAGTATCATACAGGTTCAGCAGAGTTCAATAACACAGATGCTTTTCTTATGCTCAAACAGAATTACATAATGAACTTAACATCAATGGTTATATGAAATTTTACTCGCTAAATAACCCCCTAAATACAAAGCCTGAAACAAGGCTAAACCCACCCTCCAAAACCGCCAGCTCCGCCACATAAAGCACCGGACAGACTCACAAGAACAGCCCCAAAACCACTGTTGTAGGACAGCAAAACAGAACTGCTGTCAAAGCAGCAACAACACCTTCCTGCACAAGGAACACAGCCGCAGCTAGAGGTCCCCCTACAACAAAAACGGTGCTGACAGCACCAACCCCTGCAACCACACAAAAACCAGAAACAGAGACAGCAGACGCACCCTAAAACCGCAAAAAAACAAACACCACCCAAACTTGTCCATCCGGATCAACCACCAAGACAAAAACGCGGATTCCAGCACCATTCATAAAACAAACACGTTGCGATTTTCAATCGAGACAAACTCCATTGCCAAGACAACACCTTATTAGCAGGTCTTATTAGCACTTTTTATCCATTAAAACTATTTTAATGAATAATGCAATTGTTCAAACAGGTTGCATAGTGAATATCAATTGTTAAATAGCTGGCGACATGGCCCATACTGATAAAGAAGTCCATTTGAAAGATACTAAATAACACTTTAACAATAAAGCATATGATTATGTCATATCTCTTATCAGCAAATCCATTCAAATCAAATAAAATTACATCACAAATGGAAAATATTCAGCACTGGTAGCATATATACAGACACTAATCTAGCATAAATTAGTATTCAACTAATTGGTCACTATTCCCCTGCTCTCATATAATCATCTAAAGTTCATTGATAGCTAAAAATAGAATCATACAATACTTCTATAAAAAATTAAAATTGAAAAATAGAATCAGATAACCTAGTTGCAGCAATGGATTGTGAAGATGCCTTGGCTCTTATAGTCTTTGATTAAGCTTCTTCTATTTCTTCGATAACACCTCAAGTTGATCCAAGTTCCTATAAACATAGTTCAAAATTAGATAAATCAAAATAAATTTAATTCAAACACCATTTGATTCACACACTAGTTGGTTTCAATGTAATAAAGTATATTTCAAAATACACACCCAGCCCATCAAACTTCCATCTAAACTTTGAAGCAGGGTATTTTCAATCACTCATACATCAACTCTAGCACATTTCTTTAAACACCAAGAAAACACAATTCCAGCCCTATACACTAACAGACATAGAACTCTCAAAATCCATATTGAAACAAAGTTGAGCATTATGTGAGACAGTCCTCATGAAAACATTACACCAGACTTGAGAGTAGAACACGAATCATGGCTTGAGATAGATAGACAATGGCACCACCAAAATCATGGCTTCAAACTTTTCCTTTTTTCACTCCAATATCAAACGGGGATTGATCACTTTAATTCCATCAAATAAAAATGACCCATTTTATCATAAACCAATAATCCCAAAAAACAATTAATTCTACAGCTACCCAAAGATAAGAAGAACGAAATCACTAATAATCTCAGCAATTTATAGAATTTTAAAACTAAAAGAGATGAGTTTACTAAAAAGAAGAACAAAATCACTAAATAGAAGAACAAAAGCATAACAAGTGAAAGAAAGAACAATATTATACATGTGTGCAAAGACGGTAATTGGCTTCTCATCGAAGAGAAGGGTTTTAGAGTCCTTTATAGTTAGTTCATCGTTTTTCCATTGTCCGTGAACACTGTCATACTTAAACATGTATGTCTACACAAACAAAACCACAAAATTCACAAAAATAAATCAGATCTAAATCAAAAAAAGCTTAACAACACACACAAAATAATAGTCAAATAAAAATCGAAGAAAGAATTTTATACCATGTAATTAGCGGTGATGAAAGGATCGTTAACAGCAACAAGTTCAACATCATCTCTCTTCAAAGCAAATCTAGCAACCAAACGTCCGAGTCCGATTCTTCCAACTCCTGTCAGTTACAAACAAAATTAACAAAATTACAATAAATTTAACAAAATTTAAAAATATAAATCCGATCTATGCAGAAATGAAGAGAGATCGAAGGAACTAAAACAAAGGAAAAAATCAGGTCAACTTAGACTAATTAAAATATTAATGGAAAATTTAACGAAAAATTAAGGAAAATAATGAAGAGGTTATGAAGAATTACCACCATGGCTGAAGAACAAAGAGGATGAATGGAGAAGAAATTTGGGGATTTAAGGTTTCATGAAAGAGGGCGACTACTAGCGGTGAGAGGGGAGAGCAATAACACGTTTTGCCCAACATACATATCTCATTTGTTTTATTTTAACGTGTGGACCCCATGCTTTCCGAGGAAATATTTCCTCAGTAACCCCAACCAACCACAACACGCCACGTCCTCCATTTCAAGTCTTTTCTCTTAACGTGGGACCCCTTTTGACTGAAATATGTTTTCCTACGAACTTTCGTCGGTACCCGTTTCCTCGGTAATTTCCTCGGAAATATTTGTAGGAAAATCCCATGTTTCTTGTAGCTAGCTCTTTCAGATTACACTACAATTTATGTGTCACCAATATCCAAATTAAGGATAGTTTTTTCATACTCCCTTAATTCCTGCTGGTTGGGGTCTCAACCCTAAGCTCCACTTGATAGTCCTTCACACCTTCACACGTTAAAAAATATGTTGCTCTTCCATAACTAAAGCTTTGACATCCACACAAGCACCATATTTATGGTAATATTTTCCTCAAGAAAAACACACTAAGTGTTGCCCTCGTATTCCAAAGGTAAGAGTGAATAAATATGAGACTGTCAACTTTAAGCATGGGGCCCAAAGTACTCCCCAGCCTTCCAATGAAAATGTAGTTATGTAGTTCTAAAGGGATCTTTAAAATATCTAGTCTAGCACACGCACAAGAATTTACTTTATAGTGTTTTCCTTCAAAGAATTGTATTTTTGAACGTGATCGATCACGAGCACTCATGCAACTGAAGAAAAAAAGCAAAGATCAATTGTGTGTCTTCCATTAGTAAAAGTCTTCAATTAGTACAAAGCACGACCTAATTCTTCTTCATCCAAAACGCTAGAGATTCATCAAAGAAATTATGCAAACATAGCTATTCACTTTTTTTTTTCTTTCCAAACATAGCTCTAATATTTACCCCTCAAGAATGGTTTACCAATGTGTCAATAATTTTATATAAAGAAATTATGCATACTTTTTTATGAAAAAGATTGTACTAAAAAAGAAAAACACTGTTGTTTTCCATGCACAAAGTATCATATATAATCTTTTTCAGAATCCTTTTTAGAACTATAATTATAAAAGTTAGCTAAAAAGGTTAACTATCTTCATCCCATATCTTCCACTGCCACTCATATCTTTCACTCCCGAACTTGTATTAGAAAGGTAACCATTTTCCTCATTTACTTATATAATTTTTTTAACCTAGTACATATTTAGGATTAGAAAGACAAAAGGGAAAGAGATAAAGAGCGAAAATTTGAGTCGGCATTTGAACTACTCTCAAAAGGGTAAAAATTTATTATCTTGACCAAGACACAGTGACATACCCTAAAAAAAAAAAAGCATACTCTCGTAACGTGTGTGCGCTAGGACTTCTTTTTTGAATCACGTGTTATGAGATTATCCCCCTTTTTCTTTCTTAACACTCTTAATTCATTAAAAAAATAATGATATTAATAAATAGAGAAAAAAAAAATATAGAGTTAGGAGATGGAATGAAAGAAAATAGAAACGGATGAGCCAATTTGGTACATTGAAAAAAAAAATTAAATAATCATTTTATGATAACTTTCTCCTATGTTCATATTGTGTTTTTACTTTCTCTTTCTATTCTTTTGTTAAAATTAAGATGAAGATCCTTTTAGTTTGTTGGAAAATAATGAACCAAATGCACAAAATATCGACGATATAATAATATGTGAAATCCTCTAAAAACTCAGAAAATAATACACAAATTCGTCCTACTCTAGTTTATTGATGGTTTTTTCATCCAAACATGTTTAATACCACAGCAGGCAATGGTTTCATGTTTCAATTTCACCCTGCAAATAGAATTCCATGTGATTTTATCTGATTTGAGATATTCATTTTTACGTAATGCATACTCCCTCCGGTCACATTTATAAGCAAAAATGCACTTTTTATGTTCAATGAATGCATAATGTATTTGGCCTATATCTTGACCAAATACATTAAGAATTGAATGAATCTAAAAAGTGCTTTTTTGCTTATAAATGTGACCGGATGGAGTATCTATTTTATACCGAAAAATCATAAATACAAATCTCAAAATTACACACTAATACTAATTTAATAATTTATGATAAATACAAAATATTTTCACATTGTTAGCTTATATAATACAAACGTGACCATGCGGTTCATTTTGTGTGCATTTGAACAAGCAAGATTTTACAGAACACCCTCAAACAAACAACATGCAAACAATTGTAATTGAATTACAAGTAAGCATGAAAGACAAAAACATAGAAAAGAGATAGCATGCAAGAAGGGATATATAAAATCATCCAGAACAACCACTCATGCATCACATCACAATTTTACCATGAGAGAAAATAAGAACACAATATAGGGTAATAATTTTCAAGGAAGTGCCAAAACACATTTGACATTCAATGAAAATTCTTTACCTATAAGCAAAATACTTACTACCTTGTTCAAGTGCTTCTAAGAGTGATGATTAAGGAGAGGCCGTGACAATCCAAACGTGATAAGGCTAATGGTGAGATTAATTATTTGACATCCTCATATACGCCTTCAACACACTTTTCCTCTTGATGTCCTTGCAAAGCATGGAGCTTATTGTGGAGTGTCATCCTCGACTTGGTTCATGATCAACAATCTTATAACACACTCAAAACTAACAAACATTTCCCAACATGTGGGAGTAAGAACAAAAACACAAAACCACCATAATTGATTCGTGAATATTGAGATGTGTCCGCATTCCTTAAAAAAGAAATTAGGGAATCATGGATACATTACTAACTATTTATAAAGAAAATACATGAGAAAGCATAAAAGCTTATTCAAATCATGCAAAGACGAGATAACATCAAGTAGCAATATCTAGAGAATACAACAGAGCTCTATCAATATAATTGATCAAATTAGAAAGCATGTTGTTAGGATTTTTTTTTTTATTTTGAATAATCATGTTGTTAAGATTAAGTTTATAATTATAGTTATATTTTTTTGAAGGAAATAATTATAGTTATAATTATTAATTAAATTAAATTCAAAAATTTGAACCCACTGATTGAGGGTCCTGACAACGCCACTGCTTATATGATAATTTACTTTGTAGATATGATATTTACCAATCTAACCTTAAATTCTTACATATCATTTTAATGATCGAACACAAAAACTTTCAATTGGATCATAGCCTATATTTACATAGGCACCCATAAATGTTTCCAGTCCTATAAACCGATTGTTTAATCCTCGAAGTGAAAGGGGCACATTGTGAATTCCGCGTTGGATTATTATATAAATATTTTTTGGGATTGAGTTGAGCCCAAATTTAAAATTTTAATGAAAGAATAAAAATCAACTTCCTTGATTATTTTTTTAATAAGCAAAAATTTTATTGATAGATAGCAAATAGCCCAAAATGTGCAAAATAGCTCGAAAGGAAACATCTAAGTATAAGAGTACACTTTGCCTATCAAAACAATGTCATGACAATGAGAAGTACAAGATAAATATATGAAATTAATGAACAAGGATCTCCACATAACAGATAAACAGCCCCTTCCACCGCAATGTCACACTAAACCAGCCAACAAAAATCCTGAACCATATACTGATGAACAAATGTTTTTGTGCTGCAAACTTCTACAAATTGTTATCGTTCCAACCACTAAATTAATGGCAACCACCTGCAAACAAGGAAGTGAATTCATCAATCAATTTGAAAAAACATGATTCTTAACCTTCCTACAAATGAATCAAGACGGTGACATCCGCTTGATGCGGTCTTTTTTGATCAAGTAGCCTAACGACTTAGGAAATTCACCTTAATGGTGATAAATGAGATGTCCGAAATTTGAATCACGGCTCCTGCATATATTATACATTATCCTTTACCAAGTGACTAAGCTTACGGAGACCGCTTGATGCGGTCTACCGCCTCCTTAACATTGGTCATTTTTCTTTTAAAAAATAATCTCATTACTTCCAACCAAATACATCAAGACTCTGCGAGCCAAATTAAAGGACACATTTTCCTACACTTCTTTCTTTTGCAAATGGAATTAAACAAGAAATTTTTTCTTCAAATAACTCAGTGCTCCAACCATCTACTTTCCAATCCAACCATTTGAAAATAAAACTCCAACTTTGTCGAGACTTTGTACAATTTACAAACAATTGACTTACCGATTCTATACCATCAAAGCAATATACACAACATTGTTGATGAAGGATTTATATATTTGACCAATATTTGTTTTAGAATTTGTTCATTTTTTTTTATAAAGTATAAACTTAATTTTTTCACTATTTTTTAATTAACATTCAAAACAATGTTTCTGATAAAAAAAAATAAGGGTTATGCTAACAAATATCCTAAGAACATTGTTTAAAGAATATAAGAAATTTTACATTGAAAACATAAGTCAAACAAATGTAAAAGTAATTGTCACATAACTTTCTATAAAAAAATTACCACTCTTGATTGTTTAAACAATGCATCAAGAGCGTTTATTAACATTTCCCAAAAAATAATAATATTCCAAACAATGTTTGAATTAACACTGCCTGCCATTAAAAACTGAAGATACATACATTCACTTGGGCACTGTTTCTTGGAATATTGAGCACTAAAGAAGAGAAACTAATTATTTTATCGTGAATTATCAACCACAATGCGGGGATAGCTCAGTTGGGAGAGCGTCAGACTGAAGATCTGAAGGTCGCGTGTTCGATCCACGCTCACCGCATTTTCATTTTCTTTTTATTTTTTTTACAAAACTGAATTGAAAAAAGAAAATTTTTTAAAAATATAAATTGGAGATGCGGGGTATCGATCCCCGTACCTCTCGCATGCTAAGCGAGCGCTCTACCATCTGAGCTACATCCCCATTTGTGTGATTTTGGTTGACATATATATAAATTGCTATTGTAATTGGAAAAAGCATATAACATCTTTTCGTTGAGAAACCATTGTTTCCCAACTGTAGAACAAATAATGATTTGATTATTCTTATTTATTTTTGACTTAAATGCAGTTTTGATCCCCGATTTATTGTTTAGTTAAGCTTAATTTTACACAATAAAAATTTAGGACATTTTCTACACATTTTTGTCATTGTCTTGCTTTGGGTGTATTTTTCCGTTTTGCAACTTTGTGGATTCAACTAAATAAGGAAAAAGCTAAACCCTGCGACAATAAACTAGCGACGAAAACCCACGAAGTACAATTGTTAAAGCAGATTTACCACTTTGTCATTATGAGTAGTTACTTATTATACCATGCCACCGTGAATTGTAAGCCATATCTACTATTCGTGGAATTTCGTTGAAATTTTTTCGCACGATATAGCAAACCTCACTAAATAAATACATAAGACTAATTGGATCCCTGAGATATATTTACAACACTAGGTCAGACATGCATATAGTGTTGGAATTGTGAGCAGATTCATGGAGAATCTAAAGGCATCTCATTTGCAGGAACAAAAAGGATCATAAGGTACATTAAAAATAGTTACATTTTTTTCTCCAGCTACCGATAAAGAATCATGTTGCAACTGGCATGCTACACTGACTCAAATTGGTGTAGGAACAAGGATGATAGAAAATCTACGGTTGGTTATATCTTCATGATTGGAGTAGCACCAAACTCTTGGTGCTTAAAGAAGGGACCTATGGTACAGGGATAGAGCTAGAAATTTAGTTTAGGGGGACCGAGTTGAAAGTATAATTTAGTGAAGAAAAAATAAATTTCAAATGCACCATATATACAATATATTTAAGTAGTTATAAGATATATTAAAAACTAATAGATATTTGAAATTAAATCTAACAAATTACAATATTTATATTTCCATTACCTACCTTTATTGATTGAACGAGTGAAAAATGATTTCTCTCTATTAACGTA
Organism: Medicago sativa; assembly: GCF_051527215.1. NCBI lineage: Eukaryota > Viridiplantae > Streptophyta > Magnoliopsida > Fabales > Fabaceae > Medicago > Medicago sativa. The sequence continues at coordinate 78,353,748 of NC_140755.1, read as the reverse complement.
TTTTTGGGCAACTCGCGTGACCGTCCTCCTAGGACAACCACAATAAAGCATAACATAAGTAGTTAATGGACATGATGAATGTGAATGACTTCGTTGTAAAGACTCTGCACCACATCCATTCATGATGTAGATCTAAGTTTATAGTGTTAATGGCTTAAAAAGCTTCTACCTTATGAAGAAAACAAGTTGAAGAAAAGAAGAGTGGCGATAGTTAATTAATAGGAAAATGCTACATTCAGCGAAGGAACTTCTAACTAATTATTCACAATCAACTGCAATTGGTTGTTTTCACCGCTACTTGGGTAATTTCAACCAATTCAGGGATTTAGTCAAACTAATGAGATATGCAATTACCTTTTTACCTCATAAAATACACGCTCGTGAAATTTCCCGAAGTTATTTTTCGCTACATATAGCATTACTCTGATTAATACTCCCTCCGTCCCGGTTTAATTGACCTACTTTGGTTTTTCACACAGATTAAGAAAAGTGTATAAATAAAGGAGAAAGTAGAATATATTGTATTGGGAATGATAAAAGTAGTATTATTTAGTGTTATATTGTATTGGGAATGATGAAAGTTGTATTGAAAATTGAAATAAGTCAGTTATTTTGGGACACTTTTTTTTAGAAAATGGATCAGTTATTCCGGGACGGAGGGAGTAGTGTTATACAACTACAGATCGTGAGTAAAAGAACAGTTATATATAAGTGAAGCATTGAAAACAAATATTTATACTTTGATTGTTTACGAGTTCCATCTCACGTGCCTAATAGTGCATTGCACCCAAGCGAACAAATTGCACGATCGCATGTTCCGTTATTTATTAGATAAGGATTTCTTGACACTAAAAGTAAAAAAGTTATTATTGAAAAAAAAAGTAGTGTGTTTTTTTCTTCTTTTTAAGTAACAAGTTTATGATGACTTTTTATGAAATTCACATATTAAGGTGAAATAGATAGTTTAGATTTGAACTTCCGTCTATGTATATTCTAATGTCTCTATTAATTGAAATATGTTCATAGGGTCAAACAAGAAGATATTTATTCCTACAAAAATGAAATATTTTTTAGATAAAATGGAGTGCAGATAATGAGTTACCTGTTGCACCCAAAATATGTTATAAAAATAGAATTAAATTTAGTGATTTCGTATAAGGGACTTCGTACGGGATTTCGTCCTTCAAAATACAAAATTTTATCTTTTAGACCATTTTTCATATAGTTTTAATAATTATCTTTTTCTAAGAAAAATTTGATTCAATTAAGGGAATTTTGAAACAAATTAAATTACTTTTATACTTTTGCAACAAAAAACATCAAATTAATAGCATATGAATAAAATAAGAGTTTAACACATGAGCGATGTTAAATACAACAAAAATCTATTTTCTGAAATTTTTACGAAGCTTTAAATGGCATGCTTTTTCCATTCTGAAAACACGAACCTCTCTTTACAATATCTAAAGAATTAATAAAAGGGCTATGCTATATAGTGAGAATTGGTTTAAACACGAGATTTGACGAAGTTGGAAAAGCTTACTATTCAAGGTGTGACTTGGTAATATCAAAATGGTTGGTGGATAAAAATGTTATTTACAATATGAAGGTAGTATATTTCGTGCTTTTCGTCACCTATCTCTTCGTAACGTAAGAATCATGTTAACTTGTGCTATTATGACACATGTTAAGAATTTCACTAATGGTAAGAATTTATTAAAAAAAATAAAATTAAACTTTTTGAGCAATAAATTAACACAATTTTCAATACATAATTTCTATTAATGAAGTTCTTAACATGTGCCCTAAGGGCAAAAGTTAGCATTTCTCTAAGTAAAGGTAATTGTCTTTTGTCATTTAACTACGAGATTTGCGACAAACACCCAGGTTGTAGTCATATCATATTTATGTAGTTTTCTTGTTGTGCTCCTGTCATATTTTGTATTATCGTATCATATAAAATTAAGTTTGAGTTTATCTTTTATAGAATAGAGAAGAAAAAAAAGACAATTGTCCAACATCATATTTTTATTCATTTGTTAATTTAATTTAATACTAATTTTTTTTCACTTGTTTAATCAAATTAATATTTCTTTTTGATATATATCTATGTCATATCTAAAATATTTTCACGTTTTGATTGTTCAAATGTCAATCTTATGTACTCATAGCCGGTTCATTGTATTTGTGTAGGCCATTTATTAGAGGCATTTTAAGTTTGTCGAGAGAAAATAACTTAAAAATTATAAATATTTTTCAATAGATTTCTTCGATTGAAAGTAATTCTATTTAAAGTATTTCGTACATTAAATATGAATATCTCTTTCAATCGAAATTTGAACTTATGTTCGTCGCGTTATCAAAGTTTAACTCTTCTTGCTAGATTCAACTCCATAAATGTAAGAACTAATTTTTTTTATATTAAAATGTACTTTACTTACTAATACATGTAGAAAATTTAGTATAAACATTATTAACCTAGACTTTAAAATAAAATAAAAATATAGAATTTGGAAACAAATGGAAATTAATTTTATACTTTTACAACAAAAAACATCAAACTAATAGGCATATGAATAAAATAAGAGTTTAACACATGAGCGATGCTAAATACAACGAAAATATATTTTCAAAATTTTTTACGAACCTTTAATTGGCACACTTTTTCCATTCTAAAAACGTGGACCTCTCTTTACAATATCTAAAGCATTAATAAAAAGGGCTATGCTATATAGTAAGAATTGGTTTAAACACGAGATTTGACGAAGTTGGAAAAGCTTACCATACAAGGGGTGACTTGGAAATATCAAAATGGTTAGTGGATAAAAATGTCATTTATAACATTATTGTAATTAAAAAGGAATAAGTAAAATTGTCTTTTGTCATTTAACTACGAGATTTGCAGCAAACACCCAGGTTGTGGGGTTAATTAACCAATTGCACTTGCTCGTGAAAGATTCAGGACAAATTGTTTCGCTATATTCAGCATTTACCTTAACACATAACCAATTAAATGACAAATTAACACTCTCCATTTAACAACATCAAATGTTCTTTGGACTATCACGAGTGGTATTTTTAAATAGAATACCTAATCCATGATATGCAATAATCACAATTCTCATTTGTTAGAATTTTTTTTTTGTTTAACAAACTTTGATATTGTTTGTCGTTGTTTAACAAATGATCACTCACAAAAGCATGATAGTAGTTGATCAAAAAAAAAAGCATGATAGTAGCATATGTTGTAATATATCAAATATTTCAATGGCATTAATTATACTTTTTTTTTTGCTGAGTCGCTAAGGCGGTTTCATTACTAATCACTGATGATTGGTGAATTACTCAGTCACATAGTTCATGGTCCCACATAATAAGGTCCCACTATACTACACTACCGGTGTGGTTATGGTGCATAAGGAGATCCTTATGCACCGTGCATAATTGCTTTCTACACCCAACATAATTGCTTTCTACACCTCAAGTGAAAGTTTAATTCTAATAGAGGTGTCAATAGAGCCCCAAATTTCAAAGCCCACTTAAAAAAGCTCCCACCAAGCCCACTAAATTAAAGCCCTATATTATAATTTTTTTCTTAACAATTTATTTATGCAAAATAGTTTATTCGAAATAGTTTATTTATGCAAAACAACTTATTAGAATGATTTTTTAAAAACCGCTTATTCAAAACAACTTCTTTATGCAAAACAGCTTATTCCGATCTCATTTTAAAAAGCAACTTATTCAAAACAACTTATTTATGCAAAACAGATTATTCGAAACAACTTATAAGAATCACTTTTTTTAAAACCGCTTATTCAAAACAACTTATTTATGCAAAACAACTTATTTGTGCAAAACAGCTTGTTTATACAAAACAGCTTATTCCGATTTCATTTTAAAAAACAACTTATACAAAACAACTTATTTATGCAAAACAACATATTTATGCAAAACAACTTATTCAAAACAGCTTATTTATGCAAAACAGCTTATTCGAAACAACTTATTTATACAAAACAGCTTATTTGTGCAAAACAGCTTATTTATACAAAACAACTTATTCCGATTTCATTTTAAAAAACAACTTATTCAAAACAACTTATTTATGCAAAACAACATATTTATGCAAAACAACTTATTCAAAACAGCTTATTTATGCAAAACAGCTTATTCGAAACAACTTATTTACACAAAATAGCTTATTTGTGCAAAGCAGCTTATTCAAAACAACTTATTTATACAAAACAGCTTATTTATACAAAACAGCTTATTCCGATTTCATTTTAAAAAACAACTTATTCAAAACAACTTATATATGCAAAACAACATATTTATGCAAAACAACTTATTCAAAACAGCTTATTTATGCAAAACAGCTTATTCGAAACAACTTATTTATACAAAATAGCTTATTTGTGCAAAACAGCTTATTCAAAACAACTTATTTATACAAAACAACTTATTTGTGCAAAACAGCTTATTTATACAAAACTTATTCCGATTTCATTTTAAAAAAGAACTTATTCAAAACAACTTATTTATTCAAAACAACATATTTATGCAAAAACAACTTATTCAAAACAGCTTATTTATGCAAAACAGCTTATTTATGCCAAACAGCTTATTCGAAACAACTTATTTATACAAAATAGCTTATTTGTGCAAAACAGCTTAATCAAACAAATTATTTATACAAAACAACTTATTTGTGCAAAACAGCTTATTTATACAAAACAGCTTATTCCGATTTCATTTTAAAAAACAACTTATTCAAAACAACTTATATATGCAAAACAACATATTTACGCAAAACAACTTATTCAAAACAGCTTATTCATGCAAAACAGCTTATTCCGATTTCATTTTAAAAAACAACTTATTCAAAACAACTTATATATGCAAAACAACATATTTATGCAAAAACAACTTATTCAAAACAGCTTATTTATGCAAAACAGCTTATTCGAAACAACTTATTTATACAAAATAGCTTATTTGTGCAAAACAGCTTATTCAAAACAACTTATTTATACAAAATAGCTTATTTGTGCAAAACAGCTTATTCAAAACAGCTTATTTATACAAAACAGCTTATTCGAAACAACCTATTTATATAAAATAGCTTATTTGTGCAAAACAGCTTATTCAAAACAACTTATTTATACAAAACAACTTGTTTGTGCAAAACAGCTATTTTGCACAAAATAAGCTGTTTTGAATAAGCTTTTTATGAGTTAGAGAAAGAAATGAGTATGGATTATGAGTTTCTTTACTGGAACGTTGTTTAACATGTTATACACTGAAATTATTACTGAAACCATAATTATGGTTTAATGGTTTTGATAATCATGTATGTGAAACCAAGATAAATGTGTAATGATTTTTAATGAAATTATTATTGTTAGATGGTTTTGAATAATGATTAAGATGTTATACACTGAAATTATTACTGAAACCATAATTATGGTTTAATGGTTTTGATAGTCTTCTATGAGAAACCAAAATAATTGTCTAATGGTTTTGCTATGGCTATGGTTTCTGTGAGTTGGTTTCAAAACCATTTTGCTGTGGAAATGGTTTCCGTGAGTTGTACTCCAAAACCATTTTGCAGTGAAAATGGTTTCCGTGAGTTAGACTTCAAAACCATTTTGCAGTGAAAATGGTTTCCGTGAGTAATGCTAACACCAGATCCGAACCGGATTGATCATAAACAACACAATTCATCACAACATTCTCAATAATTCATCAAATCCGAATTTCAGCTTATACCAACAGATTTCACATCGAATCATTTCCCAATTCCAGTGAAAATGGTTTTGTAATAAAAAAATTGTGATAAACATTTAAACCATTATTAAGTAACCACTTAATAGTACACACTTATAACCTAATGTGAATTAATCAATAAGTAACCACTTTTTTGTAAAGCCTCGTCATCTTTCTTTTATTTCTTACGTTGTAAAACGAATTTCTGACTTTGTCTAAATATAATCGCGCTTTAATGGTTTTAATAGACTTGTATGTGAAAGAAAAATAATTGTCAAATGCTAAATAAAATAAAAGAATAGTGAAAATTATTATTGACAAATGATTTTAAATAAAAACTATTACTGAAACCATAAGTGTGGTTTAATGATTTTGATAGTGTTCTACACGAAACCAAACTAATTGTTTAATGGTTTTGCTATGGGTATGGTTTCTGTGAGTTATACTCCAAAACCATTGTGCTGTGGAAATGGTTTATGTGAGTTGTACTCCAAAACCATTAGATGTACTTAATTTTTTTCTTTGATCCAATATGGTGCATATCACAATCAAAAATAAAAAACATATGGAATTTTCTAACCATAACAGAACATTTTCAAAACCATCAGATTCAGGCACCAACTTTGAATTCTTAGCAACAGAATCACAATTCTCAGAAAAATTCCCAATTTGATTTCGACAATTTCTCAAACCAAGTCCATCATCAATTTTCCCAAATTCAAATCAATCCCTAATCCCTCCAACTTATTACTCCCAATTCTCATCCTCTTCAACGTCGTCCTTTCACAATCAACGTCGTCCTTTTTCTTCCAAAAATCAAGAATGCAAAGGAACTTGAAAATCTCCAGCAAACTTCATCACCAAACCAATCAAACCCATCATCTATATGTAACCAAAATTGAAAATCATAGCAAGATTCGAATTCAAACACAAAATCATCGGTAGTAACAGTTGACAAATTCCTGAAAGGATGGGACCTGAGAATTGAACCAAAACAAGTGAATGAAATAAAAGTGAAGAAAATATGAATTTCAATCAAAACAGAACACAGTAACATACCTTTGATTTTCTCAATGCGTCTCTTGATTTCTTGTGAACAAGCTTCACAATACATGTGAACTTTCAGAATCACTATCATAACCTTAGGCTGCACCATATAATAAAATAAAAATGATAAAAATGATCCATCACAGATTCAGATAAATTTAAAAAGAAAAAAAAATAATTAATTAACCTCTTCAACTTTCTTTTCTTCCTCTGGCTTAGGTTTCTCTTTCTTTTCAATTTTTTTCTCTTGTTCTGAAGGTTGTTTTGGGATCGGAGAAAGAAGCTCAACTTGTCTATGACTCTTCCTCTGAACTCTTTCAAGAACCTTCAATGGATCCGCTTTTTCTCCTTTAACAACAACCTTGTGAGATTTGCAATCAGTAACCACATCTTCATAATTATAAATCTACACGATTTCACACATAGCGTTCTGCAATTCAAAATTGAAATCTCTACAAATTCACAATCACGCAAACTTGTCACGAATTACAATACACACATACCTCAGAAGAATAGGGATGATCTGCAATTCCGTTTGGGATCGGCGACCTAGGAATCGAATAAGCTGTTTGTGCAAAATAGCTTATTTTGTGCAAAATAGCAGTTTTGCACAAATAAGTTGTTTTGTATAAATAAGTTGTTTTGAATAAGTTGTTTTACACAAATAAGCTATTTTGTATAAATAAGTTGTTTCGAATAAGCAGTTTTGTATAAATAAGCTGTTTTGAATAAGCTGTTTTGCACAAATACGCTGTTTTGTATAAATAAGTTGTTTCGAATAAGCTGTTTTGCATAAATAAACTGTTTTGAATAAGTTGTTATGCATAAATAAGTAGTTTTGAATAAGTTGTTCTTAAAATGAAATTGGAATAAGCTGTTTTGTATAAATAAGCTGTTTTGAATAAGTTGTTTTGCACAAATAAGCTGTTTTGTATAAATAAGTTGTTTTGCACAAATAAGCTCTTTTGTATAAATAAGTTGTTTCGAATAAGCTGTTTTGCATAAATAAGCTGTTTTGAATAAGTTGTTTTGCATAAATATGTTGTTTTGCATAAATAAGTTGTTTTGAATAAGTTGTTTTTTAAAATGAAATCGGAATAAGTTGTTTTGTATAAATAAGCTGTTTTGAATAAGTTGTTTTGCACAAATAAGCTATTTTGTATAAATAAGTTGTTTTGAATAAGTTGTTTTGCACAAATAAGCTATTTTGTATAAATAAGTTGTTTCGAATAAGCTGTTTTGCATAAATCAACTGTTTTGAATAAGTTGTTATGCATAAATAAGTTGTTCTTAAAATGAAATTGGAATAAGCTGTTTTGTATAAATAAGCTGTTTTGAATAAGTTGTTTTGCACAAATAAGCTGTTTTGTATAAATAAGTTGTTTTGCACAAATAAGCTCTTTTGTATAAATAAGTTGTTTCGAATAAGCTGTTTTGCATAAATAAGCTGTTTTGAATAAGTTGTTTTGCATAAATATGTTGTTTTGCATAAATAAGTTGTTTTGAATAAGTTGTTTTTTAAAATGAAATCGGAATAAGTTGTTTTGTATAAATAAGTTGTTTTGAATAAGCTGTTTTGTATAAATAAGTTGTTTTGAATAAGTTGTTTTGCACAAATAAGCTATTTTGTATAAATAAGTTGTTTCGAATAAGCTGTTTTGCATAAATAAGCTGTTTTGAATAAGTTGTTTTGCATAAATATGTTGTTTTGCATAAATAAGTTGTTTTGAATAAGTTGTTTTTTAAAATGAAATCGGAATAAGCTGTTTTGTATAAATAAGCTGTTTTAAACAAATAAGTTGTTTTGCATAAATAAGCTGTTTTGAATAAGCGGATTTAAAAAAAGTTATCCTAATAAGTTGTTTCGAATAAGCTGTTTTGCATAAATAAGCTATTTTGACTAAGTTGGTTTTTAAAATTAATCGGAATAAGCTTTTTTGTATAAATAAGTTGTTTTGAATAAGCTGTTTTGCACAAATAAGCTGTTTTGTATAAATAATTTGTTTTGAATAAGCTGTTTTGCACAAATAAGCTCTTTTGTATAAATAAGTTGTTTCAAATAAGCTGTTTTGCATAAATAAGCTGTTTTGCATAAATATGTTGTTTTGCATAAATAAGTTGTTTTGAATAAGTTGTTTTTTAAAATGAAATCGGAATAAGTTGTTTTGTATAAATAAGCTGTTTTGAATAAGTTGTTTTGCACAAATAAGCTATTTTGTATAAATAAGTTGTTTTGAATAAGTTGTTTTGCACAAATAAGCTATTTTGTATAAATAAGTTGTTTCGAATAAGCTGTTTTGCATAAATAAGCTGTTTTGAATAAGTTGTTTTGCATAAATATGTTGTTTTGCATAAATAAGTTGTTTTGAATAAGTTGTTTTTTAAAATGAAATCGGAATAAGCTGTTTTGTATAAATAAGCTGTTTTGAACAAATAAGTTGTTTTGCATAAATAAGCTGTTTTGAATAAGCGGATTTAAAAAAAGTTATCCTAATAAGTTGTTTCGAATAAGCTGTTTTGCATAAATAAGCTATTTTGACTAAGTTGGTTTTTATAAAATTAATCGGAATAAGCTTTTTTGTATAAATAAGTTGTTTTGAATAAGCTGTTTTGCACAAATAAGCTGTTTTGTATAAATAATTTGTTTTGAATAAGCTGTTTTGCACAAATAAGCTCTTTTGTATAAATAAGTTGTTTCAAATAAGCTGTTTTGCATAAATAAGCTGTTTTGCATAAATATGTTGTTTTGCATAAATAAGTTGTTTTGAATAAGTTGTTTTTTAAAATGAAATCGGAATAAGTTGTTTTGTATAAATAAGCTGTTTTGAATAAGTTGTTTTGCACAAATAAGCTATTTTGTATAAATAAGTTGTTTTGAATAAGTTGTTTTGCACAAATAAGCTATTTTGTATAAATAAGTTGTTTCGAATAAGCTGTTTTGCATAAATAAACTGTTTTGAATAAGTTGTTATGCATAAATAAGTTGTTTTGAATAAGTTGTTCTTAAAATGAAATTGGAATAAGCTGTTTTGTATAAATAAGCTGTTTTGAATAAGTTGTTTTGCACAAATAAGCTGTTTTGTATAAATAAGTTGTTTTGCACAAATAAGCTCTTTTGTATAAATAAGTTGTTTCGAATAAGCTGTTTTGCATAAATAAGCTGTTTTGAATAAGTTGTTTTGCATAAATATGTTGTTTTGCATAAATAAGTTGTTTTGAATAAGTTGTTTTTTAAAATGAAATCGGAATAAGTTGTTTTGTATAAATAAGTTGTTTTGAATAAGCTGTTTTGTATAAATAAGTTGTTTTGAATAAGTTGTTTTGCACAAATAAGCTATTTTGTATAAATAAGTTGTTTCGAATAAGCTGTTTTGCATAAATAAGCTGTTTTGAATAAGTTGTTTTGCATAAATATGTTGTTTTGCATAAATAAGTTGTTTTGAATAAGTTGTTTTTTAAAATGAAATCGGAATAAGCTGTTTTGTATAAATAAGCTGTTTTAAACAAATAAGTTGTTTTGCATAAATAAGCTGTTTTGAATAAGCGGATTTAAAAAAAGTTATCCTAATAAGTTGTTTCGAATAAGCTGTTTTGCATAAATAAGCTATTTTGACTAAGTTGGTTTTTAAAATTAATCGGAATAAGCTTTTTTGTATAAATAAGTTGTTTTGAATAAGCTGTTTTGCACAAATAAGCTGTTTTGTATAAATAATTTGTTTTGAATAAGCTGTTTTGCACAAATAAGCTCTTTTGTATAAATAAGTTGTTTCAAATAAGCTGTTTTGCATAAATAAGCTGTTTTGCATAAATATGTTGTTTTGCATAAATAAGTTGTTTTGAATAAGTTGTTTTTTAAAATGAAATCGGAATAAGTTGTTTTGTATAAATAAGCTGTTTTGAATAAGTTGTTTTGCACAAATAAGCTATTTTGTATAAATAAGTTGTTTTGAATAAGTTGTTTTGCACAAATAAGCTATTTTGTATAAATAAGTTGTTTCGAATAAGCTGTTTTGCATAAATAAGCTGTTTTGAATAAGTTGTTTTGCATAAATATGTTGTTTTGCATAAATAAGTTGTTTTGAATAAGTTGTTTTTTAAAATGAAATCGGAATAAGCTGTTTTGTATAAATAAGCTGTTTTGAACAAATAAGTTGTTTTGCATAAATAAGCTGTTTTGAATAAGCGGATTTAAAAAAAGTTATCCTAATAAGTTGTTTCGAATAAGCTGTTTTGCATAAATAAGCTATTTTGACTAAGTTGGTTTTTAAAATTAATCGGAATAAGCTTTTTTGTATAAATAAGTTGTTTTGAATAAGCTGTTTTGCACAAATAAGCTGTTTTGTATAAATAATTTGTTTTGAATAAGCTGTTTTGCACAAATAAGCTCTTTTGTATAAATAAGTTGTTTCAAATAAGCTGTTTTGCATAAATAAGCTGTTTTGCATAAATATGTTGTTTTGCATAAATAAGTTGTTTTGAATAAGTTGTTTTTTAAAATGAAATCGGAATAAGTTGTTTTGTATAAATAAGCTGTTTTGAATAAGTTGTTTTGCACAAATAAGCTATTTTGTATAAATAAGTTGTTTTGAATAAGTTGTTTTGCACAAATAAGCTATTTTGTATAAATAAGTTGTTTCGAATAAGCTGTTTTGCATAAATAAGCTGTTTTGAATAAGTTGTTTTGCATAAATATGTTTTTTGCATAAATAAGTTGTTTTGAATAAGTTGTTTTTTAAAATGAAATCGGAATAAGCTGTTTTGTATAAATAAGCTGTTTTAAACAAATAAGTTGTTTTGCATAAATAAGCTGTTTTGAATAAGCGGATTTAAAAAAAGTTATTCTAATAAGTTGTTTCGAATAAGCTGTTTTGCATAAATAAGCTATTTTGACTAAGTTGGTTTTTAAAATTAATCGGAATAAGCTTTTTTGTATAAATAAGTTGTTTTGAATAAGCTGTTTTGCACAAATAAGCTGTTTTGTATAAATAATTTGTTTTGAATAAGCTGTTTTGCACAAATAAGCTCTTTTGTATAAATAAGTTGTTTCAAATAAGCTGTTTTGCATAAATAAGCTGTTTTGCATAAATATGTTGTTTTGCATAAATAAGTTGTTTTGAATAAGTTGTTTTTTAAAATGAAATCGGAATAAGTTGTTTTGTATAAATAAGCTGTTTTGAATAAGTTGTTTTGCACAAATAAGCTATTTTGTATAAATAAGTTGTTTTGAATAAGTTGTTTTGCACAAATAAGCTATTTTGTATAAATAAGTTGTTTCGAATAAGCTGTTTTGCATAAATAAGCTGTTTTGAATAAGTTGTTTTGCATAAATATGTTGTTTTGCATAAATAAGTTGTTTTGAATAAGTTGTTTTTTAAAATGAAATCGGAATAAGCTGTTTTGTATAAATAAGCTGTTTTGAACAAATAAGTTGTTTTGCATAAATAAGCTGTTTTGAATAAGCGGATTTAAAAAAAGTTATCCTAATAAGTTGTTTCGAATAAGCTGTTTTGCATAAATAAGCTATTTTGACTAAGTTGGTTTTTAAAATTAATCGGAATAAGCTTTTTTGTATAAATAAGTTGTTTTGAATAAGCTGTTTTGCACAAATAAGCTGTTTTGTATAAATAATTTGTTTTGAATAAGCTGTTTTGCACAAATAAGCACTTTTGTATAAATAAGTTGTTTCAAATAAGCTGTTTTGCATAAATAAGCTGTTTTGCATAAATATGTTGTTTTGCATAAATAAGTTGTTTTGAATAAGTTGTTTTTTAAAATGAAATCGGAATAAGTTGTTTTGTATAAATAAGCTGTTTTGAATAAGTTGTTTTGCACAAATAAGCTATTTTGTATAAATAAGTTGTTTTGAATAAGTTGTTTTGCACAAATAAGCTATTTTGTATAAATAAGTTGTTTCGAATAAGCTGTTTTGCATAAATAAACTGTTTTGAATAAGTTGTTATGCATAAATAAGTTGTTTTGAATAAGTTGTTCTTAAAATGAAATTGGAATAAGCTGTTTTGTATAAATAAGCTGTTTTGAATAAGTTGTTTTGCACAAATAAGCTATTTTGTATAAATAAGTTGTTTTGCACAAATAAGCTCTTTTGTATAAATAAGTTGTTTCGAATAAGCTGTTTTGCATAAATAAGCTGTTTTGAATAAGTTGTTTTGCATAAATATGTTGTTTTGCATAAATAAGTTGTTTTGAATAAGTTGTTTTTTAAAATGAAATCGGAATAAGTTGTTTTGTATAAATAAGTTGTTTTGAATAAGCTGTTTTGTATAAATAAGTTGTTTTGAATAAGTTGTTTTGCACAAATAAGCTATTTTGTATAAATAAGTTGTTTCGAATAAGCTGTTTTGCATAAATAAGCTGTTTTGAATAAGTTGTTTTGCATAAATATGTTGTTTTGCATAAATAAGTTGTTTTGAATAAGTTGTTTTTTAAAATGAAATCGGAATAAGCTGTTTTGTATAAATAAGCTGTTTTAAACAAATAAGTTGTTTTGCATAAATAAGCTGTTTTGAATAAGCGGATTTAAAAAAAGTTATCCTAATAAGTTGTTTCGAATAAGCTGTTTTGCATAAATAAGCTATTTTGACTAAGTTGGTTTTTAAAATTAATCGGAATAAGCTTTTTTGTATAAATAAGTTGTTTTGAATAAGCTGTTTTGCACAAATAAGCTGTTTTGTATAAATAATTTGTTTTGAATAAGCTGTTTTGCACAAATAAGCTCTTTTGTATAAATAAGTTGTTTCAAATAAGCTGTTTTGCATAAATAAGCTGTTTTGCATAAATATGTTGTTTTGCATAAATAAGTTGTTTTGAATAAGTTGTTTTTTAAAATGAAATCGGAATAAGTTGTTTTGTATAAATAAGCTGTTTTGAATAAGTTGTTTTGCACAAATAAGCTATTTTGTATAAATAAGTTGTTTTGAATAAGTTGTTTTGCACAAATAAGCTATTTTGTATAAATAAGTTGTTTCGAATAAGCTGTTTTGCATAAATAAGCTGTTTTGAATAAGTTGTTTTGCATAAATATGTTGTTTTGCATAAATAAGTTGTTTTGAATAAGTTGTTTTTTAAAATGAAATCGGAATAAGCTGTTTTGTATAAATAAGCTGTTTTGAACAAATAAGTTGTTTTGCATAAATAAGCTGTTTTGAATAAGCGGATTTAAAAAAAGTTATCCTAATAAGTTGTTTCGAATAAGCTGTTTTGCATAAATAAGCTATTTTGACTAAGTTGGTTTTTAAAATTAATCGGAATAAGCTTTTTTGTATAAATAAGTTGTTTTGAATAAGCTGTTTTGCACAAATAAGCTGTTTTGTATAAATAATTTGTTTTGAATAAGCTGTTTTGCACAAATAAGCTCTTTTGTATAAATAAGTTGTTTCAAATAAGCTGTTTTGCATAAATAAGCTGTTTTGCATAAATATGTTGTTTTGCATAAATAAGTTGTTTTGAATAAGTTGTTTTTTAAAATGAAATCGGAATAAGTTGTTTTGTATAAATAAGCTGTTTTGAATAAGTTGTTTTGCACAAATAAGCTATTTTGTATAAATAAGTTGTTTTGAATAAGTTGTTTTGCACAAATAAGCTATTTTGTATAAATAAGTTGTTTCGAATAAGCTGTTTTTGCATAAATAAGCTGTTTTGAATAAGTTGTTTTGCATAAATATGTTGTTTTGCATAAATAAGTTGTTTTGAATAAGTTGTTTTTTAAAATGAAATCGGAATAAGCTGTTTTGTATAAATAAGCTGTTTTGAATAAGCTGTTTTGAACAAATAAGCTGTTTTGCATAAATAAGCTGTTTTGAATAAGCGGTTTTAAAAAAAGTGATCCTAATAAGTTGTTTCGAATAAGCTGTTTTGCATAAATAAGCTATTTTGAATAAGTTGGTTTTAAAAATTAATCGGAATAAGCTGTTTTGCATAAATAAGTTGTTTTGAATAAGCTGTTTTGAACAAATAAGCTGTTTTGTATAAATAAGTTGTTTTGAATAAGCTGTTTTGCACAAATAAGCTCTTTTGTATAAATAAGTTGTTTCAAATAAGCTGTTTTGCATAAATAAGCTGTTTTGCATAAATAAGCTGTTTTGAATAAGTTGTTTTGCATAAATATGTTGTTTTGCATAAATAAGTTGTTTTGAATAAGTTGTTTTTTAAAATGAAATCGGAATAAGTTGTTTTGTATAAATAAGCTGTTTTGAATAAGCTGTTTTGCACAAATAAGCTATTTTGTATAAATAAGTTGTTTTGAATAAGTTGTTTTGCACAAATAAGCTATTTTGTGTAAATAAGTTGTTTCGAATAAGCTGTTTTGCATAAATAAGCTGTTTTGAATAAGTTGTTTTGCATAAATATGTTGTTTTGCATAAATAAGTTGTTTTGAATAAGTTGTTTTTTAAAATGAAATCGAAATAAGCTGTTTTGTATAAATAAGCTGTTTTGAATAAGCTGTTTTGGACAAATAAGCTGTTTTGCATAAATAAGCTGTTTTGAATAAGCGGTTTTAAAAAAAGTGATCCTAATAAGTTGTTTCGAATAAGCTGTTTTGCATAAATAAGCTATTTTGAATAAGTTGGTTTTTAAAATTAATCGGAATAAGCTGTTTTGCATAAATAAGTTGTTTTGAATAAGCGGATTTTAAAAAATCATTCTAATAAGTTGTTTTGCATAAATAAACTATTTCGAATAAGCTATTTTGCATAAATAAATTGTTAAAAAAAATTATAATATGAGGCTTTATTATGCCCACAAATAGATTTTATAGTGGACCCAAATAATTCTTTTCACTTGGGGTGTAGAAAGCAATTATGTTAAATTGTTAAAAAAAATTATAATATGAGGCTTTATTATGCCCACAAATAGATTTTATAGTGGACCCAAATAATTCTTTTCACTTGGGGTGTAGAAAGCAATTATGTTGGGTGTAGAAAGTAACTATGCACGGTGCATAAGGATCTCCTTATGCATAATAACTTTTGCCCTACACTACTACTTACTACAGTCTGACGTCTATATATATATATATATATATATATATATATATATATATATATATATATATATGGAGGAGGGATATATTGACTCCAAAAGTAACTCTAAAGAGTTATTTTAAATCTCCGTCATTGAATTTATTTTAATCTAATGGACTACATTTAAGTCTTATTAATAACCATGTACTTCACCATTCTTGATCATTCTATAATAATATTTAGGTTTCCTTTTCATACCCAATCAACATTTATGTTTCATTTTTAAGAAAAAAATTTTCATGAACACAATTAATAAATGGTAAAAACAATTATTCTTTTTGTAGAATTAATTTTAATTGTTAAAAAGATTTGTACCAAAAAAAAAGTTCTTAAAAAGACCCGTGCTTGTAAAAAAAAAAAACACTACGGTTAGCATTAAAATATAAAAAACCATCACACTTAATTTTAAATACAACATTTATTTAATATACCGATCAAACATTTATTCTTTATTTTTTTTCTAGAGCAAGATTTATTCTTTATTATAAATAAATTTTTATTAAATAATTTTTTTAGTTAATCAAGGTTTAACATTTAAAATTTATTCTAAAACATAACACAAATATCTATTTACAACCGTAGTTTTATTTTAAGAACATTAATCATAATTAAACATATAAATTTATTATAAAATACCATTTGATGAAGCATAAGAATGTATTTTTTTTCATAACATTTCTCAATCAAACAATCCAAACAACTTTCTACTTTCTTCAAAAAACAACTTTCTACTTTTTATTTCAAACACCTAACACTCGAAGAAGGATCATAAAGCTCCTGTACAGTTTGGCTATGGTGATAGTTAGAGTGGCAACATTTGTTTACGTGACCAATTTTATGTAGGTTTTTCATCGCAACCAAGGTAGAAATGATTTGGTGTTGTTGTGTTTTTGTTGATTTACATCTTCTTCTTCAAAGAATAGATAGTGACGAATTTCGTAGTTCTAATTTTCATGTAATAATAAGTACATAACTCCTCCTTTTGTTATCTGGTACTTCAACCTCATGCATGATTTGATTTTAATTTTACTGTGACACTGTATTTCACTAATTTTGTAGTCATACAATATGTTAATAATGATTGAACTTTTGTTCAGAGATTTTGGGAGTTTTACTGTAACACCCATACTAGAAATTACCTAGGATATCTAGTATACTCGTTAAACTTGGTATTGGATACATTAAAATTACAATAATAAAATTTCTTCTGAACATATCATAAAATTACTTGTCTATACATTTAAAATAGTACCACTGACTTGTACAACATACATGCAATGACAAGTAAATATAATTGTCCAGCTTCTTCTTCTACTTCATCACGAACTGCCCTGCTTGCGATCCACCTGTGTCTCTGAAATAAAATAAAAGGGATTGGGGTGAGACGGGATGTCTCAGTGAGTTCCACCTATCCTAGGCTGTAGGCAATCTCAGGGAACCTAGGATCGCCATTTGTCTCTAAACTCAACCATTTTGGGTTTATGCAGTTTTATCATGCATAACTGAGCGATCGGGGGATAACTAGGATCGCTATCTAAAAGACTGATATAATCCTGATACTAATACTCAACTCATAATCATAATTATAATCATAATGTCTGTCATATTATGTTAGAAATGTTAGCGTTGAACAAACAATATTATCTGAGTTGATTTTACGGAATAAACCCAGGTGGAGTAACCCCGGAATTTATTCCACTCTGACCGGTATATATATAAATATTTCCAACTGGCGGGAACCCAACTGACGGGGATACCGGACTCCTCTGATTATTGTGGGGTCATCCTCGCGGATAGTGCCCGTTCCAACTGGCGGGAACCTTTCGTATCCAACTGGCGGGATAGCGAAAGCCACAATTTAAACATGTTTTAATATTATAACTTGATCTGATTCTCTGATAACTGAGTCAATCCTCAACTCCACTACTGACGGGGAGATAGAGAGGAATAACTTATCTTAACTAATTTTCTTTTAATGAAAACATCCTGAAACTGATAATAAAGACGTAGTGATTCCGTCTTTATTCTGAAATTATTTCTGATACTAACCTATTCAGGTTCTAGGCATATCGTTGTCATATGCCATTTCTAAAAGGTTATAAAATTTTCCCCATATCCTGATAAATTAAATTCGACTAATTAAGCCGAACTTCCATACTTAGAATTCTCTACTTTCCAATGATTGGAAATTTACCCATGAATAATTTGTTCAATAGCTATTTTACTCTAAACATTACTTTACACAAATAAATATACACTATGGTAGTGTATGATTAGAGGATATGCATAATACAATTTCGGCTACATATTCGGCAATAATGAGAATTGGAGTCTTAGCTAAGTCAAACCATTATATTACCTTAAAAGTATAATTTATATTAGCTAAGAGTCGAAATAAAGTAATAAAATCAAACAATTCTCACTTTACGTAACGTTGGCCGAAATTGCATATTTATTCATTCTCACGTAAAACTTATCATAATATTTTTCCTCTAACTTCTACATTACCATAATCATATTTATCAACATAAAAGTTATTTTAGAGTACTCTAGCAAGGGTATAAATCTTAATCATATTGTCACTAAATTATGTACTAATGTACTAAATCATATTCTATTATTCTAAAGGCATAATTTAACTACCCAAAGGGAAGTTTTCTAACTAAAGGAACTCACCGTGAATCATTCCTGCAAATTGCAAGCAGCTTATCCCAAAATCTGCAGCTCTGCTATCTCCAAAACTCTATAATCACTTTCCCAAAATAGCTTATGCCTTAGCTTATAGGTCTTGCCCCTTCTGAAACAATTCAAACCACTCGTGACATAGCCTTGCTTCATCAACCAGCTTCCACAAAAATTTTCATTTCAGTCCCTGCACCAGAAGTTCGCCGTTTGGCTATTTAAGCACTTTTAAAACAGCTTAATTATCATTTAAGCACTTTTAACATCACTAAACCAGCTTATCATTTTTCCATTACTCATATGTCAATTAAACATATCTCTCATAAGCTGTTCTTCAGAAAATAATACTTGAAACAACTTAACTTTCAACTTAAGCTATTCTTCAACGGCTTAACTAGCAACTTATAACTTCTATCACATAAATTTCGACCCAACCTTTAACACAGAAGTTCCAACATGTATTATTAGCCCTATGAAACACTTATACAGTAGTTTGAACTCACAACTTAGTCATTTAAGGCATTTTGCTCAAAACAGCTTAACTGCAGCTTATGACCTCTAAACAATTCAATCTCTGCTCAAATTTTCCAGAATCAACCCCAACATGTTTAAACACCTCCTAAACCAGTTATACAAAATTCCAACATGTTACAATCAATAATCACTTGAAATAGCTTATGGGAATAACTTGTACACTTTAAGTCCTAAGCTCTCACACCAATGCTCCTAGCTTATTATCATTCTTCATACCATAGTTCTAAATACCATTACCACACATAATCCTCTTCCAATTACACATAAAACATATATCAAAGCTTGGATTAAATAAATTCCCATGAAAAGATGATTATGCCACTTACCTTGTGATTAATCCATTCTTTGGTGCTCTAATGCAAACTCATAAGCTAATTCCCATGAGGCTGGAATGAAAATGAAGGTTATGGAGAATCAAGAGGAGGGACGGTTTCAAGAAATTAAGAAGGGAATGAGAAGTTTTGAAGTGTGTTTCTTACTTAAATCACCTCTAGAAAACTTGTGTGCCATCGATGTAGTGAAAGCATGATAATTTGATGAAGTTTTGGTGGTTAAGGTAGTATAGGGAGGGGACCGATTTCTTAGAGGAATAAGGGAAAAGAAAATGTTCTAGATTGAAGAAGAAGAATATGGAAAATGAGAGAAGATTTTGCCTTGATCTAATTTTAAAAAAAATCTTGATTAGCAAGTTTACCATTTTGCCCTTTAAAGGAAAAGACACAATTATCCTCCGTTAATTCGTAACCATTTAATTTCTCATGTCCGTTGGAATAGTAATACTAGAAACTTACCAAATATCGTCGATTTCTCAATAAGTAATTAATCCATTGAAAATTATTTCCGTTCTGACATGTGACTGATACGATAATTTATTTAAAATTACGCGGGATATTACATTTACCTCAATCGCGCTCTTAGTTCTGAAATCATCTTTATTTGTTGTGTGATTATGTGCATGTTGTGTGAACACTCACTCACACACTCTGACTAGCATGGTACAAACAACACACCACTCACACAGTACTACAATATTACTACGTTTGTATTTGCATTTGCATATTGTGTTTCATTATCACACCGGATGCAAACACACATGGCACAGTATACTAAAATAGTTAAGGTTAAGCATTATATGATTAGCTTATGGTATGTACATTAGGAAAGGGCCTACGCCATATGTATGAGAAACTGCATGTATTATCCTCTGTTTAGTTTAAAAGAAAATTGTTGGGTATAATCCTATTTATTTATATTTTAGAAAATGAATATGAAATTAGACACACAAGTATAGTTAAGAATCAGTTTGAAAATTAAATTGTAATAACATTTTTAATTTTTAATTTTATTATAAAAACAAGCAGATTTAATTATAAAAACAGATAGAGAGGGAATTAATCCCATAGTTAGAACCAAAAATATTGATTAAAAATCTCATAGGAAGGGAATATTATTTGTTATATCTCAGTTGGTCCCATGCATATGAGGAAACGTTCCTTCACATTGTTATATAATGCGGCCCTTCCATGTTCATATCATTACTTCTTACTAAAAATTTATGTGGTCATCGTTAGCGCAAAGTAACAATGATGTTTTTAGAAAGTTATATTGAAAATAGATTTCGCTTCATTGTTGGTTGCTTTTAACACAAGTTACTGAAAATGTTGAAATATGATTTTTTCGGTAATATCAATGTCTTGAAAAACTTCAAAAAAAAATCAATTTGTTTATTTGAAACTTATTTTCTCTTAGTTTTCGATTTATATATTTTGACAAATTGACTATTAATCCAAAATATAGTGGTTGATAATATAATCGTTAAGTTACAACATAAAATTTCCAGTTGCATTGCACGATAATGGAACTGCAATATCTCAATATCCTAGTGGAGTTTACTATTGTTGAGTTGGTCATGTTTTGTGTAAGGCGGGTTAGAATATGCTTCCCTTATAGTGATTGGCACATGATTAAGATGTAACAAATGTCATAAATGGAGAGGATCCTAATAAGTACAAAGTCTTAAAAGTTTGAAACCCAATTAAGAATGGTCTCACATTACTATCCAATTTATTTATGTTGGGTCCGTAAAAAATTTTATCATATC
Source organism: Medicago sativa (assembly GCF_051527215.1). NCBI lineage: Eukaryota > Viridiplantae > Streptophyta > Magnoliopsida > Fabales > Fabaceae > Medicago > Medicago sativa. The sequence goes on along the minus strand of NC_140755.1, from coordinate 78,332,574 downwards.
TAATCGTTGGGCTTTTGTCATATTTGATATTCTCATATCATATCTAATCGTTGGGCTCCAGTCATATTTGGTATTCTCATATTATATCATATCTAATTATGTTTGACTTCATCTTTTATAGAATAGAGAAAAATTATTTTGACAATTTTCTAACACCATATTTTTATTCATATGTCAATTTAATACTTATTTTTTTCACTCGTTTAATCAAATTAAAATTTATTTTAGATATATATATTTATGTTATATCAAAAACATTTTCACGTTTTGATTGTTCAAATATCACTCTTGTATACTCATAGGCGATTCAATGTATTTGTGTAGGCCTTTTTTTTATTGAGGCATTTTAACTCTGTTGAGAGAGAATAACTTAAAAATTATAAACTTTTTAATTTCAATAGATTTCTTCGATTAAAAGTAATTCTATTTAAAGCGTTTCATACATTAAATATGAATATCTCTCTCAATCGAAATTTGAACCTATGTTCGTCACGTTATCAGAGTTTATCTCTTATTGCTAGATTCAACTGCATAAGTGTAAGAACTAATTTGATTTATAATAAAATGTACTTTACTTACTAATAAATGTAGAAAATTTATTATGGACCTTATCAACCTAGACTTTAAAATAAAATAAAAATATAAAATTTTGAAACAAATGTAAATTACTTTTATACTTTTACAACTAAAAACATCAAATTAATCGGCATATGATTAAAATAAGAGTTTAACACATGTGCGATGCTAAATACTGCAAAAATCTATTTCCCAAAATTTCTACGAAGCTTTAATTGACACGTTTTTTCCATTCTAAAAAACGTGAACCTCTCTTTACAATATCTAAAGAATTAATGAAAGGGCTATGCTATATATTAAGAATTGGTTTAAACACGACATTTGACAAAGTTGAAAAAGCCTACCATACAAAGGGTGACATAGTAATATCAAAATGGGCGGCGGATAAAAATGTCATTTACAATATGAAGACAGTATATTTTGTGCTTTTCGTCACCTCTCTTTTCGTAACATCCAACATTATTGTTAATAAAAAGAAATAAGTAAAATTGTCTCTTGTCATTTAACTACGGGATTTACGGCAAACATCCAGGTTGTGGGATTTATTGAGCAATTACACTTGCTTGTGAAAGATTCGGGAAAAATTGTTTCGTTATATCCCGCATTTTCCTTAACACATAACCAATTAAATGGAAAATTAACACTTTCCATTTAACAACATCAAATGTTCTTTGGACTATCACGAGTGGTATTGTTAAGTAGGATGCTTAATTCATGATATGCAATAATCACAATTCTCATTTGTTAGTAATTTTTTTTTTGTTTTAATTCTCTTTTAAGTTTGAAGTCATGCTGAATAAGTGAGTAACAACAAACTTTGACATTGTTTGTCGTCGTTTAACAAAATATCACACACAAAAGCATGACAGGGACATATGTTGTAATATATCAAATATTTCAATGGCATTAGTTATGCATTTTTTTGCTGAGTGGCTAAGGCGGTTTACATCACTAATCACTGATGATTGGTGAATTATTCACTCACACAGTTCATGGTCTCACAGGTGTGTGGGTCCCACTATACTACTTACTACCGTCTGGCGCTCGGGCGCGGGCGTGTGTGTGTGTGTGTGTGTGTGTGTGTGTGTGTCCTTCCTCAATCAAACAATCCAAACAAATTTCTACTTTCTTCAAAAAACAACTTTATACTTTTTTCAAATTTTGGCCGTTCTTATTTTTTCTCATGAATCCTCGTGCGTTAACTCCTGGAGCACCTAACACTCGAAGAATGATCATTAAGCTCCTGTACAGTTTGGCAATTGTGATAGTTGAAGCGGCAACATTTGTTTAGGTGACCAATTTTTTGTCGGTTTTTCATCGCAACCAAGGTAGGAGTCGTTCTTGTTGGTGTGGTTGTGCTTCTGGTGACTTACATATTCTTCTTAAGAGGATATATAGTGGTGAATTTCTAAGCTCTGATTTTAATGTAATAATAAGTACAAACTCCTTATGTTGTTATCTGGTACTTCAACCTCATGCATGATTTGATTTTAGTTTTACCGTGACACTGTATTTGACTAATTTTGTAGTCATACAATATGTTAATAATGATTGGAATTTTGTTCAATGATCTTGGGAGTTTTACCTCAATCGCTCTCTTAGTTTTGAAATCATCTTTCATGATTTGTTGTGTGATTTTGTGCATGTTGTGCGAGCACTCATTCAGACACTCTGACTAGCATAGTACAAAGAACACACCACTCACACAATACTACAGTACTACTACGCTTGCATTTACATTTGCATATTGCGCTTCATTCTCACACCGGATGCAAACACACACTGCACTATATACCAAAACAGTTGAGGTTAATACATTATATTATTACCTTATGGTATGTACATTAAGAAGGTGTCCACATCATATGTATGAGACACTACATTTATTATCCTCTATTTAGTTCAAAAGGAAATTTTTGGATACAATTCTATTTATTTATATTTTAGAAAATGAACATGAAATTAGACAAATATATATAGTTATGAATCAGTTTGAAAATTGAATTGTAATAACACTTTTACTTTTTTATTTTATTTTAAAAACAGGTAGAGAGGGAATTAATCCCCTAGCTAGAACCAAAAATGTTGATTAAAAATCTCATTAGAAGGAAATATTTATTTCTTATATCTCAATAGGTCTTATGCATATGAGGGAATGTTCATGCACATTGTTATATCATGCGGCACTTCCTTGTTCATATTATTACTTCTTACTACAAATTTACGTGGTCATTGTTGGTGCAAAGTACAAATGATGTGTTTAGAAAGTGATATGTGGTCATACCCTCCCTATGCTAATGATTGGCACATGGCTAAGATTTAACAAATGGATTAACTTGCAACATGAATTAACAACCACCTAGGTGAGCAATGCATATTTTTAAATAATTGGACTTGCGAAGTATCTTTAAATTTTTTTAAAAAAAATTGAGGCTTAATACGAAAATTAAAAATTTTGAAAGCCTAAATCCCTTCCTTTAATGGCGGCCTCTTTAGACCGAGTTGAGATCATCCCCTCCATTTATAAAAATAAATGGACATTGTCATTAGGAAAGAGATAAACACAAAAAATAAGTGATGGATCCTACCATCTTTAATTATTTTCAAGATTTTATGCGTCTTTTATCTCTTTAAATGGAGAAGAGTTTAAATGGAGAGGATCTTGACTCATATTTGTTTTAGAATTTGTTTACTATTTTTTTTTTATAGAGTAATGTGTTCACTAATTTTTAATCAATATTCAAAACAATGTTTGAATTTAACACTGCCTTTTATAGAGTAATGTGTTCACTAATTTTTAATCAATATTCAAAACAATGTTTGAATTTAACACTGCCATTAAAGAATTTAACACTGCCTTTTATAGAGTAATGTGTTCGCTAATTTTTAATCAATATTCAAAACAATGTTTGAATTTAACACTGCCATTAAAAACTGAAGATCCACATTCACTTGGGCGAGGTATCGATCCCCGTACCTCTCGCGTGCTAAGCAAGATGTTTACCATCTGAGCTAGATCCCCATATAGTTACAGTTGATTAATGTAATTATAAATTTCTATTATATTGGGCAAAACATATAATTTTTTCTATCATTGTCAAAGAACCAAAAAATTATTATATAACTACTCCTATCTTTATTTTTTGTTAAATGGAAAATGTTTGATGTGCTTTATTGAGAAACCATTGTTTCCCAAATGTAAAACAAATAATGATTTGATTGTTCTTATTTATTTTTTTCCTCAATTAAATTTAGGACATTTTCTACGCATTTTTGTCATTCACTTTTTCTGAGCATCTTTTTCCTATGTGTTTCATAACTTGTAGGAATCCTTGAAAATCTTACAAAGTTGAGTAGACACAAATTTCTTGATAAATGACGACTAGTTGAATCCTCTTTTTAAGAAGAAAAACAAGACTTGTTGAATCTTTGTAGGTATTGAGATATTTATGTAGCTTATAAATATTGTGTATCCCTGCTCAATTTTGTATGTCTTGTGCTTAATTTGATCATATTAGTATATATTTTGACTTCTTTGAAAGAAAAAAATAAGTATCAATATAACTGAAGCCACTCTCTTGAAAAATCGACAGTTAATGATAGTGTTTGACAAGATGTCTATCATCGTAAGAGTAGGTTTTTTCTTTGAACAATTTAGAGTAGTTTTAAAATAGGAAGATGACTCACTTTTTAAATCCTACATAAGTTTATCTTAATGACTTTTCCAACGAAGAGCCATAAATTGCATGTGTTGAGAAAGAACCATCGGATGATATACATGTTTGGGATAGAAGTTGCTCAATATTTAGCATTGGATTTATTGCTCAATACCTAGACTCATATCATACGGTGGGTAGCAATGTTAATGCCCGCCATAACCATATTTTAACTAAAATAGATCGACGAATCACAAAATATGATATCATTTTAACATAATTGAAAAAATATTCTAAGTTCTTTAATATTGAATTATGGAAATTGTAAACTAAAATATTTATCTCACCCAACTTATAAAGCATCCAAATATAATAACTTTGTATACTTGTATGTATGACATCCTTCAAAACTTATATATAATTGTTATATGAGATTCATTATTTTATCTCATCACCATGATCAAAGAATTGAAAAAAAAATATTTACAGAAAATACTTGAATAAGGATAATCCTTCTGACTTCTGAGGATCACGAGCATGCAAGGACGGATACAAGTTGTTTTGTAACATGTGTGGGCTTGTGCCTACACAAAAAATTTAGAAACATTTTTTTTTTTAGGAATATAATGTAGCAATAGTTGACATTTTGACTACATGACTCACACTTATCACAAATTATTTCTCCCTTGGACCACACCTATCATCACATAGCTCAAATCATTTCTTGATAATATGAATATTATCAATCGATAATAAGAATATTATCAAGAATCAAATGCAAAATTGAGTGGGAGATGTCAAGTTAAATGATTGTTTAGTTATTTATATAGAGAAATATATTTTTATTGATATTGAAAATGAGAAATCATTCAAAATTTCCATAATATAAAAAGTCGTAGATGACAATGTTATATATGGTACCCCCACTATTCAAAAATCTTGGATCGGTCACTGCGAGCATATGCTAGCTGGCAATTTCAAGTGGTGGTCTGTAAATCTCAAAAGAAGATAAACAAACAATTTTAGAATGTTGGTGCTAGAAAAGGAAATTACTCTACCAGATCTAAGGTAACCACTTCTAATCACTCTCAAGCAAGTGCATGTATTGAAAATATTATGGGATTAGCCAATCCCAAATCTAAACGGGCTCATAAAAGGTTTTTAATTAAGTATAAAACATTCTCTCAAAAAAATTAAGTATAAAACATGATGATTTGCTAAACGCCTAAACACAAGTAGCAATGAATCTCACATAAGTATTTATGGATCCCTGAGATATATTTGCAACACTTAATTTCATGTTAGACAAGTTTGTTACTTCCTACTATTTTAGTTTTTCTGTTATGTGGCGGTTACAACTTGATTTAGCTAGTGTTAAAAGTTATATGATTATGTCAATAAAGTGTACACCATATTCAGAACTTTGAGAATTCAAAACTCTTTTCTTCTATATGATTATTTAGAGTTGTGAGTAAAACAACAAAGAAATTCATTTGTTCTAACAAACATCAAGAGAGTTCATTCTAATAATAAATTAGTCCCTTCAATGGAAGTGGTTTTACCTATTTAGCATAACAACCATGTTTAACCCCAATCTGTTAACCAAAAAAACATCCATTGAAAACCTTAATTTCATATACTTTACTCATGCATAGTACTATAACATCTGTATCCAACAAAAAGTACAACCAAAGGGAAAAAGAAACACTAGTAAATCGAAAATGATGTAAAAGCAATACATAACGGTGCTTTTATTTATTTATTGGGTCTTGTTAACGAGTGCCCCCGGTGCACTCTTTAAAAATTCCAAAAGAAGAAATAATTTTATAAAAAAGTCAAATATTTCGATTTTCAATATATTGATTACACATATTTTCATAAAAAGTTACTATTTAGAGGTCTTAAAGTGTGCCCCGGAGGCACTCGTTAACATTTCCCTTATTTATTTTATTGTTCTTAATGCCTGCTGGTGGATCAAATTAGGCAAAGAAGTCAGAGATGCTTGGGAGCTTGATCTCTCCTTTTTGACAAAGAGGAATGGTGAAATTGCCAATAATAGGAAGATCAATAACAAGAGCAATATCCAATTGATAATCAATGTCCCAATCAGCACCAATATCCTTTCCCAAGCTAACAATTATGCTATGAGGCACCTTCACTAGCACATTAAGCAATGTTGTGTCACTGGCTTTCAATGATCCTGGGTCTGGTACAGTTCCTGATGCTATCTCCCTGATTATTATCATCAAACATAAAAACAATATAAATTAACAAGATGAATTGTTATCTAAAATTAAGTGCACATTTTCAAATCATACAGAAGTTGCTAAACAAATATTTTTTTGTAGCTTTTATTTCATAATGATTCTAAAGTTTTATATTTAATAACATTAGGATTTATGTGAAAGTGAAACATATTAACAAAACACATTTTTATATAACTTTTCACATATAGCGCTTAGTACTTTTGCTCAAAATACACTGAGAGAAAGAAAGGTTTACATGTAAAGCCAAATTTTGGTCTTAAGAATTTGAATAATGTAGTATACAACAGAAGGAGTATGCAACTGTGAATTATCAACTTCTCTAAAAACAACTGTGAATTATTAACAAAAGCTATTCTCTGTAAAAATCAAAAACTGTTCTTCAAACAATATGACAAGATCAATAATGCTCCTTATGGGAATCGACCACTATAAAGTGAGCATTTTACTTTAAAGTTTTTTTTTTTTTTTTGAAGGAATTTTACTTTAAAGTTTAGAATTTGATTTCACACCAATTGCTTAAAAGTCTTACTAATACTTACCACTCGGACCAGTCAAGATCACCAATTATTTAATGCAAATAATTAGAGTATAGATTATGATTTTAATGCTTTTATAGTTTTATTTTTTTCATTCTATTTTACTATTTATCATTTAAAAATACTATTACATTTTCTTCTTTACTAATCACAAAAATAGTTCATAGAAAAATTACAGTATTATATAAAAATTAATTGGTGTTTGCCTGAGTGGTAAGGTTAATTGGTGTTCAAACTTCAAAGGGCATGTTATTTGTCCTGTTGTATGGTCTACGGGGTGTGGGCAGTTATTTTTGGAAGTTTTTTGCTTAATAAGTGGGACATGTTGTCTTGGAGTTTTATGAAATTGGATTTTTCTCAAGTCGGCAGTTTGCCGCATCGACAAAGTCATAACATCTATGATTATGAAAGACATTTCCATAGTCAGAGAGATATAAATAAATAGGTCATCATGAGCTTAGCTCACTTGGTATGTACAATGTATAAAAATATGCAAGGTCCGGGGTTCGAAACCCCGGCCACCACAAAAAGAACAATATAAATGAATAGTGTTTGGCCACACACACAAAAATGCATTTGCATTTCTTTAAAATACTAAATCATTATATTATTAATTTTATTTTTATTATTAAAAAAAAGACTTTGATGTGTGTGTCAAAACATTATTGATTTATGCTTCTGTCCATTTTAAAGCTTCTCTAGTTATGATTGTTGGGCAAACATCAGAATCATTAACCAAATTTTAATATAAATCTTAATTTTTTAAAAGAGATAAAAATAATGGTTTTAAAATATAAGTCCTCTGTTCCAATCTGTTCGATCTAAGGTTTTACCATTTGATAGTTTAACTTAACTCATTTTACTTATGTAAACTCTAATATAATATTGCAAGTATGTCAATAGTGTAAATATGAATTAATTATAAAGACAAAGTATACATAACCACAATAATAAAAAGTTATGTTCAGTTGAACATCAAAATACAACATTAACTTGTAAAATCATAAGTTTCATAAGACTTTAAACCATTCAAAAAAGCAAGTTTCACAAGTTGTTAATAAACCTATCCAAAAAATAAACATAGTTAATTTTTTCAAAAGGTTAATCCTTATAAAATTTCATAACATCATTATCATTGGTGTCTTCATCTCCAACATCATCAAATTCTTTTTCAGATGATAAAGAGTTTTCAATATTAGAACCAAAGAACATGACTTGAACTCACTTCAACATTAATTTCAATACATTGAGTTTGAAAAAAGAATTGGGTTTTCAAAGAAAATTGGCCCAAAATAAAAAATAATTTTTTTAACGTAACACGTGTTAACTCGGTCAAACTTGTATGGTCTACGGAGTTTACCCGAGTTTATCCGAGTTTAACACGTGTTAACACGGTTAAACTTGTCCAACATTCCAAATTCACCAAAAACCAAAGTTACCTTAGAGTTAACACATTTTACGAGTTTAACACTCGATTTATGGAATACTTTCGATCTCTATCAAATGGTCACAAATTTTGTAACTATTTGAATGCGACAAAACCGGCACGTAATTGTGGTCAATTTTTTTTAATGTAAAATAGTACTAGTAGTTTTAGTTTGTTGAGTGAGAATTCAGAATTTTATACCATAGAGTAGGAAGCAGTAACGTGTCTAGCAAAATTTGTGTTAAACTTTTGATCGTACACCTTTGAAAAACAATTCAACAAGAGTACCAAGTTACCAAACAATTCAACTAGACGCTCCAATATTTATATATGATGAAGGTATTTCTTTTGACTCAATTTTTTTGACCATTGACTCCAATTTTTTTAAGATATTAAACACAACAAAATTAAACTCAGATCATCCAAAATTCAACTACCATAATCGATTCCGTTACAAATCAACCTATCTAATCAATAATTGATTCATGATTGTTAAATAATCCACTAAAATAAAGTCTCAATTCACAAATACATAAACCAATTAACGCTATATAAATCAAAACTAAAATTGAAGAAGAGAAAGAAAAAAAAAATACAAACCTGTTACCACTTTTGAAGGAGTACTTGATGTCACAAATTGGAATAGAAGTAGAATAAGGATTTGAAACATTGATCTTAGCCAAATACTCGACAGACTGACGTGTCACGTCCTTGAAATCAACATCTGTAATATCTGCCTCAGGTTTAGGCACTTCCCCAACTTTCTCACCAATATAGTTTTTGGCTTTGTCCAATAGCTGTGACATTTTCAATACTGTAAATATTAGACTCACACAAATTACACTTAACGACACCTTCATACCCAAACCCATTATTTATAGTACTACAGAAAAGTCACAAAATATCAAAAGATGAAAAAGTGGATGATACGTGGCGAATACGTGTTGCACGTGTTTTTCACGCGCTTTGAGATCTGGGTGGAAGAACAATATCCGATGTCGATGATAATAATGAGGTTGTTGTCGGTGTCCTTTTGTGAGTAATGTTTTTGGATCTTGTGTAGGTGTGGCGTGTTGTGTGTCATGCAGTCGCATCCCATGCCCTCTTCAAAGATAGCACTATTTCTCCACTTCCACAAAAACCAGCATGTCGTCATGAAAATGGTTTTTCCATCTAGATGTGTTTGTTTGAACCCCTTTTTTGTCGAGGTTGTTGAAAAACCAATCCATACAATCAAAAGAAAATACATTAATTATAAAATCAGAGAGAACAATATGAATTCATACCTAGGTTACATGAATGCAATCATGAAGCACATGAAGAACAACTCCATCTCCATTACCACAAAACTCACAAGAGGGATAAACCCCAATGCCCCATATACTCCTTCGAAAATCAGTAAGAATGTGTTCATGCGCTACTAACCGAATAAAATTTTAATTTGATGTGGCCCATGCCATTTCAAAAGCATTTCCAATCTCCTTCCACTGTCAGACAATTTTGATCAGATGTTGTAATGAATAAGCACTTTGAACAGTGAAATGATGGGTATTGGTACATATCTATCCAATAGTGTAAGGCCATGCACTAGTTGGTGTCATAATAGTGAGAATCCGACTAACAGTCTCATCCATTAAATTGGTGTTACGGAAATAAAGGTCCCAATCTCCAGTCCGAGTTAAAACATCCCTCACAGAGAGAGTAGTGTCCATAAATGTTTGGTTGGTTATAGACATTAATGATCCATTATTAGGTGACCACTTGTCCAACCAAAAATTTGCATTACGACCATCACCAATTTGCCATAACACATGAGACTGAAAATCTTCCCGAATATATGCCAAAGCTTTCCAAACAGGAGAATCATATGATTGCACATTCATACTATTAATAAGATCATTATTACGCCTATATTTTCCTTGAAGGACTCTACACCATAGATCTTATGAATTCTTAATCAGTTTCCAAATCATCTTCATGAGAAAAGCCTCATTCATGCGTCAGGATTTCTTGAAACCAAGGCCCCCATCCTTTTTAACCAGGCAACAAACATCCCAATTATAAATTTCTATAAATGTTGTTGGCTTAAATAAAAATGTGTCTATGTGTGATTTTTACCCTTGATCAGACCCACTTAGGTAGGGCATCTTTATACTAAGATAAAACTTGCTTAAGTGAGTTTGATCCAAACTAAACAACAATTGTTTGTTGGGAATTACTTTTCTCACCCTATGGCCTTCTTCTGCGCCCTGTAAAATTTTCAAAAATGCCCCTGTGCATTCCGGATTTTAAAATCTGGATTCATGTTTACTATTTCGGATTTTATAATCCGGACAATTCTTATGTATAATCAGCCATCAGACTTTCACATTTCAGCAGTTTTGAGTTTTGCTTTTAAAAACAACAAAAAAAACTAAGTAAAAAAATGCTAAAAACCTGTCAAATAAAATCATAAAAATATAAAAAAAACACCAAAAATGATGAAATTTTGGATTTTGAGGGGCAGAGTCCCGTAAGAAGTCCCTTCTAAAGGAGTCATGGTCTTTGAATTTTTTCTGATTTTTTAGGGAAGTTTCGGAGCAATCCGATCAAGTAGCTCGAAAACCCGATTTTTGACTAAGAACAGGTAACAATGACCCAATAACAGAAGGATGAGAGTTAGGAAGATTAATATTGTCCCTAAAATGACTATCCATGTTACAAATATGTTTAGAATTTGTGCTGATACAATTCGGATTATATAATCCGAACTGTTTTACTTTGAAAAGGGTGTTTAGGGGGTTTCCGGTTTATGTAATCCGGAAACATCATGTAACACGCCCTATTTTTTGAAGTTTACGGATTACAAAATCCGGAAAAATCCGTTACTCATTTTTTCACCATTTAACAAAAGAAAACACCATTCCGAATTATAAAATCCGGAAACTAAAGGGCATTTTTGGAAAAAATAGGGCGCGCGAGGAAACCCACAGGGTGGGAAAAGTAAATCCTTTTTTTTTTGTTTTATACGAATTTTGGTGGACGAAATGTTATTTTGATATTTTATACAACTTGTACTTGGGACAAAAAGTTGTGTTGTGGTTTGGCGAGGGAGGTGAATTTCAGTTTTTGTCTTGACCCTTGCATTCAGTTTGTCTTGTCCCTTAAATGGTTTTACAAATCAAACATTGTATAACTAGAGTAAAAGTTGTCATGTCTTTTATTTTTTAGCAAAATAAAGGCATCCTTAATTTATTTAGAAGAATAACATCATGGTATATTTTAAATTAAATAAAAGATAAATTCAGTAAATATATACCCGGCTCCTTTCTATTTACATGATAATAATTCTCATCTCTCTAGTTTAAACATCAATTACGCCAATTTTAGTGTTTTGAAGGGTTGGTATAGTCAAGTGTCACATTTTCTACATCTGAAATTCAAATTCATCCTTGCTTCATCCAGGTATGCTCCATTTACTCTTTTCAATGCATAGGTGTGTGATACTTGGAAAATACACATAATTAAGGACTGAGATCAAAAATAAACAACCATTTCTTTCTCTGAATGTGTTCCATCTTCTTCCCCCATCGTCATCGTTGCCTCCCTCTCTTCATCTCACCAGCAGCTCCCCTCTCTGCCTATCCCTAACAGTGGTGTTGTTTCCTCTTTCTACTCCATACACCGCCACACACAACATTGCCGCATGTGAAGCATGAAATTAGCATTTTTTTTTTAAAATAAAAAAAGGGGAACACGTTTCAAGCGATATGAAATCAAACATATCCATGGAATCTCCGCAAACAATTGTAGATGAAAAATAATGCAACATCTGTCCAAGTATAATAAATAACAATGGAATTTACATCAAAATATACAACATTTGTATCATCATAATTTTTACAGCAAAGTCAGAATCCTGAAATTTTTGTAATGGAAGAACTCAATGAAGTGAAAAGTGAAGCAACATTGTAGGAGTAAAAATCGGATGGTTGATATTCTAACAAAAGGAGTAACCATAGAAGTTGGTTAATTCTTAGACAAGTTGTTACTTCCTACACAAGTTACTTAGTTGCTAGCTTTGATTTTAGTTTTTATGTTATGTGGCCGTTACAACTTGATTTAGCTATTGTAAAGTGTATAAAAGTTATATAAACATGTCAATAAAGTGTGCGCCATATTGATGACTTTAAGAATTCAAAACTCTTCTTTCTTTCCATTTATTAGTCACTTCAATGGAAGTGGTTTTGCCTATTTAGTATAACAACCATGTTTAACCCCAATCTGTTAACAAAAAAACTTCCATTCAAAACCTTGATTTCAAATACTTAAGTCATTTATAGTACTATAACATCCATAACCAACAAAAAGTACAACCAAAGGGAAAAAGAAACACCAGTAAATCGAAAATGATGTAAAAGCAAAACATAATGGTGCTTTTATTTATTTTATTGGTCTATTATATATGCCTCATAGTGGATCAAACTAGGCAAAGAAGTCAGAGATGCTTGGGAGCTTGATCTCTCCTTTTTGACAAAGAGGAATGGTGAAACTGCCAATAATAGGAAGATCAATAACAAGATCAATATCCAATTGATAATCAATGTCCCAATCAGCACCAATATCCTTTACCAAGGTAACAATTATGTTATGAGGCACCTTCACTAGCACATTAAGCAATGTTGTGTCACTGGCTTTCAATGATCCTGGGTCTGGTACAGTTCCTGATGCTATCTCCCTGATTATTATCATCAAACATAAAAACAATATAAATTAACAAGATGACTAAACACGACATATATAATATAATTGTTATCTAAAATTAAGTACACATTTTCAAATCATATAGAAGTTGCTAAACAAATATTTTTTTGTAACTTTTATTTCATAATAATTCTAAAGTTTTATATTTAATAACATTAGGATTTATGTGAAAGTGAAATATATTAACAAACACATTTTTATATAACTTTTCACATATAGTGCTTAGTACTTTTGCTCAAAATATACTGCGAGGAAGAAAAGTTTACATAGATGTAGTAAAGCCAATTTTGGTCTTAAGAATTTGAATAATGTAGTATACAACAGAAGGAGTATGCAACTGTGAATTATTAACAAAAGCTCTTCTCTGTAAAAATCAAAAACTGTTCTTCAAACAATATGACAAGATCAATAATGCTCCTTATGGGAATCGACCTCTATAAAGTGAGCATTTTACTTTAAAGTTTAGAATTTGATTTCACACCAATTGCTTAAAAGTCTTGCTAATGCTTAACACTCGGACCAATCAAGATCACCAATTATTTTAATGGAGTACTATTTAGTACTGTTGCGTTTTCTTCTTTACTAATCACAAAAATAGTTCATAGAGATAGAGAAATTACAGTGTTATATAAAAATTAATTGGTGTTTGCCTGTGTGGTAAGGTTAATTGGCGTTCAAAGGGCATGTTGTTTTTGGGTAGTTATTTGTCCTGTTGTATGCCTGGTCTATGGGTGTGGAGCAGTAGAGACACCTGTTTTTTTGATGTTGATGTTTTGGTTGATGTTAGGTGGGGTGGAAGTTTTTTGCTTGATAAGTGGGACATGTTGTCTTGGAGTTTTATGAAATTGGATTTTCTCAAGTCGGCAGTTTGCCGCATCGACAAAGTAATGACATATGTGGTTATGATTGTTAGGCTAAGATCAGACGATCCAAATTCTTTTTAAAAAGACAAAATAATGGTTTTAAAATATAAGTCCTCTAATTTTAATATGTTCGATCTCTATCGAATGGTCACAAATTTTGTAACTATTTGAATGCAACAAATTACCAATGCATGTAATTGTGGTCAATTTTTCTTGAATACAAAATATTACTAGAAGAGAGCCGACTCCTTATTCCTTAACTCAAATCATTGGAATCGTAGTCAAACTTTTATGACACAAAGTAGGAAGAGTAACGTGTCTAGCAAAATTTGTGTAAACATTTGATCGTTGACCTTCGAAAAACATTTCAACAAGAGTACCAAGTTACCAATAATCCTAATATATGATGAAAGTATTTCCTTTGACTCAAATTTGTTTTTGACCATTTACTCCAATTTTTTTAAAGATATTGAACACAACAAAATTAAACTCAGATCATCCAAAATTCAACTACCATAATCCATTCCGTTACAAATCAACCAATCTAATCTATAACTGATCCACTAAAATAAAGTCTCAACTCTCAAATTCAAAAACCAATTAACCCTAATATAAATCAAAACTAAAATTAAAGAAGAAGGAAAAAAAACACAAACCTGTTGGCACTTTTGAAGGAGTACTTGATGTCACAAATTGGAATAGAAGTAGAATAAGGATTTGAAACATTGATCTTAGCCAAATACTCAACAGACTGACGTGTCACGTCCTTGAAATCAACATCTGTAATATCTGCCTCAGGTTTAGGCATTTCCCCAACTTTCTCAGCAATATAGTTTTTGGCTTTGTCCAATAACTGTGACATTTTCAATACTGTAAATATTAGACTCACACAAATTACACTCAACGACACCTTCATACCCAAACCCATGATTTATAGTGAATAACACGTGGCGAATACGCGTTGCACGTGTTTTTCACGCGCTTAGAGATCTGGGTGGAAGAACAATGAAATAGGATTAGATCCGAGATGTCGATGATAATAATGAGGTTGTTGTCGGTGTCGTTTTGTGAGTTACTACCTCCGTTCCTTTTTAAGTGTCACTTTTTAACATTTTACACAAACCAAGACACTCAATAAATGTTACTTTTTCTTATACAATAATCTATACTTTTACTATAATAGCCTTAGTCATTTAAGATCTTATTTCATATATTTCTCTCTCCATAATAAATAACTAAGGGTAATGTTGGTAAAACAACATTTATTGTTGCATTGAACTTTGAAAATGACAGTTAAATAGGAACAAAAAATTTCTCCAAAAGTGACACTTAAAAAGGAACGGAGGGAGTATGTTTTTGGATCATGTGCAGGTGTGGCGTGTTGTGTGTCATGCAGTCGCATCACATGCCCTATTGATTTTGATACATGATCTCTTTCATTTTTCTAAGCAAGATATATGTATTTTTAATTTTTGGAAAATATATATTAGATTTAGAAAATTGATAGAGAATAAAAAAAATTGGAAGATTGGGTGGAGAATGAAAGAGAGAAAATAGATTGGTGAGAAAACTTACATCCATGATTGATGATGGTTGATGGAGGTGATCACGTTGATTGTTGAGTAGAGAGAAGAAAGTGAATATTGTCTTGTGAATGAAGATGGAATATGAAGGTGAGTTATGAAGGTAACGTGCTAGACCTAATAATTTGGTGCTAAAATACTTTATATGGAATTGATAGCCTCAAATTAAGGGGATAAAATAAGATTAAAGAAGTACGAAAAGATTTTTTATTGACCCTTCGTTTTCAAGTTGCAAGTTCTGCAATGGTATTGGCTTGGCTCAGTTAAGAGACTATGATTTGAAATTAATTCATTTTCTTATTAAAAAAATGATTTTTTTTGGTTAAGCAAAAAAATGATTTTATTCATACGAGAAAACATTTTTTTGCTTATGGACCGCTATTAGGCAGTTAAGATTCCTTGAGCTAACGCTTCCGAGACACTGATGGTAGATTGGGATGCAATTTAAGATTTGATGGTCTAGATTTAAGTTTGGTATTTTGAATTATTCAATTAAACTCAAAATTTTCATTTTTTTTATAGAGATTAATTAGAATAGACTGACCGTGTAAAACAACTTTATACTATCAACCAATTAAAATCCTCTAATTAAACACGTCATCTTAAATTTTTAAAAAAGGAAAAATCAAATAAAAGATAGAAAATAAATGTCATATATCACGTTTATTTTCCGTCAACAATTCATCACACTATCTCTCACAAGACACAACCGTAATTGTCTATCTCTCACAAGACACAATCGTAAATCGTAATACAATTTAGCATGCTTGAAACAAAAGATTGCAAAAAATATTATTTTCATATTTTTATCCATGAAAAACTCCAATGATAGAAAACGAACTACTCCCATTCATTTCTTTTCCATGAATGACTGTTATGATAAATAATGAATCACGGTCTCCTTAAGCCTTTATGGGAAACTACTTTTTTTTTTCTTTACAAAGTGGAAAACTAGGTTAAGAAGAATGAAAGGATGCAGTATATCATATAATGTAGATTGAAAACTGCTAAATCAAATGCCCAAATTAAGAAAGGTGGTAGAAGACATTTATTGGAAAAGATTGTATTTGATTTTTCCCTTTTTTAAAACTTAAGATGATATGTTTAATTGAAGGATTTTAATTGGTTGATAGTGTAAAGTTGTTTTACACTGTCAGTCTATTCTAATTAATCACTTTTTTATATTGGGTAATCAAGGTGAACAACCATTGATGTCTTAAATGCGTGATCGTGGGATCCCATGGCTACAAGGAATCTGAATTCAAAATTGTAGCATTTTCTCATATTTGATCGATCTAAATCGGATTAGCCAATATCATTAGTCACATCTTCCATAATAATCGTAACATTTGACTATATTTTGTGTGAAGGACAAGTAAGTACGAAGACTTATCACTTGAACCGGATAAGACTACAATGGATAACAAAACTCTCTTTAATAGATTTAACATTATTCCAATCGAACCAAAACGTCTGATTAAACTTAAAGAGTTCCATTATCATCTCATCCAAGTGTTTATGGGTACATTTGATTATTTCGCACATTAGAAAATGTGAAAACTAAAAGAAAGAGAAGAGTGGTTTTTTAAAATCATTTTTATTATTTATTATTATATGTTCATTATCATAAATACAAATTGAAAAATAATCTTGAAAGTAATGCACATAATATGTTGTGAACTTTATGTGCACCCGTTGAAACCGAGAGATTAGTGGCCTTAGTAATCAGGCTTAAGGAAGTGAAGTAAGCCAAAAGCTTAGATAAATTTTTTATGGGCTGTAGTCCTATGAAGTCATTTTTTGGTCAATTTGTCTATGAAATTCTCTGTATCGTTACAATTTTACGGGATCTATGAAATTCTAAACACCAACTGTTGGATTCGGTGTAAAAAGTGACTAATGGCATACTTTAGTGAAATCAGCTTGAAGGGCTTAAGGAAGTGAAGTCAACCGAAAGTAAGTAGAACAATCACGAATGATCAATCATGAGAAGAGATTTACTTTTCGCACCACGTGAGTTTCCTCGTGCGCCCTATTTTTTTCAAAAATGCCCTTTAGTTTCCGGATTTTATAATCCGGAATGGTATTTTCTTTTGTTAAAGGGTGAAAAAATGAGTAACGGAGTTTTTCAGATTTTGTAATCCAGAAACTTAAAAAAATAGTGCGCGTTACATGATGTTTCCGGATTACATAATCCGAAAAACCTCCTAAACACCCTTTTCAAGGTAAAACAGTTTGGATTATATAATTCGAACTGTATCAGCACAAATTCTAAACATGTTTGTAACATAGATAGTCATTTTAGGGACAATATTAATCTTCCTAACTATCATCCTTCTGTTTTTGGGTCATTGTTACCTGTTCTTAGTCAAAAATCGGGTGTTCGGGCTACTTGATCGGATTGCTCCGAAACTTCCCCAGAAAATCAGAAAAAATTCAAGGACCATGACTCCCTTAGAAGTAACTTTTTTACGGGACTCCACCCCTCAAAATCCAAAATTCCATCGTTTAGACCCATTTTTCGTTTTTTTTTTATTTTTCATATTCTCAGAAAAATCCGAAAAAAATTGCATTAGTTTTATTTGATTTTCAGAATTTTTTGGAGCTATTTTTATGATTTTATTTGACAGGTTTTTAGCATTTTTTACTTAGTTTTTTTGTTGTTTTTAAAAGCAAAACTCAAAACTGCTGAAATGTGAGAGAGTCTGATGGCTAATTATACATAAGAATTGTCCGGATTATAAAATCCGAAATAGTAAACATGAATCCGGATTTTAAAATCCAGAATGCACAAGGGCATTTTTAAAAATTTTATAGGGCGCGGGAGAAGGCCATAGGGTGGAAAAAGTAATACTCTCATGAGAATTGCACAAGAAATCACTAAGCTCAATATGGATGCAACCTCTTATGAACATAACAATTCTATGAGACAGGTATTTGTATTTGACCAAAATGGGGATCCCAAATTGCATTAGCAATAGGTCTTACATGTAAAGGATCTTGTACCCATGGCTCAAAATTTCCTTGCCAAGCTACATGAAAGAGATTCCCGGAAGTCCACAGAAAAATTATTGCTAATTGTTCGAAATGAGAAGCAAAAATATTCTGATAAAGACGTTCCTCAGTAATATCATCATGACTTTCGAAGTCGCGAATTGATGGGCAAAGCACAAGTTGTTTGTGTGAAACCGAAACTATAGTCTATGGCATTCCATTCATTGGGCCAAGGTATATCATCTCACCAATGTGATTTTTCAGTTCTCTAAGTTAGTAGGTTGATAGTTTCAATCATGCATATGAAGCCGGATCGTATGTAATTTGGAGTTATTATCATATAATCTATGCTTGCATGATTTTAGTTTTTTTACTCAATGAAATATTTAATTCTATTTTGCCAAAAAAAGCTGTTAATCACAAATCATAATATTAGTCTTAAAATTTGGGCGAGCTTAACTCAATTTTATAAAACAAACTTGTAAAGTCATGAATGTCTCACTTATAAACACATATTCAGACTTCGCATCATCAAGTGATAGACTCTTAACCCCCCCCTCATGCACATGACCGAACTTCTTGACTGTGACTCGATACCGAAAATTTATCATTAATTAATTATTAATAATAATAATTCCTAACAACTATAATCAACATCAGTTCAAAATTTATTAGTTAAAACTTAATTCAAAAGTATATAGAAGCAAAGCTTACACAATCAGCTGATCAAAGAAAATCTGTAGTTGGAAAGAAAAACATGATACTCTATCACTCCATGTCCATATGAAATTAAATGTGCATAGATTTTATTTTTATTAATTAATTAGACATGCATATGATTATATATAGGAATTGATCGATATTTTGATTCAATATAGTACAAACTACAAAATGAATATTGCTGAGAAAACTTACATCCATGATTGATGATGGTTGATGGGGGTGATCACGTTGATTGTTGAGTAGAGAGAAGAAAGTGAATATTGTCTTGTGAATGAAGATGGAATATGAAGGTGAGTTATGAAGGTAACGTGCTAGTCCAAGTAATTTGGTGTTAAAGGACTTTATATGGGAGAGAATATAAGATTAAAGAAGTACAAAAAGATTTTTTATTGACCCTTCGTTTTCAAATTGCAAGTGTTGCATTAAATCTTATAGCGGAATCAGATGATTCTAATGTGGTTCAGGCGCTGAACACTCATCAACAACAACCCAACTATGTCGGATCTATTATTGGAGATTGCATTAATTTTAATGTCTTTTTTTCGTAGGTTAAGATTTTTGCATGTTAGACGTGAGGCTAACTAAGCTGCTCATTATCTAACTCAATACTCTCTTCATAATCCCGATTGTATATAGATTGAAGAGACCCCACCTTATATTTCCGCAATCTTGGCTTTTGATTTATTGCCAGACTTTTGTTAATGAAATTTTATTTATCGTCAAAAAAAAAGTTGCAAGTGCTGCATTTGTATTGGTTTAGTTAAGATACTATCATTTGAAATTAATAGGGTAGTAAATTACGTCCACTCGGCACTCGCCATAAAAAATTCCACCGTAAAAGGAGGAAACCATAAAGAAAATGATTTTTTTTCCCTTTATTTTACAAGAAATTTTTTTATTTTATTTTAGGGAACAAGAAAAATAATTTTATTTGTACTACTTTTTTTTTCTTCTTCTTCTTCTTATGGACCGCTATCATGCAGTTAAGATTTTCCTCGAGCTAACGCTTTCGAGACACCGATGGTAGATTGAGATTTATGAAACCTAAATATGTAGTACGAGTACGAGTATAATACAATACGAGTACATAAATACGTGGAATTTTTAAAATTAAGTATACGATACGGTTAAGATATATTAACAAATTTTTTTATACTAAAACCCATATGCATGTGTAATACTTAGAAAAAATGCATTGATTACTCTTCATCATTACTATATGATTGTACCCGACCAGATGGTGACTGTCGATGAGGTGCTTGGTGGTGGTTGTGAGTAGTTTGCTTTGACTGGAATGGCGGGGGTATGCACTTTCATACACTCCGATGCTCAAGTCAGTATTGAGTTTAGAAAGGGAGTTAGGAAAGTAGAGAGAATCTAACCTTAGGAGAGTAGGAGAGTCCCTTTTTATACTGAGGAGATGCAAGAGCCGATATGCAAGGCACATGTGGGGGCTCGGCAGTTACGGATTCACAAGAATCATAACTGTCGAGCGAGATTCGCGGGGGCGTGCGGAAAACATTACCATTCAGGTTTGAATGGCTCCTGCGGTCTGCTACAACAATCCCCCTCGCGGGGAGGGGGTTGTTGCGAGTAAGTGGCCCAAATGTGAGATTTGGGTTATTTTGTATTGGGCCTTAGGTATTTGCTCGGTCCAGAGCAGTGGCCCCTCAAGTCGTTGATCTTGGAGGAAAGTGATGACTTCGAGCGAGATAGTTCATGCTAGAGCAAGCCTACGCTCGTATAAGGGCACAAGAGTGTTCGTGTCAAACATCTCATTTGGATGAGCTTTATTTAAGGATGAGAATCCTTAAGATTGAGTTCGTTCCAGTTTGGTAGTTCGTGATGTACTCGCGAAGGAGCAGTTCGCTCAAAAAACTTATGCTCGCATGGAGTGTCGGCGTTCTTGAAAGTACTAGTCTGCATATGATGTATCTCTGTTTGTTTAGAGAATGCTCGAAATGGGTCTAGTAACGAACGCTCATATGAGTTTTTTGCATACGCTTGTTCAATCAGTTCGTCGATGATGTGACTATTAAATTCCCCTGTCAATGCGTTGGTCGTTTGTCCTCTCACCATTTAGATGTGAATAATGCATTTTTGCATGGAGATCTACAAGAGGATGTTTACATGACTATTCCAATAGGTGTTCCTATTTCCAAGCCTAATCAAGTATGCAAATTATCTAAGTATTTATATGCTCTCAAACAGGCTAGTAGGAAGTGGTATGAAAAGCTTACTAATATTCTAATCATAAATGAATACAAGCAAGCTGCCTCTGATGCTTCTTTAATCATTAAGAGTACATCAAAATCAAGGACCTTGGCACTCTCAAATATTTCTTAGGACTTCAGGTTGTTCACTCCAAGACTAGCATCTCTCTTTGCCAAAGAAAGTATTGTTTGAATCTTTTTGATGACTCGGGTCTTCTAGGTTTTAAACATGCTTCCACTCCTTCTGATCCTTCAATCAAGTTGCACAATGATAGTTCTTCTCCATTCTCAGATATATCAGCTTATAGAAGATCGATTGGCAGACTCTTGTATCTCAACACTACTAGACCTGACATCACTTATATCACTTAGCAACTCAGTCAGTTTCTCATCAAACCTACACAAACTCATTGCAATGCAACCATGCGAGTTCTCAAACATCTCAAAGGATGTCCAAGTCGTGGCATTATCTTTCCTAGAGCCCCAGTTCTACAAATTCAAGGTTTCGCTGATTCAGATTGTAACACTGTAACCCCAACTAATATTTTCTAAATTTAAAATACAATTAAGAATAAAACACACAAGGGGCGTCACACATTCTCATCGTTCAAAAGTACTTCAATTTAATTAAAAATAGTGCAGCGGAAATAAGTTAAAAACATTATCACATTATTTTAACAAATAAGTTGAATTCAAATATGAATTCTATAACAAAGTTTGAAGATACAAGAAAAAAACCACAATTCCCTATTGTTACAAAATCAGAGCATTGACCCAAAATAAATTCCTAATGAAAAAAAGAAAGACTCCTCGTCGTACTCCAAGCTTGCAACGTCTAAAGTTCTTCGTCCTGAATATATGTACCGAACAAGGGTACAAACATTCAATCCACAATCAAGGTGAGTATATATCAAAAAAAGAAGATTGCATAAACATAATGAATAGACTCAGAGATTAAATACATAAAGCATCATCAATCATATATATATATATATATATATATATATATATATATATCATTTCACATCATTTAATAAACCTCAATCAATCATCATCGTTTAATAATCACAATTGGTTACTCAAAATATAAACAAAGACAATTATCAGTTATGAATTCACACTCATAAGAAAATTCATTTATGTATGCAATGCTCCTAGACTCGACTGAATATGTGTGTGGTACCAAATCTACTCATCGTCAAATATTTTGTATATCATAGATATGTTACTGATTTATCCTCCATTGTTAAATTACATAGTTAAATAGACTCGATCATGAATGCATGAATGCCAAATAACTACATCAACAATACACATCATTTACTGATTCAACATTTCACATCTTTAAATAACTCATTATTAGATATAACATCGTCAAATATCTCATCAATATTCTTCGTCAAATAACACATTAATACACATAATCAAATAACACATCAGTACACATCGTCAAATAACACACCTTTACTCATCATTTAATATTTCATCATTTCAATTTATCATTTAGAACCTATCATATTAACATTAACTCACTCACGATCACTCACCACAACAACCAATACTCCAAACCCAATTGCCCTACGTATTAAAAACATCATGTATTTTTCCATAAGTCAACAACATTAAAAAAATCATTGACATAGAAGATGGGTTCGCAGAGTTACTAGGGCATATAAGTAAATGCCAAAATTATGACATTCAATATGCAGAAACTACTATGTGTTCACTTTCAAACGTCAATGGTCCTATTCAAAAATGTGTTTCCTAACTTAAGATATCAATTTTTGAAGCTGACTGACTCAAAGTAATTTATAAAATAGAACGGTCATCTTCATAATATCACTAAAAAATTTAGAATACAAGTTAGCTTTCAAATCCGATTGATTCGACTGATAAATGATCTCTGTACCAAAAGTTATCACTAATTTAGTGACATGGTATCTAAGTTACGAGTGCAGAATTTACTCATTAACATTAATTTTTCATATGATTAATTCTCATTAAAACACCAACACCTTAAAACCTCATTTTATACCTCTAATTTTATGGTTTTTACTTACTTCTTATATATTTCAAAGCGCAACATCATCGTATTTAAATCACGAATTTAACATGAAAACAACACAATTTAGAAACGAAAATCAAACATATAAATACGGCAACATATAATAACATGAATTTAACAAAGATTCATCAAAAGTAATTACAACAACATAAAAGAACACAAATTCAACTAAGATTCATCGAAAGTAATTACAACAACATAAAAGAACATGATATAACAAAAATTTATCACAAGAATAAATAAAAACACCGAGGGTCAAGGACTCTTCGATGCCCACGTGAATATACAACCCTTAGATTGAATAAAATTCTCCCTTTCCTCAAAGTTCTGCAAATTGATGGATTACTACATCTGAATCTCTCTCTAAGCTTCTCTCTATGCCTCGTTTCTTTTCTCCTTAAACCTGGTTTTCTTTTCGCCTTTGCTATCTTTTTCTTTGTTTCTTTTGTAACTTTAATTCTCTAATGCTCTTCTATATTTATAACCACTATTTGGGCTTAATTTCTCACTTAATCTTTAGAAGACTTACTATTTGCACCTCTAATTTGGTTATTATTCTTTTTTCATAACCACAGAGCCTTGTTGTTTACATTTCCCTTGCTTAAATCATTAAATCACTACACAGATCACTATTTACACCTCATTTTCTACCCAATTTTACTAATGCACTATTGTTTGCACCCTACTTCATTATTCTCGCAAAAAATGATATTTTCTTCATAAAACTTATTTTCCCTCACTCTTTAACCAACCAATTAACCTATCTATTTCCAAATTACCTATTCTCACGATAAATACGAATAATTAAATTAATAATATGAAACAAACTAATAATAATAATAATAATAATAATAATAATAATAATAATAATATTATTATTATTATTATTATTATTATTATTTCTAATAATAATACCAATATATTAATATTTAAAATTCGGGTTGTTACACAGATTGGGTTGGTTGTAAAGATACAAAGAAGCAAGCTACCGTCTCTAGATCATCATCTGAAGCAGAATATCGTGCCTTGGCTTCTGCTACTTGTGAATTACAATAGTTGCTTTATCTTATCAAAGATTTACAAATAAAATGTGCCAAAGCTCTTGTACTATACTGTGATAACCAAAGTGCATGCATATTATTGCTAACCTTATGTTCCATGAAAGAACTAAGCACCTGAAAAGTGATTATCAAATTGTCCGAAAGAAGCTATAAGTTTGTCTTTTCAAGCTACTTTCTGTCACCTCTCAAGATCAAATATCATATTTCTTTACCAAATCCTTGTTTTCACAACCATTCAATTGTTTACTATCCAAATTGAACATGTTAGATATCTACCAACCTCCAACTTGTGGAAGATATGTGGAAGATATTGCACAATGAAGTACAAAAGGAACAAAATCTTATTAAAATTGATAGCTTGCAGTACAAGCCACCTTTGTAAAGGTGGTTTAGTGTAGCACACCTAGCTCTATTAGTGTAGTATAATTCAGTTTTAGATAGTACAATCACAATGTATAAATGTGTGATGTACTCTATGTTTCATTCTAATGAGAATTTACACTCTTTCACTCTATTCTTAATAATAATATATACTACTTCATTTGTCCCGAAACAAGTGACTTTGTATTCAATTTTGTTTTTTGGTCAAATTGTCTATGAAATTCTTTTTTTTTTTGTTACAAAAGAGGAATGAAATTCTAAACACCAACCGTTGGCTTCAGTGTAAAAAGTGACAAATGACATATTTTAAGTTTTGTTTGCGAGTTTGGAGGAAAGAGGAATGGAAGACTTTGGAGGGTTGAAAATATAAGGGAAAGTAGTAAAATCTTTCAGATTTTTTGAAAGAGTCATTTTTTAAAGAATGACAAATTAATACTTATCATTAATATATTTTTTATTTTAAGAATATTATAACTACTTACATTAATTTGTCAAAAAAAATACTTAAATTAAATTTGAAGAATTCATGTAAACCCTCCAAAACCCCTCAAATCACTCCTTCAATACAATTTTTGAGTTCCCCGAATAAGGAGGGTTTTGTATTATGAAGAAAAATAAAACCTCAAAATCTTCCCCTCTCAATGTCATCTATTTCTTTCACTTGCTCCATCTTTTTTTTTCTTTCTTCCAAACCCCTCCGCTCCAATATCGCAAACAAAGCCTTAGGGAAGTGAACCCAAAGTCAGAAGAATCACGAATGATTAATCATGAGAATTGAACGAGAAATCACTAAGCTCAATATGGATGCAACCTTTTATGTTCATTAAAATTCTGAGACTAGGTATTTGTATGCGAAATGATGGGCAAAGCACAAGGTGTGTGAAACCGAGACTATGGTTCTATGGCATGCCACTCATAGCGCGAAAGAACATCATCTCACCAATGTGATTTTCCAGTTCATTAAGTTACAGGGCCGTCCCCGACAATTCGGAGGCCCCGTTATAATCTTGACAATTTTTCATTTAAAAATAACTGAAAAAAATCTAAAGACTTTTACCCACAGACAAATAGGCATGTACCTATGGATAATGCATAATTGATAGCAAAATTGATGTCTTTTAAACTTTTACCTAGGGAAAAAGGACATTTAGTGACGGATTTTGGCCGTAGGTACAAGTTTTTTTTTCGTTTTTTCAAAATTTTGAGGCCCCTCTAAGTTTTAGGCCCTGTGCCAAGGGCCTTGATGCACTTGCACAGGGCGGCCCTGTTAAGTTAGTAGGTTGATAGTTTCAATCATGCATATGCATATGAAGCCGAATCATATATAATATATAATTTGGAGTTATTATCATATGATCTGTGCTTGCATAATTTTAGTATTTTTACTCAACGAAATATTTGTTTCTATTTTGCAAAAAAAAGTTGTTAATCACAATATTGTCTTAAAATTTGGCGGGCTTAACTCAATACAAAATAAACTTGTAAGGTCAGAAATATCTCACTTATAAACACATATTCAGATCTAATGATAAACTCTAAACCCCCTCATGTCCATGACTTGACTTCTGTAGCGTGACTCGATATCTAAAATTTACCCTTAAATAATTACTAATAATAGTACTTCTTAACGACTATACATCAACATCAGCAATTCCGGTCAAAATTTATTAGTTAATCCAAAAGTATATACAAGCAAAGCTTTACCCCATTAGCTGATCAAGTAATTCAAAGAAAATCTAGAGTTGAAAAGAAACACTCCAAGTACATATCAAATTAAATGTGCATAAGTTTTATTTTATTAATTAATTAGTTACACATGCATACGATTATATACCGGCATTGATTAATATTTTGATTCAATATATAAATTAAGTTCACAGTCAAATTAAGCACTTAGTAATTATATAAATTAAAGTGTACTTAGAGATTACAATTACAACATCAACCATTAGAAGAAAGCCAAAGATAAATAAAGTTAATGCTTGATATGTACGTGCATACATGTAGGTAGCTTTTTGTATATAAAAGAAAAACAATTTCACAATTACAAGCTAGCAAGAAACTGTATTTGCTTTAGAAGAGGAGTTAGAGTTTCCATCAGCTTCTCGCATGGGTGGTTGTGAATTCCCTCATAAGTAGTCACCACAATGCTAGTATCTTTGGAAAGCCTTTGCACCTGTTTCTTCACGTTGCATGTGTGATGTGTGCATCGATAGTAGCTTCTTTATATTTTACCAATGCAAATTTATGGATCAAGAAAACAAATAATTTAGTGATCCCAATCAACCAAAGAGAGGAAGTCAACAACTAGTAAAGTAGAAGAAGCTAACCGCAACATCGAAGACTGAAAAAGGGTTATCACATGATACAATGATACAAAATCTAAAGTAGTAAAAACAAAACCTAAAAGAGATATTGATCATTTTTCACGAGTTTGGATCTCTCATTTGCTATTCCCTATTTTTCTCTTAGTTTCACTCTCTCTCTCCGTTAAAATTTATAAACTATCGAGGAGAGTGAAATTAAGAGAGATTGAGAGTTATGTAAGAGATGTAGAAAATAGTGATGGAGAGGATCTCTTAATTTGAAATTTTATTATCTTAAAAAATATCTTAGAGAAAGAGTATAATTTGGAGATAACACTAAGCTACCGTGGAGTTTTGTATAGACTATAACCAATCATTCAATCATAAATGTCATATCATTTTGGGTTAAATGTGTTTTTGGTCCCTATAAAATTGGGAACTTCTAAGTTTAATCCTTACTTAATTTTAATAGGTTTTCTAGTCCCTACAAAAAAAAAAAATACTTCTAATTTTAGTATCTGTTACAACAAAGTTTGTTTAATTATCCTTAAACTCTTAAATTTTTGTACGATTTTTTTCAGACAAGTTTAGAATACTATGAAAGGTTCATTAACTAAAATTTAGAATTTTTTAACATGAAACGAATTAAATATGATTTTTTTTGGTCAAGTAGCCTAGTGGCTAGAGCATACACAATTAAATTGTGGAGAAGTAGAGTGTCAGGGGTTCGAACCCCGGCCCCTGCATATAAAATGTAATATCCCTACCAACTGAACTAAGCTTACGGAGATTAAATATGAATTTTTTAAAATGACAAAGGTTAAAGATAAAATTAACAAAATCTGGACGTAGAAATCAAATTTTGCGATAATTTTTTGCATAGGAACTTTTAGTAATGTTATTGACACGTTTGCAAAAAATTGTTCAAAAACTCAAGAGTTTAAACACAAATTAAACAAATTTGAACTGAGGAGGGACAAATACTGAGTGCATAAATTTTTTTAGGGATTAAAAGAACTATTAGAATTAAGTAATGACTAAACTTAAAAGGTCTCAATTTTATAGGGAGCAAAAACATATTTAACCCTATCATTTTTTATGTTTAATCATTTTAAATTATTTTAAATTTTAAATTAGTTTTGCCGATAGAGTATTGCTAACCAATAAAGAATTTAATTAGTATACTCTCTTAGTGTATAATTATCTTGCGCATGCATCCAATGATATACTGTCACACCAATTAATGAATATGAAAACACATAAGATATCTTATTTATTAATTGATATGACACAACACCATTGAATGCATGTGTAAAATAATTGTACATCGATAGAGTATACTAATTAAACTCCTCAATAAAGGTAGCAAATAATTTACAACTTTTAAGCTGCATTTACTATTTAAATGACTCTTTTACCCTTATATAAAGTATTTGTCTTTTAAATAACTAGTGAATGTATTTAATATCTCAAAATTTCTTATGAAAGTATATTTAAACAATCTATTCAATTTCTTTTTTAAAATAATTAACTTCATTGGTTTTGATGTTTGTTTTTCTATTCTGATAATTGAGAACATAATAGCTAAGAAGTATTAAGCCTTAGTTTAAAAAATATTGTGGATAACTTATAAGCTATAGTTTATAAAAGATAGTTGATGAACTATCTGATAGCAGATAAGTCAGTTAGTGAATTTGTAGTGTTTGATAAAATTAATTGTTGGATAAAATTGTGAGAAAAATTGATAACCTTTAACCTACTTAAATTAAACTTACCGAAAATGATGGTTACCAAATTAATCTTTTATACGAGCTTATAAGCTAGCTTATTTTGTTTGCCAAACAAATGGAAAGTTTATTAAAGTATAAACTTTTTTCAGAGACTTAAAGAATAAACTTAGAATAGTGTATTATAATTATTATTGCTATTATTTTAGATCAAGATACAGGTTTAGAAGAATAAATTTAGAAGGGTACACTTGTCTTTTAATTTCATTTTTATCTTCTTAATTTGAGTCTTTAGAACACAAGTTAACATGTCTCTTATTTTAATGAGTGTATCATTATTTCAGTCGTCTACATTAACAATACTATTTTAAAATGATGCTTGCAATTCCAAGACATTTATCAAAATCGTCCCTCCATTTATTTTTGTAAAGATTATAAATGACAATGGACAGAGATACATTTGAAACTATAAAGTGAATTTTAAGATGAACTTACATTTTGCAATTTTAGAAACTATTTTAAAATATTGATAATTTCAGAAACTATTTTGACCAGTCCTACAATTTTAGAGAAGAAATTGGATATTTTCTCTTCTTTTAATATACTAATAGACAGATTTTATTAAATTTTATTTTAGACAAGAAATTTGATATTTTCTTTTCTTTATCAAAATCGTCCCTCCATTTATTTTTGTAAAGATTAAATTTAATATATGCGAATATTTGATTCATGTAAATGTAATATATATACTTCTCCTTAGAAATGTAATATACATCTATTATAGCATTGAAAAAAAGTGATCAATATACTGTTTACGAATGAATAATTTTGTTAAGTTTGAAATTGAGGGTGCAATATATATGCAAGAAACCAAATGATGATTTCACAAACATACATGTAGTATATACCTGGGATACTTGCTGTTCTTGACAGCTTTTTGTCCATATTTCCTCCAACGATAACCATCATCCAAAATATCATCAACACTTCTTGTCTGAAATGCAAACCTTGGCACTTTTGTTGTCTTTTTCACTCTCCCACCTCTAACCCTTTTCTCCTCTAACTTGTTTCCCTTTTCTTCTTCATGTAGTTGATAACTCCCACTTTCATTATTTTGAATTACCAAATTAGAAGAAGATGAAGTGCATTGTTGAATATTGTCAATCTTTAATGTCTCCTTAGCATCCCCAACAAGCAAGTTATTGTTGTTTTGACCTAAGAAAAAGTTTCCCCACTCAATATCACCAAGGCCTTGATCTTGAGATTCCAAAGGGTAGTTTTGTAAAGAAGGTGTAAAGAAGAAGGGGAGAGAAGTGTTGTTGTTTTGAGTTTGTGGTGATGGTATATTCATTAATGGTGGTGGTGGGTTTGGTGGGTCTTGGCTATCCATTGAGAACAATGAAGAGAGAAAATTATGAAAATGTTCTAGGGTTGAAATTTATAAGGGGGAAATTAAGATGGTGGAAGGTAGAAGAAGTTTGGCAACCATAACATACATGTACAACATATTGAGAGGGTAGAATGCATTGATGATAACGAAGAGAAGAAAAAAAAATAAATGCATATATATATGGGGCACGTATCCTTTGTTATGTGTTATGTGAAAGCTTGTAGGGCAGTTGAGCTGAAGTAGTTGAATTTAGTTGAGGTTATCATAGGGTGCAAGACAAGAGAAAGAGATACATACTATATATGTGCATATTCCACACTTAAATGTTTCTATGTTATGTTATGCATGATCAATCGTACATGGTATACATTCTCTAGGCCACCACTTCATCTCACACACGCGTTGAAATTGATGGACCGTTTACCTACCTATAAAACTTGCATTAAGTAGTATAGTTTTGATTATGTCATGAGATAGAAAATTTTAATTGAATAATTTATTTGATGTTACTATAGTTTTGCTTATCTTGGTTAATATTGAAAACTTAGATGTTACTTTCATGAGATATACTTACACATAAAATGATAAAGTTTAATTGAATAATTTATTTGATGATTACAAACTAATTATACAATTAAATTTTGCACATGTACCAACAAAAAAAATATTACACATACATATCTTTAAATCATTTTTTTAAGGGACATATATTTGTTAACCAAGATTATGACAACTATTCAATGGTCTTGGTGTTTTCTTGCAGGTATGATGCTGCAAATTTGCCCACTATGGAGGTCTAATTTTTGAGGTTCAACCCTCTTCCACAAACATCCCTCTCTTACAAAAAATATTGAGAGTGATAGGAGAGAAAAGATAGAGGAAAATGATGAGGTGTAGAGAAGTTTTGTTAGAGTTCTTGTGAGTATAATTTAGTTGGTAGGAACACTGTATTATATATGTAGGGAATGAAGTTCGAATATCGGATTCTCCACTTAATCATTTTAGAGGTGAAATTCTAACAATGAAACTATTTGACAGAAAAGGAAAAAGTTTTGTTAGAGATGATTCAACATGTAATTTTTCTTTCAGTTTGGTTTTCGTTGTCAACCATTTATTAAAAAAAAAAGTAATACCCAAATCACACTATATAATGTTGCTTTAAAAAAATTATATGCAAATGTTTGTAGTTAGTAATTAGTTGTTAGTATATTACAAATTTTTCTCTTAGGTTCAAACTCGGGACCTTTAACTCATTCAACTCTTAGCTCAACGTAATGGAAATAATCAATTACCTTACTTTTGAAAATATTAAAATTGTTTCCTCAAATCAAAGTAAAATCCTATATAATGTTATAAACATGGTTTTGTCTAATGTACACAAGTCAATTATTCGTGTCCAATGCACAAGTTTAATTTTCCACCATTTGATGAATAAATCTTATCATATTTCGTTTTTTTTGGTAGTGATCAATTTTTTTTTGGGTATTGATTATCATATTTCATTTAATTTAATGGTAACACTTATTGATCCAATAATAAAAACAACCGAAAATTGGCCTATAAACATAATTTATTATCCTTGGCGAGGCAGAATAAAACCGATGAAGCCTAATGTCGAATTTATTTCTTGCTGTAACAAATAAAAAGGGATAGCTTGTAGAAACAGAAAATGTGGACAGTTAAACATAAATACTCAAGTTTCTAATTAGTTTCTAATTATACGTAACCTTAAATAATATTAATAATAGCCTATTACATGTTATTGGTGGGTAGTACACATTAGACCACCGAATTTGATACCTTATACCATGAAAATTTAGCATAATATGGTAAAGTTATCAAGCAGTCTTACAGTTAAGTAATAAAGAAAACATGAGTTAATTACATGACGAGTAATTCAACAAGTGTGTTTAAACTGATAGCTAATTTGATTTGGTTGAACTTGCTAGGAATGATAGTTAGCCAAGAGAAAAATGCAGACTTAGAAAAAGACTAAACACTACTACTATATAGTTTGGTGAACATCATAAACGATAAATATCTATTCAAACTAAAAAATGGGCAGCCAATAACATTACACTATCAACATCACAACCACCATAGCAACTTATTTATTGCATTAAGGCTATAAGAAAATAAGGATAAAATAGGTGAATTTTAAACATTTATAGTTCCTACGTCTACCAATTCTAACACTAAAGTTTGACATTTAAAAGCCTTTTTCTATCTGAAGAAACTAACTTAGCTTGATTTTCTCTTCATGGATCTCTTCTTAATTACATACGAACTAGTAACTTGCAATAATCTTATTTAACAATCAACACATGCAAACAATAAACATTCTCCAACGCAATTAATAATTCATTGACTTGAAGGGACATGCAAATTATTATGCAAAGCCTATCTCAAGTTTTAAAGCCACAAATACAAGAGACGTTAACAACAAAGAATTTAATTAGTATATTATGTCAGTGTACAACTATTTTACACATGCATTCAATGATGCGTTGTCACGTCAATTAATAAATATCAAAACACATGAGTTGTAATCTTCATTAGTTGACGTGGCAACATATCATTAGATGCATGCGTAAAATAATTGATAGAGCATACTAATTGAGTTTCGTGTCAACGATTTTAAAATTCATTTTCCAGTAACAAAGAAAATATGGGAAAACAGAAAACATACACTTTCAGATTTTTTTTTCTTTCTTTCTTGGGTTGAAACAGAAATTCAGTTTCTTATCTTGTTCTTCATACCGATTATGTGTCATACCAAAAATTGGGTGGAGCCTAAAATAAATTTTGAAATTTTTACTTTTAGCTAGCATATGAGCCTAAAACCATTGCCACAATTGCATAGTTGATTCTCAGTGTAAGCAACTAATTCACAGCAATAAATTGTCTTCAGCTTACATAATTTCTTTTTACAGACAGCTTACATAGTTAAGGAGGTATACGCAGTACACTGAAATATTAACTTTATCAAATAATTAACCTTCGTATGAAGCTTCATCAAGATTCAAATTTGACGAATCTTGGTGTATCAGTATGGTCAAATAGCATGGTGGCACAAAATATTTATTCATGCTGTTTATTTGCTGTTGAATATGCATTTGTTTTGAAGACAACTTATTACTACTTATTCTAACAGAAAATATACCGGTGTTTATCAGAACTACAGCCAGACACCTATAGTACGAAAAAGAACGAAAGCACGAGTTAGTGACATGATACATAAGCAATGTCCTTTCAAAATCAGTGGTCACTAATATAATAACATGTATATATTAGATGGAAAAACTATGGTATACAGAGGTTGGATGGTTCAAAATCAAGAAGCTAGCTTTTGAATAAAATGGTTCCAATCCAAGTATGGAAGTTTTCATAAAGTTTAAACATGCCTAAATCAATTTCACAGTACTATCTAGATCCTCCACCCCTCCAACTAATTTTACTATTTTAAGCATTCTAAATGCATTTTTGAAGAACACTAGCAACACATTATTTAACACTCACTTTCTCGGCTTATTTTTAGGGTGTGAACAAAAATTATCTAACTCATGAGAATCAAAAGATGCAGGAATAGAAGCCAAGGTTACAAAACAAAAAGCCTCTACATATTACAATAAGGTCTCTCTACACACTTACAACAGATACCACATATGACACGACAAAAAAGGATGAATCTTGAAGAACATAAGCTGAGAAAAACAAGCACTGGCTTCTACACAGGATGGGAATATAGTACATTTATCAGTTAGCTCAACCACCAATGACTATCCTCTATTAAAACAGTATAATTTTGACTGATTAAACAAAGGAGGTTTGATTTTTCCAAATACATATGTTGACATAAATGGTTGGAAGGAGGTTACTCAAGGATATTTCAATGACCAACAAAGCACTTACAATCTTAATACAATTTATGTTATCTTGTAATCTAACGTGTATAAATAGTCAAATATTCAACTAAACTTTCAAAAAGAAAAGTATGCATCTGTTTAAAAGAAAATAAAAATAAAACATCACTGAGAACTAGTGTTATAAAAAAATTCTTTGCTAGTGCACTATTATTTATGAACAAAAACAAAGGAGAGATTGGGTATGTGCAAACCTGTGGCATGAAATACAACATTTATATGTCCCACTGCATGGTCTCCACAACTGTGTCATGATCAACAGCTCTTGACCCTCAGGTTCCCCCATCTCCAGCAAGTTCCAGACCCTTGTCATAAGCTTCCCCGTTAGAAGGGTAATGGAAAACCGAGACAGTGATGCTCAGATGTTTGGAGTTATAATTTTAGCCAGCTTGAGAAGTTCATTGCTCTGAGGTTCAGAATCTTGAGATACAGATAACTGGTTGGGTTTCTTCCACTTCTGAAACATTGTTTTTCGTGTAATTAGAAAGAACGAAAATCAACGCTGTTTCAAAGTATACACTTCATAATATCGATGTAGAACTCATTCAAACCTTTTCTCTCTCTAAGCAAACTAATTAATCATTTTCCTGTAATCAAATGTCAGGCCAATCATTCGAGCAATAAATTGACGCGTTTTTTTTTTTTTGTGAACAAATTGACATGGTTATACAAGTGAACAGTTGCAAAATTTTGGAGACAAATAAATTATGACTATTTTAAACTTCCAATCTATACAATTTTTTACATTCTAAAACTATAGAAACATGTTACAGTAATTGAATAAATTAAATGTCAACCCATTGCCAATTCAAAATTATGACTTCTCTGATCTCCATCAGACCATGAAAAAGGTATGAAATCTACTCTAGTTCCTACACAATGGAAACAAAATCTTCATCTGTAAATCTAGCAAATCACAAGGCATGAACAGCATTATCTCTTTCTTGTCAAATTTGTTATACTCCAGAAGGATTAAAATATCATCTCAATGGCAGCAGGAAGAACACTGATCTTTTTTGGAAGGAATCCCAAATGCTCTCCATCGGATTGAATATAGATGCCACCCTGGCCCGAGATGTCCTCCACCTCAATAGAATGTACACTACAATACAAACAACACTCCAAATGAGTATAACCATAAACCTAAACAAGCCTAAAAGGAAACAAGCATAGGGGGAAATAATAATAATAATAATAGCTAAATACTAACTTAGCTTCCATTGAGATGTAAAATGTAGCATTAGCACATATGGGAAACTGTCATAACAAGTTAAAAACCAATCCCAACAAAACAAATAAAACAAATCTGCAAAATTGTGTTGCGGAACATTTCTTGGAAATAAATTTCTTGTTAATTGGAATTCAATGCAAATAAAATGTTATGTAAACTAAAGTCTAAACCAGTATATACAGCAATGTATACTTTGTCCAAATTCTGGCATCAAGATAAAATTGGCTATAGTGGATAATGTGTGTGAAAATAGCATGAATCATTGGGATTATAGATAACCAGACGACTTGAAAAGACTTTACACAAACAATAATTAATATTAAAATCTTGTCTTCAAAATTTACAAGACCATGTAATCCAAAATCAAAGTCATTGGCCATCTAAACCTTAGTAACTGACCATAAAGGTATGTTTCCTTCCTTTGAAAAAAGATTATACCTTCTTGTAGATACATTCTTAACCGAGAGATGTGTCCCATTGTAAAGCTTATGTAATTTCAGGACAAAATCATACCACTTGAAATCCTGAAGAATCACAACCTGCAAAATCAATGTAAAAATGTAAACTTCAATAGAAGTTTAGCCAGCAGATCCCTAAAGATAGATGATAATCTTCATCAATGAGAAGGCATTTTCACCTCTAAATTTCCAGTAAAAGGATCAGCATTTGGTGTAATTTTCATGCCGCCGCCAAAGTATTTTGCATTACCAACACAAACGGCTGTCACTTGAGGACATTTAACCCACTCGCCTTCATTGAACTGCACTTAAACATAAATGACAAAACTAGTGTGACACTTCTAGTGTGGGTACATAAAGGTTATGGAAGAGCTAAACTTATACATGACCATTGTAGACAATTTCCCATATTACCTTTCATAGCAAGGGTGAAAAACTAATACTGACCTTGACTCTCAGATCTTGATTTTGATGCCCCATGAAGGCTTGCAATGCACCAATGACATAGCAAAGTTTTCCAAATCTCTTGTACCTAGCAGCATGAAAACCTGCCTTCGCACTCCTGCAAAATTTGGTCAAGTGTGCATTTAGATATGATTCCACTGTTGTTATGCTTATATTCTGACATTTCAAAGTTAGCCTTACAAATGAATGTCAGCAATATTTATGAAGTAATGATGTTCGCAACTTTCTCCAGTGATAACGCCGATATCTATCTTTGATCTCAACCCTAAAGAAAAAGGACATGTTTCCTCTAAAATGAGCTCTCACTCTAGTAGGTATAGTAAGACATCTCAACCGTTGATGAGAAAATCAATAGTTGATATTCGAAGACATGAAATATCAACCATTTGACTTATTTATCAATAGTTAAGATTACTTACTTTACCCTCTAAAGTGAATCGTTCATTTTAGAGTTGGATCCAAAGAAGAAATATATTAGAACGAATTAAGAGCAAAACTAAAAGAATGTGTAGCAACATAAGATGTGAAGCTAGCTTCACCATGCTAGGGCTATGATACAGCTAGGATAAAACAAAATACCAATTCTAAAACAAGAAAAAGAACAAACCGCTAGCAACACGTTCAACGGCCTCACAAGGATCATTTTTCCTGGAAAAGAGTCATCAGATGTTTCCATTTACTTAAATATATAGAGGTGCAAAATGAGTGTAAATATAAAAAACAAAAACTAACCATCCAAATGTTCTTGCAAAATCAGAACCAGTTCCCAAGGGGATGAGCTGCATAAAGACAGAACATAGTTAATAATAACACAATTTAAGATATTTATTAGGGATTTGAGAATCTAAAATCACATGCATTGAATTAAAACCAAGAACATTGCAATCTGGATGCTACTACTCACACCAAGAGCAGTTGAACGCGTAGACTCATTCATTTGACTAGTAACACGTTTTCCAGCCCAGAAAAACCCATTAACAACCTGCTTGCAATGAAATAAGGTATATTAGGCGTGAAACAAGAAAGAATGTACTAATTCAACAACAATTATGCTTACCATCAACTAAATATGTTTTACAACAAAAAGATGAAAAGCAAGCTTGATTTCACCCTTTCTCATACGACAGTAAGTAGAAACTACTGAAAAATTCACTTTGGTAACAAATAAAAAGAAAACAGTCTATACCTCATGAAGTGTTCCATCACCTCCAACAGCAATGACAGCATCGGCCCCTTCCCTTATAGCCTATATAACACGAGGGTATAGCTTAGGACTCATTCGAAGCAATATAGCTTAGGACTAAACTTAGGTGCAGTTCCTTGTATGTTGTTTCTACTGTTCTCCAAGCAAAGTTCAACAGATGGATCGTGTATCCAATTGTAAGAACAGAATCATTTTAAATTTAAACTTAACTTAAAAATTTAATACACGTGACATGTTATGATTGGAGAAGAACGCCTATAAAGAAGCACCTAAGTCTTGCCGTAAATCATGTAGAAATGCATTTCAAACCCTTCAAACTAACCTCTCTTGTGATGTCAATAGCATGACAAGGGCCTGAAGTTAAGGATTCAAATATCTATTCAAAAATCAAAAAGGGAAAACACACATGTATCATGAAAAATCCCAAACACACAAAAATAAAACAAACACTCATCATGAGTCATGACACAATAAAAGCATGACTCACATTGCATTCTTTACCAAGGCGAGACCTTAGATATGGAACTAGCTTCCTCCATTCTCTACCCGTCCTTCCATTAGCACCTACAACCCAAGTTACTTGCATCAAAATTTTAACAAATTCTCTTCACTATACATCACTTCACTCACACACTCATATAATCAATTAACATGTCTAGATAACTAACTATCTATGTAACACCGACACTTCTGATCGGAAACGTGACTGGACACCTTTCAATGTCCAACACCAACATGACACAGACACATGTGATTATGTCATTTTCTCATATTATTATCGGTGTCTGTGTCTATATCATGTTTGAGTCAGTGCTTCATAGCTAACTTTAAAGTTGAGTGGCAATTATGCTCCAAAAATTTAAACTTTATCCCCAAATTAATAATGGGTAGTTCTTTGATTTTCAAAATAATGATGGGTAATTCTAATTACAAACCCATCATTCAGTTAAGCTAAAAAAACTACGAAAAACGATTTTTTTTTTTTTTTTTCTTTTCTAAGCAACGAAAGAGAATAAGAGAAAAAACCTTGAGGGTTGACGATGAAAACGAGGTCCCTACGACGAGAAGAAGAAGATGGATCAATGCCAAGGTAGCGTTCCGGGGTGATAGGTTGAAGCTCTGATCTGAAAACCATGGTGGTGGTAGCCATGGAAAATCCTCTTCCCAATGCTATCATCAAATCAATGATGTTGATAACTATGTGACGCAATTTTGTGAAAAAAAAGACAAGAGAGAATGCAAAGGAAGCAAACAAGGACGGAGATTCCTTTGGTCCAATCTGCAGAACATGTCACTCATTTGACTTCTTGTTGTTATAACCAAGTGCTGTCGTTCTAATCAAAGCACTTTTGTTCGGTTTTTTCTGATTTGCGTTTTCCTTTAATTTAACTCAACTTTTCTGATCTTGTTAATGTTGATGACGTGTCTACCAAGTGTAATGTTGAAGCAAGTTTTCAATTTGATCCCCGAGGATAAAGAAATGATATTTGTACAACCATTTTTTAACAATTTTTATGACAACTTTCTCTCTTATACTAACATTATAATTTTACTTTCTCTCTCAATTATTTTGGTTTATGTGCCAATACACACTTTTCTTCGTAAAAATGTGGTTGTCTATTTGATTGTCACATAAATTGATATTCAAATAACACTATTATTGAGGATATGAAGATTTCAATTTAGTTGGTTGTCCGCTCTATAAAACATTTTTCAAATTCATTTTGTTGTAATGTGAATTACTCCCTCCGTTTTAAAATGAGTGTCGCTTTAGCCAATTGCACACAGATTAAGGAATGGAATGAAATAATCATTAGACATAATACTTTTACTAAATTGCCCTTACTTTATAAAAAAAAGACAAACTTAAAGTTGCATTGAAAATTGTGTAAGAGAAAAGTTGGAGAGGGTAAAGTTAGAAGAAAAAAATTAAAGTTGTATTGAAAATGTAAAATGACATTCATTTTGAAACAATTTTTTTTGGCTAAAGCGACACTCATTTTGAAACGGATAGAGTACTAAACACGTGGATATTGATGATGTGTCCATTAAATGTACATTTGTAAGTCTTAGTCATAGGAAAAAAAAATGATATTTAAAATTGTCAAACAAGTAGGGCAATTATGTGCCCTAAATCAACTAGTAAAAGGTGTGCATTGCGAAGAAAATAATTGTAGTTCGTCTCACAAATCAATTTAAATCAAAATGATCCCAATTGATTTTAGGGTTAAATATGTTTGTAGTCCTTATATTTTGACGGACTTCGAAGAAAAGTCCCTACATTTCAAAAAATGTTTTTAAAACCCCAACATTTTTTCTCCGTTAACAAAATTGGTCTCTGCCGTCTCTTATCCTCCTAGTCAGCAAACGGAATGGTATTTAGGCATGTAGTGTGGACCTCATTAAATGACATGTAAAGCCACATGAACATTTTAAATATTGTGGTTGCCAATTTTATTGTTTTTATATCTTAAAACATATTTTTCTCATTTAATTGAGACAAAAACTCTTCTTATTCAACTGCAGTGCTCTTTTTATTTTTTCAACCCAATGCAGGAATAAAAAAAATAAAAAAGAAGAAAGTGATGAATAGAGTTCTTCTATCCAAACATACATCCAGAAAACTAGAAAAAACAGAACCCATACAATAGGAGTTGAATACAGCTACATGGTAGAAAAACAATATACCCACTTAACAGCAAAAAGTTGATACCGTTTCCACCCTCCTAAAAAACGATTTTCTCAATAAATTTCTAGTCATCCATTTGATTAGATTAGATCTATTTTTTGGTTGCTGATTTTCTCAAATCCAAACCCAGAAATAAGAAACAAAACCTAGAAAATCATGAACCCTCAAACCCATAAAATCTAGAAGATGAGGAAGGAACCATCATCTCTTTGGCAGAGAAGATCTAGAAAATGAAGCAAAATCAAAAGCAACCCCCAAACTCAATTTCGTGATCTCTCTGCCCAACTATAATGACCCGCAAATCAGACTTTGAAAAATGAATCCTTGTTGATGAATGGTAAAAGAAGAGGTTGTTGCTGGAAT
This sequence comes from Medicago sativa, assembly GCF_051527215.1. Lineage (NCBI taxonomy): Eukaryota > Viridiplantae > Streptophyta > Magnoliopsida > Fabales > Fabaceae > Medicago > Medicago sativa. Next base: position 78,291,731 of record NC_140755.1, on the reverse strand, counting down.
TAAATGGGGTGATGAATGTGGGTAGATTAGATAAAAAATAAGATGCAAAATCTAGAATAAGGTGTTTGATATTGGGAATTTAGGGATTCAATCATCTTTGTAATGGGTTTGATATGGTCGGGTTGTGTTTTACCCATATTTTTCAGTCCAACCCGTTTAAGAAGTAAAAACAAACAAAAAAAATGCCACATCACCAATCTGTTTGTTGACTGTGTAAAAATTGACGGTAAGGACTAATTTCGTAAACGGAAGCAAAATGTAGGGATTTTAAAAACATTTTATGAAATGTAAGGACTATTCTTCAAAGTCCGTCAAAATGTAGGGACTAAAAACATATTTAACCTTGATTTTACAAAAAAACACACAAAATAGAATCGAATATGAAGAGCGAGCAATATATATATTTCCACCACTCCAACGTAAACCAGTAGGAACAATTGTTTTCTTCACGATGCATAATATCGGAAAGATAAAGATAAAGTGTAAGTACTCCCTCCGTTTCAAAATATAAGCAAAATTTACCTTTTAGGTTCATTCATTTAATGATGTATGTGGTCCATAATATGTACCACATACATCATTAAATGAATGAACCTAAAAGGTAAATTTTGCTTATATTTTGAAACGGAGGGAGTAAGAATAAAGAGAGACGGGCTAGGGTTAGAGCACATAATTGCGCTATGTATTTTACAAGTTCAAATCCTTATTTATTAATTTTGTTACGTCTGCAGCAACTTAATCTAATTTTTTTCCACTCATTTGCTTTATTAGGTTTGCAATTATTTAACCTAACAAATTCCATCTAAAAAATGCATTGCACACCAATTTCATTCATATCCGCTTGCCTTTTTTTTTTTGAAGAAAATATTTTCTACCATATCAATGATCTTACGGGTTAAAGATTATTTATTGGTCTCTATTATAGTCGAGAAAATCCGTGCGACGCATGGGTCAAAAGTCTAGTGTATTGTATTTTTTTTTTCTATGATGAGGACTATCAACAATGTATTTAATGGACACATTGTCGCTATTCACAGCTTTTAACAACGGCCATTCATAGAATGATTGATTTGAGAAATATTTTACATAATCAGAAACTATATTGGTATGTTCATGTTTTCATGGACCAAATTGAGAGTGGTACAAAGTCGTAGATCATTTGATTGTCAACACTACACTGAACATACACATCATAATTTATAATAGGGTTTAACACTATTAAGATATTGTGCGTTAGGGGCAGGACAAATAGCTCTAAAAAAATTTAGTCTCAATTAGTTGGCCCAACCCAAACTGAGTGCGGCACAGTGTGTTTGGGTGGCAAGAAAGGGCTATTTCTTAACTTCAGATACTCCACTTTACTTTTGCTCTTTAAGCACTCATGGTTTGTTCTCAGGCACTCTAAATTGACAAAAATACCTCCAATGGTAGATAACTACCATTCAAAGGATTTTTCAAATCGGTTAAACCGATATAAATAGTGTCGAACGGCACTTAATTGCTGTTTTGGATTTTTGAGCAATTAGAAGGTGGCTGAAGAGCATCTCTCTAACTTTTGGATCACCATCTTGAAGTTGATGGGGGTGCTCCAGCTTGCACTAAGGCAGTGTTGAGCATTGTCTAGTCTTAGCAGTGGTTTGGGTTGAAGAAAGCTACTATATCCACAAAATCAGTATGATGTTTGTATGAATATATGTAATTTATAGTATGGATGGACCAAATGAGTTATACTGCATGGCACACTAATATACAACAACCATTAATAAATAATTAATAATTATAAATAATTTTATTTCCTACAAAACACCTAAAATGATAGAAAATAATTTACAACTACAGCCAACCTGACATTATTTCAGTAAATATAATAATAGGTTCTTACAATTTAATGTGAAGAACTGAATTCTAGAAATTTAGAAGAAAATAAAGAAGTTCAAAAAACCAAAGGCTAGGCAACGCTAGGACATAAAACATTGGTGGGACTGGGAGAGAAGAGTAACAATGGTGATCAAAATAGAGGTTTCTTTCCGTTTAACATTCCCAACAAATGATCAAGAACTTTGCCCCCGTCATCACGCAAGCCAGAATGCATGAACTCATTAGTTATCCATAGCCTGATCCCAGCTATTTGAGAAGCTGTTTCCTTCGACAGCTTAAAATTCACATACATGTCTTCATAATAAACGGCAGCTGCAACAGGTACCTGTGATCATAGTATAATATGAAATATGTTAACAGAATAACTTGGAGATTGGATTTCACCTTGATAAACATATTCAATTATTAAAGATGTTTCAATCATAATTTCAAAGTATAGAGTTCTAAATATAATGTGAGTGCGGAGGGAACTACCTTGTTGTTATTCAATGCCTGAATGTCATATAATTGGGACCAATCCTTCTTCTCGGACAGTATATGAGCTACATCTTTGAATGGTTTCAAGGCATGAATCTCATCAAACATCCATGGGAAAATCATCTGTATAAGAAATGAAAATGAACATGATAAGCTTTTGCTAATCATAATAGTAAATAAAAGTAAACATATAGATTAGCTTTGATGCCTGCATAAGCCGACTGCAATTGCAGAGACATGAAAGGCTTGAATGATTTCATATTAATTATGATGAAGTTATAAAGTCTGTTTGGCTCAGCTTCGCATATGTGGAAGAATCAAAACAAAACAGCACATTACAAATGTAATATTTATGCAGTAAGTAAAGATGCTTTGTGAATAGTAAAGAAAAATGAAATTCTTTATACTCTACCTCTCCTGTAAAAAGTATAGGTAGTCCTTCTTTAGCAGCTTTAATTGCATCAAATTTGTCTTCAACTTCAGTCCTTATTCTACTGGCAGACCATCTACTAGCAGAACCCTGCAGTGTCAAGGGAGAACAACACAGATCACGCATGTTAGAGATATAAAACCATTCATATGTTGTTACCCAACAGTATAAGAATTTCAAGTAGTTGGTTCATGACATGGTATCAAAGCCTCTGCGACCAAGTGATCCAGAGTTCAATCTTTGATGCTCTCATTCTTCAAATAAAAAGTTAAATTTTAGCGCAAGACAGGTAAGCCTAAGCATTGTTAATGCTTCAAGTCAAGCCCTCTTAGTTACATCAGGGACATGTTGAGAATAGTATAATATAAAAATCATGCATGTGTTGTTACCTATCAGCCTAAACTTTCACAATAGTTGGTTCATGACAAATGCATACACGAGGAACCGAAAAGAAGTTTTACCTGACAATAGATGGATTCATGTAGAAGAGCATACAGTGGATTAGTATCAACAGATATCGAGCTTTCAAACTGCATAGAACAAAAACTGGAGGTCGGTTTTCAAAAGGAAACGTGAAATTGAGTATTTGTAATCACAGTAAAAAAATTCTTACAGCATTTAGGAAGTAGTGACTTATTCTCTTAGGTGATCCCGGAACTAAAGTAGGATCCCACACTCTCTCAAACCTAGAAAGGTAAGAAAAAAAAACACGAGAGATTAATTTGAGTTCAAGATAGTTGTAAAAAACACAAGGTAATTATTACGCATTACATATAGTGCATGCTCTCGAAACCAGCTCCAGATCCTAAGCCAGAGAGACCAAGAGTCTGCAGCCCTCTTGGGGTTAAGATGCCCCCAGAAGGAAGGGCCACCTATGCTATGCAAAGAGAAAGGGAAATAAGGAATTGAGCAAACTTGGCTAATACTTTCATCTATGATAACAATAAGAAAAAAGTGAGACAGATAATTACCCCTCCTCCTTCTTGTTCAGCTAAATAATTAACAAGTTCTTGAACAATTTTGATATCCTGAGGGTATCTTTTGTAGTACTTCTCATTTTGATGCATAATTTGCTCAAAGCATGCTCTGTATACTGAATCTGCAGTGCATCCATGTCCTATTGGAGGAATTCCACCGGTCAGAAGGGCTTGCGTCAGCCCTTGTGGTGCAAAACTCAAATATGTGACTGCGCAAAATCCACCGTAACTCTGCCATAATTTAAAAATAACACAAGTATAATAAGCAATCATTGAATTTCAAGGTTACATTGGCTTCGAGGGTACAAATTACAAAATCATTTCAAACCACGTGCTCACAAATCAAGAAAGAAGATAACCCCTAAAGCAATGCTAAAGACTATGGCATAGAAATCAGCAGCTCATGAGAAAACAATTAAGTGCATACCTGCCCCAAAATTGTCCAAGGTCCAGCATTTGGAACAAGGCGAACTCGAATAAACTCTGCATCATTTACTATACTATCAGCTCGAAAATATTTTAAGAAGTCAGCTAAGTCCTCTCCAGACTTGAATTGTGACATTGATGACACAGACAAAGGAGTTGATAAGCCTGTTCCTCGCTGCAGAGAAGTACATAAGTAATGGAACAGATCTTTCCTAAAGTTATCACACATACAAAAACATAACAGCACAACACAAGTGTCCATAAAAACATGCCTGGTCCATTAAGATGAGACGAAACTGTTCAGTAACTTTTTGAATCCATCCACTAGATTCAGTTGGTGGTCGGCACTCATACCCAGGACCACCTTGCAAAAATAGTAAATATGGCAATGTTTGCTCTTCTTTTCCAACTGCAACAAAACAAAAGACTTATAAAGAAAAAATGCCAACGTGACAAAGGGGGTGATTCACAAGAATAAGCACAAGTGCTCATCCATCAGGCAGTCTAAAAAATTACTACTTATCACACGAAATTTTCTATGTGGCTGATCAAAAACTGGTTTTATTGAATATTAACAATTTAAAATCAAAACGTAAAACAACATGAACAAAAGAAATCTCTATGATTCTGGACTTGAGGAATGCAATGTTGCTTGCTCATCATATTAACCATTTCTAGTTAACACTAGAGCATAGATACAGTTTGCCAGCACCGAAACATAGGATATTCCAACATTAAATGCATGATCAGCATCTACATGACAACCACATTCCTCATAGAAATATAAATTTTGTACCGTATGTCATATGAAACTGGGAACCAAATTTCACCAGTAATACCATCCAAAGCCATGTCGCCTATCCAAACAAACTCATGTCAATGACCTGCCATGTCCTCATCCCAGGCAAATCATCCCAATTATATAGCTGTAAGATTATATATATACGAGTGCCCCCGAGGCACTCTTTAAGGATCCCAAATTTAGTAATTTTTCTTTTAAAAAGTACCGTTTAAAGTGCTTAAAGAGTGTCTGGGGGCACTCGTTAACATTTCCCATATATATGCCCCATAGTTAACATTTCCTAACAGGGACTCGAATAATCTCTTCTGATCCAATTATATGTCCCATAGTTTCATAAAGAAAAGAACTTGATTTGAGAGTAAGTAAGCAAATTCACACTTTATGACACCTTAGGCCTTGGTATAAATTTGAAATTCAACCTCAAGTAACAAAAAGCCCCAAGCAGTTAAAATTTTGGCGGAACCGCACCAGGGTTTTGACAAAAGCTGCACTTTAGAGCTTCGGCAAAATCACCTTGGCACCATGTGATTCTGTCAAACTCACCGTAATTTCCAACGTCCACTAAAATGATTTGGATTCTCTTTACAAGAAAAGGCAGTATCAAAACTACAATATATAATCTAAAAAGCTATCAAGCACTCACTCATTCAGAATCCAATAATTTGGATTACATTCCAGATAACTAAATATTCGATACAATTATTCAAAAATTCAAATAAAGTGAAAACTTCATGCAAATATGAATCCAAGGAAAATAATTGAATGGTTGAGATTGTAACTACTAACTACTATTACCTGCAACAACTTCACGAGCGAAAACCGTGATCTTAGTCGAAGACTGTAGGCCTTGAGAGTAATCGAGAGGGACAGTGAATCTGTGATCACGAAGACGGAGTGAAGGTACGGAGAACCAATCTCCGGTGACATGCTCCGGCGAGGAGGTGGAGGAGGAGACGGTGGCGATGGTAAGTCCGTTCATTGGAATGCGTGAGCTTCGGTGAGAAAGGGAGAGTCTGAGGGGTTTTGAGAAAAGAGGGATTGATGATAAAACGCGAAAAGAGTGACGAGGATGAAATTGGAGCAATGTGGTGAGAAGAAAAGATAGTGGTGGCGCGTGTGATAGCAACATTATTATGTGAGGTGAGTGGGATGATGATGAGAGTCAACGATTTGTAAAATAAAATTTAAAATCTTCATCCAACCGGTGTGTGATTTTTGTTGGGGATTTTAATTTTAATGAGAAATGGAGCTTAAACAATTATTTATGGATATTAAAAAAAACTGTATTCCCTTCAAAAAGAAAATTTATATTAATCATTATCCAAAAAAAAAATTATATTAATCAATATTTTAAAATCAAATTAAAAACATTTGGATGATTTGAATGTATCTTTCCATCCGCTCTCTTCATCTTTGTCTATCTCTTGACATTTTCTCATTATCTTTTCTCTAAACTTTAGAGAGAGATGATACATAAATGGTAGATGATGCAAATGTGATTTAATCAATTGAATCGTGAATAAATATTATCAATTGTTCAATTATTTGAGTGATTTTATCATAATATAGTTCTAATTTCAAGGGTTTAAACTAATTAAATCATAATTTAGAATATATCAATCCAATTTGATGCCTAGGTTAATTATCAAAACATCGATATTAAAAACCAACATAATAGTTTTGTTAAAAAAGGTATCTTTTTAATAATAATAAACCTAGTGTATTAAAAGTATTTGACTAGCTCCGTCTAACTTTATTACTAGTTTCTTTTCCTTTTCTTGAGGGGAATGGATTTTCAGTAATCTCAACAAGGAGATGTTTCACAACTCAGGTGACCGTTGGATCAAAGGATACATTAAGAAGATTGGTTCGTATGATGCACTCCATGCACAAATGTGGGTGTTTACCGAGGATTGGCGATGACTTGGAGAGACCACATTTCACAGTTTATTGTGGAAAGTGACTTAAAGCTCTTGGTTGAAATGATAATGTACAGCTGCAATTGGGGGGGGGGGGGGGGGGGGCTTGTTCCCATTTTTGTGAGGCGTATTTGCAATCTTCTGAGTTTGAATTGGCATGTCCAAGTTCGTCATACTTTGTGCGAGGAAAACTGAAGTGTTGATTGACTTGCTTGCTACAACTTGTCTTTGGGTTCTTATAATTCTTATGTGGTGGAGCCTCTTCCTAGTGATCTCCATAGTTTACTTTTTGATAACATTTAGAGGGCTTGCATGACTAGAAGTATTCAACTAGTTTCTTAGTTTTGTTTTTTCTTTGGCCTTAGGCCCTCTTTTTCAAATTCATGTACTTTCCAATCTTTTTAACTTTTTTGAGCTGGTTTTCTATTTTCAATTTTACCCTTCATTTAAATTAGTTTATTTACTATTTTATTCTTGTTAATATTACTTAAATTATTAATTAAAAATAAGTTAAATACCATTAAAATAGGAACCGCCTCGATGTAAATTTCAGGCTAGATTTTTCATTATTTAAATTATACTCTCAAATAAATTTTTCAATAACAATGATATATCGTTTGTGTCATTGAAAAGGATAAGAATTTAATCACCATAAACATTTTATACTAACTTTAATGAAAATCTAATTTCATAACAATTGTTTGTGTCATTGAAAAGGATAAGAATTTAAACGCCATAAACATTTTATACCTGGGTCTTTCATAACACGGTGATCCATCGTAATTTTTCATAAACTAAACTTTATAGTTTATGTAAGTGAATCACAGTACCAGTCATACATTAATTATATATGCTTTTGGAAGGAGACGCCTCATTCGTATTTCAAAGTTTGGTATTTGTCCACAAGATCATTCTTATAGGTTTGTAATGTTTTTAAGGCATGTCAACATTATGAGGTTGCAAAAGAGTTGGAATCCACAAGTGAACAACTTTTTTATGAGCTTGAAAGAATTAGCTGGCTTACTTGTAGAATTAGATTTCAAGGAAAATTAAAAAACTTGATTAAATTCTAAGAATATTTTCTACTTTCATTTTTGCAAAATATGTGTTGATGTGAGACTTTAAAATAAACTATTGTGATAAAGAGAACATGCTAGATGGTATGAATGATGCATTTTTAGTAACAATAAAAACAATTTTTTAACAAGTAATATTAATGCAAATTTTATTTCTTTTTTTTTTTTTGAAAGAACACAAATTTTATTTCTGTTTATTACTAATTTCCAACAACTTTTTGCTTATTTTTTTTTCCAACAACTTTTTGCTTATGATCAGTTTCTTTTATTACGTCATCGTGAGCTTAGCTCAATTGGTGTAGACAATGCATAAAATATGCAAGGTCCGGAGTTCAAACCACGGCCACAAAAAAAAAAGTTTCTTTTATTACAAAAATTTCATTATTTGAACTAAGGATTTTTTTAGTACCTTTAAAATGGGTCTTCCAAAGGAGTTTTTTAACCGAAGTATTCCCCAATGCAATAGCAGAGAATATACCAACAAAATACTTCAAATTTATTTTAGGAGTTGACTTCTTTTTTTAAAGAGGACGTGAGATTAAAAGTGTTCAAGAAAACAAAATAAAATTCACATGGTAGAATATTCAATACAAACATAAGGATAAAACCACCACATGTTAAAGTTAAAAAATAAGAACGGATTCTGAGTTTTAAGCCATTACCATGAATAATGTTGAACAAGATATAAAAATTGTTCCTTAGTTGCGATTTTAACGAAAAAACTTGAGAATTATGCTTCTTCCAAATGACACAAATACAGACCATCCAAATGACGTGAAAACAGTAGTGACAAATATCCTCTATGGTTATTTTTTTGTTTGTTTTGCTTTTCAATATGGCTTGAGTAGAAATCAAACTAGTAACTACATACCTTTTCTTTCTTTTTTTTATTACTCAAATGAAGTTATGTTAAATTATTATCAAGAAAATTCAAAATATAATCAAGTGAATAATGAAAGGTACTGGGAGGAGTTTGAAAAATAAATGACATTGCCAACACATAAGCACTACCATTAGTAACTACATACTTGCATTCAAATATTTACATGTATCACATCATATATCTCATCTCATATTAATTAAGCAACTGTGTTTTTCTTGTAAGAAAAAAAAATTGTGTTTTCTAAAAGCATAAACTTTCCGCCAACTTAGACATGATGATGAGTGATAAGAATGTTCTTGCCCCATAATTGACGGAATTCCCAACATTTCACACTAAAACTTGGGATTACATTATTTTAAAATGTGATGATGAAATTCTCTTTTTTGAAAAGTAATTCCCTCTTTCTATCGAAAAAATAAAGAAAAGAAAAGTAATTCTCTCTAGCTTTTTAAATAGAGTGCTGGATTGGGTACAACTTCGATGTTGATTTCTAAAAGGCAATTAAATGATTCTGTTTAAAATTCTTAAAAATAAAAATTGCATTATGCATTATATTTTTTTTCCCCTTTACCGTCAAAAGATCCCACTCTTACACTTTAAGATTAGTCATTTCACATTACACTTTCACTATTTTTTTTAGGGGTTTCACTAAATTATTATAAAACAATCTTTACCATTGATTCAAGATCGAATGATTGAAATTGACAACAACAACACAACACACTAACTACGTGTTATCCAAATCCGTTATTTTGTTATTGGACTGTTGTTTGTCATGATTTTAATCAACAAGATTTCAAGTACCTTAACATTTTAGAGTCGCACAATGTGGAATGTCCCAATCAATAAGATTTTCCCAATCGATCTCATCAGACATGAAGCATTAGGGAAAGATGCATCATTCTATTCCTTATACTCTCTTTTTTTAAAGAATTAAGTACAATAATACTCTTTTCATTAAAAATCAATGTCGAGATACAAAAGGGTACATCATTAAAAATATAGAGACTAGCTAGAAAAGTGGTCATTTGATTGTCTCCGACTAAACTTCACCCTTAGAGTTTTCAAAATAAGAGTTACGACTTCTCCTACAATCATCTATAATTGCTCTAAATTTGGAAACATCAGTGCTACCTCTATTGAAATAATCTTCAACTTTCTTTGCATCTATCTCAACATCCACATTTATATAAGTTGTAGTTCATGCACTCATTGGACAGCATGTTGAAGTCCCAGCGCTTTACCAACCTCCGACGAACACACAGGTTTAGACCACATCGTCTTTGACCTTATTAAATTTCTAGAAGCGTCCCATTTGCACAAACCAAACCCAACACATTGATGATATAAAGTTAAGTTTCAGTTGTATGAACATTGTATTAACGGAGGTCCAACTCTCACAGCTGGTTTACCATCTGCAAAAATGCTCGGTGATCAATGATCAGCAATCAACTTGTGAACTCTCAAAAATAAAAATCAACTTGTGAGAACATTTTTCCGTCACTAGCTCCTCAAAAAAATCATTGTTTTAATCATATAATCAAAATTGATCAAATTGTGTGAAATGAATAATTTCTATGGATAATAATTGCCAATTTATATCTCTTTAAGATGAATCATGTGACTTATCCTTACTGTAAAAGATGGTATGCACACACATCTCTCAATTAAATTTTTATTTTATTTTCAGCAAAGATAAGTTTGCATATTAATTGACTCATTCCACTAGGCATGAAATATGCATTATTCTTGTTTATTTGGAGCCAGGCAAATAGCACATCCACTAATTGTTGAGACTGACTTGTTAACTTCAAACCATCGTGTCTCTTTCTTGGGAAGACATGGGATAGACGTGAAATACTTTTCTTCTAACAGAACAAAGTATATATTGAAAAGAGCCAGAATGAATATGGACCATGGAATCTAATTCTTTTCATTACCTTAACCCTTCTTGGGTCCCCAAAATGGTTCACTACTATTTGTAATCGTGCATAGTACTATTGGAATAAATACCCAATAAACAACAAAGGAATGGAATGGAACCTTTATATCATAGTCATGAAATATTAATCATTGCAAAATAAAAAATGTAAACCAAAGTGCTTTGCTAATTTATATCCCAACTCAATTTAAACATCTTTAAGATTTTAAATTCTGGTTAAGGTTAAGTGTTAATCTTTTTTAACATGCCATATGTAACCTATCCAAGGAAAATATGATATATAAATGTGGGACATTTGTCATTAGGAAGCACAATTTCTTTTATCAAAGAGTTTAACGACAAAGTCACATACACTCTACCAAGAAAATGAATAAAATATATCAAGAAAAGTCAAATGTCATATTAACTGGAGATATATCTAAGTAAAGGAATGGATCCTCTCATGTGAGACGAGGATCCATTGAAATCTCCAACATTCATTAAAAACGAGAGAAAAACATAATTTTGAAAAGGAAAAAAAAGAATTTTAAAGATAGAGATCATGAAAAAAATTGAGAGAATTCATTCCTATAAATGAATGGATCATCTCATGTGAGATAAGAATTTACTAAAATCTCGACCATTTATTGGAGAGAAGAGAAAACGAGTAAGAATTTGGATTCATTTCAACGAGAAATCGCGCTCGTTCATTTCTTTTCTTTTTTGACAAAAAATTCGCACGCATTCGTATGGTCACAATATCGGTGACTGTTTGGACCGTCTAAATTTAATACATATTTTTATTTTTTAAAATATAAAATTTTAAACTTTTAACATGAATTGTCCAATCTCAATACAACGGTCACCAATATGGTAATTTTTTTGTTACACATCTAGTATATGGTAATTTAAGAGAATACATTGATCCCTTGATTGCAAGAACTCCGAGTTCAATTAATAAAGCTTGATCAATCTTCAATGTGCAAGATTGTTTTATAGAGTCAAATTGCACTTAAAAATTTAAGACAAACCTTAAAAAAGCAAATTTTGTATTCTTGTGAAGTTGTGTTGCCTCAACAAAATCTTAGCCAAACAAAAGATTCTAAAATAAAATAAAATGACTTTACATTACCAAGGTATGTAAGTATTAATAAATGCCTAATGATCATCCAATCAAATTTAACAAGATTAGCATAAACAAGTAATGCTAATCTATGCTATATTCCTACTAGTTCCTCCCTACTATACTACACTTCCATTGTCAGCAAAGATTCCTCCAAAATGTTCCATTTTCTCTACAAACAAAAAGGAGTAACAAAAACAAAAAGTTCCTATTCTCTTCAATGAAAAAGCAAAGAAACAGTAACTTATGCAAAACAAATCAGCTACCACCAGCAGCTGTAGCAGCAGCAGCACTATTAGCCACCCAATTAGGAATTGCAATAGCAGAAGAAAATGGATCTGTGAAACCAAATTCATCTAAACTCTCAAAGAAATCATCACTTAAAACAACATCAGATAAACCAAATTCATCTCCTTCTTCGTCATCCATCAAAGAATCTTCCTTTTCTTCTCTACTTTCTGACTTTTCTCCTTGAGTTTGAACCTCTTCTTCACCTCCTGAGGTTGTAGGAGAAGAGGGTTTTGTAGGATCTTTGTTGGTTTCAGCTTGAGGTGGTGTTAATGGCTTCTGCCTTGTTGAACCAGCAAGAGAGTTTTTGTGTGTAGGAGCAGGGTGATTGTGTTCACATGTATATGTTACTATGAACATTGTTGGATCTGTTCTGTTTCTTTCAACTTGTTTTCTTGCTAAACACCCTTTTGAACTGCTACATCTATAATAGCCCCTATAAATCACAAAACAAAATTAGAAAAAATTTAATAAAATTACTTCAAATTTTTCTTTTGTTGAGCAAAATTTGCAAGTGAAAAAAATTGAATTTTTACCTTGGATATGGTGACCCTTTTATAGGTTTTTGCCCATATTTTCTCCATGCCCATATATCTGAAGAGAGACTCTCAACTGGTACTTGACAAACTTTCTTAAGTTGATTTTTCCTATAAAGAAAAAATAAAGCAAGAATTTAATAAAAATTATACAAAATATTTAATAACAAAAAGACTTGATTTTTATTACATGGGTCAATTCAAAATCTTATGTTTAAATCAAAATCAAACTAAAAATTTAATATTTACCTTCTTTTTGATCTTGGGTTGGTGAGAGAACCACCTTGGTGTGAATGTTTACTACTTTGAAGTTGTTGTTTCTCTTGTGTTTGAGCTAATTTGGGTGAAGCAGAGGAATAAGAGAATGAAGAAAACAAAGGAGAAGTTTGCAAAGAAAGAGGCTGTGATGATCTTGAAAAGAAAGGTTTGCAAAGTTCATGCAACTCTTCAATGGAGTTTCTAGCTTCAAAAGGGTGTGTAGAACAAGAAAGTGACAAAATTTGAGGTTTTTGTTCACTACCAAAGATAGAAGAGTAGCCACAAGAAGGTTCAGGTTGCAGGGGAAAAACAGAGGAAGAAGAAACAGAGGATGTAGGTGTGGTGGTTGAAGTGGTGGAGCAACCTCTAACCACCGCATGGAGATCCCAATCTTCTTCCATAGGTAAAGGGACAAAGTCTGTAACAATGTCTGAGGTTGTTGTTTCTCTTTTGGAGAAAGACAAAAGAAGGCGCTGACTTTTGATAAGGTAAAGAGAGAGGGGTATAATATTATAGGGTACAATAAGTGGGAATGGACTTTGTTTATATAGAGAGAGAAAAGTGGGCGTTTTTTACAAGGTCAAGGTTGAGAGAGAAAGGTTGAGAGAGAGAGAGAGAGAGAGAGAGAGAGAGAGAGAGAGAGAGAGAGAGAGAGAGAGAGAGAGAGAGAGAGAGAGAGAGAGAGAGAGAGAGAGAGAGAGAGAGAGAGAGAGAGAGAGAGAGCATGGCTGGCATTTTGGCATCTCTATGCTAACTTTATTGCTTTTTTGTTTTGTTATTTTTGTGAATAATGTTTTAAGAAGAAAAATTGATACTACCTTCATCCTTAATATAGAACTTTTTTTAGAGAAATTAAGAAAGTTTTTGATAATTGCTAATATTTTAAATATGAGGGTAATTTGAATACGAGTTTTGTTAACATGTGTCTTAAGAACATTGTTTAAGGGATCCACAAAAAGAAATTTTGTTTTGGAAATACAAATCAAACAAGTTGTTACTTTTAGATGCTTAATATAACTTAAATATTATTTTAATATGGATCATGCTAACTATTCTCTTATGACACAAGTTAGCATTTTCTTTTTAATATTTGCAACTAAATTAATCAATTTATTTAGAAATAATGATTTAATTAAAGGGTTAATTATGTTTAAGGTCCCTACAAATAAGCGAGCTTCCAACATTGGTCCCTATTTAAAAATTTTAGGTTTAAATGTGTCATTGGTCCTTGCACTTTCATCAGATTTTGGCATTGGTCCCTGCACTTTTTTTTTGTTTGACATTGGTCCCTGCACTTGTAAAAATATTGGCATTGGTCCCTCAGTTAACTTTCTAATAAAAAAAACACAAAACTAACCGAGTGTCACGTGGCCCAATCATTTCATGCCATGTGGCACCAATACCAATATTTTTACATAGTGCAGGGACCAATACCAATATTTTTACAAAGTGCAGGGACCAATACCAATAGTTTTGTGTTTTTTTTAACAGAAAGTTAACAGATGGACCAGTACCAATATTTTTACAAAGTGCAAGGATCAATTCCAAACAAAAAAAAGTGCAAGGATCAATGCCAAAATCTGATGAAAGTGCAGGGGCTAAAGGCATATTTAAGCCAAAATTTTATTAAATTTTTCATCCCAACGTTTTTTTCCGTTTGTAAATTTGGTCCTTGCCGTCAAACTGTTCTCATTAGGCTAACAGAATGCTGACTCAGACATGCCACATGGACATTTCAAGTGACATGGCTGCCATGTGGTAAATGACATCATTTGTTTTTGGTCCCTATAAAATTTGGACATTTTAAGTTTAGTCTTTACTTAATTTTAATAGTGTTTTTAGTCCACATAAAAAAATTATGCACTTAGTTTTAGTCCCTACTAAATCTAAATTTGTTTAATTATGCTTAAACTTTTAAGATTTTGAACAATTTTTTGCACAAGTGTTAAGAACATTACGAAAAGTTCATCTGCAAAAAATTATCTCAAAATTTTAGAAGAGTTTTTAGAATAGCGTCGCGGGCGTGAACGAGGTGGTGAAAAATTCAAACTCTCTCCTCCAACTTTTTTCACCACCTCGTTCACACCGGCGACGCTCTTCTAACCTTTGCTTGCAAATTCATCTAAGACATCAATTTCAACAACTTAATCACACATCAATTTCAACACACAAAAATTCAACAATCTCCACCACTGAAAAATCCAGCAACAACCTTTTCGAGAGAGAAGCGAAACCAGTCGACTTTCAAGGTTCGGATTGGGAAACAAAGGGTGGGAGAGAAGATGATTGAAGATAGCGTAGTAACAAAGAGAAACAGTAACACATATCTGGTGTTTTTTTCGGACAAATTCAGGGAATGGCCAGAAATATTTATAGGGTGAAATATTTTATGGATCTGGAAGAATAAAAAGGAATGAAGGAGAGTGATAGGCTTTGACAAAAAATTATGGGAAAATTTGTAACTATTCTTAAACTCTTAAATTTTTCAACGATTTTTTTGATACAAGTTTAGAACATTACAAAAGGTTCGTTTACTAAAATTTAAAATTTTTTAACATGAAATAAATTAAATATGAATTTTCTTAAAAGACAAAAGTTCAAAATAAAAGTAACAAAAATCTGGACGTAGAAATAAAATTTTGAGATAATTTTTGGCAGATGAACTTTTTGTAATGTTATTAACACATGTGCAAAAAATTGTTCAAAATCTTAAAAGTTTAAGTATAATTGAACAAATTTAGATTTGGTAGGGACTAAAACTGAGTGCATAATTTTTTTATATGGACTAAAAACACTATTAAAATTAAGTAAGGACTAAACTTAAAAATTCTAATTTTATAGGGACCAAAAACATATGATGTCATTTACCACATGGCAGCCATGTCACTTGAAATGTCCATGTGGCATGTCTGGGTCAGCATTCTGTTAGCCTAGTCAACACAGTTTGACTGCAAGGACCAAACTTACAAACGGAAAAAAACGTTGGGGATGAAAAATTTAATAAAATTTAAATAAGGACTAATGTTAGAAGCTCGCTTATTTGTAGGACCTTAAACATTATTAACCCTTAATTAAAAAGCCTTTATATTTGTAATGTAAGCAAAAGATTTTTATTTTTTATTTTTTATTGTGAAGGTGTTTTTTTAGTACTACTAGCGGTAAGTGTTTTAGGAGGTTGACTTGAGAAAATGTCAAAGGGGCATGAGAATGGGCTCTAGATTTGATAGCGGAGTAGAAAAAGTCCACACGTTCTACTTTTATTAATGAGGGACATAGGCTTTTGTGTTATGCCGACAGCATTTAAAGTATAATAATGGCTCAAGTAGTGACAGATCACTCGTTTGTAACCCATCTCCTCTTAAATGGTTTAATACTTTTCATTAAAAAAAGCCTTAATACTCTTATTTAAAATGTTTAATTAATCTCCATTTAAAAAAGGAAATGCTAACTCAAGTTAGCGATCCTTCAAAAAAAACTCAAGTTAGCATGACCCTTAAAGAAAACATCAATAATAGATTGATCCGTAATATAAAATCTAGACACCTTAAATATATGGTAATGGTTAGATTCCTATTAAATATGATGAAAGTTTCGTATAAATATCATGGTACCTTACAAAGAAAGTGGAGAGAAGATGTAATCAAATATCCAAACTATTATTATATTTAAATCATTTTATTAATTTGCTAAAAATAAACTTCAATTTGGATGACGTGACACATAATTAAATGATCACATTAAACTAATTGACAGGTCATTAATAGTGGACATGTTAACATCATTTAACTAATTGCGACATCATCCAAATTGAAGGGTACAACAAGTATGCGGGATCAAAATTATGAGAAAAAAATAAGGGTATTAAAATTGCCGATTTAGTAAAATAAGGAGATCAAAATTGTATTTAGGTTTATTAATTATAAGCTTCAATATGAAAGTTGAAGGGTTTTTTAGGGTAGAGCTTTGTAAGTCTAGGCCTATATATATTTGGTATTTTTTTTAAAAAAAAAAATAACATACAAAAAATTAAGCTACAAAAATAGTCTAGTGACTAGAATTTACTCTTTAAAGTGAATAAGTGGGATGTCCGAGGTTTGAACTCTGACCCTTACTTATAACAATGTATTGTCCCTACCAACTGATTATGCTCACATGGTTATATCATACTGCTTTGGAGGAATTCTTTTTAAACATATGATATTACATCATTGGATGTGTCTGTGTATCATCTTGTTCTTTATTTTTTTTTAATATAAAATATACATCAAAATATATACGTAGCCCTCTAAACCATCACAAATTCAACTTTTAAACATATTCTAAAGCAGGGACGGATGCAGGTGGCAAGCTATGTAGGCTTGTGCCTGCACTAAGTTCTTAAGTTCTTATTTTTTAGTAGTATAATATAGCCTACACATATTACAAATCTTTTCTCTTTTGGTCCACATATACAATCACTTGACACAACAAGTAACAACACAACCTTCATGTTTCTAAAAATAAAAAACAATAACTTGTTATTATGAAATAAAATTATCACAAATCATTTAATGTTTTTGAAAATATCAACAATTATAAAGGACAATTATGATTTATATTTCTTTTTTCGGTCAAGTAGCCTAGTAACGAAAAATTCATGTCATAATGTCTCTATCAACTAAAATATGTTCACAGGTGCTACAAATTTATATATAAAGTGTTCCCACTATTCAAAATTCTTGGATCCGTCGCTGTTCTAACGGAACATTGCTCATTCACATCTCATAATGTCGAATGCAAATATGCACTATCTTGCCCTAGCACACATGGTGTGGAAGTGCAATCCGAATTTATAAGATTATCAAAGCAAAAGTACAATATATTTCTCCGACTATCCTACTTTTCATAAGCAACTCCTTCATCTTTTATCCTTCATTAAATCTCATCCAATTGTAGCATCATTTGATGGTAGACCATTCGTCTATAATTTGACTAAAGTTCCCACCACATTGGGATTCAATCGATCTTATAGCCTACTCCCTCCGTTTCAAGATATAAGCAAAATTTCTTTTTTAGGTTCATTCATTTAATGATGAATGTGGTTCATAATATGGACCATATACATCATTAAATGAATGAACCTAAAAAGTGAATTTTGCTTATATTTTGAAACGGAGGGTGTATGTGATTGAAGGAAAATGTAACAAGATGTAACGGTAAACCTGCCTGTGTTATCACAAATTCATTTCCTACCATCAACCTTATTGCTTGGTGCTATTAATTGTACCAATGTGATTGGTAAAACTTTTTTTAATGATACGAAGTTTCCAACTCTGTTTAATATTAATTGGTGCTATTCATTTCCTACAATATGATTGGTAAAACAAGATTTCTTTTTTTAGCATTCTTAACTAGTACCTCGGGGACACCGGTTAACATTTCCCATAAAATAATACTACTAGTACTCATGATATCGCTTACAAATTAATGGCTGTTTCCTTCCACTTAATTGCTCACAAATCCTAAGAAACAATGTTCCATTGTTATCTAATGAACGACTTTTATACAAAAACTACTGCTCCATAGTTATGTATCAAATGGTTGTGGAGGCCAAAAAAGCAAATTTTTTACAAATTTCATTGGCAAATTAGATCGGGACGCATTGGAGGGCCCAATATCATATCTGTTCGTTCTCTGAGTAAATTAAACCCAAAACATTAATATAGGAGTAATATTTTTTTACTCAAAATTAATGATAATACTTATACTTGTTGAATATGAGGAGTAGAAACAATGTCCAAGTAGCTAGGCCCCTTAAAAAAAGAAGTAGCTAGGGATTTTGTACTCAAAAAAATAACTAGGGACTCCAATGTCACTAAACCTATTGAGTGGTATGTCAATGTCAATTAAGTGGCTTAATTCCTCTTGCGTTTTCTGACATTTATGTGAAGCACTTATTTATTTTTGGAAGTGGAGGACTCGGGGCATAAACTACATCATAGTAGAAGGAACGGAACACGACATGTGGGTTATGGTAAAAAAAAAAAAAAACCATAATGCCTAAAACCAATGGAAAAAAAATTCATTTACCTTTTCACAAAGAAGTCAATTTTTTTTTTTTTAAGGAACAAAGAAGTCAATTTGTTAACCAAGTGTCATGTAATTAACGGAATACGATCAAAAATGAATTGTTCTGGATTATTTGAATTCGAGTCCTAATTAAAATAGTTGTTTATCAGACTTTATCGATTTTTCGACTGAATTTCAGATTATTAGAATATTTTCCAATAAACCAGAACCAATTGACATAGAGATTATTTGAATAATATAATATCCAAAGTCAAATGTAGTGCGTTGAAATGGACAGAAAATTTGAGGAGATGATGATAAATAGTCAACCCCACATTGGCATGTATACGAACCATATATAAGGGACAACATGGAAATGATAATACAAATACGAGTCTTGCTAACTAGTGTCTTAAGGGCAATGGTTAAGGATTCCATTAATAGAAATTTTATCTTGGAAATATAAGTCTTTACTTGTTTTCTTAGCAATAATGACACAACTTTTCGATACAAACTTACTTATTTTAATACTTTAACCAATGCCCCAAGAGCAATGGTTAACATTCTCCTACAAATATTTGTATACACTTACTTATCTATGATATATATTTTTGAACTTATATGTACAAATTTGATTTCCTGCCGATCAGGATGGCTGGCAAAACCATGCATGAAATAAAGATTCAATACTCTATGGGATATGGATAAGAAATATGGTAAGGTAACAAGACCACTAAGTTTGTTGAAGGAAAGAGTGGGAAGAATTTGATAGTGGAAAGGAAAGTGTCACACTATAGCACACCGGCATGCGTCCCACCACATGTGACTCTGAGACCAAATTCATACCGTGTGGTATGTCACGTGTGTGTCTTGATGTGTTTATTCCCTTGCTTGGTACCTACAAATTTTGAGGTGCAATATTTGATAGTGGAAAGACATCAACGTAGGATATATATATATATATATATACTTCCTCCGGTCACTATTATAAGTAAATTTCTACTTTTTAGATTCATTCAATAAATGATGTATATGGTTTACAATATAGACTACATATATCATTTATTCAATGAACCTAAAAAGTCAAAATTTGCTTATAATAGTGACCGGATGGAGTATAAATTTACAAAGAGATAATAAATTCATGTGTCATAGTCCGCGTGAACATTGTTTAATTGGTAGGAACAACGCATTGATATATACATCAGTTAGAGTTCGAACTCTGAACATCCCATTATTCACTTTAAAAAGTGAATTATATCCACTAAACTACTCCATCTGTTTTTAATTATAAGCAAATTTTGAATTTTAGGTTCATTCGATAAATGATGTATGTGGTCTATATAGTCACATACATCATTTATTGAATGAACCTAAAAGTCAAAATTTGCTTATAATTAAAAACGGAGGGAGTACTTAACAAAAAAAATTGTGTCTCTATACTTAAAATATGTGAATCTAATCGTAACTTGATTGAAAAAAAAAAGGTTCAAGTATAAACATTCATTTATAATTTATTTAATTTCTTAAACTCAGCATCTATAAAAAGGATTATAATCCTTCAAAAAATAAATAAAAAGAATTATAAATGAATCACACAAATAACTTTATATTATTACATTTTAACAAAATTTATTTATTTTAATATTAAAAATGTGTTAACTCTAAAAAATGTGTGATTATTTGAGCTACTCAACTCAATAAGGGCATATGAGGCTCGGATACTCCAAAATGGAGACGTACCCGTATTAGATATGTATCGGATACCAATACACGGATACTCGCGGATACGTACCTATGAAGTATCATAATTAATTATTTTAATTTTTAATAAATATTTTATCGGATACTTATGTGATACTCCACAGATACACAAGGCTACTTCTAAGATACTTCACAGATACGTATCATAGAAAAAGATGAAGAGTAAAAAAGTGAGACAATGTTGTAAAAATTCATTATAGATGTATATGATTCAATTTTATATATGCATCAATAGAAATGTTTCTCGATGAACCACTTAAAATTATACTTCTTGTGGATGAACATAGCGAGAGAGGTGATTCAGTTAATCAACATTAGATAAAATTTGTCTTGAGTTCTTTTAATGATGTTTCTCTTGATATCCCAACATATGAAAATGTAATATGATTTATAAGAAAACTTTCAAAAAAATATATTTTGATCACATGTATTATTTGTTGTAAATTATGTTAATATTTCAAAAGTTTCCAAAAATATTTTTTGTTCCACATTTTTAATTGAAAAATATTTTAGTAAAAAGTAATTAATTCAATTGTGTTATAGTTAATTGAAGAGAGAAGAAGAAAAAATCAATTTTTAAAATAAAGACTCATTAATGAGATTTGGAATAACCCAATAAAGTGGTGCATTAATCACCCCTTATCCTGTGCAAGATTGCACAGGTTAGAAAAACCCTTTAATAAAATAGTAACCGTGTATCAATTGACATTAAAGTTTGTTTATTTCTATTTGGAAGGTTGGCTTTGGCTTAGTCAAAGACAATGAAATTGAAAATTCATTGTTACAGTAACGTATGCATTTGTTGTGTAACCTATTTTCATGCCTTCAATGAGAAAAATAAGGAAACATCAATCCACCACTTAACAGTCTTTATTCTCAGAATCTTTTCTTTAATTTTGGCTGAACGGTAATGTTAAGATTGCTTTATATATATATATATATATATATATATATATATATATATATATATATATATATATATATATATATATATATATATATACTGCTTGGAGCACATAAGAAGTACTAAACTTTTTAGAAAGAAAAATTCACGTACAAAGAAACAAAAACATTTTCAAACTCTTTTATAAAATTGTTTTTGGGTTACACTTCCTGTTACATAATATTCCTTGCTAGTTTGAATCCTCGACTTATCGAGAACGGTCTGTTAAATCCTGGGAGGTTAGCGTTCTATACGTGGAAAATCCTTGAGGACAGTGCGATCAAATCATCTCACTATTTTTATTTTGCAGGTCTTCGTAGTATTTTCTACAACATTATTTTTTAAAAATTGTAACTTTTATAATAATACAATAATAAAGAGTAATCAGTGTTAATTTTCTTCAAGTATTTTACATACAAATAAGTTTTATTATAAATTTTTGTTAACGTATCCTAACCGTAATGTATCCTAAATTTTAAAAAATTCACTTATCCGCGTACTCGTATCGTATCGTACCTGCACCCGTATCCGTATCGAGGATAAGGACCTTCCATTTTTTTCTCTCCAATATGCAAACAATGATTACTGGATTAGGCTCTCCATTAAAGATGACCTTAGTTGCCTACCCTATATGCTTTCTCTATGTAAATCAATGGATTAATAATATCGACATATCGATTGCAAAAAGAAAACGTGTCATTCTGAAAAGAAAACTAGAGGATCAAGAGAAGAAAAGTGAATGGACAATTCCATGGTTCAGTCAAGGCTTAACAAATAACTGGAACGTGATGCATTATCATAGCATATCTCTCACTAGGGTCAAATCCCACTTAATTAGACATTGAGATTGTGTCGTTAATAAAGGTTGTAAATGGTCTTGTTTTAGCGGAAAACTTCAATCTAATTATTTCGTCTAATATTATTTGTCTATGCGATAATACTTTGGTCCCTTGACCAAAAAAATGTATTTATGTCACCCCATTATTATTTTTTTTAATTTGGTCTAATATAAACTGATAAAAGCCCTCCAAGCAAATTCATAAGAAGGTTTTAAAACTTCTTTCTCCATCTGAATTAGGGATGGCAATGGGTACCCAATGGGTAGGGTACAATTGTACCTTTCCCCATACCCGCGTTTGTAAAAAATGCCCATACCCGAGCCCGTACCCTCGTGGGTAACAACTTTAGTGCCCTTCCCCATACCCTATGGGCACCTAAGTGCCCATACCCGTACCCATTACCCGCACTTTAATTATAAAAAGACAATAAAAAATATCACAATTGAAATAAAACTATGATCCAATTTTTTTTTAAAGCAACTCATAAAATAGTAGAAATCGTAGTATTTATCCAAATAAAAAAACATACAAAATATTCCTCGAAAATTAAAATAAAAACATTCAAAATACATATAAAAAAGTGTATGCCAAAATAAACATCAAATTGATTTAAATTAGAAGTCTGTAGCTCGTGAGCTTATGAAGGCAAGAATGAGTTTAAATCATAAGTATGTAGCTCGTTAGCTTATGAAGGCAAGAATGAAACGATTACCGTATTAGTTTTTAGGTGTCGGTTTATACTTAAATAGCTAAATAAATTAAATAATTGTATTCCAAAAATAAATAAATTTTTTATTATATTATATAAATATGTATATGCGGGTTGCGGGGCTGGGTAGTATAGTGCCCTTACCCGCACCCATACCCATCTAAATTTGCGGGTAATTACCCGGACCCAAGCCCATACCCATAAAAGCGGGGTTTTACCCTACCCATTGTATGATTGATACTTATCAGACCATACCTTATAAACTCTATTTTGGTTATGAGATCATGCCTTATAAACTCAATTTTGGGAATCAATAATCTTATATATTGAGATATTGATATGCATCAAGCCAACACATTACTATATGTAAGTTCTCCCCTTAATTTATCATTGGTTTAAGGTTATCAACCTGATATTTCTCATCTAAGAGAATTTTTGGATGTGTTGTGTATGTCACAATTGCTCCAATATAATGCATTATGATAAATATTGAAAGAATATTGGGAAAATATATTTGATATAAATATCCATCTATCATTAATTGTATTGAGCTAACTTGTTTACAGCCCAGTAGACTGGTTATTAATTGATGGATTAGTTTTCCCAATATTAGGGGGAGATGATAAGCAGCTAAAAATTGGGAACCTGAAGTTCAAATAAATTATTTGAAAGGAAATATTATTGTCTCGTCTTGATCCTCAAGATATAACTCATTTGCAAAGGTAAACAAATCTAATATCAGCTGCTAATGCTCCAAACGAAATAGATGTCCATATCAGATAATCTAATATTGCAAATGAGTCTCAATCGTGCCTGGAGCATGATAGATCAATCGGTTCCAAATATAAAAAGCTTTGAATAAGAAAAGGAGCTTAAAGGAAAGATAACCCAAACAAGGATATAGAAACTCTAAAAAGAGTTTTATGACATAATTGATTTTTTCAGTTCCAGAATCAGGTACCTGAAAGTTATGAAATATTAATAAATTATGTCATGAATAAAAGATCTCAATGGAATGAGATGGAACCGAAATGAAGTCAACGTTGACGTGTTTTTGCATATAATATAGCGCTATATGTGATAAGTAATAATGAGGATCATGTGTTAAAGTCGACTAAAGATTATAGATAAAGAAAATATCTACATAATGGAAAGAGACAATTCCAGTGAAATCAAACTTGCTTCGTAAAGCATATTTTTTTTTGGACTTGTTGTCCACACACTTGAAGGTGTGAAGTTAAATGGATATATATGATTTTTCGCGCGAAAAGGGAATTAGAATGGTAAAATACTTATATAGAGAGTTTGATATGTTAACTGGAAGTGAATCAATAAATGTCTACCATTTAATTTTAAAAGACATATTCACTTGAAGTGAATTCATACTTGATTAAGTTTGGTAGCACATGAAAGGCTCAAATTATATAAAAAATGTGCTACAATATATTTGTGTGGCTCAGTTAATAGTGATGGTTATATGAAACTCCCTGAAGGATTTCATCTGCATAAGACACACAATCAAAACTATTGATGAGGTGACATCATTTGTCCATTTTAAGGATATTGAAATGAATTTGTTATAATCGATTTTATGATAATAGTATAAATATTTTTAGAACTCTCGAAGAGATTCTAAAAAATTTTATATAATGGTCGACATGGACAAATCTAATTGATTATGTACTAGAATGATTGTGATGTCACATGATGTGAGTAAAGATCACGTCTTCAGGAAAATTATGAACTTGAATTGGTCAGGTGAGCACACTAATGTATTTTTCTTATTGTATATATATATATATATATATATATATATATATATATATATATATATATATATATATATATATATATCGTGGTACTTTATTTTTGTCAATATTAGTAAATACAAATATTGCAGCAAAGTCAAGCATACAATTTGTACCTTAGAGAAAGAACAATATCACTCAATCGATTGAAAATGTTAACACCACATTAAGGAAGTGGAGAATGTTCTTTATTAAGGATTATGATTTTACACATACAAGAAACTTGCGGTTTTCTAATTTTGAAAGGAGGTTCTTTCAACAAATCAATATGAAGATATCTCAAGAGCTGCTAATTTAGAGAAGAATATGGAGATGAATCAGATCTTTCTACAAAGTCATCATCAAGTAAAGCTTCTGAGTAACATGCATAAAAGATTATTTGACTTTCTTCATCTCATATATAACTGTCTTTATGAGGGGGAGACAAAAATGTGTTCTGCACTCTTTTTCCCTTAACCATGGTTTTATCCCATTTGGGTTTTCCTTGTAAGGTTTTTAATGAGGCAGATATATGACACAAAAGGATGTTGTACTCTTTTTCCTTCACTAGAATTTTTTCCCATTGGGTTTTTCTTTAGTAAGGTTTTAATGAGGCATATCCTCGATGGACATCCAAGGGGGAGTGTTATGAATATTATAAGTGGATGTCCATATAGCAATTGGGTTATTGGGTCATACTATTAGCTTGTTGGGCTATATTGTGCTTGCTCCCCAAGTCATTGGTGCTTGTTCCCCAAGTCATTGTATTTCTCTATAAATAGAGCTCATATGTAACCTAATTGTACATCACAAGAGAATAATAGAATCATCTCTCTTCACTTTCTTTCTCCTTTTGTACTTCTCTCTACTTTATTCTTGTTCCTATTTCTTTAGTTTCATAATAGTAACATATTTTCACTATATTTTAGCGTCAAAAAATAATAAATGATAAGATCAAATAATGAATTTCATCATAAAATACTTGCAACAAAATAACCAAAAAAGTACAACATCCTAATTTGTAACTCTAGCATGTTTTAATTTTTAATATAGATGATACCTTGTGTAGATTTTGAAAATTAGACTTCATTTATGACAAAAACATTTGAATTTCTTCTTCATTCATATGAAAATAAAAATAAAAATGTGGGTATTATTGGGTAAATGGCTTTATTGGGTTGGGTCTGGTTTTACCCGAAACCCGTTAATTTTTATGGGTTTTCATTTTTTAAAACCATACCAACCCAATGACCCAACCCAACCCACTTTTGGGATTTTTTTGGTGGGTTTGACCGAGTTTTTTGGATTGACCCAACCCATGTACACCCCTAGATTATATAGTCCGAAACCGTTCAGAGTGTGGATAGTGGCTTGGTCAGCAAGACTGACTCATTGACCTTGTGATATTTAGGTTGGTGAGCAACACACCACATTTTTTAACCAAAACTTAATGATAGTTACACTATATGCAGTCATTCTTCACAAGTTTCCCTGATAAATACCCACCCATCCTTCACATATTCTCATTCCTTTTTACATTTTCTTCTTCTCTTTTATAAATTTATTCTACAATGTTCCACCGTTAGCTTTTCATAAAAAGGTTTCCTTTATTTTATATAGATAGATAGATAGATAGTATGAATGGTCAAAGAGCAATGTCTCAGTATATGAACCGGAACCCTTTGTTTGGGTGTAAGGTTGCTCGTCCCGACAGGTGTAGTTTTACTCTTCCTCTCAATATTAAGATGCAATAGGAAACAAACCTTACCTTATTTCCTTCCCCTAGCCCTTCTCCTAATTCATTGGTACAACATGCCTCCCCGAGCCTCTGTAATGATCTGCTCCAAACGTTGCAAGGCTGGACCCCCTGCTTGACATTGCCATTGGATAGTAACATAGTTATTGATATCCTGATCCTCCCTAAATGTGGGACCATGTCTACATCCGAGTTCTCCGCCTCTTCAGTTACAATCTTAGTATGTGTATTATGCCCAGTTTATCTAACCTTTTGTTTAGTGGTGAAAGAGGTCTCAAACGTGGTGTATTCGAGCAACTTGACTTCAAAGATGGCACATTGGTACGAACTTTGGATTTTGGGCTATCTGGGAGTATTTTAGAGCAAAATTCGTAAATGAAGAAATGTGGGGAGGAGGTTGGGAAAGGATATATTGACATGTTTTGGATTATATAACCCTGTAATGTGTTTTTTTTTCTTTTCGAAATATATAATTTTAAAAGAGGTAAAATAGAAAAAGCAAAGGGCGCTCAAGAAGTATGAAGGGTAGTTAAAACAACCCACCTACCAGTTCCCAAGGCATCTATATCACTGTGATTTCTCGTTGAACCTTGTCTGTTGCTTACAAATCCTATAAATAACCATCAGGATTTCTACACCCTTTGTGGGTTGGATAGAAAAATGTCCACCCCATTGTAAACCAAGTGGTCTTTATTTTTTTATTTTATTTTCATATATTAATAATCATTGGCGCCAATTCAAGGTGACAAACAATGGTTTGGGTCCTCTAAAAAAACGAGAATTTATTTTTTCACCATACTTACTTCTTGCGCACCTTCCAAAATTCCAATTTTGTGTTCGTTTGGATTATATAACCTGAATAAAAAAAATTCTTGCACACCCTCCAAAATTCCAATTCTGTCTTCGTTTGGATTATATAATCTGAACAAAAAAAAATATGATTCAGATTATATTTTCTGAAACATGCCTGTATATAAGCAACAATTAAAACCTCCACCTACTTTGGCAGTTGCAAATTTTGCACTCAAAAACACAAAAAAAAAAAAAAAATTAGTGAAAAAGGACAAAATCTATCAAATAAAACTTTTAAAATATAAAAACATGACTAAAAAAATCCTAAAAATCAAGTAAAGGTATTGCATTTCTTTTTGGAATTTTCTGAGAATATGAAAATTTTTAAAAATTATAAACGAGTCTAAACAATGAATTTTTTTTTATTTTCTAGCAAGTTTCGAAGGAAACAATCACAGTTGCCCATAAACCAATTTTTTTTCTTCTGCTTCAACTACAAATGTGCACTTCCATGATCTAAAACACAAGAAACACACTAATATAGTGGGTTAGAATGGTTAGTATGATTATTAAACTATCTATTATTGTCACGAACAGGTTAGTCTTTGTATTGACACAATTCGAATTATATAATCTGAACATGCTTTTCCAATATTTTTTGGCATAAGGAGGGCGTGTTCGAATTCTATAATCTAAAAAACAAGAATTTCATATTTTATAATTCGAACGCCCCCTATACATGTTTCGAAGCAGAGTGTATAAGGTTATTTAAATTATAAAATCTGAAGTACTTTTTTTTTTTTTTCTTTTCTAGATTTTAGAATCTAAATTGGTGAAAAAAATATTTTTCACCAAAAATTTAGGAAAAAACTCATTTTGGATTATATGAATAGAAAATCCAAGGGTGTACTTTTAGAATTTTTTGGAGGATGTGTAAGAAGGGCGGAAGGTGGAAAAAGAGAATCTAAAAAATAATGGACTGGGCCAACCTTGTATCATTATGTTGTGCACTCTTCACATGAAGATGGGTTACTCTTGTATTGTTAAGATTTTTTTTTTTACATACCTCCTTAGTTTGTCCATCCACCCTCCATAAGCTCCGCAGAAATCCCATTTTGCTCTTAGTCACTTTTAAATATTTTGGTTTATTTAATACTAGTAAAAGACCCGTGCTTTCGCACGGGTCGCGTAACATTGCTATAATTATATAAAAAATAATTAGATTTTTAATCTTGGAGAATGTTTATAGATATTAAATAATTAGATTTTTAACATTGCGTAACATCTTTAAATCTTTAAACCGCACTCATTGAGGATTTTGTATTCTTATATATGCAGAAGAAAATTTCTATGTACTGATATGTGATTGTAGATATGATAAAATTTTGAAAACTCATGACTATTTTAGAAATATCAACATTAATGCAGTGTTTCTATTAATTAAATTTTTATTTTATATGCAAAATATCGTTCAATGTTTGCACCGTCTCCCGTTGCAGTTTTTAAATGTTTATATCTGCATAAACAAATTTTTATATACATATATGAGAAAGTTGATATGATAAAGTTTTGAAAACTCGTGACTATTTTCAAAATATCAACATTAATGTAGAGTGTCTATTAAACAAATTTATATTTTATATTTAAAACACCATTGAATATATAAACCACACTCATTGAGGATTTTTTATTCTTATATATGCAGAAGAAAAATCTTATGTACCGATATGTGATAGTTGATATGATAAAATTTTGAAAACTCGTGACTATTTTCAAAATGTCAACATTAATAATGTAGTGTTTCTATTAATTAAATTTTTATTTTATATGCAAATCATCGTTCAATGTTTGCACCGTCTCTCGTTGAATATTTTAAATGTTTATATCTGCATAAACAAATTTTTATATACATATATGAGAAAGTTGATATGATAAAGTTTTGAAAACTCATGACTATTTTCAAAATATCAACATTAATGTAGTGTGTCTATTAAATAATTTTTATTTTATATTTGAAACATCGTTAAATCTTTAAACCGCACTCATTGAGGATTTTATATTCTTATATATGCAGTAGAAAATTTTTATGTACCGATACGTGATAGTAGATATGATAAAATTTTGAAAACTCGAGACTATTTTCAAAATATCAACATTAATGCAGTGCTTCTATTAATTAAATTATTATTTTATATGCAAAACACCCTTCAATATTTACACCTTCTCCTGTTGCACGTTTTAAACGTTTATATCTACTGCAACAAATTTCATATATACATATATGAGAAAGTTTTTTTTTTGAAGGAACATATATGAGAAAGTTGATATGATAAAGTTTTGAAAACTCATGACTATTTTCAAAATATCAACATTAATGTAGTGTGTCTATTAAATAATTTTTATTTTATATTTAAAACGTCGTTAAATCTTTAAACCGCACTCATTGAGGATTTTGTATTCTTATATATGCAGAAGAAATTTTTTATGTATCGATATGTGATAGTAGATATGATAAAATTTTGTAAACTCAAGACTATTTTCAAAATAACAACATTAATGCAGTGTTTCTATTAATTAAATTTTTATTTTATATGCAAAACACCTTTCAATATTTGCACCGTCTCATGTTGCACATTTTAAATGTTTATATGTACTGCAACAAATTTCATATACATATATGAGAGAGTCAATATGATAAAATATTGAAAACTCATGATTATTTTCATTATGAACACTATGTAGTGTTCTATTAAATAAATTTTTATTTTATATGCAAAACACTACACAATATTTGTTGGACGATTATTCCCTAAAAAAAAAAAATTGTTGGACGACCACAAAATGAAGGAGATCATGAGTTTTAATAAGAACAACTATGAAATTTTTTTGGACTTCAATTTTTATATATAATTAGTAGATCCGTAATTATCCGTAACTAATTTTTTAAAAAATAAATAAATTAGTTCTATAGTTATCCATAATTAATTTTTTAAAAAACAAATAAATTAGTTTCATAGGTATGTGGAAATTGGTTAGTATTATCCTTAATTAATTTTTTTAAAAACAAATAAATTAAATTTTGTAAAATGACCATTATGTACTTAAAATTAAGGAGATCATGAGTTTTAATAAGGACAATTATGAAATTTCGCTATACTTCAATTTTTATATATTGTTAGTAGATTGTAACGGTAACCACAAGTTTCTAATTTCCATTAATAGAAATATGTGTTGAGTAAAGATATTTATGATTTTCAGCGTTAAAAAATTCCATAAAACTTTATTTTTAACTCAAAATTACATAAAATTTAAATATTTAGATATCTTTGGTAGGTAGTTTAGATATCTTTTTTTTTGGTAGTGGTCGGGGTTTGAACCCTGGACCTTATGCATTGTCCCAACCAACTGAGTTAATCTCACTAGGACAAATATTTAGATATCTTTAATATATTGAAAGATGCTTCTCACTTGATTTTTATTTTATTAAAAAAGCAATTTTTGGTAGTGGCCGGGATTTAAACCTCGGACCTTATGCATTGTCCCAACCAACTGAGCTAATCTCACGAGGACAAATATTTAGATATCTTTAATATATTGAAAGCTGCTTCTCACTTGATACTTGATTTTTATTAAAAAAGCAATTCTACCTAATTAATATTAAATTTTTTTAGGTGGTGTCCAGGATTCGAACCCCGGACCTTGCATATATTATGTATTGTCTTTACCAACTAAGCTAAGTTCACGGGGATTAATTTTTTAAAAACAACCAATAAATTTGTAAATTTCTTTTTATTTTTCCAAAAAACATCAGTAAACGTGGTGAGCGTAACGGTCAATATTCAGTGCGTAGTGCATATCGTATTTACACAGATGCTTTCACAACAGCTGCTCACTTGTATAGGCCTGGTACTTGGTCTGCTATATGGAAGTTGAAAGCGCCACCGAAGGTTAAGAATCTAGTTTGGAGAGTTTGTCGCGGATGTCTCCCCACGAGGGCGCGTCTCCTTAGTCGCGGCATACAATGTCCTACACACTGTGTTATTTGCAATGCAGGTGAGGAGGACTCCACACACATTCTGTTCACGTGTCCTAAGGCAAGTCAAGTTTGGCAAGAGGTTCAGCTGTGGGGCTTTGTTCAACAGGCAGTTTCAGAGTGTGCATCGGTTGATAGTATTGTTTTCCAATTATTACAGAAAGTCCCGGCTTCTCAATGCAGTCTTTTGGCGATGATTCTATGGAGTTTATGGAAGCGACGTAATTTAAAGTTGTGGCAGCATCATGATGATTCAACAGGCCAAGTTATACTGCGCGCCAAACACATGCTGGAAGAGTGGAACTTGGCACAGCGTTTCAGAAACCATGGCAGTCTGCAGAATTCTGCTGCTGTCTTTGAGAGGAGCAACACAGAACTTCAGTGGCAGCGGCCAGCAGTAGGAAGGTTTAAGTGCAACGTTGATGCAGCATTTTCCCCATCTGCTAACAGAGTTGGAATAGGTTTGTGCATTCGCGATTCTGCAGGCCAAAACTCTGTCGTTTAGCCCGATATGTGCAGTAGAAGTTGGTGAGGCTCTCGGTCTCAATCATGCAATTCAATGGGCAGCAGAGATGTGTCTGGATGGTGTTGACTTCTGCCTAGATTCTAAGATTGTTGTGGATGCTTTTCATGGAGCAGCCAATACTATTACTGATTTAGGTAACATAGCTGTTAATTGTAGGCAGTTGTTCACTAGTTCTTTTCATGACTCGAAGGTAGAGTTTAGCCGGAGGCAAGCAAACAGGGTTGCTCACGAGTTAGCCAAGGTGGCCCTGTTAGACGCTGGCTCCCAAACTTTTGATGATGTACCACCTTGTATCTATGATTTGTTTTATAATGAAATGCATTAATCTTTTTCCCCTCAAAAAAAAAAAACATCAGTAAACGTTTCCTTAATTTGCATAATTTTTTCACGATGTGGACCAGAAAACCAATTTCAACTATTCTAAACTAGTTTTAAATAATGGATTATTGTGTAAACTTCATTTAGTTTTGTTTTTTTCTTTAAATTAATCATTAGTTTTCTTCAACTAGGATAATTTGATGCGCAGTGGAGCCGTGCTTTCAGGTTTGTTGTCCTGTTCGAGTAGTTGTGGAAAAGAGAAAACTATTAATCATCTTTCATTGAGTAATTTGTTTTTAATAATATCTTATATTTTCTACTTCGTTGGTTGTGGATTTCTACCGTTCATCCATCACATAATATTGGTTAACATGCACATCAATTCGATGATGCCCATGTGTTAAGGAAGGAGATTCATTTTTGGTTTTAGGTGATCTGATTGGTCAGTATCTCGATCATTTGAAAATAATCGAACTCAAGAAATTTTTGTAACAAACAACTTTCATTGAACAGTTATTGGATCAAATCAAGCTTCATTCGTGGTGATGGCTAAAGACTTTTACACTAATTTCTTTGTTTGATTTTCATTCGTGGTAGTATAATCATTCTCTTTGTATATTAGTTATGCAACTATGTAACAATGGTATTTGGCTTTGCTTTCGTTTTTTATTGACCTTGTTTTTTTAATTAACTCTCATTCCTTTTAGACACATCTTGTTCTTCTAAATATTTTTAATATAGTTCTCTTTTGCCCTTTCAAAATAATAAAAAAAAAATCACTATTTTTTCACATATAAGAACGCTGGTTCTATCTTACATTACTATTGGTATGTGGTCGTCAAATCGAGGACACTTATTTTTTTTTTCTCTTCCAATTTTATAAAGCATCTGAATTCTTTTTTTCTTTGACCCAAAAAAATACACTAGCATGTGTTATCAATATTAATTAATGTAAAAAAAAAAAGACACCTGAGCATTCATGTATTAGCCAAAACAAAACAAAAAAGTCAATTCTCAATCATACGGTAACGGCAATTTAAGCTTGTGTATGTCTTTTGTCAAAAAAAAAAAAAAGCGTGTGTATGTCTTATTTAAAAATAAAATAAAGTGCAAATGACAAAATAGTGCAAGTAGTTTTTTCGCTCTAAATTAAATGAGTATAGGTTTGCTAATTTACTTTTTAATATTTTTGAGAGGTGTAGATTCGGACAATGTTTGAATGACTATAGAGTACTTGACTAATATATATACGGTACACGGTGGTTTCAGGTTGAAGGGTGACATGCACGGGAAGCACTTGGGTGACATAATGTCACCGTGACATTAAATCTGGGCCACACAACACACATTGCCACATAACATCTGGGCCACACAACACATACAACACATTTGGGCCACACAACACAACACCTTTGTGTGACCCAAATTTAATGTCACGGTGACATTATGTCACCCAAGTATTTTCCAACATGCACCACTTCCAATATGAGAATATCTTATCACATTAATACATAACCCACAATGTAGTATTCTTTTGAGGGTCAATCTAGCAACAAATATTACTCCTAATATTTATACATATGTGAAAATTTGTTAACTCTTTATCCATGATCCGTGATTGCGATTATCAGTCAACCCATATAACTGTCTATATGCCTTACTACTATCCTATTTCGTAGTAAAGATTGCGACGGCATATACTTTAAGAATAATGTTTTAGTTTATTAGGGTCCACAATTAAATCACCTTTAATGTTCCATTAAACAAACTAACTGTTCTAGAGACTTAACCCACTTGGGTTGGTCTAGTGGTATTGGCTTGGGATCTGGGAGTGTGCTCCTCCTTGAGGTCTCAGTTCCGATTCTCACTGGTGTCAATTTAGATGGACTAATTTTAGCTTCTTAAAAAAAAAAAACTGTTCTAGAGACTTTATTACTTTGAAACTGACATATAATAAAGAAATGTCTTAAATATTTATATATATTAAGAAATATATATCAAAGTTCATGATACAAAAGCAAATATAATAAAGATAGATTAGTTATTCGAGCTTACTCCAACAACTTTGTATTACAACTTAAAAAAAACCAAGTAAACAAAAATTTCAACCAAATGATCTTTTACAGGTCTTCAATTTTCAGCCTATTTTTCACCATGGAAGAGGAGAAATATACTCGAGTTTGAAATAAGATGTATAAATAATTCTATAAGATTTTCAACTAATCATAGATCGCATCAATTGGACATCTAGAGCTTCAAATACAATCAAAATAAGACAAAAGTGTCATCACGTATAAAAATAACACATTCAACCAAATTTAATTTGATTCTTTGTACCCCATTATTGATTTGTTTTTTTTTTCTTTTCAAGGGCTAACATCTTAGATCACATCGGAATGTGAATATTAGAGTGAGTATTGAAAAGAGAGTTTAGTAGTCACTATTAATATAAACCTTCACCATATAATTAAGCCATCAATGACTGTAGTTTACCAATCAAATGTTTTTATTTAGGTTTAATTGCATTTTTGGCCCCCTATCTTTCCAAAACTTGCGATTACAGCCCCCTAACTAATTTAAATACAAAACAGCCCCCTAAGTATTGAATCTTTGGCAGTTTTGGCCCCCAACGTTGACGTGGCACCCTAAATGAGGTGCCACGTGTCATTTTTTTTAATTTTTTTTTGGCCTTGGTGGACCAAAACTGCCAAAGATTCAATACTTAGGGGGCTGTTTTGTATTTAAATTAGTTAGGGGGCTGTAACCGCAAGTTTTGGAAAGATAGGGGGCCAAAAGTGCAATTAAGCCTTTTATTTATTTATCATGATTCTTTTACCAACTTTAGTGCTTTTTGTGGCTAGCTATACGATACTATGTTTTGGAAAAGAAGAGATGATATTCAACCATATGATTAATAAAAACAGATTGAGAATGACCACCGTCTTACATACATGCATGCATATTCTTTTCTAGAAGAAGTCGACAGTACTTATATATAATTACAATTACTTCTCCTCCGATTGGCTTGGTTCAGTCGTACAATCGGATGGTATTTCTGATAAACGTATTTTTTTTTTAATTTTAAAAAAATTTATCTTTTTTTCCTACACATTAGTAGAGTCTTTACACTATTAAAATAAGTACATAAGCTACAATAAAAAAATATATTTAATAGATAAAAAATACATGAATACAGGAAGTAATAGTAATAAAAGAAATAATGGTATTTTTTTTTTAGCAAAAAAGAAATAATAGTATAATAATAAGAAAAAAACTGAACTGATAGTTTTTGAAAAAACTGAACTGATAGTTTAGATTCGTTTTCTAATGATCAGTTTTGAATGACACGACAATAAAAGGTTGGAATTAGATCTTCGAACAAGAGAAAAAACTGAACCACTTTAATTAATTTAAATTAGATCTTCGAATTTATCATCTCATTGATTTAATTCTTACACTACTAATATACATTTTATATCTATTTATTGGCATACCCCTTGCCTCCATCTAGATTCACCTAAAGAAGTGCCTACAACAACGTAGAGGATGATAACGAAAGGTGGTGTAGTTTCTATTTATAAAACAAATCTTTTTTAGGAAGGGAAACAAATTATATAATTTTTTATTTATATATAGACGAAATGATAATTACGACATAAAATCCTAACATACATGTAGAAGCTACTTAGGGTTTAAACCCCAATCATGATGTATGACTTTGTAATTTTAGAATTTTTATCGATTGAGATAAACTTATAAACCAAGTATTACATATTTTAAAACAATTGATCAAAATACTCGATAACAATAAACAAATTGCATGCGTAGATAATCTTATCTTATACACCCTCCGGTCACTATTATAAGCAAAATTTTGCATTTTAGATTCATTCATTAAATGATGTATGTGGTCTATAATAAAGACCATATACTTCATTAATTGAATGAATCTAAAATGCAAAATTTTGCTTATAATAGTGACCGGAGGGTGTATATATGAAGCCCCATCTAGTAGTTACCGTTAACGTTCACGATGTGATTAAGCCGTCAATAACTTTAATTTACCAATCAAATGCTTTTTATTCATCTATGATAATTCTTTTACCAACTTTAATGCCTTTTTGTGGCTAGCTATATGATACTAGGTTTTCGAGAAAAAGGTGATATTCAACTAGTTTAAGAAGACTACAATGATTAAAAAAAACAGGTATCATTGCCACTATCTTATATACATGCATGCATGCATTCTTTCTAGACAAATAGTTGTATATAATTACAATTACAATAGCACAAGTAGATTTTCACTCACAAAATTTAATCAAACGTGTGTCTGCGGTTGCCCACGTGTTGGTGAGAAAATGATGGAAGGTTGCCAGCCTTGAGCCTTGGCATAGACCATACAGCCGACGGGGCCAAGACCACACCACTAACCCAAGTCTCACTTCTTCTTTCATCTGTTGCTACTGAGTCAACCCAACCCAAACACAAACACAAACCTCTTTTCTTTGACCCTTTGCTAGTTCCAACCTCCTCTGTGTTTGGTCAATGGTTACCACTTGCTACTTACAGTTCTCACAACAATAGCAATAATTTTTTTAATGAGATATGTTAGCATGTTAGTCAGGGCCGTTTCTAAGATTTCTGTGGTCTACAGACGAACCTACAATTTGGACCCTAACTAATAAGTATAGATAATAATTTTTTTTTGAATTCTTAAAGTGTGAAAATAATTTTTTTATGATGATAATTTTTATTACGTTAAGAAATGCGATATTCAATTCTCTAATGTCCTTTTTCAATTAAAATGTATATGGTTTTAGCATTCCCTATTTTTTTTTTATTACTTAATGAACCCATAATTTTATATTTTGGGACCCAAATTTTGAACTTACTTTTTGAAGTCTAGCAAGGTCGTCCTTCTCCCCTTGCCTCAGATACGACACCGATGCTAGTTTTATCTTCTTGTCATAATTTAAACTTTGAACTTTAAATTTCTCAACTTCTTTGTAAGTTGAGTTACTCAACCTCCATATCAAGACTATTATAATTGACACATTTTGTTGTTATTACTAACTCCATCCCAAAATAATATATCATTTCGTACAAATTAATAACAAAGTTGTAATTAAATGAATTAGAGAGGATAATAGTTTTATTAATTTAATCTTTTTTTAGGGGTTATTAAATTAATGCTCTTAACCATTTGGTGTATTCTCATTATAATGAATGTAGAGTGAAAAATAATAAATTGAAAGTGATGCATGTAATATTAATTAGATTAATTAGAGAGCATAATTAAAAAATAAAGTAATTCAAGCTATATTTTCTATTATGTGAAAACTTGCATATGTTAAAAAAGTTAATAATAACAAGTTTATATCTTGGAACATGTGCACTTTATATTAACTAAGCGGCTCAAATATAATTCATATCTTACAAGTTAGAGCAAAGAGAGTTGCTAGAAACCTGTACTAGCAAGAGTACAATAATCGTATCTAGGGTTTAGATTGTTTATGAGATGCCTTGAGAATGAT
Organism: Medicago sativa; assembly: GCF_051527215.1. Taxonomy (NCBI): domain Eukaryota; kingdom Viridiplantae; phylum Streptophyta; class Magnoliopsida; order Fabales; family Fabaceae; genus Medicago; species Medicago sativa. The sequence goes on along the minus strand of NC_140755.1, from coordinate 78,253,688 downwards.
CTCGAGAGTGGTATTTATAGTCCCTTGTGGGTTTGTTTTAGCGTGACTTAAGCCCCAAGCAAGCTGGGCTTTAGGCCTTTTTACATGGTTCTAGATGTCTCTAGGAAGTCGGCTGAGACGACGCCTCTGGAAGGGCGTGCCTAGGCTTCAGGAGCCCTTCTAGAAGGCTCCTAAGTCTTTCTAGAGGGCTCTTAGGCCCTTAAGAATATATTGATAGTCCAAAACCAGAAGTGAAATCGATAAAACTCGAAGAAATCGAGTTAATGAAACTAATGTTAATTATTATAATGCTTTGAGAAGAAGATTAAATATTCTTTTAGTTAAAGTTCATATATCTCGGAAACAAAGTGTCCAAACCTTTTGGTTTCAAGACGGTGATTTGAATACTCGTTTCTTTCATCCTACTGCTTCCACTGAAGATGGAAATGGTGTTGTTTGTCGCAATGAGGAGAGACGGAAGGGGATACCTCACGATTATTTTGTTGATCTTTCCCAGAAAACCAGAACTGTCTATAACAACGTTATTGATGCAATAACAACTATGGTTAACATTGATTACAATGATTTGTTAACCACACCTTTCTCTTAAGTAGAATTCAAGGAGGCCATTTTTTCTATGTAGGATGATAAATATCTTGCAATGAAGGATTTGACCCGTGTTTCAATAAGAATTTTTGGTGTGTTCTCGCCTAATCTGAACTCAACAAATATTACCATTATTTCTGAGGGTGACTCTCAGGTTTCTACGAAGTATTATTTGAGTTCCCAAACATGTTTACCTAGTATCACAACATTGACAAGCCTAACCCACCTGATGCCTAATCCGCCATTGGCTGAAGGTTGAGTCATCGTGTTCCATTTGACCCGATGACAACTATTATCACCTGAGAGTCTCTTCAGAGTTTTAAGATTTTGCATAAAACGAGTATTTTAACATGAGAATAAAGATTTACTTGGTTAAAAGATATACGTGTCATCTCATCTAAACGTTTTTTTCTTCCTGATAAAGTGAGAATAAGAAAAAACATTTACTCTTCTTTCTTTGACAAAAAAGTAAATGAAAATATGTTGTTTTTGAAATAAAATAAGAGTAATGATATTTGTCCAACGATTTTGGGACAACTTTTGATACAACCTTTGTTTTCTCTTTTTTATTGGTCAAAAGCAATATATATATATATATATATATATATATATATATATATATAGAGAGAGAGAGAGAGAGAGAGAGAGAGAGAGAGAGAGAGAGAGAGAGAGAGAGAGAGAGAGAGAGAGAGAGAGAGAGAGGAGAGAGAGAGAGAAAGAAAGAGAGAGAGTAAGAATACAATATGAGTATGAGTGAGAGAAAGTTGTCCAAAAGCCGTCATAAAATGACTGTAATGACTGTACACATATCATTTCTCATAAAATATATACTTTAGTTTTATAAATATTTTTTCGCAAAATGAAATTGACGTTTCGTATGATGTTCATTTTATTGATAACGAGTTTTTAAAAAAAAAATATAGTTGTATTGATGTTTGAGACATGTCATGTCATTGAGTTTTGTTGGGCATAAAATGATCTCACGATAATTTTTAAAAATAGGGAAATGCTAAAGAGTGCCACAAGGGAACAAAAATAGAAATATTTTGTTGAAAAATGGTAAAAAGTGGTCAAGTCAACTTGTAAAAAGTTTACAAATTGTTGTTTCCAACATAAAAATACTAATTTTGGTTACCTTACCAAATGCCCTTAAGACACTTGTTAGCATAACCCTTAAAAATATTATGGTCCTATAACGCCGATTTTTAATTTGTGTTCATGGTAATTGGAACTTCAACTTAATCTCCACTAACATCCCTCCTTCTACTAAGATGGAGATGTCTAGCGTGTTTATTAATGAAGATACTAAAGAAATTCTTATTTGGGGACCTTCTATTTTTGGAACATATACTACCAAGTCAGCTTACTCTTGGATTTTGGACAATACTGCCTCACTGCATCCATTCTTAAGTTGGTCTTCGATTTGGAGGTTGAAACTTTCAGAGAACATTCCCCATTTTGTTTGGATCATCTTGCATAGTAGCTTGCCTACTAACTATAACAGATTCACTCACCATATGTCTGTTGATGCCTCTTGTTATATATGTGGCGCCAATCTTAAGACTTATTATTCACACTTTGAGGGACTGACTGCAAGCTCATCAAGTTTGGTCTCCTCTTGGTTTTTTGTCCCCTTCTTTCCTCCAAGAAGAGAATCTTTTTCTTTGGATCAAGAATAATTCTATTAGGCCTTACCGTACCCTTTTTCTCATTTCATGTTGGTTTATATGGAAGACTGAAAATGACGAATCCTTTTCGGATAACAGATGACCTTTATGGAGAATTTTTAATCAAATTAAATCCTTAGTCAAGCATATATCTAAGGTGATTTGTGACTCTAGTCTTGACAAGGTTCCCAGACTAGTTTCTTGGAAACACCCACCCGAGAATGTGATGAAATCATGAAACTCGATGTGGATGGGAGCTCTATTGGTAACTCGGGTCGTTCTAGTTATGGTGGTCTTAGGAGTTCGTCGGGGGTTAGATTTTTGGTTTTGTCGGAAGTTGTGGTTTTGCTTCTAATATTAATGCCGAGCTTCATGCTTATATTCCATGGTCTCGATCTAACTTGGACTCATGATTATAGAGATATAATTTGTAAATCTGATTCTCTAATCTCTCTCATCATTAAAATTCATCAAAGAAGGAGTTTCGTATATTCAAATTTAGAGCTACTCTTGATAATGAGATTAGACTTTTTGATTTTTACCCTTGTTTATTAGCTAGCTAGTACATGCTTAACTGATGCTATGGGGGTATCTTTCATTAAACCATAGTTTTCTTTTTTTTCGTCTTGTTGTTTTTTTTTTCAATTGATAAAAAAAAAAAAAAAAACTCTAAAGAAACTTCACCACTTATTTATGTCCCACAAAGTTTACAAATGAGCTCGTGTGAACACTAAAGAAACTTCACCATTTATAGTGAACAAATGAGCTCGTGTGAACACTGGATATTGGGAAGGCTTTGACTAAACTTTTATCGGTCACGTACCCACGCGCTCACGCCAATCACACTTTTTGGATTTGATTGCGTATTTTTTTTGACTGAAATGTCTGGAGATGGTAACTGGTTTTTTTCCTGCAGGAATATTAGTAATAAGTTTTTTCTTTCTGATCTCATTCTCCATAATAAGTTTTATTATTTTGTGTACAAAAGTTTTTATTTTATTTTACTACAAATAAAGATAACATGTACTTCATCCGTTTCAAAATGAGTGTCGCTTTAGCCAATTACACACAGATTAAAGAATGAAATAATATAGTCAAATGACATACCAATTTTACCAAATTATCCTAATCAACTATTAGTTTGTTTTTCATTAAAGAAAAAATAATACTTTGGAAATAGTGTAACATAGTATTAATTGAATGGTACAATTGAAAAGAAAAAATTATTATTGCATTGGAAACTGAAAGTGACATTTATTTTGAAACAATTTTTTTTGGCTAAAACGATACTCATTTTAAAACGGAGGGAGTAGTTTTTTTTGTCTAACCTATTTTTTAATACACGGAAGTGTTCGTTTGAATGCTAAGATATAATTGATATGAATTAGGTTTTGGGACTGATCAAAGGTACATAGTCTTAAAGTTTATAATGTAAATTTATATCAAGTGTATCTAAATAATTGATGATATCATATGATGACACGATGTGTCGTGTTTTCATCCAAAGACCTCATGGTAAAAACAAATAACCTAACAAAACACAATTTCAGTGATCAAAAGCAAAAAAAATATAAATTATAGTGATAAAAAAATTATTTTATGTTTTCAACTTCAATCCTTGCATACACATGTTTTTCAATACTATAAAATAATGATTTTTTTTGTCTATCTTCTCACTTTTTTCTTCTCTTTTATTTATATAATGGATTGTATTTAATTTCCACAGCAGCAGAGTCCTCGGTTGCTTCTACTCCTTTAATTTAACTACCTCGACGAAAAGAGCAAATTCTCACTTTTTTCTTCTCTTTTATTTATATAATGGATTGTATTTAATTTCCACAGCAGCAGAGTCCTAGGTTGCTTCTACTCCTTTAATTTAACTACCTCGACGAAAAGAGCAAATTGTTTGGTAATAAAATGTTCAAAAAGAATTAAATCTGTGGTCTTTGCCCATTGATTTATGCTTATAAAGTATAATAAGTGCTGGTTTAGGTGCATAACATAAGTGCTGGTATTCAAAAAGAACTATGTAAGAGGCAAATAATGTCAAATTAACACATTTTTTTATCTAAGATTTTACATGAAGAACTAGAAATTAATTCCCTATCTTCCATAAAAAATAATATTTCGCTCTAAGAATTAGAAATCTATAAATATTTCAACATATCAAAATAATCACATTTTACTATCTAGTTATCTTGATTCAATTAAAGGTATATGTTAAATTTGTTTGTGCATCCAAATTAAATTATCAAAATAATTAAACTTTTATTGCAAACCAATTCATCCTAATTTTTTCTAATGAAGTTTTTCTGGCCTAAAAAAAAAATCAAGACCCTACATTAATTCATCTGGAAAATCTGAGTCAAGCTACATCTCGATTAAGTCATGAGCTCAAAATGATTTCCTTGGAGCCCAAGTTGCATGAAGGAAAGCAACATAGTAAATTACGGCCTCGTCATTATAAAATAGTGTCTCATTAACGAATGCCATAAATGCATCAGTTCAAAAATCTATTAAAGAGAAGTTTGTTTTTAAACAAATTGTTGTTTAGGTTATGCAATAATTACACAATTTTTTTTTATACATATTTACTATTTTTCGTATTTAAATCAATGCTCTAGAGACATTAGTTTGAATTCTCCTATGAAATAATAGCTTTATGTACTACAATTTTAACAACTTTTTTTTTTCATCTTAAAACAATCTGGTAATTAAAGTTTTTTTTTTATGGATTAAATCTGCTAATTAAAGTTGGACACTCCTCTTATGTTAAGCGAAAGCCTTATGACTTGATGAATACGCAAAATATTTCCTACCTTTCGTTGTCACTACTATCACTTGCTTTAATTCATTCTTTATTCTTTCTTTTTAAAGGAATTCATTCTTTATTCTTATTGCCTTATTCTTTTCTTTGGTAGGGAAATCCTTTTGATTGATCAGGTTAATGTTGACTTTCATTCTTGATTTTTCCATTCAATATTTCAAGTTTCCGTTTCAATTTTACACTACGTGGACACTGAACACTGCTATCTCAACTCGAATACTCGATCCTTCAAAAGTCATAAAATTATTCAACTAAAGATATGAGCTATTGAATGACTAGCTGGAGTTTGACTTTTGAAAATAAAATTTTCTCGTTTACATCTTATCCTAACGGTTGTATTTAATCATTTCACACATATAAACCCAGCTAAATAAAAAAGAAGAGAATAATACTTTTATTAAATCATCTTAATTAACTGTTAATGTATTTTTATTGTTATAAATTGAAAGTGGAAACTAATAATACGAGATTGCACTGTGAAACGACCCAATAAAGAGAGAGTGACAACGTTTGGATAGAACCCTAACATTGCCAACTTAGGGTTAGGATTTTGGCGAGAGGTTCGACCACGCGAGAAACACGACGAGGCTGCAGTGTGTATGTGTGTGAGAGAGAGGTAGAAAGAGAGAGGGAGAGAGAAACAAGGAAACTGTCATTGTTTTCAGGAGGACGACAAAGGCAGTGTGTTGGAGTGTCACTGGTTGGCTGAACAAGGGTGTTGTGAGTTCCTCCATGTTACTCTAGTTACTTTCTTGTAATCTAGATGGAGGTGAATATATTATTCATCTTAGTGAAAATTAAATGCGTAGTTTTCAAAATAAATAAAAAAATGTTTAGAAACTATACGTAACTGGTTCGGATTACATGCAAGTTCTTAATTTGTTTGCAGATCACAAAATATTTGATAAAATGCTACCAAGCAATTAATTCTCTAATTGTTAGAGAATAACACAATCTAATTGAAACAAAGTTTTTGCAATACTACAGCAACCAAATTATGTACAATAAATCAGTTATGTATTGAATGATACAACTTGTGAGCAAACACATAAAATACTGCACAATTTCTATGTTATGAATTTTACCCTATAATCAAAATTACTTAGGCAAATATCATATATTTAACAAAATAAGTTTTATATATATCACATCATTTATTTGTACTTATAAAAGAGAATTTTGCACTCTTTGAGGTTATTCATTTTCTGCACCCTTTTGAAAACAAGAATCTTATGAAAATTCATGTATTAATATAAAGATTCACAAATTGAATTAAATCATACTGAAATTAAAGAGTATATGGTTGGAGAAGAAGACACCAATGTTTATACTAATTTAACCAACTCGTCCTCTATTGTGGCCTAATCAAGTACCCTTAATATGTGCGAGAGAGTTTCTTCCATATTTTACTATATGTGTTTGAAGGTATGGTTTCAATTAATTTCTTCGATCCTATGATCCTAACTCCTTGTTTGAATCAAGAAAATTCCCAACAAGATAATTTCTTCAATATTTGTTGCAATCAAGAAAATTCCTAAATTTTGAAGCCTTCAAAATGTGGTCATAGTCTTCAACATGTACAATTACAATTCCTATCTTGAATCCTTTAACATTTAAATTTATAATCTAATTGGTTTAGACACTTTCAAATGTTTGGACCATTGTTTAATAACATATATGTCTTAACTGATATATGTGACTATAAATCCATACATTTATTTTAAAATGTAGATTTTCAACATGTATGATTTCTTTTTCCCTATTGAATGCAATTTATGGAGTGAAGCTTATTTCCCTTTTGAATGACTAGACTTTTGACCAAAATTAAAATTCTAGAATTGAAAATATATATATTTTTTTTTGGTAATTGATTATTGACAATAAAGTAGGAGATTTTGGGTTAATTATTTAATTAATCAATTAAGAATCACAATAATCAGTTAGCATGATTTTTTTTGGAGCAAAGTTATCAAGAATTATTATTAAAATAAATTATGGTACAATATTATTAAGCGTAAATTTTTGATGAATTATTTGATTGAACTATGTTTTTAAATGGACCGTAATGGATTGAACCATTTTTTTAAATTCAATGGGATGTCTCTCTCATCAGTCAACTTAACTATTTAAATGTTTTAAATGTTTTTTTTTAAAGAACTTACACCATTTAAATGTTATCCCAATAGACAATTAAGTATACAGTAAAAATTTAACTTATAAACCTAAGTATACAGTAAAAATTTAACTTATAAACCTAAACTGCGACGAGTGTATAGTTCAACTTCTCATAATTGCTCTCTCCAATTATCTTTGTAATCCTAAATGTACGCCACCAATACTCCTAATCTTACTCTATTATGAAATATGTTAACTTGTATATATGATCTATGACTATAGTGTTATATTCCAATGTTTTCAGTTAACTATATAGTGAAGCAAAACATGCATAGAAAAATGTTAGCCAAATATAGGTGCGTGCTTTCAGCTAGCAATATGGTGAAGCAAAACATGCATTGAAAAAATGTCACCCAAATATAGGTGCGTGCTACCGACCTAGTAGATTCATTAATTAATATTTGGCATAACTTATATAATTAATATGCTCAATTTAATGTAAGGTGGGATTGTTTAAGTTTGTAACCTCTTTGATTAATTTTTGCTTTTCAATATAACTTGGGAGCGTGGTTAGCTATGGTTTATCCACGTCGTATGGTTGAGTACCACTTGTTCTCAAAATTTCAATAGATTCATTTTGATCATGGATTAATACTAAAAATGATACATGCTCATTTAAGTTAAGGGAGATCAAGGAAAAATGTAGGTATATTTTGCCTTTCGATAATGCTAACTAGGTATTTGCTCAACATTTATTAAGGAAACAAAAGAAGTATATTTTGTACACCCTCCGGTCACTATTATAAGCAAAAATCCACATTTTAAGTTCATTCAATAAATGATGTATGTGGTCTTTAATATAGACTACATACATCATTTATTGAATGAACCTAGAATGTGGATTTTTGCTTATAATAGTGACCGGAGGTTGTATTGAATAGATATTTTTAACACTTTCAAGAGTTTGACTACACAAAATTTAAAATATTTGTCCTTTAAAAAAATCAAAATATTTGTATTATATTTGATTCCTATGAGTACTTGTGATATAAGAGGGTTTCTTTAGTATTATTATTTCAGCTCAATCTTAATAATTTCTGTTTTATTTTCTGTTTTGGATTTTCAGTTCATTAGGGTTTCCTTAGTATTTAAACATTTCAGTTGTAGACAGAGAGACATTTTTTTATTTTATAAAATTTCAAAGAGTTTTCTCAGTTTTTTGTGGATTCCGGAATCCTATTTTCACAAGTTTGTCGCTTGTAAACTTGTTCTTTTCTCTATCTACGTTTAAGGCTTGTTAGCCTTCACTTCCGACTGCGTCAACTTGTCTGTTTTCCTTTGCCTTTATATCAATTAATATTAGTAAACAATCACAAAGTGATTGCTTTTTTGTTGTGTACAAGCGACATAGATCTCTATTAGCCATTTTGCTTTTAAAATCCATCAATTAAAGGTCTAAATTTGATAAAAATTCATGTATCACATTGGTTTTCAAGATTCAAAGGATACCATCGATTGATATATAATCAACCGCGTAAGAACCCTATGTCGTGGATCACACCTTGTTCAGTTGTTCTATCTTCATAAAGTTTGATTCAATTACGGTTCTCTCAATTTTAGTTGTGAGTGATGAGTATCATTCCCATGTGGTATACACGTCCAAAAAGTGTCAAATTTTCCTAGCAAAATTTGGAAGTGTTTTCATCATTCTTCATGTTTACTAAAGGGAGTAAGAAAGACTTCATGTGTTTAGAAGCAAGCAACCAAATTTGGTAACATTGTTAGAATGTGGAATCAAGTGTGTGGAAGGTGTGTGGGGACCAAACCCTAATTGATCTCATCAGCGGCGAAGCTAGGAAAAATTTTATGCAGGGGCCAACTATAAAAAAAAAATTAAAACCAACATATTAAATTTAAAGATAAAATATATTTTTAGTCTTATAAATTATAATTTTTTAGGTTTGGTCCTTGCAAATAAATTTATTCCATTTTTGTCTCGATTTTTTAAATTTTACAAAAAAAAAAGGTGTTTTTAGTCATGGATTTCATCTTTATAACAAAAAATTAAGGACTAAAATTAAACAAAATCTTAGGAACTTAACTAAAAAAATCGCAAGCTTTGTAGACTAAAATCAAAATAATCTGAAAATTAACCAATACATTTTTTTTTTGAAAGGAAAATTAACCAATACATGAAAGTTAACTCAAATGATAAAAATTGACAATAGCTATTTAAAAAGTTGGACAAAATGTGTTTCAAGAAGCCAATTTTATCTATAAATGACTATTTACAAAATAGATTAATAATATATTTTTCAATGTACACAAATAGGTTATGTTTAATTATGACTATTGTTGTGCTAGTTTTTTTTATTGTTGAAAAGGTTCTCTCTATAATTGTTATTGAGAGCGAAAGTACCAAACCAATACAAATAAATCTATCAATCATATAATATTTTTTTTTACTTTTTTATTTATGTTATTTTTCGGTAACTAAACTTGTTTGGGGTAGCTCAATGTTTATTATTTAGGGTAGCCGGATATAAATACATACCAGCTAATTAAAGAATAATAATTTTTTTGGGGTAGCCAAGGCTACCCCTTCATAATGAAAGGATACGCCCCTGGATCTCATGTTTTGAGTCACATTATTAATAACACTATCTCTACTCTTTAAATTCCTTTAATTAGCAAATTGTTATTGCGGTAGGAAAGGGAAAATACTTGTGTGGACCAGGGACCAAACCTCATTGTGTGGTCACAACCAAAGAAATGGGAGAGAAGAGAGAGAAGAGAGAAGAGAGAGAAAATGGAAAATGTAAAGAAAGAAAGAAAAAACTATGTGTGTGACCAAACCCAATTGTGTGGTCCTGGTCCACACAAGTCTTTCTCTATTGCGGTATGTCTTGGTCAAGAATCAAGATAATCAAATTTACCCTTTTGAGAGTAGTTCAAAATGCCGACTCAAATTTTCAGCCTTATCTCCTCTTTTTCCTAATCCTATTATTAGATAAAAATAAAGGTAAATGAGGAAAATGCTTACCTTTCTTAAATTTTTGTTGAAGGGACATAATATTTTGAATCCTAAAAATATGATTTAGCTACGTAAGATACATATAGTACTTCAAAATTCCTAAAAAAAATAGTACTTAAAAAATTCCAAAAAAAAAAAAAGTACTTAAGAAGAATATAAAATCATAGATTATATATGGTACTTTGTGCATGAAAAACATAAGTGTTTTTCTTATTTAGTACAATCTTTTACATAAAAAAGTTTACATAATTTCATTATATAAGCTCATTGACACATTTGTAGATATTATATGCAAAATTTCATTATATAAAATCATTGACACATTTGTAGATATGATATGCAAAAATTAGATTGTTCTATGTTTATTGTAAACCGTACTTAAGTAGCAAGGTAAGGGTGATAGTGGAAATTTAGGGTACCATTGTTGTCTTTCTAATATGAAAACAAATATTCCAGCATATACATATCGTATATATATCAAAATTAAGTACAATATTCAATTTATTTTATTTTGCTATTTTACTTTTTAATGAATAATACCAAGTGTTATTAGCTTCTTATAAAAAAAAAGGTGTAATTAGCTGTTAAACTTGTTGATAAGGAGTTGAGCCAATGATCTTATTATCCTCCAAGCTCTATGTTTCTCCCTTCAAACCACCAAATCAACAATATTCTTCCTCTCGACTCAGGAAAAAAAAAAAAATTTCAATAAGTATATTTTACCTTTACTCCCTCCGGTCACATTTATAAGTAAAAATGTAATTTTTAGATTCATTGAATACATAATGTATTTGGTCTATATATTGACCAAATACATTAAGTATTGAATGAATCTAAAAAATGTTTTTTTGCTTATAAAAGTGACTGGAGGGAGTACTAATGATAATATTGTTGACAGTAAATAAAACCTCTGAGGTTATATGTGATTATGTTAACGTCCAAATGCTTGGGATATAGTCCTCATATCATATCTAAACATAAATTTAAGCTGCTTTTTTCACTTCCCAGTTCTACCTTTATTTATAGTATTTTATTTATTATTTATCGATCCTTTTTATAATATTACTTTAATTATTAATTATAAAATTGTTAAATATCATTAAAATAGAAACCACCTCACTATAATATTAACAACATTATTATCTATAACGATATATAAGAGGAATGAGAGATTTTAGACTGAATTTTATGATATTCCAATTATATCCTTCAACTAGTTTTTCTATAATAATGGTATATTGTTAGTGTCATTTAAAAAGATAAGGGTCCGTTTGGTGCGCAGGATATGATAGAGACATGATATGATATGAAACTGGATAAAGACATGATATGATATGAACATGATAACAGTTATCATATCACATGTTTGATACTCACATCATAAGCATCAGGATAACAATATTTTATCATATTAAATTCCAAAATTACCCTTATAATCAATAACATTTTTTAACATATTTTAATAGATTTTCATATTTATACATATTACAACAATATCAATAAAGAAAAAAATTGAAATCCATGGATGACCATAAAAAAATAAGAATCTGAAAAGAAAAAAGAAATTAAACAGAAATCTAAAAAAAAAACGGAAAGTTCAAATCGAAAAAAAAAATGAATTCAAAAGAAAACAAGAAGACAAATCGAGATGAATTTAAGAAGAAGAAAAAATGGAGATCCACAAAAGGATTGTAACGTTTTGGATTCGAGACAAAAAAAAAAAGGAATAGAAATCGATAAAAAAAAGTCCATAAAAAGAGAAGAAAAAAGGGATCCATAAAAAAATGAAATTGATAATAAAAAATGAAGAATTTATGAAAAAAGAGAGGAAGAAGATGATAAGAATGGATGAATGATTCAGAAAGAGAGGATATGAGGGTAAAATAGGGATTCATTTTGTCAAACCGGATAGGTTAATTTTAACCCAGCCTAAACTTAGGATAGAAAATACAAAGGAGTGATAGGATATGATAAGTAAAAGGAATAATTTATCCTATCTCATTGTTGTATCAAACGGAGGATTGAGATAGGATAGACTAATCATATCCTGCCTCTCTATCCTGCGCACCAAACGGGCCCTAAGAGTTTAAACGTCACAAAAATCTTTACATATAATTCTAATAAAAATATAACTAATTTTAACTAAAATTTAAATTTCATAATCTTCACGTGTTAGCGCAATAAATAGAGCTGACAGACAAACAAGGAGTGCATGTCTAGTGCTAGTTGATTATAATATTTATTTACTTTTTTCTCCATAAATAAATTAGAATATTATATATATATATATATATATATATATATATATATATATCCCTAAAAATAATTAGAATATTATATATCTCTACATTTTTTTTTAAGGAATATATATCTACATCATGTGAGGTATATTTTTTTTTGAAGGGTGAGGTCTATATATTTTATTTCTCACCTTCGTAAATGATAAGTTTCCGCACTATATATGTCAACGAAGAAGACATTTGGACTTCTAGTAATTTAATTGGATTATTCTTCTTTATTTTTTCTTGTTTGAACGAATATTCTTTTATATATTTTATTTTGGAATATATTTTCTATCCAGTTCTTTTGAACGAATTGCATGAGTAGCTTCGTATGTAACTTCTCGAAAATTTATCTCGTAGTACAGAAACTCCCGAACAATGATGTTTTTTTTTTTTTTTTTAACTTTACTTTTTTATATCTCACTCCTTCAATTGCATCATCAATTACATCAGTCTCTCCTATCTTTAGCTTTCTCAAAGTGTATACACATTTGAGGTGTATAAGAAACATTTTCCTTAAAAAATAGAGTAAAAGAAATACTATAACTCAAACGAAACCGTTAAAAAGGCACTTAAAAAAGAAAACTACAACGGGAGTTTAGAGGGTAATGAAGAGAATTTTGAAAGAAAAAAAAATTACTAAAAAAATGGAGGCTTTTTATTTATAATACAGAATCTCTCTCGTATGATAAAACTAAAAAAATGTACTAAAAGAAAATTTTGGAATGCTTTTTTTTTTTGAACAAGCCAAAATGAAATATAATATAACACGAGTGGTTCATGTCGCACAAGGCGTGCAAAAGAGAACCACCCACCAACAAAATACAATTAAAATTCTGATGCCATACAATAGCACACCTGAAGAAAGACAACAAATAGAACTACATCAAAACACCCATGCAAGGTAAAGGGTGTCGCCACCGGTTATTGTGACTGTAGGCGAAAATTTTGGAATGCTAAAAAAAAAAAGATTAGATTGATCTGAATCAAATAGTCTAGAACCTAAATTTAATTCTTTAAAATGAACTCCTTCAAAAAAAAAATTCTTTTAAATGAATAAATGGAATATTAGAGGTTCATACTCTGACTTATACATAATGCAAAATCCCCATCAACTAAACTATATGTATGAAGAGTTATTAATATAAAATAAATTTATTTTCTATTAAAAATAGTAAATGCCATTCTTAAAACTATTTTCAAAAGGCCAATATTAGATGGGAGGTCGTGTATGCTTACATCCCTCACTTGATGTTTGACATATAAGTTATAGATCAACAAATTCCGTGTGGTCCACAACAAGGATCTAGTGCACATACTTTACACTGGTTTTGTTAAAGGACGTAATTAATTAATTCCTAACATATGAACGACCAGAATCTGGCTAATCAATATCAATATTTCAAAAATAGAATTTTTTTATTTTTTTTATTTTTGGGTTGTTTCTTTTGCACTATAGTACACACGAGGTCATGAGAGTCGAAGCACACACGCAAGCATGCACTTCATGAGCTTTGACCAACACAAGCAAAAACCTATTATTCCATTACATATTTATTTATTTATTTTTGCTTTAGGGTTGGTCTTGGTCATTTTTTATGACACGTTTTAAGATGACTTTTCCACCTTACAATTTGCCACATTAATAATCACATTAATTAATCACTCACATACGCACACACACTCATCTCTTATAAATTCTCACACATTCTCTCCCAAATTCCAAACACTTCTTTGCAAGTTGCAACTATAAATTCTCATACATTCTCTCCCAAATTCTCAACACCTCTTTGCAAGTTGCAACTCATACAATCACAAGTTAGAGTGACATTAAACCTCCATCAAAATATACAATAGCATACACACAAAAACTAAACATGTCTTTGGAAAATAAGAGTCACCAGCTTTTGTCAAAGATTGCTACCAACGATAAACATGGTGAAAATTCTCCTTATTTTGATGGGTGGAAAGCTTATGAATCAAATCCATTTCACCCCACAAAAAATCCTCAGGGTGTTATCCAAATGGGCCTTGCTGAAAATCAGGTATATATTATGATAAGAGTTATTTATTTATTTATTTATTTTTATCAAAATTATACTAATAAAAATGTTATTATTATTAGCATTATAATTATTTATGGCTTGAAAGCTTGAAATATTGTTATGTTTTATAGATCAAACTATTTTTTACACAATGAGATTTAATATGGCCATTATTACCACTTTTACTAATAAAACTTCCCTTCCCCATTTTATTTAAAAAAAAAAAGATGAAGTTGTATTTTTAATATATAATTTCTGACTCACGTATATATGAATATTTTTGAATTTTTCAGCTTTGCTTTGATCTTATTGAAGAGTGGATAAGGAATAATCCAAAGGCATCAATTTGCACTCCAGAAGGAGTGAATGAATTCAGACATATTGCAAACTTTCAAGACTATCATGGATTGCCAGAATTCAGAAATGTAAGCAATATTAAAAGAACACAAATATATAGTTTCACTAAAAATGTATCATCATAATGTTATAAAGAAAAATTTATCATAAATAAGTGACATTCATTCTTATTTAAATTTTTTTCTAGGCTGTGGCAAATTTCATGTCAAAAGTGAGAGGTGGTAGGGTAAGATTTGATCCTGACCGTATATTGATGAGTGGTGGAGCAACAGGAGCAAATGAATTAATCATGTTTTGTTTGGCTGATCCTGGTGATGCTTTTTTGGTTCCTAGCCCTTATTATCCAGCGTATGTAACCTCTCTTTTCATTACTCCTATATATGTCTGGTTTTATTCAATGTATGTTCACTATTTCAAGCACACCTTAAAAGTGGACACAATTTAAAAGCTACAAAGTGTAATAAATATTTTGTTTTGATGTAAAAGGGAAACCAATTCCTTTAATGTTCAGAAAGTGCACTAGCTTTAAAGAAAAGAGAAACGAAATCATTAAAATTTGATGATTTTTTAAGGTTTCATATATATTGTTTTTCAATATGAAGTAAATCAAGAAGAGTTGTTGATATACTCCACCAGGTTTTTAACTGGAATAATATTCATATATGATTTGATTTAGTAAGTTAATTATGTGAAGCTTTGACAAAGAATTAGTTCCTATATCTTTTTAAAAAAAAAATTAGTTTCCAAAATTAGCTGTTAAAAAAGAAGACATAAAGCTTTTTTTTGGGTACATAATAAGGTATAAGGTTTACTAGTGAATCACATTTATTTAGTTTTCTTTAACTTTAAGAATCAAAACCACCCTTAGCACATTATTTTTAACACAAAATGCAAATCAATTTTTCTTATTTATTGTATCTTTAATAAAAATATAAATGGATTTGATAAATTATTTATTAAAATAATGAATAATTAACTTTATTTGCTAGAATAAAATTAACTAATTTTTTAGTTGAATAAAATGAGCTACTTCCTCCGGTCCTATATATAAGAAAAAATTCTTTTTTAGATGCATTAAATAATTAATGTATCTAGTTTACAATGAAGACCGTATACAGAATGTTATAGGAATATAATACTCCATCCGTTTCAAAATGAGTGTCGCTTTAGGCAATAGCATACAGATTAAGGAATGTAATAAAGTAGTTAAATGTCATAGCAATTTTACCAAATTATCTTAATCAACTATTGGTTTGTTTTTCATTAAAGAAAAAATAATACTTTGGAAGTAGTGTAACATAATATTAATTGAAAGGTACAATATTGCATTGAAAACTGAAAGCGACATTTATTTTGAAACAATTTTTTTTGGCTAAAACGACACTCATTTTGAAACGGTGGGAGTATGTTTTTACTCCCTCCGTTTCAAAATAAGTGTCGTTTTAGGTGTTTACACACATATTAAGAAATGCTATGATTAAAAGAAAGAGAATGATTATTTTACCAAATTATCCTTATTAACTATTGGTTAGTTTTAAAAGTAATACTTTGGAAGTAGTGTGCAGAGTATTAATTGGAGGGTACAGTTGAAAAGAAAAAGTTATTATTGCATTGGAAACTGAAAGTGACATTCATTTTGAAACAAATTTTTTTGGCTAAAGCGACACTCATTTTAAAACGTAGGGAGTATTTAATTCTTGCGCTAATTAATTTGACAGCAGGCTGCCTCATTAGTCAACAAGTAATTAGTTGCCAATATTTAATTCCAAAAATCATAGTTAAAGTTGACACTTGTCATTGACCTTTGAAATCATGACCACATCAGAATACAGTCATCTTATGGAATTAAAACATAACGCAGCCAAATATAACACAACTTGGAAATTTTGCACAGTCAGATATCTCATTTACATAGAAAATCCAACTTTTGTTGAAAGAAATTTCATGGCATGTGCTATTATTAGTTATAAATATGTTCTCTTAAACCACATAACACTTTTCCTTAATTCAAATTTCACATTTACAATCAACTATTTTTATTCTATGCAATATCATCATGTTTTATGTTTCTTAATTAACTAGTGCGTTGAAAAATCTATAGTCAACTTTATATCTTTGCTTGACCATAGGGACCACATAGGATTTGAATTTGATTCAATATTATGACTTGATTAAGAAGTAGCAAATTTTAAAATTACCACTTATCTCTAAGATGTTTTAACCAAACTCAATTCTTCATCTAAACTTTATATGAGCTTTGATTAGGTCTTATCTTTAGTCAACATGTTATTATCAAAATTTTGTCACGTGCTTAAAAATATGTTACAAAAATTACATGTTTAATTTGACTAATAGACATGTTTGGTTTGTGTTGTTACAGATTTGTACGTGATTTGTGTTGGAGAACCGGTGTGCAACTAATTCCTGTCCAATGTCATAGCTCAAACAATTTCAAGATAACAAGAGAAGCACTTGAAGAAGCTCATAAAAAAGCACAAGAAGAAAACATCAATGTGAAAGGGTTAATCATAACAAATCCATCAAACCCTTTAGGAACAACATTAGAAAAAGATACACTAAAGAGCATAGTGAGTTTCATCAATGAAAACAACATCCATTTGGTATGTGATGAAATTTATTCGGGGACCGTTTTCGACAATCCAACATACGTAAGTGTCGCTGAAGTTATTCAAGAAATGGAAGAATGCAAGAAAGATCTCATTCACATTATCTATAGTTTATCAAAAGACATGGGTCTTCCAGGTTTTAGAGTCGGTTTGGTTTATTCATACAACGATGAAGTTGTGAACTGCGGTAGAAAAATGTCGAGTTTCGGATTAGTCTCATCGCAGACACAACATTTTCTAGCCGCAATGCTTTCGGATGACATATTTGTGGACAAATTCTTGGAAGAGAGTTCAAGAAGATTAAGAGAGCGGCGCGAATTTTTCACAAAGGGACTCGAGAAAGTCAACATTACTTGCTTACCAAGTAATGCAGGGCTATTCTTTTGGATGAATTTGAGGGGTTTGTTAAAGGAGAAAACATTTGAAGGTGAAATGAAACTTTGGCGTTTGATTATCAATGAAGTAAAGCTTAATGTTTCGCCGGGTTCGGCTTTTAATTGCTCTGAGCCTGGTTGGTATAGAGTTTGTTTTGCTAACATGGATCATGAAACAGTTGAGATTGCATTGAGGAGAATTAGAGCATTTGTTAATGGCAGAGAAAAAGGGAAAACAGTTGAAATCAAACGTTGGAAGAGTAATCTTAGACTTAGCTTTTCTTCAAGAAGGTTTGATGAGAATGTTATGTCTCCTCATAGGATGTCTCCTCATTCACCAATGCCTCATTCACCACTTGTTCGAGCTACTTAATTGGATCTGATTTTTCATCAACATATAATAAATCACACATATCTATAGTGTCTTACTTTAAGTGTTAATTAATTTATGCATATGTAGAGCTTTTTCTAATGCCTCATATGCATAAATAGTTAGGTGAGCTGGGTTTCCAATTAATCTAGCTATGATTTCATTTCTTTTATTTTTTCATGCATATGTAGTGCTTTTTCTAATGTATTGTTTTCGATTGTAATGGTGTTGTCCTATATATATGGACCGCTAACTCTACTTCATATGAATGCATATTCGATTGATTGGTCTAAGGTTATAAACAAAAATAATTTGTCTCAGTCACTTTGTTTCTTTTCATTCAAGTTTCTTCAATTTTTGTCTAACTCACTTCCTTTTTTCTTTGTGAGTTTCGGTAATATCCCCGTTCGTAAGTCCAAGATCCACTTGTATGAATTAAAACGTCCGAATGATCCACTCAAGAATCAATTGTTAGAATCAATAGGTCTTCAAATCATTCATTTGAAAATACTAGAAGAAAAGCAGTCCACTTTCCTGTGTCACATGACTTAATAAATATTTGGTTCCACATCAATACTTGATTTCTCGCATCCTTATATCGAGTTTACGTGAATTGGTGAAGCTACAAATTTAGGTTTCTCACTCGATTTTTCTGACAAAAAACAAATACATGTTTAAATGAGTCTCTTTTGCAAAATAAAATAAAGCACTTTTTTGACACCACATATGGTTCTTAAAAACCACTACTGTCCAGATTTACCCGCTGGACGGGGTAAAACCCTATTTCTTTTCATCAATCAATCCAGAGGATGTAGTTCTTATTAAGAAAAGAGTTGGAGGGGAGGGGGGTTCAAAAGTAAATCTTGATGAAATATGGTATCATGAGCAATGACTTAAGAACCCATATTAATACCCAAAAAAGGCTAACTTCCTATGGAACTCGAAAAAAAAAATAGGCCCAAATAAGAAGCCTTTATTAGACTTAAACATGAGTGTAAATTTAGCTAAAAAAGAAATTTGTAAGTAAATCACACAACGTTGAAAAATAAAAATAAAAGTATCATACCAGTTCTCGTTGATGTTAGTGTATGTGAACGTTGTAAACTTCAAATATCGAGTTTAATTTTTATTGATAAAAAAATGAACAAGTCTTGTAATCTACTAAAATTAATATCAGTAAAGTAAATTTTATATATTAGAGCCAAAAAAAAAAAAGTAAATTCAATATCGATATACACTTAACTAATTTTTACATTTTCTTTGTTAATCACTTAACTAATTTTTTCAAAACAAATTAACTTGTTTCTTTGTATTTTCATTTGTACAAATTAATCAGACGTGGCTTACACCAAGACGATGAAACTAGCAGTAGTTTCATAGCATTTGTGAAAATCTATATTATATAAATTTAGGACCCTTTTTTCAAGTTTCAATATGGTATTGACATGTGCCACTCTTGAGAAACACTCTTGAGAAACCAAGCATTCTCAAGCATTTGGATTTTAATGACCTTCCATGTAGCATTCTCAAGCATTTGGATTTCAATAATTTTCCATATTTATGTTTGTAACCATATATATCATTTGTATTATAATTTAATGTAATATTAATATTAATAGTAATTTTTTCTAATACAAATTATTAGCGCAACTATGACCGATTGATACCCTATCAATTTTTTTTGTCAATCCATGAATTTTTTTTATGCGGTAATGAAATTAATGAAATGAACTACTATTCTTATTTTCATAATGATAATGTACTAATGAAATGAACTAACTTATATTCTTATTTTTGATTTTTTTTTGTTACATATAATTGACATTTAGATAGTAACTTTTTTTATTTGAGGGAAGATAGTAATCGAAATTTGATATAAAAAAACAAATTTTTTAAGAAAATATTTTAAATGCATTGAACATGCATTAATCTTATTTTTAATTTGGTCAATGATTTGCATAAGTTTTTTTTTTTTGCTAAAAAAGCTTCAAATTTCAAATAAACATAATTTGGATATAATTATGCATTGAATTACTTTAACACAACCAAAAAAAAAAAAAAGAACCTTATCAATCAATAATTGCCTTGATACACGTCCTATTCTTTTTTTTTTTAGAATGTTAATAAAAATATTATTTTACCAAATTACCCTGAGAAATATGTCTATAAATTAGACATATGGTTAACATCATCTCACATCACAACTCCTCTCACACTTTTTTCTATTTTTTTAGTTGTTTATTATTTGTTCTTCGTAGCTCTTAACAACCAAATAACCCTCAAATACACTTTTGTTTCTGATATTCTAATTGTTTGCTCATGGCTTGTGGAAGACATACACAAAGATAAACTCCTTTACTCATCGAAAATGGTTATAAACGATAGCAAGACTGTTTTACAGTTTTTAATGAATTCAAATTATCAAAATCAAGAATTTTACATGTTATAGTTCTTCGTTCATTTTTTTTTTGTATTTACATTTTTATATTGTTTGTTTTTTACGTTGTTTTTTATATTTAAATTATTTATTTTGTTTTTCGATGTGATTAAAAATGGTGACTCGCTCGAAGAAGAAGAGTCATGTAATGAATCCTTAAAAAAAAAAAAGAGTCATATAATGAAGCATTACAGAGATTTGAGGAAAAAATGTATTTATTCTATTGAAAATTTTAGTAATGCGCCTTTTATTCCCATGATTTGTAATTATGAATTAATTTTTTTTGACAAAAGTATTAATTAATTGTATATGACATAAACATGAAAAAAATCAAAATATGAATAAATGTGTGTTAATTTACATTTTTGTATGCCCCATCACTTGATATGTATAAATCTCTATCTCTATTCTCTATTATAAACATTTGCATTCCTTAAAATCAAAAGTACATGTGGCATCTTCATGTTTCTCATCTCATTTATGTTTTCTAATCATCCAATCAAAATTGATTATGACAAATTTATTTTATAACAACCAGTAAGAAAAGGATCATGACTCATTTGTAAATTAATACTCCCTCCGTCCCGGTAGATCTGAGCCAGTTTGATTTTTCACACAGATTAAGAAAAATGTATAAATAAAGGGGAAATTGGAATATATTGTATTGGGAATGATGAAAGTAGTATTAATTAGAGTTATATTGTATTGGGAATGATGAAAGTTGTATTGAAAATTGAAATGACTCAGTTATTTTGGGACACTTTTTTTAGAAAATGGGTCAGATATTCCGGGACGGAGGGAGTACATGATTCTTTTACTTATATATAGACAATTTGTTTTTATCATTTTCATCTTTCTCCCATGAAAAATGCACTGTGCGATATTTTTTATTTGTATCTAATTGATAATTCTACTTTTTGAGGGTTCCGTTGGAGAACATGTGACTGCAAATTCTGATTATTTATTCAATTTCTCATATCAATCCACTATATATTGTATATTTCAATGTATGTTGTCTAAATACGGAAGTTCATTCTATGATACTCAAGTTCCAACGACCACAACATAGATGTAATCGCATAACTTGAAGAATGTTTATATACTCAAGTTTATTTTTGACTTTTTTTTTTCATTTAGACCGATGTAATGACTCTGATTGATAAAAAAAAGGTGTCCATATTCGGTGTGTTTCAAATTCAAGTTTTAGAAAATTAACTGTATTTTGAAAATTAATTGCAAATAGTAATATTACATTGGAAAATTAATTGTAATTTGAAAACTAATTGAAAATATTAATATTACAAATCAATTATGAATAATTAAAGTATTTAAAATTCTATATATGGGGTCATGTTATTAATGTAAATTACAATGAACTCTAATACATTTGGTAACACAATAATTGTAATTGATAACTCATAAAAACATTAATTGTCAATGTAATTATATCTTTCTTTTTAGGGGAAAGGTTGAATTATACTTATTATTTTTTCGAAGTTAATGATATTTATTTTTTCACGTGATTTCAAAAATTAATGGGCGAAATTTAAGGTTTTTTTATCTCTATAAAATAAAAAAATAAAAATAAAAATATTGATAGCATCTTTTTTTTTTTTTTTTGGTAGTGAATATTGATAGCATCTAAACTAGGCACAAGATGTGAAAATAAGAGATAAAAAAACAAATATAACATGTACCAACATAGTTGTCATAATTTTAATAAGGAAGCAAAAATCTGTAGAATCAATGTTTATATTCCACATAAGAAACATCATTTAAGGGTCAAAGCAAAACGTTTTTGTTTTCTCTATAAGGAATGATTTGGTGGTGTATAAAAAGCATTGATTAAGTTCATATTATTTTTTTTTCCATAAAAAAGTTCATATTATTTGTAGAAGAAAAAAATTTAAAATAATGGTGATAAGAAGGGTTAAAGAAAAAAGTTTTTTTTTTTTTTTTTATAAGTTCATATTATTTGTAGAAGAAAAAAACTAAAAACAATGGTGATAAGAAGTTCCAAAGAAAAACTTTTTTTTATTTAAATATGGAATAATTGAATTAATGGTACTTAAACATTATTTAAGTTCATATAGTTTATGGAGAAAATAAAAACAATTGTGATAACTATAAAATAAAATTACTCATACTTTTTTATTTACTCATATGTTTTTAATAACTTTACACCATTTTTTTGTTCATTTTCACTTGATGTAATGTTTTTATAACGAGGTAGAATCCGTTGACACCAGGTATAAGTTAAAAGACTTACACCAAATCTCAATCATTAAATCAAATTAATGCAATGGTTCACAAGTAACATACACCGAAAGCTAAAAACACTCACCTAACTAAATCCGTTTTCCTATCTCTCATATTTTTTTTCACTCTCGCTGCCACTATCAACGTGATCAAACGTTTTCTTGCCTGCACTCTCCAGAACTTATTATACCATTGACATAGTTGCAAATTAGATCCAAATTCAAATTTTTAATTGACGGAACATTGCTTTTTGCATTGCTTATAGTTTTAATACTCCATAACCATAATCAATCACTCATGTGCAACTTTGTATTTTCATTAATTACCACCACCATCGGAATCAAATCAGTGTATGCACTTTTCGACTTTGATGTTAAAACTCATTACCAATATTAAATCTTTTCCTTTTTCACTTTGTACAAAAATATAATTAACCTAATTGAAAGAGGTGCTTCAAGCTTTTGATTAACCATGACTTTTTTTTTTTGACCGGAAGATAATGGATTAACCATGACTTAGATTCAAAGTAGTGGTGGGATTGGATTTGACGGTAGTTATGTGTATTTCCAGATGTTTCAAAACGGACGTAGATTCATCCCAATGAAAAGCAAAGAAAGATATCATGTGCTTGTCTTACGGAATTTTATTTTTGACGGTTGTTAGCCATTAGATCAACTTAATCTAATGGTTTGAATTTGGTGTAAGTTTTTCGACTTATACCTGGTGTCAACGGATCCTACCTCTTTTATAATATATATTATAAAATATTTTTGCGACAAATTTTGAATCTATACATTAATCTAGTGATTTTTCTTGAATTTTTTCTATAGTTATTGTTCTAATTTCACCATTCTTCACACAATTCCGGTAATGAACCAAAAAATTCAAAATTCTTTTCAATTTTATTGTATTTTTGGGTTTTCAACAATGCTCACTATTCCCCTCAACAAAAAAAAATGCTTACTATTTGTCAAAAAAAAAAAAAACTCACTGCTCTCATTTTTTCAGTGGGTCCAAAACCAATCATCTTATAGTTTGGTTGTTCGTTTATGGTTTGTTTTTTATGTATCAAACTGTAAGCATCTATCGTCACTAGACATGGTGATGATGGATGCATTTTTTTGCATTTGCATTAATTATTATTATTATTATAGTTAATTTATCTTATTCGATTAGTTTACATGTTTTTGTCTTCATTTCAGTTATTGAAGTGTCAAACTAGCACATAATAAGAAATAGTACGAAAATATTCGGAAGAAGAATATAACAAATAGTACGAAAAATATTGAGAGGAAGAAAGAAATAGAGAAAAAAATTAAATGAGGTGTTGAATTAGTGTTTGAGAATAATTGGTGTTTAAATATAAGAGTTGTTAAAGACATAATTTATTCATTAAATCCAGATAAAATGAAAGGTGTGGATGTGTAGTAACTTTTTTTTTTTTTTTGTGAACCCTCTGATTCTCATTGAAAGAGATCTGTTAACCATCAGCAAACCCTATTGTCTATTGTCAAATCATTTTATATCTCATTTCTATTTATTTTAGATTAAATTACTTAAATCACTTTCGTATTTATTTTTATTATATATTTCCAAAATTAATTTTTCTTACTAAAAGTTAAAATTATTAATCTTTTAAACAGACCTATTTAGAGAAAGAAAATTTGCTCCACACATTTATTTTGCCTTTGTGTTGGTTTCTTTCTTTTTAATCAGGCAAATATTAGTTGTTAGTAAATTTATAGAGAGGAGGAAAAAATGTAGATTTTGGTGTGTGAACATAAAAACTCCGACTTAAATTCTTTTTATCTTCCATTAGCTCACTTTCGTATTGTTAATGGATTCTACAAACAAATTAGTTCATCAAAATAATTGAAGAGACGATCATGTCTTGAAAATAATAAAAAATGATAATTACCTTATTGAAAAGAATAAGTAAAAAGGATAAAATTATATCTATGGTAATCATTAAAAAAAATCGATGCCTTCACGAAAAATATTTGGCTAAACTGCACTTTTCGCCTTCTAAGTTTTAAAATGTTGTGATTTTGGTCCCCCGTTAAACAAATGGCAAATTTGGCCCCTTTCGGCCAAAAATTGCTGAGAAGACGCCATGTGTCCCAAAAAAAGGGGCCATAATCGCAACTTTTTGTAAAGATAAGGGGTCAAAAAACATATTTCCCTTATGTTAGAGGGTCAAAAGAGCATATTTCCCAAAATATGGGGTCATTTTTTTAATAGGGGGCCAAAATCGCAACATTTTAAAACTTATGGGGCAAAAAGTGCAGTTTAGCCAAAATATATTTACGCATAGTGAGATAGAAACTAGATTTTCTAATTTATTTTATGGAACTAAAAGGTACTTTTATTTTTTCTTAGCAACTAAAATGGGTCTCAATTGTCACATGAAACTAAATTTTGTCTTCACTCAAAATTCAATTGTGGCATCATTTACTATGTTAACATATATATGTAAATATTACAATATCATTTTTTTTTTGAAACACTGCAATATCATATTTCTAATCAAACATTTTTTAGAAATATATAATACCAATTAACCACTAATTATTGTATTTATAGCAATATCAATGACAATCAAATTGTTTCAATGTATTTCAAAAAAATGTGGATTTTCATTCCTTTTAAATTTGAAACATTGACCATTATTTCCCTTATTTGTGTTCCCACATATTTCATCCATTGCAGATCAAAATTTGAACATTTTTTTGTTGTTGTGTGCATATGTAACTCATTTACCAACGACCAAAAGTGAAGGAATTTAAAATAATTTAAGTATGCATTTTGTCAACTCATTATAACACATTGGCGTTTTTTCATGGTTTGTTCTCCACCAAAGAGCAAAAGGGAAGGAATTTGAAATAAAATAA
This sequence comes from Medicago sativa, assembly GCF_051527215.1. Lineage (NCBI taxonomy): Eukaryota > Viridiplantae > Streptophyta > Magnoliopsida > Fabales > Fabaceae > Medicago > Medicago sativa. The sequence continues at coordinate 78,227,818 of NC_140755.1, read as the reverse complement.
AAAAAGAAATATTTTTTATCTAATAATTTTTTTTAGGCAAATGACATAAAAAAAAAAACTAAGAAAGCAATTCATCATAATGTTCAAAGTTTTATGGGAGTATACAATGAGTTGGATCACCACATTTGGCTAAGAGAATTCCCATAAATGAGATTGGCACCGCATTTTGACCCAAAAACTTAATACATAAGGTCTATGGGTCATCCCACTAATATTTTGTTTAACATCTACTCTTGCATCCAACATAAAAGTTTAAATCACACATGACACTTTAACATCTCTCTTTTAAGTGTGAGACTCTTTGTATATGTGAGTTGGTTAGATAGCCTAATAAAGTCAGAGGCACAACATAGTAAAATAGATGGGTTGGTGGTGATTTCAAAGATGGATGTTTTTTTTTATTTCTTTAATGAGAAAAAAGAAAATAAATTAGAAAAAGAAAAAAGATGAAAAAGGAATTTGAACGTAGAGAATTAATAAGGGAAAATAATAAATTGTTGTTAATTTTATGGGTTTGTTGAAGGAGTTAGAGATTACTGAGTAACTATACTACCAAAATATTATACTTATTAAAAAAAAAAATCTATATCAATATTAAATGTCTAATAAACATGTATTTTGTTAAGTTAGTATAACACATCAACATTTTTCTTTGGTAAGATCCCACAAAAGACTAAAGGTGGAGAATTTTTTTTATTCTTTTACTAAAGGAATAGAAACAAAACATTAAGAGAAAGTTATGACGTCTCAACTAAGTTGGCACCTCATAACTAACTTTATCCTTTGTCTGTACTCTAAAAAAGGCGAATAAATTTAAATTAATAGAGGTTGAAAAAAAATATTGTCTTGACAAAAAAATTGCACAAAAGTGAATGACATCAAAAATATAAATTTAAGATAAAAAACGTAGAATAAATGACACCCAAAAACTAACAAAACAAATCATTATAATGTTATCACCTCTCATGGAGCCTACACTGGGTTGTATCATCACATTAGACTATATGATAAACAACACAAGTGAGATTAATATTTTTTTTTTGGTACACAAGTGAGATTAATATTAAATCTTCATTCAAAATATCTAGGCATATATATATGAGTCGTCTCATGTATATGTTATTCAACATATACTATTCCATCAATTGTAGAACTTTAACTGATATTTAACATGTTAACATCTCCTCCCCAAGTGTACGACTCTCCGTGTCCGTATTTATATGACATAGTCTAATAAGGTCAAACTGAGGCACAACAAAAGAAAAAATGTGGGTTGGTGGTGATTTAATGGAGGGAGATTTTTGTTCCTTTCTTTCACGGGAAGAGGGAAAGAAAAATAGAAAAATGAAAGAAGATGAAAAAGAAATTTGAGATTGAGATAAATGATATCGGTAAAAAAAAATGTGTGTTTTGTCCATGAGGTTATAAAGAATAAAGTGAGTCGAAGGAGTTGAGTAATTAATTTGCCAAAAATCAGACTTAATTAAAAAAACACAATAACATCGAAGAAATTCTAATAAACACGTATTTTGTTAATTCAGCATAACACATTAGAGTTTTTCCATGATTAAATCCCACCAAAGACACAAAGTAAAGAAATTTAAAAAATAGGGATTGATTAAAAAATTTGCATGATAGCGAACAACAACAAAAAATTTAAATTTAATATAAAAATTAAACATCTATTCTTATTTTGGTCATCTCATTTATATGTGTCTCAACATCTACTATTGCATCTAATGTGGAACTTTAAATCACAATTGACACATTAACACGCCTTCCTTAAGTGTGAGACTCTCTGCGTCTGTAATCTGGTGACATGACCAAATAAGGTCAAACGGAGGCATAACATGGTTAAAAAAGTGGATTGACGGTGATTTCATGTAGATGAGTTTATGATTCTAACTTTCACGAAAAGAGAGAAATGAAACTAGAAAAAGAAAGAATATGAAAAGTAATTTGAAAATAAGAGAAATGATGAAAAAAATTAGTGAGTGTTTCGTTCGTGGAAGTATTGAAAATAGAGCGAGTTATTGGTAATTTTATGGTTTAGTTGGAGGAGTTGGAGATTTATGAGTAGTTATTCTACCCAATAAAAATAAACTCAATAAAAAAATGTCACATAATTTTAAATTGTCGCTTTGTCAACTCAACAAAACACATGTATTATTTCATTGTTAGATCCCACCCAAAAGCAAAAGTGAAGGTATTTTAAATAATATATAGAGGTTGGATAAAAATATTTGCATGAAAGTGAATGACATCCAAAAACGTATATTTAATATAAAAAAATTAAGAAAACGAAATCCAAAAACTAACAAAATAATTCATCATGGTCTTCAGAGTTCTTATAGTGCCTACAATGGGTTTGATCATCACATTTGACCAAGAGAAACCCCACATGTGAAATTCACACCACTTTTAAACTCAAAACCTTAAGACATTGGGTATATTAGTCATCTCACTTATATGTTGCTCAATATCTACTCTAACATATAATGTAGAAGTTTAAATGACACATGACACATTAACATATTTCCCTCAAGTGTGAGACTTGAGATAATCAAATAAGCTCAAAGGGACAACAAGGTAAAAAATGTGGTTGGTGGCGGTTTTATATAGGGATGTCTTTGTTCTTTTCTTTCAAGATAAAAGAGAAAGTAACTTAGAAAAAGAAATAAGGTGAAAAAGGAATTTGTACACGAGACGGAAAAACTAAGGAAAGCGTGCTTTACTTGTGAAAGTATAGAAAATAGAATGAGTTGCTGATAATTTTATGAATTTGTTGAAGGAGTTGAAAATTACTGAGTAATTATGCTACCAAAATAATAGATTCATTAAAAAAATGCCACATCGACTTAAAATGTTTAATAAACATGTATTTTGTCAACGTAGAAGAACACGCCTGTATTTTTCTATTGTCAAATCGTTCCAAAGACCAAAAGTGAAGGAATTTAAAATAAATCCAAAAACTAAAATTTAAGATACAAAATTAATCAAATGGCACAAAAAAAATAACAAAACAAATCAGCATAATGTTGGGACTTTCGTGGGAACCTTTATTAGGTTGTATCATAACATTAGGAGAAAAGCAAGCGCACAAGTGAGATTGAAATCACAGCTTCATCCAAAATCTTAAGATATTAGATATATGAGTGATCTCACTTATATGTTTCTCAACATCTACTATTGCATTCAATGTGTTATTTTAACCTACACTTGACACATTAACATCACTCCATTAAGTATGAGACTCTCCGTGACTATGATCCACCTCCACCGTGATCTCAACACTTGTGTGAATCGACACATTGCAGAAAGAGCAATCACATAAGTGAGAATGATGTTACATCTTCATCCAAAATTTTAAGGCTTAAGTATATGATTTTATTTTTCACTTATTTGTTCTTCAACCTCCAATATTGTATCCAATGTGGAGATTTAACTAAATCTTGATATATCACAATTTCATCTCCCTTAAGAATGACGAAATTCTAACCCGTGCTTGGCACGGGTGTCCATACTAGTATCTATGAATCCATCTCTTATAATATAAGATAGGAGTGCACGCTGCACAAGAGCGTGACATCTGGCAGCGTGGTTGTGTGCCATTTGGCTGCTGCTTTGCTTGACAAGTGGGGAGCTCCTTTAATTGACATGTGTGCAGTTTAGTTTTTCAAATTGGATTCCAAAGGGAAAGTCTTTCTGTCACGTGAGAAAAGAAAGCATAATTGGAAAAGTCATTTTGAAAAAAAGCAAAACTTTATCTTCCCTAAAAAATTTCCCACACTTTCTTCTCTCTTCTAAATTTGAATTTCAAATTTCAAACATAAAATATTAAATCATATTACCACAAAATAAAGTCAGAATTTTTTCAATCAAAAATCACACTTCTCTACTCCAAACTTTTGGCTCTTAAATTTGAAATTCAAATTCAAACTCATTTTATTCTCAACACACTTTTATATACAAGATTCAATAGTCCATTTAACACATTGATCTTCTTTCTCTCTCACCATTTCTTATTTTTATTTCAATCTTTTCCCTGATTCTAATCTTCATTTTCTTCTTATTATGCAGGTAGATTTCCTCTTTTGATTGACGAAGGTGTAAAAGAAAAGTAGATCACAATAAGGGTAACAATATCTCTTCTTTTTCTTTGATAAATAATATTTTTCATAATTTTTTCTTCATATCAACATGTAAATAAAACTGACTACAGCTTTTTGCTAAATCAATATCACATGATCTACATCAAGGTATACAAACACCATTCCTAATGTGTTTTTCTTTTCTATTACTTTTTCCTTATTTTTACTGGAAGAAAAAAAGAAAGACAGTTAAAATACTTAGAATGTTTTCCTTCTATTTTTGTTTTGAAAAGAAAAAGGAAATACAGAGCCATTAAATTGCAATAGAAAGAAGTAGATACAATTTATATGTATATCATGTATATCTATGTTTCATCATCTACTCCATCTTTTTAATCATTTTTTTTTTGCAGGAAATGTAAAGAAAATGTAAGGTAACAAGAACAATTCTTCTTTCTTCTTTATGTCCTTCACTATACAAACTAAACTTCTTCCTTCTTTATGTCCTTCATATCATCATCTTAAACTATATAAAGATCACTTTATTTTTTTCAATTGCACAGACATAACAAACTCTACCTCAAAGTATACCAAACAACATTCATATCCAAACTATAATAAAGTTATGTCTTTATATTTTTGCAAACTTTACCCTTCGTTTTTTACAGGAAAAAAACAAGAAACAAGAAAGAAACAGAGAGGGTGCGTATAACTATAAAAGAGTAAGAACAACAAGAGAAGGAAGATGAGTACAAATACCAAAAGAAGTAGCAATCTTATTTGTTGTAATTATATGAATGTATCATTGAAGTTGCAAGATAAAAGGGAGAAAAGAAAACAAAGATGGAGAACAACAAACTTAAATGAATGTGTAAGTAACAAAGATGGAGAACAACAAACTTAAATGTGTAAGTATGGATAGGAAAGGTGATTCAATGGATGTATCACCTAAAACGAATGTATCAATGATTCAATGGTGTTTGTTCAATCTTTTTCAAATACTTATAAACTTGCATAATCTTCCTTTAGTTTATTATTATTTTTGAAAGAAAAAAAATTGAGTAAAAATAAAGTTTATACTATTTTGTATCAATGGTGTTTGTTCAATCTTTTTCAAATACTTCTAAACTTACACAATCTTCCTTTAGTTTATTATTATTTTTGAAAGAAAAAAAATTGAGTAAAAATAAAGTTTATACTATTTTGTATAAGAAAAAAATAGCTTAAAAATAAAAAGGAAAAACAACCATGAAGGATTAAGAACAAGAAAAAGAAAATAAAGATGAGTACAAACATCAAAATAGATAACAATTTTGTCTGATGTAAACTGTGTCTACAATTTTCACTTCCATTAATTTGTTTCTACAACCTGTTGCTATTAAGCTATTAAAATACACAGATCTGTGATTTTTTATTATTCAACATGTGAGTTTTTTTATTATTCAACTGTGAAAGAGAAAATTCTTTACATATTCTAAAAAGAACAGTCCTCATTTAGACTTAGAAAAAAAAAAAAAAAAACAGAGAAAGAAAGAGAATTCTTCTGTTTACATCATTCTGTAACAACGTCAAAAAAACAAAATTTGCAGAAAAAATGGTTTTTCTATTGATATTATGGAAGAAAAAAAAAGTCTTCATTTTTGCTGGAAACAAAATTCGGGATTTTCAGAAAAAAAAAATATATTTTTTTTATCAAAATCCAATAGAAGGATTGTCAAAAAATATCAATAGAAAAAGATTATTTGATCTACATCAGAAATTCTTACATCTTTTCAAAATACAAGAGAATCAGATCCAATTTCATCTTTTAACTGTTGTTGTTGTTGCATGTAATGGAAACATAAGATGTAAAGAACTTGACCTTGATGAAGACACCAACCCAGTTTCATACCATAACAGCGGCGGTTGCAATTTCAGGCGCGGAGGTCGCAATTTCTGGTGTGAAGGTCGACGGGGAAAGTGTTTCAAATTATGATCTTTTTTGTGGGTTTTGTAGAGGAGTTGGAGAAGAGTCTTTTTATGGTATTGATTTTTTAAAAGGTTGTCTATGTTGGCCGAGATCTAGCCAAGAAGGTGGTGGTTGAGAAGTTCACAAATCTATTTGATCTGAATGATAGATGATAAGGAATAGGTCAAGATTATGAGTGTGGTTCAGCCAAAGGCAGCCGGAAATTAATCATGGAGGTTGTGAACAGTAATCCGGCGGCTAGGGTTTGTTAGAAGAGGAGAGCTTCTCAAATTCCTTTGATGAAGAGAGAGAATAAAATTAACAAATGAGCATTTGTCTAAAAATAATAATAATAAAGGGTGGGAGAGATAAATTATAAAACTTAAAAGTTGGATTACCGAAAAGAAAAAAAAAAATGAAAACTGGTAGCCTATGCTGTACAATACATTCAATTGCTGTACAATACATTCAATTGTTATTAAATTCTAAAATTAAATGGCTGATCTTTGAGAAAAAAATGTGAAAAAATTGATATGAGTATTTACAATTAGATGTAAGTTACTTAATTGGTTCTCTTAAAAAAATGTTTTAATTGGTTGTACGTGTAAAATTATTTTTCGATCGTCAACTCATTACCATTAAACTTTAAATATTATTGGTACTCTTAATCAATGGTTGTGATGTCTGTGTTTCCTCTTGATGCGTGTCCTCTCTACTTGCTTAGCCAAAAAAAAAAAATCAATGGTTGTGATCACTTAGTCAAAATTAAAAAGGGAGATGTATTTCAAAAATTAATTGTATATTTTTAACCGATCCAACTCTAAAAAATGTGGATCCTTAATCAATTTATTAAAAAAATTATTTGCAATGGGTGTCATTATTTGAGATTTATACAATTAAACTATCATGAACTTGCATGTTTTCACTAATACAATTCGTCACTAATGAAATCAATTCTGATAAATGAGACAAGTTCTCATCGATAAAATAATTTTTATTGAGAGGTCATTGATAAAATAATATTTATATTTGATATATTTCACTGATATGTATAAAAATATGATATCACTATAATGGTGTTCCTATTTTTAGACCATAACTTTGATTACACAATGTCATTAAACCATCGTTAACTAAAATGTATGAAAGAAATTGACATTGATTAAAATTAATAATTAAAATGGACGGAAGAAGTTTACATTGATTAATTGAACTATTAAGCACGAAAGAATTTGTCACTGATAAAAATTATAAAAATAACTCAAATGCAAGTGGTAAGCTGTCACTGATAAAATTAAATCCGATACATAAGACAAGTTGTTTTTGGTGAAATACACGAGACAAGTTATCATTTATAATTTTTTTTAAAAACTCAAATGAACCAGAAAGTTGCTACTAATGAAATTCACTCTAATTCATGAGATAAGTTGTCATTGATAAAATAATATTTTTAGGAGAACATTGATAAAATAATATTTGTCACCGATATATTAAATTATATTTAAGCAGAGAATCTTTTTTTTTTTGTTTTTTTTAACAAGCAAAAATGAATTTTATGAAGTAGAAGAAAATTTATGTAACACAAGGCAGAATTTCATATAACTCTCCAATTATTGATTAATACATTAAAGGCAATCCTTTATATCTAATCCTAGCAAACATGCTTACCCTAATTCCCTAACCCTAATCCTAATTTTTGGCTCCAAATCGTTTCAGCCGTTAGATTAATCTATGTTGCTTAATTCAAATGATAATTTCCTTCCTCTATTTTGAATCTCCACGTTAGACTTCCCAACCTCATTTAATTGCTGTATATTTCCCATGTATTGCTACTATTTTCAAACAAAAAACTGATACACGTTTTTTAGGGTTCATTTTCTAAAAAAAATTCTCTCTCTTCTTCATGTCCCAACCTCTTCTCACACGTTTCCTCTTTTCTCAAAACAAGCTCACATGTTTCTTCTTCCTCTTATCATCATCACCGCCGCCAACTTTCTCCCCCATCCATGGACGACGACCAACAAACCTCTCCCTCAACATATCAATAACCATACTTTCTACCATATCTATCCTCAATCATAGTCGTATTTCTCCTCTCATCCATCGCCGTCGTCGACTCAATCGCCGCCGTCCATCGTCGACTTGATCGCCACCGTCCGTCGTCTACCAAATCAGCCTAAACAGACTGCCGTCGACTAAAATAGCATCACCTTTCTTCTCTTCCGCGCCGGCAAACCTGAGACGGACGGCCACGGTCCTGATCTTATCAGCGAGCAGGTATTCATTCAATCATTGTTATCAATTTAGTGGATTGGGTCTGTTCCAATTTGGTTGAATTGTGTTTTAGTGTTTGTTTATGGGTAAGTAAATTTGGTTGAGAGTGAGAGTGTACAGACCGAGAAGAAAATCCCATATCACATCCAAATCTCGAAATTCATGGCATCTTCATTGTTTGGGCGGGCTATTGTTTTTTGTTGTGGTTTTTTTTGTGGCTTTTGAGTTTGGCTTTGATGTTCCGTTTTTTATCGGAGCAGCCTTTGTATTTCATTTTTCTTTGTTTGCTTCCGCGGGTTTTGTGTGCCTTACACAAAACTTTGACGAAAATAAAATTTTCCGTTTAAAAACAAAACTACTTGGATTGTTATTGGAACACATTTCAGCAAATTTCCCAAAACTTTCCATGATTTTGTAAAAAGTGATTCTTCTGATTTGTTATTTTTTCTACCATTTCTTCTCTTATAAGTTCAATTCTTTACTTACTTTTGTGTATAGTTGCAGATAGTGAAACTACAGATTTCTGCTTAAATACATTTGAGATACTCCACTCCCACCTACTTCTAATTTGATAGGTTGAGTCCATATAGGGTACTTCCAAAACTTTTTATCAATTCTGTATACCTTTTGTTTTTCACATTTGTATCAATTAATCTAAGTGTCATTTTTTGAAGTTTCAACAAGTTGTCCAAGCACTCTAAAACATATCATATGCTAGCAAGAGATACAGGCTTTAATATTAGTCGGATAAGCCCAGATAAAATTGTTTTTGTTAATCAACTAGGTAGATTTTATGTGTTTATGTTTGGTTGGGAGAGTATGTAGGAAGTTCTACAGTTGATGATTTAAGACTTTGAATTCTTTTTGTGGCTGCAAACAATATTTGGTTTCCCACCTCTTATGTAACGTCGTTAGTTGAGTACATTTACGTTTCATGCTAATGGTCCTATATTTTCTGTTTATTATATTGCTTTGTTTAGAATGAAATGGAAGTTGGTTTTATTCTAGAACTTATTTGGTCACTTGATTTTAATTACATATTCACAGATTGATTGAAAATAAAATGGATTCAGACGAAGATTTTGTTTTTTGTTTTCTTCGAAACACTGATAGAATGAAACATTGAAGTGTATATTAGTATTATATATTACACATCATTCTATTGTTCTGCACCGCAGTTTTAATGTGTGTGAACAATAGTTTTGTTTGTGTATTGACGTTATCTTATAGATACAAATTTCAACTTCTTTTGATTTCTGTTTGGTGGATGTATGTAGTTTGTAATCAATATTGGTCCATGGCCTTGATGTTGAAACTTTGACATTTGATTTCTCTTTTAGAAAGTAAAGAATATTTTGGCATTCCTTTACTGATGTCTAATCTGCATGTATTGTGACTGGAATGAAATTTTTCTGAAAAGTCTCCAGGTTTGATATGATGAAGAGATGAGATTCCACGACACATATACATGAGGTTTTTCTGCAGGTTACTATAATACAGTGGGCTCAAAGATATGAAATCTATTTCCTATTTCTGGATATCAATAAGAAAATAGGTGAGTTTAACGTTGAAGTATCAAGAGTTACATCAAAGAAGGGGCTGAAGATTATGTTGATCAATGAATATGGTAATTGCATTAGTAATACGTCGAATGTGGTGTATAAAGAAGTTTTTCGAAATCTGTAGTTTTTCAGATGTGATGCGAAAGCAGTTAATTAATTTGACTTTTGCATCCAACTTGACGAATCTGATGAGGTAATCTCTAATTCAATATAATGTAATAATTTTGCAACCACTGTGCTGTCTTTAAATTTGCCACAAACTTCCCTCTAATTGCAGATGATATTATCATGTTATACAGGTGCTTACATGTAGGAAGGAAGTTTATGTGCTGCCATGCTTTATGTGCAAGTGATTGTTGTTTATAAAGGATGTCAATGCAGGTTACCTACTAATGATAGTAATTGCCTCTGAACCATCAAATACATAATGCTATTAGAGGGATAACAAGTAATGGTACGTAAGAATGTTACTCACTTTAGTTGAATCACTAAAACTTAGGATAATTTAATATGTATCACCACCATAAGATGACTTATTGCTAACAATGATGTATATGTTTTGTGTTACCTCCTCCAGCAGGTTTGTTCAACAGATCAGCTGCAATTTTCGTCAACATTTCCCCAAGAAGCCTCATCATGTAGGTGCTGTAACTTGGATTTAATGGAAGGTGATAGAAGAAAAGTGCAATATGATATCCACTAATGGCTAGGGTGGTGTTTTATTTTAACATCCATTATATAATATGTAATAACAATATAATTAATTACTCTATTCACAATACATTACAATGTATCGAGTGTATCACACATGTTTCGCTAATTTATTTCGACATGGAAAAATGAATAGCAAGTAATGTTTTTAGCTTTTTATGGCCCGTGCGGCAGCACGGGTAGAAGAACTAGTTTATTAATGAATATCAAATTTATGTACGCTGGAAACTACTCATTTAAGTTGGAGAAATGTCAATAGAGCAACTCATGAGCAGAAGCGTGTGACCAACATAAAAACTAATAGACCAACTCACTACCCTTAAGAAACCATAGGCTGTTAACTAAGGAAATTAACTATGTCAACTGGGTTGTAACTAGGGGTGGACAGCGGACGGTTAGGGTCGGAATTCGGGCTGGAAATCGGAAACCGAGTCTTCCGACGGGTGAGAAACTTCCACCCATTTCCGTCCATTTGTTATCCCCGGTTAGATCGGTTTCGGTTTTCTCGGTTTGTCGGATTTTCGGACGAGTTCATTCGGTTGTTCATGTTCCAGTTAAAAAAAAAACAAAGAATAGCAAGGAAGAAGAATCGATGGAACAAAAACACTACTCTGATACATACAAACAGAAACCCACAAATTCATTACAAAATGCTCACAATACATACTAACATAAACCCTCAAATGTTACAAACCTATGAAACTTCCAGATCTAGAACCCCAATACAAATCAAAGAAAGAATGAAAGAAATAAATAATATCAGGTTGGGAATGAAGAGCATGAGAGAAACATCAATCATTCCAAATCAGTGTCTTCCTTCCATTTTCATTTTCGATGAAATCTTCCAAATCAATAAAATTTTGAGTTGTTCTTGTTGTTCCTGAAGAGAGAAATTAATTAATAGAGAGGTCGTCGGAGCAAAGAGAGTTTTTAAACGGCGGAGATCGGAGAAAACTAAGAAGAGATGGCATGTTTGTGAGCGGCGGCTGTTGTTGATGGTTACAAAGAATTTGTGGTGAGAACTGAAATATTTACATAAACACAGTACGACACCGTTTGATACAGGTTTAATTATTAGATTTTTATATATAGTAAAATAATTATATAATAAATATATATTGGGCCGGTCGGATACGGGCTTCGCTGGGTTCGGATCACCCACCCGCAGCCGACTGAACCAAACCAGTGAAGACCGGGTCTGCTTACCCGCTTGAACCGAGTTATCCGTTTGAACCGACCCGTCTACCCGCGGGCATATCGGTCCGGGCGGATTGGGTCGGACAGCCCAATTTTGTCCAGCGCTAGTTGTAACTATGTATTCAAAAATGAAAGTCAAAACATGTGTTAGACAAATGATGACATTGGACAATGTAATAAACAGTACCTGTAACGATTATATTAATAAAAAGGCAAATGTTAACTTATGCCCTTAAGGCACAAGTTAAGAGATTAAATATAGAAACATTTTATTGGAAATTGGGCATTCTATGTTTTAGAAATTTAAAATCTTATGTTTTCAAGACAAAAATTATGTTTTACTTCCATTTTTAGCTTCTTAACTTGTGCCCTTAAGCCACAAGTTAACACAACCCTAATAAAAATAGCATTATCAATTGACCAAATTGAATAGTTCTGTCTAATCAAAGTCTATCGTATACTACCTAATCTAGAATAGTAATGAGTACCATTTTATGGGAACCAATGAAAATTATTTGTCTCACCTAAATTTCGATTACAAACAAATGATGTTAGAAACTCAAAACAACACACTGTTATAAACACACAAATTCTGCCATCAACCAATCTAATGGATCACCTTCAGCTTACTCAACAACATATTAAGATAAGAGACAAAAGAAAACAAGTATTAGAAGAGAAAAACATTGGTGGTACATCTAACATTAGTAGAGATACTTCAACTAAGAAATTTACTCCCAAATCCAGTAAACCTCTTATTTGAGGAGCAAATACGCTAGACAGGTTGTCACTTATAAAATTTTAAAAATCACTTAAATACTCGGGATAAGTCGTCACAAATGAAATTAACTCTGATAAAAGAGACAGACTGTCATTGATAAAATAATTTTTGTTGAGTGATCAATAAAAAAATAAAGTTTTTAATCGATACATTATATAATATTCAACATAGAGTCTCCTCTTTAACTGATATCACTAAAACGAAGTTCCTATTATTTACACAATAACTTTTATGGTACAACGATATTAAACTCTTTAACTAAAATACATGAAAAAGTGATAAATTGTCACTAATAAAGTTAAATTTCATTCAGAAGACAAGTTTATTTTCAGAGCAAATACGCTAGATAAGTTGTTACTTATAAAATTCTAGAAATAACTAAAATGCATAGGATAAGTTGTCACAAATTAATTAACTCTAATAAAAGAGACAAGATGTTATTGATAAAATTATTTTTGTTGAATGTTCATTGATAAAACAATATTTTTTATCGATATATTAAATAATATTTAATGTAACGTATCTTCTTTACTGATATATAAAAAAAACATGAAATCACTATAATGATGTTTCTATTATTTATACCATAACTTCTATTATACAACGATATTAAACTCTCTTTAACTAAAATACATAAAAAAAAGTAATTAGTTATCACTAATAAAGTTAAATTTCATACATAAAACAAGTTTTTTTTGAGGAGAAATACGCTAGACAAGTTGTCAGTTATAAAATCTTACTAATAACACAAATGCACGGGGATAAGTTTTCACAAATGAAATTAACTCCGATAAAATAGACAAGTTGTCACTGATAAAATAATTTTTGTTGAGTGGTCATTGATAAAAATATTTTTCATCGATATATTATATAATATTCAATATAGAGTATCTTCTTTTATTGATATATAAAAAAGTGATACACTAAAACGAAGCTCCTATTATTTATACCATCACTTTTATTATACAACGATATTAAACTCCCTTTATCATTTATTCATGAAAAAATGATAAGTTGTCACAAAAAAAGTTAAATTTCATACAAAAGACAAGCTTTTTCGAGGAGCAAATACCCTAAACAAATTGTCACTTATAAAATCTTAGAAATAACTCAAATGCATGGGATAAGTTGTCACAAATGAAAATAACTCTGACAAAAAAGACAAGTTGTCACTGATAAAATAATTTTTTTTGAGTGGTCATTGATAAAATAATATTCTTCATTGATACATTCAATAAGATTCAATGTAGAGTATCTTCTTTCGCTGATATATAAAAAACATGATATCGCTATAATGATGTTCCTATTATTTATACCATCACTTTTTTTGTACAACGATATTAAACTCTCTTTAACTAAAATGCATGAAAAAAGTGTTAAGTTGTCAATAATAAAGTTAAATTTCATACATAAGACAAGTTTTTTTGAGGAGCAAATACGTTAGACAAGTTGTCATTAATAAAAATTTATAAATAACTCAAATGCACAGGATAAGTTGTCACAAATGAAATTAACTCCGATAAAATAGACAAGTTTTCACGGATAAAATAATTTTTGTTGAGTGGTCATTGATAAAATCTTATTTTTCATAGATATATTACATAATATTCAATGTAGAGTATCTTCTTTCACTGATATATAAAAAAAATTATATCACTATAACAATGTTCCTACTATTTAGACCATAACTTTTTTTATACAACGATATTGAACTCTCTTTGTAATTTATGCATGAAAAAAATGATAAGTTGTCACTAATAAAGTTAAATTTCATAAAGAAGATAAGTTTTTTTAAGGAGCAAATACGCTAAACAAATTGTCACGTATAAAATAAATAAATCAAATGAAAGGGATAAGTTGTCACAAATGAAATTAACTCTGTTAAAAAGACAAGTTGTCACTGATAAAATAATTTATGTTGAGTGGCCATTGATTAAATAATCTTTTTTATCGATATATAATAAAAAATCCAATGTACTTTTATTGATATATAAAAAAATGTGATATCACTATAACGAAGTTCCTGTTATTTATACCATAATTTTATTATACACCGATATTAAGCTCTCTTTAACTAAAATGCATTAAAAAAGTGATAAGTTGTTGGTTGTCACTAATAAATATAAATTTCATACATAAGACAAGTTATTTTTAGGAGCAAATACGCTAGACAAGAGGTCACTTATAAAATCTTAGAAATAAATCAAATGTCCGGGATAAGTTTTCACAAATAAATTTAACTCTGATAAAAGAGACAAGTTGTCGCACATATGTTTATATAAAAAAAATTATATCAGTATAACAATGTTCCTAATATTTAGACAATAACTTTTATTATACAACGATATTAAACTCTATTTATAATTTATGCATGAAAAAAGTGATAAGTTGTCACTAATAAAGTTAAATTTCATACATAAGACAAGTTTTTTTTATGAGCAAATACGCTAGACAAGTTGTCATTAATAAAAATTTATAAATAACTCAAATGCATGGGATAAGTCGTTATAAATTAAATTAAATCCGATAAAATAGACAAGTTTTCACGGATAAAATAATTTTTGTTGAGTGGTCATTGATAAAATCTTATTTTTCATAGATATATTATATAATATTCAATGTAGAGTATCTTCTTTCAATGATATATAATAAAAAAAATTATATCACTATAACAATGTTTGTATTATTTAGACCATAACTTTTTTTATACAACGATATTAAACCCTCTTTGTAATTTATGCATGAAAAATTTGATAAGTTGTCACTAATAAAGTTAAATTTCATAAAGAAATTAAGTTTTTTTTAGGAGCAAATACGGTAAACAAATTGTCACTTATAAAATAAATAACTCAAATGAACGGGATAAGTTGTCACAAATGAAATTAACTCTGTTAAAAAGACAAGTTGTCACTGATAAAATAATTTATGTTGAGTGGTCATTGATTAAATAATATTTTATATCGATATATTATATAATATTCAATGTAGAGTATCTTCTTTTATTGATATATAAAAAAATGTGATATCACTATAACAAAGTTCCTATTATTTATACCATAATTTTATTATACAACGATATTAAGCTCTGTTTAACTAAAATGAATTAAAAAAGTGATAAGTTGTCAGTTGTCACTAATAAATATAAATTTCATACACAATACAAGTTATTTTTAGGAGCAAATACGATACACAAGTCGTCACTTATAAAATCTTAGAAATAAATCAAATGCTCGGGATAAGTTTTCACAGATAAATTTAACTCTGATAAAAAAGACAATTTGGATCTTATAAAATCTTAGAAATAACTCAAATGTACGGGATAAGTTTTCACAAATGAAATTATCTCTGATAAACTTTTATTATACAACGATGTTAAATTCCTTTTAACTAACATGCATGAAAAATTGATAAGTTGTCACTGATAAAGTTAAGTTTTATACCTAAAACAACTTTAGTTTAGGAGCAAATACACTATACAAGTTGTCACTTATAAAATCTTAGAAATAACTCAAATAGACGCGATAAGTTGTCACAAATGGAATTAACTTTGATAAAAGAGACAAGTTTCGCTGATAAAATAATTTTTGTTGAGTGATCATTGATAAGGACGTTATTTTTTATCGACATATTAAATAAGATTCAATGTAGAGTACCTTCTTTCAATGATGTATAAAAAAATAAACATGATATCGCTATAACTATATTCGTATTATTTTTACCATAATTTTTATCGTACAAAGATATTAAACTCTCTTTAACTAAATGCATGAAAAAAGTGATAAGTTGTCACTAATAAAGTTAAACATCATACGGCAGACAAGTTTTTTTAGTAGCAAATACGCTAAGCGAGTTATCACTTATAAAATCTTAGAAATAACTCAAATGTACGAGATCAGTTGTCACAAATGAAATTAACTCTGATAAAAAAGACAGGTTGTCACTTATAAAATTTTCGAAATAACTCAAATGTACGGGATAAGTTTTCACAAATGAATTGTTCAAAAAAAAAGTTTTCACAAATGAAATTAACTCTAATAAACTTTTATTATATAACGATATAAAACTCTTTTTAACTTAAATGCATGAAAAAAGTGATAAGTTTTCATTAATAAAGTTAAGTTTCATACAGTAGACAAGTTTTTTTTAGGAGCAAATACACTAAACAAGTTGTCACTTATAAAATCTTATAAATATCTCTAATGTATAATATAAGTTGTCACAAATGAAATTAACTCTGATAAAAAAGACAAGTTGGCACTTATAAAATCTTTGAAATAACTCAAATGTACGGGATAAGTTGTCACAAATAAAATTAACTCACATAAACTTTTATTATATAACGATATTAAACTCTCTTTTACTAAAATGCATGAAAAAATAAATGATAAGTTGTCACTAATAAAGTTAAACTTCATACGACAGACAAGTTTTTTTTAGGAGCAAATACGCTAAACGAGTTTTCACTTATAAAATCTAAAAAATAACTCAAATGCACGGGATAAGTTGTCACAAAATGAATTAACTTTGATAAAAAAGATAAGTTGTCACTTATAAAATCTTAGAAATAGCTCAAAGGTACGGGATAATTTGTCACAAATAAAATTAACTCTAATAAACTTTGATCATACAACAATATTAAACTCTCTTTAACTAAAATGCAAGTAAAAAGTGATAGGTTATCATCACTAAAATTAAATTTCATAAGATTAGAACTTTTTTTTAGGAGCAAATACGCTAAACAAGTTGTCACTTATAAAACCTTATAAATAACTCAAATGTACGGGATAATTGTCACAAATGGAATTAACTCTAATAAAAGAGACAAGCTGTCATCGATAACATAATTTTTGTTAAGTTGTCATTGATAAAATAATATTTTTCATCAATATGATATATTAAATTCAATATAGAGTATCTTATTTCACTGATATATATAAAAAAAAACATATCACGCCCTTTAGTTGTTCCTTTTATTTAGACCATTACTTTTATTATACAACGATGTTAAACTCTGTTTAACTAAAATGCGTGAAAAAAGTTATAAGTTTTCATTGATAAAGTTGAATTTCATACATAAAACAAGTTTTTTTTAGTAGCAAATACGCTAGGCAAGTAGTCACCTATAAAATCTTAGAAATAACTCAAATGCACGGGATAAGTTGTCATAAATGAAATTAACTCCGACAAAAGAGACAAATTGTCATTGATAAAATAATATTTGTTGTGTGGTCATTAATAAAATAATATTTTTCATCGATAAATTATATATTATTCAATGCAAAATATCTTCTTTTATTGATATATATATAAAAGATGATATCACTGTAACGAAGTTCCTATTATTTAGACCATAATTGTTATTATACAACGAAATTAAACTCTCATTAACTAAAATGCAAGACAAAATTTATAAGTTGTAACTGATAAAGTTAAATTTCATACAGAAGACAAGTTTTTTTTAGGAACAAATACGTTAGGCAAGTTGTCACTTATAAAATCATAGAAATAGCTCAAATGCACGGGATAAGTTGTCACAAATTAAATTAACTTCGATAAAAGAGACAAGTTGTCACGGATAAAATAATTTTTATTGATTGGTCATTGATAAAATGATATTTTTCATCGATATATTAAATACAATTCAATGTAAAGTATCTTCTTCACTGATATATAAAACAAAACAAACATGATATCACCATAACAATGTTCCTATTATTTAGACCATAACTTTTATTTTACAATGATATTATTAAACTCCAATAAAAGAGACAAACTATCATTGATAAAATAACATTTGTTGAGTGATCATTGATAAAATATTATTTTTCATCGATATATTAAATAATAGTCAATGTATAGTATCTTTTTTCACTGATATATAAAAAAACACATCACTATAATGATGTTCCTATGATTTAGACCATTACTTTATTATACAACGATATTAAACTCTCTTTAAATAAAATACATGAAAAAAGTGAAAGAAGTCACTAATAAAGTTAAATTTGAACATAAGACAAATTTTTGTGAGGAACAAATACGCTAGACACGTTGTCACTTATAAAATCTTAGAAATAACTTTGATAAAAGAGACAAGCTTCGCCGATAAAATCATTTTTGTTGGGTGGTCATTGATAAGGACGTTATTTTTTATCGACATATTTAATAAGATTCAATGTAGGGTATCTTATTTCAATGATGTATAAAAAAATAAACATGATATCACTATAACTATATTCGTATTATTTATACCATAATTTTTATCATACAAAGATATTAAACTCTCTTTAACTAAATGCTTGAAAAAAGTGATAAGTTGTCAATAATAAAGTTAAACATCATACAACAGACAAGTTTTTTTTAGGAGCAAATACGCTAAGCGAGCTGTCACTTATAAAATCTTAGAAATAACACAAATCTATGAGATCAGTTGTCACAAATGGAATTAACTCTGATAAAAAAGACAAGTTGTCACTTATAAAATCTTCGAAATAAATTAAATGTACGGGATAAGTTGTCACAAATGAAATTAACTCTGATAAACTTTTATTATACAACGATATAAAACTCTTTTTAACTTAAATGCATTAAAAAAGTGATAAGTTTTCACTAATAAAGTTAAATTTCATACAATAGACAAGTTTTTTTTAGGAGCAAATACACTAAACGAGTTGTCACTTATAAAATCTTGTATATATCTCAAATGTATAATATAAGTTGTCACAAATGAAATTAATTTTGATAAAAAAGACAAGTTGTCACTTATAAAATTTTAGAAATAACTCAAATGTACGGGATAAGTTGTCACAAATAAAATTAACTCTCATAAACTTTTCTTATACAACAATATTAAACTCTCTTTTACTAAAATGCATGAAAAAATAAATGATAAGTTGTCACTAATAAAGTTAAACTTCATACGACAGACAAGTTTTTTTTTTAGGAGCAAATACGCTAAACGAGTTGTCACTTATAAAATCTAAGAAATAACTCAAATGTACGGGATAAGTTGTCACAAAAGGAATTAACTTTGATAAAAAAGATAAGTTGTCACTTATAAAATCTTAGAAATAGCTCAAATGTACGGGATAAGTTGTCACAAATAAAATTAACTCTCATAAACTTTTCTTATACAACGATATTAAACTCTCTTTTACTAAAATGCAAGTAAAAAGTGATAGGTTATCATTACTAAAATTAAATTTCATAAGATTAGAACCTTTTTTTAGGAGCAAATACGCTAAACAAGTTGTCACTTATAAAATCTTAGAAATTAACTCAAACGTACGGGATAATTGTCACAAATGGAATTAACTCTAATAAAAGAGACAAGCTGTCACTGATAACATAATTTTTTTTGAGTTGTCATTGATAAATAATAATTTTTTTCGATATATTAAATAAGATTCAATGTAAAGTATCTTCTTTCACTAATTATTTATACCAAAACGTTTATTATACAACACGATAATAAACACTCTTTAACTAAAATGCATGAAAAAAGTGATAAGTTGTCACTAATAAAGTTAAACTTCATACCGCAAGCAAGTTTTTTTTAGGAGCAAATACGCTAAACGAGTTGTAACTTATAAAATCTTAGAAATAACTCAAATGTACGGGATCAGTTGTCGCAAATGGAATTAACTCTAATAAAAAAGACAATTTGGATCTAATAAAATATTAGAAATAACTCAAATGTACGGGATAAGTTTTTACAAATGAAATTATCTCTGATAAACTTTTATCATACAACGATATTAAATTCTCTTTAACTAAAATGCATGAAAAAAGTGATATGTTGTCACTAATAAAGTTAAATTTCATACAGAAGACAAGTTTATTTTAAGCGCAAATACGCTATTCAAGTTGTCACTTATAAAATCTTAGAAATAACTCAAATATACGCGATAAGTTTTCACAAATGGAATTAACTTTGATAAAAGAGACAAGCTTCACTGATAAAATAATTTTTGTTGAGTGGTCATTGATAAGTACGTTATTTTTATCGACATATTAAATAAGATTCATTTTTTTTAGAGACATTTTATACCATAATTAAATAAGATTCAACGTAAAGTATCTTCTTTCAATGATGTATAAAAAAATAAACATGATATCACTATAACTATATTCGTATTATTTGTACTATAATTTTTATCATACAAAAATATTAAACTCTCTTTAACTAAATGCATGAAAA
Source organism: Medicago sativa (assembly GCF_051527215.1). Lineage (NCBI taxonomy): Eukaryota > Viridiplantae > Streptophyta > Magnoliopsida > Fabales > Fabaceae > Medicago > Medicago sativa. Next base: position 78,207,054 of record NC_140755.1, on the reverse strand, counting down.
AAGTGATAAGTTGTCACTAATAAAGTTAAACATCATACGGCAGACAAGTTTTTTTTAAGAGAAAATACGCTAAGCGAGTTGTCAGTTATAAAATCTTAGAAATAACTCAAATGTACGAGATCAGTTGTCACAAATGGAATTAACTCTGTTAAAAAAGACAGGTTGTCACTTATAAAATCTTCGAAATAACTCAAATGTACGGGATAAGTTTTGACAAATGAAATTAACTTTGCTAAACTTTTATTATACAAGTATATAAAACTCTTTTTAACTTACAAGCATAAAAAAAGTGATATGTTTTCAATAATAAAGTTAAATTTGATACAGTAGACAAGTTATTTTTAGGAGCAAATACAGTAAACGAGTTGTCATTTATTAAATCTTATAAATAACTCAAATGTATAATATAAGTTGTCACAAATGAAATTAACTATGATAAAAAAGACAAGTTGTCACTTATAAAATCGTAGAAATAACTCAAATGTACGGGATAAGTTGTCACAAATAAAATGAACTCTCATAAATTTTATTATACAATGATATTAAACTCTCTTTAACTAAAATGCATGAAAAAAGTGATAAGTTGTCACTAATAAAGTTAAATTGCATACAGAAGACAAGTTTATTTTAGGAGCAAATACGTTAAACAAGTTGTCACCTATAAAATCTTAGAAATAACTCAAATATAAGTTGTCACAAATGAAATTAACTTTGATAAAAGAGACAAGTTGTCGCTGATAAAATAATTTTGTTGAGTGGTCATTGATAAAATTATTTTCCACAAAAGAGTCATTGATCTTAAGCTCTCTTTTGCTACAAAGCACAAAAGAAGTTGACATTGACTAAAATTTGAAAAAGAATTAAAATACCTGGGAGAAGTTGTTACTGATTAAATTAAATCTAATACAGAAAACAAGTTTTTTTTGGGGGGACAAATACATAAGACAAGACATCACTTATAATATTTTAGAAATAACTCAAATGCATGAGATAAGTTGTCATCAAAAAAACTTTAACAATGTTTAAATTTTTTTGTTGAGAAGTCATTGATAAAGTAATATTTGTCATCAATATATTAAATAATAATGATATTACTATATCAATGTTTAATATTAGACAAATATTAAACCCTCTTTAACTAAAATGCATGTAGAGTATCGTCTTTCGTTGATATATATAAAAAATAAGATATTCGCTTTAAATTTTCAACAATGAATATAGTTGTAGGATCCATGCTTTTAAGAGGATCCATGTCCTACATTTATATACTCAATTTCCAAAAAGTTCATCTTCTATGTTCTTAATCTATAATAAAAATTAAACAGATAGTCCAAAGTCCCTTTTTTTAAGGTGATAGTCCAAAGTCCTTATACATTCTTATTTACCCAAATTATTATTCCATTAATCTAATTTATACAATGATGAAAAAAAATGCGCTAACGGTACAACCCGTGCGTCCGCAAGTGGTGTAATCCACATTTGAATATGTTCATTAATGAAGTTGCATTTTACTCTGTGTTACCATAAATCTATCAATACTACTAATCTTGCTTATTGCTAATTACCATGTTGACTCGGAAATATATTTTATAATACCTCCCATTTACTTTGTCAAACCTTACGATGTTCATTAATGAAGTTGCTTCCTATTACTTCCTCATCAAGCTACCATTTATATGAATTTAAGATAATTATACGTTATCCAAATCTTACTTATTCCAAAACAAAATAGAATTACTGCCAAAGAAAAATATATTTAAAAAATTTTGCTTTTTTTAAAAAACTCCCAAATTAAATTATAAACATTGGCAAAAAAACATGCGCCAACGGCGCAACCCGTGCGTATGCACGGGTACAGCACTAGTACTTTGTAATAAGGTTGCTTAAACAATTGACATTAGTTGAGAACAATGTCAATTTTCTGTGATATCATTTTGCATGCGTGGCATTAGAGAGTGACAAGATCTGTTATGTGCGTGTACGTGTGTGTATGTGTATGTGGTTCTTACCTTGCCATGTAGGCATATTATTCGTCATAGTGACTGGACTAGTTAGGTCAAATTTCATTATGTTTGGAAGCATTGATAGAAAAAACAGCTTTGGAGCACTAAAATATTATAATATGAACATATAAATTCTTACTAACTAATCCAACATTTCAATTCATCCAACTCAGTAATGTTCCCACTGCAAAAAATATTAATTAAAGTTTATTCATGATTACAAAGTTTATATCGAGCTAAATTAACAAGTTTGGAGTGTTCTACCAAGAAATTTGTCTCAATAAATAACTTTCACATCTCGTAAAAAGTAAGACGTATTTGTATATGATTGTCTATATTTTGTATGTATTCATTTTCTGGACTACGTTCGTGGTTGCATTGCATGCATTGTATTGTACTAAAGAAATTAAATTTCCCTAGAGAAGATAATTTTCCAATTTTAGATACGTGGTTACATTTGGATTGAAGCTATTTTTTATTGGGTCCAGTGTGAATCGGATTAAAAGGAACAAAACTTTCAGTTGAAGTCATTTTCCACCCTGAAAGGGGGACAATAGAGTGACCCACAAAATATACATATATTACTAGCTACTAGTATTTTTAATTGAATTACATGTCTAGATTCACCTTGTCTTCATTTTTTCCCAGCAATTAAACCGACACTTTTCTATCGATGATCTATAATTGGTACATGTACACATTTGTAAAACTATATATGGTTGGTCTTACATCAATGGAATTGACTTTCTTGGGAGCTTTTCTTGCCGTCTGGGACATTGTTGTTCTTTTGCTGTACCTTGACAATAATCACACTGAAAAAGAAAATTGCATCACATAGATAATTAAGTTTTGACAGTGATCTCATAGACTATAGTATAAGCAAAGAAACTTATATCATTTAGTTCATTTTTCAAACGACAAATGTTATTTTTGTTAGTATTATTATACTCAGTGAAATCGAACACTCTACTTTTTTTTATCACTCTATTTTTTAACTCTTTCGTTTCAGTCATCAAGTCAACCTTATATTCCTTTAAGAATAAATTGATAAAACGACTATATTATCTGTTTGTTTTCCTACATTTAATGTTAGGAGGTTGAGATTTCGGATCTCTCATAGAGACAACTTTTCATCTCAAAAAAAGCAATCAAACGTAAGGATTGGGAGGAAATGAGGACGAGGATAAAACACATAGAAATGAAAATTAAAAGCGCTTGAGGGAGAAGGTAGCCGAACGAAAAATAACAACTTGACTTACTTTGTGTTTGGTTCTTCGATGGCGAGAATTGATTTAGAAGTGGAACATGAATTGATTTATGGTTAGAAACATTTACGTGAAAATGATTTGTGTAATTTTTCGTTGTTGGCCATGGTTGAGCATGAACCAAAAAATTAGAGGTTACCAAAAATATTCAATACATAAATTAAATAGGTAATGTCATGTTATAAATCCAAAATTTCACGTTTTAATGAAAATGTTAAATTTTCTTCTTCATATTTTTTGGAAGATTTTTTTTTTTGGTGGTGTAGAAGATTTTTTTCTTTGAGAAAATAAGCAAGTATTTTGGTCTTGATCGATGTTTATTTGAAAAATTTATAAAAGAATCCATGAGAAACAACAATACAGAGAGGCTCGATGGCATAAACTCTCCGTGGTGAAGATGGTTCATATGCTCTTCATAAAAAAATAGTATAAAGCTGTTGAAGGCTTGAAGCTGTCGCAGCTTAATTTTTAAGAAATCGGATTAACTAGATGCGGCCCAAATTAAAAATTAGGTGAACACAGGGAAAGCATCAACGTAGACTATAGGATTTTAATTTGGCAATTTCTTTTTCCACCCTACTATCTTCTTACACGCTTTATTAAATTTCAAAAATGCTTATGTTTGAATTATATAATCCAAAATTCTTTTTTAGATTATATAATCAAAAACCCTAAAAATTCAAGGAAATAATAGAACATTGCTCTAGTTTTTTCAAAACTTATAAATATATCATTAGGAAAATACAATCTAAAAATCTTCAGAATAGTTTGGAAATTATAATTTGAAATGTGTCAAAACCCTCTTAAGATCAAAGCAAAGACGAATTCTAATATATAAATTGACACATTGTGGATTATATAATCCGAATTGAGTCAAAACATAAACAAAATTTGTCTTGGTTAACCGATACCTTTTTTTTTTTTGGAAAATTGAGGAGTAAGGTTTAAGTTAAACACATGCATCAAAACAAATTAGTAGCAAAATATGTAAGGGAATCATATGAAATAACACAAATTAAACATATATTAAACAAAGTAGCACCAAAATCCACAAGGTTACATCAAAATATTCAAACACAAATTAAAAACAGAAATTGTTCAAATGTTACATTTACAACAGAAAACTACTGGTAACATGGTTACCCCTACGCTTATGACTATAGTTCATCTCTCCTTGAACATCATTCAAAATCTCCTCCAAACTTAGCTAAACCATACTTCCATGCTCAACCTAACAATAGGCTAATGTCTAGGAACTGACGGTCTCCCTGCTCCTCAACAGCAAGCTCATCAAAGGCCTCATGCTCAGGTTGTCTCAGGCCTTGTATAATCTTCAGCGGGGGAATGACGTATGGTAATGAAATGGTAATACATCATCCTATGTATCTAGTTGTTGTTTCTACAATAGTCACAACAACTAGGCCCAAATCTTGCGCAGACGTCACATGATCAAGATAATGTGCGTCAGGTTGGCCTGCTTATGTAGGATCATCATGGGAGAGACAAAATCATATGGATGTATGGGAATGATATGCACAAATCCAAAAAGGTGCAGCGCGCGTGGTGGTAGATAACGGACCATAAAAGGTCTATATATGAGTCATCCCGAGTAAAGATAGATGTCCTCGAACAGGCATGTCTAGCGGTGCTGGGAGTACAGGTAGAAGAGAACGTCACTAAGTGTGATGCGACCTAGGTGCAATCTTTTCGGATCTGTGACAACCATTCCTTTTGTTGGAGCAAACATCATGGCATGTGGGTCCCGATCCTACCTGTATCCACCCCAGACATCCCTTCCCATGACTCCCTAAAAGTGCTTAAATATTTAAGCATGTATCAACATCGACATATATGTATCAGTTGACAACACATCAACAATTTTTTTTTTTAACATTCAGAAAATAAGAATTTAATTACTATACCTGAAACAAAGTCGTATTCTAGCCAGGTGCTTCGTTTCGTAACGAGGTCCATTGTTAAGCTCCTTGTACAAGTGAGCAAGGACAAATGCTCCTCGTGCATAATCGTAGTTAATCTCAAGGTCATAAAAGTACTTGAGGTATGTCACATCTACAAAGGTGGCACACTTGTCAATAAAGAGTGTGACACCCACCAAATATAGTAGATAAATGTGGATAGTCGGGTCTTTGTTCAGTCGCATCTCATCAACATCACCATCTTATTTAGTTGCAGTAGCTTAAAATCCTTTCCCAACCTGTTGAAACAAACATGAGGACCATTTGTGTCTTTCATCTGGTGCTCAACCTCCACCATATCAGCCTCTAACAACTCGATCATCAAATCAAGTTCATCATCCTTCGAAAGAGGAACATCGTGGTCCAAGAGGCGGCCTTCAATGGAGAAATACAACAGACATGCAACATCATCCCTTATCACTGTCATCTCCCCAATCATAGGATGAAACCTAAAAGTCTCCTCGTGCCACCTCTCAACAAATGCAGACAACAACCCGTGGTCAATAATGTTATAGCTGACATGCTTCAACATGTAAAGACCACATATTGTACGATATCTCTGAACCATAGTTGGCGTATTCCCATCTTATTCAGATCATGTTTAGCCTTCAACTTCTTCGCGTTAAATCACACACTTTAAATTGTTATGTCATTGCAACAAACAAAAAATATCAGGATAAGACTCGGTTTACATAGATAAAAAAACAAAGCATTCAGTTTATATAAATAAAAAAGGGCTAATTCAATTTTTCAAGCTTTAAAAGTTCATAATTGATTCGTCCCTTGTCGAAAAATTCTAATTTTGTGTGGAAATTCATATTTTAAGGTCCTAAATATGCCTGTAAAAATCATGAAAAAATTCAACCTCTATCTCACTTTTCTAGAGTTTATGTCTACATGAAAAAATATGAGGTCAAAAATGAAAAGAATTATAAATTACTAATCTGTTATTTTTTTACATGGTCATTTTTCTTACTTGACGTATATTATAAGGTCAATTTGAATAATTAATCCATAAAAAAACATTATAAAAAAAAATTAAATTTGGAAAATCTTACTACTCCACCAAACATGCGGTGGCCACAAGATGATGATATTGGGTGAACCTTGACATGTCATGTGTCCTACTAGGATATGACTCTAGTGACTGCGACTCCTGCTCCCTGGCCTGTTGCGGATGATAATCATCATCAACATTCATCGCCTCCTTTGAATTGTCTGAATCATCCTCCTCCACATGGGGTTGTTGGGGCTAGGGCTCTGGCTTATTCATCCAAGATGGTCTAAATCTATCAACATTGTGGCTCTACCCCCTGCCCTATCCACTCTCCCTTCCACTACATTCTTCTGCATTCGCTCTTGCCTATTGAATGCAATCATGGAAATTATGGTGTTCCTAACATGGTTCATGCAATCCATATCTGAAAATGTCACACACACACACACACACACACACACACACACACACACACACACACACACACACACACACACACACACACACACATACGCTAAAAGAAATGTTTTGAAAAGGCTTGAAATGAAATGTTTTGAAGAAAAAAATCTTCAAGAATCACACAATGTGGGAGTTTAAGATTTTGGACGGTGAGAGAGAAGTTTTAGGTTAAACATAGAAATTGTTGAAATGAGGAAAGTTTTCTGATTTTGCATTATACATTGGGGTATTTAATCTGAACATGGAAAATTATATAATCTGAACTGGGGTATTTCAAAATTAAATAGGGCGTGTGAGAAGAGAGTTTGGGGGAAAAAGAAAGTGCCTTTGAATTTATTTGCTCCGGATATTTTTTGACAAATTGGGCTAGGTTTTTGTAATATACTAATTTTTTAAGAGTTAAACAAAATTTTGATCCCTATAAAAATCTCATTTTTTTGATTTGATTAAAACTTTTAATAATGTTTGGTCCTCAGATATTATTGATCACGACTTTTTATCTATAATCTTAAGTAAACTCATGCGTAACTTTCAAACTTTTGAATTATATTTCTTGCACTCGTATTTAGTAAATTATAGAAATCTCTACTTCAAAAGTTTAAAAAAAAAAATTAACAAGGAGATGAATTAAATATAAACTATTCTAGCCCTTAAAAATTCATACATAATTCATATTTCGTTAAAAACAAATTAAATTTTTGTGGGTGACATTTTTAAAATATCTCTAAACATTTTTTTTAAAAAAAATTCATTCAAAAATATGAAGGATAGATATGAGTTGACTTAAAAATAAAGACTTAAAGTCATGACAAAAAACATTAGAGACCAATACTTATTAAATTTTTAAAAAAAACGAAAAATGAAATTTAAGATATATATAGTAACGAAAAACTAATTTAACCAATTTTTTTAAAACATGAAACTGAAGTGTAAAAGCCCATGACAAAATAGACATTTTTAATCTACATCTACAATATTTGCAGCATCTCAATAATTATTTTGCTTATACTCTATAATTTGACAAGAATTGAGTCTCAACTTTCGAACATGATTCATCTACAAAGAAGAAACTATATTTAAAATAAGATTAAATATATATTTTTGTCTCTAAAAATTCATTGTAGCATTTCTTATGATAAAGTTGTGTACAATTATTGTTGCAACAATAAAGGAGGAGGTTGAACAACCATAACATAAAGTAGAATTACCTGCCCAAAAACATTTTTTAAAATAAATAAATGTTTTAGTTATCGACCCAAATAATATATTTAGCTACCTAAAAAGTTTATTTATAAAAAAAATAAATTGGTAGAAGCAAAGAAGTAAAATAAAAAAATGTTAGCAGTTGTATGATATTTGTCTTATTTTAACACTTCTAATCTTCACAAAAAATTATAAGTGAGTTCTGTTAGAAATGAAAATTATTAAAATAGGGCCTAAAAGTAAAATAGATGATGAGTTTCGTACAAATAGCTTAATTGTTTACATTAAAAAAAATATATAAATAGTCTTTTTAGTACAGTCTATTATAGATGAATTTGCCTCATTGAAGTATCGATGACTCAACTTCTCTAAATAACCGTCACACTTTTTTTATTTTTTTATTTCCTTTGTACATCTTTAAGGTGTATTTGATTTGTTAAAAGACAGAGAATTAGATATGACAACTTTTTCGCAGTCTTTGATTTATAAATTGATCGTGAGAATTGACAAGACAAGTAGTAAGAGATTCAAAAAAAAAAAAATCTAATGTCTTTAAGTTTAATGTGTGAATCATAACAATTGTTCTATAATTAGTGTGTGAATCATAACAATTGTTCTATAATTAGAGATTAACAACATTCAAATGCCCCCATCATTATGCCTCATATGCTAAAGGTAAATTACTCTGTTTTAGTTTTTTTTGTTGTTGAGGGAAACTCTGTTTTTGCTCTTGACTGAATATAATATTCTAAAAATCATGTGCTCCGGTTGTACATTACAAGAATCCGTTTACTTAATACTGTAATCTAAGAAAACGGATTAATCTAACATAACTATGTGAGTTATCTCGATATTAAAATGTCACACATATTTTAAACAGAACTTGGAACTTGTTAGATTAATAGTATATAGACATAAATGATCGATAAAAGAAAAAGGTAAACAATCCAAAAAAATTAGTTAAACTTAAACATCTGCAAAAGTTATTTTGCTTATATTTAAAGGACAACCAAAGACAAACATGAAATACATGGATGAAGTATCGTCTATTTAGAATCTCACTTGAGTGTTGAAAATTTTCTTGTTCATTTTGTTATCTACCCCATGTCCAAAACCAATAAGAACATTGTGACATCACTTCAATTCCCATACAATTTATGAGTTTTTAACGATGTTCAACTAATTAATTGATTTGTGAGTTATTAACAATGTTCAACGCAAAGTTTATGATCAAATGTGTTTTCATTTAAAGTAAATTTTAATATACGTGTCTAGAAAAGGGCGAAATTGAGTTTTATTTTTATTTTTACGTATTTCAAATGAAAATACATTTTGTCATAAACTTTGCAATCCGTCTCATAAGCTCTAGCTCAATTATAAAAAGAGGTGAATCTTAATTATAGGATTTTCCCCCTCATTCGTTATGATCCTGTCCAATTTAAAAGATTAATCTTCCTAATTAAGCACAAATGATATACAGTTAAAAAAATTACATAGAGATTAACTTCCGTAAACGATGAACAATAATATTTTTCAGAATTCACTTTTTGTTCTCGTAAGTGTGGATATTCAATTTTCTGCTGTAAATCCTCGAATCTTTTCTTACCTCTTTTTTCCATTATTTCTGGACTTTTTTGTGTACATTCTTGAAAGGACATGCGATGAAGTGAGTGACGATGATTTATCATCCACTCACCGTCCAAAACCATCTAGGTTGTCATTAGTCAAATCCATCCACGTAGGATTGTCATCCATAACGTCCTAATAATTAATGATTAACAGTTTTTGTAGCTCTCTCTCTACCTAAAAGCATGGTAGCATGCCTAATTAAGATGTTGAAATTTGAAGGCAAAGCATTTTAATATGTAAAAAAATAAATAAAAAAAATTAACCACATTTCTCATGAAAAGGCAAAATAGAAAAGAGTTATATATCAAATTCTAGCTATTTGATTTGGGAGGATTAGTGTACTTCAATCACTATCAAAGTAGAGCACATTTTTGGGAAATGAAAAATTGGCTTAAGTTTTAATCTAAAGACTAACAAATTTTAATCCTATAGTGGATTTACCAAATAAAAAGATAACATTCCTACACCAAATTTTAACAAATACTTTGTGGAGGAGATACTTGAGTGATAAAAACCTAAATTATTGTAGTTTCATATACGCAAACATCAACAGGAAAGGGATCAAACCATCTATTGCTATCTTAAAAATAGTTGAAACAATTATTAGTTAGATTTTACTTATCTTTCTAGCGGAACACCGAATTACCAAGATTAAGAACATAATAAACATAATATTATAGAAATATTTGTAAGAGCATGCATGTGGAAGAGGAACCTTTGGACAGAGTTCAAATATTAAAGAAAATACAAAATCTTAATCTACATAGCATTTTCTACAATTTGTTGATTAAGCACATGTCATTGCTTTGTTATGTACAAGTACAAATTGTGAGGTTGTCACCATGTGGATTAAATTAAGACGGAATACAAAGCTAAAATGACCCACCACCTATAAAAGTTTAAGGTGGTAGCTTAGTTTTTTTTTTTTTTTTTTTTTTTTTTTTGTCCTTATGAAGGAATAAAAACGAAAAGGAAATAAGATTGAGGGGAATACTTTAATTGTACACCACTTAATTGTATTAAAAATTAAGCAGATCTGATAGATTGGCATGAACCACACATTCAAAATAATTAAAAATATTATGATTCTATAAGCAGAAAATTCCATATGCTATATGCTTCCAACCAACAAGCTAACATTGTGTGAATCACAATATGGATCAGAAAGCACATTAGAAAAAGAATCATGATGATGATGATGATAGCTAAGACCGGCCAATATAACTAAATGGGGACCTTTAAACTTCAATCATTCAAATATAGATATGAAACAGTGGGACCATAGAATTGGTGTGAGTGGTCTTGTTTTTTTTTTTTTTTTTTACTTTTCAATTATATATATTTTTAAGACTTGATATCCGATCTAAGGATCGATTAATTTGAAAAGCCACTGAAGCAAAACTCTATATAGATAGAGAAAATTAAACCTGAAACTTTAAGAAGAGCACAATACAAGATCTCAAGCCAACCATTATACCAACTCAAGTAGGAACGCAATGCTAGATCTCAAGCCAATCATAATGCCAACTCAAATAGGTTCAATTATGTATATTTGCATCATAAATGTATGGAAAGGCATAACTTTGTGTCGTACCCTCAGATTTTCACCTAACAACGTGATGGGGTAAAACTTGCTTTTCAGCCACCAATGTCCCAATGTCCCACATGACAAAGGACATGACAATTCCACAGAATAGTATAAAGAAACATTTTCTTTATGACATCAAGTGGCGGTGAGTGTCATAAGAGATTGAGATTCTCCCATAATTTGACCATTCTAAAACCATATGCGTAGCATTTTCAATCTTTTTTACCAAAGAAATTTTAGTCACATTACAGTCACATATCTCATAAATTTGAATATTTGTTTTGATATCACAAAATTTTGATTTTGTTTTTCAAACTTTAGTTAGGGCTATTATATTTCACTTGTAATACTTTCTCAACATTCCCACGTAGCAAATTCATTTGGTAAAGGACTTGGAATGAGAATTTAGAAGAAAATCTAGAATTCAAATTTAGAAAGTAACATCATCATTAATTTACTATTACTTGTTTATTGAAAAATGTTCTCAACTATTAATAAAATGTGATTATTTTCATGTTTTATAAGTTTAACCTTCTGGTTTCTACAAAAAGAGAGCTTTCGTAATCTAAAGTTTGATAAATGCTGGTTAAAGTCTAATAAATTATTTGGATCAGAAATCGAACTTGAGCAATAGTTTTCTTTTGTATAAAAAAAAAAGTAAAATACAAACTAATTAGATTCACACAATTTTTAGGGGGGGGGGGGGGGGGGGGGGAAATAGTTTGAATCACATTATCATTTCAAAACAAAATGGAATAGATCAAAATTTTATTCCTTTCTCTACACATTACTTAATGTCACAAAACAACTTAAGGAGGTGCATCACCAAATTATATACAAGCTAAGAGAGTTTTCTCTTCTTGGTGATGATCTCCTATATATTCCTCATCAAAGAGAATTGATTCCATTACAAGTTGAGAAAGATTTACACATGTACTTTCTCTCATATTTTCCATTTAACAAATTACACAAGCATTGGGATTCTCTTCCATACTTTGAACATAGTAATATGTGGTCATGTGGGGATTATATGCCCTATAAGCCTTCACCATTTCTAAAACAGGGTCAGGGGCTGGCTCTTTCTTTTTCTCCTCTTCTTTCTTTTCCCCTTCTTCTTTCTTCTCTTCCTTTTTCTCTTCTTCTTTCTTTGGTTCTTCCTTCTTTTCCCCTTCTTTCTTCTCTTCTTCCTTCTTTGGTTCTTCTTTCTTCTCTTCCTTCTTTGGTTCTTCTTTCTTTGGCTCTTCTTTCTTCTCTGGCTCCTTTGCTGGTCCTACTGAGATTAAATCTGCTTGCCAATATTTTCGAAGTTTGCTTACAATTTTTACCGGATCCACGGTTCCTACCACGGTTAATTTCTTCTCCTTCATGTCCATGGTGATGGCATCAATCCCTACATATGGTTGCACAAGTTGAACTTAAGCTATAAAATCATATACTAAGTGTATGTTTGTATTGAGTTTAGAATAATCACATTGTATCACCTTATTTTGATTTAAAGAAAATAGATTTGATGCCATAAAACTTCACCGTCATTCTAAACATGCACTGTCCTTCTAGGGTTCGAACCCCGAACATTAACAAAAATACATACATGCACTAAAACTTCAAATTCTACCGAGGTAAAATATATTTCATGCGGTCAAATATTTCCTAGTCACTCATCTCATGTTTATCCAAGAGTTGAAATGTAGTGACACTATAATTTATTTTTATTGTGCACACAAGAACTTAATTCAAAGTTGATTTATCAAAAGTTGACCAATCAAAAAAGGTGTCACATTAAGTGAACTTAATTCAAAGTTGACAAAGCAAAAAGTTTAAAGCAAAGTATATGGAATCTTGGGTCTGCATTTTCATTGAATTGAAAAAAATCAACATTTTAGGTTTATTCGATTAATGATGTATATGGTCTTTATATAGACCTCAATCATTTAATAAATGAATTTAAAATTTTAATTTTTGTTTATAATAGTGACCGGATGGCGTACGCCACATATGAATATTCCTAATAAATTCGCAACTTAATATTCTTGAGTTTGTATAAACCATCCTTACTCCTCACTAAGGTCCATGCAAGATTTATTTAATAGTGTAACCAAATATTATAAGCACTAAAAAAAAAAAAAAAAAGACAGCACAGAATTTTTCATCAAAAATGGAAAATAAAATAGACAGCATAGATTTTTTTTTTTCCTCCAGATTATGTGAATCAAATACATACAAGTCTAAATGCTGACTGCTAGTGTCAATTCTTGCTATAAATGCACCTATATATATGAAATACATGAAAGTGGATGCATCATACATGTTCCTTTCAAATCACGAAAACTCATTTCATAAGATTTTATTATAACCACTGGACAATTGTTATTTTATGACGTACTAACTGATAAGGTCGTTGTCAATTTTAGTAAAAAAAGTTACTATAATATCAAAAGTAAAATGCAATTTTTCCTCATCCATAAACCGAGACACAAAATGCTTTGTAACAAAAAAAATGCTTTGTAAAAAAATTACCAAGATTAATATGGTTATATTCAGTTTTGATTTGTTCAAAAAAATATGGTTATATTCAGCATAAATACTTAACATGGTTTTTTTTACTCCTCTAAAAAAAGTTTTTTTTTTTTTACTTTAAAATAATTATATTTGTATTATCATGACACTATGTATATTAAACAAGTATGAATATCATAATTTTTTGTGAACTATGATATATATTAAAAAAATATTTTGTATGCTAATAAAATAGTGTCAAAGTTTATCGAGTCTAGCAGAATGAGTTAGTCACTCATAATGTGATGAATTAATATTCAAATATGAGTTGTAACAAGTATCTATATTTAATCTTTGATTTTGTTTTGAATATAATTACTTCTGGTGGAGAGAATCCATCTTTAACAACAAAAATAAGAAAATTATGGAAGAAAAAATTGAGTCCTAAATTGATTAAAAAACAATATAGTTTGCATTGCAGCTCAAATGTCACGTGTCAATGTATGATATTGGAGGTTTTGTCACCTACCACTAACGGGTTACCCATCAATTCATTCTCCCACAACCAGATCTCAAAATTTTATAACATTCCCTTGATTTGTGTGTATTCTTAAAAATCATTAAGTTAGGTATCACAACTATTATATGATTGTACAATTATTTGGTACCTGAAAGTGTTGTGACTGTCTTCAAGGCCTTCTGCTTTGCCTTATCATCTTCCAAATCTAATTTGAGCACAAACTTCTGCAATCATATAATAAATCACATATATAGTGACTTGTTTAATTAGTCCTAATTCAAATAATTATCATGTAGTAACAAAAATTTACATCACAAGACACAAAATCCAACCTCTCAAACAAAACATAAAAAAAGACACAAAATCAAAACCATCCAAATAAAAGTGACAAACTTTAGAAACCAAAAATTCTATAAATTTTATCATTTAACTAACCAAAAGTATATCACTTTGCATCATAAAAATATGCAAATAAAATAAAAATTTCAATCCATACGACCACACATATAATCCATATGTTCAATCAAATACAAAACCATGATAATTAGGGCAAAGGGAAAGTGAGAAAGAAAAGCATAGTTTAAGGAGAATCAAAAGTGAATCCAAGGTTCTAGTCAAAGTTAATAAAAGAATCATCCCTTTTAGAAAAAGAAAAATAAGAAAAACAAACAAAGAATAAAAAGTATAGAAAGTTAGAATCATATACCTTCATTTTAGTGTCTCTAAATGGGTATATGCAGATGAGAGGAAGAGAAATGTGAAAATGAAAGATGTTAGAAGGAAAAATAGAATATGGTAAGTAAGTTGAAATAAGAGAGAGGAGATAAGAGAGTGTGGTGCACGAAATCAAATAATGGCTGCTATGTTGAGAAAATAATGACACACACTTTAATACCGGAAAATGCGAATCAAAACAAGGTTTTGCAGAGTAGGAGAGAGAATGAAAAAGCTAGTGAGAGAAAATTAAACATGTTGTACGTACGTAGTAAGGAGTAATGGAACAGGTGGAGAGAGTAATATGAGAGATAGAGAGAGTAGTGAGATTGTCTACTCTACGTATGCAATAGTGATGATAATTAACAAATCAATCACTCTCTTGTTATGCAATAAAGCCACGTGAAGCTATGTTTTTGTTATGTTAAACAAGTTGGTAAGGCATCACCACTACACCACAAGGTTAAACTAGGGTGGTCGTTTTTTTCTCCATTTAATTAATGTAATTTAATTGCCTCACGCATGTTTTGTTTGGATAGGGAGGAATTTAGGTATGGACCAAAATATTTGTTTTATGAGTATGCTATAAGTTAATAAATTTAAAATTAGAAGTTTTCTATGTAAAACAACAAAATCTTGACTTTAAAAACTTAAATAAAGTTGAATGCATAATTTTTTAAATAATTATTTCTATTTTAAATTTCTTGGCATGTGCCTTTTGGACGCATATTTGCATTTACCTTGTTTTATGTAGGTGAAGGTATATAATGATTCGCTTTAGTAGGTTATTATATTCTTTTAAATGTGGATAACTCACTTAATTGAGATTAGAATTTTGATTTGCCACACGATAGTTTAATCTATTCTAATGAACCAACCCTCAACAAGGTCATTTGATGTAGGGTAAAGAGGGAGGCCATTTCTATGGTTCTAAAAAGTAGGTCTAAAATTGGGGATCGAAAATAAAAAATACAATTAGGGCCTTGATTGAGGATAGTAATGGTAATATTTTGGCATTCATTGAAATTATAGTTGAATTTGATTTAATACTGCAATATCATGTTAAATGTATCCAAAACAAATAAGTTCATCATCATTATCTTGATCCTTAAATTCAAAATGAGTTGATTTCTCTTTTAGTCCATGTTGTTAGAACTTCAATGATAAGGATCGTTAAAGATGAAAAAAAATTGTAATCCGTGATTTTACCCTAGATGTTAGTCATCAAGAACAAAGTGACTTTGATTGTACGATGAACAAATGTGTCAAGTGATAAGATAAAAAAAAAAAAAAAAAAGAAGGAGTGATTTTCCTTTGAGTTCTTAAAAGTAGATGATACATCTGTGCTCAACTGAGTGGATGTGTGATTAACCAAGGTCATGACAACTTGGATGAACCAAGGATTCCCCAACTAATAAGATGATATGCATGCTAATTTGCATATGAGATTGTAATCACCTTGTTAGATCAAGCAATTACGTTGAGAAATAGACGTTGTTTCTTAGTTACGGGTTCCTAGACTACTCCAAAGAGCGTTTAACGTAGAAGGGTGAACTTCTACCTAAGACATCAAAATAAAGTAAAGGAAAACAATAAAGAAAGGATAAAAGGATATGTTCGATTTGATTTCTGTGTTGAATAATTTTTTTTTATAAGGAAGAGTACAATGACATAAAAAAGGACTGGAAGATAGTCCAACGAAGTTGGGATATCTTGGAGATTCCAGTCTTTATTATAAAGGTCAAAACTAGGTTGTTTCAGTGAAAACCGTCGTAATTCTCGAGTTTTTTTTTTTGTAGTGAATTGAGTCTTGTAGTTTTTTTTTAGGGACTAAAATAGATCTTCACTCTAAAAATCAATCCTATCAAATTGTGAGGAAAATAAAAAAAAAATGGATGACCAACAAACAATTTTTTAACTTTCTTTATTTTTTATGGTTAAAAAGTGTTTGTGATCTATTACTTAAAAAAAAAAAGGAAAAAGGGACATCTTTATTAATTAATGTGACCCCAATGATCGTATTATGACAGTTTTTTTATTTTAATTTAATTCGTATGCATCGTTGGTGTTTTTTCAAAAAAAAATATATGCATCGTTGGTGTATATTTATTTTATACATGTATTTTTTTAATGTGTTGCCATGTTAAAAAATACATATGAGTTGTCATATTCATTAATTGAAGTAGAAATGGATTATTTGATGTTTATACAAAACGAATCACAAAATAAAATTAAAATGTAATATGACATGGGATTCGATTTTCACGGAAACACCGTGGAACATGGTGTAGACGCTGAAACAATTGTCGGGTTTATTGTAAATGTTGGGTTTAATGGCTAGTACGTGCAATGCAAATCATTTTTCACCTACATTGACGGAAAAATAGGATGAGTCATTTGCTAATTTGATTAATTAATTTTTTAAGAAAATGAAGTTGAAACTGATATGCCTAGAGGCAAATAAAAAATATTTATCCATAATCAATGTATTTTTGTTTAGAGTTTGACTTCAAGAATGCTTATAATTCGGTTGATTGAAATTTTCTTGATTTTTTGTGATGTTAAAGATGGAGTTTCACGAGAAATGGAGGAGATGTAATATAAAAGAATGTTTAAGGACATCTTCTATTTCATTATTGGTCATTGGTATCGCCACGAAGAGATTTAAAAGTTGTGGATTAATGTAAGATCTCCTATCACTTTTTCTTTTTCTAATTGTAGCGGAGGCCTTTAATATGTTGACAAGTAGAGTTTTGGAGTTAAGGAAGTTTGCTGGTTACATACTTGACAGGGGTGACTAAGGTCTACAATATGCTGACAACAATTCAATCATTGTTGAAAAGAGGTGATCTAATATTATGATCATAAAGGCAAGTTTGTTGCTATTTGAAATGTAAGGCTTAAATGTTAACATGAATTAATAAGAGCTTTTTGTAAAACATGCTCTAATAGAAAATCGCAATTCAAACCAACTCAAACAGAAAATCGCAAAAAATTGTGTTTGACTCGGATGTATTTATACCATTTCTTTATTCAACTTCTGCGGTTAAGTCTGTGTGGTTTTTATTTTACCAATCAAACCAAACCAAACCAAATTGTCATAATGAAAACATTAATTAAACATATGTCATCAAACCCAAAACTCAGCCCAATGCTCCGCCGTCCAATAATCTCTCCCAATTTTCATCATCTAGACTATTACTTATTCCATCAAACTAAATCTCTCTTCTTTTCCATTGAATCTCTCTCTCTCTCTCTCTCTCTCTCTCTCTCTCTCTCTCTCTCTCCCTCTCCCTCTCCCTCCCTCCCTCCCTCCCTCCCTCTCCCCCCCAAATTGTATTAAAACCGATTGATGGAATGTTGGTGCATCATACCTTTAAAATTGTTTTAATGTTGGAAATAAAAAATTGTATTGTTTCACAAAAAACCACACCAACTGAACCAACCCAAACCATATCGGTTTGGTTTGTTTTTAAAAAAACATAGCGAACCAAACTACAAGATTTTATATCTTGTAGTTCAGATGACTTTTAACCTCAAAATTGAGCAGAACCTCGCCGCACACACCCCTACCTTGGTCTGCCAATTGGTGCAAACTCGAGAAGAAAATATATGTGGCATCAATTGGGTTTGAGTCAGTGAGATCTACACTATTAAGTCGAAAGAATAAAAAGTTATCCCTTGGTGGTCATGCATTCATAATAAAATCAGTCTTGTATACTCTTCTGGTGTAGTTCCTCCCTTTTTTCAAGGCTCCATCATGTATTACATCTAAACTTAAATTTATTTTTATACAATTTTCATGGAGAGGGGTGAGGAGGAGAGGAAAATTAATCGGGTGAAATGTGATGTGTAGTCCTCTTGAGTAGGGGGAGTATTTTAAATTGGGCAGAAAAAGATTCGAGTCGAACGCTCTAGAGCTCGACTCAATAAGAATTTGTTCAACTTAAAACTTGGATTCAATACGAACCTTTTGTTTAACCAAAGTTTGGATCGTTTGAAGTTCACGAACAACTAGTTTCAGTTCGTTAGGTTCAACTCGTTTGTCCAAATCACATCATTCAAAAACCTTTTGTTTTTGTCGAAAAATTATATCTTCAACCTTTTTTTTTTATTATTATTATTTTTTAAAAAAAAAGCGTAGATTGTACTAAAATGAAACTTGGTGAGTATCTAAACAATGTCCTCTAAGATTTTAGTACGTTATAATTCATATGCAATTCATATTCATATATATCACGTACAAGATTAAGAAAGAATACTACCTCTAAAAAATCAAAGAATACTGGTGAGCATCTCGATCTTATGACCACTAGGGAGAATGGTGGTAGTGGCACTTTATATTTATTGTAGTTCACTTACACACCACCACCAATACATGGTTTTGTTTAACGAACTTAATTATATATGGTAAGATTGACAAGATTGTCAAAACAAGGGCAAATGTAGGTGGGTGCCATCAAATTCATATACCCAATTAAAGAGGTTTATAAGTGATCTTATGTCTTCAATTCCAAACTTCTCTAACCCCTCATGGTTGAAGGCTTGGCATAAATCAATCTCATCAAATGTTTCTTCTTTGCTGTGGAGTCTGTTTTATAATAGGATAGCCATATTAATAGATAGAAGCTATTGGTCAGGGATATATTCAGCATGTTAGAAAATGTGAGAGTGAAGAATCGATATCTCACATTGTTTGTGGAACATATGGGAGACAAGAATGAGAAACTTTTTCACAACAAGGAAATTTGCTTAGAAATGATGGTAGAGGAGGTGAAAATGTATTCTTGGAACTGGTTGAGCATTTAATCAATTAACGCATCTCTTTGATTTATTAAAATTTACATAGTTCTGACCAAATTTATAAGGGGCCTATATAATTTGATAGGATCCATCAAAACTGTCAAAAAGAATTATTTTTACAAAAGCAGGTTATGATCATCATTGTTTTTGGTTTCATTTTAACAAAAATTTAACTTGTAAAAAAAGACTATTCTATAACAGAAACAAAGAACTACTTGCAATTATATATATAGACCAAAAAATATATAGTACAATATGATACAATTATTTGAGAGCATTTTATCATCATCATCATACTAATATTTAAAAATTTACTTTTCAAAAACAAATAGTTTTAGAAATTTCATGATAATCTAATCTGGATACACGTTGATAAAATAATAGAAATTCTCAAATGCCACGTCTGGTGGGTCCAATGACGGTGCCAGAATGAGAGTTGTGTCGTTTTCTTTTTCTGTTGTCATAAACTACGGTATAGTATATTCCAAAAATATAAAGTACAATATGTATACTAGTATACTACAGTGTACACAATACAAAAATATATATTGCACGTGACATGAGGGAGTGGTAGTCGTGTTGTATATGGGTCCCACTGTTGAAACTCAAAATCACCGTTTTTCACAGTTTTGATGGCTGCGGCGGCGTCGCCGTATACTTTTGAATGCCCGGCGGCTGCCGTTACTTGTGGTCTTCTTCCTAATGCACATAGCATACAAAAGACAAATAACTACTCCCGTTTCAAAATGAGTGTTGCTTTAGCCAAAAAAATTTGTTTCAAAATAAATGTCACTTTCAGTTTCCAATGCAATAATAACTTTTTCTTTTCAATTGTACCCTCCAATTAATACTCTGCACACTACTTCCAAAGTATTACTTTTAAAACTAACCAATAGTTAATAAGGATAATTAGGTAAAATAACCATTCTTTTTCTTTTAATCATTGCATTTCTTAATATATGTGTAAACACCTAAAACGACACTCATTTTGAAACGGAGGAAGTATTAAAATTTGCACACATAGATTTTAATATTTTGGTCAATTGAACTATAATTTGTGGAAATTGTTTACTCCCTCCATTCTTTTTCTTTTGATGTTTTAGCTCTTGACACAAGTTTTAAGGAGTAATTAAAGTATATAAACATTTGTGTGTGTTTTACTTAAATGTCCTTATTTATCATTAAATTCACATGTGATAAACCAAAGGTCACAACTACTTTAATAGTTTATTGTGTTTTCCAACAAGGGTAAACTTGAGAAAACAATAATAAATTCACAAAAACATCAAAAGTTTTGGAATATAGTTGAAATTCTAAAACATCAAAAGAAATGGAATGGAGGGAGTATAACATGTATGTGGACAGGGACGCTGGACACAACACAGATACTGGCTCCCCGACACAACTAATAATTTAAAAAAAAATCACATAACTTAGTATAAGTATATGTGTCGGTGTTATGTCAATATCAAACACAACAAGTGTTCGATACCAACAAAGTTTAGCTAGATGAGTGTTCGTGTTTCATGGTTTATAATTTTTTTAGGAATTGTTTATAACTATTGTACTCAATTCTAGAAAGTGAAATATATTATATTCTACAATTTTGACGAAAAAAATTTCTCCCTAACTATCAACAAAGTTTTTCCTTTTGACGGTAAATATATTATTCATTAGATTCCAACAATGAAACACCTTTACACGAAATTAAACAATTATGAGAAATACAACAACGACTACCACCAAAAGAAGATAAGGAAATCTTCCTATCATACCTTGAAAACTAGGCCATCTTTGCCGCAACCCAGATCTCTCCATTTAGAGCCCTCCACCTCTTTTTGCCCCTTTGATATGATATAATTTGACATACAATAAAATTAATGGAGAAAATAATGTGGAAGATAAAGAATGAGGAAAAAAACTCATGCAAATTGACATTGTACAAGATACTAATTACATTTTGTATCAAACAACAATAATACCAGCTTAAGCATACATCATTATATATAAATCTTCCTTTTGAACAAATTTTGCATGGAACTATACGTAATCACAATTGATACCAGCTAGTAATCAAGAAATATTTTAAACCTGGTGCTACAAAACTCTGCTATTGAGAGGTCTATGGAAGGGTTCGGCGTAATATGGATTTATAGGAGACAACTTTACTATAGGTATACATTTGGATTGACTTGTCCTTGGATCTCGCTATAGCGGGAGTTTTATAGCACCAGGTTAAGTTAACTTCTTTTGATAAGAAACTAGTTTCGATGGTGATTATTATGTACAATTTTCACTATTAAATTGTATGAGGAAGGACCAAAAGGAGTTAATTGAATTCCATTACGGTTCCCTTAAAAAATTTCAGTTTCGAATCTCTAAAAATTCAAAGCAAAGAAAAATATTTTGCACACCAAATCAATAGTTTTAACAAGGAAATTAAAGGAGACCCCCCTATAGACATAGACCCCCTCAAAGTAACATTCATGCAGTAACTCAGGAAAATATAATAGTATTTTTAGTAAAATTATAGTAATAATACACTATTTGGTGGTCGATTGGTTTTATGTGATAATCTGCAAAGATCATTGTTGAGGACACAATCAATTCATCAAATTGTTGAAGACAATATTTGAAAATAGAAGTGGAAAGATGTTGAGGAAGAAAATAATTTTGATAGAAAATCATAAAGGCCGTGTAATGCATAAAAGAAAGAAATAAAAGGCCGTGTAATTTTTGGAACAAAATGGAATTGATGCATTAGCATGTTCAATATCTTATGAAATGTTTGATTCATAGAAGCATATTTATATATGTAAAAATGTCATCAGGTGCATGTGAACACATTTAATTCATGATATTTTCTACTACAATTGTCACGGAGTGCATTTCGAAATATTAATTGTAATATTGAATAATTTATATCTTATCTTACTACGTTAAATTACTATATTTCCACGGTACCTTAATCTTATCCCAATAAAAATAAAAGGAAAAATACTAAATCATTCATCTAGAAAAATATATTTTTCTTCATGGGAAAGATTATTTGGACACATTTCATCAAAAAAGAAAAAAATAAACTTGGACACATATTCAATTATTGAAGATTGCATTTATTTTCTATACTTGACCAATTAAATATATTCTCCATAATTATAACTAAATGTTTTCTTCTTTTATTCTTAAAAAAAAACTAAATGTTGAAATATTTATCAAAAAAAAAAATGTTGAAATAGTTAGACCGTATATTGTAAATCATTCATCTAAAAATATATATTAACAGAGAAATGCTAGGGTCACAGCCACTAACACTCTCTTTTAACACACCAAATCAGAATTGGACACATGTCTCACTTCTTTATTTCAATCAACCTGTAACCTGTTCAGTCTGTTTCTAAACATTTTGATTTTTTTTAATAATTAAAAAAAATTCTCTGAGAAACACAGTCTTCTTCAATTTCCATTTTTTTCTCTGAGATGAACTATGTTTGTTTTTCTCTGAGCCGCTGTTGTTGTCTTTCTTTATATAAAAACTAAAATCAAATTACATTAGAGTTTATTAAGAAATGAAACCCGTAGATTAACTTCTAAAAAATGAATAATGTTGATAATGAAGGTGAAAAAAACACAAGAAGGGGGGTTGAATTGTGTTTTGGAAAATTCTTCGTTTCTCCTAAAAACTGAACACACTTGATCAGAAGCTAAGTGAGACAGCTTCTGAAGTGATTATCAGAATCTAAATGCAGCGGAATAAAACAGAGAGAGAGAAGAAGAACGACACAAAGCAATTATACTGGTTCCTTCCACAATCCGGAAGTAGTCCAGTCCCCCTTGCACTTCCAAGGAGATTTCACTAAGAGTAATATCTGATTACAATTGCTCAAGCACACAAGCAAGAGACTTCCTTTGCTCAAGCACACAAGCAAGAGACTTCCTTTGCTCAAGAACACAATCAAGAGACTTCCTGCTCAAGCACAACTGCAAGAGACTTCTAACTAAACAAAATTACACAGAAAATTGTTTAAGGATGAACACTTGATATACAATCAGAGGTGCTCACAATAGAAATCAGATACAGACTCAATGACTTAAGAATTTCTAAGATAAGACTTTGAGACACAGAAATTCTAAGTGAATGCAGAACAATTTCAGCAGAGGTTTGGCACTTGTATGAGAGTCTTTCGTTTAGCGTTCTTGCATTACCAATTCTCTAAGTCTTCACTCCTTTATATAGAGGTGTGAAAGAGACGTTGTGAAATTGCCAGCACATCAAAGAGTCGTTGTTGAAGCTTGATCTTTCACCAATGATCTTTTGCCTGATTTGGTTGTTGTCCTATGAAGAACCAATTTGAAATCCATTCCTTATCCAAAGGAACATCTATGCAGGCGAAACCGTATTCTGGAGCTGTTTTCTTGTCTTGTAGCGTGGACACAAAACAGAGTAGTGGAGAAGGTGGTTGTACAGTTCGTACAATAGTACAATGTCAACGCTTTCGTCCAAATTGCAAACACATGCCTTCAAACATCTTTGAAATGACCGTTGCAAAATTCCACTAATCTTTTGTTGTGTTTTCGAATCCAATAAACAGCTTTTGCAGTGATGATTCTTCAATCCTTGAATCTTTTGCAAATCCAGTTGATCTTCAGCTTCTGGTGAAATGACTTCTGATGAGGCAGCTTCTGATAACATAGCTTCTGATGATGCAGCTTCTGAATGATACAGCTTCTGATAATCGCAGCTTCTGATGATGTGGCTTCTGGACCTCTTGTCTTCAGGAGCACTATTCTTCAGGAGCGCTTTACTAACTTCAGGAGCGGATTTTCTTCAAGAGCGCTTTTCTCTTCAGGAGCGAGTTTCCTTCAGAAGCACTAAGCTTCAATTATTGTTGATTCCTTTAGCTTTTCATTTGCTCATTCAGAACCAATAAATGATGTAACTTTTTAATTAAGGTCCTGTACACTTGAACAAATATTAGCTAGTCCAATTTACAATTTTTAATACCTTGTTATCATCAAAACTCTTTAAGGTTTATTGTTAAACACATTTTGTTCCAACAGATAATACATAACAACATGCTCATTCCTGTTAGGTGAAATTGATATAAATTCCATCAAATTATTTGGATAATCTGAAGGAGATGGAGCAGGTTTGCAAAACTGAATCCTTTTATTAAAGCAAAATGGCTAATATATAGACTTTACAAAATATAAGTAACTGACTATATAATTCAGCACATGATAAAAACAAAGCAAGACTAATTCAATAACAAAACAAATTCTCCTATTAATAAGGGCTTATTAACACTAACAAATGAAAAATCCTATTTGCTAGCAACTAACTAAAACAGCAAAGACACGTGAACAACAAAAACACTTTCATTTCCTCCCTTAAACTAGTTCCAGTATGCAATTATCAACCAATCACCACTCTCATAATCTTCCATCCAACTCGGTGGTCTCCTCTCTCTACCTTGAGTCCTATTTTCATGAGAACTCTCTGTTTCATTCCTATTCTCGTTGCTCCCATCATCTTCACCGCCACTCTCACCACTACTGAAATCATCATCACTCCAAATCAAATATGAATCTATTTGTTCTTTAAAATTTTGACCCCAGTCCCAACTTTTTTCTTCCTCAAATACTACATCCTTACTAACTACAATCCTTTTTGTCTTAGGATCAAACAAACGTTAACCCTTTGACTCATCACTTACTCGTAACATAATACAAGGAAAACTCTTATCATCAAGTTTACCTCGTTTTGCCTCTAGTATATGCACGTGTGCTATGCATCCCCAAACACGAAGGTGTTCTACTGAAGGCTTGACTCCGCTCCAAGCTTCTTGAGGAGTGATGTTCTTCACAGCATGTGTTGGGCATCAGTTCAGCAGGTAAAATGTCCAATTTGCAGCTTCAGTCCAAAACAATTTGGGAACCTTTTTCGTAGAGAGCATACAACGCACCATATTCATCACGGTTCTATTTTTGCGTTCTGCTACTCCGTTTTGGTGTGGTGTATATACTGTGGTAAGTTGCCTTTTTATTCCTTCTTCTTCACAAAATAATTTGAAATTTAGAGAGTTAAACTCACCACCTCTATTTGTCCTCAAACACTTGATGGATGCTTCTGCTTCTTTTTCCACAAGCTTCTTGTAATTTTTGAAACACTCCAAAGCTTCTGATTTTTGAATGAGAAAATAGACCCAACCCTTCCGACTATAGTCGTCGATAAAGCATAATAAATACCTTCTTCCACTACTTGAGGTTGGCTCTATTGGTCCGCAAATGTCTGCATGTATCAGCTCCAAGTTCTTGCTGGCACGCCATTCACTCTTCTTTGGGATTAGATTGCGGTGTTGTTTTCCAGTGAAACAATCAGCACAAGTGATACTTGACGGTTCAATTTGAGGAAGACCACGCACCATTTTCTTTGTTTGCAATGTCTTCAAGCCTTTGTAGTTTAAGTGACCATACCTTTGATGCCAAAGGTAAGTGAGTTCAGAGGAAGTATGTAGGCATTTCTCAATAGGAGCGGTGATGTTGGAACTTTTATTGAAGAGGATAAACATGCGATTTGCACTCATGTTGGTGTGTGCAATCAATCCCTTGTCTGTGTGATATATATTGCATGTACCGCCTTTTATGAGAATGGTGATGTCCTTTTCTTGCAGCTGCCCCACACTCAACAAATTGTTCCGAAGCTCTGGGACATAATATACATCTTGAAACAAAAAAGTAGTGCCATCAAATACTAGCCTGACACTGCCTTTTCCAGCCACTGACATGCATTTGTCTCTTTGTTCCATTTGGGACATTCATATTGAAAATGCCCTAAATTATGACACTTAAAACACTCCACTGTGTCCCTTGTGAAGGATTGTCTCCCTCTTCCGCGTCCTCTTCCACGATATGTTCCTCTTCCTCTTCCTCTACTACTTTCCACCTTCAGAGCTTGTTCAGCATCACGGTTGACCCTTTTAAACTTCTGTTCATGAACTACCAGAGATCTTTGAAGCTCATCAATGGTCATTTCTTCTGTGTCTTTTGACTCCTCTATTGAAACCACCACATACGTGAATTTCTCTGTCAACGTACGAAGAATTTTCTGCACCACCTTTGAGTCAGACATAACCTATCCATTGCTTCTCATTTTGTTAGCCACCGTCATCACTCTGGCAAAATATTCAGTGATGGTTTCTGCATCCTTCATTTCCAGCACCTCAAACTCTCTTCTCAAAGAGTTTAGCATCGACTTCTTCACGCGATCGTTCCCTCCATACTTTCTTTTCAGAGAGTCCCAAACAATCTTGGATGTGAGCCTATCCAAAATTTGTTCGAAGACCGAACTATCAATTGCCCTGAAAAGATAATGCTTGACCTTGTGATCATTCATTTTGGAATTCTGTAGCAACTCCAATTGTTCTTCGGTATGCACAATAGTTTCAATAGGTTCCTGGTAACCGATTTCAATCATGGTCCAGAGACCTTTTGCACGAAGAAGATTCTTCATCAACTCACTCCAATGATCGTAATGTTGACCATCAAAGTAAGGAATTTTTGCTGAAAGCTTTCCGTCACTCATTTTGTGTTTCTCTCTCAGCTAAGCTGCAGCTTAGTTGTATTTATCAGGCCCAGTGGGGGCTCTGATACCAGTTTGAAGGAGATGGAGCGTGAGACAGGTTTGCAAAACTGAATCCCTTTATTAAAGCAAAATGGCTAATATATAGCCTTTACAAAATATAAGTAACTGACTATATAATTCTGCACATGATAAAAACAAAGCAAGACTAATTCAATAACAAAACAAATTCTCCTATTAATAAGGGCTTATTAACACTAACAAATGAAAAATCTTATTTGCTAGCAACTAACTAAAACAGCAAAGACACGTGAACAACAAAAACACTTTCATAATCTTTGGCCCTTTTTAAATTTTGGTCAATTACCATGTCTTCCTCCTTTTTCCCACAAATCCTAAACTCCATCACTGCTATTATCATTATTTTATTCAAAGCATGGTGATGAAAAAGAAAAACTGAGACTGAACATGAGAATTGGAATTAAAACAGCAAATTCGGGTTTCAGGAGAAAGAAACTCCAATCATTATACCCATTTGGGTTGACAGAGGAGAACGTTTTTTTTATAGAGGAGAACTTGTGATAAAAAGATTGTGTTTTGGGGGAGATTAAGCAAAGGTTTAACATGTTACAGGTTGATTGAAACAAAAAAGTGGGACACATGTCCAATTCTTATTGGGTGTGTTAAAAGAGAGTGTTAGTGGGTGTGACCCTAGCATTTCTCATATTAACATGTTAACATGACACTATAAAAACCAAGTTGCCTCGTTGAGGGGCTGGGGTCACGACTCCTTAGCATATTATTATTATAAGGGATAGGGGAATTGGAGTTCGAATCTCAACCACGACGTCCAATTTAGCAGTTTTAAAGTAATTTTGACATTTTTATCGATAAAGCTAGGACTTGCAGACTGTATAAGTTAACATGTTATAATTAAAATATTTATAGTGTTTTGTTAAAGTATATTTAATTTTTTTTAGATATTATAAACTTACACACACACACACACACACACACACACACACAAGGATAGATGAAATGATAAAGTCATTATAAACTTATAGACATATGTGGAGATCACATGGTTCGATCTTCGGTCCTGACGTCCGACCTAATGATTTCAATATTTTTGTTAGTTGAGCCATTGACTAATGGACAAGTAGATAGAAATTCTATTTTACCATTATTATTTCATTTTTTTAGTGTTAACTTTCCTGAATTATTTTTATTTTTTTAGTGTTAACTTTCTTGAATTCATGGGAATAAGGTCCGGATAATCTTGTTTTTATTTGGTCTTGGTTATTCCATCCGTTTCATAATACTTGTCCATTTTAGAGAATAATTTTGTTTCACAATACTTGTCACTTTCAAGTTTCAATGCAACATTAATTATTGTCTTGACAATAATACCCTTACATATTTATTGTAGAGAGAGAAAAAAAGAATGAAATAATAAATAGTTAAGGGTATTATAGAAAACAAACACATAGTTTCATAAAAAAATAACAAAATTTATTTTGGTTTCTTGGTTACTGCAATTTCTCCAAAATGGACATGTATTTTGAAACGGAGGGAGTATCACACACTAATGCAGTAGAGAGAAACTATAGTAAATGAACACATGATACAAGGGATTTCTTTTTTGTTACATTGATTGCAAAGGTAAACAGCCATTCCCAACACGAACAAAACAAAACATTCCCAACAGCATAACCGAAAATGTTTTTTTCTTAGGAACATGGACACTTGGCACGACACTGATACAGACATTTCGACACCGCTAGTTTAAAAAATATAGGACACCGACATCGCTACATATATGTTAATTTTTATATATACGGTCTAAAATGAAATTCAAAATACAAAATATAAGCATCTAACTTGAGCAAGTTATTTCATTAGAAAAGTTCTAAAACAAGATATCGTAGTATTTGACCTTTATTTATTCATCTACCAACAAAAAATCTAAAAATGTTATAATCAACTATAATGTCTATTACCCTTAATTGATCAACATTTCTCAAAACATAGTTTCTACTTTGTGGAAGCAAGAAAGAAAAAAATGTTTTAGATATTTTTCGGAGTTGTCCGGCAGGGCACGTATAAGTGTTATATAAGTGTCGGACACTGATCCTAGGGGTGTCGAATTAAAGAAAAACAATTTTATTTAGGACACCGATTTTAGTTGTTCGACACGTGTCGGACAAGTGTCATAGGAGTGTCGGACACCGACGCCTGTCGGACACCGCGACACGGCTAGTTCTAGAAGTATCTATGCTTCATAGATTGCTGCTAGCTAAACCCTTTGTATCTGTTTTCCATTTTGTCCCCATTTTGTACGTCTTGTATAATTATGGTGGTATTAATATATAAGCTGATTCTAAAAAAAGATGGAAGTTGTTTTTGTAGTTTTGTAAATTGTGCATGAATTCATAGTCCATAATAAGAACATTTTGACTGTCGTATCAGTCATTCTTTCATTTACACTTCTCCTCTTAGTATTAAAAATAAGTGATCAATTTTATAATAAAATTTCTGTTTGATGATTTTGTTGAGCGACCAATTTGTGAGAACTTTATCTAGTACTTCCTCCGGTCTTATTTATAAAAAATATTTGACTTTTTTGATTTATTGCATAAATGATGTATTTGGTCTATATTCTAGACAAGATACATTAATTATACAATGAATCTAAAAAGTCAATTTTTTTATACAAATAGGACCGGAGGAAATACAATATTAGTCATAATCAATTTCACAGTTGTTCATGTGCATATCCTGAATTAGAGATGTAACATCCCCAAATTCTTATCGTTCCTTATTTATACTCTCTCAAGGGGGAATTGATCCTCTCATGTGACATGAGGGTCTATTAGCAAAAAGTGAATTTTATTGATTGAGATCTAAACACATGAGGAAAAGAAATTGAGAGAATCCTCTCTCCTCTTTAGGGCTTGCTGATATAATTGAAGAGGACTGATAAGTCAATTTTGTTTTATGATGGAAAGCTTTCTAAACATGTCCTAGGTAGTGAATAAAGAATGGTATTTTGTACATTTGTTTTAAAATCTTATTATTTTTCTGTTTATGACTTGGTGGGAAAAGCAGAGAATATTGTTTATTTACTTGTGCTTCTTGTAGAAGAATTAATTTTTTTTTCCCATTATTCTTTTCTTCCATGCATTATCCGAAAATTTGAATTGAAGTTATAAATGAAAGATACATTAATGCTTTTGATCCAAGGAAGAAATTTCTGCTTTGGCCATGTTTATTATTTATATACAATAATGCAATAGAGAGAAAGTAGTAAATAAACACGATTCAAGAGACTTTTTCTTTCTGTTAAATGGATTGCAAGGAGATTGTTCATTTTTTAAATAAGTTCATGTGCCTCTCCTACGCCTCAATGATTTGTTGTATGAATCGGGGACGGATCCAGAAATTTTAGTTGGTGGGGGCATGTATTTTTCTATAGCATTAAGTATAGCATTATATGAAGTTAATGCTATACTTAATGAAAAACTGAAAACACATTAACATCTAAGAATAATAATGGTTCTCTACGTATTTTCATATATTTAGCTTTGAAATCTAGTTCCTTTACTCTTTCATGCATTTATCTGAAAATGTACTTCTTTTTGGTAGTCCTTGGGTTGGCATTGGAAATTGATAATTAATGCAGTTGTTCAAGCTCTTCCTCATACATATACAGCTTCATCCAAACCAATGTTCAGAAGGACTCTAATAGGGAACTACTATTATAGGTAATATAGGATAAGATCGCATCTCAAAGTGAAAAATGAAACCTTTCTTTCAGGGTTTTGCTGCTTGAGGATCATTAAAAGGATTTAAGTTCTTTCATATTTGTATTCTGTGTCTATTGCATATTTAGATCACATACAAAAACTTTTCTTTCTCAAATGCCTTAAATTTTTATCATTTAACACTTTGTTATGGAATCAACAGGTGGATAATTTGGTTCAAATTTAGTTATTATTCTAAAATTACTCTACATCCTCGGTTGTTTGTTGTAGAAGTGCTCTATAATGTGTTAGTTTCTCTTTTACAGATGCTTGCTTGTGTGAAGTTTTCTATTCTTGGAAATTATTATGTGATAATTATGTATCTGTTTCGCTTACATCATCTTCAGATACTAAGATCTAATGTTTATAATTTGATTAGTCTAATTCACGTATAAACTCATATTATAAACTTCACCATGTTATACATATATAAAAAGAACATTACAAAATTTAAAATTACAGTGTCTCTTTAATTAATTTTACTTTTTAATTGAAAATGATATAAAAGGTAACCAAAAAAATGATAACTACATCGAACTAACATGTGGAGTGGAAACTCCTGGAGCATTAGAGTGCAAAAAAGGAACAAGAGAATTAGGCGACTGATCATAAAAAACTAAGGTTTTTATATTATCACAACTTAGTTAGCAAGTTGAATTGTATACTTATTCGATTCTAGAGAAGAATGCTGAACTTTGACAAAATCACCAAGCATTCTTCTAAAATGCAAAATGAAATACTTGCCACAGAAATACATATATTTTTGTTGCATGAAATACGATTAACCACCACAGAAGAATTCAAGCACAACGCATTATGTTTCTGACCTCTAGCTTTACCTAAGGATAAACCTTCAAAAACACCTCATAACTTGGCCGAAAAAGAAGTTGTCCCGTCCATATTGCTTAGAAACTTTCATTCTAGTCACGTAAAAGACCACCACAACCAACAAGCAACAGGAGCTTACTAAATATGTGAAAATTGAGGTCATGTATTGCTCCATATTTTATAGTTTAATGGAGTTTACCTTCTATATTTGATTTCAGGATTTGTGATATGAATTTGTCAACTTTTAGTGATATGTTGAATGGTCTAGTTAATAAACATTTTTGAAGTGATATAAACCGGTGCAGAAACCCAATTCAGAACAGTTCGAAAACCATTTCACACAACAGTTTGAAAAACTAGTTCGGTTTGAGATTTTCAAACTACTGCACTGAATTTAGGGTCTATTCGGTTCAATTTTCTTACGGAGAAATAAACTACAATAATGACATCATGAAATTATAGAAGGAAATAAGCTGTTAAGAAGGAGGAAATTAACTTTGACATGAAATTTTGGGTGCCTTGGGAGAATCAGGAAAACAATGCTCTTGTAATAATTGAATTTTTCTTACATTTTTGGTGGTACCATAATTAATAATCCATTCATAAAACATTGAAATTACCATAAACTTGGTACAAACCATAAACGGAAAGGAACATCGTCATGCTTTATAGTCTCATTGGAAAAGTATTTGATGCTGCTATATCGTTCAAACAAAACGTCCCAAATTCTAAAGTTTCTCCTGGATTGTTTCTTGGACAAGAAAAAGTAACAGCAAAGTAGATGCTATTACCTCTGATTAGCTCTTTATTATAGCTAAATTCATCTCTTCTCATTACCATGCACTTCCAGTTACTAACAAAAGCTACTCTATCTTCTAGCTTCACCTTCTGCCACCCAATAGGACTTTTGTTCCTGTTCAGTTTGAACACTTCGAATCTTGTAACCTTAGGTGGCTTAGCAAATGCTGTGGAAACAATGAATCGTTCAGAGAAAACACGTCGTCTTTCAACCTCGGCATTATAGAACATACGAATGAAGTATAACTCTCTTAATGTTTTATCTTTGGCTAGATAACAGCCAAACATACTTGATCCTGATGGCCCTCTTCTTGGAACTTCAGCCAACACTTCAGCCTTTGGAGGTCCATTAGTGGAGTCTTTAAGATCATAAACCAATATAGTGTCTGAGGATGGGTCAGTTACGTACAATTTTGTACCAATAATTTCCATGTTCATAAAATAAGTCCCTGAATCCTTATCTGGCTCAACTATAGTCCATGACTTTTCAAAGAGTTTGTAAATTGCAATGTGACGATAATCACTCAAAAGAACGACTAAATAACAATCAGAACCATCACAATTTGGTGCCGAAGAGGCCACCATTTTTCTCACAAATAATTGTCTATCATTGACGATGGAAGACGTGGGAGGCATGTACAACTTTGAGGGTATCGTGATTCTAACATCAGTCACTGGATTCAAAAAGAAAATTTTTGCAATACCTCTTTTAGAATTGTCACTCACAATCAACCAGCCATCAACTGAGCCAAGGCATTCATCAGTGCTCCTCAATAGTGATTTATTATTTCGCCTAAACCAGCCCTTAACTGTGCTAACCCTTTTTGTACTCAAAATAGGGAGTTCAGGTAAATGGCAGCAACGCTTGTTTTCAATGGCATGGGAAACTGTTTTCCTAAAAGAACGGCAAATTGCTCTCAATCCAACGTAATCTTTAAGAGGCAAATGCTTCATAATCTGTTCAAACACATCGACCGGTAGATTTGTGAATATGTTATCTTCCATCTCGGATCTGTCGATGACAGCCACTGCATAATCATCGCCACTTATAAGTATTAGTGGTAGTGTAAAAGAAGTATAAGTTTCTTTTCATATAAAATACTAATTGATGTGTCAAGACATCAATATAACAAAAGTAATTCCAAGTTCCAACTACATTGACACTTCGATACCCAACAATCACATGCAGAAGTTTGAATAATATTGTACTAGTATTAAAGAGAACAAATACAATTCAGAACGCTGAGAAGAAGAAAGTCTAAAAAATAAGATCCTCACCACTAATGAAACTTACACAAAGTAAAACAAAAAAGTTGTACGTAACCATAACCAGAACGCTCACACTAAGCATTCTCTTATTTAATAGCAATGTTGTGACATCGCAATGACTGCAATCCGTAACGCAATCATGACTGTCAAATCCGCATTGATTGAAGAAATATACCTAATATCTGTTGAGACTACATCAACACTTCAAAGCCCAACAATCATACGCAAAAATATAAATAATATCATAGTAAATAAGAGAAGAGATATAACCAAGTGACTATGAAGAAGAAAATGTGAAAAATAACATCCACGCCACTATTGAGAGAACCAATATTGTTCAGAGTTGATGTGGATTTAGCATAGAAATATGATTAATTATCACTTTATATTTGGGAGAACTATGGCAAAAAATAACATATAAATCAGACATATTAGACATACAAGATTTACAACGATCGGTCACGCTGAGTATCTCCACTGCTATCAAACCGAAAATTAGCAGTGGAATAACCACTGATAACAATTTGAGTAGCTCCACTATGAATCCGAAATTTAAGAATGGAATAACCATTGTTAACAATTTAAGTTCCTGTATTAATCTGTGATTCTATTAAATCTGCGACAAATAGTGGTAAAGGAGTTTGTTGGAATGAACATCATAGTGAAACTAGGATATTTTTAAAATGTAATGAAAATCAAAATAAAAGTGGTCAAGGTATGAAACCAGCATAGCTGGTCAATAGGTATTTAGTTTAAAAAGATTGATGATGTGGAACAATATGGTTGTGGGAGTTTATGAGAGTGATTGACCATATCATTCCTCGTAGAAATTTGAGTTATGTTATTTGGACAAGGAAAATGCTATTTCTCTAGAAAAATAGCATCAAAAATCATTGACAATCTATAAAATAACCATAGATTTACAATGAAAAATAGGTATTGACACGAAAATCTAAACAATAAAGAGATAATGTAAAAAAATATAAGGTGAGTATGAGAGAGAAAGTTGTCGCAAAATACGGTTGTACAAATATCATTCATCTAAAAATTTATATCATGTTAAAGGTATTTATCACAAAATGGTTGTACAAATATCATTTATCGTAGACATTGTTTATAACTTTTTTTTAGTAATTGTTTATAACTTTATTGTACTCAATTCTAAAAAAATGGAATATTATTCCCTCAAAAAAAAATGGAATATTATTATATTCTACACTTTTGATGAAAAAAATTTCTCCCTACTTATAAACAAAGTTTTTCTTTTTGACAGTTAATATATTCTACACTAGATCCCAACAATGAGTCACCTTTTACACGAGATTAAACAATTATGAGAAATCCAATGACGACTACCACCAAGAGGAGATAAGGAAATCTTACCATCATACCTTGAAAACTAGGTCATCTCGCCACAAATGAATCTGCAAATATACGGTTATATCGAGTAGTAAAAAGATTACCACTCCTTAGAGAGTTTTGTATGAATACTAATCTTGTTTTTAGTTGTGATTAACCGAAAAGATCAAATTTCTCTATCTTATGTTAAATTCTTTTATAAAAACAAAATTCTCTTAGGTAATTCATGTTTTCGTTTGAAATCCATAAATATATCTCAATAATAACTAAACCTGATCAGTTATTATTGAGACCCTTTAAACGCGAAGCTTATTGCCTTAAGACTTCACAAAACTATTCATCTGGAGTGTTCCCATCAAGTTTTGTGTTGTCTTATCTAATCTCATGTGTTCCAATATCAAACTTCTCCGTTCGGTACTTCGTTTGATATTTGAGATGATTAAGTAACAACTATTAAACTTCTCCGTTTAGTACTTCGTTTGATACTTGTTAGTGAGTTTAAAATGATGACATTAGATTAGAAAATATAATTTAAATAAAATAGATATATAGACTTGGTTTGAATAGAATTTAATCATCATTAGACTATTCCAACAATACCAAGACTAGAAGGTCTGCTCACTCATGATCATAGTAGACAAAAGATTGAAATAAAAAGACATAA
Source organism: Medicago sativa (assembly GCF_051527215.1). Lineage (NCBI taxonomy): Eukaryota > Viridiplantae > Streptophyta > Magnoliopsida > Fabales > Fabaceae > Medicago > Medicago sativa. Next base: position 78,171,098 of record NC_140755.1, on the reverse strand, counting down.
GTAAATTGCATAATTGTAAATGATTGAATATAAATTGTTGGAATTGTAAAAAAAACAGAAAAGCAAATAGCAAGAATGTAAAAATGCAGAAAAACAAAAGCAAAAGAACTTAGAACAAAATGTTGAACTTAGATTTCACTATAGTAAGTTTACAAGCATTCCAAGATGATTATAAGTCTGATGGAGAACCTATTTAAGCCTAGAACCTCAAGACAAGGCATTCAACTCAGATTTACAAGCTTTAAAATAGGAAAACCAAAGAGTTTTGTAACAGCTCCAGCTGACAGCAAAGACGCACGGTCTACACCTCAGACTGTGCACTTTTCATCTTCCAGGTCATATAAATGCACACACTACTCCAAAACGCACAGACCGTGCTTTTCCTCCTGACTTCCCATTGCTCAAAGCGCACGGTCATGCAGAAAAAATGCATGGACCGTGCAGTTTTCGACCAACTTTTCCACCTTTTCTATTCTGAATTGAGCGTAGGTGTCATGAAAATTGTAGATATGAATGCTATCTTTCATTTGCCTTTGGTTTGACTACATTTAGACATCTACAACTTAGGTTATGATCAAAATACTGCACCAAGGACAACACATACCGTGTGTTTTTTCAGCTATTCATTTTTCTTGTTTTTCTTCAATTTCTCTGCTCCTACCTTAACCAAATGCTCTCATTTCTTAGTTACTTGTCCTAAAATTAAAAACCAAAGTATTTGTATTAAAATAACTAAATTTTATTGAAGTTAAATGCTAAAAACATCATAAACTACGACTTATCAACAACCCCGATCTCTCCATATAGAGCCCTCCACCTTTTTTTGCCCCTTTGATATGATATCATTTGTCATACAATAGAATCAACAAAGAAAAGAATGTGAAAGATAAAGAATGAGGGAAAAAACTAATGGAAAATGAGATTGTATAAGAAACAAATTACATTTTGTATCAAGCAACAATAATAGCAGCTTTAGTATACAATATATACAAGTCTTCCTCATGTACAATTTTTGTGTGGAACTATACGTAATCACAATTGATACCAGCTAGTAATCAAGAAATATTTTAAACCTGGTGCTACAAAACTCTGCTATTGAGAGGTCTACGGAAGGGTTTGACCTAATATCGATTTATAGTAGACAACCTTACTATAGGTATACATTTGGATTTACTTGTCCTTGGATCTCGCTATAGCGGGAGTTTTATAGCACCAAGTTGAGTTAACTTCTTTTGATAACAAACTAGTTTCATCGGTGATTATATATAGATTTCACTATTAAATTGTATGAGGAAAGACCAAAAGAAGTTAATTGCATTCCATTACGTTTCTCTTTTTTTTTGAAGACATAAAAATGGAATATATTAACACTGGCGGTGAGTTCTTCTCAGTACAAGGTGTACCAAAAAGACCACCCCAAAAAACAAGCTGTCATACAAAGTATATACAAAAATACAGGTCAGTCGATACCCAAACAAAGCAAAGGGTCCGATCACCAACGCTGCAAACCATAAACAAAGTTGGCACTATGAGCCTTTAGCGACCATAAAGAATGGAATTTTACTTTATCTAAAAGCTGTAAGATAGGAGTTTCAACATTGTTAAATACTCTGTTATTACGTTCACTCCATATCAGCCAAACAACAAGAAGCCACAGTAATTGTAAAAACGAACGACGAGCTTTAGAGGAACCTGTATAATGAATAAACTGGAGAAAATGATCAGTAATATTAAACGGGTCAACACCCACCACTCCAATCCAGGCCCTGATATGCTGCCACAACGATCCATTACGTTTCTCTTAAAATTTGAAGGTACGAAATGATTTCTTTCTTGTCGTGTGTTTCTCGAGGTCACTTTTTCACCTCCCCGTTAGTAGCCTAAGCTGAAACAAGAAAGAAAAACATATACAAGTCTAAAACATGCCATACACATATACATCAGTTCTCCATAATTAAATTCCAAGAATTTCAATCAATAAAATCAGTGATGTTTCATTAAAATATTTGATTGGAAAATACATGTAGTTGTACTTCGTAATCACTACAAGAAAATATCAATATAGCTACCAAAATCTTGCTACAATTATATGTTCGTGGTTGATTGAACCTGCTATTACTACCAACCACTCATTCGTTCCTTTTTACAACATTTGTTTGGTTCTGATTTATTTTTAATTCAAAAAGATACTATTTTTATAATTTTATTTAGAATAAAAACAAATTTTTTAATGCCAAAAACATTTTCTTTTATAAAACCAAAAAATAAATAAACATTTTCATTTATTATTTTCCCCTAATTTCTCCACAGTTCTCTCTCTCTCTCTCTCTCTCCACAGTTCCACCGTCGAGGCTCATCTCACCACCATCGAGGCACATCGCACCACCGTCGAGCCTCGTCGCACCACCGTTGCGGCTCTTGGACCGCCGGTTTTTTCAGATTTAGATCTCGATCTGCATGTGGATAGCTCTCAATATCGTCATCGATCTCGCAAAAAACTCGAAAACAACAGGTATCGTTTTCTATCTTCTCTTCGGATCCATTTTCCGATTCTAACCTTCTTCCACCTTCATCTCTAAATTATTGTTATTGTTTTGCCAAAATCAGTATGAAACTAATTCACACTTCATCTCTAATACAACTATAGTACCTTCAATTTTCAAGATCATCGTTATCATCGTTGATTATTTTTGTTTCATTTTCTGCTAATTCTATTGTTTCTGAGTTCAATAGCGATTTGTTTCAATTCGATCAAACCAGATTTTTGTTTTTTTCGCACAATTAAATGTAATTTCGATGGATTAAGTTAGATTATTCACGGACTCGATTCATTTAGAAATTTTGCTTCGCCTTGTTATAATCTGATTGTATATTCGAGAATAATCACTCTTGAATAATTACTTATTGGAATCTTTTGTTTCTAGTTCATCTTCTATGTGTTATTCAATGTTGAAATTCCCTTCGGAGCATGTATGTGGTGTTGTTATATATGCTGCATCAGACTTTAGAGAACTATATATCAAGTTAGGGCCTGTTTGGATAAATAGCTTATTTTGAACTTATATCACAATCAATTCTCATGTTTAAGGCTTATGTATAAGGATCAGTACACGAGGAAATGGAGCGGCTAGAGAGGGTAATAGTGAAGGATCTCGAGAATGAACCTACATTGAACAAGGACTGTTTGTTTCAATGCCACCGTGTTTGAAATATGATTGATACTATCACTTCCACCACTGAACGACTTGTAAGATTCCTTCTTTATTAGGTTAACAACTCATTGATAATGTTTAAGATGATGCTTTCTATTATACAGGTCGTTGAAAGATTGGTGATGAAAGGATATTCAAGCTCTTTGTTGTTGACAAAGGAACTAAAATGGTCAAGGTTAGTGAATATGCCTTGTTTTGTGCTTGCCATCTCAGAGGCACTTTGATAAAGTTAAAGCATCAAGGATGAAGATCTCGTTGGAGGACAAGTTGTGAAAGGAGAGAAGTTGTGCTAATTGCACGTCTCCGTGGTTTAGAGTGTAAACTTTTGTCTTCGATTATTTTCTGCTACGTTGTTATGTATTATAGCGGATTGAAAATTGTCGGTTAGTTCTAAGAACATGTGTCGTATCTTTATTTCCGTTGTTACTTTGCTTGTGATAAACTCAATTGTTCAGAAGCACCAAATCAATATATGGAGAAGGGATATATCTCAATAAATGATTTTAATTGAGTTTTTTTCTTTTGGCTGTTTTACTGAACTTTTAAGTATATTTTGCACAAAGTAGCTTAATCACTTTTTGATTGGATACACTACAAAAAAAAATTGATTATATAAATAGCTTGGAAGAAACTACAAAATTGCTAGGAACTTTCGGCTTGAGATTTACTTTAAAATTATTGTGGCAATATCCTAGCCAAGTAGTTAGGAAACTTAAATTTTGAATATTATTTTGCTAGGTATTAGTGTGAAAATAGCTAGGTAAATCTATATATTAGTTGCCAATTAGCTAGGAAATATTTTGCAAGGTAATTTGCCGCCCAATCCATGCTACGGCCAGTGTGACAGCTAAATCACAACTAAATGGTAGGTAAATGAGTTTTGCTAGAAATTAGTTGCGCGATAGCTACAATTTGTTTCGTAGCAAATCCGTAATTTTCTTGTAGTGAATTAGAATTTCCAATAGTTTAAACACCCTTAAAAAATTTCAGTTCGAAACTCTAAAAATTCAAAGCAAAGAAAAATATTTTGCACACAAATTCAATAGTTTAACAAGGAAATTAAAGGAGACCCCTATAGACAGACCCCCTCAAACTAATATTCATGCAGTAACTCAAGATAATACATTATTTGGTGGTCGATTGGTTTTATGTGATAATCTGCAAAGATCATTGTTGAGGACACAATCAATTCACCAAATTGTTTTTATTTTTGTTGAAAAAATCAATTCACCAAATTGTTGAAGACAATATTTGAAAATAGAGTGGCCGGAAAGATGTTGAGGAAGAAAATAATTTTGATAGAAAATAATAAAGGCCATGTAATGCCTATAAGAATGAAATAAAAGGCTGTGTAATTTTTTGAACAAAATGGAATAGATGCATTAGCATGTTCAATATTTATGAAATGTTTGATTCTTAGAAGCATATTTATATATGTAAAAATGTCATCAGGTGCATGTGAACACATTTAATTCATGATATTTTCTACTACAATTGTTACGGAGTGCATATCAAAATATTAATTGTAATATTGAATAATTTAGATCTTACTAAGTTAAATTACTATATTTCCATGATATATTAATCTTATCCCAATAAAAATAAAAGGAAAAACAATAAATCATTCATCTAGAAAAATATATTTTTCTTCATCAGAAAGATTATTTGTCACAGAATGCCGGTTTCATTCATAAGAATAAATTTGGACACATTTTCTCAAAATAGAAAAAAAATAAATTTGGACACATATTCAATTATTGAAGATTGCATTTAATTTCCATACTTGACCAATTAAATATATTCTATTCAATTATTGAAGATTGCATTTATTTTATACACTTGACCAATTAAATATATTCTCCATACATTTAATTAAATGTCGAAATAGTTAAAACGGACACTATATAAATCATTCATCTGAAAAAAAATTCTTTGACAAATCTAAAAAAATATATTAACATGTCAACAAGACACTATAAAAACCTAGTTGCCTGTTAAGAAGTCAGAGTCATGGCTCCTTAACATATAATTATAAAAATCTGGAGGAGTCGGAGTTCGAACCATAATCTCGACGTCCAACTTAGTAATTTTGTCATTTCTGTTGTTTGAGCTAAGATTTGAGGATTATATAAATTAACGTGTTATAATTAAATATTTATGTGGACTGTAAAAATTAACATGTTATAATTAAATATTTATAGTGTCCTATTATAGTAGATCAATTATTTTTTTTTTTTTGTGTGGTAGATAGATTAAATGACAAAGACATTATAAATTCACACCCTCAAGTGGAGATACATGGTTCAAACTTCAATCACGACGTCCGACCTAAAAATTTCGTTATTTTTGCCCTTTGAGTCAGGACTAGTGGACAAGTAGATAGCAATTCTATTTTGCCATCATTATTTTTATTTTTTTAGTGTGAACTTTCCTAAATTCATGGGATAGGGGCTCAATAATTTTATTTTTATTTGGTCTTTGTTATCACACAATAATGCAATAGAGGGAAACTATAGTAAATGAACACATGATACAAGGGATTTCTTTTTTGTTACATTGATTGATTCCTATAGAAATTATGCAAGAATGTTTGTTTTTTCTTTCTCAAATATGAGTTTAAGTGCTCTTCTCTGCTTCCTTGGTTCCTGTATGAATAATCAGTTACATGACTTCTTTTACATTTTTTAAAATAAATTTGCTAATATAGTGCCCCTCATTTTACATGACTTCTCAAATATGAGTTTAAGTGCCCCTCATTTTTTAAATTAATTTGCTAATATAGTTGATATATTTGTCAAAAACTAAATTCTATGGAAATAATTGATTGTTCATATGTCGTCATCGAAACCATCATATCTGATATCACCCTTGGCCTAACATTAGAAACCTTAAATCAGAAAATTAAACTTATGATCTTCCTGGTAGCTTTAAATTTTCACCTAAAACCCAAAATGGAACTAAAAAAATGTGAAACGACAATCAAGAATATGTCTGATTGTAATTTTCAAGACAATTTTCTTATTTATAAAATCACATGTATAAGACTTTTATGATCCTACAGTTGCTTCAATCTTCTCACTGTCACGATCGAATCTGAAACAATCAACTCAATCGTGAGAAACAAATATTAAATATAACCAAAACCATATCCAAGAAAAGAAAAAATTTTAAACTCCCCAGTTGAATATGAAATCTAAAGCATAAACCAAAAGCAAAAGGGTATACATATGTTGACATATATATAGTGGCATATGTATAAGCATCAGTAGACTCAGAATGTGTATAAAAGAAGAAGCCAGAATAGTGGGTGAATTCTAGGGTGAGGGGTCAATTAAGTCCCTCACCGGTGGACCACTTAATTTCAACGTTAGATCAAAGTAAGACTATGTTATCCTGATAGTAATTATCACACCGAATCCAAATTATTTCTCTCTCACTTACTCTCTTTCAACCGCCGGAAAGATCCATTTATGGATGCCGAGTGCCTCTTCCTCTCATTGCCGAGTAACTTTAACAATGGATTAGCTTTTGTATTGCAAAGACTGAATTTAGCATATTTTTTAAGTTTTTAATTTTTGTCCTACCATTTTATTTCAAAGAAGGATCGGAGTGAAATCTATGGGTTATAGTTGCAGAAAATGTTTGTGGAATCTAAGGTTGAAGTTTAAGATATGGTTTTAAGGCCTAAAGCTTCTGGCTTAGAGACAAGTTTTTAGTAAGCAACATCAAATTTTATAGGATGAATTTGGGGGATTATAGCATGAGAAACTAATAGGAAAGATAGTCAAAACAGGATGAACATTTTATTATTGATAAAAAATTGAAGTCCCATTAGCCACAAAGGACGGTGCATTTGGTTTTAGTAAGCAACATCAGCAATAACTTGTTTTACCTTTCTATTTTTTATTTTGTTGAGAAATGAGAAATGGGGCAAAGAGGGGAGAGACATCCATGGAAGAGCAGGGAAGAGCCACACTGCACTGCAATGGCTAGTTTTGAGGTTTGCGGTGATGACGGTTGGTGTGGAGAAAAAAAAAAAAAAGAAGAATCTGTGTTAGTTATTTGATCCTAAATTGGATGTTGAAGATGATGATTGAAAAATTTCTGATTGTGTGTGGTGAAATGTACATGTTCTCATTTCAATTTAGGTTAGATATGAACCATTGATAAAATCTAATGGTGTTATTTTTGTGGTCCACCGGTGAGGGACTTAATTGATCCCTCACCCTAGAATTCACCAGAATAGTGGCATGTGTATAATGATCTAAGCATATAATTTTATTTTATTTTTGAATGGTGAATGTTAGTTGTTAGATTAATTTTTTCTCCTTGGTCTCGATTTGAACCTCGAATAGTGGCATATGTAAAATGATAGAAGTATATAATGAAACATACTTCATTTGTCAGTGTTAAAATAACACAGAAAGGTAAAATGAACTTGAGTTCATTTGGTGTCCACATCTGCACATGCTATGGTTTTAGAGTCTACAAGTCTGTGGTTTTTAATCTTACTCTTAAAAACTAGCTCAAAGAATGTATAAGCACATATGAGCAATGCACAACCTAAAAACCCTGGCGATGTGGGACACTGATAATGCAGCAAATCTTACAAAAATGTTTTCGATTTTTTTGATCAAAAATCAATGAATTTTTTTTGGAGAACACACAATTTCAGATGCTTGTGGAAACAAAGAATGAAACCAGAATTTGATGATGCAAGATATATAATGGTTATGAGTATGGAATTGGTCTTCCTTCCATCATGCCACCCTAGTAGATGATGACACTATGTCATATCATATTTTTAGAGTCATTTTAATTAAGTTTTTATTCTAGTTTTATTAGTTTAGTACTTAATTTAGAGGCATTTTAAATAAATTGTCATTTTCTTATTTATTGAGTCAACTAATGTATTACTGGTACCTATTATTACTATGGATCAATCACTACATGATATAACAAAAGGTGGCCTACCTTTGAAGTGTGGTACAGTGAAGTTAAAAATACTTATCATGACTTAATCCTTATTATTGGCTACACGTGGAGCAACTTTTTGGTGAATTAGAAATAGCAAAACAAATGGGCCTTTGACCCAATCTGCATTGGTGACCCGAGAGAGGAACAACACATTATGAAAAAAGAGGGTTAGCATATATACACAAAAAAAGAGGGGCGCTACACATGAGGGAGGCAACACAGTTTTGGGAAAAATCTTGGAATCACATTTTGGGAGAGTAAAACATGGGGAAAGCTTAGAGAGAGCACTAAAGAACAAGGAGCTAACAAGGATTGAAGGTGGAGTCACAAGATTCATTGAGATATCAAGGCTTGGTATCATTCATCTCTTTTCTTCTCCTTGTAAGGTTACCATGAGAATGAGTAACTAAACTCTCTTTGTTGGGATTAAATGAAATCAATTCTACTAGTATGTATTCCTTTTTAGTATGATATTGTATGATTCTAGTATCTCATGATATTGATGTTATTCTTGATTTATATGCTTTTAATCTTATGGATTTGAATTGTTATTGAAAAATACCTTTTGAATCTAGGTTAGAATAATCTTCTATCAAAGCTTTTGTTCTAGACATGGAATTTAGGTTTTGATAATCACTTTGAATATTGGAACACAAAGCTTTTGTATCGTTTAATAGCTTGGGAAATCAGCTATACACTGATACAATCGACTATTGAATCGTTTAATAGTTTGGGAAATCGACGATTGAACGACCCAATAGAAATCACGACATCATTTGGACACGAATGATGTTGCCGAGCAATATGCGATAATATCAATTGATAATTAGAATCCGCAACACTAATCCGAGAATACGTATAAGTAGGTTGGTGAAGTTTAATCCCAACATAATCATTTCACTGTTAACTCTCAACCCTTTTATAATTTCGTAGTTTTATAGCTTAAGAAACAAAATATTGTGAAACCTTAGCTCAGTGCAACATCGATTGTTGAACGGCTTAGAATGTCGCACCAGTCCCTGTGGAGACGATATATAATACTTACTTTTGATTGATGCAAAAATACTACATCAGTAGACTATTATAACAAGGTAGTGAAAGATCATGGATGTTCACGGGTATACACGTAGTTAACTCTTTCTATTTGATAAAATTGATATTTATGTCGTTCTCACATTCGTGTGAATATCCGTTGGATGCGTATTAGTGGATATTAAGGTATATTTGCAAATATCAACGAATACAATGATTTTTTTTATAAGAAAAAAGCATTATTATAATAATTGAAATTATGTAGAATGTATTCCATAAATTTTATGATTAATAATTAAGGCATTAATGATCATTTTACAACCGTTCTACGTGAGATTTAGATAATGTCTCTCGAAGTTACAAAGTCAACCTCTTACCACTGAGTTAACACGCCTTAGATTTATTCCTTCTATTTTGATAAGACAAATATATTATACCACACACTTTCGCATTGACAACAAATTACTGATCAAACAAAATTCATTAATTAGGAAATCCCGTTATATTTTATTTCATGATGAGAAGATTCTTATTTAAGTAATACAGCAATTGTATAATTTTACTAATTTAATAACATGTCCGGATTTTGTGTTAGTAATTTTACTAAATTCGGTTAATTTCATCACCCTATGCATCTACTAATTTACGGGTACTTAAAATATGGTTTATTTTATTTTATTCGTGTGTATCCATTATGATATTTGTTCCATATCGGTATGTGTTGAATTTTATTTGCTAATACCATCCATACAAAATTTTAGTCATCCTTAATTATATGTCCAACCCGAACAACGTCGGGTAAATACACTAGTTATCTTTTTAACAAAGAAATGGAGACTTTGAGTTAGATTATTTATTTTTCCAAAAATACTCTTAAACTAATTTTGCTATAAAAACTATATTGTTTTTTCCATTGGAAAAGATAAAATTTTATATTCTTTTTGTTATATTGTTTTTTTTTTGACAAGTTGTTATATTGTTGTTGTAACTTAAAATAATAAGTATATTGTTACAAATTTGAAATTGCAAACATATATACATATAATATTAATCAAAATCTAACTAATTTTATAGAAAATATTGTTCATAAATCATAATTTACATGTGTTAGCACAATTAAAAGAGAGAACACGCGTTAACTTCCAATTATATCCTTAAACAAATTTGTCTATAAAAATGATATATTGTTGGTGTCATTCAAAAGTATAAGAATTTATACTATATTTTCTATATTATTGATGTCATTGAAAAAAATAGGCTAAGTATAATTTTTTTTAATATATACTATATATAAGGAAGATAGGGGATTTTGGAGAGATTTTGGACTGACTTTTTTTGTTATTTCAATTATACCCTTAAACAATTTTTTCTAGGCCAAATACCTCCCTGGGTCCTTTAAGTTTCACGTTTGTAACAGATAGGTCCTTTAAGTTTCAAAGGTTACAGATAGGTCCTTTAAGTTTCTAAGGTTTCAGATAGGTCCTTAACGGAGGTTGATAGAAAGGACTTATCTAAAACAAACTCGAAACTTAAAGGACCTATCTGAAACCTTAGAAACTTAAAGGACCTATCTGTAACCTTTGAAACTTAAAGGACCTATCTGTTACAAACGTGAAACTTAAAGGACCCAGAGAGGTATTTGGCCATTTTTTCTATAATAACTAGCGGAAAGAAGGGCACTCACGTGTTTTTATTGCACCAAAGTTTGAAAATTATGAGCGGTGTTTTTCTATGAAATTTTGATTTTGATTAAAAGTATAAATATAAATGATTGTTGCTTTCAAATTATAACAAATCAAACTAACATTGTTTATCTATTTCAATGACACCAACAATATAACAAAAAAAAAAAGAAGAAGAATCTAAATTCTTATCTTTTTAATGACACCAACGACAATCATTATTATAGAAAAAGTTGTTTTAAAGTAAAATTGAAATAATGAAAAAGTCAGCCCAAAATCTTATTTATACTCGATCTAGTTTGTTTCACTTTTTAAAGCATAAAGGGAAAAAACTGTACATATATTCATATTGTGTTTGTTACATTTTTTTTTTTTAAATTTTAAATTCACTCCCGTTAATTATCTTTTTTAAAGAATAAAGGATAAGGAAAAAAATTTGATATATCGTGGACAGTAAAAATTTGATTTGTTACATTTTTTTTTAATATTAAAATTTATTTTTATCTATTTGTTATATTTGCTATTTGTATTGAAAGTTGATGGTAATTTAGGAAAGTGAAAAAACTAGCCCAAAAGAGACTGTTTTCTTTATATACAGTAAGAAGATGTTATATTTTGTGGTGCTATTAAAAAAGATAAGAATTTTTGTTATATTTGTTATATTATTGTTTTTTTTACAAGTTGTTATATTATTGTTGTCATTGAAAATATAAATATGGTTTATTGAGTTCGGTACGTTTGAAAGTCGTAAATATCTATACTTATAATTTTAATCTATATCAAAAATGTATATAAAATATCGTTTGTAAGTTGCATGCAAAATCTCTATAAAATATCGTTGATAATTTACACGAGATAACACAATAAAAAGAACAGAAAACCGGTTCCGCTAATTTGTTAGTATAATATTAATGTCCAAAATAATAATGCTACAAGTTTAATCTAAATCCAAAATAGTATTAACAAAAATCAAAATTTCATAAAAGCTATTATTTATAACTAGATTGTTGACCCGTGCGCCGCACGGGTCGAATAGACTGTAATATATAAAAGTAAAGTATAAGAGATTAAATAATTGGTATCCGTGGTATAAATATTACTTTTGTTTCGTTAAATTTGTTTCAATCAAAATAATATTTCTTTACCATAGCCTATATTTATGTCTGTGAGGACTAAAAAAAACAGCAAAAATAACAAATGTAATAAACACTAATGTTTAGGATATATTCAATTTCTTCTATAGATTCTATCTGAATGCTATAATAAGGGTTGAGGTAGATAAACACAAATTAATGATGCAAATTTGGAGCCAAAATTTTAGTGTTGAGGATTAGCATTTAATGATGCAAATTTAGAGCCAAAATTTTAGGATTGAGTTGTTGCAAACTTAATAAGGGATTAGTGGAGGAAAAAAATTAGCTTAAGTTGCTGCAGACTTAACAAAATTAATAAATAAGGATTTATGAATGACGTCTAAGGTTACTATAAATATAGAATATTTTATTTAGGTTTCAACTTTCAACCGGAAAAAGAAAAACATTCAAACACAGGCGCCACATTAATAGGAGTAAGAATATGCAATCAGCAACATCCCCAAATCTACTTACGATGACTCGGTCCGCGGTGTTCCTCCCTGATGATCTCATCACTGAGATACTTTCCTTTCTTCCAGTTAAATCTCTTGTACGATTCAGGTGTGTAAATAAATATTGGAAAACCCTAATTTCCGATCGTGACTTCGTGAAATTGCATCTCAAGAGATCAGCAATACGGAATCCACTCTTCACAGTAGTTATGTTTCACGATGAAAATATCCCCAAAGAGTTCTATTTTGGAATTGACGAGAATGAATATGAGGAGAATTTCAGTATCGCTCCATACTCTACACGTTGTTTACTCAATAACCCGTCGTCATTCACCTTTGATGTCGATCCTAACTATTACTTGAACGATAAAAGATTCTCTGATTTCGTTGGTACCTGCGATGGATTGATTCTTCTCGCTGATATGTATATCAGATTTGAGTATGTAGAGCACTTTTTATGTGTTTTTAACCCATCCACCAGGACAACTAAAAAATTTGGGTATGTTCGTCATGATCATTCAGCTGAAGGTTTTGTCTTTTCGTTTGGTTGTGATAATTTAACCGACACTTATAAAGTAGTGATGTCCCAGTGCATTCACGGTGAATTGACAAGTGAGGTGAGGGTTCTAACTTTGGGTGATGATGTTTGGAGAAATATTGAAGGTTTTCCTGTTCTTCCTCTTCATTTGAACTCTAGAGATGGTGTTGGTGTTTACTTGAGTGGAACTCTTAACTGGGTTGCTCTTCACAATTATTCGACAAACTTCTTTTGCTATCATATTAACCACAAGAAAATCACAGTTGAACAATTTGTTATTGTTTCTCTTGATTTGGGGACAGAGACCTACCATCAGTATTTACTGCCTCATGGATTTGATGAAGTGCCACCGGTAGAACCAACCCTTGGTGTGTTGGGAGGCTGCCTTTGTTTTTCTTTTTCTTACAAGGAAACCGAATTTGTTATATGGAAGATGAAGAAATTTGGACTTGAAGATTCTTGGTTTCAATTCCTTAAAATTAGTTACCAAAATCTTCAAATAGATTATGACAGTATGGACATTTTTTTTCAATTGGTGCCATTGTTTCTTTCTGAGGATGGGGATACATTGATATTGCATAGCAATCGAGAACGGGAAGCAATTCTCTATCATTGGAGAGATAATCGAGTACAACGGACAAAAATTATTGAAAATACTTTTATTGATGAAAGAGCTACCTATTTTCCTTGTTGGTATTCTGTCAAGGATTACGTCGAAAGCTTAGTTCCAGTATTTTGAAAGTAAGTTCCTCTTCCATGCTTTACTTGTTTGAATTTATGTTGATTTGTATATGTTGTTTTCATAATAATAGATTGGTCTGAATATATATTATGATTGCTTAGGTTAATTGCATATTGGTTAGTATAGTACTATTTGAGCATGTAGCTGTTTCAAGATATTGTGGACAAATTTTGGATTATATATTTTCCTTTCTTAAGAACATGATAGTTTCATTTTAAAAGATAGTAAATCCTCTTTTTTGTTGTCGTAGTTACCCACCATCTGGAGGGATATATGGTTTTTCTTCCTGTCGAGGAAAAAGTCTTTTGGGGATTTTAAGGTTCCTCCCATAATAGAGAACTGTAATTTGACTGATTGACATCGTTACCAACAACATTGCACGAGAGAAGGACACAACAACTAAATATGATATACATACCATCTAAACATTTAAGTCTTCAGGAATTTTGTTTGTTATTGGACTTCAGCGTCGGCAGTCATGCTTCTCTTGATATAGGCAGGGAGCCTAGAAATTGAGCGCTCAGTTAAAACTGAAAAGAAAATTCGAATATCTTGCTAGTTTAAAATTGAGCATAGAATTATCATAGCATACGGAAACTGGATGAATTCGATTTCTTTTTGCATGATATGTAACATTAACACTTATAAATAAAGTGTGCTTTGTTATGTTTTGATTGTTACTTGCCTCTTTCTTAGTTCTTCTTTGATACATTGTTGATTCTTCTGGTGCTTACATGGGTTGAACATCCTGAGCCTTGAGATAATGGATGTTGCTATGCGATACAGAATTGAAGTTCCATACCTTTATTCAAATACACATGCACAATGTGTTTTACTGTTTGTTCCATGGTCTGCGTGGTATTGATTTTTTTGTTGTTTTTTATTTACTTGGTGATGGTGTTTGTTTAGGTCACAGTTTTGATTTTCAACAATTTGGAGGATGGCAGAATGGAACAACTCTGGCATATTGGCGATGTTCTTGAAAGTCTTAAAGATCTTATGGTTTTACATGATTGAAATTCAATGCAATCAACTGACGAGAGTATTAGATAATATATTACTGATTTATAACACAACTGCATAAAAGATAATGGGTTTAATATTATTTTTTGTTTTGAAAAATTCACTATGATGTAACTAATGATTTTCATCAATTTGAATTTACTGGGATTTCATTTTGCCACTTTTTTGTTTCTGTTGAAGTACAATATTCGAATTGCTTTCAATGTATTTTGGCTCCCTCGGCCTAAACTTGGCTCTAGGCTAGATAATGAATCCAAGATGCACTAAAATGGTAGTAATGCACAGAAAAATATTTGTAATTTGTGCTTGTCAAATAGGTGAAGTATACATTTCGTGAGCCAAATTGCAGTGAGCAGTTTCATGACAAATTTTTTAGTATGTTCCACAAGTACTCTCAACAATACTTTTGTTGATAAAAATAAATTGCAGTTTGTTCAAAAGGACTCTAATAGGGAAGTACTATTATAGAGAATATAGGATAAGAGAGTCTTTCAATGATAAAACTCAAATTTCTCTTATATGGCCTGCAACTGGAGATCATTAAGAGTATTTTTACTCAAACACTTTTTAAAAATAGGTTCACGTGTTACCTACTTGTTTTAAAATAAATTAATAAATTTTGGAAAAAGTTAATCCTAATAGTTATTTAGAGCCCGTTTGTTATAGCTTTTTTAAGAAAAAAATCACTTTTTTTAAACAAATAATCACTTTTAAGAGTTTTGCATCCGTTTGTTACAGATTTTTAAAAAAATCAGAATCTAAAAATAATCTAAAAACAACTTCAAATGAGAAGCTGTTAGGAGCAACTTAGGGCCCGTTTGTTACGGATTAAAATAAAAGTGATTTTGACATAAAATAATTTAGAGATTATTTTTTAGAGATTTTATGAAAAATCAGAATCTATTTTGCGTTTGTTTACCGTAATAAAAATCATTTTTTTTTAAAAAATAATTTAGTTTGTTTGGATACAGCTATATAAAAGCGATTTTTTTGTTACAAAATTAGTTCAATTTTAAATCCATATTTTCTCTCTCCTCTAAAAAAAATCTATTTTTTGAGAAGCTGCTCTCAACAGCTTCTCATTTGAAGCTGTTTTTAGATTTTTTTTAGATTCTGATTTTTTTAAAAATCTGTAACAAACGGATGCAATATTCTTAAAAGTGATTATTTTCTTAAAAAAAGTGATTTTTTCGTAAAAAAAGCTATAACAAACGGGCTCTTAAAATAAAATAAATTTTTTTAGAGGAGAGAGAAAATATAATTTAAAATATTGAACTAATTTTGTAACAAAAAATCCCTTTTATATAGTTGTATCCAAATAAACTAGATTATTTGTTTATAAAAAGTGATTTTTATTACGGTAAACAAACGCAAAATAGATTCTGATTTTTCATATAATCTCTAAAATATAATCTCTAAATTATTTTATATCAAAATCATTTTTATTTTAATCCGTAACAAACGGGCCCTTATTTTAGAGTAAAATAGATTATTTTGATAATTTTTTTTAAAATCCTAAACAAATGCTTAAAAATGACAAACGTGATATTTTGTATTAAAAAAATATATTTATTTTTTTGAAGAAACTAAACTAGCACACCTAAATTGAGACCAGAGAGAATTGAACTTAAAATTTTGAGGAGGAGCATACTCCCAGATCCCAAGCCAATACCACCAGGCCAACCCAAATGGGTTTAAAAAAGAAATTTTGTTCTTAATTTTTTTTTTAAAAAAAAACACACTCCTCTAAAATTTCTAAAATCTATTTGTTTTGTGTTTATGCACTTAATCAATCTCAAAGCCTTAACTTAGAAATAATTAGTTCGGTAAAGCTCTGGTACGATTTAAATGGGTTCGTAGATTGTTCTGAAAACAACCGTCGGCATCGCCCCAGTGGTTTGATTTTGTTTTGGTCATCTGGAAAGACCTTTGTTGTTGTTGCGTTTGTTGTCGTTTGGTTGTGTGTGAATGGCACCACCATGGTTTCACGTCTCCGACAATGCCCTGTGGCTGTTGCTGGTGGTAGTCTTTTGTAAAAGGGGTGGGAAGAGGAACAGAGGCATTGGTATATGTTTTTTGGATATGTTTTGGTACTGGAGGGTCTTGAGAGACCTATTGATGTTGTTGTGGTGTTTTGTACGATGTTTTGGGGTTGTTACGGTGGCTTGAAAGAGCGGTGGTGAAGTTTTTAGGTGTTTACTTGGGCTTAGCAGTGGTGGTTGCAACATTTGGGTGGTCTTAGGTCTCAATGGGTTTTAAGGGTGGAGTTTTTGTTTTGAGTTCTGAGTGTTGATGAGGGTGTTGATCATATAGGTTGAGGTTGTTGATGAAAGAGAGGCATAATCGTACGTCAATTAGTGCTATTGTTATTTTGTTGGGTGTAAGTTGTTTGTGACTAGAATCTCATGTTTTATTGGTTAGCAATTGAATTTGTTGTGATCATGGATATGGATCCTTCTCTGTCGCTGCTTACTCGTGTTTGTTTTGGGTTGTTTTGTGTTGGTTCGTGGCTTGATTTGGGTAGTTGGTTTTTGGGTTGTTTTCGAGCTGATTTTGTTTGCGCTACTATTCCACCTGCTGACTACCTTGAGATTTTTCTTCTGAATTTTGGTGGGCCGATCACTTTTGCTTCAAGATCGGAAGTTAGTGTCTAGTTATATGTTTTTGGGATGGTTAAGGTGTCTTCTCCGAAGGTCCGGGAGTTGAGGGGGTTCTTTAGCAGTGGCGTATCCAGGACCCTGGACCAGGGGGTGCAAAATTATTTAATTTTTTTTAATAACTAATATTATTTTTTAGGGAACTAAAAATTATTATATAATAAATTCTTCCATTTAAATAATGGGTATTAGAGCAAGAACCGAAGTGTCTCCTAGGGATCACTCGAGTGGTGAAAAAATCGGCCTTAAATCTAAAGGTTGGTTCTAGTCACTCCTATTTTTGAAATAATTTAAATGTAAATTGTTTTGTGAAGCCTTTCGAAACCTAAGATTTATTCTTAAATTGAGCTTGAACACAATCTACTTATTAAAAAAAAAACACTATAATTATAAAATAGTGAATGTGTGAGATTTATAAAAAAAAAAATTGTGTATGCGTATATAATAATATACGTTTATGCATAAATTTATAAAGAATTTAACAATGGCCTTATAAAAAATAAAAAATAAAAGAATTTAATAATGTTGCTAGCATTGTGACAACACTTTTAATTTTATACTTTACTTTTTATATGTTTCTCAACTAAAGTACCGTAAAAAAACAAAATCATGCGGCCCAAGCCCATTAACAAACACACCTAACCCTAAATAATTGAAGCTCACGTTTAGCCGCCGCATAGCTTTTATTTCTAGTTAAGCATTCTTCCTCTTACTCTGCTGCCACTTCAATGATTCTTCTTCATCTTTTCCTTTCTACATTTGCTCTCTCTGCGAGTTCTTTTCCCGCCTTTCTCATGACTGTGTGTGAGAGATACTAATTTAGAGGTGCAAACCTAATTATTCAGGGTGTGCAAAATGGCAGAAATGCATGGTAGTATATGCAATTTTTCAAAGTTCAGGGTGTGCAGGTGCACACCCTCGGCTGTGTGTAGATCCGCCCCTGTTCTTTAGTGATTTATTTCTGGATTATGGTGGGCCGATTGCTTTTGATTTGAGATCGGGAGTCAGTTTCTTGACCCCGAGTATTTTGGCTTGTTTTCTTCGGCAGACTGTGGATTGATCGATGGAGGAATCGTTTATTGATATATTTAATATTACGTACAGGTGCATATAGATCTCAATAAAATTGTCTAAGGATGGACCCTTACTATTTTTAGTAAAATATGAATTTTATAATAAAAATAGAGAACAAATATAATATAATATTAAAATAAAATTTACTAAAAATAACAAGGTCTATCTTTGGACTAGATCCACATTAGACACCTTTGTAGTTATATCCATAATTAGAAGAAAATTTTTTTTAAGAAGAATGGTGTATCCTAGAACAAACTTGAGATACTGCTGAAATCATTTCCTTCTCAAAAATGCCAATATTGCACATACAAGCAAAGGCTCTTGAGTATTTCCTTCCATAGGTCGATAAGATACCACAATGACTCTCATAAGTTTTAAACTGCATAAAATATTATGTAAACTTGGTGACTTAATGTGTAACATGTATAATACCATCATATATATGTTAAACAATGCATGTATTCAAAACAATTGATCATAAGTGGTTAGTGTTTGAAAAACAATATGGTATGCAAGGCCTAACTTAAAATTCAAGAAAGTGGCAATACTAATAATATTTTGTGTTATTTTTCTTACAAGTATTTTAAAACAGTTCCAATCATCGACAAGAGGTTGACCAGTTGAACGAAAATCGGACATCATAACAGAGCTCTTCTTTTCTCCAAACAAAATATTTCCTATGAGATGGATATTGTTGTCCACATGCTTTCTATGAGCAATTTCAGCATCTAACTCGTTTTGAGCTTTCAATTTATCCTTAGAACCATCGACTGCTTTTTCCAACTACAATTATTCAAAAAATAATAATTATCCTTTTATGAGTGGAATAATAACATTTCAAACTTCAATGATAAAAACATGAAGAAGAAAATTAAGCTTAAATATCCCGATGTATCTGCAATTTGTGCCTATACATACAAAAGTTAGTATGCAAGGATAATACATTAATTGCTATGTTAGTATTTTATTCTTTACCAAAATTTATACTTGAATACTTTAACTCCTGCCATGCATTCATGATAAGACATTGAAAAGAAAACTACCTTAAGTTTAAGATGAAGTAAATAAGCATCATCTTGGCTAACAATGCTTGTTGAAGTATTGAATGGTTCAAATGAATACACACTTGTAGTGTTAGTGAGATTGTAGTTCTCACTAACATTATTATTACGAGGGGAAGCACCAATATATGTAACTAGAAAATCATTACTTATATTTAAATCTCCTAATTGTGTCACGTGAGAAGTAATTGTTCTATCCCGAACCTGTACATCAGGCTCACAAAAATTTAATATTGAGTCAATATTATACACACATATGTTTATAATTAAGAGAAAAGTTTGAAAAAAAATAGATCACTTACAGTAACGTATTGTTGTTGCAAAGTTTCATTCGTGCTATCATTTTTGTCGCTGATCCATGAACAATAGCACAAATTCAAAAGGTTAATAGTTTTATATCTAACCATATACAAGGTTATTTATCTAGAGTTCAATTCATTACTTTCATTAATATCATCATATATTGAACCCTAATTGATTTTATTATGCACAAAAAAATGCAAACCTGTCTTCCATCCAAGAAATACCAAAGGTATCTCCTAAACATGTTGTATACTCAGTCGATGAAAGATTTATACTGCCCGGACAGTAAAATCCATAACCCAACTCACGTGCATTGGTAGATGTAGTTACATAGATGTTTATATTATTTGGAAGAAGCCCTTCGAATAAGCTCGCAGAATAACATGCTTCCACATATATCACCTATTTTTCATTGAGTGAATTAATCAATGAAATAAATATTTTGAATTACCTTGGTTGATTTGGTGGTTTTTTATTTTATTTGTCAAAAAAAAAAAATTATTTGTCAATGTAAAATATTCAAGGATACTCACCATTTTTTTGTAAGAAGCAGAAGCATGTTTTTTCTTCAAAGCATCCACGAAATCTTTTGCATAAACAATGCCATTATCTGCCATACCTGATCAAATAACAACTATCTCACATTTATGATTTGTAGTAAATGATAACCAACTCATATCATCTCAAGATGTCTTTGATGAATATTCTAGGATAATATTAATTTTGATATTAAAAATCAAATGTACTGAAGATGTCTAAAAAAAGTAATACAATTTTTAAGAATCAAATGTACTGAAGATGTCTAAAAAAAGTAATACAATTTTTTTTAATCAAATGTACTGAAGACGTCTAAAAAAAGTAATACAAGTTTTTTTTTACTTACCGATCAAGCCTGGATAACCATGACCTGAATAGTAAATAAAGATGGTATCATTTGGGCCACTATTCAGTACTTTACCACTCCCTCCAGTGATACCACTTAGGTTACCATTAAGCACAGCAAAAAAGTTTTCTACATTTGTATTGTTCCCCGTATAATCCTGAAATTTCACCACTACATTATAAAATATCTAAAAAGAAAAAAACATAGAAAAATGAAATCTATTCAATTTCACGCTATTGAACACTAACTTTTAGTAGTGGAATATAAATTTCAATGTAAACTACCACTAAATTGATTTTTTTTATATAAAAATAGATAAAATGAAGATCTGATAAGCAAATTAAATATTAAATGTTAAAAATATTAATAGTAATATGAATTGAAAAAATCGTGCTAAATTGTTTTTCTAGGAAATTGAACTATATACCTTAGGAACACCAGGATAAACATTAGGACCATCCGGTCTATTGATTATAACACCAGGTCTTGGATTTTCATTATGGTAGGCAATATCATCATACATGAAAACAATTATGTTTTCATCTTGAAGACCACCACTTTTTAATATATGGTAAGCATGACAAATATTAGATTGGTGCCTATAATTCGAGTAACCTTTTGAACCAGCAACCAGTAAAGCCCATTTTTTCCTTACTACTTCAAAATTACCTTGCTCATCATGTTCATGAACCATAGGACGAACACCCTTTGATAATGTCACTGTGACACTCATCCACACTATGGTTATTAGGGCCCCCCAACAACTTATTATTTGATTCATATTTTTGGAAGATATAAATTATCAACAACAAAAAAGATATTGAGATTTGTGATACTAAGAATAATGTATTAACTGTATGAAAAATGACAACTGAAATGATGCATCTAATTAACTTAATCAATTTATATATACTTAAAAGTTTGCATCAAATTAAACAATCATATTATTTATTTTTGTTGGAATTGTTTACTGTAGACCAATGTTTTAAAACTCGGACTATATGACTATTGACCGGGTCTTTAATAAAAATTTATAAGAGAATAAATAACATAATTTATATTTTATGCATATTTTTTAACAGATTTAACTAAAATATTTTCATATTAATATTTTACATGATGACCACAAACATAATATTTTTAAAATTTTGGAAGTTATATTTTAAAATTAAATCTAAACTCAAATACTCAACGTTGTCAAAAAATAAATAAAAACTAAACTCAATATATATCGAATTCATAATATCAAGAAAACAATTTACAACACTCCTTATTTCCAAAATATTTACAATACTCTTTTTTCGTCAAAAAATAAACTAAAATTTACAGTCATATAGTATAAGAGTGCATTGGAATCATAGTCAGAGAGTTTCCTATGATTGACTCAGTCAAAATTTTTAAATAACCATTGAATGGTGGGATTGACACTGGACTATATCCAATGAATATTTCACTTAAGAGGTTCCTCTAGACTCCTATTTAAGATTTAATAATTCTTTTATTTGAATTGACTGCATCAAGCACAAAAATAATGTGGTCAATTTTATCTTTGCCATTTTATTTTGAACAAACCAAAGAGTTGATTTATTATTACTTGTTATTAATAAGAAACAAATTATCTTTTTCTTTTTTGGGCATGGGCTAATTATTTTTTGACACTTTGGCTGACTGTTTGTATATTTTAGTGGTTTGCTTGGTACACCTTGTGCTAAAGAGATTACTATGTCAGTGTTAATATATTCCATTTTTGCTTGTTAAAAAAATAATAATATCAAAGGCACAAATGAACATTGCTTAAACATATTAATGTAGGAAAATGCCATGTAATGCGAAAGAGTAATGCAAGAGACATGCTATTTATTAAGACTGTTGAAGCATGTACACTACTCTAGTGTCTATTTTGAATGTCAGTAAGATTATTTCTGTCAAATATGTCTATCCAGATTTTTAATCATTTCCACAAGACCAACATAATTTGACAAACACTATCATCGATTGTCCTAAATTCTAGTCACTTAACGATATCTGCATTGTAACTTAAATAGATGGATTTACTAAACAGAAAGAAAAGGTTGAATGCTTCATGTCTAAATTTTATCCACTTCATTCAAATGATATTAATGTTCCTTTTTGAGAAATGACATTATATAGTTAAAATTCTCTTGTAGAGAAATGATATTATTGGAAACTCATGAGAAACATTATAACATGATTTTTCTGAAAACGGACATATGAATAATGTAATGTTATTTTTCTTTTAAACATGTACAATGCAATTATAATTATTAGACGGGCTTTGAGATTGTCCCAGAAGAACGCGTGTGCTCTAAAAATAGGAGCAAACTTTAGAGGATAAAATTCACTTTAGAGGAGTCAAACCTATTAGATCATTACAGAATGATTCTTTTTCCTATCTGGTTTTCACTTTTAAATTCTGTTGTGTATCTCCCACATTTGCCATTTGGTTTCCATTGCAATCTTCCTCCCGAGTATATGGCCTCTAGTTTTTTTATTTCATAAAATGTCATAAGCTAGCAAATATCATGTGTGTGGAATAAAAATGAGTCTCTGCTCGTGTATCTATTAGTCTCTGTCGGTGTGATAAAGTATCATTTTCAATTGGTGCCGTTGTTTCTTTCTGAGGATGGGGATACACTAATATTGCGTTGCAATCAAGAACAAGAAAGCTATTCTCTATCATTGGAAAGATAATAGTGTACAACCAACAAAAATTACTCCAAGTAGAACTATTACCAATAATAGAATTGAAGATTATGTAAATTGGGTTTCTGCCATGGGTTCTGTTTTGAGCTTATGTTTGCAGTGTGTAAAATCATTGCCGAAAGATTTTAAATTATCTCTTTTTTCACAGGAAAGCACAATTTTTTCGACTGTATTTAGTATTTACGCACCATCATAAGGGGTACCAGGTTTTTTCTTCCTTTTGAAGATATATAAAGTCTTTTGGGATACAAGGTTTTTATATATCAACCTCCAATTAAGAAAGAGAGAAATGGAGTAAGGACTAAGGAGAGGGTACTTTATTGGTACCATTACCAATAACATTGCATGAGAGAAGGGCACAACTAGATTCTGATATATATAAATATATATATATATATATATATATATATATATATATATATATATATATATATATATATATATATATATATATATATATATATATATATATATATATATATAGACATATATATGTGTATATATACATATATATATAGACACACACGCCATCTCTAACATTGAAGTTTTCAGTATTTTTCCTTTTCTTTACTTATTGGATTTCAATCAGCATGGAAAATATTTAAGAATTTTGCTGCATTATTTCTTGCTGCAGTCATGTTTCTCCCTATATATATATACTATTCAACATATCAATTTCTGAAGTCTACTTCTTTTTGCATGCTGTGTAACATTACCACATATAAAGTGTGTTTTGTTCTGTTTTGGTTGTTACTTGCCATCATTCTTAGTTCTTCTTTGATACATTGTTGATTAATGTTTACATAGGTTGAACAACCTGAACCTTGAGATATCAGATAATTTATCTATGCAGCACAGAAGTCGCATACCTTTATTTAAAACATTGATCATGTCTAATTTTGAGTCTAATTTATCAATGGTATTAAAAATATATGTATGCACTGTGTTTTTCTATTGATTCCGTTGTATGCGTGTGGTGTATTGATTTTGTTGTTATATGTTGTTTCCTTAATGGCAGTGTTTGTTTACTTTTCAGGTTTGATTTTCAACAATTTGGAATTGCTGGAATGGATCAGCTCCCGGCAAATTGGCAAGGGTCTTGGAATTCTAAAGCGCTCGCGATGAGATTCAAATCAATCAACATCAAATGTTGATCTATAACAAGCTTGCTTGAAATATAATATGGGTTTAATATTAGGTTTTTCTTTTAAAAACTTAACTTTGAATTCTCATCAATTTAATTTTACCATGCGTTTAATAGTTATGATGGATATCAATTTGCCACTATATTTGTTGTTAAATTAAAGTACAATTGAAGTGCTTCCAAGATATTGCCCCCTCAGCCAAAACATAGGCTCGATAATGAAATATAAGATGCACTAAATGATCTAAAATTATTTGGAAATAATAGAAAGTAGACTCAACCTATGAATCAACCTTGAGTCATTTGATTCAATCATTCTCAAATTTTACCTCTAGATATCAAGCTAGATACTTGAAATTTATGAAATATCGATAAATTATGTCATGAATGAAAGATCTTAATGGAATGAGATGGAACCGAAATAAAGTCAACGTCGACATGTTTTTGGATATAATATAGTGCTATATGTGATAAGTAATAATGAGGATCATAGGTTAAAGTCTATTAAAGATTATAGATAAAGAAAATATCTACAAGTGGAAAGAGACAATTCCATTGAAATCAAACTCGCTTCATAAAGCAAAATTTGTTTGGACTTGTAGTCCGCACACTTGAAGGTGTGAAGTTAAATGGATATATATGATTTTTCGCGCGAAAAGGGAATCAGAATTGTAAAATACATATATATAGAGTTTGATATGTTCACTGGAAGTGAATTGATAAATGTCTACCATTTAATTGTAAAAGACATATTCACCTGAAGTGGATTCAAGAACTTTTTCAAACTTGATTAAGTTCAGTAGCACATGAAAGGCTCAAATTATATGAAAGATGTGTTCAATTTATTTGTATGGCTCACTGGATAGTGATGGTTATATGAAACTTCCTGAAGGATTTCATCTGCGTAAGACATATGATCAAAACTATTGAAGAGATGACATCATTTGTCCATTTTAAGGATATGAAAATGAATTTCTTATAATTGATTTTATGATAATCGTATAAATATTATTAGAACTCCTGAAGAGATTCTAAAATTTGTTATATAAAGGTCGATATGGAAAAATCTAGTTGATTATGTAATAGAATAATTGTGATGTCACTTGATGTGAGTAAAAATGACCTCCTCAGGAAAAACATGAACAATTTGAATTGGTCAGGTGAGGACACTAATGTATTTTGCTTATTATATATTGTGGTATTTTTTATCAATATTAGTAAGTGCAGATATTGCAGCAAAGTCAAGCATACAATTTGTATATTAGAGAAACAACAATATCATTCGATCATTTGAAATGTTAGCACTACATCAAGGAAGTGGATAATGCTATTTATTAAGGATTATGATCTCACACATAGAAGAAACTTTTGGTTTTCTAATTTTATAAGGAGACTCTTTCTACAACTCAGTATGAAGACGATATCTCAAGAACTGCTAATTTGGAGAAGAGCATGGAGATATACCATATCTTTCTACATAGTCTCTGTCAAGTAAAGATTTTGGATAACTATCGTATAAGATTATTTGACCTTCCTCGTCTCATATATAATTGTCTTTATGAGGGGGAGACACAAATGTGTTCTGCACTCTTTTTCCCTTAACCATGGTTTTATCCCATTGGGTTTTCATGGTAAAGTTTTTTAACGAGGCAGATTATGACACAAAAGGATGTTGTACTCTTTTTCCTTCACTACATTTTTTTTCCCACCGGGTTTTTCTCTAGTAAGGTTTTAACGAGGCATATCCTTGATGGACATCCAAGGGGGAGTGTTATGAATATTATAAGTGGATGTCCACAACCCTCGTGCTTATCTATTAAGTGACACCTTTGCTTAACACGTAAGTCACACCTTTCTGTACTTATCTCTTAAGTACTTAACTCTTAAGTCATATCATTATACTTCTCTATAAATAGAGATCACATGTAACATATTGTACACTACAAGAGAATAATATAATCCTCTTTCTTCTCTCTCTCTCTCTCTCACTCTCTCTCTCTCTCTCTCTCTCTCTATTCTCTCTTCTTCTATACTTCTCTTTATTTTTGTTCTTATTCTAATAGTTTTATAACAAAAACTGATTTGTTTCATTTTTCTTCTCTTTATATCCAATTCTTTTAAATATAGGAAAAAAATGTATTATCGGATAAATATAGAAAAAAAGTTTATTCTACTATTTTATGTCATAACTATAGAAAAATAGAAACCCGCTTGGGTTGGCTTGGGTGTATTGGTTTGGGATCTGGGAGTATGCTACTCCTCAAAGTCTGAGGTTCGATTTGCAAATTTGAGTGAGTTATTTTAGCTTCTTGAAAAACAAAAGTATAGAAAAATAGTTTTTTTTTTTCCTTCATTCTTAAAAAATTGTAACAGATTAGATCAAGTATATTTATACTGTACATAAAGAATATATGAGATTTTGCGCTAGCTTTTTTTGATCTCAAACGACTTTTCCCCGCTAGTTGTATGTAAAGGAAATACATAGTTTTAGACTGACTTTTTCACGTCCAACTTTATCCTTTATTTAAACTGTTAACTTTAGAATATATATATATATATATATATATATATATATATATATATATATATATATATATATATATATATATATATATATATATGAGGAGGGATCCATTGACTCCAAGAGTAAGTTTATTGACTTACTCCAAATCACCACCATTCATTTGCTTTTAATCTAACGGCTTTATATTCATTTAATTATTACTTACATGGTCCCTCTAAATCTCCTTCTTTTGTTATCACCACTCTCTTCTCTGTGTTCGTGTAGCCTAATTCATTCAGATTAATTTTTCCCATCATCTAAAACTTCAACACCATCATCGTCCAGTGCAACAGATCTCAAATTGATACAAGTGTTCCAATACCCCAACCAATTCATATGCACCATTAGCCACTACAATTCAGACTTGTAAAATTTCATTGTCTTATTTATTCTTGAAAATTGAAGGTTTAACCACAACAAATACAAGCTAAGTGAAACAATCTAAATCACGAATGGTGTTTAAATTAAAGAATAGAGTAATGGTGTTTAAACCAAGATCCGTTAAAAAAAAAATCAAGGTTTTTGTTACAATCAAATCCCTAAAAATATTCAATTTTGACTTTCTAAATAATTGCAGGGAAATTAGAAGAAAAAAACCAAGGAAAACTTACAAGGTCATTACTAGAATATATTAATGGAAATTGGTAATGATAACATCAAAAAAACAGTGAAACGATACCGGGAGAAGTTGGATTATTCGCAAGTGCAGAAAGCAAATAAGGGAATGGAAGAGAGATAGCGTGGGAGAACATAATTTAGGGTTCAGGTGAGATAATTAATAATTGATTTGAACCATTAGATTAAAACAAAATGAAGGGATGAGATTTGGAGTAAGTCAATAAACTTACTCTTGGAGTCAATGGATCCCTCCTCTCTCTCTCTCTCTCTCTCTATATATATATATATATATATATATAAACACACGCACACACTTACACACACATACATAGTATATATAATCAAAATAGGGGATTTTGGAAGAATTTTCGACTGACTTTTTTGTCATTTCAATTATACCATTAAACAAAATTTCCTATAATATTTTTATATTTTTGGTGTTATTAAAAAAGATAAGAATTTTTGTTATATTTGTTATATTACTTTTGTCATTGAAAAAGATAAATATAGTTTTTTTTTTGAGGGAATAAATATAGTTTGTTGATTTTGTTACATTTGAAAGTCACAAATATCTATGCTTAAAATTTTAATATATATCAAAAAAATTATATAAAACATCGTTTGTAATATACACGCCAAATTTTGACAACA
Source organism: Medicago sativa (assembly GCF_051527215.1). Lineage (NCBI taxonomy): Eukaryota > Viridiplantae > Streptophyta > Magnoliopsida > Fabales > Fabaceae > Medicago > Medicago sativa. The sequence continues at coordinate 78,142,626 of NC_140755.1, read as the reverse complement.
TATCGTTAATAATGTACACGCGTTAGCACTATAAAAAGAGTGTGAGTGCCCATTCTTCCGCTAGTTTTACATATAAACGAGATACATGGTTTTGAGTAATTTTTTTCACTTTCGATTTTATCCTTCTTTTAAACTATTATCTATACTATATATAAAGAAAACTACCCCCTTCAGCACACTTTTGGGTTGGAATTTTCTTTCCAAAAATACCCTTAATTTTTAATTTTAATTTTATTTCAAATACAAATAACACATATAACAAATAAATGAGAATAAATTTAATTTAAAGAGAAAACTCACACACAATTCCTTATGAATTGTTCTTACTGTTAGCCAGTTATAAAATAACATGTGGATTACTAATCCATATCACTAATCGTCCCCGTTAACCCTCTTTTACCTTCGTTAACCACATATCAAACTCTCAAAAAACTAGCACAAAACAAAAACTCATGTTACTTTTTTATCAGCCGATTTTATGATGTACATCGGTGTTGTTCCCCTCAATACAACCGACAAAGATTGTCATGTATTTTCATATCCCTTAAAAAAAACAGTATTTCCATATTATTTTATTATTTCCACAAAAAACAGTATTTCCATTTTTATTTTATTATTTTATTAATATAAGTTACTCTTCCTTAGCCTTAGCTCAATTGTAAAAAACGTGAGTAAAGAATAATGTTAAAGATTGGACTTTAAATCCTCTAAAAACAAGATCTTTGAATCAAATGTGAGCAAAAAATAATGTAAAAGATTGGACTTTAAATCCTCTAAAAAAAAGATTATGAGCAAAAAATATTGTTAAAGATTGGATTTTAAATCCTCTAAAAAAAAGTATTAGTAACAAACGTGAGCAAAAAATAATGTTAAAGATTGGACTTTAAATCCTATAAAAAAAGATTAGTAACAAACATGAGCAAAAAATAATAATGTTAAAGATTGGACTTTAAATACTCTAAAAAAAAGATTAGTAACAAACGTAAGCAAAAAATAATGTTAAAGATTGGACTTTAAATCTTCTGAAAAAAGATTAGTAACAAACCTGGGCAAAATATAATGTTAAAGATTGGACTTTAAATACTCTAAAAAAAGATTAGTAACAAACGTAAGCAAAAAATATTACTAAAGATTGGACTTTAAATCCTCTAAAAAATGATTATGACTCAATATTTTAGAAAAAAGATTTGTTAGCAATATATTAAATATTAATAAGTAGGGTTCTCACTGTTCATAATTCGTTCCCGTATTGTTTAGTTTTTCTCAACCTCTCTCAGCCCTCTGCATCAGAATTCAGAATTAACCTGTAAATTTTTCATGTTACAACTAATCAAAGTCGATTAATTTTATGGATTATATTTGACTTTGCTGGTTTATAAGTGATTATGAGTCAAAAATAATTTTGTTATATGCCTTGACAATATTTTGTTTATAAATCAATATATCAATAATTTCCATTAATATTTTAAAATTTAATCAAAATTATACAAACAAACATAATAAAATCACATGCGTTGGCGCAGTAGAAAGAGCGGACAGACGGGCACGATAGTGCCCGTCTTTCCTCTAGTATTTATAATTTTTTCCCTTTTAGTTTATTATTTAAATTATTAATAAAAGAATGTTTTTTTAAAGAAATAATTATTAAAAAAATTATTTAAATTATTAATTAAAGAATGTTAAATTAGTAAAATTGATTTATTTCTAGCGTTAAGCACATGAGAATACTCGGTTACCTGAATTTTCATAACAGAATCCTCTAATTTTTTGCAGTGGAATAGACTCATGTTGCTACGTTATATACATTAATCTCACGTTTCTTTGTAACAACGGCGCTGAGTTCATTGTGAGTAGGAATATGAACATACAATCACCTACGATGACACCATCGTTGGTGCTACTCCCCGACGATCTAATCGCAGAGATACTTTCGTTTCTTCCGGCGAAACCTCTTATTCGATTCAAATGTGTGAGTAAGTCTTGGAAAACCCTAATTTCCAATGCAGCATTCGTGAAATTGCATCTCAAGAGATCAGCAATACTAAATCCTCAGTTTACACTAATTACGCAGCACGAAAAATTTATCCCTGGAGTGTTGCCCGTGGCAGTGATGATCAATCTGAGACGGATTTTAGTGCCGTTCCATACCCTATAAGTGGTTTACTGGATCACCCGTCATTCACACTTCTTTTTGACAATCCTTACTATCATGTTCCTTACCATCATGTGAACAGCAACATATGCTCTCGTATAATTGGTTCATGCAATGGATTGATCTGTTTGGCTAATAGTTCTCTGACCGATGATAGGACAACATCTAATTATTGGCGTTGGGAGTATTGGCTCCATGTTTGGAATCCATCCATCAGGACAACATCCGAAAAATTTGGGTATTTTTACCATTTTGAACCACCTTCGAGGTATGGAGGTGATTTCAGCTTCAATTTTGGTTTTGACAATTCAACCGGCACTTATAAGGTGGTGGCGTTCCGTTACAATCATCTAAAGATTCTCAGTTTAGGTGATCGTGTTTGGAGAGATATTGGAAGTTTTCCTGTTGTTCCTCTTGGTTTGAAGTATGGCAATCATAGTGAACATGGTGTGTATGGTGGTGTGCATACGAGGGGCACTCTTAACTGGTTGGCTATTCACAATAATAAAAACTTCTCTTGCTATCTTATTGTCCACAAAAATATGACAGTTGAACGTTTTGTTATTATTTCTCTTGATTTGGGGACAGAGACCTACCATCAGTATTTACCGCCTCGTGGGTTTGATGAAGTACCACCTGCAGAACCAACTATTGGTGTGTTGGGAGGCTGCCTTTGTTTTTCTTATTCTTACAAGGAAACCGATTTTATTATATGGCAGATGAAGAAATTTGGGGTTGAAGACTCTTGGTATCAATTCGTTAAAATTAGTTACCATAATCTTCAAATAAATTACTACGTTATTACCCATTGTTTTCAATTGGTTCCATTGCTTCTTTCTAAAGATGGTGATACAATAATACTTTCAAGCGATATAGATTCCGAAGCAATTATATATCATTTGAAAGATAATAAAGTACAGCGAACACAAATTACTCCAAGTAGAACTATTACTGATGATAGAATCACAGATTGGGTATGTTGGGAATCTGCGAAGGATTATGTTGAAAGCTTAGTTCAAATTTTTTGAAAGTAAGTTCCTACTCCGTGATTTACTAGTTTGAATTTATGTTCATTTGTATATGTTGTTTTCATAATAATTGATTGTGTGAATATTCTTTTGAATGCTTGCTTTGGTTAACTGTATAACATGTTAGGATAGCTATTTCTAGATGATGTTTGCATTGCATAAACATGGAAGATGTTTTATAATTTTGCTGCATGATTTCTTACTGGAGTCATGCTTATACTATCTATAGTCAGGGAGGCTGGAAATTGATGAATCCTAATATCTTGCTAGTTTTTTAATTAAGTTAATTTTAATGTCATATAATTATTCAACATAGCATGTGGACACAGAAGACATATATACATTTATTTAAAACATTAATCACATCTAATTCTGAGCCTATTTCATGGTTTGATTAAAAATACATGTGTACACTGTTTTTTCTGTTTATTCCATCGTATGTATGTGGTGTATTGATTTTGTTGTTGTTTTTGGTTTTCTTGGTGGTGGCGTTTGTTTACGTTTCAGTTTTGATTTACAACAATTTAGAAGTGCCGGAATGGAACAGCCACCGACATATTAGCGAGGTTCATGGAAGTCTAAAAGCGCTTATGGTTTTGTGCGATGAGTTTCGAATCAATCAACGTCTGTGAGTGATCATCTGGGTTGCCATCTGTTCTGTCTGATGCGTTGGAGGCACATCTAATGACAGTAATAGAAGGAAATGAGGCTGTAGCATAGGAGCTTTCATTCCTGAGAACATAGATTGAGGGGAACTAGATTATGGGCTGATGTGAATACTATTTTAAATTCACCAAATGTTGATCTATAATAATCTTGCTTGAAAGATGATTATGATGTAATTATTGAATAATCGTTGATTTGCCCCCTCAGCCCAAACTTGAATCTAGGCTCGATAACGAATCTAAGATGGAGTAGATGTTCTAACATGATTTGGAAATACTAGAAAGAAGACTAAACCAATCGTTGAAATGATCGAGTTCAAGAAATCAAGAAAAATACGCAATCAAGCTCGAGTCATATGATTCAATCATACTCAAACTATACCTCTTGATACATGTTAGCCACATCATAATCATCAACATTCTTTCATAATCTTATTGAAAAAAAAACACACTCTTTCATAATAATCATGTCAATCAACAAATCATATATCATGTGGTTTGATATGAATATTTTTTAAGCTGACATTTAAACCTTAATTCACTTCATTGTAGTAGATTAATCTTCTCGGTAGACCCAATATCTGTTACTACAATTTGTGTTAACTAAATATCTTTTTAGATATCATATTATATAGGAAATGATAAATTATTATAAATGTATTTTTTACAGAAATAAATTATATCATTTCATTTTTTAAGGTAGGAAAAATACAAGACTGGATCAAATAAAAAATGTGGTGACTAGCATATACAATTTTGACACCCTTGCTAATGTGAGGGCAACGAAATTTGCAAGCTCTGAATGATTTATGAAATTATCCACAATGCTATCAACCACCAACTTACAATCTAGCTCAATTGACACTCTTGATAATCCCATTTCACCAAGCTAAATGATAGCTTCTTTTAGCCCTCCAAGCTTCTGCCTCCATTCGTGTGGTAATCGTAATCCATTAAAACATTTTGGTCACTACTTTTAAAAAAATCATTTTGAGCATCTCGAAGACACATCCCAATTCCAAAGCACTGTTTATCTCTGAATAAGGTGGCGTCAATGCTACACTTTAACTCTCCAATAACCGGCAACTGCCATTGAACTCTAACATTATCTGCTGCAATATTAGGAGTTTCTGCTGCATTATGCTGTGATTGCCACTGCAGAAGCACTTCTCGCGCCAGCTTGATTGAGACACTAGTCTGCATCTCAACTCCCTCCCATACTCTTTTGTTTTGGCACCTCCAAAGACTTCATAACATCAAAGCAAAATCTTGAGCTTTCTGATGTAAATACCAGCTCCACAAAACTTGTAACAGCATGCATCAGTCCCCTCCAAAATCTTCCGCGCTTTCTCACATCGCATAAATAGATGCCAATCATTATCATAAGTTGTGTCAAAGTGAGGGCAAGCGTCCGTATACGGTTCACCTTTTCTTTGAAGCCTATCACGAGTGGTGAGACATTCTTGCGCTACCCTCCATAAGAAAATCTTCACCCCTCTGTGGAATTCTCAAGATGTATATGCTTAACCACTCCCGGAATCTTTAACTCTCTATTATCAATAAGAGTTTCCATTGCGTACCAATAAGCCGACTTTACCGTATTAGTGCCTTTATTATCAATAAGACATTCCATTCCTTATTTTCTGTTGGAACATTTCTTGAACGCTTTAAATTGTTGATGTATCTATCGAACACTTGGAATTATTTCTGCAAAAAATCAAACTTGATCACACAAAAATAATTTTTTTAGATAAAATATTGTGTGCCTACTCGCGGACTAAGTCACTCTCTTTAAGATGTTCCACGAGTCTACCTTAATATGCAGGAGTTCTTTCTTGCCTTGTCGTCACCAGGATAAAACAGCCCTTCCAAACTTGAGTATGAGTACTCTCTACACAAAGAAAACTTACCAAACCAACACACTCAATACTACCAATATTGTTCGGAATACTCTCCTCAAATTAAGAAAAGAGATTTTCTTAATCTCCCATTACTAAGTTTTTCTTCTTTTCTAAAGCAATCATAAAAAACTTCTTGTATATTCCTCACGTCTTTTTTTTGGTCCAATATTCTTCACGTCTTCATTTTGGTGTTAAAGTATATCCTAATTTTCTTGCGAAAATGTGAAGCATACTTAAAAACCTTTTGTGACTTGGTCAAAGCCTTCTTCATATATACATTAAACCATTTTAATTCATTCAAGGTGATGATAATGGACATTAAGACCATGAGTTTATTGGTTTTCAATGCAAAGAAAAAGGTTTCCAAATAATTGTATAATTAAAACACAGACATTAAAAACATGAAAACAATACGCTTGGTGTTGGAATACAAAGATTAGAATAAATAAAAGAAAATGCATTTCTTATTTTATTATTATTTTAATAAAATCATCAGCAATACCACCACGTGAAAATGCCACCATGTGTTCGTTCCTTCCTTTGGCGTCTTGCTCATCAATGCCTTCCTACTCGTGTTAATCTCACCACCAGGAGTATACTATCCGAAGATACGTGTGTGATGTGTGAATCGTTGGCAGAATCATATATGCATCTATTCTTTGTGTGCTCTAAAGCTATGGACTGTTGGGATCGTATTAATTTGGGAAACCGCATACGCGAGCTGCTGCACAGGGCTAATGATTTCACTACTATGTTGTTTGATTTTCTTGACAGGTTATCCTCCTATCAAGAACACGCAGCCGCAATGTTACTTTGGAGTTTGTGGAAGAGTCGTAACATAAAGTTGTGGGATTCTTTAGACACTACTGCTGCTTCGACTGTTTCTAGAGAGAAGGATACACTTCACAAATAGTGATGTATGCAAAGAGCTAGACCTCAGCCTCAAAATCAGGATCACATGATCTCTTGGGAGAAGCCTCCAGAAGGCGTCCTAAAGTGTAACGTCGATGCCGCAACTTTCAGCCATAACATTGTGACAGGTTTTGGAATGTGTTTTCGAAACTCTTGGGGGAAATTGTTAATGGGGAAATCATCTCTTCTGCAATCCTTTTGGTTCTGTCCTAGAAGTTGAAGTTGTTGCTATGTTTGAGGCAATACACACGGTAATTGCAGCTAGCTATCATGCTGTCGTGTTTGAAACATACAATAAGAATCACGCTGATGCCATCAACTCTTCATCTGTTTACCTTAACGAGTTTGGCAACATTGTATCAGGTGCAGTGATTTATTGTTTAGTAATTCCGACTTTGTAGTGTCGTATGTTCGGAGGCAAGCAAATAGGACATAGCTAAAACATCATATTCCCACACTAGACCCCATATTTTCTATAATGTACTGCATACTTTGTATTCCTTGATTATGAATGATATGCATTAACCTTTCCTTTGTTCAAAAAAATAAAATAAACTCCTCAACAATCCCCACTAGATTTTATTAAAACAATTTCATCAAGCAATAAAGTGATCCAATGAGCTCATTTGGTGAGTTGGGATGTTTGTTGTCTTCCTAAGATGCATGTTGGTCTTGGTCAAGCGGTCTCATCATATGAACGATACATTCCTTATGAAGATGATATAGAATCTTATCAAGCAACCAGATAAACTCTGGTGTATATTTCTTTATAGTAAGTATGATAGAAATAATGATCTTAATAACAATATTAACTCTTAACCTTAAGACCTTTTTTCTGTCTTAACCCTCTGGTTCTCATAGGAAGGAGCTCTAGTAATCCGAAGTTTGGTCGGAACTTGAGTTGAAAAGTAAGTTCTTTAACTAAATGAGCTGAACTTGAACTATTTATATATTTCTGCTCGTTTGGTTCATATGTTAACTTGATTATCTGTATAGTTATGTGTGCGTGCGAGCGAGCGAATGTGCACGCACACATGTGTAATACTTAGAGAATCTATTAGTTAATTTCTTTCCAGTCAGTTACACATGTTTAGCATGCTACAACCTTAGCACACCGCTCCAAAATCACCACCACACAGATAGCCAATTAGATTTAGAGGTAAGCCATATTTCATTTTTCATCTACTTGATTATACCATCTTTCTCATTTGCTTATTCAATTCTCTCTAATCCACCTACTTCATTATCCATTTGTGAAGATTTGCGCATCTATGGAGCTTTCCGCCATGGACGCGGTTTGGATTCGGCGACACGAGAAACATGAAAAGTGTATATATATATTTTTTACTCATCTTCAAATTATGATTTAGAGTGAGTTACTGCCTTCATCTTCGAATCCAGATTTGTGTAATTTTTTCAACTTCAATTTCCTATCCTTTTACGTGTTTGATGCCACTGTGTAATTGTTTGTGTAATTTTTTCAATTTTGGATAATGGTTTTTTTTAGATAATTTTCTTCTTTCTTTCTTCAAGCTTTTTAATGGTTACAAGTAAGTAAAAAAGTTCTAAAATTGGGAGAAGGGTTCAAAGAGAGGTTAAGAAGCTTCAAAACTAGAAGTTTCGCCACCACCAACCTCACATTGCAGCCTTCTTCTTCTTCTTTTTACATGTTTAGAAACTTCAAAAGATAGACTGCATAGAAACTCCATGGCTTCATATGAAATTCTCACATATTATAGAGCATGTAATAACTTATAGTTAACTATCTTTGTTTTATTTCTATATGCATGATATATTGAAACTTAACTCATGGCCACTAATCGTGTTTTCCTTTCTAATTTTCTATCGGGTTATATTTACTTTTGTATTTGATATCATGTGAAGCATTTGCCATCAAAATTAGCTCCCATTTTAGCAAAAATAAAATAAAATAATTGGTTTCAATTGGAAGCCCCAAATATCATTTTACAGAAAAACTGTCTTACAAATAAATTTATGGTTGCTTACATGTTCTTAATATAGGAATAACAAATGGATAAGGAACTAAATATTAGAGATATATAGTTTAGTTACAAGTAGTATTGGTCCCATTAGTATATATAGTTGTAACTTCCCCATAAGTGGGACAACTTCATCATATTGTAATATCCAATTTCCATCAATACAAAGAACTTTTCTATATTTCTCTCTTTCCTTCCATGGATGTCATGTTTCCTAACATGGTATCAGAGCAAACTTGGTATCCACCCTGAAGGATATTTTCCGCTGCATTTTTTTTGAGAAAATCCAATTTTCTCAATTTTCCTTTTCTTTCTCTCTCTTCATTTTCCCGAGAAAATCTAATTTTCTCACGTCAGTTTCACTTTCCTTTTCTTGTTCTTTTTCTCGTTCATTTTTCTTACTGATTCATTTCTTGCTTTCAAGTCTTTGATTCGGCTTCACTTTCTTGATTGTTGTCTGATCAATTTTCGTTTGCTTTCAGTGAATTTCATTTTCGTTTTTCTAATTGATCGCATTCGATTTTGATAATATTGTTTTTCCCCAAATCTTAGGGTTCTGTTTTTTGTTCTTCTTTATTTCGATTGAACCGATCATCCTTTGGTCGATTTCTGGATTCGGTTTCAATCTCTATCCTTTTCTGATTCTGTTTCCTCTTCGATTCGAAATTCGTGTCCGTTCTTGATCAATCAAGTCTTTCAATCTATGAATTTTTGGATTTCTAATTGTGTCCACTTTTGTTCTTGCGATGGCGATTATGTTCGCGATTCCGTTCTCATCTTTTTTCCCAAATTCCTAGTGTTCCACTTCCATCTTTCGTTTCCTGTTCGAAACAGTTACACATTCTAGGTTTTACAATTTGATTTCGTTTCGAATACATCGATTTGACTTTGTGACGAGTGTAGAGCATTGTTGATTTGCTGCTATATCGGTCGACCTGTTCCGGTTTGTTTGTGCGTTTCTGATGTTACAATTGCTACCGTTTGCCACTTTTTCTCTGCATCTTTAATTGATTGTTACAATTGGTTGGATCACTGCAAGGAAAATGTGCACTCAAGGTGTTTGTTGAAAGTCGTCACTGTAACAATTTGGCGTTGGGTTCTGTTTGACGACGATGGTGGTTTATGCGAATGCATCTATGAGATTTTCATCCATTTTGTAATATTCTGGTATGGCTGATGCATTGGTATAGTATCCCTGCAGTTTGTAGAATGAGTTCTGCTTGTATTATGGAAGTTTAATTGTTGGCTTTGTTGTTGATCACTGTGAGTTAAGCTTTTGTTCAATTTCTTGCTCCTACAATTGTGAGGTTTGTACTTGTTCTTTTCTGCACATTCAGATTTGTTGGATATGATTTTTGTGGCATTGGATATGCGAGTACTCTGTTGAAGACATTATTTGGAGTTTAGTTTCACAAAGGCTTTTTTGGTTTGATTCTTTGGACAAGAGACACTGCTTTTTGTTGCAGAGAGTTGTATTCAGTCCTAGTTACATAGTTGCAGACAAATCTACTCATGAAGTTTGGGATATTGTTTGTGGTTTTCTGTTTTTGCTATTTGGATAATGCTGCACTTAGTTCCTTTCTTGGTTGTCTACAATTGTGGATATTTTGAAGACATGGATGGGTTCTTGGTTGGAAGCCTTTGATTGATTGTCTTTTATTTGTTCCTGGATCGTTGATGAAGTTCTTTGCTACTACTATTTGGCTCATTGATTATGGAAAATTGGTGATTGGTACCTATTTGCTGCTATCTCTCTGTTTCGTGCCACCGTTGATTGCATTATGCAAGTGGCATCACCCATCATAGAGCAATTTTGGTCATACAATTTTGGGCAGGTTTGTACAGCATCTCAATGTGGTCCCTTTGATGTTTCTAGGCTGCATATTTGCATTCCTTTTGTGCAACAATACTGCTGCATTTTCTTATCATTGGCTATGGATTATTGGTTTTCTTTGTTTGTTTCTGGCTTGTCCACTCTTGTGACAATTGAAGACCTTTTCTTTGGATTTTTCTATTATGCTTCATTGTTGGAAGCATTGGTTTTGACCTTTGGTTTGAATGCATCAACATGGATTTGTTTTCTATGGTTTGAAGACACATCACATGGCTATGCATCTCTATTGGCTTGCTTTTGGTTTTTCTTGTCTCGGCTCGGCATTGAAGGGCATCACTTTTATCTTTGGAACCTTGGTCTTGTTGCTTCATGGTACTTTTGGTGTGAAGTTTGCTCAGCATATGACCTCCTTCCATTGTAGACTATGGCCCTTCCTTGCACTTCTTTTCTTCTTGTGCTTCTGTCTTGAGTTATTGAGAACTCTTGATGGTTAAGCGTTGTGCCTTAATTGGCTTTGTGGATATTGGCATCTACCGGATGGTAGTTAAGCGTTGCTTTGATGCTTCTTCCTTCAATTGGTTCAACCTTGAGTTGTGGTTGCTTCTTGTTGGATAAGCACTTGTTTGATGACTTTGGTTTCTCGCCGATGTGTTTCCGGCATCTTTCCTTGTATTTTCATTTGCTTGATGTATTTCCTTGTATTTTCTCATTTCAAGTTGGAAGTGTTTTGAGCACCTTCCAACTTGAGGGGGACTATTAGAGATATATAGTTTAGTTACAAGTAGTATTGGTCCCATTAGTATATATAGTTGTAACTTCCCCATAAGTGGGACAACAACATCATATTGTAATATCCAATTTCCATCAATACAAAGAGCTTTTCTATATTTCTCTCTTTCCTTCCATGGATGCCATGTTTCCTAACACTAAACACAATAAGGAATAAGTTCTTTCTTTTGATATTAGCCTTCTCGGTTTCCATTTTGTTATTTTGTTAATTAATTTTATGAAGTTAATTCTAACATTGTTTGATTATAATTAAAAGATATTTCATTGTTTTTTCTCTCCATTTTCTAAAATTTGATAGGTATAGAATATGGTTTATTTGAAAACAACTCATAAAGTTACATTTTATTGCAATCTTCTCCTTTTATTTCTAAAATAAATTTAATTGGATTTCTCCAAGTTGAGTTTGAGAGCTTATAGTCAGTAAATTTGCTCTATCCGTTTTATGCAAAAATGGATCAACTTCATTTCCAACATGCATTTTTTGTTTGTATTCATCACATGAATTATATTTTAATTGTTACATTAATTGTGTAACTAGACTCATAATGATATGGAAGAAAAGGTTCAGAATTCCTTTGACATTTTGTATAACTTACATATGTTGTTGCTTGAATCAATGAATAATTGTTGAGCAAGGATTATCAGAGGATGGATGAGGCTGAGCAGTTTAATGGTTTGATCGGTTGAAACATTTGAAGGCTTAAGTTTAGCAAGCCTATGAGATTGACATAGGTATATGTGGTCATTTGTGTAAATGACCCTAAAGTCATTCATTTAAAAAAATTATTTATGGTTAAACCCTTGATTGATTATATTGATTAAGAGGTATATGCTTATATTGTTCTTATCTTATGTTTCACAATGCTGCTTACATTATTGATATGTTTAGATTGATGCTCCTGACAATGCTTATTCCTTTTTAATATTCAGATTCAACGTTCCAACTATCGTAATGGATGAAACATTTGCCACATTTTTTTGTTTGATTGAATTGTGTCGCAATTTTTGAGTAGATATGTTTAGATTGATGCTACTGACAATGCTTAATCCTTTTTTCTTAATTATTTACTTCAAGGAATGGTCTAAAAAATTTTGCTAATAGACCAAGATGGTTTTTGTATTGATAGTACTTTGAATGTAACATTTTTTTTTTGAAGAAGAAGACTTTGAATGTAACATTTAAAAAAATAACCCGTAATTTGTAGATATGAAAAACTTCGATTATATTTATACTCAAAATGATGACATTAAAATTATTATTTGCAATTGTGCTATTAAATTTTGCTTTTATCTACAACATTTACAATGTATATGACCCGTGTGGCAGCACGGGTGGAAATTCTAGTAACAATATTAACTCTTAACCTTAAGACATTTTTTTTTTGTCTTAACCCTCTGATTCTCATAGGAAGGAGCTCTAGTAATCCGAAGTTCGGTCAGAACTTGAGTTGAAAAGTAAGTTCTTTAACTAAATGAGCTGAACTTGAACTATTTATATATTTATGCTCATTTGGTTCATATGTTAACTTGATTATATGTATAGTTATGTGTGCGTGCGAGCGAGCGAATGTGCACGCACGCATGTGTAATACTTAGAGAATCAAGCCTGTTATATTTGATTGTACAAAATTCTTAGACATTCTATTTCTTTGTTCTACCTTTTTCTTTAATTTAGTGTGTGTGTCAATATACACACACACACACACACACTACACACACACGTTGTTTTCAACATTATTGGAACCTTAGGCTAGAAAACATGTAATATAATTGCATTGGAACATTCTGGCTGCAGGTTATATTTCTTGTTATTTTGTTTTTTAGAATTTGAGGTTTATGTGCTCTCTTCACAAACGACACTTACACTTTGAACCCAAAATTTGAAGTTAATTCCTGCTAAATATTCCATTCTTCCCTCCAAATTAAAGGTTAGCTATATTTTTGCATCATCAAAATGTTATAACAGCTGTGCTATATATCGCGACCAATTTTGTCCCGAGTGGTTCGCGAATAGAATTTCAGCCAATTAGATTAGACTTTTCACGGAAAACATAGGCGGTATTGTGTGTTATGTGGATCACACATTTTATAGAATAACCCATCGTGATATCCTCGGGATATCAAGCATTATCCATGTTATAATATATTTATTTCAACTTTGTTTTGAGAAACAATTTCAATTTTTTAAAAATATTTATAAAATATAAAATTCTGAGAAGGGAGAGAATTACCTGAGAAGGGAGAGAAACCGAGAGATGTCAGCGGAAGCCTACCGGAGTTATTCATGTTATGCAACAGAACAAAGATATTGGTTTTATTAGTTTTCTGCTATTAATAACATACAAAGTGAATGTAATATATCTAGTTATTTAGTTCCCTCAAAAAAAAAAAAATTACTAGTTATTTAGTAATAAGCATAACAAAAACACACATAAAATAGTACAAATTTAATTAAGACTCAATCAAGGAGTCGAATACAATACAAAATTATTTATTTAGTTATTTTTATTCAAATATCCATCCCTTAAAATAGCTCCACAGTCTTCATCCGCTCCTGAACCTGAAAGCATTATAAGGTCACAAGTCAGAAACAATTGAAAAAATAAAAAACAAAACTCAAAACAATATAATAACAAAAACTATACCTCTGTCGAGATGGGAAATACTCCTCCGTGGATCATCTAGCAATGCAATGGCGGTTGGTGGCAGGGCACGCACTCTTCTTACATCCTCCAACTCCGTAGGAATGGAAATAAACTCATAACGTCTCATTAAGCTCCACATCATCATAATAATTGCTGCTGTAATTAATGCCACCAATCCTAAGATGACACTTGAGATCAATTTGGTACTGGATTTTGCAGGTGGTTTTTCTTCTTCATATATGGAAGTGAAATTACAACTATGGATAGAGTATATTTCACTTTTTCGGAGGGAAAAGGCTGAAAACCCCGTGTACAAATATGTATTCTCTTTGAAAAAATCAAAGAGATAAAAAATGGTAGTATTAAGAGTCGGAGTAGAAGGCTTGGATTGAATTTTATTTAGGTATACTGAAAAAAGGTTAACTGAGGAATAATATTCTATCCAGGAATAAAATGTGGCTCCACTCTTGAGATCCATAAATTGTTCATCAATAATTATGGATGCCAAAGGAGCCGCATGTGAATTGTTTAGATATATTGAAATTGAGGAGGAAGTTGTGGAACGTGTATCAAACACAACCGCAAAAAATGTTTTGGGTAGGGCAAATAATATGGCAACAGAAGGGTGGGTTTATGATGGTACATTCGGAGAGATAAAAAATAAGAAACCTTCTCCAGAATAGCTTAAATTTGATAGTATTGAAAATGAGAAGAAAAAAAAGTGGTAAAAGAGAACGGTGTATTTTTAATAACATCAAAAAAGTGAATTGAAATGGATAAACCATTGCTCTTAGACTATTGATACTCGAAAAGCGTAGAGGAGAGGAATCACTGGATGTTAGTTGTACCCATTCAACGCTTTTATTGATGAATGTATCACCCACTAGTGCGATGTCCCAACTAGCATACCTACCTTATAATTAGTGCTTGTTCTTCCGTAGTAGATGGCACTTTTTCTTTCCCGAGCAGCTAGCAGATGGTGGTTGCTGAGCAGAGTAGTTGGAAGTGTTGTCAAGTGTGGTCTTAATAAGTAAAGGAATTAGAGTAAATTGTGAATGAGAGAATTTGATAACTTATTTCTTCATCATGGTTGTACAAATGTTCTTTTGAATCAATTCTCTTTTCAATGTATAATTGGAATATTCTCTTATATTCAATTTTTCTCTAGGGTAGAGATTTTATAGCACAGTGAATGGAAGAAAAATTGTAAGTGGAATTATGATAATAGTGGCCAGGAGTTACTCTCAAATTTTGTAAAGTCAAATTTTTTACTAGGTTATCTCTACCATTAGCCAAGTAAAGCCTTGTTTAGGCCTCAAATTTTTCTATTTTTTAACTTGTATATGGGCATGCGCGTGCGTGCAAGAGGAGGAGGAGCAACATCATTAATAATGAGATAACGACGACTTTTTTAACCTGCATTTTAATCACACTTAAAATTAATAAAATTTTATCTAAGATAGACAATTCTCAACAAAGATTATACGATAAAGAGTCTAATTTACAGGTTTGATGATATAAGATATAGACTATCAAATAACATAGTAAAGTGATCGATGGATTTTTTTTGTTTAATAGGTGATCGATGGATTTATTGAGCACCCATCTTTCTAATAAAAACCAGAAGGAACTCTCTCCCCAATAGTTTACTGTGAAAAAAAAAATTCTTGCTCTAAAAACATTTTGTTCATATAACAATTATCGATAACCAAATCCATAAATATCTCAAATAACTATTAACAATTTTAACAAACAAGAGGTAATGGGAGAGTACCACTTGTATTATTTTTCAAACTAGATCAGCAGAGATGACTAAGAAAAGAGGAGACAGAAATATATATGGTGTTTCAATGAAGAATGGTGTTTTAAGAGAAGAAAAAAGTATAATGAGAGGGAATGATTGAGGGTGCTTCTATTGAGGGTATTTAATCAGGGCTTGCAAACTTCTATGTGACCAAAGAATATGATATCTTGTCAATGTGCTAATATGTTTTTGATTATTTGTTCTATTACACTCAAGAGTGATTAAGAATGAATTTAATTAATTGGGAATAGGATTTAGGGGGAGCTTGCAAACCTCATTTTAATGGACTATCACAGACTTAGGGGGAGCTTGCAAACCTTAGAACCTGAAGTCTAATGTTAATTAAATTAACAACAATTATTCAAAATATTTGTGTTTGTCATCATCAAAAAGGGGGAGGTTGTTAGAACAAGAATGGTTCATGCAAGTCGTCCAGAGTTTTGATGATAACAAAGTATTGAAGAACAATTAGAATAATAACATATGTTCAAGTGCGCATAATCTATCTATCATGAAGAAAGAACATATGAAGAGCTTCAGAAGAAACATTAGAAGCTTAGAAGATATGGTGGAAGATGTAAAGGAAGGTCAACCAGAAGCTAATGTCCTTAGAAGAATGATGCCTCACAGAAGTTGGAGAGTAATCTCAAAGGATCTGTGTAGGACATCATACAGAAAATCTCACTGGCATACTTGGATCTGACGGACCCAGAATCCACGTAAGCTTGTCTTATTATGTGAGTTGTCTCTATCATAGTATCTGATAGAGCAGTTCTTTTGTCTTCTTCTGTCTACGTGTGCAACCAGACAAAGGACCTCAAGAACAAAGAGAATGCAATCGATAATTCTTCTTTCAGCAAAGGACTTTCCAATGAAATTATCCATATCAGGCAAATGGCCAACGTTCTTTATTGAAGCTTCTCAACGACTTTATTTATGCTGACACTCTTCTCCAACTTCTCTTAAATTACTACCTATAAAAGGAGCAGAAGGCCTGAAGAAGAAGTAACAAGACTCTGTTATTTTTCTATGCCAAAACTCTGTCAAATCAAATAGTGCAAAACATTTAGGATTTTAGCTTTGAAGTTTATATCTTAGAAATCCTAAAGAGTCTTTTCATTTGTTCAGTTTACACTACCATTGTTGAATCCAGTGTAAGAACAAATTAACTTGTTTGTAGTTCTACAAACATTTTAGAAAGTCTCTCGCTTGCGTTCTTGGGCATATAAATCTCTTGGTGAAACCTTGAGCACCTTAGAAGTCTCAGTCAGTTGTGATTGAGCAAGGAAGAATCTTAAGCAGTTGTGTTTAAGCAAAGGAAAGTCTCTTAGAGTTATCCTTGAGGAGAAGTCTTTAGGTAGTGTCCTAGAGCATAAAGCCTTAAGCAGCTGTGCAACTTGAGCAAAGAGAAGAAGTCTCTTGGAAGCGTCCTTGAACAATTTGTAATCCAGAGTGATTATAATGAAATCGATTGGAAGTGCAAGGGGATTGGACTACTGCCTATGTTGTAGGAGGAACCAGTGTAAAATTGTTTTTTGGTCTTTATCTTTGTGTTCTGTTATCCGCTGCATTCAGACATTCAGAGTCTGATTCTGCTAGGTTTTTATAAACATTTGGAAAAAGAAATCGTCAAAGTAATCAACTTAAAACACTTGGAAAAAGAAATCATCAAAAAAAATCAACACAATTCACCCTTCTGGTTTGTTTTTCTCACCTTCACCATTTACCCCCTACTTTAACCAAACAAAGTCAGATGATGATAACAAGACAACACCCTTTTTGATAAAGAAAAAGAAACTCAACCCAAAATTAAAGGAAAGAGATACAATTTGAGGGGAGGTGCATTAATCAATTAGCAATTTGGTTTAGTTACAGACAACGCGTACACAGACCCGTTCATTCTTTCCCAATTCACAAAATTAAAATTGAAACAAAAACTAATTAGGGTTTTATCTTAGCGATCCTCTACCAATATGGCGAACAAGAGCGTGCATCTCCCTCACGAAGTGATAACCGAAATCCTGTTGAGGCTGCCGGTGAAGACTCTTCTACGTTGCAGATGTGTCTGTAAGTTATGGCTTTCTCTCATTTCCGATCCTCATTTTGCAATTTCACATTTTCAACTTGGTGCATCATCCAGACTTTTGTTTATTGATTATTATGATTCTAAAACCCTATCCATAGATTTTCATGCTTGGCTTGGCCGTGATTCTGCATTTTCACCAAAGCCTAATTTTTTGCATCCCCATTCTCGTCCGAAAATTGGAGGTTCCTATGGAGGATTTCTATTTTTGCATTGTTACAGACACTTCTACTTATGGAATCCATCGACTCGTGTCCACAAACAAATACCTGTGTCTCCTATAACTATTGCCTCATATTCCAATAATTCCAATAATAACAGAACTTTCAATTTGCTCTTTGGTTTCGGATACGACATGTCAAGCGATGATTACATAGTAGTTTTGGGGTCCAACAAATTCAATCCTATGGTATCTTGTTCAATTGACTTGGAAATTTTCTCATTGAGAACTAATGAGTGGGAACAAATTGAGTTTGATTCTCATTTGCCTTATAGGAACACTGTAAGCTCTGAAGGTAGTACCATAGTCGGGTTGTTCTGGAATGGTTCTATTCATTGGCTGGTTTACAATTATGAGACCAAAAGTGATGTTATTATTGCCTTTGATTTAAAGGAAATGACAATGTCAGAGATTGCTCTTCCAGATGATTTTTATAGTGATTACTCTTTTAGAATTTATGATTTGTTGGTATTTCGCGGACTTATCAGTGTGTGGAATGTGGATATGTCTACAATTAAGATATGGGTGATGCAAGAGTACGCAGTGCATTCGTCTTGGACTAAGACTTTTGATTTCTCTTTTGATCCCGATCTGAATTTTTCCCCAGTATGCTTTACAAATGGTGGTGATATTGTTGGACTAGATTTTGGTGGATTAGCGAAGTTTGATCAAGAAGGACACCAGCTACAGTATTACGTCTTTGGTGACTGTTACTTTACAAGATCCCAAATGGCAGTGTATACAGAGTCTTTGCTTTCACTCCCTGATGGCATTGAGCAAGCTTAAGACGACTAGTGATACCAAACAAGAAAAATTGACTGTGAAATATTAGTATTTGCCATTTTACTGATATTGATCTTGTATTATGAACTCTTGGTATCATGAAGCATGGGAAGTGATAGGCAGAATACTGAAACTGGAAAAAGATATAACATAATCGAGAGTAGAGTTGATCTTTGCTGTTTCTTCCTTGCAGCTCCTTAGTGAAGATGAAATTTGTCTAGTCATTGCCAGTAGGTTGTTCAGTCTCTTTGACTCTATGCTTTGTTGTTTTTTGTTACTTCAACAGTTGATTTTAATTTGTTTTGAAATGTTGTTTGATTTGTTTTTTGTTTGATTTTGGTTGAATGGATAGTGCTTTCTTTATATTTGCTTTGTTGAAGTCGGTGCAAGATGTTTGAATGCTTGTTGTGTTCTTTTATGGCTTTGTTACTGATATTGCTACACAACGAGGATCCATAAAGGATTGGGACCTGAGATGAAATGTGAGGTATATACAGGACTTTTCCATTTTTTCTTTACTCCTAACTTTTAGGAACATTCTAAGGATTCTTCTTCATAGTTTCTTGAGCAAAAGTTGGTGCTTCCTCCATCTGTTTCGTTACTAATACATCAGCTTCATTTAGACTCATCAAATATTGTGCATTTTTGTGTTGTGTTCTCTAATTTTTTGTGCTATGATTTCTGATTGTGAACTTGATTTTTCGGGGTTAGTCAGAGAGGGTTAATTGGTTACATGGATGATGAATATTGCAATCAAGGTAAGGGCGGTGTGGTGGACTGGTGGTGGTTCTAAGGAAAGTGGTGTTTATGGGTTGGGGTGATTTTGGAACTTTTAAGTGGAAGAAGATGTGAGGGAGTATCGTTGGTGCTGTGAGATTTAGTGAAGTTTTGGATTCTAGGTCGATGATTCCTTTTGAGATGAAAGCTATTGTTAGATTAGCAAAAGTTACTTCATCTTGTGTTGGTAATTCAAGGACTAGTTCAATAAATTGCTCTCGTATAACTGATATTTTCATGAACTAGTGAACATTGGATAGTGAAGCAGGTTGTTGTTCAATAAGCCCGTTGTAAAAAAATAGATAGCAAATCATTGAATGGAAAACATAATTTTCTGTTTACCTATTGATAATCCAACTCTTGGAGTATTTCAAAGGGGTAGGTACTGGGTAGTCTTGTGATTATGGCAAAAAGGGATAAATTATTTTATAAAAGGTGCTGAACAAATTTTTATAATCTGTTGAGGTATATATTAGTCAGGCATGTACTTGTTTCAGAACAATAATTTTTAGTGCCCTATACTGCTTAGAGGAATGCTAAGATCACACTCTCAAACACACCCCTTTGAACACACCCACATATATACCGCCACATCGCCTCTTTTCTCTACTCATTGACTAGATGAGCGGTTATATAAGTTGTCAATCTGTAATGTGTTCAGATCTGTCATAAGCTCCAAACGCGCTTTGCTGCTTATGGTCGTCTCTGAGTTGAGTCGTATGGGTTTCGTTGGTCTTGTAAAGATAGTGTTGGACACTGATTGGTATTATGCAGGATCAACCTGAATATTATGCATCGATTCAAGGCAAAAGACTATATGTCTAACAAAATACATAAAACCAAATTCTAGATGCAATTATAAATCACACAAAAAAAAATGTCAATTATATGGATTACCCCATCATATCAACACGCTCGTCTTCATCAATCTCTTACGGTGAAGAGACCGTGTGGTGGGAAAGAATATTTTTTTTTTTTATGTATTTATAGAACCGGGTCATGGGTACAAACCAGGTCAATTGACAAATCGGGTTAAGATTGACCCGTATCATAAAAATGAACAAAATTCTTTAAAATCCTGCAATTTTGATGCGTTAGTTTGATTTGTTATAATTAGATAGCAAAAAACATTTCTAAATTTACTTTTAATCAAAATAAAAATTTCATAAAATAAAAAAGAAAACACCGTTTAAAATTTTTAAACGTTAGCGCATTAAAAAGAGTGAAAAGATGGGCACACGAGTGCTCGTTTTTTCGCCTGTGTATTGATAAAAGAAAAGTTACAAAGAAATAAAGGGGGATCAATTCAAATACTTTTCAAGTAACAAAACGAAAACATGGGAGGTCTAGTCTATTTCTAGCAAAATCAGCCCGAAGCTCACGATGAACATGATCAAACCAAAAAAAAATATGAGAACTAAATCTTGCGTTTGCATATGAGTTACTATAAATTTCATGGACAAAGTTGTATGAATGTAGTTCATCCATCTTTTTCTTGGCTTCCAAGGAACCATTAAAGGATTCCTAAAACCTTGACTGTCATTAGCCAAATTTTGCTCCATTGTTTGGCCTTTGCAATTTTAATTGCTAGCATAGCTCCCATGAGCTGAGCCTATAAAGTATTTCCCATACATATTGGCTAGCAAAGCTTCCGAACCCTAAGCATTTCTAAAGATTCTACCACAAGTAGCTTTCCCTGGCACCCATAGATACTCCATCCGAATTGCATTTTATCTAATCTTATAAAGGGAGATTGTAAATAACTGGTTTGATTCTTGGTGCATTTAGAGGATGAATATGCACATTGAATGCCTTCAGGAATGAAAAGTCTTACATGGAAGAATCTGAGGCTTTCTTTGTAGCATTTCTAGATAAAGTAGTTTCTGATATTATTCTAGTGAATATTAGAGTTGTTGAATCTTTTTTGGTCTCTAACATACCAAATAGAATTCTTGTGTTAATTGTAGCAAACCCTTAGACTGACCAGATATTTGAAGGTTGATCATATGCCAAAGGTCCATAAATGAATTTCTTGAGTTCTTGCTGATTAAATGATGGCTAGATTTAGATTGCTTGAAGCACACGTTACAGATAGCTGGAAGTTGTAAACTTCTAGTTAGAAGATTTTCATCACTTGCAAGCTTGTTATGCATGAATCTCCAAAACAGCAAAGAATTTGATGGAGGGATAGAAGCATTAATTTTCCATAACGTCTTACCCTAAAACAAGTTTTGAATAGGAGGTGCAAGATGAGAATAAGCATATTTGAGGGTTAGGTCTTCTGAGTCAACCGGTGACCATGTATATTCTTTTATCATTATGATTTCCAAATAGAAAAATGGTGTTTTGTACATAATTGAGCAGATTTGGAAACCTTTGTTGCAATCCCCAAGGGATTGACCACTGATTGTTTCTGATAAAATGTTTAACTTTTGAGTTCATATGAGAGTATGTAATTCAAAGTATGGTTGAGCACACCAATTTTCAGTGCAAAAGTTGATGTCATTTCCATGCTCCAGAAAATCATCAAACTTTTGTTTGATTCTACTCCATAAAGAGAGAGAATGTGATGTCTAATATGCCTTATTCCTTTTCAAAATCTACTTAAACTCTTCTTCTAAGGGTGCGTTTGGCCCTACTTTTTTTAGGTCTAAAAGTCACTTTTAGAATAAAGTTGAAAAATAAAACTTCAAAGTTGAAGTTAAAGTTGTTTGATATTTGTTGTTTTTTTCAACTTAATTAGTACTTTTAAGTTAAAATCTGTTTGACAAAATATTTTTAAAAGAGCTTTGAGATTTTATTACAAATTATCATAAATAAAAGGCTTAAATATGTCTTTAGTCCCTGCACTTTCATCAGATTTTTGCATTGGTCCCTGCACTTTTTTTTTGTTTGGAATTGGTCCCTGCACTTTGTAAAAATATTGGTATTGGTCCCTCTGTTAACTTTCTGTTAAAAAAAACACAAAACTATTGGTATTTGTCCCTGCACTTTGTAAAAATATTGATATTGGTCCCTGCACTTTGTAAAAATATTGGTATTGGTGCCACGTGGCGTGAAATGATTGGGCCACGTGGCACTCCGTTAGTTTTGTGTTTTTTTTTAACAGAAAGTTAACAGAGGGACTAATACCAATATTTTTACAAAGTGCAGGGACCAATGCCAAAATCTGATGAAAGTGCAGGGACCAATGACACATTTAAACCTAAATAAAATAAAAGGCATTTTTTTTTATAAAAAATTAAATTTTGTAAAGACCTATTTTTTTTTTAGACCAAATAAAAATTTATAAATTATTATATAAAACATTATCATAAATTAAATTGAAAGAGTTTGAAAAATAATCCAATATTATAGAAACATAACACATCGTAAACTTGAACGATTTTTGTTTTCCAACAGCTTAGTGGCTATTTGATTTCTAGCTCTATCCATGTAGCTCCCATCATGTACTCTTAAATTATACGAACTCGAATCTTCATTAATGTTTCTTTCTTCTTCTCGTTCGGGC
Source organism: Medicago sativa (assembly GCF_051527215.1). Lineage (NCBI taxonomy): Eukaryota > Viridiplantae > Streptophyta > Magnoliopsida > Fabales > Fabaceae > Medicago > Medicago sativa. Next base: position 78,119,522 of record NC_140755.1, on the reverse strand, counting down.
ATATATCTAGGGATTTGGTCCCATTTGTTGAATTTTTTCTTGTTTGATTAGTGGAAATGGTCTCATATCACATAAAATATGCCACCTTTTCTTCCAAACACCAATTGTTCTTTCAATAACATTTCTAAGTGACGAATATGCATGATTGAATACTTCATGAATGCCTTGTGCTTGACTATCCCGTGAATATATATAAGAGTAATAAGATTATTACTAAAGAACAAAAAGACAAAATTTGTTCAATGAACAGAAGTATGAAAACTGAATGATCATATAAAGGGATAAGAAAAAAAAAGGAAGAAAAAAATAAACAAAATCTATAAGAATCAAAAGAATAATACCTGCACCACACCAGTTATCAGCGGCGGCAGCAGGATGGGTTTAGCAGAAAGCTTAAATAGAAAATATATATAACTAGGGTTGTGCAGTTTTGGCGGTATCCTAAAAAATGCAGAAAAAATGATGGCGCCAACTTTGCCAAAAATGATAATAAAATAAAGAATATATGGCTTGTACGGGTATCGAAAGGTGCACAAGGGAATACATCTCCGAGAAGTTGCTCCAAAGTTCATTTTCTCATCTTATTTTCAAAGTCACTTTTATTAGATTTCCTTCTTTGCAAAAAAGACACTTCTTTTATTAAGAACTTTATTAAAATTGTGTTTGGCCCCACTTCTTCTTAGAAGTAGAAGTTAAGTGGAAATTAAGCAGGGCCAAACAACTTTGTCCATTGTTCCTCAGAGTTAAACAGTTCCCATCACAATTTGAGATTTGCTGCATCATTCAAAGTTGCTATTGATATAAGCCCTAGACCACTTCAGCAATTGGTAAGAAATATTTGTGCCATGCTACGGAAACTCCTTCTATGGTTTTTTGCCTACACACGTTCTTCAGAAACTTAGATTTGTGTTTGAATTTTAGGTAAACTTGATATCATGTTGTTGCTCTGCATTGGATGGAAGTAGTTGAAGTTGAGATGTCCAAGCCTATAGTTCCAATTCAGCTCTTATTTGCTTGCAACAATCAGTAAGCACTTGTGCTCCATTGCATCTATATCTCTATTTTGGAGCCTTTTATTATACTATGTTCCCTTTTGCATCAATTACTCTCAACATCTTATCCTTAATTCAACTCAAGAAATTGATCAATACTTAAAAGATTACTTTTCATTCCAGTAATATACAACACACTAGAGATTAGAGTTTGGTTACCATCTTTTTCTCTTGATAAAGACATCACATTTCTCATCATCCATCAATGTGCTATCATCAACAAACTTCATTGTGTTCTTCTCTGTGTGATTGAACTTTTTGAACAAAACTCTTATACCAGACCACAGATCTTTCAAATGCGTAAACGCGTCATATTTCGAGCATAGAGAATCATGTCCATACAATTCTTAGTCTTACATGTTCCACTTTTGAATTCTTCTATGCGTTTGGTTCAAGGTGATCATTTTTATGTTAACATCACTAGAATGGGAACATATTTTGGTGAAAATGATTGCTTTTCTCAATTAAAGAGTCAAATCTCATAACTTTTATGACAAATTTACAGAAATCAAATAAAAATAGATTATAAGAAGAGTTTAATTTCCTCTAAAAAAAAATTATTTATAAAAGCTATCTTATCCTATCTTAAATATAAAAGTTTTTAAGTCTTTTAAGAAAAAATTTTGAGCCAAAAAAGTTGTAAATTTTTTTGAGCCAAAAAAAGTTATAAATTTCCTATTCTTTTTGCCTTTTTTCTTTTTATAAAAAAGGATTTTAAAAATCTTATATATAAAATTTCGTAAGTCTCTTAAGCAAATTGTTTGACCCAAAAAATTTGACCCAAAAAAGTTGTTAGGAATTTCTTAATTTTTTTTGCCTATTTTTATTTCTTTGAAAATAATGATCTTACACATCTTATATTTAAAAGTTCTTAAGTCTCTAAAGGGAAACCCTAGTTAAATTAAATAGTGGTAAATGAATATATAAGCCATTTGGATCGTTGAAGTGGCAATGTTTAGATCTCGTTGATTGCATTTTATTCTTATTATTGATTGATTATTGAAGGATCAATGGCACACATCGGTGAAGTAATCGGTGATGTATATCAGAAGTGCTATACAACACGAGACGAAAGCCCACGACCGTAAATGGTGGAAATCATGCGCAGGACAGCAAAATATGGGGAGAGAAATGAATTAGTTAATGGAAAGATAAAAATCCAAGGGCAGCAATTCATTTGTAAGTTGTCGTGCATGATTTTCTCTCGTACAATAAAGCATTTTTCAATGTATATATAAGCAGCCATGATACGCTCTCAAATTCTCACTTACGAAATCAAAGCCCTAATTTCGGCGACGCTCCCTTCCTGAAGAAGAAAATGTCTTCTTTTTCATCTCCTTCTCATGATCATTCTTTTTATCATAAACCAAAAAACAATGCCAAATACCCTTCTTTCTCGATTACACCAATGTGGTAATCGGTGACCACATCTTAAAAATCTATTTTTCATAAGTTTAAAAGCTTGCTTTACATGGACACTTCTATTTAACTTAGAAAATCAATTGTGATAAGTTCAAATAAATTTCTGAGCATTGTAAATTATATAGAGGTTGAAAGGGATAAATCAAAGATAAAGACCATACTTACAATGATTCACACTATACAATCTAAAATTCTTTATCTTCATCTTGTTTCTCGTCTTGTGTCTCCATAAACATTCTTCTTTTATGATGTGAGTTTGTTATCATCAAAACTCAGCCAAGTTTTAAGAAGGAAATCTTCTTCACATAAGAGACAATGATGAGTTTGAATCAGAATTTGAATATGATTTTATTTTTAATTATTTTGTTGTTTAGGTGGTGAGTTTAAAGCTTAAAATTTTAGTTGACTTGGTATTTAAACAGGCAATTTTGTTGTTGTTAGATTTAAAGACTATGAACTTTGGGAATGAGAATTGAGATTCTTGCTATTTTGATTTTGGGTTTTGAATGTGTGAATTGAAAGAGCTGGATTTCTAAAGGATATCAGCATATGCTTAAGGTGTTGTTTAAGGTTGTGTTGTTCAATGTTCAAGCAATCCGACTTTCCCCTTAAATTGTGTGTTTTTGTTGTGTGTTGAAGAAAATGATATGACTTCTTCAATGGAGGAGGTGGTTGAAAGGTAGAAGATGAAGATGAGGGGAATGAAAATTATTTTAATGTTTCATATTTTTAATTCATGAATAATTCACGTGTCAAATGACTAGATAAAGTAAAAAATGAAATAAATAAATAAATTACACTTTTACACGTCAGCGTGACATTGTGGAAGATTCTTACTTATATGTTTAAATAAGGCACAAAAAATAGAAGAATCTGAAATGACAGAGACAAAATCTAAAAAGAAATTAATATTTGTATATATATAGGACTGGATAGATAGAGTATATGATATACAACAGGGGTGTTCAAATCCAAACCGATCCAAAAGAAAACTGCAAAACGATCCAAAAAAAACCGAAAACCTCATAAAACCGAATATCATTGGATGTGTTTGGATGATATTTTGTGAAAACCGCTCGGATTGGATCGGATTTTGGATTGATTTTTCCAAACCGAACCGCATACAAATATTTCAATACATATTTCCATTTTATAAGTATAATATATTATATTAAGCTATTATTTTTTTTTCTTTTTAATGCTTTTAATACTACGTATGAGTTTAATTTTATCAATTTTGTTTTTATTTCGTATGTTTCAAAGATAATCAATCATTGTTATTTCGCACTATTAATTTTTTATAAATCATATATTATATTTTATATCAAACCTATTATTTTATCATATATTTATAAGATTATTATTAATAAAAAAGTTACAATTTTTAATTTGGTCATCCAAAAACCGATCCAAGTTGAACCGCATTATTTTGGATCGGATCGGTTTTTTAAAATTAATCATTAAAAACCGAACCAAACTGCATATAATTTTATCTTTAGATCGAATGAGTTTTTACCTCAAAACCGATACAAACGGGATCGCGAAACACCCCTGTTATACCGTATATCCTTGTTTGATTGATTTTGCCAACGCATTAAAAAGCGGTTTGCAAGCATGAAATTGGTAACAAACTCGTTTTGTTACACCTTCACCGTTTTGGAAATTGATTTTTCCTAGGTAACAAACTCTGTAACCTCATGTTATGTTCCTCTTTTATATACATTAATTAATCTCACGTTTCTCTGTAGCTTAAGAATAAGAATATTCAATCAGTCTGCCTGCAATGACTCCATCGTTGGTGTTGCTCCCCGACGATCTCACCGCTGAGGTACTTTCCTTTCTTCCGGTGAAACCTCTTCTTCGATTCAAGAGTGTTAGTAAGTCTTGGAAAACACTCATCTCTGATCCCACATTCGTGAAATTGCACCTCAAGAGATCAGCAGTACAAAATCCTCACTTCACCCTAATCACGGGGCACGAAAAATTTATCCCCGGAGAGTCACTCTTATGGTAGTGACGATGAATCTGAGAGGGATTACAATCTCGTTCCATACCCTATAAGTCATTTACTAGATAACCCGTCATTCTCCCTTCTTTTAGACGATCCTTACTATCACGTCACTTACTATCATGTGAACAACGACGTATGCTCTCGTATAATTGGTTCATGCAATGGATTGATCTGTTTGGCTGAGACTTCTTTAACTCATAATGGGTATCAAGAGAATTGGCGTAGAGAGTATTGGTTCCGTGTTTGGAACCCATCCATCAGGACAACACTATCGGAAAAATTTGGGTATTTTTATGATTTTGGACCACTTTCGGAGTATGGAGGCGATTTCAATTTCAAATTTGGTTTCGACAATTCAACTGATACTTATAAGGTGGTGGCGTTCCGTTACAATCGACTAACAGGAAATAGAAATATAAAGAATCTAAGTTCGAGTGATCATGTTTGGAGAGATATTGCATTTTTCCCTGTTGTTCCTCTTCGTTTGGACTATGGTCATAGTGAAAATAGTGTGTATGGTGGTGTTTACTTAAGTGGCACTTTTAACTGGTTAGCTATCCACAACGACCTTCCCTATAGTGTTAAGAATATTAGAGTTGAACATTTTGTTATCGTTTCTCTTGATTTAGGGACGGAGACATACAATCAATATCTGTTGCCTCGTAGTTTTGATGAAGTGCCATCTGCAGAACCAACCGTTGGTGTGTTGGGGGGCTGCCTTTGTTTTTCTTATTCTTACAAGGAAACTGATTTGGTTATATGGCAGATGAAGAAATTTGGGGTTGAAGACTCTTGGTCTCAATTCCTTAAAATTAGTTACCAAAATCTTCAAATAGATTATGACATTTTTGACACTTATTTTCGATTGGTGCCATTGTTTCTTTCTAAAGATGGTGATACATTGATACTTAAAAGCAGTCAAGAATTTGAAGCAATTATCTATCATTGGAAAGATAATAGAGTGCAGAGAACAAAAATTACTCCAAGTAGAACTATTACTTATGATAGAAGAAGAATCACAAATTGGGTATGTTGGGAATCTGCGAAGGATTATGTTGAAAGCTTAGTTCCAATTTTTTGAAAGTAAGTTCCTATTATGTGATTTACTTGTTTGAATTTATGTTCGTTTTTATATGTTGTTTTCATAATAATCGATTGTATGAATATTCTTTTGAACATATGAACATGATGCGATAGCTGGTTCCATATGATGTTTGCACTGTATAAAACTATTATGGACAGATATTGGATTATCTCTTTTTTCGCATGAACATGACAGTTTCATGTTTAAATATAGGAAAACACAAAAAAAAATTCAGCTGGAGTTATACACCATCAGGAGGGGTTCAAGGTGTTTTTGCTTTGGTCTCAGGTTTTTTCTTCTCGAAGAAGAGGTCTTTTGGGAATTTGAAGGTTTTTATATATCAACCTCCCATTAAGAAAGAAAAAAATGGATTAAGGACTAAGGAGAGGGTTTATGGTAGTGAACTGTAATTTGATTGATTGGTACCAACAACGTTGCATGAAAAAAGGACACAACTAGATTCTGATATACATAGCATCTCAATATTTAAATTTTGTACAGTATAGGTTTATAATTCAGGGTCTTCAAGATTTTCCCTTTTCTTTACATACTGAATTTTAATCAACTTGGTACATGTTTTAGAATATTTTTGCACGATTTCTTACTGCTGTCATGCTTCCCCCCGCATATATTATGGTCATGGATCTTAGAAATTGACAACTCAGTTTAAATACGTTAATTTTAATGCCATGGAAGTATTCAACATAGAAGGTGGATACATGATAAACTCTAGTTCTGTTTGCATGCTGTGAAACATTAACACTTATAAATAAAGTGTGTTTTGTTCTGTTTTGGTTGTTATTTGCCATCATTCTTGGTTCTTCTTTGATACACAGTTGATTCATTTGGTGCTTACATAGGTTGAACAACCTGAGCCTTGAGATATCAGATTCATCTATGCAGCTCAGAAGTTGCATACCTTTATTTAAACCATTGATCATGTCTAATTTTGAGTCTAGTTTATCGATGGTATTAAAAATTCCTTTTTTTTTTAGTTTCCTTAATGGTGGTGTTTGTTTAACTTCAGGTTTGATTTTCAACAATTTGGAAGTGCTTATGGTTTAATGCGACGAGATTCAAATCAATCAAGATCCATGAGTTATCATCTGAGTAGGCCACCTGCTATGTCTGAAGCATTGGAGGCACTTGTGATGACAGTAATAAATGGAAAGAAGGCTGTAGCATAGTAGCTTTCATTCCTCAGAACGAATATTCAGGGGAGCTAGATTATGGATTGATGTGAATACTAGATTGCTTTCACCAAATGTTGATCTATAACAATCTTGCTTGAAATATGACGGGTTTGATATTATGTTTTTTTAAAAAGTTAACTACGATGTAATCATCAAATTCTCATCAATTTCATTTTACTATGATGAATATCAATTTGCGACTATTTTTGTTGTTAAAGTACAACTGAAGTGCTTCCAAGATATTGCTCCATCATCCTAAATTTGGCTCTAGGCTCGATAATGAAATATAAGATGCACTAAATGATCTAAAAGTATTCGTAAACAATAGAAAGAAGACTAAACCTATGAATCAAAATGAACCATCGAAATGATTGAGTTCAAAAAATCAACAAAAGTACGCAATCAAGCTTGAGTCATATGATTGATCATTCTCAAATTGTGTCTCTTGAGATCAAGATATGTACTAGGCATGTTACTTTCCCTAAATGCATGTTGACCACATCATAATCATCAACACTTTCATAATCATCGTGCCAATCAACAAATCATCTATCATGGGTTTCAGTAAGAAAATTTCTTTATGCTAAAATTCGATTCTCAATTCGCCATATTGTAGTAGATTAACCTCCTCTGTAGATCCAATATCTGTTGTTTCAATTGGTGTTACCTAAATAAATCTTAGATAATCTATTATACATGAAATGATAAATTATTATAAAATAATAATAAATTAAGATGGTAATTTTCACTTTTCACCACCGGTTTGATTAATTTTCGTCTATTTTGTCCTAATTTAATAGGTTCTCTGTCAATTATCATTACTTTTAACACATTAGTATGTTTTTTGGCTATGAACCTAATAACTGCATTTAAAAGCCTTTACACAAAACAAAGAAGATGATCCAATGGTGCATTGTTAAGGCTAAACTATAAAAGCCTTTTTTTTTATATATATAAAAGATCATCAAATACCAGTCATTCAATACAATAATGTCAAAAATCAAAATCAATTTGGCATTGTTAACATAGAAATATATCCTCTCAGCAAATGAACTTGACGATCAACCTCGGACTCAAATTAGGACGAGAATGGATGAAAATGTATGGTAAAATATGGAGAAACTGGCGGGTTGCTCGATCACCATGGTGTGTAAACTGCTGCAGATTTGGACACAGGTTCATTGTAGCAGAATTTCTAAAGGCACTGTATCAGGTTGAGACCCTGCAGGCACTGTAGCAGGCCACAGTTCTGCAGATAGTGGCTGGAAAAAACTATCCACGGGCATTCTAAAGAGAAATCTAGATGTAGACTTGTTTCCACAACCACATCAAAACACTTTTGGAGTTGGTATGTATATCCGTAAAGACAAATTCAAGTTTATTTGAGCTAAAACATTTCACAATCAATTTGTTGTATCAACAAAAGAGGAGGGAGGCAAAAATGTTGATACTGATAGGTCGGGTGTCCTGATCTGGGTTTGAACTCCGGCCCACTTGTGTGTGTAAGTTTTCAAATGGCTTTGTCATTTCGTGTCCACAAAAAAATAAGAAAAAATAAAAAGAGGAGGAGGCAGCGGGACTTATGGAAGCTCTAATTTGGTTACATGGCAAAGGTTTTCAACACGAGTCATCGTCAAATTGGATTGCAAAGCGGTTGTAGATAATATCAATGGACAACTATTGGATGTCATTGTGTAAAGCTTTTTTGAATATTGATCAAAACTATAAGATTATTTTATCAGAGGACAACCAAACCTTTTGCTCACTCACCCTTGTTAGGGTGTCAATGTCTTATGCTAGTTTTCAGTTTTTTATTTTATTTTCCTCCAGCCTTTATTACTAACATTATTTCGATGGAAATGACGTAAGCTTATTCCTTAAGAAAACCATTTTATCTCTATTTACCTGAGACATAGTTATTAGACATCCTTGGGTTTGGAAAAAAAACTTCTCTGCTTTCATAATGCTGACAATCTTAGCAGTGGATTTAGCATTGCTACCTAGCATACATCATGCAAGTTATGGTCTTTCAAATCTCCAATTTAACACATCTCACACTAACGTACAACTTTTTTATTAATGATATCGGATGTATGAAATTTATGACTAGAGTCAGCTTTGTTTCTCGAATTGTAGAGAGAAAAAGTTTCACCATCAGCATACAACCACCACCACCACCATTACTACTACTCATTAAACCCTACTACCACTATTACGTCTACTAATTAAACCAAGTAGCGATAGCGGTGTTCAAAGATCAAAGTATTAGCATAAACTAATATAATCGATACAGCATATATAAACATCAAAGTAATTCAAAATCCAAGTCATAAAAATAATTACAAAGTAGTGGCTTCTTGCTCAAAGATCAGATGCTCAGATCCCCACAAAATAACATCCAAGAAAATGGCAAAATGCAAATTACTGTTTCCTACTTCTGTTTAGATCCTTTTTTTTTAATGGCCCTATGTTTAGATCCTAGAAAGTAATTTAATTGATTGTTTCATCGGTCATCCGTGTCCTTTGATATAAAATGCTTTTCCTCTTCTTTTCTCCATAGATTTTCCCACCAAACTTCCAAGTAACATCGATAGTAGTCCCCGGTGTGCCTGGAGCTGGGGCCGCAGATCTAATATTCTAAAAACACCATTAGACTACAAAAATAAAATGTAAACACTAACTCAAAAGTAAAAACGAATTCATGATGTTCATAAGTGAATCACTTCATATGTAAACAAATAAATATGTTAATTGTTAACTATACGACCACGGTGATATGAATCCAATTGTAAACATAATGAGAATCACTTTGGTTATTCAATGTAGTATAAATATGAAGTAAAGAATCAATATAAATTTACTGGTACATGTCACTAGCAAAAATAGATTGTGTGAAATACTGAAATATGCTGGTACACTTCACGGTTTCATAGGCGCCAGATTTTAAAGACATTACAAGAAACTATTTTCTTTGTTAATGAAAACTTTAACTAAATTTCAACTCTTGCATGATAAATTTGAAATACTGCAATAGTAACCTCCTCATTGCAAACTAAAATTTAATGTTTAGGCCATCCAACATTTGTGTGCTATAATCATCTAAATTGAAGTCACAACAAAAATTATACAAATGCAGATATTTTCTAAGCAGTACTTACAATCATTCAAACAAGAATTGAAGAATTTAACATGGTCAAGGTCATATTTTTTTAGAGAAAAACCAAAACATGTTTCAAGACTAATATGAATCAGTAGAAGAATTCTCATTTATCACCTTTTATTTTATCATCTTTAATGTTTCTCATGTACCTCAATTTGGAGTAATATATTATCCTTGCAGATCAAGTACTATTTCATTTATCTTTCAATTTTTCTATATTTCTGAGATAATGAATTTCACTTTAAGAGAATGTTCTTACTTTGAAGAAAACTCATGTTCTATCTTATATAATAAATATAAATATAAAAACAAATTCATCCAATCTACTCCCTCCGTCCCGGTATAATTGACCTGCTTTGGTTTTTCACACAGATTAAGAAAAGTGTATAAATGAAGTGGAAAGTGGAATATATTGTATTGGGAATGATAAAAGTAGTATTATTTAGTGTTATATTGTATTGGGAATGATGAAAGCTGTATTGAAAATTGAAATGAGTCAGTTATTTTGGGACACTTTTTTTTAGAAAATGGGTCAGTTATTCCGGGACGGAGGGAGTAGTAGGTTGTAAAACCATTATCATTGGCCGTAACGAATTAGCTAGACAAACAACCTAAGCAAACAACAAAAGATTTCACACAATCTATTAGTACATAAAAACAAGGATACAAAACAGTGAATTAAAATAAATTCAAATAAGAATGCATCTAAGAGAAACTTACTTTCAATCAATGAATTGAAACCAAACTTTCTACGTAATCCTTTGCCTCACCAAACCATTGTATGGAGTTCTTTTTAGTGTCAATTTTCTCTACTGATTTATCTTTTACATTATAGATAAATGCCCGGTTCCGAAAATAATTTGCAAAAATCACCATATCACCATTAACATAAATGCACGCCAATCTATTACCACCGTGAGTATTATGCGTTTCAATATTCTGGTAACTAATCTTAAATAATTGAGTCCAAGACTCTTGAACCCCGTACTCCTTCATATGCCATAAAACAAATTCAGTTTTTTTGGAATCATGAGAAAAACAAAGACTGTCCATCAAAACCCTGAGACATGGCTGCCGAATAGATGGCACCCCATTAAAATCCAAAGGTAGCAGAAACTGCTTGTATGTCTCTGTTGAAAGGTCAAGTGAAACAATCAAAAATTGCTTAATAGACTTGCGAGTCAACCAATTAACAGTGCCATTCAAATGCACACCATCATTAAAGTCATGGTATCGATAATGACTATCGAACCATTTAACAGGAACCGTATTAAAGCTCTGAATATTTCTCCAACTATTATTACCTAAGCTGAAAACTTTAACAGCACTTTTCCACAAAGCTTCATCAACACGAATAGCTACAACCTTATACGTTCTCGTTGAAGCATCATAGCCAAAGGCTAACTTAGAATCATAGAAATGAGAACCGTCATGTGGAGTGAGCCCGAACTCTTTAGATCTTGTTCCGGTGGCAGGGTTCCAGAAAAGGAGCCAATACTTTAAAAGATGTGATGGGTATGGTGTTAGATATGTGAAAAGCAAACAGAGTAGTCCGTTACAAGAACCAACAATCGTGCAATGTTCATTGAAACGATGGAAATTGTGGCTGTAAACTTTGATGGATTGATTTTTGAGTAAACCATGCACAGGGAAGGGTAGGACATTAACACCCTCTTTGCGTTGGTTCCAAAATAAGGTGAGGTGTGGGTTTTGAGACGACTTCTTAAGGTGCTTTTCTATGAAGGATGGATCAGATATGAGAGCATTCCATGGCTTGCTCAGGCATTTGAGTCGAACAATGTTTTTAACCCTAAGAAAAGATAGGATTTCTACGATGAGTTCATCGGGGAGGAACAAATTCGGATATGTTGCATTGGGTCTATTGGGTCGGCGTCGTCGTTGCTTCTTAATTGGAGGGGCGTCCATCAGAGTATAGTGAAGTTGAAGAAGTTGGAAGAAAAAAAACCCTAACACATGCAACTATCAACGCAAATCAATTCTTCTGCAAATGCGGCGAGAAAGTTGTTTATACGTACCAACCAAACTAAGTTGTGCAATGCTATATATAACTATTGTAAATGGGCCAAGCTTGGCAGTGTGCGGGCCCAGGTGTGTGTGAGAGAATTTTGGGCGTTTTTCTTTAGGAATTCTGCTCTTTACCCAAATAGTTTTGCTCACTCTCAAAGTAAATGTCCAAAATGCCCCTACGCAACTTAACATGCGTAGCGTGAGTTAACATGCGCTAGTTATATCGTTCTTTAAGTCACGTTTTGAATACACTAGCGCATGCTAAGTCACATAGCGTGACATAACATAAGCTCAGAAATACACTAGCGCATGTTAAGTTGCGTAGGGGCATTTTGGATTTTTACTTTGGGAGTGAGCAAAACCATTTGGGTAAAGAGCAGAATTCTTTCTTTAGGGCCCCGATATTTCTAAGGCCTCCTATATACATATCTGGTGGTTATCTATCGGATGTAATTGGGTTTTATCGACAATTTTTTTTATGTATTTGGGATTTCCAAATAGTGGGGATGTGAGGCGTTTGATGTTTTGGGAGCCGGTTTTATCCCATATTAAGGGGGTGTATTGAATTGAGATTCCAAGAGATTTTAAAAGACTTTTTAACTATAAAACAATCTTATGGTATTCAATAAAGACTATTTTAACATATTGTGTGCTGTTTTTCGATGGACCGGTTCATTTGGCTTCGAGATCGGGAGTCGGGGTCTAGCTGCAATCTTTGTTTGACTTGGTTTGGTTTTTCTCTGGTGTACCGGGGCGAGGGGTGCCCTGCTAATTTGGTACTTAAATCTGGTGGGCCGATCACTTTTGATTCGAGATCGGAAGTCAGTTCTTTGACTTAAGTTGGTTTTTGGGTTTTGTGTTGTGCTCTTTCGGTGGATCGGAGGTCGCAAGGTTTGTGATAGATGCATGATCCTTCGGTTAGGTGCTCTTCAAAATGTGGCTCAGCTTGGGTGTTGGGGTCTAGGAGTTTTATTTTGAGGGTGTTCTTTGTGGGTGAGTAGTGACGATGGGCGGTGGTGGATACCGTGTTTACAGTGCTTGTTTTTTTGGAGTCTGTTTTAGGTGGTGATATGTTTTGGTGGGTTTATCTCCAGGGGTGTTTTTAGGTGGTTATGGTGTACCGTCTATATGGCGTTTAATAATATTTGCCGATTCAAAAAAAATCAAGACAATCAAGATTTTTTATTCAGGGCTACGAAATCCATTGATATTCAATCAAGAATTCTCATAACTTATAAAATGTCTCTTGGTATTCAAAAATATATAGATTTTGATGGATTCTTTGAAATGGTGGATTTTATGAGATTTTTTTAATTAAAAACATGAGCACAACACTTTTTTTAACAATCTCACAAAAACTTGTGAGACTTTGCGAGACTCTCACAATTAGTTATTTGTGTCGTGTTTTGCCTCTTCAACGAGACTTCTTCCTGGCAACTTTTTTCTGGCTTTCTTTCTCGTGGCCTTCCGGCTGTCTTTCTTCTTCTTTTTTTTTCCAGTTTTTTTTTTTTATCGTTGGCCCTCATTTTTTTTTGACTTTTTATCATGAAACATTGCTTCTTAATAATAGTTTCACAAGTTAAAAAGTCAATCTACTAATTTCACTTATCATCGATGGTGCTGTTTAATTATAGTAGCTCCTTCATGACGTAGTACTCTCTTGTGTTCCAAGAGTACTCACCAGGAAGCTCTTTCACTAAATATATTTCATCACATATTTAATTCAAACTTTTATAATGTAAGTGTTGTTTTTGGATTTCCAAACTATTGTATTTGGATTTCCAAATTCTATTATCTACCGAAGTTGTTACTAGGTTGAGTCACTACCAGGTCGCTCTCTTTAAGACGTTTCGTGGCACTACCCAAAATTGTGCAAGGTAGACTATCAACCACGCCGCCTCCAGAATAAAACAAGCCCAGCTACAACTGTGCGGTTAACTACTGCACCGTAGAAAACCGTTCGAGAATTACACCTTCAAATATGGTACTAAGACCACTCTTTAATACTGAAACCACTTTAATATGGTATTATTATCATTCTATTATGGTGCTAAGACCACTCAAATATGGTGTTTCCACCATTCTAACCCTTAAGTTCTCCAAACTTTCAATATGGTACTACGACCACTCAAATATGGTGATACCACCATTTCTCCTCAAATAGAAAAATATTTAAATAATTTATATACTGTTAAGATCATTCATAATTCCGACGGGACATTATTATTACGAAAGGGACTATGATCTTAATAGTACTCTTTATTCCGAAGGGACATATATTATCGAAAGGGACTATGAACTTAAGACCACTCTTAATTCCGAAGGGACATTAAACCGAAAAGGGACTATGGTCTTAAGAACACTCTTAAAAATATGGTTCAATCGATTGATCGATGCCACTCGATACGGTACGTAGCCGCTCTATTTGAAACCGAAAGGGACAGAAAGGAGTAGAAGCAGAAGAAACTTGTTAAGACAAGTCGGAGGGAGAAGAGAAGAATTCCCGACAACTCAATGAAATTCTTTTCGGTGTGTGGAATGCACTATGTGAGTTCTCTATTTATAGGGAAGATTCACAACTAATAAGTGAGAAACTTTGGGAACAAGTAATATGAGAAACTTTGGGAACAAGTAACATATTACTTTGCGATTAAGTAATTCACATATTAGTTCTAGTACAAAAATATCTTAATTGAGTACTAAAATATATTAAATTTAGTACAAAAATATATTATATTATGTACCAAAATATTTTAGCAAAACTTGGGGACTAAGAAAGCACTTTCTAATAATGATTAAATTAATTATTTAATTTATCATTTCCAAATAATAAAATATATATCAATATATATTTTTTCTCTAGTGCTTATGTACCCCCATTAATTAGAGGTACACCCCCACTATATAAACACTACTAATGTGTGTGTTCCATCCGATGTGGGACTTCCACTTTTTTCAATTCACACAACACTAGTTCTACCCAACATGGGAATTTGTGTTTAGTCTTTTAACTCAATTTCCACACATGTTCCAACAGTAAGTGTATGCACAATACTAGAAAAATAAAAAACACCCCTACAGAAAATTCTCAACACACAAACATTTAGGAAAACTCAAATAACTTATTTAATTCTTTTATAATGTAAGTGTATGCACAATACTAGAAAAATAAAAAACACCCCTACAGAAAATTCTCAACACACAAACATTTAGGAAAACTCAAATAACTTATCTAATTTCAAACGCAAAATGAGGGTTGACATTTTTTTTTTTGAAAGATTTGTTAGGGCTGACATAATTTTAAATATTTTGAATTGAATTTTGTGGGAATAATTTGATTTTTAATAAATAAAAAATGTGTATTGAGAATAATGTGTTAAGAGTTTTTTTAGTCCCTTAAAATTTATAAAATTCATTAAGTCATTTCAAATCCTATAAAATGTTAAGATACATATCTTTTGAAATCCAAATTACAAATCTTGATAGTCTTTTAGAATCTGCTAGACTTTTTCATGTAAAATTGTCTTTTAAAATCCTAATCCAATACACCCCCCTAAGAATAGGAGATTTCTTTCTTTTGGTTGTCGTCTAGTTCTCCTAAAGTATGTCATGTCTTCTCTACCTGTCTAAGCACTTTCCTTCTTCAAAGCTCCCTTAGG
This sequence comes from Medicago sativa, assembly GCF_051527215.1. Taxonomy (NCBI): domain Eukaryota; kingdom Viridiplantae; phylum Streptophyta; class Magnoliopsida; order Fabales; family Fabaceae; genus Medicago; species Medicago sativa. Next base: position 78,103,913 of record NC_140755.1, on the reverse strand, counting down.
TACAATCTCTTCTATTGAATCTTTATTGATTAATTTTTTTTGGGTGGAAGTGAGGATCTTAGAAAACTTCTTGGATTGGTTAGAAAAATATTTGTTTGCGTAAAGAGTATGGAGGTTTGGGGGTTAGGCAGATGAGGGAGTTTAACACTGCCTTGTTGGGATTGATTTGGGATCTAGGAGTGTACTCCTCCTCAAGGTCTCAGGTTCGATTCTCCCCATGTTAATTTAGGTTGGTTAATTTAACTTCTTCAAAAAAAATATTGTTTTGTTGGGTAAATGATGTTGGAAGATGTTAGTGGATAGAAGGGGGCTTTTGGTATAGGTTATTGGTAGCTCGTTATGGTGAGAAGAGTGGGAGGGGTCTGGAATGGGTCTTCGTGGTGGAGGGAGGTTGCGAGAATTCGTGATGGTGTAGGTGTTGACGGAGGAAGGTGCTTTGAGGCAATGACTGATCCAGAACCCTGTGTCAGGGGGTGCAAATTTTTTCCTCATATAAATTTTATTTTTTTCTCATTAAAAATTCACATAATTTAGTCCTCTAAAATATCTCCTACACAAATATAATTTTTTTATTGTTTTTAATCATATTTAGGACATTATAAAAAATAATATCATAAATATAAGATAGTGGTCGAATGACTAAAAAATTAGTTGCTAATTTGGAATATTATTATCATCAACAATATAAAGACAACATAATCTTTAAAGAGAGTGAAAAAGCAAAAGACAAATTATAAAAGAAGGAAAAATGAGAATCAAAGAGTGAGAAAAGTAACTAAACAAAATAAAGTTTTTTTTTTTTGAAGAAGAACTAAACAAAATAAAGTTATCACCTAATATATATTAAATTTGCACACATAGCTCATATTAATCAATTTGGCTTAATGGTGTAAGTTGCATGGACTTTGTGTCGCGTCTGAAATGAAGCAATCAATGCTCTGCAGAAAGTTGGACCCTATCATCAAAGATGAGAGAAAATTGGGGTCTAAATGCAAAATCTCAGTTAAAGGTGCAAAATTAAAAATCCAAGGTGGTCAAAATGCAAAAGCATAAGGATACTGGTGCAATTTTTCAAATTTCAGGGTGTGCAGGTGCCCACCCTCATGCTGCACCGGATCCGCCCCTGGTTTGAGGAGTGTATTGTGAGGAAGGTTGGTAATGAGACATTTACTTTTTTCTGGATGGATCCGTGGTTAGAAGGGTCTTTTTTGCGTGAGTGGTTTAGGCGCCTATTCGACTTGGTAGAGAATAAGTCGAGTACGACGACAATTATTTGTGCTTTAGGGTGGGAGGAATGAGGGGTGGCTTGGTAGTTGCGACGTCGGTTGAGGGCATGGGAGGAGTTGTTGTTAAGGGAGTGTAGAATTTTACTTCATGACATTTTTATGCGGGCTCATTCTACAGATCAGTGGCAGTGAAAGCTTGATCATGGTGGTGGTTATTCGGTTTAGGGTGTGTATCATTAGCTCAGTAGCCAGAAGTTTCATAGTTTAAATCAACTTTAGAATTAATTTGGCACAAACAGGCTCTCATGTTACTATTCCCAACTTTCTGGTATCATCCTCTTTTAAGAATCCAATTAACTTGATCAATGTTTCTCCAAACATATCTATGTCTAGTTCCCACTTGACTGTTAAGAATACATGTTTCAAGGTAGGCTTTATAGCAAGTTTCTATAATAGTGTCATGGTTAGTGTACATTATCCATTCTTGTTTAGCAAGCATTGCCTCATTAAACACTTTTAGGCTTTCGAATCTTAGCCCACCATTAAAATTAATCTTATATAACTTCTCTTTCTGAATCAAGTGGATTTTCCTCTGGTCAACCTTACTTCCCACCATAATTTAATATTAAGACCCTCAATCTTAAGTAGGACACACACTCTTTTAATATTAAAAAATTGAAATAATAATATAAAGTTATTGACAGTTGATTAGTGGGTCTCATTTAAAAAATTTGTGTGAGATGCTAAGTTGTAGAGATTAAGTGCTTATTAGGTACTACTTTTAAAAAATTATAAATGAATGATGTTTAAACGTGAGACCAATTTAAATACCAAAAAAATGAATGTCTCAATTGTGGATGTTCTGGGATCTCCCACTACCCCATTCATGTAAATGAAGTAAAAAAACACATGTTTGGTCTACTAAAATTCGAATAATGAATCATTAAGTTTTGATATTGGGTCTAATACCAGCAAAGAAGTATTCAAATATCTGTTTTTTTTTTTTATCAATTCAAAATTATTTATGACAATTCAATTTTTATGTATTATGGATGAAAATCTGACACCAATTTATTTCAAACACAAATATTTTTTATATAACTTTATAAATAAATATTATTATTTTTTAAATGAAATTTTTTAGATAAAATTGATTAAAGTCAAATAACTGCTATTCCAATGGTTAGTGTAAATAATAAATGCATATACTATCAATTAAATTGAATTTCATTATGTAAACTCTTTTTTTTAAATTAAAGCAAGAACTTAGAAAAGAAAATTACATTTTTTGAAAAAAATATCCCCCATTTGTAGGCTCTTCCCAAAAACCGGCTAGCACGTCAGAGGGAAGCCACCATAACTGTAACTTCATCACTGACTGCAAACAAAAACTCGAATCAATCGAGATCTAAATCCAGTGCGGCAATGCCTCACCGTAACAACGCTACGCCGCCATCACTTCCCTTAATCGTAACCCTAAACTGCATCGAAGATTGTTCCCTCGAACTCGATTCTCTCTCCGGCGTCGCAGCCGTCGAACACGTTCCACTCAGCCGTCTATCCGATGGGAAGATCGAATCCGCCGCCGCCGTACTCCTCCACTCCCTCGCTTACCTCCCACGCGCCGCTCAGCGTCGTCTCCGGTCCTATCACCTCATCCTCTGCCTTGGCTCTGCTGACCGCGCCGTGGATTCCTCCCTCGCTGCGGACCTCGGTCTCCGTCTTGTTCATGTTGATACATCACGTGCTGAGGAGATCGCTGATACTGTGATGGCGTTGTTTCTCGGTCTTCTTCGTCGGACTCATCTGCTTTCTCGTCATGCGCTTTCAGCTTCCGGTTGGCTTGGTTCTGTTCAGCCACTGTGCCGAGGGATGCGACGGTGTCGTGGTCTTGTTCTTGGGATTGTTGGTAGATCTGCTTCTGCTAGAGCTTTGGCTACTCGTAGTTTGGCTTTCAAAATGAGTGTTCTCTATTTCGATGTTCATTCGGTAATTTCTTCATTTTGTTTTTTCTTCTGCTAATTGAACTAATTGAGCAATTTTTTATGTTTAAAATCTATAATGTTAATACTGGACACATCAAGAAAATGAATTAATTGTAAGTAATCACATCACATGTGTTGTGTCAGTGTTGTATACCGGACGCGCCTTTGATCAGAGGTGTTAGTGCTACGTAGATTTTACTTGGTTTGATTTCGTGATTAACATGTGATTAGTTGGTATATTCTTCTTATGCTAGTGATATTTATGTTGGCGAAGTTGTAGTATTATGATGGCATTTGGTCCATGATGCAGGGGGATTATGTTTTTGTTGAGGAAAATTGGACTGTAATTGGTTTTTTACGCAGTTTGGAGTTCACGATTAACTTGTTAATTTTTAGAAATTGTGAATTGTTGACGTGAATGAGAATGAGATATTGGGGTTGGGTAGCTCAACTTGTTTGAACTGAGGGTTAAAGGAATTGGAAGTCTCGAAGGAAAAAACTAATCTAGCAACTAATTCCTAACATTGATCGTTTCAAAAAAACAAAATTTGAATGAGATACTCTATTTCTAACATGAGCTAATTACTTCTAGTAATTGTGAAATGTTATCATTGTTTTGGCTTCCATGTGCATTATGATTTCTGTTGTTCTAATATTAATGTATCTACTATGTAACTATAGCTGTGTACACATATGCAACATTATCAATTGATCATTAATAGCCTCTAGCATCAACACTTTTGATCAAAGCCATGTCTGGTGTCCGACGCAACACCAAGACATTTGATTACATTCAATTCTGTCATTTTCTCAAATTATCACCGGTGTCCATGTGTCAGTGTCATGTCTGTGTTGGTGCTTCATGGTCAGGAGCTTGATTTAGTGATGCTGTCTTCCACTTGTAATTGTGTTTCATATAGTCTGTTCTTTGACTTGACTTTAGTGTATTTTGGAATGCTTTAAACATCTACTCCCTCCGTCTTGTATTTAAGTGTCCTGTTTGGAATATTTGTTCTCAAATTTTGTCATTTCAGAATATCAGTGAAGTACTAAATGCTTTTTTCGCCTTCTAGCAATACCCTTATTTATTGTTTCTCAACCTATATTAACTAATTTTCTACCTAGCTACATCACTAGGATTGATTTTGTAAAGAATGATAAGACCATTTCCTCCAATACACTTTCTGAGTTCTCCCAAGTTAGGGAGATTTTGTAATATGTAGAAAAATGAACTCCCTTCCCCTCCTAAGCTCCCAAAAGTAGCCCAAGGGTATTTAGTTTAGGAAGCTCATTTAATCATGGGAATCAGTACACTCAATTATTTTCTTAAGAAGTGTGTATACCCTTAAATTAGAAAGGGTTTAACAATTTATCATGACTTGAACCAAGGGCTTCTAGCTAAATATCATGCAAACCAAATGCTAATCCTGAACAGACGATCGGATTCTATGATTTTGGCTAATTTTTTTTTTCTACAATCTTGCACTCACAGGGACAAGCAAAAATGAAGTTCCCTCCTGCAGCACGAAAAATGGATACTCTTAATGATTTACTTGCCGCAAGTGACCTTATATCGCTCCATTGTGCTCTAACAAACGAGACAATGCAAATTATTAGTGCGGAATGTCTTCAACATGTAAAGCCTGGTATGCACTTATTTATTTATATTTTGGGGATTTTCCTTTGATCTGTTAAATATTGTGGTTTTAATTCATGTCATGGATTTATTGTTTTTGTAATTTTTCATAGGTGCTTTTCTTGTAAATACTGGTAGTAGTCAGCTTTTAGATGATTGTGCTTTAAAGCAGCTTTTGATTGATGGAACCATAGCTGGATGTGCTTTGGACGGTGCAGAAGGGCCACAATGGATGGAAGCATGGGTATGGTAAATTTGGATTTTGTACATGCAAGCATTCAAAACGCATTAATGAAAGAAACTTTGCATTATTTTTCCCCAAATAGTTGTTTTTATTCCTTTTGTTAGAGTAGAATGTTTCATCGGACGTTTTACATCCATCAAAAGAACAAAACTATTCTCTAGGATCACTAGGTAGTAACTAGTAACTACATCACTTATTTTCTCAGTGTGGTGATAATCAATTTTATGCCAGCACATGCATGTAGTTGCTGGGGATTGATCCATCTATCATATATTTGTGTGTGAAATCATTTGACTTCTCACAGTAAAAGGCACCTAGTTGCAGTTGCAATGTTGATTTAAGCATGCATACTGAACAATAAGAAATGGCACCCTGTCCCACCTAGAAAAAATGGGATTATAAATAATGATGGTAGTCTAGGACAGATGTTGGTGGTACGCTAAAAGTAAGGCCTAGAATAAATTGATTTTGGAATGGTAAATGTTAATTAGGGTGGAAGTTTGTTTCTTTAAAAAGTTATATGAACTTTCATGTAACTTTTATATTTAAATTTGTATTTACCCAATTTAGGATTCATCATGTGTGGTCACCCAGTAACCTTAACCATTCATTAACCAGTTCTTGGGTTTTTTGTATGAAAAACTTAAAATCAAATAACATTGCTATTTGTGGAGTTTTATAATTCTTCATTAAAGCAAGTATGGAATGAATAAGAAACTTTATTGTGAAAATATTGGTTTGTCAATTTAATTGGATTTACTTTTACATCTGCTGCTTACAATATGTTGATTAAAATTTCTTAGTGAGTGTACAACAATGAAAGATTTAGGGTGCATTTGTTTATGTTTTTTTCTTATAGAGAAAGCACCTTATAATTTAATTAAAAGGGATTTTAAAAAAGTGTAATAATTATGTAAGTTTTAAAAAAATGAAAAAAAAAAATCTAATGAAAAGCTACTTTCTCAGAAGTTTAAAAGCTCTAAAAGAATATTGTATATCATCATAGCAATTGTATGCTTAAACAAACAATAATATTAACATGCTTTACCGTATTTCTGCTTCAGGTTAAGGAGATGCCTAATGTGTTGATACTTCCACGAAGTGCAGATTACAGTGAAGAGGTTTGGATGGAGATAAGGGAGAAAGCTATATCTATATTGCAGACATTCTTCATTGATGGGATTATTCCAAAAAATGCCCTGTCTGATGCAGAAGAAGAGAGTGAGGTGGATGATGAAAATGAACAGTCTGATCAACAATACAAAGAAAATACTCTACAGATTATTGTTAGAGAGCAGTTAGATGATGGTTACTCAAATCCTGAAAGCTCCCAAAAGAAAGTAGGTGAAGTCAAGGAGTCCTCATCCCAGCACCAGGTTTCAAGTTTGACTCTGAGTACATCTACTCGATCTGAAGGAAGGCGCAGCAGGTCAAGTAAAAAGGCCAAAAAGAGGCATATCCGTCAAAAGTCTCAACAAAAATCAGATCAGAAAGAAGGAACATCTCAGAGGGATGATACTGCTATGAGTGGCACTGATCAAGCTTTAAGCTCAAGCTCTGAAGACTCGAGAAGTAGAAAAACTCCAGTAGAATCTATACAAGAACCGATTGCCACTCAAGCTCTAAAGTCAAGCACAAGGCTTAGTGGAAAATGTACTGAACTTTTGAAAGATGGGTGTATCATAGCTCTGCATGCAACAGACCGCGCTGCACTTTATGTCTCAAGGCAAAGAGTTAAAGGTGGAGGCTGGATCCTAGATTCCATGCCAGATGTGTCAAAAAGAGATCCTGCTGCACAGTTCCTTATCATCTTCAGAAATAAGGTTTGTTTGAAGGCTCTTTAAGCTAACTAATCCAAGGACCTTTTGTCCATATATTTCATCAAGTATTTTAGACTTGTAAAAGGTGTCTTAATTTTCAACTTTTAATGCATTTGCTTCAGGACACAATTGGCCTGCGATCTCTTGCTGCCGGTGGAAAATTATTACAGGTAATTTGATCAGACTCCCCTTAGGCTTAACTATGTTGTATGTTGATTCTTCTGTATATGGTTTTACTGTTTTTGCGTAGTATTGAACGCAGCCGTACCCTATTTTTTACACAAGAGACTGTTTCTAGGACTTGAACCCGTGACCTTTCAGTCACATGACAAAACAACTTTACCGTTGTGACAAACACACCTTGTATTTATAATGGTTTTACACTAAATGCATTGAATGCTTAGTAATTAAGCACTACTTGTATTTATAGTGGTTTTACACTAAATGCATTGAATGCTTAGTAAGTAAGAACTAGCCTTGGAAGTTGTACAATTAAAGGAATATCTAAAGATTTTTAATTTTTAACATTATATGAAAGCTAAGATTTGGATACATCGCTCCATCTACTATTAATATCACAATTACATTGCTAATACAGTTGATGCCTACAATTTTGTTATAAACGTTTTTTTTTTTGCAGATCAATAGAAGAATGGAGTTCGTATTTGCTAGTCATAGTTTTGATGTCTGGGAGAATTGGACATTGGAAGGTTCCATAGATGATGAATGGAGACTGGTGAATTGTAGAAACCCATCGGTAAGTTATGATCCGTATTTGATACTAAAGGGATGAGATTTAAATGGTTTTCATGCTATTATTGAATATTTTGCATAATGTATAGCTAGCTGTATATATAATATTGTGGTTTTCTGAAATGGGCTTTGCATGTGTCAGAAATATAGAATATGCTTTTCAGGACTTTTTTGTTTCTTCACTTCTTCTTTTGGTTGTCTATTTTTTATTGACATAAAGAGTATAAATTCTTTCAGCTGTTTATGTATATATGATATCATGATGTTATAGTTTATTAACAATCGAGGGATCCATTTACTTCTCATTTTTACTGTTTTCATTTTCACTTCAACAAATAATCGTAAGAGAATACCTTCATCATCATCATCTTCTACAATTTCTGAAAGCAGATCTAGCATTTAAAAAAAATAAAAATGCTAAAACACTGTTTCCATTATTTTTTTTAAAATGCATTCTTCTTAGTTTGCTTTTCACCTTCTCTCTAAACATTCACTACACATCTTCCATCTCCTTGTTAGTAATTTAAAATGAAAACTGAAAATGTTTTGAGTAAACGGGCCCATTTTCCTATGAACAGAAGTCATTCCTTGAACATTACACTATGCATACTTTACTTTAGATTGGAATTGGCTTCTTCATTATTGTATCCATGTTTATTAAATGGCTATGATTTGTAAGTTGAGAATTTGGTTTATAAATTATCTGCATGCAAACTGATTACTTAATCTCTGCGTTTCTTCCTAATGGTGCAACTACTAGGCTGTTTTGGATCATATATACATTGAGATATTGGCAGCTTCAGACGAAGATGGAATTACACGTTGGCTTGAAAACTTCTGACATGACAGAGTTTGTCCTTCGAAGTCTTTGTAGTGTTTTTGGGTTTGTATTATAGTGATAAAGGACGAGCTTAGTGTTACCTTGATTTTTCAAATGTTTGTTTGTAAAAGATTGGAATTGGAATGTAATTGTAGTGTAGAGCATAACATTATTTATTGTGCTTCTTTTTCTTTTATTAAAATTAATCATTTGTTGAGGAACGTTGATGAGATTTTGTTGGAGTGAAGATGAAATTGGTCCTTGTCCTTGTATTTTATTGTCATATTGTAGTAGGACCCCAAATTTTTTATTTATTTTTGATAGATGGATGAAATAAAAACAACCATTGAAACTCACAAGTGGTGGGGCAAAGGTTCGAACCCCGGTCATGGTGTCCGGTTAGCAATCTTAGCATTTTGCCATTTGAGCCAGGATTTGTGGACTTGGAATTCGAATCTGATCATGGCCTAAGTTCTTAAAGGTAAGCCCTATTTATGGATTTCTTTTCTCATCTTTATAAGTCATTTTCCAAATTCCATAAAAAACAAGGTTGGTTTCCAAATTATTATTTATTTTCACACAACGTTCTTAATTGTTTAAAAAATTGATATACTCATTAGTTAAATGAAAAAAAGTCTCAATAATTGAAGGTCACTTTTGAAAAACTAATAAGTTTAATGTAAAATGATTAATTGTAAGTTTTTTTATTGGACATTTTTGGGAGTTAGATTATAAGTTTTCTTAATTCTTGTAAATTGGTCAAAATATACGTACATTTAAAGATTGTGTGTGTACATAGAGAAAGTGAATCTATTGACTCAAAAATAACTCTTTAAAATTACCTAAATATTTTCTTTTGAACAATAAAATTTATTAGCTCAGTATAGGGACGTTACATAATAGATTTTTCTAACCATTAGACTACTTGATAAAAAAAAAAAACTAAATAGGAAGTGTGTTAGTTGCGACATTCACCATGATCCCAAACACATGCTTATTATGTCTCTGGCTCCAAAGATTCCCAAATCCGTTACATCCATTATGGGGTAATAATACCTATGGATGACTTATGAACAGTGAATTTTACAAGCTTCACAATTACGTTTGTTATCTGTCGAAGCTTGCAAACATGAATTATTTGGATGTTTGTTTCTTTATATTTTGATCTTCTACATCATTTATTCAACTTTATGAAATATGTTAATGCAGTCAAAACATGGATTTTTCTGTCTTGGTATTTAGCGCTGGAAACTTCATGAAGAAAAGCTTAGCTCTAAAGTTTCACTTCCATTGATAGTCGGATGGTGATAAATTGATGTTTGATTTTAATTTTGTCGTGTTCTAATTATGTTTAGTGTAAGAGATAGGTATGTCTCAATATTTAAGAGAGTATTTTGATGTAACCAGATTTGGAGACTGGTTAGCATTGTGTTTGACGCTAATAGGGATTTGTTCTTTGTTGCTTATTCCTGCACACCTTGTGCTTGAATGTGCCTAATTCAATTAACTTTTTCATTTTGCTTGTACAAAATAAAAATGTCTGGTGAAAAAAGGGTAAATTATATTGTTTATATTTACCTAATAGTTTAGCCTTGACAATGCACAATTGTTTAAGGTTATCAATAATTAAATAAGCACTTTGAAATTCTCATTTTGTGATGTTTGTATTTCATACTTAATGAAGGACATTTGTAGCCAATCCAAACTTTCTCTAGAAGGAAGGACATCATTCTCTTGCGAATTTCACATAAATTGAAAATTTTCATATTCACATTTAATGCGAAAAGTACCGACTCAGAGAAAACGAAATCTAGCAGTCAGGGCAGGAAACCATATAGTGTACCAGATATTCATGTGAGAAATTGAATAATGCATCAACTGAGGTTAATAATTGTATAGGTCATGACAATCAAGCTTTAATAACATGGTTTATAGCATAGATTAGTAATTGGATAACATAATCAAACATAAACCCTTAAATGCATAAACAACAACATAGTTTTGAAATTGTCATAGAAAGAGATGCTCACAAAAATGGAAGAAAAAAGGGAGCAAAACTGGTTGAAAATGGAAATAATTTTGGTGACCATGTCCACAAGAACAGAGAAAGTTCTGGAATCTGTTTTTTTCTTCTTCAAGAAATGAAAACTTCAAGTCCATAAGGTTGTGTACATCACAGTTTTGGTTCCTTCTGATATGAGTAACAGCGGCATCCCCAAGTCGGTAGATCAGCTATCTGCGTTCCTACATTACCGGTTCCATATGCATACACATCAAATAACTCATGTCAGCATATTGCATAACTCATGCCATTTATTTTCCCGTCAAATTAAGATACGATTAGTCGATTACCACCAAATAGTTGCAGTAATAAATCAAGATAGGAGTAATTCTTAACCAAAAAATATCTTAAAATAGTTTCAGTAATGAATCTTAACATTCTTAACCACGACCAAGCAGTAGATATATTATGAAATTCCAAATAACTATCATAGATAGCTAAATACAAAGTACAATTTCGCACAAGAGGTAATACCATCAGAGTAATAGCTACTCGTGACTTTAATAAACTCAAATTGACCTAATCTTTGGACTTTTGAGGGTTCTTAAACAAATTGGGGCGTTAGATTTTAAAACTGAAACCCGTTCTTCGAAAAGAATAATGCAGGGGGATTATTCTGCAGCCAGCTCACATTTTGGACATGAGAGAACAAGGTTGTAGGGGGATGGTATTGTAAGGCACCAGCATAAACCCGTATCATATAAGGTCATGAAAGTTTCTTATAGGAAAATAGGGAAGGTTGTAAACAAATTGTTGGTTGCTAGTTAGTTTGTTGATTATGAGTAGTTGTTTTCTGTTAGTCCTATCTACTATAAATATGACTAAACCCTTCCTAAGGGAGGTTAAAATATTATTTCTTGAAAGACTAAATTTCTAATTGATAGTAATATAAAAACAGATACAAAAACAAATTCACTGAACTCAGGTGATTGTTGTTAACAGTAGCATATAGATAGTCATAAAAAAATACAATCAATGTAAGCAACCATAAAATAGAATTTCAAACAATTTTATTATTGTGAAGACAACATATACAAATTAACATAAATTCAAACAAGTAAAATGTGGAAGAGGACTTACTTTCAAATAGGTGAAACTAAGCTTTCAACGTAACAATTCGGCGGGTACCAATGTACACCATACAAATTTCTATTATTGGTAAAAGTACTACTTGCCGTAGTTTGTATTCGCTCTACTCTATTATCTCTCCAATTATAGAGAAGTGGATGGCTTTCTTGATCGCTTTTAAGTATCAGTGTATGATTTTCCTCAAAAAGAAGTAATGGCACCAAAAGTAAATAATACCTAACGTCATAATGTATTTGAAGATTTTGAATACTAAGCTTAAGTAATTGACTCCAAGACTCTTCTATCCCAAATTTCTTCATCTGCCATAAAACAAACTCTTTTTCATTGTAAGATGAATACGAAAAACAAAGACAGCCACCCAAAACACTAACCGTTGGTTCTGCACATGGCACCTCATCAAAACCCAGAGGCAGCAGGTATTGATTGTAAGTCTCTGTTACCAGATCAAGCGAAACAATAACAAATTGCTCAACTCTAAGATTCCTATAATCATAGTCAATGTCATTGTGATTGTGAATAGCTAACCAGTTAAGAGTGTCACTGAAATACACACCATTATGCCAATAATGATCATGATCATAGCCTATATGAAGAGGATCAACAGGGAAACTTTCAATATCTCTCCAAACATTACCCACAGTTAGAATTCTAACAATGCTTCTCATTTCAAGTGGATTGTAACAGTACGCCACCACCTTATAACTTTCGGTTGAATTGTCAAAACCAAACTTGAATTTGAAACTATAACAAATTTCAAGTGGATAACCGCGAAAATGGCCAAATTTTGGAGATGTTGTCCTGGTGGCTGGGTTCGATAAACGAAACCAGTACTGACGGGTAAAAGAAGCAGTCGTCAAAAGAAGAATGAGTCCATTGCACGTACCAACCATACGAGTGCTTTCATTGCATTCCTCGTCTTTGAATAGGTAGTAACAATCGATGGAAAGAGTGAACGACGGGTTTTCAATCAAACGTTGGATGGAGCAGGGAACGACAGCAAGCTCATCTTTGCCGTAGAATGTAACACTAGAATTGCCTGTGGCTGTATATGTGATGGTATCGATTGTGTAGGAGCTGCGATGCGTGATTAGTGTGCATGGAGGTTTTCGCGTAAAGGATGATCTATTGAGGTGTAATTTGACGAAGGTGGGATCAGAGATTAGGGTTTTCCAAGACTTGCTAGCACAACTGAATCGAACAAGAGATATAACCGGAAGGAAGGAAAATATCTCGACAATGAGATCATCGGGGAGAACCACCAGTTTCGTCGGAGTCATGATAGATGCAGTCGGGTGTAGGCGTTGAGGATGAAACCTAAATCTAATGAGAAAGATCCGACCCTTCACCGTGTCTCCTTGTCATCGTTGCAGTTACGGTATTCTGAACTGAGTTATTGACCTACTTTTCAATTAAACACCTTTTTTTTTTTTTTTTAGGTGAGATAATCACTTGTGCGAGTTTTTTTTCCAAAAGAAGCTGACTCATCCGAAACTACCGTCACAACACTACGGATATACATCCCTCAAAAAAACACAATGGATATATATGGATATTGACGGAGCTTAAAAAAAAAAAAAGAGAAGTGATATTTGAACATCCATTTTGGTTGACAACCATTGGGACAACGTAAATATACAAAGAAAGATGAGTATTGACACAAAAACCATAATGTGAGTATGAGAGAGAAAGTTGTCAAAAAATGATTGTTCAAATATCATTTCTCTTAAAAAAATAGATATCCATTGACGTGCGAAAAGTACGATATTATGTCCACCTTGTTAGATAAACATGATATTGTCCTCGTGAACTTAACTCATTTGGTATGGACAATGCATAAAATATGCAAGGTCCGGAATTCAAACCCCAACCACCACCAAAAAGATAAACATGATATTCGTGCCCTCAAAATAATCCATGAATTTTGAGATATCCACGGATATAACAAATATCTTGGATAACATTTTAGAAAAAAAATGACTTTTGTTAATTTTTTTTTATATAATTACCAAAAAATTAATAGTAAAAGTTCATCAAATTCATTTTCTTCTTACTATCCTTGTACCCAAAAAAATTCATCTTCTTCTTTTTACCAAAATATAATAATACTCATACATTGTAGTCATAATATCTATATCCATATATTTCATTTCTAACAAAAAAAAAGTTATTCACATTTAACAAAAACAAAGATCCTTGATTTACAAAAAGATAAATAAAAGGTAATATTATTGGTTTGTTATAGAGGAGAATTGAAGTGCCACATAATAATACCGTATAATATTAGGGTTTTTTTTTTTTTTTTTTTTTACGGAAGTTGAAAGGGTAGTAAGATTATTTATGTAATCTACTTAGTTTAATAGTGGTACCCATTAAGAGCCTGTTTGTTATAGTTTTTTTTTAAAGAAAAAAAGATCATTTTTTATGAAAATAATCACTTTTAAGAATATTGCATCCGTTTGTTACAGTTTTTTAAAAAGAAAATCAGAATCTAAAAAAAAAAAATCTAAAAACAGGTTCATAAGAGCAGTTTCTCAAAAAATATATTTTTTTAGAGGAGAGAGAAAATATAGATTAAAAGATTTAACTAATTTTGTACAAAAAAATTCGCTTTTATATAGTTGTATCCAAACAAATTAAATTACAACAATAACAACAACCAAGCCTTATCCCACTAAGTGGCGTCGGCTACATGGATCAAATGACGACATAGTGTTCTATCAAAAACCATATTTGGATCCAACTCATTGACCTCTAAATCTTTTCGAATGGTTTCTCTAATGGTTTCTTAGGTCTTCCTCTAACTCTTTTAACATGACTCTCCTCCATTTGATCTACTCTTCTTACAGCGGCATCTACGGGTCTTCGCTCTACATGTTCAAACCATCTAAGCCTATTTTCTACCAACTTTTCTACTATAGGTGCTACCCCCACTCTCTCTCTCTCTCTCTCTCTCTCTCTCTCTCTCTCTCTCTCTCTCTCTCTCTCTCTCTAATGGTGTCATTCCTAATCCTATCATGTCTAGTCTTACCACTCATCCAACGCAACATCCTCATCTCCGCTACGCTTACTTTACTCTCGTGTTGGCTCTTAACCGCCCAACACTCCGTACCATACAACATTGCCGGTCTGACTGCTGTCCGATAGAACTTTCCTTTCAGCTTAAGTGGTACTTTCTTATCGCACAAAACACCTGAGGCTCTTCCCCATTGCAACCACCCAACTTGAATACGATGATGTACATCAGCTTCTATTTCTCTGTCATTTTGTACTATGGACCCAAGATATCTAAACCGTGTAACTTGGGGGTATGATATGATCTCCAACTTTCACCTCTAAGGTAGACCCACTTCTCCTTTTGCTGAAGTTACATTCCATATACTCCGTCTTGCTTCTACTCAGGCGGAAGCCATACGCTTCTAAGGCTTGCCTCCAAGTCTCTAGCCTCCCGTTTAACTCCTCCCTCGACTCACCAAGCAAGACTACATCATCTGCAAAAAGCATACATCTCGGTGCTAACTCTTGGATGTGTTCCGTCAGTACATCCAAAACTAAAGTAAAAAGATATGGACTTAGGGTTAACCCTTGGTGCAGTCCTATTGTTATGGGAAAATCTACGGTATCCCCATCCTGCGTCCTCACACTAGTCGAAGCCCCCTCATACATATCCTGGATAGCTCTAAAATAGGCAATCCTCACCCCTTTCTTCTCCAGGGCTTTCCACAAAATCTCTCTAGGTACTCTATCATACGCCTTCTCCAAATCAATGAAAACTAAGTGTAAGTCTTTTTTATTCGTCCGATATCGCTCCATCACGCGTCGAAGTAAGTAGATCGCTTCCATAGTCGACCTCCCAGGCATAAAATCAATTTGGTTATCCGTAACGTGAGTCTCTTTTCTTAGTCTTCGCTCAATTACCCTTTCCCATAACTTCATGGTATGACTCATTAGCTTAATTCCCCTATAATTCACGCAATGTTGTATATCCCCCTTGTTCTTATAGATTAAAATTAAGGTGCTTCTTCTCCACTCGTCTGACATTTTCTTCGTCCTCATAATCTCGTTGAAAAGTTTTGTGAGCCACACAATTCCTCTACCGCCAAGACTTTTCCACACTTCGATAGGTATGTTGTCCGGCCCAACTGCCTTGCCATTACTCATCCTTTTCAACGCTTCTTTCACCTCGTGCTTCTGAATCCGACGATAATAGTTATAGTTCCGGTCCTCCTCTCTGATGTCTAACCTGTTAGAGTCTGGTAAGATCTCATATCCTTCATTAAATAAGTTGTGGAAATACTTCTTCCATCTATCCTTAATATCTCTTTCTTGCGCCAAAACTCTACCCTCTTCATCCTTAATACACTTCACTTGGTCCAGGTCTCTTGTCTTTCGTTCTCGTCCCTTCGCAAGCTTGTATATAGATTTCTCCCCCTCCTTGGAACCTAAAGATTGGTATAATCCTTCAAATGCTTGAGTTCTTGCTTCGCTCACTGCCTTCTTAGCCTCTTTCCTAGCTATCCTATATTTATCCCAAGTTTCGGCATTTTTACACTTAGACCAATCTTTAAAACAATCTCTCTTGATCCGAACTTTACTCTGAACACTGTCATTCCACCACGAAGATTCTTTACCCCCAGGTCTAAAACCTCTAGATTCTCCCAACGTCTCTTTTGCCACTTTCTTAATCTCATGAGCCATCCTCTCCCACATATCATTAGCGCTTCCATGTGGTTGGCTGAAACCTCCCTCTAATATCTTGTGTTGGAATATCCTTTGATCCAAACAAATTAAATTATTTTTTTAAAAAATTGATTTTTATTAAGGTAAACAAACGCAAAATAGATTCTGATTTTCCATAAAATCTCTAAAAAATAATCTCTAAATTATTTTATATCAAATCACTTTTATTTTAATCCGTAACAAACAGGCCCTAAATCTATATATGCATCCATTAAATAACGACTAGTTGAAATATCCATTTATTTTATCCATGTATATCCATCAAGGTATCCACCTGTGTCCTTGACATATTTTATCACGAATAATGTGGGTGCAAATTTCTTTAACATCCCTGCTCAAAACCATATGAGATTCCCTCAAAAAATGACGTGAAGACCCCATTGTTTGCTTTCAGACACCTTAAACCGATGAGAATACCCCATCGACAGTAATATACCATTTATTGATGGACAATTAATTAAGAGTGTGTTTGGATGAGATAATTGAATTTTTTTAAAGAATTAGAATTATAGGCAATTCAAATGATTTAATTAAAAAGCTTTCATTTCTCAATAATTTTGTTTGGATAAGGTAATAAAAAGTTTTATTGTCATAATTTTTGGGCAACTTTTATAAATTTTAATTTTTTCGGGCCAAATTTGAAAATTGAACTGAGGGGTCAATTTGTAAATTTCAAAAAAATTTAGGGTTCAAATTATAATTTTTGAAAAACTTGAGGGGTCAATTATTTTAAAAAAATTTATTGTGTTCAATTTGAAAATTTTGAGGACCAAAATGCAAAATTTGAAATTTTATAACAATGAAGAAATTTGAAATTCCTAGATTTTAACAAAATATTTCATAAATTTTCATTATTTTGAAAATTCTTCAAATTATTATCTAAACAATGAAATTCACCTTAACGTATTTCAATTACTTCAAAACATTACGTTACCTCAAAATTCTCTCATCCAAACACACTCTAAGTGTCGTTCGCTCACCTAATGCAATTAACTGTCGTTCAATGAAAAACTCATCTATCAATTAACATTTACATGGCACTCCCATATCTATCAATGATTATAATCACATCAATAAACTATTAAAATTGAACTTTTTATCAATTGAATCATTGGCTACCTCCATTGCTGCATATATATCACGCATGCATTACAAAAGGTCCCATGACCCTAGGAGTGTAGATTACATCATTCCAAAATAATGGCACAATTGCACATACGGTTACTTTCTTTCTTTATGATCCCTAACACACATGAAATTCAACCGATCTTCATATATAAACATCTACCTAATCTTGAATTTTAGTTTGTGTAACCTTTGCAACGTAAGGAATATTGTAGCAAACCTCGTAACTTCATGTCTAACCAACTCAATGTTGCTGGTTTTCTTCCTTTTTAAGTTCAAAGAAGATGT
This sequence comes from Medicago sativa, assembly GCF_051527215.1. NCBI lineage: Eukaryota > Viridiplantae > Streptophyta > Magnoliopsida > Fabales > Fabaceae > Medicago > Medicago sativa. Next base: position 78,086,128 of record NC_140755.1, on the reverse strand, counting down.
GTTGTGAATTCGGACTCAAATCTCACACCAATAAACTTAGATGTGTGGAACAAAGGAAAGTAGCAACCAACATTAAAGTAACCTCAAACTACAACAACAATAACAAATTAAACCTAGATCTAATCTATGAATCAAGTAAAAATCACAAAACCACATGTAAAAGATAAAGAGAGAAAAGAAACAAACACACGATTAAATGTTTATCCAGTTCGGTCCAAATTGACATACTATGGAGGAGAAATTGATCTCTTCAATCCACTATCAATGAGTTGTTTACAAAGAGATATAAAAGCGTTACAAAAAATTAGCTTCAAAAACTCACAAAGAACAAGCCCTAATTTCTACCTTTTTTTCCCAATCTCTCAAATGGACAAGACACTCAATGATTTTCACTCCTCCAAGGTGTTTACAAATGTTTCCCAACTCAAGAGAACCTTTACCAAAGACCCTCAATCCTAAAGGCACCTCCTTTGATTTCCCAAGTTTCTCTCTGGAAGCCTCACCCAAAAACATGAAGAATGAAGCCTTAATACAGTGTTCATACCCTGATTCAATGTGCCATGCTATAAGCTCATTGTCCCACAATGGAGTTGGTAACGGTACAGTGCTTACTTATCCTCTGCATCGTGCCACGTTGCTCCTACATCGTGCCACATTATTTCCATTGACACTCCCAAAAAACAAACCAACAAATCGTGCCACATTATTTTGTCGAAGGAAACTTCATCAAGTAAAGCTTGGACTAGAAAAGTTTCACTTCCATTGATAGTGAGATGGTGCTAAATTGATCTTTGATTTTAATTTTGTCTTCTTGTACCTATGAGTAGTGTAGGAGATAGGTGTGTCTCAAGATTTAAGAAAGTATTTTGATGTTGATTTGGAGCCTGGTTAGCATTGTGTTTGACGCTCATCGAGATTTGTTCTTAGGATCATATGCATTTGTGAACTTTGATGCTCATTTCTGCAGACCACTTTGCAATTATCATTTTGTGATGTTGTATTTCATACTTAATGAAGGACATTTGTTTCCAGTTCAAACTTTTTCTAGAACGAAGGACATCATTCTCTTGAGAATTTCACATAAATTTCAATTTTTCGTATTCACACTTAATGCGAAGAGTACCGACTCAGAAAACGAAGTCTAGCAAGGCAGGAAACCATATAACTTATAAGAGAGATTTCAGTTATCTTATATCCCCTACAAAGGGCAGGGCACACTCTTTAATCATAATTTAATATCATTTGTTTGGCATAGTAGTACCAGATATTCATGTGGGAAATTGAATAATGCATCAACTGAGGTTAATAATTGGATAGGTTAATGACAATCAAGCTTTAATAACATGGTTAATAGCATAGATTAGTAATTGGATACCATAATCAAACATAAACTCTGAAATGCATAAACACCAACATAGTTTTGAAATTGTCATAAAAATAGATGCTCACAAAAATGGATAAAAATGGGAGCAAAACTGGTTGAAAATGGAAATAATTTTGGTGACCAAGTCCACAAGAACAGAGAAAGTTCTTGAATCTGTTTTTTTCTTCTTCAAGAAATGAAAACTTCAAGTCCATAAGGTTGTGTACATCACAGTTCAGCTTCCTTCTGATATGAGTGACTGCTGCATCCCCAAGTCGGTGTATCAGCTACCTGCAGTCCTACATTACCGGTTCCTTATGCATGCACATCAAATAACGCATGTCAGCATATTGCATAACTCATGCCATTTATTTTGCCGTCAAACTAAGATACGATTAGTCGATTACCACCAAATAGTTGCAGTAATAAATCAAAGTAGGAGTAATTCTTAACCATGAAAAAATTCTTAAAATAGTTTCAGTAATGAATCTTAACATTCTTAACCAAGAATAAACTAATTTTTTTGAGGGAAAACCAAGAATAAATTAATTTTTTTGTGGGAAAACCAAGAATAAATTAATATTAACCTAATCTTTGGACTTTTGAATGCTGGGTTCTGAAACAAACTGAGGCGGTAGATTTTAAATTTAAAGCCTGTTCTTCGAAAAGAATAAAATCTGTTTTCCATGCCTCTCAATTAAAGAGATCAGTAGGGCACCAAATAGTGACAACAAAGCTGCCAGCTAAATTTGTATTTGAAGGAAGTTGGTTTTAACACCTTCTCCTTTTGGGAGAACAGAACACATCAGGATACAAGTATACCTTATCTCTTGTCCTGAAACAGTGGCAAGAGAGACCAGTTGATGAGGCAACTTGGGAGAACAAGGCAACCATTCAACAACAGTTTAGGACAAGGTTGTGGGAGGATGGTATTGTTACGTAGTAAACAAATTATTGGTTGCTATTTAGTTTGTTGATTAGGAGTAGTTGTTTTCTGTTGGTCCTATATACTATAAATAAGAGTAAGCCCTTCCTAACGGAGGTTAAAATATTATTTCTTGAAAGAATAATTTTCTAATTGATAGTAATATAAAAACAGAAACAAAAACAAATTCACTGAACTCAGGTGATTGTTGTTAACAGTAGCACATAGATAGTCATAAAAAATACAATCAATGTAAGCAACCATAAAATAGAATTTCAAACAATTTTATTATTGTGAAGACAACATATACAAATTAACATAAATTCAAACAAGTAAAATGTGGAAGAGGACTTACTTTCAAATAGGTGAAACTAAGCTTTCAACGTAACAATTGGGCGGGTACCAACATATATCACATCCAGTTCTATCCTTGTCTAATTTCACTTGTTTGAGATATCTACGGGCATATACAAATAGGGGTGTGCATAACAACCAGTTTTAGGCCCAAACCCATAACCATATCCTCTGGATTTTTTATAAATGGGTTACCAACCAACCCATTTTAAACGGGTTGGATATCCAACAGGTTAAAATTCGGATTCGGATTTTAACCATTTGGCCATTTTCATAAACTGTGAAACAATGTTCCTTGAATATTAAAAAAGAAAGATCAATAAAATATTGGTTTGTTTTAGAGAATTGAAGCGCCTCATAATAATACTGTAATAAAACTCATATATCAATTAACAACACATGCACATGCACTCCCATATTTTTATACGTGATTCTAATCACATCTATAAACTTGTCTAAATTAAAATTGATTTTTTTCCCATTGAATCGTTGTCAACCTCCATTGCTGCATATATTTCACCCATTAGAAGAGGTCCCATGACCCTAAGAGTGTAGACTACATCATTTCAAAATGATGGCATAATTGCACATAGAGCTATCAATTTAGAGGGCCTTGAGAATTTAGGCCACAATATGTTAGGGTGTTTAAAATACAAAAAGAGAATGAACCCCCTTTTTTATAAGAATTTTGCTGTTTACCCAAAAGTTTTTTTTTGAATTTTCATATGTTAATCTTTTTATTGCTGCTATGTTTATGCCTTTTGCTTGAGGACAAGCAAAGATTCAAGTGTGGGGGAGTTTGATGAGTCAATAATTAGCGTTTTTAATATAATATTTGAGTCCGTTTTATTTAGATTTGATTCCGTTTTATTTAATATTATTTCCTTTTTAGAACTATTTTACTTCAATTACAAGTTATTTAATTTCAGGAACAAATAATTGAAAGATTGAGTCTTGGAGTAAAAGAAAGAGGATTTGGAGCTGATTCGGGTCAAAAATACGAAGATTGAAGACAAAAATACAATTTCCCAAAGTCAGAAGCTTGGCATGGCCCGTGCCACTAGCCACACGGTCGTGCCACCTCCCAGGACACTCTTTTGCTGCTTTTGCTTCAAGAACAAGCTACCTATTAGTTTATTTTCTGACCTAAAAGCTCATGGTTTCTTGTGGAACATTCTAGTAATGTATTGCTTAGGTTTTAAGTCGCTATAGACTATAAATAGAGTAGCTAGCTATCATAACAATTCATCTTTTGTTCTTGGAAATAATAAGTGACAATTGTTTCTTTGAATAAAAGTTTCAACCTTTATTTTATGTTCTTCTTCTTCTTCTTCTCTTCTATGTCTACAATGAATGTGAGTGAGTAGACTCTCTTTTTGTCTTGGGATTGTTGGGTAAGTCTAAATGACATAACCCTAATCAAACCAAGCCTCGAACCCTAATTTTATATAAATATACTTTCTAATCTAATTTCACTGTTATCATAATGAATTAACAAATATCAAACTCATGAAGCGAAAGTGGAGGGTTAGTATTTGTTAATTCATCATCTCAAATATCAATTCATAAAGCGAAAGTGGATTTTTGATATTGGAACAAGTGAAATTAGACAAGGATTGCAAAACATGAGAATAGTCTAGCAAACCTTGAGACAAATAAAGTTTCGTTCTTCAAGGATTCCAAAGGCAATCAACCATGAGAACAGGCGTGGTCGCTAGAGGAACACATTCACTGAAACCGAAAGGAGATGTGAAAGGCTAAAGAGAAACTTGTCTTTAGAAAGTAAATCCAAAATAAAATTATGGTTTATGGTTTGTTTGTGAAGGGCTTGTTGTTTAGATGAACCAATAAATCCCAAGGTGCTTTTTATTAATTGTTATTTTCAATCTCTAAAAATCCAAACTTTACAACTGAACTTTCCTCTAATCACCCATAAAGGTTAATTGAATTGAACAACTCCCTGTCGGAACGATACTCTCTTTTTACTAATTCGATAAATCGTGCACTTGCGGATTTATCTCATTAAGTTTTTGGCGCCGCTGCCGGGGATTTACTATTTCATTTTCATTAACAACAAATTGAAGCAAATCCATAAATAATACCCATCGATTTCCTACCTTCATCCAATTTGTGAATCGTGAATCATGGTTGTTGTTAATCCATAAATCATGAATCATGAAGCAAATCCATAAATAATACCCATCGATTTCGTTTTCAGTAGCAGAAATTAACAACAACCATGATTCATGATTCACAAATTGAACTAAATTAACACCTCAGTTCATTATTTTTATACATAAGTTTATTTTTGGTATATGAAACGATAGGAGAATGTTCCATTCAAAAACTTTTACTGGTTTGAACGTTGTACTATTATTTTACGAGCTTATGGGAAAACTTTTGTTTTAAGGGAAATGCTAAGCGATGTTCCGGGGCGATTAATGATGCTAAAAAAAGAAATTATATAGTAGTCATTACATTGAAAATTGAGTACTTAATACTAAAAAAGTCAAAAATGTTTCCTTTTATGGTAATAATTTCCTTTTTTTTTACCATCCTTAACCAGTGTCCGGAGACATCGGTTAGCATGCCCCTTGTTTTAATTCAGCAGAACAACAATAGCCATTAGAAATGTATGGCAATGCTTTATTCACTTAGATATCTAACCCAAAATGAATGTAGTTACTGCCGTCATTTTAAAACAGAAACACGAGGTATCAAAATCAATAAGGTTAAATTACACCAGAGGTCCTTTAAGTTTGAGGTTTGTAACAAATTTCCTTTAATTTATTTTTGTCACACATAAGTCCTTTAAGTTTGAAATTTGTAACAGATTGGTCCTATAAGTTATTTTGGTAACACATAAATCCTTTAAGTTTGTAAACATTTTCAATTTAGTGCTTTTGTTAACCAAATGATGATGTATCAGAAGGACTAAATTTAACACGTTTAGAAACTTAAAGGATTTATGTGTTACCAAAATAACTTAAAGGACCAATATGTTACAAACTTCAAACTTAAATGACTTATATGTGAGAAAAATAACTTAAAGGACCAATCTGTTACAAATCTCAAACTTAAAGGACCTCTGATGTAAGTTAACCAATAAATAAATATAAAGTAGGAATCACTCACACAAGCTTTTCCAGATTCTGGTGATAAACAACCTAGATTCACAAATATTTAAATAGCTAGTAAAACCTTTTGAACACGTTTTTTAACTCATCATTATGAGTAGTTACACTCTATGCAACACAAACTTCACAAATTTCCCTAATAAACACCTTTCAAACCTTCACCATTTCTCCCACCATCATCTCACACCCTCTCCTTCTACAACAATATGTTTCGATCGTTGGCCTTTCACAAAAAGAGACTACTTTTGAAATTTAGGGATTGCATGAACAATCAATGGTGATAGTGCCGCGCTGCAAAGAAACACGGTTTGTCTGGGTGTCAAGTTGGTGTGTCTGGGTGCAAGGTTGACCATCAAGGTCTCCTTTGCCCTTGAGAGGAAACTAACCTTACCCTCCCTTCCTGTTGTCCTCTCCATCAGCTTGCACTACTGGTTTAGCTTAGGGTTTTTCATAGACTAGCATTAGGTTTGAATATTTTATGTAATAAGCTTAAAAACCTTTAAGTTTAAGCTTTATTTTATTGTAAATGTATTGATATAATAATAAAATGAGATTTTTTGTATCATTTTATCCTTTTAATTTTGTTTGTTTTTACATTTATTTTAGGGTAAATTACATTCACCTCCCTTAAAGTCTTCTTAAATAACACAAACACCTCCTCTAGTTTTGAACTAAACACTAACCTCCCTTCATTTTTATTTCAAGTTACAAGCACCTCTCCTTTCATTTAACACTGTTAGTCCTCTATTAACTAACTCCCTACAATTTGATTTAACACAACATTCGTCCTTTGCTTTGCATATAGCTACCAAGCAATCATGGCCATACCAATGGTTATCTAATTCTCTGTTAACTAATGGAATGAATAGAAACATACCTTAGCTTCTGACGTGTGAAGTTTGATGCTAAACAATGATTGATCGATTGCTTAATGTAACTAAATAGATTGAAAATCGATGGATTAGCTTTTGAGGCGTGAAGTTTGAAAAAAAAAAAGGATAACCAAATTCAAGAGAAAGAGGAATCAGTGCAGTAATTGAAGAAATATAGACAAATTGATTGAAAATCTTAACTCAATAGTAGTATATATTGTTCAAATCAATGTCACATGATGTAAAATTAAGAGACACATGCTAATTGAAAAACCTAGAAAAAGAAGAAGAAAGAAGGTGGGAATTTATGTGAATTGAAGGAAGGTGAGAAATTGATGTGAATTGAAACGTTTTAATACTACTTAAATTTTGGTCAGGAAGTAAGGTGTGATGACCGATGAACAGAGTGTGGACGGTAAGAGAAATAGGTTAATCTCTAAAATTTTGCAGTGATGTAATTACAGCGAGTTAACCTACTGCATGTAGTGGTAGCCAAATGGTGGTTAATCTTAACGGAGAGCTAACAGTGTCAGATGACAGGGGAGGTTATTGTTTAATTACAAACTAGAGGGGGCATCAGTGTTATTTACGAAGACCTCAAGGGAGGTCAGTGTAATTTGCCCTTTATTTTATGTTTTGGCATCAAAATAATATAAATAAACCAAAGTCTATTTAAAATTCTCGGCATAGCTAATTTCGGATTATATAATCCAAAAATTCTTGACAATCTAGTTCGGATCATATAATCTAAACCAGGGGTATTTTTAGAAAGAAAAAAAAAGGCGCATGAGAAACATATAAGATGAGAAGAGTAATAGTCTTAAAGTTATGTTATGTTATGTCAATGGAAAGTTGGACTTAGAAAATACCTTAGTATATCACCCACTTTCATGACAAATTCTTAATGGCTAACTTATATTTTTCATGCCCAAATGGTTTGGTGCTACAGCCTACTTCTCCCCATCTTTTTATCAGAGGGGAAGACTTAAAATAACATTGATCATTCAAATCTTATACTCATGAAAACTGCAGGTTGAAATTCTATGATCAGTTGCAAGAAATGAGGGTCATAGCATATAACACAGGAGCAACAAAAGTCAAAATATATCTTGAAAGTGCTAATCAGTTTTGCAGAATAACTTTTGCGTAAGAATTCTCTCAAGAAACTGTCTAAAGAAATTAATTTCCTACAATAAACAAATCCCAATTCACATACACAGTATGTCTTTGGCATGTAGTGAAACACAGAACAATTAATCTTGCTTATGTAGTTTTCTTTCAGCTTTTATCATCTTCTTGTTATCCTCCAACATCATCTTTGAGTTTGACCTAAGCTCATTCCTCAAAACATTTGAAGTGCTTCTGGATGATTTCTTCCTCCGTCAACCCAAGAAGCTAATAAAATAGCCAAAGTGTGTATAAAATTTTAGAGATGTATTAAAAATTCATAATGGAAATTTTGTCATAAGATCCTAAAGCAATTGCAACACAATAATAAACAATCAAATAACTCATCAGACACTCTTCCACATAAAGGTAGGTGAAACATGAACAAGTAGATATATATTCATCGATGCTTCAAATAAAATCTGCATAAATGAACTTGAAAGGGTTTAAACAAAATCAACAGTGCATCTACTAGTTCGGTGTCATAACAGGATAACTTCTACTAATTCATTTCCCTCTTTTTTCTATTTTCTTTTTTAATGCAAGAGGTGTAAGCTGAGTGGTAAGAGTTTGAGTATGTAACTTTAAGGGACATCGTTCAGATTAAAACTAATTCATACAATCTATTATATATTATGAAAACAACATATAAAAATCAATCCAAGCCATCATAAAAATGAATATTCACAAAATCTATTATATATTTTGAAAACAACATATAAACATTAAAATTAATATAAACAGGTAAATCATGGGAGAGGAACTTGTTGGAAATTTAGGTCTTAATAATAAAAACAGATTTCATAAAGCATGTTCAAATTCAGAATGAATAGCGGAAGCAAACAAAACATTGAACATGATTATGATCGGATCTACGACATGTTTGATTTATCAAGGATATTAAGAATTAGGTATTAGGAATACCTGGATGAAGCTTTGATGACATCCCTCTCAACAACAACGAAGAGAAACGATCTGAAATACACAACATAGGTTAGCGGCGGCTGATTTGGTTCTTCCTCAACCGGTACCTTTATGCCTCAAGTTCTCTTCAGATGGGGAGAAGAGAGAGTTCGCCGTGTACGGTATATTGGGGACCATAGCCTCTTTTATATTGGATGGCCATTAGGGTTTCCCATTATTCCGTTAATGGGCCATCCAGACATCCACTCATGGAGTCCATATCAACTAATTAAATATTTATTTAATTATCCAATTAGAAATCTAATAGCCTTATTACTTAATTTGATCACTAATCAACTAAGGCCCACAAATGATAAATAGCTAATATAATTATTGTTACGATATTTGCCCACATAATATTATTGGAATATAATAAATAATAAAATATTCCAACAATCTCCCACTTGGGCTACATATCTTAATAATTATATCAGAATTCTTTAGGCGCGCATCCGAATGCTATTTATCTTTAGATTTCAACCTTACAATCTGGTCCACCTCATACATTAATAATGGGACCACCGCGGCTGTCGTCACTGACATATAACGTAACGGAACCCCGACGACCACCATATCAATGCACTTGATGACATAGATTGATATGGATGAGTGGCATGGAAATTTCATGCAATGTGATCTCTAAATCATGCCTATTTCCAACTGATCCAACTGAAAACTTTAGTGAGATCAAACTGAAGTTTGCAAATTTAATATTTGCACAAAATGATACAGTAATGGTTATAATAAACATAACCTCATGAACTTTACTTCTGCAGAAAATCATAGCATAAAGTCTGTATCAATACCAAAACAAAAGTATAGAACATAAAATAAAGGAGACTCCCACTAATCCAAGACATCCTTAATGACAACAACCATATGAAAAGACCTTAGGTGTCATGTCTTTGATTAGTGGTATAGCTAGCATAAAGTTTGTCTCTACATGCATGTTCTATCATTCAACAACAATAATCTATAAGGCAATAAACTTTATAAAGGTTGTTGAATAACTATAAGACTGAATTATGTCATTATATAACTTGAGTGGTCTTTCAATACCTTTAACAATATGCAACCAAGTGACATAAATACTTACAGTCATTTCTTGAATTAGGATGTGTATTATCTACTTACATCCAAAAGCCAAAGTCTGACACATAAATGATCTCCAAATTGTCAGATCTCTGATGTGAGCATAAGCTCTCTTGTTCTCTTTAATAATCCTTAAGGTTGTTTTTCAACAATTCGAACTTTGAATTGCTCAAGTATCTGCCAAACAATCTGATTATATATGCTATTTCCCAATGCATATAAATAAGATCATACATAAAAATCCTATAGACAAAGCGTAGGAAAGTACTTAATTTTCTGAGTTTATAAATTTTCTAATGGGCAATATTTGAGACTAAAAGTCTCTCTCAGTGATTGTCACCTATAATTTATTATGTCAATTTATTTTCAACTTTATTGATATAAACCTTTTGTGACATCTGAAGGATACTTTGAGAGTAATCTCTAAGTATCTAAAACTTAATACAAAAGAAGTGTCCCCAAGATCTTTCATCGCTAAACTTTCATTAGAGATATTCTTGGTTTCACATAACTAATATATCAATGTTGACTAAACAAAATATAATTGACACATTAAACTTGAACTATAAATTTACTCCCACTGAGCTTAATAAAACCACAATTCTCCATAATGTTATCTCAAAACCAAATGAGACAATTACTTTATGAGAATTTGTGGTAACACTAAAGAGACAAATTTCTTAACTTATAAGTGGATTTCATGACTTTGCAAACCATCTGTTTTGTATCAATTGACACAAAAGTTTGATTCAGTTGCATCATTAATGTCACCATTAAGAAACACTAAATTGAAATCCATCTTGTGCAGCTCCAAAATTATAGTAAGCAAACTAGTATCATGACTGTCCTAATAGAGTCATCCAATTAAACTAAATAGAATTTCTCTTTTCAGTCAATTCTTAATGACACTAGAATCCCTAGTTCTTGAGGGTGTTGAGTTTGATCTATATGAAATAATTTCTTAACTTGATTGAGAGGAAGAACAATAATGTCCTCATGAGAATCCAAATATACTATAATAATAGTAACTATATGAATTAGTTTAGAACTAATTCTTCCTCATTCAGTTTTGTTCTAAAACCATATCTCTCCCCCAAACTCAATATCCTCAAGAAAGTTTAACAATTTATGTCTCAAAAAAAATTCTTAATTTGTGGGACGAAAAACTTATAATATTCAAAACCTTAAACAATATAGAATGTCACAAGTCATAACTGAATTGACTCTAATAATTGAACTTAAAAGACACATTGAATCATCATTTGAAATTAGAACTCAAAATATCATGACTTATTCAAAGAGAAAAAGAAAAAAAAAACAGCAAATGATGATTCACCAAATTGTCTTTTAAATACAAAAAAGCTAGTAATGACAATCTAAAATTGGTTCAAAAATGAATAAAGCAATCTTTATCGACTTTGTCCATTCTAAATTGATATATCTTTCAACATCATTGGACATAAGTCAGTCAAGACTACCTTTCTCTATTTGCCCTTATCTTTTGAGGTATTTTCCGAATGAGCACTATTTTATTTTCTCTTGCTTCAACTTTTCCTTATTTGCACACTTTATGAATTGATCATTTAAATGATCATTTCTAACTGGAACAGTTAAAAAAACTTAATTGTGCAAAGAGAATACTGAATTTCGAACAAGTCATATGATAGTCAAAATTACTGAATTTTCGAACAAGTCATATGATAGTATAAATTATAGTGTCTTAGCAAGATTAAATATTTACATAATGTGCTCCTAACATTTTCTTTGCCTAATAATCTTAATGAAATACTTACTCTCCAATGAGAGCTTGTCTTTCTTTATATTGCTTTAAAAGCACCTTAATTTAAGCAAAGAAAATATGACAAAAAATTTGTCACCTTAAATAACACCTCTAATACATATGATATTTTAGCTTTATGATCTCACGTGACCTATGAGATTTGGTGTATGCTCACTTGTCAAACTTAATTCTCACATTAGTTGCTGAATTTGTGAGAGAATGTGAGTTTCACCAACCTTATTTAAGGTCTAGATCCAAGAACAATATCAATATTCTTTAAATCCTAAAAATTAGAATTTTAAGTGTTAAAAAATTTAACTCAAATTAGCAGATACACAAACTATATTAGTTTAAAGAGAACAAGAGTAGCTAAAGAACTCACCAAAATATCTAGTGCATCATCAATATCAAGTCTTTAAACAATAATATCAATTGCTAGTGGTATTCTATAACAATGATCGAACAATGACAATTTACTATGACAGAATAAATTCTTATAATTGTCGTGTGTTTACCATCACAAGTGTAGATGTAAACTCTTAAATACTTGAATGAGTTTACATTCACACAACATTAGTAGACATGTCAAAATTAATTAATTATAAGACATGCACAATTTATCTTTATTTGTAAATTAAAAGACAAAAACAAGATACCAAACGCACCATTAAAACACAATCTTTTGACTGCTAAGAATTAATTGCAAGCGGTACTCTCAATGCAATGATCAAATATTGATAATAAGTCCTATCAGATAATGGGTGCCTTTTGACATCCTCATTACCCACATGGAAAAACTTAATAAGTCTTGTCAGATAATGGGTGCCTTTTGACATCCTCATTACCCACATGAAAAATTTAAGAATTACCACATATTTATCATCACAAGTTGTAAATTAAAAGACCAAAAACAAGATACCAAAGCACCATTAAAACACAATCTTTTGACTGCTAAGAATTAACTGCAAATGGTAATCTCAACGCAATGATCAAATATGGTAATAAGTCCTGTCAGATAATGAGTGCCTTTTGACATCCTCATTATCCACATGGATAAAAAGTCCGGTCAGATAATGGGTGTCTTTTGACATCCTCATTATCCACATGGAAAAACTTAATAATTACCGCATATTTACCATCGCATGTATGTAATTATCCGGCCAAACTGTGCCTTCCTTTTGGCCGACTAAAACAGCTTGCATGAACAATTACATACTACATCTTTTATAATTCCAACTGAATCAAATCTACGCAACAGAGGTTACTTTTGCAACTTGTTGTTTCAACCAACTCAATCAAAATTACTAGACAATTCAATTAATGAATTTAAATGGGGATGGTCTGAATTTTACAAGGCAGATGGGAAATGTCTTAAATTCACAAGGCACTACCGACATAATGTAGGCCGAACTAGTTCTTTATGTCGTTGTGTAACTATTAGGCCACTCAACAACCCTTAAGTGTGAAGATAAATTCACAAGAATTCTAAAGAAGATGCAAGTCAAAAACCACACCAATGTGTGTATGACAATACATTTACAGATATCGCGTAAAAACAACAACAAGAACCATAGCATGAAATATTATCCAAAATGCATGATCAGACAAAATATTATTGAAGAAAACTTAATAACAATAAACTATAACTTCATAATCATGCTATAAGAAAAATATTCAATTTCAAACCAAAAGAAAATTGAATCTTATATAAACCAAAATATTCATGCCACAATTGATTCACATATACCAAATAATTCTTTAAATAAAATAATGAATAACTCTAGACTCAATTGTTTCCTAAACAAGAAAACAAACTTTATATGTTTATAAATAAATAAACACTTCTAGAGTTCAAATTTCTTAAACTTTAAAGAACTAAATTATTACCTTATGTACAAAAAAAAAAAATTGTTCATAATATTTTGAGATTCATTATTAAAAGTCAACAAATATATCACAAATATATTTTAACGCTTTATTTGTCTACCTCTCAAAATAAACTTCACGTACCAACTCTTTGTGAATCAAAATTAATTTCAAATAGAAATTAAGCTACAAGATATTTGATATTTCAAAATCATGTCAAATCAAATCCAAATACTTATTTGTTAACAATATATTTATATTTGCTATACCCACTCTCAAAAAGGATATAACAATACAAAAACTTTATAAATAAGTCAAAACTAAATATTTGATTTGAAAATATGAAAATCAATCAAATATATATTATAAGCGATAAACAATTCAACTTGAATGCACAAAATTATAAGCTTCGAATTAATGCAAATGTGTGTAGTCGTAAGATAAAGCCAAAACTCTACGATACCCAATAATTGTAATCACAAAAGTAAATCAATATTATTTACTCAAAAATTATGATTACAAACAAATTTCAAATCCAAAAGTAGAACAAAATTGATGTAGAAAAGCTTTATGCGCAAACAAAACAAATACTGCATGTTCATGATGATTACATCGGCAACAACAAACAAAATGTGCACATAAAACAAAATAGGCACAAACATTCAATTTCTCAAGAAAGGATGATTCAAATATTCACTAACAGGAGCGATTTTACATAGCAAAAAAAAAAAAATTGTTCGATCATCCCACAAAATCAACATAATATTATTTCATGTAAGAAAAATCAATTTTTCTTAATCGTCGGAAAAGAAAATAAACTCAATTTGAATCGATGATCTTATCAAGCCATGAAAAAATCACAAATATATCATACGACAGATTAAACGATTAACTGCAGTGCCATGTATTCTTTCTAGTGATAAAAATTTAAATTAAAACAAAATACGATTCGAATACCGATTGTTCTTGTAGAGAAAAAAAAACAAAGGAGAACGTAAAATCGGAAAATAAACAATCGTCACCATAAATTATATAGTATGCAGTAAGAAGCACAAAAGGTTGCAAAAGGGTTTACGTAAATGATCTCAAACAGAAAATCATAAAATCATATATGAAATATATGATCCGATTCTAATAACAGCTTTATGTTAATTGGGAAATTAACTAACAAACCCCCAAATTAAAAGAAGAAGGGTTTGTACGGCATGAACAAATTTTACAACCTCAATCAATCCCAATAAATCAAACACGAAGACCGCTCTGATACCACTTGTTGGAGATTTAGGTCTTAATTCATAAAATATGTTCAATACAAATAAAAATATAGCGGAAGCAAATTGATCATTGAACATGAATATGATCGGATCTACGACATGTTTGATTTATCAAGGATATTAAGAATTAGGTATTAGGAATACCTGGATGAAGCTTTGATGACATCCCTCTCAACAACAACGAAGAGAAACGATCTGAAATACACAACATAGGTTAGCGGCGGCTGATTTGGTTCTTCCTCAACCGGTACCTTTATGCCTCAAGTTCTCTTCAGATGGGGAGAAGAGAGAGTTCGCCGTGTACGGTATATTGGGGACCATAGCCTCTTTTATATTGGATGGCCATTAGGGTTTCCCATTATTCCGTTAATGGGCCATCCAGACATCCACTAGTCCATATCAACTAATTAAATATTTATTTAATTATCCAATTAGAAATCTAATAGCCTTATTACTTAATTTGATCACTAATCAACTAAGGCCCACAAATGATAAATAGCTAATATAATTATTGTTACGATATTTGCCCACATAATATTATTGGAATATAATAAATAATAAAATATTCCAACAGAACTTACTTTCAAAAAATTGAAACTAAGCTTTCAACATAATTCTTGATCAATTCCCAGTTTACATAATCTCCAGTTCTATCATCAGTAATAGTTCTACATGTAGTAATGTTTGTTCGCTCTACTGTATTATATCTCCGATTATAGAGAATTGCTTGGTGTTCTTGACTGCATTTCATTATCAATGCATTGCCATCCTCAGAAAGAAGCAACGGCACCAATTGAAAATGATACTTTGTATATTCGAAACTATAGTCATAATCAATTTGAAGACTATGGTAACTAATTCTAAGGAATTGAGTCCAAGAATCTTCAACCCCAAATTTCTTCATTTGCCAAACAATAAAATCAGTTTCCTTGTAACAATAAGAAAAGAAAAGGCAGTTCTCCAACACACCAACAATTGGTCGTGCAGGTGGCACCTCATCAAAACTCGGAGGCAGTCGATATTGATTGTATGTCTCAGTCCCCAAATCAAGTGAAACAATAACAAATTGGTCAACAGTAATATCCTTAACATTGCTAACACTATACCAATATTCATCATGGATAGCCAACCAATTAATAGTGCCACTCAAATACACATGATTGTCACCATGGTACAAACAAAGAGGAGTTAAAGGAAAACTTTCAATATTTCTCCAAACATCATCACCAAGATTGAAAACTCTCACCTCGCTTTTCAATTGATCACGAAGGTAACAAAACGCTACCACTTTATAAATGTCCGTTGAATCATCACAACCAAACGCGAAACCAAAATCACCAAATCTGGGAAAGTTAAAATCACTAAAATTTCCAAATTTATGAGATATTTTCTTAGTGGATGGGTTCCATAAACGGAACCAGTACTCTGTATATTCATGGGTGTAAGAATCTCCAGCCAAACAGATCAAACCATTGCAAGTACCAACTATACGAGAGCATCCTTTGTTCTTCAATTCATAGTAAGGATCAACCGTAAGGTTGAAAGATGTGTTCTCGATTAAACTATGTATGGAGTATGGAACGACAGTGTAATCCATCTCAGTTTTATCATCACTGCCATAAGGAGATTCGCCTGGGATATGTGTGATGTGCTGAGAGATTAGTGTGAAGAGGGGATCTCGTGCTTTTGATTTCTTGAGATGCAATTTCACAAAGGTGGGATCAGAAATGAGAGTGTCACAAGACTTGCTAACGCACCTGAATCGAAGAACAGATTTCGAGGGAAGAGCGGAGAAAATCTCTCCGATGAGATCATTGGGGAAGAACTTCGGCAAGGTAGCTGATTGCATATTCATAGTCGCAATTCCAATTGCAATAGGAAACCAACGCTGTTGTAATGGAAGATTTATGTTGTTGAGACATGAAAATCACATTTAATTCATGTATCACAAACAAAATTGTTTTTTTTTTTAGAGATTTTTATAATATTGTAAACATTTTTAAAAAACCTTTCTTTCAAAAAAAAAAAAAAAATTTAAAAAACCTTATTAGAAATTTGAAGGGTACACATGACCTCACTAAAGTAGAGACAAAAAATGGTGGTGGAAAATATCTAGACGGCCAAAATTGAAATAAAATTGTAGAGGAACTAAACCAAAATTTGAAGTTTTTTTAGGGATCAAAAACTTATTTAACCTTTTTTTTACTCTATGTTTGGTGTTTTTAACAAAATCAGTTATTTAATAAAACTAGTTCAAATAAGTATTAGCTCTTGTAATATGTGTAATAATTATTAATTTAGTCATTTGGCTCACTCATACTAGAGAGATTTAAATAAAATATTTTACATATTACATGGACCTATTCCAATATAAATATATGTTGCAAGGACTAAATTATAACAAGGGCCAAAAATTAAATGTTTAGAAAGACGGATTTCTTTTAACGATAATAAAAGAAACAATTAGTATATTTTTAAGGAGCTCTGTTGTTTTGAGTTAGAGACTACTTTTTTTGCCGGTATGAAAAATGTAAGAATTACTTTGAATTTTTTTTTCTTAGAGACTAAATTGGAATGACTAAAATTGTGAAAGACCAAAATGGATTTTCACTTCTTTTTTACTAGAATTCGTGACTTTTTCATCCACCCATATTTTTGTGACCCTGTGTAGCTTAATTCTTTTTGACCCCCCCTTTGATCATTATTGTTCAAGTCCATGTATTCATCCCATATAAACAAGATACGTGGTGTCTCAAGTTCCTACACAACAATTGTCGTATATGAAGACAAATGATTGTATAACAATTTTTTTCGGATGGTGTGGAAGACAAATGTATTGGAATCTAGATTCGGGCAAAGGTTACACAGGAAGCAGTATATATCATATGTTGTCATTTGTGGAGCAAGTTGGTCGTTCCGACATCTATGATATAGTTTGGAACAAACGGCCCCTTGGAAGGCTTCTTTGTTTGTTTGGTGGTTTGTTACACAGTCGCTTACCAACAAAGGATTATATTATATAATGCGTCAACAAAGCTTAAATTATTCAACAGGTTAATGATAATCAAGCTTTAATAAAATGCATTCAAAACATAACTTTTCATTAAAAACTTTCTATTTAAAGTGCTTAAAGAGTGCCCCGGGGGCACTCGTTAACATTTCCCTTTAAATAATCACCTCCCAAACATATCAAGCCATTGCACGAACCAAGTATACGGGAGTATTCTTTGTCTTTAACCATGTAGTAAGGATCGACATCAAGGGTCATTGTCGGGTTATCAATTAAACTGTGTATGGAGTAGGGAATTGCACCACAATCCATCTCGTATTCATCGTTACTGCCACAAACGTTGCAAGACTTGCTAACGCACCTAAATAGCATAATAGTTTTGACAGGAAGAACGGAGTAAATCTTGCTGATGAGATCGTCATGGAAGAACACCGGAGACGATGGAGTCGTGATTGTATATTCCAATATGAACACAGCGCGATTGTACCTACGAGTGTGTTTGTCCATCTTTGTTTTTTAAGATTTAATTCCCTAAGTTTTGCAATTATGTGATTTAGCGCTCCAAAAGTTTTTTTTAAGCTATTTTGACCCCTCAAGTTCACGCCCTTTTTTATTTCCTAGTTCCCCACTCACATTTTGACCAAGTCTCAGCAAAATTAAAAATTAAAAATAAAAATGTTAGCAAAACACATCCTAACAAACTCCATTCTCTTCAACTCCAAATCCTTAGCAATTCATCCTCTTAAATGTTTCTTCATTGTTATTGCTATTGTTGTGGTTGTTGTTGTTGTCCCCATTCTTGTTGTTGTTTGTTGTTGTTATTGTTGTTATTTACTTTCAATCCAAATCGATTAACCAACTAAAGCAAGTAACACATTCAATCATCAGTCGCAGGATAATTCTCTATATTTGAAGCACAAGACACCAAGTCTCAACTTGACCTTTCCTCAAGTTCACCTATTAGTTATAAACTCGCAGGATCCAAATCGATTAACTAATGTACCGTTTTTTACTTTCTAGTCCCCCACTCACATTTTGACCAACTCTCAACTGTTGGGTATAATGTTGGGAATCTGATGCTTTGCTTACCAGCCCCATCTAATGCAGACGACGTTGACACCTTGGGTTGGGGAGGGAGTAACACTTGCCAGTTTACTTTCAGAGTGCCTATTAGTTATAAACTGGGATATTTAAGCTACAATTGGTGATTGGGAAGACGTTGTTTAGTTATAAGGGTCCCTATCGTATTCAAACTTTTATCAGGTTGGCTGTTCATGAGCATCGCCTCACCAATTTTTGCAAGAGCAAATGGGGGGTGTGAATTTCTCCTTTATGCACCAATTATGGGCAACATGTTGAAACTACTCTCCTTGTGTTGCGGGATTGTGTGTTTGCTATGTAGGTTTGGATCCTCCTTGTCCCTTTTAATCTTATAACTGATTTCTTTTCTGTTGATTGCAGAGATTTGACTTTTAACAACATCAACAAGTTGGGGATCAGAGTTATAGATGCTAACTGGCAGACTACTTTCATGACCACTTGTTGATTTCTATGGACGTGGCAGAATAAAGCTATTTTTGAAAATAATTTTTCAAAAGCTAAATGATCTTGTTTGGACAATCCACAATTTCATAGGAGGAATCAATAGCTGTTCTACGAAATCGCTTCATCATAATATTCAACCCAAGGAGACTATCTATATTGGTTGGAAGAGTCCCCCTATTGGATGGATAAAGCTTAATAGTAATGGTACTTGCAAGGGAGGTGGAGAGATCGCAAGATGTGGCGGCTTGTTTCGTAACTCTGAAGGGAGATGGATCAAATGTTACATTAAGAAAATTGGAGCTTATGACACCCTTCAGGTCAAAATGTGGGGCATACCTTGGTTTGGATATGGCTTGAAAGGACTAAGGAGAGTACTTATCATCTCATTGCAGAAAGTGACTGTAAGAGGCATGAACATGTCATGATTTTGTTATTTTAAGTAACTACTCACACTTTTTTCTAAACCTGGGTAGCACAGAGTAGTTTCTATTTTTCAGATTTAACCAATTCTGGTATATGTTCCAAGTTACTGAGACACTGCAATCTTCATCTGCATACATTTATAGGCCAGACTCATATTATGTTCTTTGAACTCATATTAGCAATCTGCACATGTTGGGATGTACAAGTTGGAGGAGGTTGTTTAACAGCTTCAATACATAGAAAGAGATATATAAAAGTTCTATTAATTTGATCCTATCGGTCAGAGCATCAAACATATCGTTACCTATTTATGCTGTGGTAATAGACCCTACATCAGTATCTGTTTTCTTTTTTAGGTTATCTCGCCCTAAAGTTGAGCTTGGAATAGTACTTTGGTAACACCCTCTTTCATGACAAATTCTTAACGACCATGTTCACCTAGAACTCTGCATAGTCATGTAGAAAACCAATGGCCATCTGAATTGATTCGATGTGAATGTCGAATAACCACATTCAGTTGATACATTAATCAAATTCCTAAGCTCCCTCTTGGATATTTACCCAATATTTTGGAGACTCTTATCATATGAGTCTAACCCACAAAGAATGTTCTGTGTTACTGTTCGTCATTTTAAAACAGGGTACACAAGATATAAAAATCAATGAATTTAAGATTTATCAAAGTGAAGGAATACAAGGTACAAATATAGTTAAACAAACATCACTCACATGATCAAACACATGAAATCAGAATAATCTCATGATAGCAATTTTATATTTAAGTATGTAGAATTCCATCGTAATCTTATATTCTTATCTTACTTAAACTAAAATATCAGACATTCTAAACCATGAAATCATCAATCTCCTTTTTACTTCATCCACACTTATAGGAATCACTCACTCGAGCTTTGTTTTGGTTTTTCGCCTTCACCCCTTTCATGACATACCTTTGATGGTGTTGAGTATTTTCCCTAGGTTATGTAGACTAAGTTAATTATGAAGTTTATTTATGTAATGTCATGATTAAGTGCAGAACATTATTAGATAGGTTGCTTATATAAGTAGGACTATCTTTTCTGTTTTGAGCAGTGTGCTGTCATAATTATAGCAGAAACTTATCTTGCACTCTATGTATTTCCTATAAGTATGTTTGTCTTAATGAATGAAAGCTTATGTTGATGCTATTAAAACCAACAACCTTCAGGTGCTTAGTAAAATTGAAATGCATGCATAACCAAAAAATGTGTTGATTTGAGGTAAAATTTATTTTATTTTTGCTCAGGCACGTATCTTTGATTAGACCATATTATGCATTTAATTAATTTTAAATCTTTGATTAGACCATATTATGCATTTAATTAATTTTAAAATAACTTATTTTTGTAAATACATTTTATCAGTTCCTGCTATGTCCAAAATTAGCAGTCACTGCAATCTTCTGTTCTTGGAACTTCTATTCGCAATATGCACATATTGGGGTTCTAGTAATTTGACCACGTTTATCAAATCAAACATATCATTATTATTATTTTTAGTTAGTACATTACACATGAGGGCCTCGTCTAAGTAGCATCATGCTCGGTTAATATGGTTGTACTTTAGAGCTTTCAATCATATCATAAACAAACATGTTCATAAAAATGTATATAAAATTTCAAGTTTTAGGTAGTTCTATCACCGATTATGGTTATTATGGGTCGCTGTTCTAGTAAAACCACCACCATTTTAAAACAGATCGCCAACATAAATATTAAGTATCGAAGTCAGGGAATACAAACCTAAACATTAACAAGCACGTACACATATTTGGGTAAATATATATAGTTAAACATCATTCACATGTTTAAACACATGAAATCAGAAACTTTTAATTTCATTACATCGGTAAATTTTCAAGTATGCTGAATTTCATTATGCTGTGCTGCTTCATTACCAAGTTCAATGTAATTTTTTGCATAAAGGTTAAAGACACATATGGTTCTCTCATTCTCACCCAACCCAAACACACATTCATGTTTGGTTCATATTACATAGACTGGATGACCCTTCAATCTATTTTTATGCATCAAATATTTTAAACTAAGTTACAAACCAATGGTCTTTTCTCTTCTGTGAGTGAGAATAGAGATTTCATCTGTTTTATGTATATTACTAGCTTATAATGATCCCGTGCAAGCGGATATTATGAAAATAATGACGAAAAATAGGTATGAAATTTCAATGCATGTCATCAAGGGGAAGACTTATTCTAGTTCTAAGAATATATTGATTCTTTCCAAAATGCACCCCCAAAGAAACATCAACACCATGGGGCACATAATCATGAAAATGCAGGAGTTTGTACTTGTTGCAACAAAAATGCAAACAAAGGGTCATAACAGATAACATGCATGCTCTATGCCACAAATGTAATAATATATCTTGAAAGAGACAATTAGTGTTGCAGAATAATTTTTCCATCAGAATTCTATCGCAAATTATCTAAGTTTATTTTCTTAGAATAATCTTATCTGACTCGGTACAAGTATCTTCAATACCACAAAACATGTGATCAAACACAGAAAAATTGATCTTAACTTGGTTCAACAACATCATCTTTGAGTTGGCCTTGAGCTCCTTAAAAAGCATCTGAAGTGGTTTTGCATGATTTCTTCCTTCAGCAACCCAGGACGCTAACAAAATAACCAAAAAATATGTGAATAATTAAAAGAAATAATAGAAAATCAGTCATATCATCCTAAAGCAATTGCAACCCAGGAAGAGAAACTTACTTTCAACAAATCGAAACTAAGCTTTCAACATAATCCATGGCCATGTACCAAGATATACTAGTGCTTGTTCTAACATTAGTTCTATGATCGATAATAGAACTACTTACAGAAGCTTCTGTTCGCCTTACTGTATTATCTCTCCAATTATACAGAATTGCTTCCATTTCTTGACTGCTATCTAATATCAGTGTATCACCATCCTCAGAAAGAAACAAGGATTGCAAGTTAAAATGATACTTTAGGAAATCAAAATTATAGTCATAATCAATTTGAAGATTTTGATAACTAATTTTAAGGAATGGAGTCCAAGAATCTTCAACCCCAAATTTCTTCATATGCCATATAACGAAATCAGTTTCCTTGTAACAATAAGAAAAACAAAGACAGTCGCCCAACACACCTATAGTTGGTTGTGCAGGTGGCACCTCATCAAAATCACGAGGCAAGAAGTACCGATTGTATGTCTCAGTTCTCAAATCAAATGAAACAATAACAAAATTCTCAACAGTGATATCTTTAATAGTGCTGAGAATATATTGTAATTGATTTTGAATAGCCAGCCAGTTAAGAGTACTCCTGAAATACACACCATCAGACACACCAGTTGGACCATCATAGTCCAAAGAAATAGGATCAACAGGGAAACTTTCAATATGTCTCCAATTGTTATCGCCAAAACCTAGAATTCTCACATTGCTTCTCAGTTCACGTCGATTGTAACGCGCGGCCAAAACCTTATAAGTGTCAGTAGAATCATCATAACCAAAGTAGAATTTGTAATTGCCATCAAACAAGAAAGGAACATCTTCTAGAGAATTGCACTTTTCACGAAAATACCCAAATATTGGAGATGTTATCCTGGTGGCTGGGTTCCATAAACGAAGCCAGTACTCTATATATTCACAGGTGAAGGAACTACCAGCCAAACAGATCAATCCATTGCAGGAACCAACAATGCGGGAGCATCCTTTGTCTTTCACCGTAGAGTAAGGATCCATGGAAATAGTGAATGACGGATTGTCGATTAAACAGCGTATGGAGTATGGGATGACAGCAGAATCCTCCTCAAATTCATCGTCACTTCCGTAGGGGGACTCACCTTTGATTTCGTGTTTCTGATCGATGATTAGAAGGAAATGTGGATTTGGTGTTGCTGATCTTCTTTTGAGCAGTAATTTCACGAAGGTGGGATCCGAAATGAGAGTGTCGCAAGACTTGCTGAGGCACCTGAATCGCAGAATAGATTTCACTGGAAGAACGGAGAAGATCTCGCCAATGAGACCGTCGGAGAAGAACACAGCCGGCAACAGAGTCATGATTGTATGATTGCAGCGCAGTTGATGCCGTATAGTGTTTTTTTTTTTTTTTGTGTCTGGAGTTTGAACTCAACTTTGTTTTTTTTAGATTTAAAGCTATTTTTTATGACATTTTTAAGCAATTTTAAATTATTATCGGTTTTATGGAAGGAAAAAAAAATTATTACTTTTAATATAGAAGTTTTTTTTGGTGAATCTTTTAATATAGAAGTTTGTAACTATATAACTTTTATGTTATTTTTAGTCAAAAATAAAAAACTTTTATGTTATTAAACTTTAATTGTTTTTTCAAGCAAACCATAACTTTAATTGTTTGTGTCAGAAAAAGTTCGAGTAAAATACCATACCAAAGTTATCCTTATTTATTAATTTTGTTAAGTCTGCAGCAATTTAACCTAATATTTTTCCGCTCATTTGTTGTAGTAGGTTAGCAGTAATTTAACCTAACAAATTTCATCTAAAAAAATGCATCGCACCAATTTCATTCATATCCTCTTGCCTTTTTTTTTGACAATATTTTGTTCACTTATTTAATACTAAAAAAATGCATCGCACCAATTTCATGTTTTTTTTTACAATATGTTGTACACTTTTTTTGTGAAGGAAATATTGTGTACATTTATTTAATACTAAAAAAATGCATCACACCAATTTCATTCCTATTCTGTTGCCTTTTTTTTTGACAATATTTTCTACACTTATTTATTTAATACGTTTACAAACAGAATACCCTAATCTTTATTTATTAACTAGAACGCCGACCCGTGCATCACACGGGTCTTTTAAAATTACAAACTGTAGTATATTTTGAACAATCGGTATTTAGTTTTTTTTAATGAGAATAGATTTCTTTTAATGATGAAGGAATATAGTTTGTTATTAACATATGAAACTATATCATATTTTTTGTATTAACCATCTGGTTCGAAGAAAAAAGGAGATATGGTAATCTGGAGTTCGGTCGAAAAGTAAGAAAAGTTTGACCAAAAATTGTCCTCCTAAAATCAAATTCAAGTTCTCTTGAACAATTCATTATTTATGGAATTCATTAACCATTCAAACCCAATTGTTTGATTTATGAAACATTATCATAATACATTTACGATTGCAATGAGAATAGAAAATATAGAGGTGGAAGACAATACATTAGAAGAATCGTCTTTAAAAAAAAAAAAGATTGATGGAGAGCATCAAGATCCATTCACTATGCTCGTTTACAACACAATCTCAAACATCCGTGTTCCACCATCATCGATTGGTGTGACCTATATTCCCTTTTCTCTTCTCTTTTCACTTGACTTGGTTGATGGAGTAATCACAGCTTTCAAACAATCCTATACAAAACGATAAAATTAAAATTAAAACAAACTTTGAATTTCCTTTGTGTGTGAGATGGACACAAACTTACATGATAGCCTAAAAGCAAAGTTGGATTATTGTAGAACCATTAAATATTCGGTAAAGCACCCAATATAACAACATAACATTGATTTCAAATAAGAAAAGAATACACCAAGTCGATCAATATCATAGTTGATTCTTAGAACCTCCTAACAATATGAATATTAATTGATACCACAACATATAGGAACAGATAAACAAAATATTAAGCACTAAACAGAATAAACAAAACTATCATGCAAATGTATGGAAGGAGGACAATAAACATTGGCACATTGCAGCAACGTTTAAGAGTATGGCTTTGTACAAAAAATGTATGACATAACACAACCAAGATCCTTAAAGCACAACTTACACCAGGTATTGAGGAGAGGATGAGGATATAGGACGCCGAAGTTTGGCTCACAAAAGACTCATGTCCACATTGTACCCACCAAACAAAAAACATAGTGAGCTATCAATTTCTTTCGAAAGGATAATCACAACTAACTATTATAACACCTTTAGATCCTATTAGAGAATCAATGTCAACTGATCAACACAACTACTATTAGTTACTATGCACATCTTTTTACAAATTTTTCTTCGCATGCTTCTAGTTTTTGATAACTCAATTCTTTTGAATTTCTTTTTAAGTTATGAAGATACTTTTTTATGGAAGAACACTATAGTTAAAACTATTAACTCCTCAATGATAGCTGTATAAACAAAAGTAGAACCAACAGAGTCCTCGAAATAGTTTCTAGAGAGCAATACATATTACAATATTTGACCAAAAAAATAAAATATCTGTGTGACAATATTATGGTCTTTGTCACACGGCTAAAGCATAGGATCATAATAAATTACTTTTAAGTTAAATAAATATGCATAGATATAACATGGCTTATAAAAACATACACGCACATAAGTTAAATGGTTAACATATGATAACTTTTGTAAATGTATTTTGCATCACATTGACTTCAAGCATATGACAGTCATAGCTATAAAGGCTAAAATTGTTTCCATAAAAATAGGGGAAAACGACTAAATAAATTCAAAAGCAGCAGAAATGTTTGTTAATTAAGCTAGAAATGAAGCAAAAACAAAAAGCAAAGATTATACATGGAAAAGGGTAAGAAAGGCATATCATTAAACTTTCGATCAGAGGACCTAATGAAAATGACAGGCTGATACATAACTATTGCAAAGGAGTTAACATATACTCAAGTAGAGGAAAGTAATATAGACATACCATAGTCCATAAAAGACTTGATGGAAATGAGTCATTGCAACAGTCATGTTTACCAGGAACTTCATTGGAGTATCAAATATCCAATAAGTTATGTTCTTGCCAACCATGTCCTTGATAATAATGCCAAATTGATTGATGCCAACAAAAACATAGGGATCCCATTAAAATCATGTAGTGTTTGCCAACCATTAGTTAAAAAAATATGACAGCATGGTTAGCCAAGCATTTAGCCAACATGACAGCACCCTTAAAAAAAATCAAAAATATCAACAAATATGAAAAACATCGTATAGCATACTA
Organism: Medicago sativa; assembly: GCF_051527215.1. Taxonomy (NCBI): domain Eukaryota; kingdom Viridiplantae; phylum Streptophyta; class Magnoliopsida; order Fabales; family Fabaceae; genus Medicago; species Medicago sativa. The sequence goes on along the minus strand of NC_140755.1, from coordinate 78,059,329 downwards.
TTAAGAATTCAAATGATGTAAGTCACCAAAACAATTTACCAATGACATATAATAATAGCAAAAAGATTCAAGTCACCAAACATTTAATTAGCACACTTTATTTCATATGGTACAAAAATTTAAAAAAAGTAACCTAGAATTGCATACTTTGTTATATACTTGGTTCTATATATGTACAACATCAGAAGCTAATAACAACAATGACATTCGAAACTTAATAGAACCAAGGTTAAATAAAAAGGATTCAAGAACAAACATTTCAAGATGATCATCTCATCACTTAAACAATATAAATTCATGTTTATATATGATGCAAACAACCGCACTCTGATAAAACTCATACACAACACAAAAATTACAACATTTGAAGAATTATTGTATAAGGCAACTGGACATGATGAGTTTATACTTACTTCTTCAGTATTGTACTCAACGTAATACAATACTTGATCCACAACTTGTTAACCAACTTTTCTAACTCAATGACTGGAAGAATCCTTATGTGATTACATGAAAGAACCTCAACCACCATCAAAATCCTCCCTACCTGCTCCAGCAAATCTGCAATCCCTTGCGGTCGTACCAGATTCAATTATATAACTGATATAGCAAAACCGCACAAAAATCTGAAACCAATTTAAGATTATTTAAGAAAATAATGACTAAAACTGAAACCAATTTAAGATTATTTGTGAGGAATTGTCACCTTCCGCCACCGACTTCGCTCCATCTGATCACACATTCAAGAATTCTGGTAAACTATCACTCCTCATTCGATTCCGCTCCATCTGATTACATATTCTGGTAAACTATCACTCCCCATTCGCTTCCTCTCCATCTAATTACATATTCTGGTAAACTATCTTTATTTATTTTGTAAATATCACAGAAACAAATTTCTAAACTCACAGTTCTTAACCAATAATCAATTGCACCATTCTTGATGGCACCAAACATTCATAATCAATTCCCAAACCATTCCGAAAATCAAAACTCAAAAACACAACAATAAACAAATATCGTGAAATTTACTAAGAGAGGAGAAGAACTCCCCAAGATCGATACCAGAAACGCAACCGTTCGTTCATGACAAAGATACTGATAGTGAAACAGAACCAAACAGAACACCAAAGGTGAGACAAAAGGCGAAATCGAAACTCTACTGGAGGTGTGGAAGGGAGCAACCGCAGGTGCCGGCGGCGGTCAAATCCTTGTGGGGTACTGTTCATCGAAATCACCTAATCAGAGATGTCATAATCAAAACGTGAGATTAATTCAAATGAAAAGTAACCAAACCAATATTTTTTTTAAAATAGAAAGAAAACAATTACAATGTTACTAAAAAAAGACTTTGATAGATCGATAACCAGGAGAAAGGGAATTAGGTCATCAAATCCAACAGATGGGTATTCTGAAGAATAACAATCTAGATCATGATAATCACCGTCCGATGAATTTTCTGAAATCCCTCTGATTTCTCTTCTCGGTTGAACAATCACCTTACACAAATCTCTTCGCTTCATCAGATTCAACATTTAAAAAAATCTGACCAACCATCACTCGATCTCCTTCGCTTCAGCTTCGTCACGTTGCGTTGCCGTATCAAATTTGCGATGCATACCGATGAGAGGGAGAGAGAGGGAGGGGCGTTAACAATTGATAAGAGAAGAGATTGTGGAAGCTGTGAAGAATGAGAGAAAATATGGTCATAGGAAAGAGAGAAAATTTGAATATGCATGGAGAACACAAATGCCACGTTGGGAATAATTAGGGGGAAAAATTAGGGTTAATGATAGCTTTAGGGGATAAGCTTTGGTAAGTAAGATAACCAAGTTTACATGGAAATTAGGGTAGAAAATATTTGCTTCATAAAAAAAAAGGCAAGAGGATAGGAATAAAATTGGTGCGATGCATTTTTTTAGATGGAATTTGTTATGTTAAATAATTGCAAACCTATAAGTGTAGAAAATATTTGCTTAAAAAAAAAAGGAGGATAGGAATAAAAAAAAGGAGGATAGGAATTCAAAAAAAAAAATAATAAGGATTCGGCTGGCCAAAAGGAGGATAGGAATAAAAAAAAAGGAGGATAGGAATTCAAAAAAAAAATAAGGATTCGAAAAAAAAAAGGAGGATAGGAATAAAAAAAAGGAGGATAGGAATTAAAAAAATAATAATAAGGATTCGGCTGGCCAAAATTATAGCAAACTTGATAACAAAATTCGGTTGACATTAATTAAGTAAGATGATCAATGGCTAAAATTGAATGGCGCCTAAATGTGCAAGATCCAATGGCTCAAAAAAGTGGTGGGAGAAATGGGGGGAAAATATTAGGGTTAGAAATAGCTTTAGGGGTTAAGCTTTATTATTTAGGGTAGAAAATATTTGCTTCATAAAAAAAAAGGCAAGAGGATAGGAATAAAATTGGTGCGAAGCATTTTTTTAAATGGAATTTGTTATGTTAAATAATTGCAAACCTAAAAGTGTAGAAAATATTTGCTTAAAAAAAAAAGGAGGATAGGAATAAAAAAAAAGGAGGATAGGAATTCAAAAAAATAATAATAAGGATTCGGTTGGCCAAAAGGAGGATAAGAATAAAAAAAAAAGGAGGATAGGAATTAGAAAAAAAAATAAGGATTCGAAAAAAAAGGAGGATAGAAATAAAAAAAAAGGAGGATAGGAATTCAAAAAAAAAAATAATAAGGATTCGGATGGCCAAAATTATAGCAAACTTGATAACAAAATTCGGCTGGCATTAATTAAGTAAGATGATCAATGGCTAAAATTGAATGGCACCTAAATGTGCAAGATTCAATGGCTCAGAAAAGTGGAGGGAGAAATGGGGGGAAAATATCAAGGTTAGAAATAGCTTTAGGGGTTAAGCTTTATTACTTAGGGTAGAAAATATTTGCTTCATAAAAAAAAGGCAAGAGGATAGTAATAAAATTGGTGCGGTGCATTTTTTAGATGAAATTTGTTATGTTAAATAATTGCAAACCTAAAAGTGTAGAAAATATTTGCTTAAAAAAAAGGAGGATAGGAATAAAAAAATGGAGGATAGGAATTCAAAAAAAAAATAATAATAATAAGGATTTGGCTGGCCAAAAGGAGGATAGGAATTCAAAAAAAAAATAAGGATTCGAAAAAAAAGGAGGATAGGAATTCAAAAAAAAAAATAAATAATAAGGATTCGGCTGGCCAAAATTATAGCAAACTTGATAACAAAATTCGGCTGACATTAATTAAGTAAGATGATCAATGGCTAAAATTGAATGGCGCCTAAATGTGCAAGATCCAATGGCTCAGAAAAGTGGAGGGAGAAATGGGGGGAAAATATTAGGGTTAGAAATAGCTTTAGGGGTTAAGCTTTATTATATAAGATTTTGTTAGGTGTGCAGCAATCTCTTATGTGTCAATCCCTTTACAATAAACATATGCGGAGCACGGGTCAAAAATCTGGTATAGTTACTATAATATAGATGTACGCAGATGCGGCCTAACTACTGTACAGAAGTAGAGAAATGCTAGGGTCACTTCCACTAACACTCTCTTTTAACACACTCAATTAGAATTAGCCACGTGTCCTATTTTTTTTATTTCAATTAACTTGATACCAGTTCAACCTGTTTCTAACATTTTGATTTTTTTTAATAATTTAATTTATCAGTTGGAGAGAGAAAGAGAAGAAGAAAAAGAAGAGAGAGAAGAGGTAGTGAGAAACAACACATCTTATTCAATTCCCATTTTTTCCAGATAAACTCTCTTTGTTTTTTCTCTCTGAATTAAACAACACGGTCTTCTTCAATTTCCATTTTTTCTCTGTAACTATGCTGAATTAAAAATAATTGATGCTAAATTAAATAATAAAACAATTTCTTTTGTTTATGGTTTGGTTTGGTGGAAATCTGTTTTGGGCATATTTCATTGATCTATGTTGTTCTGACACTTGAAAAATTGTATTGCTGTTTATGCTCTTAGTCAGGGGCTTTTTTTGGTATGTTTTGGCTTCAGGACTTTGATGCAATTATCGTTGCAGGTGCTGCTATGGTTTTGGGGGCTCCTTTGGTGAATTTGAAGCAGGAAGCAGGGGGGTATGCGTGTGATGGTTTTCAACACAAAATGGTTTAAAAACAGGTTGAACCGGTATCAAGTTAATTGAAATAAAAAAATGGGACACATGGCTAATTCTAATTGAGTGTGTTAAAAGAGAGTGCTAGTAGGTGTGACCCTAGCATTTCTTCCAGAAGTAAGAGAAAAAACTTGGTTTGTTTTTTTCTTCTTTTGCAGAAGTGAATTAATTATCTTTTGTATAGAGATAGCCCTCATTTGCTCGAAGTCAAAAACTTATAACTTAATTAGGCAACCCAAGATAATGTAAAAATTAATGATCAAGATGTCTAGCTAATTGCCCCAAGGCTTTTCAAAGGAGAGAATTCAATTCCCCTCCTAGGAGTTGCTAACACCTAATGATTTTGTTGATTCACTCCACGGATCTACTTCCCTAACATTGAGGGCTGCAATCACCTTTTTTAAACCACTTGCAACCATCCTTTTGCTTATAAAAACAAAAACATGGTTTTCTTTTAAAGGACAAACAGTACAACATCAAATTAGTTAACTTTGGAGTATCATTATAGAATTTATATACTTGCATGCTTATATATATGAGTCATGATCTGTTGATATATATCAAGTGTCAACGGATTTGGTAACACCAATCATAGTGTTATTTTAGGGGAACTAATCATAATATTAAGAGAAAATTACACTCTCCTCCCTTCAAAGATGTTTGAATTACACTCTCCTCTCCTCTTATGTTAAAATATACACTCCCCCCCCCCTCTAATTCAAAACATATTAGAAAATATTTCACTCCCTTCCCCTAAGAGAAGCTAGAATTACATTTTCCTCCCCTCTTATGTTAAAATCTACACTTTACTCCCTCAATAATTTTTAAGCATTTCAAATAATCATGCAAAAGTAAAAAAATAATCTAATACACTTTGAAAAAAAAATAGCATTGCGGACCATTTTAATATAATCAAAATTTGAATACATATTTTTCGATATTATTTATACACAATTTCACTAACATATAATTTTAAAGTTTATTATAAAATATGGAACAACCAAAAATAAAATTAAAATATGTGAAAAAAATACTAAAGATGATAAAGTATGGTTATTTAAAAGCTAATTTTATACTCTAAATTATAAAATTAATAGAAAAATATTTAAATTTAATTATCATTGACATTTAAATTATAAAAAAATAAATTTATTTTTCTTAAATGGTGGTTCAAAATTAGTATACATCATAAAAATATTTATTTATGTTAAAATAGATTAAAGTGTAGTGCATATTTAATTTTTAAGGGAGGGGGTTGTAATTCAAGCATCTTATAGAGGAGGGGAGTATAAATTTTACTTTTCAATGGAGGGGAGTGTATATTTTAACATAAGAAGGAGAGGAGTGTAATTCAATCTTCTCTTAGGGGAGGGGAGTGTAATTTACTCTAGTATTAATTACCAAATTAAATATTTAATGATTTTTTTTGTTGCTCTTTTAAAAAATAAAAATAAAAAAAAGCAAGATCCTTAAAGGAAGATACCAAAAAAACAATGATATATTTAAGGTACAAAACATGTAATTGGACAAACTTTCTTTCTTTCAAAAAAAATGTAATTGGACAAACTTTTAAGGAAGCAATATTTGTAATGATTAAAGTGGATGTAAATTAATGAGGTGAGTGTAAACAATTTGATAAAACTTATAAAAATGACTATAAATAATCAAATGGGTGTAAGTTGCTAACTTACACCTTAATGATTTAAGTGGATGTAGCTTACTAAATTACATCTTAGTGTTTTTAGGTGGGTGTAAATTAACAGTCCCTATACATATTGATTTTTTTTCTTCTTCACAAGTGAAATATTTATCTTTTTTATTCCCTTTGAGTCCCTTTAAGTTAAAATCATACAAGACTTGCAGCCGTTGCAGACACAACTCCAATTTACTTAAAAAGTCAAAAAATCTTAACTTAATTAGGCAAAATGAATTGATGGATAGATATAATAGTTAGTTAGGAATTAATTAATTGCCTAATTACCTCAATTCAAGAAATCCATTCACAAAAAAAAATAAAAATAAATGGGTACCCTACTCAAAAAGAATAAAAATCCCATTATAAAAGAAAGTCATTTTGCCTATAAATATTGCACCTTACCTCATCAAATTCACTCATCAACCACAACCAATTCATTGTTGGAAAAAGAAAAATCAGCATTATTTGCAAAATGGGTTCAAAGGGTGTTGGATCCATTTTCATTCTCTTCCTTGATCTCCTTTTGGTTTCTACTCTTGTTGTTGCAAGTCATGCTCTTACGAGACCACTACCACCACCACCATGTCTTTCCACACCACCACCTGTTGATACTCCTTCAACACCACCACCTGTGGTAACTCCTTCGACACCACCTCCTTCCACACCACCACCTTCGACACCTCCTTCTCCATCACCACCTATGATAACTCCTTCCACACCTCCACCTTCGTCCCCTCCTTCCACGCCACCATCAATTCCTACGACACCTCCTTCTACACCACCACCGATTCCAGTGACACCCCCGCAAAATTGTAACCTTTTAAACTTGAACATTTGCGCCAACGTATTGAATGCAGTTGTGCTCAACCCACGAAACAATCCTTGTTGTACCCTCATCAGTGGCCTTGTTGATCTAGATGCCTCTGTGTGTCTTTGCGCTGCACTCAGAGCTAATATCTTGGGAATACGTCTTAACATCAATGCTGACTTGGGAATAATCTTGAACCGTTGTGGGGTTAATAGGCCTGCTGGTTTCACATGTAGACGTTAAGAAGATATCATGTATGAGCAATGGCCAATGCATGCCATTGCCAATGGACGGTTCCTATTACCCTATATTAATTAATTATGTACCTATAAATTAATAACGTCCATTATAATAATACTAATCTATATATTTGTGGTGATCTTGTTCTTAATTGTGATATCAATGGAACCCTCTCAATTTGTTGAATATTAGGAGCAAAAGTTGCTTAATAAATATGTCTTTTCTATTGTGCAAATGCGATGAATTGCGAACAATTGTTTTTTTTTCCCCCTCAAAAAAATGAAATTTTGATTCCAATTATTTTAATTTGATTAAATATTTGGTATATGCCGTGTAGAATTTGTATATATTGCACTTTCATTTTATAACAAATTATATTTATTTTTTCAATTATACCACCAAAATATCAACAAAATAACATTCTTATAGTCATAGTTTTTTTTGAGAGATTCTTATAGTCATATTGTTTAAGGTTATAATTGAAAATGGAAAAATCAGCCGAAAATCATGTAATTTCTGTATATGTCTTATCTTATTTATTTTTTTTTAATTCTTTATTTACTTCGAATGTTTTTAACTAATTTGTATAACGTAAATACCACCCTTGCTTAATAAATATGTCTTTTCTTAATATTTAAGAAGTCTCAGAAGTATGGATGTCTTTTTCTCCAAAACTGTCTAATTTAAATAAGTGTTGCAACAATACTATTCTACTTGCCTATTAAAGGAAACTTTCAACTCTCAGTTAAGTAGAAATTAAAAGCACGTATGAAAGGTACTAATAACATCTTTCTACAAGACAAACATATCTCACAAATTATTCCCATATGCAACAAGTGGAATGGTGGGTGCCACTGCCGCATAAGAAGATATTAAGAAGACTCTTCCTGAGCCTAAACAAAATATATATTAGAGATTAAAATTAACTTCAAACTTCTTGCCTTGCAATGGAGATCTAAGCCCTAGGTGCCAAAATGATAAGGTTAATGGCTGCAATAACAAACAGAATCTTAAATGTTCATTTACCACAACAAATCGCTTCTACAACCCTAAACCAAGTCCTGTGACACTCGCACCTAAGTTGTCTCCAATGAATACACCGCGTAATTGTCAAATTCGAAACTTGCATGTTTGCCCTAATATCTTGGGATTAATCTTTGTTGACCTTAATATTCCCTTGAAAGTAGGAAAATTCTATGGTGAAGTCATGAAAATGACTTTTCTGCTGAACTTAAATGGCCAATCATTGAACATATGTGTATTTAATCCATGTCACGTCAGACTATATGGTGTATTGCACATTTGCCCATAAGGTGTGTCATCATATCTTTACTTCTTGCAATTGTGTCCCTGATTAAATCCAAATTAAACATAGATTCTCATTTGTGCACTAAGATTGAAAGTCCCCATAATATTTTGTATGAGGACTTATTTGTAATAAGGTAAAGTTTAGTTTTAAAGTGGTCCATCAGCAGGACACTAGTTGACATGACATCGACAGTTATACTATTGGATAAACAAAATAACTTTTTCAAAAAAGTCAGTTTTCTGACTGCACCGTAGAAACCCTCATTGAAAGTAATCATAGACAATTGTAGGCGTGACAAGCCCACCATATTACATATATGTATGAGCAATGGCCAATGCATGCAATTGCCAACGGACAACTCCTTTAACATTACTTTCAATCTATGAAGCCCGGATACGTAGTGCGATACGGGTACGATACGATACGGGTTCGCGAATACGCGAAATTTTTAAAATTTAGGATACGATACGGCTAAGATACATTAACAAAATATTTATATTAAAATTTATATGCCTGTAAAATACTTAAAAAAAACATTGATTAGTCATACTATATAATCATAAAAGTTACAATTTACAAAAAAAAATAAAATACATATGATCAAAATAAAAAAGGCTAAAATATGGTTTTAGTCCCTGCAAATATGCCTCGTTTTGGTTTTAGTCCCTGTAAAAAAAAGTTTTGTTTTTGGTCCCTGCAAAATTTTTTGTTTTTGAAAATAGTCCCTGGAGGGACTATTTTCAAAAACAAAAAATTTTGCAGGGACCTTTTTAAAAAACAAAATATTTTGCAGGGACCAAAAACTACAAAATGGGTTCAGTCATCATGTGTCATGCCACGTATGCAAATCATCACAAAAATGGGGTCAGGGACTATTTTAAAAAACAAAAAATTTTGCAGGGACCAAAAACAAAACTTTTTTTTTACAGGGACTAAAACCAAAACGAGGCATATTTGCAGGGACTAAAACCATATTTTAGCCAATAAAAAATGTAAAGTTTTTGTATAAATCATATTCTATTTTCATTCATATGTTAGGATATCAACAAATGTATCAATAAAAGAACTCAAAACAAAGTTTGTTTAATGTTGATTGATTAAATCTCCCCTCTCTCGTTACTTTCATCCACCAAAATCATAATATTTAATTTGTTAATTGAAATGTAATTATAGTGATTCATATCTTAAATTTTCACAACACAGTCTCATTTTTATACACTTCATTTTTTTTGGATACGTCTGTGTGAAGTATCTTATAAGTATCTGTGTGTATCCGTCGAGTATCTTTTAAGTATCCGATAAAATATATATTTTAAATTAAAATAATTAATTCCGATACTTCTGGGATACAGTATCCGGAGTATCCGTGGAGTATCGGTATCCGATACGTATCCGACACGGGTGCGGCACCATTTTAGAGTATCCGGGCTTCATAGCTTTCAATAAATTATTAACGTCCAACTCACTTGGGCTGGTTTGGTGGTGTTGGAGTATGCTCTTTCTCATGATCTCAGGTTAGATGATCTCCGATGTCAATTTATATTGGTCAATTTAGCTTCTTAAAAAATTTAATGTCCATTATATATAGTTTATGAACGTAGCTAATAAAATGCTTTTTAATATTTTAATTTATTATTTATAGTCTAAGTAATATTAAATATTGTGATTTAGAGATTTAAAGATTAAAAAATCCCTAAATTCTTCAAGCAAATCAGGTGAACGTGGTTTCAAGGACAACATATCCCCAAAGACCCCAAATGTCTTAGAAATTGTATATGATGGTCATGAGATTGATGTAATTAGTCCGCGATCAAATTTATGTAAATATTTGAAAACTAATAGTCGACAAAAAGTTATGACCCTAAGTGAATTGAATATTTCTTTTGTATTGTCTTTAGAGTATTTAAAAAGACCCTAGGTGAATTAACTATTTCTTTTGTATTGTCTTTGTCCATTCAACTTTGCCATATACAAGACTTGATGTCGATACAGACATAGCTCCAATTTGCCTAAAGTCAAAGACTCATAACTTAATTAGGTAAATCGCAGCAAAGCTTCCCTCGTCCTCAAGCTAAGTAAAGTAAATCGTTAATTCATCCCAAGGTAGCAGTGCATGTGCATGCAGTTCAAAATTCAAAACTTAATTAGATATTGGCCAAAATGAAAAATTATGCCCTGATCTTTCAACGAAAATGAAAAAGAATTATCAACCGAAATTTGGCCAAAATGAAAAATTATCACCCTCATTACTTAATTTTAATTCAATTCATGAGATCTACTTATTCAACCAAAATGAAAAAGAAAAAAATAGGACATATTGACTAAAAAATTATAAAGAAATTAAATTGAACTCCAAAGTCAATCCTTTTAATTTGCCTATATAAATTATGCCCTGGACTTTTTTTTATAAGGCTAGAGCAAAATGACATAAAAAAAATTGGCTCTCAACTAAGTTGGTAGCCTACTCTAATGTTAGTCAAATGCTCATAAATATTATTAAAAAAAAAAAGAGCAAAAAATTACATATAAACTGGGGGACATAAACCTAACCCAGTAAACCACACAAGAGTGTAAGTCGACACCAAACGGGTGATACAAAAATTAAAACAACACACAAGTGTATCAACCTCTAATTAATCATAAAACTAACTAAAGGTCTTTGGTGGGTGATTGAACCCTTAGTTAACACCGAGGCGGTTCATGTACCTCAACTCCCTGCAACAATGGCAGCAAGCTAAACAACCCTTTCGAGCCCCACAATCCACACCAAACAAAATAAATGACGAATCTTAAGCTGGTATATGATTCGTCTGCCAACACATAAACCATTCAAGATAAATCAACTCCCCAACCATTTCCTAAGTCGACCCCAAACGGGTGATACAAAAATTAAAACAACACACAAGTGTATCGACCTCTAATTAATCCTAAAACTAACTAAAGGTCTTTGGTGGGTGATTGAACTCTTAGTTAACATTGAGGCGGTTCACGTACCTCAACTTCCTGCAACAATGGCAGTAAGCTAAACAACCCTTTCGAGCCCCACTGTCCAAACCAAACAAAATAAATGACGAATCTTAAGCTGGTATATGATTCGTCTCCCAACACATAAACCATTCAAGATAAATCAACTCCCCAACCATTTCCTATCACAACACGCTATTTCTGAACGAAACAGTCTGAATTTAGTCACACGATCAAACTGACTTTGAAGACGATGACAGCTACGAACCCGACCTACTCCAATCAACCATCAGCACCATATTATGTTGCAGATTTCTACCCTAAAATGGGCATCACAGACTAACAAGCGAGAAGTTTTGTCGTTGAAGTTTATCATTACTAAACTTCATTCTCTAAGGAATTAGACAGTTAACACAAAAAAAAAAAAAGACACCTTTGCTAGTACAATTTCAAATTTCTTTATGTTACGAATAATTAAATTTTTTAACAAAATATAAAATATAATTATTAAATTGCCAAACTTGTAGTTCTGAAAACCGGATCGGACCGGCCGGTTGGACCGGTTCGACTGGGAACCTGTGGGGTGGCCGGTTTGAGTCAACCAACGGATCGGACATGCTTTTGAACCGGTGTGAACCGATGTGACTCGGGCTAAACCGGATAAAACCGGTGAACCGACCGTGTTGACAAATTGGAACGGTTTGATCTGAAGTATGAATTTAATTAAATAAATTTTTGTATTGAACCGGTGTGAACCGATGTGACTCGGGCTAAACCGGATAAAACCGGTGAACCGACCGTGTTGACAAATTGGAACGGTTTGATCTGAAGTATGAATTTAATTAAATAAATTTTTGTAAAAAGTGGCATGGGTGGGAGTAGAACTCGTGACAGCTAAACCGGCCGTGTTGACAAACCGGAACGGTTTGATCTGTATGAATTTAATTAAATAAATTTTTGTAAAAAGTGGCCTGGGTGGGAGTAGAACTAGTGACAGTTAGATTAACAAGGAAAACACATTACCGCTACACCACTGAACATCTCTTGGAAAGGATTTGCTTCTGATAGATTATATATAATTAGAAAATCTTGGAATAGGAAAACAATATCAATGTTGCCATCACATATATAAATCATTAAATTGTGACCTTAAATATTATTTGGCAATAAAAAGAACTATACCTGAATAAAAAAATAATTATACAACATAAAATAATTTCATAAACATTTTACTTGTCAAAAAAGAGAAAAATTCATAAATATTTTATATGATTACAACTATTTTTTTAACACACTTGGTTTATTTGTATATTAGATGCGAAGTGAAATGTTTTTTAATATTTATTTGAATAAGTACTGTATCTAAAAAAAATATGCAGTTGAATTCAAGGGGCATCTATGAAGATGTTTCTATTTATATTATAAAAATATGCTTTTATTTAGTGTCAAAAAAGTTTATAATTTTTTTAGAGATCAAAGTCACTCGGTTCAATATAATTCAATACAAAGAATCTTCGTTATAAAGACCGAGTCATATAATCGAGTCATATAACCGAGTCATCCGATTCAATCCGATTCAGTCATGCGGTTTGACCAATGACTCAATGGTTCGACCAGTGATCCAATACCCCCACCGAGTTGATCACGGGTCCGAGTTTTAAAACTATGGCCAAACTAAACAGGGTAAGAATAAAAATATAAATAAAAATGACATGTATATTGATTCTTTTTTAATTGCTAGTGTTATCATGTTAATTGTTATGTGTGTATTTTCTCTCTCGTCAAGGTTTTAATCACTTGGACTCAATCAAGTGAGCTACTCATCCCCTAATATGTAGAGTTAAAAATACTCATACCACTTAAACATATCCTTTCAGATTAGTACAAAAGAAATATTCTCAACTTATTCTATTCCATTTCTCCAAATGGTTCAACTATGATTCATGCTCTTGTCATTATAAATAAACATTTGAGCAACCACAAGTGGCATTTATTTTTTTGAAAATGGATATTATACATACCAATGTGGCTATCTATTGTGATTTTTACAAGTGTATACTTCCAATTTCGTTGACAAAGATTTTGATACAGATATTGAACACTCCACTACAATTCGCAATCATGCATCCAAAACACTTCCTTTGTTACATAAATATGTGGAATCATATATCGTTTATTCTAGATTCTACAAACACCTATTTAGCTCAAACTCCACGTATAATCCTTTAAATATCTCTTTGAACCTTCAAATTCCCAAAACTCAATCATTGTTTGAGCATAGAGAATCCTTATACCATACACATGTTTTTGACTGAAATGTCTGTTTTTGTCTACTAATTGAGTATTTTGCACTTTTGGGAAGGAAAAAAAACAAGTTATAATGAACCAGTTTACTTGATTTTGATACAGAAGCCTAGTTGTGGCACATGAAACTGTAGGAAAAGATTTCATTAAAAAATATTTATGGTTTGAGTGTTTTGTACCATCATAAGATTTGACTCTTGTTATGTGTGTTTAACCACAATTAATCTTCAAAGTTATTTTCATCATTTGAAAACAGAACACACAAGGTATCAAAATCAATGAATACAAGGTATCAAAATCAATGAATAAGGTTATGCAGGAAATAAGATATGCTTGTATATGCCACAGCCTCTACTGTCTCATTTGAAGACTTATTCTAAGGTACCAATTAGTTTTGCAGAATAACAAAGGTCAAACTATGTCTAAAAAAATAATTTTCTTAAAATAACATAATCCCAATTCACATACACAGTACATATTTGGCATGTGCATGGAATATCAATGTGAAGACTCAAAACGAGTATCTTCTTTGCCACAAAACATGCAATTAAACACGACAAGTATCTTCATTTCCTTCAACATCTTTGAGTTTTGACCTAAGCTCCTTCCTCAAAGCATTTGAATTGCTTGTGGATGATTTCTTCCTCCATCAGCCCAGGAAGCTAATAAAATAGCCAAAGAGTATGTCATGAATTAAAAATTTAGAGATAGATTAAAAATTGATAAGGGAAATTTTGTCATATGATCCAAAAGCAATTGTAACACAATAATAAACAATCAACAACCCATCAGACACTCTTCCACATATAGGGAAGTGAAACATGTGCAAGTAGATATATATCAATCAATACTTCAACAAAATCAGCATAAATGATCGTGCGCGGTGTAAACAAAATCAAAGGTGTGTCTGCTAGTTCAATGTCCTATCTTGTCAGGATAACTTCTACTAATGCAATTCCCCCTTTTTTTATGTCAAAGATGTGTTAGCTCATTCGTAAGAGTTTGACTTTCTAACTTTAAGTGAAATGGTTCAAATTAAAACTGATTCATACAATCTATTCAACATTATGAAATCAACATAAAATCAATCTAAGCCATCATAAAAAAGAATATTCCCAAAATCTATTATATATTTTGAAAACAACATATAAACATTATAAGTTAAAACTAGTTTAAACAAGTAAACCATAGGAGAGGAACTTACTTTCAAAAAATTGAAACTAAACTTTCAACATAATTCATGATCGATTCCCAGGTAACATAATCTATAGTTCTATCATCAGTAACAGTTCTACTAACAGTAATATTTGTCCTCTCGACTGTATTAGATCTCCAATTATAAAGAATTGCTTGGAAATCTTCTAGAATGGATTTCAGTATCAATGTATCACCATCCGCAGAAAGAAGAACCGGCACCAATTGAAAGTGATACTTTGTAGTTTCGTAACTATAGTCATAATCAATTTGAAGATTATGGTAACTAATTATAAGGAACTGAGTCCAAGAATCTTCAACCCCGAATTTCTTCATTTGCCATATAATAAAATCAGTTTCCTTAGAATAAGAAAAACAAAGGCAGTCCCCCAACACACCAACAATAGGATGTGCAAGCGGCACCTCATCAAAACTTGGAGGCAGTCGGTATTGATTTTATTTCTCTGTCCCCAAATCAAGGGAAACAATAACAAATTGGTCAACAGTAATATCCTTAATATTGCTTTCAGTATACCAATATTCATTATGGATAGCCAACCAGTTAATGGTGCCACTCAAATATGCATAAGGTTGACAATGGTGCAATTGAAGAGGAACCACAGGAAAACTTTCAATATTTCTCCAATGATCATCACCGAAATTGAGAGCTCTGACGTCGTTTTTCAAATGAGCATGAGAGTAACGGAACGCTAACACTTTATAAGTGTCGGTTGAATTATCACAACCAAACATGAAACCAAAATGATCAGATCTAGAAAAGTCAAATTCACAGTCAAAATCACGAAAATGTCCAAAACTTTTAGAAGTTTCCATGGTGGATGGGTTCCATAAGCAGAACCAGAACTCTGGATGTGCATGGGTAAAAGTATCGCTAACCAAACAGATCAAACCATTGCAGGTACCAACTATACGGGAACATCCCTTGTCCTTCAATCCATAGTAAGGATCAACCGTAAGGTTGAAAGAGGGGTTCTCCATTAAACTACGTATGGAGTAGGGAACGACAGTGACATCATACTCAGATTCATCGTCACTGCCATAAGGGGATTCACCTCGGATACGTGTGAGGTGCCCCGTGATCAGTGTGAAGAGTGGATTTCTGGATTTTGATCTCTTGAGATGAAATTTCACAAAGGTGGAATCAGAAATGAGAATGTTCCAAGAATTGCTAACGCACCTGAATCGAAGAATAGATTTGACAGGAAGAACCGATAATTAAGACCTCAGTTATGAGATCATTGGGGAAGAACGCCGGCAATCGGGATGATTGTGTACTCATGGTTCCACTTCCGTAGATTAGTACCAAACGGACTCTTAGAAAAGTTCCATAGGAATTGGAATCAGATTTTAATCTACTTATATACGTGGGTAGATTTTAATAGAATGATGTTTGTTTTTATTGTGTTAACGAGTATGAATTATTTACAATACTTTTTTTTATGAGATTTTGAACTATAATTAAAATTATAAGTATAAATATTTGCTACTTTCAAATTATAACTAATATTCGTAAGTCTGCCCTAGTTTTCTTCTCTAGGTTTTCTCTTTCATTTTCAATATTAAGAAGTAATTTTGGGTCAATTTTAGATATGAAATCACCTCTCTTCATCTTTTCTTTCTATTTCAATCTAAATAAATGATCTTCACATAGATCTAGGTTTCTTTCTTCGTGATTTTATTATTTGAGTGCATCGTTGTGTTCTTTGTCGTTTTGTGCGGTGTTGCTTACATCTTGTTGTGGTGTTCATTCAGATCCTATTGAATGATCGGTCATTCAATCATTGCTTTAGGCGTTAACGTTGTAGATCTAGACACACGAGCATTCCGGTTCCTTTAGTTTTATTATATTATTTTGTATGAATTTTGTTGTTGTAAAGTATTAAGTTTGGATGATGTGAGTTTATTTGAATATTCATCATTTTCGTTTATAGCAATATTGAAAGATGTACTCTATCAATTTAAACGAATGAATATTGTGTTGTTTATGTCAACAAAGAGAAACAAATTTTTTTTAATGGTTTTTTTAATGGTATAGTTAAAAGTGAATAAACCACCCCAAAATCAGGTATCATCTTTATATATAGGTATTGATACTAGCCTAAACGCACACTAAATTGTCCGTCTTTATGCTTTTTTATTATGCCTAATAGTTTGATTTATTACATTTGGTTGTAATAATTTTTAGAATATACCAAAAATAGATAAAGATAAATATTTAACTTATATTGTTCCTATTGCAGTTGAATTGTTCCTATTATAAATGGATTTAACCATTTTTTTAATTAAAAATTTAAAAAATATTATGAAAAATGATAAATTGTAATGACTAAAAAATATTATGAAAAATGATAAATTGTAATGACAATAGTTTAAATGGAGGGTATAATTGAAAAAAAGTACATCAATCAAATCTTATCCCACCAAGTGGGATCAGCTACATGAATCAAGCGACGTCATATAGTTCTATAAAAAATCATACCTTTCTCAAATTCATTAATCTCTACTACATGTAATGATTTGACTCGTCTCCATCTAATATACTCTCCTTATTACATAATCAACAAGTCTTCTCTAGATATGCCTAAATCATCTAAGTATAGTTTCTACCATCTTTTTTACTATAGGTGTGTTACTCCATATACCTCTCTACGTATCTCAATGATCCGACTTGATTGTGTCCTGGTGTCAGAGGATTGGTGGGATATATGGGGTGAGGCGAGCTAGTGGGACCTCCCTCGTGATGTCTCAGATCACTGCATGTTGGTCCTCCGTTACTCTTCTCAATTGTGGAGGCTAAAACCATTTAGATTTAATAGTTATTTGTTAGATCATAAGGATCTTGAGGAGCTAAGTATGAATTTAGAGCTATAACTAATCTTAAGGGAACCCCGCAACTTTAAATGGTTGAATTGCAGAGACAATAAATATACTTCCACTGATTCATCACGAGATTATTTTCTACTTCGTTAAATCCAAACATTAAGCAAGTCATAAACTAATAGTTAATTGAATCACGAAACCTAATCTCTTGGTAATTTGAAAATTTAGAAATGATAAGATTTTCAAAGATCAAAGTTTAGTGGTGCAGGATTCGGTGGATGATATTAAGTTGGTCTCATGGCGGTGGAGTTTGAGCCAGGCCAAACTTCCGCGTGGTTATATTATGAGTGGTACTGGAACCTCTGTGATTGTTTACAATGAGGATATGGATTGTTGATGCTTCGGGTTTTGGTGGAGTGACTGCGTTGGTTGTTCAGGTATTTTATGTTGGTGTGTATTCAGATGTTTGGGTATTCTGGTGATTCTCTTGGCGTTTCTGCTGTTCCATGTGGTCTTGGACAATGTTTGTTTTTATGTTTGCTAGCACTGTAGCAGCAGTTTTGGGGGTGGCCTATCTTGTAGCAGGTGTTGGTTAGGTTTGTGGCATTTCCGCATATATACAACGCCTTTTGAATTTTATCGTTTTTTAGCTAGCTTTGTTCTCCTTGTGCAGGCTAGACCTTAATAATATTTGGCTGATTCAAAAAAAAAAAAAATAGAGATGACCGTGAGTACATAATGAATATTTAGAGCTGAAACATTTCAGATTTTATTTTATTTTTTAAAATTCATAGTACAGTGGTCCCTAGTGGGGATTCAATAACAACTAGAGATAAATAATTAAAGCATCCTATTTTATTTTCTTTTGTGATAGTAAAGCCATCTCGTTTATTCTGTTTGTCTTGGTTGTAACCACAAACAAAGTACTTATTTATTTATTCATCCAGCACAAGGCTTGCAAGTTGCTAGTTTACCCTGCAATGAATAATTAAAGATAATTTAACATTAGTTTTTCTTCACAATCCTGTTATTTTTTCCAACAAAAAAAGTATTAATTATTGAACTTATCTAACATGTACCCGGTTCAACAGTGGATTATACTATTTTTAGTCAAAATTAATAAAATATTATTTTTGTTCGCTATATTTTACTATTATAAAACTGATTTTGACTAAAAATTGTAAAGGTTCACATTCAGACCATTTTTAAAAGATCCATGTTATACATACATACATACTTATATATATATATATATATATATATATATATATATATATATATATATATATATATATATATATATATTTTAAAGAGACATACTTTTACTTATTATGCATCAAAGTATAACATTTTTTGAAACAAAAGAATAGAAGTTTTAAAATATTCTTAATGCTCTCAACCTCTTAAGAAGAGAAGCTGGTGCAATCAGGAACAGATAAAAAACAAACCCCAGCGCTAAGGCATACAGGGTACCCGCAGCAAAAAATGAAAAGATTACCCTCCACAAAGGATAAGTTGATTAATGATAATAGTTAACTTTGTTTTGGTCCAAAAAAAAAATCATTAGTTTATATCTTACAAGAACTAATTCAACATAACCCAAATATTAGAGACTAAAACAAAATAATGAGATTTTCCCCTAAAAAATAACTAGAATCCAAATATTATAGTTTCTCAAGGATCACTTTCTTCTAGTTCCTAAAATTTCTAAAAATAATATGTAATGTATTTCTTAACACTTTTTTATAACATTTTCTAAAAAAACACTTTTATAACATAAAATTCATGTCATATTGTACTTAACATTCTGTAAATTACCCTATAATTTATGGAAAACTTTTCTTTAGGGGATTTTATGGAATACTTATAATATGTTAGGGAATGCATATTATTTTCATGTTATATGTTGAAAATTAATTTAGGGTATTTATCAACAAAATATAAAGGGTAAGTGTATGTAAGAAATAGAAAAAAAAGGTTGATGGGGAAATATATACTTGTCACAGTCCATGGTAGGGCTAATCTCATAGTGCAAGTTGACACCACACTGGGAAGGGATAGAAGCAAGGACAAGAATCTTGATATCAGGTAAGTCGTCCATAAGGAATTTGAGACACCTGCAAACATCTTGACGATCAGGGGTAGTTTGGGATACACTCCTAATATCATTGCAACATTTTTCAGGCAGAGATAGACCCGGTGGTGCCCTGGCGTATTCAAGGCATAATGTTAAAATGTGTTCCACTTGAGGACATGAAAGGGCCGCATTGGCAAATGGAATGCCCAAAACCAAGCATATCATATACAACCAACAAACCTTAACAAGCATTGAGCTAGCCATGATTTTAAAATTTTGGATGCAATTCAAGTTTTTTTTTTAAAGGGGAAATGCGATTCAAGTGTGTTAGTTAGTGTGTATGGAGGCGAATGATTATGTTATGGTGCATATCTAATGACTATTTATAGAGAATATTCAGCTAATTAAGAGAGTTTTAACACCCATCAAAATATCAGCAAATGTCTTTGTGAGTATAGCTCAATTGGTGGAAACATAACATTATAAATGCATGGACCATAGTTTGAGCTGGATTCATCATTCTATCTTCTTTAAAGGTGAAATTTTAACCATTAAATTACTTGACAAAAAAAAAATCTCGAGTAAATATCCAACACACCAAAAATTCATATCTATTTTTTATTGGTAGGAATCACATTTGTTACTTTAAGATTTACAACACACTACATTATATATACATGCACCAACTAAGTAAAATATTATTTCAGTTATATGATTTGGATTCTTCCGAATAATTCATATTTAGGTAAAACTAATTAATTACTTGATTTTAATTAATTGGTAATAAAGAAATTGGTTAAATACTTAGTTTTCAAATAGGGATTATTCTGAAGGAAAAAAAAAACTAAATATATTCATTTTTGTGATTCTTCAAAACCAAATTTGATATATTTTTTCATTTTTCGAAGAATAAATTGGTTTCCTTATTTTTTTATCAAAGACTAATGTGAAAATTTACTCAAATAGACAAATAGATATCAAAGACTAATTTGAAAATCATATTATAACACAAAGTCTTTCATCTCATCTTTAGTCTACCACAAAACTTATAATTACTCACTTTCTTCCAAGAATGACACATTTGTAAAAATATATGGAAATATAGATCGTGGCTGAGGAAAGAGAGACTCTCACGTTAAAGCTTGAGGAAGTTGTCTAATTTGTATTTATGTTGATTAGCATTAGTATTTCAATTTGGGTCTTGTTAACCGGTGCCCCCGAGACACTGGTTAAGAAACTAAAAGTAGAAAGAAAAGACAAGATTTGTATATTGAACATAACACTTTTTCAATTTTCGAAAAATATAATACACAATTTCCGAGGTAATATTTCCTTTTATAATTCTTTAACAAGTACCCGGACACTTGTTAACATTTTCCTTTCAATTTTCCATTTCCTTATATAACAGGTACAACAAACAATTATCATTATTAATTCCTTTGATAAAAATGACAACGGAAATAAATGTTTGTGTGTGTAGTTGGATCTGGTTTTAGTGACTTGTGATAGCATGATTATAGTGCATTTTTTTTGTTTTTTA
The DNA here is from genome assembly GCF_051527215.1 of Medicago sativa. Lineage (NCBI taxonomy): Eukaryota > Viridiplantae > Streptophyta > Magnoliopsida > Fabales > Fabaceae > Medicago > Medicago sativa. The sequence continues at coordinate 78,038,230 of NC_140755.1, read as the reverse complement.
TATGAAAAAGGAATAATAGATAAGATGAGAGAGATATTTGAAGGAACACTAGAATTGTATAGCATGATTATGATTATAAAAAGCATCTGAGTCGGCAAGATTCGTAATACTTGTTTTTAGGTGATTAATTTGTTAAGAATTTGCATGTGGATGGAAGGATTCAGTCATTTTTTCAACCTTATTAATTTAGGAATTGACTAAATTGTTAATAAGATAAAAATTAACGTGATCAATTTGCTCTTTACATTTATGGAAACTTTTTATTCACAAGCAGCACTGAAACTTATATTGTAAATAGCAAAGAAATAGCAAAAACAAAAATCGTGCAAAATCTTTTATTTTGTTATTCTACAGTTTTACATCCTTCTTATGGAAAGTTTCTCTCCACCATTGATTCCTATAGAAAGAGATATATTAAGGAACACATTTTCCTATGGAAAATCAAGTAATGCATCAACAAAGCTTAATAATTGAATAGGTTCCGATAATCAAGCTTTAATAATCAAGTAATGCATCAACATAGTCAATCATAAATCCTTAAATGCATAAACACTGACACAGCTATGAAATTGTCCTAGAAATATATGCTGCAAAAATGTAAATATCTTTTGGTGCCCGGAACCAAAAGAAAGGGAAAACGAAATGAAGAAAGAAAAAAAAAATTGTAAATTTCTATAGAAATGAAAACAGAAATCCACAAGGTTGAGTACATAAGAGTTCAGCTTCCTTCGGATATGAGCGACAGCAGCATCCCATGCTGGTACATCAGCTCTGTGCAGTCCTATTTTCCTTTCCTGCAATATTACAAGATAAGATATTTTTATCAACAAATAGTTGCAGTGATGAATCAAAGTTGTAGTAACTATACGATAACCTTAAGAATAATAGCTAAATCTTAACCAAAACACGGAATTAACGCCATGAATAGCTAATGCAAAGCACAATTTCCCAATAGGGAATAAAACTATAAGAATAACAGCCACTCGTATTAACCAAAATCTTTGGTTCAATTCTAATATTAAGGAACAAAAAGGATTTTATATAACAACCTCCAATTATGAAAGAGTGCAAAAGACGAAGGAGATGGAATGATGGATTGTTATAGTGAACTTAAATTTGACTGATTGTTACCAACTAAGCTCTCTAATTCCTAAATGAATTGTTAGTTTGCAGCATTTGTAATTCCCATGTTGTGTATCATCCTGATGCTCCGGAAATGGACAGCTTCATCCTCTCCATATAGAGACCAGAGAGAGGAAGCCTAGAAATTGACGAGTCAGTTTAAAATGCTTGATAAAAATATGTTACTATACTTGCATCTATATTTTTAAATTTGTTTTGAGTCTATTGTTACTCATGTAGGTTGGACAACCTATGACTAGAGATATCCATCATAAAGAAGGAAATTTATCAACCTAGCAAGCCAATATTCCAATAGCACAATCTTCAAATTGCAGACGTTATGTATCAATCAACAAGAAGAAATAAAAGATTTTAAATCTATCATCCTCTGTGAATCTTCCCAACAATTAAAATTGGAAGGGGTGATAAACTATCTAAGCCTTTTGGTAATGCATCAAAGCAAATTATTTATCGAGGGCAAGTGGAACTTTTTGTACTAGCAAGTAATGTCAGGAAAGTGTTTACTGCAATTTGGTAAATATCATTCTGAAAATTGATACTTTAACTACAGAGTATTAATCAGAGTATTTTTGTACTACGTAGTCGACTTTTTATCACTAGTTGGTCATTGGTTTGCTGAAGGAATATATATAAGGTTTAGCTTGACCAGCTGCATTATTATCAATTTATTTACTAGTTTCTTTTTACTGCATTATTGTCTAATCTCCAAGAACAAAGCACACTTTCTTTCTCAATAAAAAGTTTAATTGTATCTTTCATTTATAACTTTTATTTAACCTATTCAGAACCATGTAAGGAATATGAGAATAATGGCATTTCAAAGTTTCATCATCCAGAGGTGATGCGTTTCACAAATGACGCTCAATTAAACTGGAAAAAAATTATCATTATCTATCACAATTTTGAAGTAATTGATATTACTTAATCTGTGTAATCTGCTAATTAATCTGTTTCTCATTCAATCATTTTTTTATGAATTTGGATGACAAACCAAATATTGAAAATTTCTTCAAAAAAAAAAAAAAAAAACCAAATATTGAAAATTCAAGAGAGAATGGATTTCCTAATATCTTCATTAAAACAAAGAGAGAATGCTTTTAATTCCATTTACACCTTGAAATATAAGCTTCTAAGGTCAAATCAAGTTCCAAAATCTCATCCAGTCCATGTTTAGGCAGATAGAATGCTTATTTCATAAATATACAGGACTAATTTTGTCAACTGTAAGAAAATATTTCATTCAAAAAATATTTCAGGTTTGAGAATTGTACCAATATACCTCTTTTCATGTTTAGACTAGCTTCATTTTGAAGCCTATGGGAATATTTTTGGGTTCTAAGACAGATTAATTTTACCATTCAATAAACTAATCCAAATTTCCATAAGCTGTCTTTGGCATGTGCATGAAATATAAATGTTAGTACTCAAAACAAGTATCTTTTTTGCCACAAAAGACAGAACAATTGATCCTTATAATGATATCCCTTTAACCTTCTATCATATGAAACATCCCAAATATCTTATTGTTTTCCTCCAACATCATCTTTGAGTTAGATCTGAACTCATTCCTCAAAAGGCATTTTAAGTGCTTCTGGAAGTTTTGGTCCTCCAGCAACATCCAAGCAAGCTAATAATGCAGTGAAAGAGTATGTCATGAACAGATTAAAAATTAATAATAAAAATTCTGTCATATAATCCTAAAGCTGTTGCAACACATAAAGGTAAATGAAATATGTGCAAGCAGATATATATCAATCAATTCTTCAAATAATAAATTTATTACGGTACGGTCGATTGATGCGTATAACTTGCACATTGCAGACTTCTGTTTTGATTAAATAATCGGATGATAAACCAAACATTCAAGAGAAATTGAATTTCCTTATAGGAGAGTCATCTTCTAGTTGATAATAATATAAAAACAAAAACAAATTCATTATATCTGCAATCGTTTAGTCGTTAAAGATAGCCAATAAATAGTCTTCAAATATTACAATCAACCTAAGCCATCATATACATGAATATTCAGAGAGTCTATAATTTCATATAAAACATTTGTATGAAAAACCAAAGAATGGACATTCAAGAAAGATTGAATTTTGTTTACGAGAATCATCTTTTAGTTAATAAAAAAACAAAAAAAAAAATCATTAAAACAATGAGATTGTCAACTAGTTAACAATAGCCGATACATAGTCACTCAAAAACACAGTCAACCTAAGCAATCATAAAAAACATTATTGACGCACTCGATAATAATAAAAACAATATATACAAATTAACATAAACCCAAATAAATAAACTATGGAAGAGGAACTTACTTTCAAAAAATTGAGACTAAGCTTTCAACGTAAACCATGGCCATGCTCCAACCTATACTAGTGCTTGTTCTAACGTCAGTTCTATGATCGGTAATAGAACTACTTAGAGTAGCATCTGTTCTCTCTACTCTATTATCTCTCCAATTATAGAGGATTGCTTCAATTTCTTGACTGCTACGCAATACCAGTGTTTCACCGTCCTCAGAAAGAAACAACGACACCAAGTTAAAATGATACTTCATGAAATCAAAACTATAGTCATAATCAATTTGAAGATTTTGATAACTAATTTTAAGGAATGGAGTCCAAGAATCTTCAACCCCAAATTTCTTCATATGCCATATAACGAAATCGGTTTCCTTGTAACAATAAGAAAAACAAAGACAGTCCCCCAACACACCTATGGTTGGTTCTGCAGTTGGCACCTCATCAAAATCACAAGGCAAGAAGTACCGATTGTATGTCTCAGTTGTCAAATCAAGTGAAACAATAACAAAATTCTCAACAGAGATATCTTTAATAGTGTTGAGATTATATTGTAATTGATTTTGAATAGCAAGCCAGTTAAGAGTACTCCTGAAATACACACCATCAGACACACCACCAGTTGGACCATCATAGTCCAAAGAAATAGGATCAACAGGGAAACTTTCAATATGTCTCCAATCGTTATCCCCATAACCTAGAATTCTCACATTGCTTCTCAGTTCACGACGATTGTAACGTGCGGCCAAAACCTTATAAGTGTCGGTAGAATCATCATAACCAAAGTAGAATTTGTAATAGCCATCATAGTCGTTGAAAGAATTGCAACAATTGTAAAAATAACCAAATTTGGGAGATGTTGTCCTAGTGGCCGGGTTCCATAAGCGGAAATGGTGCTCTTCATAATAATCGGTGTAAGAGTAACCAGCCAAACATATCAATCCATTGCAGGAACCAACAATACGGGAGCATCCTTTGTCTTTCACCATATAGTAAGGATCGTTGGAAATAGTGAACGACGGATTGTCGATTAAACTGTGTATGGAGTAGGGAATGACAGCGGAATCCATCTCATATTCATCATCACTTCCGTAGGGGGACTCGCCTTTGATTTCTGTGCAGTGATCTGTGATTAGTAGAAAATGCAGATTTCGTGTTGCTGAAATTTTTAGGTGCAATTTCACAAACACCGGATCCGAAATGAGAGTGTCACAAGACTTGCTAACGCACCTGAATCTCATAACAGATTTCACTGGAAGAGCTGAGAAGATCTCGCCGATGAGATCTTCTGAAAAGAACACCGCCGGCAATGGAGTCATGCTTGTATCAAGGGCGCAATTGAAGCAAATAGAATCCGTAGAGTGTGTTTGTCCAACTTTGTTTTTGTAGATTTAAATGCTTTTGCTTCTATTCATGTTTAATCCTTGATATATATATTTCAATTTAGATCAATTTTAAAGCTATTTTTTATGACATTTTCAACTTTCAAGATATTTTTAATTATTATCAGTTTTATGAAGAAAAAAAAATTAATATTACTTTTAATATAGAAGATTTTTTTTTTTTTGTGAATATTATAATATAGAAGTCTGTAACTATATAACTTTTATGTTATTTAAATTTAATTATTTTTTCAGGTAAAATATAACTTTAATTGTTTTTGTCAAAAAGAAGTTCGAGTAAAATACCATACAAAGGTTATACAATTACAAATTTCTAACAAAATAAAAAAAAGTCCTTCAAAAAACAAAGTTTCTTTAATAAAGAATAATAATAAATTATTTTAAAATGATAATAACTATTTATTTTCACAAACATCTTAATTATATCAAGATATTTGATTAAAAAAGCATTGCCTGCTAAATAAAATTTGAAAAATAATATGGAATCACAAATAAATATTTAAAAAAAAATAAAACCAAATTAATTAGAGAAATGTTTATCATACATACGGATGTGCATGTTTGTCTGTTTTTTTTATTCTCTTTTCCTTTCTTGTATTTCTTCTTTTTTAGGAGCAGAAGTGAAAATATGTCAAACTAAACCATTGACAAGGGAATTAACCCTCGAGGCGGGTGTCCGACCGGGAAGAATAGCTTTTTGTTGTTTCCTGGTTTCGAGTTTGGTGAAAAAGCTTAGTTTTTCAGTCCAAACCCATTAGGAAATCAGCCTATAAATACAACTTCTCTCATTCTCAATTATTCAAGCGGTTCAGAGAAATGCAAGCGTAAAATGATGTCATACTAATTAATTTTCCCATGTCTAGGCAAATCCTTAGAAAACAATATATCTTGATCTGGTTACAAAACCTAGTGTTAATAGTGAGCAGTAAAAATAATAGAAATTTAATTATTTTGTTCATGTTAATGAGGATCTGCGGGGATGGGGACAGAGAGGAAAAATTCCATGTGGCGGGGAATGTAGACGGGGAAGGAGAACAATTTGAGAGATCCCCGCCACGCCCCACCCTCTTGACATAGTTGCCTCCAATAGTGTATTTTAACAGATTTGAGCATATAAGGGGAGGAGATGAGCAATCACCTTGTTAAACTTCTAATTCCTGATATGCACTTAACTTGCTGCGCAAGTTTCCTTTGCAGCCCTAGGGTTCTTATTGTGTTCCTACTTTAGATTACAAAACCCTAGATAGGAATTAGTTAGAGTTTGTTAGATTCTATCTGTACTATATATAGAACTTTGTAACAAACTCATCAACAATTGAATCAATGAAATTCATAGTTTTCTCTCTCTTTTCCCTTTTCTTCTTCTCCAAGTTTCAGTTTTCTTCATCTTCCACCATGGAAATGGTGAAGTTTATGACACCTCCTTTGGGAAGCATCTATACCTTCGGGTGCTCATTAAAATTAATATGCCACATATGTTTGCATAAACATGTAAACAAGGGCCTAGTGATAAACAGACCCCAAATGGCCTCGTATAATAGAATTGCCTAGTGATAAACAAATATGTTTGCAGCCAAAAAGGAATATCTACCACTTTGTACTAATCTCAGTACATGTTTGGTTCAGATTACTTCGATTGGATAGCCCTTCAAGTCCACTGTAGTTGTGCTCTTCCATATGTGACAAGTAAGATATCTAAAACTGACCAGCAGTAATTAGGAGACCATTCAACCAACTTGATAGAATGAAAAAAAAAATATAAATTCAACTCGAACTTATAATGAAGAGACCACATTTCCTCAAATGGCACTCTGAATTTCCAATAAGCACATAGGCTCTACTCTTTAATGTTGTATAAAGTAGGTTGCTTGTGAGACTTGGAGGATACATAATAATTGGCATACAAGAAACCAATAAGTTGGTAATTGGAGGCTTTATATATTGATATAGAGTAAAACCTACTTTTATGGATCAAATTTTTAAAATAATAAGAAACTTCTGTTGGTTATAAACCAATGAACTTCATTCTAGTTTAAGTGAGAATTGAGATTGCATTTGTGAAATTTCAAGGCATTTCATTAAGGGGAAAACTTATTCTAGTTCTAAGAATATACAATTGATTATTACGGATATCTTCGACGCTTCCAATATGCAACCAAAAGCAACATCAACACCATGCGGCATATAATTATGAAAATTCAAAAGGAGTTTGTATGGCCAGCTATGAAGCACCAACACAGACATTGGAGTTTGTGTTGCATAATAATGTTTTGCATAATAATGTTTATGAAGGTGACAATTTGTTTTGCATAATAATGTTTTCATACGAATTCTCTCATATATATATTGTCTCAACAAAATATTTCCTTAAAAAACTCAGTGAAAAGTGAAAAGATCTCAGTGATGAGATCGTTGTGGAAGAACACCGGGGACGGAGTCATAGACATGGCTGATTGTAATTAAAAAACTCAAAAAATAGTATAGGATTTAAAGGATGGGAAAGCCGTGAAAAGTGTTTTTATGTAATGGGGATTCACATGTTGTGTAAATAGACATGGCTAAAATCAAGGAAAGAAATCAAAGCACTTTTTTTTTTTTGTCAAGGAAATCAAAGCACTTTAAAAGGGAATAATACAAGTAAGGAAGTAGAGTAATCAGGAAACGCGTAAAGTGATTTGTCAGTCCAAAGTGATTTTGTTTACGGTGTAGTGGCAGTAGCATGGTCAAAAATAATCTGAAAGGAATGGGTGGTTTTTTTTTTTTTTTTGGTTACAATGCAAATGGGAAGAAAAAATAGCAAAAGGAAAAACATAAAGCAAACGCAAAAAGGACTATTCTCTAGAAAAGAAAGTCCCAGCCGCGTCCATCATAAGGAGATTCAAGAGGTCATCCAGAAGGGAGGAATGGTTGAGCACCTCAGTATCCGAAGAGGCTCTAAGCTTAACCATGAAATCCGCACATTGATTACCTTCCCTAAGAGTGTGGTAAACAACAACATTATTTTGCTCCATCAAATCTTTCACATCTTGAATCAAAACCGCATAGACATGAAAACTCAAATTAGGACCCTTAAGGAGGTTGATACAATGCAAAGAATCGTTGTGGCAGACAATTGTCGTTATCAACTCCTTTGATACAAAATGACAAAGGAAATAAATGTTTGTGTGTGTATAGTTGGATCTGGATTTGTTTATTCTTAAGCAAGTCCCCAAAAGTGCTTAGTTGAGCCATAATTTCCATTTCATCTTTTGTTTCGATAGATATATTGATTAACTTCGATTCTTTTTCAATTTTGTATGGATCCATACATAGGTCTATGTGTGTATATAGATCCTACTCGTGGATTGACGAAAATGTCTAAAAGCTCTATTTGCCCCTGCCATTCTGAGTCTCTACCTTTTTGTGTATGGCATCACCACTCACTTTGGCAGCATCCACTAATTCGGAACTTAATTTGCTTTGGTGATAGAAAAGTCGTCATGATTATAGTGCATTTTTCTGTATTTTATGAGAGAGAGAGAGAGAGAGAGAGTTATGAAAAATGAATAATAGATAAGATGAGAGAGAACAATATAGGAGAGGGTTGACACACATATAGGAGAGGGTTAGCACAAAGGTACGATGTTTTTCCCTCCTGTAGTAGAATAAAATTTGAGTATCTTTTTAATTAAAGATTTAAATATATATAATATTATGAAAAATGATAAATATGAATTACAAAAGTTTAAATGGAGGGTATAAGTTTGAAAATTCGCAGCAAGCAGATATCCTGTTGAAAATTGATATTTTACATATTTGGTTAGATTAATCATGATTTGAATAAGTGTTCAGTTTTCCTACTTTTGTTGGACAAGTATTTTGTTGGACAAAAATTGAACACTCTACTAGAATTGACAGTCAAGCATCCCAACATCTTTCTTTGGTCTTTTCACAAAAGAAAATAAAAAATCTTTCGACGTTCATGATTCTAAAGACAAGTTGAACAACAACACTACCAGCAAATAAATATGCTTATATTTCATCAAGCACAATGATTGTTAAATATCTTTCTATTCAAGAAGATAGATAGATTGATTATATCTATTAGAATTTGGGCTATAACAGAACATCTGTTAACATTTATTTATAAAGTATTCTAACATTGATGAAATGAAACTCCACTTATATCATGATATAGTATGTCACTAATTATCTAAAATTATATTATTTACATCCATAAAAAATGATGAACGAGTAGAATGTCTAAATTGTTGGTGTATGGGAGTTGCTCTGCAACCAATAGGTAGAAAAGTCGCATTACTCCGGTGTCCTCATTGGTGTTGTTGTAGATAGACTCTAGAGTTAAAGTTTCACTATCAATTATCTTGACAGAACCTGGTATAGGATAACAAGTTTGATATTCCACCAATGTGCCCTGCTTTGTTTCCTGCTCCATTTCCATTTCCATAACTTGGCGTAGAAGAACACATAACCCTCCCATCCTGAAAGCATAATCCACAAAACAAGCTACTATTAGTACTATAAAATGTAGAACTTCTTAATCAATAAAGGCTTGCCTATAGAAAATGATATCTAAACTTTAACAATTGTCTACGGGGAATTTGAATTTTATCCCTTGAAATTATAAGGTCAGAGTCTTACTACCGAGCTGACTTCAAATATTAAGACCGTAAGTTGTAACTATTGCAAATTACCTGTCCATATAGAGTTGATCCAATTCCACCTGAATGCTGATGTGCAACACCATAGATCACATAACCACCAATTTGTAGTGGGACACTTATCCTCTTCACATCATATGAACACAACCATTTCCCTCATTCTTTGGAAGATGGATTTATTTAATAGTCTTTTGATGTTGTTGGATGGTAGACGGTTGTCCCAAGAGAAGGATAAGTGGGTGTGGCTTCCGGAAGAGTCTGGAGTGTTTACGGTGAAGTCCATGTACGAGGTGTGTTGGTAGTAAATAGAAATTTGCCTCCATTACAAGAGAAAGTGTATGGTTACTTATGGCTGAGTCCGGCTTCCTTTAAAGTGGTGGCATTTCTTTTGGAAACTACTCCATGATCTAATCCCAACAAGATGCAACCTTGCTTTGAGAAATTTTTCAATCCGGAAAACTCGTTGAATAGTGTGTATTGCGAAGTGCAACACCCTAAACCCCTTAAGCAATAAAACATTCGAAATAAATAATTATTTTCAAAAGAGTTTAGATGTTACGCCTTCGTTTCTCAAAACATGCATAATCGGTTTTCATAAAAATTTTGCAACGGAAGACAAACATACAAAATGATCTCAACAACATAAACAATTCTCCATTAACCATGCCATAGTCATAATTCATCACCAAATAAAATCTCAAGTCTCAAATATAAATGAGCAGCAAGTCTCAAGGACATAATAAATAACATAAGTTCGACATCCTAATCAGAGCTCTAGCTAAGCTCCAAAGCTAAACCTCAAGCAACTCACAAGCAACAAGAAGATCACTCATGCACGCTGTCTACCCATTCATATAAATATGCACGCAGTCAGCCAAACGACCCCGGGAGGTTAGATAATATTCCACAAATAATATATAATAAAATGAAAGTAAAGCGACATATTCATTTTCAATGATCAATAAACACTTAATTAAATCATTCACAATGAAGTTCCACATCAACATTATTCATCAGCTTACAAGTATAATCAAGCAATATATGTAAATTCACCTTTTTCATATATTCACAAATGAACATAATCATCAATTCACATAGTCAAGTATGACACGACTCACCAATTATCAAGTGCATGCAATGTTCTAGACTCTTCTAGATGCATGTGGTACCAATTGGATTCCGGAGATAATTTTACCGTATTGAATCCACACCCACATAAGAGTACACCTCCACTTACGTATTTCACCAAAGCAATGTAAAAGTACACCTCTATTTACATTCTTCATAAGACTCAACATGATTATGTATGCATGGCTTTCAAGTAAGACTCGACAATGCACCTAACACCAACTATATAATCACCAAAGCAATGTAAAAGTACACCTCCAATTACATTCTTCATAATTCATCACCAATTGCATTATCAAGTTTTACATCCACACAATCAACAAGTCATAATTCTACAAGAGTCATCATCAAATTAAAATCACCAAAGGAATCATCATCATAATCATCATCAATAACTATCACCTCAAAGAAACAATACCATTTCAAAATCACATTTTGCATAAAGGACGGACAACTAACCACGTCATGACATTCATCATATTAAACACCTAATCATCATTGATTCATTCTTCTTCTATCCTATTATCATAAGTACAAAGCCATTTGCAAGTTATCCGATCAAAAAATCTTATTTTGACAAAGTTTGTCTATTTTCACAAAAACCATCTTTTTCCCAAATAATTCAACGAAAACAAGGCATCCATGCTCAAACACAATATATCACATAACATAACAATAGTTCATACATATCCACATCATAACTCAATTCCGGTTATTTCCAAAAATTCACTAAGTTCGTCTCATTTTCTCATCTTTTAAAAAGAAATTCATTTTCCAAGTAAAACTAAGTCCTAAGCTCGCACACTCCTCACATAATCATCCCAAGTTCATTGTTACGAAAAACAAATCATATCTCCATCATTTTACTTGAGAAAAACAAGTTTCAGAAAATTCTACGTTCTTGACGATTTTCAACTAAGTTTCATTTCAATTCATCAAAACCATTTTAATCCAATCCAATTGATGTTCCAGTGGGTTTTTCAGTGAAAACAGCAATCAAACACATCAAAGGAAGCACTTAGTGGTGTCCGGAAACGGCCCCAACTGCCCGGAATACCAAAAACCATGGGTTCTATCCTGAACAACTCGCCATGGCCCATGCTAGCTTGCCTGGCGAGTTGCACCATAACAGGGAACCTAGATTTTTGGGTTCCTCTCGGGAACTCACGCAAAATCCTCCCAAAAAACTCTGATTTTGATCCCCTTTGACCCAAACTTGTTTTCCAAACTTTGTTATTAGTTAACTTACATAAAAATGCAATCAAAACCCTTACAAAAAAGAATTCATAACATCGTTTCGCCACAAATTCAACGTCAAACTCTTTTTTTTTTTTTTACCAAAAACTCACATTTTCACAATTTCACCCAAACTTCTCAAACAACACCAACAATTCAAACCCCAACAAAATACAAACTTAAACAAATATATAATGAGTGATGTGAAACATGTATGAACAATAATCATTCACAAAATCCATGGTTTTCACACAATTAAGCAAAAATCATCAAAACAACTTATTTCACACTCTCGTAAACAATAAAAATAAAAACTTATTCCACACCTCAAACATGAACTTGAGCATATAAACACATCAATTCCATAAAATTCAACATACTCATAAATACACAATAAATAGGAGCACGAAGATCAACATCGAAAATCATAAAAATGATAATTCACACAAAAGCAATTATGACCCATAAGTAGAAACATGAAATTATAGCTTATTTGATGAAATAGTTATATCCCCCTTACCTCAAAGCTTCAAATTCTCTAGTTATGGCTTCACTCTCGCTTCCAGCTTCCAATCTCTAGCTTTCCTTTTCTCCAAGTTCTTCTCTTCTACTCTTCTCTCTATCTTCCCACTTTCTTTTCTAACCCCCCCTTTTGTTATGAGAATGAAATGTTTCTAACCCTAATTTTCCTTCTGAGTTAAGTATATATACTACTCTCCAATGAGCTAGGTTTCTAATATTCATAATGGGCCTAAAACTCTTACTAACATTCTAAAAAGTTACTACTAGCTCAGTAATTAGCTAAAACATCGAATAATTACCATCTCGAAATAATTATCTCAACTCACTAGTAACTTAGTAAAAATAACTATTCTCACTATGGGACTAAAATAACCTTCCCAATAAAATTACTAATTTACCCTTAGCCCTCAAAATACACTAATCTCAATCCAAATACACACATAAACAAATAAGCACATATGATCACACATAAACACATATAATAAATAAATAAAATAATCCTAACGAATAAACGGGTTGTTACACGAAGCTTCCAAAGAAATATCAACTCATCTTTTCTTGCATTGTAACATCATTTCTTTGGTTTGGCGGGGGATTATGAATTGGCTAGGTTTCAACTTTATCACACCGCCCAACTTGTTTAATCATTTGGAGTGTTGAGTGGGGAAGCAAACATACAGGAAGAAACTTCGCAAAGGTTTTTTGATAATTAGTAATGTGATAATTTGAGTAATTTTGAAATTTAGAAATGATAAGATTTTCAAAGATTAAAGTTTAGTTGTGGAGGATTTGATGGATGATGTTAAGGTGATCTCGTGGCGATGGAGTTTGAGCCAAGCCAAAAGTTCCATGTGGCTGTATTATGAGTGGTGTTGGAACCTTGGTGATTGTTTACAAAAAGGATATGGGTTTTTTATGCTTGGGATTTTGGTGGAGTGACTTCCTTGACTGTTAAGGTGTTTTATGTTGGATAGCAACGGTTTTGGTCCTGTTTAATTTTTCTTTGTTAAGGCAGCGTTTGTGCAGGTATTGGGAGTGGCCTGGCATATAGCGGGTGTTAGTTAGATCTAGGGTTTTTCTGCATATATACGACGTCTCTTGTTCGTTGTTTGTCTAGCTTTGTTCTCCTTGAGCAGGCTAGACTTTTGGCTTGGTTGATAAAAAAAAAATTATTTCGCTGTTTAATTAAAAAAAAATACAAGAAATGATTGTGAATACAAATGTGACATAATGAATATTTTGAGCTGAAACATTTCAGATTTTATTTTATTTACTGAAATTCATAGTACATTGGTCCATAATGGGGATTCAATAACAATCAGAGATATATATAATCAAAGCATCCTATTTTATTTTCTTTTGTGATAGTAAAGCCATCTCGTTTATTCTGTTTGTCTTGGTTGTAACCACAAACAAAGTACTTATTTTTTTCATCCAGTGCAAGCCTTGCAAGCTCCTCAATACTAGTTTACCCTGCAATGAGTAATTATTGAAATGTCATTATTTTTCCTTTGATAAAAAAATAAATGATGATCTTTCAAATATTCTTAATCATTTTTTATTTAACTTCCTTTTTTGTTTTGAGTAAAATCTTCATTATTTTGTTTCTCGTTATTACTTTTTTTTTTATACATTAGTCCCTTAAATATGTATTACTATATATCTTATAGAAACTAATTCAACATAATCCACATATAATACGGACTAAAACAAAATAATGAGATTTTACCCGGTAAAATAACAAGAATCCAAATATTAGAAATATAAAGGGCAAATGTATGTTAGAAATAGAAAAAGAGGGTTGATGGAGAGATATACTTGTCACAGTCCATGTTAGAGCTAATCTCATAGTGCAAGTCGACACCACACTGGGAAGGGATGGAAGCAAGGGCGCGAATATTGATATCAGGTATGTGGGTTATAAGTAATTGTAAGCACCTGCAAACATTTTGACGATCAGGGGTAGTTTGGGTTTCATCATTTAGAGTCCTAATTTCATTGCAACATTCTTCTGGCAAAGGTGGAAGACCAGGTGGGAGCCTAACGTATTGAAGGCAAAATTCTAAAATTTGTTCCACTTGAGGACATGAAAGGGCCGCATTGGCTAAGGGAATGACCAAAACCAAGCATATCATATACAAACAACTAACCTTAACAAGCATTGAGCTAGCCATGATTTCAAAATTTTGGATGCAATTCAAGTTTTTTTTTTAGGGGAAATGCAATTCAAGTGTTTTAATGAGTGTGTATGGAGGTGAATGATTATGTTATGGTGCATATCTGAGGACTATTTATAGAAAATATATGGCTACTTAAGAGAGTTTTAATACCCATCATAATCTTAGTAAATGTCTCTGTCAGTATAGCTTAATTGATAGCAATATTACATTATATATGTAGGTATCGGAGTTTGAGCTGGATTCCCCACCTATTCACCTTTAAAGGTAAAATTTTAATCATTAAACTACTGGACAAAAAGAAAATATCGAGTAAATATCCAACACGACCAAACTCATCTATTTTTTATTGGTAGGAACCAAATTTGCTACTTTAAAAATCATAACACGCTACATTATGCACCAACTAAGTAAAATAATATTTCTCTTTAAAAAAAAAAGTAAAATAATATTTCAGTAAAAAAATTTGGGCAAATGCTTAGTTTCCAAATAGGGACTTTTCTGAAGGAAAAAAGAAAGACTACTTTCATTCATTTATGTGATTCATCAAAACCAAATTTAATATATTTTTCCTTTTTTCGAAGACTAAATGGTTTTCCTTGTTTTTTATCAAAGACTAATGCAGAAATTTACTCAAAAAGTCAAATCTCAAAAAAATAAAAATAAAAACTTGAAATGGTAACTTAGATATTTTCGAGTTGAATTTGAGTTTTTTGAAAATCATATAACACAAACTCTTTCATCTCATATTTAGTTTTACTTACTTTCTTCAAAGAATAACTCATTTTTAAAAATATATGGAAATATAAGTGGCTTGAAGAAGTTGTCTTTTTTGTATTTATGTTGATTAGTATTAGTATTTTAATTTAATTTTGCATTTCCTTATATAACAAGTAAAACAAACAATTGTCATATCAATTCCTTTGATAAAAAATGACAAAGGGAATAAATGTTTGTGTGTGTATTTTAATTTAATTTTGCATTTCCTTATATAATAGAAAAAACAAACAGTTGTCATCATCGACTCCCTTTGATACAAAATGACAAAGGAAATAAATGTTTGTGTGTGTATAGTTGGATCCGGATTTGTGACTTTGGTGATAGAAAAGTCATCATGATTATAGTGCATTTTTGTGTATTTTATGATATATATATATATATATAGAGAGAGAGAGAGAGAGAGGGAATATTATGAAAAATGAATAATATATAAGATGAGAGAGAGGACAATATTATAGGAGAGGGTTGACACAAATATAAGAGAGGGTTAGCACAAAGGAACGATGTTTTTCCCTCCTGTAGTAGAATAGGATTTGCATATAGTCATGTGATAAAACCTTTGCCAAGTAAGTCGTCCAATAATAAAATTTATAAAGATTTGTGTTCATATAGATTGTCTACTAGAAAATTAAACTATACTTAATTAAAAATAGTCAAATGGGGGGGGGGGGGGTGGGGGGGGTGGGGTTGGGGACGCTTACCCAAACCAAGGAAACAAAAAGGAAGGAAAAGAAAAACAAAATTATGTAGAATCAAAGGCCCAGAAAAGGGCAGCACTTCAGTGCCATAGTGATATGGTACCATTGGACCAATCAAATTTTGACACGTGGCACTGGTTATTAAAGCAAAACGCATAGCAACACATCACAAACAGTCTTCCCCCTTCTTTCTCGTGACGCCTCTTCATCCCAAAGGCACCACCATTGGTTTTCTTCGCCGTCCACCGCCATGACCTACAACCACCGCACCGTCGAACATCAATTTGAACAGGAAGACTGGACAGCTGCTACTGGGATGGAAAATCTCCAAAGAAGGCTTAGATCGTTATGTGTATTCAATTAAGTCTGATTTTGATTACATGTATTTTAGATTAAGCTATTATGTAATTTGGATCTCAATGTGTATATGAAATTAAGTTTTATCCATCAATGAAATCATTTTTTTCAATTTATTTTTTGGTGAGTATTATGATTTCTCATGATTTCTTCACAACAATGGTTACTCTTGATTGAAAACAATGGTTTGGTGCTGTTTTGAATCAATTGTAGAACAATGGTGCTGCTGTTCTGTTGTTGTTAGTTAGTGTGCTCTTTGGTTCCTTTGCTTATTAGTAGCGTGTGGGCCTTAATTTGTTTACCCATGTTATTGCTTGGTTCTGTTTGTGTGCTGCATAGCTGTGTGGAGGATTGTATTTTGCTTGGGCAAAAGTTATGGTGCATAAGCCATAACTTATGCACCATGCATAAGTTAATCACAACCATCAGATAATTGGACACTTGTAATGATCATGTGGTTCTCACCTCAGACCCCACAATCTTCTCCTACCTCATACGACTCAACCTTGCTCGCGCGCCACCGTAACTCCGACGTCGTTTTCCGGTTGATTCACGGCGGGATTGCGCCGACTCCAAGGAAGCAACTCTCCACCAAGGTAACCACCGTTCACCGCCGTAACTGATTTGTTTTCCGTTTTCTCCATGTTAGGGTTTCGTTTTCTTTGATTCGAATTTTTCGCTTTTTCGTTCAGGCTGCTAGGAAATCTGCTCCTACTACTGGAGGAGTCAAAAAACCTCACAGTTACCGTCCTGGAACCGTCGCACTTCGGTAATTTCGTTTTCCCCTAATTTTTTAGGTTTTCAGAGTTTTGAATTTGAATTTTGGATTCATAATTTTTAGGAATTTTGAATTTGCGGTTTAACATTCTTGCCATCTCGTGATTCTGCTGTGTGTAAGTTGTTGTGAATGTCTTTAAAGCAATCACCAAAGTGTTGGTGATTACACAAAATGTTAGACTCAGTAATTCGATTTATTACACACAACATCTGCTGTGTGTAAGTTGTTATGAATGTCTTTAAAGAAATCACCAAAGTGTTGTTCAAGTAGGAAATTATAGTCTTTCCCTTGTTTATGTCATTATTTTCTCTACCTAATTATCATTTGAAGGTTGGAATTAATTCCTTGGCTGTTTTGCATTCGTTGATTTAATTTTCTTATCTTTAGGTATATAACTTACTCAAAAGAATCTGAAGCAGTTCGATGTATTCAATCCGTTCATTTTTTTGTACTAGAAGGTAGATCATTGAGTTAAGGATATATCATTTTGATTGGGTTGTTAACTTGCGAGGTTTTCATGATTCTGTGATGACGGGTGGTTATTTTCATTTGCAGGGCTTGTTTTGGAACCACAAAGTATTGTCATGCATGGCTCAGAAATGTGGTAAAATAGACACTATAAACTGAATTTATGAATATTTTATCACACATACCTACATCTTTGTGCTACTATGTTAGAAACTGGATTAAACTTTGTAGAATGGGTATATCTATAGTATTATTCCGGAAATAATTCTGGTACCAGTAGGAAGTAGTGCCAAAATCGTAGATTTACAAGAGTTTTAATGACTAAAACTTAAAAGATAACACAGGGTATTTGATGAACCCTTCACTCTGCTTTACCGACTTGTAGGACTACTGATTTTCAGTCTTTTTCTTCACCCTAACTCATTTTTTTTTATTTAGCTATAGAGGTCAACTATGTCCCCAGCCCGGATTTCCTTTTTGTTTTGTCGCCTGAACAACTAAATTATTTCCTTACGTAAATCACTAGGCGTATCTTGGTTGTTTCCCATGCAATCTGCTACTTAATTATTCAATTCTCCTTGTTTTCCTTTATGCTGTATCCTAATATAGACCATAGTAATAGGTTCCTCACATACTATATAAATTATCTTGCTGGTCCAGCCTTGCAGCAATAGAGACTGTTTGTATCTACATGATCATGGTGCTCACGAAGATAGCTTTACCAAAGATGAATTAGTATTAGCATTTGCAAGGTATGACTGGTTCTCAACTCATGTACACTGTCTCTCCATTTTGATTGAACTTTTGAATTTGCTATCGTGCCTATATAAACCTCAGCTACTTGTCTTTTGACCATATTGTTTATTCATTTGGTAGTTCAAATTTTAATGGTTACACATCAATGTCTTTTTACTTCTCTGGTGTTGGATCCTCTTAAGTTTGATTGCTTTCAGTTTTCATATCGTAAAAAAAACCTGCATCTTGCATAACATAGTCTTAGGTTTCTCCATAATTTCCACAAATATGTGTTATCCATCTTGACAATTAAGAACCAGATTAAAGAATCATGTTCAAGCAATGGAGCTGCCAATTCAACAGCACTTCCTGCAGCCAACTCTTGGTAATGGATTTATGAATGTTTGGTATGATCGCATTAATTTGTTTTGCATGGCAGTACGACTGCTATTTTCATGGTGGTCACAGCATCTACAATTTTTTCTTTAAAAAAATAGTGTAGTAGCCGCATGCTTCTGCTTTAGGTTGCGTCACCAGCTATATTTTTATGGCAGTTTAGCTAGCCACCATGAAATAACATAATCCACTTCTAGCATATTTTTTTAGTGTGAACGCTGACTTTTTGGTATATTGTACTAAGGCAAGGTGTGTATCTGCCAGTCTTCCAAAGGATACTAGTTCATCTTCATCACGTGCTGGTAATCTGGTTAATAGAAAGATTGAAGCATCTATTGATTCCCAAACGGGGTTGCTTGCACCGAAAGGTCTATTCTTGATACAAAAAAATCAGGGGAAGTAAAAGACAGCTCTAACGTGCATTCCACCAATAGTGTATCTGTACCTTCAGAGTTGAACAAACATCACATTGGTGGAAATTTGCAAACATGTGAGTCAATTGTTATCAATGAGGTTACTGTGATGAAACTTTCTGGCATTATTTTGTCTAACTGTAAAATTTATTCAGCAGCTTCCGTGGGCCTTGGTCAAGAAAAGGTTGCACCTTCTGTGAGTACAAGCTTCCTGGAGATCAGCGCACCACATGATTTGAATACTAACAAGGCAGTTTCAAATCGGGATGTGCATGGCTCATGTTCGGAGTTATCATTTGTTAGCATCATATTAGAATATAGTGAGAAGATAGCTTGTAGAGCAAGCTATCTAGATAGCTTGGAGAGCAAGCAAGTTAGTTAGAGTTAGTTACACAACTAAACTCTATATATAGGAACACTCTTGTATCATTTCATTCATATCTTTTATTCAATCTATTGATTCTCCTATGAGTCTCTATGGTTATCTTCCTCATGAATACAACTATGCACTCTTCCTTGCCGATCATTATGACTATTATCCTTGGGATTCTCTGATTCGTAACATGGTATCAGAGCGATACCCTAGGAATGAAGATGATGATGTTGCTTCCGCTTCCGATTCAGATATTGGTGAAGATGAAGATGAAGAATCAGCTTCTGCCTCTTCCATTCTTGATTCTTCAGCTTCGCACAGGTTCGTTTTCGGTAGTTTTGATTCTCCGATTGTTCCGGTTTCTTCTCCTTCAATCGAACCAAAATTCGATGGATTCTCCGTCCAAATTGGTGCGATTTCTTGCGTATTCGTTGATTCTTGCAAGAACATCGTCGATTGTGCCGATTCTGTGTTCGTTGCTTCCGAAGAAGACGGTTACGTGAAGGATGTTGAACCAGCATTGAAGAATCACGACTCTGATTTCGTTGTTTCTGAAGCGTCGCAAGAGCTCATTGCAGCTTTACCGGTGAGAATGAGTAGCACTGTTTACGACGTCGCCGCCGCGAAACCTTGTGCCTTGTGGTTGTTCGTCGGAAAACAGTCTGAACAACTTGCTTCTTCCATCAAGATTCAGCTTCCGTTTCTCAAGTTACATGATGAACCAATCATCAATTTCGATCCCGGAGGAAGAACAGGTTCGTTCTTGCTGTTCTCTGTTTTCGCAATTCTCCGTCAAATTCGTTTCCGGTCGTGGTGGATACCATGGGATCGAGGCAAGAAAGTTCTGTCTTTGTTCGATACACACAGTGAGACGCCATTACAGAAGCAAAGCGATTATTTGTTCACAATCTCAATTCAGAATTCTAGCAAATCAAGAAACAAGATCGCATCATTTGTTCATCAATTTCAAAGATTCATCATTCCAGTTTCAATCATCACTGACAGCGAACGTGTTTGGAAAAGTGTTTCAATCATCGTGAAAAGTGTTTTGATTTCGTTCAGGTTTGCGTTTGAAGAAAGCTCTCTTAGTTGCGATGCAAAAAGTGCTTTTGGAATAAGTTGTTTGTGGTAACGTGATTCAATAAGGCTGGGTAACGTTTTTCAGCAGTTCAGTAACGTGATTAAATAAGCAGCTTTTATGTTTGGAATCACGTTTGCAAAAGCACTTTTGCAACAAAAGGCTGGTTGCAAAGCTTAAGGAAGAAAAGAAGAAGAAGGAAGCGCGCTGTAAGCTGATTCCCATCAGAACATGTGGGCCTGGGCTTTCTATGTTTTTCATTTCTTTTATGTCATTTACTAGTTTTAACCCCCATTTTACTTAGTTACTTCAGTTTGAATAATCATTGTAATTTCATTGTGTTTCAAACTCAAATTGGTGAACTTTCCCATTTTGAGTTTGAGGGGGACTATTAGAATATAGTGAGAAGATAGCTTGTAGAGCAAGCTATCTAGATAGCTTGGAGAGCAAGCAAGTTAGTTAGAGTTAGTTACACAACTAAACTCTATATATAGGAACACTCTTGTATCATTTCATTCATATCTTTTATTCAATCTATTGATTCTCCTATGAGTCTCTATGGTTATCTTCCTCATGAATACAACTATGCACTCTTCCTTGCCGATCATTATGACTATTATCCTTGGGATTCTCTGATTCGTAACACATCAACAGTCATCTTGAAGATTCATATTTCACTCGAGATTCGGACATAATTCTTTTTACTCCTAACTCGACCACATCAGCCTTTTGCATCAAGATAATGAGTATTGTAAAGATCATTCAACCACACCAGCCTTTTGGGAAGATATAATTGTGGATGATATGCTAAACAAAGAATGTGATCAACAACAACACGGCGAAGGCAACGATAATTTAGCATCCAGGCATTATTCACCTCAATGTCCTCAGAATCTAAGCCAATCAAGCCATCATCTGAAGCAGGAAAATCAAATTTGTAACCAGAATCATTTGGGGAAGCCTTCTGAGTATTTTACTGAACCCTTGGGGGCAGGATTAGAGAAGACCATGAAGAGTGAGGGTACTGGTTCAGATGTTGATAACAAGGTTTCTTCGGACGTCGGCGAAAACAACATTATATCTAACATTTTGTCTTTGGAACTAGATGCATGGGAAGATTCAATAGTTAAGTTGTTGGATAAAAGTGATGAGCCATACACATCCTTCAAAGCACCTGCTTTGTGCAAAATCCAAGACAATAATCAGTCCAGGTTTTCCTTTGCCAGACAAAATGATTCCTTGAATAAAACCTTTGATTTGCAGCAATCATTTGGGGTTGCTGGACATGATCCTAAAGGGAATTATCCATCTGGTGGTTGTAATGAAAATTATACATTTCACATTCTTTATAACATTCTTTATTTTGATATTGATGCTTATAGGTTGTTACAAAACCATTAGACAATTAGTTTGGTTTCACAAAGAACACTATGAAAATCATTAAACCATACGTATGGTTTCAACAATAGTTTTTATTTAAAACCATTTATCAATAATGATTTTCACTATTCTTTTAGAAGCACTTGTTGTGGAGCACTTGTTATTGGAAATTATAACATTCACATTCTTTGTTGTTACGTATTCATGATTATAGATTGTTACAAAACCATTAGACAGTTAGTTTGGTTTCGCATAGAACACTATCAAAACCATTGAACCATACTTATGGTTTCAGTAAGTTTTTATTTAAAACTAAGATAATTAGTTTATTTTATTTTATTTGCCATTTGACAATTATTTAATAGGTTATAAGTGTGTACTATTAAGTGGTTACTTAATAATGATTTTAATGTTTATCACATTTTTTTTTATTACAAAACCATTAGACAATTATTTTGGTTTCACATTGAAAACTATCAAAATGTGTACTACTAAGTGGTTACTTTGAAAACTAATTTTAATAAAATTGAACATTATTGGGCCAAAAATTAAATAAAATGAACGGTATACTATGATAGATACTATAAAAAGACACAACCAACTGATTATGTCACTTTTTGTATAAACTCGAGAGGTTTAACACGAAAAACAAACATAAAATAAAGCAAAAGTATGTTTTCTTTTTCTAGAAGATAAATTGTTTAAAACAAATTAATAATTTCATTTGAAACCATTAGGCAGTTATTTTGGTTTCACATAGAATACTATCAAAACCATTTGACCGTACTTATGGTTTCAGTATTCCATACCCCTAATTTCAGTAAAATTAAATTAAATTGAACATTATTGGGCCAAAAATTAAATAAGATGAACAATATAATATGATAGATACTATAAAAAGACATACCTAACTATCAAAACCATTAAACCATACTTATGGTTTCAGTATTCCATACCCCTAAGTTTGTTTCACCATAAACTTGATACAAATCCAGAAATTCATAAACTTGATACAAACATTAACAAGAAACTTAACACTAATCTAGAAATCAGAAATTCAATAAAAAAAAACATTAATGTGCTAGCTTTTGAATCAATTCTTCATAGTATGAAGTTGCTGCCTTCTCCACATAGTTTCTTTTTGCAATTGCTTGAGTCGCTTAATATTGATGAACAGATTCCAATTCTCAAATCCATAGTTTTTGCAGCCTTGCCATTCTTCCCATAATTTTCATCATCTGAACTTCCTTCATCAGAATCTTGTGCAACATTTTGTTGTTTCTTTTTTTGATGCTTCTTTTCTTTACCCTTAGAGTTTCTTGTTTTCTGCTCCTTATTTTCACCACCATCAGATGATGAAGCTGTGTCATTCCTTTCCTCCTCCTCCATTTGTGTTAGCCCAAACCTGAATGATGGCAATGGCTCTAGCTCTTTAGTTTTTTTCACCTGCATGATCAAAGAAAACCATTAAATACATCTAATGGTTTTGGAGTACAACTGACCAAAACCATTTCCACGGCACAATGGTTTTTGCATAGTTTTTAGAGTTTAACAAAGTTCTAACAAAGTGTATTGTGGCTTATGGCTTCTAAATCTCTATGTCCATATTACGTCTTATTTTCACTTATATTTTTGGCTCTTGTTTGTTTTTTCCTAACAAAAATAACAATAATGAATTTTTTGTTATATTCAAAATAATTCACACACACATACAATAAAACCAAATATATTAGTGTCATAAGGACGGAGCAAGTAAGTGAAATGCGGAAAAACCATTGAAATAAAACAACCATTGATTTTGGTCAGAGCACATATATAGCTAGCAGAGATGGACCAATAGAGCTCAAACTCAAATCACAAACACAGTGCAGGAAAATATTGTCTCAGCTGATATTTTAAGACCAAAAGGACGGAGCAAGTAAGTGAAATGATCTCAATCCATACTGCCATTTAAGTGAAATAAATCAAAAGAAAAAAATCATTGATTTATACAGCACAACACATAACACAAGCAAGATGAAGATTTCCAAACACTATGACAGTGTGGCAGATTGCATTGTAGCTACTGCCTACTGCTCGCACGCACGCACACACAAATGATCTCCAAACTTTTGAGTTTGGGTTCTAATCCTGCTAAAGATTACCTTCTTCCACTTACAAATTGGAAATTACCCTCTAACATGCTTTTTCAAATCAATCAAGAAATATACACTATTATCATACTTGAAGAAAGACTTTTTCCCCTAATTAGAAGAGCATTTTTAAAAGAATGACTGATGTTTGGTTTATGTAATGGATGACAGTGAGCCACATCCCATCTATATGAGCTAGTTGGACACTTATTTGTTTGTAGTTGGTTTTCGGTTTTTAAACATGTTAACACTGCATTCATTTTTAAGTGTTTGTTTTGTATGACGTTTGATGAAAATTACGGCAAAAATTCATATGAAAACATGCTAACATGCTTTTGTATGTTGTCAACGTGACGTGAAGCCAACACAAGCTTATTTCAATATCTCTGGTATACCGTACAATGTGGTAAGAAACAAAACTAATATTATGCACTTACTAAGATTGATGTTCTACCATATCTTTTTGGTAAGTAAACGTTGCCAAAGGACCTAAGAAACAAAACTAAAAGGCTCTTATTTAGGAAACTAGACCCTAGATGCACACATTGAAAATCAAGAATGCAATAACAAAAATCTGAAGTGAAATTAAGAGAAAGGCAAGACTAACACATCTACTTACACATGTTAAAACTGGTTGCCACAAAGGCACACATAGGCAATTTTTTCCCTAATATGATAAAATGTTACTAATAAATAATTAAACAATAACTGTGAGGACTATAATAGAGACACAAATAGATGGGTAAAAGTTTAAGCATGCACGTCCATGAAGAGTTACATTTTTTTGTTTCTTAAAACCAAAACTTTCATCAACTCTTGACTCACAATTAACAAAAAAAACAAAATGCACTAACTTAACTTAAACTAATAATGCTCTAGTCTTCTAGCAACACTTTTTTTGTTCTTTTCAAAATGCATTAACTTAAACAAAATGCACTGACTTAACTTAAACTAATAATGCTCTAGTCTTCTAACTTAACTTAAACTAATAATGCTATAGTCTTCTAGCAACACTTTTTTTTTCTTGAGAACATCCTCAACCTATCTCTTGAAATCTTCAGTCCAATTTTTCAAGAGATACTCTGAAACCATTTCCACAGCAAAATGGTTTCAGAGTAAAACTTCCAAAAACCATTTACACAGCATATTGGTTTTGGCATAAATTTTAATGTTGCGGTGAAATATAGTCACGTCAAAGTAACCACTCGCCCACAGCGCTAAAAAATTCTGTATTGAAAGAAAACTTAATTGTTAGTTACGACACTTCAATCAACCAATTGAAACAGAATAGGCAAAATTCGTGATTTAACTTAACTTAGGGTACAAAATTCATAAGAGATACAGTCGCTAAGTTCACAATCATAATCTTAGTTTACTCGAACCCGAACCCGTTAAAATTCATGAAACAGAAAAGAAGTGAATGAAGTACTTACCTCAGAGGTTTTAGGGACTTCATCGCAGAAGATTTCGCATTTAATATCACCTAGGTTATGGTGGAAGATGCTTGCGGAGGTGGAAGATGCTTGCGGCGGCAGAAGATGAAGATGATGCTGATGAAAATGCGGTGGTGATGATGTTGATTTCGAAATTGCGGTGATGATGAAGATTATGATTATGATTTCGCAAAAAATGCGGTTGTGACAAAGATGGTGGTGAACGACGGTGTTGTTGAGTACGACGGTGACGGAAGACGGCGACGGAAGTTTGTTTTCGGTCGTAGAAGTTTGTTACAGGTGGTGGAAGTTGGAAATGGATGAAAATGATGAAAAAGATCGTGATGTTTTGTTTTGTTTTGTTTGCTTTCTTCACCAATTTTTCTTTGGGGTGTAAGAACTAATTCTGTTGGGCTAGGTGCATAATGGGCTGGACTTATGCAGGGTGCATAAGGAATCCTTATGCATGATAACCACACCCTTTTGCTTGTGTCAAACCATACCCAAAATCACTTTCATAATGCATATTATCAACAATTTGGCATTGCCTTACATCAGATAAGCAGCTAGGAATTACTTCTGCTAACCAAAGTTGGGCCAATATAGAATAGGAGTACTTAGTCTTGTAATGCAATATTGCAGCACCATTTAATTCAAATCTCATCACTTGTAAAAGACTTGAAATTTTGTTATAGCATACTTGAGAAAGTGGTATTAAGTCACTTATAACAGACTTGAAATTTAGTTATAGCAGAACCAAAAAAACCAGCACAGGAAAAGAGAGGTTGCCAAATTGATGTTCGACGGTGCGGCGGTTGTAGGTCATGGCGGTTGACGGCGAAGAAACCCAATGGTGGTGCCTTTGGGATGAAGAGGCATCGCGAGAAAGAAGGGGGAAGACTGTTTGTGATGTGTTGCTATCCGTTTTGCTTTCTCTCATTAAAACTTCCATTTTCTGTTTTTTTATTACTTTAATAACCAGTGCCACGTGTCAAAATTTGATTGGTCCTATGGCACAATGGCACCATATCACTATGGCACTGAAGTGCTGCCCCCCAAAAAAAGCACGATCACTTATAGGGATCAGAAGGTTGGCAAACACAACCTATTCCCAAAACACCCCTAATGCCATAGGTGAAACTCATTATTATAATATCATACTAATTAATTTTCCCATGTCTAGGCCAATTCCTTATAAAACAATATATCTAGACCAGGTTATGAAACCTACTGTTAATATTGAATTGTAACCTAGAATCGATAAAAAGTTGATTAGAAGTTGAAAAACATTAAGAACAAGATATAATCAATAAATGCTAAATTGCATTTTTGGTCCCTTAACTATTTAGGTAGTATCGCTTTGGTCCCTTAATTAAAATTCGATTATTTTGGTCCCTTAATTTATCTCTGTTACGCATTTTGGTCCTTTTCGTTAGTTTTAATTCAAAAACGTTAGGTTTTCTTCAAAAACGCCACCTTTTGTTTCTTTAGTCACACATCTATGCATTTGAGTCGTCAAGATTCGTAATCCTTGTTTCTAGATGAAAATTCACATTTATAGGCACTTTTCCACTTCACAACGCATACCTTGTACACGTGTATGCACGCCGCATGTGCTCTTTTTGCTGACTTGGTTAGCTTTTTTTATCACAAGATGTGCGGGTTGCATGGTGATGTGCACGAGATGCACACGCCCAAAGAAACTTCCTTCTCTCGTCAGGGCGTGTGATAACATACTTTGGGCGCACTCACTTGAAGCAATTTTCTTCTTTTTGAACATCAGAGCACATGGGTCGCATGGACCTGAGGCTTATTTCAGTTGATTTCTTCACTTTTCACAGGCTTTTCATCTTTGATATGTGCTTGGGACATAAATTGTCCAACTTGTGTGAACTTCAATGTCTTCATTGTAAAACCATTAAATCACTTTTCCATTCTCATCAACCTTCTCTCCTATAAATAGAGCCCTCATTCCACACTTCATAAGAGACAAAAAGTTCTCTTGAGTTGTCAAAAACTTTTCTCTCTTCTCCCTCATTTAGCTTGTGTTGACGAGCTATTCTTTTCTTCTCCCTCTTTTTCCGTCCCTTCGGAATTTTGTCCATTTGGTAATTTTGTCCCTTCGGTTGCCCCTTTCTTTTATTTTCTTGCATTTTATTTCTTTTTAGCATTTTTGCATTTCATTTTATTTCTATTTATTATTATCATTTAGCATTTTAATTATCGTCATTTATTTTCCAGCAATTAGAATGTATCTAGGTTCAATGTAAACAATATAAATGAGAAAAGTGTGTGTGTGAGTGTGTGTCTTTTATTTCTTTACCGCTTTATATATATATATATATATATATATATATATATATATATATATATATCCAAAAATGCAAAAAAATTAGATTAGCTTAGGAGATTTTGTGGTGATCCAACGTCACTACAAAATTCTCAAGTTTTTATTTTATTGCTACGTTAGTCTATTTTTAGTTTTTTAATTAATATTCAAAAAACAACAAAAACATGCAAATAACCAAAAATCACAAAAAATTCTTTTCATAATAAACCTTGATTTTCAATCAAGTGGTCGTTCTTTTTATTTTCTTTCTTAATCAAATTTCAAATCAATTTTAATTCTAATTTGAGTCATTTTTCTTTCAATATAAAAAATACAAACCAATTCTTATTCGCCACTTGGCTTTTATTTTAAAACCTTTTCAAAAACTAATAAAAAACATACAACAAATCAAACGTCAATTTCTACCCCGAACTACGAGGTTTTGATCCCTCACAGGTACGTAGGCAAAGGACTTGTCCTTCCAAATCAATTAAAATCAATTTTCTTTTTCTCACCATTCAATTCTATTTTCTTTTCTTTAAAAGCAAGCAAGTTATAGCCAAAAATTAAATAAAATTAAGAGGTTCTCGTAGAGTACTACGAATATTAAGGATGCTAACACCTTCCTTAAATATAACTAACCCCCGAACCCTAAATCTTAAAAAATGTGGTAATTTAGAACTTTTTCCCCTTTCTTTTGAAAAATTAAAAGTTCAGTCGTGAAATAAAATAGTGAGTCAAAAGCTAATCAAATAGCCTTGGTCTCCGAAAAATGACGCGACAGGGATTTAGGTCATTGGGAGGGGGGTCTGTGGGTTTGGGATCTTATCTGGAAGAGAGCCTTGTTCACCTGGGAACTGGATATGCTTTCCGATCTCTTGGTTGTCGCGACTAGACGTGCGAGGGTTGTGACGGAGGATGTTTGGTCTTGCACGCTCAGTCCTGATGGTCGGTACTCGGTAAAGTCTATGTACGCCTCCCTTCTTAAGGGTCTTACGGTTATGGGGACCCCTCAAGGGGAAGTTCTGCAGGCGGTCTCAAGGGTGTGGAAATCTTGGGTCCCGTCTAAAGTCATTGTGTTTTCATGGAAGCTCCTTCTCGATAGGATCCCCTCGAGAAGTAATCTCCTTATGCGTGGTGTTCCGCTCCTGGTGGGAGGAGTGGAGTGCGTTTTTTGTCATGCGCCGTCGGAGTCCGCTGCACAACAGGTTTCTAGGTGGTTGGGTTGGGAGTTTGTGATGCCTTTGGGGCTAGCCCAACAGTTTCAGGCGTTTATTGGGTTAGGAGGGGGAAGAGAATTAGGTTAGGTTTGCTTCTTGTTTGGCACGCTGTTATTTGGACCATTTGGGCATCCCATAATGATCTTATCTTTGCTGGTGGCTTACTCTGAGAGGAGCTAGTGGTGGACAGAGTTAAACTCTTAGCTTGGCAGTGGTTCCGGGCTAAGTGCCCTGCAAGTTCCTGTTCTCTCTTTGAGTGAGAGGTGCAGCCCGTCCTATGTTGGAACCGGTAGGGTCTTATGGTGGTTGTTCTCCTGGGGTCGCTTGTGGGGTTGTGTGAGGTGTATCTCCTCCCCTCCCGGTGTGGCTTTCAGGCTATCCTTGTTGTTTTGGCGATTGGTTTTCTTTTTTAGGTTTTAGTGGGCGCTTCCAGCCTCGTTTGTGGGGTTTTGGAGGCATCCCCCAATGGTTCTTTGTTGGAGCGTCTTTTGATGGCTATTCTAGTGTATATTGTACCCTTTGTTTATATATATATATATATATATATATATATATATATATATATATATATATATATATATATATATATATATATATATATTGCCATTCAAAAAACAAAAAAGATGAAAATGAGAATAAAGCTTTTTATTTAGGGTTAATATGTCTTTACCCCCCTGTAATATAGGCGAGTTCCGGTTTTCCCCCTGTAAAAAAGATTCTTTCGATTCCAACCCTGTAATATAAAGATTCCGTCGAAAACCCCCTGAGCACATTTGAGACCCCCCAGCTGATGACGTGGCGTGACGTGGCGCGCTGAGTCACCCTTTTCTGCTGACGTGGCGTGCTGACTGTATAATTAATTTTATTTTTTATTTTTTTATAGGGTACACGTGGCATTTGTCATTTTTTTATGTCTTTAACCCCCTGTAATTTAGGTGGGTTCTAGTTTTCCCCCCCGTAAAAATTTTTAAAATAAAAAATAAAATCTGGAAAATTTAAAAAAATAATTATTTTTTAAAAAAATGCTGGAAAATTATTAAAAATTGAAAATAATGCAAAAAATGCAAAAAAAATTTAAAAAATAAAAAATCTGGAAAAAAAAATTCGCATGACATGTGTGTATATACATACCACATCATTAAATCATTTTAATAATAAAACTTAGAAACTGAAAATCTTTTAAAAATAACAAAAAATCAGATTATTTTTTAAGAAAAATAAAAGATTGATTTTTTTTAAATTTTAAAAATAACAAAAAATCAGATTATTTTTTCAAAAAATAAAATAAAAAAGCAGAAAAGACATTAAGATTTTTATCAAAATTTAAAAAATTGGAAAAAATTTTGGATTTTTTTTGAAATTTAGAAGATATTTAAAAATACTGAAATTTAGTTTTCAAAATAAAAAGTTTAGATTTTTTTGCGAAATAAAAAAACTGGAAAATATTTAAAATTTTAAAAATCTGGATATATATTTTTTAAAAATCCAATTACAATATGAAAATTAAATTTTAAAAATCATATAATCTGAAGAAAAAAATTGATTTTAGTTTAATTAAAAATTTAGGAAAAAAATCTAAGAAGCTTGAATTACATAGGAATTTTTTTGTAAAAAGAATTATTACTGCGTGTAAAATTTTAAAAATTACACTCAGGTTCATCGAGCTCGAAAGAGCTTTATGCTTGCTGCTTGAGCAGGGAGTTGTTGACACTTGGGTTTGTTATTGTGTTGGCAGTCAATCCATTCGCTAAAATTAAATCCTAAATGTTTTTGACAAATGTTCACTGTTCATATTTTTTTTTGTAATCTGGTTTCGTCCCCGTACGTGCGTTCGCTGAGTTATGCTCATGATTAGTGAATTTTTGTTTGGATATTTTAGGACAGTTTTGCTTGGTCTGATTTATAACGATGTATGGCCGTTTTGGGTTTTACTTGGGTTAGGTTTTATGTCCCCCCCAGTCTCTGTATCTCTCTCTTTTTTTAATGTATTTTTCTTTTTGCTTAAATTTTTTTTTAAAAAGCGTCTAATTTAAGAGACATTAAAATTTAAAAAGTGAGTACCTCAAGTTGCTCTTCCAATGTCTTTTGAACTTCGCAAAAAAATCTAAACTTTTTTATTTTGAAAATTAAATTCCAGTATTTTTAAATATCTTCTAAATTTAAAAAAAAATACGAACTTTTTTATAATTTTTAAAATTTCGAAAAAAATCTATTTTTTCATTTTTATTAATTTTTTAAATTTTTTGGAATTTTCAATTTTTATTAATTTTCCAGAATTTTTTTTAAAAAAATAATTATTTTTTTAAATTTTCCAGATTTTATTTTTTATTTTTTAAATTTTTACAGGGGGAAAACTGGAACTCGCCTAAATTACAGGGGGGTAAAGACATAAAAAAATGACAAATGCCACGTGTACCCTATAAAAAAAATAAAAAATAAAAATAATTATACAGTCAGCACGCCACGTCAGCAGAAAAAGGTGACTCAGCGCGCCACGTCATCAGCTGGGGGGTCTCAAATGTGCTCAGGGGGGTTTTCGACGGAATCTTTATATTACAGGGTTGGAATCGAAAGAATCTTTTTTACAGGGGGGGAAACCGGAACTCGCCTATATTACAGGGTGGTAAAGACATATTAACCCTTTTATTTAATTCGCTAATAAATTAGATAATAACTTGAACATTGTTTATTCTTAAAAAAAAAAAAAAAAAACTTGAACATTGTTTAGACATGAGAAAATAACACTTGGTTGCCACAATAAACACACATTAGTTCTTCAATTAGGAGCATAACATAAATCATTATAGGCAGCGATGAGACAAAAGAGTTTCAGAAACCTATAAATTACCATTAAACTGAATATTCAAACAAGTTCCGGTTATGTTCAAAATAAATATTGCATTGTCTAAACAAGGTATTGTAGAACTGTTTCTTTGACCTCAAAAGTGAACCTGTAGTTTTGTACTCCTTCCGTTTCAAAATGAGTGTCGTTTAAGGTTTTGACATACAGATTAAGAAATGGAATGAAATAATCATTAGATATAACATTAAACTGCCCTTACTCTATAAGAAAAAAATAAACTTAAAGTTGCATTGAAAATTGTGTGAGATAAAAGTTGGACTATTTATGGAGGGTAAAGTTGGAAGAAAAAAATTAAAGTTGTATTGAAAATGTAAAATGACATTCATTTTAAAACAATTTTTTTTTGCCTAAAGTGACACTTATTGTAAAACGGATGGAGTACTTGTCATTTGGACTAAAAAAAGCAGGATCATAGAACAAAGAGCATTACTTTTCCCACCCTATGGCCTTCTCGCGCGCCCTGTTTTTTTGACCAAAATACCCTTTATCCGGACTATGTAATCCGGACAATATTCGGATCATATAATCCGAAATGATTTGAGTAGTAGTATGGGTGATTTGAGCACAATACATGCTTCGTTTCAGACGAGCATTATCATGTTTGAACATTGGTTCAAAGACAAGGTGTTGTGGTCTAGGTTGATCCGGAACATTTCAAGGGAAGCTTTGCATCATCTCGTAATGGAGTACAATAAAGCACTTGAAATTGGTACGGATAAATCAAGATGTGGTTGTTTGAGTTTGGTCACATACAGATTACCGTGTGCGTGTATGCTAGCTTTGAAGATCAAGAACGGCACCGCAATTCGTTTGGAAGAAATTCACACCCACTGGAAGAGGTTGGGGTTCGAGTACGAGGTTTGACCCGAAGCTTCAAATAGAAGACATCTCTCTATTGCCAGAATGGGATATTCTCCAGGTATTTTTTTTCAAAACTGTGTTAGTTTATGTTCTGCCCAGGATTTCTGTTTCTGTACTCTGTTCTATTGAAATTCGGATTATATAATCCGGATATAATCGATGGATTCCGGATTATATAATCCGGAAAAGTAGCATTTACGCCCCATGCAAGTGCATTTAAGGCTCATGCAAAGGGTGTATCGGGAAGTTCCGGATTATACAATCCGGATTACCTTATGTATTTCGGATTATATAATCCGGAAGTCATCAGTGGTAGTAACAGAATGCATGTTTCTGACTGGTTTCCATCAAATGACAGTTTTTTTACACATTGTAGGCCCGGTTCAAGGACGCCGAGTACAACATGAAGGTGCATTTGAAAGAACAATTCCGACAATTTGTTTTACCGGAAACCACCTCTATGCGTCCACCGCCAAATAAGGTCACCACCAAAGGAGCTCAAAAGAAAGATAAGCAAAGCATTCGATCGACAAGGCGGTCCCCTTCCCTATGGGAGATTGTTGACTCCCAAGAGCAAGAAACACAGGGTTCACAGACACGGTCAATAGGGACGAGTAGAAAGAGTGCACGGAAAAGCAACATGTCTCCTACTCCTCCTAAGAAGCAAATCCCAGAAAATCCAAAGAAGCCATCACCCGTTGAAGTCCACATACCACACAAAGACCAAATCCCAATTTGGATGCATGGCTTTATTGTAAAGGTTACGGATGTACCCGGTGATGGCCATTGTGGGTTCCGAGCAGTTGTGGTCCTACGTAACTTGACTATTGATGATCACACATTAGTCCGGTACAACCTTTACAAAGAGCTTATCGGTGTAGAAAATGCCCGCTATCGGAGGATGATTAATGATGATAGGCGGTATAAAGAGGTCTTGGACGCTCTATCATACGCCGGTATTGGATATGCACCACGGGATAAATGGATGACAATGCCGGATATGGGGTTCCTCATCGCACAGAAATTCAACCAAACGGTTGTTGTGTTGTCCATTGGGAAACCAGAAACCTTTTTCCCTATATGTGGTCCACCGCCGCCTTCAAGTATCGATCCATTGATGTGTCTGGCATATGTGAATGACAACCATTTTATGGCATTGAAATTGAAGAATGGTTGTCTGATTCCTCCCACTTCCGCTCTAAGGAGACGATACCATCGAGAGGATGCAGACACATGGCCTGATAGATATGTCAGTCGTATGGCAGATTATAATGAGCTAAGTTGGGCGGCGGGTGTAAAGGTCATAGAAGATGATGAAGAATTGTACGTTGTTGAAAATCTTGATCCCGATGAGAGGGTTGGTACTGGACCTGCTCCTGTTGTGAAGGTTGAAGTGGATGATAGTCCCATTGATCTTTCGGCGCCATAGATTAGATATATATCAATAGTTTAGTTGAAATGTATATCATTAGGTGAAATTTGTGATGATATAAATTCAACTCTTTTTTGGTATAATGATATATATATAATCATTTTTTTGATATAATATTTAAGTTAGTTGTCTTTTATACAAACATATATAATGATTTATTGAAAAAAAATGATAAAAACCACAATGACATGCAAATCTGTTTCAGTTCTGTGCACTGGTTCATTCCGGATTATATAATCCGGAAAGCCCCGAGGGCAATTTTGGAAAAAAATAGGGCGCGCTAGGAAAGTCATAGGGTGGGAAAAGTAATACTCTAGAACAAATACCTTTGACCCAAAATCTAACTTTATATATCTTTCTCTTTTGCTTGTTATTACAAAACCAACCAACCAAATTACTTTACAAACATAAAGGAATTCACTATATATACTCACTTAAATCTCCCCCATAACATCAATACCTAAGAAGAACAAAAAAGAGGAGAAACATAAAGTTGTGTAAACAAAATGAAAATATTGTCCTCCAAATTAAAGCTTCTTTTCTTTTGTTGATTATTACTCTTATTTTAACAAATTGTGTGTATTCTGAAACTCAAAATTGTCGTCCAAGCAGTTGAATTAGAGGAAAGAAATCTCCTCCGGAACAATGCAATCAAGAGAATGATTCTGATTGTTGTGTACAAGGAAAAATGTACACAACTTATGTATGTTCACCATCAGTGTCCACTCACACCAAAGCATATCCCACTCCTAATAGTTTTCAAAAGGGTGGAGATGGAGGTGGTCCTTCAGAATGTGACAACCAGTATCATTCAGATGACACTCCCGTTGTTGCACTTTCCACCAGATGGTTCAACCATAAAAGCATGTGTCTAAAAATCATTACAATTAGTGCTAATGGAAAAAACGTGGTGGCAATGGTCGTTGACGAGTGCGACTCCACAAAGGGATGTGATGAACAACATGACTACCAACCACCTTGTCCAAATAACATTGTTGATGCTTCGAAAGCTGTGTGGAAAGCTTTAGGTGTACCTAAAGAATAATGGGGTGGCGTTGACATTACATGGTCAGATGCTTGAAATTTTATAGGTTAAAAATTCATTTTTGTGTTTCTATGGTTTAATTTAGTGATCATATTCTGTACTTTTATTTTTATCACAATGTGTATGTATCATATATACTTGCTGTTACCATTCTGTTATAAATTTAGAAAATACAACACATACTTTTATTGATTGAGTTCAAATTCTAAATTTAATTTGCTTTTATATCAATACTCCAAATTTCTCTTTAGTGATATTATTTACTTATAAATAATGATTGATAAGTAACATATGTTCCATGGCCTTAGATGTCATCAGTCGGTCCTTTAAATTTGGATGTCCTTGGCGAATCAAGAGAGTGGTGTCCCTATAATGAAAAATTCCACAAAAAATGATAAGATTAAGAGAAATGAATGGAAAGACTATTAAACATTTCATTTGACCTTGTGCAAGAAGAACATAAGTATAAATCTTTGAAATGTGAATCAATTAGCTCTAAACTAGGATCCATGTTCCAAAGTCTAAGCTTCACTCGACAAGTTTAATTAACTAAAGACAACATGTTTATCAAAACAACACACATGGACCATAATTCAATATTATATCATCACAAAATTCCATAATTCAATGTTGATTCCTCAAAAGTGAAAATTTGTTTCACTATTAAATAATAAATAAATTGTTTGACAATTGCAATTGGCACCTACTCCTATCTTATGAAGTTATGATCAATGGGATATGACACTTATGCTTTTGGCAATTGATTGTTCTTGTGTTAATAGTTGCATAATTGAGATGGAGATATGTTTTTTGTTTACAAATTGAGATGGAGAGGTTAGTCATAGAGAATAAGAATTAGAAAGAAAAGAGACTCATAAACTAGGAAAAATATTGTGACTCTTAATATGCAAAAGCAAAAAATTTGACTATTTATTACTCTTAACACCTCATATCATTATTTTAATTTTAGTTCATTAATTAGATTATTCACTTGCTTTTTCACTCATGACTCATCGGTTTAGTTGCTAAAATCATGGACGTAATTAATATTTTTTGGTACATGTAGTTGACCGATTTCATTTAGTAATGTCATTTATTAGTTTTGACTTTGTGGTGCCCCTGTAATTTTGTCAACAACTAGCATTTTACATTTTTTTATGGAAGTATATATACATACATATGAGGATGTATATAGGTAGTAAAAATATATTTTTTGGTGCCACTAAAATTATGGTGCCCTGGGCTGCCGCCCCCTCGGCCCGTGCGCAGGGCCAACCCTGGATGTCATATTCGTATAACACGGCCAAGTAAGATAATTTATTTGGGTAATCACAAGAATATAATTTTCTAAATATTTGATGCTTTCCTGATTTCTTAAAGAGAACAGATGCAAAAATGTAAGTTTGTCAGTTCATTTTGACACTGCTAGGTGGCTTGTTGCACAAACAAGCAAAAGTCAGCAGTTTGTGGTCTCTCATACTTATAGAGAAGGAAATAGATGTGCGGATTTGTTGGTGTGCTATGGACATTCCCGCCTTTGAGTATTTTGGTGGAGTTCGCTCCCTGTTTTTTCAGTAGAGATTTTCTTGTTGATAGATTTTCACTTCTTATTTTCTGCTTTTCTTAATCTTCGTGAGTTTCGGTTTGGATCCATAAGGTTTTGTAATTTTCACTTTTTTTGATAAATTTCTTTCGATTGCGCTCTTTTGGGGTGTCAGTCTTGCTGGGATGTCATTTGAGTATAAGGGATCACGGCTAATATTTTTCAAGTTCAAATTGTATTTTGGCATTCTTAATCAAGTTTCATGGGATGCTTTATAGCTCCATTCCATATGTAGCATAAGGGATTAGTGATTGCAATTACCAAGGTAATTAAAACCGAACCAGACCGGCCGGTTCAACCGGTTTAACCGTGAACCAGACCAATGTCCGGTCCGGAATGGCTTTAAAACCACTCTGTCATAAAACCGGGAAATGAACCGGAAAACCGGTGAAACCGGAGGTTCAGGCGATTTGACTGGTTGGACCGCATTTTGGTTCTTTTATTCTCACAAAAAAAAAAATACAGACAATGGTTTTGGTCTCAGTTTCGCGTTTGTTCACGCAAATATCACCGGGAGAAACCCTTACAATAGTATTCAAGCAAGACCGCAAGTAGATGAAGAGAGAATTGAACAATCGATTTGGTTCAAGAAGAAGATGAAGAGATAATTGAACCGTAAATTAAAAATAGAACAAATCATAAAGGATGAAATAATACAGGTGAGGCTTGCAAACTGAGGCGGCTGTGTTTGCTTTCATTTTTCAACAACAACCATGTTAGGGTTACAGGTTATAATAGGTTAATAATTGAATAGGTCAAGGATAATCAAGCTTTAATAAAATGGTTTATAGATTAATAATTGGACAACATAGTCAAACATAAACCCTTAAATACATAAACACCGATATGGCTATGAAATTGTCAGAAATCTATGGTACCCAGA
The DNA here is from genome assembly GCF_051527215.1 of Medicago sativa. Taxonomy (NCBI): domain Eukaryota; kingdom Viridiplantae; phylum Streptophyta; class Magnoliopsida; order Fabales; family Fabaceae; genus Medicago; species Medicago sativa. The sequence goes on along the minus strand of NC_140755.1, from coordinate 78,000,397 downwards.
ACCAAAAGAAGGGGAAAACAAAATGTAGAAAAAAAGGTGTACTTAGACAGAAAGAGTTCCTGAATCTTATTTCTGTACAAATGAAAACTGAAATCCACAAGGTTGAGTACCTCAGAGTTCACCTTCAGTCGGATATGAGCGACAGCGGCATCCCATGCTGGTGCATCAGCTCTGTGCAGTCCTATTTTCCTTTCCTGCCATATTAACGCCATGAATAGCTAATACAAAGCACAATTTCCCAACAGGTAATAAAACTATAAGAGTAACAACCACTCGTATTAATCAAAATCTTTGGTTCAATTCTAATATTAAGGAAAGAAAAAAAAAACCTCCAAGGGATTTTAAGGATTTTATATAACAACCTCCGATTATGTACGGTTAGGCTCTCTAGTTCCTAGATGAATTATTAGTTTGCACAAGTTAATTTATTATGTTTACAACATTTTGTGATTACCCTGTCGTGTAACATCCTGATTCCTGAATATCATTCTACATAACAACGAATTGGATGAGACTGACAGTCATGCTTCTCTTAAAATAGTTGTGTAGGATTTTAGGTTGTACTTAGACAGCTTCATCCTCTCCATACCGAGAGAGGATGGGGTGATAAACTATGTAAGTGATGACAATATGTTTACCAACTTGCTACTGAAGTAAAAGGAAAGGAGGTCGTGGGAACGACTTTCAATTCTGAGAATTCAGATTTTATTACAAAAGAGCCTTTTGATATACATCGAATCTAATTATTAACCAAGGGAAAATTAACGAGTATTTGTTGAGGTTATTGTGGAATTTTTGTACTAGTAATGTCAAGAAAGTGTTGACTGCAATTTGGTAAATACTTTTAAAAAATGGATACCTTAACTACGGAGTATTTTTGGCTCAGAAACCAAGAGAGAATCCACTCTCTAACTCTCAAATGAGAAACTCAAGTTTTGATATATTTAAAATTGGTGATAATACATGAAGAAAATGGCCTTATTTATAGTAATCCTAGAGGCCATGCAACTGTAGAATGCTGAAAATTAATGTGAATGCAAGAAATAAAATGTCAACATAAGTGGCAAGGTGGTTGTGTGTCAACCATGGTGGCTTCAATGAGGTAAGGGATGATGCAAGTGAGGAGAACCTATGGATACTAGGGGTGGTGCAATTAATAGGCTGTTTGAATTTCATGATCTGCATCAATTTTGATTTGAACGAGTGTTTTGTTTTCAGCTTTTGCAGTACATTTCTACGAACGGAGATGACACATGGGCTTTTTGAAGGTATATATAAGGTTTAGCTTGCAGCTGCATTATTATCTATTTCTGGTACAACCCGAAGTACTGAAAAAGAGACTTACATTTTCAAATAACTTCTATTCAGAATCATGTAAGGAATAACAGAATATTGGCAAGAATTTCTTTCTTCTTTAACAGGAAACAATAAATCTTAAACAAAGCAAGCAGATGGAAACTATAAATCTTCAGAATCATGCTTGAATGCAATTTCTATTTTATAACAAAATTTTGAATAAATTAAAACAGATAATTCTCTGTACCGCTCATATACATGGTGACAAATTGTAGCTCTTGAACTATGATCTATGCAGTTTCAAGGTTTTTACATAACAACCCTCCCATTATGAAATAGTACAATGGAGTAAGGAATGGATTACTGTAATAATTGCCAATAGATAGTCTCGTAGCCATTCAAAAATCAATTAACTTAAGCAATCATAAAAATTAATAATCACTCAATCAATTATAATAGAAACAACATATACTACAAAACATAAGTTCAAACAAGTAAACCATAGAAGGGCAACTTACTTTCAGAAAATTGAAACCAAGCTTTCAACGTAATCCATAGCCCAACACCAGCGTACATCTTCTCTAGTTATATTGTTGTTGGTAATAGGTCTACTTGCAGTAAATTCTATTTCATCTTTTCTGTTTTCTCTCCAATTATATAGAGATGCATATTTATGTTGCTTGATTCTAAGCCTGATCAACACACTACCATCCTTAGTAAGAAGCAACGGTATCATTTGAGAATACTTTATTGCGTCTTCCGCAATAAACCCTTCATCACTAGGAATTTGGTAATTAATTTTAAAAAGTTGAGCCCAAGACTCTTCAACCCCAAATTTCTTCATCTGCCATACAACAAAATCAAAATTTGTTTTCTTGTATAAATAAGAAAAACAAAGGCAGCCCCCCAACACACCAACTGTTGGCTGTTTTGACGGCACTTCATCAAATCCACGAGGCAACTTGTATTGATTGTATGTCTCCGTCCTCCAATCAAGTGAAACAATAACAAATTGACCAACTGTAATATCCTCAAAATCATAATCGAGGTTATTGTGAATAGCCAACCAGTTAAGAGTGCCACTCAAATACACACCATTATCTGGACAATAGTCCCCCCAAATGCTGTCCACATCAAGAGGATCAACCGGGAAACTCTCAATATCTCTCCAAACATTATCACCAAAATTGATAATTTTTACGACACTTCTCAGTTGAGTATAATCGTAACGGAACGCCACAACCTTATAAGTGCCGGTTGAATCATCACAACCAAACTTAAAGTTGAACATTCCATGAGGCCTGAGAGTTTTTCCAAATTCGCCAAATTGCCCAAATTTTGAAGATGTTGTCCTGGTGGCTGGGTTCCATAAACGGAGCCAGCACTCTATATAATCATCCGTGCGATTGTAATTATCACCAGACAAACAGATCAATCCATTGCAGGTACCAACTATAGCACAACATTCTTTGTCGCTCACAAAACAATAAGGATCGACAGGAATGGGGAATGTTTCAGTCGGGTTCTCAATTAAACAGGACATGGGGTATGGAACGACACTGTAATCCACTTCAGTGTATCCTCTCAGATGATGTTTGACATATGCCGTGATTACTGTGAAGTGTGGATTTTGTGTTGCTGATATCTTGAGATGCAATTTCACGAAGGAAGGATTGGAAATAAGAATTTTCCAAGACTTGCTGACAGACCTAAATCGAAGAAGAAATATAACGGGAAGGAAGGAAAGTACTTCTGCGATGAGATCATCGGGGAGAACCACCGGCGACCCAGCCATAGACTTTGCTGTTTGAATCAAAGATTTTACGTTTAACTCCAAACTATTTTTTTTTTTTTTTACTTTTTGAAGGAACCGCAAACTGTGTTTGTTTTTCTTCTCTGATACACGGTTGTGCAAAACATATATAGACTATTTTTAGGGTTGTTTGTTTTCGTGGTCCACAAGATATGATAAGCTATCAATATTATTTTTTAGGGAATATGATAAGCTATCACATTTATCATTTTTTTTTTCTAGTCAAGTTTTCTTATCTTGTATTCGAACTAGTTATTTTTTTATTTTTTTGAGCAATGTATTCGAACTAGATTAGAAAGCAAATTATATGATTTTTTTTTAACAAGGCATAATGAAATATATTAATTACACGTAGAAAGTGTTCTATCTAACACAAGGCGTACTAAAGGATATTCAAAGTCGGCCTTAATTTTTTAGTGAGAGAAACTTCAACTTCTCTTTAAATTTTCTTTCTCCTTCACTCTTCGAGGAGGGGTGGTTTTAATTTTTATTTTATTTTTATTTTACCTAACATCATTCCTTGAATCTTTTTTCCCTATCTTTCAATCTAAATAAGTGATTTCCACATACATCAAGTGTTTTCTTTTGTGATTTCGTCGTCTGAGTGCGGCGTTTTGTTGTTTGTCATCATGTGTGGCGTTGTTTGATTCCGAGTTGATTTTGCGTCTTGTTGCAGTGTTCGTTTGGTTCATATTGAAAGATCACATTCAGTCAATGACAAATTTAATGAACGATTTGGACGTCAACGTTGCAGATTCGGAACCGGAAGCATAGGTGTTGTGGTGATTTAGATTTTATCATACTGACTATGCATATTTATTAGATATGTATATGTTATGTCATAGAGCCTTGACGTAGATCGTCAAGAATTAGTAAAGCATAGACGCAGATCGCCCAAAGCTAGTATGATAGCAAGATAAGATACGTTGTTAGAAACATCGTATTATGCAATAGAGCAAATAGAGAAAGATATGCCGATGACGATCTTAGGTTTTCCCTAATCGTCCGGTTTAGAATCGTGTCATGATTATGTTAGACTTAGGCCTCGATATGTAGAGCGTATTCTTGGCATTGCGGTATTAGTTTCCCCTCTACCGCCATGACACGTATAAGAAGTGAAGCCTATAACAAGTTAAGAAGAATTTTATGACGGCCCTAGTATGCATGACCGTCTAAGTATGCAAGTCCCCACACACGTATAATCAACCGGCAGGTTGTATTCTAGACACGTGGTGACCGTAGGTTTCCCCTGAGGTTACCTATAGCCTAGGATTAGGTAGAACTCACTGAGACATTATGTCTCATTCCAATCCTTATTTGTTTCAGATAAACAGGTCGGATGGCAAGCTAGTAGCCGAATGGATGTTTCAGCAAGTGATCGTTCGTACCCGCTGCAGGATGATATGGTTATACAAGGACACATTACTATGTTTTAGAAAAGTTGAGTTGTATTATTATTGTACGAACGCACATTGTTGTTTAAGATATTCATTCGAAGCTTTTTATGTTGTAAATTTTTAATGTATCCAGTACTAAATTAATGCACACGCTAAACTTTCTAGATACGTTTAGTGTGGGTATTACATCATTCCAGTGTTTAACAAATTTGAGATGTTCTGTCACCTCTGATATGATTCATATCAGAGAAGAACTTGTTGTATCCTGGGAGGATATGCGCTTATGAAGCGAATAAATCCTTAAGGACAGTGACTTCGTCACGCCTCAGGTTTTATAACGGCTTACTATTTTGCATGTCATGATTTCTTGTTTGTTTACTTCTCCGTTATCAACGTCAAATCACTGCAATTTAAAGAAAGATAAGTTTACTTGTTATCCTTCTTGTTTATTTTCTTCAATATTTAATTGATAGTTTTATTTATATGATGATTATTATTTATAGAGAGAATTTATTCCTAATTTTTACAACACAAACATGGGTGTTTTGACCGACTTGTTTAGCAAGAAAGGAATTTTATTATACGGGAGTAGTACGAAGTATATTAATTAATTAGTTTTTTTTCAAACTTTTATACTAAATTATAGTATTCAATTTCACATATACAGAATTATTTTTCCTTTTGAGGTGTAAAATATACAGTATTTGTTTATATATGAGGTGTTATATTTTTCTTGATAAAAAAATTAAGTGTTACTCCCTCCGTTCTTTTTTAAGTGTCTTTTTAGAAAATTAACATCAAATTAGCGACGTTCTTTTTTAAGTGTCTTTTTAGAAAATTAAAATCAAATTAGCGATGTGTATTTTTGCACATTTTCTTCCTATTATACCCTCATTTTAATCCACCAATACATTCCTATTTTTTTTGCACACACTTTATCTTTTCAATAAATTTAATATGTTATCTTTCTCTCGTAACAAACAATTGTCAGTTATTATCTTTTTCTGCAACAAATTCCTATTATTTTGTGTGCTCTCTCTCATAACAAACAATTGTCAATTTTCTTTTTCTTGAACATTCATGTAGTCTTTTATTTTTCTTCTCCTAAATATGTTCTTTTACTTTGCACTTGAAATTTTTAACAATTGTTACTCATCTTATTTATAGAATTTTAATTCTTCTTGAAATCATTATTTGTAACAAAATTTTTATTTTTTTTGAGAGATTTGTAACAAATTTTTGTTTATATTTGAAGATAACAAGAAAAAAACTTTGATTAAAAAAAACAAACAAAAACTTTGTTTAAAAAAACAAACTTTAGTTTTTCAAATAGATAGCATTAATTAGTTTTATTGAAAAAGATAAGAGTAATTGACAAACGGAATAATAGACAAATCGTACCCCTAAAATACCAAAAAGACAGTTAAATAGGAGCGAAAATTTTACCTTAAAATGACACTAAAAAAGGAACGGAGGGAGTATATTTTATGCTTTTAAGATAACGTTAATTTACTATCTATTAACCAAAAATAAAAATATTATATTCAACTTTACCTTCAAATCAATAGTGTGGAATTATGTCAAACTGTTATACTCCCACGGTTTTAGTTGAATTTGCTGGCACAATTCATTTCACTCCTCATTTTTATCTGGAAAATGTCTTGTATTGATGTAGTATTTTTCTATCAATCAAAAGTAAGTATTTTGTATCGTCTCCTCAGGGACTAGTGCGATATCATAAACCGTTCAGCATCGATTATCATTTTAAGTTAGGGTTTAATTGGTTGTTTGTTATAAAGACTACGAGAACTAAATTGTGAGAATAAAAACAGAGAGTGAGAGTAATAAGGCGTAAAAGCGTTGGGATTAGTGTTCGTTGATGTCACGACCCAAAAACAATCATCGTGACCGGCGCACGAACTAGATCATTCTAGCCCGGCAAGCCTATTAATCAAACTTGACAACTATAATGCATAAAAATTTAAATTTTTAAACTTTCATTTAAAAAAATATTCACTGAAATTTCGACAGAGTTTCCTCTGTATTTTCAACATTCCCAAGATGTAAATCCTGTTTTAAAAAAACCTGTTATATCAGCCAGAATCTCCAAATAACATCTTTATTTTCATACTACGTACACCTCAAAATAAAACATCCTATCAGATAAATACTTCTGATTCAAAATTTCTGTCATAAATTTCATATATATAAATTTTGACATTAATCTATAATCATTTCCTATGTCATCAAAATGCGTCAATATTAACGTCAATCAATTCAATAATCTAAACTAATGGCAATATCCACATAATAGAATGGAACCTCATGAATTCCATTAACAATGGCAATGATAAAGTGAGTCCTTCCTCCCCATTTCCTCAGAGGAAGCAATGCTCCGCTCGGCACAAATCCTAAAATTCATTTTAGCAACAATAAACAAATCATATAACAAATATAATCATAATCACCACAATCATATCAATCACAATCATATATCCAATATCGTATTTTGATATAACTTATACTTTGACATACTTATCTGAGTATGTCTCTGATCCTTTTTCGATAATAACTAATTTCGGCTAACTAAGTCGGAGTTCCATAACTAAAATTCCTCATTTATACAACTCAATATACATTATCTCATCCATATAAAATATGTTCTCATTTGTACCACTCAATATAAATTATTTCATCATTTTTCTCTTTCCATTATTTGTACATAAACCACATTATCTCTTCGTTGTGGCGAACGGAAATATACCACATTATCTCTTCGTTGTGGCGAACGGAAATATACCACATTATCTCTTCGTTGTGGCGAACGGAATATACCACATTATCTCTTCGTTGTGGCGAACGGAATATACCACATTATCTCTTCGTTGTGGCGAACGGAATATACCACATTATCTCTTCGTTGTGGCGAACGGAAATATAAATTTTAAAATACTATGAGCACTTAACTCATAGGCTGCATTATCTCTTCGTTGCAGAAAACGGATAAAAAGTTCATTACTATGACCCGTACATCATAGGCTACATTATCTCTCGTTGTAGCAAACGGATAAAAAGTTCATTACTATGACCCGCACGTCATAGGCTACATTATCTCTCGTCGTAGCAAACGGATAAAAAGTTCATTACTATGACCCGTACGTCATAGGCTACATTATCTCTCGTTGTAGCAAACGGAGTTTTCTCAATATTCTCATTTTTTTTTTCTTTCTTTCTTTCTTTTTCTATGAGCATATTACTCATTTCAATTTTTCTCATCATTTCCATTTTTCTGTGACTTTCTATAATTCACTGTGAGCATATTACTCATAGATTACATTTCAAATTTTCTTTAAAATCATTTCTATAATTTTATACATCAATTGTCTTGATAGAATTTCCCTCCAACATTTATACTAGCATAAACATACTTATTAACATAAAAGAGATTTTAGGATACACTAATTCAGAAATAACCATTCTACTATCTCATATTTATTCTGTTTCAAATGTACTGTTCATATGGCATAATAGTCATGCTATAATTATGCCAACTTATTCTAATAATTCATAGACATTCCATCAATCACCATCTTAATCCAATTCCAAACAAGTTCTTAAATTATCTATACACATATCGTATAACTTTATATGTTCTTTTTATTACTAATCATCCATATACTTCTTTAAATCCACGAACTATCAATGTCAATACACAAGTAACGATATCATTACTACTAATAAACTCTAATAATCCATCTAATCTACACCCTAATACTCACATAGGACATTATACACATTTCGGCTACAAATTCGATAAAATGAGTGTTAAAATTCTTAACCAAGCTAAAGCCATTTATTTCCATAAAAGCTTCATTTACACTATCAAAGAATTGTGTCAAAGCTATAAAAATCTAACAAATTTACTTTCCAGAGCACTAGCCGAAATTGTACAGACATACACTAAAACTTATTAAATTATCTTTACTCCAATTTCAACACTACCATAAACATATTTAACCTCGTAAGAGCTATTTTTTAGAGTATACTATCAAAGGGAATTAATCTAATGTTATAACATCACTAATTATGTCCTAATGTATCAAAATCATATATTATCATTCTAATGGCATAATATAACTACCCAAAGGGAAGTTTTTACTATCTAAGGGAACTCACCATGATAATCTGAATTCGTTCATAGCCTAAAGATTCTGCCATATTTAGAAATGCTCAACACAACTTAAGCACTATTGACATTTTTTCCCAAAATAGCTTAAGGCATCACTTTAACATCAACAATTCCACTTCTTGCTTGCTTAGAACTCTAACCAACTTCTTTTCTTCACTTCTTGTTCCTAATGGTACATTCTAAGCCAAAAACACACCAAAACCCGTAAGTATATTTTCTGCAGAATTTATCAACTTCAAATGCGTTTTTTTTTCCAATTCGTTTCTAATCCGAATCATACGAAATTTGTATCTAAATTGAAGGTAATTGAGTGTACAATCCGAAACTTTAACAACCATTCAATTATGGGTTTCACAGCGAAATCTGTGACACAAAAACCACAAGTACTGCCATACGAATTTTAGCCCTTATCTCATAAGTTCATGCATAATCACTTCTAACTATAATAACCCATTTTAACAACAGCACCAGCCCAACATACATCAACAACAATTCATCAAGGCTGCTAGAACAACTTTCCATAGTAATTTCTCAAATACCAAAGTTTAATTTCATTCTATTCTTTAGAATTCAAGTTTAAACTAAGAAACTCACCTTAATGGATGCTTCTAACAACTTATACCCCAGCTTCAGCCAAAATTCCTTCCTCTAGCTTCTAAACCACCACATATATTCAGCAACATCAAAACACAAGCACATACTTCTGAAGCTTGTACTCCACAAAATACAATTTTAAGGAGGATAGTGGTATGGCTCGGTTAAGGGGAGAAAGAGAATTGAGACTTGTTTTTGGGGTCTACTTGTGACAAGGATCACATGGGAGCATTACATGTTGAAGTTGATTGAATTTTTGGTGAGAAAAATGGGGATTGAGGTGGAGAGAGAGATGGCCGAAAAAGCCAAAGAGAAGAAAGGGAAGATATTATGATATTTTTTTTAGAAAGAAAAAGAGTGGAATTGTGTAGAATTCTCAAGAAAATTTCCCACTTTTATGGTATTAAAGGGAAAGTTACCTTTTTGCCCTTGTTTAAAAAAAAATCTCATGGGATATTACAGTTGATTAAGTGTCAAACATAACCTAATGATCACAATTCTAGCCATTTACCGAAATTATCACGTATCACTCAATAATATCATTCATGTCTAAATGAGATTGTGAGATCAATTGTATTGTTTAATAGACGATTTCTCAATAACAATTAAATCAAAGATAAGGAATGAAAGACAAGAATAAACTCAATATCACATAAATTTCTAGAATCATATATTCAAAGATCAAAAGTTTACATTCTAAGCTTAATCAAGTACCTTTAATCAGAACAAAGGAGATTTAGTTGATCATTGTTGTGATAACATTACAATCATGAAAGAAATGATGAAGATTCATTCTAAGATCTTGATTTCTCAAAGTTTCTTGATGAATCCACCTTCTAACACTCTTGCCCTATGAAGTATAGTAAATTTCGCCCTATTCTCTCTCTAAAGAAGTGATAAGATATGTCTGAAATGAAGGAAAAAGGCCTTTATACATCTACTTGCTCTGCTAATCTCGCCTCGCGAGATATGCTCGCCATGGCGAGTTGATGTTTCTTCACCAGCATTGAGGAGTTTTTGGTTGCCTTAACTCGCCTCGCGAGATTGTGCTCGCCATGGCCAACTCTGGTCCTTGCTCTCTGTCTCAGCTCGCCTTGGACTCGCCTTCTACTCGCCATTGCGAGATTTCTCGCCTTCCACTCGCCATTGCGCATTGGGGGCGAGTTTCTCTTGTGCTCTCTGCCTCAGCTCGCCCTGGACTCGCCACTGGATCGCCATGGCGAGTTGACCTTTGTACATTTTCTTTGTTTTTCTTTCTTGCTTAGTGTCTTGCTATTCAATTCCTGCACAAATGGATAGAGTGATGTATAAAAAGCATAATAGGATAATTATTCATATTTTCTTTGCTTTTCCTTAGGTAACTTGTAAAAAAAGTAACAATCGTGCTCAAATATACTATGTATTTAACTAATTTATGACACTTATCATGTATTCACCTTCATTCACTTTGAACTTGATTTCTATTTCCAAGTTTTGTGATTCTTTGAAGTGTTTTATCACTTTTCATAATGATAAATGTTTCTTACAGGATCTTCAATCCTAGAAGATGATTGGTTTGGGTGATCAATATGAAGGTCTCTATAGATTAGATTTAGATTTCTTTACTTCTTCCTTGAATAAAACTGCTTCTGTCAATATTGTTTCTGCTAATAAACTCATTACCACTCCTTCTTATGCATTATGGCATTTTAGGTTATGTCATGTTTTACACAAAAGGCTATCTCATATGTCTCACATAAATCCCAGTTTGTCATTTGATTCTAATGCTACTTGTGATATCTGTCAATTTGCTAGACAAAGAAAATTACCTTTTCTTCTTAGTAACTCTGTTGCCTCTCATAAAATATTACCTGTCAACAAGTTTTAGAACATGAACCTCATGGTTTGTTGTGTAAACACCGACTTAATGTTGGGTACTAGAGTAGCAAAATATTATCACACAGCTAAAATAAGAAATGATAAAAGAGGAATTGAACACACAATATTTACATGGAAACCCCTCAACGAATAAGGGGAAAAAACCACGGGGCAAGAGTAGAGAACTTTCACTAACTAGAAGAAATTACAGGACCTCTCTCTAAATACAAGGAGAGTACAATTACCACTCTCTCTTATAAATAGGAGAATACAAACATTAACACTACCTAGGAGAAACCTCACAGGAGAAACTAATTTTTCTCTCTATATTTTCCTCTCACTACTCTATTGAGAACAAGTAGTTGTTGTGTTACTTTGTTCTCTGATGGGATGAGAAACAATGGTACAAGAGCATGCTATTTATACTAGTGAAAGAGCCATGCCCCAACCAATTACATTTATGGCACGGTAGTATTTTCAACTTTGGTGCAGTAATATTGCATGTGAACACAAGAATAACCATAAGCAATTACTTCACAACTTGCCATGACATTTAATAGTCAACAATATTCTTTACCATGTTCACACTTAACATGTCTGAATAAAATCTACAGGTTTGATTCAGTGAATTTCTGTATAGTGGCAAGGCAATGTTCATCTTCTAACTTCTTATTATGACCGGCAGATATGTTAATCTCTTTCCGCAATGAATTGTTTGTGGACAATTTGTCCTCATACCATTGCGCTCAAAGCAGCAACGCACTTCAATTAAATCACCGTTGTGGCACATCAATTCAGGCTCTCCTCCTATTTTAGGAGTCAATTGATTCATGAAAAATTTGGTATTGATTGGATTGTTACTGGGATGTATACCGCTCTCTTCTAAAGCCTTTTTCACATCACAATTTTGATGAAAAAAGAGCCCTTTTCTGCAGTAGTCCTCACAATTCATGTCACTGAAGTACCCGTGCTGTTCCCATTCATGCTTCCATAATTCCTCACTGGTTTTATCATACAAGGATGGCCAATCTCGTCTCATTCTTAAAGATAACTTCTTTGAAAATTTCTGTAAAAACATTAACATAAGTACTTCTGAAAATAAAAATAAAAAACATTAAAATTAAAATTGACTGAACTTACGGGACAAAGAGGAACTATGCCATCTGGTTTTGGTTTTGAAGGTGGTTTTGTAGAGTTCTCTGCCCACAACCCATGGATGGTGAAGCTTTCCTTGTTTACATGTGTATGGCAGTTACCGTTGTGTTTGCAAACTCCAGGAGCCCATTGTTCCGCTAATTTGAAGTAGTCGTAATAGTATGCTTCACTACCATCACAACACAGGAAGAAAACGGTGGAAATAATAAAAATCCAGTAGACACTGGAAATCCTTTTTCTATTTGTAAACCGTTGTGGCTTCACACCATCCTTTGCCTTGCTTCCCTTCGTCTTCATCTTCTTTGGATGTTCCGACACCTGCACCAGACAAGCCTTTATATTTACTTATTGAACTTCTGTGTTGCAGTGCGGTTAGCATGTACGAGTACTTAGGTACCAGTGAGCAAGAGTATTGAAGTTTCTACACATACAAAGTTCTTTTTTTGTTATTTTGAAAACGTGGCTACAAGGACCAACACTACCTATTGCCATCCTTAACCAACCATTCAGCTGTATGCTTATATATCCCAGATAAGTGGTGCTATAGGCTCGTATCGTAGCAATACTTGTTGGGCATGATCACTGAATCATGAATTAGCTTTTTAATAAATATTTCCACTTGATCTAAGCGTCATTAGAAAATTGCGACATGCGGCAACAACAACTATCCAAATCTATATTATTAGTATCCCCAAGATAATCATTAGAAACAATTTGTACCTTATGTATATAGCCAAATGGCACACCAGATTCCCCATCCACCTTTTGCCCACAATGTATACAAATGCCTCCAAATGATCCAGGATGCATACATCCATCTACATTCACAGTTGATACTGCAATCATTAAGTATTAATATAGAGAGAGTGATAGAAAGAGAGTTACAACATTTTTAAGACAGAGTGACAAAGTTGTATGTGATTCATAATCATATTTTCACAAACATTTGAAAAGATTTTGCATAATCTAAGAGCCTTTAGAAATAAATTTACGGTATTGTTATACAATGGACTAAAGAAAATGTAGTATGAGGTGTGAGATATTTGATTGTGCATGCATCATTAGTTCATTTCTCTATAAGAAACAAAAGCCTCCGTAAATAGAAAATCCATACTATTTAATGATGAAGTGAAGGGGGGAACATATACTTAAGAATGCAAGTCTAACAAGCTTAGGCTGTACCAATGAAATAGTTCAAAAGAGCATTAAGGCAGATAAACTAACAGAGATTTTCACATCGTTTCTTAAAAATGTTTTGGTTTACTTGCTCTAAAGGAGAAACTGTGTGAATAAATTTTTGGCAAAGTTACATGTACCTGATGTGGGATTGAATCTTGTTCCTAGCAAAGAAAATGAAAGAAACAACCACAACAATAAAATTACCTAATTTTTGTTCCGCGGTTCCTGCTGAAGTAGACGCCTTAGTTTCACTGGTGCTATCAGACTTAAGTCTTTTAATTCTATTTAAATTTGTAGGCAGAGTGAAATTTGATCAAAAAACATGAATCAAAGAATACATCATAGTCTCTTAGACAAAATCAACATAAATAAGCAAAAAAGAATAGGACCCCTAAACCATGTTTCTCCCATAGGCCATTTGAGTCCAGATATCTGTCAATAGTTTGACCAATATAATTTCTATAATATTCCTTTATGCTTAAATGATTCACAAATCCACAAACCAAAAAAATTAGTTTTCATACAGCAGGGAAGATACATAAGCAAACCATAGCTAAAAACATGTTGTCATTTGACTTAAGAAGAAATGATTTCATTCCTGTAGTAATCCCTAGTTCTTAGCAAACTCTTCACACAATAAACACACGAGGGAGATTAACCCCTAGTTAGACTAAACCAATGTTGCTTGCAAGGGTTTATTTCTAAAATGTACACAGAATTACAGTTTTGTTTTATGCATAAGAAAAAAATCGTTTTAATTAATTATCTTTGAATTGAGATAGTGAAGTTAGTAATATAGTATATTACTATTAGCTTGAAAATTATACTGCTAGATGAATTATTGTCAAGATACATAAGAAAACCATAGCAAAAAACATGTTGTCATTTAACTTAAGAAGAAATTACATAAGTAGGCAATATTCATTTAATAATATAGTTGATGGCGGAAGAAGGATGGCGGAACAAGGATGTCATAAGGACCGCATATCCAGAACAACATTTCAGTGTTCCTTTATCTTGTAATAAAGGCAATGCCTTAAATGTAATTAAAACTTGCATGACAATCTTTCATGAGGTTTTGGAAACAAGAATCACTCTATCAAAGTTGAGACCACTACAATAATAAACATTGTTTCTACTGAATAGAGTCATTGCACTCTATCATCAATACCAAATTTTCAGATAAATTCATTTATATAAGCACCACAGTATTCTTTATCTAAACAATGTTTAGTCCTCTCACAAATCAAAACCTCAATAAATTAGTAAAATCAATTAGGCAACAGCTTAACTAATACTGTAACACATGTAATATGAAATAGGTGATGAAGAGCACCTGGAATCTTGGCTTTCAGCTTCTTCATCTGACGATGAGTTGTCTGAACCATCATCATCTAGTTCATCCTCAAGATTTTGAATGATCTCATCAGTACTGCCAGATGAATCGGTACCGTCAGGAAATTCTGTCTCGTCATCACTCATCTGTATTACAGCCACCCAACAAAACCAAATCAGAACCAACATCCATAATGAAGAGACGACAAAAACCACAATTCATTGGAAAAGTAAAACAAGGTATATCAACTAGAAAGCAGGCCCATCAAGGTGCAACTTTTCAACAAAATCAACACAAGAAAGCATAAATGTATGCAACCAAACAAGACAAACAGAATTGTGGTTACTGCTGTGTAACAATTGACAAACAGAAATCAAGGTACATATACCAAAGAGTGACCAGTCATCAAAGAAGGAACTGCATGATGCTATACAAGTCATCAGTAATCAAGTTAGCGATTGTCTTGTTATATGTTATGGATTCGATTTAAAGATTTGAACACAAGACCAAATTTAATTTGTAATGCCTTATTCTGGTGTACTTCTATAGGCTCAATGTTTATATTTACGAGTACTTAGGTACCAGTGAGCAAGAGTATTGAAGTTGCTACCCTACTAAGTTTTTTTTTTTTAAAAAAAACGGAACTACAAAGACCGACACAGAATCACTGAATCATGAATTAGCTTTTTAACAAATATTTCAACTTGATCTAACATTCATTCGAAAATAGCGACATGCGGAAACAACAACTATCCAAATCTATATTATTAGTATCCCCAAGATAATCATTACAAGCAATTTTTACCTTGTGTATATACCCAAACGACACCCCAGATTCCCCATCAACCTTTTGCCCACAATGTATACAAATGCCTCCAAATGATCCAGGATGCGTACATCCATCTACATTCACAGATGATACTGCAACAATTAAGTATTAACATAGAGAGAGTGAGAGAGAAAGAGAGAGTTGCAACATTTTTAAGAGTGACAAAGTTGTATGTGATTCATAATCATATTTTCACAAAAATTTCAAAAGATTTTGCATAATCTAAGAGCCTATATATATAAATTTACGGTATTTTTATACAATGGACCAAAGAAAAGGTAGTATGAGGTGTGCGATATTTGATTGTGCATGCATAATTAGTTCATTTCTCTATAAGAAACAAAAGCCTCCGTAAATAAAAAAACCATACTGTTTTAATGATGAAGTAAAAGGGGAAAACCAGTTCAGTAAAATCAAACAACATATATATAAGAATGCAAGTCTAACAAGCTTAGGTTGTACCAATGAAATAGTTCAAAATGAAAGATTGAACTAACATGAGATTATCACATTATTTCTTAAAAATGGTTTAGTTTACTTGCTCTAAAGGAGAAACTGTGTGAATAAACTTTTGGCAATT
The DNA here is from genome assembly GCF_051527215.1 of Medicago sativa. Classification (NCBI taxonomy): domain Eukaryota; kingdom Viridiplantae; phylum Streptophyta; class Magnoliopsida; order Fabales; family Fabaceae; genus Medicago; species Medicago sativa. The sequence goes on along the minus strand of NC_140755.1, from coordinate 77,984,172 downwards.
TACATGCAGGAGATTGAATCTTTTTCCTAGCAAAGAAAATGAAAGAAACAACCACAACGATAAAATTACCTAATTTTTGTTCCGCGGTTCCTGATGAAGTAGACGCCTCAGTTTCACTGGTGCTATCAGACTTAAGTCTTTTAATTCTATTTAAATTTGTACAATGAAGTGTAGCAGAGTGAAATTTGATCAGAAAACATAAAACAATAACAAAAAATTTAAAGAATACATTACAGTCTTAGGCAAAATCAACATAATGCCACAGGTTGATGCTAATTGGTTCGTAATGCCACAATAACAACAAGAATCAAAGTGTTTTCCTAATAGGTGTAGTCAGCTACATGGATCAAACAACACAAAAATGTTATCTTATGGAACATGTCTAAAAATAGGTCATTTGAGTCCAGATATCTCTCAATAGTTTGACCTATATAATTTTCTATTATCCAGAACATCATTTCAGTGTTCCTTTATCTTGTAATAAAGGCAATGCCTTAAAACTTCCATGACAATCTTTCATGAGGTTTTGGAAACAAGAATCACTCTATCAAAGTTGAGACCACTGCAATAATAAACATTGTTCCTACTGAATAGAGTCATTGCACTCTATCAATACCAAATTTTTAGATAAATTCATTTATATAAGCACCACAGTACTCTATATCTAAACAATGTTTAGTCCTCTCACAAATCACATGCAATATGAAATAGGTGTTGGAGAGCACCTGGAATCTTGGCTTTCAGCTTCTTCATCTGATGATGAGTTGTCTGAATCATCAAGTTCATCCTCAAGATTTTGAATGAACTCATCAGTACTGCCAGATGAATCGGTACTGTCAGGAAATTCTGTCTCATCATCACTCATCTGTACTACAGCAACCCAACAAAATCAAATCGGAAACAATATCCATAATGAAGAGACGACAAAAACCACAATTCAATGGAAAGTTAAACAAGATATAACAACTTCTTTCAAAAAAACAAGATATAGCAACTAGAAAGCTGGCCCATCAAGGTGCAACCTTTCAGCAAAGTCAACACTAGAAAGCATATAAATGTACATATACCAAAAAGCGATCAGTCATCAAAGAAGGAACTGCATGATGCTATACAATGTCTCGGCAAGGGATGTAACACCTTATATCAATAGGGAAATTATGGAATGTTTTAAGTCCCAAATCAGATGAAATTACTCGGTGAAGCACCTGAGTTGTTAGATTCTTTGGAATTCATCGTAGTTGCGAAACATACATCCAACTTTAATTAATTCGTGGGATAAACTATCAGATGAAATTCAGTATTAATTCAAAGTACTTTCAATCAAGATGAGGAATTTCAATGAGGAGAGGAATTTTACACATATACTCAAAATCGATCAATCATATAAGAAAGAAATTTCTTAATCTCAAATCAACAATGATATACAATTTCTCGGCGAGGGGTGTAGTATGGGATACTCGATGAAGTAACTAAATTGTTACCCATTAGAATGGTCCAAAATCTTATCAATCGAAAATTTCGCAAAGTAAAAATCAATATAAATTTAAAGGACTGCATATGTTACAGAAACACTATGACTATAAACTCTTAAATACGAAATTTGTTGATTCTTCGCATAATACCTTTACTCTTAGAGGATCACCAAATTCCAAAGATTGCTTTTCTTTTCGTGATTCGACCACAGGGAAACTAGCTGCATACAACAAATTGAAAAGAAGAAAAAACACATTCACATTTTCTTAAATCAAGATTAAACTTAAATCATTCCAAAGATTGCTCGAAAACTATTGAAAAATAAAAAACCAATATGCATCAAACGATATTCAAATTTCGTTCAACCATTGAAACAACATTTCATCAAGAATCAAAACAACAAGGACCATAAGTGAAGATCATTGAACCATTGAAACAGCATTTTATGAAGAATGTGAGATTGAAAGGTTCATTGTAATATCAAGAAATACTGAAAACGCAAAGAAAAACAATCCGAAATACCAGTGCTGCGGAGAAGAATGGTATGGTGAATGATGTTGGCTTCTCCGGCGAGAATGCAGAGACGGTTACGGTGGTCCGGCGAGGGACGGTTACGGTGGTCGGAGAATGGCGCGGTTCGTTGAAGTGTTGGTGTTTGGAGGGAAATGGTTTTTTTTTTTGACAAGAAGTGGAGGGAAATGGTTTTGATATTCGATCATTTGAATTTCGTTTTGAGGGAAATTAATAACAATATTACTCAACCCAACCGGTTCAAAATAAACTCGCCGGTTCACTCTTCTTTTCTTTTTACCCTTCACAATCAAAACCAACTTATTTTACCATTCACATTTAAAAACTTTTTTATTAGATAAAGAAAAATAAAATTGTAAATAAATAAATTTAAATTGATGTAAAATTAGAACACAAAATACAAAAAATTATTATATTTAAGGTGAGAATAGGTTAGGCTTGCTTACATACACATACGACCTAACCTGCGATAAATCTATGCCAGGACTTGATTTTTTCAATTTTTTAATAGAGAAGGCTTAAGTTTGTTTAGAAGGATATTTAAGTAATCTATCAGGTCAGCCTACCTAAGTAAATGTAACTAATATTATTTATTAGTGATATATTATATTATAATTTGAACTTTGAATTAAATTAGAAATTTGTTAGCATTTTCGGTGAGTTAAGATTATTAGCCTATATTTCTTTTTTCCATATTTAAATTTATTATTGGCTTAGATAAACCCTAGCTAGTTAGGGTTTATTTTATTTTGGAAAATTGCTCTTCTCCCGTCATGTTTTGCTCAATCCCAATTGCAGTTCTGAAAATGCCCCCAGCGTGACTTAAGTCACACAGATATTAATTGAAGTGTGACTTAAGTCACGCTGAAGACCAGCATGAGTTAAGTCACGATGTGTGTCCTTTTAAAGATCAGACAACAATCATTTCCTCATTTCCTCTTCCACATCTAAAATCTCCAAAAACTCTCTCAAATCAACCAAATCCTTAATTTCTTCAAAGTTCAAATCAAACAACACTTCAATAACAAATAAGTTTTCATAATCAAATACCATTAACATTTTATGTTTATATGTTAGATTTTTTCTCTTAACTTAGAAATTGTTTAGTTTAAAGGTTTGTTTAAATTTTGATTTTTTTAACAAGAAATGATACAATGTTTACATGTAAATGACTTATATTGCTTAATTGTTTATATGTTTGCATGTATATGTTTTAGTTTTGAGTTCGAGGGTTTATGTATAATTTTCACTCCAAGTGTTTAATGAAATGTTTGAATGAGTTTTTCATTGATTTTTTAATTTCTTATGGTGTAGATCTGAAACAATGGACAATCTGTTCAGCGTTCAAGTACGCTTCAACGATGGAAACTCTCATTTGTTCAAGGTTCGGGTCGGTGTCACGCTAAAGGATCTGAAGGATCAACTTAATAAAATCAATCAATGACTCAACCCCGGAGACACAAGGAGGGTGGAGGACCTTCACTATGCACGTCTCGGTTATTTGCAGTCCGAAAAGATAATGCTGACAGACGATGACTGCGTAACAGACGATAACAAGTCCTTCCGCTCCTCCTCAGCCTGGAATGATTGTACACTGGCACCTTCGAATTGTTTTTTTTACGGAACTGTCGCGTTCGATTATGAGTCTTGTCACAGTCGATTTTGCTTTCTTCTTCCCACCTTTCTTTTTCAACCGAACATCACCCTGATTCTAAGACATATCTACACAATGCAAACATCAGAGATCAAAACATACTCTAATCCTAAAAATTCTACCACAAATTCCTAACAATTTCAAACAATTCCTAACAATTTTTAACAATTTCTACAACAATTCAATCAATTCAACTCTAATCAACAATTTCTACTATAATCAACATCAAACAATTCAATCAAATCATAAACATCTAACATCATAAAATCAAAAATCAACAAAACATAAATATGTGACAATTTATCCAAAAAAATCTAACAATTCAATTAAAAAAAAAACTAATGCAATAGGATAATACGCACTTGCTAGATTTTGGGATTGTAATTGACGTTGAATGGCTTAAGGTCGGAGAAAATCACAACTTTGTTGATCAAAACCGCAAATGGAGTTTTGGAAATTCCTATGAAGTTGTTCTATTCTCATAACAGAACCCAACGTGAGTTAACTCACGCTGACTTAAGTCATGTGCCGAGCGTGACTTAAATCATGATGGGTTATACACTTGCATGAGTTACTCATAGTGTTGGCGTCAACAAGTTTTGCAAAATTATCCTCTAAGCTTTACCTAAGGTGTGTATGTTTTAGTTTAAAAAAAAATAGATTTTGGGTTTAAAAAAATAGATTTTGGGTTTAAAAAATCATTTTTTTTAAAAAAAAAATTGAAACTCTTACACATGAATTCCTTGTTTTTAGAAGAAGAAAAAATAGATTTTGAAAAAGCTATTAAGAATAGCTTTTCATTTTAAGGCTAAATTATTTTTTTTAATCTGAAACTGACACTACAAAAATAAAATTAAAAATTATTTTTTTTTAAGGACGGACACTATAAAATATTTTAAAAGTAAAAATTGAAGAAGTCAAACTATTCCAACGAAATTGACACTAGTAAGATCAAACAAGTGAGGGTTACATACAATTGATATATTATTTGAACATTAATCATTTCTTTCAAATTTTTAAAATATCAAATACTACTTTTCTCCCTAAATATAAAACTTTTTTGAGAAATTTTGTTATCCTTTTTTGTAAGATCTTTTTGACACCTCGACTTTCAATGCCTATGAACTACTATTTGATCAACCTTGTGTTCCAAATGATACCATGGGTATATTTTTCTATTAAAAGATGTAACCACAAGAAACAAAACAAGTAAGCATTTCCATCTCCATTCCAAGTAAACAAAACAAGGAGAGAGGGGAGGGGTCACTTTTATTTTTTAAATTACATACAATGTAAAATGTGTTTTTTAAAATAAAGGCTTAATTAATGATTGTTGGTGATTTCCAAAATAATGGAATCACTTTAAATCAAAAGTTGTAACTCTTCATGGGAATCATTCATATACATTGGAACTTTTCGCAAAGAGATGCTTAATGAACATTTGCATTGATTCAAATGTATATGATTATAACCTTTGGCAAAAGGGTGCTTAATGAACCTTTGCATTGATTCAAGTGTATATGATTATAACCTTTGACAAAGGGATGTTTAATGAACCATAACATTGTTTCAAATCAAAAAGGTGTTTTCTCTCATATGAAGGGTCATATAATGCACTATAAATGCTTGGCATTTGGGCATTAGTTGGACACACAAAAAAAGAACAACAACATAATTCTCCATCATTCTCTTACTCTAAATCATCCATCAATTCTCTAATGCATGAGTGAATTGCTGGAACCATAAATCTGTAAAATACTGTTAGGAGATATGCTTGGTGTGGTTGTGCAATACACGTCAAGGAACTCATAGTATCCTGAAGGGGATTCGCCGGTCATTCCTTATTGCATCCAATATACAGTTATTGGTGGGGGCGAATCGAACCTAAAGGTTAGTATGGCAACCCCATACGCTTTGAGTTTACATGCATAACTATTAAACTTTTCAGGTTTCAAGTACAGCAGCCTCTTCCCAACAATCAAGATATACAACAATCTTTGGAATTTAGGTGCACACTTCATCGTATTCATCTTCATCATCTTCTCGGTCAAGTTATTGCAGCAGACCCTCAACACAAGTTCCAACAATCTTTAGGTTCGATTATGATTTACTTGTGATTAAAGGCTGCAATTTTTGGGAGAGATGAAAGCTTACATTTTCATCCATGACTACGGTGAACGGTAAACAAATTCCATTTATGAATATACGTTGTGGAAATTTATGGATAAATATTTCATATGTGATGTGTTTTGTTAAATTTACATGTGGTTGTAGATAATATAAGCATGATAAATTTTGATATGTATGAAATTTATCGTTTGAAATTTGTTTGATGTTAATTTGAACATGAGATCATGTGCATATAAGTGATTACCTGTTATGAAATATTTGGTGTTCTAAATGCATGTGTATAGTATCTAAGTAAATATAAATATGTTAGATTTAACATGTGGTGACATATATATACATGATTTAGAAATTGTTCAAGTATATGAATTTTGATGAGTATAGTAATATGTTAAGAATGTTTAAACGCTATTTCATTTATGAAAGTAGTGTAGATAAATTGTCAAAATATCAAGTGGTTGATTTAATGATATTATTTACTTTGTGTAAGAAATTATTATCATTAATATTGTACTGATATTATATTTACATGATAATATGAAAAGTAATGGTTAATTTCTTGTTTATCATGATATTAAAATAATTTGGGTATGTTTTGAATTATTGTAAGTTGATATATGTTCATGGAAGAAAGTCATAGAAAATATTAATGATTTTGGTTCATTGTTTATTCTTCTATGTCATTGTTTATTGAAATTTAGTATTGAACATATTTAAACATAAACTTGAATTTAACACAATGAATTTATGATATATGTATTAGTTATATGATAACTAAAATCAAAATGATTGTGTTATATTTAATTTTATGTGGAGTATATGACTTACATGTTTAATCCCATCTTATGAAGTTTGGTTATGACATTCTTTTATGACCAATTTTTATTTTGCTATGTATGTTTAATGCATTCAATGTATGATATATCTTGGCTAGATATAAAAGAAAAGTTGAAGTTCAAATTGAAATGCATGTTAAATATTGTTATGGCAAAGGTGTAATGACATAAAAGTTTGTGCATTATTACAATATACTCAATTGACAAAAGTGTGTCATGGTTTGATGATAGTTGGTGAATACTATCAAGAGTATATAAGTTGACGAAATGATTGACAAGGAATGATGTCTTTGGAAATGAACCATAACATTGTTTCAAATCAAAACATTGTTTCAAATCAAAAAGGTGTTTTCTCTCATATGAAGGGTCATATAATGCACTATAAATGCTTGGCATTTGGGCATTAGTTGGACACACAAAAAAAAGAACAACAACATAATTCTCCATCATTCTCTTACTCTAAATCATCCATCAATTCTCTAATGCATGAGTGAATTGCTGGAACCATAAATCTGTAAAATACTGTTAGGAGATATGCTTGGTGTGGTTGTACAATACACGTCAAGGAACTCATAGTATCCTGAAGGGGATTCGCCGGTCATTCCTTATTGCATCCAATATACAGTTATTGGTGGGGGCGAATCGAACCTAAAGGTTAGTATGGCAACCCCATACGCTTTGAGTTTACATGCATAACTATTAAACTTTTCAGGTTTCAAGTGCAGCAGCCTCTTCCCAACAATCAAGATATACAACAATCTTTGGAATTTAGGTGCACACTTCATCGTATTCATCTTCATCATCTTCTCGGTCAAGTTATTGCAGCAGACCCTCAACACAAGTTCCAACAATGATTTGGTCCCTTAAGTTATTTGTTGGTTACATTTTGGTCCCATAAGTTATTAACCTTAAAATTTGGTCCCTTAAGTTATTTGTTGGTTACATTTTGGTCCCATAAGTTATTAACGTTACAATTTGGTCCCTTAACTTACTTTTTGGTTTCGTTTTGGTCCCTTAACTTATTTTTTGGTTTCGTTTTGATCCCTTAACTCTAATAACATAAAGGACCAGAGTGGTTGACGGAGGAAGAGTTAATGTACCAAAACGAAACCAAAAAATAAGTTAAGGGACCAAATTGTAACGTTAATAACTTATGGGACCAAAATGTAACCAACAAATAACTTAAGGGACCATTGTAACGTTAATAACTTATGGGACCAAAATGTAACCAACAAATAACTTAAGGGACCAAATCATTAATTAAGCCTAAAATAAATTAAGTGTTTTTGAAGTATTATACGATTATTTATCATGTTGTTGATTCAATTTTCTAAAAATTATTTTATAAAGTCCATAATTTTAAAAAGAAAAGTAAGTTCTCTCCTCTCTTCCCCTCCTAAACCCTCCCTCCAAACACATACAACGAAATTAAGGTTAACATTGGAAATAAGTAGCCTGGCAATACATAATACATGCAAAACTGCAAATAAATGTTATAAGGGAGAACTGATTTCGTGTAAACCCTCCTTTCTGTCTCTCCTCTTTCTCGTGCAGTGCCCTGAAATCAAAATAAATTCCTTATGTTTGATCAAATACTAAGGTTAGGTGGAAACACATCAATAATTCTGCTTAGTTTAAGTTCAAGTAGCTGTGTAACCACTACTACAGGCCTACAGGGCCCCTGCCGCATAGATTAAATTGTTTACATTTTCAAATATTTCTTTCTGCTAAAACACCTTTTATATTTTTATAAATATACAACGTTATTCATCTGCGTTTGGTAAATTCAAGTAATAATCTTGTCTGCAAAAAGAAAAAATATCAAAAGAAAAAGTATGCATTTTTCCATTTGTAAATAGTGAGAAGTAAGTAAGAAATACATAAGAAGTTTATGATAATTAGCCATTGTTTTGGACTTCTTTTACCTATCACTTGTAATTAGTATCTCTTCTACCCTAGTTGAAAATTAAATTATTATTATTATTATTAATACTACATTCATCTCTATATATAAAAGTCTCTGTTCAAGTTGAATGACAGGAATTAATTTTCTTTTTCTTTTTTTAAATTTACATTTTAGGAGATTAATTTCGTCTTTTAGTTTTTTTGTGAATTGGATAACATCTACATACAACCGTATAGAATAATTCCTAAATCAGGTAGAACCTTAATGAATGCCAAATTTATCTTGAGAGATTATTACAATTGATGACTACGAAAAAATGTAAAATTTAATAGGGAATGTTTTTTTGACATCTTTTCTTATTTTGGCAAATAAGAAAATGTCAAATAAAGAAGAAATACCATATTTGGGGATGGATTTAGTAAGCTTATTTTCTCTTTCATGCCGAAAGAAGTATGAGTAAGAGAGGTAGTGGGTAAAAAGGGAAACAGTCTACTGTCTAGAACCATCATTTCCTTCGAAATTGACAGTCTACTGCCTCAATTGTGTAATATCCCAAACATAAAAATGTTTTCCCCCTCAGCTCAGCATCTATCTTTGTTCCAAAACTCAAATCTTTGAAACATCATGATTGTGTTTGACAAAAAGAAGACCAGTAAGATGCAAATTGAAGAGAATCCACTAATTACAACAAAGTTAATTTTTTTCGAAGAAAAACAACACAGCAACCCCATCAACTTTCATGCAGGAGTGTTATAGATCAGTAATTTGGTGAATACAATATAGTATACACATCAACAATGAAAATACACTATCTATAGCCAAAACCCAAGTCTAGCTCATGACCATGAATCCCCTGGCTGTGCCCTGAAGGATGGATTGGCTTTGAGTTTGACCTAAGCTCCATCTCGAAAAGCCTCTGAAGTGCTTCTGGATGATTCCTTCCACCAGCAACCGCAGGAGCTAATAAAATAACCAAAAATGGGCATCAGGAATTGAACTAGAAGATTAAAAGATCAATCAAACCCAATAAGTATAAAATACAGCCACTAAATTCATTGTTATGAAAAAATAAATAACCACAACCATTGAAAAATTATGAACTTCAGAAGGATCAAATATCCAAAATTGAATTGCAACAAATTTGACATATATATTAATCCATGGACTAAAGAAAAGGATTTGAGATCATGCCCAATAACATTAATCTACTAAATTATTGAAAAACAATCCATGATTAATATCTCTCTGAAGCTATGATAATATAAGGCAAGCATACTAGCAATGCACATCAAATAATGTTTTACCTTGCAATTGCATTCCAGGGCCACCTAAACTAGGATGCTGCTGGCCACCAAATGGGAAGCCTTGCATTGGGTTTGGTTCTTGCATAATACCAGCCATCGGATTACTGGGATGAGGGGGCATTGTGGCACCCCTTGGGAAACCTCGTAATAGATGAGGTGGAGGAAGGTTCCCTTGCATGTGCATCTGTTGTAACAGAGGGTGATGAGCAGGAGGATCAAACCCAGTTACAACACTGCTTGGTTGATGAAAAGGAGGACGAAGCATATTTCCCGGAAATTGACGGTTGGTTGGAGAGCCATGATGAACCATGCCCTCAGAAGCCGCATGCTTCATATAAGAACTAATATGAGGAGAATGTGAATCCAGTTGATTCAACATTGGACCAAAGTGATTCAGCTGATGAGGTTGGAGTTGTGAAGGTCGGTGGGGGTTAAGATTTTGATATGGAATACCAGGTTCCCTTATATCATAAGGACCACGAGGGTATGCTTGACCTTCTTGATTTCTCATAAGTCGTTCGTCTCTAAATGCAGAATTCAGAGCTGCCAGTTTTCTAGTAATCTCAACAGGTGATTCTTGAGACAATTCTGCCTTAGCCGAATTTCCAACAGATAAAAAGGACTGCAGAGGATCACCGGCAGAAATCAAGTTATCTTCTTCAGGGAGGCGAATATCATGAGACCTATTGAAACCACTAGCCTTAGGAATTCCACTGTGAAGCATTGATGGATTAACATCACCATGAGAATCACCATAACCTAACCACTGCTCTTCAAATCTATTTGATTTGGGTTGATGAGTTTGTTCTGATGGAAAGACACCACTTCCATGTCTGTTTAGTGAAAGCTCGGCAGGAGGAGGATGAGAATTTTCTGATGTAGGGAAAGGAAACAACTGAGACTCTGAAAAATCTGCCCCTGAAGATCCAATTGAACCTCTTTGAACAGAAAGGGGTGCTCCAACTGATTGCAGCTCCTTCATAAAAGCTGATCCAAAAAGTGTTTCCAGCGTCAATGTTTTTGATGGATTAGAAGCATCGGCGTTTGCTTCCTCTGGATTATCAAGAAATTTGCCAGTAGTTACTCCTTCAGTGTTGTGCACCATGTCAGTAGAATCTCGAACAGATGATAGTTCCATATCTTTATGTAAGGATCCTTTCTGTAACAAAGAAAGAAGGTGTTCGGATGCATGACCATCAATTGAAGTGGACTTCCCAGTCTTTGCACCAAAGTCTTTGTCCTTCAAGCGCTGCTGAGATGATGAACCATTTTCACCAACTTGTGATAGAATTGACTGTTCAAGATCTTCACATGTAAGAACTGCTTGTAAAATCTCGGGTTTATCGCTCTCGTGTGATAGCTCAGAGTTGACAATAGCTGTATGTGTTACATTTGTTGCCACATGCTCACCAGCGGGTTCAGGATTACAATAAGTAAAATTCGGTGCAACATGATGGGTAGTCTCTACACCGGAAACCTGCAGCCCGCCCTTTTCACCGCCAACAATAAGTGAAAGCAAGTCATTTGGCCTAGGTGTCAAGTCATCCATCGGCTTCTTTTCTGCATTAAGGTAAGTGGGAAATGAAGAAGATAAGTTAACATCTTACTAAGTACAACTTTTAATGCATAAAAACGTTGAAGCACTTAAGTATTTATTCACACATACGCATACCTTCTTCAGCAAACCAATGAGCAAACTTTGAAGATTGGAAGGCATGTGGACTCCATGTCTCATCTGCTTTACGATCGGGCTGCTATAAGAGCATAAATAGTCAAACTCATAGTAAAGTTAAAACAAAGCATTAGTCCAAATCATAGTACATCTAGCCCAATAGGTAAAGTATCCGTTTTCAGAAAGATATCTGCCAAACTGCAGTTAACACTTTCTTGGCATCACAAGTACAAGATATTACAATAATTTCTTTAATTACCTCAACAATACTAGTTGATATGCCACTGGTTAGCGTTGAAGCATTACCAAAAAGCTTGTATAGGATAGACTCGGAACTCTCAGGATTGAAAGCTGCTCCAACAGCCTCCTTTCCTTTTACTTCAGCATTAAGTTGAATAAATTTACTGTCATCTGATGCTTCCAAGGCTTCTGAAAGAGCAGACCTCTTTCTTAGTTGATCACTCATTCCAATTTTAATGTTGGGGATATCCGCAGCATATGATAAATTTAAAATATCTTCTTTCTCATTGTTGATTGAAACATTTATATCTGCCTTTTGAAGATTTTGTTGATCGTTATCCACTTGCTTGGTTGGTAATTTTCCTTCTTTATTTTCAGGATTTATACTGAATACATAGCTACCTCTGGTATCTCCAGGCACAAGTTGCCCAGCCTGCATAAGCACCAGAGAAATCAAACATGTATGAAAGAGACATGAATAATAGCATGTAGTGAAACTTATCAAAAAAACTATTAGGATTTTCATTTAATTTTAAACTGGGTCCTCAATATCTAGGGTCTCTGTTGATATGGGGAAAAGCAGCATGTCGATGTTGTCTTTACTTAGGCTCTCTGTTGATATGAGGGGAAAAGCAGCATGAAAGCAAGAAATAATGGCCGAAATCCTACAATATCTTCCAGGTTGATTTGGCATCCAATAAGTAAAGACAATCATAATCCAGTCAAGGTTAACACCCTAAATAGAAAACTTTTAACATACAAAATTTAAATGTCGAGATTTAATATTGGAACTTGAATACTGAACATTTTAATAGAGGGTAGTTTCAAATGCTATATCATAATCCAGTTGAGTCCTCCCGTACAATGTTGGTAACAATCAGTGAAGTTACAGTGCACTACCATAATCCATCTCCTTGATCCATTTCATTCTTATTGGGCCTTGATCCATTTCATTCTCATTGGGAAGTTGCTACCTAAATATTCCTTTAAGACTTTTTTGTCGCTATTAGACAATATAACCCAACATTTGAAACAAAACCTCACAGTCAAAACATGCTGTTCTATCAGACTCTAACTCAATTGTCAACATCAAACTCTCAGCATTGAGAAAACTAATGTGTTGTTGAATCAAGCCACCCTTTTCTTTCAAACTATAGAATTTTATACTATTAAGATTGCTCTTCCAACAGAGAATATTATTCTACGACCACGCTCTAAGAACATGCTTCGGAATGATAGACTTTGGGAAATTTCAAAACTTTCATGCTCCCAGAGAAGTCATAGTGAACTGAACTACAAAATTTCATCAATGATTCCCATCCCAAAAACATCACAAAGAACTCAGTTCTCCAATACCATTGCCAAACACCAACCTTCTACCATACATAAAAATTTCCCTCTCCAGGTACATAACATTTAGAAAAGACAATATCGACAATTACGACTAAGAAAGTAAAACAGAAATGCATGCCAAATTAACACGTCAGGCAATAGATATTTGAGCTTAACATTCTAAAGATGACAGCATTTAAAGGCCATAAACAAGGTGAAAAAACAATGTATGCCAACTAGTTACCTCTGCTGCATGAGTGTTTGAGGATATTTTGGTACCCGTATTCCTTTCCAACATTGAGCTTGCAAAACCTGGGGGTACAAGTGGTCTTGCTGAAGCATGTGGAAGGGAAGAAGATTTCTCATCATTGCTTATAGCTGCTAAAGTCAAAGGAGACTCCTCCACTGAATCATTGCTTCGAGTAACTAGCCTTTTTGAATCATCATCAATAAGTGAAGAAAGGTCGAAATCCGCTTTACTCTTTTCTGGATTCAACTTGAGCTTTTCTGTTTGCTCTTTCCTCATCAATTCGAAAGAGGCTGGCAAAAATGATTTCATTAATTGAATTTGAATATATTAGACGTGATTATACAAATGGCCATAATTACAAAGTTAAACAGATAATAATTAAGGCAATAAATATTTTTTTTATGAAAGAACATTAAGGTAATAAATAATGAGAACAAATGCAACATACAAATAATACCGCAATATCTGTTGGTAGGACATGAGGCTTACTGCCAAATCAGCCCAGGCCCGTAAACATTGTGGTGTATTTTTATATTCTGGATTTTGTGTTCTGAATACGGCAGCAGACAATGTGTTCCACTTGGTGTGCACCAATATTTTATTTTTATTGAGGGATTCCCATTTCTATTTTCATGTACTTGACTAGAGCAGATGCCGTCTTTAAATGGGAAGAATACCCTAAATAGTATCTGTGAAGTTTCTATATATTTCAAATAATCATAATTATAATACAAAACTCATTCGAACTTATATTTATCAAAGCATTCTATCTCAAAGGATTACTTTTTTATTTGCGCATTCTTTTGGTTTTCTTCACCGTGGCACCGGAAAATTTTAGAGTTTATTTAAGTGGAATCATATCAGTGGCTTTCCTGTTGCACAAACGGGTTCAGATTATTTCCTGAATTACAGCCAGGGTAATTTCTCAATTCAAGATCCCTAGCTTTGTTTGATTGATTTTTGCACTGAGCATTCAGGTATTACTTAAATCTCTCCAGACTTGACTCAACATGACCAGATCTGACCTAACCAAACTTACAATGGTGGATTGTGACCCCCCACCCCCCCAAAAACCCCCACCCAATTGCAGTTTGATTCAGTTTGGTAGAGCTAGGTTTCAGCTCGTCAGTGTTGGATTCATTCATCTCATTGTCCTGTTGGTTCATTGCAAACTTAGAATGATGTGTATGTTCATATTTTCTGGTTAGAGATGGGATACCTGTGGGGTTGAGACTGAATACAACATCATTCGCCTCCTTTGCACAATAGTATCTTCTGTGCACTACAGAGCTTAATCATTCAGCTGTTGCATTTTGGGTCTTTTATTCAGAAAAACAACAAACCAATGTGATTCTTCGCAAGTTTAAATATTGTGCCATGTCGCTTGGATTAACTTATTCAATCTGACACCACCCAATACAATAGCAAGGCTAATCAAATCGCTGTTAATCCGGATTTTCATGAGAACACCAAATATATTGAGGTGTGCAGTGAGCCATCATTCTGTTCATGATGCTTTTGCCAATGTCTTAAACAACCAAATGTTATCTCTCACTCATAAATCAACCCTTCAATTTGTCAATGTCTTAAACAAGGACATGCCTCTCAGCCTCGTTGGTCATCAGTTCAATTTGGCAAATTGATGCTTCTTGATCAGACCAAACAATTTGAAAGGGAGTTAGTGGGCCATGCAGCAACCCAAATTTTGTTTAAATAGGCCTACAGCAACATTATCTCAGGCCCCATCAAACTTCGTGATGGTTTTCTAACAGGTTTTATGTAGTGCAGAAGACAAAGTGCTGTGCAGCATGCATTTCTACATAATTAGCCTTCTTAAAATAGAGCATGTACAGCTTAAAAAACGAGAGACAAATCTCATCCATAAATGGGAAGAATCTCCTTAAGTTGTATTTGTACAGTTTCTATATATTTCAAATAATCAGATACATAGATGTCATTTAAACAAATTGACAATATCTTCAAGAAATAACATGTACCTCTTCTCTTTCTTTCCTCTTCTGCCCTGTCCTCGTTTGTACACTCCAAAGAACCAAAAGTTTCATCATTGAAAGAGTCATTAGTTTCTCTACGCGAGTGAGGTGCCTAGAAAGAATCAAAAGCAATGATTATAACAGACTTTTAGTTAATCAAATTACTGTGCATAGCTTCACCACATCAAATGAAAATCATACATGATTGAGATTTGAGAATTTTTGGAGGTAATAAATAATACACTTCGGCCAACATATATCTGTCTGAGAAATAAATAACTACAGATAATTGAGCTAACCTTATATGGGCGAGGAGGATGATACGGCTCATTAGATCGATTTGGCTGGTAATTGTCATTAGCTCGAAACTTAGGAGCAGACGACCCAGGCGCATACCCAGGTGGCCTTGGAAAAGAACCACTACCTAGAAGTCCATCATGCTCAGGACCTTGCAATGATCTACGAGGCTGATTGCCAAAACGTTTTCCAGAATCTGTAAATTGACATTGACAATAATAGATCAACATAAACCTTGACTTACGATAAACTGCTACCCAAACACCCATTAAAAAGACAGGCACAGAAGAATTCAATGTTTATCCAAATATTTGTAAAGGCATTTAGATCTACTGTATTTTAAAAATTAAAAAGAAAACAGTATTTTTGATGGTCAAACGTAAACACCTGAATCCCATTCCGATTGAGAATCGCTGTCTCTGTCTGAACGTCCAGAAGAGCGAGAATCCCATTTTCCATGGGTTCCCCGCGAAAAGTTATTCATATCCCCTCTGGTTGGAGGGGATGAACTGTATTCATTGCGTCTGAAACTATGTGTTGACAGAGCACCGGTACTTCTCTGTCGATCCAGCGAAGCGTCTTCAAATTCACTGTTTTCCATGCAAAAAAAGGCATAACACATAAGTGAAAGAGCATAAATTGACAATATATTGATATACATATACATATACATACATACATAGATATATATATATATATATATATATATATATATATATATAATAAGGAAAAATTAAATGCAGCGTCCACCGATATAGCATCCTATACCTTAAAAGTGACCGATCAAACCCACTTGGAAACTCTTTGCAAATATCCAATCCACTAAACGATAACAAAAACTCTCTCGTGTATGAAATTTTCAACTTCCTGAACAACCACCAACAAATACGTGTTATAACATGCATCAAATTTCAAATTAAAACATTGTCAAAAATAAATACAACAAGCTAATCAAACAAGATAGAAAGTTACTTTTGCAATCCACTATCAGTTGCTTGATCCAACAAGCTCTGATCTTCGTTTTCAAAATCCATTATGTTCCCTCCACACAATACTTGATGTTAAACAAAGTTGATAACCAATGTCAAATATATCAAATCGACGAACAATGCAGAGTGTTACTACAACCCTTAAAGAGCCCTAGTCATCATCAAACATATAATTCACAACATATGCTCAAATTTTGAAATTTTGACCAAGTTCAACTCTAAGTCCAACAATCACTGCTTATTCATAATTCAATTCTAAAAGCACTTGTATGAAAATCTTCAAAACCTAGAAGCAATCCCAGTCACTGATCCAGCTCAATCTGCAAGACCCATCATCCAAAACCCTCTAAAGCTTCAACCTTTAGGAAAATCTAGCAATAACCACCACCAAAAAAATTGAAAAAACTACTCTCTCCTTCAATGAAATTCCCGAAAGAAACGTGAAGATTGGTATATACACAAAACCGTCCTAGAACACAGATTCAAAGGAAATAGAGATTCAATTCAAAAACTTGTGGAATACCCATGAAATTTACGTCCGAGGAAAATCTAATCTAAGGGATTTCAAATATTGAGGGTTTGTGCGATAAAAATACAAAATTGAAAAAGGAAAGAAAATTAGGGTTTTGAAATTGTAAAGATTAACGATGCGGATCGAAGGTTAATGAGAGAATCAATGAAGGGAAAAGCGTGAAATCGAGAATTTGGGGGTGATTTTGCAGAGATGGATCGGGATTGAGGACGAGGGAGTGAGCGAGAAGAGAGATTTGAAGAGAGAGAAAGTAGAGAGAGATTGTTGCTATTATGGAGTTATTATTATCTATTATCTAGAGCAAGTAACCTATTACCTATGGTTTTAAATTTGTAAGTTAGATTAGATTAGATTAAAAATTCGTACTTATCTAAATCTTAATTTTGATCTAATAGTAAAAGATAACAATTAAATTTTAAGTTTCTGTTTCAAAAAATAAATTTTAAGTTTTTCTGATTCGGTTTTGAGTTCAAACATGATTGATATCTTTTGAATATAAGATCGTTTTTGTTTTGAATTGAAACATCTTTCATTTACATACACGGTATAATGTTCGATTATATTTTATTTCGTCGTGTATATATCTTTAATGATTTAATTATGATCATTTAATTCGGATTATACTTTCAACTCTATTTATTTTTATTATTAATATGTGTAAACGTTAGATTGATAAATTTATTTTAAATATTTTTTTAGGAGAAAAATTATTCGCTATTCTCTTTATTTTGGATATATATAAAAATTAATCGCTATTCTCTTTTTTCTTTTTACTTAGAATTAATCACTTAAAGCATCATCAATTAAAGTATTTACGTGAGTTTCGTAGAATGATGAACTTTTTATATTTTTTTTTTCTTTCCTCATCAGAGGAATTGTGATGTAGCAGCGTGGATACCAAAGTAATGGTTGAAATAACTTAAATAAGCTATTGTATCATCAAATTCAAAGTTGAAGGAAAAAAAAATTAAAAAATTGAGTTTTATAAAAGTTGCTAAAAATGAGCAAAATATGCTTGTGTGCATAAGCATGGTGTGACATTGTGAAAGTCACTTTTTTGATAAAAACAAAATGATATGTATTCATTCAAATGCAACCATATATTTAACATCGTTAAAAACGTAAATGATAAATTTATGAACAAACTCATAACACTCATGTTAATCACGTACAATGAAAAATACCTACATAATATGATAAAATTAAAATGCACGAAATACTCGTGTCTCTATCAGTAATGTTGACATTCAAATCTTATTGAATTTGTAATTGCTGAAGTTGATCTTTCACTAAGAATCAATCGAATACCGCAAAGACAAAAAATAAAACAATACCGCACAAGACGACAAACAACACAACGCCGCATTAAGACGACGAAATCATGAGAAAAACACAAAAAGAAAAAAATAAATCTATGTAGAAACCACTTATTTAGATTAAGATAAGGAAGAATAAAAGATTCATAAGGGTGATTTTTAGGCCAAAAAATAACCCAAAACCACCTCCCTCTCTTGAGTGATGGAGAAATAAAACTTAAAGAGAAGTTGGAGTTTGTCTATTAAAAATTAGGACAGACTAGTTGAAGTTTACTTATTTCTTCAAATTTCTTACCATTATTTCAAAAGTCATTATAAGTACTCACTATTTATAACTATATAAAACTATTCTCTCTAAAAAAAACTATATGACAATTCTTATATATAATAGGACAACTAATATATGTGAAATGAAACACGGTCATAACTCATTTTATTCATTCATGTTTTTTTTAAGGAATTATTGATTTATGTTTGTCGATCATTGATAATTTTGTTACTATATTTGATGGAAATATGAGATTGCAAAAATTATTTTCATTTCATTGCCAATTGACATTTTTCAAAAGAGATGGATCATTGTAATTTCTGATGTAATTCCCGATCAACAATTATGAATGTTTCACGATAGTTATCCAATTGATATGACAAAAATCAATTTTTTTTTTTAGCAAAGTCAAAGTTAATTCATATCAGTAAAAATTAACAGATACAAAGTAGACATTACATGATGAAGGATACGGGGCTAGGGTGAGATATCAATACTCTAGCAATATTATGAGCAACTAAATTTGCTTGCTTCCTAACATTCGACACTACAGAGTTAGATCTATTTAGTAAACTTCTATATTAGGTTACAAGATCACCAAACTCGTTGATGGGAGTAAAGGTGGTGGCAAGAGCTATCAGACAAGATTTTTGAATCAGTCTCAAATGCGGCATCGTGCATACCATGCGAGATAACCACTTTGATAGCATCTAGTTGGCATAATGACTCAGCCTCTAAAATTTTGGTTGATGAGTAGTAGAAGTCCTATTTGCCAAGTAAGAATAAACACAGAGTCACAGAAACACATACCATGCCCTATAATAGTTATTGTTGAAAGCAGTTGCATCTACATTACATTTGATCATGTCAACCCGTGGTTTGATCCAAGTTTGCTCATAATTTTTATTGTGTGTCAGTGTCTTTGCTCGTTGCATACAACTACATTCATTTAGTGTGGCCTTTGTACTAGTGTTTATATATAAGAGAGAGTTATCCATGGACTTCCAAAGCTTGACATTACGACTTTTTCACAAGCTCCAAAGGGTAATTACAACACGAGCTTGTTGATGTGCAAACAAGTAGGCAAGTAATGTTGTGATGAACACCATAGAAAGGCACGGACACGCGGTAGAATTTACATTTTCCATATAGAGTTCTAGTGATTTTCACCTATAGTAGTAAAGGTTGCGGTGAAAAGTTCAAAACATATGTGATAAGCGGGTTTAATGGTGTATAAACCATCAGCAATGTTGTGAAAGTGACTCAAAATTGAAGAAATTGAAGTTCTGGTGTTGTCAACGTCGGTGGCCGAATTGGTGAGCATGGTGACCGAATTTGACCTGTTTTATTTTGGGCTTCTGTTTCGAAAATTTTCGGTGGCCGAATTTGACAGTAGAAAATAAAACAGAAACATATTTTCGGGCCTAGATTTGTTCCAATTTTATGAGGGATACTTTTAATATAAATATAGACTTTGTATCAGAGTAAACCTTGAGATAGAGGGGGCTGAAACAAGGGTTTAGAAATCAAACTAGGGTTTGTATGGAGTTTGCTCTTGGTAACAAACACTAGGGTTGGGTTGATTCACCTTGCGAAACACTATTAGGATTGAGTCTCTTGGTCACGGGAAGAGATTGGTGCTTTGGGTAGAATTAGGCGGGAGACTATTCTTGTAACCCATTGATATCTCTTTTGTAAAGTTACTCATCATTATAGTGGAACGGAGGGCTGCTCTCTCCCCTTGACTAGGTCAGTTTTGGACCGAACTGGGTAAACAAATTCTTTTGCGTTCTCTCTTTCGTTCTCTCGTTGTTTTCTACCTTTGCTTGTGTTTATAACTTCTGTGCACTTTATTTTGGTTGCTTGATTATGACTTGCTCCACACATCAAGTATTTATTATTGGTGTGATTTTTCATCGAATTCATAACAAGCAACAATCTTCCATATGAAGTAAAAATAGTGTTCATAACACATGCAACGGAATAAAGTTTGGATCTATTTTGCGCTTAAATTATAAAACTATAAATTAGATACTAAAAGTGTACCTTTGTATCAATTCTTGAAGCATGAAATTTCTTCAATGATATGAAGACTCTACGTGTATCCACACCGAGACCAATTCTTGCTCTCAACCTTTGAGTAGTGGAACAATAAAACTAGAGCATATTTTGTTTTGTATTTTGTTGTGTTGTGTATTTTGATCAAATCACTTAAGGTCTATTTATAAGTCACACACACTACTATCAAATAGAAGGTTGACTCATCTTAATGACCTTTTTAATTTTATATGGTCAATTATTGTAAAGAGCATTTAACAAAGGTTAATGCTAATTGCTTAAAAGAAAGAAAATGGACGTTGCAGACTGCATGAGACTTTGACCATTTTAATTTCATATAATTGTGTATAATATACATAAAAACACTTCCATATATATATATACAATTGACTATATGAATCAATTAAGATGTTCAAGGTACAATTGACCATTTCCATATAAAATTAAAGACGTTTCTTCAACGTGTAATTTATTTAATTTAATTTTTATTTATTTCAAAAATAAATAATTATAGTATGCTCAATTTAATTATATATATTATTTGTATTCTTTGTACTAGCAAAAAATACAATAACATTCCACTTAGAAAATTTATATTTTGATTAATTAAATTTTCCAATCTAATAATCAAATAATAAAATAATTCTTTAGCAAGAACTAGAACACTCGTTTGTGTGTGACCCTGTAGGTTCAATACTAAACTGGTAATAGATTAATCAAATTAATATATTAATCAAGGTAGGCGTCTAGTAACACTCCTTAACGTCCAGATAGTATGAAGTATTATTTTACTTTCAAGAACCAGTTAGAATAATATAATATTTTTCTTCCGTCGTTACAACTCTTGTTAACTCTAGAGCATGGTACAATTGTCAAACTCTAATAAGTTAACATATTTGACTTAAGAAACTCATTTCTTCTTTCATTTAATTTCCCTGGCCAGGGTTTTAATTTTATCATAGAGTTCAAACTCATTACCAAGAGTTGACGGATCCCATCTTGATTAGTCATTAATTATACAAGTATTTAATCGTATCCAATATCCTTTCAACTAGCACCCTAAGGTATTAGGTGTTCAGAATCAAAATACAATAAATAACATGTTAATTACCATGACAATCTCAGGTCAAAGAAAATCATTATATTCTTTCTTGAGAATTTTTCTATTGACATTTTAAGGTAATATCGACCATTAGAAATTCTCAGTCGAGTCAGTTCAATGATCACATCACTATATGTATCATCTATATATGTAATTTAATAAATGAGACTTATTAATCTTTATCCAATAAAGACTATCACATATATATTGATCTATCCGAATTATTGATGTCCTACTCACAATAATCATACGATCAAGAACAATTTAGATTAAAATAATAAAAGACTTGTTTCTCATTATCATAATCTCTATCATGATAACAAGTCTATAGTCTTAATCAAGGACGTTATCAAATTAACTATTTCACTAAACAGTAAACAAGATAATGAATATTTATTAAGTCTAAAATTGGTTACATAATTGATTGGATCTTGGGCATCTCCAACAATCTCCCACTTGCACTAGAGCCAATCATTCATGTATTTCAATCCTATTCCCCACTTGTGCTTGTCAAAGACATTTATGCCAAGTGCCTTGGTGAATGGATCTGCTGCATTCTCTTTTCCATCCACCTTTTCAATCTTGACGTCACCACGTTCAATAATCTCTCTGATCAAGTGATATCTTCGAAGAATGTGTTTCGATTTCTGGTGTGATCTTGGCTCCTTTGCTTGAGCAATCGCTCCATTATTGTCACACAATAATGGTACAGAATCTTTTATCGAAGGGACCACTCCAAGTTCAGATATAAACTTTTTCATCCAAACAGCCTCTTTAGCAGCCTCACTTGCTGCTATATACTCGGCTTCAGTAGTCGAATCTGCTACTGTAGCTTGTTTGGAACTTTTCCAACTTACTGCACCACCATTCAAGGTGAAGACATAGCCTGAAATAGATTTACTATCATCTCTATCAGATGCAAAACTTGCATCAGTGAAACCTTTTAGTTTTAGTTCAGAATCTCCATAGATGAGGAATTGGTCTTTAGTTCTTCTTAAGTACTTAAGAATGGTCTTAACCACTTTCCAATGTTCCTCACCTGGGTTTGCTTGATATCGACTAGTTACACCAAGTGCATAAGCGACATCAGGACGTGTACAAGTCATGGTATACATGATAGCTCCCACTGCGCTAGTGTCACGACCCAAAATTCACAATCGTGACCGGCGCACGAACTAGAACATTCTAGTCCGGCAAGCCTATTAACGACACTTGACAACTATAATTTACAATTTATAAATTGATATCCACTGAAATTTCGACAGAGTATCCTCTGTATTTTGAACATTCGCCAAGATTTTAATCCTTTTTATGAACCTGTGTTCTCATCCAGAGTTTCAAATAACATATTTGCATCTTTGTACATCTCAGAATAAAACATTCCTAAACTCCAAATAGCTGCAGATACTCTGATTCAACATATACATAAACAAAAGAGACATTCATCAAGGAAACCTACCACCAAGAGTGACACAGATGAACTTCAAGTCTACTAGCAGTTTCCTACTTGGCTGCTTGGAAATCTGAAAAAAAATAGAAAATGAAAGAGTAAGTCACAAGGACTTAGTGAGAGACAACAACCACCACCAACTAGAAGGGAAACACACAAGGGCACGATTATTTACTTTTCTCATATCAAATTGTAATTTACAAAGTTACTAACCGTATAAAAATGTAATAAACTTTCAATCAAGTGTACCATGAAAATTTGAAAATCTTTGTGAGTTTATCAAAACAAATAAGACTATATCAAAATTCCAATGTCGTAGAGAAGTGAACCCAAATCCACAACTTTAAAGAAAATATATAAATCGCGTATAATGAAAAAGAAATCGAAATAATCAAATCCAAATAGAATATAAAATCAAATTCCATTTAATAATAAGAAAATAATAAACTTTAAAGAAAGTATAAAAATCCAACTTTCGTGAAAATAATCAAATGGGTGAATCGAGAACTAGCTCCATCTCGTTGATAGCCCTCTCCTCCTAATGGTGGCCTTTCCATAGGGGCGGCTCCATCTAACGGATAGCTCTTTTCTCTCGACTCAAAACAAAAATGTTTTAAAGTATAGTAAACTCAATTTAGTGAAAATATTCAAAATGGGTGAATCGAGAACTAGCTCCATCTCGTTGATAGCCCTCTCCTCCTAATGGTGGCCTTTCCATAGGGGCGGCTCCATCTAACGGATAGCTCTTTTCTCTCGACTCAAAACAAAGTATAAAACATTTTCAATTAGGGAGTTAACCTCTCATTGATAGCCCTCTCCTCCTAATGGCGGCCTTTCCATTGGGGCGGCTCCATCTAATGGAGTAACTACCTAATTGAAATCACATACTAGGTGCACCTAGGTCGTCGTCATTATAACCGTAATTTTCAAAACACCATTCTTAAACACATGTCTAAAACCATATTTCGCAACGTAACAAAATTTATGTCAAAATATGTACCATCAAAACTCAATGGAAAATCTACTACTTATAATCATAAAGTAAATCAAAATTCAAATCCAAATCGCATATTTCAAACCATGTTTCACAACGTATGAAAAACTAGTGCCAAGATACATGCAATCAAATTCAATTCTTTACTCCACTACTTTATAATTCATAGGTCAATCGAAAATCCAAATTCAAATCCAAATGGAGTGTATAATAGTATCAAAATAATTTACAAAACAAAGCATATTTCTCAAACAAACCATTTTTGTATATGCAACCAAATCTCAACTTCAAAACCTTTGCTCAATAATTCATAGACAAGTTCAAATAGATACCATATCAATATTCATGACCTTAAACATAAATTTCAACGACAATAAAAATGTTTAAAGGGCGTGTGTCCCATTTTGATAAATACTTTAACTTGTAAAATCACCAAAATATCAATAATACGATAATTAAAATAAGTGATAATGATTGTTATCAACTCACAGTTATAACGAATCAACTAGTGTGTTCTCCTACCACCCCTGGAGAAGCATTCGAAGCGTCCAGCGTCATATCTGAGCATCAATAATATTTCCTCATTAATTAGAAACCCATTCTACGACTTTAGTAACCATAGATAACCATAAAATTCCTCTAACACATACTCTTATCTTAAAAATTAATTTCTAACTCACTAATCATACCTAAATATGCACTAATTGAAATGTAAGTTGATAAATATACCTCAAAGAGTCTCAATGAGCAACTCTGACAATATGGGTACTCTCCTCCTACTTCAAAGCACAAACCATAACCCCCAAAATTCTACCAATAGAGCTTGAATATGAAGTTGCTTTACTTAGATGATCAATTATTCTTAAGGATGATTGATTTGGTGATGAAATTGGTTGATTTGGGAAAGGAAGGGAAAAAAAAATGGAAGAAGAGGAATGAGGGACAGAGAGCTAACGAGAGTTAAGAGGAGAAAGGAATGGGAAAGTTAGGTGTTATGTTTTTTTTTTTTCTCCCACGTGTGGGTCTAGTACATTCTACATATATCTATTTTTATTAATACTTCTCAAACTTAATTTAATTAATTTTTTTTTTTTCCAATTACTAAAACAGTGTGTTTCATTCTTCCCCCCTTAAGAAAATTCGTCCTCGAATTTTTTTGATTATCACATACATACTACTAGCCTTGATTTTCAAATAAATATGGGTACTTTCACGCATTACTTCTTCGGGTTCCCAAGTGGTTTCTTCGCCGGACGGTCCTTTCCAAAGAACCTTCACCGAAACAATATCTTTTGAGCGTAAACGTCTCACTTCCTTATCTACTATAGAGGTACTTCTTGTCTAACTGCACATCTTCATAATACCCACATGAGAAAGGTATAAAGGTACTTCTAAAGCATAGATATATGAAAGACACGACAAACACTTGAGAGATCCGGTGGAAGTACCCCACTATAAGCTACAATCTTAAACGTCCCAGAGAACTTTGATCTTATCTTGTCGTTCTACTACACCGCAAACTCCTTTCAATAATGATGCTCGTAAAAATAAATGTTCTCCAACTGTGAATAGAAAGGAAGCACCTCTTGTCGACCTAAGTCCTTTGCCTTCTCTAAGCTATTACTTAACTATCTTTGATCAATTTAACCTTTGAAATAACATCTTAAATCAATTTCTTCAAGCTTCTAACCAGCCTATATAATAATTACACTGCCTACAATACAAAGCCTCCAAGGGTAACATCTGAGCACTAGATTGGTAACTATTGTTATATCCAAATTCCATCTTAGATAAATATCAATCCTAAATTCCTCAAAATTCAAGAACAAAGTACGAAGAATATCCTCTAGGATGTGTATAACTTTCACTAATTAAGAATCATTCTTAGGATCAAGGTTCTACTGAGATTCAAACGGGCTTCCAATTCAAATTTGAAAGACTTCCAAAACAGAGCAGTAAACTAAGTCTTGCTCACAAAACGTCATCAAAATCAACTAAGAATTTTATAAATTTACTTTTTATCACATTACCTTGTTAGCTCCTAAACCTGAGGTTAAATAATATGGTACGGTACCTAACCAGATTTTCCATAAAAGGATAAAAGTGATTACCCAATATCTCAACTTTCACTACCTAGTAATAGGCTAAGGTGGCTCACTGGACAGACAACCGATTCATGCTCAAATCCTATCAAAAATCTATGCTAAAGCTATCGGTGTTCATACAAGACTAGCTAATGGATGTGTCGTAACTGCCAAGAACGATCCCCCCCTATTTTTTTTGACCTACTTGACCCTATTAAAACAATACTTTACCATCTTTAAAAAAAAATTCAGATTCAAATCAACCAATGTAGAACCAAAATTACTCTAAGGAAAAGTTGATAATCTACATGCCCCATAATTGAATCTACGAAGGTTTGTCTACTACAACCATCCCTTACTTCCACTTCACTTTCACCTTCCTGATTTGATGGAACCACCAAGTTTCTTACTTTCTTATCTTCTTTTTCACCAAACAAACTAACAAAATTTAAATGATATTTATGTATTCTTGTGTTTGTGACTGTGAGTTAACTAAAGGTTGTATATCTCCTACAAATGCCCCTATGCCCCTATGCCCAACGTGTATGGATTACCCGTAACAATAAGGTTATTCTTCATTCTTTTATGGTTATTCTTCATTCTTTTATAAGCTCCTCCGTATATTGGTTTAGTGTCATAAACAATTTTCAGTTTATGCCGGGTTTACATTGTTCCCTCTCGTACTTTAAAAACAATATATATGTGAACTCCCTATTCTTTATATTTGAGCATCCTAATGCCCTTCATAACCTCTCGACATCGTCAATGACTTGCAGCGGATCCTCACACACCAAACTTAGAAAAGGTAATGGTTTAAGTCCATGTGGGTGGATTTGTCGGCTGCTTCTCAACCAACTTCTTACAACTGTCATGATGTATTTGTCTTAGATTAACCTATTGCTTTCCAACAGCAACCCCCAAACAAGTTGTTGTAATACCTATAGCAATCTTCGCCTTCCTATTGACACTTCAACACTAGCTAATCCTATAACTAAGCCACGTTCGTCGACATGAACGCAAATTCTCCATCATTTGATTTACGTCGACCATGAGTATGTCCCAAAAGACGACCTCTTTAACTAAGGTTTTAAGGTTGGGCAATAAACCCATAAGGAATTAATTTCCCTTCTAGTGGAGATCTTGGTAATGGGTGACACCCTCACTAAATGAAGGAAAATTGACCGAATATATAACAAGATGACAAAAGAGTGAGACCGATCAAAGACCAAAAGAAATCACAGGATTGGACAAGTGACACTACCATAGAATGCTAATAGATTTTTGCAAGTAAATGGTGCCGCGGTTCACGATTTACACGCAAAAATCCATTTTCATTCTACGTCTGCAGCTATTAGGACCTACAACCGGAGCTCTGATACCAACTTTGTCACGACCCAAAATTCACAATCGTGACCGGCGCACGAACTAGAACATTCTAGTCCGGCAAGCCTATTGACGACACTTGACAACTATAATTTACAATTTATAAATTGATATCCACTGAAATTTCGACAGAGTATCCTCTGTATTTTGAACATTCGCCAAGATTTTAATCCTTTTTATGAACCTGTGTTCTCATCCAGAGTTTCAAATAACATATTTGCATCTTTGTACATCTCAGAATAAAACATTCCTAAACTCCAAATAGCTGCAGATACTCTGATTCAACATATACATAAACAAAAGAGACATTCATCAAGGAAACCTACCACCAAGAGTGACACAGATGAACTTCAAGTCTACTAGCAGTTTCCTACTTGGCTGCTTGGAAATCTGAAAAAAAATAGAAAATGAAAGAGTAAGTCACAAGGACTTAGTGAGAGACAACAACCACCACCAACTAGAAGGGAAACACACAAGGGCACGATTATTTACTTTTCTCATATCAAATTGTAATTTACAAAGTTACTAACCGTATAAAAATGTAATAAACTTTCAATCAAGTGTACCATGAAAATTTGAAAATCTTTGTGAGTTTATCAAAACAAATAAGACTATATCAAAATTCCAATGTCGTAGAGAAGTGAACCCAAATCCACAACTTTAAAGAAAATATATAAATCGCGTATAATGAAAAAGAAATCGAAATAATCAAATCCAAATAGAATATAAAATCAAATTCCATTTAATAATAAGAAAATAATAAACTTTAAAGAAAGTATAAAAATCCAACTTTCGTGAAAATAATCAAATGGGTGAATCGAGAACTAGCTCCATCTCGTTGATAGCCCTCTCCTCCTAATGGTGGCCTTTCCATAGGGGCGGCTCCATCTAACGGATAGCTCTTTTCTCTCGACTCAAAACAAAAATGTTTTAAAGTATAGTAAACTCAATTTAGTGAAAATATTCAAAATGGGTGAATCGAGAACTAGCTCCATCTCGTTGATAGCCCTCTCCTCCTAATGGTGGCCTTTCCATAGGGGCGGCTCCATCTAACGGATAGCTCTTTTCTCTCGACTCAAAACAAAGTATAAAACATTTTCAATTAGGGAGTTAACCTCTCATTGATAGCCCTCTCCTCCTAATGGCGGCCTTTCCATTGGGGCGGCTCCATCTAATGGAGTAACTACCTAATTGAAATCACATACTAGGTGCACCTAGGTCGTCGTCATTATAACCGTAATTTTCAAAACACCATTCTTAAACACATGTCTAAAACCATATTTCGCAACGTAACAAAATTTATGTCAAAATATGTACCATCAAAACTCAATGGAAAATCTACTACTTATAATCATAAAGTAAATCAAAATTCAAATCCAAATCGCATATTTCAAACCATGTTTCACAACGTATGAAAAACTAGTGCCAAGATACATGCAATCAAATTCAATTCTTTACTCCACTACTTTATAATTCATAGGTCAATCGAAAATCCAAATTCAAATCCAAATGGAGTGTATAATAGTATCAAAATAATTTACAAAACAAAGCATATTTCTCAAACAAACCATTTTTGTATATGCAACCAAATCTCAACTTCAAAACCTTTGCTCAATAATTCATAGACAAGTTCAAATAGATACCATATCAATATTCATGACCTTAAACATAAATTTCAACGACAATAAAAATGTTTAAAGGGCGTGTGTCCCATTTTGATAAATACTTTAACTTGTAAAATCACCAAAATATCAATAATACGATAATTAAAATAAGTGATAATGATTGTTATCAACTCACAGTTATAACGAATCAACTAGTGTGTTCTCCTACCACCCCTGGAGAAGCATTCGAAGCGTCCAGCGTCATATCTGAGCATCAATAATATTTCCTCATTAATTAGAAACCCATTCTACGACTTTAGTAACCATAGATAACCATAAAATTCCTCTAACACATACTCTTATCTTAAAAATTAATTTCTAACTCACTAATCATACCTAAATATGCACTAATTGAAATGTAAGTTGATAAATATACCTCAAAGAGTCTCAATGAGCAACTCTGACAATATGGGTACTCTCCTCCTACTTCAAAGCACAAACCATAACCCCCAAAATTCTACCAATAGAGCTTGAATATGAAGTTGCTTTACTTAGATGATCAATTATTCTTAAGGATGATTGATTTGGTGATGAAATTGGTTGATTTGGGAAAGGAAGGGAAAAAAAAATGGAAGAAGAGGAATGAGGGACAGAGAGCTAACGAGAGTTAAGAGGAGAAAGGAATGGGAAAGTTAGGTGTTATGTTTTTTTTTTTTCTCCCACGTGTGGGTCTAGTACATTCTACATATATCTATTTTTATTAATACTTCTCAAACTTAATTTAATTAATTTTTTTTTTCCAATTACTAAAACAGTGTGTTTCAGCTAGCATATGGTACTCTACTCATGCGTTCTCTCTCTTCGGGAGTTTTCGGACAATCCTCCCTACTAAGAGTAACTCCAATTCCTACGGGTAAATACCCTCTTTTGGAATTTTCCATGTTATACCTCCTTAAGATGGTATCAATGTACATAGACTGAGAGAGTCCAAGCAACCTTTTAGATCTATCTCTATAAATCTTTATTCCTAAGATATAGGCTGCTTCCCCTAAGTCTTTCATGGAGAATTGTTCAGATAACCAAACCTTTGTACTTTGCATTGCTGGTATATCATTTCCAAAAAGTAATATGTCATCGACATATAACACTAAGAAAATGATAGTGCTCCCACTTACCTTTTTGTAAACACAAGGTTCTTCTTCGCATTTAACAAAATTGAACTTTTCAATTGTATTGTTAAAACGAATGTTCCAGCTTCTAGATGCTTGTTTCAATCCATAGATTGATCGTTGCAACTTGCATACTTTGTTATGATCAGACATGGATGTGAACCCTTCAGGTTGTGTCATATACACTTCCTCTTTTAGCTCACCATTAAGGAAAGCTGTTTTTACATCCATTTGCCATATTTCATAATCATAGTATGCTGCTATGGCGAGTAGAATACGAATCGATTTGATCATTGCCACAGGGGAAAAGGTTTCGTCATAATCTATTCCTTCCTTTTGACGATAACCTTTGGCAACAAGACGAGCTTTATAGGTTTCAACCTTTCCATCTGCTCCAATCTTTTTCTTGTAAACCCATTTACAACCAATAGATTTAATATCCTTTGAAGCCTCAACCAAAGTCCAAACTTTGTTGATCTTCATCGATTCCATTTCAGATTCCATAGCACTTTGCCATTTATCACGATCCAAGCTTTGCATAGCCTCTTTGTAGCTCTTAGGATCATCATCATTATGATAATCCTCATTCGAAGTGTCATCTTGCACCATTAAATTTAATCTATTAGGTGCACGATGTTCTCGACTAGATCTTCTAAGAGGCTCTTGCACTGGATTGATTTGTTGTTGAACATGTTCTAAGATTGGTTCATTAACCTGTTCTTGAACTGTAAGTGGTTCTTGAGCTAAAGTAGTTGAGGTTGGTATCCTTGGTGTTAATTTTAAAATATCAAAGCAAGGATGTTCAACCTCATTCATACTTTCTTGAGCATTTGGGGTTTCATCATTTTCTTGATCTTCATCAAGCTCTATTTCTTTACCATGGCTACCTTCAGCAAGAAATTCCCTTTCAAGAAAGGTTCCACCTCTAGCCACAAACACTTTATGATCAGAAGGATGGTAGAAATAATAACCCATTGTTTCTTTTGGATACCCAATGAACCTACACTTACTAGACCTCGCATCAAGTTTATCTGTTTGCAATCTCTTAACATAAGCAGGACAACCCCAAATTCTAATATGTTTTAGATTTGGTTTACGTCCTTTCCATATCTCATATGGAGTTGTAGAGACAGATTTCGAAGGCACTTTATTTAGAAGATAAGCAGCAGCTTCCAAAGCATATCCCCATAAATTTAATGGAAGATCAGTGAACCCCATCATAGATCTAACCATATCTAATAAGGTTCGATTTCTTCTTTCAGATACACCATTGTGTTGTGGTGTACCTGGAGGTGTCCACTGTGAGAGAATCCCATTCTCTTTTAGATAATCAATGAAATTATTACTAAGATATTTTCCCCCTCTATCGGATCTAAGCATTTTGATGCTTTTACCGGTTTGTTTTTCGACTTCACTGCGAAATCTTTTGAACATTTCAAATGATTCAGATTTATGTTTCATAAGATACAAAAATCCAAACCTAGACATATCATCAGTGAAAGTGATAAAATAAGAATACCCCCCTTTGGATTGAATTTTCATAGGTCCACAAACATCTGTATGTATTAGTCCTAATAATTCAGAAGCTCTCTCTCCACTTCCAATAAATGGAGATTTAGTCATTTTTCCTTTGAGACAAGATTCACAAGTTTCATATGATTCATAATCATAATTATCAAGGTAACCTTCCTTGTGTAACTTGTTAATTCTTTTCTCACTAATGTGACCGAGCCTACAATGCCAAAGGTAAGTTTTATTTAATTGATTATCTCTTTGTCTCTTGAAACCGGAAGAAACATGCAAAATAGAGTTATAAGTTACATTCGGTAAGACATATATGTCCCGTTGGAGACAACCATTCGCATATAAATCATCATTATGATAAATAGAGCAAATATTATTATTAAAGGTAATACGAAAACCACGCTTGTCCAACATAGAAATTGAAATTACATTTGAAATAAATTCCGGAACGTAATAACAATTATCTAACACTAGCACTCTGCCAGTGGGCATTATTAATGAGACTGATCCTACGGCTACAGCAGCAACATTTGCTCCATTCCCAACTTGAAGGTTCACTTCACCTTTATTCAGCCTTTTGGTTATCCGCAGTCCCTGTAACGTATTACAGATGTTAAAACAACTACCAGTATCTAATACCCATATTGTAGGATCTGTAACAGTTAAAGAAATCATGAAAACATTTTTCATTAATATCTTACCTTGTTTCTTCAGAGAATCAAGATACTTCTTGCAATTTCTCTTCCAATGCCCCTTCTCTTTACAGTAGAAGCATTCAACATCAACTTGATTGACATTGACCCTTTTGTGCTTAGGTTTGGTCACACCACCAGTAGGTCCAAAAGGTTTCTTTTTCGAATTAAGCTTTCTTTTGCCCTTTTTCTTAAAGGTCTTGCCAACAACCATGACAGTTCCTTTCTTCTTTTCAGAGGTAAATTGATTCTCATAATCAATCAAAAAGTTAAGCATCTCATGCAAATCAGAGTCCATCTTGTTCATATTAAAATTCACAACAAATTGTGAGAATGAATCAGGAAGTGATTGCAGAATCAAGTCTTGAGAAAGCTCTTTCCCAATATTGCACCCCAACTTCTCAAGTTGTTCGATGAGATCAATCATCTTAAGCACATGGGGTCCAACTTGATCATTTTCACTCAATGAGGACCTGAACAAAGTTTTAGACAGCTGATATCTAGCTGTCCTACTTTGACCACCGTACATCTTCTTAAGATGTTCGATAATTTCAGATGGATTCATATCCTCATGTTGCCTCTGAAGGTTAGAACTCATGGAAGCTAGCATGATGCACTTAGTAGTGAGACATTGCTCCAAGTACTTCTCATAAGTCTTGGTTGCTTCAACATTGGTTGGATCAACCGGTGCAGACACAGCAGGCTTATCAATGATGTCGATAAGTTTTTCGTGCATGAGAACAATTCTCATGTTACGGTACCAATCATCATAATTGGGACCAACCAATTTTCCAGATTCAAGAATTCCACGGAGCGAAAGAGAAGACATACTGTTTTATCATATAAAAATTTATGAAGTGAGAACATTTTATCTTTTAAAATAAAAATGGGAGATCTCTTAAAAAATAATATATAAGACACTTGGTTGTCAAGTCGTTTCTCATATATAAATTTTAAGTCATGATGTATCATATACAAAAATAAATATCATACCACATAAGTTCCTGGTTGTCAGGTCAATCATATTGGTGTATATATTTATAATAAATTATAAATTAATTCTATCACTCCTCCGGGTAGTCCAGACGTTAAGTATATAATTAATTTTAAATATGCATCATATGCTATAATTAGTCGTTAAATACAAATTTTCTGGTAGTCAGATCAACTCTTGAATTTTACTACTAATTATAATAAAACATTTTTATCATTTATTATAATTAATTATTAATTATAAGCCTCCTGGTTGTCAGGTCATTTCTTATTACTAATAATTAATTATACATTAAAGTTGTATCATATACAAGTAATGCACAATACATATTTAACATTACTATTATAACTTTATAGGCATGTTTGATATAAATAATATCAGCACGTATATATGTATATCAATGCAGAAAAACATACGTTCAGGAAAGCATAAGGAAATCGAAATTCATATAGCATATGCAATTAGTTTATTTATTTATCATCATATATGACATAGAAAACTTACGAAATTGAATATGCACATGTACTGGAAGATTCCGAAAATAAATAAATATACATCTCATGTATTTTAAATAGATAACAAGCTAGCAATCGTCGTTACATCACAAATTTGTAATTTTAAAATATCAATATATTGCCGTAACGATGATTACTTCAAAGAAAATAAATTTCAGCTTTGTTATGGTTATTTAAATTATAATTTAAACACAAAAGAACCATGCTCTGATACCAATTGAAGTAAAAATAGTGTTCATAACACATGCAACGGAATAAAGTTTGGATCTATTTTGCGCTTAAATTATAAAACTATAAATTAGATACTAAAAGTGTACCTTTGTATCAATTCTTGAAGCATGAAATTTCTTCAATGATATGAAGACTCTACGTGTATCCACACCGAGACCAATTCTTGCTCTCAACCTTTGAGTAGTGGAACAATAAAACTAGAGCATATTTTGTTTTGTATTTTGTTGTGTTGTGTATTTTGATCAAATCACTTAAGGTCTATTTATAAGTCACACACACTACTATCAAATAGAATGTTGACTCATCTTAATGACCTTTTTAATTTTATATGGTCAATTATTGTAAAGAGCATTTAACAAAGGTTAATGCTAATTGCTTAAAAGAAAGAAAATGGACGTTGCAGACTGCATGAGACTTTGACCATTTTAATTTCATATAATTGTGTATAATATACATAAAAACACTTCCATATATATATATACAATTGACTATATGAATCAATTAAGATGTTCAAGGTACAATTGACCATTTCCATATAAAATTAAAGACGTTTCTTCAACGTGTAATTTATTTAATTTAATTTTTATTTATTTCAAAAATAAATAATTATAGTATGCTCAATTTAATTATATATATTATTTGTATTCTTTGTACTAGCAAAAATACAATAACATTCCACTTAGAAAATTTATATTTTGATTAATTAAATTTTCCAATCTAATAATCAAATAATAAAATAATTCTTTAGCAAGAACTAGAACACTCGTTTGTGTGTGACCCTGTAGGTTCAATACTAAACTGGTAATAGATTAATCAAATTAATATATTAATCAAGGTAGGCGTCTAGTAACACTCCTTAACGTCCAGATAGTATGAAGTATTATTTTACTTTCAAGAACCAGTTAGAATAATATAATATTTTTCTTCCGTCGTTACAACTCTTGTTAACTCTAGAGCATGGTACAATTGTCAAACTCTAATAAGTTAACATATTTGACTTAAGAAACTCATTTCTTCTTTCATTTAATTTCCCTGGCCAGGGTTTTAATTTTATCATAGAGTTCAAACTCATTACCAAGAGTTGACGGATCCCATCTTGATTAGTCATTAATTATACAAGTATTTAATCGTATCCAATATCCTTTCAACTAGCACCCTAAGGTATTAGGTGTTCAGAATCAAAATACAATAAATAACATGTTAATTACCATGACAATCTCAGGTCAAAGAAAATCATTATATTCTTTCTTGAGAATTTTTCTATTGACATTTTAAGGTAATATCGACCATTAGAAATTCTCAGTCGAGTCAGTTCAATGATCACATCACTATATGTATCATCTATATATGTAATTTAATAAATGAGACTTATTAATCTTTATCCAATAAAGACTATCACATATATATTGATCTATCCGAATTATTGATGTCCTACTCACAATAATCATACGATCAAGAACAATTTAGATTAAAATAATAAAAGACTTGTTTCTCATTATCATAATCTCTATCATGATAACAAGTCTATAGTCTTAATCAAGGACGTTATCAAATTAACTATTTCACTAAACAGTAAACAAGATAATGAATATTTATTAAGTCTAAAATTGGTTACATAATTGATTGGATCTTGGGCATCTCCAACACCATACGCGCTTGACAAAATATTCACTAGTGAAGGGCGGCATGGAAAAGATTGATGCAACATCCGAAGGGTTAAACATCGACTATACCAAAGGAATGTACTAAATTCAACAAATAATTAATGTTTACATCCTCATGGTGCACTAATTGCGGGGTAGTCGATTTGTGAGTAGGAAGGTTGTGAATCCAAGGCATACTCCACACATTAATTTAAGAATCATCACCAATCTTCCATCTATGGCTCAAGGTAAATAAAGATTTTGTACTCCATAGACTCCTCTATGTATAACTTGGATTATGCCCTAGGTTGACATCCAAAAAATCTTTTCTCAAAAAATATTTAGCTTTAAGGATCCTTGATAGTAAAGAGGTTGAGTCGAATAAGAGTTTCCAACTTTGCTTACCAAACATATAAAGGTTAAAAGCTTCTAAGTCCGGAAAGCCTAGACCTCCTAAGCTTTTGTGACGAGTGAGCTTGTCCCATCATAACCAATTAATGTCACACCACCCATTCTTTTTAGATCCCAATAAATGGAGTTCATCATCCTTTCTATCTCATCACATAGATGTATTATCTTAAAATATTACTACTTTGTCCTAAAATAAGTGACTTTATTGAAAATATATGCTATCATTTATCTTTAAAAATTATTTTTTTATAATTTTGATTTCTAAGGTTTTTGTTGGTTCCAAACTCCAAGCAATTTCCATTTTTTTTTTTTCCTTTTGAGCATTTACAGTGTTATTTTCAACTCCTTATCCATTCTTGTCCCACTCAACTAAAAAAACACAACATATCGTACCATTCACTTTGCCAAAAAATTTACCCTCAAACACAGTACTTTAACCAAACAACGCTATCCATATCCCTCTCATAGCGAGCATTGCTCAATCCACAACAATGGCTACAACCCCTTCTCTTCTACACTCTTCTGCTTCTTCCTTTCTCTCTCAATTTCGAGCTTTTCCAACCCAATTTTCTTCTTCTTCGTTGTTATCTCATGGAAACAACAGATTGGTTTCTGTGAAAGCTGATGCTTCTGGTGCTGTATTGGTGGAGAAATCTGAAGCAGAGAAGGTTTATAGGCTCAAAACAACTTACAATGACAAAATTGTTCCTTTGCTTATGGAAGAATTCTCCTACACCAATATTCATCAGGTTGGTTTTTGTTAAATTTGGACTGTTTTTTTGTGATGGGTATTTGTTTAAATTGTTTGATTTTGCGTTTTTGTTGGGTTTATGGGTTAAAGTTTGAGTCTTTTTTGGTGTTGGTATGATGGGGTGTTTAGATATTTGGATTTAGAATGTATCAATTTAGTTTGTGCAAAAAAAAGAATGTATCAATTTAGTCCCTCACATTATGAATATTCCAAAATGATCTTTGAAAATGGAAAGTTTTCATCAAATTTGTCCCTCTGTTGAATGACATTAAATGTATGTTTGGTTCTGTGTTGACAACAATTGGTTTTGAGCGATTGATTATGTAAAATTGATTTTGACTAAAATGAGTTGAAGGTAAAGTGATTTGTGTTTGGATAGATTCGTGTAAAAGTGAGTTGAACCATATAAGTCTGTGTGTAATCAATTCTAGAATTAAAAGCTACGAATCCTCTCTTTAAGTAGAATCAATTCGGCAGGCGAAAGCAACCAAACATGTCAGAATTGATTCTACATCTCTAGAATCAATTTTAACTGTATCAATTTAGTCCCTCGCATTATAGATATTCCAAAATGAATTTTTGAAAATGAAAAGTTTTAATCAAATTTTCCTCTCCGTTGGTATTTGTAGGGACTAGAATGACATTAAGTTGATAAATCTAGGATGAATTTGAAACTGAGTGAATAAGGTCAGAGATATATTTGATAACATGTCTATAGAGAGGGATGACAGTTTTAGAGATCATTTAAGAATATTGATAATATGAAGACCAAGTTGATAGAACATTACAAACCTTTAATTTCAAGTACCAACTTGAGTATTTACTCTAGGATGATTTTATCTATCAAATTTTGCAATGCTGAATATTGTTTATCCCTTTTTTCAGGTGCCTAAAGTTAAGAAGATTGTGGTAAACTGTGGTATTGGAGAAGCTGCACAAAATGCAAAAGGTTTGGATGCAGCAATACTTGATCTAGCACTGATCACTGGGCAGAGACCTGTTAAGACTCGGGCGAGGAATTCCGTTGCCACCTTCAAGATCAGGGAAGGTCAACCACTTGGGATTGCTGTGACACTCAGAGGAAAAGTGAGTGCTTCGTATTCAATTGATATTGCCTTGCCTAGTGAATATATTTTGTGAACACGAGATCATTATTTAGTTTAATTGCTTGACATTTTGCCATTTTTTATACTATTTAGTATTTTGAACAATGTCGGTATCATGAATAATGATATTGTTAGATTCTAGTTAATTTGCTGGTATAGTTAGATGCATTGGTGTAATGAACTCTGATTAGCGCTGAGGTGCTTCAAGGAAACTACTCCGAGACATGTGGCCACTGTTTGTTAACTTGTCTAGTATAATGCATTTGGATCACATGTAAAGTTTTTGGAGTTGGGAATATTCTTTGTTGACATAATATATGCATTCCAATAATCAAATATTATTTTGTAATAGAATATGTTTACAGACGAAGCATTATTTTCCACATACCAAAACAAAGCGTGTAAAATTATTCTCTTTTATCATGAGAATGATACTTCAGAAGTCAAAAGTTTAGTTAGTTTGGATTTTTTCTCATGTGTATGTGTTTTTCAACAATTTGTGTTTAAAAAGAGTGCATGCCAGGAATTTACTGAATGAGCATTGATAGAGTTTCCATGTTGCCAAAAAAAAATAGATTATACATGGCAATGTATGTGAATCTGGTTTCATTTTGAACTTCTTTATTAAAGAAATTGTTAAGTACAATATAGTTCTACATCGAGTACCAAATTATAGTTCTACATCGAGTACCAAATTATAGTATTTTGCATTACTTTAGGCTCATATTCTAACACAAGATTTAAGTATCTGTTAGCGGCTGTGGTTTCTTTGTGATCTTTGAGATTGTAGAAAATTGAGGTCAAACACGGTTGTGGAGACATCACATGAAAAACCTTGATGTTGCGTCCACACCTGCGGCCGTGGCCTGTATTTTAAAACCATACAAATATATTATACATGCTTTGCAACTTTCTTTGTTTTTATATAGCTGAACCCAAAATCTAATACCTGTTGGTTGATATTTGACAGATAATGTACTCATTCCTAGACCGTGTTATCAACTTAGGACTTCCTAGGACAAGAGATTTTCAAGGTGTGAATATCAGCAGCTTTGATGGGAATGGAAATTACAACATTGGTATTAAGGACCAAACTGTGTTCCCAGAGCTGAAATCTGGTATAGGTACACCTAGAGGAATGGATATCTGCATCTCAACAACTGCTAAAACTGATCAAGAAGGACAAAAATTATTGGCTCTCATGGGTATGCCCTTCAGAGAGGGAGTTGAAGTTACTCAAGTAGTTCGCAAAAAGAAGTTGAAGTCTCATCATTTTGATCCAAAATCAAAGGGTAGAGGAGACAGAGCAAAGAAGTAAAATCATTTTTTTCATGCAGAATCAGAGAGATAATAACGAACTAAGGTTGTAATCAGAAGATAGATTGTGTTGTACCCCCCCTGTTTCATTCAGATGTAATGTAATATTGTTGATTCTTTTTGTAAAAGATGTGGATGTTTTCATGTTGCCATCAATCAAGTTTTTATATGGTTGTATTATGATCATGCAGATCTTGCTTGCTTTCTGATTTCTATTGTTTTCTAAATTATTTGGCTAACTGGACTATTAATATTTTAGGTTAATTTCTTCTCTTCATTCATCTACAATTTTCATACTCGATTACTTGTATCTGGATTCTGATCTTATGCCAATACATGCAAGCACGTCGTGTTAATTGCAAAGGTATGTGTTATTACAAGAAAAATGGGGTGTATTTAGATTGAGGAAATATTTTTATTGAATAAAGTGATATTAGTGTTAGTGTTTGTGAGTGAGCTTGTGTGTGTCTATTTGAAACCAATTCTTATCCATTTACTTAATGATTGCAGGAATGATTGACTTTAGAATCTCACCCTTCATAGACTACACCAGATCTACAGATTCTACGCCTAATGCAATAAGCCTTCAAATCGTAAATATTTTCAAACTTCAAAGAGTAGCATTTTATCAATTTAGCCTGTATGCATTTTGTCAATTTAGCTTGTATATATTAAGCCAGTAAGCTAGGAATCCAACTTATCAAACATGAGCACAGAGACCAGTGATTCAGGGCAGGCACCAGCCTTTGAGTTGACAGAAAAATAACTAGCACTGCATTGAATTAGAACCTTTTAATATATTTTGTTTATCTTTACAAAATGAAAATATTCCATGATGAACATTCTCAGGCTGTATAGTGCATAAAAAGGGAGATTTTACTTCAAGGGTCATGTTCTCAGAAAGGTAAGGATATGTTAAGATAAGGTCAATGGTCATTCTTTAAGCTCAATCAAAGTTTTCACAATTAAACTTTTGAGTCTCAATCTTTCTGGAGACATAGTTTTAAGATTAATTTAAGTCTAGTAAAGGATTGTTTTCGGTCAATTATATACTTATTTCCAATCTATCTCACAACACAGGAGTGTTTCACATGAAGCTTTAGAAACTCAAAAGAAAAGGGATACATAAAACAAGGATGTTTCTTTACTGCTAGAGTTAAATTTTTCAATTGCTTCAATTCAATAAAACAGTAAAAACAATTTACTTCTTCCAGTTTTCCCAGTCTAAAACAGAATTCTCTTTCTATATAGCTTCTCCTTCTCAGTCAATCAGCTTCTGCAATCTGCTACTTCTGGTAGAAAAATTACTAGCTCAATCAAATTTGGGTATTCACTAGGCAGGCCTTGCCACAGACATCCCTATTAACAACAAAATAACGAAAGTCAAGAATGGCTAGCAACATACATTTTTAACCAATATTAGAGAAAAATCTAATCTCAATTAGGATCAATCGTATAATAAACTTTTTTATTCTTGGTTGTGTGTGAATGTCATAAAGATCTTCTGTGTTATTTTCTTTAGTAGCAGATATAAACATCACAGTATCAAGTCTTAAACCTCAAACATTATAAACATTTCAATCTCAAGTAATGACAGAGTCTTTTAACAACAGTTCTGAATAACCCTATAAACATTATAAACCTCATAAATCATTGAGTTAACAGTATTATTGTATCTCCAAGATCATATACACAAACATGTAAAATCAAGCAATTCTTTTTGGCTAGTAATTTAATATTAAAGAAAAGGGTACCTGAAACGGGGGTGCAATGCTTCCTTCCCTTCCAATCGCTCATATTGTTGCAGTGTGCCATCCGCAAGCTTCAGAGTCATTTTAGGTAAACAATATTTTTATTTTCTATTGTTGAGAGCCAATGCAGGGTGGATGGTGTTTCCAGGAGACGACCACAATCAATTATTATAATTTGTTGTATGGAAGGAAGATGGTTTGGCAAATGACCCCTCAGTTCAGGACACTTCTGTAACCT
The DNA here is from genome assembly GCF_051527215.1 of Medicago sativa. NCBI lineage: Eukaryota > Viridiplantae > Streptophyta > Magnoliopsida > Fabales > Fabaceae > Medicago > Medicago sativa. The sequence continues at coordinate 77,942,437 of NC_140755.1, read as the reverse complement.
CAGAGTTTGGAGACGAGGAAAAGGAAAATTTCCAGCTTCAAAGGGAAGCCATTCCCTCAAACTTGACATGTTCCTAAATTGCAGATTTTGTAAGGATGGAAATGGTTGAAAGGAAGAACTGGAACCATCTCCTACCATGCCATAGAACTCTGGGCCAATTGTCTTCAATATCCTCATACCATCCAAACTTAGGTCCTTGAGAGAAGATAGCTTCCCTAGTGATGGAAGTGTAAGGCAATATTCACAATTACTGATGCTAAGGTGCACCATGTTAGAGAACGAAGAATCTCCCAACCAACTCGGAAAGCTTTTTCCGCCATAGTAGCCAATACTCAGGTTCTTCAAGTTTATTGATGGTTGCAACATATCAAGCACAGATTTCTCAATTCGATGGTCTTCAGTTTGTTCACCCCATTGTAACACTAACTCTTCAATTTGCTCTTTGCTTTTTAAGTTGGCAGAAGATGCCTCCATGGAATCAGTGACATTATGCAGGTTCAAGATGGTAAGTTTTCCCTGTAGACGTGGATATTTCCTGAGCTCTTTGATGCTTAACCCAACTTGATTCTTATCCACTATAAAAACAGTTAGAGTTCGAAGTTTTTCTAGTTCGACAATTTGCATTGGCAACTCTTTTATATTCGTCCCACCGATATCAAGGTGACGTAAATTGATCAACATTCCAATATGTGTTGGCAAATCAGTTAGACGATAACAATATGATAAAATCAATGTTTGCAAATTGTAAAGATTACATATTGTACTAGGCAAACTTTTGATTCTTGTGTTGGAAAGATCTAGATACCTCAATTGCGTCAAATTGTCAGTTGAATCTGGTAGCTTGGTGACATTTCTATACTTTGACAGCGATAACACACGCAGTCTAATGAAAGTGGGTAATAAATCAACAACCACCTGTCTAGATAAGCAATTTTGTCCCCACAAGGGGCCAATTGGCAGGAAGCTTCGCAAGCCTTTGAAATCGTGGAAAATCTCACAATTCCTAGAAATGTCATGCTTTTCACGGTTATATAATAAATGACGAACATTTTTAGAGATGTTACCTCCATATTCAAGACAACAACAACTTGTTCCTGATACGAATGTAGCTAAGTCACATATAAGGTCATGCATGACAAACTTTTCTCCATCAGTATCATCATTTGATCGTTGAATTAAGGATCTAGATATCAATTCAACAAAGAACTCATCACCTATATCCTCGGCTTCTTTCACACCTAGAGAATGATGCTCAAGGAATCCTTCTGCCATCCACAGCAAAACCAGTTGCTTCCTATCAAGCGGATAATTGCTTGGAAAAATTGAACAATAGGCGAAACATCTTTTCAAGTGAGAAGGAAGATATAGATAACTCAAATGCAATGCTGGCACGACATTACCATTTGGTAATTCCCATATGTAACTATTCAAAAGTGTCTTCCAATGCTCTGCATCTACTTTAGAACGTAGAAGTCCTCCAAGTGTTTTAGCAGCCAGTGGCAATCCGCCAGACTTTTTTGCAATTTTCCGGCCAATTGCTTCTAGGGTTGGGTATTCACTGCCATGAATGTTCTCACTTCCAAAGGCATGCTTTGAGAGTAAAGACCAAGAGTCTTCGTTTGATAGAGGTTCTAATTTATGAATATGAAATGCATGTGCAACCTCTGCAACTCTCTGTTGACGTGTTGTAATGATTACCTTGCTTCCCGATTTTCCAACAAGAGGAGTTATCAGCTCATCCCAATCATTATAGCTTTCATTCCAAACATCATCCAATACAATCAAAAATCTTTTGTCACTCAAATTTTGCTTTAATTCATCTCGAAGAAGATCAAGATTATTGCTATTAGATGCTCTTGAAGTGACGACTTCAAGGAGAGTTTTGGTTACTCTCAAAATATCAAAATCTTCAGACACACAAGTCCAGGCTTTTACATCAAAATGATTATTAACTTCTTCCTCGTTGTAAAGAAGTTGAGCGAGGGTCGTTTTACCGAGACCTCCCATGCCTGAAATTGCGACTACATCCATATTATTATTGTCTGTATCTGATAGTAACATCTTAACTAGTTCCTCTTTATCATCCTTCCTACCAACAGTGACATATTCATTTACTAGTGATGATGTAGGAGATCGAGTCAAAACCTTCCGACTTACCATTTGCAAGCCAAGGATTTCTATCTGTTGGGCAAAGAGCTGCAGTCTTTCACAAGATATCTTTATTTGGGAATTCACATCTCCATTGGTGTTAAGAAGAGATGAAAGGAAGTTCAGCACCTGACTTGTGAACTTGCATCGCATGGAATCGTAACTAATTTGGTTCAGCAAATCCTCTGTATCATAGATTGCATATTTTAACTCATCAAGCCATTTTCGGATATCAGGATTGCCGAACTGCTTTGTCTCTGCATATTCCAGCACAGACCCAAGAGCGAGCAGCGTCGTTTGAAACTGCGTCAAGAGAGAGAGATTCAGCTTCTGATTGTTGGCGTAATCTTGAAACTCTGCTGAGGTTAGTTTGTCTATCATGGTTTGAATAGGAGCACAGAGAAAGGCATCTCCGACCATAGTTGAAGTTGCAGCCATCTTTTTTTTTCAGAGTGGAGCTGTTTTGGAGAAAGTTGAATTAAGAAAGCAAACAAGATACCTTTTATGTATTCTAGGAAAACATCAAGGAACATGTGAGAGAGGGTGAGCAAGCTGGATTCATGATATGAAAAATATATATACTATCATATACGTGGTACTACTTTTTAGCGGACAATCCGGGTCCAAGTGTGAATGTAAATAAATAAATATATAGTAGTAGAAATCTGTGAAAGGAAAATGCAAGGAAGCTTCAAAGTCATCCAACCAAAAACAACATAAAATACGTTAAATTCATCAGTTAACAACCAAAAACAAAGACAATAAAAATTTAAAAAGTAGAAACTTATGCTTATTTTTTATTTTATAAAAAAGAAGTTTAGATGAGCTGGGCTCCGTGAGGCTAATCAAGGTCAGAGACTCAAAGAACACTTACTAAAGAGGTTCTCACATTGACAACAACAGTTCAACCTTGCGGGTCAGTCAACTCCTTACTAATTTAGCTAAATTATAACAACAAAGAAACTCAAATACACAAATAATATTACTCCTTCCATCGCTTAATATAAGAGTATTTTACAAAGGGTTTGTCTAACATGTGCAATATTGCACATGTTAAAGCAACTAAAAGTAGCAAGTTTATATTGAAAAACAACAATTATTTATCAAAAAGTTATATATTTAATATAAAATGTGCAAGTTCCAATGCAAAGTTGCTATTTTAGATTTCTTAACATGTGCAAATTTGCATATGACAGAAAACCCCTTTACAAAAATCACGAGTATTAAAAAAGTTGTTGGAATACTAAATTTGTCTGAAAAATTGTGTAACCATACTAAATTGTCCTCAGATGTGTAAATATATTCAATATTGATTTTTCATATTTCAAGACTATTGATAACATTAATAAGGGGTATAGTTGAAGTATACTTTTTTTATTTAAACTTGGTATTCAATTGAATGACAGACTAATCTAAAGGACCAATATCACCGTCTACTAGCGGGGGACCATTTAAAGCATGGACTAGCCAACAAAAATCGGTATCTAGAGGAATCAAATTTTAGACCTGGAGAGAAGCACACTCACAGGTCTAAAGCCTACACCACTAGGCCAACCCACATTAGAAAGCCACAAATTCCCTTGGAAACGAAATAATGAGAAAAAATGGAGTACCAATACCGTACGCGTCTGGTAACGAGTACATGCTACTTCAGAGGTCACCAATGTGCTTGTGGGCAAGGCATTGGAAGTTGAGGGTGTATACCATAATATTTAGTGGATATCTTTTTTTTTTGGTGGTGGCCGGGGTTCGAACCCCGGACCTTGCATATTTTATTTATGTATTGTTCATACCAACTAAGCTAAGCTCACGAGGACTAGTGGATATCTTTGATCTAACGATGGAAGTAAGTTGTGCACCATGCCATACTTATTTAAGTTGTGCCCATTTGAATGAGCCCAATATTAAAATGTTTGTATTCCTATAATTATGTTTGTCTCAAACACTACACTAGTCACTGTTACAAGCAGCATAATAAAATAAACGCAGCACAACATAAGGTAGTGTAGGTTGAAGGAATAGTTGAACACATGACAGCATTCACTGTAGGTGAAGGTGAAGCATCTTCTTCCTCTCCATGCAGTTCAAGTTCAACCACAAGGCTATGTAGCTATCATGTGTTTTTGAGTTTTAGAGGAGAGGATACGCGCAAAGGATTCACCGACCATCTCTATGCTGCCCTTGAAAGAAAAGGGATCACAACTTTCAAAGATGACAAAGATCTTGAGAAAGGACAAGTCATCTCACAAAAGCTAAACACTGGAATTCAAGATTCTATGTTTGCCATCACTATTCTCTCACCAGGTTATGCTTCCTCCACTTGGTGCTTGGATGAGCTTCAAATGATCATCGAGTGCAGCAATAACAAGGGTCTTGAAGTTTTTCCAGTCTTCCATGGTGTTGATCCATCTGATGTAAGGTATCAAAAAGGAAGCTACGAGGATGCTTTCAAAAAAACATCAAGAAAGATTTGGTCAACACTGTGACAAGGTTAAAAGATGGAGAGATGCTTTGACACAAGTTGCCGGTTACTCTGGACAGGATTCCAAGGGCCAGTAAGTTAGTTAGTTATCTCTCATCATTATTTAGACATAATTGTTTTTAAGCTCTTGATCTTAATGTTGACTTCATTGACTTAGATTCATTTGATTAAAGAGATTAGAAATGTCAAGCATATTCATTTACATGGGTTTAACTTTGTTAAAAATTGAAAATCACACTCATGTAGTTGGCTTTACCTTATATTTCATCTGATGGGACATGTTATACATACAAAATCATTTCCAAATTTTCATTTAACAGCCTTGAATTTTGACTTGAGTCGGTCTTGGAATGGGTTTAACTTTGTTAATAAGAACTTATATTTTTATTTTTTTTCTTTATTTGCTTACGGTTCTGTCTGGACAGGCACGAGGCGTTACTAGTTGAAAGCATTGCTCAACACATACATAGAAAGTTGGTTCCTAAATTGCCATCTTGTACAGAGAACCTTGTTGGGATTGCTTCAAAGGTGGAGGAAGTAAACAAGCTCTTAGGTATGGGATTGAATGATGTTCGCTTTATAGGCATAACGGGTATGGGTGGTATAGGTAAGTCAACTATTGCTAGAGCTGTCTATGAAGCAATCCAAGGTAAATTTCAAACTACTTCCTTTCTTGAAAACGTTGGAGAGATATCTGAGACAAATGGTTTAGTTCACATACAAAGACAACTTCTTTCTCATTTGAGTATAAGTAGGAATGACTTTCATAATTTGTATGATGGGAAAAAAACAATACAAAACTCTTTATGCAGAAAAAAGGTTCTACTTGTTCTTGATGATGTGAATGAATTAAACCAGTTGGAGCATTTGGCTGGGAAGCAAGATTGGTTTGGTCCGGGAAGTAGAGTAATAATCACAACGAGAAATAAACACTTGTTAAGGACACATGGAGTACATAAAACTTATGAGGTTGAGATGTTACTCCAAAATGAAGCCCTTAATCTCTTTTGTTTGAAAGCCTTTAAAGGAGATAAACCACAAGAAGGGTATTCGGATTTGTCCAAAGAAGTGGTGGATTATACTGGTGGTCTTCCATTGGCACTTGAGGTGTTGGGCTCCTATCTTTATGGAAAAAATGTTGATCTTTGGCATAGTGCTATTAAAAAAATAAGAAGTGCACCTCTGCGTCAAATCGAAGATAAACTGAAAATAAGTTATGAGAGCTTAGATGCCATGGAGAAGAATATATTTCTAGATATTGCCTGTTTCTTCAAAGGAATGAAGAGAGGTAAAGTAATAGGCATATTAAGAAATTGTGGTTATTGCCCAAAAATTGTTATTCAAGATTTGATTGACAGATCTTTGATAACTCTAGATCGGGTGAATAATACACTGGGGATGCATGATTTGCTTCAACAAATGGGCAGGAATATTGTATTTCAGGAATCTCCAGATGATCCTGGCAGACGTAGCAGGTTATGGTTTAAAGGGGACATTGATCGTGTGTTGACAAAAAATAAGGTGTTTAATACTTTTTCTGCCACTGTTGGAAAATTGGTTTTACATGAAGGAAATAGATATTTTATTTTGCTTTAAGATACACACAATATATACATTATTTTTTTTGTTTAAGATTGTGTCCCCCACATTCTATGTTGAATAAGAACCCCTTACATTCTAGGAGATTATTATTGTGATTTTGTAGGGAACCGAAAAAATTAGCAGTGTAGTTCTCAACTTACATCAACCATATGAAGCACGCTGGAGTACTGAAGCATTCTCAAAGGCAACTCAGATAAAATTACTCAGCTTAAATGAGGTGCATCTTCCCCTTGGTCTCAGCTCCCTTCCTTGTTCATTAAAAGTTCTTCGGTGGAGAGGATGTCCTTTGAAGACTCTTGCACAAACAAATCAACTAGATGAAATTGTTGACATTAAACTATCTCATAGCCAACTTGAACAACTTTGGCAAGGAATAAATGTAAGTCACTTTTACTAATAGCTCTATTAAGTTTTATCACCGTGACATTTAATGCTGATAATCTTTTCTCATTTTACAATTTTGAGCAGTTTATGGAAAATCTGAAGTATCTGAATTTGAAATTTTCCAAGAACCCAAGGAGATTGCCTGATTTTTCTGGGGTTCCAAATCTTGAAAAATTGATTCTTAAAGGCTGTGCAAGCCTAACTGAGGTTCATCCTTCCCTTGTACACCACAATACAGTTGTTCTGGTGAATTTAGAGGACTGCAAAAGTCTTGAAGCTCTTCCAGATAAATTGGAGATGAGTTCCCTGAAGGAGTTGATTCTTTCTCGATGCTGTGAATTTAAATTCCTTCCAGAGTTTGGGGAAAGCATGGAAAATCTATCAATACTTGCTTTACAAGGAACAGCTATAAGAAATCTAACCTCATCACTTGGACGCCTAGTTGGACTTACGGATTTGAACTTGAAGGACTGTAAAAGTCTTGTTTGTCTTCCAGATACCATTCATGGATTGAATTCCCTCCGAGTTTTGGATATTTCTGGATGCTCACAACTCTGTAGATTGCCAGATGGTTTAAAGGAAATCAAGTGTTTGGAGGAACTTCATGCCAATGATACTGCTATTGATGAACTACCTTCCTCCATTTTTCATCTAGATAATCTTGAATTATTATCCTTTGCTGGGTGCAAAGGGACGTTGACTAAGTCAATGAACCGATTTATTCCGTTCAACCGGATGCGAGTGAGTCAACCAGCTCCCACTGGATTTAAATTTCCACATTCTGCTTGGAATCTACCCTCTTTAAAACATATCAATTTAAGTTACTGTGATCTTTCTGAAGAATCAATCCCACATTATTTTCGCCAATTAACGTCATTGGTGTCTTTGGATCTAACTGGTAACAATTTTGTTACCATACCAAGCAGCATTTCTGAACTCTCGAAGCTGGATCTTCTTACTCTAAATTGCTGCGAAAAGCTTCAATTGCTGCCAGAGCTTCCACCAAGTATAATGCAGTTGGATGCAAGCAATTGTGATTCACTGGAAACTCCCAAATTCAATCCAGCAAAGCCATGCAGTCTCTTTGCATCACCAATATAACTGTCCTTACCTCGAGAATTTAAAAGCTTTATGGAGGTATGTGTCCTTGATTCATTATATTGTAACTGTGTATAAATTGAAGTAATTATAATGGTGATACCTTAAGCCAATAAATGTGTAGCGCAATGACACAAATAGAATATGAGCTGTAAGATTAACTTTGTAGTAAAACTTTCATCTTGTTTTTTTTTTTTTTTAACAAGAAAACTTTCATCTTGTTACTTATTAAACTTTACAATTATGTGCTGCAGGGTCGTTGTCTCCCCACGACAAGATTTGACATGCTCATCCCAGGGGATGAAATTCCATCTTGGTTTGTTCCTCAAAGATCCGTTTCCTGGGCAAAAGTACATATCCCTAATAATTTCCCTCAAGATGAATGGGTAGGATTTGCATTGTGTTTCCTATTAGTGAGTTATGCCGTCCCACCTGAATTGTGCAATCATGAGATTTATTGTTATTTGTTTTCACCTAATGGTAAGCAGCTGATCAGCACCAGGAAATTACCTCCTATGGATCCATGTTATCCTCACCTTTATATTCTCTACTTGTCCATTGAACAATTCCGCGACAAAATTCTCGAAGATGATTACTGGGATGATGTTGAATTTTCATTGAAATGTTATTGTTGTCATTCATTGCAAATAGTGAGTAGTGGATGCCGTTTGGTGTGCAAACAAGATGTTGAAGTGTTTCGAGATCAAATAGTCGTCAGTCCTTGACAATAGCATCATTCATTCTGCGATGAACATGGAGCTTCCGGTGACAAAATGAGATGAACTTGACCAGCAAAATGCTACAGAAGCCAACAACTTACAGAAGCAGTATCAAATGCAGGCAAAATCTTTAATATTTGAAACTCGTTTGAGCGGCCATTGTTTTAGAGAATATTGGCTTCAGGGTGATTTTCAAATTATACTACGGTGACTACAGTTTATAGTGGTGAGATTCAGTCAAAGAAAATCTCTGATACTTAGTGTGGTTTCAATTCGAACTTGATGTATAAGATTGTTTTGATCTATGTATAAATTCATAAATCCTGTTCTTCTAATATTCCATCTATATTTATAGATAAATTTGAGATGAACTCCTTTTTTCTTTTCTTTGGTGCCTCTCAGATTTTATTTTCTGATAAAATGATGTACATTTTTCTATATATAAGAAACAAGAAAGTCTACTCAGAAGCAGTAGATATGGTGATAATATACACCAGTGATTAGGAACTAATTACTGTTGGATAATCTGAGGCTACTAGCTCCTCCTAGTAACTAGATGCAGAAGTGGAATATAAACATTTTGCATTTTTTGAGACAATAATGAGTGTAATCACCAGGAAAAGCTTGTAATATCCCAAATATTTTAAAAGGTAAACATGGTAATAAAATAAAAATAAAAATAAAAATTGTATACATTATTTTATTACACTATTATTAATAAGTGAAATGATATTTTAGATTAAATAAAAAGGGGGTATCTCATTGTATTATTATTAAAATAATATTGAGAGAAAAGAAAGTGTTATGTGTATAATCATTATTTATTTTATAATAAAATAATAATATAATGAAGTTAGAAGGGCCATCCAGAAGCTTCAGGAAAAGTCAATATCACAGGAGCAAAAAAAAATTGACTTGAAGAAGGAAATTTTTTTTCCAGAGAATAAGAAGAAGAAAAAAAGGGGGAGAAAAAGAGGGAATGAACGAGAATGAAGGGAGAGGAAAAGAAAGAAAATGAAAGAGAAGAAAGGGCAGCGATAGCAAGAGAAGAGAGATAGCTTCAATGGAGAAAGAAGAAAATAAAAAGAGATGGGATTTCATCAAGCAAAAATGGGAGGGTTCAGAACCAAGCTTTTAAGTAAACTCTTTCATTCGATGAAAATTTTAAGGTGACATTTACAACTTCTAAATATATTGTACTATGTGAATTGTTTGTGGAAAATTGGATTAAGAATTTGAAGTTCTTCTATTGGGTTTCTTCAATTATGGATAATTTGAGATAAAAAAAAATGTTAAATTTTCTTTTGTTGATGATGCATGTGTGTTTCTTTCGATGCATGTTTATATGAGAAGTGCTAAAGTCACTTGTTAATTTTCTATTATCTTTATCATATACTTATGAGAACTGCAATTGATTTGATATTTTGAGTGTTATGATAGAAGCCGTTCGCTGCAACGAAGAGAGAATGCAGCCTATGGACTAATTGTTCATAGTATTTCAAAACTAATATCCGTTTGTTGCAACGAAGAGAGAATGCAACCTATGGACTAATTGTTCATAGTACATAAAAATTGATATCCGTTTGCTGCAACGAAAAGATAATGCAGCCTATGAGTTAAATGCTCATAGTAATTATGATAACCGTTTGCTGCCACGAAGAGATAATGCAGCCGATGAGTTACAAGCTCATAGTAATTATGATTACCATTAGCTGCCACGAAGAGATAATGCAGCCTATGAGTCAAGTACTCATAGTATTCTAAGATGAATACCGTTCGCCACAACGAAGAGATAATGTGGTATATCTCCGTTCGCCACAACGAAGAGATAATGTAGTATATCTCCGTTCACCACAACGAAGAGACAATGTGGTCTATATTATACATGATGAAAAAGGAAATAAAAGATAAATAATATGAGATGTGTTGAATTTATTATTATTGTCGATTCTGGATGTGTTATAGAACTTTGTGTACGACTAACTATTGGTTTATATTAAGGGTTTTTGTTGAAAAGTGTTATCTTGGATGTTGCATTCTTATAAGCACAAATGAGTTTTCAAACGATAAGATTTAGTTTAACGGAAAAATTGTGAAAATAAGAACCCTTGAAATTCACATCCATTTTTCTTGTCCACTTTGGTTATCATACTCTCATTGGTTTCGTATGACTCACAATTTTGTTTTATTTTCAATATTTCAGAAAGGTGTATCTAGTATAGTTATTAGGCTTGCCAGGCTAATTATATGATGAGTCACTGTTAGCCTGTGCGCCGGTCAGGACCTGAGATTGGGTCGTGACAAAGCTAAAGGACTAAATATGCATGTTTTGAGCTAAATCTAATGAGCAAATGGATGCAACCTCCTTCCACATTGCCATCATGCATATGTTGCATTAATCTTGAACCATATAAGCTTATCTGATTTAATTTCTTTCTTTCTTGTGATATAGACCTATTTGTAGTAACATGTTAGCAATATGACAGGAGTGCCAAAGTTTGTGAGGATCAGGTATAGCACCGGGAAACATGAAAAGTTCTTGAATGCACAAATTAGGATAACATTAGGGGTTTTGTATATGAATTGTTGTGTCCACCAAGTTGAATGCACATCATTCACACAGATTCACCATCGTCAAATCACACATTTTTGACATAGTTACATATAGTCAAATAACACATCTTTCATGTAGACTCATATGCAATGTTCCTTACTCGACTCTATATGCATGTGGTACCGTTTTTGGATATCAGAAGCATGTTTCTGCTTTATCACACCATCGTCTTACCATCGTTTTTCACTATCGTTAAATTGGACTGACCATAAATGCATGAACATCACATCATGACTCGACAATGCACATCATTCATACGACTCAACAGTTACACATCAACAACATCGTCATATCAACATCATCATATCAACATCGTCATATCCACATCATCATATCAACATCGTTATATAATCTCATCAATTTCACATCATTAAATAATTCACAAATTACACTTAGTCAAATAATTCATCATTTACATTTCGTTAAATAACTCAACAATTACACATCATCAAATATTTTATACTATTATTGTATACACCTATATAACTACAATCACATATTTTGGGGAATGATACTAGGAGGTTCACATTTTGAGTGATAATTAAGTGCAGCCTCGCCAAGGAATACGTGATCCTTTAAAAGACCAATAGGCCACTAACTATAAAGACGGTGGAAGGGTCAATTAAAATAATTGTCCACAGTTTTGATTCAAGGTATACTTGGATATTTTACTACAAAAGGGATGGTTGCTGTAGTTTTCAACTTGGCAAGCTAATTACTCCAAAACCAATTCACATCAGTATCAATATTGTTTATTAATTTTCTGCATATCACATTCCAATTCCTATACCTCTGTTCAGCCCACCGAAACTGAGACTCTACTAAACAACTAGAGATAGAGGATTCGAAAGACTTAATCAATTTTTCTAAATCTTTACCAATTTATTCATATCTTGCAATTTAGTTTATGATTGCGAAACCAAACTTAATACCCTGTGCATTCTTCCTCTTTTTATACATCTGAAATGATAAACTTTGCCGAGTAGAAATTAATCAGTCCCTATGAAGACAAATTATATTTTACATTATTCTGACACATTTTTGCTACACTTAGAAGTTCATCAAGGGACGCCGAAAGAAAAAAAAGGGGATAAAAATGGTGTGATAAAAACGGTGTCTCAAACAGCATTTGGGTGATATAGAATTTGTGATATTGGTGACATTGATCAATCACAATCCTCAAACACTGTCACCCTTAAAGCAGCACATATAATTATATAAAACACCACAGCTAGCACAGTACAAGCCAGAAGGTTGTGCCAATTATTGAACAAATGGCAACATTCACTGGAGGTGAAGGCTCTTCTTCCTCTCCATGCAGTTCAAGTTCAACCACACGGTTATGCAGCTACCATGTGTTTTTGAGTTTTCGAGGAGAAGATACACGCAAAGGATTCACTGATCATTTACGTGCTGCCCTTGAAAGAAAAGGGATCACAACTTTCAGAGATGACAAAGACCTTGAGAGAGGGCAAGTCATTTCAGAAAAGCTAATTAATGCAATAAAAGATTCTATGTTTGCCATCACTGTTCTCTCACCAGATTATGCTTCCTCCACTTGGTGTTTGGATGAACTTCAAATGATCATGGAGTGCGGTAGCAATAACAACCTGCATGTTTTGCCAGTCTTCTATGGTGTGGATCCGTCTGATGTAAGGCATCAAAGAGGAAGCTTTGGGGAAGCCTTCAGAAAACATCAAGAGAAGTTTGGTCAACACAGTGACAGGGTTCAAAGATGGAGAGACGCTTTCACACAAGTTGCCAGTTACTCTGGATGGGATTCCAATGGCCAGTAAGTTAGTTATCTCATCATTATATAGACATGGTTGTTTTTAAGCTCTGGATCTTAATGTTGTGGAATTCATTGATGAGATCCATTTGATTAAAGAGATTGGAAAGTTCAGTTTTTGATGCTAAACACACAAATGTACGGTTACTTCTTGTATTTGTATATTATAGCAGTTTAGAGTGTACTCTTTTTTACTCATCTTGACCAATTCTTCCTAATATCAAATGTCAAGCATACTCATTTGCATGAGTTTAGGTATGGGGTTGAATGATGTTCGCTTTATAGGCATATGGGGTATGGGCGGCATAGGCAAGTCAACTATTGCTAGAGCCGTCTATGAAGCAATCCGATGTGAATTTCAACTGACTTGCTTTCTAGAAAATGTTAGAGAGATATCTGAGACGAATGGTTTAGTTCACATACAAAGACAACTTCTTTCTCATATGAGTATAAGTAGGAATGATTTTCATAATTTGTATGATGGCAAAAAAACAATACAAAACTCTTTCCGTAGAAAAAAGGTTCTACTTGTTCTTGATGATGTGAATGAATTAAACCAGATGGAGAATATGGCTGGGAAGCAAGACTGGTTTGGTCCGGGAAGTAGAGTAATAATCACAACGAGAGATAAACACTTGTTAATAATGACACATGGAGTACATAAAACTTATGAGGTTGGGATGCTATTCCAAAACGAAGCCCTAAATCTCTTTTGTTTGAAAGCCTTTAAAGGAGATAAACCACAAGAAGGGTATTTGGATTTGTCCAAAGAAGTGGTGGACTATACTGGTGGTCTTCCATTGGCACTTGAGGTGTTCGGTTCCTATCTTTATGGAAGAAGTGTTGATGTTTGGCATAGTGCCATTCAAAAAATAAGAAGTGTGCCTCTACGTAAAATCCAAGATAAATTGGAAATAAGTTTTGAGAGCTTAGATCCAATGGAGAAGGATGTATTTCTTGATATTGCATGTTTCTTCAAGGGAATGAAGATAGATAAAGTAATAGATATATTAGAAAATTGTGGTTATTTCCCCAAAATTATAATTCAAGTTTTGATTGACAGATCTTTGATAACTCTAGATCAGGTAAATAATAAACTGGGGATGCACGATTTGCTTCAAGAAATGGGCAGGAATATTGTATTTCAGGAATCTCCAAATGATCCTGGCAGACGCAGCAGGTTATGGTCTAAAGAGGACATCGATTCTGTGTTGACAAAAAATAAGGTGGTTACTATTTTTTCTGCCACTGTTGGATAATTGATTTTACATGAAGTAAATATATATTTTATTTTACTTTAAGATACACACAAGGCAATAATTACAATATTTTTTTGTTTTGTTTAAGATTGTGTCCCCCTCATTCTATGTTGAATAAGAATCACTTACATTCTAAGAGATTATGATTTTGTAGGGAACGGAAAAAATTTGCAGTGTAGTTCTCAACTTACTTCAACCATATGAAGCACGCTGGAGCACTGAAGCATTCTCAAAGGCAACTCAGATAAAATTACTCAGCTTAAATGAGGTGCATCTTCCCCTTGGCCTCAGCTGCCTTCCTTGTTCGTTGAAAGTTCTTCGGTGGAGAGGATGTCCTCTAAAGACTCTAGCACAAACAAATCAGCTGGATGAAGTTGTTGACATTAAATTATCTCATAGCAAAATCGAAAAACTTTGGCAAGGAGTATATGTAAGGTCCTTTTACTAAGAGATCTAAAAAGTTTTATCACTGTGACATTTGATGCTGATAATCTTTTCATATTTTACAATTTTGAGCAGTTTATGGAAAAGCTGAAGTATCTGAATTTGAAATTTTCCAAGAACCTAAAGAGATTGCCTGATTTTTCGGGGGTTCCAAATCTTGAAAAATTGATTCTTAAAGGCTGCTCAATCCTAACTGAGGTTCATCCATCCCTTGTACACCACAAGAAAGTTGTTGTAGTGAGTTTAAAAGACTGCAGAAGTCTAAAATCGTTTCCAGGGAAGTTGGAGATGAGTTCCCTGAAGAAGTTAATTCTTTCAGGCTGCAGTGAATTTAAATTCCTTCCAGAGTTTGGGGAAAAAATGGAAATTTTATCAATCCTTGCTTTAAAAGGAACCGATATAAGAAAACTGCCCTTATCACTTGGAAGCCTAGATGGACTTACGAAGTTGAACTTAAAGGACTGCAAAAATCTTGTTTGTCTACCGGATACCATTCATGGATTGAATTCCCTCAAAATTTTGAACATTTCTGGATGTTCAAGACTTTGTAGATTGCCAGATGGATTAAAGGAAATACAGTGTTTGAAGGAACTTCATGCCAATGATACTGCTATTGATGAACTACCTTCATTCATTTTCTATCTAGATAATCTTAAAGTATTATCATTTGCTGGTTGCCAAGGGCCACCGGCCATGTCAACGAACTGGTTTCCCTTCAATTGGATGTTTGGGAGTCAACCAGCTTCCACTGGATTCAGATTACCAACTTCTTTCCTGAGCTTACATTCTTTGAAATATTTAAACCTAAGTTATTGTAATCTTTCTGAAGAATTGATCCCGAATTATTTTCACCACCTGTCATCTTTGAAGTCTTTGGATCTAACTGATAACAATTTTGTTATCATACCAAGCAGCATTTCTAAACTTTCAAGACTGAGATATCTTTGTCTAAATTGGTGCGAACAACTTCAATTGTTGCCAGAGCTTCCATCAAGAATAATGCAATTGGATGCAAGCAATTGTGATTCATTGGAAACTCGTAAATTCGATCCAACAGAGAGCTTTATGAAGGTATGTATCCATTTGATTTATTTGTAACTGTATAAATTATTGAAGTACTTTCATGGTGATACATTAAGTTAATCAATGCGTAACACATGCCGCAAATAGAATATGAGCTGTAAGATTAACTTGGCAGTAAAAATTTCAGCCTTTGGGTGGATGACATAATCTCCCATCTTGTTACTTATTCAACTTCACACAATTATGTGCTGCAGGGACGCTGTCTACCTGCGACCAGATTTGACATGCTTATCCCATTCCCAGGGGATGAAATTCCATCTTGGTGTGTTCCTCAAGGATCTGTTTCCTGGGCTAAAGTAAATATCCCTAATAATTTGCCTCAAGATGAATGGGTAGGATTTGCATTGTGTTTCCAGCTAGTGAGTTATACCTTCCCACCTGAATTGTGCAATCATGAGATTGATTGTTATTTGTTTTCACCTAATGGTAAGCAGCTGATCTTGATCAACACCAGGAGATTACCTCCTATGGATCCATGTTATCCTCACCTTTATATTCTCTACTTGTCCATTGAACAATTCCACGACAAAATTCTCCAAGATGATTATTGGGATGGCGTTGAATTTTCATTGAAATGTTATTGTTGCCATTCATTGCGAATATTCAGTAGTGGCTGCCGTTTGGTGTGCAAACAAAAGTGTTGCAAGATCAAACAGTCGTCAGTCCTTGACAATAGCATCGTTCATTCTGCGATGAACATGGAGCTTCCTGGGGCAAAATGAAATGAATTTGACCAACAAAATGCTACACAAGCAACAAACTTGCAGAAGCAGTATCAGATGTAGGCAAAATCTTCAATATTTGAAACTTGTTTGGGTGGCCATTGTTTTAAAGAAGCCGGGCTTGAGGGTGATTTTCAAGTTATGCTACGGTGACTACAGTTTATATTGGTGAGATTCAGTCAAAGAAAATCTATGTTACTTAGAGTGGTTTTAATTCGAACTTGATGTATAAGATTGTTTTAATCTATGTATAAATTCATAAATCCTGTTCTTCTAATATTCCATCTATATTCATAGATGAACTCCTTTTTACTTTTCTTTGGTGCCTCTCAGATTTTATTTTCTCAGATTTTATAAGAAACAAGAAAGGCTAATCAGAAACAAGGGTGATTAGGAATTAATGTTGAATAACCTGAGACTACTAGCTCCTAGTAACTAGATGCAGAAGTGGAACATAAACATTTTGCATTGTTTTAATCTAAAGGCCACATTGCCATCATGCATATGTTGCATTGGTCTTGAACTATATAGGCTTATCTGATTTAATTTCTTTCTTTCTTGTGATATAGACTTATTTGGAGTAACATGTTAGCAATATGACAGGAGTGTCAAAGTTTGTGAGGATCAGGTATAGCATCGGGAAACATGAAGAGTTCTTGAATGCACAAATTAGGATAACATTAGGGGTTTTGTATCTGAATTGTTGTGTCCAGTGAATAAAAAACCTAAGAGTTGTCATGTGGAAATTAAAGTACCTATCAAGTTCCACAAGTAGTGCGTTTTTTTTTTTCTTCTCTTGTGATAAGATAAAGTTTAGGTGAGTTGGGCTCCGGGACTCGTTAGTGTTAAGAAAGACTTGGCTAAATTATAGATCACTCATGACCCATCAAAAAGGTATTGAGGCTAGCAGCGGAAGTTGATTCCATGTTCTTGTAAGCTATGAGTCAACTTCTTACTAACTAAGTCAACTTACTGTTGTTTCATTAGTATTGGCATACAATAAAAAGACAAATATATTTTTTTCTTCAAAATGACATATAATAAAACAAGGAGGGAGTATCTTATTACATCTATTCGAAATTATAAAACACTTACCAAAAATAAATTTATCATAAATTACAAGTCAGTTTACAATATTAATAAAACATTAATGACTCTTTTCATACCATGTCATTAATTATTATTAATCTATCTTCTTAAAAAAAAAATATATTGTCTCATAATGTCATCATGAATGACACTTTTATAAATGATTCAAAATTTCATTTTTTTACACTTCGATTCTCAGGAGAAAAAATACATTGATAATCTGAAGTTTGGTTGAAAGTTAAATAAAAACTGACAAAATATTGTTCCACCTAAAAATTAAACTCGATTGTTCTGAACAATTCATCATTGGTAGAACTCATTAATCACTTAAGTGTAATTGTTTGGTTATTCGAAATTTCACTTTCTCAAAATTTAATTCAAAATCTCACTTTCTCGAACTTAATTAATTATATTTTTTAATTTGTGTGAAATTGTTAAAATATTTTATAATTATATAATTATATATATTTAATTGTTTTGATTGATTTTTTTTTTAGAATTCATTTGCATTACTGCATACAATTACATAGACTAATCACCTAAAAGTAACTAAATTCATTTATGAATAACTGAGATCCATTTAATGATAAACGTTTTTTAATGCCCATAGAAATATAACTCTGGAATTAATGGTTAAATTAAAAGACTTAATTTTTTTTTTAAGAATAAAAGGCTAAAATTTTTATGTTTATCATATAAGTAAAAATACATTTACTTAATTTTTATATATAACCGATTTCTCTCTCTCTAAATTTGCGATTTTCTCACTCTTCTTCGTTTCGTTCTTAGCTAGCTCTTCGTTCATCACCGCCTCTGTCAACCATGGCGTTTCCCTACATGGAAGCTGTTGTCGGTGAGCACCCTTCATTTCATGCTTTCGTTTTTCTCCTTTTTCTTTTCATTCACCTTCTAGGTCATGCAATTTTCATCAAAGTTTCTATCTTTCTACGAAATTACGTTTTTTATGGCTTTATGATTTTTTATGGCTTTATGATTAGGGTTTAGGGTTTTAGCTAGATTCTGAATTCTGGGCTATTCTTGAAATTTGACCCCTTTTATTTGATCTTTGAATTGAAAATGAAACAAACTTGTTAAAATTGTGTAATTGGAGTTTTATTTGGAAATGGAAACCCCTTTGATTTTGTTTTTTACTATTAGTTTAAAAAATATAACTTGAAATGAAGAAACCTATAGTTGGAAATGGGGTTTTGAATTGAAATTTCCATCAATGTATCCTTTTGCGGTAAATCTTGCCATTAAGAGAGATTATTATGATTAAGAATTATGGAAGTAGAGATTTGGATTTGAATGTTCTATCATTATAGATGGTTCTTGATAGCCGAGCTCACTTTATCGGGAAAGGCGTTGGTTGTTGTGGTTTTTGATGGTTAAGGGTATGTTTGGGATGAAAAAGAGAAAGGATGACTCATTTTTCTTTTCTTAATTAAGGAAACTAAAAAAATTTCTGTAAATAAAAAAGTGTGGTTGAAATGTTATATGATCATCTATCATGTTATTCGTTCAATTTTTTAAAATCTCGTTCCATAGCATTTTTCTTGTGGAGACTTTTTGTAAATTATGAAGATAATAAACCCTTGTAACATGTGCAATAAACATGGATTCTTGTGTGGTTTGATAATATAGAAAACTATAAGCTTACACCCACAGACATAACTGAAACAGATGAATGAATATTACAAACAACTGTTCAAATTTCAAAGCCAAATTGTAATGCATCTTAATCCTACAACCAATCGGTCTCTTCTCTTCAGTCCAGTTTCACCACTATTCTTATTGAGAAGTCTTTGTTGTTTCTTGTGTCATTCGAATTCGATTTGTCCTAGTTCTGACTGTCCAGTATTGTTTTCTTGTACTACTTTTACTTTAGTAGTTTTCCACAGGTGAATATTGAAAATAAAATATAGGATTTAACTAATCCAATCCATTTTCAGGGTTTATGATATTGATGTACATTTTTGAATCTTACTTGGATTTGCGACAACACAAGGCACTCAAACTTCCTACTCTTCCAAAATCTTTAGAAGGAGTAATCAGCCAAGAGAAATTTGAGAAATCTAGAGCCTATAGTCTTGATAAGAGGTTGGTTCTTTCTCACGTATGAATTTCTTTCATTGGATGATGGTTACATATTGCAATCTCAAAGTTGCTTCTGGGAATTTTCTCACAAGTGCAAATTTCTGTTACTGTCTCTCTCACTAGCAGTCTTACACATGACATGACCATTTCTTTACTTTGTCCAGCCACTTCCATTTTGTTCATGCGTTGGTGACAATCGTCACAGACTCTACGATTTTGTACTTCAAAGTATTGCCCTGGTTTTGGAAGGTGAGAATTTGGTGCAGTGTTTATGAAGTACAAACTCATATCTTCCCAATCTAAGATTGATATTTGATGTCTATTGATTGCAGAAATCAGGAGATTTTGTGACATTAGCTGGTCTCAATGCAGAAAATGAAATATTTCATACCCTTGGCTTTTTAGCTGGTTTGATGATCTGGTCACAGGTATGTTTTTGACAGTTCTTATTTCTAGTGACTAAAGTAACTTTGGGTTTGTTGAGATCTATGTTAGTGGCCTACATATCTTTTGGGGTTGAGTTAGGTTTATGCTAGCTTTCATTTGTATTACATTTTTTATTTCAGAGGATTAGTGGTGTATGCTAGCTTTTTGGTGCTTGTGATAAGCGTTGAATATCATTATCAACCTTAATAACATCTTTATTTCAATGAAATTTATTGTGCTCTTCTACCTTTTGTGCAGACAACTGATTTACCTTTTTCTCTTTACTCAACTTTTGTGATTGAGTCCCGTCATGGCTTTAATAAGGTTCGCATCCTTCCTTCAAATCAACAATCTGTCTAATATTTCATCGTCCTTTCTAGTTCACTACTTTTGAGTTTGATTTGATATCTCGATTTTTCTAATAAGTTTATCTGTTGTAGACTTCACCATTACATTTTTATCATCTATCCTACAGCAAACACCATGGTTATTCTTCAGGGACATGATTAAAGGAATTTTTCTTTCCATAATAATTGGTCCTCCAATTGTGGCTGCAATCATTGTAATAGTACAGGTAAATTGCTGCTCAATCATTACTAAATTAGCTTTAGACAATTAAATTTGGCTTTCCTAGCTCTTGTTGATTTAAAGTTACTTTTGGTTGTGATATTTACTACTTTCTGTTATATGTCTTTACTTCACTTTGTTTGCCATCATGGAGTTTTTGGCTCTTTGCTATATCTCTTAATGTTCATTTGAATATTTGCAGAAAGGAGGTCCATACCTGGCGATCTATCTTTGGGCATTTATGTTTGGTCTTTCTCTTGTGATGCTAACAATTTATCCAATTCTAATAGCTCCACTCTTCAATAAGTTCACTCCTGTGAGAATTTCTGACTTGGCAATATTTTTGACAAAAATGATATATAATATGCACGATCCTTATTTGTTTAATTTATATTGGGTTTATTACATCAAACTCTCCTCAAAGTTGGTGTCAATTACAGTCAACCCTCTTTGATTGAATAATTACACTCACACATACCACCGTGAAATAGACGTTGTTAGGAACACTTGGTCATTTGAGTGAAATGCCTAGTTTAGCCCAATATAAAGAACTCCTTTGATCCTAAATTGGTCGAGGTTTACCAATTTGGGATCAATGGATTGATTGTGTAGTACAATGGTTTTGACTCGAGGTTGGAGAGGATATAGGGACCTTGTGTTTTGAATTGTGAGATTAGGAATGACACTTTATAGGAGTTTAAGAACTATGATATGCTTAGCTTGTGGTATGGGATCTAGTTCCAAAGGGGTAGATCAAAAACATCTGGAGCCAAAAACAGGGAGTAATCTTTTGGTTTGATGGCTCACAACTCATAACATTGACAAAGGAAAGACCAACAACCTGCTGGCATTGGTTTAATGACTGGCTTGCATCACTTGAAGGGTGCTTATAATATTTGTTTGTGACGGAATTCTAGGACTTTGTTTTGAAATTCTGTTTGATGCTTGTGGCTCGCAAATCTTTATGACCTTTTTGGGTAGATGATGTAGGTCTGGTTCATCTAACAACGAGCAATGTCTTTTTGCATTTAGAGATTATGTGCTGTTGGACCGATTGTTGCACTGTTGAAGCAGCAGAGGGTGGGGGGATTTGGGGGAGTGGGACATGGGGTTATGGGAGATGTTGAGGTGAAAAAGGAAGATCAAAAAGTGTAAAATTTGCTGGGAGGGGGGAGTTAGAGCTTGACCAGAATGAGGAAGAGACTGTCTTAGTTTAAATAGATCCATCCTAGAGGAAAGGCACAGAAGTTTTTTACTCTGTTTTTATTTATAAAAAAAACCGGAAAAATACAAAAGTCACATATTTGTAAATGTAATTTTTGAAATTAACAGAGTGTAATTGTTGAAACAGAGAGGGTGTTACTGTAATGAATACAAACCGGAAGGACCTTAATGTATCTTTTGATTTAATTTCTTATCTATTCACTAATATGGTATTCTGGTAACCAGCTTCCAGATGGTCCACTCAGAGAGAAAATCGAAAAACTTGCTTCCTCCCTCAATTTTCCATTGAAGAAGTTGTTTGTTGTTGATGGATCCACAAGATCAAGTCACAGCAATGTAAGGAATATTGAACTCCTGTATATTCGTATCCAATAGTTACACTTAATGTTATGACTTATGATGAATATTTTTACTGTAATCTAAAATACATTCTCACTTTATATAATTTTAATGTTAGTTTTCTTTGCTCGTCTGTTTTTATAAATACTTCGCAGGCCTATATGTATGGATTCTTCAAGAACAAGAGGATTGTGCTTTATGACACATTAGTTCAACAGGTTAGAAAATACTAACCGTAGAATGTTGTTTCATCTTTCAGACTATTATATTGTTTTTGAGCTTTAGAACAGTATTATTCTATAAAAATCTTGCTCTTTATCTAGCTGCTGCTAATTGAAAATTCTTGAATGCTTCTTTGTGAATATTATATTATCCTTCTTCCAAATCTTGTTAAATGAATATCTATATTTTATCACTCCAATACTGAAGGCTAGGCTAAGGTTGGTTTGAAAAATACTTGACTCAAATCTTTAATTTAAATTTGTTGTCCAAATTTGTTGTTCCATACCTAACTGGAAGTTTATTCTCCTAATTTAATGAATAATATTGCATTATATGTGAATTACATATAATACTGTCGTACCTATCTGATATACTCCCTCCGTCCCAATTTATAAGCAAAAAACACAAATTCACACTTATTAAGAAAACGAAAACATAATAGTTTGAGGCATAATTTTTTGTGTTCTTCTTGAAATAAGTTTCATGGAAAGATGTAAAAACAATTCTTATTGGTTAATGATTATGAAAAGAATAGAAAGGAGAACAAATTGAATGCAATTTGCATTTAATTTTACTTTGGTAAAGATGATTTTCTTGAAATAACATAAAAGTTGGTATTTTTTGCTTATATTTTGGGACAAAGAAAATGAGAATTTTATGCTTATAATTTGGGACGGAGGGAGTAATTGTGTATCGATTCTTATATGCAATGCTTCCCTTTTAATCTATAAGAATAAGAATGGAGCAATTAAAGTATCACCAAGGGGAAAAAGCTAATAAATATATATGTGGTTGTTCTCCAGGAAGTTATTGTAGCTCCATCCTTTTGTTATCTCTTTATTTACTGAATCACAGCATGATTTTGGTTAAGAGCAAATGTTCTTATGCACATGTCCTTTACAATTTTTTTGGGACAAAAAATTGATTATCATAATTTTTCAGTTTATTTCAACTTTCAGTAGCATTACAATATTTGTTACTAGTTTAGTGTCCATATTTACGTGAGAGTTGTAATTACAATTTTTTTTTTAGATACGATTGATTGTTACATTATAAATAATGTTATGCAGTGCAAAAACGATGAGGAAATCGTTGCTGTCATTGCTCATGAGCTTGGACACTGGAAGCTCAACCATACTGTGTACACCTTCATTGCTATGCAGGTTTGTGTAATAGCATTCCTGAATTGAAAGTGAATAGTTGAATGCCTCTAATGATTATCCATGAAAAACAATTTGTGCTATTCACTTTGTGCATCTGTAAACAATTTATACGACTCATTATGATTGCATTTGATGTAGCTTTAAACAATCTATGCTATGAACTTAAATTCAATGAAAGTACCTCTGTAGGACTCCTATAGAAAACAAATGTATGCTTCACTTGGGTAATCTTAAAATATCAATTTATTAAAAGATGTTAAACCCTCTCTTGTTTTCTGTCTCTGTCAAAAGTTAACCTTCGTTCTAGTTTTTCGTCATGTCAAGAGTTAATCTTCAAAGGAAAAGACATTGCAATATTTGACTATGAGATTATGTTTAATTATTTGATCTATTGATGTTTGTGTGACATTTTTCTTAAAATCTGATGTAGATTCTTACACTCTTGCAATTTGGAGGATATACGCTAGTGCGTAATTCAACTGATCTGTTCCAAAGTTTTGGGTTTGATACACAGCCAGTCCTCATTGGACTCATCCTATTTCAGGTGCTTTTGAATATTATGGTCTATCTTGATTTCTATTTCAATGCACATCTTATTATATAGCATGATGTTTTTCTGCCAGCATCTTATTATATTTCAATGCACATCTTATTATATTTCAATGCACATCTTGATTTATATTTCAATGCACATCTTACTGTCAAATTTTTCTGCCAGCATTCTGATGATGTTTTTTCTTTTTGACATAATTTATTTAATGTTTAAGCATTCAAATTTTAATGCTGCATATAATATGCTGGTTAAGATGCCTTTTATTTGCTTTCCCTCCTTCATAGCTATTAGGAAATTCAATTTCTAAACATTATGGCTTAAACGTGATGGTTATATTTTTTTAAGCATGCACCCCATGGCATGGACCAATATGAATCTGGACAAGTGTGAAAACTCACTAAACGGTAGAAACTATAGACGGCGGCTTAGATTATAGAAAACAGGAAAAGAAATAGGACGATTTCAATTGAATAGAACCATTATAATTATAATCCACTGCTTACTTGGTAAGTTGTATGTTTTGGGCTGCCTTGTACTGAAATGGAATCTCCACAAGGGCGGCAAGTGCAAATGCTGCTTCTGTGTTCTCAGACGTGACCTTTGTGAAGTTTACAAACTACTCCCTCTGCTCTCTATTATAAGAAGAAAAACCAAATAACATCAAAATCAATGAAATTATTTATCGTTGTAAATTTTTGGTAATTTTTCCAGATATACTACCCCTCTAGAAAATTGTGAGACATTAAATGCACCTACTTATATTAAATAACAAACACTTTAAATGAGTGTAAAGAAGTCTTTTAAGCAATGAATACACCTTAAAAGTTGGGATTTTTTCTTATAAATCGGACAAAAAAGTCAAAAATCATCTTATAAAAAGGACTGGAGGTCGTAAAAAATAAAAAGGAAAAAAACTTGATAATTTATCAATTTCATCAGAAGGAAATTCATAATACTGAAATTCAGACTAATTTTCTAAAATATGGAAGGCTGAATGTGTTGCTGTCTTTTCTTTTTCCTATTTTTTTATAATAGATAGTATTGAAGTCTCATAAGATCAATTTACTCATTCATCAAATTCATAACCACCACTATTGCACTCGTCTGGAATTGACTGGTTCTAGAGTCTCACAACTATCTAATCAGTTCATACATACATTAGTTTCAAGGACACTAGGAGTGTTTTATTTATTCAGTTTGCAGGAGGCTCAAATTTTGAACCTCCACGCCAGTATTCCTTTAATTTCCACCATTGGAGGATTTATTTCAAAAGCATTAACATCCTGTTCCCTGTATTTATTTGCAGCATACTGTTATCCCACTCCAGCAACTAGTCAGTTTTGGTCTGAACCTTGTGAGCAGATCATTTGAATTTCAGGTTACATTCATTTGCTTCTCCTTTTCTCTTTTTGTTCAGGTGAAAATGGTTGTGCTGAAAATCGCAATGTATCAAGCTTATATGTTATTCAATCCAATTACATTGTCGTTTTTCACCTACCCCTTTTAGTCTTATGCATTCGCATTTTCCGTCTCCATTTGACTTTGTTTATTTGTATCTTCCTACGTAGGCTGATGGCTTTGCTAAGAAGCTTGGATATTCATCTTCGCTACGAGCTGGTCTTGTGAAATTACAGGTGACAATTCAACATCTTTGCTTCATTTTCTTGGTTTGATGCAAGTTTTACCTGACTGTACTAACATTATTTACTTTGCTGTTTTTCAGGAGGAGAA
This sequence comes from Medicago sativa, assembly GCF_051527215.1. Classification (NCBI taxonomy): domain Eukaryota; kingdom Viridiplantae; phylum Streptophyta; class Magnoliopsida; order Fabales; family Fabaceae; genus Medicago; species Medicago sativa. Next base: position 77,916,682 of record NC_140755.1, on the reverse strand, counting down.
TCTGTCAGCTATGAATACAGATCCATGGTACTCTGCTTATCACTATTCTCATCCTCCCCTTGTTGAAAGATTGGCTGCACTTGACATACCAGATAAGTCAGAGAAGTCAGAGTAGTGCAAGCAACCTATGGATGAAGAACAGCAAAAATTCATTGTACTGCAACTTGCAATGATTTTAGTGCTATAATGTCTCACAGTTGATGACTTTTGTGTTCAGTTACTTGTTTTGCACACTGCTAGGCCTCACAGGTTTATACGCTGATACAATATGTAGTGACGTTATCATAGGAGTAGTACTATATTTTATAAGTTTATCTTTTAAATCATCTTACTATACATCAAAATCATGGGTTGCTTAACCTTGATTAGGTTTCTGAATTTGATATGAAAACTTTTAAAATACAACTCTACTAACATTCATTTGTTTCAAGTAACTATTGTAGTTCTTTTAATGTAATTCTTTTTTTTATCAACAGGGATAAATTTATTAAAGTAAACAGTTTTTAAACCTAGAGGAGTATTTGAAAGAAGTTAACCTGAAAACTTGATTAAATGTTTCGAAGATTTGATATAATTCGTTTACCAATGTTGGTTTCAGTTTAATTTGATAAGTTTTTGCAGAAGGTTTATGAAAATGGTACATGTGGATTATATTTTTTTGTCCATTTTGGTATTTATTTCATAGTGAAAACAATTAATTGTTAAATGTGCAAATAATTTTGTAAGATGCGTAAGTAAAGTCATGGTGAGGTTGAGGGCAGGGGTCGACCATCCTCTTAAAACCCTTCCTCACCTCTTTTTGGCACCTTAACTTCTGTGAAATAATACATGCTACATTTCACTGTCACTTCCTCACCTCTGTTTGGCACGTTAACTTCTATGAAGTGAGATTTAGCTTTGATTTTACTTCATCTGCTTTCTGTTCAGATGTTGGTAAACCGTTATATAAAGCTATGATTCTTTTTTGGGCGAAAGTATACAGCTCTATAATGCTGAAAATAAAAAATAGAGAAAAATGCATAAAAAATTGTTGAGAATAGAAAATATTTATTTCTTTAAGAAATGGAATATAGATATATTAGCATTAGAGAGATATAGCATGTAGTTCAAATTTCTCCAAGGAAACGGATAAGTACCGTTTTAGTAGATAAATATGTAGAACAAGTGAAATGATGAATTTTATTGATACAAGAACTAAAAAGAGCACAAAAGTGAAAAGTTAGAAAACTAGCTTATGCTTCCTAAAGAAATTTACACGAGTTTTTTTTTTTTTTTTCCTACAACTTGGTTTATACGTCAGCATGAGCTCTTATTTACTGCAAGTACAATTTACACTTACATTTTTAATTAATTCACATGACGTAGTAAGTGTTATATCCTTATCAGAACAGTATTCCTCCAATTGCCTCCACCTCATTGCCATTCTTGTCTCTGAGACACATGACTTCCTTCATGCGTTTGGCAATTGCTTCAACATCCTTTGATTGCATGCACCATTCACATGAATGATTTCCATTATTTTTTTAATGCTTGAACATAATTCATCAAGGATACTTGACTTATAATTCATCATTTGCATGTTAAGTGTATGACAATTCATAACTTGTCAAGAGCTAGATATTTCTCTCTCTGATTTTAATTGCCTTTCCACTTGTCTTGCTTAGTAGCATGAGATTTGATGCTTTGTGGAGTAATTTGATAAATGAAACTTTTCCAATATCTTGACATTGGAAAAATATACTTGCAAGTTGGTTGGACAAAATTATATTACTCCTATATTGTTCTTCATTGTATATTTCTCCATTTGGTTCATCCATTAATGAGAAATTTTGATTACTTATTCCAATAAAGGAATAAAAACAAAATGCCTATAATTCTCTAATAGTTAATTTATACTGGGTGATTGTGTTATTTTTACAACTGTTAATATATTAGTTATTTTAGTATTTTCCTTTTTATCAATGTTTACGTTTTGGTCCTTTAAAACTCCTCAGCACTTTTAACCCTTAGCTCAAATTAAGTAGAGTTATCAAACTCCCTTTATTTAAAGATTTGTGTTATTAGAAATTTCCTCATAACAAAATCTAAGCAAAACAGATTCAAGTCAAATGTTTTTTTTTCTTTCTAAATTTTGAATTAAATACATTTATTTGGCTTGTTAAATTTCTTTTGGAGTAGGTTGTAACATATAACAAAATCTAAGCAAAAGTGATTCTTAAAGTCAAATGTTTTTTTTCTTCTAAATTTTGAATTAAATACATTTTTTTTTTTGGTAAAAGTGATTCTTAAAGTCAAATGTTTTTTTTCTTCTAAATTTTGAATTAAATACATTTTTTTTTTGGTCAGGTAGCCTAGTGGCTAGAATTCACCTTTTTCAAGGTGAATAAGTGGGGTGTCCGGGGTTCGAACCCCGGCCCCTGCATATAACAATGCATGTCCCTGCCAACTGAGCTAAGCTCACGGGGACTGAATTAAATACATTTATTTGGCTTGTTGAATTTCTTTTGGAGTAGGTTGTAACATATGAATAAAAAAAAGGTGGTAACCAAAAAAAATATGAATCAAAATTAAACTTTATCAAAAATTTAATTACTTTAAAAGTTATCAAAGCATTTAAAATTTTTAAATTGGATTTTGAACTAAAAAATTGCAATTTTGTCCCCGAAGTTCTCAATACTGTAATTTGTGATTAATTCTTTGGACTATTTTTTTTTTCAGCTAGGTTCATGAACTTTTAAACAATTTGTAATTATATTCCTTGTAAACTTTTAAATAATTTATTCTTAAGTCTTTGAAGACTTTAATAATTTGTAGTTAGGTCCCTACATAGTGATCTTACTAAAAATTATGTTACAACTTACAAGGTACATTATAAAATGATAGTATAATTGCTTTAACTTTTATGGAATGTGATTTTTATGCTTATGAGAGTATATATTATTGATATATTATTAGTGACTTTGAAAAAAAAAATGCAAGAAGGATAAGATAATGCTCAATGGCTAGTTTGGAATCATTTTCTTACTTTTATATTCAAAGTTTCAGGACCTATATGTATATATAGGTGTTATCTTTTGACAAAGTATTTTAGTGTGGTGATCTCTGGACCTCTAAAAATATCAGATACTATTATTCCTTAATAAAAAAAAGTAGTATTAACTATAAATAAAATCATAAAACAACAAAAACATTTCTATTTTTAAAACCTAACCCTTAGATGATTTCCTCTTCAAGGTGTTCTTGCATCAACAGCTATATGAAACAATGGCATCACAGTTAAATCTGTCACAAATTCAACCCAAACAAAGACCTACCCTACCCTACCTCATTTATTTGTTCCCTACTTCTTCCATCTTTGTCTTCTTTTGCTACTTGTATTATTTTTCTCCAACCAAATGGCTAATGAGGCATTGGTGATGTGCACTTAAGTCAATTTTTGCTATATGAATATGCAATGTTGCATTAATTAAAAATTAACGGTTCCTTATATCCTGCTTTATCCAAAGAATTAGTAATTCATAACTAACTTAGGAATAATTAGAAAGTCATCAGATAGAGTAAACAATACTCAATCCATATAGCCTAAGAAAAGCCAACTGTCTTGACACTAGACAACAAAGAAAATGGCTTTTCATGGTGGTCCTATATATGCTAAGTGCTTTATTTTATTTTAGTATATTTTAGTGGTTTATTAAGATTCTAAAGGTTCTTACCTACTTTATATTTTTCAGTGATAGAACTAGTAACAAACCCGTGCTGACGCACGGGTACAGTAAACGTTTGTTATTTGTAAAAAATCATTAATTTCTATAATATATTATAAATAATTATCATAGGTATAACAAAAGTTATAAACGAAAAGTTGAAAATGTAGAAGTCAAGAATACTTAACCAGTTTGGTTTGTTCAAAGTATTTCCACCATAACAACTTCTCTCGTGTATCATAGTTAGTTTAGTCAAATAACAACTCATCCCGTGCATTTAGATCTACAATTTCTGGATCTGAAATTTTACTCAATGCTCGCTTCTCCCATGCATTTTATTTATTTACAATATTTTAGACAACATCCATTTATCATGTGCATTTTATCAGGAGAGTTCAATATAATTTTAGAATTAAATTGATGTAATATTCTAAATAGTATACACGTTTTATCAGGAACAATTTTTTATAAATGACAACTTGTCCCATGTATCAAACTTAATTTAGTCAGAGATAACTTATCACGTGCATTTGAGTTACTTCTGATATTTGAATCAATGCTCGCTTCTCTCATGCATTTTATTTATTCACGATATTATAGACAATGTCCATTTATCCCGTGCATTTTAGTTGATGAGGATTCGATATAATTATAGAGTTAAAATGATGTGATATTCTAAATAGTATAAACGTTTTATCAAGAATTGATTTTAATAAATGACAACTTGTCATGTGAATCAAAGTTAATTTAGTCAGTGTCAACTTATCTTGTACATTTGAGTTAATTCTAAAATTTTAGTCAATGCCCACTTCTCCTATGCATTTTATATATTTACGAAATTTTAGACAATGTCCATTTGTCCCGTGCATATTAGTTGATGAGAGTTCAATATAATTGTAGAATTAAAGTGATGTGATATTCTAAATAGTAAAACGTTTTCGCAAGAACAATTTTTTATAAATATCAACTTCTCCCGTGTACCAAAGTTATTTTTGTCAGTGACAACTTATCCTGTACATTTGAGTTACTTATGTCAATGCCCGCTTCTCCCGTGCATTTTTTTATTTACGATATTTTAGACAATCTCACTTATCTCGTGCATTTTAGAAGATGACAATTCAATATTATTGTAGAATTGAAGCGAGGTGATATTCTAGATAGTATAAACGTTTTATCAGGAATAATTTTTTATAAATTACAACTTGTTCAGATATCAAAGTTAATTTAGTCGGTGTCAATTTATCTTGTACATTTGTGTTAATTCTGAATTTTTAGTCATTGCCCACTTCTCCCATGCATTTTATATATTTACGAAATTTTAGACAATGCTCACTTATCTCTTTAATTTTAGTTGATGAGAGTTCAATATAATTGTAGAATTAAAGTGATGTGATATTCTAAATAGTATAAACATTTTTGCTAGATCAATTTTTTATAAATGACAATTTGTCTCGTGTATCAAAGTTAGTTTAGCCGGTGACAACTCATACCATGCATTTGAGTTACTTTTGGAATTTTCCTGACCGTTTCTCTCATGCATTTTAGTTGTTTACAAAATTTTATATAATATCCATTTATTCCGTGCATTTAGGAGTGATGAATTAGTTATTGACAATTTTTCCGTGTATATTAATTATTTACTTGTTTATTTTGAATTATAATTATTTTAAAATTTGTTTAAGGGACGACTTGTCTCGTGTATGATAATTATTTTAAAATTTGTATCAGCGATGATTTGTCCCGTGTATAATAATTTTTAATAAACAACTTGTCCTGTGCATAATAATTATTACTAAATTTGTATTAATGACTACTTATCCCATATATAATAATTATTTTAAATTGTTAGCGGTGACAATCTATTCTATGTATAAAATTTATTTTAAAATTAATATCAATTACAACTTTTCCTAATACATATATTTAAATAATTAATTGAGTTCCTTGGAGAAAAAAATAATTAATCTCCCGTATACCATAAAAATTGAAGGGAACTTTTGGCAAAAAAGAAAATCTTGAGATGCAATAATTTTTAATAAGAAAAAATAAATAACAGGCATGGGCTTGTTTAAATTTCGGCCCAATAAAAACCAACAACCCAAATATAAATACCAAGAAAATCATAAACCAGTATTCATTTCAGCTTCCCGTCCTCTCTCTGTCTTCTCCGCCCCTAATAGAAACCCTAGCCGCTGCCACTCTCTTTCTGGCCACCAACCCCTCCGTCCAGCCTCCTTTTTCCAAACGAAATGCATATTTTTGATGCTCCCTTCATCCTCTATCCTTCTATCAAATCATAATTACAAAAGGAGGAATCTTGAAAATCAAGTAATTTTTTTTATTTGTTTGTAAACTTTGACCATTTTTTTTCTGATGACCACCGTACTGAAATTTTCACCACCGTATCAGAATGTTTGCACAGTAACAACATGGTGCTATTTCTTCTCAACTTTATGCATGCAACAACATAAGAGATAGACATTAAAATGTAAGTATCAAATCTGGTTTGGATTTGGGAATTAATTTAGTTTCATCTACAATTTTAAGTTTCATCTACAATTTTAGAGATTTTTGAGGCATTTTCTTTCGGTTTGTGTTGATACATTCTCATGAATTAACTTTGTTGATAAATTAAGCAAAAAAAAAAAATCTAAGCCATATGGATTTGCTTTTTTACTGTTTGCATTTCTCTTAATTGATTTTTGTAATAGAAGTTGTATGACATGATTTTAAAAAACATGATTTTCTAGATCCAAAAACTCGTGTAATTTTGTTTTTACAATGAATAAAAATTGGATGTATCATTTGTTCCTTTACATAACATAAATAAAGTAATGAATACATAATATTTTTATTTCCATATCTGTTCTGTAGAAAAAATATGTGAGCAGGACATTTATTTTTAATATATAATAACTAAAAATAGTGCTTAAATAGTGTTTTTTTATATAGTAACATTTGTTGAATCTCTAGAAATAGGTTAGCATAAAAAGACCATTTATCTTGTGTTTTGAAGAAAAGAAAACAGAAAGAGTTCAATTATCCTCAAGGCACTATTGACATGGATTTATCTCCTAGTTCATCTATCTGCAACAAAAAATTTCAAATATTTTTCTACCACAACATTATACAAAAAAATAGTGACACCTATCACCACTGTTTTTTCTATTATTATTATGATATTTTGATTATGATAATTTTTTTTATCACACATCAATTCCTCAACTGTTCACACGTGATATGTCATAACCACAAATCAATGACCCATCAACTTTTTCTTAAAAAAATACACATCAACTCTTTATTTATTGTTATTTATTAATAATGAATAGTTATTTTTTTAACCTAACCAAGTAAACATAATTTTTCATCTCTATGCACCAAAAAAAAAAAAAACTTAACCTCCTTTGCTTTTTCATCTCCACTGTGTACCACCAATTACACCAACCACCTTTCAGTCACACCCATTTCACCTCCGGCGAGTTATATATATTTATTTTTTTTGAATATTATCCACCATTTCATTCTCCTCTTTCTTTTCAAATCAGATTTTCAGAAGGAGTTACCTTTAAAATTCATCACTTTTTTAACTCATAAAATTGAAAAATACATTTATGACCACATAGAAATATTAGTACTCTTCTAGCTGTTTTTCATCATTTATTTACCCCCTTTGATGTTTCTTGGAGAGATAGAACATTGTTTAACATTCCTACTAAGAAAAAAAAAAAATTCCACTGTTAAAACAAATGAAGTTAAAGATGACTATGACAGCATTTGAAGGATAGATATATGAGCATTTGATTTTGTAACACAAGAAAGCATGTCTATGAATGAAAGTAGAAATGTGTCCAAACATGTATTTTATGTAGATTTTATTTTATTTCTTGAACTCTTATTTTGACTAATTAGTTATATATATTTTTTTCAAAACAGCAAGTATTACTAAAATCCAATAGAAATGGAAGAAAAAAAAAGAAAGGATCGTTCACTTACCCATGTTTTCTCATCATTTACTTCTGCTTTTCTTTTAACTTGTATGTGCTTTTCTTCTTGTTTTATAGTTTGCTGGAGACACAAGAAGATCATTCAACATTCTTGTAACATATATGAAGTAGAGATATCTAAGATAAGAAGATGAGAAGATGCAAAAGCTATAAAATGTGTCCACTCACTTCTCCCACTTATTCATTGTTTTATTTCCTCTTATATGTATATTGTTTCTTATGCATTCATGGAGAATCTTACAAAAAAAGAAGCTTCATTTAACATGTTATAGAGATTTGATATGAAGAGGGAAAAAAATTAAAGACAATGCACAACCAAAAAGTGAGTTTATTATCATCTTCATACCTTTGTGATGATAAAAGAAGTTTCATTTATCTTCATGTGTTCAAGATTTTTCTGCAAAATAGAGATGAAAAAATGGTTAGAAAAAATTGAGAAGAAAAAATAGTATACATAAAAACAGTGAAAGAAGAAAAAGGGAGAATGATATAATAGTGAAGGAGTATTAGATGATATATAAAAGAGTATTTGAATTTTGAAATTTGAATTTTTGCCCCCCAAGAGTACAACTTGCAGCATTGGTAAATGATATAAATGCCGACGCAAAAGTAATTTATCTAGTTGCAATGTAAGTGAAAGATTGTTTTTGTAGAGCAAATAAACTAAACCAAATGCTTTTAGTAGTTACATGACATCATCATAGTTAATTTTGGTCATTTAGTTCAATAAAGTATTTTTTAGACAACTTTTACCCTCAATTGTGTGATTTGGCAAGCAACCAGCTTAGGGTAATAATATATTTTCCACAACATCTTCTCTTCTTATATTAAGAGAGATAGTAAGTGTTTACCCTATCATGAATTACCGAAATGCAATGATTAAAAGAAAGAGAATGGTTATTTTACCAAATTATCCTTATTAACTATTGGTTAGTTTTAAAAGTAATACTTTGGAAGTAGTGTGCTGAGTATTAATTGGAGGGTACAATTGAAAAGAAAAAGTTATTATTGCATTGGAAACTGAAAGTGACATTCATTTTGAAACAATTTTTTTTGGCTAAAACGACACTCATTTTGAAACGGAGGGAGTATATAGTACTATTCTTTTTATTTTCCTTTACCCTATCATTCATTCTTAGCCGAAAAGAAAGCCAAAAAGTGTCATTCTTCTTGGCGAAGTCACAACATGTATTGGTTCTCACTTCTCAGATTATCCATTTCCCATTCAGTCATTTTGCCACGTTTTCCAGTAATAATAAGGAACATAATGGGAGGAAGTTTATATTCTAAGTATCTTTGTATCACTCATATGTATCATAGGCATGCATAGAAACAAAAGAGATTTCGATTAGTGCTTATGTAGTAATTAATTAATTTTACTTCACCAAAAAGTTAAGTTTTACCGGATGAGTATTTGTATGTCAAACACTTTTAATTCACAGATACTGATTCGACATTTTGTCAACAAAAAAAATACTGATTCGACATTTTTTTTTCTTTATATTTTTTTTCATATCATATTACTTTGAATATTTGTTTTTAATATAGTTATATTATCTGAAATGCTATTAACATATATTATGAACCCCTGTTATAATGAAGTTATATTGCTTAAATTTATAATTTTTTTTCGAATTTTATAAATTTTTTAGGGTTTGTTTAGGATTTTTAGGGTTTATGTCAAATTTTTACTACAAGTGTTTGAATGAGTTTTTCATTGATTATTTTTAATTTCTAATTGTGTAGATTTGAAACAATGGCCGGGTGGATCGACGTTCATGCAGAATTCAATGGCGGAGAACCTCAGAGGTTGAAGGTTCGGTGCCTTGGTGTAACGTTAAGAGGTCTCAAGGATCAACGGAATGAATTCAACCAAGGAGTCAACCCCAGAGACACAAGAAGGGTGGAATTAGTTCGGTATAAACGTCCAACGCTCGACGAGGGGAGAGTATCATTCACTTGGGTGGAATTAAAGAACGACGAAAACGTGAAGAGCATGTTTTGGGAGCACATCATGTTCCAGTGGATCGATATGCGAGTAACGTTGCTGAGATCAACTGAAGATATTATCAACAGTCTGATTTCGCCAGAAGATCGTCATTAGATACCGAATGAATGCACCTTCCAGCTACAACAATTGTCTTCCTTTGGATGGGGTAATTCAAACTTGCCAAACAGCGGGACTCCAATATTCGACCGGCATTCCCATTGTTCCTTTCAAAAGATTAAATTCTTGTTATGCATGTTTAAATGAAGGTATTGAAGTGTCAAGGAATGGACCTCATTCTTTTGACACTTCAATACCGTCAACAAAAGTTGATCTATTTAGCTTATATATAATATAAGATTAAATACAATAACTTTTTGTTAATCCATCTCATATAAAAAAGACTGGAAGGATAGTTTAAAGATCAAATTGATGATTTATAGTAAAATAAACTAAATTATATTTATTATCTATGAAATCAATATCTCATACAATAAAATTGACAAAAAAAAAATGAATTGACAAAAATGTGTGCCAAAAGCCACAAGTTATAACCCCCGCGCCTCATCAAACAAATACTGCTAAATAAATAATGAAATTTTTCATATCCAAAAAAATAAAATAAAAGACATTTTCAACGAAATCAATAATGTAGCATGAGATGGTTCCAAACGTTGGCATGGCACGCTGCCGGATTCAACAATTCTGAATTCTGACTGACTCAAATTCGAACGTTACTCATTCTCTTCTGTCTGTTTCTTTTCTTTCACTTTCACATCTTGTCTTGCTGGAATTTTCCCATCCTTTTGTTTCATTAAAAATAATTCTCTTTATCCATTGTTGTGAGATTAATGCTTTTTTTTCTTTGACAAGTGTGTGATCATTGCTGTATCCTTTCAATATTTTGTTTTATAATAAGTATTAATAAATGTTCTCAAAATATTATTCTTTTATAGGAAAATAAAGCTGTTTATTTTTTTTTTAGGGAAGGGAAATAAAGTTTTGTTGTTTGTGAGTACTTTTGAAGGCTTGGGTATTGAATAAGAACTTATCTACCCCATTTTGGTATTAAATATGTTTTTATTGTTTATAAAATTAATATTTTTGTTTTTAGTTCTTGAATTCACATTTTAGTTTCTAAACTATTCTTTTCTGTTGAGTCAAAGAAAGAAAAAAGAAATCACTACCAAAAAAGAAAAGAAAAAACAAACTATTTTAAAAAAAAAATTGGAAAGGGATTTTTTTATTAAAGTTATATTAATAATCATGATTTGTCTTTGGATGGATTTTAATTCATAGTACATTAATTTAATGTTACAATATTAGGGTATGGTGGGTAGTTCAATTGATTTGTGTGAAAGATTAAATGAGTTATAGGTTATAAGTTCAAGTCATTTGATCTACTAAAAAATGAAAGACATGATATGACAACGTTAATTGTATGGTCTTTGCAAAGTTGTATAAGTGATCAGGCAAACCAGAGGTAAGTGACATGGTAAAAATTGAAATTATTGATCCTCATTAAATCACAACACAACTTTTTTTCTAACGTAAAATTTATCTAAAATTCCAAAGATTATTCAATATCATAAATGTTTGTCATGTGATATTCTGTTGTTTCGTCTTGTGGTGTTATGTCGAGTACTTACTGTTTAACCGATCAATCGCACCCATTAATGATATAAATTAATTAGTTGTTAAATTATTTTTTTTCTTTCTCTAGATTTAAACTCATAATCTTCAATTATTTATTCCTTAGTTCAAACCAATTAAGTTACTTGATGTTAGACCATCCACAATGGTGGGTGCTTCACCTATTTCGCACCGAGCTAAATAGGCACTCCTATTGTGAAGTGATATTTATTGGTGCCTATAGAGAAGAGTGCTTATATAAGGACCTTCTTTCTCTTCATTTTTTTTTTTGAATTTCATTTAATATTTTCTAATGAAATAAATGAGTGTTTTAGAAATGTAATAATATAGAGTTATTAATGGAACCTGTTAGAAAATTTTGTTGTGGCGCTAGGTTAGATGAATTGAGTTCTTATTACATATTAACATTAAAAATTTATAAAATGAATGATGTGTACATGTGAAATTCACTTAAGCACCCAAATAGAGGAAGTCCATTGTAGATGATTTTACAATGTTAATTTAAAATGTTAGATCATCTACAACAGAGCACTCCATTTTGGGTGCTTAAGTGGGCCATGCATGTACACATCATCTACTTTTTAATTTTCAATGATATTATTTAATAAGCACCAAATTTCTCCAACCCACCACCTTAGAAAAAGGTTAATAAATAGATCATATTAATAACTCAATGTCATTGTATTTCAACAAAGTTTATTGTTTTATGTACAATTTATTTTGTATGACCCACAAAAATTAAAGAGAGAGGGGGCTTATAAAACCACTCATCTCTATAAGTACTAAGCATTTTCTCTCCACAATGGAGGTGCTTGTTAATTCCGGTGTTCAATAGGTGAAGTACCCATCATTGTGGATGCTCTTACAACATAAATCGATTAAATTAAATTTATTTTGTTATTAATTAAAGTAATGCAAGTGATTATTTTAGAAATATTTCACATGAGACTTTTTTTTGACAAAATTTCACATGAGACTTGAAAGGCGTTTTGGTTGAGCCAACACTAACAAAATCACAATCAAAATAATTATAGTAATTAAAAATATATATTAACCTCATTCTTTTATTATAGAAAGTTCTTTAAATAAAAATACCAATCAATTAAATTCAATTAGTTGATGAACTCCATTAAACTATAAATTATTCCAAAAAATCTTACTTTGATCGTGGATTTAACAACTTTTGGTTAGATCTTTAATTACCTCTTATTGAACCTTGAATTACTAGTGTCATTGCATAAAAAATATATTCCCTTAGTCCTATAATAAATGCTCTTTTGTAAAAATATAATGTCGTAAAATTAACTCAAAAGATCCATTAAAAAAGAGTAAATTGTACAAATAAATGATTTTCAAATTACAGTTAAAGTAGATAAAAAATATTAATTGTTCATTATTATATTTAAAGACAGAATCAGAAAGAAAACAGAAACAGAAAGGTTACAGACATAACACAACTCAACACTCTTCTCTTTGCTGTCTTTAACACCTCTCTCTCTCTCTCTACACTTTCTTCAATTGTTTTCCATTTATTCTCTTCCACTGTTTCTTTGCATTTCAACCATATAAAAAACCTCACACTTTTTTGAATTTTCCGGCGAAATCACAGTTACACTACTTCGCCGGAAAATAAAAAACCTCACTCTTTTCTAACTTTTCCGTCAAAATCAATGCGACCCAGTTTCTAAAATCTCACTGTTAGATCCTCCTTCACCGCAAAATCCATTTTTTTCCTCATTTCCCGACGAAACCATCCTGACCAAGTATCTCCGGCCACCCATTTCCCGGCAACAATGTCGATCTTCGACGGAACATTCCTCAACACACAACTCTCCAAACACACATCGATCTTCGGTCTCCGTTTATGGGTAGTCATCGGAATCTTAATTGGCGTCGCAATCGTCTTCATCCTCTTCTTAATCTCTCTATGTGTAGTTTCACGTCGCCGTCACCGCCGTACCGGAGACTACAAGATCACCGGAGCTGCACCAGCTAAAGAAATCCAAGAGATCGTGCATGTTCCAGGTCCACATATGCTCCGGCGACCAACTCCGGTACCGGAGATCCACGTGGACATTGGAAGACAAGAGCATCGTGTGGTTGTTAAATCTGACAAGGTTTCCAGTGGTGAGAGTAAGGGAACAGTGGGAAGTGGGTGTGAAACAACGTCGTCTTTTGGAAGTGGTAGTGTTGGTGGGATTGGACCTGAAGTGTCACATCTTGGGTGGGGTAGATGGTATACTTTGAGAGAGCTTGAAGATGCTACTGGTGGTTTGTGTCCTGAAAATGTTCTTGGTGAAGGTGGTTATGGAATTGTTTATCATGGTGTTCTTACTGATGGTACTAAAGTTGCTGTCAAAAACCTCTTGAATAACAAGTATGTGTTTTTTAAATTATGTTTTGTTTTTTGTAGTTGAATTTTAACTTTGCATGAATTTGGTGTTGAGTAGTTAATTTGACTCTATCCTGTTTCCTATGTATAGTTTGTGTTCAAAGTTTGAGTTTTGCTTATGCTTGGAATTTGGACTGTTGTTGAGAAATCTATGGAAAAATTCAAGTGTCTAATTTAGTTGACTATTGATTACATGTTTCTGTGTCATTTACTATTATTTGTTTTGTTCATAGCTGTGATCATTTTATGCTGTGTGAAGACTGATAAGTAATGACATATTGTTATCTTACATATGCAATTTCAACCTTGCATTAGCTGCTTTTCCTTGATGTAGTTCAGAGATGTTGAAAAATTTATCTTTATAGAGGTTATTGATATTGTGAATCCAGAGAGGATGAAACAAATGATTTTTTACTTGTTCTCTTTGGTTAAAGTTTTTGCTCAATGTACATAACGCGACGAAAGATGAAATTTAAATGGATGTTTGTGTGAAAATGTTTCTGTAAGATATGTTTTCACTATCAGAGTATGATTATTAAACTCATAATTAATCACATCTTCTATTATTTGAATCATTTAGGACTTATAATTGGTCCTTGTTGTCTTTAAGTCTTCAATAATTTTCCTGTTGGCAACCAACCATATAATTGCTCCAGGGAATGATAAAACAAATTATTTTTTATTTGTTATGTTTGTTTCTGAAAAGCTTAACGAAGTTTTTGCTTAAAACACATAACGTGATGAAATATTAATGGATGTTTGCGTGAAGATGTTTCTATTCAATTCATAGTTAATTGCATCTTCTATAATTTAAATGATTTAAGGCATGTAATTGTTCCTTGTTGTCTTTAAGTCCTCAATGATTTCCCCGTTTGCAACCAACTAAATATATTCTGGGCAGTTTATGGAGTAGGCAGCAATATAAGCTTTTTTATGTAGGCCAGTATTTTCATTTTACTTTCACTAGTGTTTCCACTTTTAACTTTTTATTTTTTGTGTTATCCTTAATTCCTTATCTTGCATCCTTAAGAGTTATCATTTAAGTGGGGGCTCACTCATGCCATGTGATGAAAATAATCAATTTTCTTTTCAGCTTTTTGTTAGCACTTGTTTGGTATTTTGCATTCTCATGTATATTGCTGGATTTCCTTTCAATATTTTTTACTTTTAAATTAATTCAACTTGCTGTTAGTGAAGGTTCCTTGGTCCCGGTCTTGTATTGTCTTTTTCCTGCTAATAAGTACTTAATGTTTAACTTCTTCATAGGGGCCAAGCTGAGAAAGAATTCAAAGTAGAGGTAGAAGCAATTGGTCGAGTACGACACAAAAATCTTGTTAGGCTGCTTGGATATTGTGTTGAAGGGGCCTACAGGTACTTCATATAATTTTCTTAATAATCCAGGCTACCAATTTGTTTGTTTTGAAGAGATGTACGATTTGAAACATGGTATTATTGTTTTTGCAGGATGCTTGTGTATGAATATGTGGACAATGGCAATCTTGAACAGTGGTTGCATGGGGATGTTGGACCTGTAAGCCCTTTGACATGGGAAATACGCATGAACGTTATATTGGGAACAGCCAGAGGGTATCATATTTGTGATTTATGTACACATTGTAATTCATGTCAATTCAGGAATGTTTTGGTCACCGTGCTTTTTTTTATTTGTATCTTTTCAGATTGGCCTATCTACATGAGGGTCTTGAACCAAAGGTTGTTCATCGAGATGTGAAGTCAAGTAACATCCTCCTTGATCGCCAATGGAACTCCAAGGTTTCTGATTTTGGGCTTGCCAAGCTTTTGAATTCCGAGAATAGTTATGTCACAACTCGAGTGATGGGGACATTTGGGTTAGTATGATCAAGCTATTATTTTTAAGTTCCTGTATTTTTGTAATGTGCATGATTAGTCAATATTACTCTCAACTTGTCACGTTTTCGAGCGGTAAAAAGATAGTGATTCTCTTGTATGTCCTGTTCTTTCTGTAGTTATGTTGCACCAGAATATGCATGCACTGGAATGCTGACCGAGAAGAGTGATGTTTATAGCTTTGGGATACTAATCATGGAGCTAATTACTGGGAGAAGTCCCGTTGATTACGGTAGACCTCAAGGAGAGGTTAGAGACTATCACTAACAACATTTTAGAGCTATGAAGCACTGACGCACAAACACCTAACATGACACTAACACTTCAACACTGATAATGATAATTTGAGAATATGTAAATTATTGAATATAACCACATAGTTAGTGTCGTGTTGGTCTCAGACACCAACAGACACATTCAATTTGAAGTGTGGTGCTATATAGGTTTAGAGACAGTTCATACCACACTTATCAATCTAGTATTCTCTTTTTTTGGGGCTGACTATTTGTGTTGGTGTGATTACAGGTCAATTTAATAGAGTGGTTGAAGACTATGGTTGGTAATAGAAAAGCCGAGGAAGTAGTTGATCCTAAGCTACCTGAGTTGCCATCTTCAAAGGCTCTTAAACGCGCTCTGTTAATCGCTCTTCGGTGTGTTGATCCTGATGCAACAAAGAGGCCTAAAATGGGACATGTGATTCACATGCTCGAGGCAGACGACCTCTTATTCCATAATGTATGTTCTTTGACTTTACTAAAAAGCAATCACACTGATACAAGTTTAATTTTGATTCACTGTTAGTGTAAATATTTCTACACCGTCAACCATCACAAATCATGTTAAAGTCAAACATTTTCAATGATGTTGCAATATATTATTGGTTGATGGCATATAAAGTATCCACACTGACAATGCATATCAATTAAATTTTTAATATAATCGAATATTTTGATACTCACAACTTTTTTGTCCATCTGGTTTATAGGATCGCAAAACTGGGGGAGAGTCTTCGCGATCTCTTAATGATTTTCAACCAGAGCATGAGGACTCAAATTTGGATAAGAGAACAGATGAAGGAATCAGTGGTCAAAGTGAACATGGTAGTGGTAGAGATAATAATCATCAGTCTAGGAGATGAAAATAGTGTGATAAATTAAATAGAATTATGTGCTTTTTTTTTTGAAAAAAAAATTATGTTTAGTAGTTTGCCTTCATTTATTTTTTTGAAAAAAAAAATTATGTTTAGTAGTTTGCCTTCATTTATTTTTATATCAATTTAAAATATGAAAGCAGTATCTGTTTATTTGTTTTTGTCATTACACAAATTTTACCCCTCTTGTAATCAACCCCAATTTGGGATTCATATTCATGTGTATACTGTGATTTGTTATTTTGTATAATAAAAAATGTTATGAAAATAATCTTTTTGTTTCATTTTACTTGTTAGTTATTATTTGATGCTGTTCAATAATGTGTATAAATACACTTTATATCATTCATTTTGTATCAACTGGATATGAAACCTTAATTAGTGTTTTACATTTTTTTTCAATTTGTGTTCTCCTTCCTTACATTCTGATACCTAACAATTATGTCGATAAACATAAAAAGAAAAGTGACACTTTTTCAAAGTGTTCACAAAATAGAATCAGTTCCTTTCAACTCACACACTTTGGTTTTAGCTTTGCAACAATGCTGGACTGTTTATGATGTTTGCACATGTGTTTTGAAGAATAAGAATCAAATTGGTCTTTTTGACGTTATGAATGGTTAGAATTTAAATTAATTTTATATGAAAATTCAAAATTGTGGTATTTTTATCTATCTTCAAAAGGCATATCAAAAGTAATTTTTTTTTTATTAAAGAAGCTAAAAGAAAATTAAATTAAAAACCTAACCAAGCACAAGATGTGCCTAGTAAAGCAACAAACAAATTACAGTTAATATCTTCTCTCAAAAAAAAAATTACAGTTAATATCATGTTGTTTTTTTAGTGGAGGATAATTTGTTAGGATATGTGATGTCAAAAATAAAAACAAACATTCTTGTGGTGTAATTGTCCAGAACCAGACATTTATGAGTGGTCCAATATTAAAGGATATGTGATCATATACCATATTAAAATTTGAACTGAATGTTACTTCATCCCAAAAACTAGCTAAAATTTGCGATCATATACCATATTATAGAAGAAAAAAATACAATATTTAATCCAAATAAGAAACATATAGTAATTTGAGTATCCAAAAATGTTTAAATGAGATAGTCCCGTCTTTTTTCAACTTACCCGACCATCCTCGTTCAAATTAAGCTCTCAAAATGCAACAATATTAAAACTCTAGAAAAAGTTTAAACGTGTAGAGATATCTAACTAAAACCGAATACAATATAACAATTTGAGTCTATAATTTTTTGCCCCAAGCAATTTGAGTATATATATCATTGACCCCCAATTAAGATGCTCATTGAGCAAAAGACCCACTATCCAGCTATTTTGATAGAAAGCAACAATATAATTGCCAGCTCTATATGTCTTTTTCTGGTTCTGTTATGTGCTGGTTTCAATATGCATCAAATACGAAACGGAATGTGTATGTTCTATTCCCATGATGTTACAACTCGTCCACTAAAACTATATTAGCTGCACACACTCTTGTTTCATTGCAATATTCAACATCCGATTAACTTGTCATGACAAATTAGCAGTTGAGAAATGTTATTTGAAGAATCATTTAGTTGAAAGGCTAAAATATGGTATTGGTCCCTGCAAAATAGACCAGTTTTGGTTTAAGTCCCTGCAAATTTTTTTTTATAGTTTTTGTTCCTTGCAAAAATAGGTCAGTTTTGGTTTTAGTCCCTGAAATTTTTTTTTATAGTTTTTGGTCCCTGCAAAAATAGGCCAGTTTTGGTTTTAGTCACTGCAAAATTTTTTTTTATAGTTTTTTGTCCTTGCAAATTTTTTTTTTTTGGAAATAGTCCCTGACCCCAATTATGTGATGATTTGTCACTTTTGTGCATATGTGGCATATGTGCTTACTTAATAAAAAAATATTATTTTTTATAATTTATATAACAATAATTATTTTTTAATTAAAAAATAATAATAAAACAGATACAATAATTATTTTTTAATTTATAAAAGTGACAAATCATCACATAACTAGGGTCAAGGACTATTTCCAAAAGCAAAATTTTTTGCAGGGACCAAAAACTATAAAAAAAAAATTTGCAGGGACTAAAACAAAAACTGGCATATTTTTGCAGGGACCAAAAACTATAAAAAAAAATTTTACAGGGACTAAAACCAAAACTGACCTATTTTGCAGGGACCAATACCATATTTTAGCCTAGTTGAAATAACGTATACATATCATTTTGTTTCTTTAGTAATTTTTTCTCTCTCCTCAAATCAAATATAGTTATGAGAGATATAATTTTATACATCTGTTAAATACGTTGTCAAGTTTTAGTTGTTTAAATAATATTATCTTTACAATTTACTTGAACAACAATGCATTACCTTCTGCCCAATTATACTCAATTTATTACTTTTGCATATTGAATAATTTTGATAAACAATAACTATCTTTTAAAACTATTCTTTTTCCTATCAAATATCCACTAGGCAAGCGTGAGTGATTCTTAAACAATGCAAAATATAATATTCTTGTATTATTCACTCCTACATACCAAAACCAGTGCAATATACTTCTGTCAATATTGTTATACTCTAGTATTCTCAAAGCTTTTCGATTAGTACAAATAAGTTGTTTGAGGATTCATGTTACTACTAGGTCGGTTACAAGTTTTAAAAAGATTTAAAAAAATAAAGGTTACTCTCAAAGAGACAGGATACAAATTTCCCTACAAATAGTTGAAAAGAACTATCAAATGAAATGATTTTGGTTCTTAGTTCCATTCTATGACTCTCAAACTCTTTCTCTTCTCTTGATATCTTGCACTTAAGGTGTTTCAACATAACTTTCGAATTGTTTTCTTTTGTGATGTGAATCAAGTATCTTCTACACGCAATTATAAAGATCAGTCTTTTGAGTAAGATATGAATATGATCACAATGGTGACAAAACTCCCTCTCAAGAGATTTAACATTGCTGATTTCTCATAATGTGTTTAGTTACTAGAGTATGTTGTGGTATCACATAAATGACTCAGAGTGAGCTTCCATACAGTCTTTAGGACAATACTTGAATTGACTTATCAAAGTACATTACCACAAGATCATCATGATCTTCATTATTTTTTAGATTTTTACATGCATACTTAACACACATTAGGAGATAAATTATTCTCTTACGAGTATTGTTATCATCAAAATAATGATGTGTTATTGTTCTTCAAACCAACTTGATTTTTATAATGTCTTGTTAGCATATTGCAAAATAAAGCATGTAACAATGTTAGGAGTTTCACATTGAATATATAAAAGTGTTTAACGCAGTACTTAAGTCATGGGGCTCTTTCACCTAATGGACTAATCTTTTGAGTTGGCTTCTCGTCACGAGCTTAAGTCCTAACCCAATGTCTCTATTTTTTGAATTTCTATATTTTACCTAAGGAAATTATCAATATTTTTCTAATTGGTTGAGTGAATTTTCAAAGTTTTATAGTGTAAACTCCTAATATTATAGCTAACTTGCATTCTTTGTCCTTTCAATTTTCCCCTTAAGGATATTCATCAATAGTTAGTGTTTTTATATATATATATATATATATATATATATATATATATATATATATATATATATATAATAATAATAATCAATAAGTATTATTACGTATTCCCCAAAACCATATTTACCTTGACATTTGTCTTTAAATCTTCTAACCATGTATCTCTAATATGAAAATTTCTTCAAGCACTTATGATAGAATTGTGTCTTCAAACGGTTTTGATTTGATCATGAGTTTGGTAGAAATTTTCCTAGACGTGTGTCTTAAGAATTTGGTTACTAGCCCCACATGTAACACATGCAACAATTATCGATGGGTTAAAACTACTCCCGTGGTTAACTTTAATATTTGCTCGTATCTATCTAACTACAAATTTTTTCTGTCACATGTTAGTTTGAATCATACATTTTTAAACAATACCAAGGGAAAGACGCCACTGAAATGTTAGGCCTAGACCCTAGGATTTCCTTGGTTTTTTCTTTTCTTTTCAAATTATATTATTTGTTTATATAAATAATTACACATGAATGAGTGGCTGCGAACAAAAGTTGTGTCGTTGATTCTTTATGAATTATTTATAAATTATATTATTTGTTTATATAAACAATTACACATGTTTTGAACGACAAACAGACAACAAGTTGCATCTTTGATCCTTTATAAATTATAAAACCAATTTTCGATTTCGAATTTAAGTCTATTTTTAGTTTTTATTTATGGGGTAAAACAATATATTTTTATCCTGTTTCACTATAAATTAATCCAATATAAAATTATTAAAACATAATAAAAAAATAAGTCGACAATAGTTGTAGTGGTAGTTGATTGTGGTCATAGTGGTGATTTAATTGGTGAGTGATAGTAGGAGTAGTGATCAACAATGGTAAAAGTGGTGGTCAATGATTGATGGTGGTGGTTTCTGGCAATTATAGTGGTGGTCGATAATTGATGGTAAAAGTCATAATACGAAGTTATGGGATGAAATTGATGAGGTTAATACAAGGATACAACAATATATCAAACATGCGATCACATTCCTCAACCAATCACATGAGCTCGACTTAACGAGACACATACGTATGTTAACCAAAACTGACTAGATTTAATGAAGTGGAGAAAATCATGATTGAAAAACTAAAATGCAACATTGATGCATTTTTTATATGTGATAAAGTGTACATTGACATATGCCTCAGTGACCATAACAAGTTCATAAGCGTCGAAACTTTGTGCTTTTCTCTTTTGTTGACGGTGAAAGAAGATGAGACATGAGTTGTTACAACCTATTAGATGGATTGCAAAAGTAGGGTTGGATGATATTATTTTTGAGTTTATGCAAAATTAGTAGTTTATGGGTTTAATAATCCCTCTTGGGACTTATCCTATTTTGATTTTATTTTAAAGGTATGTACTTATAGTCCTAGAAAGACTTATGTTGAAACTCATGTTGAGTTTTCTAAGAGGCAATTCAATGTTGTTATTCACGACTTAGCACGAGCAAATGAATATATGGGCTAATCATCAAATTTTAGAGTTGATGTCAAGTTGTATTGTTATTGCCGTTAATAGTAATATGAGTTAAGTTTGTTTCCGTAAAAAAAGAGAGATAAATTTGTCTAAAAAAAGTTATGATAAAATTAATGGTTACTTGTATTTTACTTTAGAGTTCTCTTTATATCTACGGTATAGATATAATAAAAAAGAATATTGCAAAAAAGTTATAAAAATTACAGATTTTAATTTAAAAACTCAAAGAATAATACAATACAATACTTTCAAGGACACCATCGTGTTAATCCTAAAATAAGAAAATAAAAAAAAATCATTAATCATTCGTCATTTGTTTGATATACAATTTTGTCTTCAATGTTACATTTTAGTAGTTTCACTGTAAGGATATTTTATGTGAAATTTCGAGTTTAAATTTGGGTTATTAAATTTTTTACTCTTCGTATATGTACGTTTATTTGAGTATGTTTTGGTCACTTGGTCAATAACCAAAAAGGAAAATATTATGTCATTCTGTTCATATGCTACCATATTTAGCAGATATTTCAAGTCAACATAAATAATTAAAATGAAATTGTTCTACCAACGAGAGTCGAGTTTAACGAAAAAGGTTAGACTCAAACATGAGACATTGTGTCAAATCAATATTTAAATATTAGTTGAAAGAAATTACACATTTAGCATCCGATATGCCTCAAATAGGATTATTTTAAATGAAGTCAACCTATGTGAAAAAAATTGTTCGTAGAAGATTAATCATAAAAGTCAAATTTTATTATATTCCATAAACCCATTGGACAAATTTTATTCCTAAATGTCCGTAAAAGATTAAGTTTATTAATCTTTGTAGAAGATTAATCCTAGACTATAACATCCATCGGTTGATCTGATTTATTTCCACCGCTAACAACGCGCAAGCTTGCATATAGTTTTTTCTTTAAAAAAAAAAGGTTGAATCTAGTTTTACTGAAATTTATGTGCAAATGCATGAGACTCGTTAGTTTTACCTAGTAAAAACTTCAAAGATTCTTAATCAACAATATCATGGACCCGTTTGTAATCGAATTTAACAAATTGAATTTTTCTTTGTATTTTTAAAAATGATTTTTTAAAAATATTCTAAAAAATAATAGAAGTTATTTCAAAGTCTTTCGTTACAAGTTAAAAAGGTATCGTCAAAAAAAAAAGTTAAAAATGTGATTTTGACATTCATTAACTTAAATATTTATTATTAAAAAATTTACAAAATAAAAATCACATTTTTTTTTTTAAAAAAAACATCTTTAAAAAATTATTTTTATGAAAAACTATTTGAAATAGCTTCTTAATATCTACAACGACATTTTAAGGGAAGCTCTTCGAACGAATTTTTCATTTCAAGATTTCTTTAAAAAACTCTTTGTACCAATTTTTTTATAACAAATAGATGTTACATTATAAAATTCTATTTAAAAAAAAATGACAAAGCAAACGTTTTTTCTGTTTTTTTTAAAGTGGTTGGATTGAATTTATTATCATATTATATAATATTATTGATCCGTTGGATATAATTCCTTTAACTTAAACTTTGCCCATATTTTGATTTAGTGAATATTAAACAATCAAGTTGCCAAATTGGCCCTTTCTTTGAGGTGTGTGCTTCAAGTTTTCTTTTCTTTTTTTCCTCATATTCTCAACTCAACTGAAATAACCGGTTGCTTATCATATTCATTGGCATTGGAGTAGCTAGTAGGAATATGGTAGGCAAAGTGTAATTCAATTCTAACCAAATTTTATAAAGTTTCTTGCAATCAAAACACAACTGATTACAAAGCAATCCCTTCAAGAAACCACTTCTACTAAGTGCTAAAAATATTCATCATCATTATATGGTTAATGAATTTTAGAATTTATCATGACGTGTGATGTTGACATATTGGTGTAAAGGGAAGGATCCCCTTTATTTTGAGCACTTTTTGTGATGTGTTAATTGAACCTTTTGTGGGAAAAATGTTGGTTCTCCATGCCTAATTCAGTTCAACTCCAGTTATCATATTGCTTATCTTTCAAGTCATTTACCACGTTGCAATTTATAGCTTAAGTGTTGTAAACTAAGGTACTTTTTCTAGTCATATGCTTCACCTTTGCTTAGGGACAATCTTTCAAACACATGGATTAATTGAAAAACTTGTGAGTTTGGTGAGGGTTCATGTATGTTTGTAGACACAAACAAAAATTATTGTTTCATGGAAACATAAAAAGGACAACTTTTCCCAAAAAGGGTTGTAAAAGTGTTGTATCGAAGAAGATAAAACTATATTATATAGAATAAAATTAGAGTTATAGAGAAGTAATGACACAAATAAAACATGATCTAAATATAGTAAACCACAATCGTTGAGTTGAATTACAAGTCTTACAACTAAATTTAAATGTTCTACAAACAACTCGGTCAATTACTCAATCCTAATGTCGGTTGTCAAATTAATTCATGTTTGTAACAACCAACATATGACCGGACCAAGTTGCAAGGATCTAAATTGGATCAAAATCTCTACATTTTGAAATGTTCATTTTTATATTATCATTGATTATAATTTAAAACAAACAAAATGGTTAAGTGTGAGATGGAAATAGTTTTGGGTAATACAAACAAGATATAGTTAATATAAGACCATCTCCAATGGCTTGTTGAATGAGGAGGGTAAACATGTTGAAGCTATTGAAACCATTGGAGGAGGGCTTGTTGAAGCTGAGCTGGAGGAGTGAGCTGATGAATGAGTTCAACATGTTTAATGCCTGTACGAATTGCCACGCGTTGATTTGTTATTTGTCAAAACTAGCGCGTGCAGTACACGCGGGGACAGGGCACGTGAAATGCAGGTGGACGCGGAGAGAGAAATGGTTGTGGGTGTAACAGGACACGTGGGGCAGTTTGATTGGCTGTTTCGATTTTTATTTTCTTAATGCTTTGGACTCAATTATTTGGTTGCAAATTATTTTTTTATTTTTTTATGTTTTTACTAAAATTCGTGATTTTTTTTTCTCTACAAATAGAGACTTGGATCATTTCATTTGGATACAGAACCAAAAACCAAGTTTTTCCTCTCTTAATCTTATAATTATCTTTTCACTCTCTTGAAATGGATCCCAATAACAATCAATTCAAAAAAATTAAAAAATAAAAAAAAATTAATTTTAGTTTGTTGTATTGCATTTTAAGTTACGAAAATAAAAATAAATTATTTAAATAAATACTGTTTTTAAAAAAATATATTTGTATTATTTTAATTTAATTATAATCGATAATTCTAATTTTATGTGATTGTAAAAACAAAAATTAAATAAGAATAAGAAATAAAAAGTGGTGGGGTAGGGTGTTGAATGAAAACCATTGGAGTGGTAAAAATTGAATGGGTGTTGAATTAAGAGAGAGAAAATGATGTGGAGTGTTGGGAATTGAAAAAGTGGGTGTTGAAGGTTGTTGAAGGTAAATGACCATTGTACATGGTCTAAGTGTATGTTTGGTTGGACGGTGGGCAACCACTATCCCACCACCTTGAGTTAGAACTTTCCCACTATAATTTTTAAAAACTCTAACGTGTAGTTTTTGGTTCACCATGATTTTTAGTATGTTCGAAACACACACTAAGTTAGCGATTTTTAGTATGTTCGAAACACACACTAAGTTAGCGGAAAATATAATTAAAAACACGATATTTTTGATCATTTTAACTTGGACATTTAAGAAAAAAAATATATTTTAAAAATAACTAAACTTTTATATAAACTATAATTATTTATATACTAATTATAAATAGAAATGGTGTCAAGTAGGGTTAACTCAACGAATATTGCCGATATTAGAAGACTTGACACATTTGTTTAACAGTTATGTGTGTAAATTTTATGTTGTGTTTATGATTTTGCCTACCAACGAAATAAAATAAGCAGAAAAGGTTAGCTTAACAAGTCTTGTGTAGTAAGTGTGATTTAGAAGTCACACATTGATTAGAAAAGTGAGTGAGAGATCTATAAATCGATTTTTTTTAAGGTTTTGAATTAAGATGTGTTGTTTCTCTTATTCATGTGGTTGTTCCGGATCCAACGTGAATGATAAGAGTTAAATGACTATGTTTTTGAAGTCCTTTGTTGTACACCATTTTCAAACAGGCTTTAAATCCAACTCTTACACATAAAATAGTTGAGTTCTCATCACGTTTTCCTTTAGTCAAATTGAGTTATTATCTTTATCACTTAAACCATTTCTCATTGGCAATGTATGTACCTTTTCTCAAAAGAAATTGCTTCTCTAAGTAGAAAAGGGATTGGTGTGCATTACCAAGAATGGAAGAACAATGTATCCTATTCCTACGTAATAATAAGTCCAAAAATCAATGTTGAAAAACAGAAGCAATGAGCCTGGGCCATCTAATGTTGGGTTTGGTAGGACCCACCTGATGACGTGTGATTTTTAAAAGTCGTTGATTAATATCTCAAAGATACACGTGAACCGTGTGATTAACTATCCGTTGAGATGAATGTGGTGATGCAGATACATACATATGTTTGCTGCATTCAATTCCATTCCAACGGTTCTGCCAACAGTATTTGCCCATAGTATTTTTAACTAATAAATAAATGAATACAAGTCCCATAAATCGTAGTTTAACTGATAAAAATGTCAAAATTGTTATACTGAACGCCATAATCTAGGTTTGAACATCAGCACCTCCCCTTTATGTTCGTGCGTTTATGATAACTTTGCTATCTCGTGTATCTGAAGGTAAAGATATGACTTACTACAAGTTTTGAATTAGATGACATAAATTTAATTAATGTTTCTTTTATGTTGTGGTTGATTGATTTCTCCAAAGATATTTTCAACAACAAAATATATTCTCAAACCAAACCACACAATTCTATCAAAAAATGACTCAAATACATATGAACCAAATATAGTTTTCTATTGTATAAAATTGGGTTCATTTTGTTTTCAATATTTCTATCAAGTTGATTTGGTTTTGAACATCGATAATAAATTTTAAATAGTAAGCTTATATAAAAAATGATGAATTCAATGTATTGAAAATTGAACTATTTAACTTTTTTTACAAATATTTTTTCAATTAAATTTTTTTAAAGAGTATCTTTAGAACACTCGTTAGCAAAACTGAGTTGAGTATTTGAAAAAGAAAATACAAGTACGTATTTGAAGAGGAAAATACACGTACGAGTGGAAAAAGACAGTATAAAGGGTGAAGGCTCCAATAGAATTAGAACACGTTTAATATGAGGCCAACTAAGCTTTAATAAATTCGACAAAAAGAAATACTAAAATCACATATTCGGATCCACACACTCGATTCCACCAAGAGGCAAAAACAACAACAACAAAAAAACTCTCAAACCCTAGTTTCTCTCTCTCTCTCTCTCTCTCTCTCTCGATCCGGTTCATTCCACCCAGGTTCTTTCTTTCTCTCTGTCTCCTTCAATTTCTTAACCATTCTTACCTTTTCTATTTTTTTATTTCCCTAAATTATCTTCAAATTGAAATTCCCCAATTTTTCTCATTTTTCTTTGTGTCTTTTTCTGAATATTTTGTAAATCCATGATTTCTTTCGCTTTGATTCATTTTCTATGTGCACGATCTAACGTATTTCATTATGTTCAAACAATTTTTTTTTTGATTTACTTAATTTTTGTTTAGGGATTGCTTGTAAACAGTAATATTTTCTTATCAATCCATGAAGAGTTAATTTTGTTAGAAATTTTTAATTTTAATTTCAGGTGTGTGGTTTTTAGTTTGAGGAAGATTTTTTTATAGGTTTTGTTGATTTACCTAATTTGCTTTTGTAGGAAAAGTTTAGGTAGGTGGATATTAATTTGTGATAAAAATTTAGATTTTTTAACCTGATTAGAATGGAGCTGATGTGAAAACTTTTAGTTTTAGAATTTTTATTTTTTATTTTCGGTATTTTCGGCATTCTTACCATCATTAGGATAGATGTTTAGAATTTGTTGGTTAAACCAAGGTTTTAAATTGTGGTTGCGATGGCTGCAGTTACACTATGATCCTTGATATTATATTGCAGATATATGTTGTTGAGGTCGAAGCAATGCATTTGCAAAGGCCTCCGAACATGTTATAGTATTGTGGCTGCCATTGTTGTTGTGGACCGCAATTTACAACTATGGGCGAAACATGCCATAGTGTGTCACAGCTCAAATTCGGAAAGATAACTAAACTTGTAAAGATGACTAAATGTCTATCGTAGTCATGGCTTAATCGGGTTATAAGAAACTAAATGTTTAATTATGGAAGTAAATAAAGTTTAAAGCGGTCAACAACGCTAGTTAATTTATATTTTGGCAAAATAAGGCTAGTTATTTAATATTGTCGATATTATGTATATTTCATATTGCCTTCCTATATTCGTTTAACAGTATATGGAAAGTACTAGTCGGGCATACATATTATTAAACTAAGGAACAAATAATTAAATATATGTAGAGTTATTTTTTCTTCAGTCGATTTTCATTAGATAAAAATTGCTTCTCTTTTGACGGATAATTGAATATGTTCTTTATTTAGCGATTTTGTATTTACTTGCTAGTCTTTCTTGTTGCAGCAAAACATCTAAATGAGTCGTCCACAGGATCCACCCAGATCATTTTTCCCATTTGGAAATCCTTTCCGGATGATAGCACCTAAAGGCACTAAGTTATCTCCACAACTGCTGTCAGTATTATCTGCTTTTGAGGCAAATTTGGAAGAGAGGCTGAAAAACCTCACTCCCAAAAGCAAGGATGAAGTTGTTAGCTTGTCTTGGATGACTTCGGCTATGCAGGCACTTTGTGAAAGTCACAATGACATTAAAACCCTGATGACAGACCTTGAGCTTCCCGTGACTGACTGGGATGAGAAATGGATAGATGTGTACTTGGACATCAGTGTGAAGTTGCTAGACATATGCATTGCATTTAGCTCTGAGTTATCACGTCTGAAGCAGGGCCATCTTTTACTTCAATGCACGTTGCACAATTTAGGCTCCTTCTCATCAGATCAGCTTTTCCGGGCATGTTCTTCACTTGATGGTTGGAGGCAGCATATTGGTTCTAAAAACCTGAGAATTGAAAATTGTGGCCAGCATTTTGGATAATCTGGCTGGGTCATCTGATCTTCCAAAGGTTAAAAAGTCAGCAAAAGGGAAGGTTTTGATGCAAGCTATCTATGGAGTGAAGGCGCTGACAGTTTTTGTGTGCGGTGTGTTTGCTACTGCTTTTTCAGGCTCTACAAAGAACTTGATGGATATGGATGTGGCTGATGTGTACTCTTGGGCTCCAACTTTTAAAGGTCTACAGAATCTTGTAAATGAGGAAATTAGGGTTAGATTTTCAAGTGGGAGATTCACTGTATTGAACGAGTTGGAAGCTGTTGATTTGTCTGCGAGGGAATTATACCCTATTATCCAAGGTGTTGTAGATACCATTGAAACAGAATCACATGCGAAGACTGTTGAGAAGCTAGGCAGAGCAACAGAGAATTTCTCTCAAGGACTAGATCTTCTTACAAAGGAGGTGGATGGCTTTTTCCAAGTGGTCTTGTCTGGTCGTGATGCCTTGCTGTCTAATCTGAGGTCAGGTGCAACTGTCAATGACCACATCTTAGGGGGTAACAAAGATGCACAAGCTGTCAATTGAATATGTTGCAGCCTGCCTCTGGTATATGCCGACGGATCTAGGTATTGGGCTTTATCTTTTATTATCGCTAATGTTTTTCAAACATGTTTCGCTTATGATATTGAAGTTATCTTTAGTAATAAGTTTTATAATTGTATTATCAAGCTGAAATGTATACTTGTGATATTCTGTGTAACAATGAACAGTGAAATAATGTATAAAAAAGTTATTTGTGGTCAAAGAGGTTGGTTAATCTGTCACTCTGAAATCTTTTTTTTTTTTTTTTGAACAAGTGTCACTTTGAAATCTTGAGAGTTGAGATCTCTTCGAGTTTTGGAGGGAGTGTTCTCTCATGGAAATTTTAATGTGGTACTGGTATATTTCAGTCCTGTAGAAGTGGGGAGGGGACAGGTAAAGTTCAGTTGTTGGTTTTTGATTATGAGCTTGTTTGGATATGGAAGGTTTTGCCTTCCAACTTGATTAACGGTTCATAGCAGTAAAATTAATAGTTATTTTCTGTTTATTATTACACGGTCTATACTGTGACTTATGGACTGATGTTGTACAACTCACATAACAGCTGCTAACTCCTCTGTATCCCAAGTGTTACACCTGATCTCCGGATACCTCAGCTTGCAGAATCATTCAATGGCTCCTTGTAAGTGTCAATTTGCCAAAGATAATCAGGGTTTGCCATGCATTCCTTGCAAGCTGAGATCTGTGAAAACTGAGTTGCTGTTGAGATCTGAAAAAATTGAGGTTTTTTGCTGCAGTACACAACTTCATATAGAAGAAAATTGCTATAACAAGTCCGAGCTGTGGTGAGAGAGCTTTTGCATCAGACAGATGTCAGAAACCAAGCTTTATGAGGAAAATGATCTGAGGAAGTCAAGTGATTTTATACAAAACTTCTCAGCTAATAAGCAATTTCTGTAATGAAAAGCTAAAATAAAACTAAGGATGGGGAGTTTCCATTATAAATGGACTTTGTTTTCATCCTGCTCACACCTTATTTATTTGGGAAATGGTTCTTGGTTGATCCTCTTTAAAAGTTTTAGTTGTGCATATTTATATATATTGAGATCAATGCAGATGTCAATATTTTTTAGTTATTGTTAGAAATGAAAATAGTGAATTAAAACTAGGCACTTGAATTAGCTTCTTTGCTCCTCCAAATTCAGACTGCCCACAAACATGAAACCAGCAGTTGGGTGATGTGGATCTGAAAGATCTGCGTGCATTCTTTCAAATCCATATTTGCATTATTTCTAAGGATTTCAATACATTAATAATTCGTATTGCGTGCTTTCAAGTGCAAAAGCAACTATGAAAAAGACTACAAAAAGTAAAATAGTGACCATTGAGCAGAAGGAAAATGAGTTTATATTGATTGATGTTTAATATCATTCATTCACCAAACCTATATAGATAAGAGCAACTTTTTTTTTTTTTTGACAAAAGATGAGAGCAATTTTTTTTTTTTGGTAAGCATTCATTTTTAACAATCTTTTTTGGTATGGTACAATTTTCTGTCATATACGATTTTGTTGGACAATATTTTTTTTTGTATTTTAAACAAATGTTGTTTAGTGAGAATAATTTTAATTTTTGCCATGTCCTTTGTGCCAAGTGTGCCATGTCCCAAATACAGTTTTATAATCAAGGCTTAATTAATTCTTTGGTCCCTTAACTTATTTTTGGATTTCAATTTGGTCCCCTAATTTTAAACTGTCTCGAATTGGTCCCTTAAATCTTACACCGTTTACTATTATGATCCTCTCCGTTAGTTTTTTTGTAAAAACTGTTAACCTTTACCACGTGTCAGTTTTGATTGGTGATCAAAGGTTGGATTTGAAAGGCACACATGGCATACCGTGGACTCACATCATATGATAACTCCCTCCTCATCTTCTTCTTCACACCAGAATTCATGTGGCAATAATCTCCACCTTCTTCCCTCTTCATCTTTCGATTTGGTTTCAACAACATCAAGGGAATCCAATTTCAACAACAACAACAACAATTTGGTTTCTACTTCCTTAAAAAAAACAATTTGGTTACCAAAACTCTCTTCCTTTGAATCATCACCAACAACAAATTCCTCTCAACAACAAATTCGTAATTTTTTTTTTGAAGAAATAAGATTCGTAATATTTGAATTCTGGGTTTGCTTGTTATTAGTTTTGAAATACTGAGTTTTGATTATATAAGATTCTGATCAAAGATTCTGGGATCGAAGAACAAGAATGAGAAGAAAATATTTGAGAAGAAGATGAAGATGGAGTTTTGTGGCCTGTGCGGTTTATGTCGTTTTTTTTCTCAAGAACACGCCGCAATTCCAGGAATCAAACACAAAGTCAGAAGCTCATTTCCTTTCTCAAACACAAAACACGTTTCAGGCTTTTAATTCCATTAAAATTGTTTCCTTTTTCTGAAAATGTCTGGCTATAAGAACGAAGAGAAAACAGAATCATAGGGACGAAAAAACAACCCAAGAAACCAATTCTTAGAGATCCAAACCTGCACAAACAGAGAAACACAACAATCTCACAAACTCAAGTTTTTTTCTCCAGTCATGACACCATCGTCTTTTTTTTCTTCATAAAACCAGTACATCATCAACAACCATCACAAAATACCCAGCAATCACCATTCAAAAACCAAACATCACATACATCCATAAAAGTGGATTCCAACAACAAATTGGAGAAGATTGAGTGTTATCCGCCGTGAGGTATGCATCACCACCGCAATCAACGAAGTCATAACAGAATAGCAACAACAACGATTTTCACCAGAAAATCTCAAACCCAAATTCAATATACACAGCAAAAATACGAAAATCTCTGAACAACGACAATGATTTTAATTGATGTACAGAAATTCGAGATTTCCGACTGGGATGGGTGTGAAATTGGATTTGGGAATGGGGAAGAAGAATTAGGGATTGAGAAATTGGGAATGGGGAAGAAGAAACACGGTTCTGAAGAAAGAAGAAGAGAGGGATGAAAGAAGAAATAAGTCAGGGGCAGTATGGTCTTTTCTTAAATATTTGATTTTTAATTTAAATAAGTTTTTTAAAATGTTAAAAATAGGAGTTATCATATGTTGGGAGTCCACGGTATGTCATGTGTGCTTTTCAAATCCAACCATTGATCACCAATCAAAACTGACATGTGGCAAAGGTTAACAGTTTTTTGACAAAAACTAACAGAAGGGACCACTATAGTAAACGGAGGTATAATTAAGGGACCAATTTGATACAGTTTAAAGTTAGGGGACCAAATTTAAATCCAAAAATAAGTTAAGGGACCAAAGGCTTAATTAAGTCTATAATCAAACACTATACAACTGAAATTGTCTTGTCATGTCATTCATTTTTTAGCAGATCAAACACTATCCTTGATATAAAATTTTCGGCCTATTGGTTTTACCTTCATTCACTAGTTTTGTTATTAATAGGGGAATTTTTTTAATAAATCATGTGAATCTATTACTATTGTAAAATATAACTAGTTTTAAAAGATCTTTAAGTTTGGTGTTTTTAAAAGTCTTCAGTTTTAATTTCACTTTTTCTTATAGGTTTCTTCCATCCGAGGTAATCCTATTTGAGGTGTATCAAATATTAAATGTGGGTATCTCTCTTAGTTGAATTTTAAACTTTAATGTGTCACATTGCGAGAGTTTAGCTCTTTCTGTTGGACACAAGCTATCATCACTTAAATTTTGCTTTAAGCTTAATAAATATGTTTGACATGTCTTAATAGACCAAATTATCTGATCTTGTCAACCTTAAGATCTCTGGATAGTGGTGTTGAATGACCTTCACGTGTTGGACCTTCGTCAACAACCTTCTTCAATGGAGGGGACTGGTACATGCAAGGACACTTCAACGCTCAAATCAATAAGAGTCGTGGATCTGTGAAGTATTTTGGAGTAAAATATATGCGTACGTGGATGGATACAATAAGTTAGTATTTATAGAGAAAGTTTTGAGTTTTGGTCCTTAAACCTTTACCTAGATAGTTGTGCTCAAGGAACAACAAGAAGCAGATTATTAGGATTAATCACTAGATTCAGATTGGACGGTCCGTACCACTGCACGAGATCATTATTTCAGTGCGTACCAAAGAGCATCCATATCATGGTCTTTGTGTACCTGCTAATCAGGATACCCATATCCAATCAATGATTGAACCTTGACCCATACCAAAACACTACCCAATTAAGTAGATTAGATGTGAATTTGATCAATATATGGGGAAAGGTTTTAGTTTCTACACCTTTTTGACTTTTATATCAAGATGGAAAGTTCAAGAAGATAAATATCCTAATATTTCCCCCTAAAGAAAAGATATCCAAACATTTTATTAGTAACAACATATAAGAATTCATATAAAAAGAAGTTACGAGCCTATATGAGAGTTTTTTTTTTTTGGAAAAGGAGCTAACAAAAAGAAAAGAAAAATAAAAAGTTAAAAACTAGTCTCGGTGATGCATCTCTTGCCGGGCATCAGCCTGCAACAGCGGAAGCAAACCCTCCGGTGGCTCCAAAAACTCACGCCAAACATCAGAACTTGCAACTCCTAGTTTAGCAATGAAATCCGCGGACGGATTTGTCTCCCTAACAGAATGCTTTAACTGGACGCTCCAACTCCTTTGCAATAAATCCTGCACATTTCTAATAATTGCCGCATAATGATGTCAGGGATTCACCATGGTTGAAACTAACTGAACAACCAGAGTTGAGTCAAAGTAGCAAATCACATCCCTATATCCTCTTTCCCAAGCCGCTTTCAAGCCATAATACAGAGCTAACAACTCTACATGTATGACTGTGGAAATACCAACATTTCCAGCAAACCCATATAGCCAACTACCATCATACCTACAAAGAACGCCACCAAAACCAAATATTCCAGGATTTCCAAAACTGCTTCCATCAACATTCAAGACAACAACCATACTCTCCTCTGAATGCCAAGTCACATAACGACCTCCTATATCCGTGGATAATGCCGGAGAGAAAACAGAACGAAGAAGGGCTGCCAAATTGTAAATTTTTACCTTCAAGGAGAAAATAGAAATTATCTCATTCTCCATACAAAGTGAGTTTCGAGCGCACCAAATCCACCAAAGAGCAGTAGAGAATAAATGATTATTTGCGCTAAACGCACCTTGTCTGAACCAAGTGACCAGAGAATTCCCCAAATAGAAGTTAATATTGTCAAATCCAAGAGCAAGCCAAAGATGCTTAACAAACGGACAATCTCGAAAACAGTGCATGATACTTTCACTACTATTGAGGCACCTCAAACAGTTATTAGTGTCTAGCATACCTCTGTTATGCAGCACGACCTCGTAGGAGCAGCATCATGACAAACCATCCAATATAGAAATTTAATCTTTTCAGGAGCAGCTAAACGCCAAATCCACTTCCAAGATCCGACCTCATCCTAGCTTGAGTTCCCCTTCATGAGCCAATTATATCCAGCTTTCACCGAATAAATACCATCCAAATTACCCTTCCATGTAAATCCATCCTGAATCCGACCATTCAAACACACTGGGGTGCCACATATAGTCTCAACTACAGGAGAAGGAAGTTGGGTATATAAACGACCCAACAACCAAGTATCATCTTGAATCACATCCGCTATTGTCAAGTGGACATTGTAACACCCCGTTCTCCCAACAACGTAATATTAATTATTATAATCAGAGTAATCACACAACGGAGTGTCACACTAGTTTTCAAAAATTCATAAATAGAAAATATCTATTTATTTAAGGCCAACATAAAGAATCTTAATAAATTTCAGCGGAATAATTCTTTAAAAATATAATTTCAACCAAAATTCAACATCAATGAAAATCTTGGCACAAAGGCCCCAACATAATTCAACTTTATTTTCAACAACGATAAACTCTAATAGCAAGTCTTTTCCAAAATATGTGATACATAAAAGAAATGAGAAGACATTCGCAACGATTTCCCCATTCTAGTATGTATCAGAGCCCTAGACACTTGAGCCGACCAAACCTACAAGTCATCAGTACCTGCACATTACCCACGGTCGAGGCAACATATACGCAGAAGGGGTGAGAAACTTATCCAATAATAATAATATATAATTCATCAAATTAATGAAAACAACAAAGCATATCACAACAGGCATCATTAATAATGTATTTAAATAAACACATAAGCAACGACATAATTATTTTCAGCAACAAGGTACAGCAACAACAACAACAACGTTATCCACAACGACACCGACAACTCGACAATGCGACAACGACAACAACTCGACAATGCTACAACGACAACAACTCGACAATGCTACAACGACAACAACAACTAATGCATCATGCAGGTGGTACCAATCTACGCGCGTTGAATGCTAAGTATTCCAGGGCATAAGCCCCCAACGATTTGGATGGTTAAAGCATCCCAGGGCATAAGCCCCCAACAGGTGAATGATAACATTCCAGGGCATAAGCCCCCAACAATTTGAATGATAAACATTCCAGGGCATAAGCCCCCAACAGAACATGAGTATGCATATGGACTCGACTTGTGTATATCAACATACAACTTCAACAACGACTACAACAACAACATATGTGCCTACAACAATTATGACACACTCCCCAACTTTGACATTAGACGTTACAACAACGTCAACAACGGGAATCAACAACATAGCATATATTTATAAATCAATTACATTTATCTCAAAGTCTAAAACATCCCCCAAAAGCAATTAAGTTTTGATCAATAGAACATAAGTCAAATATCCATAAAACACCTCAACTAAATCCCTAACACTTATGTTTATTGATTTGGGGCCTTACTATACATCTTAGGACCCCTTTAGAGGCATAGAAATAGGTCAAAAATAGTCTAAGTCAATACTTCATCGTGGCACGTTAAGGTACCATCGTGGCACGTTTGGACAGCCTAAAAATGGTTTCGTTCCTGGAAAAATCGTGGCACGTTGGGATGCCATCGTGGCACGTTCATAATTCGACAGACAACATCAGATTTTCTACCTCTCACGTTTTCGTGCGTAAAACCTAAACCGTTAATCCGTTTTCGATGCCGTTTTCGCTCATGCGCTCCTGACACTAAGCTCTATCATATTCTACAGGAAAATTCAAGTTTAAACCACTCAAAAAAAATCGTTTTCCCAACCTCACATAATCACTTGTCTGTAGAACATTCAGACACCGACGTTTCAATCAAAATCCCAATTTTCAATCCCTGATTACCCAAAATACGTTTCAACAGTAGTTTTCAGGCTCAATTAGGCAATATAGCAATCAAATAACATAGAAACATGCCCAAAACACCACAATCATCAAAAATCAGAATTATATACCATGATTATTGAAAGGAATCCCACCCTTACCTTAGTTTAGATGAATCAAAAGCTTACAGAATTGTTCCTCCTCTTCTCTTTGCCTCTTCTAGGTTTTCTCTTCTTCTCCCAAAACTTATGTTTTTCTTTTGTACGTGAAAAATGTTTCTGACTCCTCTCTATTCTATTTCCCAATAAACATAACCTCTCCTTTATTTTTCTTAACTCCCTTAAACTCACATAATTACTAATTAACTTCCATTAACCAAAATATTAATATTTTACTCCTATTTTTATTTTTCCTAATGTTTCCACAAATAATAAAGCCATACTCATTTAAATAATATACAACTCCCTAAATCATATAATAAAATAGCATCACACCATATATCACATAAAATCACCAAAAACACATATTTCACTTAAAATCATATATTTAACAGATAAAGTCATATAAAAATATTCACACATCTATTAAAAATAATAGAATAAAAATGGGGCGTTACAGACATCATGAATATCAACATATAAAACCTGTTCACACAGCTTCCCAAATTTTGTCCATGGTGCAAACCAAAAGGAAGAAGACCCATCTCCCAGTTTATATTCGAACCCATTTTGAAGCGCTGCCTTTGCTTTCATAATAGATTGCCACACAGTGGAACCATGGGTTATGGGCATATCA
This sequence comes from Medicago sativa, assembly GCF_051527215.1. Taxonomy (NCBI): domain Eukaryota; kingdom Viridiplantae; phylum Streptophyta; class Magnoliopsida; order Fabales; family Fabaceae; genus Medicago; species Medicago sativa. Next base: position 77,879,158 of record NC_140755.1, on the reverse strand, counting down.
AGAAAGAACTTATCACCAACATACTTGTGTCGAAGCAGAGAGACCCGCAACTTATTTGAGTTACAATGAATGTCCCAAACCAGCTTTCCCATCATAGCCGTATTTGATTCACGGGCCCTTCGAATACCCAAACCACCAAGTTTCCGCGGCCTAGTGATCTTATCCCATCCCATAAGATGAACACCCTTATCCTTGTTCCCCTTCCACAAAAAACTACGTGCATACTTATCTATGTTCTCACAAATAGAAGATGGTAACCAAGCAATCTGCATGTAATAGCTGGGAATTGAGGTCAACACCGACTGAGCTAGTGCCAATCTACCCGCTTTGTTAAGTAGCTTTTTTTCCAGAAAGCTAATCTCCTTTGAATTTTATCAGTCAAAAACTCATAGTCACTCTTAGTTAACCGCCCATGAATCATAGGGAAGCCAATATACTTTTCCAACGAAAAGGTTTGCCGAATTCCAGTTGTTGCAACCATCGATTCAATCTTACTTCTTCTGGTGGTAGCTGAAAAGAAGGCTCGAGATTTAGTAATATTAACTTTCAACCCCGAGATTTGCAAAATATGTTAAAATCCCTTCCACCATAATAGCTTGAGATCTCGTAGCCTTATTAAACAAAAGAACATCATCTGCAAAAAATAAGTGGGATAGAGTCGGCCCATTGCGGGATATGCTCACCGGCTTCCAATTATTCAACTCCACTGCCTTCAAAATATCACGGGACAAAAACTCCATACAAATCACAAAAAGATAAGGGGAGAGAACATCCCCTTGACGCAGGCCACGAGTAGGAGTAAAAGCAGGTAACCGTGTGCCGTTCCAAATGAGTGAGAGGCTTGAAGCAGTCACACAGTGCATAATTAAATCAATAGTAATAGCTGGAAAACCAAATTTTTGGAGACGTTTACTATTATTTAGCGACCTATTGTTGATTTTTTTTTTTAAAATATTACATGTTGTATCATTCTATTGTTTATATTTATTGAAAATTATACATAAATGTAAGATAAACAAAAGTTGCACCGCCGCTAAACTTTTTTAGATGATAAAACTTATCATTTAAAACACAACATTTATAGAAAAAAAATGACCCGAGGGACGACTTATACCCTATATTTCCACTCGTTTTCACTTTTCAAATTAATTATGGTCAATTTTGTGACCACAAAGGGGAAAAAAAAAAAGAAACTAACACGATAAAGAAGCAAACAAAGACTTGACTACGTAAACAAACATGGAATTTGGCTTCAGTTTACTTTGATCGTGTAGGGCAATGTAATATCTACGAAGCTTACATGTAGAAAAATGTTTTTGATATTTTATATACTAATATAAATGGATGTTTGAAATTATGATGAAATTACATTGACACCAAATCCAGTCAATGCTTGGACCGTGTTCGATACCAAATATCTCTGTCCATATGATCGAGCTCTTACTAATAACCGAGTGAGTATAATTAGGATGAACTGATTACATTTGTGTTATGCTAAATGATCGAGTCAATGTCTCGTGAACTCACCTTAGTTGGTATGGACAACACATAATATATGCAAGGTTCGGGGTTTAAACCTCGACCATAAAAAAAAAAAATATTGAGTTAATGACTAATTTATTAAGATGCTTGACCAACCAATTGAATATGTGAACTTGTTTGCCTTAGGACCCAATGACATGGGATCATCGAAGAAGTTGTTGGAAAAATTAGCCATAATATAACTCTAAATAAATAGAAGATTGTGCCTCATGAAATACATACAACTTTCATCATTTTATGTTAGACTCATTCTAAAAGCGCAAAAACACTAGAGCCTCAAATAAAGGGGAAAAATGATTTTATGTTGCATTTTTAATATTACAACTATACTTTAAACAAATTTGCTGACAAGAATGTCTAATACAAGTAGTCTTGTAAAAGTGCATGAATTGCCCCAAATTGAGACATCTCATAAGCATTAGTACTTAATATGTACTCCCATTTTGGAGTAAAGAAGATGAGTATCTAATGAGAAGAGTGTCTAAGATAGGCACCTCTCTCTCTCTCCCACTCTCTGCCGTCTGTCTCCTTTGAAAATATAAAATTATTGATAAATAGTTATTGATAGATGATTATCATGTCTCGTTTAAGATATTTGTGTGAAGAGTTGAGTTGAAGAGATCAAATACTCACTAAATATTATTACTATTAAAATATTATAAATGAGTAACAAGATTCATTTAAATACTCAAAACATAAATTTCTCCATCATAAATGCTCTTGGTATTTCTTTTTTTCACTATGCGAGACTCGTGTTTTCAAAGGAGAACAATACAAATTTAACTTAAAAAACAATCTTTTGACTTTGAATACCAAGCACAACATGATTAGAGAAAACATAATAAATAAATAATTGGAAATCCAAATAGGGTCCAAAAAGTGTCACATCTTCTCACGGGTTCACACGAGGTTTCCCAGTTCAAAAAAGCTTAATCCAATTTCAATGTTCAGATAAACATGCTTACGCAATTAAACACACCTTAATCCTCTCTGGTCAAAAGTCATAATACACATTTTCTCTCTCCTTCACCGCGTGTACAAAACCAAATACCTGAACCCAAGCGAAATGTCAAAGACTTTAACTACAACTTAAAACACGTACGACTAGTACCTTCTAAATTCAGTGCACCCCACTTCACAAATTTGCCTCTTTTCTATAAAAATTCTTGCTTTCTTTGTTGGGTCTCTTCCCATTGTCTGGTTTAATTTGGATACTTGATTTCTACTACAAAAGGCAGACATGTCTCTTGCTTCATCTGATCACAACAATATTAAGGGAGTTCTTACTCATGGTGGACGCTATGTTCAGTATAATATCTACGGTAACCTCTTTGAAGTGTCTAACAAGTATGTCCCTCCTATTCGTCCTATTGGAAGAGGAGCTTATGGTATTGTCTGGTAAGGAAATACTACATATTTATGGGCTTCATTTATTTTTTTTCTTGCTTGATTGATTTGATTTTGTGTTGTGTGTGGGGGGTAAACTATGAAGCACAGACCCTCCTCGTATTAGACATTAGACATGTCCAGTGATGGATACACATGACACATCTATGAATTACGGATACTCCTCAAATTAGACGTGTTTCGGTGTCAGACACGTGTCGTGTCCCGAGACAATAGTTATACCGAATTATGTGATTTTATTCAATTCATAGTTGAGCGGTGTCGGTAGTGTGTGGTGTCTGTGTTCGTATCCATGTTTCATAGACACACGTCGATGTCCGACACTGATACGACTTTGACATATATGATCACACTGAATTACGTCATTTTCTCAAATTATTATTGATATCGACTGTGTCAGTGTCGTGTCCGCGTCCGCCCTTCATAGGGGATGAAGTGTTGCCCTTTTTTAGTTATTTAGGCCATGTTTGGATAAACAACTTATTTAAAGTGTCTAACAAGTATGTCCCTCCTATTCGTCCTGTTGGAAGAGGAGCTTATGGTATTTTCTCGTAAGGAAAAATAAATTATGGGGTTGATTTGTTGTTGTTGTTTGTGGGAGTAAAGGGTTTCCCTTTCTTAGCTATTTAGGCATGTTTGGATAAACAACTTAATTAAGTGGTTATGTATAAGTTATTTCTGTAACAAAACAAAATAAAGTCAAAATGTTTATATAAGCCATAAGTTGCGGCTCTGAGCATGTTTAGAGTGTGCAATTGCAGCAAAAGCTCCATATTTTCAGGGGCACCAAGTTGTTGGGAACTTTGGCTTCTTAAGACTCAAATATATCTAAATATAAGTGTGTGCGCAAGGGCGCGTGCATATCTGACTTAAAAAAAATAGGTTTAGACTCAAATATTTCTAAATATGGGTGTGTGCGAGCGCACATGTCCAACATATAAAAAAAATAGGGCAGCAAGTTTATACTTTCCACAGGACACTCAAAATCTTAGGGACAAACACTGTAAGCTATAAGTTGTTTTCTAAGCTATCTTGGAGAGCTTATCAAAATAAGTTGAAAATAGCTTATAGACATGTCATAAGCCGTTTTCATAATCTCTCACAAATGCTTAGGTTAGTAGACAATTGCAAGTCAATCCAAATGCGCCGTGATTGCTTGAATCTTCTTGTGGGTTTGGAAGGCTTGGTTTTGAGAGGAAGGAAGTGATTTCTGATTGCAGTCAAAAGCCTTTTTTTGATTTTGGATTTGAATGTAAGCGGAGGGGTTCATAAATCATAGTTGGTTGTGTATTTCTTGAAGTATGTTTTTGATGGGATTTCTAAGCTGAATGTGAGCTATTACGATGGGTTAATTGTGATTCTTGAGTTTAAACATTTATTCTTTTTGATCATCGGATGAGTTTTCTTGGAATGATCATCGGATGAGTTTTCTTGGAATATATTAATTGAAAGATAATCTAGTAGATTTAGACTTGTGGTATTTATTCAGTTTTATCTAAAAAAAATCCAAATCTGAACTTGTTGATCGTAAGTGATTGTTTTAGAGAAAACAAAGAGATTGATGCTATCGTTTAAGCTGAATTTAGAATACGATAGGATCATTATTTCAGGTGATTGACAATTTTACACTGTAAAGAACACAATCCTAAGGTTTTTCAAACTTGTTAAATTGAAGATAAGATGTATCTTGTCGACGGCTTCTTAAAATTTGGTGTGTTCAACAATAACTTGTTTTTTCACATTCATGTGGATTTAGACTCTGCTATCTATAATGTGAAAGGCAACATAATAATTATTATTATTTTTCCATTTTCCTTCAGTGCTGCAGTAAATGCGGAGACACGGGAAGAAGTTGCCATTAAGAAGGTTGGCAATGCATTTGACAACAGAATTGATGCGAAAAGGACCTTACGAGAAATTAAACTTCAGCGGCACATGGATCATGAAAATGTAATTTGATAAACCATTTACTTCGAGGCATTCTTACTTAAATTTTGTTTGAATAATTTCTTTATGCTTTAATGGATCAACAGATACTGATTTTTCTAGAACAAAACAGATACTTGCCATTTGTCAGCCAATTTCTAGATATAACTTCGCAATTCTCCCTGATTCATGAAAAATTTGTGATTGTATTTCAATTCTATAATCTTTATTAGAATTCAATTTCAAACAAGGCTGTTTACTTACCGGTTACCTCTCCAATGCAGGTAATAGCCCTCAAGGACATTATACGACCACCACAGACGGAGAATTTCAATGATGTGTACATTGTTTATGAGTTAATGGATACTGATCTGCATCAAATAATTCGTTCCAATCAACCATTGACTGATGATCATTGTCGGGTTAGCACTGCACCTATTTTTTTTTATAGCATATGGCTTTTAATGTCTTCCTAAATGGAAGATCTTTAGATTATGCCACTGGTAATCTATTCTCCTGTGTTTGATTAGCTTAATCCAAATGGAAATGATAGCTTTTGACTGAAAAGTTTGTGTTGAATTGTTTTCTTACTCAATAACTTTTACTTTTCTTTTGAATCACAATAGTACTCAACAAGCAAAGATTTGTATAGCAATAGATATTTAATTTGTGAACATACTATCATTCAGCAACTGATACGATAAGTTTTTCCAGTATTTTCTGTATCAGTTGTTACGAGGACTGAAATATGTACACTCAGCAAACGTTCTTCACCGTGATCTAAAGCCTAGCAACTTGCTACTGAATTCCAATTGTGATCTTAAGATTGGAGACTTTGGTCTAGCTAGAACTACGTCTGAAACCGATTTCATGACTGAGTATGTGGTTACTCGATGGTACCGAGCTCCAGAATTGCTTCTAAATTGTTCAGAATATACTGCAGCCATTGATATATGGTCTGTTGGTTGCATCCTTGGTGAAATCATGACAAGACAACCCCTATTTCCTGGGAAAGATTATGTTCATCAGCTCAAATTGATCACAGAGGTAATAATAGGCCATGCATTTTGCGTTAAATATTGCAAATTATGTCATATTCTTTGATCCTTTTCAGACTTGAGCCTTCTTGAAATTTGATTTTAGTTTGACAAATTTTCTTTGATTAAAAAAGCTCATAGGTTCGCCTGATGACGCCAGCCTTGGATTTATACGAAGTGATAATGCTCGTAGATATGTAAAACAGCTTCCTCAATATCCAAGGCAGCAATTTGCTGCTAGGTTTCCCAACATGTCTCCTGGTGCTGTTGATTTGTTAGAGAGGATGCTTGTTTTTGATCCAAACAGGCGCATTACAGGTAAACTCACATGTTTGATCTTTTATTTTATTTTTCTTTATAATATTATTCCCTTCTAAATTTCTATTATTTTCTTACCATTGCTATATAGTTGACGAGGCTCTGCGTCACCAATACTTGGCACCTCTCCATGATATTAACGAGGAACCTGTTTGCTCCAAACCTTTCAATTTTGATTTTGAGAAACCGTCTTTCACTGAAGCAGATATCAAGGAGCTCATCTGGAGAGAATCTGTGAAGTTCAATCCTGATCCACCTATCTATTGAGATTTTGCATTTACCGTTCTATGTATATAGTGAAATACTTGATACCTTATCGAGAACTTCTTTTTGACAAATTATACTGAGATTGAATAAGACTGTTGTGAGGTTTCCTTTTATTTAATTCTTATGTCACCACTTGTGTTTATTTGGCTTACTTAGAATGAATCTGTATAAGATTACTAATACAATTACTTGTAAAAAGTTTATCAAAATAGCTTTGACTCTTACATCATTCATCAAACCATTAAGTTCCATAAACTAGTAGAGAAAAAAGAAAAAGAAAAAAAACTGTTTGATACAGATCATTCCTTAACAGTAACTACATTACATATTTCATGCTGTAACTACACTTCTTAAGCTCCAAGTTATCAATAGGTAAACTCTCTGCTGGGAAATCACATGCCCCGATTTTCTCAGGCCCTTGATCAGGCAACAGATCACAAGGCGGAGGCGTCACACCGCTAGTCATCCCTTCAATATCAGTGCATGTCCATGACCTTTTCTTGGCCTTAACAGCCATCCCTAGTGTCACATTTGCAATACAAATTCCCTTGAAAGGGTCATTAGAGATTCCTTGAAACCTAGCTGCTATGGTAACATTCTCAGCCACAACATCTCTATAGTTGATATTTGCAATCTCAGGCAAAGCATTAGGGTCAAAGTGAGTATCAGCATGTGAATTATAATCACCTGTCATCTTAAATGCCCATTTCATAGTATGCATGGTAAATCTTTTTACATATATGTCCTTCACATACCCTCCTCTACCAACAGCTGTTTTGATTCTGACACCCGATTCTGTTCGAATGGCTGTGATGTCTTCGGCTCTGACGTCTTGTATCCCTCCTGACATCTCACTTCCTAAGGCAATGGTTGCACTGAATGGTGAAATGCATGTTAGTCTTCTGATTACTAGTTGTTTTGTAGGCCTGCCAAATTTGATGCCATACTCATCCCATCCACTCTTCACAGCAACACAGTCATCCCCAGAAACTATGTAGCAGTCTTCAATTTTTGTATTTGTGCAAGAATCTAACATCAACATAAAGGAAAATTACAAAATATTTATCAATCCAATCCATAGTTTTTTGGTTGCATTGTATCAAATGTTTGATAATGCTATTACTAACTTTTCTGTTAGATTATGTTTGGATAATCAACTTAATTAAACGTTTATGCATTAAGCGTTAATCATACATTTTTATTGGGAGTAGCATAATTTGAAAATCTTCAAATACTGACCTGGGTTGATACCATCAGTGTTAGGAGATGAGATAGGAGCAATGATTGTGATACCTTGTATAATAATGTTGCTGTATGGTGTTGAAAATTTTGTTATCACAGTCTTTAAAAGTAAAAGAGGGACTAACAGATGAAATGTGAATATACGCATTAGTAGTGGTACCTGCTGTAAACAGGATGAACATTCCATGATGGGGAATTAAGGAGAGTTAGATTTGAGACTTGGATGCTGTCTGAGAACATAAGTTCAATCAAGTATGGACGAGTGTACTTCAATTTTTTTCTGTGAAATTGTTGCCACCAAAATGCACCTTGACCATCTATGGTGCCATTTTCCCCTGTTAACAAAAGGGTCACAGTTGATATTAAAATTTAGGAAAATGTTAACTTGTGCCCTTAGGGCATAAGTTAAGGAACCAAAAGTAGAAGTTTTTTCTTAGAAATTGTGCATTCAATGTCTTGAAAGTTTCAAAAGTTATATTTTCAACATAAAATTTATTACTTAATTCTATTTTAAGTTCCTTAACTTGTGCCCTAAGGGCACAAGTTAACATGACCCTAAAATTTATCTATAATGGCAAATTGTATTTTGGACCACCTATGAAGGTGGTACACTGTGGATAACTTCTTGTACATTGTCCAAAACACTAACAGTGATTGACACCGTTTTCTAGAAGAAGTAGAACCTTGCGGTTTTTTTAATCTTACGATTAAGACAGTGACTTGACTGATGTCGGTTTGACAAAAACAAGAAAAAATGAATGAGTTAAGTTTATTGATGTCGGTTTGACTTGATTGTCAATGTAAATTTTAGCCTTAAACTAATTGTTCAAAATCATTTTTATGTTAACGTACTAAAATACAAATATTTTTACATCAAAATCTTTTTAACCATAACTAATTTGCTCAAAATCAATTTTTATCACCGCCACGTCGAATAGGCTATGTTTTTTTTTGGATGCATAGTATTTGAACTTGTGATTTTCTTACAAATCACTCAACTATTGCTTTGAATAATTTTTTTATATGTTTTTCCCCATACCTGTGACAATAACATCCGTGAGGTTTGTTCCAAATATGAAGCTTCTGAATCTTCCTGCTGGTGCATCTCTTCCTCTACCGTATGATGGTAATGGTTCAAGCGCAGGCCACTCAGTGATATCCTACATTATTTTATTAATACAAACAATATAGTAAAAAACAAAGTAAATAAAGTTAGTAGTAGCACACAAGAAAGTGCCAAAAATGTTTCACACTCAGAATAGTTCTTCTAGTCTAGATAGCAAAAGACAAATTTAACGGACCACACATTATGGCCTGATTGGTGTGTGAATGTAGGAATAAAACAAAAGTGTGTCACGATAAAGTTGTTTTTGTGAATCAAAGGTTTAGGTGTTTAATTAAATATTGCTTTCATCAATTAACAATGAAGAATATTGCTCTAATAGAAAGTGAGGAAACTTGTGACATATATTCTTTACATTTCATTTATTTATTGAATCTGTAGCTTCCCTCACGTGATTCCCTCTATAACCATCTATTTTCTTGATATTCTTAAATTGGTATTGAGTCTATGATTCCGTGAATTCATTAATCACTTGAATTCAACCAATTGATTCACCGTAAAGTTAAGTTTACGTGAGGCAAAATCACGTATGTTATACTTGACTATTAAACCAAACATATACACACTATAATTTAGTTGGAAGAAAATTAAAAACGGTCTTTGAATTTTTCTTTTTTATTTTGCAAAATTTATTTAACAAATTATAGAATAACTGATTTTGCAATGAACTTAATGAATCTATAAGTATAATCTGAATCTTTCATCAGATTTTATTTACCTTTAGCTGAATTTCGGATTACCATAGTAAATTTTCATGAGGAACCGGAGAGTTTTAACAAAAAAAAAAAAAAAAAAGATTTTGGCGAAAAAAAATGTGTTTCATAGAATCCTAAAATGTTTGATAAAAAATTGTGGGGTAGCTGCATCTTGAAAAGGGCTTTAACATAACAAGTTATGGTGAATTTGAATCAAACTTCAATTTTCTCTCAGAAACCACATAATAAACACTTGCTAAGTGTCAAAATCTAGAAGTGATGACTAATACCTTTAAAGTCCATATACTGACACGTCGACGTCACTAATAATTTGAAAAAAAACACATAATTCAATGTAATCATATGCGTCGGTGTGGGACAACGACTCATGTGCGACACCAGGACACACCAAATTCGAGTACTTCATAGTTAATTAGTCACCAAAATGGAGTAAAAATTAATGAGATACCTGAGAAGCAAGGAGAACAGCATCTTTATCCAAATAGAGAGTAAAGTGACTAGTAAGACTAAAACTACCAGTGAGCCATTTTCCTGCTGGAACATACAGCTGAGAGCCACCTTGAGAACCATACTGACTTAGGTGACTAATTGCAGACTCAAAAGCCTTTGTATTAGATGTATTTCCATCTCCAACACCACCAAAATCTGTCAATGAAGCACTATGTGCTCTACAATTTATACCATTGTACTCAAATGAAGTTGTCACAATTTTTGCTTTTCTACTCTCAGCTCTTTCTGGATACACCAGTGTCACCACAAAGAGAGCAAAAATTATTTTTAGAACCTGTAAAATCAACATAGCCATGAAAATAAATAGTTAGAAAAATGTAGCAGAATTTGTCTAAGCATATGAACTATATATAAGAATAAAATATGAGAATGATAGGTGATGAGGATAAAGGGTTTCCCTCACTTGTACCCTTATGTGAGTTTTCCACAAGAGCTTCATTCTAAGAAAAATAAGTTTGGAATTTGATTTTGGTATATTTGGAGAGTGAAGCTATGTATGATAAGTATTTATAGATGAAGTATAGTTAAGGCTAATAGGCCCATTGGTTCCTAAAAGTTGAAAAGGATAAACTTCACGAGCATTTTGTCATTAAGGCACATTAGGGTAATAGTAACATTTACTATATTTGTTTGTCTCATATTATTTTTTATTTTAAAATATTAATAAAAAAATTATTTACCTTTTTTCACCTTACAACTCCATAACTACTTTATTGGTAAGAGTATTTAGTCAATAAATTTTATTGTCATAGAAATTAGTGCACTCAATAATTTATTTAAGAAATGTGCATTACCTCAAACTACATTTTTTATATGAGATGCAGAGATAACATATACTATCCTTGTATGAACTTAGAGATTGCTATTTTAATGTCTAAGGATGAAATACTAATTATCTTCAAGACAAGAGGCATGGCATAACATACCAAAAAATATATAAAAAATGATAGTTTAGTTTAGTGGAAGTCATTTTGTTTCAACTTGGAGTTGTGTTTGACATCATTTGTTCCCCCAATATTTATGAGTGGATGCTCATTTTCTTTATGGAAGGTTTTGAGGTTGGAAAAAATAACAAACATTCCTAGTCTCAAATCCTACACAGCCATCAAATTTGTGGTCCTATAAACTGTTTATACAGAGAAAAATATAACTATTTTTTGAAAGACGAAGATAGATATAATAAAAATTAGGCATGTTGATTTTGAATATTCATTTTTGGGTGCAGTTAAACAGTTGACTCATACTCCACAAAAACGCGAATTAAAATAGTGGAAATAATTTTTTGAGGTATTTTGTAATGGGACCCATGGCCCCAAAGGTTTCACATTTTGGAAGTTCTGAGTGTGCAGTATTAGGTCTCGTGAGTGCTCCTAACCCAGTCCCACTGCCCTTTTGCCGACCCACTTCCTCACGGGTGGAGAAATCCTTTTGTGCTCTCATTCTAAATTCACTCTCCTCAATGTATTTATTTATTGGTTTTATTAGCATATGTGATTACTTGTTATTTTTTAGGCTTATTAGATTGTTTGGTCCCTTATTTAATTTCTTGTTTTTATTTTGGTCCCACAATTAATAAAAATACGTGACTTTCGTAGGTTTTGATGAATATTTATTTTCAAAGGTTATATTTTTTTTTTACATAATTTTGATTTTTTGTAAATTAAATTGTCATGTACTTTTAGGTCATTTTATATTTAAAACAGCTAAATTTACCAAACACTTTAATTTTAAATTAGTAGCTTTTAAGCTATCAGCTATCAGTTATCAGCTACCAGCTACCAGCTAGCTTTTCAGCTATCAGCTAGCTTATCAGCTATCAGCTAGCTTATAGCTTCTTTTTACCAAACAGAGCCTAAATTAATTTAATCTTAGAATAAAACAATTTCTTGTCCACTAAGAATGCAAGTATATCTTAAATTTGTAATGGACAATTTAAGATATTTTTATTTTTGTTTCATATACAGTTGCGTATAAAAAATCTTATTGGTAGATATATTTTACGAATACATATGTAACAAGGTTTTTAGAGTTTGAACTCCACCCTTACCTTGTTGATGTTGATAACCCAACTCTCTAAGCTATTTGTTATATATAAAAAAAAAAATCATACAAAAGTTTAATATCAAATAAGGCCGTGTATGTCATTCTTTCCTTGTAGACATTTGTAGTTGACGAGTTATGAATGAATCAAAGCAATACCTTTGTAATGGATAAAAAGGAACCCCCGTGGATAGAATGGTTGAATAAGAGCAGTCTTATCATTTGGATGGTTGGGGTGGTTTTGTTTTGAGAGAAAAATTAAAGTTGATCAAATTAGCTTTAAAGGAGTGGCATAGGAAACACTCTAGTAATTTACCAGCTAGAATTACTTCATTGAAGGATCGTATTGAGGCATTTGAGATAAAGGCCGAGACTTCAGCCTTGATGGAGGAGGAGATAGAAGAAATGCATGGTTTTTCGGAGGAATTGTTTTCCTTGTCTCGTATACCGGCTAGTATTTGTTGGCAACAGTCACGTTTGCAATGGTTGCGTGAAGGGGATGCAAATTCTAAGTTCTTTCACAAAATAATGTCTCATAGGAGTCGTCAGAATGCTATCCCATTTTTTCTTGTAAACGGTGTGTTGGTGGAAGGGGTAGAAAATGTACAGGCAGCGGTATATGATCATTTTTCTTCTCATTATCAAGCTCACAGAGTGAATCGGCAAGTATGGATGGATTGACTTTTCGATCCTTAAATGTTCGTGAAGGGATAGATTTGATTAAACCTTTTACCGAGGAGGAGGTCAAGAATGCAGTGTGGGATTGTGATAGTTATAAAAGTCCTGGTCCTGATGGTATTACTTTTGGGTTTTTAAAAGATTTTTGGGATATGCTGAAGAGTGATGTGATGCGTTTTTTGGTGGAATTCCATAGGAACGGAAAGTTGGCTAAAGGAATAAATAGCACGTTCATTGCTCTTATTCCTAAGGTTGACAGCCCTCAAAGTCTGAATGATTTTCGGCCCATTTCGCTGGTTGGTAGCATTTATAAAATTTTGGCGAAGGTTTTTGTTAATCGACTTCGTTCAGTAATTGGTTATGTGGTTTCTGATACTCAGTCAGCTTTTATTAAAGTCGCCAGATTTTAGATGGGATATTGGTGGCGAATGAGGTTGTTGATGATGCTCGTAAACGCAAAAAGGATCTTTTAATTTTTAAGGTTGATTTCGAGAAAGCTTATGACTCCATTGATTGGAAGTACTTGGAGGAAGTGATGGTGAAAATGGGTTTTCCTACTCTTTGGCGTAAATGGATCAAGGAGTGTGTGGGGACGGCCACAACTTTGGTGTTAGTCAATGGTTCTCCAACAAATGAGTTTCCTTTGGGTAGGGGTTTGAGGCAAGGGGATCCTCTATCTCCGTTCTTGTTTCTCTTGGCGGCGGAAGGGTTTCATGTGCTTATGGAGGCTATGGTTGCAAATAATCTCTTTAATAGTTACTTTGTGGGCAGCCATGTCCCGGTGGCAGTGTCGCATCTTCAATTCGCGGACGACACTATTATTTTATGTGACAAATCTTGGGCTAATATCAGAGCATTGCGCGCCACATTATTACTTTTTGAAGATCTATCTGGTCTTAAGGTGAATTTCTCTAAGAGCCTTTTGGTAGGGGTAAATGTTCTTGGATCTTGGTTGTCAGAAGCAGCAATGGTTTTAAATTGCAAGGTTGGCTCCATCCCCTTTATGTATCTCGGATTGCCAATTGGAGGGAATGCAAATCGGTTGGTGTTTTGGGATTCTCTCATTAAACGTATTAATTCTAGACTGTCTAGTTGGAAGTCGAAACACTTGTCTTTGGGTGGCCGCTTGGTTTTACTGAAGTCTGTCCTATCGTCCTTGCCTGTTTATGCTCTTTCTTTTTTCAAGGCTCCGTCAGGTATTGTTTCCTCTATCAAATCTATTTTTAATAATTTTTTATGGGGGGAGTGTTGACCACAGGAAAATAATTTGGGTTGATTGGAAATCTGTTTGTCGGAGTCCGGAGGTTGGAGGTTTGGGGGTAAGGAGATTGAAAGAATTTAATTTAGCGTTATTAGGGAAGTGGTGTTGGCGGGTGTTGGTGGATAGGGATAGTTTATGGTTTAGGGTCTTAGCGGCGAGGAATGGGTTGGAGGATGGTTTTTTGAGAGCTGGAGGGAGGGAGTGTTCCGCGTGGTGGCGGAATATCGCGGCCATGCGTTCGGAGGGTTGGTTTCATAATAATGTTAGTCGGTCTTTGGGGGATGGTACTAATATATTGTTTTGGTCGGATGTTTGGGTGGGAGAGTTGTCGTTACGTGATAGATTTAGTAGGTTGTATGAATTGTCATTATTAAAGGGGGAGACGGTAGCTTCGATGCGAGCTTTAGGGTGGGGAGAAGAGGGTGATGCGTGGAGGTGGAGGCGTAGACTGTTTGCGTGGGAAGAGGAGTCGGTAGGGGAGCTTCGACTTTTACTTCACAATGTTTCTTTACAGGTTTCTCGAAGGGATATGTGGAAGTGGAATGTGGATCCTTCTTCTTGTTACACAATTCAAAGTGCATACAATTCTCTCATCGCCCAGGTTCAAGTTGATAATGTGATGCCAACGCATCCCATTTGGCATAAGGATGTTCCGTTGAAGGTGGTGCTTTTTGTGTGGCGGTTGTTTCGTGATCGGCTTTCTACAAAAGATAATCTTCACCGGCGTCGTGTTTTAGCTTTTGATGCTCAAAATTGTGTTGGTGGGTGTGGTCTTATTGAAACATCCAATCATCTTTTTTTACATTGTAATCTTTTTGGTTCGGTTTGGAATTTTATTTTCCAATGGCTAGGTGTAGTTTCGGTCTTGCCTAACGATGTTAAAGGGCATTGTAATCAGTTTAGTTTGTTATGCGGTGCCTCTAAGTCGAGGCAATCTATTCTTCAGGTGATTTGGTTTGCGACAATGTGGGAAATTTGGAAGGAAAGGAACAATAGAATTTTTAATGCAAAGGAAAGCTCTATTATGCAAGTGGTGGACAAGATTAAGCTATTAACTTTCAAGTGGTTGAAGGTGAAGTTTGTCACTCTTCCCTTTAATTATCATGGTTGGTGGCTTAGTCTTTTTACTTTACTAGGAATAGGCTAATTGTTGTTTCTGTTTCCTGGATGTACTATGGTGCAGGCTCTTGTTTGTAAATTTGTTACTTTGTATCGCCTTTGAGGTTATTATTCCTGGGCACACCTTGTGCTAGGAAGGCCTTTGTTGAGTTAATATATTTCATTTTAGCTTCTTAAAAAAAAAAAAAAAAGAATGGTTGAATAAGAAATACACGAGGAAGTTTTACAAAGTGTGAGTGTTGAGAATTCGAAATAAAACGGAAGTGTTACAATACATTTTCTCGAATCACATGGTAGTTGACGAGGACCAATACGCTATCTCTCTTTAGTGAATATTGATTGTAATAGTGTTTAGTTTTAAAAGTATTAGATTACTTTTATTTTGGAGTTGGATAATGCTCCTTGTTTTTCTAGTTCCTTATTGAGCCTTATATGTGATGGCCAATGTGTAAGTATAAATAACAAATTTGTTATCATTTTGAAAGAGGTTAATACAATTTGATATTTTGCAATGTTTGATTAAATGGAGAGTTAGAATTGCTCTTCTAGGTTCTTGGATGAACCAAATCTAGATCCTTATCAAGAGCATCTTATTCTTGTGGCGGATCCGCGATTTGATCTTATCGTTCATCTTGAATGTGACAATCGTTCTTCCCACTTCTCATCTAATTTCATTCGTATGTTTTCTTTCTATTCCTAGTTTGGTCAATTTTCTTAGATTTTCTATCATTTTCCTTCATTTTCTATTAAAATTCAAGAAATTTACACTTAGGTCAAAGATCCTTGTATGGTGAATCCTTATTGGATCCACATCAGTAGTCTAATTCAATACGTTTGATTCTCAAGAAAAGTGGGATTGTGAAGGATCATCCAATGCACCATCAATAGTGCTAGACAACTTATTGGTATGATTAATGGATATGTTGACTGGTTTTGTAGCTAGAGAACCAGAATCTTGTAATAATTCAAGAGTGTACATCCTTTGATTAACAACTATATCATGAGGTGATCTTGCAATATCCGATACTAAGAAATACCTAAGCCTACAAAGATCCTTGCTCTTAAATTTTTTATCAAAAAAAGGTTAATTGTCTGAATTTCAAGAGGAGAATTACCAACTAAAACAATATCATCAACATACACTAGTAATGCAATAAAGGCAGTGTCAATGGACTTGATGTATAATGAATTATCAGACTGAGACTGTACATAAATCAAAAAAATAAGAGCATAAGGAAACTTAATATACCATTTTCAAAGACGATGCTCAACCTGCCTTTAATGATCCAAAGATTAGTTAGAGACATTGAAAACTGCAATTTGAAGCCTCTTCATAAAGGGTCTCAGCTAAAGGTGATTGTCCACATAGGTTGGAAGTGACTGCGAGAAGAATGGATCAAACTTAATAGTGATGGTGCTTGCAAAGATCTGGGTTGGATTGTCAGGTGTGGTGGCCTTTTTTGTGATTCAAACGGAAAATGGATCAATGGTTATGCTAAGAAGATAAGAGTTTGTGATGCTTTACATGTTGAGATATGGGGGATTGTACTTGGCCTTGGAAAAGGCTTGGAGGGAACATTTTTCTCACCTTATAGTGGAACGCAGCTCGAAGAATCTAGTTTACATGACCTCCGACAATTTTAAGTTCAATGGAAATATTCCTATTTTAGTTCACCGTATCCGACAATTGTTGAAGATGAGGAGGGTGTGAAAATCAACCATACTTGACGTGAAAGAAACATGAGTGTTGAATAACTTGTTAACTTAGCATTTCTATGGATAACTTTGATTTGTTTGCTTTGAAGACCCCTCCCAGGGAGCTTCAAAAGCTTATTTTTTAGGCTTAATTGCTATTTTCATCCCTTAACTATTTAATTAGTATCGCTTTGGTCCCTTAATTAAAATTTGTTCCGTTTTGGTATTTTAAGTTTATCTCTGTTACACATTTTGGTCCTTTCCGTTAGTCTTAATTAAAAAACGTTAGGGTTTAATAAAACCGTTAGGGTTTAATAAAAAATGTTAAATGATGTACACGTGTTATGAAATTGGTTCTGGAAATTTTAATTATATTTTATTCACATCTTCGTTAAAATCTTCATCAAAAAACTGGTAAAAAAAAACAGCCTATTGTTTTCTTCTTAAATCACTACACCATAACCATCATCTTCATCCTTTCATCACTACTATTAAGAACAACACCTAATATCATCATACCCATAAATATTCTAACAACAACACATAACATTGAGTTCAAATTCTGCAGAAATCTTCATAAATCCAAACCTTCATGATAGGAACATTGAGTGTTGTTTCCCTCGATGAAATCCATCAACAAACAACAATTGATTAAATCCATAAGAAAATCCTCAAACCCAAATGAAATTGATTGAATCCATGAATCAACAACAACAACAATTGAATCCATGAATCAAGAGAATGTCGTGTTGAAATCACTTACTCCTTGCAAGCTCTTCCTCTCTTTACTCCTTTCTTCGTTTTCCAATATAAATACCCCTTTTTGATTTTGTGAGATTTCTGGTAGTTAAGGTTGCAATCTGTCGCGTTTGAACACTTGGGTTTAGGTTGTAGAATAGGTAGTTGTGTTGAGATACGGTCTTGTGCAGGCATGTTGGTTTTTTTAACATCTCAAAAACCATTTTTGTTGAATTTAAATTTTTTGATTCCTTAGTGTTTTCTTGTTTCTCTCCTGTAGATATGTTTTCTTGTTTCTCTCCCTGGCCCATTCTTCTTTCTCTCTTGTAGTGTTAAATTTTTTATTTTTTAATTTCTGGGTTTAGGTGATGAAGGTGTGATGAAGATGATGAAGAAAATGATGAAGAGGAGAAAGGAAGAAGATGAAGAAATGAGAAAAAAAATTAGTTGGTGATGTTTCCCTCTAAGATAAAATAAGCTTTCACGATCCAACGGCCCTCTTTTGAGAAAAAAGATCAAATGGTTATAATTAATTTTTTTTTAATAAGGTTTACGGTGGACCACCTAAATTTTGGCCCACTTAAGACATTTTGGGTTAATCCATTGACGGAAGGGACCAAATTGTGTAAAGAAAATTAACTTAAAATACCAAAACGGACTTTTTTTTAGTTATGGGACCAAACCGATACCAAAAAATTTAGATAAGGGACTAAAATAACAATTAAGCCTATTTTTTATAATATTTTTGGGGCATGCATGCATAGGAATGTTTGTTTAGTTTTGTTCTTTTTTTCTTGGGCTTTGCCCTCTTTTATACTAGAAAAAAATAAATATATTACAACATAATTGGTTTCTTTTTAAGGGAAACATAATTGGGTTTTAACTCCTGAATTAAAATTGCATCAAATTAAGCCAACAATAGCATATCCATTCATCTCTTGCCTACATTAGTGGAGGTCATATCTTAAAGAAAGATATTTGTGTACTAAATGTTGATGTATACTGATAGTCAGATACTAGTACGCATAACGTAATTGTCTGATCCTCTATTTTTCTTCATTAGTTGTGTATTTGAATTTCATTGTTAATGTAACCAAACACATTTTGACTTTTTAAACATTTATTGGGATGTTTTCTTGTGAATTAAACAATTTAGTTGTGAATTGAATAATTTAATTGTCCGATACTCCATATATCCTCATTGCTAGTGAAATTTGTTATTTTCTTACATATTTTGTGTATTTAAGTTTTTTTTGTTGTTGTAACCATACACTTTTTTTTTTTTTTACTTTTAAACTTCTATGGTGATGTAATTTGTCGTGAATTGAAAAATTTAATTGTTTTATGTTATATTATACATAAAAACTCTTTTTTTTTTTTTTTAAGTGCACGTACCTAATTGATTTTTTAATCATCTTATCTGGTACCCATACTCATACCATGTACTATACCCATAGTGGATACATATGTGTTGAAATTTACCCTCTAAGTTCCCATGGCTCCACTTCAGTATAATGATCTTAGTCAAATGATTTTTGATGTTTTTGGCAAATTAAAACAATGACTCCTTAATAAGAGATGTTAAAGAGATCAAAAAACGACAAGATTCAAATTTAGTTTGAATACTTTTACCTCAAATTATTTCATATGATTAATATTCTTCCATTTTTTTTTACAATTTTTTTCAAGAAAATTATTATCATTATCATTATTATTTTTTTTTGACAAGAAAAAAAAAATAATAATAATGATAATGATAATAATTTTCTTTATCATTATCATAATCATTATCATTATTATTATTATTGAATATTTTTATATTTGTTTTTTTCTTTAACATATTATGATGTTGATATTTAAAAATGTTGACAGATAGATAAAAACTTAGGATTCAGTATTATCCCTCCAATTTTTGAAGAAAAGAAGCTCTGGTAATTTTAATTTCAATCGCGAGATAAATAAAATCTATCAACTATTTAAATTAGAGATCAAATTTAAATACTTTTAATTAAAAAAAATGAAAATTTACTAAAAAACTGAGAATTTACTTTTAACTTAGAAATTTATTTGCTACGAATATTAAGAAAAGATAATATAAAAATACAATTAACATATCATTTAGTTTAGATTAAAAATCAATTTTAAATATTAGATAAATCACACACAATTTATTCTCCTTCATTCTCATAATTTAAATATGAGTGTTAGAGTTGTGCATTTCAATCACAATGAACATCACAAACTATATGCATGACACCACTAATATATCTTGCAAAAGAATATATTCTCCTCACATTCATGTATTTAATATGACTTTTGGAAATCATGCATGTGATGTGAGAATGAATATTATATGTTAGAAATACAATGTGATGGTAAATTTTAAACCCATATTATATTATGTATTATGCATCTATTATCTACTAAATTCTAAACCCATTTATTTTTCCTTTTGCCTAAAATAAATAAATAAATCTACTAAGTAACTTTTTTTTTAAGATAATCACATATTTATCTTGTACCACTTCATTATTTTATGGGACAAGTTAAAAATTAGATCACTAATCACTTTGAACCGGGACGAGGAACATCATCAACATTGATTATTTGTTTAGTTTCTCATTTATTTTCCTCTAACATTTTGTATTTTCCTCATTTTTTTTTCTTTCTATGCATAAAAATAATAGACTTGGAAGAACACACAGGTACCTTGTTAGTATTAAAACAAAAGTTTTTTTTTTTTGAAGGGAAAAGTTGTTGCTCTTTTAATCATTAACATAAATATCACTACCAAAAAAAAACATACACTACCAAAAAAAATCATTAACATAAATATTATAAACGGAGAGAGTAATATTATAAAATATTTAATTCTCCTACAAAAATAGAATTAAGTTTAGAATTAAGTTAAGTTTAGTTCTACAAAAATAGAATTCGTTTTTCCCTTTCAATAAGGAGTTTTTGTGTTTATCGGAGACAATGAGTTGCATAGTTGAGAATTGTCGTGGGTTTGGTAATCTACGAACGATTAGTGCGTTCAAAAAGCTCTTACGAGATAAAAATCACACATGTGTATTTCTCTCAGAGACTAAGAAAAAAGATTTTGAGATGAACAAGTTTCGGAATGTTCAAGGTTTATCTGGTGTTGTTGCTGTTAGTTGTTTAGGAGAAGGAAGTAGATGTGTCGGCGGTCTTGCAATGTTTTGGAAGGAAGGAGTTGAAGTGGAGGTATTATCTCTTTCCTCTAACCATATTGATGTGTTAATTGCTATTGAGAATGGAGATGAAAAATGGAGGCTTACTGGAGTATATGGTTTTCCGGAGTCTCAGATGAAGCATAAAACTTGTGAGTTAATTGACATTTATCATTGGTGGAAAGTACTGATAAGTGGCTTCTCATGGGGGATTTTAATCTAATTCTTTCACAGGATGAGAAGGAAGGTGGGAATTTCGGAAGCTCTCATATGATTTCGATGTTTCGGGACACTCTCCAAATCACAATCTCTCTGACTTAGGTTTTGAGGGTGATAAATTTACTTGGCATAATAGACAAGATGGTGTGTCTAATATCAAGGCACGCCTTGATAGGATGGTAGCGACGCCAGCCTGGTCCTCATTCTATCCTTCTTCGTTTTCTGTTTCACGTTTTTGATGAATCGAGTGAACTGACATTTTAAAGGAATCGCAGTCGCAAGCTGATTGTTGTTTTGATGATTGCACTTCTGTTGTCGGCGAGCGTCTCGGAAGTGAAGCGTGATTGAAGAAAGTGATGCGTGATTGAATAAACGAAGCTCAAATCAGCACAGTGTCTTGTTTTGCTTTTGAATTTAGGTAGATCTGTGTAATGTAATAAAAATCAAAATCAGCTTTACTTTTAGATTCATTATGTCTTGTTGAATCGTTGTAATGCTGTTTGTTTTTCTGATTTTGTTTGATGGAATAAAACATCTACATTTTGTGTTTTGAATCTTATTATGTTTGTGTCAGAAATTAAATGTTGTTTTAATGTCTGTTTTTGAGTTCTACATAATATGTCTGTTTTTTTATCCAACATATGAAGAAGCTTACACCATCAAGAAGGATAATAGGTGTGGCCTCATCAATTTAATCAGTTATGATAATTAACCTTTGAACATGCAAGCAATTTTGAAGGACATGAGAGAGCGACAATGACTTGCTTCTCATTCAAGCCACTAATTCTATGAGATTCTAACTCATAGTATGAAATTTGCACAAAAGTCGTTCGATTGAATAAATTCCATTTTACGTCTATTAATTCTTTTCCACGATTTACATAAAATTGATAAAAAGAGATCAAATTAATTCAATGGTTCAAATAATAGAATCTTATATAATGTCTTCAAACACTAATTAAACCCGACGTGAATTTACATATTAAAATTGCGTATTAAATAAATTAAAAAATAAAGTTGCATATTAATAAAGGGGCAAAATGGTATTTTCAATTGAGAATGAGAAAAAAACGTTGGTAAAGAGTAGAATTTCAAGTATATATTAGGGCTAAACTTAAATTTGAAATTTCAAAAGTGTGGGAAACGAAACTAACTTCTCTCTATTCTCAATTCTCAATCTCTTTCTCTTCTTCTCACTTGATGCTGCAGAAATGGAGTTTGTCCTTGGCTTTGCATGGGTTCTTCTTTTTGTCATCGCTCTGCTTTTGTTCTGCATCGTGACAGAGTAAATCAATTAACACCAGCTCGATCTGTTTTTTTCGTTTTTTGTTTCATGTTTTTTGTTTCATTTTATAGGAATCGCAATCGCAAGATGATTGTTGTTTTGCTTGTGACGCTTCTCGTGTCGGTGAGCGTCTTCGAAGTGCTACGCGATTGATGAAAGTGCTATGTGATTGAAGAAACCAAACTCAAATCAGCATAGTCTCTTTTTTTGCTTTTGGATATAGATAGATCTGTGTAATGTAATAAAAATCAAAAGCAGATTTACTTTTAATTTTGCGATTGTGATTCATGATGTCTTGTTGAATCAAATCATGTGTAATGTTGTGTTTTGTTTTTCTGATTTTGTTTCATTGAATAAAACTCATCTAGATCTGTTTTTTCATATTTTGTTTGATGTTGTTATTGAAGAATCAAATCAACTAACATGTTATTATTTCATTTTATTGGATTAGCAAGAAAGTGAAGATGATTGCGGTTTTGCTTGTGATACTTCTCGTGAGTGCTCCTAACCCAGTCCCACTGCCCTTTTGCCGACCCACTTCCTCACGGGTGGAGAAATCCTTTTGTGCTCTCATTCTAAATTCACTCTCCTCAATGTATTTATTTATTGGTTTTATTAGCATATGTGATTACTTGTTATTTTTTATGTGCTAAAACCATACATTAACAGCATTGGAATACCTCATATAGTAACTTATATAATTGAATTGTTTTCTTAAAAGGTAGTGGTATTTCTTTGCCGTTATTTGCTTCTAGAGCATATTCTACTACCATTGGCTGAAATTTTTCTGTTCCACTCACGAGTCACAATAGCACTTATTCATGGTTGGCCATGCCTCCAAATAATGGGCCTTTGTGGATGTGTGATTCAATGACATAGACAGCTTTTCGCTCCAAAAAAATCACGAGCATGTTCTATTAACTTGAAAGTAACTCTGTTTTATTGGCGGATGTTTCGAAACCGTCTTTCTATAAAGGATAATTTGTTTCATAGTTGGATTATTTCGGTTGATTCTCAATTATGACGCATTGGCCGTGGAAGTATTGAAAGTGTTGATCATCTTTTTTTTGGACCGGAAAATTTTGGTCGGATATGGTCTCTGATGTCGCATTGGTTAGGCTTTGTTTCAGCCAACTCGGTGTACCTTTCGGATCACTTAATTCAGTTCAGTCATTTAGGTATTTTTTTTCTAAATGTGTTAGAACGTCGTTATATCTGATTTGATTATCTTGTGTTTGAGTGATTTGGAAGGAAATAAATTCTCCCATCTTTGGCTGAAGGAATAATCTATGCATTTTCGTGTCGACAAAGTAAAGTTGCTCGCAAAAAATCCTACTTTTGTCTTTGATTTTTCTTCTTCTTGGTGGCTCATTTCCCTTGCATTTTCGCTTTCCTTTTGAACTATACAGATACTTTGTTTGAACTCTATTCTGACAAATCTTGAGCTGGGTAGAACTTTTTTTTATGTTAATATAATTTCATTTTCGCCGGTTAAAAAAAACCTCTTGATGTTGAATGGACTATGGATTGTCTTTTGTCCCTAAAATGAAATTTAAGGCTGTGTTTGGTAACACAAAAAAGCTAGCTTATAGCTTGTTGGACTAGCTTATAAGCTCATTGGATGAAAACGTGATGTGTTTGGTAACAAACTTTTTTCACGAGCTTATAGCTTTTTTTGAGAAGCTATTTCTAGTAGCTTTTTAGCTTATAGCTGATAGCTTTTTACATTTTCTTCCAATAATAACCTTATTATTTTATTTTTATTACTTTTTTATCCTTCTGTATACAAAGCAACCGCCCACTCACTCACTACTCACTCACGTATTTATAGATATAAATTTGTACAAACACATGTTTATAACTATTGAATCTAAGTGCCTGTCTGTAGTATTTGAGTTATGATTTTTGCATATAAAATTAATATCGCCGCCCTTAGACCCTCTTTTTCTAATTTATGATAAAAATACATATTTCAACGCATTTTTTAAACTTTTTTTTCTGTCTCAATAATTAGTGATGTCAACATTTTAAATTCTAAAGATATGTTTGAGATAACTAACATTGTAGTGATGAGTAATTGAATATGTGTATCCCTTTCGTTGCTTATCATTGACATTTTTAAAGATAAAAAATTCTCCATAGCTCCAAAATCTCATAAACTGCAGGGAACCGCCCTGTAATATGGACATGAAAAATAAAAGGTCTAAAATGATAAATTAGTCACTCAAATTAACGTATATGATCAAAATAATTCTTTTCAAATTTATCATTATAGTATGTTCATTTTGATGTATGAAGAAGGGACCAAAGATAATACGTGACTTTCGTAGGTTTTGATGAATATTTATTTTCAAAGGTTATATTTTTTTTTTACATAATTTTGATTTTTTGTAAATTAAATTGTCATGTACTTTTAGGTCATTTTATATTTAAAACAGCTAAATTTACCAAACACTTTAATTTTAAATTAGTAGCTTTTAAGCTATCAGCTATCAGTTATCAGCTACCAGCTACCAGCTAGCTTTTCAGCTATCAGCTAGCTTATCAGCTATCAGCTAGCTTATAGCTTCTTTTTACCAAACAGAGCCTAAATTAATTTAATCTTAGAATAAAACAATTTCTTGTCCACTAAGAATGCAAGTATATCTTAAATTTGTAATGGACAATTTAAGATATTTTTATTTTTGTTTCATATACAGTTGCGTATAAAAAATCTTATTGGTAGATATATTTTACGAATGCATATGTAACAAGGTTTTTAGAGTTTGAACTCCACCCTTACCTTGTTGATGTTGATAACCCAACTCTCTAAGCTATTTGTTATATATAAAAAAAAAATCATACAAAAGTTTAATATCAAATAAGGCCGTGTATGTCATTCTTTCCTTGTAGACATTTGTAGTTGACGAGTTATGAATGAATCAAAGCAATACCTTTGTAATGGATAAAAAGGAACCCCCGTGGATAGAATGGTTGAATAAGAGCAGTCTTATCATTTGGATGGTTGGGGTGGTTTTGTTTTGAGAGAAAAATTAAAGTTGATCAAATTAGCTTTAAAGGAGTGGCATAGGAAACACTCTAGTAATTTACCAGCTAGAATTACTTCATTGAAGGATCGTATTGAGGCATTTGAGATAAAGGCCGAGACTTCAGCCTTGATGGAGGAGGAGATAGAAGAAATGCATGGTTTTTCGGAGGAATTGTTTTCCTTGTCTCGTATACCGGCTAGTATTTGTTGGCAACAGTCACGTTTGCAATGGTTGCGTGAAGGGGATGCAAATTCTAAGTTCTTTCACAAAATAATGTCTCATAGGAGTCGTCAGAATGCTATCCCATTTTTTCTTGTAAACGGTGTGTTGGTGGAAGGGGTAGAAAATGTACAGGCAGCGGTATATGATCATTTTTCTTCTCATTATCAAGCTCACAGAGTGAATCGGCAAGTATGGATGGATTGACTTTTCGATCCTTAAATGTTCGTGAAGGGATAGATTTGATTAAACCTTTTACCGAGGAGGAGGTCAAGAATGCAGTGTGGGATTGTGATAGTTATAAAAGTCCTGGTCCTGATGGTATTACTTTTGGGTTTTTAAAAGATTTTTGGGATATGCTGAAGAGTGATGTGATGCGTTTTTTGGTGGAATTCCATAGGAACGGAAAGTTGGCTAAAGGAATAAATAGCACGTTCATTGCTCTTATTCCTAAGGTTGACAGCCCTCAAAGTCTGAATGATTTTCGGCCCATTTCGCTGGTTGGTAGCATTTATAAAATTTTGGCGAAGGTTTTTGTTAATCGACTTCGTTCAGTAATTGGTTTTGTGGTTTCTGATACTCAGTCAGCTTTTATTAAAGGTCGCCAGATTTTAGATGGGATATTGGTGGCGAATGAGGTTGTTGATGATGCTCGTAAACGCAAAAAGGATCTTTTAATTTTTAAGGTTGATTTCGAGAAAGCTTATGACTCCATTGATTGGAAGTACTTGGAGGAAGTGATGGTGAAAATGGGTTTTCCTACTCTTTGGCGTAAATGGATCAAGGAGTGTGTGGGGACGGCCACAACTTTGGTGTTAGTCAATGGTTCTCCAACAAATGAGTTTCCTTTGGGTAGGGGTTTGAGGCAAGGGGATCCTCTATCTCCGTTCTTGTTTCTCTTGGCGGCGGAAGGGTTTCATGTGCTTATGGAGGCTATGGTTGCAAATAATCTCTTTAATAGTTACTTTGTGGGCAGCCATGTCCCGGTGGCAGTGTCGCATCTTCAATTCGCGGACGACACTATTATTTTATGTGACAAATCTTGGGCTAATATCAGAGCATTGCGCGCCACATTATTACTTTTTGAAGATCTATCTGGTCTTAAGGTGAATTTCTCTAAGAGCCTTTTGGTAGGGGTAAATGTTCTTGGATCTTGGTTGTCAGAAGCAGCAATGGTTTTAAATTGCAAGGTTGGCTCCATCCCCTTTATGTATCTCGGATTGCCAATTGGAGGGAATGCAAATCGGTTGGTGTTTTGGGATTCTCTCATTAAACGTATTAATTCTAGACTGTCTAGTTGGAAGTCGAAACACTTGTCTTTGGGTGGCCGCTTGGTTTTACTGAAGTCTGTCCTATCGTCCTTGCCTGTTTATGCTCTTTCTTTTTTCAAGGCTCCGTCAGGTATTGTTTCCTCTATCAAATCTATTTTTAATAATTTTTTATGGGGGGAGTGTTGACCACAGGAAAATAATTTGGGTTGATTGGAAATCTGTTTGTCGGAGTCCGGAGGTTGGAGGTTTGGGGGTAAGGAGATTGAAAGAATTTAATTTAGCGTTATTAGGGAAGTGGTGTTGGCGGGTGTTGGTGGATAGGGATAGTTTATGGTTTAGGGTCTTAGCGGCGAGGAATGGGTTGGAGGATGGTTTTTTGAGAGCTGGAGGGAGGGAGTGTTCCGCGTGGTGGCGGAATATCGCGGCCATGCGTTCGGAGGGTTGGTTTCATAATAATGTTAGTCGGTCTTTGGGGGATGGTACTAATATATTGTTTTGGTCGGATGTTTGGGTGGGAGAGTTGTCGTTACGTGATAGATTTAGTAGGTTGTATGAATTGTCATTATTAAAGGGGGAGACGGTAGCTTCGATGCGAGCTTTAGGGTGGGGAGAAGAGGGTGATGCGTGGAGGTGGAGGCGTAGACTGTTTGCGTGGGAAGAGGAGTCGGTAGGGGAGCTTCGACTTTTACTTCACAATGTTTCTTTACAGGTTTCTCGAAGGGATATGTGGAAGTGGAATGTGGATCCTTCTTCTTGTTACACAATTCAAAGTGCATACAATTCTCTCATCGCCCAGGTTCAAGTTGATAATGTGATGCCAACGCATCCCATTTGGCATAAGGATGTTCCGTTGAAGGTGGTGCTTTTTGTGTGGCGGTTGTTTCGTGATCGGCTTTCTACAAAAGATAATCTTCACCGGCGTCGTGTTTTAGCTTTTGATGCTCAAAATTGTGTTGGTGGGTGTGGTCTTATTGAAACATCCAATCATCTTTTTTTACATTGTAATCTTTTTGGTTCGGTTTGGAATTTTATTTTCCAATGGCTAGGTGTAGTTTCGGTCTTGCCTAACGATGTTAAAGGGCATTGTAATCAGTTTAGTTTGTTATGCGGTGCCTCTAAGTCGAGGCAATCTATTCTTCAGGTGATTTGGTTTGCGACAATGTGGGAAATTTGGAAGGAAAGGAACAATAGAATTTTTAATGCAAAGGAAAGCTCTATTATGCAAGTGGTGGACAAGATTAAGCTATTAACTTTCAAGTGGTTGAAGGTGAAGTTTGTCACTCTTCCCTTTAATTATCATGGTTGGTGGCTTAGTCTTTTTACTTTACTAGGAATAGGCTAATTGTTGTTTCTGTTTCCTGGATGTACTATGGTGCAGGCTCTTGTTTGTAAATTTGTTACTTTGTATCGCCTTTGAGGTTATTATTCCTGGGCACACCTTGTGCTAGGAAGGCCTTTGTTGAGTTAATATATTTCATTTTAGCTTCTTCAAAAAAAAAAAAAGAATGGTTGAATAAGAAATACACGAGGAAGTTTTACAAAGTGTGAGTGTTGAGAATTCGAAATAAAACGGAAGTGTTACAATACATTTTCTCGAATCACATGGTAGTTGACGAGGACCAATACGCTATCTCTCTTTAGTGAATATTGATTGTAATAGTGTTTAGTTTTAAAAGTATTAGATTACTTTTATTTTGGAGTTGGATAATGCTCCTTGTTTTTCTAGTTCCTTATTGAGCCTTATATGTGATGGCCAATGTGTAAGTATAAATAACAAATTTGTTATCATTTTGAAAGAGGTTAATACAATTTGATATTTTGCAATGTTTGATTAAATGGAGAGTTAGAATTGCTCTTCTAGGTTCTTGGATGAACCAAATCTAGATCCTTATCAAGAGCATCTTATTCTTGTGGCGGATCCGCGATTTGATCTTATCGTTCATCTTGAATGTGACAATCGTTCTTCCCACTTCTCATCTAATTTCATTCGTATGTTTTCTTTCTATTCCTAGTTTGGTCAATTTTCTTAGATTTTCTATCATTTTCCTTCATTTTCTATTAAAATTCAAGAAATTTACACTTAGGTCAAAGATCCTTGTATGGTGAATCCTTATTGGATCCACATCAGTAGTCTAATTCAATACGTTTGATTCTCAAGAAAAGTGGGATTGTGAAGGATCATCGAATGCACCATCAATAGTGCTAGACAACTTATTGGTATGATTAATGGATATGTTGACTGGTTTTGTAGCTAGAGAACCAGAATCTTGTAATAATTCAAGAGTGTACATCCTTTGATTAACAACTATATCATGAGGTGATCTTGCAATATCCGATACTAAGAAATACCTAAGCCTACCAAGATCCTTGCTCTTAAATTGTTTATCAAAAAAAGGTTAATTGTCTGAATTTCAAGAGGAGAATTATCAACTAAAACAATATCATCAACATACACTAGTAATGCAATAAAGGCAGTGTCAATGGACTTGATGTATAATGAATTATCAGACTGAGACTGTACATAAATCAAAGAAATAAGAGCATAAGGAAACTTAATATACCATTTTCAAAGACGATGCTCAACCTGCCTTCAATGATCCAAAGATTAGTTAGAGACATTGAAAACTGCAATTTGAAGCCTCTTCATAAAGGGTCTCAGCTAAAGGTGATTGTCCACATAGGTTGGAAGCGACCGCGAGAAGAATGGATCAAACTTAATAGTGATGGTGCTTGCAAAGATCTGGGTTGGATTGTCAGGTGTGGTGGCCTTTTTTGTGATTCAAACGGAAAATGGATCAATGGTTATGCTAAGAAGATAAGAGTTTGTGATGCTTTACATGTTGTGATATGGGGGATTGTACTTGGCCTTGGAAAAGGCTTGGAGGGAACATTTTTTTCACCTTATAGTGGAACGCGGTTCGAAGAATCTAGTTTACATGACCTCCGACAATTTTAAGTTCAATGGAAATATCCCTATTTTAGTTCACCGTATCCGACAATTGTTGAAGATGAGGTGGGTGTGAAAATCAATCATACTTGACGTGAAGGAAACATGAGTGTTGAATAACTTGTTAACTTAGCATTTCTATGGATAACTTTGATTTGTTTGCTCTGTAGACCCCTCCCAGGGAGCTTCAAAAGCTTATTTTTTATAATATTTTTAGGGCATGCATGCATAGGAATGTTCGTTTAGTTTTGTTCTTTTTTTCTTGGGCTTTGCCCTCTTTTATACTAGAAAAAATAAATATATTACAACATAATTGGTTTCTTTTTAAGGGAAACATAATTGGGTTTTAACTCCTAAATTAAAATTGCATCAAATTAAGCCAACAATAGCATATCCATTCATCTCTTGCCTACATTAGTGGAGGTCATATCTTAAAGAAAGATATTTGTGTACTAAATGTTGATGTATACTGATAGTCAGATACTAGTACGCATGACGTTTGTCTGATCCTCTATTTTTCTTCATTAGTTGTGTATTTGAATTTCATTGTTGATGTAACCAAACACATTTTGACTTTTTAAACATTTATTGGGATGTTTTCTTGTGAATTAAACAATTTAGTTGTGAATTGAATAATTTAATTGTCCGATACTCCATATATCCTCATTGCTAGTGAAATTTGTTATTTTCTTATATATTTTGTGTATTTAAGTTTTTTTGTTGTTGTAACCGTACACATTTTTTTTTTACTTTTAAACTTCTATGGTGATGTAATTTGTCGTGAATTGAACAATTTAATTGTTTTATGTTATATTATATATAAAAACTCTTTTTTTTTTTTTAAGTGCACGTACCTAATTGATTTTTTAATCATCTTATCTGGCACCCATACTCATACCATGTACTATACCCATAGTGGATACATATGTGTTGAAATTTACCCTCTAAGTTCCCATGGCTCCACTTCAGTATAATGATCTTAGTCAAATGATTTTTGATGTTTTTGGCAAATTAAAACGATGACTCCTTAATAAGAGATGTTAAAGAGATCAAAAACCGACAAGATTCAAATTTAGTTTGAATACTTTTACCTCAAATTATTTCATATGATTAATATTCTTCCATTTTTTTTTTACAATTTTTTTCAAGAAAATTATTATCATTATCATTATTATTATTGAATATTTTTATATTTGTTGTTTTATTCTTTAACATATTATGATGTTGATATTTAAAAATGTTGACAGATAGATAAAAACTTAGGATTCAGTATTATCCCTCCAATTTTCGAAGAAAAGAAGCTCTGGTAATTTTAATTTCAATCGTGAGATAAATAAAATCTATCAACTATTTAAACTAGAGATCAAATTTAAATACTTTTAATTAATAAAATGAAAATTTACTAAAAAACTGAGAATTTACTGTTAACTTAGAAATTTATTTGCTACGTGTAACAGCCCGATTTTCACTATTTTATTTATTATTTATTTATGTGTGTTATATGTGCTCTTATGTGATTATTTGCCTCTATGTGTATTTTTTGTTGGGATTCGTAGAATTCGGTGTTAGAAGGGTATTTTAGTCATTCTGGACTTAGGGGCATTTTGGTCATTTTGAGAGTAGGGGTAATTTTATAATTTTCGATGAGGATTATTTTTAATGTTTAGTAGGAGTATTATTTTACCAAGTTACTATAGAGGGTGTAGTAATTATTTTAATTACCATTAAGTGACCGTTAGTGTTATAATTTACCATTAAGTGAGTAGTGACATTTTGGGTGTTAGAATAGAAATGGGTTAGGCCCATTAAGGTTTAAGAGATAAGCCCAATTGAGTAGAGCTAGTATATAAACTCTAGTTGTTGGTAACACTAGGTTTTACAAACATTATTCATTTCATTTCATTTGGGAAGAGAAGAGATAGAGACTAGAGGCAGCAACAACAACAAGGGTTAGAAGGCAAAGAGGGGATTCAACATCTAGAAGCAAAATTGAGGCTTGGGTTAGAGAATCTTGGTGTTAGAGGTAAGAGGGTTAGATTTCAACCATAATTCATAACTTTTTCTCTTTACCCATTTTTGTGAAATTGATGAATTGAATCTAATTGTTGTAAATTCGTGCATGATTGTTGTTGTTATGTTTGAGAACATGATTTATAAGATAATTGTATGTTAGTATGTGAATTAACATGTTTAATTGCATAGTTGTTGGTGCTTTGTGTTCTTGAGCAAGTTTGATAAGAATTGATGTTGTGGTGTTGAATTATGCATGAATTTGTGTTCATTGGTTGTTGTTATTGATTTGGAATATGTGGTTGTTGATTTGGTGCTTTGGGTATCAAGATTGATGAATTGATGAAGAGATTTTGTATTGTTGTTGAAAGTTGAAGAAGTGATGATTATTTGGTGAATTTTGTTATGTTGATGCTTTAATTCCAAAACTTGTATGTGTTTAAGTGTATTGAACTTATATTTACCTATAAACACTTTCTGGAACTTGTTTTGGTGAATTGGGGGATTGAAAATTGGAATTTGGGGTGAAAAGGGTTGGAACCCATAATATTTTTGCTGCAGAACTGTGATGTTTCGCTTAAGCGAACTCTAAGCGAACGCGTAAGCGAACCAGCATGTAGGTTCTGACTTGAGTTCGTTCAAGCGAACTGTGCCTTCGCTTAAGCGAACCTGCACAGGTTTAACCACTTTTGATTTTTCGTTTCTTGCACTTGGGGACCAATCTGATACTTCTAAAATGTTTCTTTGGACTTAATTAACCTCTGTTTATACCTATAATCCTACTGGAACATGATTTGAATTGGTTTGGACTTGGATTTGTGAAAATCGTCTAACTTTTATAAAAACGGTCTAAACGTCGATTTTTTTTCCGAAAACTCGTTTTTCTCCGGAAATTGCAGTGGGATTAGAGTTGTATAATGTTTATATGATTTCTAAAAATGCTTGTGATTGGTTTCATCAAGTTTGAACTTGTTTTTCTTTGAAAATGGAAAATTTTGGGAAAGTGATAAAATGAGACGAACTTTGAGTTTTTCAAGAATTCGTCGTATTTGGCCGGTGAAACGACAAGGTATCCTCTACTACACTCATATGTGGTCTAGATGTATGCTTAGTTGAGGCATTGGAACTTGTTTACTTGGTTTTGACTTAAATGTTCAATTAATTTAATTGTTGTGATTTTGAGAGACGAACTTGACTAAAGATGACTTTTGAGAACCAATTGATTGTGAATCCTTTATGGAGAATTGTTATATGTTATGTGAAAATGATTGGTGGTGTAATTATGTGACAACTTTATGTTGTGTGATTTTTGAATGTTGTTGGTGATTGTATATATGATATATTGGTGGTGAATTATTGATGATTGCTTATATACATGTATTGGTGATGGTGAGGTGATTATTGTTTGTGTGAACATATGCATTTGTAGTTGAGTCATATGTTCATGCATTCATGACTGATGGTGGTGGATTTTATATCCAAGACTGATGGTGGCGGATTTTATATCCAATTGAGGTGAGTACGATGTTTTTGTTGCATCGAAGGTGACGACCTTGAGGTGTTTTGGTACCACATGCATCTAGAGAAGAGTCTAGAACATTGCATGCATTTGAATAATTGATGAGTTGTGTCATAATTGAATATATGACTTGGCGAATTTGTGTATTGGTGAAATTTGGTGAATGTTGTGATTGTGTGGATTGATGTATAAGTACATTGGTGAAATTTGGTGAATGTTGTGATTGTGTGGATTGATGTATAAGTACATTGGTGAATTTTGTGGATGGTTGTGAATAATTGATTTATGCTCTAATTGCATGTCTTAATTGTTTGTACTTATACACTTGGTGAATCTATTTGATGATAATTAATTGGATAATAATGATGAGGTGAGAATTGTATATATACATACATACATATGATATGGTGATTTCTTTGATAATGATGATTGCTTGCTTATAATTTGGAAATGATGAATTGTACTTGTTGAGATAAGCATGCTAGATGAGTAATGAAGTGAGTAATGTTTTCATTGATTGATGTTGATAAATGATGAGTTTTTGTTGATGACTTGATTAGAGGTTGAATATGCATGCTATGCTATGATAATAATGTGATAGCTTGAAATGTAAGTGATGGGGGATAATAATAATCATGTGATGCTAGTGTTCTAGGAGGAAGGGTTATGTATATGTGATACGTGTATGGTACACTTGTTGATATGAACTTGGAATGATGATATGGAATGGTTTTGAATGGTATGAGAATCATGAATACTTGTGAATACATGTATGATTTGTTATTCTGTATTCTTGAATATATCTTTCATTTCCAGTGTTCTTGTTTAAATCTTTTATGGATTATGATGATGTAATGCTAACCCTCAGTGGTCTGTGGTGGACCGCCTACCTTTCTGTATGGACGGGTAGACGACGTGCAGGATGCTTAGTTGTTTGCTTGTTGATGCCGAGGAGTGGAGTTCCTCTTTTTCATGCAAGTGTCTAGATTAGGGCTCTGATCTAGGATAGTTCTTGCATGTTGGTTTTTATTTTTGGACCATGTATTTTGGAGTTGAGATGTTATTTGTTATTTGAGATTTGGAGAATACAATTGTATTTTGTTGAGATCTGGAGATGTTTTTATGAATTTATCTGTTTGTTCCGCTGCTATGTTGTGTAACATGATCTTTATGCATGTATGATTGTGGTTTATTCGGAGACGTAACATCTATTTCTAGAATATTTCTGATATATTCGCGCGTTTTACCGCTTAATAGAAATAGGGTGTTACACTACGAATATTAAGAAAAGATAATATAAAAATACAATTAACATATCATTTAGTTTAGATTAAAAATCAATTTTAAATATTAGATAAATCACACACAATTTATTCTCCTTCATTCTCATAATTTAAATATGAGTATTAGAGTTGTGCATTTCAATCACAATGAACATCACAAACTATATGCATGACACCACTAATATATCTTGCAAAAGAATATATTCTCCTCACATTCATGTATATAATATGACTTTTGGAAATCATGCATGTGATTTGAGAATGAATATTATATGTTAGAAATACAATGTGATGGTAAATTCTAAACTCATATTATATTATGTATTATGCATCTATTATCTACTAAATTCTAAACCCATTTATTTTTCCTTTTGCCAAAAATAAATAAATAAATCTACTACGTAACTCTTTTTTTTTTTTAAGATAATCACATTTATCTTGCACCACTTCATTATTTTATGGGACAAGTTAGAAATTAGATCACTAATCACTTTGAACCGGGACGAGGAACATCATCAACATTGATTATTTGTTTAGTTTCTCATTTATTTTCCTCTAACATTTTGTATTTTCCTCATTTTTTTTCTTTCTATGCATAAAAATAATAGACTTGGAAGAACACACGGGTAATATTATAAACGGAGAGAGTAATATTATAAAATATTTAATTCTCCTATAAATTTGTATACATAATATTTAATTCTCCTACAAAAATAGAATTAAGTTTAGTTCTTTAGCAAATAAAGTTTTAGCTCTTCTTGTGTACCCAAAAAGAAAAGTTTAGCTCTTATAAAGAGAAATGTGGAAATAGTATTTTTAAATTATTAATTTAAGATAAAATATTTTATACTCTAATAAATACATTATGCCTAATCAACCAAAAAATTAACTTATAAATAGTATCTCTGCCTATGGTCAACACAGAAATATATTAATCCCTCACTAATAGAAATTTAAACTATTTTTTTAAGAGAAAAATTTAAACTCTTAAAATAATCTATATTATCTAAAGAATAAATCAGTTCTACATTTTTTTAAAGATTAGAATAAATATTTACTCTAAAATATAAAATAAAAGAAAATATTCAAATTAGTCATTAAAATCTTAAATTTATGTCAAATTAGTCTTCTTAAATATACTAAAACAATGTTTCAAAAAAAAAATATATACTAAAACAAATGATTTCATGTTAATGTATATGTTCCTTAAAAACAAAATGTTAATGTATTTGTTATTTATCATCAAATTAATTAAATTTATGATAGATAGAAAAAATGAATCTTGGCCGTGGCACATGACCAATATACAAACATGTAGATATACCGAATCAAAGGTGAAGGATGACATAAATCAAAAACCCCAAATCATAAACTCGCAACAAATCAAAGGTGAAGGAACACATAAATAAAAAACCCCAAATCAGAAACCATAAAATTTAAAATTACGACTTAACAACAATAAAATCAATATACAAAATGGATATTGTAATTCACTAACCTTTCTAGATGAATTTCGAGTGAGAAGATGGATTGTGGACTGAGTGAGTGAGCAAAATTTTGTAAACTGAAATAGGTGGTGAGAGAGAGAGTGAGAGGGTGATGGAGGGTTCTGATGTGAGAAATGGTAACGAGGAGTGAGAAGTGATGGAGTTTTGAGAGACACATAGAGGTTCTGAGAGAGAGAGGTGTTCAGGTTGAGTGATAAGGGTATCAAGAGACACGTAAAAGAAGAAGAGGGGCAATGGTTTTTAAATTTTGAGAGATAATGGGTTTTTTTTTGGGATTTTTAATAGATTATGTTTCTTTTTTACGGAGTCAAGAGTCGAACCGGCAACTAAGCGGTAGTCAACCGTACTTTAGAAATTTGTTTAAGTATAACTGTCTTAAGAAAGATGGAAATAATTGCAAAACTGCCACCGTGTTACTTATTAAGTCGGGTGGCATCGAGAATCGACTTAAGCATCATCTCTAAAAAGTGTTTTTTGTTTTTTGTACTAGTGGTTGCATCTTATTATTGAACAATAAAATAAACTAATACTCGTTGCAATCCACCTCGTTTCGGCGATCGATGTGTTGCGCGGTTGAGGAGAACTCAGATGGACATTGAATCATGTAATAAAATGTAGTTGTTTTATAACTACTTTTGGATTTAGATTCATTCATGTAATAAAAGCAACTCATATTTACCTTCAATTTCATGCTTGCGTTCGATTGAGATTCATGTTTCAAGCTCTGTTTTACTGCTTTTGTGTGTTCATGTCTTATCAAAATGACAAGATCTATTATTTTTGTGTTGTGTTCTGTTTTGATTCATTAAAGCTTTGTTAAGGTAGATGGCGTTTTTGCCTTTTGATTGCGTTTAAAGCTATAGATGTCTTTAAATGAGTCTTCTATATGATGAAGGAACATCAAATGCACCACCATTAGTGATAGACAACTTATTGCTAGGATTAAAGGATATGTTGACTGGTTTTGTAGCTAGAAAACCAGAATCTTGCAATAACAAATATACCCTGAGGTGATATTGCAATCTCAGTTCCTAAGAATACCTCAGCTTACCAAGATTCTTGATCTTAATTTTTTGATCAAGAAAAAGCTTAATTGTTTGAATTTCAAGAGGAGAATTAGCAGCTAAAACAATATCATCAACATACACAATTAATGCAGTATAGGCATTACCAGTGGACTTATGTATAATGAATTATCAGATTGAGATTGAACATAAATCAAAGAA
Source organism: Medicago sativa (assembly GCF_051527215.1). NCBI lineage: Eukaryota > Viridiplantae > Streptophyta > Magnoliopsida > Fabales > Fabaceae > Medicago > Medicago sativa. Next base: position 77,841,829 of record NC_140755.1, on the reverse strand, counting down.
ATAAGAGCATAAGGAAACTTAATATACCATTGTCTACTAGCTTGCTTCAAGCCATAAACGAGACTTATGTAATCTACATATTATATGTGGACCAACATTAGAAATATATCCAGGGGAAGGAACATATATACATCTTCATTAAGATCACCATGCAAGAAAGCATAGTTGACGTCTAATTGTTGAAGATGTCAACCCTTATTGAAGCTAATGCTAGTAACACTTAAAACAAAATTACAATGAAAATTCTCTTAGTAAATATAGGATGTTGGATGGTTCTACTAGATCTTCTTAAGAGATAACATGTCTATGTAAGCAGTGGTATTGTTTGCTTATTTGATACAAAGGGGAAAAATTTAGAACTAACATTTAAACCACCAGTAGAAATATGGCATAATCTTAAATGCCTTAAAAGAGAAGAAGCACTACATGTAGAATTACAAGTAGAAGAAACAATACGAGAAACATAATCAATTAGGTATTCAACGTCTATGACATATAATCCCGTTTGTACTAACTAGTTTACCAACCACTGCATTGGTAGAATTAGACAAAAGTTCTTAGGAATGGGATGTGAAATTCACAAAGTAGTCACTTATACTAACTAGTGTTTAGTGATAGAAATTAAGTAAGGTAATGGATGAGGAAATGGTGACAGTGCCAGAAATGTAAGCTAATATTTTTGAGCCATTTGTTAAAGACATTAGACACGAGCATGGGAATGATTTTCTTATACATGTTAAAGGAACTAAGATTGAAAGTGATGCTATCAAGGGCACCAATGTATAGAGTCCAAAGAGTATAACATTCACCACCACCAATAGAAGAAAACAAGATAACGTCATTAGGTATGAGAAAACTTGTCATAGCTAATCACATTATCTTGTTGCCAATAGGTTTTGATCGAGTTAATCGCGCTCCACAAGAACACGTGATTTAAACAACATTTACAATACGGAATAAGTCTATAATTTTTCAATTGATCCCATAGAACCTTCAATTGAGTAAAGAAATCAGTGATATCAAGAGCATCTTGACAAAATTTGTACAATTATTCCTAAAGATTAGAGATAGGAAAGATATCACCATGTAAAAACCTAATTAGAATTTGAAGCTCCCACCTCTCATAACAAAAAGAAAATTGCTCTTTGACTTCACTATTGCTCTCAAGCAACCCGAAATGACATTTTTACCCCAACAATAGTTAAGTGTCGCCATAGCTAAGTTTCGTTCCAGATTCAGACCCGCGTATACGGTAACAAGGAAAAATTGAAACAAAACATTCACAAGTTCCTTGGGAACCATACACCATTTTCTTTGTTGGGGGTAAGTATATCACTTTGAAGTGTCTGAGAGCAAACAGTGAAGCCTAAAAGAGCAATTTTCTAACAAAATTCTGGGCACGTATTGGTTAGGTAGCCCAAATGGAAATTCTGGCCCACACGTCAATTTTTTGAGGGTGGTGGTGGGAGGTTATTAGCACCCTCGTTTATGCAACTATAGTCACTTTCCTAGTACTACATTATTTTTTCCACGTATCGGAGAGTCTTAATAATATTGAATTAAAAAGAAAACCAATGCAAACGGCTGTGAAAAAATAAAAATGAAAAGAAAAATGTGTCACTTTCCTAGTACTACTGTAATTACTATTTATCGTCTATTTTGAAGAATATATATATATATGTTGCTTTAGAGGAAAATATAATAGACCAAGAGGAATTAAACACCGACGTTAATCCATTTGATTTATACATAAAGTCGTATATTTATGATTATTTGTAATTAAATGGTGGAGAATTTGACAAGCAACATTGTACATTACATTTTTAAGTACCCAAAATATAATTTTTAAATATTGTATGAAATATTCCATGTTTTTTTAGAGGGAAATATTCCATTGTTATTGTTTTAATATTCTTTAAAAAATTAAATGAATAAAATAACTAATTAAGTGAATATCTTCGAATAAAGTAATTAATTAAAATCCATATCACTCTTAAGCTTTCAAAACTATGACTATCTGTATGATTGGTTATTTTCTACGAATTTGGAATTTGTCTTTTAAGTTATAGCAGACATCAGCTGCTAGATTGAAAACTACATGACATAATGTTCACTCATTCTGCACGTCGGTTACAGTTGGCTCTTAACGACTTTTTGTTGCTGTTGCTGATCAATTAAAGGTTTTATTTATTTATAAATGAAAGGTTTTTTCTCTGATATAGGAGTAATAATATATATAAAACTGTCCATGTAAATTAGCTGTGTGGCAAATCAATGGTGTGTCATGGTTTACATGGTATATAATATTAACTTTAGGTTAATGTGTGTATATAATATTAACTAAAAGAAGTTGGTCTCTTAAATTAAGGGTGTGTTTGGATTGAAGGTTTAGGAGGGGCAGGAAGGAGAAGGTTTACTTTTCTTTTTTAAATTACGAACTATATAACATGTTTTTCAAAAATAAATTAAGTGTGATTGAAGTATTATATGATGGTTTATAATGTTAAAATGTTAACTTTTTAAAAAATATTTCATAGTATCCGTAATTTAAAAGTAAACCCTCCATTCTCTTCCCTCATAAACCCTCCACCCAAACACAGTTGTTCCCTAGAGAATGCAAATGCAACTATAGTCAAAGTCACTCGTCCCATCTGCCAGCCGCACCTTGCGTGTAACGTGAACATGAATAAGTAAATTAAATACTTACATGTTCCCTTTAACATGTAAGAATTTTTCTATCCAGAGGAAACTCAAATGCACGTGTTTAGAAGTTTAAAATAGTAAGTTGTATTGAAATTTGTGTAATTTATATTAAATACTCTCTCCGCCCTTATTCTAAAGGAAATGCTAACTAGTGCCCTTAGGGCACTAGATAAGAAGATTAATATAGAAATTATGCATTGGAAATTGGTGAAAAGTTGAATGTTTAACTTTATGAAGGTCAAAAAATTGTTGTTTTTAATGAAATTTTCTATTTTTGACATCCTTAACCATTGCCCTTAGGACTGGTTAGCAAAACCCTTATTTTACATACTCTTTGAGAAAAAAATTGTCCTTCAATGTAAGCTCTTATAGAAATTACTAGATACATTTATTATTATTTTTTTCTAAACATGTTTTTTTCTTTTATTGGCAAAGAAGAAGGGAGGGTATCAGGAGGAGACAGAAACAACCCAATTAAGTTGACATCCAACTGTCACATCCAACCTCTACCACCTACTTTATATATATTATTAAAAAAGGAGAAAATAATATGTAGAAGAGGGGGGACTAGGGCAAAACTCTCAGAAGAAAAAACAAACACCTAGAAACCAAGGAAACCGATAGTTCGGCAAAGCCACCCTGTCACAGAAAAAGTCAGCCGACAAGGACTGTGGTAGAGAACCTAACCAAGCAGTGCCCGTAATGGAATGCCCATAATCCACTAATTTATCTGCACAACAATTTCCTTAGTGAATAGTGAATAAATAAGTAAACTAATATATGAATACTAGAGAGATTAATTTGTAGTGTTTGATAAAATTAATAATTGAATTCATTAATAAATATGAAGTGACATAAAAAGATATTTTAAATTAATTGAAACTTTTTTAATTAAGACAATAAATGTAAAACTAAGAGGAAAAATGATAACTACAAGCTCAAACTTTACCTGAAAAAAGATCATAAAAAATGATAAGAGTTATTAATAAATGTTGTAGACTTGTGAAGAAAAAAAATCATTTTAAAACAAGTCTATTTTAATTTAGTCATATATAAGATCAAAAACCCGGCTTGTCAAACAGGGTCTATATCTCATTTTTCTTATCATTTTTTTAAAGCATTGTTATGCGATCCCTTCAATTCTAAATATAAGAAGAAAAAAAAATTAAATTTATTAAATAATTGATGTATCTAATTGTGTTACCCATTAATTAGTTAATTAATTAATTTAATTTCAAATTTGTTTGTTTTGTTGGAAATTGAAGCTTCGAAGTTGCCAAAATATTGATGGTTTATACACGACTTGTGTTCAATGTTTGTAAGGTGTTCAACAAATCAAGCTCAAGAGACTTGTAGGAGTGAGGTTGATGGTGTTTTGTTGAAACTAGAATATGCAAGCAACAATGACAATCTTTTTATGCTGGTGTTTATTCCATTAACTAGTGATAGACCTGTGCTTCCGCACGGGTTGCATAACATTGTGGTAATCATATGAAATTTTGCTTCATTTCAATTTTTATATATTGTTAGTAGACAAATTAATTAATTTCATAGTTATCCGTGGAAATTTGTACAGTTGTGTTGACCAGTATCCATAATTAATTTTTTTTAAAAACAATTAAATTAAATTTTGCAAAATGACCATTATGCACATAAAATTAAGGAGATCTTGAGTTTTAAAGTGAACGATTATGAAATTTTGTTGTACTTCGATTTTTATATATTGTTAGTAGATATTTTTTTAAACTAGTAAATCCGCTATTTAGACAAGATCGGAACAAATGGAGTTTATGTTGAGCGATTATTATAGTCTTTGATCCTCTGCCAGAGATCCAAGTCTTGTTGAATACGTGGGTTACTATGTTGCATGCCAGCTGCACGGGCATTCAAAGAGCTGATAATTCCATCGGAGGCTGAACATGTGGCTGAACCGATCCCAACCTGTTGCACCTGGTCGAAACATCATCATCAAGGGCCGTATTGAAACTTTGAGGAAGGTCTACTGAATCTAATTTTGTATCTTTAATAGTATGAATAGGCATATCGCTTCCATCTGTAATCAAGGTCGAGGCATCAACATTAACCACTTCATGCACGTCAACGTGGTCATTCAAATGTGAAAGCGAAGCGGAAAAAACCGAAACCTTTGTAATGGTTGTGTCTATAGTAACTGACATTGTTCCCTACCTTTCACATAAATGCACGTCATCGTGCGCATCAACAGTCACCAATTCCAACACAGGCATGTCCGAATGGGGCAAGACACCTTGAGGAATTTCGTCTGTCACATTTTGCAACGCTAAACTAAAAGATTTAGCTGCCATATCTTTGGGGGGTGCAACAGTGAAATGTTTTTCGGATGGGGCTGCAAAGGCCGTGGAAGATCCAACACCAGAGGGGTTATCTTTCAACGGCACCCAAGCTTGCTTCTTTGGCTGAACTTGCGCCTTTCCTTTAACAACGATCTCGTGGGGCACTTGACTTTCCTTTCTTAGATACAACCAACGGCAACCGGTGACATCATGGCCGAGATTCTGACAGTGAGAGCAAAAATTTAGAAGCCACTCATAAACAACCTCCACATGAAAGGAAAAACCCTCCTTTTCAACCAAAATCTCATAAAATAATTTCTTCAAAAAGTCCATGTCAACTAAGCATAATGTCCGTAAATCCTTTTGGACGTGGCGTTATCAATCACCAACGGCGTACCAACCGCACTTGCAATTTCCCAGAGCATTCTCTCCATCCAGTATTCATGTGGAAGTGCCATTAAACGGATCCAAATTTGCGCATGAGTATTCTTATGATGATTGTTATTAAAGTCCCTTGTCTATTCAAAAAGTCTCAAAATGCTCGGCTTCAGATGCTTAGTTCCCATTGCCCAAACTGTGCGTATATCGGTTTCAAAGGCAAAGGAGAACTCGTTGTAGCCCCTGCCTAAGGATAGGAAGGACCAAGTGTAACAACCTGATTTTTCGTTAGATTTATTTTAATTGTTTTTATATGTGTTTATACGTGCTTATACGTGATTAATTGCCTCTGTATGTATTTTGGTTGGGATTATTAGAATTCGGTGTTTGAAGGGTATTTTAGTCATTTTGGACTTAGGGGTATTTTGGTCATTGTGTGAGCAAGGGTAAATTAGTAATTTCTCTGTGAGGATTATTTTTAGTGTTTCAAGTGAGAATCATTATTTTACTAAGTTACTAGTGTAGTTGTGGTAATTAGCTATGAGCAGTAACTATTTGATAACTTTTAGCCGTAAGCGAGTAAATACTTTGTGGATTAGTCATTGAGAGTCTTAGGTCCATTAAGACTTTTTAAGGGTTAAGCCCATTAGCGTGGACACTATTTAAGCTCCAGTCTTTGTAGAAAAATATGGTTCACATTCATTTCATAAGAATTTGAGAGAGGTAGAGAGAGAAAGAGCAAAAGGAAGAGAAAAAGGGTTAGAAGAGAAAGGCTTGAAGAATCAAGAGGTGGTAGAGATTCTAGGAGCTAAATTGAAGCTCTTGCTAGGATTATTGTTAATTGAGGTAAGGGGGCTAGTTTTCTATCATAATCTCTTAGTTGTAATCTCTTCTCCAATTATATTCAAAAGTGCTTAATTGAGATAAGTGATTATTGTGAACTTAATTGTTAAAATTCGTGCTCTTGTTTTAGTGCTATGTTTGGGTATGTGAGTTTGATGATAATTGAGTTGTTGATGATGAATTTGCATGTTCATGTTATATATAAATGGGTACTTTGTGAATTTTGCTCAAATTGATGAATTGTGATATTGTGTTGTTGAATTGTGGTTGAATTCATGATTGTGAGTTGTGTTTGTTGTTGAGTGTTGTTGATAATGTCATTTCATGAATTGAGTGTGACATATGTGTTGTTGCGTTTAAGTTGTTGATTGGAACCTTGAAGAATTAAATGAATTGATATATAAGTTGTTTAGTATTGTTGCAAAAAGAGTCTAATTGATGCATTCGAACTTTGGAAAATGATTTTTATCGTTTTGGGTATGTTAGGGGGATCAAAATAGAGATTTTTGGGATGATTTGGGGATGAACCAGTAGCTCAAAATGTGTTTTCCATGCCTTTGAGTCGATTCAGAAAGGTTTGAATCGTATCAATCTGCATATGGGCAGATTTGAATCGATTCAGACAGTTTTGAATCGTCTCATTTTTCTCTCTTACTTGTTTGAATCGATTCAAACAGGACGTGAATCGATTCAGCATTAGTTGTAAACATAAAAGTTTTAGATATGGATGTCATCTTTCCAATGGCTTTGGTTCCACTTCAAAATGTTTTATAGAACTTGATTTATGACCAAATTAATACACATAGGTCATGCTGCATTTTTCATGAAACCTTGTCATAACTTTTTCACTAAATCATGAAACATCTTCAAAATTTATATTGAGTGTTAAGAAGTCTTTATAGTGAATAAATGAGTATGTAAACATGAAGCTGTGATGTTTAAGAGTGATTTAATTTGGTTTCATTTTGAAAATGAATTGGTCTTGCAAAATGATACCATGAGACGAACTTAGGTGAATTTTTGGGATTTATCGGTATTGGCCGGTGAAACACACATGTATACGCTACTACACTCATATGTGATTTAAGTGTATACATAGTTGAGGCACTAGAACTTGTTTGCTAAGTTTTGACTCAATTGTTTTAAAGTTGTAAAATGAGAGACTAACTTTGTCAAAAATAATCTTTAAGACCCAATACTTGGCAAATTTTTGTGTGGATAGTTTGATATGATTATATGAAGATGTGTGAATGATTTATAGGTGTTGAATATGATATTTATCATAATGTGTTGTATTTTCTCCTTTACTTGGATTGTGAGAAATTGTATGGAGTTGTAAAAACTATATGATATAGTTGACGTTGATTAATGCATATATGTGAATTGATGGTGATATTGTTGGTGAATGCATATATATCAATTGATGTTGATATTGCTGGTGAATGCATATATGTTAATTGATGGTGATATTGTTGGTGAATGCATATATGTTAAACATAATTGATGTTGAGTAATGCATATATGTTAATTATGATGATGGTGATGTTGATGTCTGTTGATAATTATGATGATGATTAGGTTGATGATAATGTGGTGACGACTCTTATTTGGATTATGACTTGTTGATTAAGTGGGCGTAAATACTCGATAATGCAATTGTTGTTGAAGTTGATCAACGTAAATGGAGGTGATCTCTTACATTGTTGTTGTTGAATATATATGAGGTGATTTTGCATTATCGAGTCTTTGCTTGTATGTCCATGCATCATAGTCATATTGGGTCATATGTGTTGTAAAAGGGTGGTGAACTTTTACTTCGTTGAAATGTAAAACGGGTGTGAAATCTTACATATGATGTTTTTGTTGCGTCATGAGGTGACGACCTTTGTTGTTGGTGACGGTACCGCATGCATCTAGAAGAGTCTAGAACATTGCATGCATTTGAATGATTGATGAATTGTGTCATAATTGAATATGTGACTTGGTGAATTTGTGCATTGGTGAAATTTGTTGAATGTTGTGATTATGTGGATTGGTGTATATGTACATTGCTGGATTTTTGTTGATAATTATGAATATTTGAACTAAGCTCTAATTGAGTGTCTTACTTGCTTGTGCTTATGCACTTGATGAATCTAATTGATGATAATTACTTTGGTAATAGTAATGAGGTGAGAATTGTATGTGTGTGTGTATATATATGATGTGGTGATTCCTTTGATAATGATAATTGATTGGTTATAACTTTGAAATGATGAATTGTACTTGTTGAGTTAAGTATGCTAAATGAGGAATAAGGTGAGTAATCGTTTCTTTGATTGATGTTGATAAATGATGAGCTTATGTCGATGACTTGATTAGCAATTGAATATGCTTGTTATTCTATGTTAGAATGGTGATAGCATGATAAGTATGGAATGAAGGATAATATGTAAGTGGTGATAGTATTCTAGGAATGTTGCATATGTGTAGTTGTTATGCATGAATCATTAAATGCTTATGTTTGTTTATGTTAATTATGATTGATGTGAAGCTAACCCCCAGTGGTTTTGACAGCCTACTTGTTTGTATGAATGAGTTGACGGAGTGCAGAAGTAGTTGCTTGTTTGGTGAGTTGCTCGAGGATAGCGGGAGCTTCCTCTAGTTATCTGTTTCGATGTCTTAGATTAGGCTCTGATCTAGGATGTCAGTCGTTATGTTTGTTTTGGATTGAACATGTTGTTTAGATATTACCCATATGTCGGAATTTGGAGATTTTCATGTATTGCCATATTTGAAGTTATAACATGTATACTTGGATATGTATGTTTTATATATCCGCTGCGACTGTTGAAATTTTTTATATATGCATGTTGTTTTGAAATCTGTTGAAGACGTAACGTCTATTCCTTGAATATTTGTATTATTCGCGTGTTTTATCGCTTTAATAAAAGTATGGTGTTACACCAAGGACCTGCGGTCTTACATAATTTTTGGAGCTTAAACTGAATTTTTGGAGCTTAAACATAATTTTTGTTACCCATTATTTAGTTAATTAATTAATTTAATTTCAAATTTGTTTGTTTTGTTGGAAATTGAAGCTTCTAAGTTGCCAAAATATTGATGTTTTATACACGTCTTGTGTTCAATGTTTGTAAGGTGTTCAACAAATCAAGCACAAAGTGAGGTTGATGGTGTTTTGTTGAAACTAGAATATGCAAGCAACAATGACAATCTTTTTATGCTGGTCTTTATTCCATTAATATTTTGTTGAAACTAGTAAATCCGCTTCTTTTTACCGGTATAAAAAAAGAACCTGATTTAGATTTACCCCTAGGGTTGAAGTCTTTTTACCCCAAGAAGGTTGGTCTCTTATTACCCCAAATAAATAGATTTGGTAAATTGAAATAAAATGTACCAATTATTGTAAATGTATCAATTATTAATAAAATAAAATTTTATATGTTTTATTTATGTTCCTTTCTTCCTTTATTTTTATTTATATTTGCATTTATTTAATGATTTGGTCATCTAAATAATATAATGTCTTCAAACACTAATTAAACCCGACGTGAATTTGCATATTAAAATTGCGTATTAAATAAATTAAAAAATAAAGTTGCATATTAATAAAGGGGCAAAATGGTATTTTCAATCAGGAATGAGATTTTTTTTTGGGTAAAGAGCAAAATTCTAGCTATATATAAGAGCAAAAGTTAAATTTGAAATTCAAAAAGTGTACGAAACTAATTTCTCTCTGTTCTCAATCTCTTTCTCTTCTTCTCTTCTTCTCAAGTTCTCAGACGGGTTTGTTTGTTTGATACACATTTTTTCTTCATTTTCATTTTCAATTATCATTTATCTCTTTATTTTGCTGTGCAGAAGTGGAGGTTGTCATTGGCCTTGCATTGATCCTTCTCGTTCTCATTGCTCTGCTTTTGTTCTTCATGGTGACAGGGTGAATCAACGAAGAACTCGATCTGTTTTTTCGTTTTCTGTTTCATTCTTTTACTGATGAATGGAATGATTTATTTAATTTTTACAGGAGTCGCAATCGCAAGCTGATTGCTGTTTTGATGATTGCTGTATTGGTTGCTATGCATCTCGTGTCGGCGATCGATCGCGATTGAAGAAAGTGATGCATGATTGAAGAAAATAAGATCAAATGAGCATTACATTTCTACAGTTTCTTGTTTTGTTGCTTATGGAGATTTAGATAGATCTATTTAGTAAAATAAAAATCAAAATCAGGTTTACATTTAGATTCATGATATCTTGTTGAATCGTTGTAATGCTGTTTGTTTTTCTGATTTTGTTTGATGGAATAAAACTCACAGATCTACATTTTGTGTTTTGAATCTTATTATGTTAGTTTTAGAAATTGAATTGAATGTTGTGTTGTTTTAATGTCTGTTTTTTAGTTCTGCATAATATGTCTGTTATTATTTCATTTTATAGGAATAACAAGAAAGTGAAGATGATTGCGGTTTTGTTTGTGATACTTCTCGTGTCGTCGACCGTGTCCAATGTGCTACGCGATTGAAGAAAGCTCGAATCAACATTGCATTGAATAATGTAGTTGTTCTATAACTACTTTACTTTTGTGTAATAAAAATCAAAGTCAGATTTAGTTTTAATTTCATGCTTTTGTGATTGAGATTCATGTCATTGAATCGAATCATGTAATGTTATTTTTTGTCTCACTGAGTTTTATTATACTTATTTTGTTTCATGTAATAAAGCTCAGATCTACAACATTGTGTTGTGTTAAGTTTTGTTTCAGAAATTGTGTTATGTTTTGTTAAGCTTTGTTTGATAATGTCTGTTTGATCTCGTATGTTCTGTTGGCTTAGTTTCAAATATATTTTTTTGACAATTCTTCAAAGAGTTTTTTTTTATTGAATTCTTCTAAGATTTTTGGTTTTTATATACTTCAAAGATTAGAATATGCAACACAGTTTGGAACCATTGTTAATTGAATTAAATGTACCGAAGGATTATAGAACTGTACTCGATTAGATGTTGCAATATAAAGTCAAATTTTACTTGAAAATTTAATGTAATTTGTTTTTTGTCAATCATAGAATTAATGAGTTGAATTAAGTTAAATATTAATAAAATATTAAAACATTCTTTCAAAAAATAATAATAAAATATTGAAACATATTCTCATTAGTTGATATTATTGACAAACTTAATAGGTTAAAGTATTATTGACAAACTAATAATTAATGTTGCATTGAAACTTGAAAGTAACAAGTATAGTGAAATAAAATTATTCTTCAAAAGCGACAAGTATTGTGAAATGGAGGAAGTAAAAAATATTTTATTTATGATAAGCAATGTAGAAGAAAATATATAATTATTTAGAGGAAACTAAATTTTTATATAGTAATATATGTTAATAGTTTAAGACTAAAAATTTGTGGTACCCATAAAAAATGGCTTTTATTTTAACGCATATCAATAGTATATATATAAAGTAAGGTTTTTTATGCCACATGTCACTTCCTCATTCCTTCTCAATATTTTTATTATTTTTTTCTATTTTATTTAACATAAATATCTCAACAAACTTTTGATCTTATGCACTCAGTATTTTTTATCTCAACAAACTACACATCAATCAATCAATCAATAGTATATATATAAAGTAAGTTTTTTTATGCCACATGTCACTTCAACATTCATTCTCAATATTTTTATTATTTTTTCTATTTTATTTAACATAAATATCTCAACAAACTTTTGATCTTATGCACTCAGTATTTTTTATCTCAACAAACTACACATCAATCAATCAATCAATAGTATATATATAAAGTAAGGTTTTTTATGCCACATGTCACTTCCACATTCATTCTCAATATTTTTATTATTTTTTCTATTTTATTTAACATAAATATCTCAACAAACTTTTGATCTTATGCACTCAGTATTCTTTATCTCAACAAACTACACACCAATCAATCAATCAATGGTATATATATATAAAGTAAGGTTTTTTATGCCACATGTCACTTCCACATTCATTCTCAATATTTTTATTATTTTTTCTATTTTATTTAACATAAATATCTCAACAAACTTTTGATCTTATGCACTCAGTATTTTTTATCTCAACAAACTACACATCAATCAATCAATCAATAGTATATATATAAAGTAAGGTTTTTTATGCCACATGTCACTTCCACATTCATTCTCAATATTTTTATTATTTTTTCTATTTTATTTAACATAATTATCTCAACAATTTTTTGATCTTATGCACTCAGTATTTTTTATCTCAACAAACTACACATCAATCAATCAATCAATAGTATATATATAAAGTAAGGTTTTTTATGCCACATGTCACTTCCACATTCATTCTCAATATTTTTATTATTTTTTCTATTTTATTTAACATAAATATCTCAACAAACTTTTGATCTTATGCACTCAGTATTTTTTATCTCAACAAACTACACATCAATCAATCAATCAATAGTATATATATAAAGTAAGGTTTTTTATGCCACATGTCACTTCCACATTCATTCTCAATATTTTTATTATTTTTTCTATTTTATTTAACATAAATATCTCAACAAACTTTTGATCTTATGCACTCAGTATTTTTTATCTCAACAAACTACACATCAATCAATCAATCAATAGTATATATATATAAAGTAAGGTTTTTTATGCCACATGTCACTTCCACATTCACTCTCAATATTTTTATTATTTTTTCTATTTTTAAAAACCAATATTTTATTTAACAAAAATCGGGTTTTCGGGTTACTTGATCGGATTGCTCCGAAACATCCCCAGAAAATCAGAAAAAAATTCAAGGACCATGACTCCCGTAAAAGGGACTTCTTACGGGACTCCGCCCCTCAAAATCCAAAATTCCATGTTTAGACCCATTTTTCATTTTTATTAATTTTTCATATTCTCAGAAAAATCTGAAAAAATTTCCATTAGTTTTATTTGATTTTAGAATTTTTTGGTACTATTTTTTATATTTTTATGATTTTATTTGACAGGTTTTTAGCATTTTTTACTTAGTTTTTGGTTGTTTTTAAAAGGAAAACTCAAAACTATTGAAATGTGAGAGAGTCTGATGGCTGATTATACATAAGAATTGTCCGTATTATGAAATCCGAAATAGTAAACATGAATCCAAATTTTAAAATCCGGAATGCACAAGGACATTTTTAGAAATTTTACAGGGCGCGGGAGAAGGCAATAGGGGGGGAAAGTAATAGTCCATGTTTAAAGGACCCAAAACTATTACCACTTGGACTAATTCATTATTGATTTTGTTACACTTTTTATTCTTGCATTGGACATTCATCTCATCATTTATATTTATTTTTAATTTTTTTTTAAATATTTATATTTATTTTTATGATATTATTATAATTGTAAATTTAAATAAATTCAATCTAATATACTGACACGTGTATTCGTGCACACAAACTTATAAAACTTATTTAATATCTAACCCGGGCAACGCCGGGTATCTAAACTAGTATGGAAAAAGAAGAAATGAAATTAGAAAATACAAAAGAATAGATTAAGACATATGAGCGACCAAAGATATAATCAACGTTGTTGACGTTTTTTATCTAATTTCAAAGTGACAACTGATGTTATTTATAATTAGTCTATAACATAATAGAACATTACAAAATTTTATGTATTTCCAATATATAAAATATTGTTCTCACGTGATATGTATTATTTGCAACATCTAGTTGCGGTTCGTTCATGTACTTAATGTTGTTGTTGTTGTTTGCATTTGAAATCCATGACATTCAAAGTCATGTTGAATTCACAAGAATAAGAGAAAATCAATTATGTATGATTTATCTAACAATAAAATTGATTTTTTTAATTTAAAATTAATGATATATTAATCATATATTTATCTTTATCTTTTATTGAATTAATAAAACATACATTTACCAATCACTAGATATCATATCTTTTCGTTAATTGTGTTTACATACTATGATCCCTATTGCAGATGCAGATGGAAAAAAAATACTTGCATGGACTTGTTCAATACCATATATTGAACACATTATAACATTTATTGTTTTATTTATTTTTCAAATATATTTTTTTGACAATTCTTCAAAGAGTTTTTCATTGAATTCTTTTAAATTTTTTTGGTATTTATATACTCCGGGGATTAGAATATGCAACACAGTTTGAAACCATTGTTATTTGAATTAAATGTATCAAAGGATTATAGAACTGTACTTGATGACAGGTTGCAATATAAAGTCAAACTTTACTTGTAAATTTAATGTAATTTGTTTTTTTATCAATCATATAATTAACAAGTTGAATTAAGTTAAATATCAATAAAATATTAAAACATTCTTTCAAATAATAATAATAATAAAATATTAATACATGTTCTCTTTAGTTGATATTTGTGTTAAGTATTACTCCATCTGTTTCATAATATTTGTCGCTCTTGATGAATTTACACATACCAAGTAATCAAATAAATATTGTTATTTTTGATGAAATTCTTTGTGTTTTTCTATAATATCCTTAATCATTTATTATTTCATTCTATTATTTTTCTCTCTACAATAACTAGGTTAAAGTATTGTTGACAAACTAATAATTAATGTTGCATTGAAACTTGAAAGTAACAAGTATAATGAAATAAAATTATTCTTCAAAAGCGATAATTATTGTGAAACGGAGGGAGTAAAAAATATATCGAGTTGATAATATATTTGATTAATTAAAAAATAATAATAAAGTTTAAATGAAACAATTGAAATTAACCAATATAAACAGAAGAAAACATGTTTTTCATTACACGATTAAGAAATTTCAAGCCTTTATTTCTTCCAATGTTCTCAAAGCTCCTCCTTCCATTGCCCTCTATTTCTTCCACTTACTCCTTCATTTTTTCCAAGCCTTTCCTTCATTTCCCCTCCAAACTCACAAACAAATCCTAAGAGAATACTGTTGGAGTAAGCGCTAATAACCAACCTATATTGATTGAGTTTGCCTTTGTATTATGATATTGATATAAATATATGTTGTGAATATATAATAGTAAGACATTTCTTTATTGATTTTCTTTTGTTTCAAAAATAATAAAGTCCCAAGAATAATTAGTCCGTTTAATGGAGCATTAAATGTGACTTAATCGTGTGACCCATTAAACAAAAGGACATTATTCTTAAAGTGTCCGTAGTCAAGCTTTATTGTGAAAAGGGATAACATTAAAACATAGAGATTATTATGTGGGTAGACCAATGATCACATCTCACGGATCATAGATAAAGAGTTATAATGTCTTCACATAAGTATAAATATTAAGAGTAATATTTATACTGGATTGACCCACCTTGAGAATACTACATAGTAAAGGTTATGAAAGTGTCATAAGATATTCTCATAGTGATAATGTTGTATTCTACCCTTTGACCTGAAACCACTATGTACCCTAGATGTTGGAGTTGAGTGCTTTATCATCATTCAAACGTTGTCTATAACAAGATGACCATAAAGTTGGTTGATGGGTACTCCATGAATCATGTTGAGGGACATGAGTGACCTAGATGGAATTTACCCCTCCTACATAACAGGAGAAATGTCTAGGGGCCCAATATTGAACTGGACAAGGGTGACATGTTATGCCTTGTGTTCAATATAGACATGAGGACAAAAGGGAAATTATACACATGATCATTATCACATAAATGTTTCGTCAAATAACATGACATTCTCGTCGCTTGGGAGCAGTGATGTGTTGCTAGATACCGCTCACTGTTTATAATATAAATATATGATTTAATATTAGTGCCAAAGTTACGAGAACCTATAGGGTCACACACAAATGACAGATAAATGAGGGAAATAAATAAGTAAGACTTATTTATAAAATAATAAGTGGGACTTATTAGTAATTAAATAATTAAGTATGACTTATTATTTTAGTTTATTAAAATAGAGAGACACAGTCCGTCCACTGTAAAGTACAAAGTGTTTAAGTGAAATATGGTGCACCGTAGTGTAATTAAGTGCTTGCCTTGATGACCAAGCGAGTCGTTCTATAAATAGAACCCTTGTGCTGAAGCATTTGGTTGTTGAGCACTTAACCTAATTCACAAAGTAATAGACCTAGCCGCCACTCTCTAAACCATAGTCTCTCTGAATCTCTGTTGGAATTGGCTAGCATCAGAAGTTCTGTTCGTGTTGACTGAGTAGCATCGTTACGTTGCTTTGCTCGTGATCGAAAACTATTCTGCTACAAAGGTTCTGCGCTTCAAGAGGTAAACACGAATCCTTAAAGTGTTTAAGTATTTTTCATGTTTGATTTGTGATTATGATTTAATCATAATCTGTTCCAATGAGATTTGTTCCGCTAAGAGGATTAAAATTTTGAAAAAACCCCTCTTAAAATCTTTTCAGTGGTATTAGAGCATCCAATCATGGTTAAATCATTCAATTCGAATATGTTTTGATAACATGTTGGTATGAATATGATTCGTATTCATTTATGATATCGTTTTGGTTAATTTGCTGATGATTTGTTTGAATCAGTAAAGAAAGAGTTTTATGGTGATATATCATCGGCTCACAAATTGTTTTAGGGAGATGTATCTCATATCCATTTTCTAAGATCATAATCACGTGTTCATATATTTGAATTCAATTTTGATATGTTTTGATCTAAAAGAGAAGAACATATTTGTCTAAGGTACTTTGTTTCAAAAAAATGTTTGAATGAATAATTGCCGCATGACTTGTTTCAAAAGAGACTTGAATTCAATTGGATTATTGTCAAAATTGAATATGACTTGATTTTAGCAACGTATTCACAAAATTGAATATGACTTGAATATGGCCTGTTGTTATTATCAAACATATCAATCAATTAGAGTTTTGAATATGATTCAATCTAACCGAATACATGTTTGCCGTGCATGAGATGTACATACATATGCGATATACAGTTTTGAATTCTCACTATGCCATGAGCTTGATTGCCTTTTAAGAATATTGAAATTTGTATGTATCTTTTATGAAATTGTTTCATGATATTGTTTGATTTTGTTTACTTTTGCTTTAGAATAAAAAGATTCAATTATATTTAAAATAGCAAAATTAAACATGTTTGAAATACAAGATCGGTATACATGATTTGAATATTTTCAAAAGAGTAAATATCAGTTATTGGTTATCAATATTGTATTGATTGAGACTTTATTTCCTTTTGGATTTTGAAATCAAATGTTAAGCCATATATGAGATATATAATTTGATTTGGTGACGATTTGATCATACTGATTCGGTCCAATATTTCTTTATACACGTTGTTTTCTATTATGGAAAATAACTTGTGTGAATGATTAATTTTAATTATTTAATTATTTAGAGGTGTATAGTTATGACCATAGCGCAAACAAGGACGTCGGTGGAGAGGCTTGAGAAGTCAACTCAAAGATCGAAGACTTGTAATTATTTTATTTAGTTAATATTCATCATTTTCTACCATTTGGTTTTAGGATTATATCATCCCCTTTTCATATTAAAAAAATTGATTTAAACTCATACAGAGTAATGAATTCCATTTAGGTCATAAAAGATATCATCGAACTCTACATTATGAATTCTTTAAAATCCTCAAGGCACCCTAACCGTTTAAAAATTATCATGCAGCGTTTCACAGCTTTATAGGGTTTGTATATTAAATATTATAATATAACCTGTTAAAATTTTGATTTACAAAATTGTATAGGGTTGTTGTTGTTAAAGCAGAAGATTGAAGTTGAATAAGCAAGAATGATAGTGGCTATCCTAACAACAAAATTCCCAACACGTACCAATTGTATAGGGTTTATGAAAATTCAAGAATCAAAACATGAAAATCAAGATAGAGTTAGATATGGGCACAAACTTGAAATTCAAGAATCCAAACCGTTGAAGAAAAAAGAACCCGACAATGAGACGAAACCACCAACACCTTCGAATTGTGAGAAAATTTCGTATACGGAATGAAATCAATTGTTTCCTACCATTGAAGAATCATAACCTTTGAATGAAAGCAGCGTGTCTCTAATTTATGAGAATTTCTCTTGTTCTATCTGTTTTTGCTCATTCCCGTTCAATACACTTGCGTGAGTTAACTCACGCTGAAAATACATTTGCACTCACCTATTTAAATGGAAATGAGTAAAAA
Source organism: Medicago sativa (assembly GCF_051527215.1). NCBI lineage: Eukaryota > Viridiplantae > Streptophyta > Magnoliopsida > Fabales > Fabaceae > Medicago > Medicago sativa. The sequence goes on along the minus strand of NC_140755.1, from coordinate 77,823,403 downwards.
GAGATAGGAGAAGAGAAATTATCCTAATTTATAGGTTTTGCTCCGGGCTTTTGTATTTTTTGGGCCTCGACCCACTAGTCATTGTAACCCTAGTTCTAAATATTACTATTACTTTCCCTCAAAAAAAAAAATATTACTATTACTTTTTTACTTATATGTACACTCATTTCTTTTTATTTTAGCGTAATAATGACTAAACTAGGGGTGAGCAAAATATCTGGTGACATGAAGAACACCATATCCAAATCCAAAACTATATTCAAATAATCAGGTATTTGTAAACAAGAATTAACCATATTTGATTGGATGTTTCCAAAACTATATTCAAATAACCGGATATTTGTAAACAATAATTAACCATATTTTGTTTCTTAAAAAAAAAAATAATTAACCATATTCTATTGGATGTTCATGTCCATATCCATAACCATATTTCTAAAATTGTCGGTCATCCACTTTTATAAATCCGGTTTTTTTTTTTTGAAGAGACTAAAATGGAATATATTACCAAAATAAAGTGTCTTCCTTAGCACAAGATGTACCAAGAAAGCAACACCAAAGTCGAAACAATATTTACAAAGGAAACCTGTACAAAATTAAAAAACACACGAACAGAAAAAAAACTCTAGCCTATGCCCAAGATGGCAAATGGACTAAGTCACCAGCCATGGTAGTTGAAGGGAAGTGAAACAAATTTCGCCTTCAAGCACGTATAAGCAAGAGACTTAATCTTTTCCACCACCTGAATAACCGAGCAAACTTTATCATTGAAGAGCCTGTTATTTCGTTCCTTCCAAATTTCCCACACCGTAGCGAACCATATAACTTGAATAAGAGAACGGTGCACCTTGGAGATACCACCACTAAATTTGAATTGATTAAAAATGATCTGGCAAAACGGGACAACCACTGATGTGCCAATCCACCTATTAATGAAATGCCAAATTGACCCAAAAATATTACAATGTAAAAATAAATGATTTGAAGTTTCTGTCGATCCACATCATGACACACATAACGTGGAAGCTTAATCTAAAACACCACGCCGGTGTAGATTGTCCTTAGTAGGCAACCTGTCACGGAATAGCCGTCAAGCAAAGAGCACAACCTTCAAAGGAACATCTTTATGCCACAAAGAAGAAACATCCCCCGGTAATTCAATCGGAGGTTGAGAAGTAAGGAAATTATAAACACTTCGAACAGAGAAAACATGGGATGATTCCAAAGTCCAAAGCCATTTGTCATCCTTATCAACCTGCAAAATCACATTCTGAAGAAGTAACATAAGATCCCTTAACATCTCTTCCTCCCACACAAACAACCTCCGCCTCCATCTCCACGCCTCACCATCACCACCCCACCCTGCCTGAAACATATCAGACACTGATACCTCCCTATCCAACGACAATTCATATAACCTGCTAAACCTGACACTAAGCTCCACCCCACCAATCCAGACATCCACCCAAAAAAGCGTATTCCTACCATTACCCACCGAACGACTAACATGATTAGTAAACCACTCTTCCCCACACATAGCATGAATATCACGCCACCAAAGGGATGCATCACGGCCTTCCCCCATCAGGCGCCCACCCTCTATGCCATACCTAGCTGACAACACCCTGTACCAAAGACTATGAGTATCCTCCAACACCCTCCAACACCATTTTCCTAACAAAGAAGTATTAATTAAACTCCCTAATTCTCCTTACCCCCAAACCACCAACCTCCTTACTACTACAAACAGTGTTCCAATCCACCCAAGATATTTTCTTATGGTCATCCCCCCCCCCCCCCCCCAACCAAAAAAAGATTTTAAAATAGATTCAATAGAGGAGACAATACCTGACAGAGCCTTGAATAAGGCAAGGGCATAAACAGGCAGTGACGACAGGACAGACTTCAGTAAAACCAGACGACCACCCAAAGATAAGTGTTTCAACTTCCAACCCGACAGTCTAGATTTGAACCGATTAATGAGCGGTTCCCAAAATGACAACCGACGAGCATTCACACCAATAGGCAGCCCCAGATACATAAAAGGGATAGAACCAACTTTACAATTCAACACCATAGCCTCCTCATTTAACCAAGACGTTGCGACATTGGACCCAACCAAAAGACTCTTTGAGAAGTTAACTTTTAAGCCCGACAAAGCTTGAAAAAGAAGGAGAACAGCCCGGATAGCCCGAATGTTAGCCCAAGATTTCTCACCAAATATTAAAGTATCATCTGCGAATTGAAGATGAGAAACAATCGTAGTACCATTGTTTCCAACTCGATAACCAGTAAGCAAATTATTCATCAACATAGATTCCATCAACACATGAAAACCCTCTGACGCTAAAAGAAACAAAAAGGGCGACAAAGGGTCACCCTGCCTCAGGCCCCTCCCCAAAGAGAACCCATCAGTTGGAGACCCATTAACCAAAACTGAAGCGGTAGCCGTGCCAGTGCACTCTTTTATCCATATCATAACCATATTATTTTTCTTTTCTTTTTCTTTTTCGACTAAACCATACACTGTTAAATCATAGACTCTCTCTCTTCCACTCTCCCTCTCTCTCCTCTTCTCTCCATGAATCAATGATAAATTTCAGAGATACGTAACATTGTATTCTTCTCGCACATTATCACTCATTGTATCGACATTTTATACTGCGAGGGTCATAATAGTTGTAGATATATTTTTTTTATCGTTACTTGTATTATTACACATGCTTAGCAATTATCATACTTTGACACCGTCCCAATTTTTAAATTCGTGGAAATTAAAACACAAGTGCACAACACGATACTTTATTATTTAAGCAATGAAAATGAAAAAATAGTAACATGTGAGAGAAGCATCGTAGTTTTTAGAGGTTTCGATTTTTTTAGTTTCCATATACTCATTAGAAAAATAAATTAAAGTAGGAATAAGTAATAAATATTTACTTTCTATTTATTATATTAAACTAGTTTATATAAATGATTTATTATGTACTCATGAGTTTAACTCAGTTGGTAGGAACAATGCATAATATATGTAAACTTTGAGGTTCGAACCCCGAATACATAAAAAAATGATTTGTTGTAGTTTCAATGGTGCAAACTAAATGGCACAAACTAAGCATTCGTCAAAAAGATGGTACAAAATTATTTTTTGTAAAATCGAAATTGATTCTGAGTTTTTTTAATTAATAAAAAGTAACTTTAATAAAATAATTGGTATATTTATCTATTCTAAGTATTAATAGTCATCAAATTAATAGTCATCAAATTATTCAATATTCGTTGTATAAGTTGAAAGGGTCTCATTTTGACTATCATAAAAAAATGTATATATAAGTTGAAATTGTTTAATTGGTCGAGATAATGTATTGCAATGAGTCGGAGACAAAGTTCAAACCTCAAATTTCTCACTTATTCACTTTTAAGGAATAAGAATATAGCCAACATGCAATTATTTGAGAGAAATAATTTTCTAATAAAAGAAATAGTAATTTTAAGGGTTAAATATGTTTTTGGTCCCTATAAATATGTTAACTTTTCGTTTTAGTCCCTCTAAAATTTTCCTTCAACTTTTAGTCCCTATAAAATTTTCAATCACTACTTTTGGTCCCTATTTTTAATTTAATTTTTGTATTTTTTTTAATAAAACTGTGCAGAAATGTGTAAAATATTCTAAAAAAATTAGAATTTTTTAACAAAACACAAATTAAATATGAATTTTTAACCGTAAAAAATATAAAAATTCATATTAAATTCATGTTTTGTTAAAAAATTCTGAGTTTTTTTGGAGTGATTCTTATAATATTTTGAATTTTTATGAAAATTTTTATTAAATAATATGAATTCTACATATGAGTTTACTTTAAAAGAGGGACCAAAAGTGAAGATTAAAAATTTTATAGGGACTAAAAGTCGAAGGAAAATTTTAGAGGGACTAAAACGAAAAGTTGAAATATTTATAGGGACCAAAAACATATTTAACCCTAATTTTAATTATGTTAGTAGATGAGAGAAAATTATTTATTAAAGAAATTTTGACAAACAAAAATTAGCTTATGCTTGATGTACTAGAGTTTACAAATGATACCCATGGCGAGACCCCAAAGTAATGCCAACAAACCTCCACGAGAAACTCGTTGATACAATCAAATAGGAGCTTCTGTTCATGGCAAAGCATGTTTGAGAAGATCTCTACCTGATCAAACAACGAAGGATCTAGTATCTTGTCTGAGGAAAGACATTTCATCAATAATTGGTCTTGTGTCAAGCCAACATTTATGTACTTAGATATCAATTCATTTTGTTCAAAACAACATTTCCGCTATCGAATCGATCCACTGGTGAAGAGTCGTGTTCCTCAAATCGAATTTGTAGTTTAACTAAAAATCATGAATGAATGTGTTACAAGATTAAATTTAATATGGTAAGTAAAGAGGTTAGTTGGTTTTTCTAAAACACTTCCAACTTTTCTCTATATGCAGGGGATATTTTGTTTTCAAAATATTTATTTGAACTTTAATAACATAGCCAGAGGGTCCTCAAGGTTCTAGTGCAAGAATTTTACCAGGCTGACAAGTGGAGTAGCCAGGGTGAAGAAAGGACAAATGAAAAATGAAAGAATATAAGTAATTGTACGTAAGAACACAGGCTGAAGTTTATCATAGTATCTATAATTTGAATCATGTAGTTTGAACTAGTACCTTCAGCAACTATCTCATCTCCAACAAGATAACCGGCTTCAGAAGTATTAACATGACCAAGATCTTGCGACAAAGTTGACTCCCACTCAATTTCTAGTACTTCATTAGATCTTTCATTTAAACCACAAACACTTGACTGGTTTGCTGGATTACTTGTTTCCTGCTCTGGTTGATCAATAGAGGTTGCGTCCTTGGGCGACAAGTGATCCTCATTATCCTCCAAAGTTTTATCTGAAGATGAAAGTCTTGAATGTGCAGTCACAAGATGATGCTCCAAGTTCCCTCCAGGACTTCCAAGAGGAGAGAAGTTGTACTCAGGAAGAGATAGTATTCTGCCAAGGGTTTTAGGAATCTGGCTGCCAGAAATGCTTGTGTTATTATCATCTCCGTTATCTAGCATCTCAGATAAATGTTTCTTAGCCTCAAAGTATATGTTCGAAACCTTTTCCTTTGTAGAACCACTTTCACATTCCACATTAAATTTGGAGTCTTTCATTGTAGCAGTCTTGTTTCCTTTCACAACATAAAACATAGGTCTTGCAATTTGTTCAGTGAAGAAATGGTCTTTATTAGGAGATCTCATTTCAAATTTATCTTTACCAACAGTTTTTCCTCTGGAGCCGTTGTTTTCACATGCAGCATTGAGTTCGTGATTTCCATGCTTCTCCTTTCCTAGACATAGAATAACTTGAAATAAAGTATAAACCAAAGATGGGAACCTGTCGAACATCTGAACATTCATCATCGCAAGCTTCAAGCAACAATGGAATAAATGAACCATAATATCTGTAGCAACATAAAGAATTTAAAATCCAGAACCATTCCATATAAAGGAAAAAAAAATATATAATTTCTACATCAACTTGTAAAATTATAGGCATCAATAAAAATGCTTAACTTCAATATTTCTAAACTGTACTGTCCTCAATGACTAATGCATTTTGATAAAAGTAACCAAGTCAAAGCCTTCCCAATGATGGTTTAAAATTCTAGGATATAGAGTTAAAAAATGAATGCCTTTTGATTTTAAGGATTTGAAGGTTAAAGGCAGCACAGGTACATCATACATGTTTCTGTAATCTTAGTCTTGCATGTGACCATAATATCACTCAAACAATTACAGGTTGCTAGTCATGCACATACTTCTTGAGTTTGCTGTTCTAAAACTATATCTTGTAATGATTTTCTGATCATCACGGCTATGATTTTGACTTTCCTTTGTGCAAACCTAGTCCTGGACATATGGAGGGCTGTCAATTTAATTTCAGCTTTTGCCAATATTACATCATGGCTAATTCCTTGAGGAATAATACATTAGATGCAGAAAACTACTGTATGTTATTTATGGCTTCTTTGAGTCAAACTTAATGATATCGTAGACAACTTAATATTTCTGTGATGCTAGTTGAAGACACGAGTTTAGCACTATTTTGCGCGCTAGTTGCTTTCCTTGTGAATAGATATCTTGCAGACAGAGTAGTGAGTTGATTATATGCATTTTGTATTTAGTTTACTTAATCCATATAATTTTAGGTTTGAATTAACTCAATTTTGGTTCTTAGAATATTTTCTTTCAAGTGGAAGGATGCATACATGCTGGCATTCTAGTTACAATGAGTAATCCCTTTCATGGGACAGTCACCTTAGTATTGCATGTGAAGTTGCTGGAGCAGTAGCATATTTGTATTTCCCAGCTTGTATTCCAATATTACACACAGAAATCAAACCCACTAGCATACTCCCTTCATCTAGATCAATTCGACTAGATACGACTCATCTAACCATAACTGTATGAGTTACTTTTCGTTACATCATACATGCACCCTGAATATTTTCAGTCATGTCAATTTACAGATAAGAGTACTCATGTATATAGTTTTAAATCATATACAACAATTTCTCCGTTATAAAAATTGTCAACTGTACATCAGACTCCTTAAACATCATATAGTTAAATCTTAAAGAGAAAAAAAATCCATAAAGTTAAATCTTGGTTACCAACATTAACAGGACCAGTATAAAAATGGAATATAATATAATTAAGTCAAATATAGGATTCATATTTGTAGATAGAATTATTACTGAATCAGTAATTAAACTAATAAAATGTATCGACTAAGATCATACCCTCAATCCCTTTTTCATTTGAACTTGATAACTTCAAAATAGTTTCATAGCAACAGAAATAAACTTACTCAACTATGTGGGAACAACCTTGGGTTCCATCAACAATTATTTCGACATCTTTCTCCTCATCTTGAACCCCTAGCTTAAATTGATCATAATTACAGAGTTCAGCACTCTTGAAGGGTAAGGGTCGCGGACCCAAGACTTGGAGCAAATCATCTTGGTGAAGTACTTCTTTTTAGAGCAGTAACTCTGCAATTTCAGCTACTTTTCCCTTGTGTTCTTCTATAAGTTGAATGGTATGTTTGTATGCTTTGTTCACCCATTCTCGTACTTCATTATCAATGATTTCACCAGTTTTGCTGCTGTATGGTTTGAACGTCTCAGAAGAGTCCTCTCTTTGAGGGAAAGAGAGGAGGCCAACTTTTTCGCTGAAACCATAGATGGCTACTTGAGCATATGTCATCTTGGTGACTTTCTCCAAGTCATTTTGTGCTCCGGTAGTGATTGTCCCAATGAAAACCTGCTCGGCAGCCCGACCACCAAGGGTCATGCAAGTCCTATCAAAAAGTTGCTCTTTTGTCATGAGAAGGTTCTCATTTGAAACATATTGGGCAAACCCAAGAGCTGCTGTTCCACGAGGAACAATAGTTACTTTCAACAATGGCTCGGTATGTTCCAAGAACCAACAAACAACAGCATGGCCTGCTTCATGGTAAGCAACAGTACGCCTTTCCTGCTTACTTATTACACGATTCTTCTTCTCTAAACCGCCAATGATTCTATCAATAGCTGCCTCGAAATGATCCATTGTGACTTGTGCTTCTTCAGTCCTCGCAGCAATTAGAGCAGCTTCATTGCAAACATTAGCAATCTCTGCTCCAGTAAATCCTTGAGTAAGGGATGCAAGCCTTTGTGAAAAATACAAAGGTTCGTGGGAAAGTTTGATCTTGTTCAAGTAAATCTGAAATATCTGGTCATGACCTTTGATGTCGGGTTTATCAACTGTTATTTGGCGATCGAAACGCCCAGGCCTAAGCAGGGCTTTGTCTAGTATATCAGGACTATTCGTACCTGCAAGCACAACAACTCCAGCAGTGGTTCCTAAACCATCCATCTCCACCAACAATTGATTTAAAGTACGTTCATGTTCATCACTTGAACGAGAGTAACCTCCACTACTCCTTGCTCGACCAATTGCATCAATTTCATCAATAAATACTATACTAGGAGCACACTTCCTTGCTTCCTTAAACAAGTTTCTCACCCTAGCTGCTCCAACACCGACAAACATTTCCAAGAAATCAGAACCGGATATAGAAAGAAACGGTACACCAGACTCCCCTGCAGTTGCTTTTGCTAAAAGGGTTTTTCCTGTACCTGGAGGACCAACCAGAAGAGCACCTTTTGGAAGTTTGGCGCCAAGCTCTTGGAATTTCTTGGGATTCTTGAGGAAGCGCACAAACTCCATAACTTCTTGCTTTGCCTCATCACAGCCAGCAACATCTTTAAAATAGACCTGAACAAAATGAATTCATATAAGAAAAATATTCTCTTAAATTAAGTTATTCATTCACCACTAAGGAAAAAGTGAGAATGGGAAAGACAATGTCAATGGTCACTAGGGGAACATGGTGTTAGAAAACAAATATAGAAAATATTTACAAAAGAAGGTACTAATTAACCAACCTTGTTTTCAGCATATTTGTCTACTTTAGTAACATGTGCTTTTCCGAGGTTTAATATTCCATCAATACTTTCCTTATTATGAAAGAGAACTCCAAAAGCCAACAAGAGTGTAGATAATATGATAAACACCGAAACCCAATCGGTTTCAGAAGAATACGTAACACGAACAAAATCATGATGGTCAATGCCTAGTCCTTCTTGTGCTTTCTCTAACTTCCTCTCAAAAGAATCAACACTTCCAATCTTAAAATAATATTCATATTTTGCAGGAGGATGGGTTCCTACTTCACTTTGATTACTACTCTTCTTCACATATATTTTGGCAAGTTCTTTGTTGGAGACAACAATATGGTCTACTAAGCCTGGTTCCAAAACCTTAATATTAAACTCCTGAAAGCTAATCTCCTTCTGCTTTCCAAAAGGACGAAAATAAAAGTATGAAAGAATTAATCAATGTCATCACCGCCGACAACGGGGTGCCAAGTTTCTTCAATGCTTCTTGAAAATTTCCTACTACGGCCACCTTCATCCACTGTGCCAGACTTTGACTATTCTTTCCATTTGTTTTCTGCTTATCGTTTCCCATTAATCACGAAGGAACTCTGGAAGGGGGACTAGGGTTTTCACGATGCTCCAAATAAGGGTTTCGTTACCGGTTTCCTTTTTCTTCCTGGTTTTCACGATGCTCCAAAACACTTAAGCATGGGCCAAATATAAAGAAACAATAAAATATTTCTAAAGCCAATATATTAGATTTAAGGAAAAAATATATTTCTAGTCTCGTAGATTATAAATTATTTTAGTTTTAGTCCTTCCAGAAAATTTATTCAATTTTTGTCTTGATATTAAAAATTTAAAAATAAAAATGTTTTAGTATTGTATTTAATCTATAACAAAAAATTGTTGCTAAAATAAAACAAAATTTTAGTGAAAACGTGTTTTGATACACCATTTCAAGCATCAATGGACCTAATACACACTATTTTTGTCTGATCGTAAAGATAATGTGACTTTAAAACCTTCCTCATTTCATTTCTAAACATTTTTGTTTCAATATCACAAGAAATTCTTATAAGACATGTATTTTTTATGAACATTTTTATAAAAGAATTGTGATAAAAACAATGTAAATTTTGTATGTGTTAAATATGTTTTGGGTAATGTTAACTAATGCCCGTGGGGCATTAGTTAAGGAGACTAATATAGAAAGTTTGGATTGGAAATTGTTAAAAAGTTGTATGTTCAACTTTTTAAAATTCAAAACTTTGTTGTTTTCTAGTAAAAGTTTCTATTTTGTACTTTCTTAACTAGTGCCCTTGTTAACATAACCCGTATGTATTTTGTTTGTATAAATTTTTCGTTTTAGCTCCCCTAAAATTTTATCTTCAATAAGATTTCTATCACCACTTTGGTCGCTACTTTTAAGTCAAAATATAAATTTTAAATTTTTTTCATAGTCATATCTAAAATATTATATCTCTCCAAAAAAAATTAGAATTTATTAACAAAACTTGAATTAACTATGTATTTTTATATTGTTGCCGTTTAAAAGTTCATTTTAATTTATTTTTTGTTAAAAAATTCTAACTTTCTATTTTAGAGATTTTTATATTATTCTTAACAAGTCTAAAACAACTCACCCGAAAATCTAAATGCTACATATGATTTGACTTAAAAATAAGGATAAAAAGTGTGGATAGAAAACTTGAAAATCTCACAGTTGAAGAAATTTTATAGAAGACTAAATCAAAAGAAATCAAACGTAATTAACCCATTTTTTTTATATCGTCCGAATTTTGACAAGGCTTATAACTAACTGTCAATTTTTCACCATTTTCAATACCTGTGGCTAATTTGTTTTAGATTATTTGGAATGAGTCTGCTCTTTGTTTGTAATTGTGTTATATCTGTCAAAGGTTGTACTAATGTGGACTTTAGTCATAGCATCATGGTGCCGGGCTGTATTTCTATTTCTCTTGTCTTTTTTGTCTTATCCAAATTCAAAGGAAAAAAAATGTATCAGTTGATTAGCAACGTTGTTGAATCATAACCTTTGATTGATAATGAGTAACCTTTTATTGTTTTAGTTACTATGATATTCGTTCGAAGTTTCCACTGTCATTTAGCAAAACCCCTGACCATATGTTTAATGGGCCTAAATCCCTAACACACTCAGAGTGTCCAAATAAATTAAAATCTAGGGAAAATTGCAGTAACCTCCCCTGAAATTTATGTGAATATACTCCACCTCCCCTCTAGTTTCTTACTCAACAAAGACACCCCCTGCCGTTAGCTCCATCAATGTTCCGTTAAACAAAAGCAAATACTTCATTTTCAATAAATAAAAAATAAGTGATAATTTATTCTTGCAACCTTACCAAATTCCATCGTCTTCATCGGTAGAAAACTTCAACATTCATTTACTACCCAACTTCCTCTCCAGTATTATTCTTTCGCTCTCTCTACTTTATGCCTTTTTTTTTTTATCATCTTGATGGTCATGGCCTCATGGGTGTAAAGACGAACAAATTAGTAAGATTGAAATCAAGGATATATATATATATATATATATATATATATATATATATATATATATATATATATATAAAAAATTCAAGTTGGCATAAAACTGAAAACTTCTTTCTTTTCAAATTACCAAACTGGTGGTGCCTAGACAAATTCCAAAAACAACAAATTCACCATAATTTAAAAAACAAAAACATCTTGCTTGATTTAAAAAAGAAAAGGCTTAATAGCAGTTTTCACCCCCTAACTTTTACGAAGCTGCGATTTTGGCCCCCTAAGAAAAAAACTACAAAACTGCCCCTAAGTTTTGCAACAATAGCTGTTTTGGCCCCCCAAGACAAAAAAAAAAAAAAATTAACATGTGGCACCTCACTTAGGGTGCCTCACTTAGTTAAAATCACACAACACTCCCGAACTTGATCTTCCTCCCAAGCTAATAACCGACACCGCCACTTCCAAGCTTCACCACCCTCCCCCAACCCAAGAGAGAACATTTCAGTCACCGTTGCCATTTTATTATCAGCAAGATGAAAAAGGCGACTAAAACTATTTTTTAAGATCATACCATCAAGTCATGGATCCCACCAAAATAAAGTTTCAGTACCATCGCCAATCTTTCTCCCTAAATGCTCATCAAACCACCGACAACCTCCCACACCAACTCCACTTTTAATATTAATCAAATTATTCCACCAAACTGAGTTTGCTCTTCCCTCCTCCGCTAAACATCCACTGACCTCCCCATATCTCGCCACTAAGACTCTATACCAAAGACTCCTAACCTCCACCCTCATCCTCCAACACCATTTTCCAAGTAACGCCATATTGAATTCCCTAATCCGTCTCACCCCCCAAACCACCATACCTTCTTTCTAATCTCTTGCTTTGGTGCTTTGTTTGGCCGGAGGAGCCGAGGAGGCAGTCATATATTATCACTTGAGGAATTTTGATAAACATCCGTTTTCAGTCGCATAAAATTATCACGTTTGTTTCGGTTCAAAATTTTTTTTATCACGTTTGTAAAAATGAAATGTCATAAAACAGCGTAACATTAAATTTCCAGAACAACTTTATTGTTTTATTTTTTAATTGTGCCCTATAATTATTATTACATGGATCATGACCTTTTTTGTTCACTATGCACTTATAATAGTAAAAATACATCAATAGTTATAGTTAATATGTACATATGATTGAGTAAAACCAACTTTTTATCACATTTTTTTAATTTGTTCCATTAAATACATCACTTTTTTTTTAATAATTAATAGTAAATTTTTAAGATGGAAAAAGGTAGGGTTTTCCCAGTGACCGGAGGTGCTTACCAGCAATACTAGACCATCGACCCGTGCTAACGCACGGGTCATATGGAAGGTAATATTTGACGGTAATAAGTAACAAAATAGTTTAGATAAATGTTATGATTGTCATATAGTATTTCATAATATTAAGAATCATAGACGTTGGTACTGTACTATAACATAATTTTCCATGACATCGTCCTTGATACCGTAACGTAACATCATATGTTAAGTACAGGGACGAAGCTAGGTACTAATGAAAAGGGGCAGCCGCCACCCATGAAATATATAGGACCCCTATAGGACTCATGTGCATATTAACCGTTCGCCACCCATGCTTTCATATCCACTTGGTTCACTTATACTAAATTTTATTTTTTTAATTAAAGGTCCACTCATGTTCTCTTTTTTCTTACCATCCACTAATATTTTTATAATAATAAATATAGCATATTGAATTGATCAGTCTATTAAGTTTTATTCCTATTTCCAAGTAGAAGCCATCAACATTTGGGAAATTAGGGGTGATAGAGACACCCTAAATCATACATTCAAGAACAATTATATTCTAAAGTTGCAATTTCTAAAAATTTCAAGTACCGTCACACCTCAAGATTTAGTAGTATATATATTTTTTATTGTTTATCTTGCAAACAAAGTAGGAGCAGGGAAACAAAATAGGAGGAAACTGTTATAGGATGGACTCCGTTTAGTAAAAACAAAGTAGCAACGATGAGTTGAAAATAGGAGCAACGATTATAGGATGAAACATTTAGCGTCCGGGTTAACTTTAATAAATAAGAGATAAGAGATCTCTCCGTTTGAAAATAAGATTTTGATTAAATTGATTAAATTAATTAAATTAAATAGGTTTAATTAAACAGGGGTAATACAGTAAAAGTAAGCGTAGAATTTAGGTTAAAATTAGGGCAACCGTTAGCGTCCAGGTTAACTTTAATAAATAAGAGATAAGAGATAAGAGATCTCTCCGTTTGAAAATAAGAATTTGATTAAATTAACTAAATTAAATAGGTTTAATTAAACAGGGATAATACAGTAAAAGTAAGCATAAAATTTAAGTTAAAATTAGGGCAACATTTAGCGTCCGGGTTAACTTTAATAAATAAGAGATAAGAAGATAATAATAATAATAATAATAATAATAATAATAATAATAATAATAATAATAATAATAATAATAATAATAATAATAATAATAATAATAATAATAATAATAATAATAATAATAATAAGAGAAAGAGTATGAAGCAGATAAGGTTAAACCAGAAAATAAGCATTAGGGTTAAAACAGTAAATCTATGCAATAGGTTTAGGTTAAAATTAGGGCTAAAATATTCACCCGGGTTAACTTTTATATATAAGAAGATAAGATTTTTTCGGAAAAATAGGGCTATAGTTGTTCCGGAATTAAGCTTTAGGTTAGGGTTAAAACAGGAAATTTAACCCCTAAGGTTTAGGTTAAAATTAGGGCTAACATTAGCTTACGGGTTAACTTTTATAGATAAAAATAAATAGAAATAGATTTGTTCACTATCTAGCAGAAGAGATAAATATGAAATAGTTGTTTCGGAAAACACAAGAGATAAATATGAAATAGTTGTTTCGGAAAATTAGGGCTATAGATAAATATGAAATAGTTGTTTCGAAAAACAAAAGAGATAAATATGAAATAGTTGTTTCGGAAAATAGAAGAGATAAATATGAAATATTTGTTTCGGAAAATAGAAGAGATAAATATGAAATAATTGTTTCGAAAAATAGTAGAGATAAATACGAAATAGTTGTTTCAGAAAATAGAAGAGATAAATATGAAATATGATCAATGGCTAAAATTGAATGGCGCCTAAATGCGCAAGATCCAATGGCTTAGAAAAGTAGAGGAAAAAATGGGGGGAAAATATTAGGTTTAGGGTTAGCTTTACGGGTTAAGCTTTAGTAAATAAGATATTGAAAATTTATGTAATCAATATATTGAAAATTAGAGTTTTTGACTTTTTTAAAGAATATTAATTTTGTCATTAGGAATCCTTTTTTTTTTGTTTTGACAAAGTCATTAGGAATCCTTAAAAAGTGCACTTAAGGCACTTAATCATAACTTTTGCAACTTTTTAAAGAATGTCTTAACAAGTGTCCTTAGGACCAGGGCCGTTCCTAGAGTTTTACAGGCCTTAGACATAATATGAGAAAAGGATCCCTTACATAATACATTAAAAAAAAAATTACCTCATTGTTGTGATTTTATCAGGTATTCTTTTCGTTTTTCCCCGCTTTTTAATACCAAAAAAGAACAAAAAAACAAAGAAAGATGAGTGGGTCACATGATCCTAAATTCGTCTAGCATAATGATATAATTTGATTTTTTGGAACAATTGAAAGACAACATTAAGATTAATTTATCTAGTAGGCTTATTTTCAACTAAAATATAATTTGTTTTATTATAAAATTCCCAATTTCTTGGATAATAAATATGACTAATATATTTAATATTAGTGAGGCACATTATCAGAAACAAAGGGCCCAAAACAATATCACAAATTTTTTCGATAATAATTTTTTTGGCAAATTATTAAGAAAAACTAAAAAATTTATTGGGAGGGTGTATATAGAAACTTCGTATACAAGGGGTGTATATAGCAAATTGAGACAAAAGGACCATAAACATTAACGGGCTTCAGCACAGCCTATCAACATGGTTGGGCCTTTCAGTAAACTTTGCTATACACACCGCCCAAAAAACAAATATTTCTATACACACCCCCTGTTGTAATTTTTTTTTTAAGGGCCCCCTACCGGCAAGGCCCAAGGCCGTCGCACTCCCGGCCTATGCCTAGGGCCGGCCCTGCTTAGGACATTGTTCAACCATCCAAAATTAATAACTTTTGAATTAAAAATTGTTTAGTTATGACTTTTATATGTGTTTGACTTATAATTTGAAGACAAAATTTTTATTTATGAGTTTCTTAAACAATATCCTTATTATGATAATTGGTAGCAAAACCCATATTTTAATCGGTTCCCCTGGAACGCTGATTAACGAATCAAACATAGTACCCCAAAAGTAATATTTGCATTGGAAGTTGCTTAATCAATTTATTAAAAATTTTAAAAATATCATTTTTAATTTAAAATTTTATCTTTTAACTTTTTAAGGAGTGTCGTAGAGACACTCATTAACATGATTCTTATTTTAATCCTGAAGTAATTTTTTTAGAGATTCTATATTTAGAGAAAAAAGGTGGTGTTACACTTTCCAAAAGAAAGACAATAACTAATGTTGGAGAATTGGCTGCTAGTGCTACCTATGACATATGTGGGCTCAAACTAGACTCTTTCCAGACATCAAAAACTTTTAAAGCTTCCCTACTACGTCAACAAGCCCATTAATCAACGCAGTCCAGGTGACTATATTTATTTCCGGCATTTCATCAAACATCTCGAATACATATTAATAAGAGCAGTACCCAATGGAACAGTAATAACAATCCTCATCCTGACAGTAAAAGAATGAACCCAAATACCCAACTCAATCACACCTATGCTTGAAACCGCATATATCAAACTCAACATAATAGCCCAATCAAGCGAATTTTGAAGATTAGAATGACCCTTCTGCATCTGTTGGAAAACAGAAAGTGCTTCAGCTGGAAGATTGTTTTTAACAAGACTAGATGTTAAAGTTGACCAAGAAACAATATCTCTACGACGCATTTCATCAATCCATCACTTCATGAAAATCGACGGTACCTGTGTGACCTGTGCATAGATGATTCCAGCGGCAGAGGGAGGCGGGGATGAAGGAAGGAGGCGGTGAATGGTGGAGAAGTGAAGGCGGCCTGTGCACAGCTGATTGTGGGTGGGTAGCACAGGGAGAAATGAGGGAACGACGAAAGCGTTTTGAAGGAGAAGAAGAAGTGAGGGATCGTGTTCCACTTTTGTTGTTTTCTTTTATTTTATTTTATTTTAAAAAAAAAAAGAAAAAAGAAATGACACGTGGCACAATATTACTGGCTATGTCATGTGACATAGCCCGCCACTATGTTACCTAAGTCGAATTCGTGGGGTCATCAAGACAATCCAAGTGCACGTGTACTGTCATATAGGAGTATACTCCCTCCATCCCATAATACATGACACAGTTGACCCTATTACGCATAGCAATGCATAACTTTGAGCTTAAATATGTTGAATAAATATATTAGAAAAAATTATGAAAAATTTGATATTTTAAAAATACTCGTCGAAACGAATCTAACGACATCTTATATGATATTATTTATCTTTGTATATTAGTAGAAAAATATGGTCAAAGTAAGTTAGGTCAAAATTGCACATTTTTAAATAGATCATCTATTGCGGGACGGAGAGAGTAATCGTTAGAGTTAGTGTGTCAATGTAGTGGCAAGAAAATCTAAGTGGGGACCACAACCAAACTCATGTCTTCATTGACGTTACTATTGATTATGTGTTTGGTTAGGTCACATATTTCTTTCTTTTTGTTTATTTGGTTGGTTAGTTGGGATTTTCATGTGTAGATAATTTTAAAAAAATGCAACAAGTATATCTTTAGATTAAGAAAAAAAAAGATTAAGAAATTAAAAAAGACAACTTTTATTTTGAAGCCAAAAAATAAATATAAATTTTGTAATTTATAGAAAATATAACTTTATGCTTTACGGTCATAAAGTGTTATTTTGCTAAGAATGGACATTTATTAATTAGAATCATATTAAATTTTATTTATCAAAAATATGATATTAACTTATTGAATTAGAATCAATCACATTCAATGGGTTAACATCTCCATTTTTTTTCCCTTCAAAAAAGATATCTCCATCGTTTTAAAAGAAAAGGGAAATGCTAACCGGTGCCCCCGGGGCACTGGTTAAAGATATGAAAAATGAATATTATATAATAGTTAATGCATTGAAATTGTCAGTGGCGGAGGTAGTGGGGGGCCTTTAGGGGCCATATGGTCCCCCCTACATTTGCAATGATTTTTTTATATGCTACAATTAACTAGGTTAAAATGTTTAGTAAGGTATGTATTAGGTGACGGTCCCCCCAATTAATCTAATTAATATGTCTATTCTTTCTATCAAAAAATGTATTTTTTTTACCATGTTATTAGATTAATTGACAACTAATATCAATAGTTTTATACTTTATATTATTTTAAATTATCTCAAATTTCGTAAAATATATTGATATGGTCCTCCCCATACATAAAAGATATTAATGTATGTTGACTATACTTACGGATTAATTCCTCTCATACTAAATATAGTTATAAATTGCCCACAAGTTCTAGCTTAACTGACAAAAAATTTCAAAATTGTTTGATGGACACAATAATCGGGGTTCGAACCCCGTCCGATATTTATGTGCGTGAGTTTATAATAATTTTGTCAATTCGTCTATCTATATCAAAAAAGAAAATATTAGTTTAGGGTTTCTTATATACCTTTTGTATTTAAAAAATTATTTTTTAATCAAATTATGTTCCATATACTCAGTCCCCCTAGCTTTAAATTCCTGCCTCCGCCCCTGGAAATTGTGTAATTAATTTATAATAAAGTCAAAAACAGTTTCCTTTTATGATAATAATTCCCTTTTATGGTATGCTTAACCAGTGTCCGGAGCACCGGTTAGCAGGACATAAAAGAAATTTAAGAACGGAATAGTAAGTATATGCCAAAGGTTACGTGGATCCAACTAGGTCTAATGGTCTTGGCGACATCATATATGCCTTGCTAATTCTTTCATTACTATATTAATTAATGATGATACTTTGTCACTTATCCTTTTTCTAAAAAATTAGGTTAGTTTGCAAAATTGGATGGCTGGAGCCAGACCTGTATAGCGTTCACGTAATTTGTTTGAAAAGTAAAAGTGTACTTTATCCTTTCTAAAATATAAACAACAAAAAATGTCATGTATTGTCACTATCTTCTCTCAAAAAAAAAAAGTATTGTCACTATCTGATCTTCATGCATAACCATGGAATAAGTTTCTATGAGAAATACTCTGCTCCCTGTCTTATTTTATGTGTCTATGTTTTGCACATTCTAAAGAAAAATTAGCTGGGTTAATTTTAATGATAAAATGAATTTGATTTGTTAAAATAATGTTTTAAATGTACGTAGTTAGTAGAGAAGTTAGATAAATTGAAATACAACGAATAATGATACTTTATTGTTTAAATATTGGTTTAGTATTCTAAACTAATCAATTACTATGCATTTAAGATAGACAAATATTGTCAAAAGGGCATTTTTATAATGAGGCGGGTGAAATAAGTTTTAGTATGAGTAGTGCTAAATGGTGCGACACACCACATGCACGAATGGAGCACGAATTGTTAAAACACGTTATGCATGAATTTTATTTAGCTTAATTTTACTTAGCTTGTGTGAATTTTATCATATGAGGCGCAGATTCAACACCGCCCAATTTTAATCCGTTGAATTGTATATTATGGAATATCAAGCAGTGTGTGTGAACTATTACACTGCTTATAATAATCATACTGCTTATAACAAAAATATTTTTTGTTATCTTTCTGCAATTCATCTTCATCTTTTATCATGTTTATGAATAGTATCGCTAGTAGTGTCAATGGAGGACATGTTCCTACTCATCAAAAGGATTATCAAAATGATATGTTAAACCTTTATTTCATGCATCTCAATGAGAATCCAGGAAATATTCTTACAACGCCTTAGTTGAATGGATCCAATTACTATTTTTGGTCACGCTTCATCATTGTTGCTTTGAATTAAAACATAAACACCATTTCATCAATGGTGGTGTTTTACCTCGTTCTCCCAATGAAGATCATGATTCCATTACTTGGGATTACTATTTACTTGTGCAACAAGAAAGGAATGATATTCTCCCTCTTGATGAATCTAAGATCTTGGCTGCTGCATAATACTCTCCATCTTATGGTAGAGGTTCATCTTCATGTGGAAGAGGAGTTAGGGGAAGAATATACGATTTGGTCATTCATCATTTGATAAACTTGTTGATATCAATAAAATCTTCCTTTTGTTCCAATTGTTATAAGTCAGATTCACCTTGTGATACTTGTTTCTACGCAAAAAAAAAAAAAAAGTCTTCCTTTTCTTCATAACTTTCTTTGAAACTACACTACCTACGACCGGAAAAGAAGATTGGGTGTTGAAAAAATTTGGATCTTGTCTTGGTGCTATTGCAAGTGCCAAGGGGAGGGTGCATGTGGTCATTCGCAAGGTGCAACGAATTAAGACCCAAAAATGTCATGATTTCCAAAAAAAATCCTTCAATTTTTCGGCTTTTTCTTAAGTGCCTGTTTTTTTTAAGTCTCTAAACATTCATTTAACTTTCATTTAATACTTATAACTAACTATAAATTGTTGTTATTCCCAAAGAACTCTTATCCCAGCATTACTAAACTCTACATTTGACAATTTAAAAAAAATCTATAAATGGAAAAAGTTAATTTTACTAAGGTACTTTTATTAAGTACTAGGTATATAACCCGTGCGTTGCACGGGTTTGATTAAAATAGTGCTTGTATTTTTTCTTTCAAATGAGAAAATAAAAATTGTGATAAGCATACTCATATATAATTCAATGATTTGTAATTTTTTTTTTATCAAAAGATTTATATATTCTTTTTGAAATATAGTGATACGATTATGTTTAATATTGATTTATATTAATAATATGTGTATTGTTTAAAAATATCGGAAGTTGTCATGATTTACATCGTAGGTTTACGTAAATATTTTATGGATAGTGAATATGATTTTTGATGGATCTTATAATATTCTATAAGTTTAAACACATGTCATAGTTATCCTAATAGTGTAATTATATAAGATTACCTTCTTTTTTTTTATCATGTTCTTGAAAACTACGCAATGTGACGTAAGTGCTTACTCTTGTTTTTCTATCTTATTTAAGGTCTCTCATATTTATTAAAAAGATTTATTCTTGTGTTGAAAAATTAGCTTCTTTTAAAGTTTCCTACGTAACCTCCACCTTTGGGATTCTATTCCGACTTTTATAATTGGTCCGGACATTTTTAGTCAACAACTTAGTTTACCTCCATGTCACTCTACGTAATCTTATTATTATTATTTTTTTTGGATCACGTTTATGTTCTCCAATATTTTTGTTTGACTTTTTTCTTTTATTATTATGTTTTGCTATATAGCACTATTATAGTGAGAATACATCACTATTATTTTAAGATGAGAATTCATTTAGTACTATTCAATCACACACAATTCAAAGGTTACTTCATATATGTGTATGAAGTAAAGAAGGGTGAATTTTTTATGTAAGTGAATCTTAATTACATTAATAGTATTAGAGATTATTAGATAGGGGTAAGTGAAAAGTTTTTCAAATAGTTACACATAATCATAATTCTAACTTAATATTAAAAATGATAGGAAAATCCAAAAGAGTGTTATATAAGCACATGAATTGCATTTTCAATATATATGAGAGAAAAAGAGACAAAATCACCGAATAGTCGAGTTCCATCATTTTCATTCTTATGTTACAATAACCATATCACAACATGGATGACAACTTCAAAATCTTTTACTTCCCACTTAGTTTCTATCATTCTCATGACATCGAAATAGATCACAAACACTTTGTATACAACATATATTTAAAAATAAGACACATGTTTTATATTCCTAAATTCATCGCGGTCTGTCATCCTTTGATTGAATGTCTGCAACATCAACTTGTTGTCAATTTAATATAAAACTCATAAGTATAACAATAAAATATTCTGACTTAAAAAATTAAAATAATTAATTTAAATTTATCTTTTAGAATAAACCTATAAAATTTACTACATAAAACAATTGCAATAAAAATTACATAATTTAATTCAGTATAGGCAAGTATTAATGTAAAAGACATATACTTACGCTATGAGATGTAGTTTTTCTAAGGCTAGAGCATCAAGGGTGCAACGAAAGCAAAAATAGAAGCCTATTTTTTCCTTTTCTCCTTGTTCACACGGAAAATATAGTCACATATATATTAGACAATAAAAGAAAATAAAAAATAAAGGTAGAAAAGTAGTACTAAATGAATAATCAAGATATATGTGAAGAGTAAGATAGATAAGCAAAAACAACAAAACTAAATTCCAGAGTATCACCAAGAGTTTGAAGAGTTTCATCTAAGAATTGCATGTTAGAGAAAAATGGAAAGAAGTTAAATTATGTATGTAATTTTTTTTCTTCATGAATCAATAATGGAGGGTGAGATTTTATATGTGAAAACGATTGGTTCATTAAAAGAATTTTTTATCATGTATTCAATGATCGAACCTTTGAATAACTATGTATGTGTTAGAATAATTGGTGGGTTTTAAACATATTTAAGCTCATGGGTCAAAATACTTTATAGATCACATAAAAAAAATTACTTTCGTTTCTTTGATAAATGTCTGTATATACTAATATAATTTTATTTTATTAAATTAATTTTTGGCTTGGAACAATATTTTGTTTAAAACTACACACAATAGTTAGGTAGTTTTAATTCTTGTTGTCAAAAAAAGTAGTTTTAATTCTTAAAATCCTCCTTCAAAAATAAACTCTTAAAAGCCACTTGTAAATTCCACCAAGAGTTGCATCGGTTGTGATTTAATGACCATTTTGTGGAGATAAACCAAACCTTTTAAATATTAAGTTATAAAAGCAACGGTTTTTTTTTGCTCAAAGAAGACAATGGGTCTAATCATATGAAACCTTTTAAATATACACATACATTTACATATTTAATTTAAAGCATCAGTTTTTTGTTGTAGAAGTTATATAATTAGACATTGAATTGGTTTAAAAATAGTGAAAGAACTCTTTATAGAGTGACAAAGTTTCAATCAATAGAGAATGAGAAATTGAAGCTCATTTAGACATGCCACATCATCAAAACTCTTGCATAAGAATAGTTCAAGTTTCAAATTCAAAGATATATATAGAATAGATAGATTGAAAATTCTGGTTGACACATATGCAAAGACTGAGAAACACGAGTAATTTACCCAAATACCCCTCGACAGTTAACTGTCGAGTTTCTTCAAAACCGGTTGAACTACCGAGGAAAACCTCGGCAGTTAACTGTCGATGATCTTCTGCTACAAATCTGGCAGAAGCTCTCTCATCCATTATTCATCTCATCTTACAATTTTTTTTCCAAATCTCTGTAAAAAACCCAACCAAATCCAACCAAATTAATTCAACAAAATCACAAGTATGTAATTATAATGCTATTAACTTACATTTTAGTTGTTATAAATGTTTTTATTATTTAGGTTTTGAGTATATTTATTTTATTTTAGTTTTTGAGTAGATTTACATGTTATAATTCATTTTTAGAGGAGATGTTAGTTGATTAATGTTGTTAAAATGTTTGCATGATGTTTATGTTATAATTTAGAATTTTAGGGTTATTTTTTATTTTGGTATTTTATATTTATTTTTTTATTTTAGTTTTTAAGTATATTTACATGTATGATTTATTTTTAAGATTAGATATAAGTTGAATAATTTTGTTATATTTTACATTATTTTTATGTTTTTTTTTAGGGTAAAACATTTTAGGGTTATTTTTATGAATTTTAGGGTTTATGTAAAATTTACACTTCAAGTGTTTGATGAAATGTTTGAATGAGTTTTTCATTGATTGTTTTCAATTTCTTATTGTGTAGATTTGAAACAATGGTCGGGTGGATCGACGTTCATGCACAATTCAACGGTGGAGAACCTCATAGGTTGAAGGTTCGGTGTCTTGGTGTAACGTTAAGAGGTTTCAAGGATGAACTGGATGAATTCAACCAAGGAGTCAACCCCGGAGACACAAGGAGGGTGCAAAATGTTCGGTATAAATGGCCAACGCTAGACGAGGGGAGTATCATTCACTTGGGTAGAGTTAAAGAACGACGAAAACGTGACGAGCATGTTTTGGGAGCACGGCATGTTCCAATGGATCGATATGCGGGTAACGTTGTTGAGATCAACTGAAAATATCATCAAGAGTCTGATTCTGCCATAAGATCGTGATTAGGTAGGGAATGCACCTTCCAGCTACAACAATTGTCTTCCTTTAAATGGGGTAATTCAAACTTGCCAAACGGCGGGACTCCAACATTCGACCGACATTCCCATTGTTCCTTTCAAAAGATTAAATTCTTGTTAGGCTGGTTTAGATAAAGGTATTGAAGTGTCAAGGTGTGAACCTCATTCTTTTGACATTTCAATACCATTATTTAAACCAAGCCTAACAATAATTTAATCTTTTGAATGGAACCATGGGTATGCCGGACGAACGTTGGAGCCCTGCTATTTGGCAAGTTTGAATTTACCCCATTTAAAGGTAAGACAATTGTTGTAGTTAGAATGAACCTTCCAACTACAACAATTGTCTTCCTTTGAATACCTCTTATACTTTTGAACCGTTGTATTTTCTTCCCTCTTCTCATTATTTATATTGGAAAATGTTAAAGAGGCACTTTTAAGTACTTTGAATGATAAGATTTTATAATTTTTTTGCCTCTAATGTATTGAAAATTGAAGTATTTGACTTTTCTAATAAATATTATTTTAATTTAGGAAAACACGCCAACTTAATTTATTTAATGGAGATGCTAAATAATGTCTTTAGGACACTTATTAATAAAATTAAAATAAAAATGTTATCTTGAGAAATGGTGAGAAAGTGTATAGTCAACTTTTTGAATGTTTAAAAATTGTTGTTTTCTTAACAAATGTCATTCATCAACTTTTTTTTAGGGGGTCAATGAGCACTTGTTGGCAATACCTTTTATTTAAAACTTGATTCAACTAATAAGATTTTATTTTAAAAAATTTAAAACTTGATTCAACTAATAAGATTCTGTTTTAAAAATGAAGTCATAGATAGTTGATAAGATAGCTATTAAGGAGCCGATATGAATAGTGAAGAAATAAGGAGCCGATACTTTCTTTCCTTCTTCAAGGTACCCACAGGTATATATTCTTCTAGTGAATCTATTTCTTTTTTTTTGGGGTGTGGGGGGAGGGGGGAGGAGGGGTGTTGTAAGGAATCTAGGAAAATTTCATGGGTAGATAGGACTTCAATTTGTCTTCCAAAGGAGGAAGGATGTTTGGGGGTGCGAAGGTTATGTGAATTTAATGTTGCATTATTAAGAAAGTGGTGTTGGCGGATGTTAGAAGAGAATGATAGATTATGGTATCAAGTCTTAAAGGCTAGGTACGGGGAGGAGGGAGGTAGGTTGAAGGAGAGTGGTAGGGAGAGTTCTTTGTGGTGGCAGATGATGTGTAGAATTCGCAATGGTGACGGTTTGGGAGTTGGTGTGAAGATAATTTTTGAAGGGTAGTAGGTGGAGGAGAAGAGACTTATTTTTGGATTGATAACTGGGTGGGTGGAGTTCCCCTACGGGTTAGCTTCCCACGCCTTTTCGAGTTGACTGTAAATTGACATGTCTAGTTTATATTATTGATTAGATACATTAGTTATTCAATAAATTTAAAATATAGTTTTTTGTTATAATAGTGATCGGAGGTGGAAGGAGTGTTTCATTAGAGACGGATGAGGATTGTGGATGCTCACATGCTGGTGGATTTCCTAAAAATCTCTCTTCCATTCAAATTTCAAATCTCAGACTTTGGTGTATATAGTTCTCGTATGTTGGAAATGGAAATATTTGATAAGAAGGTCCACTTATGTTTTCAAATGGAGCCAACATAGAATTAATTTGACAATTCGTACCGTTAAGAAAAATAATTTGACGCTAATAATATAATGTCTTCGAACACTAATTAAACCCGACGTGAATTTGCGTATTAAATAAATTAAAAAATAAAGTTGAATATTAATAAAGGGGCAAAATGGTATTTTCAATTGGGAATGAGAATTTTTTTTGGGTAAAGAGCAAAATTCTAACTTTATATAAGAGCAAAAGTTAAATTTGAAATTCAAAAAGTGTACTACACTAATTTCTCTATGTTCTCAATATCTTTCTCTTCTTCTCAAATCCTCAGAAAGGTTTGTTTGTTTGATACACATTTTTTCTTCATTTTTCGTTTTCAATTATCATTCATCTCTTTATTTTGCTGTGCAAAAATGGAGTTTGTCATTGGCCTTGCATTGATCCTTCTCGTTCTCATTGCTATGCTTTTGTTCTTCATCGTGACAGGGTGAATCAACGAAGAACTCGATCTGTTTTTTCGTTTTGTGTTTCATGCTTTTATTGATGAATGGAATGATTTATTTAATTTTACATGAATCGCAATCGCAAGCTGATTGCTGTTTTGATGATTGCTGTTTTGGTTGCTATGCATCTCGTGTCTAGGCTTTGATTAATTAAAAAATATATGGAGTTGATAATATATTTGATTAATTAAAAAAAAACAAAATTTAAATGAAACAATTGAAATTAACCAATATAAACATTAGAAAACATGTTTTTCATTATATCATCAGTTAGACTACTAAGTTTGTTATTGATGTCGGCCATCGTATCCAAACTCTTCAACACACTGCAACCATTTTATTCTTGTTTTGTTTTTCAAATTATTCAGGACTCGAACCATTTGCATGGTTGTGAAGTTTAACCACCGTATTATTCTACTTGTTTTACATCAACTATACTAAAATATATTTTGTCCAAAAAATACTATACATACGATCCTTAAAAAAAATACTATACATATGATATTATTTTTTAGAATATATATATATATATATATTTTATAGAGACCGGGTTATTCGAACGAGTCATTCGATTTTATTTGGTTCAATCACATGGTTCGACCAATGATTTAATGGTTTGACCACTGAGTCAATGACCTAGTACCCTTACTGAGTTGATCATCAAATCAATTTTTAAAACTATGGTTAAAGGATTAATTTTTTTTTGGATACTACTGTGTTCTCAAAAATGTCTTTTATTTTTATGCATGTGCACAAATAGAAGAAAGAAAAAGAGTAAAAATATATTTTATTTATAAATTGTGCATAAAATTTATTTTGATAGAATAATTTGTCAATAAAATGATAGAACGTTATAAATTTTATGAGATGATTTAAAACAAAAAATCAGTTATTTGATATATAATGAATACATAATACACAAATGTAATAAAAGTTAAAATTCACAATAACTTTGTATTTATTATATATATATATAATATTCATTTCACATGACATACATGACTACATGAGTCATATTTCATACATGAATAATTAGAAAGACATACATTGTTTGCAAGAAATATTGATGGTTTCATGCATGTAGTTGATGCTATTCTTTGTGATTGAAATGAACGACTTCAACTATCATATTTAATTCATGAGAATGAGTGAAAATCAATTGTGTGATTTATATAGTATTCTACAATTGATTTTTGTTTAAATTAATGATGAATTTATTATATATTTTTATTTAATTAATACTACCAACACTTAAATTTCTAAATTAAGTAAAATTTTAATTGTAGATTAAGTTTAAAATTAAAATTATCATTGCGAGTATTTGATCTTTAATTTAAACAATACCTAATATGTTTTTCCTACCTCCGACTAGTCAAAACTCAAGTTTTTAAAATATATTTTAGAATGATTGCATTTAAAGGTTTAAGTCTACTTTTATTTTTATCTATTTCTATTGAACTACATGATTTGTTTTTATGCTTGCCATTTGATTCAATAGTACGAAAAGAAACATCAGGAGACATGTTTGTGGCTTTCTCTCGTATTATTAACAAGTTTTAATTATTTATTGTTTCAATTCTTGTTTTGGTCGAGAACTTTGTTATAGAGTTAAATCAGCCTTGTTGGTCCTCGTGAGCTTAACTCAGTTGGTTAGGACAATGCATAAAATATGCAAGGTCCGGGGTTCAAACCTCGGCCACCACCAAAAAAAAAATCAGCCTTGTTGCTAAATATCTGATTAAAATATATAGACTCTTTCTAGTTTCACCCCATATAATCATAGTTACACCCAAATTTATTAATTTTTTTACAATAATACCAAAATTACCCCTCTTCATCTAAATTTCTAAAAACCCTTCTTTTACTATCATTCTGAACCCTCATCCATTTTTCACCCACAAACTACCATGAATATGCAATCAATACCTACTAAAATCGTCAATTGAATCAACATCTCTTCCATCGATACGTACTCGATTAATACAAGTAAGTGAATTTCATAAATTTCTTCGAGTTTCTATTTATCGTTTGCTCTATGATTTATGAATGTTTATAATTGTTGTTAATTTCACGTTTGTCTATCTACATCGATTTGTTTGATTTAAGTTTACGTAGAAATGTAACGTAATTTAAGTTTACATATAGGTCTCACGTGAATTTAGTTTACGTACATATTCTAAAAAGGAATAACATACACCTAAACTCAGTTTACTTGGTGTATGTAAACTCAGTTTACATAAACTACGTAAACTTAGTTTACATGAACTAAAACTCAGTCTTAACTTACTTAGGTAAATTCAGTTTACATAGTGTATGTAAATTCAGTTTACATAGTGTATGTAAACTCAGTGTACGTAATGTATGTAAACTCAATTTACTTAACTCATGTAAACTGAGTTTACATACACTACGTAAACTGAGTTTACATACACCATGTAAACTGAATTTACTTATACATAATTAATGTGCAGTGAACATGAATAAAGGATATATTAGTAACTTTGGGGTGTAACTTGGATTATTTGGGGTGTGGGTAGTATCTGTCAAATATATATAGGTAATGTTCATCCTTCCAAATCAGATCCGTTATTTTCTCTTGATATTTCACTTATATATATTTTTATTTCAATCGTATGCTAATTTGATTTTCTTATAAGAGTGATTTCAAATTAAATTCCTCCATTTTTTACTTACAATTATCCATATCTTTAATTTTGGCACGTTAGCTTTCAAATGTTTTATACCATGTTTCAACACCAGACACAAAACAAATGTTGAGATTAATGATTAATGTTTAAACATCGTGCTAACAATAACAAACATAACAAGGTAAAAGTAAAGGACATAAAGTAAAAGGCAAAAGAGATTTGTTAACCCAGTTCGATGACAAACACACCTAATCTGGGGGCTACCAAGCCAGGAAGAAAATCCACTAGTGTTGTCCTTGTTCTAAGTTCTCAGCAAATTCCAAATTTACACTAATAACCTAGGACCTACCCGTACTGATTTCAACCTAGGAACTCCTAGATCTGAGATCTAATCTCACTTCCACTCAATCACACACCCTGTGATTATCTGATTACAAAACAATGATGAAGTTACCTTCAAACACAAACTACCTCCGTGCTTCAAAGCTTAGGAGTAGTATACACAATTACAACTCAATAAAACACAGTCCTTATCATGTATTAAGGTGACACAAGAAAAGGCTCACAATAAACAATGACTCAGAACCTTAAAAGCTCTAATATGTAAATGACAGCTTGAATGAGTGAATTAGGTTTTGCGTCCTTCCTCGTATAGTCTGAAGTAGTACGGGCTTGACCTTCTTGTTGGGCTTTAGAAAACAATGATGATCCATCAAAAGATCTGCTCACAAGGATTAGAACCAAATCACATCCAAAGTTTTCTAAAATATTGTCACTACTTTAGGAAATAATCACACATCTGATTCTGGACAAAAAACACACGTTTTGGCCAACAAGTAAATAGGCGTGGATTCCTTAAATAGATAAAGCGCACGTAAATCATGACACATAAATAGGGCACACTGAACGTGCCAATATAATAAAATGATTTATTGTGTCCTCGTGAGCATAAAGATAATACATAATATATGAAAGGTCTGAGGTTCGAACCCCGAACACAAAAATGATTTATTGTAGTTTCAATGATGCAAATTAAATGGCACAAACTAAGCTTCCATAAAAAAGATGGTACGAAACTAATTTTTGTAAAATCAAAATTGATTTTGAGTTTTTTTTTAATTAATAAATAGTAACTTTAATAAAATAATTGTTATAATTTATCTATACTAAGTCATCAAATTATTCAATATTCGATGTATAAGTTGAAAGGGTCGCATTTTGACTATCATAAGAAATGTATATAAGTTGAAATTGTTTAATTGGAAGAGATAATGTATTGCAATGTGTCGGAGCCAGTGTTTGAACCTCAAATTTCTCATTTATTCACTTTTAAGGAATAAGTATATAGCCAACATGCAATTACTTGAGAGAAATAATTTTCTAATAAAAAAATAGTAATTTTAATTATAAAAAATAGTAATTTTAAGGGGAATTAGTCACTTTAGTCCCTGAATCAGAAGGGATTCGTCACGTTAGTCCCTGAATGCAAACTTCGTTAGTCAATTTAGTCCCTGAATGTAGACTCCGTTAGTCACTTTAGTCCCTGAAATTGACCATGCAGGGACTGTTTTGCAATTTCTCTTCATTCAGGGACTAAAGTGACGAATCATCTCCCATTCAGGGACTAAAGTGACTAATTCCCCTAATTTTAATTATGTTAGTAGATGAAAGAAAATTATTTAATAAAGTAATTTTGATAAACAAAAATTAGCTTATGCTTGATATAAAGATCTCTAAAACTAATGTTGAATATCAATTCGATTGATGTTGAACATCTCATTCCCTTTGCAGAAAGGTAGGTACATGGAAAAGAAGCAAAATCAGTAGCTTATAATTCACATAAACATATTCAAAGCATCCTACAGTGATCCAGTTGCTTTAATGTGTCACATATTATTCATATTTGGGGAATTAGTCACTTTAGTCCCTAAATAGGAAAGGAGTCGTCACTTTAGTCCCTGAATGCAGATAAACTGCAAAATAGTCCCTGAATGTAGACTTTGTAGTCCATTTAGTCCTTGAATGAAAACTCTGTTAGTCAATTTAGTCCCTGAATGTAGACTCCGTTGGTCACTTTAGTCCCTGAAATTGACCAACAAAGTCTACATTCAGGGATTGTTTTGCAATTTCTCTGCATTCAGGGACTAAAGTGACTACTCCTTTCCTATTCAGGGACTAAAATGACTAATTCTCCTTCATATTTCTACTTGTTCTCTTGAATACTATGCTATGTTGAGTTCACATTTCATTATTTCCACCCACACTCAATACAATAGGTTAAACCAAAAAACAAATATACAAAATATGGTGTCAAACCAAAAAATAACACACCAACTAATGTGATCAACAAATCAAACTTTACAAAGTCTACACTCAAACACCTTTAGCCCTCACAGGGTGTAGTATGTCACACCAAATAAAACTGATACATTGTCGATTATCATTGAAAACAAACCTACTTTAGTACTTTTGCAAGAAGCAAGTGCAACTGGTTATAACTTCCTACATTTTTCTTTTGACTTCATTATTTCTTATTGAGTATCCTCATTCACATTATATGTTCCATCATGAATGATTAAAAAAATAGTACCAAAGTCCATTCATGCCTTAAAAAGTTTAAGACACCTCATTATTCTTCCTGCATGATGTATAATTTTTTTTTTACCTCCCTTGAAGTAAAAAACATTAACTTTCAACAAGTTAATGCTGCTCTGGTGCATGAGGTTCCTCTGAGTTGTCATCTACAAGTTAATGTCGTTCTTGCTGTCCTTCAATTCAAATTGAGACACAAAACATCAACTTTCTGTATTTAGACTCACAAGATTCAATATTGTATCTTCTATCAGTTCTGCAAGAATGGTGTCACCCATTTCAAAACCAACTATTTCAGCATAGAGTCGGAGGTCCATCCACGTTCCATTTCTCGCCATGTCTTTTCTGACAATTTGTTCCAAAGTGTGCGGTGGGGGCAAACAAAGGACATGCCAACACACTCCTTCCTAGACCTTGAGAATAACCTTTTTCATATTTGGAGTTGGCCTTATACTAGAGTTTACAAATGAGACCTGTCATACTCCATTTTCTTGACCTAAATTCCCCATTTTTTACTCGTATTTTAAACCGGAATTTTTCATCGCTTCAGACGAAATTTTGGCGGAGAGGTATTTTAAAATACCTCATTTTGGTTTCGAAGGCAACACTTTTAAGTCTTTTATTATTATTTTATTTATTTTTTAAGTTGTTTTTTATCTTATTATTTTATTCCTTTTTATTATTTTCGAATTTTAATTATTTTTTCTTTTAATTATTTTTTCTGTCTTTTTAAGGTCTTTTTTTTTTGTCCATTTTAAGTCCAATTCTGTCCTTTTTTACACTTTCCCACAAGAATGACAAGTAATTAATGTTGGAGAATTGGCTGCTACCAAGTGCCAACGACTTCTGCTGGCTCACCAAGACAATCCAAGTGCACGTGTATAGCCATATAGGAATATAATCGTCAGAGTTAGTTAGCCTGTCAGTGTAGCGGCAAGAAAATCTAAGTGGGATCCACAACCAAACTCAGTCTTCATTGACGTGATTGATGTCATGTGTTAGGTTAGGTCACCTTTTTTTTTTTTTGTTTATTGGTTGGTTCGTTGAGTTTTTTAGGTGTAGTTAATTAAAAAAAACATGCTAACAATGTTAAAATAAGTTTAAAAAAAGGGCATTTATTGTTTAAATATTATTTGAAATATTACTTGGAGTTAGATGATTTTTTTTTTTTGGAAATAAGATTAGTTAGATGAATTGAAATACAACAAATAATGATATTTTATTGTTTAAATATTGGTTCAGTATTCTAAACTAATGAATTATATATTTAAGCTAGACAAATTTGTTAAAAATTGCGGGTGAAATAATTTTTAGTATATTATAAATATTAAGTAAAATTAACTACTTATTTTTTGACAAGCTAGATTAACTACTTAGAAATAATTTCTTTTATTTTTACATATGAAACTGGAAAGAATTTCTAGTACTTTTCTGTCCCTTTATAGAAAAAGGATACTTAAGAAGAAAGATACCCAAACTAATAAACACAAAGTCAATTCATGCATGCATGAGGCGCAGAATTCAACACCGCCCAATTTTAATCCTTTGATTTGTATATTGTGGAATGTCTTATGATCATTGTAAGCAGTGTGAACTAGTATGACTATTGTGTATATACTACATATTTTGTTATTTTATTTGTGGTCAAAAGGGATTCCGACCCCTTTTGAAATTTAGCAGTGCATCATTGACGTGACGAGAAGGTAACGATAACGACAGTTTAGTTTTGTGAAGAAGAAGAAGAGGGCTTAAGCGTGTAAATAACAAATCACGAGTTTGTTATAATAACAAGTCTTAATTTTTACATTTTACAATTACTCACTTTAGAAATGTATCTACTATTCAACGGTAGATGGAGTA
Source organism: Medicago sativa (assembly GCF_051527215.1). Lineage (NCBI taxonomy): Eukaryota > Viridiplantae > Streptophyta > Magnoliopsida > Fabales > Fabaceae > Medicago > Medicago sativa. The sequence goes on along the minus strand of NC_140755.1, from coordinate 77,790,711 downwards.
TAATTCCGATATGTCTATAAAAATAGAGAAAAAAACAATATATAAAACTCGAAATTGAACGTCAAATTTGGTACGTCTAAGAAACATGACGAGATTAGGCGTGGTATCAGCCTACTTGAACACCAAAAACTCCTAAAAAGAAAAGGCAAAGCACAGTTTGCTTGACAAAAACTTTTGACATCATTTATGTCGTTATATGGAAGCAAATTTTATGGAAGCAAATTTTATATTATGATGTATTGTCCGATTAATTATGTAAAGAAAAACCAATCAAAATGCAAGGAAGCACTGATTGAGTCATATGGCCTGCCAAGATTTAAGATAATATTTGGTGACCGTGGATTTGAGATTAGCATATGGTGCGCGGCTAGGTTAAAAAAATAGTCATATGCATTTTTACGACATATTAATTAGCACACCTATCAACTTTAATTTATTATCATACGTGAAACAATTGACTTTTTTACATTTATTGAAGTTTTTTATGATTCAGAATGTATTTAACATTTTTTAGATTACAAAACTTGAAATGTGTTATTCTCTTAAAAAAAAAACTACTTTGTTAAATATATTGATAGAGGGGAGGAGAAAATGTTAGAAAGAGTTGAAGTCTTATCTTCTTCGGTGTCCCAATCCTTTTACCACTTTCTTACACATTTATGGACTACTATAAAATAACGTAATCACTAGTACATCACATTATATTTCTGTCTACTTGGAAGAATATGCTGCTTTTGAGGAAAATATAACCAAATTAGGGATGCAATTAAGTCATAAAAGAACAGCAAAGACATCACCAAGAAGAATTCAACACCGACTATAGTACATTTGATTATTCGTAGTCAAATTAATGGTGTTTCCCCCATGGAAAATTATAGCAGCGTGACTTTATGAAGAGATGATGAATAAAACGACAAAACAAGCACAAATGGATGCTGGGTAAAATTGGAATAAGATCAAATTCAATTAATGAATTTATCTTGGGGAAGAAGAAAACGAAGAAGGGGGATTCACATGCGTCCAATTGGTCGTGGTAGTGCCAGGTTGTTATGCTTCAAAAATAGTGTGACCAATTCAACTTGACTCATCCATATTCACATTTTTTGTAAGAGAAATAAAACATGGCTTCATCGACACAAAACATGAGTCATTTTGAGGATGCAATCTGATGACCAAATCAAATTCAAACCCAAACCTATTTCATTTTCATTTAAGACTTTTGCGTTAGAATCAAGGTTTAAATGTGTCTTTGGTTCGTGCACTTTCATCACTTTTTGCTATTAGTCCTTACACTTTTTTTTTTGTTTGGTTTTAGTCCCTGTACTTTATAAAAAAATTGGTATTGGTTCCTCTGTTAATTTTCTGTTAAAAAAAAAAACTAACGGAGTGCCACGTGGTCCAATCATTTCACGCCACGTGGCACACTAAAAGACAAAATTTCAGAATTAAAATAAATCAAATAAAATAATTGTTTTTTAATTAATTTTGAATAATAATAATAATAATAATAATTAAAAAAATATACTCCCTCCGTCCCGGAATAGACGACCCATTTGAAAATGTGTAATTCTGACCTAACTTACTTTGACCATATTTTTCTACTAATATACAAAGATAAAAAATATCATATAAGATGTCGTTAGATTTGTCTCAATGAATATTTTCAAAATATCAAATTTTCGTAATTTTTTCTAATATATTATTCAAGATATTTAAGCTCAAAATTATGCATTGATATGCGTAATAAGGTCAACTGTGTCAAGTATTAAGGGACGGAGAGAGTTTTTTTTTCATTTTAATTCTGAATAATAATAATAATAATAATAATAATAATAATAATAATAATAATAATAATAATAATAATAATAATAATAATAATAATAATAATAATAATTAAAAAATATATTTTATTTGATTTATTTTAATTTTATAATTTTGTCTTTAGTGTTCCACATGGCATGAAATGATTGGGCCACGTGGCAGTCCGTTAGTTTTATTTATTTATTTTAACAGAAAAGTAAACAGAGGGACGATTACCAAATTTTTTATAAAGTGCAGGGACTAAAACCAAACAAAAAAAATGTAAGGACTAATAGCAAAAAGTGATGAAAATGCAGGGACCAAAGACACGTTTAAACCTAGAATTAATATCATGTGTTTCATAAATCTCAAACTTTAAACATGCCCTAAAAGTCAATTGTACTAATAAAGTAACTAATCCCACACCCGGCTAACGGCAACCCTTGTGGCCAATTGTTACTCAGCCAAGTAAGTAATTTTTTATTTTTGTTTTACAAAGCTAATCAACAAACAAAACAAAACCAAAAGAAAGAAGAACTACTCTCGAGGGATGAAAGCACATATAACATCATTTCTAAGAAGATTGAGCAAGCTTTCCAGAGGTGCATCATAGATTAAACTGTTATTATTTGAGAAAGCTTCAAGTTTCGTCAAATAATCCGCACACCGGTTATCCTCTCTAAATGTGTGAGAAATTGTCACATTGCATTAAAAAATCAAATCATTGATATCTTTAATTAACGCATCATATATGTGGAACTTCTCCTTGGACCATTAATAAGGTTGATACAAATAAGAGAATCTAAGAGAATCAATGAAGCAAACGAACTCTTTATAACCTTAATTTTTGGCCAAAATCTACCCTTGAAAAATTGCATCTCTTTAATCGTTTATTATTTATAGGGAAATGCTAAATAGTGCCCTTGTGATATTGGTTAAGATGATAAAAATAGAAACATTGCATTGGAAAATGGTGAAAAGTGAAGAATTTAACTTTTTAAAAGTCAAAACATTGTTGAATTCAATGTAAATATACTACTTTTGGTTTCCTTAACCATTGCCCTGAGGGCACTGGTTAGCAAGACCCTTATTTATATTTCTCATCTTAAATTTTCTATTCTTACAAAAATCAAATTTACTTGCTTTCTTCAATTCATGATAGAGAATTTGCGGCTAAAACACTTTAATTGAAAATTAGTAAGTGCACGTGTACTGGTCATGAGGATGGCCAATGGAGGCTCACCTAATATAAAACAAAAACAATCAAAGTGCACGACTGCACGTGTAGAACTGGTGATGACATTTGGAATTTGGAATATAGTAATTCTCGGAGTTACTCCATCCGGTCCTAAATATAAGCAAATTTAACTTTTTAGGTTCATTCAATTAATGATGTATGTGGTTCAGCAAAAGTACTAGTATTAATATTACCTTAATAAGATAAAGAGGATTTAATATAACAACAAAAATATTAATATAATTAATACTCCCTCCGTTTCAAAATGAGTGTCGTTTTAGGTGTTTACACACATATTAAGAAATGCAATGATTAAGAGAAAGAGAATGGTTATTTTACCAAATTATCCTTATTAACTATTGGTTAGTTTTAAAAGTAATACTTTGGAAGTAGTGTACAGAGTATTAATTGGAGGGTACAAATGAAAAGAAAAAGTTATTATTGCATTGGAAACTGAAAGCGACACTCATTTTGAAACAATTTTTTTTGGCTAAAGCGACACTCATTTTGAAACGGAGGGAGTATATGTTCTCCGTTACTTGTGTGTATAAGGCCTATGTTATAAAGTATATAACTTCGATCATAGGGATCAATTTCCAGTCGCATAGCCTCATAATAATTTTGTAAAGCTTCCGCATAATTTCCTTCAGATTGAGCCGACATCCGTTACGGTCGTCATTCGGTTCAAAGAATCTCCATTCCAGAACCGTACGTGAGATTTTCATCTCATACGGCTCCTCCTTTATGTGTATAATGATAAACCCATGGAATCAAATCCAAAAAGAATATCTTTAAAAACTACATTTTTCGTAAAGTCTCCATCTTCTCCTTCTATTTTCCCTTCATTAATGAGAACTTTTGTTGAATTTTGAGAAACTCCTCTCGATAAAGCTACATATAATTGACCATGACTAAAAACATGTCATGGAAGATAGATTCCGACATTGAGAATGGTCTGCCCTTTAACATTAATTTTTGCTCACATTTGTTACTAATATTTTTTTAGAGGATTTAAAGTCTAATCTTTAACATAATATTTTGCTCACGTTTGTTACTAATATTTTTTTCCAGAGGATTTAAAGTCCAATCTTTAACATTATTTTTTGCTCACGTTTGTTACTAATATTTTTTTTAGAGTATTTAAAGTTCAATCTTTAACATTATTTTTTTCTCACGTTTGTTACTAATCTTTTTCTAGAGGATTTAAAGTCTAATCTTTAACATTATTTTTTGCTCATGTTTGTTACTAATTTTTTTTTTAGAGGATTTAAAGTTCAATCTTTAACAATATTTTTTGCTCACGTTTGTTACTAATTTTTTTTAGAGGATTTATAGTCCAATCCTCATCAGCTATTATTTTTGTTTAAAAAAAAATTAAAAAAACTCATAGACTCGTGAGAAATAAAGCAGGAAAAAACATAAACTTTGGATTTTTTTTTTCATAAGTGATTATTGTTCAACTTTGATTTTCTCAAATTCTGATTCATTCATTCTTCTAACAAAGAAAAGTAAAAACAAAGCTTGAATTGTAATGTTGGCGGAAAGTAAATTGCTCGAAGGATAAAACAGAAAGATATTCAATTCATGAAGTGGACCTTAAAGATATTCCATTCAATGGTGCTTCAGAAGTATTAATCAAGTTCGTGAGCCTTGGAACTTTCTAATTTTTTTAGAGGTGATGAGATGTGATCAGAGGGTACTATGATGAATTCTGGATCGATTTGAATTCATGAGAAGAAACATAAATAATGCAAATATAATTTTTAAACTTTTTGTGAGTTTGATCTGTTGTTAACGGTGGTAAAAGAAAGTTAACGGTGACGATTAGTGACATTGATTATTAATCCACGTGTTATTTTATAATTGGCTATTTGTATTTAAAATTAAGGGTATTTTTGGAAAGAAAATTCCAACCCAAAAGTGTGCTGAAAGGGGTAGTTTTCTTTATATATAGTATAGATAATAACTTTTCCTTCAAAAAGATAATAACTTTGTTTTATATCTTTATTTTTGTCCTTTTGATTGATATGATCTTTTGTAGGGGTGGGCAAAGAGAACCATGAACTGAACAGAACTGCGCGAACCGAACCGAACCAAAAATAACCGAACCATTATAATGGTTCACGAACCGAACCGTTTGAACTGAACCAAACCACTTGAACTTTTTATTTTATTTTATGAAGGAAACCACTTGAACTCTTTGTTGGATCTTTCCAAAAAAAACAACTTATTTAAAATAGCTTATTTTATGCAAAACACCTTATTTTAAAAACAGCTTATTTTATGAAAACAACTTATTTTAAAAAAATAGCTTATTCAAAACAGCTTATTTGAAAAACAGCTTATTTTATGCAAAATAGCTTATTTAAAAAAAAAAAACCTTATTCAAAAAAGCTTATTTTATGCCAAACACCTAATTTTAAAAAACAACTTATTAAAAACAGCTTATTTTAAAGAAAAAACAACTTATTTTAAAAAAACAGCTTATTCAAAACAGCTTATTTGAAAAACAACTTATTTTAAAAAAATAACTTATTTTATGAAAACACCTTATTTTAAAAACAACTTATTCAAAACAGCTTATTTTCAAAAAACAACGTATTCAAAACAACAGTTTATTTTATGGGTTAACCGAACCCATAAAATATTATAGGTGCTTTCAAAACAATCAATCATATTATAAATTATTAAATTTCCGAACCATTTCAAAATTTCGGTTTGGTTTGGTTCGGTTTTTTGGGTTAACCGAACCATGCCCACCCCTAATCTTTTGAGGTCAAATCCATATGTAAGTGAACAAAAACACAAAAATAACGTAAAAGATTATAAAAGATAAAATTATTATCTGAAATTAAGTTAAAGGAAAAGAAGTGTAATTTTGTCTTTCTTTTATAGTAGTTGTTGTTTATTGTAAAATTATTATCTGAAATTAAGTTAAAGGAAAAGAAGTGTAATTTTGTCTTTCTTTTATAGTAGTTGTTGTTTATTGGTTTGATTATTTAGGATGTCTCAAATGCTGGGAGTAATTATTATTTTTGGGTGGTGGTCGAGTTCGAACCCCGGACCTTGCATATTTTATGCATTATCCATACCAACTGAGCTAAGCTCATGAGGACTGCTGGGAGTAATTATTGTGAGAGATGAGAAGAGAGAAATAAATATAGACCATTTTAATTGGATCTTTTAATATCCATCATTGATTTAGATTTAAAGTTCTATATTTACTCCTCCCATCTTTCACAATAATTACTCTCATCATTATATATATATATATATATGAGTCAGGATCCGTTGACACCTGGTGTCAACGGATTCGTTGACACCAAATCACAACCATCCATTCAAATTGATCTAAAGGTTCATAATTATTTACTTAAACCTTATTGTGATCTCTCTTTGATTGACTTCCATAATAAACGAGTGATTTTCTCTTTTTCATATCTTTTGTTGCCGAAAAACAAGTGGTTATCCTTCGTCTTCTTTAACTGATTGTTACATCTCCAACACTGGTCTCGTGATACCATAATCAAGCATGTTTCTCTCACAACAAACCAAGTTCCATTTTCGTTCCTAACAATTTCATATCACCATCAATAAAAAATAAATTACTTAATCAATTCATTGAATTAAAAAGTGGAATCCCGTGCCAATAACGAAGACAATTATAATTCAATGAATTAATTCAATTAAAGATAGTTTACAATGTTATATAACCAAATAACAAGGATGAAATAATCTCTTATGTATCCCGTGTCAATTGATGTTAAATGGGGGAAGGAGACAATTATAATTCCTATAAGGTTTTGTTGGGATAAAAGTTAAATTTGATCTGACGCTGAAGATGGAGGTATAAATCTGGAAACACAGTCACCAGCAAGGATAAAAGAAAACCTGCAACACGTGATTGTAAAAGAAGTCCACTCAATTTATCATGTCGATCAGTGTTAGCCGTTTGATTAAATATATAGACGGATACGATTTGGTGTCAACGAATCACCTGGTGTCAACGGATCCTGACTCTATATATATATATATATATATATATATATCACTTATGCAGGTTGAATACACATCTCCCACGCTAGCCTTTTGTTTTTGGACATTATAAAATATAATATTTTACCAATCGAAAGTTGGAATTTGAAAGATAAATATCATCAATAATATATAAAGGGTTAATGAAAATACTAGTAATCTCTTAAGATGGACAATTTCCTTATTCAAGTCAGAAGAAGTGAGGTTGGTTTTTTCTTCTATATAAAATTAATAAACAACCGAATTTCGACATAACTTACTAAAGTCAAGAACGAATTGCCATGACGTATCTGTTGACGGTGCAGTTGAGTTGAAAACAGAGATTAGACACGTGGCTTATTAATAGATCCTTCTCTAAAATAATAGGATCATCAATAGATAAAAGTCTCATCAATGTTTAATTGTTCAACAAAATTCTCATCCATTGGTCGGTTAAAGACCAAAATTAGTACTATTTGCCAGCAACATGACAAAGACAAACTCGTCAAAAAGTTAACATTAAATACCCTTGTCAAGTTGTCCCCGTCGCAATATTTTTTTTATTAAAATATTATATTTAAATATAACATACCCTTTTTTTTTTTTTGACAAAAAATATAACATACCCTTGTAAAACTAGATTAATGGAATGAAAAATGAAAGAGATCAATTAATTAAAAGTAAAACTTAAATACCGTAAAACAGAAACGACTGGGAAAAATTAGTAGATCTAAAATAAATTAACTGTCATTGGTACTATAAATAAAGCCTCTCTCCATTGTTCTCATTGCACATTTCCTCACTATTTCATTAACCCTCTAAACTTCTTTTCTTCCCTTTCCCTAAAAAAAAAAACTTCTTTTCTATACACCTTTTGTTTTAGCAATGTCTGGTTCAAACAACAACACCAAAGGAACTAATAAGTTCCCCGGCATGCAAGACGTTTTCGGTACAAGGCCACCCCCTAGAGAGACCACTGGTGATGCCAATAACAAAATCAAAGGTACTAAGTTCCCAAGACTTCAGGATATTATGTTCACTACAAGGCCTGGGACACGGGGAACTTGATGACCACACCACTCCATTTTCTACTTTCACTATGCTTAATTTCCATGTATGATCGAGGTTCTCTTTTGAACTTTGAAGTGTTCCCTTTTCTTTTTGTATTAATTTCATAGTTTTATGTTAGTTTCACTTCTTTGTTTTAGCTTTTGTTTATGTTAAGGGTGTTTTTGTGACCTTTTAAGGTTCGTTATGTTAAAGGACTTTTGCTAAGTTGTTGTGTCTTTATGTGGATTTGGTTATTTGTTGTTCTTCTTTGAAGAGATAGAATATTTTGTGCAAGAGTTTTAATTAGTACTTATTGTCCATTCCCATCTATCTCTTTTCACAATCACTCGTTTTCTTCTTTTTTTATTACATATGGTATATATAATATGGGTCTTGCTAACCACTGCCCTCAGGGCAATGGTTAAGGATTTAGAAATGGAAATAATTTATAAATTTTATGTAAAAAGTTACTTTTTAAACTTTCAATGTCTTGAATACATCATTTCCAAGACAAAACTTCCTTTTTAGACTTCTTAACCATTGCCCTCAGGGCAATGGTTAGCATTTCCCATATTCATTTATTAACAGGGTTGGAAGGAATGAACATAATATATAACTTTGGCAATGGTTAGGTAGGTCAATTTGGTTGTAACATTCCATTATTCATTTATTAACATTCCATTATTCACAATTCACATGCATTTTCAAGGGTACGAAGCAATTGAGGAAAAAATGTATGATATTTGATATTGCTTTTGGTTAAAGCAACTTCTTTATTTTAAACAATATTTTAATTATTCAAGTTTTTGTCCACACTTCCCTAAAAAAAAAAGTTTTTGTCCACACTATATTTTTGTTGTACACATTCTCACCACCATTCTCTTTCCTCCATATCCTTCACTCATCGACCAGCTCTCATCAGTCATAAAAGTATAAGGTAGTGGATATTTGATGTCCATGTATAACTTTTGTTGTAACAAAGAATACATAAAATTGGACGCATCTTATGGTCCAATTTAATTTGCTTCATCATAATAATACTAGTAGACACAATTTAAGAAATAGAGAGGACCCTACTTCGCCAAATATCACGAAATAGAATTTTTAAAAGTTAAATATTGTATTAACTTGGTAAAATAAACAAGTTAAATATTGTATGAAATATTTAAAAACCATTCATATAAAAAGTAACATGTTCGAATAAAATAATTAATTAAAAACTAAATCACTTTTAGCACTAATTTCTACAAAATTTGGAATTTGTCTTATAAACAAAACAGATGTCGTCATGCTAATCAAAGAAGAATTGAAAACCACAATTTTAGATGGCTTTTTTTGTCGTCGACAAATCAAAAGTTTTTCTAGGATAACGGTCAAAGTCACTCGTCCCACCTAGCGGCACCTTGATTACGTTTAACTCGAGCAGGATTAAGTCATGAAGGTCCACTTTTATATTTTCAAATGGTGACAACATATCACGTCATTATGAGAATTATTTTATTTTAGTGGGGTTTATTTGGATGAGCATAGAATTAATTTGGCAGTTTGTACGAAAAGAAAAAGAATTTGAGTTGACAATTGCCAGCAGCTTGCCTTTATTACGTCAGCTTTTTAATTTGGTGAAGATTATTTGACTTCCTTATTAATTCATTGATGACTGGGGATTAAGCCATCAAGTAATGGAATGTGGCATTTGAAACTAAAAGTGATTGTGTAGTTACTAATGAGTTTGATTAATGGCGAATCGTTATTGAGAATTCGAGTATGAAACATGTTTAGGACGATTATCGATAGAATCTCGGATTATCAGGACTTTTTTCATGAAAATTGGAAGATTAAAACAAAAGAAGAAGTCTTGTGAAAAGAAAAAGAAAACAAGACATTTTAATTTTAAATATGGCAATGATTGCGAATTTGTTCCTATTTATTTTTTATCCGGAGAAGATCATAAGTGAAGATCAAAGGCGTGATGCACCAATATGTGGTGGTTTTGTGCTGAAGCACAGTGGATCCTCACTGTAGCAACTTTGTTCTTCATCGGAGTGGGATGGTGTAACTATAAAGACACTACAACACTCTGGTCAGTGAGGTCTTCAATGTGCTTTGAAGTTTTACTCAAAATGATTGTGTGTACATATTTTAGTGGTGGAACGCTCTATTTATAAAATTTTGATCGTGCCACGCAGACATAAACAATATGGGATTTTGCATCGTTTACGGCGCATGGCCGAGAGACCGTTTGATTGTTTTGATACCTTAGATTGGCTCCAAATATTTGATCAGTTAGAGAGCATAACTCTTCGTTGGCGTATGTGGTATGTCTTGGACTCAACGACGCAACTATGGATTACGATGGGGATAGCTTTGGCTACCACAAAAATTATTTCTTTTACATGTTTAGCGATTCCAATAAAATATATTTAACTATTCCAAATAATTTTATTTGTTAAAAGATAGGAGAAATAAAATACTCAAAAGACTATGACTTCAATTGTAATATTCTAAGTATGGGACACATACTAGAAAAGGGCTTCTCAATGCAAATGAAATATGATTATATAGAGATTCTTAACTCAAATGGTAGAAGGAGCTTGAAAGGAACCTCTATCACAAAACATAACTTTTTAAATCCAAATCCATGTTTCGGATGCATAGTGCTTCTCTGCAGAATTGTTTGATGATGAATCATGGATACGACATTTGAGATTTGGTCATCTAAATTTCAAAAGCTTGAGTCAATTGAAGAATAAAGGTATGGTGTATGGACTTCCCTCCATTAAAATTACAAAGAAGATATGTGAAGATTGCTTTATCAACAAGATGCATAGAAGTTATACACTTTGATGTGTGTGGCCATTTTGAGAAATCATCACTCAGTGCAAGCCATTATTTTGTTTCATTTGTAGATAAATTTAGTAGAATGATTTTTGGAGGGGAATTCGCTCAATTTTTAGAAAATTCAAACTACTTGTAGTGAAATAATATAGAAAAATTATAAGATAAAGTGAGCATAAGAAGTTTGGTCAGGAAGGAAGCTACTAGTAAAACACTGTAGAATCTTTGGCTCACTATGCTACATGCATTTACTTGATGAGAATAGAAAGAAGCTATAAGATAAGAGTGAGCCAATATTTTTGTTGGATATCATTTTGTTTGGGTCATACAGACTTTATAATCCAAAGAAAAACAAAATTGTGATCAATAGAGATTTGGTTTTTGATGAAAACAACAATTGGAACTGAGGCAAGCAACCTAGTCATCAAGAGAGAGTACTTTAACACGGAATCATATATGATTGCTGCAAAAAGGAAGTCTGAGATATCTAAAAGGTACTCCCTCCGTCCCAATTTATAAGCGAAAAATACAAATTCACACTTATTAAGAAAACAAAAATATAGTAGTTTGAGGTATAATTTTTTGTGTTCTTCTTGGAATAAGTTTCATGGAAAGATGTAAAAACAATTCTTATTGGCTAATGATTATGGAGAGAAGTAGAAAGGAGAACAAATTGAATGCAATTTGCATTTAATTTTACTTTGGAAAAGATGATTTTCTTGAAATAACATAAAAGTTGGTCTTTTTTGCTTATATTTTAGGATAAAGAAAATGAGATTTTTTTGCTTATAATTTAGGACGGAGGGAGTACTTCATAATTTGGTTTGTTAAGTAGTGTGAATATGAATTGATAGGTGTAGCAGACTCATATTGGCGTGGAGATAAGGTTGATAGAAGAATAACAATGGGTATGCATTCTAATTTCTTGGTGCTCAAGGAATTGTGGTGCTACTCTCCTCACGTGAAACACTTGTAATAAGATCAAAGGTGTAATATAGATTAGAGATGATAGGAGTAGGTGGGTGGTATGGGACAACACATAATGTCGTCAAAATAACGTAAGTTTTTTTTTCATAGTTTTCAATATTTTTTCTATTGTTGTGGATTGTTCATTTTTTGTCGTAGATAATTTATATTTTAATAAAGTTTATATAATTTTTTAATTGATAATTTAAATAATATTATAAAAATGATAAAATAGTTTAATTAAAGGGTAAAAGTGGAAGAAAAACCTAAGTTCAAAAGAGTTGTCCCCGTTATATATTGTTATAAACAAAAATATATTTTATTGAATTGAAAATTTGAAGAATTAAATCTATAAAATATGATGATAATTTTTTGGGTTAAATATGTTTTTGTTCCCTAAAAATATACCAACTTTTTGTTTTAGTCGCTCTAAATTTTTCTTCAACTTTTAATCCCTATATAATTTTCAAGAACCAGTTTTGGTCCCTCTTTTTAAGTCAACTAATGTGTAGCTTTTATATTTTTTTAATGAAATTGTGCATAAATATGTAGAATATTGTAAAAATCTCTCCAAAAAAATAGATTTTTTAAACAAGATATGAATTAGATATAAATTTTTAACCGCCAAAAATATAAAAATTCATATAATGTTAAAAAGTTCTATTTTTTTGGAGAGATTCTTATAATATTATAAACTTTTTTGAAAAATTTTAATCAAAAATATGAACTTTTCATATGATTTTTTCAAAAGGATAGACCAAAAGTGAAGATGGAAATTTTTTAAGGTTAAAAATGATAAGTTGATATATTATAGAGATAAAAAATACATTTAACCCTAATTTTTTTTTTTTTTTGAGAGCGCCCATGTTTATTCGGTTTCGAGAAAAAGGAAGTGTTACCCGTAACAAAGGAGGCAATATTTTACTACTAAAAAAAAAGAGACAATATTTTAGTAAAAACAAAAAAAAGCTACACTGTTCCTTAAAAAAGTAAAAAACAATACTGTCAAATGTTTTGTTGTAATTGCTCAAAAAAAAAAAAAAGTTTTGTTGTAAATATAATGCTGAAGAATTTGGCGGCTGCAAAATACGACCTTTGTGGGGTCACCAAATCTAAGTACATTGTCGTGATTATTATGGTCATGTTCATAGGAATATAAACCTCAGAGTCAGCATGTCGGGGTATTGGGAAGAAAATCTATGTGGGCCCCAACAACTCGCGTATGTCATCATCATTGACGTGATTAACAACTTTTATGTATGAAACATGTTAACTTGTGCCTAAGGACACGTGTTAAGGAACCTGAAAGAGTATTTTTGCATTGGAAAACATAGTATTTTAATGGGTAGTGTTAACTTATGTCTTCGTGGCACATGTTAAGAATCTAAAAATGGAATTAAATAATAAATTTTGTCTTGAAAAGATAAGATTTTAAATTTCAAGAATATTGAATGCACAATTTCCAACAAAATATTTCCATTTTTGGCTACTTAACTTGTGCCTTGAGGGCACAAGATAACATTTTCATATTTTAATTTATAGAAGTTAATTGTACGACTTTTGATATGTACTAGTTTAGAGACCCGGCGTTGCCCGGGTTAGATATTGAATAAGTTTTATAAGTTTGTGTGCACGAATACACGTGTCTGTATATTAGATTGAATTTATTTAAATTTACAATTATAATAATATCATAAAAATAAATATAAATGATGAGATGAATGTTCAATGCAAGAATAAAAAGTATAACAAAATCAATAATGAATTAGTTCAAGTGGTAAAAGTTTTGGGTCCCTTTAAACATGTGGTCATGGGTTTGTTTCGTGGCCCATACGTATGAGAGAAAAAAATCGATTGAAAGAGAATAAAATTGGTGTTTGGCAAACCTGAAAAAGGAAAAATGTTAGATGAAAAGAATGTTTGGGGTTTCTGCTTGTGCTCAAAATATATAAATACGTGATTAACAAAAATTTATTTATTTATAATTAACATTTGCATTAGAATATGCTGCTAAAAGATAACATAATAACTAATCGAACCTTTTTTTTTATCAAAAATAAAAACTAATCGAACCCTTTTTTTCCTCAAACATAAAAACTAATTGAATGATACAGTGCTAAAAAATTAATAATAACTAATTGAAGTTTCTTTTCCTAAAAACAAATAAACAAATTGAAGTCTTTTAATCATAAAATAAGTGAAGTCTTTTAATCATAAAATAAGATCATACATGTAAACATTGTTGAAAGTATTTTGTGTAGTTTGTTGAAATATTTCTGCTACATAAAATATTAGAAATTCAAAAAAAAATTAAAGAAAATATTGAATGGATAAGATCAAAATGTTGTTGAGATATTTATGTTAAATAAAATATTAGTTTTTAAAAATAGAAAAAATAATAAAAATATTGAGAATGAATGTGGAAGTGGCACGTGACATAAAAAACCTTACTTTATATATATATACTATTGATTGATTGATGTGTAGTTTGTTGAGATATTTCTCCTACATAAAATATTAGAAATTCAATAAAAATTTAAAGAAAATATTGAATGCATAAGATCAAAAGTTTGTTGAGATATTTATGTTAAATAAAATATTGGTTTTTAATAATAGAAAAAATAATAAAAATATTGAGAATGAATGTGGAAGTGAACGTGGCATAAAAAACCTTACTTTATATGTATAGTATTGATACTATTGATTGATTGATGATTGATTGATTGATTGACGTGTAGTTTGTTGAGATATTTCTGCTACATAAAATATTAGAAATTAAATAAAAATAAAAATAAATACTGAGTGCATAAGATCAAAAGTTTGTTGCGATATTTATGTTAAATAAAATATTGGTTTTTTTTGACAAAAAATAAAATATTGGTTTTTTAAAAATAGAAAAAATAATAAAAATATTGAGAATGAATGTGGAAGTGACACGTGGCATAACAAACCTTACTTTATATATATACTATTGATTTAGAAATAAGGACATGAAATGATAGTATAGGTGTTATCATAAAATGATAGTATAGGTGATTAATAATATTAAAACGCTACTGGTGAAATAATAATATTTTAGGACCTGAAATATTATTATTAAAATCAAAATGCTACTGATTAATAATATTGAAACGAAAAGGACCTGAAAAATTAGTATATGTGATAATAGTATAGGTGATTAATAATATTAAAACGCTACTGTTGAATTGAAAAGAGAAAAAAAAAAGTATAGGTGTTAATTCAAGGACGTGAAACAGAAACAATAGTATAGGTGTTAGTTCAAGCACCTGAAACTTGTAGGTGTTTGTAATGGATGCCAAGAATAATAGTTCAAGGACCTGCAAAAAAAAAAAAACAATCAGTAAACTCACTCGTAGGTGTTAGTTCCCTCTTATATTATATATAAAAATAAAAATCTAAGCATAAGTAAAAGTAAAAGAAACAATAGTATAGGTGTTTGTCAAACCTGAAGAAAGAAAAATCTTAGATCAAAAGAAGGTTTGAGTTTCAGTTTCTGCTCAAAATATGTGATTACGTGATTAAAAAATTATCCTTTATTTATAGTTAAAAAAAAACAAACCGAAGCCTTTTTTTCCTCAATGAAAAAAACTAATTGAATAATATGGTGCTAAAAGAGATAGTAACTAATTGAAACTTCTTTTCCTAAAAAAAAGAAATCTTTAATGGATAGTATTGAAAGTATTATATATAGTTTGTTGATACATTTTGGCTACATAAAATATTAGAAATTAAATATAAAATTAAATAAAAATATTTCAGGTCCTGAAATATTATTATTAAAATAAAACGCTACTGATTAATAATATTAAAACGAAAAGGACCTGAAAAATAGTATAGGTGATTAATAATATTAAAACGCTACTGTTGAAACGAAAAGGAAAAAAAAATAGTATAGGTGTTAGTTCAAGGACTTGAAACAGAAACAATAGTATAGGTGTTAGTTCAAGGACCTGAAACTCGTAGGTGTTTGTAATGGATGCCGGCAACAATAGTTCAAGGACCTGAAAGAAAGAAAAAACAATCGGTAAACTCACTCCTAGGTGTTAGTTCCCTCTCATATTATATATAAAAATAAAAATCTAAGCATAAGTAAAAGAAACAATAGTATAGATGTTTGTCAAACCTAAAGAAAGGAAAAGCTTAGACCAAAAGAAGGTTTGAGTTTCAGTTTCTGCTCAAAATATGTGTTTACGTGATTAAAAAATTCTCCTTTATTTATAGTTAAAAAAAATCAAATCGAAGCCTTTTTTTCCTCAATGAAAAAAACTAATAGAAACATCTTTTCCTAAAAAAAAGAAAGAAAAAAATAAAGGAAGATTTAATGGATAGTATTGAAAGTATTATATATAGTTTGTTGAGATATTTTGGCTACACAAAACATTTGGAATTAAATATAAAATTAAATAAAATATTTAGTGAATAAGATCAAAAGTTTGCTGAGATTTTTATGTCAAATAAAATATAGAAAAAAATATAAAAATATTGAGAATGAATGTGGAAGTGACACGTGGCATAAAAAACCTTACTTTATATATATACTATTGATATATATATATATATATATATATATATATATATATATATATATATACACACACACACACACACTATTGATTATATATACTATTGATATATATATATATATATATATATATATATATATATATATACACACACACACACACACACTATTGATTGATTGATATTGATTGATTGATTGATTGATGTGTAGTTTGTTGAGATATTTCTGCTACATATAATATGAAGAAATATTTGATTGATATTGATTGATTGATTGATTGATGTGTAGTTTGTTGAGATATTTCTGCTACATAAAAACTCTTAATGTATCAATAGCACATGTGCATAAAAATAAATAAAAAGTAAATTATATGAAACATATAAAAATTTACTCTTTATTTGAAAAAACTCTTAATGTATCAATAGGACATGTGCATAAAAAATAAATTAAAAAATAAATTTAAAAGTTCAACCTCTGTTAAAAATTTGGTATAATATTTTAAAATCAATTACAATATGTATTAACTTTAAAATCCTAACTAAATTATAATATTTTTGGTAGAATGAATTTTTTAGTGGATATGATGAAAATTCAAAGAAATATTTGAAAATTCGAAGAAAAAAATCAGTTTTAAAAAAATAGCAATTTTATAAATTTGAAAACTGATAAAAAAATTAAATTTATTGGAAAAAAATTCTAAAATTGAAGTAGATATTAACTAATTAAAATAAATATTTAAAAAGTAAAGTGAAGTATTTAATTCCCTAAAAAAAAGTGAAAATTCAACGGACATGATTGAAAGTATTATATTTTTTTCTTTGAAAGGACGATTGAAAGTATTATATGTAGTTTGTTGAGATATTTTTGTTACAGAAAATATTTGGAATTCGTTTAAAAAAAATAAAAATATTAAGAATTCAATAAAAATTTAAATAAAATATTTAGTGGATAAGATCAAAAATTTGTTGAGATATTTATGTCAAATAAAATATTAGTTTTAAAAAATAAAAAATAATAAAAATATTGAGAATAAACGTGGAAGCGACACGTGGCATAAAAACCTTACTTTATATATATACTATTGATATTTCTATAATGAGTTCCTTAACATGTGCCCTTAACATGTGCCCTTGAACAGAGATGGATACATGAGAATATGGCAGGCCCATCGAAATATGCAAGGCCTTGGTCCAGGGCATCAAACTTTTCCATTTGGTTTTTCTCATTTCTACCTCGAATTTTCTTAATTAACTCCCGTTACCTTATCACATTTTTTAAATTTCACAAAACTCAATCTTTAAAGTTCTCTCAAATCATTCAACATCAAATTTCTTTAAATACAAATCAGTCATCACTCCAATAATAAGTAAGTTTTCATAACTCATTGCCATTGACATTTTATGTTTATATGTTACATTTTTCCTTTTAAATTAAAAATATTTTAGCTATAAGGTAATGTAAATTTTGATTCTTTTGTAGTAAATGTTTTCATTTTTATGCTATGAATCCTTTTTTTTTTATGACAAGTATGTTATGAATCCTTGTTAGACTACATTTATGTTGATTAAATATTTACATGTTTATGTTTTAGTTTTTTTATTTTAGCGTTTATGTATATTTTGCACTTTAAGTGTTTGATGAAATGTTTGAATGAATTTTTCATTGATTGTTTTTAATTTTTTATGGTGTAGATCTGCACCAATATACAATTATTCAGTAGATCCGAACACGAAGTTAGATGCAGTATGCTACAACGGTGGAAAGCTCAATTTGTTCAGGGTTCGGGTCAATGTCACATTAGTAGATCTTAAGGATTAGTTGGATCAAATCAACAGATGACTCGACCATAGAGACATAAGGAGGGTGGACAGTGTTGGGTATCAACATCCATCGATCGACTCAGTCAGGATATTGCAGTTCAGGCAGATAATGCTCAAGAACGACGACGACGTGAGGAGCATGTTCTCGGTATTTGATCAGCATAGCATGTTATCAACATCGAGTTAGATATTTCGTTGCAGAGATATTCTAAAGAGTTTGATTCAGCCAAATGAAGATGTTAGGTTGTATTAAATTGTATTATTATGTAGTGTCATTATTTTGTTGGAATTGATTTTAATTCAAGGTATAGTTTGCTGAAGAAGTTTGCATCAAAGTGTATTATATTTAGTGCCATGGTTTGTCAATGTCTTTGAAAACCCAAAAGAATGGATAGAACACATGTTGTATTCTACCGAATCAACTATATAGGTTCTCACATCAAATTCCTTCGTATAAGATGAGTGTGAAAAACGAGAATGCATTTTTAAGATGTTGTTTTCAGCTTGATCATGCTTCTATGTCAATTGAAACTTGTCAATTGGCAGGGTAGTAGAAATAATTCCAAAAGAATATATTGGATTGTATTCCTTTTTGTCACAACTCATCTTATATGAGGGAATTCATGTGAGAACCAATGTAGTTGATTCAATAGAATACAAAATGTGTTCTCTTCATTCTTTTAAGTTTTCAAAGACTTTGACAAATTTTTACACTAAGACTTTATTTGGGAGTTTGGAGAGGAGGGGAAGGGAATACTTTGGAGGGTAGGAAATATAGGAGAAAATGGTAAAATCTTTCACATTTTTTGAAAGAGTAAATTTTTAAAAAATGATAAATTAATGTTTATGATTAATATATTTTTAATTTTAAGAATATTATAACTACATAGATTAAATTTGAAGAAATCATGTAACTCCTCCATTACAATTTTTGAGTTCCCCCAAATGAGAAGAATTTTGATTGTGAAGAAAAATAAACCCCCAAAGCATTCCCCTCTCAATGTCATCTATTTCTTCTACTTGCTTCTTCCTTTTTGTCCTAACCCCTCCCCTCTCTTCCCTTCCAAACTCGCAAACAAAGCCTAAGTATAAGACACTTCAATGCCAACATTTTGAGCAAACAACCCTGAATTTAATTTTAATCCAACATCATGATGATATAACATCCTTAGGGAGAATTTAATGTAATACAACACTTCGTTTATTGCCTGATTTGAACGGAGATGAAATTAAGCAGTAAATGTTAATTTATCGTATTCTATTGTTTTTGAATTGATTTTGCGTACTTGTGTATTTTTAGTTAGAATTTATTTTGAAAATGAATGAATTGGTCTTTCTAAAACATACTTACCATTGAGCAAATGAACGTGTTTAAAAAATGCAGTGAATGAATGTAGTGGTAGCCAATGATTCCAATGATTGATATTATGAAAAATGCACGTTTATGTGCTTAAGAAAACAACAATTCTGCCTAAAATTGTTGTTCTGTTATCATACCTAAAACTGACACATGTTAATTGTTGTTGGATGTCAGCGACAGTTAACTCCTACTGGGTACCAACACAAGTTAGCTCACGTTGGCTACCAAGCGACAGTTAACTGCCGCTGAGGTTAATTAGGAAAATTTGGGGTGGGTTTTGGATAAAAACTAAAGGGAGAAGATCAATTTTCAACTTAGAGAGGCCATATAATTAAAAAAAAAAACTTGAAAACTAAAGGGAAGATGTTTTATTAGAATATATAGTGCGAAAAAATAAATCCCCTATTACTTACAACTTGAAACTAAAAAAAAAAATTGAAGGGTTGCAATTTCTTTCGTCTTAAACAAATCCTAGTTAGGATAAGAGAATATAAAAAGATAACTTTTTCTCACCCTAAGGTCTTCTTGCACACTCTTTTTATTCTCATTTCACCTTCGATCGGATTTTATAATGCAAAACGTATTTGACATTTTTCATATTATAAATTTTGATATGTATTTTTCTCTTAAAAACTACTTTGTATTATACCAAAACCAGTGTTTCCACCTTCAAATCCAAAATTCCCTATATACGTTTTCCAAAATCATACATCACCTCATCACCTTTCATGTCTTCCACTCGAATATATACCTCCAAAAACACCCTCATTTTGGCGAACGTGATTTGATACACCATTCTTAGCACCAACGCACTCGATACACACTATTTTTGTTTGATTGTAAAGATAATATGACCTTGAAAGCATTCTCGCTTAATTTCTAATCATTTTTGTTTTAATATCAAGCTCACTGGAAGAGGATGCGACTGAAGGATGATAATGTTGTTGAGGAAGGCCAATCATATATATCTCTTCATCCAAAGTGAGATTTGGCTCAGGTCTGATATTTCATGTATCTCTGCATTTTATTCTATATATTACTGGGACATTTCGAATATCTAATCTGAATCATTCCACAGATTTGAATTTTATAATGTGAAATGGGTAGTTTCCCACCCTCTTATGCGTATGCCAACATGTTTATTGGGCATGGAGTTAGGAACATTTCAAATTATATAATCAGAATTAGACATAAAACACATTGAGATTATATAATTCAAATTGAGCATTTTCCACCCCCTTGTTTGTATACCAGTATGCTCATTTTGAATGGTGATGGGGTGTTTCAGATTTCATAATCCAAACTATGTTAGATTTATTAAGATTACATAGTCTGAAATTCCCCAATAGCAAACCAAAATATTCTTGTTTTTACCATGATCCTGATTCCTGACATAAGATTACACATTGCATATGCATGATTTTAACGTTGTTGATTACAATATGAACATGCATATCAGATAACAGATTTAGCAATTTGTTTTACCATAAACAACCTATATGTGTTTACCCCCCAAAAAAGTTTAATTCAAAATATGTACCAAGGAAGGTGGATTGTTTCGTACACTCAACCTATATGTCTCTATTTTCTTGAGAACTCATGCTTTATATTATCCTTTCATATTATATTTTCATTACTATCAACAAATGAAAATGGAATTCAATCAATGCATAATCAAATATTAATAACAAGTTTTCATTCTATGGTTGTACATGTGACGTTCATTCTTATCTGCATGTGAATATGAATTTTCAAAATATTAAAATGTATATTAGCATGAAAGAATTAAATTCATTCCTCCATTTCAGGCGCATGTATTCTAATGGACCCTGATTTTAGCAATTTGTCTGATTTGCAATGCTTAATTGTGAGTATTAATGCAATGATGAATATTCAATATTTACCAAATGCAAGAGATAAAACATATAACGTAGTTGACAAAAAGTTTTACCAAAGACCAAGACGAGTCCCTTTAGTTGTGACTCATTGACCTTATTTTGATTCTTTTAATAAACTCAAATACAATATGTATCTTAGGTGATAAAGGGAACACTGGTCAATGGATATTTGGATATATCTACTCAATCAACCAATTGTTGTGTATTTCTACAATGGCCAAGGGTAACATAGGTCATGTACTTTTTTTCTTTTTTATTACAACATAGATCATGTACGTTATATGACAAATAGAAAAATGTGTCATGTTTGAATCAAGCCATTGATATTGATGAGAGCTTTTACATTTTTTTCAACAATTTTTCACTAGAATTTCCAATTGAGTTGGACAACTTTACTCTTTATGGAAGAAGTGGTGAGTTAGTTTGAACAGTGGACTTCCATACACGTTAGTCTACCAATATATTTTGCAGTGCTAAATGAACTACATATAACAGTAAATGAAAGGCAAATGGAGGGTGTTCATGGGAGCATTTTCGTCATTAGCGCCACTACAACAATGTCTGTAGTCTTTGCAACAACGACTATCCAGTTATCTATTATACCGACAGTGACAAATCTAGCTGAAATTTTATTACGGGTATAATATATAGAAAATATAAAATATATTTGTAGAAATCTTATCTTTACATTTTTTGTTGTTAACAAAACTCTGTGTTTAGTTACTATAGAGATTAAAAGTGTGAAAACAAGAAAAATAAATAAACTCATGAAAAAAATTGCCTTTCATATTTCTACTAATGCTTTTCACAAACAAACTTAATTGGGCTAACTAAAACTATATTTTTTTTATGAACTAAACTATATTATTAGAGTAGCTAAAATAAAAATAAACTAACTAATAAAAAAATTAAAGAAAATTGGGTAGTCAATGCCACCCCAACGTGCCAATACCCTCTGCCCATGTATACGCTATAGGACTACACAATTCTAATGTGATTTGGACGCAGATAGAGGATTGGTCGTAACCTTCACTAGAATGTTGCAAGTAAACCTTAATTGGAAGATTATATTTATGAACAATGATATGATGAATTTGGTTAGATGTCTTCTTTTCTCTCTACTCATTGTTGTACTTTTGAATACCTATGACCATTTCGTTAGTATCCCTAAATTCTGATATAAGTCTATTATTGGTGTGTCTTTCAATGATGCTAATGATGGTGCAACTTTGCTTTCTTTACATCATACATTTTTTATTGTTGTTATTTTTTATTTAATAAAATTTTCAACTTTTTTTTAACCTAACACATGATTTTAGTAGTAAAAACTTACGAGTTTATGATGTAACATCTGTTATTAAAATGTGGTTATGCCATTTAATAATTACTTTACTCTTACTAGAAGTACGATAGGTAAAGTTTTTTTTGAACCTACAATTAATTAGGGATCTGAGAGATACATATTTGAATTGATTATAATATACAATCTTGAATATTTGTTAAAAAATTAATCTCAAGGATTGGCAAAGAATATTTCAGCTCCACTTTTGTTTGTAAATCAAATGAAAACAATGATAACCATGGAGAATCATTTACTAATGAGTTTTTGAATGACAATCAAGTGTTCAGGTGTTTCAAACCAAAAGTCGAGGCTTAAAAAACGATGCTCATGTTAATGAGTTTTTGAATGACAAACCACAAGTTGAGGCTTAAAAAAACATGTCCTATGCTAATGTGTTTTTGAGTTATATAAAGTGTTCAAGTATTCCAAACCATAAGTTAAGGCTAAAAAAATGATGTCCTACAACGCTAATGAAAAAATTGATCAAAGAGTTTGGTTATGCAATAGAACAAAGGTAGCAGTAAGTGATTCGGCAAGTATCAGAGAAACTATCATTCCGGGTATAACCACGAGCAATATAATTCTCATAACTAGAATGTATATGGTACAAAGTGATCCGGTATTAGAAAACAATTTTGTTTGAATTCGGATTGAATATTGTATTTTATTTGGGTACATCCATATGCAAGTTCTTCGACGGGCATAATGTGATCATAATCAATTTCATACATCTTATACAATTCTACAACAGATTTGCATGTATTAACCGGTAATTGACAAGTTGCATAACATCGTAAAACTATCCAATTCATTATTAATCAATTTCATACATGTTGTACAATTCTACAACAGATTTGCATGTATTAACCGGTAATTGACAAGTTGCATAACATCATAAAACTATGAGTAATGATATTTTGACATCCATTTAATGACAACTTTGTTGACAATCTTGTTTTTCTCACTTCTTATTGGTCAAAAACAATGGAGAGAGAAAAAGGAAGAGAGAGGATAACAACATCATGTGAGTATGAGAGAGAAAGTTGTCCAAAAGTTGTCAAAAAGTGGCTGTCAAAATATCATTTCTCTAAAACTATCCAATTCATTATTTCTTTACATATCCATACTTTCAATTTTAAACAATTCACGAAAACTCGGTTGCCATCGTTCAAATATATTTGAGTTGGTTATACAACCCTGTTTTGTTTTTGAAACAAAATTTGAGCATGATTTCTTTCACACCATACACTTGTCTCAACTACAATTGTACCTCATTATGACCCAAATAACCCTCAAATATTTTCCATTGATTAAATACTTCTCAAAATACATTGTATTTTTTATTTTTTTTATAACAATGGTCCATGTTAGCTAAATTTTTTTAAAAAAAAATGCAAATAAAAATATTTACCCATGCTTGGCACGGGCTCCATACTAGTTATGTATCAAAGGAGTTGATGATGACAATTGTTTGTTATACCTATTATAGAAGGAAATGCAAAATTAAATTAAAATACACACAAACATTTATTCCCTTTGTCATTTTTTATCAAAGGAATTGATATGACAATTGATTGTTTTACTTATTATATAAGGAAATGCAAAATTAAATTAAAATACTAAGGGTCATGTTAACCAGTGCCCTGGTTAAGGAAGTTAAAAGAGAAAGTTTTAAATTAAAAATGTCACATTTTATACTTTTATGACCTTGAATGTATAAGTTCCAATTACTACATTTGGCTTCCTTAACCAGTGCCCGGAGGCACGGGTTAACACTTCCCAAATACTAATACTAATCGACATAAATACAAAAAAGACAACTTCTTCAAGCTTTGACGTGAGAGCTTCTCTTTCCTCAGCCACTTATATTTCCATATATTTTTAAAAATGAGTTATTCTTGGAAGAAAGTAAGTAATTATACATTTTGTGGTAAACTAAATATGAGATGAAAGAGTTTGTGTTATATGATTTTCAAAAAACTCAAATTCAACTCGAAAATATCTAAGTTACCATTTCGAGTTTTTTTTTTTTTTTTTTTTTGAGATTTGACTTTTTGAGTATATTTCTGCATTAGTCTTTGATAAAAAACAAGGAAAACCATTTAGTCTTCGAAAAAAGGAAAAATATATCAAATTTGGTTTTGATGAATCACAAAAATGAATGAAAGTAGTCTTTCTTTTTCCTTCAGAAAAGTCCCTATTTGGAAACTAAGCATTTGCCCAATTTTTTTTTACCAATTAATTAAACTCAAGTAGTTAATGAGTTTTACTCAAAGACAAATTATTTGGAAGAATTTGAATCATATAACTGAAATATTATTTTACTTTCTTTTTTTTTGAAAGAGAAATATTATTTTACTTAGTTGGTGCATAATGTAGCGTGTTATAAATTTTAAAGTAGCAAATTTGGTTCCTACCAATAAAAAATAGATGAGTTTGGTCGTGTTGGATATTTACTCAATATTTTTTTTTGTCGAGAGTTTAATGGTTAAAATTTTACCTTTAAAGGTGAATAGGTGGGAAATCCGGCTCAAACTCCGATACCTTCATATATAATGTAATATTGCTACCAATTAAGCTATACTGACAGAGACATTTACTAAGATTATGATGGGTATTAAAACTCTCTTAAGTAGCCATATATTCTATATAAATAGTCCTCAGATATGCACCATAACATAATCATTCACCTCCATACACACTAATTGCATTTCCCCTAAAAAAAAATTGAATTGCATCCAAATTTTCGAAATCATGGCTAGCTCAATGCTTGTTAAGGTTATTTGTTTGTATATGATATGCTTGGTTTTGGGCATTCCCTTAGCCAATGCGGCCCTTTCATGTCCTCAAGTTGAACACATTTTACAATTCAGCCTTGAATACGCTAGGATCCCACCTGGTGGTCGTCCACCTCTGCCTGAACAATGTTGCAATGAATTTAGGACTCTAAATGATGAAACCCAAACTACCCCTGATCGTCAAAATGTTTGCAGGTGCTTAAAATTACTTATAACCCACATACCTGATATCAATATTCCCGTCCTTGCTTCCATCCCTTCCCAGTGTGGTGTCGACTTGCACTATGAGATTAGCTCTAACATGGACTGTGACAAGTATATATCTCCATCAACCCTCTTTTTCTATTTCTAACATACATTTTCCCTTTATATTTTGTTGATAAATACCCTAAATTAATTTTCAACAAATAACATGAAAATAATATGCATTCCCTAACATATTATAAGTATTCCATAAAATATATGGTAATTTGTCATGTTGTTATACATTTACAATATTTTAGGGCCAATATGACATGAATTATATGTTACAAAAAGTATTATGAATTACATTACAAATTATTTTTAGATATTTTAGGAACTAGAAGAAAGTGATCCTTGAGAAACTATAATATTTGGATTCTTGTTACTTTCTCGGGTAAAATCTTATTATTTTGTTTTAGTCCCTATTATATTTGGATTATGTTGAATTAGTTTCTATAAGATATATAGTAATACATATTTAAGGGACTAATGTAAAAAAAAAGTAATAACGAGAAACAAATAATGAAAATTTTACTCGAAACAAAAAAAGAAGTTACATAAAAAATGATTAAGAATATTTGAAAGATCATCATTTATTTTTTTATCAAAGAAAAAATAATGACATTTCAATAATTACTCATTGCAGGGTAAATTAGTATTGAGGAGCTTGCAAGGCTTGCACTGGATGAATAAATAAGTACTTTGTTTGTGGTTACAACCAAGACAAACAGAATAAACGAGATGGCTTTACTATCACAAAAGAAAATAAAATAGGATGCTTTGATTATATATATATATAATAAATATATATCTCTGATTGTTATTGAATCCCCATTAGGGACCAATGTACTATGAATTTCAGTAAATAAAATAAAATCTGAAATGTTTCAGCTCAAAATATTCATTATGTCACATTTGTATTCACAATCATTTGTATTTTTTTCAATTAAACAACGATTTATTTTTTTATCAACCAAGCCAAAAGTCCAGCCTGCTCAAGGAGAACAAAGCTAGACAAACAACTATCAAGAGGGGTCGTATATATGCGGAAAAACCCTAGACCTAAGCAACACCCGCTATAAGCCAGGCCACTCCCAAAACCTTCACAAACGCTGCCTTAACAAAGAAAAATCAAACAGGACCAAAACCGTTGCTACCCAACATAAAACACCTTAACAGTCAAGGCAGTCACTCCACCAAAATCCCAAGCATAAAAAACCCATATCCTTTTTGTAAACCATTACCAAGGTTCCAACACCACTCATAATACATCCACGTGGAACTTTTGGCTTGGCTCAAACTCCATCGCCACGAGACCACCTTAACATCATCTATCAAATCCTCCACAACTAAACTTTAATCTTTGAAAATCTTATCATTTCTAAATTTCAAAATTACTCAAATTATAACATTACTAATCATCAAGAAACCTTTGCGAAGTTTGTTCCTGTTTGTTTGCTTCCCCACTCAACACTCCAAATGATGAAACAAGTTGGGCGGTGTGATAAAGTTGAAACCTAGCCAATTCATAATCCCCCGCCAAACCAAAGAAATGATGTTACAATGCAAGAAAAGATGAGTTGACGTTTCTTTGGAAGCTTCGTGTAACAAACGTTTTTTGTTAGAATTATTTTATTTATTTATTTTATGTGTGATCATATGTGCTTATTTGTTTATGGGTAGTGTTAACTTGTGCCCTTAGGGCACATGTTAAGAAACCTAAAAGAAGAAACCTTCTCTAAAATTTTGTGCATTTAAATGATTAAAAAGTTAAATATTAAATGCAATGCACACATTCCAATAAATTCTTTCTATATTTAAATCTTTAACTTGTGCCTTGAGGGCACAAGTTAACATTTCCCTTTGTTTATATGTGTATTTGGATTGAGATTAGTGGATTTTTATCCTAGAAGGGTATTTTAGTCATTTTGGGGGCAAATGGTATTTTGGTAATTTGGTGAGTAAGGGTAAATTAGTAATTTTATTTAGAAGTTTATTTTACCCTTAAATAGGCCAGACAAGGCCAAGAAAAACGGCCTATGATAGGCCATATGCCAGACTTAGGCTTGTAACTTTTTTCGTAGTCCAGGCTCAGGCCTATCAAAGTCTGGCCTGACTTGGCCTATTCCCACCCCTATGGGTATGTTGAATTTTATGGAATTGATGTGTTTATATGCTCAAGGTTATACTTATATGTTCTTCTACGCCAAGTTATGGAAATGGAAATGAAGCAGAGCACATTGTGTCCTAATACAAATCTGTTATAGCCCAAATTCTAATATATATAATCAATCTTCCTTAAAATATATATATATATATATATATATATATATATATATATATATATATATATATATATAATCTATCTATCTATCTTCTTGAATAGAAAGATATTTGAGAATCATTGTGCTTGATGAATTATTAGCATATTTATTTGCTGGTAGTGTTGTTGTTCAACTTGTCTTTAGAATCATGAACGTAGAAAGATATTTTATTTTCTTTTGTGAAGCGAACAAAGAAAGATGCGGGGATGCATTGGACTGTCAATTTTAGTAGAGTGTTCAATTTTTGTATTAAAATACCTGTCCAACATAAGTAGGAAACTGAACACTTTTTCAAAAGGATATCTGTCTGTTGTGGATTTTCAAACTTATGCCTTCCATTTAAACTTTTGTAATTACAATTTATCATTTTTCATAATATTATTTAAATCTTTAATTGAAAAATTAGTAAAATCCCTTTGTAATGGAAACAATTCAGCTACAATAGGAACATTATAAGTTAAATCTTTATCTGATTGTGGTATATTCCAAAAAATTTATAACCAAATACGATGAAATAAAAATAAAATTAAACACAATAGAACAGCAGAATTTGGGGTGATATCTGATGTTGGGTTTGGGGTATAAGCAATGCAAAAAAAAATAAAAAAAAATAAAAAAATACAATATGAAAGTTAAATCTTTGTCCGTTTACACTACATAAATTTATTACTGGACGACGTACCTGTCAAAGAGGGAAAAACATTGTTCCTTTGCACCAACCCTCTCTACATTGTTCTCTCTCTCATCTTATCTTATCTATTATTATTCATTTTCATAATTCTCTCATAAAATATAGAAAAATGCACTATAGTCATGATGACTATACACGCACAAACATTAATTTCCTTTGTCATTTTGTATCAAAGGGGTTGATAGTGACAAATTGTTTGTTTTACCTATTATATAAAAAAATGAAAAAATAAATTAAAATACCCACGCAAACATTTATTTCCTTTGTCATATTATATCAAAGGAATTGATAATGACAATTGTTTGTTTTGCCTGTTAGATAAGGAAATGCAAAATTAAATTAAAATACTAATGCTAATCAACATAAATACAAAAAAGACAACTTCCTAAAGCTTTAACGTGAGAGCCTCTCTTTCCTCAGCCACGATTTAAATTTCCATATATCTTTACAAATGAAGAAAGTGAGTAACTCTACATTTTGTGGTAAACTAAATATAAGATGAAAGAGTTTGTGCTATATGATTTTCAAAAAACTCAAATTCAACTCGAAAATATCCAACTTACCATTTCAATTGTAGTTTTTTTTTGTTTTGTTTTGAGATTTGACTTTTTGAGTAAATTTCGGCATTACTCTTTGATAAAAATAAATAAATAAGGAAACCCATTTAGTGTTTGAAAAAAGAAAAAATATATCAAATTTGGTTTTGAAGAATCACAAAAATGAATAAAATTAGTCTTTCTTTATTTTCTTCAGAAAAGTCCCTATTTGGAAACTAAATATTTGGCTAATTTTTTTACCAATTAATTAAACTCAAGTAGTTAATGAATTTTACTTAAGACAAATTATTCGGAAGAATCTGAATCATATAACTAAAATATTATTTTACTTAAGATAGCAAATGTGGTTCCTACCAATAAAAAATGAGAAATGCTATATGGTGTGAAACATTTAACCCACGACAACATGTGATAAAACGTGGCAGTGTTATTATAGTTTTTAAATAAACAAAAGCAAGGCATGGCTAACAGTAAAATCCAATCTGATGGTTGTTGAGCGTTCGCCGTTTTTCGTTGCCACTTCATTCGCACCACCAAGCTTTTTCCAGAAAAAATAGATATGACTTTTTGTCATGTTGGATATTTACTTGAGATTTTTTTTGTCAAGTAGTTTAATGGTTACCTTTAAAGGTGAATGAGTGGAGAATCTAGCTCAAACTCCGATCCTTACATATATAATATTGTAATATTACTACCAATTAAGCTATACTGACAAAGACATTTACTAAGATTATGATGGGTATTAAAACTCTCTTAAGGAGCCATATATTCTCTATAAATAGTCCTCAGATATGCACCATAACATAATCATTCACCTCCATACACACTCATTAAAACACTTGAATTGCATTTCCCCTAAAAAAAAACTAGAATTGCATCCAAAATTTCGAAATCATGGCTACCTCAATGCTTGTTAAGGTTAGTTGTTTATATATGATATGCTTGGTTTTGGTCATTCCGCTAGCCAATGCGGCCCTTTCATGTCCTCAAGTGGAACACACTTTACAATTAAGCCTTCAATACGCTATGACCCCACCTGGTCGTCCACCTCTGCCTGAACAATGTTGCAATGAAATTAGGACTCTAGATAATGAAACCCAAACTACCCCTGATCGTCAAAATGTTTGCAAGTGCTTCAAATTACTTATGGTCGAGCTACCTGATATCGATATTCCTGTCCTTGCTTCCATCCCTTCCCAGTGTGGTGTCGACTTGCACTATAAGATTAGTTCTAACATGGACTGTGACAAGTATATCTCATCAACCCTCTTTTTCTATTTTTAACATACATTTACCCTTTATATTTTGTTGACAGGTACTCTAAATAAATAAAATGAAAATAATATGCATTCCTTAACGTATTATAAGTATTCCATAAAATATAGGGTAATTTGTCATCTTGTTATACATTTACAATATATTAGGGACAATCTGACATGAATTATATGTTACATAAAGTGTTATGAATTACATTACCTATTATTTTTAGATATTTTAAGAACTAGAAGAAGGTGATCCTTGAGAAACTATAATATTTGGATTCTTGTTATTTTATTGGGTAAAATCTCATTATTTTGTTTTAGTCCCTATTATATTTGGATTATGTTGAATTAGTTTCTATATGATATATAGTAATGACATATTTAAGGGACTAATGTAAAAAAAAAAAAGTAATAACGAGAAATAAAATAATGAAGATTTTACTCAAAACAAAAAAAGAAGTCAAATAAAAAATGATTAAGAATATTTGAAAGATCATCATTTATTTTTTTATCAAAGGAAAAATAATGACATTACTACAATTCTTATTTTTTTTATTATCCTTCAAAAAAAAATTTATTACATTGCCACTAAATTGTAATCGAAAGATCATTTATTACTTATTGCAGGGTAAACTAGTATTGAGGAGCTTGCAAGCCTTGCACTGGATGAATAAATTAGTAGTTTGTTTGTAACCACAATCAAGACAAACAAAATACACTGGTTACAACCAGATGGGTTTACTATCACAAATAAAAATAAAATAGGCAGCTTTAATTATATTTCTCTGGTTGTAATTGAATCCCCACTAGGGACCACTTGTACTATGAATTTCAATAAATAAAATAAAATCTGAAACATTTCTGCTCAACATTATGACTCCATTAGGAAAAAGATTCATGTACCACTCTTTTGGTACACCCTTTTGGTACACCCATGACATGGCAATAAAATATAATTAAAATAAGAAATAGATTTGGCAAATTGAAAAGAAAAAAAAGGGGAAAAAAATAAGGAAAAAGGAGATCTTTGTTTCAGATCTTTGTTTGTCTCTCTCTCTTCACTCACGCCATCCTTTTGTCCATCGCTCTCCGCCTGTTGCTCCGACGACCACCAACTATCTCTCCAATTCTCTCCGACGGCTCCATCTCAACCCTCTCTCCGATGGCTCCATCTCCTTACCCATTCTTAGGCGACGGATCTCTCCATCTCTGCCTCAACCCTCTGGCGACGGCCACCAGCTATCCTTTCTCGCAGTAAACTCTCACAGTAAGTTGCTTATTGAATTTCTGTTTTTTTACAGTTTATGCTTTATGGGTTTTCGTTTTTGAATCATTTAGGCCAATAGTTTTCATATTTGTGTAAATTGGTTTAGATGATGTTTTAATCTGGTTTAGATGAGTTGTACTAAGTCTCATGTGAGTATGTTGAGGATTGAATATGTGAATATGTTGAAAATAATTAAGTTATTTTGAGGATTGAGTATGTGAATATGATAATTTCTAAGATTTTTTGTACAAAGCCATACTCTTAAATGTTGCTGCAATGGATTAGAATGCAGTTTTTGTGGTTATGATATAGTTGTACAGGAAATGGATTAGAATGCAGTGTGTTTAGTTTTCTTATTTGATCTTTTGATTTTGGTTTATGTGTATGAATTGATACCATCTTGTTTTGATTTAAACTGCATAATCAAGGTAAAAAATATTCTGTTGTGCTGTGAAAATATCAACTGATACAATTTCTATGTGGTTGCTGTATTTTTCATACACATCAGTTGAAAGAATTCACACTCTGCAAAGTATACAATGGAAAAAAATTACTGTGAAAATGACACATAGACTTGATACGTATAGAATATAGAATATAGATACATTTGATCTTGTGTTTCCTTTTTCAGTGATTATATAGTAAATAGTGTACTTTATATAGATAGTGATTAATGCTAAATGTTATCAGTTTGGTATATGGATTAAATAGGGAACTTTATATAGATGGTGATTACTATGCACACTTTCTTATAGATTTATAGCAACATGGTCCATCATGATTGTAGGTATCAGGACTACAAATCATAACCATTTTTTAACAACTATTGAATGTGATTCATTCTGTTTCCAATTCTTATAATAAAAATGATAAACATCTTTGTTGTATTATGTAAGGATTGAAAATTGAGTATGTTGAAGAATTTGTTTCATACATATCCAGTAAAAAAATGAAGACTTTTTACTGCTTTGTACATATCCATAAATAGTATTGCTAAACTCCCTGCAATTTCATGATCACATATCTGTTTTTTTGTGCCTTCATCGTTACTACTTTGATCTTTGTTCATCTTCCTCTTTAAATGTGTATTCCAAAAAAAATTTATGTCATTGTCTGTCCTTTGTGGAAGATATGAAGCTATAGCAGCCCATCTGATGCAATCATCACATATAAATATATAGTTTCGTGCTATTATTTGCAGCACACCTGATCTTTATTGTTTTGTAGGTTATTATTTCATCATGATACACTATACTATATATTGTGATTTGAAAATATGTTAATTATAGTTAGATATACACATATATATATATATATATATATATATATATATATATATATGATTATATTCAAATAAATTAGTTAAAGGAAAGTAAGATGTAGGAAGGTGTGAGAGGAATGAATTAGGTATAACCTGTTGCTCAAAAGTGCTTGGAGGTGAACAATCATTTTCTCTTCATGATCTGTGAAGTTACCTCGTTTGATACGTGGTCGAAGATAGTTTGTCCATCTAAGTCTGCAGCTCTTACTACATCTCATCAAACGTATTTAGTATAAAAACAAATTAAATCAAATGAATTAGGTTTAGATGTATTATTGGAAGAGTGAAATGGCTAGTCCATCTTTTTGTGTGTTGAACTTATAGTGTATTAGTGTATTGATTTGGGACAGACAAAGAACATGGACTGAGATTGCCCGAAGATCCATTTTATGAGCAGATGGCTGCTGAGTTTTCCAAGTACCAAAACTCAATAAATGTGTATGCATTCAGTGATAAGTACACTGACATAGCCTCCTTAGGTGTTTTATTTTCCTTCAATTTCTATGTATTTTATTTTCCTTCAATTTCTATGTATTTTGTTATGCCATTCTATTTTTAAACCTGTTACTCTTGATTAGAATCTGGAAGATTTCTGATTGATATATTTGATGATTCTTCAATTGTGGCAGTGTTTTATGATTGCTTCATGACATGAGTTTATGGGCTTCAACTATGATTTGATTATAAACTGTTACTCTAACTCATTGATCTATTTGACTATGAACTGGTCTGTAGATGCTCAAAAAGAATTCAAAAGTTCTGTGTTGATTGTAGTAGCTATATCTGTAAACAATCAATGTATCCTCGTGTCCTGATGTAATTCTGTCAGCATTTGCGGTCTTCTAAGCATATAGTCTTGCGTGTTGATGATCTTATACTTGAAGTAAATTATGTTTTTTTTCCTGTCTGTGTAGGAACTCTGGCAAAGTACGATGTTGGTCAAGTGTATTACTATCCAGCTTTCCAATCAGCCATAGGAGAGACCTCACAAGAGAGACTGCATGGGAAGCATGGATCATATGCATTGCAGAGATACTTAGTAACTAGTTATCTATGCTGGATTGATAGAGTTTTTCGGTGATTAATGATGATCTAGCTGTCTACAAGGCCAAATAAATTCGCAAAGCATGGATCACAAATGGAATAACACCTATGTTTTTCTTGAGCATGAGGATTTAATTTCTTGTAGATAATATGCATTGCTACAATTAATTTGAAATGTTGTTAGGTGTTTCTATAGAATTGGTTTATGCAAGGTAGAGGTTGAAGTAGCTTTGCAAACAATGTTGTTAGTTTAAGTACTTGTCTTGTTGTATTTTAGCATTACATGTGTACTAGAGGTTACTTCTATATGGTGTATTAGCATACTAGAAAGTGTAACCATGTATTATTAGCTCGAATTAGGAGCTTGTTTAATGACATACTTAGTAAACAGTCTCAATCGGTAAATAGTCCTATTATCTTTCTTGTGTGTTTAGGTTTATTTTAATGTTATGAGGTGGGTAAATAATCACAATCAATAATTTTAGTCAAACGTACAAGATACTTCACCTCCCACTTTATTAACATCAGTCTACTCACAAGTGTGTCCAAATATATTATCTTCCCTAATATCACATAATGAGAAAGACAAATTGGTTAGGGAAAGAAATTGTGGTTACGCCTTTGATATTTAGGGTGTGTTTGGATTGAGGGTTTAGGAGGGGAAGGGAGGGGAGGGCTCAGTTTTATTTTTTAAATTACGAACAATGTAAAAGATTTTTTTAAAATAAATTAAGTGTTTTTGAAGTATTATATGATCATTTATCAAGTTGTTAATTCAATTTTCTAAAAATCATTTTATAATGTCCGTAATTTAAAAAAGAAAAGTAAGCCCTCCCCTCCCTTCCCCTCCTAAACCCTCCATCACAAACACACCCTTAGTGGTTAACTACATCAGAAATATGGCTAGTCTTCCAAAAGACTGTCATGGATATAAAATAATTCACATAAGTCATGGTTAGCAGTCGTTAATCACTTATGTTAATGGTCCAACATACCTAATCTAATTTGATCACTGCACTAAAAGTATTTCTAACAATAAATAACTTCTTTTACAATCTACGAGTTTATCACGCCTAAAGACGGACAAGTTCTATTTTCTGAAAAAATAATGGTCACGCACCTTAAACAATGTGGTCACACAAACCATATATTTGGCTAGTTTTTCTTTCCCAGGTATAAATAATCTCATTTTAGGCGAATCGAACACAAAATCTCATTTGATCACTGCACTAAAAGCCTTTCCCACCATAAATAACATCCTACACAATCTGCGAGTTTATCACGCCTAAAGACGTACAAGTTCTAATTTATGAAAAAATAGTGGTCACGCATTTGTAAAAATGTGGTCATACGGACCATATATTTGGCTAGTTTTTCTTTCCCAGGTATAAATAATCCCATTTTAGGCGAATCGAACACAAAATCTCATTTGATCACTGCACTAAAAGCATTTCCCACCATAAATAACATCCTACACAATCTGCGAGTTTATCACGCCTAAAGACGTACAAGTTCTAATTTATGAAAAAATAGTGTTCACACATTTGTAAAAATGTGGTCATACGGACCATATATTTGACTAGTTTTTCTTTCCCAGGTATAAATAATCCCATTTTAGGCGAATCGAACACAAAATCTCATTTGATCACTGCACTAAAAGCCTTTCCCACCATAAATAACATCCTACACAATCTGCGAGTTTATCACGCCTAAAGACGTACAAGTTCTAATTTATGAAAAATAGTGGTCACACATCTGTAAAAATGTGGTCATACAGACCATATATTTGGCTAGTTTTTCTTTCCCAGGTGTAAATAATATCATTTTAGGCGAATCGAACGCACGATCTCATTTGATCACTGCACTAACAGCCTTTCCAACCATAAATAACCTTATTTACAATCGGCGAGATTATCACGCCTAAAGGCGGACAAATTCTAATTTATGAAAAAATAGTGGTCATGTATTTGTAAAAATGTGGTCATACAGACCATATATATTTGGCTAGTTTATATTTCCCAGATGTAAATAATTTCGTTTTAGGCGAATCGAACGCATGATCTCATTTCATCACTGCATTAAAAGCCTTTCAAACGATAAATAACTTCTTTTACAATCTGCAAGTTTATCATGCCTAAAGACGGACAAGTTCTAATTTCTAAAAAAATAGTGGGCACGCACCTTAAAATATGTGGTCACACAAAACATATATTTAGCTAGTTTATATTTCCCATGTATAAATAATCTTGTTTTATGCGAATCAAACACATAATTTAATTTGATCACTACACTAAAAGCAATTCCAACAATAAATAACTTATTTTACATTTTACGAGTTTATCACGCCTAATGACGGACAAGTTCTAATTTCTGAAAAAATAGTGGTCACACATATTAAAAAATGTGGTCACACATACCATATATTTGGCTAGTTTATCTTTACCAGATATAAATAATCTTGTTTTAGGCAAATCAAACACACAATCTAATTTGACCACTGCACTAACAGCAATTCCTACAATAAATAACTTATTTTACAATCTGCGAGTTGATCATACCTAAAGACAGACAAGTTCTAATTTCTGAAAAAAATAGTGGTCACGCACCTTAAAATATGTGGTCACACAAAACATATTCATATTCATACTCTCTAGATATCTATCTTAAGAACCATAAAACCATACATAGTGCGATTAGAAGGAATAGTACATTACAAGCTTAGTGAGTACCATACTATAGTATTGTTCAAGAATGTTAGTAACATGGTCCTGGTAAATTTAAAAGAGCATACAAAAATTTACATTAAATTTTGATTACGCCTGTTATACCCTAATTTTGGACCTAAAAATACTAGTCAATTTTTTCTTTTCTTGCATTATAAGTCATTTGAACTGTCTCTGATCAATTGCATCCTTCTCTGCATTTTATTTCAATGTTGTCTGCAAAACTCACATGTAAGGGCATTTTAGTCATTTCCTATGTCAAAGTTTCTTTCAATCTTTTAAAAATTTGTTTGAGTCCTCTCAAGTAGTTTGAATAAGTCCCTGTTTCATTCTATGTCAAAATCCATTTCCAAAATTTGCATTTGAAGTCATTTTGAGTCAGTTTTGCCCCTAGGGGCATTTTGGTCATTTCAAAGTGTCAAGTTACTGTTTAAATCCTAAAAATTGTCTCTGAGTCTTTTTAATTTTGCTTGTATGAGTCTTTGATTCAATTTCTGTTAAAAATCCATTTTTTAACTGCATCTGAGTCTTTTTTAGTCGTTTTCGGCCCCAGGGGCATTTTGGTCATTTCACACGGAATTTCGGCAGAGAGGTTACTTTAAAGTACCTCATTTAGGCCATTGGTTCGTTTTAGTCCGTTTTGTCAAATTTTAGACGTTTCACTTTACGTTATTTTCCAATTACCAATTTTAATTCAATTTTATTTTAATTTTAGTCCTAAATTTCTAATATTTGCATTATAGTCCATTTTTTGTCCAAGTCATCAGGTCTGTACATGTGTCAGTTTCTTATTGGTCCATTTGTCCAGGAGTTTGTTACAAGGTCCAGCGCCACGTGGCAGTATTCTATTGGTCCAGAAGCTACACTTGGCAGCCTATAAAAGGCTCCAATCATTGCAGTGCCATTCAGATGCTAACAACTCAGCAAAAAATCAAAAACAGAATCTGCATTCTCTCTCCACCACCAACGCAGATCAAACACAAAAAAATCAGAAGAACTCATTGAAGATTCATCAAGAACTTCAACAAGTTCCTCAAAACCTCCATCATAACCGTCCCTGTAACTAACTCAGACCACCGTAACAAACCACAAAACCACCACAAACCGCCGTAACTAACAGCCACGGCCACCACTAAACCACCACAGACATCAAAATTCCAGAACACATTCAGATTCATCAACCGTTTCACAAACTCAGAGGAAATCGGAAAAATCATCAAGAAATCAATTCGAATCCAGCACTGATCATCACAAACAGTGACGAATTCGAATTCTCATCACAAATCTACAACAATCACAGTCGAACAAATCAACTCAGCACAACACAAAGATCGAATCCAAGCCACAACGAATTCGAGTCAGTTTGGAAGCAAGAAGTAAGAAACAAGGAAACGTGAAAGAGAAGGAGGATCGAAGCCAGAGAGAGAGGAAGCAGAACCGTTCGTATTCTTCTCTTTTTCGGTAATTTTCGTTCGTAACTTCTCTCTTAGATCTACGTCCAGTTGTTGATTACTTGTGAAAACCGTTTGCATATTCGAAGAGAGAAGGGAAAGAGGAACGTTTTGATATAAAAATTTTCAAAAAAAAGAGCAAAAAAAAACTCCGGTGCGGCGGCGCTAGGGCCAACCACCGCACCGGAGGGTTTCCGGCCGCCTCTCTCTCTTCTTCTCCGGCCAGCAGGTCTGTCAGAGCTTCTCTCTCATCTTTGCGTTTAGAGAGAGGAAGTATGGGAAAGAATGAGCCTGAAACCGGTTCAGGCTTTCTTATAGTGCCACTGAACCGGGTCGGACCATCCTTAGACCCATGCCCATACCAGCTCCAAGCCCAATATTCTATGCCTGCGTGATATTCTGCTACTCACACCCCCTGTTCCTGCGTTCTTGCTGTAAAAAACTGCTACATACACCCCTGCATGTTTATTTTTGTGCCATAAAACTCCATAAATTTTTTCATGAGTCCTTGATGTTTTCTTAAACCTTTTTGTGATATTTCTACATGTTAAATTTTGATAAAAAGATGTGTGGTATTTTCTTGATAATTCTTTACTATTTTGGTTAAAATTTGTGAAGTTTTGCATGTTCTTGAGTCTAAAAATCTTTAAAAAATTCTAAACATTTTCATAAGCATTTCTTGATATTTTTGTAGCATGTTGTGATAATTCTTACATGATAAAATTGGTGAAAAATAAGGTGTTAATTTTCTTGTTATTTTTGTCATATTTTGTGCTAAAAATAAGTGGAACTTTGCTTGATTTCAATCCAAATTGCTTGATGAATTTTGGTGACCTACACCATTTGATCTCATGGAAGTTTAGCCACTGTTTGTGCTTAATTTTGTTGCATAATTGTGAATTTTGGTAGGTTACTTAGCTTACAAGTCATTAAGTAGTTAAATAATGTAAATATGCTTCAAATTTGTTTTAAAATGTCAAGTAAATCATGTAGCCTTAATTCCCATTCCAAAACTTGTTTCTAAACCTTTAAAATGTAATTGGAATGTGAGAATTATAGGTCACTTGGTTCTTGCATTTTATAAACAAATTTTAGCCATGTTTGCATTTATTTTCTATCTTTTATATTCTAGTATTTCTCTTACTTCACTTCTTTGATATTGTCATGTCCTACTAACTCCTTTCATTTCATGTTTCATCATTTCATAAGCATCTCCATTTCATCCCATATTCGTCTCTATTTCTTTCTTGCAATTTAATTTGTACCAAAGTTAGAATGTAAACACTTAGGAGTTCTTGTAATATTTTACTTTCATGTCATTTTAATTTCTTGGCAAAGAGGCCATAGAATGTATCTAGGGTATGATGTAAAGGACAATGGACTCTAATAATGTACACCGACACGAGCACCGACACACGCACACACATCACTATATAGCTAGAATATGCATGTTTAGATGTATGTTTAGGATTGTATGTTTAGATGAATGCCTAGGACTCATACTTAGAAAAAACCAATTTTCCAAAACAAATATGAACAACTTCACTCAAAGCTTTTCCAAATAAACCTTGGGATCCAACATCCCATTGAATTTTCCTTTTGTTTTCTTAATCAAAAATCCAATGAAAATAATCATACTTTGACCATATTTTGCAATTCACTAATTCAACCTCACTATTTCCTAATCTCATGCCCTTGAGGCCTCTTTCTATTCTTCAAACTCCATTTTCGAACTTAAAATCAACCAACAAAAACAAAAACATTTTTGAGAGAGAACTACGGTGGATTTGATCCCTTAATCGGGTACGTAGGCAAGGAACAAAATTCCTTCAATTCAATTAAAATAAAAATTCAAACGCATTCTTCTCCCTCCAATTCTTCACTTAGAAACTCTTAGGTTTAAATAAATACTTTTAAATAGCATTTAAAAATAAAGCGCGCGCGTAGAAATTAAAGACGGTTCCTATAGGTTACTATAGTCGTTATGGGTGCCTAACACCTTCCCGTAGCAAAAACAACTCCCGGACCTCGATTCTCAAGGGTTTTGCTTACTTTTTCCCTTCCCAAGAAAAAATAAGATATCACCGGTTTAAAAGGTTCAAACGTAATCAATGTTTGACACCCGAAAACCAAGATAAAACAGTTGGCGACTTCACTGGGGAGATTCGAGAGTTACGCCTAGTTTTTATTTCCACGTTTGCGCTTGTATTTTTACTTGCTTCTTTTACTTGCTTTCTTATGTGAATAAATGTTTAATTTCTTGCAAACGTGTGGGGTGAGAATATCAAAAGTCCTGCACTCGGGCTGAGTGAACTTAGGATTTAGGAGGGATATAATCGACAATTCATTCCGGGGGTTGCCTCGTGTTTTGGATTATGCGATCAATCCCACATAGCTGAGGCATTTTGGGGGTGATGTTGTCGGCGCGAGTTGTCGCGTTTAGGCACTTTGCTTCTAATTGTTCTATGACGCTTTGAACCGTAGATAACCAAACCCATCCATGGCCATTTTCTAGGATGTAGTGCGGAGGCTAAACCGGGTGTTGTCTCGAGTTTTAGTCGTCACGCGATACTACACTCAAGTTAGACCTTCCACGTATAATCATGGAGCGAGGGTTGTCTCGTGACACCATGAGATACGTCGGAGAGGTTGCAACTTGGGAACCTTTTTAGAACCCGGTTACTATTATCCTAAAACCCTAGTTTCACCGGACACCGTGTCCACCCATGACTCCTCGACTTTGAACTTCAAACCCACCATGTTTTCTCCGAATTTGAACATAATCATGCATTCATGCATACATGCATACATGCATAAACTTTTTGTCATGCATTGTTATCGAAGGGCTTAGACAAGTTGAAATTGTAAACATTGTAGGGATGAAGATGACTAAATCCTACAAGTTCAAGGAAGTGGATTTGGCTAGTTTGAGGGATTTGGCACTCAAGATTGAGGATCCGACTGGTTTCCGACGCCGTTACGGGGCTTTACTTCCTATTCTCCATACTAATGTGGATGAGAAGCTTGTGCACACTCTAGTGCAATTCTATGATCCGGGGTATCGGTGCTTCACTTCTCCAGACTTTCAGTTGGTGCCCACTCTAGAGGCTTATTCTTCCTTGACAGGTCTATCTATTGCTAAGGGAATACCTTTCTCAGGACCTGAAAATCCTCTTCCTCCATTGGTTATTGCTAAAGATCTCTATCTCAAGACCACCGATGTCTCCAAGAATCTTGTTACTAAAGCACATATCCGAGGGTTCACTTCAGAGTATCTTCTTGGGAAAGCCAACCTCAATACCACTTGTCAGGACACTCTTGAGGCTATTCTTGCACTTCTCATCTATGGGCTTATTCTCTTTCCGAATCTTGATGGCTTCGTGGACATGAATGCTATTATGATCTTCCACTCCAAGAATCCGGTTCCTACTTTGCTAGCTGACACATACCATGCTATCCACGATCGTTCCAGCAAAGGTCGTGGATACATTCTTTGTTGTGTGCCTCTCCTCTATAGGTGGTTTATTTCGCACCTTCCGCAGTCTTTCCACGACAATCCGAGGAATTGGTCTATTTCACAGAGGATTATGGCTCTCACTCCTAATGAAGTGGTTTGGCTCACTCCCGCTTCTAGGGTCAAGGAAATCATCTTTGGTGGTGGAAAGTTTCTTAATGTACCTCTTCTTGGTACCCGGGGTGGAATCAACTA
Organism: Medicago sativa; assembly: GCF_051527215.1. Taxonomy (NCBI): domain Eukaryota; kingdom Viridiplantae; phylum Streptophyta; class Magnoliopsida; order Fabales; family Fabaceae; genus Medicago; species Medicago sativa. The sequence goes on along the minus strand of NC_140755.1, from coordinate 77,748,456 downwards.
CAACCCAGAGCTTGCTTTGCGACAATTTGGTTTTCCGATGAAAGATAAGCCCATCAATCTTGCTACAGCTCCTTACTTCTTTCACTACTCCAGTGCTCCCACAGGCATTAGAGAAGATTTCATGCAAGCTTGGACCAAGCTTCGGAAGAAAGAGGTAAAGCATATGGGTGTGAGGTCCGGTATCGCTCATGAGGCCTATACACAGTGGGTGATAAACCGAGCTGAGGAGGCTGGTACGCCTTACCCCTCTATGAGATATGTGTCTGCATTTGTCCCTACCATGCCTTTGCCTCTACTCCCACCTACCCAGGAGATGTATCAGGAGCACCTAGCTATGGAGAGTCGGGAGAAGCATCAGTGGAGAGCTAGATACTATGAGGCTGAGAATTTGATCATGACTTTGGATGGGAAGGATGAGCAGAAGACTCATGAGGTCTTGACACTGAAGAAAGAGTTAGCTAGGGCTAGGAGAGAGATTGAGGAGAAAGATAGGCTGCTTATGAGGGACTCCAAGAGAGCTAGGGGTGCCCGTGACTTCTACGCACGATACTGCGACTATGAGTCCGACTCTGAGGACGACGCTTCCACTTCCTATGCTTGAGGATTTCCATTTCCTGTTGTTATTTCCATTTGTTCATGTTGGATTTGTCTTGTAAAACTATATGTTAGTTGTTTGATTCCCGTTTATGTTAATTGTTGTTTAGTAATGTTTACGAGTTCATAATTTGTCTAAAACCCTTCGATAACCTAAAAAGAGGCTTTTTTGCATATGCATTAACGCATTTCATGCATCATATGCATTCATTGGTCACAAAAACTTCTCTCGTGCTCATTGCCTCCTGGTTTTGTCCGCCGCAGTCTGAAAAGTGGCTCGTGTTCGCAAAGTCTACCAACCAGATAGAATTCATCAGACAAGATTTCACAAGAGAAGGATAATGGCTAACTTTGAAGAAGAAAATGCTCAGCTCCGTGCCGAATTGGCTGCTATGAAAGAAGACTTGGCTAAGGCTCATGACGCTATGTCCGCTATGATGGCTGCACAGGAACAACCAGCCACTTCTGTTCCAGTTACTGCTGAGGTGATTCCTTCTATCCCACTGTCTACTGTGGCTACTGATGCTCGTTTTGTTATGCCCAACGGCCGTCCTTATGGCCTCTCAGCTTACTATTCTCCTAATACTGCTGCTGGTGTCTCTGGTTTTGCTGGTCAAGGACAGATTCCTGTGTCTACTGCTATGCCTCAAGTAACTACTGTTGTTACCGATCCTATTGTACACACTGTGTAACAGGTAATTGATGTTGATACCCCGCGTGGACAAGATCCCGCAATGGAAGCTATGAAGAAACAGTTGAGGGAGTTGGCTGGAGAACTCCGTGAGGTCAAGGCTAGCCGGGGAAACAATGGTGCTCCTGCTAAAGCTCGTGATCTGTGCTTAGTATCCCGATTTGAGGTTCCTAAGAAATTCAAAGAGCCAGAATTTGACAAGTACAATGGGACTTCTTGCCCACATAACCATGTTATCCGGTATGTCCGAAAGATGGCTAACTACGCCGACAATGATGCACTGATGATCCACTGCTTTCAGAGTAGCTTGACAGATGATGCAGCAGATTGGTACACTAGTCTGAGCAAAGATAACATTCATACCTTTGAGGAACTCGCTGCTGCTTTTGAAGGTCAATATGAGTTCAACACCCGTCTGAGGCCAAACAGGGACTCTCTCAAAGCCCTATCTCAGAAATCAGATGAAACATTCCGTGAATATGCTCAAAGGTGGAGAGGGGCAGCTGCCCGTGTTTCTCCTCGACTTGATGAGGAAGAGTTAACGCAGACATTCCTGAAGACTCTAAAGAAGGAATATAAGGAGAGAATGATAGTCTCTGCCCCAAACAACTTCTCTGATATGGTTACAATGGGAACGCGTCTAGAGGAGGCCGTCCGAGATGGTATTATTGTCCTAGAAAAAGGTGAATCTTCAAACAGTGCACCAAAGAAGTACGGTAACAGACACCACAAGAGAAAAGAATCTGACGTAGGAATGGTGTCTGGTAACCCATCTGCAGCTGCTACACAATTACCTCTACCTTATCACTACATGCAATACTCTCAACACCCTTTCTTCCCACCATTTTATCAGCAATATCCTCTACCACCGGGTCAACCACCAATGCCCGTCAATGCTATCCCTCAGCAAACACAACAACAGCCTCCTGCTCAACAACAACGGCAGCAACAACAGGGTCCCCGACCCAAACCTTCTTTTCCAACAATACCAATGCGGTACGGTGAGCTACTCCCAACTCTACTGGCCAAGGGACACTGCGTCACCAGACCAGGCAAGCCTCCGCCTAATCCATTGCCTCCCAGGTTCCGTCAGGACCTAACATGTGAATTCCATCAGGGTGCTCAAGGCCATGATGTTGAAGGTTGTTTTGCTCTGAAATATATTGTGAAAGATCTGATAGAAAAGGGACGGTTGACTTTTGAGAACAGTGTTCCTCATGTCCTTGACAATCCGCTTCCGAACCATGCTGCTGTCAATATGATTGAGGCTTTTGAAAGGATTCCCGTTCCTCAAGAGGATCCCATGTTGGATGTCCGCAATGTCGTTACTCCCTTGGTGCCATTGCATGTCAAGCTTTGCCAGGCTTCTCTGTTCAAACATGATCATGATTCTTGTTCAGAATGTCTGCAGAATCCTATGGGCTGTTGTGTTGTGCAAAATGATATCCAGAGCCTGATGGATGACAAGTACTTGATTGCCAGTGATGTATGTGTGATTGTGCCAGTGTTCCATGACTCTCCTGTTGAAAGCGTATCTCAGGTAAAGAATGTTGGGCCTTTGGTGATCAGGCTACCTGGTCCGGTATCTTATACCTCTACCAAAGCAATTCCCTACAAATACAATGCAACCATGATTGAGAATAGGGTGGAGGTGCCTCTGGTATCCCCAGCTACAGTTGATAATGTTGCCAGTGAAGTTACAGCTCTGAGAAGTGGGAAAGTCCGTCCACCCTTGTTTCAGAAGAAAGTGGTGACACCTATTGCCACGATAACTCCACCAGTTGCCCCTCCTGTTGACAAGAACACCGGCCCAGCAGGACAATCCATTGAAGAGTCCAATCTGGACGAAATCCCGAGACTTATCAAGAAAAGTGACTATAAGATTGTTGACCAGCTGCTACAGACTCCTTCAAAGATATCCATCCTGTCTCTGCTCATGAGCTCTGAGGCTCATAGGAAGGTGTTAATGAAGATACTCGAGCAAGCTTATGTTGACCACGAGGTCTCTGTGGATCAGTTTGATGGGATAGTGAGTAATATTACTGCCTGCAACAACTTGGGGTTCGGTGACGATGAGCTCCCCGAAGCAGGGAAACGCCACAACTTGGCTCTACATATTTCAGTACATTGTGGATCTGACCTGATATCCAACGTATTGGTAGACACTGGATCATCTCTGAATGTAATGCCCAAATCCACGCTAAGGCAATTGAGCCATCATGGAATTTCTCTGAGGGGTAGCAGCTATCTGGTTAAAGCTTTCGATGGATCCCGCAAGGATGTTCTCGGGGAAGTGGATTTGCCAATTACCGTTGGACCCGAGACATTCCAAATAACCTTCCAAGTCAAGGATATCAATGCCTCTTACAGCTGTCTCCTTGGAAGACCATGGATCCACGACGCCGGAGCAGTCACATCCACTTTGCATCAGAAGCTCAAGTTTATGAGAAACGGTAAGGTTGTCACCGTATATGGTGAGGAGGCATTTCTGGTTAGCCAAATATCATCGTTCTCTTGTGTTGAAGCAGGGTCCGCAGAAGGGACGTCATTCCAAGGCTTGACTGTCGAGGGTGCAGAGCCCCGGAGGGCTGGTGCTAGCATGGCTTCACTCAAGGACGCCCAGAAGGCTGTTCAAGCAGGGCAAGCTGCTGGCTGGGGCAAGGTGATTCAGATCTTGGAAAACAAGCGTAAAGAGGGCCTTGGATTCTCCCCGACATCTGCTGTTTCAAAGGGAACTTTCTACAGTGCTGGGTTCATCAATGCTATTACTGAAGATGCTGCTGAAGGTGGTCACGTGCCTGCATTTGTTATACCAGGAGGCACTGTGAGAAATTGGGAAGCCATTGATGTTCCTTTAGTCATGCATGCTTCCATGTAATGTGTTTTGTTGCTCATGTTTCTTGTTTTCAAAATAACAATCCTTTCGCTCTGCCCAAGGCGAAAGTGATATCTTTGTAAGGGTGTGTTTGTTTCGGCATTGCCGTTGTCAATAAAAGTTGTCGTTTTTCTCACGACTCTTTGTTTTTACTTTTTTTAGTGCCTTTTTCTTGGAAATAATGGTAATGCCAGAAAAAACCAAAACATTTGTTATTTTCTTATTAATTTCAAAAATCTGCATGAAAAACATTTTTCTAAAATCATCCCAATCATATTATGCAGATTGAACCATAATAAACCCGTTGAACACAGTGACCCTATGGTTCCTCCAAATTTTGAATTCCCTGTATATGAAGCTGAAGATGAGGATGATAATGATGAAGAGATACCATATGAGATCACTCGACTGCTTGAGCAAGAAAGAAGAGCCATTCAGCCTCACCAGGAAGAGATTGAGCTTATCAACCTGGGTACTGAAGAAAACAAGCGAGAGATCAAGATTGGTGCTGCACTTGAGCCAGAAGTGAAAAGGAAAATCATTCAGCTTCTCCATGATTATCCAGGTGTCTTTGCATGGTCCTATGAAGATATGCCGGGTCTAGATCCCAAGATTGTGGAACATCGGATACCGACAAGACCTGAATGTCCTCCTGTCAAACAGAAATTGAGAAGGTCTCGTCCAGACATGGCTCTTAAGATCAAGGCTGAAGTGCAGATGCAAATTGATGCGGGCTTCCTCATGACAGCTGAATATCCTGAGTGGATTGCCAACATCGTACCAGTACCAAAGAAAGATGGGAAAGTTCGAATGTGCGTGGATTACAGAGATCTGAATAAAGCTAGTCCAAAAGATAACTTCCCATTGCCTCATATTGATGTGCTTGTTGACAGTACTGCTCAATCCAAAGTATTCTCCTTCATGGATGGTTTCTCTGGCTATAACCAGATACGAATGTCACCTGAAGATTGAGAAAAGACGTCCTTCATTACTCCGTGGGGAACATTCTGTTATAAAGTGATGCCCTTCGGCTTGATAAATGCTGGTGCTACCTATCAAAGGAGTATGACCACTCTGTTTCATGATATGATTCACAAAGAGATTGAAGTATATGTTGATGATATGATTGTGAAGTCAAGTGATGAAGAGCAGCATGTTGTGTATTTGAAAAAGATGTTTGAAAGACTGAGAAAGTACAAGTTGCGATTGAACCCTAACAAGTGCACATTTGGTGTAAGATCTGGAAAGTTGCTAGGCTTCATTGTCAGTCAAAGAGGCATTGAAGTTGATCTTGACAAAGTCCGAGCCATCAGAGAGATGCCGGTCCCTCAAACTGAGAAGCAAGTCAGAGGTTTCCTCGGACGTCTGAATTATATTTCAAGATTCATATCTCACATGACTACTACTTGTGGACCAATTTTCAAATTGCTCAGAAAGAATCAGCCTGTTGTATGGAATGATGAATGTCAGGAAGCTTTTGATAGCATTAAAGAATACCTGTTGGAACCACCTATCCTTGTCCCACCAGTGGAAGGAAGGCCTTTGATTATGTATCTGTCAGTGTTAGATGATTCAGTGGGATGTGTTCTCGGTCAGCAAGATGAGACTGGTAAGAAAGAGCATGCTATCTACTATCTGAGCAAGAAGTTCACCGACTGTGAGACTCGGTATACGATGCTTGAAAAGACTTGTTGTGCTTTAGCGTGGGCTGCCAAACGCCTGCGTCATTATATGGTGAATCATACCACTTGGTTGATATCCCGAATGGATCCAATCAAGTACATCTTTGAAAAGCCTGCTGTTACTGGAAAGATTGCACGTTGGCAAATGTTGTTGTCTGAATATGATATTGTGTACAAAGCTCAGAAAGCAATCAAAGGAAGCGTCCTTGCTGAGCATCTTGCTTGTCAACCTCTTGATGATTACCAGCCAATTAAGTTTGATTTCCCTGATGAAGAGATTATGTATCTGAAAGCAAAAGACTGTGAAGAACCACTGATCAATGAAGGGCCGGACCCCAACAGCAAATGGGGATTGGTGTTTGATGGTGCTGTTAATGCTTACGGTAAAGGAATTGGAGCTATCATTGTGACTCCGCAGGGGCACCACATTCCTTTCACCGCTCGAATAACCTTTGACTGCACAAACAACATAGCTGAATATGAAGCATGCATCTTGGGCATTGAAGAAGCCCTTGACTTGAGAATCAAACACCTTGACATCTATGGAGATTCTGCACTTGTTATTAATCAGATAAAAGGTGAATGGGAGACTCATCATGAGAAGCTAATCCCATACCGTGACTATGCAAGACGTCTATTGACATACTTTACCAAGGTTGAGCTGCACCACATCCCTCGGGATGAAAATCAAATGGCTGACGCTCTTGCTACTCTGTCCTCCATGTTTCGTGTCAATCACTGGAATGATGTGCCCGTAATCAAAGTGCAGCGCCTTGATAGACCCGCTCATGTGTTTACTATTGAAAATATGCCAGATCGAGCTGATGAGGTCGTGAATGATAAAAAGCCTTGGTATTACAACATCAAACAATTCTTGCAGAATCGTGAATATCCACCTGGTGCTTCCAACAGGGATAAGAAGACTTTGAGACGATGGGCTAGTAGATTCCTTCTGGACGGGGAAATCCTATACAAGAGGAACTACGACATGGTCTTGTTGAGATGTGTTGACAAACAAGAAGCTGAGAAGTTGATGCATGATGTACATGATGGTACCTTTGGGACCCACGCTTCGGGTCACGCTATGTCGAGGAAACTGTTAAGAGCCGGCTATTACTGGATAACAATGGAACGTGACTGCAACAAACATGCCAAAAGATGCCACAAATGTCAAGTTTATGCTGACAAGATTCATGTGCCTCCGCATGCTCTCAATGTTATATCTTCCCCATGGCCTTTCTCTATGTGGGGCATTGACATGATCGGAAGAATTGAACCGAAGGCTTCCAATGGACACCGTTTCATTCTGGTGGCAATTGACTATTTCACCAAGTGGGTTGAAGCTGCCTCCTATGCCAATGTGACCAAGCAAGTGGTTGTCAAGTTTATCAAGAATAACATCATCTGTCGATATGGTGTTCCCAACAAGATCATCACTGACAATGGTTCCAATCTGAACAATAACATGGTGCAAGCTCTATGTGAAGAATTCAAAATTGAACATCATAACTCTTCTCCTTATAGACCTCAGATGAATGGTGCAGTTGAGGCCGCTAACAAGAACATCAAGAAGATTGTTCAGAAGATGGTCACTACTTACAAAGACTGGCATGAAATGCTACCTTTTGCCCTGCATGGTTACCGTACTACAGTGCGCAGTTCAACCGGGGCAACTCCTTTCTCTCTTGTATATGGTATGGAAGCAGTTCTCCCTCTGGAAGTGGAGATTCCATCTCTTCGAGTAATCATGGAAGCAAAACTAACTGAGGCTGAATGGTGTCAAAGTCGGTATGATCAATTGAATCTGATTGAAGAGAAACGTATGGATGCTATGGCTCATGGACAGTTGTATCAAGTTCGAATGAAGAATGCTTTTGACAAGAAAGTCCGACCTCGAGAATTCAAGGAAGGCGAACTTGTATTGAAAAGAAGGATAAGTCAGCAACCCGACCCAAGGGGCAAGTGGACACCTAACTATGAAGGTCCTTATGTCGTCAAGAAGGCTTTCTCTGGTGGTGCTTTGATTCTTACACACATGGATGGTGTTGAGCTTCCAAATCCTGTTAATGCCGATATAGTCAAGAAATACTTTGTCTAAAAAGAAAAGAACAGCGTGGTAGGTCGAAAACCCGAAAGGGCGGCCTAGGCAAAAATGCGCTTCCCGGTGGATCGAAAACCCGAAAGGGCGATCCAGGCAAAATTAGGGACAAAAAAAATGAATATGAAGAAGCTCGCTAAGATTGTACGCAACTCAGGCAAGAATGAGCGCCTCGATGAGCCGAAAACCCGAAAGGGCGGTTCATGCAAAAATGAGGTTAACAATAAAAGACGAGTAACTATATCTGGCAAATCACCATCACCCCTTGGGGCATCTGCAACTGTCAATGGTCATCTTCATCAGAGGATTCTGTACTTGTGAATTCAAAATTTCTATGAAATGTAGCGGTCATCGTGTTCAATGTATCACCAACCAATAAAATTACCATTTTCCAAGCTTTGTAAATCCGTGAAGTCATGCCTTTGGCTGACTCTCACTCCTCTACATCAATTTGAGCCTTTCTACTGTTTGAAACTCTATTTTTCTTCCTACTTTCAATGCTATATACAAAATATTTTCTTTCTATTTGATAATGTCAATATCTGAAACAAACATTTTTGAAAATTGAAAAATCTTTTTCTGTCTATTTTGAAAGCAAACCTGAGCAATAAAGTACATTTCAATGAAACATGCATGAATGAATGAATGTCAATGTCTATTTCAATACATGTTACAAGCAGGTTACTCCCCAGGATGATCTGTGGTCAATAGCAAGAATGAAAAAAAACAGAATGAAAATGAAAAATGAAAAAATGAGAATAAAAAGCTCGCTAAGTTGAAAACCCGAAAGGGCGGCTTAGGCAAAAATGAGCACCCCGCTGATTGACAACCTATGAAGGCAATTCAGGCAAAAATGGGGCAATGAAAAGAATCTTTACTCCCCGGTGAATCGAAAAACCGAAAGGGCGGTTCAGGCAAAAATGGGGTTTGAAAATGAAAAATGGAAAGAATGAAATATTGAAAAAGCATTGACCACAGATGCGAACATCCAATGTTTACCCAGCACTGACACGCCTAGCAATGGCGACCTGTATCCAAGAACCTACCAAGGGTCCCTCCTTTACAAGTTTTATTGCCCTCAGCCATGGTATTGATACGTCTCCCCAAACGACGGTCTCTCCAAAGAGGTTTTTCCCCTGTGAATATGTCGCAGCACGAGCCACTACGTGCCCAATCTTCCAATGTTTCGTCTGCCTTTGTGAAACTTCTCTGTCAAACTGCCAATCAATCATGCATTTCAAGCATTCATACATGCATAATCATGCATTTTATGTGCTCATACATCCAATAATCTTGCTATACCATACATACATGTTGCATATCCAACTTTCAACTGCCAAATTCAATGCAAGTTTCCACTCTCCAACTCCAATTCCAATCATGTCAACTGTCAAATTCGAAGCAATTTCCAATCTCCAATGTCAATCCTAACCTCAATTTCAATGTCAAACTGTCAAATTCAACTCAATGTCAATTGTCAAATTCGATGCAATCTCAACCTTCCAATCTCAATTTCAAAACCATGTCAAATGTCAAATTCGAAGCAATCTCAACTTCAATAACCATGTCAATGTCAACATCCAATGGCAATGTCAATGTCAACATCCAATGGCAATGTCAATGTTGACATCCAATGACAATGTCAATGTCAATCTCCAATTCCAATGTTGACATCCAATGACAATGTCAATGTCAACCTCCAATTCCAATTCCAATGCCAATCTCCAATTCCAATTCCAATGCTAATCTCTAATTCCAATTCCAATGCCAATTTCAATTCCAATTTCAATGTCAATGTCAAATGTCAAATGTCAATATCCAATGTCAATGTCAAATGTAAATGTCAAATGTCAAATGTCAAATGTCAATGTCAAATGTCAATGTCAAATATCCAATGTCAAATGTCAATGTCAAGTATCCAATGTCAAATGTCAATGTCAAATGTCAATGTCAAATATCCAATGTCAAATGTCAAATGTCAATGTCAATGTCAATGTCAAATGTCAATGTCAAATATCCAATGCCAATGTCAATGTCAATGTCAATGTCAATTTCAATTGCCAAGCCAATGTCAATGTGAATGTCAATGTCAATGTCGATGTCAATTCTCAATTCAAATCAATGTCAATTTACTCTTGGGCCAACAAAAATGGTCATGTCTACTTTCAAATTAAGTCAATAACAATTTACCCTCAATTGGTATCTTGTTAAACCAGACTTTCAATTTGTATCTTGTTACTGGTCAAGCGCCAGGTTCGATCCAAAAAAGAACCACTTGTGCCTGCTTATATACCTATGCTTCCGGACAAACGGCAAGTTCGATAGAACAGTTTGTACCCAGCTTATGTTCTATTATCGGTCAAACGGCAAGTTCGATAGAACAGTTTGTACCCAGCTTATGCTTTGTTATCAGTCAGACGGCAAGTTCAATCTGAAGAACAGTTTGTACCCAGCTTATGCTTTGTTATCGGTCAAACGACAAGTTCGATCTAAGAGAACAGTCTGCACTCTCCCACATGATGTGGTGATAATCCAACAAGCAAGTTCGATCCAAAGAAACAGCTTGTATCAACCCTTTTGTCTATGTCTCCAGCCAAACAGCCAGTTCAATCCAAAAGAACAGTTTGTGTCTGCCTATCTGTTTGTATCTTCAACCAAGTGTCAAGTTCGATCCAAAGAACAGCTTGTATCTGCCTATATGTTTATGCTTCCGATCAAGTGTCAAGTTCGATCCAAAGAACAGCTTGTATCTGCCTATATGTCTATGTTTCCGGTCAAGTGCCAAGTTCGATCCCAAGAGCAGCTTGTACCTGTCTATTTGTTGCCCGTTCTTTCTACCTTGATGTCTATAAATCCCTTGGTGGTGTGACACAACCCGTAGATTCCGGTTCGATTGTCTTGCATTCATAAATGAAATGTTGCATGGCATTCGTGTTTGTTTGAAAAATCTGAAAGTGTATTTTTATGTCCAAAAGCAGTGCAAATGTTAATATTTAAGTATCTTCGTCCCGTCAACTCAAAGACTTCGTCTCTTGACCCTCCGGACAAAGAAACTTAAATAGGGGCAGCTGTTATACCCTAATTTTGGACCTAAAAATACTTGCATTGTAAGTCATTTGATATGTCTCTGATTAATTGCATCTTTCTCTGCATTTTATTTCAATGTTATTTGCAAAATTTACATGCAAGGGTATTTTAGTCATTTCCTATGTCAAAAATGTCTCTCAGTCTTTCAAAATTTTGTTTGAGTCTTTCCAAGTGGTGTGAATAAGTCTCTGTTTCATTCTATGTCAAAATCCATTTTAAAAAATTGCGTTTGAAGTCATTTTAAGTCAGTTTTGCCCCTAGGGGCATTTTGGTCTTTTTACATGTTAAAACCCTGTTTAAATTCTAAAAATTGTCTCTGAGTCTTTTAATTTTGCTTGTATGAGTCTTTGCTTCAATTTCTTGTAAGAATCCATTTTAAAATTTGTATCTGAGTCATTTTTAGTCGTTTTAAGCCTCCAGGGGCATTTTGGTCATTTCACGTAAAATCTCTTATCTGCTTTATTGTTTTTAATCGTCTCGCTTTACGTTAATTTTCAATTTACTTTTTCAATTCAATTTTAGTTTTAATTTTCATATTTGTCCTTGTACTTTTGTTATTTTGCATTTTAATCCTTTTTAAAGTTTGTTAGAGTCAAAGTCAAGGTTTGTTACAAGTCAAGTGCCACATGGCAGTCCATCATTGGTCCAAGCATTCCCACATCATCTATAAATAAGTCCAAGTCAAGGTCAAAGTCTCAACACACTAATCATTTTTTTTACTAATTATTTTTCAATCATTTTCACAAAAAACACAAAGCTTTTTCTCTCAATTTTTTTTCCTCCCACTTTCATCTTCAACAACCTCCATCACCACCCTAACAAACTCTAACCACCTCCATCACCACCCTAACAAACTCTAACCACCTCTTCTCTCACCTCTAACTAACTTCCTCCACCCTCAACCACCTCTTCTAACCAATTTCCACCACCACAAACCACCACTATCTTCATCATTCAACTTCCATAACCACCACACTTCCACAATAACTATCGCACCTCCACCATAATCCACGGTTACCGGTCCGTTTCGCCACCATATTCAACGTCACAAAACTACAATTCACAACCGATTCATCCACCAATCTTAGCCTCAAATTCACTCGCGGATTCATCACCAAACGACTCAAATTTTGTCCGAAATTGAATGTTCACATTCTTCACTCTCTTTCTTCCAAAACTGTTACAACTTTGTTCACTCTTTTCATCATTCTCCGATTCAACGACGACGGATTCCGAGAAAGACACGGTGCCAGCTTCACCGGCGGCCACACTTGAATCACGTGAGGAAGAAAGGAGGGAACAAGAAAACCGCACCTGTACAACAACAACAACGTCGCAAAATCACAATGTGCAAGCTCAAGGGAATGAGGTCGTGAAGGAAGTGCTGCAATCGAATGTGAAGACAGAAGAAAAGGAGGTCACACGAAGCTCGAATCCAGAACTGAAGCAGAGTTGAAGGTGAATCCGAGTCCGAAGCAGTAAATCCAACCTTCTCCGATTTGAAACGAGGTAATTCTTCCCTTTTTGAGTGCTGTGTTTAATCTCCGATCTAGACCAATTTGAACTGGATTTCGAATTTTTAAGGCCGAATTCATATAGAGGAGGAAGAAAGCTTTAATTTGGTGTAAAAAAATTCAGAAAAGGAGGAGTTTAAAAACTCCGACGCGGTGGTGCCACCACCGGCCACCGCGTCGGAAAATCTGTGCTCGCCTGAGAAGAAGGTGGGGGGGCGGCGCTGTAACTTGAGGGAGAAGAGGGGACTGCTTCACGTTTTTCTTTAGTTGGTAACAAATGGTTTTCTTTAGCAACCCAATCTTTATATACTCAACCCAATTACCCATGGTTTTGACCCGTTTCTGTTCTGGATCTTACCTGCTCCAGCTCAACCCAAGCCCAATTGTGTGTGTTCTGCTTGTTTCCTGCCATTCCTGCTTGCTGCATTTTCCCCCCCTGTGCTACTCTTTACACCCCTGCGCATGATTTTGCCATAATAAAATTCCCAAAAATCTTCTATTGATTTTCTTGATGTTTTTTCGATTGTTTCTCGATGTTTCGTGCATGATAAATCTTGATCAAAATATGTGGAAATATGTTGTGTTCTTGTTAATGCATTTGTGTTAATTTTTGCGTGCATTTTTGTTTAAAAATTTTTCTAGGTCTTTGCAAACCTTTCTTGTGGTAATCTTGGCCTTGTAAACCTATCTTTTGGGATGTGGTTTCATGCCAAAATGCACTCCAAGAGTATGTGTGTTTTTGTCTTGCTTTTAGTTCACTTTTTGAAGAATTTTGTGAAGTTTTAATGTGATGTTGACCTTGAAATTTTGGTATAAAGTTGTGACATTTAGACATATAATTTTGTGGAATAAATTAACCTACTAATGTGGTATATGCTTGCTGCTTTGGGTTAGATTTTTTGTGAACTTGGTGTTGTTAAATAATGTGAAGCATACTTGTGAATTGAAGCGGATAAAGAAAGAACTTGCGACCTTTATATTCTTTGGTATAGTTAATGACCTTAATTCTCATGTTTTATCCTCTTGAACTAAGTCACTCAAAATTTCTCTAATACCATGAGGATTTAGGCCTTTAACCTCACCTTAGAATGGCATCAAAAGTCAAGTTTCTTTTGCCACTTTTAGTTAATGTTGCTTGTTACTTCATTTTCAAGTTACATTTACTTTACTATGCCTTTAGTATATTGGTTCTATTTCATTCATGCTACTAACCTTTTCTTGTTTCATGTTTCATTTCCATAGCATTTCATATCATATTTTCACCTCTTATTTCTTGCACTTTCATTTCTTGCAATTTAATTTTTACCAAAGCTTAGAATGTAAAAACTTAGGAATTTTTGTAACCTTTTACTTTATGCCTTTTAAATTCTTGCAAGACCATAGAATGTATCTAGGGCATGATGTAACAAGGACAATGGACTCTAATAATGTACACCGACACAAGCACCGACACATGCACACACATCACTAAGTAGCTAGAATATGCATGTTTAGATGTATGTTTAGGATTGTATGCTTAGATGTATGTTTAGGCTTTATACTTAGAAAAACCAATTTTCCAAACAAAGGTGAACAACTTCACTCAAACCTTTTCCAAATAAACCTTGGGATCCAATATCCCATTGTATTTTCCTTTTCCATTTTCTTAATCAAAAATTCAATGAACTCTAATCCTACTTTGACCATATTTTGCAATTCACTAATCCAACCTCACTATTTCCTAATCTCATGCCCTTGAGGCCTCTTTCTATTCTTCCAAAATCCATTTTCAAACTTAAAATCAACCAACAAAAACAAAAACATTTTTTGAAAGAGAACTACGGTGGATTTGATCCCTTAAACGGGTACGTAGGCAAGGAACAAAATTCCTTCAATTCAACTAAAATAAAAATCCAAAAACATTCTTCTCCCTCCAATTCCTCACTTAGCAAATTTTAGGTGTAAATAACATTTTCAAATAGCATTTAAAAATAAAGCGCGCGCGTAGAAATTAAAGACGGTTCCTATAGGTTACTATAGTCGTTATGGGTGCCTAACACCTTCCCGTAGCGAAAACAACTCCCGGACCTCGATTCTCAAGGGTTTTGCTTACTTTTTCCCTTCCCAAGAAAAAATAAGATATCACCGGTTTAAAAGGTTCAAACGTAATCAATGTTTGACACCCGAAGACCAAGATAAAACAGATAGCATTAAAGAATACCTGTTAGAACCACCTATCCTTGTCCCGCCAGTGGAAGGGAGGCCTTTGATTATGTATCTGTCAGTGTTAGACGATTCAGTGGGTTGTGTTCTCGGTCAACAAGATGAGACTGGTAAGAAAGAGCATGCTATCTACTATCTGAGCAAGAAGTTCACCGACTGTGAGACTCGGTATACAATGCTTGAAAAGACTTGTTGTGCTTTAGCCTGGGCTGCCAAACGCCTGCGTCATTACATGGTGAATCATACAACTTGGTTGATATCCCGAATGGATCCAATCAAGTACATCTTTGAAAAGCCTGCTGTTACTGGAAAGATCGCACGTTGGCAGATGTTGTTGTCTGAATATGACATTGTATACAAAGCTCAGAAAGTAATCAAAGGAAGTGTCCTTGCTGAGCATCTTGCTTGCCAACCTCTTGATGATTACCAGCCAATTAAGTTTGATTTCCCTGATGAAGAGATTATGTATCTGAAAGCAAAAGACTGTGAAGAACCATTGATCAATGAAGGGCCAGATCCCAATAGCAAATGGGGATTGGTGTTTGATGGTGCTGTTAATGCTTACGGTAAAGGAATTGGAGCCATCATTGTAACTCCGCAGGGGCACCACATTCCTTTCACTGCTCGAATAACTTTTGAATGCACCAACAACATAGCTGAATATGAAGCATGTATCTTGGGTATTGAAGAAGCCTTTGATCTGAGGATTAAGCACCTTGACATCTATGGAGATTCTGCACTTGTCATTAATCAGATAAAAGGTGAATGGGAGACTCATCATGAGAAGCTAATCCCTTACCGTGACTATGCAAGACGTCTGTTGACATACTTTACAAAGGTTGAGCTGCACCACATCCCTCGGGATGAAAATCAGATGGTTGACGCTCTTGCTACTTTGTCCTCCATGTTTCGTGTGAACCATTGGAATGACGTGCCTGTGATCAAAGTGCAGCGTCTTGATAGACCCGCTCATGTGTTTACCATTGAAAATATGCCAGATCAAACTGGCGAAGATGTGAATGACAAAAAGCCTTGGTATCACAACATCAAACAATTCTTGCAGAATCATGAATATCCACCTGGTGCTTCCAACAGAGATAAAAAGACCTTGAGACGATGGGCTAGCAGATTCTTTCTGGACGGAGAAATCCTATACAAAAGGAACTATGACATGGTCTTGTTGAGATGTGTTGACAAACAAGAAGCTGAGAAATTGATGCATGATCTACACGATGGTACCTTTGGGACCCATGCTTCGGGTCACACCATGTCAAGGAAACTGTTAAGAGCCGGCTATTACTGGATAACTATGGAGCGTGATTGCCACAAACATGCCAAGAGATGCCACAAATGTCAAATTTATGCTGACAAGATTCATGTGCCTCCACATGCTCTCAATGTTATCTCTTCCCCGTGGCCTTTCTCTATGTGGGGCATTGACATGATCGGAAGAATTGAACCGAAGGCTTCCAATGGACATCGTTTCATTCTGGTGGCAATTGACTACTTCACCAAGTGGGTCGAAGCTGCTTCCTATGCAAATGTGACCAAGCAAGTGGTTGTCAAGTTTATCAAGAATAACATCATCTGTCGATATGGTGTTCCCAACAAAATTATCACTGACAATGGTTCTAATCTGAACAATAGCATGATGCAAGATTTATGTGAAGAATTCAAGATTGAACATCACAACTCTTCTCCTTATAGACCTCAGATGAATGGTGCAGTTGAGGCCGCTAACAAGAACATCAAGAAGATCGTTCAGAAGATGGTCACTACTTACAAAGATTGGCATGAGATGCTACCATTTGCCTTGCATGGTTACCGTACTACGGTACGCAGCTCAACCAGGGCAACTCCTTTCTCTCTGGTATATGGCATGGAAGCAGTTCTCCCTCTGGAAGTGGAGATTCCATCTCTTCGAGTAATCATGGAAGCAAAATTAACCGAGGCTGAATGGTGTCAAAGTCGGTATGATCAATTGAATCTAATTGAAGAGAAACGTATGAATGCTATGACTCATGGACAGTTGTATCAAGTGCGAATGAAGAATGCTTTTGACAAGAAAGTCCGACCTCGAGAATTCAAGGAAGGCGAACTTGTATTGAAAAGAAGGATAAGTCAGCAACCCGACCCAAGGGGCAAGTGGACACCTAACTATGAAGGTCCTTATGTTGTCAAAAAGGCTTTCTCTGGTGGTGCTTTGATTCTTACACACATGGATGGTGTTGAACTCCCAAATCCTGTTAATGTCGATATAGTCAAGAAATACTTTGTCTAGAAAGAAAAGAACAGCGTGGTAGGTCGAAAACCCGAAAGGGCGGCCTAGGCAAAAATGCGCTTCCCGGTGGATCGAAAACCCGAAAGGGCGATCCAGGCAAAAGTTAGGGACAAAAAAAATGAATATGAAAGAGCTCGCTGAGATTGTACGCAACTCAGGCAAGAATGAGCGCCTCGATGAGCCGAAATCCCGAAAGGGCGGTTCATGCAAAAATGAGGTTGACAATAAAAGACAAGTAACTATATCCGGCAAATCACCATCACCCCTTGGGGCATCTGCAACTGTCAATGATTTTCTTCATCAGAAGCTTCTGTACTTGTGAATTCAAAATTTCTATGAAATGTAGCGGTCATCGTGTTCAATGTATCACCAACCAATAAAATTACCATTTTCCAAGCTTTGTAAATCCGTGGAGTCATGCCTTTGGCTGACTATCACTCTTCTACATCAATTTGAGCCTTTCTATTGTTTGAAACTCTATTTTCTTTCTACTTTCAATGCTATATACAAAACATTTTCTTTCTATTTGATAATGTTAATGTCTGAAACAAACATTTTTGAAAATTGAAAACTCTTTTCCTGTCTATTTTGAAAACAAACCTGAGCAATAGGGTACATTGCAATGAAACATGCATGAATAAATGAGTGTCAATGTCTATTTCAATACATGTTACAAGCAGGTTACTCCCCAGGATGATCTGTGGTCAATGGCAAGAATGAAAAAACAGAATGAAAATGAAAAATGAAAAATGAAAATGAAAAGCTCGCTAAGCTGAAAACCCGAGAGGGCGGTTTAGGCAAAAATGAGCACCCCGCTGATCGACAACCTGTGAAGGCAAATCAGGCAAAAATGGGGCAATGAAAAGAATCTATTCCCCGGTGAATCGAAAACCCGAAAGGGCGGTTCAGGCAAAAGTGGGGTTTGAAAATGAAAAATGAAAAGAATATTGAAAAGCATTGACCACAGATGCAGACATCCAATGTTTACCCAGCACTGACACGCCTAGCGACGGCGACCTGTATCCAAGAACCTTCCAAGGGTCCTCCTCTACAAGTTTTATTGCCCTCAGCCATGGTTTTGATACGTCTCCCAATGACGGTCTCTCCAAAGAGGTTTTCCCCTGTGAATATGTTGCAGCACGAGCCACTACGTGCCCAATCTTCCAATGTCTTGTCCATCTCTGTGAAACTTTCTCTGTCCAACTGCCAGCCAATCATGCATTTCAAGCATTCATACATGCATAATCATACATTCTATGTGCTCATACATCCAATAATCTTGCTATACCATACATACATGTTGCATATCCAACTTTCAACTGTCAACTGTCGAATTCAATCCAAATTCCAACTGTCAAATTCAATTTCAATTTCAATTTCAATTCCAATTCCAAATTCAATCCAATTTCAACCTGTCAAATTCGAAGCAATTTCCAATTTCAATGTCAAACTGTCAAATTCGAAGCAATTTCCAATCTCAATTTCAATTTCAACTGTCAAATTCGAAGCAATCTCATTTCCAATTCCAATGTCAGTATCCAATGACAATGCCAAATTTCCAATCTCCAATTCCAATTCCAATTCCAATTTCAATGTCAATCTCCAATTTCAATTCCAATTTCAATGTCAATCTCCAATGACAATCTCCAATGTCAATATCCAATGTCAATTTCAGTGTCAATGTCAAATGTCAATGTCAAATGTCAATATCCAATGTCGATGTCAATGTCAATGTCAAATGTCGATATCCAATGCCAATGTCAATTTCAATGTCAATGTCAAATGTCAATGTCAAATGTCAATGTCAATTTCAATTTCCAAGCCAATGTCAATGTCAATGCCAATTTCAACTTTCAATGTCAATTTTCAATTCAAATCAATGTCAATTCACTCTCAATTTACTCTTGGGCCAACAAAAATGGTCATGTCTACTTTCAAATCAAGTCAATGACAATTTACCCTCAATTGGTATCTTGTTAAACCAGACTTTCAATTTGTATCTTGTTACTGGTCAAGTGCCAGGTTCGATCCAAAAAAGAACCACTTGTACCTGCTTATATACCTATGCTTCCGGTCAAACGGCAAGTTCGATAGAACCGTTTGTACCCAGCTTATGCTTTGTTATTGGTCAAATGGCAAGTTCGATTTGAAGAACAGTTTGTACCCAGCTCATGCTTTGTTATCAGTCAGACGACAAGTTCAATCTGAAGAACAGTTTGTACCCAGCTTATGCTTCGTCATCGGTCAAACGACAAGTTCGATCTAAGAGAACAGTCTGTACTTTCCCACATGATGTGGTGATAATCCAACAAGCAAGTTCGATCCAAAGAAACAGCTTGTATCAATCCTTTTGTCTATGTCTCCGGCCAAACAGCCAGTTCAATCCAAAAGAACAGTTTGTGTCTGCCTATCTGTTTGTATCTCCAATCAAGTGTCAAGTTCGATCCAAAGAACCACTTGTATCTGCCTATATGTCTATGTTTCCGGTCAAGTGCCAAGTTCAATCCCAAGAACAGCTTGCACCTATCTCTTGTTTTGTATTCCTTGGTCAAGTGACTAGTTCGACCCAAAGAACGACTTGTACCCTATTTTCTACTCTCTGGTTTGTCTACCCTGTCAATGTCCACCTGAATCCCCAGTGACATGATAGGTTCCATAGACTCCAGTTGTTTGTCTTGCATTCATAATCAAATATTGCATAGCATTCATAATTTTGAAAGTCTGAAAGCGTATTTTTACGTCCAAAAACAGTGCAAATGTTAATATTTAAGTATCTTCGTCCCGTCAACTCTAAGACTTCGTCTCTTGACTCTCCGGACAAAGAAACTTAAATAGGGGCAGCTGTTATACCCTAATTTTGGACCTCTTGACTCTCTTGACCTCTCAACTCTAAGACTTCGTCTCTTGACTCTCTTGACCACTGCACTAACAGCAATTCCTACAATAAATAACTTATTTTACAATCTGCGAGTTGATCATACCTAAAGACAGACAAGTTCTAATTTCTGAAAAAAATAGTGGTCACGCACCTTAAAATATGTGGTCACACAAAACATATTCATATTCATACTCTCTCAATATCTATCTTAAGAACCATAAAACCATACATAGTGCGATTAGAAGGAATAGTACATTACAAGCTTAGTGAGTACCATACTATAGTATTGTTCAAGAATGTTAGTAACATGGTCCTGGTAAATTTAAAAGAGCATACAAAAATTTACATTAAATTTTGATTACGCCTGTTATACCCTAATTTTGGACCTAAAAATACTAGTCAATTTTTTCTTTTCTTGCATTATAAGTCATTTGAACTGTCTCTGATCAATTGCATCCTTCTCTGCATTTTATTTCAATGTTGTCTGCAAAACTCACATGTAAGGGCATTTTAGTCATTTCCTATGTCAAAGTTTCTTTCAATCTTTTAAAAATTTGTTTGAGTCCTCTCAAGTAGTTTGAATAAGTCCCTGTTTCATTCTATGTCAAAATCCATTTCCAAAATTTGCATTTGAAGTCATTTTGAGTCAGTTTTGCCCCTAGGGGCATTTTGGTCATTTCAAAGTGTCAAGTTACTGTTTAAATCCTAAAAATTGTCTCTGAGTCTTTTTAATTTTGCTTGTATGAGTCTTTGATTCAATTTCTGTTAAAAATCCATTTTTTAACTGCATCTGAGTCTTTTTTAGTCGTTTTCGGCCCCAGGGGCATTTTGGTCATTTCACACGGAATTTCGGCAGAGAGGTTACTTTAAAGTACCTCATTTAGGCCATTGGTTCGTTTTAGTCCGTTTTGTCAAATTTTAGACGTTTCACTTTACGTTATTTTCCAATTACCAATTTTAATTCAATTTTATTTTAATTTTAGTCCTAAATTTCTAATATTTGCATTATAGTCCATTTTTTGTCCAAGTCATCAGGTCTGTACATGTGTCAGTTTCTTATTGGTCCATTTGTCCAGGAGTTTGTTACAAGGTCCAGCGCCACGTGGCAGTATTCTATTGGTCCAGAAGCTACACTTGGCAGCCTATAAAAGGCTCCAATCATTGCAGTGCCATTCAGATGCTAACAACTCAGCAAAAAATCAAAAACAGAATCTGCATTCTCTCTCCACCACCAACGCAGATCAAACACAAAAAAATCAGAAGAACTCATTGAAGATTCATCAAGAACTTCAACAAGTTCCTCAAAACCTCCATCATAACCGTCCCTGTAACTAACTCAGACCACCGTAACAAACCACAAAACCACCACAAACCGCCGTAACTAACAGCCACGGCCACCACTAAACCACCACAGACATCAAAATTCCAGAACACATTCAGATTCATCAACCGTTTCACAAACTCAGAGGAAATCGGAAAAATCATCAAGAAATCAATTCGAATCCAGCACTGATCATCACAAACAGTGACGAATTCGAATTCTCATCACAAATCTACAACAATCACAGTCGAACAAATCAACTCAGCACAACACAAAGATCGAATCCAAGCCACAACGAATTCGAGTCAGTTTGGAAGCAAGAAGTAAGAAACAAGGAAACGTGAAAGAGAAGGAGGATCGAAGCCAGAGAGAGAGGAAGCAGAACCGTTCGTATTCTTCTCTTTTTCGGTAATTTTCGTTCGTAACTTCTCTCTTAGATCTACGTCCAGTTGTTGATTACTTGTGAAAACCGTTTGCATATTCGAAGAGAGAAGGGAAAGAGGAACGTTTTGATATAAAAATTTTCAAAAAAAAGAGCAAAAAAAAACTCCGGTGCGGCGGCGCTAGGGCCAACCACCGCACCGGAGGGTTTCCGGCCGCCTCTCTCTCTTCTTCTCCGGCCAGCAGGTCTGTCAGAGCTTCTCTCTCATCTTTGCGTTTAGAGAGAGGAAGTATGGGAAAGAATGAGCCTGAAACCGGTTCAGGCTTTCTTATAGTGCCACTGAACCGGGTCGGACCATCCTTAGACCCATGCCCATACCAGCTCCAAGCCCAATATTCTATGCCTGCGTGATATTCTGCTACTCACACCCCCTGTTCCTGCGTTCTTGCTGTAAAAAACTGCTACATACACCCCTGCATGTTTATTTTTGTGCCATAAAACTCCATAAATTTTTTCATGAGTCCTTGATGTTTTCTTAAACCTTTTTGTGATATTTCTACATGTTAAATTTTGATAAAAAGATGTGTGGTATTTTCTTGATAATTCTTTACTATTTTGGTTAAAATTTGTGAAGTTTTGCATGTTCTTGAGTCTAAAAATCTTTAAAAAATTCTAAACATTTTCATAAGCATTTCTTGATATTTTTGTAGCATGTTGTGATAATTCTTACATGATAAAATTGGTGAAAAATAAGGTGTTAATTTTCTTGTTATTTTTGTCATATTTTGTGCTAAAAATAAGTGGAACTTTGCTTGATTTCAATCCAAATTGCTTGATGAATTTTGGTGACCTACACCATTTGATCTCATGGAAGTTTAGCCACTGTTTGTGCTTAATTTTGTTGCATAATTGTGAATTTTGGTAGGTTACTTAGCTTACAAGTCATTAAGTAGTTAAATAATGTAAATATGCTTCAAATTTGTTTTAAAATGTCAAGTAAATCATGTAGCCTTAATTCCCATTCCAAAACTTGTTTCTAAACCTTTAAAATGTAATTGGAATGTGAGAATTATAGGTCACTTGGTTCTTGCATTTTATAAACAAATTTTAGCCATGTTTGCATTTATTTTCTATCTTTTATATTCTAGTATTTCTCTTACTTCACTTCTTTGATATTGTCATGTCCTACTAACTCCTTTCATTTCATGTTTCATCATTTCATAAGCATCTCCATTTCATCCCATATTCGTCTCTATTTCTTTCTTGCAATTTAATTTGTACCAAAGTTAGAATGTAAACACTTAGGAGTTCTTGTAATATTTTACTTTCATGTCATTTTAATTTCTTGGCAAAGAGGCCATAGAATGTATCTAGGGTATGATGTAAAGGACAATGGACTCTAATAATGTACACCGACACGAGCACCGACACACGCACACACATCACTATATAGCTAGAATATGCATGTTTAGATGTATGTTTAGGATTGTATGTTTAGATGAATGCCTAGGACTCATACTTAGAAAAAACCAATTTTCCAAAACAAATATGAACAACTTCACTCAAAGCTTTTCCAAATAAACCTTGGGATCCAACATCCCATTGAATTTTCCTTTTGTTTTCTTAATCAAAAATCCAATGAAAATAATCATACTTTGACCATATTTTGCAATTCACTAATTCAACCTCACTATTTCCTAATCTCATGCCCTTGAGGCCTCTTTCTATTCTTCAAACTCCATTTTCGAACTTAAAATCAACCAACAAAAACAAAAACATTTTTGAGAGAGAACTACGGTGGATTTGATCCCTTAATCGGGTACGTAGGCAAGGAACAAAATTCCTTCAATTCAATTAAAATAAAAATTCAAACGCATTCTTCTCCCTCCAATTCTTCACTTAGAAACTCTTAGGTTTAAATAAATACTTTTAAATAGCATTTAAAAATAAAGCGCGCGCGTAGAAATTAAAGACGGTTCCTATAGGATACTATAGTCGTTATGGGTGCCTAACACCTTCCCGTAGCGAAAACAACTCCCGGACCTCGATTCTCAAGGGTTTTGCTTACTTTTTCCCTTCCCAAGAAAAAATAAGATATCACCGGTTAAAAAGGTTCAAACGTAATCAATGTTTGACACCCGAAAACCAAGATAAAACAACGCCACTACACTATTTTTATTCTTCCTCGTATCACTCTTCACCCACGGTGTTCCAAGAACCCCGCTCTTGACACAATTTCTTGACTTGTCTTTTATTCGAGTGAACACGGTTGATGCTTGGTGATCTTCATCATCTGATACATTTGATGATCTTCATCATGTGGATACCCGAACCTTTGCTTGGTAAGTATTTTTCAGAGATACCATATGTATCTGATAGTCTGTTACACATACTATAGCTGTTTGGAAAGTATTTTTCAGAGATAGCATGCATAGTTGTCAGAAACTAATTTTGAGATTCAAGAATCATCGATCACATGATGCTGTTTCATTCCATAAATTGAAACGCACCAGTTCCTAAAAACATGCAACAACAACAACAACCAAGCTTTATCCCACTAAGTGGGGTCGGCTACATGGATCAAATGACGCCATAGTGTTCTATCAAAAACCATATTTGGATCCAACTCATTGACCTCTAGAAACATGGCACTACACTAATTAGAAACGGCTTCCTTAAGCCATTATGGGCGCGTTTGGAAGAGTTTATTTAAAACTTATTTGGACTTAGCTTATGGCAAAAGCACCTGTGTGAGTGTTTTAGAGAGCTAATAGAAACAACTAATGTCATTTCAATAAAAATTCTAAGCTTATTTTAATAAGCTATCTATGATAGCCTATCAAAACAACTTAAAACTTATATAAAACAATTTAACCACATTTCATCTTTAGTTATAAAGATAGGTTACACGTAAAACACTTAATTAAGCTTAAAATGATAATTCAAAGCATAAAATAGCCTATGATAGCCTTTTGATTAGTTTTTTTTCTATCTTCTCTCTTTGTAGTCTCGAACATACAGAAAATGCAGATCCTTTGCATAATATATTTCTGCTAGCATTCCCCAACCCCCCCCCCCCCCCCCCCCCCTCTCCAAAAAAAAATGCAAAACCATCCTTTAATTTATCCAACAATTCAACCTTAATAACACAGCTGGTATGTAGTGATTGAGCAACGCAACATTACCATATAAGTTCCATGTCCATTAGAAATTCTATAATATATATCTACGAATCACAGACACGGTACACAACACTGACACATTGACATAGCTAAGAATTTGAATTTCAAAAAACAAATTAATTGAATGTAATCACATGTGTCGGTGCTACAAATATATACATTACTTATGAGTTATTTCTACAAAAGAACTATTAACAGCCATTAATAAGATACTAAAGTATACCTTGGTACAATCGGCCACCGCTTTTTTATACTCTCCAACTTCTTTATAACAAGAAGCTCTGCACGACAAAACCTCCACCGTACCAGCACCATCCCCAGCTTTCTCTAGAAGAATAAGAGCCCATGAAAGCCATTTAATAGCATCAACAAATTGTCCCTGTTTGTAATTATCCATCCCTTTGCCTTTAGCAGAAGAACCTGATATCCCAGCAGGAGGAGGTGGAAGCCCATCAAGCTCAGTGGTTGTCCCACCAACATCATGGTTTCCTCCTCCAAACTCAGTACCTCAATCATCAATTTCAGAAGATGCCGCCGCACCTCCACCACCACCACCTCCAGATGATGGAGTGGTAGATGTGAAAAACATATCCATTGGATCACCCCCAGAAGCTTGAACTGGTGTTGGATTCGAAAA
This sequence comes from Medicago sativa, assembly GCF_051527215.1. Lineage (NCBI taxonomy): Eukaryota > Viridiplantae > Streptophyta > Magnoliopsida > Fabales > Fabaceae > Medicago > Medicago sativa. Next base: position 77,723,032 of record NC_140755.1, on the reverse strand, counting down.
AGCCGAAGATCCAGTAAAATCAACATCAATTCCAACACTACCACCACTTGATGGAAATGCATTGGTGCTTGGTTTTGTAGCATTCTGAAAATCTCCAAAACCATCATCTTGTGAATCAATCTTTGAAGGTTTAGCAGCTGAATTAAGACTAGAAGATGGCTTAGATCCAAAACCAGCCAATGAACTAAAAGGATCTTTATTACTAGATGCAGCAACACCAACACCGCTTTGAATGGAAGGACCTCCAAGATTGGGACTTCTATTAGAATTCAAATTAAAACCACTCCCAGAAGATGATCCCAAAGAAGAACCACTTTGCGGCGTATTCGAAGTTTTAGGCAAAGAATTAGCCATATTTGACATTGAAAAAGAGGGTTTGTTAGGTGCTGGAGTTGCATTTTTAAGAGGAACATTGTTTGAAGAAGAAGAAGAACCTTGACCCAATGCAGAGGTAACCAAATCCCCAAACAAATTAGGGTTTTTATTAACGATACCAATGCTAGCACCCGTAGGTTGAGTTGATCCCCAACTTTTCCCGAAGATATCACCGACCATCGACGGTGGTGCACCGGGTAACCCCGCCGGAGTTTGAACGGGTTGGTGGGTCCATTTTTTGGGCTGTGCTGATGAATACGAAGGAGTTGAATAGGAATTTGAAGGAAACAGAGGGAGTGGTGGTGGTTAAGGAGTGTGGTGGTGAGATAGAGAGAAGTGAGAGAGATCTGTTTGGAGATGAAAAGAGAGTGGTTGTGTGATGAAATTTCTAAAATGTCCCTTGCCACATGTCATTTTTTTATGTGGGTGTAGGAGTGGTATTGCCACCTATGGTGGTACACCTATCAGGACTCTTATCATTATGTCACATTTGTATTCACAATCATCTCGTTTTTTTTAAGGAAAATGCTAACAAGTGCCCTAAGGACATTGTTTAAGCATCTAAAAGTAGCAACTTTTGCATTTGAAACTGTACGGTTATGACTTTAACATGTGTTTGACTTGTATTTTCAAGACATAATTTCTATTTGTGGGTTCCTTAAACAATGCCCTTAGGGCACTTGTTAGCAATACCCTTTTTTTAAACAACCAAATATTATTAAAGTCTGGCCCGCAGCAGTCACTCTACCAAAACCCGAAGCATAAAAAAACCCTTATTCTTTTTTTAAACAATCACCAGGGTTCCAACACCACTCATAATACAACCACGCGGAGGTTTTGGCTTGGCTCAAATTCCACCGCCACGATACCCAACCTGACATCATCCACCAAATCCTCCACCACTAAACTTTAATCTTTGAATATCTTATCATTTCTAAATTTTCAAAATTACTCAAATCGTCGAATGACAAATTATCAAAAACCCTTTGCGAAGTATCTTCCTGTTTGCTTCCCCACTCAACACTCCAAATGATGAAACAAGCTGGGTGGTGTGATAAAGTTGAAACTTAGCCAATTCATAATCCCCTGCCAAACCAAAGAAATGATGTTACAATGCAAGAAAAGATGAGTCAATGTTTCTTTGGAAGCTTCGCAATACACTATTCAACAATTTTTCCGGATTGAAAACAATTTTTAAAGCAAGGTTGCATCTTGTTGGGATTAGATCATGGAGTAGCTTCCAAGAGAAATGCCACCACCTTAGAGGAAGCTGGACTCAACCATAAGTAACCATACACTTTCTCTTGTAAGGGAAACAAATTTCTATCTACTATAAACAACCTTACCAACGCCTCGCACATTGACTTTACCGTAAACACCCAAACTCCTCCGGAAGGCACACCCGCTTATCCTCCTCTTGGACAACCCTCTACCAACCAACAACATCAAAAGACTATTAAATAAATTCATATCCCAAAGAAACATACCTCTGCTCCATGGAAAAGACCACCTCTACAAACCTTGTATATATTTCCCAATTTCACTAAGAATACACTCCTTTTGAGACAAAAACGAATATAAATGAGGAAAGCGATTACGAAAATAAATGCCTTCCACCCACCCATCGTTCCAAAAACTAGTACTCTCTCCGTTACCCACTTTTTTTTTTCTTCCACTTCCTTACCAACCAAATATCCTTCCACTATCTAGAAGCAAAACTTGGCCATATGTCACATTCCCCCTCACCCCCGTTTTAGAAATGTGACTCCAATATTTATCCACAAGCACCTCCGTCCAAAGCGAATTCTCTCCATCTAGCAACCTCCACTTTACCAAAAGACTCAAATTAACGAACCTAATGTCTCTCACACCAAGACCTCCCTTACTCTTCAACTTACAAATAGTCTTCCACTTCATGACTATGTCTCTTTATAAAAAATCGATTGAATGGTTCATTATATCTTGGTTTTGACCCAAAAGTGAAAAATAGAATTAGTGACTCAAAACAGATATTTCAGTAAAAAATACAGAGAAGAATTGGATCTGAGTTTGAAATTTGACACGCAGTATACGCATAGTATAAGGATTCTCTGTGCCAAAACATAGATTGATTAAGCTAAATAGGTAGTTCCACATCTGTATGTAAGGATTCTTTCTGTAACAAAGACAGGAGGTGTCTGGATGCATGATTGTTAGTGGAGTATTGAATCTTTGTCCAACAAAAGTGGAAATAGAACACTTGTTTAAATCATAATACATCTAAGCTAAATAGGTAATGTATCCGTTTTCAAAAAATAAATGCCAATTGGGGTTTCTCAAATTTTTATTTATAATGCCAAGGACATGAATCATAGTTGAATCTAGATAATAGTTGTTAACTTTGTAATATCTATATATTAAAATTGGAAATTTATTTTGCTCTTGAACAGGAAAACAGGAAACATTTGGAGAAATGGAATAGAATATAGAGACACATATTGTCAAATGGTACCATTGCTTCTTACTGAGGATGGTTATGTGTTGTTAATGTTTAACATCTATTACCAACAACGATATACATTTGCATCTCTATATAATTGGAGAGAAAACCTTGAAACTGCATAGATCATAGTTAGAGAGCTACATTTTGTCACAATTTGTATATGAGCGCTAAGAATTATCTGTTTAATTTTTTTTTAAGAAGCATTTATTCTAAATTTAATTATAAAATAGAAACTGCATTCAAGCACATCTGTGAGGGGGAAGAGAAACCCTAATTTCTAGGGGAAGAGAATTGGAACTCCGTTCCCCTTGAAGTTTGAATATATATATATATATATATATATATATATATATATATATATATATATATATATATATATATATATATATATATATATTATGTTCTTTCATCATCTGAAACCCTCATCTCTGAGGTAGGTTATTGTTTAGCAACTTTTTTCCATTTGATTCTTGGTTTCATTGCTTAGCTTTCTTCTTGTATGAAAACTTTAAAATATGCTCTTTCTTTGGCTATTTTGCCATTATACTCATATTCCTTATATGATTTTGAATAAATGAAAGATACAATAAAAAAATTTATTGAGAAAGAAAATTGTGTTTTGTTCTTAGTCATTAAACAATAATATAGTAGAGGGAAACCAGTAAATAAACACATGATAAAAGTTATTTTCTTCTTCTTTTGTCATTGAATGGATTCAAAGGAGGTTTCTCATTTTCCAAATAAGGAGGTTTTTCTTCCTTGGATGCCTCGAAGATCTCTTACATGGTTTATCACCCCTTCCAATTTTAATTCTTGAGAATATCCCAGAGGATGATAGATTAAAATCTTTTATTTCTTTGATTGATACATTATATTTGCACTTTAAGATTCTTCTGATTGTTATTGGAATATTGGCTATCTCTAGACTCAAAAAAATTATAGAGTATGAAGCAAGAATAGTGACATAGTGTGATCAAAGCATAAAACACACTTTACATATTAGTGTTCAAGTAACAGCAAGCGAAAATCACCGTGCCATCTTGAGTGTAATCGTCGTCTTGCCCTTTTTCTTCAACCACTTCCATGATTCCCTAACTAAGGTAGAAACCTTACTAATGCAATAATTGAGTTTACTCTTGTCAGAAAACTAAGGTAGAAATCAACGGAGGCAAGGCAAAACCCAGATTGAACCCAAATTACCCAGAATGCTCTCTCAATCGATCCAATCACAAACCCCCAAATCACTTTCTGAATAAAAACCCCCAAATCTATTGCTGCTCAAAACCCCCAAATCTATTACTGAACCCAAATCGTTTTCCACTTCCTCTTCTTCAAATCGATTCCCTCTTCCTCTTCTGCCAAAGCTAGTAAACACTCGACCTCTGTTCTCACTACCGTCTCGTCTCCGCCGCAGCTCTGTTTTGCTTCACCCGAGGTTAGTGTTTGTTCTGTTGAGGATGGTTTGTCCCTGGCCGTTTCTCGCTCCGTTGGAGACGACGGTGGCGCTGGATAAACCAGTGACGGTGGCACCGGAGATTTTGGGAAAAACTTTTGCTCAGGCCGTGGCTAAATCTGATGATTATCAGGTAACCCAACTACCTCCCAAAACAGTGATTGGTGATAAGGTTAAAATTAAAATTACACAAGAGGTTTATGCAACTGAGATGAGAGATTGCAGCACTCATCTCCATGGACGGGTTACTATGCAACAATCTGATACACCTTTTACAACACAAACCTTGAAGCTTAAATTGAAGAATTTCTGGTCTGGCCTTGGTGAGTGGTCTGTTACTCCATTGGGAAGGGGTTGCTTTGAGTTTACCTTTAATTCTGTTGATTACTCCCTCCGGTCCTTATTATAAGAAAAAGTTGACTTTTTAGGTTCATAGAATAATTCATGTATCTTATTGAATCACTTACACAATGAACCAAAAAAGTCAATTGTTTCTTATAATAAGGATCGGAGGGAGTATATGTGAAAGGTTTTAGCACAGGGAGTCATTAATTTGAAGCCGGGAATAATAAGGTTCTTTGGTTGGTTTCAAGATTTTAATGCTCAGTTTCAAATGAATACTCATGCTCAGATTTGGGTCCGATTGATGCATCTCCCCCAAGAATATTGGAGGAAGCAGACACTGTTTGAAATTGCCTCTGGTGTGGGAACCCCTTTGATAATAGACGAGGCAACACATTCTGGATTGTTTGGAATGTATGCTCGGATTCTTGTAAATGTTGATATGTCTAGTCATTTATTTGACTCAGTGATTGTGGAACGTGAAGGATATGCTTTCTCTGTGGAGGTTCAGTATGAAAAACGTCCCCCATTTTGCTCTCATTGCAAATTCTTAGGTCTTCCAATTCAACAATGCCGAAAACTAGCTGTCAAATGTGCAGAAGCATGCCCAAACTGAAAAGAACATTGCTAAGGTAGTCACTCATGCTACAACATCTCAAATGGATACGCAAGAAGCCACACAACATCTGATACCAAGGAACAACAATCAAACCAAAACACATATTGCCCAAACTATGATTACAGATTCCAAAGAACACACTCTTGCATTCTTACGAGCTCAATAAGCTTTGGAGGACCAAAGTCTTGAGCTTCATAAATCGTTTGATATTTTGGAAGCTGAGAATGACAAGGAAAATGGGGAGGTTGTGGTTTTGGATAATTTGGTTGTTCCTATTGACAAACTAGAAGATGTTAGGAAGCACCACTTAGAGATTGTGGAAAGCACCATTGATCAGCAGTTGAAGTTGAATGATGGGAGGCTGTCATTCCCCATCATTCCTTCAACCTCACCGATGCAGGATGAATATGCTGGGAGGTTGTCATTCCCTAGCGTCATAGCTACTTCAGTTAGAGTTGTGGCTCCAGACAGGTTGAAGGCTTGGGTAGATACTCCAGTGTTTACTCATATGCCACAACCTATAACAACCAACTATGCTAGTTTGACAACTAACAAGCTCCCTTCAAACCAAACTTTGGTTCCTGCTTCCAACTCCTCTCTTTCCATTGCAGCCCATAAGAATGTGCATATTCTTTCCAAATTTTGGGGGGATGAAGTAAAAGAGGTGATGGAGGACACTCCCAGCCATGGCAAGAGACTTGAGGTGGATGACCATGTTGATGCCACCTTATCAGACTTTAAGCAGCACTATCCATGTCTATCTGAAAGCACTAAGGCAGCGAGAAGGAAGAAGAAGCAAGAGAATAAAGTGAAGCCTTCTAGCTTTAACTCAGCCGAAATGAGGACTCGTGCACAAAAGCGTTCTTCCAAAGCTGCCCTGACAGATACAAAATAGTTGGTTCAATTGCATAAGAATATTTGCGACTTTCAATACTTTAGTCTTGGAGTAGTTGTTATCATAATTTGTGTAGTTTTTCTGTACCATGGTGGTCTTTGACACCTCTTTCCTTAGGACCTTTCCTTTATAGGGATATACCCGATTTTTCTTTTCATAGATTGTTCACATTGTGACTCTGCTGTATTGATTCAGGCCTCTCCTGTCTTTTATATTTTAGTGCTTTGATAAAAAAAACAGCAAGCGAAAAAAAAAACTAGAGTTCATTTACTGTCCACACTTCGCATGAGATGTTCAGATGAAATGATACGAATTACTTCTAACTCAACTAAAAAATGAAAAGTTATTCCTGACTAGTAGTTTTTCTAAAATATTTTTTTTCTAAAACAAGAAAAATCTTAAAAAAAATTCCAAATCTTATTTACCCAAAATCTATTTTTTTAAAGCCAAAACATACGCATCTTAAATAACTGAGATGTCTAGTTTATATTATTGATGAGCCTTTCAAAAAAAAAGTTTATATTATTGATGAGATACATTAGTTATTGAATAAATTTAAAATATAGTTTTTTGTTATAATAGTGATCGGAGGTGGAAGGAGTATTTCATTAGAGACGGATGAGGATTGTGGATGCTGACATGCTGGTGGATAGGGATGGGAATAGGTCAGGCCAGCCTACAGGGGCCTACGGCCTAGCCTATGACAGGCCAGACCAGGCTTTATTCTTAAACAGAGAAGGTCTAGATTTTTTTAGAAGTCTATTTAGCTTAAAAGGCCAGACCACATGCCATTCAAAATGCCTCTTAGACCTATTAGGCTGGCCTATTTAAGTAAATAAGAATAATATTATTTATTATTATATTATATTTTGTACTTTTTTTTTAAGCCAAAAGTGCAAAGGAGCTAACCAACCCAAAATATCAAAAAGAGAGAAAAATTACAAAGGGAAGGAACTGAGCCAAGACTCCCGAAACTTAAGAAGAAACCCTAAAATGCGGCCAACCAGTCTTATTGAGAATAAAACAAGGTTTAGCAAAATCAGGAACAACATTCCAAAAAACAATAGAACTCAAAGATAAACCATGGTTGTCTAAGGAATCAGGAACATTGTTTCCTTCTCTGAAAATGTGAGAAATCATACAATTCCAGCCTTGAAGGATAATCTTAGTATTGTTCCAACGGTTCCTTAAACACCAAGGAATTTGGTTAGAGTTTTTATAAGCCATAACAACTAAAGATGAATCAGTTTCTATCCAAATGTTGTTCCACCGGTTGAGGTGAATAGTTTCTATAGCCTTCATGAAGGCACATAATTTAGCATGATAAGCAGTGCAAATACCCAAAGGTTCAGAAAAACAAAGAATGACATTTGAATCGTGATCTCTAAAAATACCCCCACAAGCAGAGTTCCCAGGACTACCATTTGAAGCACCATCTATGTTGCATTTAGTCCAATTAACCTGAGGAGGTTGCCATAATACTTCTATGGAAACAGGAGGTTTGGGATGGTGAATAAAACAGTTGAAAGATTTCAGGATGGTAAAGTCCCTGATTGAGTTGTTTGAAACTTTGTTTGTATGATTTCCAGAAAGAGATGTGGAAGCGATAATCATGGAAATAGCAGACCTCCAGCTAATAGATTTGTTGTTAAATCTAGCTTGGTTTCTGACATACCAAATTGTATTGATAAGATTAACTAAAACCGCCTGTAACACAACCTTGCATTGAGGGGACCAAGCTTTATCACAAAGATTCCAAACGTCTTCCTTTGAAGTGAAAAGAAGAGGCAACCTGATAATATTAGCTAACCATGACCAAAGCTTAATTGCAAGATGGCATTCAAAGAAGAGATGAAAAGAGTTTTCAGAACATTTGAGATAGATGCTACACATTGAAGGAAGATTGCATCCCCTAATCATTAAATTCTCTTTGTACTTTCAATTAAAATAAAAATTTGTTAACTTTTTCAGTAATTTAAGCTTATTAGTATACATTAATTTTTTTCCCTATTTAAATGTATTATTATAAAAAAAATTGGTAGCCCATCCCTACTGGTGGATTTGCTAAAAATCTCTCTTCCATTCAAATTTCAAACCTAAATAATATATTTGTATTTATTTTATGATTTGGTCATCTAAATAATATAATGTCTTCGAACACTAATTAAACCCGACATTTGCATATTAAAATTGCGTATTAAATAAATTAAAAAATAAAGTTGCATATTAATAAAGGGGTAAAATGGTAAAGAGCAGAATTCTAAGTGTATATAAGAGCAAAAGTTAAATTTGAAATTCAAAAGTGTACGAAACTAATTTCTCTCTGTTCTAAATATCTTTCTCTTCTTCTCTTCTTCTCAAATTCTCAGAATGGTTTGTTTGTTTGATACACATTTTTTCTTCATTTTCATTTTCAATTATCATTTATCTCTTTATTTTGCTGTGTAGAAATGGAGTTTGTCCATGGCCTTGCATTGATCCTTCTCGTTCTCATTGCTCTGCTTTTGTTCTGTATAGTGACAAGGTAAATCAACGAAGACCAGCTCGATCTGTTTTTTTTTCGTTTTCTGTTTCATGTTTTTTATGAATTGAATGAACTGAAATTTTACAGGAATCGCAATCGCAAGCTGACTGCTGTTTTGATGATTGCGGTTATGTTGTCGGCGAGCGTCTAGGAAGTGATGCGTGATTGAAGAAAGTGATGCGTGATTGAATAAACAAAGCTCAAATCAGCATAGTGTCTTGTTTTGCTTTTTATTCTACTCCTTAGAAAAAGTAAAGTTTCATTCTAATCTATAGAAAATAAAAATAATATTTACTATGAATCAAAATACACAAAAATAAAAAATAAAAAAGGGTTAATAGTGTTTTACCCCCTGTAATATAGCTCATTTCCGGTTTTACCTCCTGTAAAATATTTTGTTTGTATTTCGTCCTTGTAATTTGAAGACTTTTGGTTTTGGACCTTCATGAATTTTGACTGTACAAAATCGAAGATATGACAGGGGGTAAACCGAAATTTGCTCAAATTAACGGGGGGTAAACCAAATTTTGCTCAAATTATAAGGGGGGTAAACCTGAATTTGCTCAAATTACAGGGGGTGAAATTTTCCATGAAGGTCCAAAACCAAAAAATCTTCAAATTACAAAGATGAAATTTTAAAAATATATTTTACAGGGTGGAAAACCGAAAATGACCTATATTACAGGGGGTAAAGCACCATTAACCCAATAAAAAATATTTAATTAGTGATAAGGAGTGTAGAAGAAAATATATAATTATTTAGAGGAAACTAAATTTTTTTATAGTAATATATGTGAATAGTTTAAGGCTGAAAATTTTTGGTACCCATAACAATGAAGTTTATTTTGACGCATATATGAAAAAAGAAAATACAAAAGAATAGATGAAGACATATTTTTGACGCATATATGAAAAAAGAAAATACAAAAGAATAGATGAAGACATATGAGCGACCAAAGAAATAATCAATGTTGTTGATGTTTTTCATCTAATATTAAAGTTTAGCTGATGTTATTTACAATTAGTCTATAACATAATAGAGGGATTATTTAAAAAAACTAATTATTTTATAAATAATAGATATACATGATACGTAAATCTGATGAGTTAAAATTTACAATCACTATGTATTTCCAACATATAAAGTATTCTTCTCAAATGCTTAATACATGAAAAATAAGGAAGATATGTATTTGGTGTTGTTGTTGTTGTTTGCAATTGAAATGCATGACATCAAGAGTCATGTTGAATTCATGAGAAGAAGAGAAAATCAATTATGTATGATTTATCTAACAATAAAATTGTTTTTTTAATTTAAAATTAATGATATATTAATCAAATCTTTATCTTTATCTTTTATTTAATTAATAAAACATACATTTACCAATCACTAGAGTAACATATCTTTTCTTTAATTGTGTTTACATACTATGATCCCTATTGCAGATGGAAAAAATACTTGCATCGACTTGTTCAATACCATATACTGAACACTTTATAACATTTTTTATTTTATTTTTCAAAGATATTTTTTTGTCAATTCTTCTAAAATATTTGATATTTATATACTCTGAGGATTAAAATATGCAACACAATTTGGAACCGTTGCTATTTGGATTAAATGTACCGAAGGATTATAGAACTGTACTTGATGACAGGTTGCAATATAAAGTCAAATTTTACTTGAAAATTTAATATAATTTGTTTTTTTATCAATCATAGAATTATCGGGTTGAATTAAGTTAAATATCAATGAAATATTAAAACATTCTTTAAAAAAAAATTTAAAACATATTCTTTTTTTTTTTTTACAAAATTAAAACATATTCTCTTTAGTTGATATTTCTGTTATGTGTTACTCCATCGGTTTCATAATACATGTCGTTTTTGATGAATTTACATATATCAAGTAATCAAATAAATATTGTTATTTTTTATGAAATTCTTTGTGTTTTTCTATAATATCATTAATTATTTATTATTTCATTCTATTATTGTTCTCTCTACAATAAATAGCTTAAGATATTATTGACAAACTAATGATTAATGTTGCTTTGAACTTGAAAGTAACAAGTATAGTGAAATAAAATTATTCTTCAAAAGCGACAAGTATTGTGAAACGAATGGAGTAAAAAATATATGGAGTTGATAATATATTTGATTAATTAGAAAAAATAACAAAGTTTAAATGAAACAATTGAAATCAACCAATATAAACATTAGAAAACATGTTTTTTCATTACATGGTTAGGAAATTTCAACATCCGTTATTTTTTCGAAGAGTTCCCCTCTATCAAATTGATCTATTTTCTGGTCAAATTCTTGATAATTAGTATAAATATTTTACTTCCGGAAGAAAATGAAGAGGATTTCCAGCCCACCCGGAGTATATCTTCCAGCTCGGCTAAGCAAGGACTTCATCATACAATTTGAAAGATATAATTTGAGGGCATGTATGGTTGATTTCCATTTCTATACTTGGTGGAATCTGACATATCTCGACAAAACCCTTTGCATGGGATCGTCGTGCACTAGTATGGTCGGAAGAAGCCAAATTTACCTGATGTAGAGGCAATCAACTAAATTGAATATGTGCACCAAATTCTTAGGATTAACAAGCGGTTTTCAAAATCAATTTTCCCTTTTCCATAAAAAAAAAAATCAATTTACCCTTTTAATATTTTTTCTCACCTCCTTTGACTTTGAAGAATATGTAAATGATAATTATAAAACATCATTATTACAATCATTTTTTTAAAATGTATCATTTTATTATAATGAAAGCACATACCACATATTTATCTCTGATACATAAAAAATATAGAACACATAATTGATGCATAAAATAACAAGGGGCAACCATTTGTCACTAATAAATGTATAAAAAACGAGACACATACTTATCATATATATATATGGCTAAAATATGGTATTGTCCCTGCAAAATAGGCCAGTTTTGGTTTTAGTCCCTGCAAATTTTTTTTATAGTTTTTGGTCCCTGCAAAAATAGGTCAGTTTTGGTTTTAGTCCCTGCAAATTTTTTTTATAGTTTTTGGTCCCTGCAAAAATAGGCCAGTTTTGGTTTTAGCCCCTGCAAATTTTTTTTTTTTTATAGTTTTTGGTCCCTGCAAAAAAATTTTTTTTGGAAATAGTCCCTGACCCCAATTATGTGATGATTTGTCACTTTTGTGCATATGTGGCATATATTAATAAAAAGAATATTATTTTTTATAATTTATATAACAATAATTATTTTTTAATTAAAAAATAATAATAAAACAGATACAATAATTATTTTTTAATTTATAAAAGTGACAAATCATCACATAACTGGGGTCTGAGACTATTTCCAAAAACAAAATTTTTTGCAGGGACCAAAACCTATAAAAAAAAATTTGCAATGACTAAAACCAAAACTGGCCTATTTTTGCAGGGACCAAAAACTATAAAAAAAAAAAATTTCAGGGACTAAAACCAAAACTGGCCTATTTTGCAGGGACCAATACCATATTTTAGCCTATATATATATATATATATATATATATATATATATATATATATATATATATATATATATATATATATATATGTTATGGATATATCTATTATTGGATGTCCATCCATTAACCTTCCACATCCTTGTAAATCCCACTACTAAATGGATTGTAAACTGGTTATTCATCTACCTATTTGTGTCCTATAAAAGAAAGAAATTTAGCGCCATTATCAGACCTAAGACATTTTAAAGTGGTTTGAAATTGATTTTTAATGTAGGCAACAAAATGAATGAGATTCTTTTTAGTTTCATCTTTGTTTATAAGAAAGATTACTCAAGTGAATATCAAAGGGTGAAAAAGATTTAGAAATACCGAGGAAAATGTAATTTCATTTTAAAGTGGTTTGAAATTGATTTTTAATGTAGGCAACAAAATGAATGAGATTCTTTTTTGTTTCATCTTTGGTTATAAGAAAGATTACTCACATGAATATCAAAGGGTGAAAAAGATTTAGAAATACCGAGGAAAATGTAATTTCTTTTGTTTAGCAAAATGACTTGAATGACAAGGTGGTATAGTATGCTTATCAAAACCCTTGCCTTTCCCATTATTGGTTTGCAACTGTTCACTTTTAATTGGATTTTCTCAGAGTTTACAATTATTTTTGTGGTAAAAATAATTTTAATAGGGGATGGCCCAATGAAATTACTAGGTATGGTAGCTGTTCATAGGTTAATTAAAAATTAGTCCCAAATCCTTAAAACAGAATCAAATCAGTCACAAACCCTTAAAACATAATCAAATCAGTCCCAGATCGGACTAAAACCGTACATCAAACGATCAAAACCGTACATCAAACGATCGTACAGAAACCGTAAGTTTGCAAGCCAAAGCCGAATAAGGTAGAGAAGAGGAATAAAAATTCTAGATCTATAGGTTGTTTGATTTTGTTTGTGAGTTTTCAGTCTGAAAACGTATAGAGGAGGGGGAGTAGAAGAGAAAGAACAAAAAAAACAAAAAAAAACGAGCGACTTTTAACTCCGGTACGGCGGCGCCGCCACGTTTGCTCGTCGGCCACCGCACCGGAGATGCCTCCGGCCACCACTCTTCTCGTCGGAGAAGATAAAGAAGGAAGGAGAGAGAAGAGAGCTTCTCTCTCTAAAAATAGGGTAGAGAGAGAAAGAAGGTGATAAAATGAATAAAAACCGTCCACGACCTATATATACTACTAAACCGAACCGGTTCAGCCTTTGAACCGGCCTGAACCGGTTCCCCTCCAGGCCCAATACGCTCCTGCACTACTTAAGCCCAAGCAGCCTTCATTTTACTTTCCTGCACCCTTTTATTTCTTGCTTACCCCCCCCCCCCCCCCCCCAACATTTCATGTTTATTTCTTTCATGCATTTTCAATTTCTCTTGCATTTTTATTTTTTCTTTTGCATTTTATCCTTTTACTTTATGTTTATTATATCATCATGCATTTTTAATTTTCGTCATTTATTTTTATTTCATAGCTATTAGAATGTATTTAGGTCCAATGTACACGTAAATGAAAAAAGTGTGTGTGTGTGTGTTTTATTTATCGTTTTATATATGATTATTAGGGACTTTGTGGTAATCCAATGTCACCACAAAAGTCCACGCGCATTTATCTTTTATCGCTCCGTTGGTTTACTTTTCATTTATTATTCAAAATAACAAAAACATTCAAATAACAAAAATCACAAAAAACATTATACTACTTAACCCCAAAATTTGCCGCGGCACGGGGTGCGGGCGCGTAACGGGCGTTTTTCACTGGCGCGGACACCTATATATTTTATACTAAAAACACTATACTGTTGAGATAGAAATACTAAAATACCTTAAAATTAATCAAAAATCTAAAGCATTCATAATTTGAAATAAAATACCATAAAGTTGGGTACTGGACCCACCACTAACATCATCCTAAAGTCTTTCTTCCTACCAACTACGTGAGTGTATGTTACACGTAAATGCGACCCGTCTTGATGTTGAGTTAAACCCCCAAGCCAAAATACTTCGCTCATTCGTGAAGGTGAAAGATGCATAAACAGAGTAAACATTATACGTGAATTAGAGATCTCATTCTAACTCACGTACGTAAACAAGTATGAAAATAGTGCTCTTAATAAAACTCATTAAGACTCGATTCCTAATGCAATATTTATATGTCGATGCATATGATTTCAGAATTAATACTGCTCTGCAGAGGGTTGTGGCAACGTCACTGGGGAGATGAGTATCTCACTCATCTATCAGACTCGATGATCCACATTGGGATAAGGTGGTTCCATTTTGGAATACACACCCCGGGCCACCTCTCCGGTGTGCACCTTGTGACTCCTCTCTGGTGGCCATGTAACTATGAAATGCATGAGCATACAGTTCTCCATATATGCATAAGCATTTCTAATCATATGCAATATCTCAAATATATCATCAACATATGTAACTCATTATTCTCAAGAATACGACTTTGCATATGTAAACATTTACTCATCTTGACAACCACGTATTCTTGAACATATAAGCATATACGAAGCAATTATAAAGATAAACATCACGTCAGTTTTGTGGAAAAGTATATAAAAATATAGAGGTGCCCTTGCCTCGATTAGCTTTTCCCCCAAACAAATACATCCTTTTCTCTTCTACCTCATTTAGTTATCAAAGTCCCTCAAGAACTGAATAGCCTTCCATAGATGATATTCTAAATTTTCTCACATCAATTGCACCTCCAAGTAAAGGCCTTTCTTTCTCCTATCACTGATTTTTCCAACTCCCACTCAAAATTTCTCATAATCTCACTTGCCTCTCAAAGTTCACAAAACCAACACTCAAGAGAAAGGAACGAGAAAATGAAGAAGTAGGGAGATGATTGGACTTGAGAAAGAGCAAGACAACTTGATCATTTCCTATTCTGGAAAGCCACGATTTTGAAGGTTAAGAATAGGCTCAAGACGGGTTACAGGGTTAATAATAGGCCCATTTCCTACTCTGGTTTGTAGAAGAATGGATCTTGGTAATTAGGCATGACACCAAAATCCGTACATGCGGGTACCCGTCTAAACCCACTCCAATTGGACGGGATTTCTCGCTTTGACTAGGTTTCGATTTGAGTTTGGGTTTTTCTCGATTTAAAAGCATGGCTACGAGACGGGTTACAGGGATATAGGTATCCACCCCAAACCCTCACCTGAATCCATCCCTCGATTTAAACAATTACTCATCTTGACAACTACGTATTCTTAAACACATAAGCAGCTATGAAGAAATTATAAACATAAACATCACTTCATTTTTATGAAAAAATATATAAAAATAGAGAGGTGCCCTCACCTCGACTAGCTTTTCGTCCAAACAAATATGTCTTTCTCTCTTTCACCTCATTTAGTCATCAAAGTCCCTCAAATTTTACTTTTTTTGTACTTCATTTTGTCTGCAACCCTAACCCAAACCATAGTTCATCTACTTAATAAATATCACCTTTATGCTTGGTTTTGAACTACATGTATTATGAAATATGCATAGAACACAGTAGATACGTCATTTGTTTTTGTGGCTTCGAGGACTCCTTGGATATTGTGACAGATATTTTATGACTTTTGGTGACTTTAATGTTGCCGTGGTTTTTGTATTTTTGCAGCTATTGCCGAGTGATGGTATTTATTTTGAACCGATGATGACAGTAGTCGGATTATGACATGATATCTACAACGTTGTAGAATTAGTTGTTATCGTCATTTTTATCTGTCTACAACTGTGTGGAATTGGTCTGTTCACGTTGTTTTCGACCTTAAATAAAAATTAATTATTGTACCAAAAAAAAAAAAATTAATTAGTCAAGGCTCCAAACTAACGTGTTGTTTGCAGGATATTCTAGCCGTGCGTTGCACGGGTTCGTACACTAGTTTGATACAAAGGGGTAAAATTTAGAAATGACATTTAAACCATCGGTAGTACTTTGGCTTAATCTTAAATGCCATAAAAGAGAAGAACCACTACATGTATAATTACAACTAGAAGAAACAATATGAGAAAAATTACCACATATAGAATTACAAGTAGAATAGGAAGTATAATCCTCTTTCTGGTCTAGCCATACCAATCAATGCATTGGTATACTAACAAGTTTAGTGATAGAATCACCATTTTTTTTATGGAATCAGATTTTACAAAGAATACCTTTTTTCCCACCATATAACCCTACTTCATAGAAGTGAGTCTCTTGGACTTTTTCAAAAATCTTAAGAGATAATTTTTAGAGTGTATTTTTTTTTATTTTCACACCTTGATAAATAATTCTGAGAGCATTTTTTAGCCAAAAGAGATATTGAAGGGTCTAAAAAGAAATCTCTGGATAGCAAATTTCTTGATTGTGGGTATTGGTTGAGTGACCCAATTAGAAATTCTGGCCCACGAATTAATTTTTATTGGGGAGTTACTTTTCCCACCCTATGGCCTTCTCGCGCGCCCTGTAAAATTTCCAAAAATGCCCATTTGCAGTCCGGATTACGTAATCCGGATTGCATTAGCACCATGAAAAAAAGGGTGTAAATGATGGAATTTGAGTCCCATAAGAAGTTCTTTATAAGGGAGTCTTGATCATAAAAACACAAGGACAAAAGCTAGGAAGATTTTTTTTTTGGAATCAGCTTTTATATATATATATATATATTTAAACGACATATATATATATATATATATATATATATATATATATATATATATATATATATAAGGCCAAGCACCAGAAGTGCAATAATGGCTAGCTGTTACAAAGAAGCGAAACAGGTCCTGCTTACTAGACAAAACAGAAGCAAGGAACCAAGCAGCAAAATAAACCCAGCCTAAGAGGGCGGGGGGGGGGGGGGGGGGGGGGGGGGGGCGCAAAGCCAAACACCAAATAACTATACAATAGCCCTCCCTTAAAACCAGACATAACAGTACATAACCTGCAGCAACAGCTTTAAGAAGCCAAACCAACACAAGAGTATATATAGAAAAGTGCCTAGCACAAGATGTGCAAAGGCCAAGTGTTACAAGAGGCAAAGAGGAAGGAAGCTGTCTTAAGTCTACTCAACGCCCAAAACCAAGATACCACTTTGATTTCATCCAAAAACATGTTCAGAATTGTTGCTGGTGTTGTCCGGATTACGTAATCCGGATTGCATCAGCACCATGAAAAAAAGGGTGTTCAGTGGGTTTTCGGATTATGTAATCCGAAAAAATCATGTAACGCGCCCTATTTTTTGAGATTTCCGAATTATAAAATCCGGAAAAATCCGTAACTCATTTTTTCACCCTTTAATAAAGGAAAACACCATTCTGGATTATAAAATCCGGAACTTCAAGGGCATTTTTGGAAAAAATAGTGCGCGCGAGGAAAGTCATAGGGTGGGAAAAGTAATTCCCTTTTTTTTAAGGGGGTGGTGGGAGATTATTAGCACCCTCGTTTATTCCAATACACACCATGATAAATTGTTTCCATTTTCTATTTACTTGAAAAACTCCGGTAAAGATTGGAAAAAGAGAGAGAGAAAAGTATGAAAATATAAAGGCATGTTTACTTCATAAAAAATGGTTTCTATCTTCATTTCTGAAAATTTATATTTGTATTAGTTTTTAATAAAAAATGTTTACTTCAGATATTTTATGTTTTCATTTTTAGTTCAACTAATAAACATAATAGAATGTATATCCAATGGTTTCCTCCCCACTTTCTTTTACAATTTTTAGAAACAGATTTAACATTTTCATTAAATAAGTTTTTGTTCCTTTTAAATAAGTTCATTGTTTCGAAAATGCAAGTGATGAGTGCCCGTGTGTGCTTTTCAAAAACAATGAAAATGACTTTTAGCATGTTTGAAATCTAAAATGCAACATATAAGTTCAATTATTCTTGTTCAGGACTAAACCAATGAATAAGCTTTGAAGGATTCATGATCCAACCCAGAGCCGACCTAAGGATCAAGCAACCTAAACAATGTCTTTAGGCCTAAAAAATTTGGGGTATTAAAGAAAGCCTCAAAATACTTTCGGTCTCCAAGGAAATATTGTTTTTTTCTAAATATTTTCTTCAAATATATATTTTTAAACGTCTCGTTAACATTTTTGCTTTAGGCCTCTTAATTTGTTGGGCCAACTCTGAATAAGCAATATCGTGTTCACCAAAACATTAAATTAGTTCTCGTGATCAAATTATGACCCTTGATGACAATCAAAATGTGATCCGTGAATCATAGTGGATTACTAGTAGCTGAATCGACGATTCGGTCTCGTAACTCAACGTTTCTTAACCTCACCTATCAAAGGTCTCTAACTCTTTGATAAAGGTACATTCTCAATTATGGTTAAATCTCTAAGCTCTCATTAAAGTTCAGGACACAATATAACTTTCTTTATATATCATCCGAATTTTTACAATATAAAACGGTAACATCCCATACTGCTTTTTAGGATTGCCGACTAACCCTACAAACCAACACGAGTCTTTTCAGCGTGTTTTGTCCTCACTCGCACGCTTACCGGGAAACTTCCCGGTAGGTCACCCATCCTAGTACTACTCTAAGCCAAGCACGCTTAACTGTGGAGTTCTTATGGAATGGGCTACCGAAAAGAAGATGCATCTTGTTGATATGGGTAGTACATATGGGTAGTACCTAACAATTCTTATAAGCCTTCCTTCAACCATGTAGTCCCATACCTACACGGCCTCCGGATCCCTCTCATTCCGATGTG
The DNA here is from genome assembly GCF_051527215.1 of Medicago sativa. Classification (NCBI taxonomy): domain Eukaryota; kingdom Viridiplantae; phylum Streptophyta; class Magnoliopsida; order Fabales; family Fabaceae; genus Medicago; species Medicago sativa. Next base: position 77,704,080 of record NC_140755.1, on the reverse strand, counting down.
ATTCGGTTCCTCCTATTATCGTGGGGTCATCCTTACGGATAGTGCCCGTACCAACTGGCGGGAAGCTTTCGTATCCAACTGGCGGGATATCGAAAGCCACGATGTGGGTGTTACAACAACTTTCTTTAGATTGTCTAGAAAGGGAGCGTTGTTGGTTTGGAGATGTGTATCGGACAAAAGGTTGTAATATGTGACTTTGGTCTTGGCAGCACTTGCAATAATATGTCGTCTTGCGTTTTCCTAATTGAAAATATTGCATCAGTGAAGTAACTTTGAATCATGATTCATGGGATTGATTAGCCAGAGAGCCAGACCTTTTTATCTTCAATGTTAACCTATGTTTGAAAATGATTAATTAATTATAATTAGCCATTGTGTTAGTATTGAATAAAAAATAAAATCAAGGCAAACGGTTGTGGAAAAATATGAGTACATTATTGCATTATATATTTCTCTAGTCTATTTGGAAGGGTATGCTGCTTTAGAGGAAAAGAAAATCAAACTATAAAATTCAGTCACAAAGAACATCAAAGACATTTAATAGACCAAGAGGAATTCAACAAAACGAATATGTGACTTTAATTAAAAAAAGTGGAGAATTTGACCAGCAATAAAATTCAACAACTACTTGCTGATTAAGGAAAAGTAACTGCGTGCTGCATGTCACGAACATGACTTGAGCCTTGAGGTGAAAATTATTTAATTTATGAGAGGATCTAATACTTACTTTTTGATACATTTTCTCAAGCATATATAATTCTAAACCAAAAATATATAGACTACTTTCAATCTTTCATAAACTAAACAATATAAATATTATAAATCAACTATGGTTCCATTGATACTATAATACTCCCTCCGGTCCTATTTACAAGAAACAATTTACTTTTTAGATACATTAAATAATTTATGTATTTGGTTTTGATTCTTGACTATATACATACATTATTCAATGTATTTAAAAAGTCAACTTTCTCTTGTAAATAGGACCGGAGGGAGTATCACTATTTGCTTTGAATAAGTCTATGTTTGTTTCTCAAATGCAATGCAATGCAACGTACAGTCAAAGTCCATCCAGCTAGCGGCACCTTACTTGGCCGTGGGGTTTATAAGTAAGTACGACTTATTTGCTCCCTTAATTTTTTTTTTTTTAAAAATAATAATATCTGCTCCGTCTAAGTTTCATAAAATTAGATTGAAAATAATATTTAATAAATTCAAATTGACACAAATAGTTAACGAGTTCCATAAAGACGAATTATTTAAAAAAAATATGGGTTTGATTCGTATTGGAATAATTACTGGTCAAGTTTTACTAAACTCCTAACTAAAGACTTAAACCCTCAAGTCATTATTATAAACAAAAACTAACATTTTATATTCATTTCAATAATAATGTATATGGTTGACCATATACATTATTAATGGAATGAATCTAAAATGTTAATATTTGTTTATAATAGTGACCGGAGGATGTAGTTATCATCATGGTCTCTTTTCCATAGAATCCAAAGGTTAAAAAAATGGAGATAATCCAGAAGTCCTATCTCAACTGGCAAAATGCCGAAATTGTTAGGCCGGATGCCATGACCGGGGTTCGAACCCCGGTACCTCCACTTGTGTGTGTGAGTATATAATGGCTTTGCCATTTCGTCTATCTACCAAGTCTATCTACCAAAAAAAAAAATGGAGATAACAAGATATTTAATGCTACCCCTTCTTATTTCTCCTGTGAAGCTTTGAAATTAATGAGAGAATGACACTCGATATGCAAACTCTGGTTCATTGAATGGTGAAGATCACAACCTCCTAGGAAATTTTTTTTGCACATTTTATTTTTCTCGTGAACAACTTTTAAGCTTTCAGAATTACGACTACCTACCTGTATGATTGGTTATTTTCTGCGAATTTGGAATTTGTCTTATAGCAGACGTTAGCTATTTTTCACTCATTCTTCACGTCGGTTACAGTTGGCTCTAAACGACATTTTTTAACGAGCATCTTCATGACTCTTTTTTAACAATTTGCAAATTAAAAAAAAGTCAAATGCTAACCTGTGTATTTAAGACACATATTAAAGAACTCATTATAAATATATATGTTTTAATATCTTGAATTTTACTTTTTAAAATTTATAATATTATTCTATAAAATAATTATAATATTATGTTTTTCAATACAAAATTGTTCTTTCTGAATTCCTTAACATGCGTATTTAGGGTACAAGTTAGTTAGATTCATTAAAAAATTAATTTTTAAAAAAGACAAATATTCTAAATTTCAATACATATGTACATTTTTTTTATGAAAATTTAATTTAATGATAATACTTGAATTTATTAGTAATATTTTTTAAAAATTATTCTCTGGAAGATAAACTTAAGTTTATTTTAATCAAGAATATTATTGAATTGAAAAATTCAAAAACAAAAGGGTATTCACAATATGGGAAATGTTAAAGAATGTTCTTAGGACACTGTTTAGTAACCTTCAATGGTAAGTTATTTTAGTGGAAAATTTATATAATCAATGTATTGGAAATTAGAGTTTTCAACTTTTTTTAAGGAATAATTTTTTCATTAGAAATCTTTAAATAGTATACTTAGGACACTCGTTAGCAACTTTAGCATCTTTTTAAATAGTACCCTAACAAGTGTCCTTGAGACATTGTTTAAACATCCAAAAGTAATAACTTTTGTATTGAAAATTGCGTAGTTATGACTTCTACATGAGTTTGAGTTATAGTTTTAAGACAAAAAAATTAATTATTTGTGGGTTCCTTAAACAATGTCATTAAGTTACTTGGTAGCAAAACCTTTATTTTAAAGAAAATGCTAACTGGTGCCCATGTGGTAATGGTTAAGGAATCAAACATCATAATATTTGTACTGAAACGTGTACCGTCAATGCATTAAAAGTTTAAAAAGTACTACATTCGTTCCTTTTTTTTCGGACAATACATTTGTTCCTTTAAAATTGCCACTTTTTGACAATTTTAAATACGAGTGTTACCGGAGCACTCTTTAAACATTTTAAATTAAAAAATTATTTATTAAAAAATCAAATAGTTTAATTTCAAAAGCATTAAATATACAAATTTTTATAAAAAAAAAAATTAATGCTTGAGACCTTAAATAGTGTTCCAGAAACATTAGCTAATATTTCTCTTGTTTTAATCATGAGCAATTTTTCTTACGGATTCTATATTTAGAGAAAAAGGTGGTAATAAATAGAGGAATGATATTTTGACATCTAATTTTCAACAACTTTTTAGGGACAACCTTTTTCCTCCATTCTTATTGGACAATAAAAATAGAGAGAGAAAAAGAAAGAGAGAGAATAAAGGTATAATGAGAGTATGAAAGAGAGTTATCATAAAAGTTGTTGAAAATTGGTTGTCAAAATATCATTCCTCTTATAAATAACTAGCGGAAAGACGGGCACTATCGTGCCCGTCTGTCCGCTCATTCTACTGCGCTAACGCATGTGATTATTTTATTATGTTTGTTTGTATAATTTTGATTAAATTTTTAAAACTTTTAAATATTAATGGAAATTATTGATATATTGATTTTAGTGTTTATTCTAATAGTAATTAGTAACATCATAACATAAATGTATAAATGACATTTTATGTAAAAGAAACATTGTTATGATTGCGATAAAAGAATATCTTTAAAAACAACATTTTTCGTAAAATCTTCATCTTATCCTTCTATTTTCTCTTCATTAATGAGAACTTTTGTTGAATTTTGAGAAACTCCTCTCGATAAAGATACATATAATTGACCATGACTGAAAACATGTCGTGGAAGATAGATTCCGACATTGAGAATGGTCTGCCCTTTAACATTAATTTTTGCTCACATTTGTTACTAATATTTTTTTAGAGGATTTAAAGTCCAATCTTTAACATAATATTTTGCTCACGTTTGTTACTAATATTTTTTTCCAGAGGATTTAAAGTTCAATCTTTAACATTGTTTTTTGCTCACGTTTGTTACTAATATTTTTTTTAGAGTATTTAAAGTTCAATCTTTAACATTATTTTTTTCTCACGTTTGTTACTAATCTTTTTTTAGAGGATTTAAAGTCCAATCTTTAACATTATTTTTTGCTCACGTTTGTTGCTAATCTTTTTTTTTTAGAGAATTTATAATCCAATCTTCAACAATATTTTTTGCTCACGTCTATTACTAATCTTTTTTTAGAGGATTTAAAGTCCAATCTTTAACAATATTTTTTGCTCACGTTTGTTAATAATTTTTTTAGAGGATTTAAATTCCAATATTTAACATTATTTTTTGCTCACGTTTGTTACTAATTTTTTTTAGAGGATTTAAAGTCCAATCTTTTCCATTATTTTTTACTCACGTTTGTTACAATTGATCAAAGACTAAGGATGAGTAATTTATATCAATAAAATAATATGGAATACTGTTTTTTGTGGAAGGGATATGAAAATACTTGACAATCTTTGTCGGTTGTATTGAGGGGAACAACACAGATGTACAAAATTAAAGCGATTGATAAAAAAGTAACATGAGTTATTGTTTTGTGCTAGTTTTCTTGTGAGTTTGATCTTTGGTTAACAGAGGTAAAAGAGGGTTAACGGTGACGATTAGTTTCATGGATTACTAATCCACGTATTATTTTATAATTGGCTATTTGTATTTAAAATTAAGGGTATTTTTTGAAAGAAAAGTTCAACCCAAAGGTGTGCTTATGGATAAAAAAAAAGCACACTATCATAGTTTGTATAAGCAATTATAAACCAGCAAAGTCAAATAATTCTTAAAATTAATCGTAAATAATTTGAATCATAATCACTTATAAACCAACAAAGTCAAATAATCCATAAAATTAATCAACTTTGATTAGTTGTAACATGAAAGAAAGAAAAAAAACTTACAGGTTAATTTTAAATTCTGATGCAAGGGCGGATAGAGGTTGAGAAAAACTAAACAATGCGGGAATGAACTATGAACTGTGAGAACCCTACTTATTAATATTTTTAATATAGTGCTAACAAATCTTTTAGGATTTTGAATCATAATATTTTTCTCAAATTTATTACTAATATTTTTATCAGAGGATTTAAAGTCCAATTTTTAACATTATTTTTTTTTCTCATGTTTGTTACTAATCTTTTTTTTTTACTCACGTTTCTTACTAATCTTTTATTAGAGGATTTAAAGTCTAATATTTAACATTATTTTTTGCTCATGTTTGTTATTAATATTTTTTTAGAGGATTTAAAATCCAATCTTTACCAATATTTTTTGTTCACGTTTGTTACTAATCTTTTTTTAGAGGATTTATAGCCCATTTAATATAGTGCTAACAAATCTTTTTCTAAAAGATTTTGAATCATAATATTTTGCTCACGTTTGTTACTAAAATTTTTATCAGATGATTTAAAGTCCAATTTTTAACATTATTTTTTGCTTAGTTTGTTACTAATCATTTTTTTCTCACGTTTGTTACTAATCTTTTATTAGAGGATTTAAAGTCAAATCTTTAACATTATTTTTTGCTCATGTTTGTTACTAATATTTTTTTAGAGGATTTAAAGTCCAATCTTTAACAATATTTTTTGCTCACGTTTGTTACTAATTTTTTTAGAGGATTTATAGTCCAATCCTCATCGGCTATTATTTTTGTTTAAAAAAAATTAAAAAAACTCATAGACTCGTGAGAAATAAAGCTGGAAAATACATAAACTTTGGATTATTTTTTTCATAAGTGATTATTGTTCAACTTTGATTTTCTCAAATTCTGATTCATTCGTTCTTCTAACAAAAAAAAAGTAAAAACAAAGCTTGAATTGTAATGTTGGCGGAAAGTAAATTGCTCGAAGGATAAAACAGAAAGATATTCAATTCATGAAGTGGACCTTAAAGATATTCCATTCAAAGGTGCTTCAGAAGTATTAATTAAGTTCGCGAGCCTTGGAACTTTCTAATTTTTTAGAGGTGATGAGATGTGATCAGAGGGTACTATGATGAATTCTGGATCGAATTGAATTCATGAGAAGAGACATAAAGAATGCAAATATAATTTTTAAACTTTTTGTGAGTTTGATCTGTTGTTAACGGTGGTAAAAGAAAGTTAAAGGTGACGATTAGTGACATTGATTATTAATCCACATGTTATTTTATAATTGACTATTTGTATTTAAAATTAAGGGTATTTTTGGAAAGAAAATTCCAACCCAAAAGTGTGCTGAAAGGGGTAGTTTTCTTTATATATAGTATAGATGTTGGAGAATTGGCAGCTACCTACGATATTTGTGGGCTCACCAAGACAATCAGGGCCCGTTTGATGGTCAGGATAGGATAGAGGCAGGATATGATATAAAGCTTGATAGAGATAAGATATGATAAGGACATGATAAACATTAATCATATCATGTGTTTGATGCGCACATGATAACAAACATGATATCATTATAATTAAATGAAAACATTGCTCTCATAATTAATTAAATATTATAAAAAAGGCATGTTATTAATTATAATAAAAAAATACATATTATCATTATTTTAAAAATGACAAGATTTTAAAAATGGCAGAATATCAAGGTAATAAATAAGGAATGATCTTCTAATCCCATCAGGATAATTTCTAACCCAGCCTATACTCAGGATAGAAATTACAAAGGAAAGTCAGGATAGGATAGGGAAATGGTTTATTTTATCCTATCCCTTTGGTGCATCAAACATGAGATTTAAACAGGATATGATTAATGTATCATATCCTGTCTCCCTATCCTGACCATCAAACGCACCCTCAAAGTGCACGTGTAATGACAAATAGGATTATTTTTTGAAAACTGCTCTTTACCCAAACGTTTATGCTCATTTTCAAAGTAAATGACCAAAATGTCCCTCCGTGAGTTAATTCACGCTAGTGTTAAATTTGTGTGAGTTAACTTACTTGCGTGACTTAAGTCACGCAGAAAAAACACACGTAAAACCCAAAGTGAGTTAACTCACGCTGGTTTTGTTTCAATATTTGCTTTTGTTTTGACGTTGAACTACTATTATTTCTTTTTCTTGTTCCTTTGAAGCCTGATATTGAAATCAAACTTGAATAAACAAGGCACCGATTTATGGTGTTTCCTCCATAGAACCTTCGATTCAAATTTCAAAAAGTAATATGAAATTATTAAATAAAAAATAGAAGGAAAAAAGGTTGTTGTAATTACGATGCACATGGAATACAAAACCGAAACAAAGGTTTGATTTTCCTATGTTACAGAATAATTTCCTTTTGTTTGTTTCTCTTCATCGCATGAATGTTATAATACTACTACCTAATAATTTGATTTCTTTCATAGTTAAAGGCAATAAGAAGATAACATAGGAAAATCGGTTGCACTCTCTGTGTTGATTAAACATAAAAAAATAAACAGGACTTGAAGAAAGAAGTTTGTGTGGCAATCGTATTTCACCATCAACAACAAAATCAAATATTGAAAAACAACCAACATGACTTAAGTCGCGTAAGGACAAAACTGTCTTTTCATTTGGGAATGAGCGAAACCATCTGGGTAAAGAGCAGATTTCTTCTTTTTTTAGCAGACAAACAAAAGGGAACCTTTGAGACAATAGGGGGCGTGTTGGTGTGATCAAGAACAGAGAAAAACATAAGGAAACCTTTAAGACAAATATGAATATACTATAATCGTCAGAGTTAGCGTGTCAGTGTAGTGGCAAGAAAATCTAAGTGGGGCCCACAACCAAACTTGGTTGATTCGCTTTCGTTGGGTTTTTCACATGTAGTTTAAAAAATGGAAAATGTTATCAATATCTTTCTTTAGATTAAGAAATTAAAAAACATGGTGCATCTAATAAAATGATGTTTAGATATAGGGACAGAGAGAGTATAACTTTTGTAGTCCTTAGAAAAGATAACCAAGATGTTCAGATGAAATGATACGAATTACTTCTAACTCAACTAAAAAATGAAAAGTTATTCCTGACTATAGTAGTTTTTCTAATTTTTTTTTTCTAAAACAAGAAAAATCTTAAAAAATAAAATTCCAAATCTTATTTACCCAAAATCTATTTTTCTAAAGCCGGAACATACACATCTTAAATAACTGAGATGTCTAGTTTATATTATTGATGAGATACATTAGTTATTGAATAAATTTAAAATATAGTTTTTTGTTATAATGTGATCGAAGGTGGAAGGAGTATTTCATTAGAGACGGATGAGGATTGTGGATGCTCACATGCTGGTGGATAGGGATGGGAATAGGCCAGGCCGACCTACAGGGACCTACGGCCTAGCCTATGACAGGCCAGGCCAGGCTTTATTCTTAAACAGAGAAGGCCTAGGCTTTTTTAGAAGCCTATTTAGCTTAAAAGGCCAGACCATAGGCCATTCAAAAAGCCTCTTATGCCTATTAGGTCGGCCTATTTAAGTAAATATGAATATTATTTATTATTATATTATATTTTGTACTTTCAATTAAAATAAAAATTTGTTAACTTTTCCTGTAATTTAAGCTTATTAGTATACATTAATTTTTTTGCCTATTTAAATGTATTATTATAAAAAAATTGGCAGCCCATCCCTACTGGTGGATTTGCTAAAAATCTCTCTTCCATTCAAATTTCAAATCTAAATAATATATTTGCATTTATTTTATGATTTGGTCATCTAAATAATATAATGTCTTCGAACACTAATTAAACCCGACATGAATTTGCATATTAAAATTGCGTATTAAATAAATAAAAATATAAAGTTGCATATTAATAAAGGGGCAAAATGATATTTTCAACTGGGAATGAGAATATTTTTTGTCCTTGCCCTTGCATTGGTCCTTCTCGTTCTCATTGCTATGCGTTTCTGTATAGTGACAAGGTAAATCAACGAAGACCAGCTCGATCTGTTTTTATTTTTGTTTTTTGCTTCATGTTTTTTATGAATCGAATGAACTGACATTTTACAGGAATCGTAATCGCAAGCTGACTGCTGTTTTGATGATTGCGGTTCTGTTGTCGGCGAGCATCTCGGAAGTGATGCGTGATTGAAGAAAGTGATGCGTGATTGAATAAACGAAGCTTAAATCAGCATAGTGTCTTGTTTTGCTTTTTATTCTACTCCTTAGAAAAAGTAAAGTTTCATTCTAATCTATAAAAAATAAAAATAATATACTATGAATCAAAATACACAAAAATAAAAAATAAAAAAGGTTTAATAGTGTTTTACCCCCTGTAATATAGCTCATTTCCGGTTTAACCCCATGTAAAATATTTTGTTTGGATTTCGTCCTTGTAATTTGAAGATTTTTGGTTTTGGACCTTCATGAATTTTGACTGTACAAAATCGAAGTTATGGCAGGGGGTAAACCGAAATTTGCTCAAATTAACAGGGGGTAAACCGAATTTTGCTCAAATTATAAGGGGGGGGGGGGTAAACCTGAATTTGCTCATATTACAAGGGGTGAAATTTTCCATGAAGGTCCAAAACCAAAAAATCTTCAAATTACAAGGATGAAATTTAAAAAAAATATTTTACAGGGGGAAAACCAAAAATGACCTATTTTACAGGGGGTAAAGCACCATTAACCCAATAAAAAATATTTAATTAGTGATAAGGAGTGTAGAAGAAAATATATAATTATTTAAAGGAAAATAATTTTTTTTATAGTAATATATGTTAATAGTTTAAGATTGAAAATTTTTGGTACCCATAACAATGAAGTTTATTTTGACGCATATATGAAAAAAGAAAATACAAAAGAATAGATGAAGACATATTTTTGACGCATATATGAAAAAAGAAAATACAAAAGAATAGATGAAGACATATGAGAGACCAAAGAAATAATCAACGTTGTTGATGTTTTTCATCTAATATCAAAGTTTAGCTGATGTTATTTATAATTAGTCTATAACATAATAGAGGGATTATTTAAAAAACTAATTATTTGATAAGTAATAGATACATGATACGTAAATGTGATGAGTTAAAATTTACAATCACCATGTATTTCCAACATATAAAGTATTCTTCTCAAATGCTTAATACATGAAAAATGAGGAAGATATGTATTATTTACAACATCTTGTTGTGGTTCATTCATGTACTTGGTGATGTTGTTGTTGTTTGCAATTGAAATGCATGACATCAAGAGTCATGTTGAATTCATGAGAATAAGAGAAAATCAATTATGTATGATTTATCTAACAATAAAATTGTTTTTTTTTAATTTAAAATTAATGATATATTAATCATATCTTTATCTTTATCTTTTATTTAATTAATAAAACATACATTTACCAATCACTAGAGTATCATATCCTTTCTTTAATTGTGTTTACATACTATGATCCCTATTGCAGATGGAAAAGTACTTGCATCGACTTGTTCAATACCATATACTGAACACATTATAACATTTTTTATTTTATTTTTCAAAGATATTTTTTTGACAATTCTTCTAAAATATTTGGTATTTATATACTCTGAGGATTAGAATATGCAACACAATTTGGAACCATTTCTATTTGGATTAAATGTACGGAAGGATTATAGAACTGTACTTGATGACAAGTTGCAATATAAAGTCAAATTTTACTTGAAAATTTAATGTAATTTGTTTTTTTTATCAATCATAGAATTATCGGGTTGAATTAAGTTAAATATCAATGAAATATTAAAACATTCTTTAAAAAAAATATTAAAACATATTCTTTTTTTTTTTACAAAATTAAAACATATTCTCTTTAGTTGATATTTGTGTTATGTGTTACTCCATCTGTTTCATAATACTTGTCGCTTTTGATGAATTTACGCATACCAAGTAATCAAATAAATATTGTTATTTTTTATGAAATTCTTTGTGTTTTTCTATAATATCATTAATTATTTATTATTTCATTCTATTATTGTTCTCTCTACAATAAATAGGTTAAGATATTATTGACAAACTAATAATTAATGTTGCTTTGAAACTTGAAAGTAACAAGAATAGTGAAATAAAATTATTCTTCAAAAGTGACAAGTATTGTGAAACGGATGGAGTAAAAAATATATGGAGTTGATAATATATTTTATTAATTAAAAAAAATAACAAAGTTTAAATGAAACAATTGAAATTAACCAATATAAACATTCTAAAACATGTTTTTCATTACACGGTTAGGAAATTTCAACATCCATTATTTTTTCGAAGAGTTCCCCTCTATCAAATTGATCTATTTTCTGGTTAAATTCTTGATAATTAGTATAAATATTTTACTTCCGGAAGAAAATGAAGAGGATTTCCAGCCCACCCGGAGTATAGCTTCCAGCTCGGCTAAGCAAGGACTTCATCATACGATTTGAAAGATATAATTTGAGGGCATGTATGGTTGATTTCCATTTCTATACTTGGTGGAATCTGACATATCTCGACAAAACCCTTTGCATGGGATCGTCGTGCACTAGTATGAAGAAGCCAAATTTACCTGATGTAGAGGCAATCAACTAAATTGAATATGTGCACCAAATTCTTAGGATTAACAAGCGGTTTTCAAAATCAATTTTCCCTTTTCCATAAAATAAAAAAAAATCAATTTACCCTTTTAATATTTTTTCTCACCTCCTTTGACTTTGAAGAATATGTAAATGGTAATTATAAAACATCATTATTACAATCATTTTTTTAAAATGTATCATTTTATTATAATGAAAGCACATACCACATATTTATCTCTGATACATAAAAAATATAGAACACATAATTGATGCATAAAATAACAAGGGGCAACCATTTGTCACTAATAAATGTATAAAAAACGAGACACATACTTTATATATATATATATATATGTGTGTGTGTGTGTGTGTGTGTGTGTGTGTGTGTGTTTGTGTTATGAATATATCTATTATTGGATGTCCATCCATTAACCTTCCACATCCTTGTAAATCCCACTACTAAATGGATTGTAAACTGGTTATTCATCTACTTATTTGTGTCCTATAAAAGAAAGAAATTTAGCGCCATTATCAGACCTAAGACATTTTAAAGTGGTTTGAAATTGATTTTTAATGTAGGCAACAAAATGAATGAGATTCTTTTTAGTTTCATCTTTGGTTATAAGAAAGATTACTCAAGTGAATATTAAAGGGTGAAAAAGATTTAGAAATACCGAGGAAAATGTAATTTCGTTTTAAAGTGGTTTGAAATTGATTTTTAATGTAGGCAACAAAATGAATGAGATTCTTTTTAGTTTCATCTTTGGTTATAAGAAAGATTACTCAAGTGAATATCAAAGGGTGAAAAAGATTTAGAAATACCGAGGAAAATGTAATTTCTTTTGTTTAGCAAAATGACTTGAATGACAAGGTGGTATAGTATGCTTATTTGATACAAAGGGGTAAAATTTAGAAATGACATTTAAACCATCGGTAGTACTTTGGCTTAATCTTAAATGCCATAAAAGAGAAGAACCACTACATGTATAATTACAACTAGAAGAAACAATATGAGAAAAATTACCACATGTAGAATTACAAGTAGAATAGGAAGTATAATCCTCTTTCTGGTCTAGCCATACCAATCAATGCATTGGTATACTAACAAGTTTAGTGATAGAATCACCATTTTTTTTATGGAATCAGATTTTACAAAGAATACCTTTTTTCCCACCATATAACCCTCCTTCATAGAAGTGAGTCTCTTGGACTTTTTCAAAAATCTTAAGAGATAATTTTTAGAGTGTATTTTTTTTATTTTCACACCTTGATAAATAATTCTGAGAGCATTTTTTAGCCAAAAGAGATATTGAAGGGTCTAAAAAGAAATCTCTGGATAGCAAATTTCTTGATTGTGGGTATTGGTTGAGTGACCCAATTAGAAATTCTGGCCCACGAATTAATTTTTTTTGGGGAGTTACTTTTCCCACCCTATGGCCTTCTCGCGCGCCCTGTAAAATTTCCAAAAATGCCCATTTGCAGTCCGGATTACGTAATCCGGATTGCATTAGCACCATGAAAAAAAGGGTGTAAACGATGGAATTTGAGTCCCATAAGAAGTTCTTTATAAGGGAGTCTTGATCATAAAAACACAAGGACAAAAGCTAGGAAGATTTTTTTTTTGGAATCAGCTTTTATATATATATATATATATATATATTTAAACGACATATATATATATATATATATATATATATATATATATATATATATATAAGGCCAAGCACCAGAAGTGCAATAATGGCTAGCTGTTACAAAGAAGCGAAACAGGTCCTGCTTACTAGACAAAACAGAAGCAAGGAACCAAGCAGCAAAATAAACCCAGCCTAAGAGGGCGGGGGGGGGGGGGGGGGGGGCGCAAAGCCAAACACCAAATAACTATACAATAGCCCTCCCTTAAAACCAGACATAACAGTACATAACCTGCAGCAACAGCTTTAAGAAGCCAAACCAACACAAGAGTATATATAGAAAAGTGCCTAGCACAAGATGTGCAAAGGCCAAGTGTTACAAGAGGCAAAGAGGAAGGAAGCTGTCTTAAGTCTACTCAACGCCCAAAACCAAGATACCACTTTGATTTCATCCAAAAACATGTTCAGAATTGTTGCTGGTGTTGTCCGGATTACGTAATCCGGATTGCATCAGCACCATGAAAAAAAGGGTGTTTAGTGGGTTTTCGGATTATGTAATCCGAAAAAATCATGTAACGCGCCCTATTTTTTGAGATTTCCGAATTATAAAATCCGGAAAAATCCGTAACTCATTTTTTCACCCTTTAATAAAGGAAAACACCATTCTGGATTATAAAATCCGGAACTTCAAGGGCATTTTTGGAAAAAATAGTGCGCGCGAGGAAAGTCATAGGGTGGGAAAAGTAATTCCCTTTTTTTTAAGGGGGTGGTGGGAGATTATTAGCACCCTCGTTTATTCCAATACACACCATGATAAATTGTTTCCATTTTCTATTTACTTGAAAAACTCCGGTAAAGATTGGAAAAAGAGAGAGAGAAAAGTATGAAAATATAAAGGCATGTTTACTTCATAAAAAATGGTTTCTATCTTCATTTCTGAAAATTTATATTTGTATTAGTTTTTAATAAAAAATGTTTACTTCAGATATTTTATGTTTTCATTTTTAGTTCAACTAATAAACATAATAGAATGTATATCCAATGGTTTCCTCCCCACTTTATTTTACAATTTTTAGAAACAGATTTAACATTTTCATTAAATAAGTTTTTGTTCCTTTTAAATAAGTTCATTGTTTCGAAAATGCAAGTGATGAGTGCCCGTGTGTGCTTTTCAAAAACAATGAAAATGACTTTTAGCATGTTTGAAATCTAAAATGCAACATATAAGTTCAATTATTCTTGTTCAGGACTAAACCAATGAATAAGCTGTGAAGGATTCATGATCCAACCCAGAGCCGACCTAAGGATCAAGCAACCTAAACAATGTCTTTAGGCCTAAAAAATTTGGAGTATTAAAGAAAGCCTCAAAATACTTTCGGTCTCCAAGAAAATATTGTTTTTTTCTAAATATTTTCTTCAAATATATATTTTTAATAAACGTCTCGTTAACATTTTTGCTTTAGGCCTCTTAATTTGTTGGGCCAACTCTGAATAAGCAACATCGTGTTCACCAAAACATTAAATTAGTTCTCGTGATCAAATTATGACCCTTGATGACAATCAAAATGTGATCCGTGAATCATAGTGGATTACTAGTAGCTGAATCGACGATTCGGTCTCATAACTCAACGTTTCTTGACCTCACCTATCAAAGGTCTCTAACTCTTTGATAAAGGTACATTCTCAATTATGGTTAAATCTCTAAGCTCTCATTAAAGTTCAGGACACAATATAACTTTCTTTATATATCATCCGAATTTTTACAATATAACTTTCTTTAGATTGTCTAGAAAGGGAGCGTTGTTGGTTTGGAGATGTGTATCGGACAAAAGGTTGTAATATGTGACTTTGGTCTTGGCAGCACTTGCAATAATATGTCGTCTTGCGTTTTCCTAATTGAAAATATTGCATCAGTGAAGTAACTTTGAATCATGATTCATGGGATTGATTAGCCAGAGAGCCAGACCTTTTTATCTTCAATGTTAACCTATGTTTGAAAATGATTAATTAATTATAATTAGCCATTGAGTTAGTATTGAATAAAAAATAAAATCAAGGCAAACGGTTGTGGAAAAATATGAGTACATTATTGCATTATATATTTCTCTAGTCTATTTGGAAGGGTATGCTGCTTTAGAGGAAAAGAAAATCAAACTATAAAATTCAGTCACAAAGAACATCAAAGACATTTAATAGACCAAGAGGAATTCAACAAAACGAATATGTGACTTTAATTAAAAAAAGTGGAGAATTTGACCAGCAATAAAATTCAACAACTACTTGCTGATTAAGGAAAAGTAACTGCGTGCTGCATGTCACGAACATGACTTGAGCCTTGAGGTGAAAATTATTTAATTTATGAGAGGATCTAATACTTACTTTTTGATACATTTTCTCAAGCATATATAATTCTAAACCAAAAATATATAGACTACTTTCAATTTCATAAACTAAACAATATAAATATTATAAATCAACTATGGTTCCATTGATACTAATATCACTATTTGCTTTGAATAAGTCTATGTTTGTTTCTCAAATGCAATGCAATGCAACGTACAGTCAAAATCCATCCAGCTAGCGGCACCTTACTTGGCCGTGGGGTTTATAAATTATAAGTAAGTACGACTTATTTGCTCCCTTAATTTTTTTTTTAAAAATAATAATATCTGCTCCGTCTAAGTTTAATAAAATTAGATTGAAAATAATATTTAATAAATTCAAATTGACACAAATAGTTAACTAGTTCCATAAAGACGAATTATTTAAAAAAATCTGGGTTTGATTCATATTAGAATAATTATTGGTCAAGTTTTACTAAACTCCTAACTAAAGACTTACACCTCCAGTCACTATTATAAGCAAAAATTAACATTTTAGATTCATTGCATTAATAATGTATATGGTCGACCATATACATTATTAATGCAATGAATCTAAAATGTTAATATTTGTTTATAATAGTGACCGGAGCATGTAGTTATCATCATGGTCTCTTTTCCATAGAATCCAGAGGTTAAAAAAATGGAGATAACAAGATATTTAATGCTACCCCTTCTTATTTCTCATGTGAAGCTTTGAAATTAATGAGAGAATGACACTCGATATGCAAACTCTGGTTCACTGAATGGTGAAGATCACAACCTCCTAGGAAGTTTTTTATTTTTAAGTGTTGCACATTTTATTTTTCTCGTGAACAACTTTTAAGCTTTCAGAATTACGACTACCTACCTGTATGATTGGTTATTTTCTGCGAATTTGGAATTTGTCTTATAGCAGACGTTAGCTATGTTCACTCATTCTTCACGTCGGTTACAGTTGGCTCTAAATGACATTTTTTAACGAGCATCTTCATGACTCTTTTTTAACAATTTGCAAATTAAAAAAAAAAAGTCAAATGCTAACCTGTTTATTTAAGACACATATTAAAGAACTCATTATAAATATATATGTTTTAATATCTTGAATTTTACTTTTTAAAATTTATAATATTATTCTCTAAAAAAAATATAATATTATGTTTTTCAATACAAAATTGTTCTTTCTAAATTCCTTAAACATCCAAAAGTAATAACTTTTGTATTGAAAATTGCGTAGTTATGACTTCTACATGAGTTTGAGTTATAGTTTTAAGACAAAAAAAATTATTTGTGGGTTCCTTAAACAATGTCTTTAAGTTACTTGGTAGCAAAACCTTTATTTTAAAGAAAATGCTAACTGGTGCCCATGTGGTAATGGTTAAGGAATCAAACATCGTAATATTTGTACTGAAACTTGTACCGAAAATGCATTAAAAGTTTTGAAAAACAACCAACATGACTTAACTCACGCAACGTGAGTTGACCCACGCGACGTGACTTAAGTCACGTAAGGGCAAAACTGTCTTTTCATTTGGGAATAAGCGAAACCATCTGTGTAAAGAGCAGATTTCTATTTTTTTTTTTTGAGCAGACAAACAAAAGGGAACCTTTGAGACAATAGGGAGGGGGCGTGTTGGTGTGATCAAGAACAGAGAAAAACATAAGGAAACCTTTGAGACAAATAGGAATATACTATAATCGTCAGAGTTAGCGTGTCAGTGTAGTGGCAAGAAAATCTAAGTGGGGCCCACAACCAAACTTGGTTGATTCGCTTTCGTTGGGTTTTTCACGGATTGGGATTTCCTTCTGTTACAGCAGGACGCTGTAACAGATCAGGACCGTCCGATTTAGATCAACGGTTGAGATTATTTAACTGTGTTAAACTGCTGTTTAATCTGAACCGTCTGTTCTGATATCAATGGTTAGGATTTATTACAGCATGCAACTGTGTGCATTTCTACAGCAGCAAATCCCAATCCGTTTTTCACATGTAGTTTAAAAAATGGAAAATGTTATCAATATCTTTCTTTAGATTAAGAAATTAAAAAACATGGTGCATCTAATAAAATGGTGTTTAGATATAGGGACAAAGAGAGTATAACTTTTGTAGTCCTTAGAAAAGATAACCAAGATGTTCAGATGAAATGATACGAATTACTTCTAACTCAACTAAAAAATGAAAAGTTATTCCCGACTAGTAGTTTTTCTAAAATATTTTTTTTTTCTAAAACAAGAAAAATCTTTAAAAAAATTCCAAATCTTATTTACCCAAAATCTATTTTTTTTAAAGCCAGAACATACGCATCTTAAATAACTGAGATGTCTAGTTTATATTATTGATGAGATACATTAGTTATTGAATAAATTTAAAATATTGTTTTTTGTTATAATAGTGATCGGAGGTTGAAGGAGTATTTCATTAGAGACGGATGAGGATTGTGGATGCTCACATGCTGGTGGATAGGGATGGGAATAGGTCAGGTCGACCTACAGGGGCCTACGGCCTAGCCTATGACAGGCCATGTCAGGCTTTATTCTTAAACAGAGAAGACCTAAGCTTTTTTAGAAGCCTATTTAGCTTAAAAGGTCAGACCACAGACCATTCAAAAAGCCTCTTAGGCCTATTATGCCGACCTATTTAAGTAAATATGAATAATATTATTTATTAATATATTATATTTTGTACTTTCAATTAAAATAAAAATTTGTTAACTTTTTCAGTAATTTAAGCTTATTAGTATACATTAATTTTTTTGCCTATTTTTTTTTTGACAAAGTTTTTTTTTTTGACAATTTTTTTGCCTATTTAAATGTATTATTATAAAAAAAAATTGGCAGCCCATCCCTACTGGTGGATTTGCTAAAAATCTCTCTTCCATTCAAATTTCAAATCTAAATAATATATTTGCATTTATTTTATGATTTGGTCATCTAAATAATATAATGTCTTCGAACACTAATTAAACCCGACATGAATTTGCATATTAAAATTGCGTATTAAATAAATTAAAAAATAAAGTTGCATATTAATAAAGGGGTAAAATGGTATTTTCAATTGGGAATGAGAAATTTTTTGGGTAAAAAGCAGAATTCTAACTGTATATAAGAGCAAAAGGTTTGTTTGTTTGTTTGAATTCTAACTGTATATAAGACACTAATTTCTCTTTGTTCTCAATCTCTTTCTCTTCTTCTCTTCTTCTCAAATTCTCAGAAAGGTTTGTTTGTTTGATACACATTTTTTCTTCATTTTCATTCTCAATTATCATTTATCTCTTTATTTTGCTGTGTAGAAATGGAGTTTGTTATTGGCCTTGTATTGATCCTTCTTGTTCTCATTGCTCTGCTTTTGTTCTGTATAGTGACAAGGTAAATCAACGAAGACCAGCTCGATCTATTTTTTTTTCGTTTTCTGTTTCATGTTTTTTATGAATTGAATGAACTGGCATTTTACAGGAATCGCAATCGCAAGCTGACTGCTGTTTTGATGATTGCGGTTCTGTTGTCGGCGAGCGTCTCGGAAGTGATGCGTGATTGAATAAACGAAGCTCAAATCAGCATAGTGTCTTGTTTTGCTTTTTATTCTACTCCTTAGAAAAAGTAAAGTTTCATTCTAATCTATAAAAAATAAAAATAATATTTACTATGAATCAAAATACACAAAAATAAAAAATAAAAAAGGGTTAATGGTGTTTTACCCTCCTGTAATATAGCTCATTTCCGGTTTTACCCCCTGTAAAATATTTTGTTTGGATTTCGTCCTTGTAATTTGAAGATTTTTGGTTTGGGACCTTCATGAATTTTGACAGTACAAAATCGAAGATATGGCAGGGGTAAACCGAAATTTGCTCAAATTAACAGGGGGTAAACCGAATTTTGCTCAAATTATAAGGGGGTAAACCTGAATTTGCTCAAATTACAGGGGGTGAAATTTTCCATGAAGGTCCAAAACCAAAAAATCTTCAAATTACAAGGATGAAATTTAAAAAAAAATATTTTACAGGGGGAAAACCGAAAATGACCTATATTACAAGGGGGTAAAGCACCATTAACCCAATAAAAAATATTTAATTAGTGATAAGGAGTGTAGAAGAAAATATATAATTATTTAGAGGAAACTAAATTTTTTTTATAGTAATATACTCCCTCCGTCCCTTAATGTAACCTCCCTTTGCTTTTTTCACATTTCTTAAGAAAAGTTGTCAGTGTAATTATTATGTCTGTTTTGTGTGTTAATATTACCATATTGTCCTTTGTTTGTATATGTATTAAGTTTGACTTTTTAAATTACAAGATAAGTTAGTAGTATTAATTAGGGGTATGCTTAGGAAAATAATTATAAATGCATCTAGTAATTTGAAAAGGGGTTTAGATTTAGAGACAAAAATAAAGTCAAATGGGTTGTTAGATATAGGGACGGAGGGAGTATGTTAATAGTTTAAGACTGAAAATTTTTGGTACTCATAACAATGAAGTTTATTTTGACGCATATATGAAAAAAGAAAATACAAAAGAATAGATGAAGACATATTTTTGACGCATATATGAAAAAAGAAAATACAAAAGAATAGATGAAGACATATGAGCGACCAAAGAAATAATCAATGTTGTTGATGTTTTTCATATAATATCAAAGTTTAGCTGATGTTATTTATAATTAGTCTATAACATAATAGAGGGATTATTTAAAAAACTAATTATTTGATAAATAATAGATAGATGATACGTAAATGTGATGAGTTAAAATTTACAATCACTATGTATTTCCAACATATAAAGTATTCTTCTCAAATGCTTAATACATGAAAAATAAGGAAGATATGTATTATTTGCAACATCTTGGTGCGGTTCATTCATGTACTTGGTGTTGTTGTTGTTTTTGTTTGCAATTGAAATGCATGACTTCAAGAGTCATGTTGAATTCATGAGGATAAGAGAAAATCAATTATGTATGATTTATCAAACAATAAAATTGTTTTTTAATTTAAAATTAATGATATATTAATCAAATCTTTATCTTTATCTTTTATTTAATTAATAAAACATACGTTTACCAATCACTAGAGTATCATATCTTTTCTTTATTTGTGTTTACATACTATGATCCCTATTCCAGATGGAAAAATACTTGCATCGACTTGTTCAATACCATATACTAAACACATTATAACATTTTTTATTTTATTTTTCAAAGATATTTTTTTGACAATTCTTCTAAAATATTTGGTATTTATATACTCTGAGGATTAGAATATGCAACACAATTTGGAACCATTGCTATTTGGATTAAATGTACCGAAGGATTATAGAACTGTACTTGATGACAGGTTGCAATATAAAGTCAAATTTTACTTGAAAATTTAATGTAATTTGTTTTTTATCAATCATAGAATTATCGGGTTGAATTAAGCTAAATATCAATGAAATATTAAAACATTCTTGAAAAAAATAATAAAATATTAAAACATATTTTTTTTTACAAATTTAAAACATATTCTCTTTAGTTGATATTTGTGTTATGTTTTACTCCATCTGTTTCATAATACTTGTCGCTTTTGATGAATTTACGCATACCAAGTAATCAAATAAATAAATACTGTTATTTTTTATGAAATTCTTTGTGTTTTTCAATAATATTATTAATTATTTATTATTTCATTCTATTATTTCTCTCTCTACAATAAATAGGTTAAGATATTATTGACAAACTAATGATTAATGTTGTTTTGAAACTTGAAAGTAACAAGTATAGTGAAATAAAATTATTCTTCAAAAGCGACAAGTATTGTGAAACTTATGGAGTAAAAAATATATGAAGTTGATAATATATTTGATTAATTAAAAAAAATAACAAAGTTTAAATGAAACAATTGAAATCAACCAATATAAACATTAGAAAACATGTTTTTCATTACACGGTTAGGAAATTTCAACATCCATTATTTTTTCGAAGAGTTCCCCTCTATCAAATTGATCTATTTTCTGGTCAAATTCTTGATAATTAGTATAAATATTTTACTTCCGGAAGAAAATGAAGAGGATTTCCAGCCCACCCGGAGTATAGCTTCCAGCTAGGCTAAGCAAGGACTTCATCATACGATTTGAAAGATATAATTTGAGGGCATGTATGGTTAATTTCCATTTATATACTTGGTGGAATCTGACATATCTCGAACTCTTTTTCCCTTCACCATGGTTTTGTTCCACTGAGTTTTCCTGATAAGGTTTTTAACGAGGCATATATATCAAATGAATTTCAGAGTCTAAACCATACACTGTTAAATCATAGACTCTCTCTTCCACTCCCCCTCTCTGTCCTCTTCTTTCCCTGAATCAATGATGAATTTCAGAGATAGGTAACATTGTATTCTTCTCGCACATTATCACTCATTGTGTCGACATTTTATACTGCGACGATCATAATAGTTGTAAATATATTTTTTATCGTTACTTGTATTATTGTTACACATGTTGGTCTATATGGCTATTAGGTTACCAAGCTAGAGGGGGGGGGGGGGGGGGGGGGGGAGGGTGGTGAATAGCGCGTTTGTAAACTTTTCGGAGATTTAGTGAAAATTGATTTTAACAAATAGACTATTGGAATTGCGCTCGAATTATCACAATCAATGAATCGAAAAGACAATATGTGAGTAAGATTTTATCTAAGAATTGAGAGGTTCAATAAACAAATCTTATTAACAATCAAACTTTAATCAACCTTGAACAATATACAAAACTTATAACAATTTCAAACCAAACCTATTTGAACAAATATACTATGTTATCAAATTAAAACACAATACAAGTGAGATTGAAGAATTGAATTGATGTTGCAATCAATGGATCTAAGTGAAGTGTACAAACCCAATTCAATGAATTGGTCAATTTTCAATTAAAACAACTTAGATCAACACTAGCAATTACACTATCAATTATTTAATCAATCACATAAAATATCAAAAAGTAAATGGATAGGGAAAGAGAGAGAACATCGGTGTTTATAGTAGTTCACCCTTTTTCGTCCTCGCTAAGGGATATGTCTACTATATTTGATGAAGTACGCCTTCACCAAGGCCATCCACTATGTGGCAAATGTTGATTACAATGTTTACAAGAGTTCCTTCAAATTAAAGCCCTAATTCTTCAACTTCTATGTAAGACAAACTCCCCCAAACTTCAAGTAACCCTTGAATTTGGTGCTCCTTGAATCTTCGGATCCTTGAATTACCCGTGCACTCATTCGATCTCTTCACTCGGGTCTTCAATGCTACGTCCGATAAACGAACCCCCTTCGACTTCAAGAACGGTTAGAAAGAGCCCCAAGTCCTTTGGAGGTGGAATGAGATTATTCACTTCCTTTGAAGCCTTGATTAAGCCCAATCAATCTTCTTGAGAGAACTAACTTACAATCCCTACTAGCACCCTAGAGAATCTACACACTCAAAGACCAAAGTGATTCTAGAAAAAGTGTTTAATCTTGAAGAATGTATGAACAATGAGTTTTTGAGACCTAGAGAGAATAGTTGCAAATGATTCAATGAATTGGGTGTTATGAGGAAGTGTGTGTATATTGAAAAGGGTGGCAAGTGCAAAATTTCGGCCAAAAACAACAGAGTGAATCGATTCACCTACTATGTGAATCGATTCAGACAGCTAAATGACAAGCAAGATGAACAATGAAGATTGACACGCATCAGACACAAATTGAATCGATTCAAATCTCCCCAGATGAAGATTGATACAATTCAAACTCGTATGAATCGATTCAATCAAAGTCAGAGAGTTTCATGATACGATTCACAGAAATTTGAGTCGATTCAGACAACAAAGCAGTGAAAAATAGGTGCTGACAACATTTGAATCGATTCAGACTTTTTGTGAATCGATTCAAGAAAACTGTGAATCGATTCACTGTGAATCTATTCAGGAAAACTGTGAATTCAGGAAAACTGTGAATAGATTCACTGCGATATTATTCAGGAAAACAGTGAATAGATTCACTGTGATACTAATCAGGAAAATATGACTTGATTCAAAAGGAGTGACACAAGAAAAATGGACAAAAGGAATGCTTGATATGAATCAATGAATCATGAATAGAATCAAGCAATTCTCGGAAGGATTTTCCATATATGACAACACACAAGACATCAAAGAAACACATGACACTATGAGACATGGTTTGCTAGGGTGCTTTAACAAGTCTCTAAGCTAAAGCTAATCAACATAAAAGAACATTATCAAATAAACCTAACTATCTTAGACATCATAAAAACATAAACTAAAGCAATAAGCAATATTATCTTCAACACATGTTTAGCAAATAGCATACTTTGACACCGTCCCAATTTTTAAATTCATAGAAATTAATTTTTAATTTATTCACTGGAACACAAAGTGCACAACACGATACTTTATTATTTAAGCAATGAAAATGAAAAAAATAGTAACATGTGAGAGAAGCATCATAGGTTTTAGAGGTTTCGATTTTTTTAGTTTCCATACACACACACACAGAGTGCATCATTAGAAAAATAAAATAAAGTAGGAATAAGTAATAAATATTTACTTTCTATTTATTATATTAAACTAGTTTATATAAATGATTTATTGTGTCTTCGTGAGCATAAAGATAATACATAATATATGCAAGGTCTGAGGTTCGAACCTAGAACACTAAAATGATTTATTGTAGTTTCAATGATGCAAATTAAATGGCACAAACTAAGTTTTCGTAAAAAAAGATGGTACGAAACTAATTTTTGTAAAATCAAAATTGATTTTGAGTTTTTTTAATTAATAAAAAGTAACTTTAATAAAAAGTAACTCTAAGTCATCAAATTATTCAATATTCGATGTATAAGTTGAAAGGGTCGCATTTTGACTATCATAAGAAATGTATATAAGTTGAAATTGTTTAATTGGAAGAGATAATGTATTGCAATGTGTCGGAGCCAGAGTTCGAACCTCAAATTTCTCACTTATTCACTTTTAAGGAATAAGTATATAGCCAACATGCAATTACTTGAGAGAAATAATTTTCTAATAAAAAAAATAGTAATTTTAATTATGTTAGTAGATGAGAGAAAATTATTTAATAAAGTAATTTTGATAAACAAAAATTAGCTTATGCTTGATATAAAGATCTCTAAAACTAATGTTGAATATCAATTCGATTGATGTTGAACATCTCATTCCCTTTGCAGAAAGGTAGGTACATGAAAAAGAAGCAAAATCAGTAACTTATAATTCACATAAACATATTCAAAACATCCTACAGTGATCCAGCTGCTTTAATGTGTCACATATTATTCATATTTCTACTTGTTCTCTTGAATACTATGCTAAGTTGAGTTCACATTTCATTATTTCCACCCACACTCAATACAATAGGTTAAACCAAAAAACAAATATACAAAATATGGTGTCAAACCAAAAAATAACACACCAGCTAATGTGATCAACAAATCAAACTTTACAAAATCTACACTCAAACACCTTTAGCCCTCACAGGGTGAAGTATGTCACACCAAATAAAATTGATACATTGTCTGTTATCATTGAAAACAAGCCCACTTTAGTACTTTTGCAAGAAGCAAGTGCAACTGACTATAGCTTCCTACATTTTTCTTTTGACTTCATTATTTCTTATTGAGTATCCTCATTCACATTATATGTTCCATCATGAATGATTAAAAAAAATAGTACCAAAGTCCATTCATGCCTTAAAAAGTTTAAGACACCTCATTATTCTTCCTGCACGATGTATAATTTTTTTTTACCTCCCTTCAAATTGAAATAAAAAACATTAACTTTCAACAAGTTAATGCTGCTCTGGTGCATGAGGTTCCTCTGAGTTATCATCTACAAGTTAATGTCGCTCTTGCTGTCCTTCAATTCAAATTGAGACACAAAACATCAACTTTGTGTACTTAGACTCACAAGACTCAATATTGTATCTTCTATCAGTTCTGCAAGAATGGTGTCACCCATTTCAAAACCAACTATTTCAGCATTGAGTCGGAGGTCCATCCACGTTCCATTTCTCGCCATGTCTTTTCTGACAATTTGTTCCAAAGTGTGCGGTGGGGGCAAACAAAGGACATGCCAACACACTCCTTCCCAGACCTTGAGAATAACTTTTTTCATATTTGGAGTTAGCCTTATACTAGAGCTTACAAATGAGATCTGTCATACCCCATTTTTTTGACCTGAATTCCCTATTTTTTACTTGTATTTTAAACCGTAATTTTTCATCGCTTCAGACGAAATTTCGGCAGAGAGGTATTTTAAAATACCTCATTTTGGTTTCGAAGGCAACACTTTTAAGTCTTTTATTATTTTATTATTATTGTTTATTTTATTTTATTTTATTTATTTTTTAAGTTGTTTTTTATCTTATTATTTTATTCCTTTATATTATTTTCGAATTTTAATTATTTTTTCTGCCTTTTTTTAAGATCCTTTTTTTTGTCCATTTTAAGTCCAATTCTGTCCAAAAGAATGACAAGTAGAGTAATTAATGTTGGAGAATTGGCTGCTACCTACACATCTGTGGGCTCACCAAGACAATCCAAGTGCACGTGTATAGCCATATAGGAATATAATCGTCAGAGTTAGTTAGCGTGTCAGTGGAGTGGCAAGAAAATCTAAGTGGGACCCACAACCAAACTCATGTCTTTTTTTTTTTTGAAGGAAGGAAACCAAACTCATATCTTCATTGACGTGATTGATGTCATGTGTTAGGTTAGGTCACATATTTCTTTTTGTTTATTGGCTGGTTGGTTTGTTGGGTTTTTTAGGTTTTATTAAAATAAAAAAAAGGAAAATGCTAACCATGCTTAAAAAAGACAACTTTTACTATGAAGAAAAAAAAATCAAATTTATTGTTAAAATAAGTTTATAAAAAGGGCATTTATTGTTTAAATATTATTTGAAATATTACTTGGAGTTAGATGATTTTTTTTTTTTTGAAATAAGATTAGTTAGATGAATTGAAATACAACAAATAATGATACTTTATTGTTTAAATATTGGTTTAGTATTCTAAACTAATGAATTATATATTTAAGCTATACAAATTTGTAAAAACGGCATTTATAATGTGGCGGGTGAAATAATTTTTAGTATATTATAAATATTAAGTAAAATTAACTACTTATTTTTTGACAAGCTAGATTAACTACTTAGAAATAATTTCTTTTATTTTTACATATGAAACTGGAAAGAATTTCTAGTACTTTTCTGTCCCTTTATAGAAGAAGGATACTTAAGAAGAAAGATAACCTTCCCTAAAAAAAAAAAAAAAAAGAAAGATAACCAAACTAATAAACACAAAGTCAATTCATGCATGCATGAGGCGCAGAATTCAACACCGCCCAATTTTAATCCTTTGATTTGTATATTATGGAATGTCATATGATTATTGTAAGCAGTGTGAACTAGTAAGACTATTGTGTACTCCCTCCGTTACTAATTATATACTCCCTCCGGTCCTTATTATAAGAAAATTTTCAAAAAAAATTTTGGTCCTATTTATAAGAAAATGTCACAAGTTTTAAGGTGTAGTTATTGCATAAAAGACTTTTATATCCTTCATTTAATGTTTGTCTTTTTAATATTGGTGAATGTATTTAATGGTTCACAACTTTCTATAGGGGTATATTTGTAAAATTATTTAAAAAGTTACAACAATTAATGATTGTATTGGTTTTTGCGTTTTTTGGTTTTTCTTCTTATATTAAGGACTGGAGGGAGTACCTTATTTTTTTTTTTTTGAACGGCAAATATATTAAGCAAGGCTAGCGCAAGGTGCACTTAACCCGTAAAGGAGGAAAAAGAGTACAACATAAGAGAGCCTTATAGACACGGCACCTCTCCACCAAAACAAACTCAATAAAAAACCCCCTTTGTTCCTAGTACAAATTTAATTTTTTAGAATCATTCAATTAATGATGTATGTGGTCCATACTATTAACCACATACATCATTATTTAAATGAACCTAAAAAGTAAAATTTGCCTATATTTCGAAACAGATGGAGTATATACTACTCCCTCCGTCCTATAATAACCGAGTTATTTACCAAAAAAAAGTGTCCCAAAATAACTGAGTCATTTCAATTTTTAATACAATATTAATTACTTTTTCCCCTTCATAACTCTAATTAATACTACTTTCATCATTCCCAATTCAATATATTTCACTTTGCACCAATACTTAACAAGAGCACTTAAAACCACTTTTCTCTCTCCTTTATTTATACATTTTTCTTAATATGTGTGAAATGAGCAAATGGCTCAGTTAATTCGGGACGGAGGGCGTACATATTTTGTTATTTTATTTGTGGTCAAAAGGGGTTCCGGTCCCTTTTGAAATTTAGCAGTGCATCACTGACGTGACGAGAAGGTAACGATAACGACAATTTAGTTTGGTGAAGAAGAACAAGAGGACTTAAGCGTGTAAATAACAAATCATGAGTTTGTTATAATAACAAGTCTTAATTTTCACAAAATATTTTACATTTTACATTCAACGGTAGATGGAGTATAATTCCGATGTGTCTATAAAAATAGAGAAAAAAACAATATATAAAACTTGAAATCGACACGTCAAATTTGGTGTCTAAGAAACATGACGAGATTAGGCGTGGTATCAGCCTTCTTGAACACCAAAAACTCCTAAAAAGAAAAGGCAAGCACAGTTTTCTTGACAAAAACTTTTGACATCATTTATGTCGTTATATGGAAGCAAATTATATGGAAGCAAATTTTATTATGATGATGTATAGTCCGATTAATTATGTAAAGAAAATCCAATCAAAATGCAAGTAAGCAATTGAATCATATGGCCTGCCAAGATTTAAGGTAATATTTGGGTGTCAGTGAAGATGGAGTCGGGAGGTGATTGGTTACCGTGGATTTGAGATTAGCATATGGTGGCGGCTAGGTTAAAAAAATAGTCATGCATTTTACGACATACTCCCTCTGGTCACTATTATAAGCAAAAATCAACTTTTTAGGTTCATTCATTAAATGATGTATTTAGTCTATATTATTGACCAAATACATCATTTAATAGATGAACCTAAAAAGTTGATTTTTGCTTATAATAGTGACCGGAGGGAGTACTATTAATTAGCACACCTATCAACTTTAATTATTATTCCTTCAAAAAAAAACTTTAATTTATTATCATACGCGAAACAATTGATTTTTTACATTTATTGAAGTTTTTTACTCCCACTGTCTCATGTTATAGTCGTTTAAGGTTTTTGCACGATTATTAAGAAAATGATTAATTGTGTTGATTTCAATGGTAAAATTAATATCATTTACTCCCTCCGTCTCACAATTATTGTCTCTTTACCATTTTTTATTTTTCTCAAAATACTCCATCCGATCACTATTACAAGCAAAAATCAATTTTCTAGGTTCATTCATTAAATGATGTATTTGATCAATAGTATAGACCAAATACATCATTTAATGAATGAATCTAAAAAGTTGATTTTTGCTTATAATAGTGAGAGAGAGGAGAGGGTGAGGGTGAGGGAAAAAGTGAGTTGAGCTTTTGATCTTTCTCTTTCTGTTGGCTTTGGATAAATACATTTAGAGAGAGAGAGGAGAGGGTGAGGGAAAAAGTGAGTTGAGCTTGCGTGAGAAAAGACAGGATGGGCCAGCATGTAAATTATATACTCCCTCCGGTCCTATTTATAAGAGAAAATTTGGTCAACAAAAGTTAAGGTACTTAGACTAAATTTTTAACTAGATACATCAACTTTCGTTGACCCAATCTTCTCTTATAAATATGACCGGAGGGAGTATTATACTACCTTCGTTCCTATATATAAGACCCTTTTGCTAAAATCACGGAAATTAAGAAATTGAATATTTGCATTAAAGTTGTTTGTAATCACTATTTTTTTTTTACAATTTTAACTTTTAAGAGAGAGAGTTAGTTTATGTTTTATACATATTATTTATTGCTAATTAAAGAAAAAGATGTACTATAATAAATAAGGGCATGTATGTAAAGAAATAGTTAATGCACTTGGAAATAATAAAAGGGCCTTATAAAAAGGGACAAAAAACTTTCTCAAAAGGGTCTTATAATTAGGGACGGAGGTAGTAGTGTGTAACAAAGTGGTAGAAGGATTGGGACGCGGAAGAAGATAAAAACTTCAACTCTTTCTAACATTTTCTCCTCCCCTCTATCAATATAATTAACAAAGTAGTTTTTTTTAAGAGAATAATACATTTCAAATTTTCTAATCTAAAAACCGTTAAATACATTTTGAATTATACTCCCTCCGTCTCACAATAATAGTCTCTTTAGCATTTTTTTTCTCAAAATAATTGTCACTTTACAATACTAATGCAGCATTTATTATTTTTTCCCACTATTATACCCTTATTTATTGAAATTTATCCAACTTATTTGTATTGAAATTTATCCATCTTATTAATTGTAGTTAGTGGAGTAGTTAAGTTGGATGAAATTCAATAAATAAGGGTATAATGATGGGAAAAAATAACAAATGCTGCATTGGTATTGTAAAGTGACAATTATTTTGAGAAAAAAATGCTAAAGAGACTATTATTGTGAGACGGAGGGAGTATAATTCAAAATGTATTTAACGTTTTTTAGATTAGAAAATTTGAAATGTATTATTCTCTTAAAAAACTACTCCCTCTGTTTCAAATTACATGTCCAAGTCAACCACTTCACACATGCCAATGCACAATTTTGACTGCTAATTTCTTTAATTATCTAAAGTAAAAAATTATAAAAATTTAATATTTTGAAAATATTTGTCGAGACAAATCAAACAACATCTTACATGCTAATATTTGTATTTATAGATTAGTTAAAAAATATGGTCAAAGTAAGTCAAGTGAATAGTGCACATTGCAAAAAATGGACATGTATTTTGAAACGGAGGGAGTACTTTGTTAATTATATTGATAGAGGGGAGGAGAAAATGTTAGAAAGAGTTGAAGTTTTTATCTTCTTCCGCGTCCCAATCCTTCTACCACTTTGTTACACACTACTACCTCCGTCCCTAATTATAAGACCCTTTTGAGAAAGTTTTTTGTCCCTTTTTATAAGACCCTTTTATTATTTCCAAGTGCATTAACTATTTCTTTACATACATGCCCTTATTTATTATAGTACATCTTTTTCTTTAATTAACAATAAATAATACTCCCTCCGTCTCACAATATTAGTCGTTTAAGGTTTGTTCACGATTATTAAGGAGTAACATTTACTAAAATATCGTTATTAATTGTAGTTAGTGGAGTAGTCAAGTTGGATGAAATTCAATAAATAAGGGTATAATAGTGGAAAAAAGTAATAAATGTTGCATCGATATTGTAAAGTGACAATTATTTTGAGAAAAAAAAATGCTAAAGTGACAATTATTGTGAGACGGAAGGAGTATGTTGAAAACATAAACTAACTCTCTCTCTTAAAGGTTAAAATTGTAAAAACAATAGTGATTACAAACAATTTTAATGCAAATATCCAATTTCTTAATTTTCGTGATTTTAGCAAAAGGGTCTTATATATAGGAACGAAGATAGTATAATATATAATTTACATGCTGGCCCATCCTGTCTTTTCTCACGCAAGCTCAACTCACTTTTTCCCTCACCCTCTCCTCTCTCTCTCTAAATGTATTTATCCAAAGCCAACAGAAAGAGAAAGGTCAAAATCCAACAATTTGATTTGATATTGAGATTCATATGTTTTATTTGTTGTTTCGATTGTTCAGGGTATGGATTCTACATAGTCTACAAATGGATATGTGAAACAACAATTTTGATTGGTTCTCATTTTGTACAAATTACACAAAGTTGGCGTGAACTTTTTTTGTTGATTTCTAATTATACTAATTCATATTCCTATTTTACTTACCTAAGTTGCTGATTTTGGCATTAATTTTACTTATGAACAAAGAGTTCAATGTATTATGTATTCGTCATCTCTAGATTTTTGTCTTTGTTATATAAGAGTCTGTTATTAATTGTTATATACACACCTCTCCCATGACTGTCACAATATTGCTGCTACTTTTCTTTCTTTGTTTTTTTTTTTTTTTGGTACAATTGCTGCTACTTTTCTATTGAATGCATCTTAAACTAGATCATCCCATGTTGTTGTTTGCAAACAAAACTGTAATTTTTATTATTACTAATTTTGGTGGCTCACCCGAGTTTTTTTTCCTACTGAACGTAATCGCTAGTACATCACATTATATTTCTGCTACTTTGAACAATATGTTGCTTTTGATGAAAATATAACCAAATTAAGAATGCAATTAAGTCATAAAGAACAGCAAAGACATTACCTAGAAGAATTCAACACCGAGTATAGTCCATTTGATTATTCGTAGTCAAATTAATGGTGTTCCCCCGTGGAAATTTATAGCAGCGTGACTTTATAACAATATGATGAATAAAACGACAAAATAAGCTAGAATGGATGCTGGCAAAATTGGAATAAGATCAAATTAAATTAATTAATTTAACTTGGGGTAGAAGAAGAAGAAGAAGAAGGGGGATTCACGTGTGACCAATTCAACTTTTTTTTTTTTTTGAAGGAGGGACCAATTCAACTTGATTCATCCATATTCACATTTTTTGTAAGAGAGAAAAAAAAAAAACATGGCTTCATCGACACAAAACATGAGTCAGAGGATATTTTGTGGATGCAATCTGATGACCAAATCAAATTTAAACCTGAAGCTATTTCATTTTTGTTAATGTACATTTAAGACTTTTATGTGTTAGAATTAATATCATGTGTTTCAAAAATCTCAAACTTTAACACGCCCTATAAGTCAAATGTACTAATAAAATAATTAATCCCACACCCTGCCAACGGCAACCCTGGTGGCCAACTGTTACTTAGCGAAGTAAGCAAATTATTTTTAGTTACAAAGGTAATCAACAAACAAAACAAAGACAACAGAAAGAAGAACTACTCTCGAGGGAAGAAAGTGCATATAGCATCATTCCTAAGAAGATTGAGCAAGCCTTTTAGGGGTGCATCATAAGAGATCATTATTTGAGAAAGCTCCATGTTTCGCCAAATAATTTGCACACTTCTAAGACCATTTACAATGGTTCAACACATTCAACATCCACTTTTTCAATTCCCAACACTCCACATCATCTTCTCTCTTAATTCAACACTCATTCAACTTTAACCTCTCCAATGGTTTTTTTCATTCAACACTCTACCCCACCACCTTTTATTTCTTATTCTTATTTAATTTTATATTTTTGTTTTTATAATTACATAAAATTATAATTATCGATTATAATTAAATTAAAATAAAGAAATAATTAACAATTACAATTATCGATTATTATTGGGATCAATTTCACTAAAAAGAATATTAAAACTTCACTTAGTTTGCTAATAGAAAGATGATAATAAGATGAAGATAGTGAAAAACTTGATTTTTTTTCTGTGTCCAAATCAAATGAACCAAGTCTCTATTTATAGAGAAAAAAAATTATGAATTTTGGTATAAATTTTTTTTTTTAAAATTAATTTAAAACAAAATAGTTGAGGTCCAATTATTTAAATTATAAGAATCCGGGCAACCAGTATAAGCGTAGCACGTGTCCCTTACCCTTCCAAAATTCATCTTCTCTCTCCATGCTCTGCAGTTCACGCGTGTTGTCTGTGAGTGTAGCACACGCTCCAGATTTGGTCCAATCACGTTTCGACACGTGGCAGATCGTGCAGATTCAATTGTGTTGAATGCATTCATCGTCTCTCTCATCCATGTCACACTTCAACAAGCTTTCAACAAACCATTGGGAAGGAAAGGCATATTGAAACTCACATTAAACAGACCATTGTAAATGGTCTAAGATGTGAAAAATAGTGACATTCAATCTTTGATGTCTTTAATTAACACAACATAGACGTGGAACTTCTCCTTATACCATTGATAAGGTTGATGCAAATATGAAAATCCCAGTAGCAAACAAACTCATTACAGTATAACCCAAATTCTTGACCAGAATCAAGCCTTGGAAAATTGCATCTCTTTAATTTTTTATTATTTAAAAGGATTTATATTTAAATCAAACCTTCGAATTTTTATTTTTGAAGGATTTATTTTAATCTAAAAAATAATTGAATGAAAAAGGTAGTGTTACACTTTACAAAAAATTAAAAAAATGATAGAGAATTGGCTGCTAAAACATTTCGTGTACTGGTCATGAATATGGCCAATGGAAGCTCACCTAATGTAAAACAAAAACAATCAAAGTGCACGACTGCACGTGTAAAACTGGTGATGACATTGGAATTTGGAATATAGTAATTCTCGGAGTTAGCCTGTCGGTATACCGGGAAGAAAATCTATGCGTGCGCCCCCATGTCCCAACTAATGCTTGAATTGTCGATATACTCCATCCGTTTCAAAATATAAGCAAAATTCACTTTTTAGGTTCATTCATTTAATGATGTATGTGGTTCATATTATGAACCACATACATCATTAAATGAAGGCTAATGTTAACATGTGCCCCAAGGGCACATATTAAGGAATTTAAATAGAAATAATGGTCTTAAAAGTTGTGCATTCAACCTTAGTCAATTTTTTAAAATCAAAATTTTGATGTTTTCTATGAAAAACTTCTAATTTTGGATTCCTTAACTTGTGCCCTAAGGGCACAAGATAACAAGACCCTTAAATGAATGAATCTAAAAAGACAATTTTGCTTATATTTTGAAACGGATGGAGGATTTTTTTTTTTGTCTTAGATGAAGTGGTAATCCACTAAAAATAAACTCAAACACAACTGTGAGGTCCCGGGTTCGAACTCAGGTCACGACGTCCGACCTTGCGATTTCTCTATTTGCTAGTTGAGCTAGGATTTCTAGACTATTTATTTTTTCTTTTACTTGTAATATTTTTAACGATTTATTACCTCATTCCCTAAAAAAAAATGATGTATTACCTCATTTTACTTTTCTTTTCCTCCTTACTTTTAACCAGCGGAAAGACGGGTCTGTTTGCTCTTTTTACCGCGTTAACGTATATATTTTATTTTGTTTGTTTGTATAATTTTGATTACAATTTTTAAATTTTTAAATATTAATGAAAATTATTCGTACATCAATTTATCTATAAATTATTGTCAAAGCATATAACGAAATTATTTATCAACTCGACATATTTTGGTTTGTTTGTATATAAAATAAAAATAAAATTACGATAATTTTCTTATTGATTGTATTTATATAAAATAACGATCATTTTCTTATATTTATAGTAACATATATTTGATCTAGTTTGTCAAAAAAAAAATATTTGATCTAGTTTGTTACACTTTTTTTTTTCAAGGATAAAGAAAAAAACTAAAGATATATTCATATCGTGTTTGTTACACAATATATTTTGGTGTGGTAACAAAATTAATATTGTGTTTGTTACAATATTAATTTTGCAACAGTATGAGAAATATGGAAAGAAATAAACAATCGGATTTTCAACGACAAATTTTGCTCTATTCCGTAGGGGGTGGACAAAATTAAGTCACTAACGTTCACGTGGTTGAAGGGGAAACATGTCAGTCTTCCCCTTAATTATCACGGGTGGTGGCTTAGTCCGTTTTCTATTCTTGGCATTAGCTAACAGGTTTTTTTTTTTTTTACCTTTTTATTGCCTTTTGGTGGTTGGCGTTAGCCTTGTAAATAGTATTCAGATACTTGTTTGTTCTCAGGTGTTTCTTCCTTAGCACACCTTGTGCTAGGAAGACCTTTTTATTGTGGTAATATAATTCATTTTAGACTCTTCAAAAAAAATATTGTATTTGTTACATTTTTTTAATATTTGAATCCACTCTTATTATCCATTATCTTTTTTAATTGATAAGGAAAAAAATCAGACATATACTATTTGTTAGATTTTGTTTTAATATTTGAATTTACTCTTATTTATTCGTCATATTGTTATTTGCATTTAAAGTTAAGGTAATTATGGAAAGAGAAAAAGTCAGCTCAAAAGAGTCGAAAAGAGCTTTTTTTTTGGGTCATGTTAACTTGTGTCATTAGGACACATGTTAAAGATTCCATAAATGGCAAATATTTATTACTCCCTCCGTTTCTAAATATAAGCAAAATTGATTTTTTTGGTTCATTCAATTAATGGTGTATGTGGTCCATAATATGAACCACATACATCATTAATTGAATGAACCTAAAAAGTTAATTTTGCTTATATTTAAAAACGGAGGGAGTACAAAATATTAATTTTCGACATCTAACAAAATAAATTGGCACAATTTTCTAAACATAATTTCTACTTTGAATTCCGTAACATATACCCTAAGGCACAAGTTAGCATTTCCTTTTTTATATATTTTTTGGGTCATGTTAACTTGTGCCCTTAGGGCACAAGTTAAGAAGCTTAATATGGAAATTAAAAATAAATTTTATATTGAAAGTATAACTTTTGCAACTTTTAAGATATTGAATGCACAAGTTCCAAGAAAAACTTCTACATTTGGTTTCTTAACTTATGCCTCAAAGGCACAAGTTAACATTTCCCATATTTTTTTTGAAAGGATTTCCTTATATATATATATATATATATATATATATATATATATATATATATATATATATATATATATATATAGGATGTATAATATGAGAATGGGTATCTTATGTGAGAATGATGAGAATAAATCTCAACCATTAAACAAAAAATGCACGGTTCAGATTAAAACATCACATTAAAAGTCACTTGCACCCAATTCTCACCCTTCTTCATCTCCCTCACACAAAATCAAAATTTGTCTTCATCAAGAAAAAAATACATTAACCTATATTTCATAAATTGATTCAGACCTGTTGTTCTTCTTCGTAAATAAAGGTCAAATTGATTTGTTCTTTTAATTTTATTATGGAACCTCCATGATGAATTTTTTTTTAAAAAAAAAAAACCCAAATTTCGAAATCAATTCAACATTGGTGGAGTTCTCTGATTGAAACCGCAAATTTGAAACATGAAATCACTTAATTGAAGTTGATTAAAAAAACAAAAACCCCAATTCACATCTCAAACACAAATTGTAGTTGCTTTGAAAGATTGAAGCAATCAATTGAAGTTATTTGTAACGCACACAAAGAGGAGAGAAGGAATTGTTTCTGATGCTGAAATGCAAAATCAATTGAAGAGATGGTAGATGAAGGTTGCTGCATAAGAAGAATAATGAGATGAACAGAAGAATAATGAGATGAAGAAGGGTGAGAATTGGGTGCAAGTGACTTTTAATGTGATGTTTTAATCTGAACCGTGCATTTTTTGTTTAATGGTTGAGATTTATTCTCATCATTCTCACATAAGATACTCATTCTCATATTATACATCTCTCTCTCTCTCTCTCTCTCTCTCTCTCTCTCTCTCTCTCTCTCTCTCTCTCTCTCTCTCTCTCTCTCTCTCTCTCTCTCTCTCTCTCTCTCTCTCTCTCTCTCTCTCTATATATATATATATATATATATATATATATATATATATATATAGTATTGATTTACGAGTGATGATATTTACGATAGGAAAATGCTATTTCTCTAGAAAAATAGCATCAAGAATTTTTCAAGACACGGTTGGCAAGTTTTAATTGCATGATTTATTTGTTTACTTCCTATTTTTCAGCCACACCTCCTTGAATTGTGGCAAATAGTGCATTGTGATTGGCTGTTCTTTATTCTTGAAGAATTCTTGATGTTATTTTTCTAGAGATATAGCATTGCTCTTTACGATATACAAGTATTTTTCGTCATATAAGGATTTTTGGTGAATTCAACCTTAAAACACTCACATACAAGTATTCGTGTGTGTGTGTGTGTTTTTTTTAGGGAAAGTATCCGTGTGTTTGGTATGTCATGTCTATCGTAATAACAAAGCTCTGCTTTAAATTTTTATGTAAAAAACAAAAAACTTCATTATTTTATATGAACAAGTAATTTTTCAATTATTTAAAAGGAAGGTAACTTGTATGTATGTAAAAATTCTGTCTATACGATATCGTTTGTGGAATTAAGAGCAAAATTACTTGTATGTGAGTAATTTTTCAAATATAGTAAACGATACGTAAAAGTAATAATTACACTACTTTCTAAACAAAATTACTATTTTTGATTGCTTATACAATACGTTAAAAACACTTGTTATCATTTTTCAACTTTTTGTTTTTCAATGGTAAATGTTAATAATTAGTTGTTAATATTAGTTTTTCTCCTTTGTCTAGGTTTAAACCCATAACCTCCAACTTCCTTAATCATCTCTTAGCTCAAACCAATTGAGCTACCCAAACCACTATCATTCTCCAACTATAATAACGCCTTACTCCGTGTGTACTTGATTATTAAAAAAAAGAACATACTTTCATACTTATTAAGAATAGTAGTTAGTGCATTTAATTTTCTTGATTTCATTTTTAAATTTTGTACCCTAGCTAGTATCATATTGATGAACCTGGTTCAGTATGGTGGAGGAATTTTAACTTGATTAAAGAGGGTGCAAGTATTATTGATATGGGATGGTTACATGATAATATCCACCGAGTAGTGGATAATGGGTCAAGTACTCTCTTTTGGCGGGATCCCTGGTTGGGTGGAGTTCCCTTGAGTGATAGATTTAGTCGGCTTTATGATTTATCGCTTTGTAAAATGATAAATGTGACTGATATGTACTATTTAAGCTGGGGTTGGATGCAGAGCCGTGGCTGTGGCGTAGGAGGTTGTTTGCTTGGGAGGAGGAGTTGGTTTGGGAGTGTGTCGAGTTGTTAAATTCTTTTGTTCTGCAGGATGATAAGGATGACAAATGGGTTTGGAATTTACACCCTTTCCATCGGTGCACGGTGTCCAGTGTCTATAACAACATCATGGTGGTGGATGATGGTATGTTTCTTGACATCATTCTAGCATTCTTCGCTCTGAAAGGTTAGAAAAGATTCACTTTCTTCCTTTTTCAACTTTAATTATTCATTCTTGTAAAAAACTTTAATTATTCATTCTTTGGCCTAATTATATTTAGAAAGAACTTTTTTTTTTTGGAACTTATTATGACATCATTTCTAACGAATTATATTAATATTATAGAATCACATATCAATAGCGACTCAGTCATTAGAGTTTGCTGTTTTTTTTAGAGGAAATCTATTTGATTGCTATTAAATCCCAAAACATGGGTGGGGTGGATGTATAGTTGAAAAAAAAGAACCAAAGTCATTTTCATTCAGTTGTTTCCAAATCCTCTCTCTTATCTCTATCTTTTTCTTCCAAACACGCACACTATCTTTCTTCGTTTTTCCTAGTCTACCCTTTTCACCATGTGCTGCTGCACTAGACCATTATTACCGACTCATCAAATAGAAAATTATATAGCAATTTTGTAACATAGATTTACAAAAAATCAAATTCGCATTATAAAAAAGTATCGTTACGGTTATTTTCATCGGTAAAAAAAAAATCATTGTTTGAAAAAAATTACTGGTCATTTTTTTACTACATCTTTCAAAAAAAAAAAATACTATTACTTAACGCTATTATGATTTTCGTTCATTAGTTGAAAGAAACAAATTTCAATTAGATATGTGTCATTGGGATTTGAACTGGTGAAACATGACCCACTCACAAGACAACAAAGCACCTAACCTTTTTGTCCCTTCTCTTCTTTTACTTTCAAACAATTTTTTTGACTAAATTAAAACCCTAACAACAAGGTCATTCCTTCAAATCTCAGATCATAAACCCTAGCTAGTAAACAAAGATTCCTTCTTCTTCCTTCCCTTTTTCTCTCTCTTCTTTTCAAACAAACATTTTCTCCATCCCTTCTCTGTTTTTTTTTTTTTGGTTCAACCCCTCTCCTCTCTCCTTCCAACTTCCCATTCCTTCAATCCCAGTGAATCAAGTTAAAATTGAAGGTGCTTATTTTCTACAAAAAAAAAAATATATATATATGATTGAAACTTATATATTACATATACCATATGGTAATAGAAAAAGAAGCAAAAGAGTGATTGTGAAAAGAGATAGATGGGAATGGACAATAAGTAGTAATTAAAACTCAAACACAAAATATTCTATATCTTCAAAGAAGAAGAACAAATAACCAAATCCACATAAAGACACAACAACCAGAAAGAAAATACAACTTAGAAAAAGTCCCTTAACATAAGGAACCATAAAAGTTCACAAAAAACAGGTGCCCCTTAACATAAACAAAGGCTAAAACAAAGAAGAGAAACTAACATAAAACTATGAAATGAATACAAAAAGAAAAGGGGACACTTCAAAGTTCAAAAGAGAACCTTGATCATACATGAAAAATTAAAGAAAGCATAGTGAAAGTGGAAAATGGTGCCGTGTGCTCATCAAGTTCCTCGTGTCCCAGGCCTTGTAGTGAACATAATATCCTGAAGTCTTGGGAACTTAGTACCTTTGGTGTTGTTATTGGCATCACCAGTGGTCTCTCTAGGCGGGGGTGGCCTAGTACCAAAAACGTCTTTCATGCCGGGGAACTTATTTCCTTTGGTGTTGTTGTTTGAACCAGACATTGCTAAACCAAAAGAAGAAGAAGTTTAGAGGGTTAATGAAATAGTGAGAAAATGTGCAATGAGAACAATGGAGAGGGGGGCTTTATTTATAGTACCAAAGACAGTTAATTTATTTTACTTTTTTGTTTTACAGTATATAGGTTTTACATTTATTTAATTGATCTCTTTCGTAATTCATTCCATTAATCCAATTCAAAGTACCAGATAAGTAAGTATTCAGTGGGAAAATGGCTAAGGAGGGAGTATAAATGATTTCTATTATGTGGATTCTTTTAAGGGGACAACTTGACAAGGGTATGTTACGTTTAAATAATAATATTTAATAAAAATATACCGACGAGCACAACTTCACAAGGGTATGTTATGTGGACTTTTTGACAAGAGTTTGTCATGTTGGCAAAGTACTACTAATTTTGGACTAATCCATTAAAGGCTGTGGATTTTTTTGAACAATTAAAGGATGTGACGTTGATGAGACTTTTACTATCTATTAATGATGCCACAGTCAATTAAATCAAACTTTTCTTTATATTTATTGAAATTCACATGAATTAATGCAAACAACGATTTATCTTAACAAAAAGAAAAATGCTTGATTTTGTGTTTGTATGCTTGAGACGGATTAGACACACTCACGTTTGCTATGTCTCCAAAATTGTTATAGAGTGAGTAATTCCTAAGTCAGTCAGATGAATCCTATGCTCCAAAATAAACCACGTGTCCAATCTTGAATAGATCTATATACTAACACTTCCTTAATTTTGTAAATCCTTCAAAGTTCAATCTGGAAGGAGGGACTCTCATGCAAGCAACCAAGCGAGGTGCTTGAAAAATTTTACACTAAATTTTATTTGCACTTTCATATGAATTGTGTGCCAAAACTTCAAATATTCCTCACCTCGTTTATGATGTGGCATAGGCAACGTTTTATGATGTATATTCAAACGTAAGCAAGAGCGCAAGTCGTTTTCACTTTATATTTTTTGTTTGTCTCTTTCCTCTCTTTTTCAACTTAACTGCACTGTCAACCGATACGTCATGGCAATTCGTTCTTAGACTTTAGAAAGGTATGTCGAAATTTGTTGTTTTTTAATTTTATATAGAAGAAAAATCCAACCTCACTTCTTCTGCCTTGAATAAGGAAAGTGTCCATCTTAAGGGATTATTAGTATTATCATTATCCCTTTATATATTATTGATGATATTTATCTTTCAAATTCCAACTTTGGATGGTAAAATATTATATTTTATAATGTCCAAAAAATATACAGAAATTTTAAACAATTTTTTATAACTAAAAAATATATATGGAATTTGGATCACCGTATGTGTTTATTTGATTATGTATGGCCACAAACAGGAACGTACTCATTCATAGGTGAGGGTGTGCACCCTGAGATTTTTTAAATTAAGAGGTTTTTTTTTTAATTAAGAGATTTTTTTTGAAGTTAAGAGATTGTTTTTTTGAAGAAGCATTTATATTAAAAACTACACCCTCCGGTCACAAATATAAGCAAAATTCCATATTTTAGATTCATTCAATAAATGATGTATGTTGTCTACAATAAAGACCACATACATCATTTATTGAATGAATCTAAAATATGGAATTTTGCTTATATTTGTGACCGGAGGGTGTATATTACTTTTAGGTTTTCAAAACTCTAACCGCATATATGTTAGCACTAACTTCTACAAAATTTGGAATTTGTCTTATAAACAAAACAGATGTCGTCATGCTAATCAAATTCCAAAACCAAAAGGATTGAAAACCACAATTTTAGATGGCTTTTTTTGTTGTCGACAAATTAAAAGCTTTTTCTTGGATAACAGTCAAAGTCATCGTCCCACCTAGCGGCACCTTGATTACGTTTAACTCGAGCAGGATTAAGTCATGAAGATCCACTTATATTTTCAAATGGTGACAACATATCACGTCATTATGAGAATTATTTTATTTTAGTGGGGTTTATTTGGATGAGCATAGAATTAATTTGGCAGTTTGTACCATAAGAAAAAGAATTTGAGTTGGCAATTGACCCTTTATTACGTGAGCTTTTTAATTTGGTGAAGATTATTTGACTTCCTTATTAATTCATTGATGACTGGGGATTTGGCCATCAAGTCATGGATTGTGGCATTTGAAACCAAAAGTGATTGTGTAGTTACTAATGAGTTTGATTAATGACGAATCGTTATTGAGAATTCGAGTCTGAAACATGTTTAGGACGATTATCAATAGAATTTCGGATTATCAGGACTTTTTTCATGAAAATTGGAAGAATAAAACAAAAGAAGAAGTCTTGTGAAAAGAAAAAGAAAAAAAGACATTTTAATTTTAAATATGGCAATGTTTGTGAATTTGTTCCTATTTATTTTTTATCCGGAGGCGATCATAAGTGAAGATCAAAGGCGTGATGCACCAATGTGTGGTGGTTATGTGCTGAAGCACAGTGGATCCTCACTGCAGCAACTTTGTTCTTCGTCGGAGTGG
Source organism: Medicago sativa (assembly GCF_051527215.1). NCBI lineage: Eukaryota > Viridiplantae > Streptophyta > Magnoliopsida > Fabales > Fabaceae > Medicago > Medicago sativa. Next base: position 77,661,521 of record NC_140755.1, on the reverse strand, counting down.
GATGGTGTACCTGTAAAGACACTACAACATTCTGGTCAGTGAGGTCTTCAATGTGCTTTGAGGTTTTACTTAAAATGACTGTGTGTACATATTTTAGTGGTGGAACGCTCAATTTATAAAATTTGGATAATGCCACATCATGCGAAATAAATATTCGTGAAATTCTACGAATGAGCTGGCATCTTTATGTTCATTGGATTTTGTTTAATTATTTGACTAACCGCTTAAAAAAAATAAGAACAAATTCCCCATGTTTTACGGATAGTCACGATTTTAATTGGCTGAAAAATAATTCGGGAGCACTTCGCTATACAATCTCTCGGGATGTATAGCACAGCTTATAAAATTTTCATCGTGCCACGCAGACATAAACAATATGGGATTTTGCATCTTTTATGGCGCATGGCCGAGAGACCGTTTGATTGTTTTGACGCCTTAGATTGGCTCCAAATATTCAATCAGTTATAGCATAACTCTTCGTTGGCGTATGTGGTATGTCTTGGACTCAACAACACAACTATGGGTTACGATGGGGTAGCTTGGCTACCACAAAAATTATTTCTTTTATTTGTATGATTAAGTGTGTTATATGTTTAGCGATTCCAATAAAATATATTTAACTATTCTAAATAATTTTATTTGTTAAAATCTAGGAGAAATAAAATACTCAAAATATTATGACTTGTTTGATAGATTTATTTCATCTTATTTTGATACTCAAATAGGAATTGACATTTGTCATAATCGAGGTTACACAAATGTGATTTGTGAAAGTGATTGCTTGGAAGCTGTGAAGATCTTCATTGGTTCCAGTAGTCATAACTTACATGTTCATGCTTCAACCATTCTCCATATCTCCGAGGCCTTACAACAAGAAGAGAACTATACTTTGGTGCATATTTTGCGTGAGCAAAATGTGTGTGCAGATTTCATGGCTAAAGAAGCCTCGCATTCGACTTCTACTGTTAACTGGGATCGTCCCCCACCAGGCATGGAGTCTCTCCTCTTGAGAGACAAGCTAGGTACTTAAGTTTCCTTTAGTTTTTTTTTTCTTTTTTTTTCTTTTTTTCTTTTCGTTACTTTGTAACCCTACCAAAAAAAATCTTATTTTGATACTTATATTAAGCGATTAAAAAGAGAGAGGTTTTTTTAGTTTTTATTTTTTTGATAGTATTACATTAATTTACATTTTTATATAAGTAAAATTACTGTTTTTATATAAGTAAAATTACTAAATTAATTTTTGTTTTGATATTTGGTCATCTCGTATATAATTGGCTAGCCTCGTTGCCGACTAGACTTATATGCAGTGTTGGGCCTTTGACTCCCGAATTGGACCTTAACCCATTCCAAAACAATTTGACTATTTCTTTTTCAACCATGTGAATTTCTCACGCGCTCTATGCCGTTCGGATTTTAGAATCCAAACTGCATAAAAACCTCATAAAATCTCCAAAAACACGTTGAAATATTTTAGATTTTAGAATCCGAGTAGTGCGCGTGAGAACCTTATAGGATGAGAAAACTAATGGCTAAACAATTTTCTTTTTAGAACATTTTATAAAGATATAAATGCCAATTTATTTGTATTATATTTACGTTTTCATGGGATTTTTTTTTAAAGAAAATTAATCAAATCCGTAACACAAATAAAGATCCTTCGGTATGAAGGAGCTGCAAAATTGAAGAAATTAGCAATATTAAAAAACTATTGGAAGACAATACGAAATGTTGCAGATGGAAGACAATGAAGTAGTTAAAAAAAAACTACTCATGTGCAAACACTAATTTAATTTGGTGAACAACTTACTAATCAAACAATTGTTGGTTACATATCGGTTGCTATATAGGAGTTCAAGGATCTTGCAAGTATACGAAATTGGAAGAACTTCAAGCATCTTTGGAAGCACATGAGTAAATGATGAACGAAAGAAAACCCTGATAAAAGAAATGATCAAGTGCTATAGGATCACATTACAAAGAAGTATAATGGTGAAAAGTGTAACGACAATAAATACAAAGGAAGGAATCTCAAAACAAGTTTGATGGTGATAGTAGCTCAAAGAATCAAAAACAAAAGTTCAAATTCAAAGAAGGAATTCAACAAAAGCAAGGTGCGGTGCTACAATTACAACAAGTTTGGTCATTTTGATAATGATAGTGAGTGTTATAGTAACAAGAATAAACAAAGAAGATCAAACAGTTAGGTAAATATGGCTCAAGATGAGGCTTCAAATTATGATGATGTGCTCTTAATGGTGACAACAAATTCTGAATTGGGCAATTAATTGTTAGAAGCCAACACTCGGTGGATTTTGTTCCACATCGGATAGGTAGGATTCTTGAGAAGAATTTATAAAAATGAGGTACTCCTCACCGTACAAGCCGGTTTTGAGTTGGGCCTGTTTGAAATAGTTTTTGTTTTCAGTTTTTGAAATATACAAGTCATCTTCTCACAATGGTTATCATTTTACATGTTTTAGTTTTTTAGTCCCAAAACTAAAAAATTCGAAACAGTTTCCAAAACTGTAATTTTAAAAATAGTTTAGCAAACAAGTTTTTAATTTTCAAGTTTTTAAAAACTAATAAAGAGTTTTTGGGAAGTGTTTCAAACAGGTATCTTGATTCAGGTTGTTTGATGTTTCAATCATATTAGTGTTCACAGAGAATGGACAGAGGATCTTAAAGGAACCTCTGTCACAAAACATGTTTCGGATGCATGGTGCTTCTCTGCAGAATTATCAACAAGATGTCTAGAAATTACATACCTATGACAAAAATTATTAAGATGACCATAATAGATAGTGGAACGGAATAGACTTCAAATGAATTAAATAAATTGTGAGAGGATGTTTGTATTCAACCAAAGGCTTGTCTCACAACTTTTGGGGTGAAGCTATAAACATTGTTGTGTATGTGTTGAATAGATGCCCTAGCAAATGGTTACAAAACAAGATACCATAAGAAGTTTGGTCAGGAAGGAAGCCACTAGTAAAACACTGTATAATCTTTGGCTCACTATGCTACATGCATCTACTTGATGAGAATAGAAAGAAGCTATAAGATAAAAGTGAGCCAATATTTTTGTTGGATCAAACAAAATTGTGATCAGTAGAGATTTGCTTTTTGATGGCAACAAGAATTGGAACTGAGGCAAGCAACCTAGTCATTAGGGCCGTTCCTACGAATATGGAGGCTCGGCTCTGTAAGTGAAAAGATGTCCGTAATAAAATAAAAACGTTATTTTTTTAAAAGAACAATGTTCTATTTAAAAATTTTAAAAGATAAATACAATGTGTTGTATATATGCGATACACCCAAAAGTGAAAATCACTACCGTATACATGAGAAACCTTAAACCATCCTCCCAAAAAAACACCCACCTAACACCAGAAGCAAGAAGACCCAATTCTAATAGGCCTAAAACAAAACAACAGAAGAGGAAAAGGAAATCAAATCGGGGAAGAAGAAAAGGAAAGTCTAATGGAGTGATGGTGATGGAACGTGTGGTATCAGAGAGAAAGAGAATAAAGAATTTTTCTGAGGTAGTACTTAGTAGTACTACTAGGCTATAAATTTTTTTTTCTGAGGCCCATAACTTGGGGAGGATCGGCTCCATTGAGCTCTTTGCACACCCCAAGGTCCGGCCATGCTAATCATCAAGAGAGTACTTTAACAAAGGAATCATGTATGATTGCTGAAAAAAGAAGTCTGAGATATCTAAAAGGTACTTAAGAATTTGGTCTGTTAAGTAGTGTGAATATGAATTGATAGGTTTAGCAAACCCATATTGGTGTGGAGATAAGGTTGATAGAAGAATAAAAACGGGGATTCTTGGATCACCAATTTCTTGGTGCTCAAAGAATTGTGGTGGCACTCTCCTCATGTGAAGCACTTGCAATAAGATCGAGGGTGTAATATAGATTAGAGATGATAGGAGTAGGTGGGTGGTATGGGACAACACATTTGGTAGTCCCCTAAAAAAAATATAGTGTAAATGTAAAACCCAATAATTTCTGAATGAAATTATAAATTTCGATGATCACATTTTTGGCTTTTTGCAAGTGAAACATATGAATAAAAACTTCAAAATGGCAGATTAAAAAGCGATTGATTCCTTCACATCGACGAACTTGTCAAAAGTCAAACAAACCATTACTTCAACTACATTTTTATGGTTTCTTTATATTTTACATGTTCTTCTTTAAGAAGGCATATTAATCCATCAAATTTCTTTATATTCTTTGAAGTGTAAGTCCGAAGAGGATGCCACTCTAAGGTTTCATGTCAACACTACTATCGAGGAGAATTTTCAAGAATCAAGAAAAAGGTAAAAAAAAAAATTAGGAGAATGTTAACCAGTGCCCCAACAGCAATGGTTAAGCATCTAAAACAAGTAAGTTTTCATGAAAAAGTTATGTAATCATTACTTTATCAAATGTAACATATTCTATTTCAAAGACAAAATTTATATATGTAGATTTTTTAACCATTGTCTTGAGGGCACTGGTTAGCAAGACCCAAAAAATTATCAAGTGAGCGGTGAAATTAGTAGAAAAAATGTTATACTCAATATTTTTTTTTATATAAGGTCGTCAAAATAAGATAAGCTTTTTCATAGTCTTCAATATTATTTCTATTGTTGTGGATTGTTTCATTTATTGTCGTAGATTGTTTATATTTTAATAGAATTTATATAATTTGAATTTATACAATTTTTAAATTGATAATTTAAATAATATTATAAAAAAATAGTTCAATTAAAGGGTAAAAATGGAAGAAAAAGTTACGTCCAAAAGAGTTATTCCCGTTATATATTTGGACTATTGACTTCATAATTAATCACTTCGCCTTGTCCCAAGACTCGTGCTTGGGGGGCTGTGGACCGTTAAATGTACAATTAAGAGCTCAAACGCCCTCCAAAAGGGCCAAAAACGGCCTTAGGCAAGACCCCTTAAGGGCGCCGCCTCTAAAGGCTTCTAGAAACATCTAGAACGCTCTAAAGCATCCTATGCGGCCGACCTTATAGATTCATCACTTCGCCTTGTTCCAAGACTCGTGCTTGGGGGGCTGTGAACCGTCATAATATTCCTAAGGGCTTAGACGCCCTCTAGAAGGGATCAGACGCCCTCCAGAAAGGCTGCCAAGGCCCAGGCGCGTCCTCCTAAGGATGTCGCCCTCCTTAGCTTCCAGAAGCTTCCAGAAACCGCCCAAAATACATAAATACCCCCGTTGCTTGGGAGCCAAGCAACCGAAACCCAAGCCCATAGCAGACTATAAATACTACTCTTGAGATCATTCTCAAGGCATCCAATCATCAGTCTAAACCCTAGAATCCTAATATCCTTACCGTACTTATATTGTTGTAGATAAAAATATATTTTATTGAATTGAAAATTTGAAGAATTAAATCTATAAAATATGATGATAATTTTTTGGTTAAATATGATTTTAGGAAAATTCTATGAAGAAGTCAGGCAAATGACTTCTTCGGTGAAGTTACCCTACATCCAATAATAATGTGCCACATGTCATACGTGTTGATTGTTGCTTGGAATATAGTGTGTACCTGCTCAATATGTTCCACTGTAGACTAGTTTTTTTGAACCATCAGATTAATCACCTCACTGGTGTTATTGTGTGTCTTTCACACTATATTATTTCCTTTCTCCTTTTTGAATTTCTCTTCCTTCTATTTCAAAAATTATTTAAATAAACCTTTTTATAATAATCCTTTTTATAAAAAATATTTCATTATTAAAAATAAAAAAACCCAGGAAGATTATGAACATCATCACCATCTTCATACCTTCATCATCTTCTTTATTGAACAAAAAACAAAATAGCTACTCAAATACACCTTCAAAAATTAAAATGTCCTGATTTGTGTTATTAAAGTTTCCAGATCTTTGCTCAAAAAAAAAAAGTTTCCAGATCTATGTCGTAAAATTCAGCAACATAGGCACAAAGATAGGATGAACGCGACGATGGCAGCAGTAATCCGGCGATGGTTTAAGGGTTGTTTGAACAACACACAACATTTTTTTCAAACACCTGATTTTGTGATTTAAATAGATAGGAAGGAAGAGGAGAATTAGAAGTATATTGAAAATGAATTATAATCATCATTTTCGACGTTTAAAATAAGTGTAAATCATCGGGTTCAATTTCGGGTGCCAATGGTTTGATTCGGGTTTAAACGACCCGGTTGGAGGTTGAAGACGACTTCCTCTTTTTTTTAATCGGACTTTTTATTACAAATAGAAAAGAGCGAAGAAATAGTTCAAATTGATTGTATGCGTTGCAGTGGCTTAGCGAATTTTAAAAAGGTTGTGGTCGTGAGTTCGATCCCTGCTCTCTATATTTTTGTTTTGCAATTGCCATGTTTTCCAATTCCTTTCCAATTAATACGGTAGCAATTTTTTTTTGAAAGAAAGCTAAGAAAAAATCATGGTAAAAAAGTTAACGTGTGGGATTCTTTCATTATGGACATAATTAAGCATTTATTAGATTTGTTATGCGCTTATTAATAATAGTAAATACCGAAATAAATGCGCAATTACTTTGAAACAGCTTTGACTTTTGATTTTTATAGAAGAAAAAAAATCAGAATTTGAAAAATTGAAGGAAGGATCAAGGATCAAGATAGATATCGAACTGTGTACATAAAAGCAAATCCTTGAAAAACTAACCACTGTATCAATTACTTATTTTAGTATTCAAGTGAAATATATTGTATTTATACTACTCCTTCCGGTCATATTTACAAGAGACAATTTACTTTTTAGATACATTAAATAATTTATGTATTTGGTTTAGGTTCTTGACTAGATACATACATTATTCAATGTATCTAAAAAGTCAACTTTTTCTTGTAAATAGGACCAGAGGGAGTACTACTTATTGAAAATTTGTAAATTCGAAAACAAATATAAAACTAAATTTATTGAAACAAATAATGCTAAAATTGAAGTAGCCGTTACTTCATTAAACCAAAATTATTTAACAAATGGAGTGAAATATTTAATGGATAGGATTGAAAGTATTATATATAGTTTGTTGAGATATTTAATCTACATAAAATATTAGGAATTCAATAAAAAGATTAAATAAAATATTTTGTTTACAAGATCAATAGTTTGTTGAGATATTTATTTGAAATAAAATATTGATTTTAAAAAATAAAAATAATAAAAATATTAACAAGTAAATTTTGTACTCCTATATCTTTATAGAAAAAAGTTAATCTAATTAAACGGTCTGGTTAATTATATTTGTTTCCGTTTGTGACCTAGACCCTTTTCTGTCGTCGGACAAGCGTACTTCTCAATTGACTAAGTTTCTGAAGAGATAGATTGTCAGATCGACTTACCAGTCAGATTCCAATCTGAAAAATTCCAGTTCCTACTTCCTTCTTACTATATTAAGGTCATATTCAATGGTCTGATTGATTATATATGATAGCGTCAGTAGGTTGGGTCCGTTTTGATCGTCGGAGCAATGTCCTTCCGTGTTTATTAGGTTTCTAATTTTGAAAACTTATGACTTTTTCAAAATATCGACATTAATAAGTGTTCTTATTAAATGTCTTCTTATTAAATCGGATGACTCGGTTATATAACTCAGTCTCTATAAAAAAAAATATTTGTGTTAAATTGGACTAAATCGGGTGACTCGACGTTTTTTAAAGAAAATTACACTTATAAAATGTCACAGATTATTGAACTAAAAAAATGGTAGATAAATAAGAAACACCCACCATTTTTAAATGAATATAAAATATCTTACATTTAACACTATTTTTATGAAACAAATAATGTATAATTTTTTTTAGAAAATATAGAAACTAATAAAGGAAAAAAAATATTTTTATGGGTTTTTTGTTTTTTATTTTCTGGTGTGTTTGATGAAATTTTGAAGAAAATGATGTAGATGAGGACGAAAGAAGATGAATAAATGGTAAAAAAAATGGATGTTGGTGATGCACCGTTAGATAGAATAGACTCTTAAGGTCATATTCAACGGTCTGATTGATTATATTTGTTTCCGTTGGTGACCTAGACTTTTTTCAGTCGTCGGACAAGCGTACTTCTCAGTTGACTAGGTTTCTGAAGGGATAGTTTGTCAGATCGACTTACCAATCAGATTCCGATTTGAAAAATTCCAGTTCCTACTTCCTTCTTACTCTATTAAGGCCATATTCAACGGTCTGATTGATTATATTTGTTTTCGTTTGTGACCTAGACTCTTTTCAGTCGTCGGACAAGCGTACTTCTCAGTTGACTAGGTTTCTGAAGGGATAGTTTGTCAGATCGACTTACCAATCAGATTCCGATTTGAAAAATTCTAGTTCCTACTTCTTTCTTACTCTATTAAGGTCATACTCAACGGTCTGATTGTCTATATTTGTTTTCGTTTGTCACCTAGACTCTTTTCAGTCGTCGGACAAGCGTACTTCCCAGTTGACTAGGTTTCTGAAGGGATAATTTGTCAGATCGACTTACCAATCAAATTTCGATCTGATAAATTCTAGTTTCTATTTCGTTCTTATTCTAATAAGGTCATATTCAACGGTCTGATTAATTATATTTGATATCGTTAAGTCGGTTTGGTCTGTTTTGATCGTTGGAGCAATGTTCTTCCATGTTGACTAGGTTTCAAATGTGATAGTTTGTCAGATCGACTTACACTGAAGATTCTGATTTCCGAAATTCCAGTTCCTGCTTCGTTCTTATTCCAATAAGGTCATATTCAACGGTCCGATTGATTAAATTTGATTCCGTTGGTCGACTAGGTTCGATTTGATCATCGCAATAATGTCCTTTCGTGTTGACTAGGTTTCTAATGTGATAGTTCGTCGGATCGACTTACATTGAAGATTCCGATTTCCAAAATTCCAGTTCTTGCTTCGTTCTTATTCAAATAAGTTCATATTCAACGGTCTGATTGATTATATCTGATAGCGTTAGTCGGTTGGGTCCGTTTTGATCGTCGGAGCAATGTCCTTCCATGTTGACTATGTTTGTAATGGGATGGTTCGTCGGATCAACTTACATTGAATATTCTGATTTCCAAAATTCCAGTTTATGTTTCGTTCTTATTCGAATAAGGTCATATTCAACGATCCGATTGATTATATTATGTTGACATTTATCTTATTAAAATTGTAGTAGATACCTAATTATAATTTTATTAAAAATTCTTTCAAGAAACAATTATTAAAAATAAAATTAAAATAGCTAATATTAATAAAACTAATATCTACTGATTTAGAGTTTTACATTTCCAAAGACATTTTTTTAGGGATATTTCAAAGACTTTTTTTTTTAATTTGGGAGAAATTCCAAAGACTCTTGTAAAATTTGGAAAACGCATGACTATTACCAAAATATTAAAATTAATTTAATGTTTCTATTAGATATTTATATTTTATATATAAAATATTGTTAAGTGTTTGCAGTACAATCCTTGAAGATTTTATGTGCTTAATCTCAAAAGTAAATTTTTATATATACCGTTATGAGAAAGTTGATATCAAATGTTGGAAACTAATGACAATTTTAAAAATATCAACATTAATACAGTGTTTCTATTGATATTTCATATTCAAATTAGTTTTATAAACTCGTTCTTATTCCAATAAGTTTTAAAGTCGATATTGTAAAATTTTATAAACTCATGATTATTGTAAAATTTTATAAACTCGTGGTTACGTATAAGATTACCATGAGAAATGAAGGGGCAATTCAATATGGATTTGTATGAGTCAATTATTTGCAATAAAGTTTAAAGTAAAGAGATTAAAGTTTGTCAAAAAAAAAAAGTAGAGAACTAAACAATTCTTTTAAAAAATGAGTAGAAAAATAACGATATGTTCCACAAATTTTTATTTAAAATTTAGTAATTTATCAAATAAAAAATATTTAACGGTAGATGATAGTTTTTCAGTTGACTAGGTTTCTGAAGGGATAGTTGGTAAGGGTACTGAGTCACTAAGTCATAGGTCGAACCGCATGACTGAAAAATATCTGCAGAAGAAATTTATTTATTTTTTTAAAGAAGAAATAAAGTAAGATTAGTTCTTTGGCAAGTTTGTCATTTGATATCTTTTGAAAGCTCTTGCTATTTTAAAATCTCCTATAATAAGAATCATTTCATTAATTGTTTCTTTTATTTTTTTAATTATTTGATTATTGTTATAACTAATTTAAAAAATTTAAATTTTTAGTCGGACTTTTGATAGTCAGTTGGAAGATATTGGAAAATGACTTTTATTGGGAAGCCGAAACATTTAGTTTTAGTTTATTTTTATTGAAAATATTTTTTTTATTGATAAACCATCTTTTAAAACAAGCATTTGTTAAATGTTGATTATCCTTTCACATTTTCCCAAAGCCTCTTTTTTATTTATTTCTTTTCCATCTTTCCAACGTTAATGCTTCTGCTACATGCCTAGAAAAATAAACCTCTTGGAAAAACAAATCCATATGCTTTCTCCGTACCCCTTTATAGCTCTTCCTTCCTTCCTTCTGTCAAAAAAAAAATATAGATAACGAACATTTTTTTTATACAAAATATAGTTAACATATTTTGGTTAGACTTTTATCATATTTTTAATTTTGAAATGAAATTAAAGAGCACTTATGACTAAAAACATATTTTGAAATGAATTAAAGAGCACTTATGACTGAATTGAATTGATAAGAAAGAGCACTGATGACTAGATGAAACATAAGACTTTGCTTTACCAAGAACGGAATATGGAAACTGGAAAGGATTGAGCTAACTGCATAAGTATTTTTTTTTAGGAAAATGTTAACTTGTGCCCTTGGAGCACAAGTTTAAAAACTAAACATAGAAACTATTTTTTGGGATGTAAATACGGGTATCGAAAATTTTCTTTAAAAACAATATCGAAATGGCTAATTAGCTTACGGAATTTTTTTTTAATAACGATATCAAAAACATCTTATGTTTAAGAAAAGGAAAAAAAATATCAAAAACATCACACATAAATTTACTACTTTAATGCATAAGTTTTTTACATTTTACTTCAATATGAAAAAATAATGTTTTTATAGTGATATAAAAAAATTATATTTTATACACATCTAAATTTTTAAAAGGAAGTCTTTTTCTTGAAACAAAAAGTTTTATATTAAATAATGACAAGTTAATTTGGAGAGTATGAGATTGACATTTTTTAGGCATTAATGATGATTGACTAAGAATTTGATGATATTTTATTTCATAAAGATTGATTTCAAATTACGGTTGTTTTTTCTTAACCAAAATTTGAAATCAATCTTTATGAAATAAAATATCATCAAAGTCTTAGTCAATCATATAGACTATAGAGACCGTTAACTCAACTCAAATGCAGCAACAGTAGTTGCTTTCGTTCGTGGATCACAGGCATTAAGTTGAAACACTGGCTGAATTACTCACTACATTCTAAGTATTTGGTAGTGTTCGTAACTTATTTTATTTTGGTTCCAAAACAATGAGCGCCTAAAAAATGCCTAAAAAATGTCAATCTCATACTCTCCAAATTAATTTTGCAAGTATGTATATATATATATATATATATATATATATATATATATATATATATATATATATATATATATATATATATACACACACACACACACACACGGTTGTTTCATTAAGTAAATAGAGTCTTAGCAAGTAAATTAATCTCATTAAGTAAGATTGCCCTTATGCTAAGACTCTATTTTTTTTGCAAGTGTATATATATATATATATATATATATATATATATATATATATATATATATATATATATATTAAAAAATACACCCTCCGGTCACTATTATAAGCAAAAATCTATTTTTTAGGTTCATTTAATAAATGATGTATGTGGTCCATTAAATAGACCACATACATCATTTATTGAATGAACCTAAAAAGTGAAATTTTTCTTATAATAGTGACCGAAGGGTGTATGTAATTAACGGTAGGGGAATTTTGACTTAATCTCATCATTTTCTCTAATATGTCATTGGTAAATCTCTTAGTCTCACTAAATTACATCTAAAATAAAAAAATAATTTGTTTACATCTAAAAATAATAGATTAATGTTGATATTTTGAAATTTTAAAATTTGATCATATCAGTGGAGAAGAATTTGTTTATGCAAATATAAACATACAAAATCTATAATGAATGCGGTGCAAATATTTAACGGTATTTTACATAAAAAACAAAATAAAAATTTAATAGAAACAACACATTAATAGTTTTTCCCTAAAAAAAAACATTAATATTTTTTTGACAAAAATAACATTTTTTTTTGCGATTTCAAGCAATGTTAAGTAGAATTATAATGCTAAGATTTCGTGAATGTATTTGATGTTGCGTTGGTTAAGCCTGATTATATATATTTTGTTAAATTATATATATTTTTAATTTATATGCAAAACACCGTTAAATATTTCCACTGCACCCGTTGTAGACTTTATATGCTTATATGCACGTAATCTTATTTTTGCAGAAGGAAAGTGAAATTGAGTGAAATAATATTAATATAATATGTAGATTTTCTAAAAAATATGATGGGTATATTATTATTATTATTATTATTGTGTAAATATTGTATTTAACAATAATGTGCTCTTTTTAAAAGGAAAAAAAAATGCGTTTCTAAAAAAATTATATGTTCTTTTTTTTTTTTGACAAAAAAAAATTATATGTTCTATCCTCTTATAAAATTAAAATGTAATATATTTCGATAAATAACGAAGATTAGAAGTTGTTGTAGTGGTAAAGTTTCTAACTATACATTTTAATGTCCACGGTTCAATTCTTATTGCCCCAGCTTTTTCATATTTTGGATTTTTCGATAAAATTCCAGGTTGTTGAAGCATTAATCGGTATTAATTAGTATATAAATGGAGTTTTAATAGTAATTATGAGAATAAATATAAAAAAAATAAAAAAAAATTATTTGGTTATGCTAGTGATAGATATTAAATAAAATAAAAATCATGCTAATAAACAATTGTATCTCTGGTGTAGTTGGTAATGTTTTCACTTTATTATGGGATGGTGGTCGCAGGTTCGAATTGTGCCATGTTTATGGGATGGTGGTCGCAGGTTCGAATTGTGCCATGTGTGATGCTGTCAATTTTTGTTTTTTATTCTTAATACTCATCTTCTTCGCCCGTAACCATAAAACGGGTTATTTCGACCCGCGTTTCGATCCGAACGGATCTCCCTTTGTACACAATGAAATTCAACGATTTTTATGTTGTTCTGATCGGAATTGAACGTCAAGAAGAAAGCACACACTTCTTTTGCTAATCCATAAGCCAATTGACGATGATTTTTTTAAAGGTTCTTGCAACAAAAAAAAACTATCAAACTTTTTTTCTCACGGAATTTACAAATTTCAGAGTAATTTTGGGTTTCGATTCAACGTATAAACACAAGAGAAATTATAAACACAAGAGAAATCTTACTTAAACCGAAGTTGCTTCAGATTTTGACAACCACATGATAAGAATTGAAGCCATGTGAATCTTACATAATAGACTGTTTATAATCTGTTTTCTTTTCTCATTCTTTTATTGGGTAGTACAAGATCTGTGATAGAAAAAACGTAATAAAAGAATGTTTAGATTAATCTTACCTAATTAATTTCATGTAGACGGTTTAGATTTATTTCATGTAGTTTTTTTTTTTAAGGTTTGAGAAATTGAATCTTATATGATGATTTGTGATGTAAATAATGAGAAATTGAAATTGGTAGTGTTTTTATGAAAATGTAATTAATTGTAATTTTTTTTTTTAAATTATGTAATTTCATTTTTTTTTTGGGTTTTTTTTTCTCCTATGAAGATGATGAATAAGTTGATGAAGATGATGAAGGAAAGATGAATATATGATGAATGTGGTGAAGGAAAGATGAAGATGTTAACTTAATAAAAATATGAAAGAGAGAGGATATGAATAAATAAATAAATAAAGGGAAATAAAGAGGAGAGAGAATTGGTACTAGAAGAAAAATCATGTGTAGATGGTATACCACAATAATATAGAGACCAAGTAAATCTAACCGTTAAGATCATCTACTTCAACTTATGGTACTGTAGACCACCTACACTGTAACATGATGCAGTTTTCTGACGTGTCTAGGGTTAAAATCTGATTGGCTGAATTAAACGACTGCACCGAAGAAGTCAATTGCCCGACTTCTTCATAGAAGCTCCCATGATTTTAATCCCTATAAATATACCAACTTTTTGTTTTAGTCCCTCTAAATTTTTCTCAACTTTTAGTCCTTATATAATTTTCAACAACCACTTTTGGTCCCGATTTTTAAGTCAGCTAATGTGTAGCCTTTGTATTTTTTTAATGAAATTATGCAGCAATATGTAGAATATGGTAAAAATCTTTTCCAATTTTTTTCAATTTTTAACAAAATATGAATTAAATATAGATTTTTAACCGCCAAGAATATAAAAATTCATATTTAATTTATATTTTGTTAAAAATTGAAAAAAATTGGGAGAGATTTTTACCATATTCTACATATTGCTGAATCTAAAAAACAACAATTCCTAAAAAATCAAACTTTTAATGAATGAATCTAAAAATCAAACTACATACTCATAGACTACATACATCATTTAATGAATGAATCTAAAAATTAAACTTTTGCTTATATTAGTGACCGGAGGGTGTACAATGTTCCTAAAAAAACTTAAAACAATACTGTAAAATGTTTATTGTCAATTTATGCTGATGAAGTGGCGGCTCCATGCTACGACATATGTGGGGTCATCAAATCTAAGTGCACGTAACCTGCGGTGATTATTATGGTCATGTTCATAGGAATATAAATCTCAGAGTTAGCATGTCGGGATATTGGGAAGAAAATCTAGGTGGGCCCCAACAAAGCACGTGTCATGTCATGTCATCATCATTGACGTGATTAACTAACAACTTTTATGTATTTTCATTTTCTTTTTATTTTTTCATTTGAAGAGGGATGGATACATACATGAGAACATGGCCGGCCCATCGAAATATGCAGTAAGGCCCTTGGTTCAAGGCATCAAACTTCTCATTTGGTTTTTCTCATTTCTACCTTGAATTTCCCTAATTAACTCCCCTTAGTATTTTATAGCTCAAACAACAACTCATTTTTTTCATTTCCCAAAACTCGATCTCTTAAAATTCTCTTAAATCATTCAACACTAAAAATTTTTCAAATTCAAATAAGTCATCACTTCAATAACAAGTAAATTTTCATAACTTATTACTATTGACATTTTATGTTTATATGTTATATTTTTCCTCTTAAATTAAAAATGTTTTAGTTATAGGGTTTATGTAAATTTTGATTTTTTTTAGTAAATGTTTTCATGTTTATATTTTTTTGTATTTAATTTTTTTTAAGTATAAGATGAGTGCAACAAACAGGAATGTATTTTTAAGATGTTGTTTTGAGTTTGATCATATTCCTCTGTCAATTGAAACTTGTCAGTTGGTAGGGAAGTATGATTAATTTAAAAAGAATACATTGAAATACATTCTTTTTTGGCGTAACTCATCTTATAGAATTCGATGTGAGAACCTATATAGTTGATTCGGTAGAATACAAAATGTGTTCTCTTCATTCTTTTGAGTTTTCAGAGAGACTGACAAACTTTTGCATTAAATATAAGACACTTCAATGTCAACATTTTGAGAAAACAACCATAAATTTAAATTTAATCCAACATAATGATGATATAACATCCTAAGGAAGAAGGTGATGTAACATAACGCTTCGTTTATTGCCCGATTTGAACGGAGATAAAATTAAACAGTAAATGTTAATTTGACGTATTATATTATTTTGGGAATTGATTCTGCGTACTTGTGTATTTTTAATTAGACTTTATTTTGGAAATGAATGAATTGATCTTTCTAAGACATGTTTATCCTTGAGCAAATGAATGAATGATTGGAAATTAATAAAATAAACATAAAGTATTGTGAATGAATGAATGAATGCGGTGAACATAAGGAATTGTGAATGAATGAATGAATGTGGCGAATGTATGTAGTGGTAGCCAATGATGGATATTGTGAAAAAATGCATGTTTAGGTTCTTAAATAACAACAGTTCTATCAAGAATTGTTGTTTTGTTAGCATACCTAAAATCGGCACATGTTAGCAGTCATTGGATGTCAGCGGCAGTTAACTGCCTCTCTGTAGTCAGCGTAATTTAACTCATGTTGGCTACCGAGTGGTAGTTAACTGCCGCTGGGGTTAATTAGAAAAATTCGGTGTGGGAATGAGCAAAAACTAAAGGGAGAAGAGAAAATTTTAACTTTGAGATGACACAAATAAAAAAAAATTGTACCTACAACTAAAATCCACTACTCTCTCATTTTCAAAATGAGTGTCATTTTAGCCAAAAAAAATTGTTTCAAATGAATGTCACTTTCAGTTTCCAATACACTATTAATTACTTTTTCCCAATAGTACTCCTTAATTATTACTA